>NC_137772.1:167221225-169621225 GCF_963455305.1 Plecotus auritus
AGCCCCAACCACTTAGGATGAAAGACTAGAAACTTAAAATGAGGTTTCTTAAGGAGAATTGTAAAAGTAAAGGACATTTAAGGACCCCTCCCTGATCTTTCAATGGGATGCTATGAAAATTCTGGGGAGGGTTTGATATGGATTCTCAAATATTTGGAAGTGTATGGGAACTTGGAAACATAGACATCCATGTCTGCTTCTTGCCTGCAGGAGTCAGAAAGGTGGAGTTGGTAAAGAAATTTGGACAGCAGGGAAGAGACAGCTAATTTCTGAAGCTGTACATCTGCCATTTGGTAATGCCAAGATGCATAAGATCCCCACAAGGCACTCAGATGCCAGGTAGTGTACCTAGGCTTGAGTTGTCTCAAAGGGATCCTACTTAAGAAGCTCTGTGATGTACCTCCAGGAGATGGAAGCTGAAGAAAGGTAGCAAGAGGTCAGCCAGTGCGTTTGTCTACATCAGGGCACTGAGAAAGTCCACTTAGGGCTGATTATGTAACCATATCAAGTAAGGCTTTTGCCTACCTTCCTCCAAACCCTGCTCTGCCCCTGGCAGTATACCAGCAGAGAGAGGAGTAAGTGAATGAAGACCAGATCAATCACTCTTCAGCAGAGCAAAGTTCCCAGTTTCTCCCAGGGAAGAAACTTCAACTTGAATGAGATGGAAGTTTAATGTAAGTAGAATCAGACTTCTTAATTAAGAGTGGTTTCAAAGTTGTGTAATCATTCTGGGATGTCAGTAATAGGGTAAGTAGATTCTAAATGTGTTTTACAAGAGGAATACAAAAAATAGAAAACAATGTATTGTTTTTCCCATCAAGTTTTGCTTACTTAACAAACCATTTGATTATAGAATTCTTACTATTTAAAAAAGGAACTAATCACAGGTAAACACTGATTAAATTCTGCAGTTTTCTCTACATACTTCTTAATCATTTTGCAATGCAACCCTCAGAGAGAGGAAAGGAGAGAGAGAGAGAGAGAGAGAAAGAGAGAGAGAGAGAGAGAGAGAGAGATGAGAGAAGAGAGAGAGAGAGAGAGATTGATTGGTTGCCTCCCGTTTGTGCCCAAACCCAGGGATCAAACCTTTAACCTGGGTATGTGCCCCGACCAGGAATCAAACCCACCACCTTTTGCTCCAGCTGAGTCACACTGGCCAGGAAGCAATGCAAGTCTTTCAAGTAGTTATTTGTAATATCATCTTCACTACCTTCATCACCTCACCTCCAATATTCCTCAACTCTATGCTTATCCAAACCTCCCCTTAGCTGAAACAACTCTTGATGCCTTTCATTTTCTAAATCCAGTGGATATTGTTCAGTTGTTTTATTTGATATCTCATTAGTATGTAATACTTGAAAACTCTATCCTGGCTTCCATTGCACTACACTCTCCTGTTTTCCCTCCAACTTTTTGCCCAGTCATTTTCAATCTTCTTGTAAGATCATCCTCTTCTACAAACAATTAGGTGTTGGAGTTTCTTATGGCTTCATGCTAGGCCATCTTTTCATATTATTTCCTATGCTCTTCTTTAATAATCTTGTTAATGCCTGCAACTTTACTTATTGTCTATATATGCCAATGATTTTCAATTTATTTTAAGTCTATATAGTTAACAACTTAACTTGATTTTTCCATTTAAATATCTCAAATGCACTTTCAACTTCACATGTTCAGAACTAACCCTCCACTCTTTAACCTCCAATCAGTGTCGCTTCCAATGTTCCACATCTCTTTAAATGTAACACTATTCATTCAGTTCTACAAGCCACAAATATTTGTCTTCCCCGACATCTCTCTCTCTCTCTGTGTCAACCTTCATAGCCACTCTTTATATGCACACTTTTCTCTATCGCCAGTGAAATTTGCCCTACTTCATAGTTTTTCTGCACTGTTTCACTTGAACCCCCAGAGACTGCTAATTTCCTACCTAATATTTATTCTCTCCATTTTTCTAATGACAGAACCACTATTTTATTTGGTAAGGTCACAATGTGCTCAGCTAGAAACTATAACTTCTAACTTTTCTTGTAACTAAGTGATACCATGTGACCAAATTCCTGCTAATGAAATGCAAATGGAGGTTTTTAGTCTGAGTTTTTGGTTAAGGCTCCTTAACAAGGTATAGACCTTTTTTGTTCTTTTTCCATTCTTCCTTTATCTTCCTTGGACTGTATAAAGGATGCCTGGAGCTTAAGAAGTGATCTTGAACTGTGAAATGACATGAGGATATACCATAACCTAGGAATATTAAGACACAAAGATAGTAGATATCAGGCCAGGACTTCCTACTTGTGTACCTTGTTTTTTGTTTGTTTGTTTGTTAATGAGAGAGAAGTAATCCTTTATCTTTTCCCAAAGCTCTTAATTGCTTCTGATATGGGATAAACCAGCCAAGTGCAATTACTAATTGATGTCATGATCCTACCCTACCTATTTACAGAAGTAGAATAATATGTCACCAACGTGGGACACTTCTGAGAAAGGAAAGGACAACATTAATTACTAATTATTATTAACTATTATTTATCTTAAACCCTGGCTCTTCTAGGCAACTGGAATATATGGTCAGCCTATTTATGAAGCCACACCTCCCGCAGGCTCAGTACAGGTCATTGATTACTTTTCATTTCTTGGACCATTCAAGTTCTTATCCATCTTAAATCTATGTTGCTCTCTCCTCTAGTTTGCTTCCTTTATTCCCCAGCCAGCTCATCATTCAGATCTCAGTTCAGATATTATTTCCTTAGGGATCCAGACTAGATTATTTCTCCCTATACCATGTATCTTTTCTACATAGGGTTTGTAGCAGTTATCATATTAAATTACACCTTGTATGTCAATTTGATTTAAATCTGCCTTCTCCCTAGATGTCAGGTTCATGAAGATAAGATGGTGTCTGTCTTCTTTTTTTATCCTCAGTAACCAACACAGGAAGTGACAGACATACAATAATGCTTAATATATCTTGTGATATTAAAGAATGGTATGTGGCATCGTTCTATTTTCTATAATAACTTAGTATAGTCACTCATATTTTCCCAATGTTATTCCAATAGCCTGTTTTATTATGTAAATCCATGCATGTTTCTTCTTCATTCTCTGTTCTCCTTGGCAATAAGAGATGCAATTAAAAAGATTCAAGAATGCTTCATCACTGGTTACTGGTAAACAGGTTAAATACTAGATGCTTAGTGTGATTGACCTATATTTCGAAGTGGTGCATGTATACAAGGGAATATGACTCAGCCATAAAAAAAGAATAAAATATTGCCATCTGCAACAACACGAAGGGACCTAGAAGGTATTGTGCTGATGGAAATAAGTCAGACAGAGGAAGACAAACGCAAATGATTTCACTTATATGTGGAATCTAAGAAACAAAATAAATGAACAAGCCGAAAAGAAACACTCATAGATACAGAGAATATTTTGACAGTTGCCAGATGGAAGGATTTGGGAGGAGGGGTGAAAAAAGCAAAGGGATTAAGAAGTACAAATTGGTAGTTACAGAATAGTCGTGGGATGTAAAGTACAGCATAGGGAATATTGTCAATAGTGTTGTCATAATATGTATGATGCTAGGTGCGTACTAGATTTATCAGGGTGATTACTTCTTGGGTTATATTAATGTCTAAGCACTGGGCTGTACATCTGAAACTAATATAACATTTTATGTAAACTGTAATTGAAAAATAAAAATTATCAAAATAAAATATATATTTTTTAAAACTACTGAGGTCAAGGGAACATTTATAGTTTCCCAGAAGTTCCCCATTTGTTGCTTTCCATTCAATTGTTGGCCCTTCATTGTTTCTTGAATTTTATGCTAACATTTCCATGTTTTGCTGTACAATTTCTATTTTCAAAAAATGCATTTCTAAGCCCTATAGTTTAATTGGGCTATTTTAAAACTTTATATAATTGCCCTATCTGGTTAGGCTCAGTGGATAGAGCGTTGGCCTGCAGACTGAGGGGTCCCAGGTTCGATTTCGGTCAAGGGCACATTGCAGGAGGCAGCTGATCAATGATTCTCTCTCTCTCTCATCATTGATGTTTCTCTCTTTCCCTATCCCTCCGTCTCTGAAATCAATAAAAATATATTTAAAAAAAAACTTTATATAATTTAAATGATAAAGTATATATTTGACTTCTCTTGTTCAGCATTGCTTTTATTTTATTTTATTATTATTTTTATTGATTTCAGAGAGGAAGGGAGAGGAGGGAGAGACAGAAACATCAATGTTTCTGCCCCCTGCATGCCCACATTGGGGAATGAGCCCGCAACCTGGGCATGTGCCCTGACCAGGAATCGAATCGTGACCTCCTGGTTCATAGGTCGAAGCTCAACCACTGAGCCACTCCAGCCAGGCCCAGCATTGTTTTTACAGTTCCACCAGTGATGTTGCAGTTCCACTCACTCTTTTCACTTTGATTCCATTGCATGAATGAATTAAAATATCTATCTATTTTGCTGTTGATGGACTTTTGGTGTATTCCTATACTGTTGCTATTAACATTTGTGTTCCTATTTCCTAATAAAAAGCTCACAATTTCCATGGCTAAATACATAGAAATAGATTTGCTTGCCTTAAGCTTTGCATATTTTCAACTGTCATAGATAAATACTTCAGGATTTTTTCAAAGTAGTTGTATCAGTTCACATTCCTAGGAGCACTGTATAAATTTCTGTTGCTCCAAATTCTAACAGTATCACCAGACATTTTAATTTTATCCATTATGGTGCTTGTGCAGTGGTTTTTCATTATGCATTTAATTTGAATTTTTCTTATTTACAAAGAGGTTGTACCTTTTCATGTGTATATTGGCCAATTACATATTATTTTTGTGTGAAGTTTCAAATCCTCATCTTTCCCATTTTTCCATTGTGTTGCCTTTTTCTTATTGATTTCTAGGCATTTTGAAATACTAGTATGTTCTGGATACAAGCCATTTGTCAATTATACATGCTGTTAACATTGCATTTTCACATCCCAAATGCTGCCTTTGGTAAATAGTAGTTCTTAATTTTAATGTAATCCAACTTATAAATATTTTCCTTATTATTACTTAATTTTTGTCCTGTATCAGAAATATTTCTCTTCTCTAATATCATGAAGATATTTCCCTTTATCTTTTAAGACGCTCTATTGTTTATTGTTTTCCCTTCCACATTTAGTTCTATGAATATCAGTAGTGTGAAGTAGGGCTCAATTTAATTTTTCCACAAGAATACTCAATTGTTGGAGGAGTGTTTATTGTTGCACTGCTATACAAAGCCATGTTTTGTATCCCAAGTGGTTCTGTTACTAGGTCCTCTCTCCTATTGATCTATTTCTGTTTTCCTGAATCAGTACCACACTATATATTTTAAATGGCATGAAATGTTATTGTTACATCTGTTATTAGTTTAAAAGCCAATCTTAACTTACTTTTTTCACATATTTATTAGTTTCTGTGATCTTTGTTTTTTCTTGCATTACTAACTTGTCATCTGTTAGTATTACCTTTACTATCCAGGTAGTATTTTCTTTAGTATCAGTCTTCTAGTAGTGAATTCTTTCATTTTTGGTTTGTTTGAAAATGACTTTAAGTCAGGTCATATTCTAAAAGGAAATTGTTTCAGATAGAAAATGTTTGGTTTCAGCATATTAGTAAGATATTCCACAATCTTTTAACTTCCTTTTTGCTATTGAGGTGACAGCTGTCAGTCTATTGCTACTTATCAGCAGTAAGACTACTATTGTTAGCTCTTTCATGTCCTAAAGAGTGTTTTGGGAATATTTTTGCATTGTTTTAAAATTGTCATATGTGGCAATTTTGTTCCAAAATGCAGTCTGCATTACTCAGCCATAAAAAAAAAAAATCTTATCAACTGCAACAGCACGGATGAACCTAGAGTGTATTATGCTAAGTGAAATAATTCAGTCAGAAAAAGACAAATACTGTATGATTTCACTTATATGTAAAAACCTGAAGAACAATATAAATGAACAAACAAAACAGAAACAGACTCATAGATACAGAGAGCAGACTGATGGTTGTGGGAAAGAGGGCACTAGAGACTGGGTGAAAGAAGTAAAGGAATTAAGAAATATAAATTGGTAGTTACAAAATAGTCATGGAGATATAAAGTACAGCATTATAGTTAGTAATATTGTAATAACTATGTATGATGGGAGTTGGGTACTGGCAATATTGGGGAAACACATTATAAAGTATATGACTGTCTAACCACTATGCTGTACACCTGAAATTAATACAAAATAATATTGAATGTAAACTGTAATTGAATAAAAAATAAAATCTATCCACTCTTTTCCAATAAGACACATACACACATACCATTATTCTCCTCATCCTTAATAGAGGTAGATAAAAATTGAACCCTTATCCCAGATTTTCTTGTCCTTTTTATCACAGAAACAAACAGGAAATTCTTTTTTTTTAATATATTTTTATTGATTTCAAAGAGGAAGGGAGAAGGAGAGAGAGATAGAAACATCAATGATGAGAGAGAATCATTGATCAGCTGCCTCTTGGGCACCCCCCATTGGGGATCGAGCCTGCAACCTAGGCATGCGCCCTTGACTGGAATCAAATCCGGGCCCTTTCAGTCTGCAGGCCGACCCTCTATCCACCAAGCCAAACCAGCCAGGGCCAAACAGGAAATTTTTCATGAATCATGCCCATAACTTCTTTAATCACTTACAGATACTGATTTGACAGTTAAAATAATTTTATCACAAAAGAGTCTATGTATTAGGAAGGACAGACCATTTTATAGGTAAAAAGAGGAAGGCACAGAAAGCTCAAGTTATTGATTCACAGTAATCTCTTAAAAGATGATTCTGGGACTAGAGTTCAGATTTTCTAAATTTCAAGCCCATGAGTTTTATCATCCTTCAAAGAGAGGAGACAATAGAAAACAAGCATTATATAAATAGTTTATTCAATTTTTTGACATTTTTCTTTTAATGACAATTGAGAAGATGAGTACTGTTATTTCCCAATTCTTAAATAAGCCCTGGGCTCACCTAATACATTATCAGTCTATAGTGTTCAGTGTTTAATTATTTGATAAAGAGTCAAAAGAAACACCCCTTAGGAATTTGAGTTTTGTAAAATAACTCTAGTTATTAAGGTTTACTAATGTCTATAAAATTAAGTTAACTTAATGCAAACTCTAATTTAAAAATTAAGTTAAGTTAATAGTTATTAAACATATATAGCTATAACTTATTAATCCATAGCTCCTCAGGGTTGAGTATTAAGAAATGTAAATATGATAAATAGAATATTAAGAAAATGGCTTTGCCCTGGCCGGTGTGCTCAGTGCTTGGAGTGTTGGCCAGCACACCAAAGGGTCTCAGGTTTGATTCCCTGTCAAGAGCAGGTACCCAAGTTGTAGGTTCAATCCCCAGCCTCTGGTTAGTGAGAGTGGGAGGCAACCAATCTATGTGTGTCTCTCTCACATCGATGTTCCTCTCTCTCTCTCTCTCTCTCTCTCTCTCTCTCTCCCTTTTCCTCCCTCCCTTCCAAACTCTCTAAACATCAATGGAAAAAATTTCTTCAGGTGAGCATTAACAACTACAAAAAAGAATATGTCTTGCCCTGACCAGTTTGGCTCAGTGGATAGAGCGTGGGACTGCGGACTGGGGGGTCCCAGGTTCGATTCCGGTCAAGGGCATGTACTTTGGTTGCGGGGGGGCATGTGCAGGAGGCAGCTGATCGATGTTTCTCTCTCATCGATGTTTCTAGCTCTCTACCCTCTCCCTTCCTCTCTGTAAAAAATAAATAAAATATATTTTTTTAAAAAAAAGAATATGTCTTTAAGAAATGTTCCTTTCTCTGAAAATTTACTTCATGTTTTTCATGCAACTTACTGACACAAACTGAAAATTTTATAAATATTTCTATAAGAAGCTGTAGTTCACCCCTGGCCAGTTTGGCTCAGTGGATAGTGTCGGCCTGTGGACTGAAGGGTCCCAGGTTCGATTCCAGTCAAGGGCACATGCCTGCGTTGTGGGCTTGATTCGCAGTAGGGGGTGTGCAGGAGGTAGCTGATCAATGAGTCTCTCTCATCATTGATGTTTCTCTCTCTCCCTCTCCCTTCCTTTCTGAGATCAATAAAAATATATTTTAAAAAAAGAAGCTGTAGTTCAACTGGAACTTTTTAAATTAGGAAAATTGAATTTTTAATTTCTTATATAGCATCAAATTTAATGAAAAGTTTCATTTTTATTATTTAAAATAAATAAATCTGATCTCCTGAGTGTCAATATGAATCATTTAATAAACGTCTCATAACATCTAACATGATGTTCAAAATGATCTAAATGGATTTTTTTTATAGCTTAGGCTCTTTTAATGTCTATGTATTTTCCAGTGAGACACTTTAACAAAAGCTCATGTGAAGGCAATAATGAAGTCCTGCTTTGGAAACCTATTAAATTTGATTCCTTTTGAAAGAATATTTCTATTTGTATAAGTCTTGGACAATTTTAAATCAATTATATATATGTATATATGTATATATGTGTATATATATATATATACTTATATGTTTCCTGCAATCATCTGTATCTATTCATTTTTTCAAAATAAAATATATGGTAATGATTGCTCCTATTCTGAGAAAACCTAGTATATAAAACACAATTTTATGAAAATATTAGTGGAAAATTTTAGCATAAGTTCTCTTTATAGATAAATTATTGCTTATTTTACTTGACAAAAATAAATGTATTTAACTTATTGGCAAAGTGTGGGGGGAAAAACCCTTATCTGTTAGTAACTAGAAATTAATGTCAAAGGAGGATTAATTTATAATATCTATCTATGGGAAACTAAGTCAACATACAAAGATCCAACAGCAACTATTTGCAGGAAACCATTGCATTGTGTGAAATTATATACAGAAAAGATGTTCAAGTAATGAACACCATATCACCAAGTAAATAACTATTAGCAGTTACCTGTCACCTTTAACACAGATCAATGTGTTTCTGACACTAAAATGTTACAATTATCATCTTTTTTTAAAATAAAATGTTACTAACATTATAAGAAATCTTTATTAATGTTTAAAATTGGATTGAGCCAACCCTTTTGGATATTTACTTACTTTCATTTTTTTCTAGGCTTTCTACACATTTGAACACTCACTACTGACTGTTCTGATTTGGGAAGTCTGGTGTTGAACAAGATAGATTGGATCCCTTTGTCCTTAGAGTTCATATACTGGTAGTAGAATGCAAAAGTTCATTAGTCAACACAAAAGTAAATTACTGCTCAGATGAACAAAAGGCAATATGATAAAAAAAATGCAAGGAAGAATATTAGATGTGGGAGAGGAAATAGTACAAATTAGATAACTAAAGAACATTTTCTGCAAAAGAGGTGACATGAACTGTACTTAAATAACAAGGCAGAAATTTATTTAAAAAGTGGAAGAAAAACCAATTCAGTCAGAACAGCCTGTGGAAAGGTCTTAAGTCAGGAATGTGCCTGGAGTATTAAAAAAACTGAGAAAAGTCCAAGTCTAGTTTAAGCAAGACATGTACTGTGTTGGGAATGTAATTGGCAAAGTGAGAGGAAACTATAGACAGCGGTTCACAATGACATCAGAAATTGAAGCAGAGCCAGCTCATGTAATACCCCCGAAACAATATAATATAATATATTATATCATTCATTTTCATTTCAATGGGAGGCCACTCAAGTATTCCAAGTGATGGCTGCAAGGTGCAAGTGGGGGCAGTTCAACATCACACCATATCTTCTTCAATTAAGTAAATATACAATTTGAGTGAAAATGTTTGCTTGCACTGCCAATGCTTCTAAAACATTTTCCCAAAATACTCTAGCCAAACTCCCCTTTCCAATCAGATTACTGCTCTAAGGGATGCCTGTGTAGAAAATTTGGAGCTGCCATTGATGGAAAGCCATAGAGAGCTTTATACTGGGGGGTTGGGAGAGGAGGGGAGAGAAAACTCACTCTTATTTGAATTAATATATGGAAATGCATGGATGGAAATTGGAAGTTCTGGACATGTTGAATCTGAGATATATATTAAATACTCAAGGGGAATCTGGAGTTAAGAGGTCATGAAAAGCTTTGAGACATATTTATTTATATGAGTCATAAATACAGCAGTAGTATTTAAATCATTAAACTACATGAGCTCATCAAAAGATTGCATAAGGGCAGGTTAGAATTTTGGGCTCATTCCTGAATCCACAGATGTCCATGACTCTGAAGGTTTATCCTATCAACACTCTTTGATTTAAGCATATAATAATTAAGCCTAGTTTTAAATCTCTGGCCCTCTCACGAATTTGGATTTCATACTCCCAGATGACAAAACCCAGGTCACTGATCTCAACGTTGATATTTGGAGTGCCATGTTACCCCTTTACTGACAAGCAGATTCCAACATTTTAATGAGATTCTTAATGCGTGCTGCTGGCTTCTGACTAGCCCTCCGGTATTTCCTACTTCTCATTTTCGAGTTTCTGTTTTGTGAGTCGGCCAGCCATAATCTTTCTTTTCTTTCTTCCCTTTCTTCCTTCCTTCCTTCATTCCTTCCTTCCTTCCTTCCTTCCAATTTTTTCTTCTTTTTTTTTCTCTTTGATACAATACCAAAGTTTATTTAACAAACATGGCTAAACATACACCAAAAACCTGGGTGGCATGTAATTTGATTCAGTGAGTATATCCTGTCTAAGTGTGCTAATTACAGAAAGCCGCTTCCAGTCCATTAAATACATTTATTTGGACACAAAAGTACTGTTGTGATATTAACTCCCACAGCCTGAATGCAAGCTTCATACAATTCTTGGTTTCAGATTCCACTAAAGGATTACAGGTTACATTGGTGCATTAATCAGAATCCACTTACATTTTTTACAGTGGAACATGGGCCAACTGGATAAAGAGTAATTTCTCTGACGCTGCCAATAGTTCCATAATCTTTCAAATGTCCTCTCCATTGTCCGGAGGCCTACTACTCTTTTTTTAAAAAAATAAATCTTTATTGTTCAGATTATTGCAATTGTTCCTCTTTTTTCCCCCCATAGCTTCCCTCCACCCGGTTCCCACCCGATCCTCTGCCCTTACCCGCCCCCCCCCACACTGTCCTCATCCATAGGTGTACGATTTTTGTCCAGTCTCTTCCCACACCCCTTTCCCCCCCGAGAGTTGTCAGTCCACTCCCTTTCTATGCCCCTGATTCTATTATATTCATCAGTTTATTCTGTTCATCAGATTTTTTATTCACTTGATTTTTAGATTCACTTGTTGATAGATATGTATTTGTTGTTCATAATTTTTATCTTTACCTTTTTCTTCTTCTTCCTCTTCTTAAAGAATACCTTTCAGCATTTCATATAATAATGGTTTGGCGGTGATGAACTCCTTTAGCTTTTCCTTATCTGTGAAGCTCTTTATCTGACCTTCAATTCTGAATGATAGCTTTGCTGGGTAGAGTAATCTTGGTTGTAGGTTCTTGCTATTCATCACTTTGAATATTTCTTGCCACTCCTGTCTGGCCTACATAGTTTCTGTTGAGAAATCAGCTGACAATCATATGGGTGCTCCCTTGTAGGTAATTAACTGTTTTTTTCTTGCTGCTTTTAATATTCTCTCTTTGTCTTTTGCTCTTGGCATTTTAATTATGATGTGTCTTGGTGTGGTCCTCTTTGGATTCCTCTTGTTTGGGGTTCTGTGCGCTTCCTGGACTTGTAAGTCTATTTCTTTCACCAGGTGGGGAAAGTTTTCTGTCATTATTTCTTCAAATAGGTTTTCAGTATCTTGCTCTCTCTCTTCTTCTGGCACCCCCATAATTCAGATGTTGGTACACTTGAAGTTGTCCCAGAGGCTCCTTACACTATCTTCATATTTTTGGATTCTTTTTTCTTTTTTCTTTTCCGGTTGGGTGTTTTTTGCTTCTTCATATTTCAAAGCTTTCACTTGATTCTTACGATCCTCTAGTCTGCTGTTGGATCTCTGTATATTATACTTTATTTCAGTCAGTGTATGCTTAATTTCTAGTTGGTCCTTTTTCATATCCTCGAGGGTCTTGCTAAATTTATTGGCCTTTTCTAGAAAATTCTTGAAAAACCTTATAACCGTGGTTTTGAACTCTATATCCAGTCGTTTGCCCTCCTCCATTTCTTTCATTTGTGACCTGTTTCTTTGTCTCCACATTTTGGCTGCTTCCCTGAGTTGATAGAGTGGCTTTGTGTGCTAGCTGTCCTATAGGGCCCCATGGCTCAGCCTCCCCAGTTACCTGAGGTGGACACTCTTGGTGCACCCCTTTGTGGGCTGTGTGCACAGTCTTGTTAAGCCTTGATTAACTATATCTAGTTAAGCCTTGATTAACTATATCTTGATTAACAAAT
Source organism: Plecotus auritus (assembly GCF_963455305.1). Lineage (NCBI taxonomy): Eukaryota > Metazoa > Chordata > Mammalia > Chiroptera > Vespertilionidae > Plecotus > Plecotus auritus. The sequence continues at coordinate 167,233,631 of NC_137772.1, forward strand.
ATCTAGTTAAGCCTTGATTGTTGTTGGTATCACCGGGAGGAATTGACCTCCAGGCCAATTGGCTGTGAGGATCAGCTGTGTCTATGCTGGGAGAACTTCTGTGCTGGAGACACCCTTATGAAACAAGACTTGCAAGAGCCTCTGTGCTCAGTTTGGATGGGGTGGAGTCTCAGGGCAGAGCAGACAGCAATGGCTTCCTGTCAGCCCTGCCCTACGAGGCCCCTGGGTCTCAGTATCCCTTGGTAATCGCTGCAAGCACCTCTGACAGAAAGCCGCCCTCAAGTTTTGCCCACTGCCAGACAGTCCAGTTTCTCCCCTTATGAGTCTGGGTCCCCAGAGTCTCGTCCAGAACTGGAGTTCAGAGCCATCGGGAGCTTTTGTCTCCCTCCCAGTTAAGAAAGCCAGCCGTGTACTCAGTTGCCAGCCCTCTCCGTGCGTGTGCCTCAGTACCTCTGTCTTCTGCAGCTCCTCTGAATCTCAGTGTGCTTTTCTCTTTCCTTCTAGTTGTAGAATTTCCACTCAGCTAGCCTTCCTGTGGTTCTGGATGATGTCGGTTTTGTCTTTTAGTTATAGTTTTGAAATTGTTGTGTGAGGCAGCAGTTTAGGTGTTTACCTATGCCACCATCTTGGTTTCCTCCCGGAGGCCTACTACTCTTAAATCCCGCCCATCTTGTTATCTAGAATGATGCTGTTTCCTCCACTGAAATCTCATGCACCATTTTATGGTCCTCCACAACTAAACTCTACATGACTATTTCATAATCCCTTTTCTTCTTCCTGAGAACTTAGGAATGTCTGTGTTGACTGAACTTGTTACTTTGTGCTGACAATGACAGATTGTGAAACATTTCTCCTAGCTTCAGTGCTAGTGCTGTAAGAAGTTATTTTTCATTTCCAGTGTTGTGGCAAGAGTCTGTGATTAAAAAGTATACCATAATATCATCTGATGAAATAGACAATATAAACTAGACACAGTAAATGCACAAAGCTAGGTTTTGGGTTCATAGAGTACATTTCATTGTATGGAATCATATATCCTTTGGACATACTGAGAAGTTATCATTAGGCCTCTATTGAATGCTATTATTTCTTTCTTTTTAAAATATATTTTTATTGATTTGAGAGAGGAAGGGAGTGGGAAAGAGAGCTACAAATGTCAATGATGACAGAGAAGCATTGATTAGTTACCTTCTGCACACCCCCACTGGGAATCGAACCTTGATCTTCTGGTTTATAGGTCTACGCTCAACCACTGAGACATGCCAGCTGGACTATTACTTTCTATATGTAGCTTTAATTGTTAAGTAAACCTCAGTATGAAATAATACCCTGTGAAAATCCTGACCATTATACCAGTGAACATTTCTAATTTTTTTTTCTCACAGGAAAAATTTTGGATTATTGAAAGATGGTGTTCTTTTATCAAATTTTGTCTTTATACTAGCAAATATCTCTTTGCTTTGGCAGTTTTTATGGTATGATTTTCAAACCTCCCTCTGAAAACACTCATTTGTAAAGGTTTCTCTAAATGTGGGGCCCAGAGCCTATGAATGGGAACCAAATGGCATGGGCCAGGGCAGAGCTATAGAGTCAGAATTACTGTATTTACTCTTATTCCAGTCTCTATCCTTTCAATGCTGCTTCCCTTCCCAAGTTTGTATGGGTATTTTGGGGCAAATGCATAGAATTGTTGATTTGTGTTAAGTTGTAAATAAATAAATAATAATAAACTATATCTATTTGGTTTTTCTTTGCATGAACTGCTATTAAGCCTTATTTCTCCTTTGTGACATTTCCATTGATTTTTCAAATCTAAACTCACATGGATTAGTCAGGGTTTTTACAAATAATAATAAAAGATAGAACCAAAGGAGACATATGTACTACTATTTGTAATACTTCAAACAACAACAACAAAAATAGAACGAACCATTTATGATTTTTTTAGCAGAAAAGGGAGTATATTAAAAAGATATTGGATAGCTCACAGTCTCTCTTGTAGGGCCAGAGAACAAGTCTTGAAGGTTACCCCAGCAGGAATGTAGTTCCTCATTTGTGTGTCCCTGAATGTGAGCGAAGCTTGCTTACAGATCTGAATTATATTTTTGAAAAGAGTGTATCCAGCTTCTGTATTGAAAGGTAGTTTCTGCCTTTCAACAAAACTCATAATGTGAAGAATTTTCCAAACATAGAAATGAGGTTCAGAAGATGAATAGGTACAAAGATTAACAATGGCTACAACTCTATTTTAAAAGTTTAAAATTTATTATATAATTGGTATGGAGCCTTTCCTTTTATTTAAATGATAAATCTATAATGTTCCTACTATGTTCTTATGGTTTATTATATAACTTCATTAGTAAATGTTAAAAATATAAAGAAAGATTTTTGGACCAGCAAATGTTAAATTTTAAAATTCGCTAATGAACACAATAAAATCATATCAAATTTGAAAAACAAAATAATTCTTCTTAGGAAATTACTATTTTCAGATATTAAACTAATACTTTATTCACCATATTTGAAAATCTGTTAGTGATGTAACAGAATAACTATTTTAACATATTAGATAGTAGATTCAATGCATTCTGCATGACAATTATTTAGGGTTGTTAAAATGCAAATTCTTAACCCCACTTCAAACATAATAATTTATGGTTTGGGTCAGGTCCCAAGAATATGGATTTTGAGCAAAGTATCTAGGAGATTGTATGCACAATAAAATTTGAGAACCACTATGCTAAATACTAGTTAATTTTAATTAATTTTACCTAACATTTTTGAGAATTTCTTTCCTGAGTTGTTATAGTTAAAACCAGGCATCTTTGCTATAGCTGTTCTCTGATACTGAAACCAAAAAAAAAATGGCAAATTGGTGCCTATTTATATCTTTTTAATGTTTAATTTAATTTTTTAAATAGGTAGCACATTCACATGGTTCAAAAATCAAAACAATATTAAAAGATATATACATATTTATTATTCTTGCTCCCACTCCTGTTTTCATCCTTTTGATCATTTTTATTAGTTAATTTTGTATGCTGCTAAGTGCTTTTATCGAGTTATTTTTATTTTCTCTTCTTTCTTTCACAAAAAATATCAAACCATGTACTCTCTGTACCTTCCCTTTGTCATTTAATATATCCTGAAGATCCATAAATATTACTGATATATGCATTGTCACTCATTAAATATTTATAGCAATACTGCTTAGCTTAAATGGTTTTCTCTGTGTTTTCTTTTTAAATATATTTTTATTGACTTCAGAGAAGAAGGGAGAGAGAGAGAGATAGAAATATCAATGATGAGAGAAAGTCATTGATCAGCTGCCTCCTGCACACCCCGCACTGGGGATCAAGTCCTCAACCCAGGAATGTGCCCTGACTGGGAATCGAACAGTGACCTTCTGGTTCATAGGTTGATACTCAACCACTGAACCACAGGAGCCGGGCTACATTTTTAAATTAAATAAAATTACTTTATTTAATTTTGTAATACTTCATATTATATGACAACATTAAGAAAAAGATCGTTAATGAGTGGATGATCCAGTTAAGAAAGATAAAGTTCCAAACAGACTGGTCAATTTTATTTATTTATTTATTTATTTATTTTTTAAATTTAATAAATCTTTATTGTTCAGATTATTACAATTGTTTCTCCTTCCCCCCCCCCCATTGCTCCCCTCCACCCGGTTCCCATCCCACCCTTTGCCCTTACCTCCCCCAACACTGTCCTCATCCATAGGTGTACGATTTTTGTCCAGTCTCTTCCTGCACCCCCATACCCCTTTCCCCCTGAGAATTATCAGTCCACTCCCTTTCTATGCCCCTGATTCTATTATATTCACCAGTTTATTCTGTTCCTCAGATTTTTTATTCACTTGATTTTTAGGTTCACTTGTTGATAGATATGTATTTGTTCATAATTTTTATCTTTACCTTTTTCTTCTTCCTCTTCTTAAAGAATACCGTTCAGCATTTTATATAATACTGGTTTGGTGGTGATGAACTCCTTTAGCTTTTCCTTATCTGTGAAGCTTTATCTGACCTTCCATTCTGAATGATAGCTTTGCTGGGTAGAGTAATCTTGGTTGTAGGTTCTTGCTATTCATCACTTTAAATATTTCTTGCCACTCCCTTCTGGCCTGCATAGTTTCTGTTGAGAAATCAGCTGACAATCGTATGGGTGCTCCCTTGTAGGTAATTAACTGTTTTTCTCTTGCTGCTTTTAATATTCTCTCTTTGTCTTTTGCTCTTGGCATTTTAATTATGATGTGTCTTGGTGTGGTCCTCTTTGGATTTCTTTTGTTTGGGGTTCTGTGCGCTTCCTGGACTTGTAAGTCTATTTCTTTCACCAGGTGGGGGAAGTTTTCTGTCATTATTTCTTCAAATAGGTTTTCAGTATCTTGCTCTCTCTCTTCTTCTGGCACCCCCATAATTCAGATGTTGGTACGCTTGAAGTTGTCCCAGAGGCTTCTGACACTATCTTCAACTTTTTGGATTTTTTTTTTCTTTTTTTTGCTTTTCCGGTTGAGTGTTTTTTGCTTCTTTGTATTTCAAATCTTTGACTTGATTCTTGCGTTCCTCTAGTCTTCTGTTGGGTCTCTGTATAATATTTTTTATTTCAGTCAGTGTATGTTTAATTTCTAGTTGGTCCTTTTTCATATCTTCAAGGGTCTCTTTATATTTATCGGCCTTTTCTAGGATATTCTTGAAGAGCCTTATAACCGTGGTTTTGAATTCTATATCCAGTCGTTTGTTTTCCTCCATTTCTTTCGTTTGTGATCTGTTTCTTCGTCTCCCCATTTTTCACTGCTTCCCTGAGTTGGCAGAGTAGCTTCGTGTGCTAGGTTTCCTATATGGCCCAGTGGGTCGGCCTCCCCAGTTAACCTGAGGTGGACACTCTTGGTGCACCCCTTTGTGAACTGTGTGTACAGCCTTGTTGTAGTTAAGTCTTGATTGTTGTTGGTATCACTGGGAGGAATTGACCTGCAGGCCAGTTGGCTGCGAGGATCAGCTGTGTCTACACTGGGAGATTTTCGGTGCTGGAGACAGCCTTATAGGATAGCCTTGCCAGATTGCAAAAGCCTCTGTGCTCAGCTTGGAAGAGGTGGAGTCTCAGGGCGGGGCAGACAGTCTTGGCTTCCCGTCAGCCCTGCCCTTGCGCACAAGTCTCCAGACCTCTGCCTTCCCCTGTTCCCGAGTTTCTGCTGACAGTCCAGATTTCCCTCGTAAGAGCGTGTGTCCCCAGGGGCTTGCCCGAAACTGCGGTTCAGTGCATTCGGAACTGGGGTTCAGTGCAGTCAGGAGCTTCTGACTCCCTTCCACTAGGGATAGCCTGTGGTAACCTCCACACTCAGTCTTTGTGCACACTCACCCCTCCAGACCCCTGCCGCCGCGGCTCCCGAGTCTCCGAGTCTCCGTGTGCCTTTCTCTCTACCTGACAGTCCAAACTCCCCCTGTATGAGCCTGGGTCCACAGGGTTTTGCCCGGAACTGAGGTTCAGTGCAGTCGGAACTGGGGTTCAGTGCAGTCAGGGGCTTCCTTCCCCCTCCCTCCAGAGAAAGCCAGCCAGGCACTCCACCGCCCTTCCTCTCTGCGCACGCCTGTCTCCGTACTTCAGCTCTTTGCCGTTCCTTCCCTGTGAGCTTTCCTCTTTCCTTCTAGTTGTAGAATTTCCACTCAGCCAGCTTTCCTGTGGTTCTGGATGGTGTCCGTTCTATCTTTTAGTTGTAGTTTTGAAATTGTTGTGCGGGGAAGCAGTTTAGGTGCTTACCTATGCCGCCATCTTGGTTTCTCTTTTCCAATTTTATTTTTAATAACATAGATATCTTTTATTTTGTGAAGGAGGCAGTTTGAAGCTATAAGGCAAACAAATAAATATAGGACTTAGACAAGAAATTGAGAACATGACTGAATATTTTCTATTTTCAATAATAAAAATTTGCAAATGAGAAGTTTTAAAATGGTGTTATACAAAAATAAAATGGACTGTTTTTATATCAATATACTGTTTGAAACAATATTGTATAGAATTAATTTTCTTTTTGTAATTATTATTATTAAAATAAGACTCTTTGAATTGCACCTACCGATACTGTAAGTTGGAACATTTGAAATTGACATATTTGTAGATAAAAAAAAAATTGAATATTAGCAATTTGGAAAGTTCAACCTAATAATAACAAGTTTTTTTTTAATATATTTTTTTATTGATTTAAGAGAGGAAGGGAGAAGGAGAAAGAGATAGAAACATCAATGATGAGAGAGAACCACCGATCGGCTGCCTCCTGCACGCCCCCTACTGGGGATCGAGCCCACAACCCTGGCATGTGCCCTTGGCCGGAATCAAACCTGGGACCCTTCAGTCCGCAGGCCAACGCTCTATCCACTGAGCCAAACCGGCTAGGGCAACGTAAGTTTTTTATAGTCAGACCTCAGACAAAGTTTCAGTGACAAATAACCAGGCAGAGGGCTCAATGAAAGCCATTACAGTCCCAACATAACCTTGGCTACTTGTGCTTAAAGTGGGAAAACAAAACAAAAGAGAAAGTCATAGAGGAACAATAACAATCCACCCTATTTCTCACTTCAGTTCTCATCAGGGTATCACCATACCAGGTTTAGGTAAAAGGCAGATTATAGAAAGATAAATTATGGAGGCTAGACTGTTTCGTAGGCATTTGTACTCATACAGAAGTATACTTACATTGAGGCTTTAAAAGACCTAGGGTTCTCTGTCACATCCCTGTGTCTTGTTTTTCAAGCAGTCTGTTGTGTCTCCTCCTACAACAGCTCTATCATGCCCTTATTTTGGATGTTGTGCTTTAGGAGTTCAGCAAACATTTGACACATGCATATTTTGTCTTCCTACTTAGATTTTAAATCATTCTTAGGATTAATGCTTCATATCTTCTAGTTGTTGTTATTGTTATAATTGTGTGTGTGTGTGTGTGTGTGTGTGTGTGTGTGTGTGTGTTGTGTTTTGGCAATTTCCATCTCTACCTGTTACAAAGATCTGCATATAGTAAAAAATAAAGAGCTGTTGCCTAAATAGATAATAGTTTCTAGTAAGATTGAAGTCCTGTACACCTTGAGGAACATAAGAAATACAGAATAACTTCTCACGGCTTCAAATGGGCAATTTGTAAGTTTAGAATGATTAAAACCATAATTTAACCATATTTTCTTAATAGATTCAAAGCAAGGCAAGGATCAGTAGGTAGTGGTTCACAAAATCTGTTTACTTTTTTCCCAAACAATGTAATTGCATTAGTATTAATAGCTCATATCTACAAAATTTTTATATTCTCTTTTGCTTTCAGACTGACAGCTCTCCTGTAAAATGTCCCTATAATTCCATGAACATAAGTATATAGCAAAATGCTCGCATTTTGACATGAATGTTTGACTTAAACTACTCTTTCTACTAATTTCATTTTGTTTTCAGTTTTAAATATGTTGTAAGATGCTTTTAAACAAATTTTCCCTCAACTCTTTTTTGAAAAAAAAAATTTTTTTTATTGATTTCAGAGAGGAAGAGAGGGGGAAAGAGAGATAGAAATATGAATGATGAGAGAATCATTGATTGGCTGCCTCCTGCTCGCCCCCTACTGGGGATCAAGCCTACAACCAGGGCATGTGCCCTGACCGAAATGGAAATGGTAGCCTCTTGGTTCATGGGTCAGCACTCATCCACTGAGTACATGGGCTGGGCATTACCTAAACTCTTAAATGAAGAAAACAACATGTTTCTTCTCTTCATTTGGATATCGACTTTTACATTTTTTCAATCTATGCAGCCCAATATGTAGATATTTAAATTATAATTAAGTAAACTTAAAATTCAGTTCCTCAGTTGCAGCATCCACATTTCAAGAACCATTCGACAGCATCATGTGTATGCCTTTCACTTGAGACAAGATAGTATATTTAATGAACTACCAGATGTATTTCAGATGCTTTCATTTAATTATCATCTTCTCAATGGCTTAATTTCAGATGATCTTTATGAATTATCTTCTCTTTCTCTGTAACAAAAATAAAAGAAGGCAAACATAACTCCTTTGTTACTTTGACTTTTTTGATTCTTTTTAAATTTGGAAAGGGTTCCTTTTGATCATGTAGCTTTACAATTTCAGGCTTAACACGTATTCAGAAGAAGGAAAGTTACTTCAAAATTGCATTAAAATTAGGAAACAGAATTTTGAAAATGGTTGTAAACCATCCTTAATAAGACAGTATTTCTTCATGATAAAAAGACAATTAAAACTCATATAAACTCTCCTGGATTTTCAAATTTGGCACAGCCCTTATTTTTCCAAGTTAGTGTAGATAATTACAGACACTTTCATGTTCAATCTTGTGGCAAACATATTTTCTAAATATAATTGTGCTATGTAGAAATTATGCAAGCATATGCATCAGAGATGTTCATCTCTAAGAAACTCTTCCCAATTTACAAAATAAGAGGATTTGGAAACTAGTACTCCAAAATTTCTCCATTTTAAAAGGAATTCCTCTTATTTTGAAACATCTACATAAAAACAGAAATTATTTTGCATAGAGTTACTGGGTGCAGTATAAGTGACTAGCTTTAATCTCTGCTTAGTATTACTATAAGTACTTATAGAGAAAAAAATGAATTTTTTTACTTTAGCCTAATATAACAATTGCTCAGGTTATTCTGTAATTTTAGTAGCTGAATCTCTGCTTCCTCTCCCATAATTGACTCCATATTAATTTTCTACTTTCTCTAGGAAATCAGTCTTGCATGGCTTCCCCTCTCAGCTCTATTCACAGCTACTTTAAAGTGCAAGGTGCTCAATCTAGCCCCCCTACTCCAACTTCCAACTTACTTTCCCCTCTATTAAACCCCAGTTGTACTTCCTAAAACCTTGTTCTATCCTCTCTGGTTCTGCCGTAGACCCTCCATTTGGGATCCTGGTTTTGCTCTCTAACCATCCCACCACATTTGATATACTATATATGCCCATCTCTGTTTGCTGACTGCTCCCCCCAGGGAGGATGATGTCTTCATCTATCCTCCAACATGCCATAAAAATAACCTGCCACATCCACTCCACCCCCACCCGCCTTTGTTCCTGATGATGGAGGCCAAATTGAAATGCTTGGCTCCTGCTCACCTGGGAAGGGTGGTCAATATTTTCTCAAAAAAATATCCAATCTTTTGAGGGATCATGACTTCTGCTCCATACTCTGGTCTTTGTGGATGGATGCCATTACTTACTAATAGGTATCCCTCATGTCCATTGTCTGGATGATGTTCTACTCATGCTCCTACTTTCTAAGGTGTGGCCCTCTACTGACTTTATCTTTGTTTGGCTTTAAATCCCAACTTTAAAGAGCTTGCTTTATCCTGTCTGTCTCCCAGTGGAAGTCAGTTAGGACAACATGCCTAAATCTCTAACACTTTACCCTTCAAGGGAGGAGTACTAGGAAATTATTTTTGGAAAACCAGATGGGTTAACTAGGACAGATATCTTCTTCTTGTCAGTTATATCCTTCCTTTAAATTTTAATTTGGATTCAAACATGAAGCAGTAGTAAAGTGTTGGTAATATAACTTTTATTGTTTTTAATATTTATTTTTATTAATTTTATGGTGAATGCATACATACCAGGTTCTGGATAAAAGATAGATTTCTTATTAAATATCTCACAGGAAATAATAAATGTTTTCATTGTCTTTCCCTTAGTCCTTATGGTTAGGGCAATATGATGAAAACCAAGTCAATTGTACTATGCAAATGGCCAGACATCCCATAGATGAAAATGAAAAAAAAAAAAAAAAAAAAAAGATTCTTCTCTGTTTATACTGGTAAAGATGAAGGTAACAGTTGTCCCCTTTCCTCCTAAAAGGGTCTCCTCCTTGTTCCAGCAATTTTGTATGTAAATAACATCTCCCCAGGCCCTGACCGGTTTGGCTCAGTGGATAGAGCGTCGGCCTGCGGACTGAAGGGTCCCGGGTTCGATTCCAGTCAAGGGCATGTACCTTGGTTGCGGGCACATCCCCAGTAGGGGGTGTGCAAGAGGCAGCTGATCGATATTTCTCTTTCATCGATGTTTCTAACTCTCTATCCCTCTCCCTTCCTCTCTGTAAAAAATCAATAAAATACATTTAAAAAAAATAACAACTCCCCAGGAATTAGATAACCCAATATGTTCCTTTAAGACACTGGAATTATCTATAAACTCTAGGACTTATTCCATCATGAAATATATATATAGCTACCTAGGGAGATAGTGCTTCAGTCCTCCTGGCCCATTGGAAGTTTAATCTAGGAGTCTAGACCAAGATGTTATCATTTGGCCCACTCAGAGAGAGGAGGGTGTTTATTATCCTTTTGCATCAGAGCAATTAGCTAAATAAACGAATGAAATTCTCAAGGTATGTGAAGAGTAAGATATTTCTGGAGAAAGTGAAAGCAAGCATTCTCTAACATCACATCATCTACCTTTCCATGTCATAGGGGACTGGAATTTTTTCGCAGGAGCACTGATAAATCCAGTGAAGTTTTATTTTCCATCAATTTAAATATAGAAATAACTTCTACAAATCAACAAGAAAATTTTACTCAGGAGAGAAAAAATGGTTAAAGGATATTACCAGGTGAATCATAGAAGCAGAAAAGCAAATGTCTAATATACTTATGAAACATTGCTTCATTTCACAAGTGTTAAGAAATGAAATTAAAACCAGAAGGAGATCCCATATCAAATTTGCAGGTAATAATGTCCAATAATGTTAGTAAGGATATAGAGCAACATCTCTGCTTAAGATCTATTTAGCTGTGACTACCATGATTGCTAATTTCTTAATCTCAGCAATTGTATTTCTAAAAAACTCTGTAGATATGCATGTAGTCATCAAAATAATGCCCCTTCTCCAATGTTTATGTTTTATTTCTTGGGAACTATGAATATGTTAGGGTACATGGAAAAGTGAACTGAAGTTACAGATGGAATTAAGATTGATAAAATATTAACCTTAAATAAGGAGATTATCCTGGATTATCCAGGTGGGCCCAAAGTAATCTTTAAAATTGTAAGTATCTTTTAACATGGAACGGGTATTAACAGACCTGAAGGGAGAAATGACAGTGACACACTAATGGTAGTAGATTTCAATACTCTACTTTGAACAATGGATAGATCATGTAGGCAGAAAATCAATAAGGGAACGTTGAACTTTAACTGCTGTAAAACCAGGTGGACTTAACAGACATTTACAGAGCATTTCATCCAACGGCAGCTGAATATACATTCTTGTCAAGCATACATGGAACATTCTCCAGGGTAGATTATATTTTAGGCCACAACACAAGTCTAAATAAAGCTAAGAAGATTAAAATCATATCAAGCATCTTTGTATAAAACTAGAAATTAATTATAATTGGAAAACTGAAAAATTCACAAATATGTGGAGATTAAACAATATACTACTTAACAACCAATGTGTCAAAAGAAGGAATCAAAAGAGAATTAAAAAATATGTTGAGATAAGTGAAAAATAGAAAAGCAACATGCCAAAGCTTATAAGATGTAGTAAAAGCATTTCTAAGAGGCAAGCTTATACAACAGGTTCTCAAATGACATTGTTTTGCTCAATGTCATTTTGATATAACATAGAGGTGCTGTGGGAATTGAAATTTTATTTATGTCAATTAGCCTGTGGTGAAATTGGTTTTGGTACACATTATTTTGCTTAAACTCACAGAACTTATCAATAACATTAAGTGAGGACTTATTGTACAATAGTCCCCTTCTTTTTTTAAAAAAAAAAATATTTTTATTGATTTCAGAGAGGAAGGGAGAAGGAGAGAAAGATAGAAACATCAATGATGAGAGAGAATCATTGATTGGCTGCCTCCTGTACATTCCACACTGGGGATCAAGCCCACAACCTAGGCATGTGCCCTGACCGGGAATCGAACCATGACCTCCTGATTTATAGGTTTATGGTCAACCATTGAGCCATGTTGGCCAGGCCTGTACAGTAGTCCCCTTTTAGTCACAGTTTCAGTTACTCATAGTCAACCACAGTTTGAAAATATTAAATAAAAAATTACAGAAATAAAAACATTTTGTTTTAAATTGCTTGGCTTTCTGAGTAGTGTGATGAAACCTTGCAACACCCCACCCTGTCCAGCAAGAGATGTGAATCATCCCTTTGTCCAGCAAATCTATACTGTACATGCTACCTGCTTCTTAGTCACTTAGTGGCTATCTCAATTATCAGATTGACTGTCACGATATCTCAGTGCTTCTGTTCAAGTAACCCTTATTTTACTTAGTAATGGCCTGAAAGTGCAAGACAGCTGGCAGTTCAGATATGCCAAAGAGAAGCCATTAAGTGTCTCCTTTATATGAAAAGATAAAAGTCCTCAACTTAATAACAACAACAACAAAAAATCATATGCTGAGGTTGCCAAGATTTACAGTATGAATAAATCTTCTAAATGTGAAATTGTGAAGAAGGAAAAATAAATCCATGCTAATTTTTCTGTCAACCTCATAGGGCAAAAGTTATGGTCACATTGCCTGATAAGTGCCCAGTTAAAATGGAAAGGTATTACATTTGTAGGTAGAACACATGGATAGAAAACATGTTCTGAATGATGGCTACATGGCATACTAGAAAGCCCTGAGCCTGTACAAAGAATTCAACAAGGGATCTCCTGGAACAAGTCATATTAATTCATTTACTGCAAACAAGGGATGGTTACACAGTTTCGGGGGTAGGTTTGGCATGTTGTCATCTCACATCACAAGAAGAAGGATGATTACAGTACAAGATATTTTGAGAGACCATATTCACATAACTTTAATATATTACATGGTTGTTATTGTTTTATTTCATTACTAGAAGCCCGGTGCATGAAATTTGTGCATGGGGGGTGTGTGTCCCTCAGCCCAGCCTGCACCCTCTCCAATCTGGGACCCCTTGGGGGATGTCTGACTGCCAGTTTCGAACATCCCTCTCACAATCCAGGACTGCTGGCTCCCAACCGCTCGCCTGCCTGCCAGCCTGATCACCCCCTAACCACTCCCTGCCAGCCTGATCAATGCCTAACTGATCCCAATTGCCCCCAACTGCCCTCCCCTGCTGGCCTGATCACCCAAAACTACCCTCCCCTGCCAGCCATCTCGCGGCAGCCATCTTTGACCACATGGGGGTGGCCATCTTGTGTGAGGGCGTGAGGATCAATTTGCATATTACCTCTTTATTATATAGGATAACTGATTGTTGTTAATCTCTCCCTGTACCTAATATTTAAAAATTCTTTATTGTTTAAAGTATTACATATGTCTCCTTTTTTCCCCTTGACCTCTCCCCAGCCTCCCTGTACCTAATTTATAAATTAAACTTTATCATAGGTATGTATGTATGGGGGAAAAAACCAACTATACATAGATATAATAGGCATCCACTGGGTCTTGGAACATATCCCCTGCAGGTAAGCGAATATTACTATAGCAATAAGTACGTATATTAAGAAAAAGAAAGATTTTATTTATTTATTTTTAAAAATATGTTTTATTGATTTTTTTACAGAGAGGAAGGGAGAGGGATAGAGAGTTAGAAACATCGATGAGAGAGAGACATCGATCAGCTGCCTCCTGCACACCCCCCACTGGGGATGTGCCCGCAACCAAGGTACATGCCCTTGACCGGAATCGAACCCGGGACCCTTCAGTCCGCAGGCCGACGCTTTTATCCACTGAGCCAAACCGGTTAGGGCAAGAAAAAGAAAGATTTTAAATAGACAATCTACCTTTATACCTCAAGGAACTAGAAAAAGAAGAACAAATTAAGCCCAAAATAAGTAAAAGGAAGGATATAACAAAAAGCAGAGTGGAATAGATGATATAGAAACTAAAATAACAAAAGATCAATAAACTAAGAGCTGTTTTTTAAAAAGATAAACAAAGCAGAGCCCAGCCAGCATGGCTCAGTGGTTGAGCAACAACTTATGAACCAGGAGGCTATGGTTCTATTCCCAGTCAGGGCACATGCTAGGGCTGTGGGCTCAATCCCCAATGTGGGGCATGCAGGAGGCAGTCAATCAATGATTCTCTCTCATCATTGATGTTTCTATCTCTATCTCCCTCTCCTCTTCTCCCTGAAATCAATAAAAATATATGTATTTTTAAAAAGTAGACAAACCTTCATCCAGATTTACAAAAAAAAAAAAAAAAAAAAAAAAAAAAAAAAGAAAGAAAGAAAGGAAAAGAAAAAAAGAGGGAGAGGACTCAAATAAATAGAACTGTAAATGAACAAACAGACATTAAAATTGATACCACACAAATACAAAGCACCATAAGTGACTACTATGAAAAAATTAAAATATATCAACAAATTGAAAAACCTAGAATAAATGGATAAATTCCTATACCAACCTACTAAGACAAAATCATGAAGAAATAGAAAACGTAAACAGACAAATTACTAGTAATGAGATTGAATCAGTAATTTAAAAAAGCCTCCCAAAAAACAAAAGTTCAGGGTCAGATGGCTTTGCTGGTAAATTCTACCAAATATTTGAAGAAAAATGAATAGCAAATCTTCTCAAACTCTTTCAAAAAATAAAAGAGGAGAGAGCACTTTCAAACTCATTTTACATGGCCTGTATTGCTCTAATACCCAAACCAGACAAGGGCACTATAAGAAAAGAAAATTACAGGCCAATAGTTCTGATGAACATGGATGCAAAATCCCTAACAAAATATTAGCAAACTGAATTCAACAGTACACTTAAAGGATCATATGCTATGATCAAGTGGGATTTATTCCACGGATGCAAAGATGGTTCTACATATGCAAATATAGTGCACACACAGACATACAAGAATATTCACAGACTCATTGATTGTAATATTTTTTATTTTATTTATATTTTACAGAGAGGAAGGGAGAGGGATAGAGAGCTAGAAACATCGATGAGAGAGAAACATCGATCAGCTGCCTCCTGCACACCTCCCACTGGGGATGTGCTCACAACCAAGGTACATGCCCTTGACTGGAATCGAACCCGGGACCCTTCAGTCCGCAGGCCAACGCTCTATCCACTGAGCCAAACTGGTTTCGGCCATTGATTGTAATATTAATGGGATAATATGTAGCAGCAAAAAAATTAACTAGAGCTACTCATGTCTACATTGATGATTGTTGAATAAATATGAGTATGTATAGGCACACCTTGGAGATATTGCAGGCTCAGTTCCAGGGGACCACAATAAAACAAGTGTCACAATTAAGCAAACTGTAATCTTTGCTAGTAGGGGATTTTGACTTCAGTTTTTATTTTATTTTATTTTTTTATTTTTTTTTCTATTATTTTATTATTTTTTTTTCAAATTTTTATTAAGGTATTATATGTGTACATATCTTACCATTGCCCCCCCCCCACCCCGCTCCCATACATGCCCTCACCACCCAATGTTTTGCATCCGTTGGTTACTCTTATATACATGCATATAAGTCCTTCAGTTGATCTCTTATTTCCCCCACCTCTCCCTAACCTTACTGCTGTAATTTGACAGTCTGTTTGATGCTTTACTGCCTCTGTATCTATCTTTTTGTTCATCAGTTTATAATGTTTTTCATTATCCCCAAATGAGTGAGATCATGTGGTATTTTTCTTTCATTGACTGGCTTATTTCACTTAGCATAATGTTCTCTAATTCCATCCAGGTGCCTACAAATGGTAGTAATTCCTTCTTTTTTATGGCAGCATAGTATTCCATTGTGTAGATGTACCATGGTTTTCTGATCCAGTCATCTGCTGACGGGCACTTAGGCTGTTTCCAAATCTTAGCTATGGTAAATTGTGCTGCTATGAACATAGTGGTGCATATATCCTTTCTGATTGGTGTTTCTAGTTTCTTAGGATATATTCCCAGGAGTGGGATTACTGGGTCAAATGGGAGTTCCATTTTCAGTTTTTTGAGGAAACTCCATACTGTTCTCCACAGTGGCTGCACCAGTCTGCATTCCCACCAGCAGTGCACGAGGGTTCCTTTTTCTCCGCATCCTCGCCAACACTTGTCATTTGTTGATTTGTTGATGATAGCCATTCTGACAGGTGTGAGATGGTATCGCATTGTCGTTTTGATTTGCATCTCTCGGATAATTAGTGACTTTGAGCATGTTTTCATGTGTCTCTTGGCCTTCCTTCTGTCTTCTTTCGAAAAGATTCTATTTAGGTCTGTTGCCCATTTTTTTATTTATTAGATCATTTATCTTCCTTTTATTAAGTTGTATAAGCTGCCTGTAGATGTTGGAGATTAAGCCTTTATCAGTGATAACATTTGCAAATATGTTCTTCCATACAGTGGGGTTTCTTGTTGTTTTGTTGATGGTTTCTTTTGCTGTGCAAAAGCTTTTTATTTTGATGTAGTCCCATTTGTTTATTTTCTCTTTGGCTTCCATTGCCCTAGGGCAGTATCGCTGAAAAAGTTCTTTTGGCATATGTCTGAGATTTTGCTGCCTGTGGATTCCTCTGGTATTTTTATGGTTTCCCGTCTTATATTTAAGTCCTGTACCCATTTTGAGTTTATTTTTGTGTATGGTGTAAGTTGGTGATCTAGTTTCATTTTTTTGCATGTATCTGTCCAATTTTCCCAACACCATTTATTGAAGAGACTGCCTTGACTCCATTGTATGCTCATGCCTCCTTTGTCAAATATTAAGTGCGCATATTGGTTTGGGTCGATATCTGGATTCTCTATTCTGTTCCATTGATCTATATGTCTGTTCTTGTGCCAGTACCAGGCTGTTTTGAGGACAGTGGCTTTGTAATACAGCTTGAAATCTGGTATTGAGATCCCTCCTACTTTATTCTTCTTTCTCAGGATTGCTGTGGCTATTCGGGGTCTTTTTTTATTCCAGATGAATTTTTGTAGAGTTCCTTCTAGGTCTGTGAAATATGCAGTTGGTATTTTAATGGGGAGTGCATTGAATCTATAGATTGCTTTGGGTAGTATGGACATTTTAATGATGTTGATTCTACCAATCCATGAACATGGTATGTTCTTCCATCTGTTTACATCTTCCTCTCTTTTTTCAGTGTCCTGTAGTTTTCCGCATATAGGTCTTTTACCTCCTTGGTTAGGTTTATTCCTAAGTATCTTAATTTTTTTGATGCGATGGAAAATGGGATTGCTTTTTTAGTCTCTCTTTCTGTAAGTTCACTGTTGGTGTATAGAAATGCCATAGATTTCTTGGTGTTAATTTTGTATCCTGCTACATTGCCGAATTCATTTATTAAGTCTGTTAGTTTTTTGATGGAGTCTTTCGGGTTTTTTATGTACAATATCATGTCATCTGCAAATAAGGACAGCTTTACTTCTTCTTTTCCAATTTGGATGCCTTTTATTTCTTCTTCTTGTCTAATTGCAATGGCTAATACTTCCAGTACTATGTCAAACAGGAGTGGTGAGAGTGGGCATCCCTGTCTTGTTCCTGTTCTTAGGGAAAATGGTTTTAGTTTTTGCCCATTGAGTATGATGTTAGCTGTGGGTTTATCATATATAGCTTTTATTATGTTGAGGTATGATCCTTCTATTCCCACCTTGTTGAGAGTTTTTATCAAGAAAGGGTGTTGGATTTTGTCAAATACTTTTTCTGCATCAATTGATATGACTATGTGATTTTTATCTCTCAATTTGTTTATGTGATGTATCACATTTATTGATTTTCGGATATTGTACCATCCTTTCATTCCTGGGATAAACCCTACTTGGTCATAGTGTATGATCTTTCTGATGTACTGCTGGATCCTATTTGCTAGAATTTTGTTGAGGATTTTGGCATCTACATTCAGGAGGGATATTGGCCTGTAATTCTCCTTCATTGTGTTGTCTTTATCTGGTTTTGGTATTAGGGTGATGCTGGCTTCATAGAAGGAGCTTGGAAGTGTTCCTTCCTCTTGAATTTTTTGGAATAGTCTGAGGAGGATAGGTTTTAGTTCTTCCTTGAATGTTTGGTAGAACTCTCCTGTGAAGCCGTCTGGCCCCGGGCTTTTGTTTGCCGGAAGCTCTTTGATGACTGCTTCAATTTCTTCCATAGTTACTGGCATGTTGAGCTGTTTAGATTCTTCCTGATTGAGTTTTGGAAGGTTATATTTTTCTAGGAATATGTCCATTTCCTCCAGGTTGTCCAGTTTGTTGGAACAGAGTTGTTCGTAGTATTTTTTAACAATCCTTTGTATTTCGGCTGGATCTGTTGTTATTTCACCTCTTTCATTTCTGATCTTGTTTATTTGGGTCCTCTCTCTTTGCTTCTTGGTGAGCCTGGCTAGAGGTTCATCAATCTTGTTTATCCTTTCAAAGAACCAGCTCTTGGTTTTGTTGATCTTTTGTATTGTTTCTTTGGTCTCTATGTCGTTTATCTGTGCTCTGATCTTTATTATTTCCTTCCTTCTGCTTACACTGGGCTTTTCTTGTTGCTCTTTTTCTAACTCTTTGAGTTGTTGGGTTAGGTAATTTATTACCCCTGTTTCTTGTTTTTTGCAGTAGGCTTGTAGAGCTATGAACTTCCCTCTCAAGACTGCTTTCGCTGTGTCCCATAGATTTTGTATTGTAGTGTTTTCATTGTCATTTGTTGTCATGATGTTTTTTATTTCTTCTTTGATCTCTCTGGTAACCCAGTCATGGTTTAATAGCATGCTGTTTAGTCTCCATGTGTTTGATTTCTTTGGGTTGTTTTTATTGTAGTTGATTTCCAGTTTTATGCCACTGTGGTCTGAGAAGATGCTTGATATGATTTCTATCTTCTTGAATTTGAAGAGACTTTGCCTATGTCCCAACATATGGTCTATCTTTGAAAATGACCCATGTGCACTTGAGAAGAATGTATATTCTGTGGCTTTGGGGTGAAATGTTCTGAAGA
Organism: Plecotus auritus; assembly: GCF_963455305.1. Taxonomy (NCBI): domain Eukaryota; kingdom Metazoa; phylum Chordata; class Mammalia; order Chiroptera; family Vespertilionidae; genus Plecotus; species Plecotus auritus. Next base: position 167,252,548 of record NC_137772.1, read on the forward strand.
TGTCAATTAATTCCATCTGGTCTAGTGAGTCATTTAGGATTGATGTTTCTTTGCTGATGTTTTGTTTAGAGGATTTGTCCAATGGTGATAGTGGGGTATTAAAGTCTCCTACTATGATTGTATTGCTGTCAATCTCTCCCTTGATATCCTCCAGGAGTTTTTATATGTATTTGGGTGCTCCTGTATTGGGTGCATATATGTTTACCAGAGTTATTTCTTCTTGTTGGATTGCTCCCTTTAGTATTATGAAATGGCCTTCCTTATCTCTTGTTATGTCCTTCAGTTTGAGATCTAATTTGTCAGAAATAAGTATTGCTACCCCAGCTTTTTTTTCAGTTCCATTTGCCTGGAAAACCTTTTTCCATCCCTTCACCCTCAGTCTGTGTGCGTCTTTTTTTCTGAGGCGGGTTTCTTGTAGACAGCAGATATATGGGTCTTGTTTTCTTATCCAATCCGTTACCCTATGTCTTTTGATTGGGGCATTTAATCCATTTACATTTAAAGTTATTATTGATAGGTACTTATTTGTCGCCATTCCTATTCTTTACCCCTGTGTTACTTCTTCGCTTCCTGTTTCTTTCTTTCTTTTTCTTTTTTTTTTTTTTTTTACAGCAGACCCTTTAGCATTTCTTGCATTGCTGGTTTGGTGGTAATAAATTCCCTTAGTCCTTTTTTGTCTGTGAAGCTCCTGATTTCACCTTCAATTTTGATTGACAGCCTTGCTGGGTACAGTATTCTTGGATTCAGACCCTTCCTTTGCATGACTTTGTATATTTCATTCTATTCCCTTCTGGCCTGATGAGTTTCTGTTGAGAAATCAGTTGCTAGTCTGATGAGGGTTCCTTTGTATGTAACTTTCTGTCTCTCTCTTGCTGCTTTTAAGATTCTTACTTTGTCATTGATGTTTGCCAATTTAATTATAATGTGCCTTGGCATCGTTCTTTTGGGGTTCATTTTGCTTGGGACTCTGTGAGCTTCTTGGATTTGTGTGGGTTTTTTCTTCCCTATATCAGGGAAATTTTCTGTCATTATTTCTTCAAAGAGGTTTTCTATTCCTTGCTCAGCTTCCTTTCCTTCTGGAACCCCTATTATGCGGATGTTGTTTTGTTTCGTGTTGTCCCAATGTTCCCTTAGACTCTCCTCCTGCCTTTTAATTTTTTTTTTCTAGAAGTTGCTCTATTTGGGTATTTTTTTCCATCTTGTCTTCTAGCTCACTGATGCGGTCCTCTGCTTCTTCTAGTCTACTCTTGATGCTTTCTATTGAGTTCTTTACAGCAGCGATGTCATTTTTCATTTCTTCTTGGTTCTTCTTCATTTCCTCTTGGTTCTTGCTCATATTGTCGAATTTGTCTTCCATTCTTTTCAGCCACCTTATGACCATTTCTCTGAATTCTTTTTCTGGAAGGTTGCTTGCCTCCATTTCGTTTACTTCCTTTTCTGGTGATGCCTGCTTTTCTTTCATATGCGGGCTGTTTCTTTGTCTCCCCATGGTCTCTCTTCTCTGGGTGTCTGGTTATGTAGTTCTCTCTCTCCTGGGTTGATTTAAAGGCACAAACTACAGCACTACCAGGTACAACTCACAAGGCACTGAACAGGAATGTATTCACGATATTAATAACCTCCAATATAAGTGACCACCAGAGAAAGGCAAATTAGGTGATAGGAGAGAAAGAAAAAGAGGAAGAAAGAAAGAAAGAAAGAAAGAAAGAAAGAAAGAAAGAAAGAAAGAAAGAAAGAAAGAAAGAAAAAAGGAGTGTGAAAATGAAATTGCGAAAAGGGAAAGTAAAGAAAAAAATGTAAGAGAGACAAGAAAGTGACTAAGAGAGAAAGGGGAACAGACTATATATATTGGGGATAAAACTCCAATAGAACAATCACTAATCCCAGCAAATGCCAGCAACAAGTGCCTGGGGATTAGTACAAACTACAACACCAACTAATATGGAGTGAGGCAAGGGAAAGCTGAAGCACAAAACAAACAAAAAAATAAACAAAAGAAGAATAAGCAGAACAATCTTACAAAAAAAGCATAAAAATTCGATATAATCTACATTCAAGCAAACAACAACAAAAGGACAGAGAGAAGGACAAGTTTATGGATAGCTCAGACAGCGAAGGGAGAGGTGTATGTGGACTTGGAGCAGGGGATTGGAGATTAGATATGTAAGTAGGGTGAAATTTTAACAAGTGGTAAACAGAAAGAATAGGGAAAATCTAAAGCAGTAAAAGGGTAAGATAAACAGGACACTGAAAAGGGGGAGGTTAGGAAGAGAGTGATGGCCTAAAGGTAGAGTTGAGATAGAGTAAAACGATGCTAAAGGAAAGATAAAAATAGAATGTAGAACCCTAATCCCAAAATAAAATGAAGAGAAAATAAAATGACACTTTAAAAAAAAAAAAAAGATAAAATAGCAGTAGTAATAATACGGATTGAAAATAAAAATGTAATAATTAAAAAGGTAAAATCAAGTGATGAAAAAAGAAAAATAAGTTTCTTGATTAAAAGATGCAAAAAATGAAAATAAAAAAAAATAAAAAAATAAAAGGTAAAAATAAGATGTGAAGTAGTGAAGGTCATTCACTTCCTCTGATTTTCTGTTTGGCACGCCTGTTTCTCAGTTCAGACAGTATTGCAGTTCCCTGCGATCCACTGCTCTTCAGTGTTGTAAGCCAGTCCTGATTTTAAGCAGGCGGTCTGTCTTAATTTCTCGTATTCCTTTATTTTTGATTACACAAGAGTCAATTTGTGATTCAGCCCCTGGGTGGCAGTGTTTCTGGATTGACTTCCGGGTCTATCTATGGCCTCTCTAGGCAGTGTTAGAGCCTTCTTTCCCTGTGGCACTCACTACCGGTTTGTGGGAGTGGGCTGCCTCAGAGCTGACTCTCCGATGGTCACTCCCTGCTCCGATCCCCAGGTTCCAGAAAAACAACTTTCCCCTGCAGTCTCCCAGGGTGTCCCCAACTGGGTGATCCTATGTATTGGGCTTAGTAATCAGAAGCAAGAATTTCAAGAGGAAAAAGCCCAGTTGTGCGAACTCCGGGACTGCGCGTAAGCCCAGGCACCTTGACTTCAGTTTTTAAAGAAAACCTATGAAGTGCAATAAAATGATGTATGTCTGTACAAATAATATGTATAGTAAAAATACCACATATATTTAATGTCTTAAAAGTAGAAAGAATGGAAAGTACAAACTCCAAATTCAGAATAATAGTTACCTGTGTGTGAGGAGAATGGGACAAGAGGTTGATATGATCAAGAAAAAGTACATAGGGACTTCAACTATATTGGTCAAGCTTATTTCTTAAACAAATGTGGGATATATATATTGCATCATTTTTTTGTCCATAAATTTTTCCCTGTATTATTACAGTAACAATCTTAATAGTGCTCTTTTCAAACATGAGATCACATTCTGTCCCTACTCAAAACACTCAATTGAAATTCAAATTGCTTCCCAATTACTACCAGGTTCTACAAATATGACTTATGCATTTGCTCCAAAATTTTGTCCTACTAATTTTTTTTTTTGCTCACTTTGCTTCAACTACACTGAACTGTTACAAAATTTGCCAAACTTATTCAAAACTCAGGGACTTTAAATTATTTTACAACTGTTTATAATACTTCTATAACAAGAGTATTATAATATTATTATGTATTAATTTATTGTCTGAGTATTTGTGGACAGTTGTGGGCATGGGAAGAAAGAAAAGGACCATTCCTCAGAAGGACCTTCACTCCCAACATAAACCGAATTTTCCATATTTTAAGGTCTGGGTCTTCCTTACTATGAAAAAGGGTTAACTTCTCCTATGAATAATTTATTAAAAAGGAGAGAGGGGTGGGGGGGGGCAGAATGGACTCTTTGTATTTCAGAGGTTGGAGATAAAACTAGGAGGTCCTTGGGTGGTATCTCTGGGTACAGGAAACAGTGATTGACATTTTTATTAGACCCAACTTTTTCTAGGCAGAGAATTTCTCAGGCAAATGACTATTGGGGATAAGCACTGAAAGGATGAAGCATTAAGGGTTAGGGTAGGGTCATTTTTTTCAAGTATCCTCCAGAGAAGAATCCCTTAGAATGAAGCTGAGGAAGGTATGACTTTAATTGCAGAGAGATGGCAGAAGACCAGTTTTCTACTGCAGGGATATGTGGCAGCAGGGAGCAGAGGCAGTTTGGCAGATGTGGGCTGACAAACTTTCCTCACTCCCTAGCAAGGGAGCCTATTGAGTGTCCATTTTGTATTAAACTGACTCCTGAGGCACTTGGAGGATCTAAGCGAGTATGCTAGCTCCTGGGATTTTGGTTCTGGCTTTCCTCCCAGAAATGACTGTGGTATTCAAGCTGGTTCTCATTAAATGTGGGCAGTAAAAGTTATAAGAGTCTTTGCACCCCACATGAGTAGCAAATATAAATAACTAATACGTTGAAACTCCTGGTTGGAGGAGGTCACTGAGAGGACATGACCATCAGTTGACCCCTGAGCAAGACCCAGGCAATTGAAGCTTCTTCATTCCCTTTCCTGTCCTTGGAATATATGTTCCTTCCACCATTCCCACAGGGGGAGCCATTTTCAAGGATGCAACCTTGAGAGAGTAAGGTGAGGTCATCTGGACAGCACACATGACTAAATCCAGTTAAGGCTTCTAGATACATATTCAAGATTCTGGCTGGTGGGTGCATAGATACTAGCCCTTGTGTCCTGCTCAAGACAAGCCTCATAGAGATTTCCCTTGCTCATTAAAACTGCCATGTGCCAGTCTGAAGTGGACTATCTCTTTCTTCAGACTCTCCTTGCCCTCCACCTATAGGGGTTAATTTCAGATTTCACTCAGGAAGCTCCTGAGGTTTTGAACTAGCACAACTACAGTCTGGCATGGCCAGAGATACTATTCTTGTTAGTATGTATTGAAGCAATTTTTCTCTTTGCTTTTGTTATCATTTATATACCATACTACTAAATTTTCATTGAGTGAAGAGAATAAGGGAATTATCTTTAATCATTGATATGAATTTGTGCTGTATTTAGCTTGGAGGTCACATAGAAGATTGTTGACTTCTTTTAATGAGAGCATGAATACCTACTATGTTCAAACTGTCAGGTATCAGCGAATGATTAGCTTCCCCCTTTGATGAACAGTAATACCTTTTCGCAGGCTTGTTAGTATCTTATCAAAAGTCAAAGATTCATGAGTGAACCAATAAAATATTAAATGCATTGTTATATAACTTGGTAACCTTGATAATCCTTGCTAAAAGATAAGTATTTGGTGGTCTACTAGTTAATAAAAATTGTCACATTTAGATGATAAAGCATGCATAAGACTTTGGAAATAATTCACATTTGAATTGAAATGTGTGCACTTTAACAGTTGGAATGATGGACAAAAGTCAGTTTTCTCTAGGGGTAAAAAATAGAAAATTGCTTATCAGGAAGATGAACAGATAATAGTTAAACATCTAGCTCACTGATTATAAGCACTATTTTAGAAGTCTCACTTCTGTACATTTTCTGTGGCATTGTCAGTATTTAAGCTTTTCCATAAACTACACATATGTGGCTATGGGAAGGCAAAAGTAATTTGATGTCCTGCTGTTTCATGTTCAAGTATGAAATGAATGGGGATATGGAAATTTTATAGCAGTAAAGACAATTTGCTGATGCTATCATACCTATATTGGTCAGTATGAGTCTTGACATTAACACTTTCAGCTTACTTTAAGATATATAGAAAGTTCAGTAGAAGATAGGCCATAAAAGATTAAAATCTTGTATTATAAGTAATAGCAGACATGACAGTCTGACGCCATAGTTCACTCTTTTTAAAGGATCATGTGGCTTCATCTTAGTTTCTTCATACACACATTTTGTTTTGTATTGTTTTTGTTTTATTGAACCAGAGTGTTTATTTCAGAAATTTGGCCAAGGTTCCAATTGAGTGGCCCCAAAATTTGGCTACGGCCCATAACCCAGGATTGGGCAGGTGAAATAGGGAAGGATAAAAGGAGTATATCTGGACACAGGGCCTTAGAGCTTCAAGATGATGTTGGGGCCAAGCTGCAGGTGAGGCCTATGCCACCCAGGTCCATGTTAGGGGCTTTACACACCATCCTCTATCACAGTGATTTACAACCTTTTTCTCTCTTGGTATACATAAACTGGTTGCTAAAATTCTGTGACACACCAAAAAAAAAAATAAAATAACAACTTCTCAATTTTGCCAACACTTCTTCCGGAAGGGGCTGGCATATTTATAGTAATAAATGAGCCCTAGCCGGTTTGTCTCAGTGGATAGAGAGTCGGCCTATGGACTGAATGGTCCCGGGTTCGATTCCAGTCAAGGGCAGATGCCCAGGTTGCCGGCTTGATCCCCAGTAGGGGGTGTGTGGGAGGCAGCCAATCAGTGATTCTCTCTCATCACTAATGTTTCAATCTCTCTCTCTCTCCCTTCCTCTCTGAAATCAATAAAATATATATTTTAAAAAAATGGGACCAGAGAGACAGAAGTGTCAAGTTTTAGCTGAGTTTCCAGGGTCCACTGGTGCTTACTGAGTACCTGTTCAGTAAATTGCCTTGCTCAGTAATGGTCACTGTGTACCACAGGTAATCTCACAGCCGGACTAGGAAAGCTCTATGCTTCTGTCTGTGGGTGACTGGAAATCTGGAACTGATCTTTGGCCAAGATAAAATGAGAACAAACTGTGTGTTAGTGATATGTAATCTGATGTTAAAACTTCCCTGGAGGCACTTGGTGCAAGCTTATGTACATTGTTTAGAAATGTTTATATTGATGTTTTAAACCTGTTTTAACTTATTACACATCCTGGGTTTACTTACATGAGTTGTTGGTTATGAAAGATACCACTCTAAACTTTTGGCTGGGCTCCCTTGAAACCAGGATGCATTGTTCATATCTTGGTTCACAATCTGGAAACAGTGTATTTTATGTGGCTGAGAAGGGATCCTGGGGGCTGGAACCCCTTGGTAATCACCTGTACTTTCTGTCTCCTTTTGTACTATATCCTTTATTTTAAACAGAGACTATGTGAGTATACGCTGAGCATTTGTGCAATTTTCAACGATCAGATCCTGTGTAATCAATGCAAGGGGTGGGAGGGGGGAAGGCCACAGAACTCAGAACTACTTTTCCAATCACTTACATTTGATATAGTCACTTGTGTATAAATACTAGCATCAAAGGATTTTATTTACTAAGAAAAGGATGATATTGTTTGGAGACTATATTTACCTCTCTGTTTTTTCACTATTTGCAATGTGACAACAGTATCATAATTTTTTAAATGAAACACACACATATGAACAATTTAGAATATATTAAAATGGCATAGCAGTTTCTGGGGTCAGAATCCTAGTTCTTACATTTACAAATTGTAAAATCTTAGTTACTTACTGTAGGCTATCTGCTTTATTTTCTTTATCTGTAAAATGTGGATAGTAGTAATAGTAGTAAATTAAATCAGTTTGTGAATGACTCATAGTGAGTTAGTGTTAGCTGTTAGTATTATTGATTATATAATGTTTATGGAAGGAATAAAATGGACAAAAAATGTACACTGAAAAGGAATTGGAACTATTCTCCATAAATTGGAGGTTTTGCACATTAGGAGTAAGGTTTAGTTACAAGGGGTGGGGAACTTCCTGCCAGCGGGCCATATAAGGCCTGTGGACTCATTTGGTCTGGCCCTGCCAAGGCAGTAGGGGTGAGCTAATTAAATGTTTGACTAAATATAGCAGGCTGATTTTTACGTTAATAATTTTGTATGGCCTGCCAATGATGTTATAAATATACAAATGGCCCTTGGCACAATAAAGGTTCCTCACCCCTGTTAGAACCATATAACTCTCACTTTTTAATACTTGTATAGACAATTTTAAGTTTATCATCGGGCTAATAGTAGTACAAAAGTATGTGAATATTATTCTTTAATTGTGAATATCCTTATTCCTGGATCACGTGAAATTCTATTTGATAAAGAATGTGTGAATTCTAAAGTATTGTACAAAGTTAGTGATACTAATTTTTAAATTAATTTATTTATTTAAGAGAGAGAAAAAAACATCTATTTGTTGTTCCACTTATTTATGCATTCGTTGGTTGATTCTTGTATGTGCCCTGACTGGGGATTGAACCCGAAACCTTGGCATGTCGGGACAATGCTCTAACCAATGGAGCTACCCAGCCAAGTAGTGCAACTATTAATTCGAGTCTATTTATTGGTTTCAGTACAAAATGATGCTCTTGTGAAGAACTGGTTTTGTCTGCAGCACATTATTTGAGTAGAGCAGCAATTTTTAACTGATGTGCCACAAGAATTCTTAAAACATGCAGCACCTGACTATTTAGTGAGGGGCACTGACCTCTTTTCCCCAACTGTCAAATAAAAAAATGACAACAAAAGCCAGCTGATGTGAATGAAATAAAAATTATAGCTATTTTTTTGGTCAGACCAGCAAAAAATATAACATATTTTTTGATGTGCTACAAAATTTTAGTAATTAGTTTATGCATGCCATGAGATGAAAAAAGTTGAAAATTACTGGAGTAGAGCAAAGAAGTATGACTGGTACTGAAACTACTGCAACATGATAATCATTGCGCCTGGACTGGTACACCCTCTTGATGTTTCGACTTCTTGATAAATCAGTCTCCAAGGTTCAGTTCATTCACAGTGTGAGGCTACTTACCTGGCCAAAGTGCATCACTTTTGTCCTCCAGTTTTCATATTGGCTTCTTGTCAGGGTTTGCATTGATTTTAAAGTTTTATCATTGATGTTTAAAGCACTTAATGGTCTGATACCTGCTTATATTAATGCTTTGCTTATCCCCACAGGACAAGAATAAATTTTGAGATCTTCTGCTAGCTTGATGTCAGTCTTAAATGTCACCTTGAGATTCAGAGTGCAAAGGCGTTTTGTCTTTTGTGCATGTTCTTTTTTGTGTTTTTTTTGTTGTTGTTTTTAATCATCAACCGAGGATAATTTTTCCGTTGATCTTTAGAGAGAGCAGAGAGCAGAAGGGAGGGAAGAGGGAAGGAGATAGATAGATAGATAGATAGAGGCAGACATCAATGTGAGAGAGACACGTCGACCGGTTGTCTCCTGCATGCGCCCCAACTGGGACCAGGGGATTGAACCTGCAACTGAGGTAGGTGCCCTTGACTAGATTCAAACCCGAGACCTTTTGGTCCACCAGCTGATGCTCTAAGCACTGTGCAACCATCCAGGGCCATGTTCTTTTTGAGATCAGTTAAGACGTTAGAAAGAAAATCCTACAGAAGTGTTACAATAAAATATAAAATCTATGAAATGTGAACATTATTAAAATCATGTTCTTATATTATTTTTAAACTTACAAAATAAATGCTACATTACTGAGTGAAAAAATATTTTACTTGTTCTCATATATAACAGTAAAACATATAATTTTATTTTAATGTATTTTTATAATTTTATTTTTGAAGTCAATCTTTCAAGATGCAATTTTTTAATATTCTAAAATATCTATGATATTTTAATATTCTAAAATATCATGAATGCAGATTTGCTTTTGTATGTTTTATAATCAATCACAAATAGCCTTTTTAGATTTAGTGTTTAACTATGAAGATTGGGTTATGCTATGTGCTTGTATTAGATAGCTTTGGTTAATGATATATGTTTAATGCTAATCAACTGCCTTTGTGGGGAGGAAATAACTGTTTTATGTGAGCATAAAGCATTAAAAGATAATATAAAAATTAACTGTTTATGACTGTATATAATCTTTAGAAGGAGTATTAATTCATAATATAAGTAAGCCAATTTTTTTTTTAAAAAATATATTTTATTGATATTTTACAGAGAGGAAGGAAGAGGGATAGAGAGCTAGAAACATCGATGAGAGAGAAACATCGATCAGCTGCCTCCTGCACACCTCCCACTGGGGATGTGCCCGCAACTAATGTACATGCCCTTGACCGGAATCGAACCCGGGACCCCTCAGTCCGCAGGCCGACGCTCTATCCACTGAGCCAAACCGGTTTGGCAGTAAGCCAATTTTTATATCTTAGTACATTCTGTAAAAGAAATATTCTGTATCTATCACCTATTCACCTACTTATCTATTTGTTTTGTATCTCTGTCCTCTGACTTGTCTGTCACTTGCCATATTGGCATTCGATATTTGATAACTTACTATATATATATATATATATATATATATATATATATATATAATCCTTTGTACATAAGATAAAGTACAAGAAAGTATCTTGAAAACTGAATTATATATATATATATATTAGGGGTCTGGTGCATGAAATTCATGCACTGGGGGGGGGCCCTCAGCCCAGCCTGCCCCCTCTCACATACTGGGAGCCCTCAGGGGATGTCCTACTGATGGCTTAGGCCCGCTCCCCGGGGCCAGCCCCATCACCCTGCTGCTGCAGCCACTGCCAGTCACCTCAGCCACCAAGGTGTTTTCATTAACATGGACTCGTCCCTTCACCATGAAAAAATGACATTCTTTTTTTTTTTTTTTTTACCAAGAGGAAGGGAGAGGGACAGAGAGTTAGAAACATCGATGAGAGAGAAACATCAATGAGAGAGAAACATCGATCAGCTGCCTCCTGCACACCCCTACTGGGGATGTGCCTGCAACCAAGGTACATGCCCTTGACCGGAATTGAACCTGGGACCCTTCAGTCCACAGGCTGACGCTCTATCCACTGAGCCAAACCGGTCAGGGCAATGACAACATTCTTTAGGCATTTTCAAGATGTGTCTTTCATAGGATATGACCTTTCTTTCTTTCTTTTTTTTTTTTTTTATCCTCACCTGAGGATATATTTCCATTGATTTTTAGAGAATGTGGAAGAGAAAGGGAAAGGCAGAGAGAAACATCAAAGTGAGAGGAACACTTTGATTGGTTGCCTCCTGCATGAGCCCTGACCTGGGCCCCAGCTAGGGAGGATCCTGCAACCTAGGTACATACCCTTGATCAGAATCAAACCCGGACCTTATGGTTGGCAAGCCTAGGCATTATCCACTGAGCCAAACCGGCTAGGGCAAGATATGACATTTCTTAGCCCTCCAGCAGCGGACCTTCGTTTTTTTCTCCAGGAGTGTGGTGGAAAAGCCCTAGATCACCTTTTTGGATTCTTATACCCAAGTTACTAAGAATATTACCAGTGGCATACAGGGAGCTTAGCCAATGAGAGGTCAGAAAAGGTGTTTCCTCTGTAGTTCACACTTATCTCCTCCAATCTCCGGCTCCACCCCTGCCAAGGCCTAAAACCTAAGGGCCTGGGCAGGGGCCCCCCAGCTCCCTCCAATCACCTGCTCCACCCCTGCCAAGGCCTAAAACCTAAGGGCCTGGGCAAGGGCCCCCCAGCTCCCTCTGATCACTGGCTCCACCCCTGCCCAGGAGCCCCCTGGCTCAGGCCCTTTTCAGATTGCTCAGGACCCATTCGGAGCCTACCTTGGAGTGACCTGGGTGCTGAGAAAGTTCCCAGGACCCAGGCTGCTGGGCGCCTACATATGCAAATTAACCTCCATATTTGTTGGGTTAATTTGCATACTCACTCTGATTGGCTGTGGGCGTAGCGGAGGTACGGTCAATTTACATGTTTGTCTATTATTAGGTATGATATATATATATATATATATATATATATATATATATATATATATATATATAACATATAACCATAATGTTATTACTATTATTTTTTATGAAGGAAAGTTTTAACTTCTTTAGAAGGTATATTTCCTACTCCATCATCTCTCTCACAGCCAATATCTTTTTCCTGTAGCTATGTAATGGTATTCTTCCTTGTAAATATGGCAAAGGAAAAACTTTTAATCTTCTATGATATGGTGAAAATAAAACAAAATATCCTTCCTAGGACATTTTAGGTGAGGCCCTTTGTTGATATATCCAATCAAAATATGAAAGGTGAAAGATAAACTGTTTATTTAGGTTCAATGATATTATTAAATTGTATATAACGATAATGGTCCAAATATAAAATTTTTATTATTTGGGATTTGGTTTCAATTTTTTTTCATAATATGAATGACTTGATTTGTCAAAAGATGGGTTAATCATTTTTTTACATAATTCATTGTACAATTTTCTTACTTATTTTTGCAAATAAATTATAGAGTATATGAAAAATATGTTTAATATATCTGATACTTTGGAATTCATTATCACTGAGAAATTTATAATGGACCCACTTCATGATATGCTATATAAAGTACAAATGTATCATGTTGTTGATGTTGACTTAATGATAATATTGACAGTTTTACGACTAAATCTCTAAGAAGAAGAAATACAGAAAATTAGATTTTTATCAGGTTTTTCCTTACTTTAAAATGCAACCAATGGGTTCGCTATACAATTAAGTTTTAAAATATTGTTAACTGTAATACTTTAATAAACATTTTATTGAGCTCTAAAACTCTCCAATAAATTCTTAACTTAAATATTGTATATTTTATTTCTATAACATCCATTTTTGTTAGAAGTTTTTTTTTAGGTTATCCTTTCACTCACTTTGTCCATATATTTGTATAATTTCTATTTCCTTTAATATATTTACAATATTTATTTTATAGTTTTTGCTAATTTTAACTTCTGGGTTATATGTGGATCTTCTTCTATTGACTAATTTTCCCTCTTGACTATGGGTCACATTTTTGCCATAACTTTACATTTTATGCTACTTAAATAACCATAGGCATTGCAATTAATAGCATTTTCCTTTAATGAGGGCATGTTCTTTCCGTTAGGAAGCTAGTACTTCATTTCAATCAGGAACTAAACTGGATTGAAGCTGATTGCTGAGTTGTAACTTCAGTTTCTATCCCCTTCTGACTTAAAATGCCTTGAGCTCTGGACCCAGAATGACTTGGAATCTAAACATAAGGAGACTGTGGAGGTCCCTTTTGGCTTTCCATCTCAGCCTCAGTATTCAACACTGCTGCCAGCACAGCAGTCAGCACTCCCCAGCTATTAGTAAAAGTCCCATGGGCGGAATCAGTGGATCGCTGGAAAAAACTAGATCTGCATTTTTGGTTCTTAATGCTTCCTACCTGTCACCCAAACTGAAGAGGTAAAAGCCCCACTTTCCATAGAAGCAGATTCCTATATCTATGGCATTGCCGACCTTGTACGTATTGTGCTAGACTTGCCAAATGCCCCCTTGTGGCACAGATGTCTGCTTATCTAGGAAGGTCTTAGTCTTATTTGGAATTTAGCTCCTGTAGACTCCTTGTGTCAAGGTCTATCTATCTATCTATCTATCTATCTATCTATCTATCTATCTATCTATCTATCATCTATCTATCTATCATCTATCTATCATCTATCTATCTATCTACCTATCATCATCTCTCTATAATTTAATATATACATACATATATATGTATATAATTTTTAGTTTACTACTTTTTCTAATGATTACAATGGAAACAAAAATGTGTTGTGATCATTTATACCCTAACAAGAAGTAGAATTAATAGTATATTTTCAGTAGTTTTTTTTCCTGTTTTATATATTATGATGATGCAAATTCCTGAGGACAGTGATGCTAGTTTATTCTGCATTGGTTTTTATGGAGGCATGTGAAGTGATTATCTATAGTCTAGTTCTAAAATGATGGAAGATCTTGAAAAAAAAGATTCTAGGAGACTCCATGTTGCTTATGTAAGAAAATATGTGCTTCCATTCTTCTGTCAAAAATCTTTTCCCTTGATCACCTCAATACAGTCAAACATACATTTTTTCATGTGTTTTAAATTTGATAGGCACAATTCTATTGTTGTTTTATTTCAGGATATTATGTGTTGTTAGTTAATATTTATGGTGACTCAAAAATCTAAAATTACTAATGTTGTCTCTACCAACCTTTCTATTATGTATTCAAATAAGTATATGATTTATCACTCTATCACTTCATCAGTAACTTTAAGTATTTTCACCATTTATTAACCAGGATGTGTCTTTGAGGTTCACTTGGGAAGACTAGAGTCTGCTTTTACCATAGCCAGAGGACTGGAGGATGAAAAGACTTAAAAAAAAAAGTAGTTATCAGTTATTGAGCAAGTCAACATATTTTATTCATTAAGAACTTAGAAGTATGAACTGTGTAGTCAACTAACTGAATTCAAATCCTAGTTCTTCAACTTACTAGTTATGTGATTTTAGAGATGTTACTTAACCACCTGTGCCTCATTTTACCCTTCATAAAATTGGCATAATAAAATTATCCACACCACAGTGTTGTTGTAATTCTAATTAGTGTTCTGGGAATTAAGTGGAACTATGAATTAGCCAAAATGTTATAAAAGTATTTTTATTGCTAATTTTATTAATGTTATGAGCCCCTACTACCTATATAGGTTATGAAGATAAAAATGAATAAAAAGTTTCCAATCTTCGCCCAGCTGGTGTGGCCCAGTCGTTGAGTGTTGACCTATGAGCCAGGAAGTTGTGATTTGATTCCTGGTCAGGCCACATGCCTGAATTATGGGCTCAATTCCCAGTAAGGGGTGTGCAGGAGGCAGTCGATCAATGGTTCTCTCTCATCATTGATGTTTCTATCTTTCTTTCCCTCTCCCCTCTTCTCTGAAATAAATTAAATGCATATCTATATTTATATATATAAATGTCAGGCACATAACTAATTTAATAAAGTTTTTCAAACTATATAAATATATCTAAAGTTCATATATTTTTAGAAAGATTATTCTCAATAACTTCTCTATAAAAATAAGTGTGATGGTTTAACCTACTTAACTTTACTACTATGAGGTGTTACCATGTAAGGATTACTCCAGTGAATCTGGTCACAATACATTTCATGTGACTGGAATTGGGTGATATGGATTATTATTCTTTCTTCTCTGATTTGGAAAATTAAATGGAACAGGAAGAGGGTAGTGACTGATGGCCATTCCCTCAGTACATTCCTGGCTTTTTTTTTTCTGGGAAAAGGGTGCCACATTGGAAGAGGTGGGAATATCAGTTCTAAAATCTGGTACATGGGGCTTGGGTTGCAGTCACCGAACTGGATTTCACCTATACTTCCTTGTTTCTTCATCTGAAGAAGGGGATCCTGACTGATAATCAGAGATAACCTTATCATGGGCCCAGGTAACTTTCTTAGTGATCTCGTTCTTGTTCTATCCTCATTTTCAAAGCTGGCAACAATGACTGCATTTTTTTTCTCCCTACCTCATGTGGTCCACCCACAGAATGAGGTCCTCTCACAAGCCCAGGCACTGTACAAAATGTGGCTGTTCTCACAGGCTTTCAATATGTCAGGATCAACTCTCTGAAACTTATTGACACAAATGCATCCATAGGCTGTCCTTTTGATGGTTTTTCAGGATACCAATAATTTTTGTATTTTTCTTGAAGCATCAATTTCTCAGCAAACCTCTCAACTGCCTCTTTTTTCAACGTATCATGTTTTCGAACTAGCCTCATGTCTTTGAGTCATCTTAGTTATAAATGCAGAACTCAGAACACTATTTTCACTCATCTGGAGAAAAACATAACTATATAGCAAGACGGTAGGACATAAATTTCCTCTTTCATGTCTTACAAATTAAATTTATACTTATCAATGTAGGTTTACACATTTTAATCATCTTTAACAATATTTTATGGAGTGAGACAACATCAGTCCTATATAATAAAGAGGGACCATCATGCCCTCACAAAGATGATGGCGCCCACAGCCAATAAGGAGGAAATATGCTAATTGACTGCCCTGCCCTCAAAGATGGCGGTGCCCACAGCCACAAGATGGTGGCGCCCAGTCCCCTCAGCCCCACTGGGGTGGCAGGCACACGGCATGGCTGGGCCCGCCTTTAGGTGGGTCCGGCCACTCTGCATGTCTGGCTCCGGAGTCCCCCAGTTCCCTCAGCCCCCCAGCCACCCAGGACTGGCCCAAGGCACAAGCAAGCCTCAGATGGCGACTGCCCAGCCTTCCAGGGCCAGCCTGAGGTGCAGGCAAGCCTCAGATGGTGGCTGCCCAGCAGCCCAGAGCTGCCTGAGGCTCAAGTAACCAGGGCCACCCGAGGCTTGCACTGCTGGCAGTGGCAGCAGCAGAGGTGTGATGGGGGCATCGCTTTCCCCTGATCGCTGGCTCGCCTCCCGCCCCTGAGGGCTCCCGGACTGTGAGAGGGGGCAGGCTGGGCTGAGGGACCCCTGCTCCAGTGCATGAATTTTCATGCACTGGGCCTCTAGTCATATATATAAAAATCCAAAGCAACTCTGGAATGTTTGTTCCATGTATATGGTACCTGGTAGTTATTTCCAATAATCTTTATAGGCTTTTATGCCTTGGGTGTCTTAGTACCTTGACATTCAATTTTCTTTTACACTTTGGTTTTAAAAAGAGATAATTAAATGGCTTTTACTTATAAAACCACTGAGATTTAAAATGTTTAATATCAGCCATTTTAAAAGAAAAATAAGATGGTGTATTTGGCACTGATTTATAAAGAAATGCTTATGACTTGAAATTTTTTAAAAATTTACATAAAATGTCTATTTACATCATTCTACCATTTTTGTTCTTGATTTGTTTGTATTCTGTGACTACTACTATATAGCCTTACTTCTTCTAACATATGTTCTTTATAAAATGTAAGCTTACATGTCAGGCTTATGAAAAATCATGAATTTTGTTTAGGAAATGCATTATTTCTGAAACATATGTAAATCCATAAGATCACTCTTCTCATTGGTAGATTTCCAAGAAAGTAGGCACAGGTTCTTTAGAAAGCCTATTTATATTCCGATAAACAGTGCCTTGGGGAAAGAAACTGCCCTGTATGGCCTAAGTTCAACATTAAGTTCATTTTATAAAGCAGCATGAATAAAGCTTCAACTCTTAAGGAAATGAATGTGCTCACCCAAACACTTAAAATATTGAAAATATTCCATCCCAGATTCAATGCATTAAAAAACTTGTCTCCAGAATTAAAGTCAGTGGAACATTTGATTCATCCTGTTGGCTTTATAAAAATGCAAATCCCTGGGTTCATTCCAGATCTAGCTAGTCAAATGTCTGTGAGAAGGGGCCCTGGAATTTGCATTTCATTCGGCTCCCCAGGTTCTTCATATTCCTTCTGAAGATGGAGATTTGACACACTTCTCTGGTTTCTTTGCCCTCTGAAAGAGCATTTTAGCTTAAAAGTGTTTTTATATAGATGTGAGTTTGGATGAAAATGATGGGAAATTACTCTATATATGGTATCTTGGGTATTTAGGAACTAGGACCTTACATATATGGAATATTTACCTGCTGGATGCTTTATACATATTATTTAATATACTAGAGGCCCGGTGCACGAAATTCGTGCATGGGGGTGTGTGTCCTTCAGCCCAGCCTTCACCCTCTCCAATCTGGGACCCCTCAAGGGATGTCTGACTGCCCATTTAGGCCCAATCCCGGTAGGATCGGGCCTAAGAGGGCAGTTGGACATCCCTCTCACAATCCAGGACTGCTGGCTCCTAACTGCTCGCCTGCCTGCTTTCCTGATTGCCCCTAACCGCTTCTGCCTGCCAGCCTTATCACCCCCTAACCACTCCCCTGCCATCCTGATTGATGCCTAACTGCTCCCCTGCCAGCCCGATTGCCCCTAACTGCCCTCCCCTGCCAGCCTGGTCCACCCCAATGGCTCTCCCCTGCAGGCGTGGTCCCCCCCAACTGCCCCCTCTACTGACCCGGTCATCCCTAACTGCCCTCCCCTGCCAGCCTCATTGCCCCTAACTGCTCTTCCCTGCTGGTCTGGGCCACCGCCAACTGCCCTCCCCTGCAGGCCTGGTCACCCCTAACTGCCATCCCCTGCAGGCCTGGACCCTCCCAACTGCCCTCTGCTGCAGGCCTGGTCCCCCCCCCCCCGCAACTGCCCTTCCCTGCAGGCCAGGTCGCCCCCAACTTCCCTCCTCTGCTGGCCTGATCACCCCTAACTGCCCTCCCCTGCAAGCTTGATCGCCGCCAACTGCCCTCCCTTGCAGGCCTGGTCCTTCCCAACTGCCCTCCCCTGCTGGCCTGATCACCCACAACTGCTCTCCCTTGCAGGCCTGGTCCCTCCCCACTGCCCTCCCCTGCAGGTCTGGTCCGCCCCCAACTGCCCTCCCCTGCAGGCCTGGTCACCCCTAACTGCCATCCCCTGCAGGCCTGGACCCTCCCAACTGCCCTCTGCTGCAGGCCTGGTCCCCCCCCAACTGCCCTTCCCTGCAGGCCCGGTCGCCCCCAACTTCCCTCCTCTGCTGGCCTGATCACCCCTAACTGCCCTCCCCTGCAAGCTTGATCGCCGCCAACTGCCCTCCCTTGCAGGCCTGGTCCTTCCCAACTGCCCTCCCCTGCTGGCCTGATCACCCACAACTGCTCTCCCTTGCAGGCCTGGTCCCTCCCCACTGCCCTCCCCTGCTGGCCATCTTGTGTCCACATGAGGGCAGGATCTTTGACCACATGGGGGCAGCCATCTTGTGTGTTGGAGTGATGGTCAATTTGCATATTAGTCTTTTATTAGATAGGATTCCTAACCACAATCTTATTGGGGATAGTTATTATTATATCAGTTTATGATGAGAGAACAGGCTCATAGATGTTAAATAACTTCATCAGAGTCACACCGGTAATAACTGGAAAAAAATTAAATCTAGTTTCATCAAACCTGATATCATTTTCCACTATATCAGGCTGCTGGCTTGGGGGTTGGGATGGTAAGTGGAGCAGAGGAAGCAACACTTTTTGGTAACAAACATACTAGATAGTAAGTGTTTTCTCTCTTGGTTAATAAAGCAAACTGTTAAGGAAGAAATTCTTATACCAACTTCACAAATGAAACAAAAAGAGGTTAGGTAACTTGCTGATAAACACACACATGTATTCATACATTTATTTACATATTAAATGGCTACAATGATTAGACATGAGTTTGAACAAAGCCTTATGTTTGCCTTCATAGAATTCACAGACTAGTGTAAGAATCAAATAGGCAAATTGGCCTATACCATAATTTATGAAAAATGCTACAAGAGTGAAAATAACAGGAGAGATCTAATTTAGATTTGGGACTTAAAGAGGGCTATCCAGAGAAGTGACATGTAAGCTAAGATATAAAATATAAGAAAAATTAGCAAAGTAAAAAGTAAGAGGAAAAGCGACCCTTACGACTGAATGACCGGAACAACTGGAATGACCAGAACGACCGGTGGACCTGCTGCTATGATGCACACTGACCACCAGGGGGCAGACACTCAATGCAGGAGCTGCCTCCTGGTGGTCAGTGCAGTCTCACAGCCAACCTCCCGTGGCCCCACCTCCTGCCCAGCCAGCCCCCCAAGAGGCCTCCATTGCTGGCAAGGCCAAGGGGCTCCACCCATGCATGAATTCATGCACTGGGCCTCTAGTTTAAAAATAAATTTGGATTTAGAATTGTCTGAGCTTCATACTGGATGAGTGGAGGATATAACTATAAAGCTATATTGAAAATGATATCTAATTTTCTGTCTTTAGCAACTAGATGAAGAGAAAATGGAGGGCCATATGCTAAGAAAAGGAACATAATAAAGGAGCAGGTTGAAATTCAGAGGGGAGGACTTGGATGAAAATATATAGGAAAAGATGTACTTTAAGGCAAGTGATGATGCAAAAGGAAAGGTTTTATTTAGGTGCTGGGACCTAGGAGAATGGTGGACTCCCTTCTTAAAGATCAATCTTTCTCCTCATGCTTAAGTCCATCATTGTCACAAGGATAGGAAGGGAGGGGGGGTCGTTCTTTTCTATCCTATTTTCTTGCTAGCTTTTGGGGTGCTTAGGCACTATCTAGTCATCTTTCTAGCTTTTGTCATGCTCAGTGTAAGAGCCTCCCACAGTACCATCTTGGCCCATCAGGGAGACTCCCTAGCACTCTGAACTACCTATCTATGGTAACAATAGTAAAGGGAAGATAAAGGTTTTTAAGAAGACAGGCATATGTGAAGGACCTTTGACAGAAGAAGGAACACTTTTTCTGTTCTAATAGAAGAGAATAATAAATGATGATGGTGATAAAGCTAACACTATTTTTGCTATATGTTAAACTCTTTTCTGATATATATGTGTTTGCTATTAATCACATTGCATGAATATATTATCTTATGCTAATTAAATTAATATATTAATCTTCATAATCTTTGTAAGATTCATATTGTTATCACCATTTTATAGATGGGCAAAAATTATAAGCTTGCCTAGGTCCCACAGCTGGTAAAGATGAAATGGATTTGACTCAGGGCCTAAGCTTAGATCTGCAGACTTACTGTTAGAAAGATGAGTCCTTTCCTGTCTGATTCCATCTTCCTATGTGGTACTTAAGGCAAGCTAATCTACTGAAGGGTGCAGGGATGGTGGTGGGTGAAGAAGATAAGGGGAGATTTGAAAACATATGAAATAGCCCTAGCTGGTTTGGCTCAGTGGATAGAGCATCAGACTGTGGACTGAAGGATCCTGGGCTCGATTCCAGTCAAGGGCACATGCCTGGCTTGCAGGCTCCATCTCCAGTAGGAGGCAGCCAATCAATGATTCTCTTTCATCATTGATGTTTCTCTCTCTCTCTCTCTCTCTCTCTCCCTCTCTCTTCCTCTCTGAAATAAATAAAAATATATTTTAAAATATTTGAAATAGCGGGTAGAAACAATGGGAGAGTACATTTACAGGAGCCTGGTGGGATTTTCATGAGGTGGTAAGTACTCATTTGAGTTCTGTGGAACAAATTTATACTAGTAGTGATACCATTCTTCCTGTATGAATCCAGGTAAAAGAAAGTGGGTAATTGAGTTCATTCAGGGCTAGAGTGTTTTTATTTCTATTTTGTTTTTGCAAGGAAGTTGAAGGTATCTGCAAAGATATAGCAGATCTAGAGTGTAAACAAATCTATTTACATTCTGTCCATTTCCACTGTATTGCCACCAGGAACTACTGCAGTTAGTATGAGCAAGCAAAAATTAACAATGGTGAACAAACTGTGATTATGTAAGATTAAAACTGGAAGAAAGAAAGTGTTTAAAGGGAGGGAACAACAACAACAAAAAATGCTACATAGCTAGTTACCTGTAATATAATAATTTGCCCTGACTAGGGAAGTACTAAAGATTCTTCTAATTTACAATAGTATGTTCTGTCTGTTACCGCCATTTGGAGAATCTTCCAGGATTGCTAGTAATATTATGCCCAGGCACATTGCTGAGATTTTCTGTATTTTTCCCAAACCATAACTTTTGAAGAAAAATGCATTTTCCCTACAATTTTTCTATATTTCTTTTAATCTTTGTTTCCTTAAAACCATTTCCCATATCTAGTTTATCCTTTTTAATGAACACTAGCAAAATTAAAATTTCATGGAAATTGATGTTGATTAAAATAGATTTTCTATCATTTACATAGTAAAGACATGATACATAATTGCTCATAAAATTTAAGCTGCAGTGGTTTGTAAATTGATTCCTTTAAGAGAAATGTGCTGTTTTAAGGTCACTATTTCATGCATGCATCATTCATTACCCATGGTGACACTATATTTCCTACTCAAAGTTATCTCAAAGCCAGAAACAAATAAAGAACTAGGTTTAAGCTGCTGAAAAATGTGGTTTATTAGCATTTTTACAGATTCTTGCAAGTAAAGTTGCACTAAAT
Organism: Plecotus auritus; assembly: GCF_963455305.1. NCBI lineage: Eukaryota > Metazoa > Chordata > Mammalia > Chiroptera > Vespertilionidae > Plecotus > Plecotus auritus. The sequence continues at coordinate 167,274,258 of NC_137772.1, forward strand.
AGATCCACATGGGAATGGTGTTGAATAGATAATCTTCTCTGCAAATCTTTCATTGTAGGAGCAAGGATTATCAATTTCACAGCCATAGACAATGTTACATTTATTTTATTTCAATCTCATATATAAATATTTATTTTTGAGTTTTATGCAAAAACAGCTACCATATATTGCATGCAAACATTGGTTCATGCTTATATTTTAATTACAAAGTAGAATCAGAAATCAATATTTTGGAAAAAATCTACCTAGTAAGTACTAGAATATACTCACATATTGAAATTCATCGTGATGAAAAGTAGTGTATTTTTACTGAAATCCACATGCATTTATCAAAAGCAGTGTCTATAATTTATAAATCTAAAATAGGTTGACAATATATGTTATGAAAATTAAGAACTTTTTCAGGTCAGATGACTTTGACAGAGACTTATCAGGTGAGGGCAGGAGCTCAGTCAGTATTGGTTGGACTCTACAGCTGAACCCCAGACTGGTCTGATGGGATCAAGGGTGAACTTACAGAATGGGCCATTTCAAGATGATTAGGGGAATTCTAGCAAGTAGAGTAGAGCAAAAACCAAAAAGTAAGGTGCCAGTAAGTCACAGTGGTATGTAACAGCTCCAGTAGTGGATAAAAGTCAGTATTTAGTAATTCACTTACTCAAAAAATATACAGTACATGCCTACCATGTGCCAAGCGACCTGTAGACATTTGAAGTAGAACAACCACAAAATCCATGGCGACATGGATTTCACATTCTAGTGAAGGGGAGATTCAATAACTAATAAACATAGTAAGCCTGGTGGGTGTTGCTCAGTGGTTGAGTGTCAACCTATAAAGCAGGAGGTCACAATTCGATTCCTGGTCAGGGCACATGCTGGGTTGCAGGCTGGATCCCTAGTGTGGGACATGTAGGAGGCAGCTGATTAATGATTCTCTCTCATCATTGATGTTTCTATCTTTCTCCCTTCCTCTTTCTGAAATCAATAAAAAGATATTAAAAACATCTATACTAATAAAAGGGTAATATGCTAATTAGACCAGGAGACCTTCCGGGAGACCTTCTGGACATCCTTCCGGACAAAGCCATGGTGGTGGGGCTGAGGCAGAGGCAGATTAGGGGCAATCAGGCCAGTGGGGGGGTAGTTGGGGCAAGCAGACTGGCATGGGGGGCAGTTGGGGGCAAGCAGGCTGGTGGGGGGCAGTTGGGGGCAAGCAGGCCAGCGGGGGGTGGCAGTTGGGGGCAAGCAGGCTGGCAGGGGGTGCAGTTGGGAGCAAGCTGGCTGGCAGTGGGGGGGCAGTTGGGGGTGAGCTGGCTGGCAAGGGGGGCAGTTAGGGGCAATCAGGCTTGTAGGGGGGCAGTTGGGGGTGAGCTGGCTGGTAAGGGGGGCAGTTAGGGGCAATCAGGTTGGCAGGGGGGCAGTTAGGGGTGATCAGGCCAGAAGGGGGGGCAGTTGGGGGCGATCAGGCCAGCAGGCAGAGTGGTTAGGGGCGATCAGGCAGGCAAGCACGTGAGTGGTTAGGATGTCTGACTGCCGGTTTAGGCCCAATCCTAAACAGGCAGTCGGACATGCCCCGAGGGGTCCCAGATTGGAGAGGGTGCATGCTAGGCTGAGGGACACCCCCCCCCCCAATGCACAAATTTTGTGCACTGGGCTACTAGTACTAATAATAGATATAATAAATAATTAGCTGCTGAAAAGTGATAAATGTTCTAGAAAAAACTTGAATAAAACAAAGCAAGACAAGAGGGATTGGAATTGTGGATTGTGGGACTGGTTGCAATTTTAAGTAGGATGATCAGCACAGGTGTAAAAGAGAAGGTGTACCACCTCCTTTATTGCAAACACTTGAAGGAGGTCAGAGAATTAGCCCTGTAGATATTTGAAGGAAGAGAAGGCCCTCAATGCAAAGGCTCTGAAGTGGGACCATGGCTGACTTGCTTCAAAGAGTCAGTGTGTTTGAAGTAAAGTAAGTCAGGGAGAAGTGACCTGGACATGGATCAGAGAGGTTCTGGCAGGGATGGCTTTCTGTGAATTTCTTCTTTATACTGTTCATGTCCTTGTATGAATGTTTCTGTTTCTCTAGTTCTAAAGGGAAGAACTTTTATTTACTTGGCTGCATCACCAAATAACCTAAGGGTAAGGAGCAAAAATAGGAATCTGATTCTGTAGGATGTGTAGATGGTGGAAAGACTGTGGCTGAGTGCCCACATGTTCCCTGAGAGAGAAATACACCATTACAAAGATTTGGATTGAATCCTGCCTCTATCACTTAGTAGCTATCTGACCTAAACAACGTGACTTACTTAACCTCCTTGAACTTTGATATCAGTGATAAAAAGGACTATGACACCTTTTCCCTAAAATTACCAAGAAGATAAGATAATGTGTGTAGGCTGCTGGGCATAGGGCCTGGCATAGAGTAGGCATTACTGCCAAGGTGTCTTCCTCATTTTTCTATTGTAGCTGCCTAGCACTAACATCACTGATTTCAGCTCTGAGGTTATTATCTTCTTCTGGAAATAACTTTTGGATTTGAGTATAAGAACTGCATTTCTGGCACTATATCAATAAAAAGACTATTGAAACAGTTATATAGAATAATTTGAATTCACAGAGATAATAAGAAAAGTATCTTAAACTTTTTTCCATTGCACATTTAAACATGTTTCATGGAATTTTTTTGCCACCACTTCCCATTGAATAAAACCTAGAGAAAGTTCCAGGGCTTTTCTAGTCACTTTTAGCACATACCTGTGTCCAGTGGCTAACTGCAAATGGAAAAGAAGGGCTTGCTGTTCTTGTCATTATTTTCCTGCCTGTGGTGTCCCTCCCCCACCTTTGGCTGCCTCTAACAGAAGAGGTGAGTCACAGGTAAGTTCTTATTAAAAAAGTTTTAATTGTTGACAGTATTACAGATGTCCCCCATTTCCCCTCTTCTTTGTCCCCTTCCACCCAGCCCCAGCCCCAGCCCCACCCCAGGCCTTCACCCCACTATTGTCAGTGTCTATAGGCTATGCATGTATCTTATATAATAAAAGGGTAATATGCAAATTGACTAAACAGAGGAACTAGCAGTCACTATCACGTGCACTGACCACCAGGGGGCAGACACTCAATACAGGAGCTGCCCCCTGGTGGTCAGTACGCTCCCACAGGGGGAGCTACACTCAATCAGAAGCCAAGCTGATGGCAGCGGAGGTCGTGGGAGCCTCTGCCGCCTCCTCGGCAGCACTAAAGATGTCCATGGGGAGTGGGCCTAAGCCATTAGTTGGACATCCCCTGAGGGCTCCTGGACTGCACAAGGGTGTGGGCCAGGCTGAGGGACTCCCCCTCCCCCGAATGGATGAATGTTGTGCACCGGACCTCTAGTATAAATATAAATTCTTTGGCTGATCTCTCCCCCAACATCCTCCTCCCCTTTGAGATCTATCAGTCTGTTCCATGCATCCATGCGTCTGGACTTTGTTCATCAGTTTATTTTGTTCATTAGGTTCCACATAGTAGTGAAATCATACATTATTTGTCCTTCTCTGACAGGCTTATTTCACTTAGCATACTAGTCTCAAGGTCTCACTGACTGAGATTCTTGTCAGCTGGCATTAGTCTTCTCTGGGTTTGGCAGAGGTTTAATACTGACACTTTTCCTTATGGGGTGATTTTGGGGTTCTCTAGGACGCTGCAATACTGGGAATCTCCTTCTTGCAGAACCCTTGAAATGAAATACTCTATCATTTTTATTTTTCTGCTTTTGATATTTTTCTCAGTCCTGAGTCACCCAGTGGTACATCCCCAGCAGATTTCTGCCAGGGTCACCTCACCTCCACATGGCCCTTGTGGACAAAATATAAGATAGCTCTAGTTTGCCTTGCTTGCTGAAGTAGCTCACTGTTGTCCCACTGGAAATAGTCATGAATCCTTCATCCCACCAAACTCTGGAAATGCAGCCACCTTCAATATCTTACTCAGCTCTCAGTGCAGTTAGAACTCTCAAGCTTTAGCTTTTTCAGATATGAGTCCAACACCAATGAGCACATCACTCAAGGTCCAAGAGACAAATGCTCTCTTGAGGCATCTTTTTCTAGGCTTAAAATGAGGTTCAAGTGCTTCCACTGTCCTTTAAGAGGGTAGGATAGAACTCACAGTCCTCAGAGAACTTCCTCTAGACAAATCTCCTAATATCCAACATTTTAGCTTCTGTACTTTAAACCCTGAGTGAATGAGGAACTGGCATCAAAAACTAGTGTTTTGCCATTTCCTTTGTAAGTCCCACACAGACAATCTTATCATGGCATAAGTAGAAATTCTGACTTGGGGACTTAGTCAAACAGAGGCTGAAATCATTCCATTTTCCATCTTGTTATACAATAGTCTCAAGAAACAAAATAGTGTGTTATTTTAGAATAAGAAGTCCTTGTTTTAGCTCTCCAAATATCTATGCCACAATATAAACATGTATCAAAAAACAAAAAGAACCTCTCATCCCCTACAAAGGCTCAGAGACTGTCCAAGAGACACCAAATGGAAGAAGTGCACATTCATTGTTCCTGTCAGATATGTTTAGTATTTGCTTCAAATACTAAAGTCATACCTAATCTCCTTATCAGCATAATTTATGCTACTAAGAATAACATACATATATTTCATACTCCAGATGGTATAATTATTTATTAAGGCACTGATTATTTGGCTCTTTGAAAATGAGTCTTTTCCCAACAACTTTCAATATTATTAGGTTCAAATGCATATTTTCACTTTAAAATAATTATCAAGATAAGCAAACTTTCCTTTATTGAGGACTGATTTCATCTACTTATTCTTTGAGTGACTGAATGTCACTTGGATCCAAATCTAATGATTATTGGGTGACAGTGCAGCATTTGTGGGAGAAAAATTAAAGATATGACTTTAAAGTGATGAGACTGGTTTCTCATATACACCAAAAAGGATTCTAAAAAGAGTTATTGACATAGGTATATGAGAAAGAGCAGCATCATTGAAGGAAGGGCATTACCTTCCAAGATGACTAATTGATAGAACACAGCACTAACTTAGATAGAAATTTCTGAAAGGTTAATAACATTACTTATCTTCTTACCTCATATGTGATACATAAAAAGCTAAAACAAAAATATGTGAATATTACTGGCATTGAAAACTATATATTACATTATTCTCAATTTGTTTTTTCAATTTGTACATTGGTTTTAAAATAAAATCATGTGAGTCAACGCCTTAGAACTCATGTTCTCTCTGTTTCTAGCTTTCACTTATTTATAACTTCTCAAAAGGCATAATTAGGTTAAACTTGGAAATATTTTCCAGCCTGCACATTTTCTTATAGTCTTAAAAATGCATATTATTTAGAGGTAAGACTATTAGAATATTTTATTTATGTTAAATCCATAAGTAAAAAGTGAGATCTAATAAATGTTAAATATCTCTAGTAGATACTCTTATTTATTTATGTATTTATTGAATTTATCATATTTATTAGAGTAACATTGGTCAGTAAAATTATATAGGTTTCAAGTATGTACTTCATTTGCACATTGCATTGTGTACTCACAATCCAATGTCTCTTTTCCTTCAGTCACCATTTATCCTCGTTTACACTCTCCACCTGTGCTGATCCACCCTTCCCTCTGGTAAGCATCGTACTGTTTGTTGTCCATATTTTTTTTGGCATAATCCCCTCATCTATTTCACCCAGTCCCCTAGACCCCCAAACAGATGTCAGTTTGTTCTCTGTGTCTATGAATCTGTTTCTGCTTGTTGTTGTTGTTTATTAGATTCCACATATAAGTAAAATCATAAGGCATTTGTCTTTCCCTGACTGGCTTATTTAATTTAGCATAATACCTAAAAGTTCTGTCCATGCTGTCATGAAAGGTAAGATTCCCTTCTTTGTTACAGCTGAGTAGTACTCCATTGTAAATATACCAAGCTTTTTTATTCACTCATCTACTGATGGGCACTTGAGCTGTTCCAAATTTTGGCTATTGTAAATAGCACTGCAATGAACAGAGGGATGCATATATTCTGTTGAATCAGCGTTTTGGGATTCTTTGGATATATTCCCAGAAGTGGAAGTGCTGGTTTATTAGGTATCTCCATTTTAATTTTTTGAGGAAACTCTATACTGTTTTCCATAGTGGCTGCATCAATCTGCATTCCCACCAATAGTGCACAAGGGTACCCTTTTCTCTACATCCTTGCTAACACTTGCCATTTGCGCATTTATTGATAATAGCCATTCTGACAGGTATGAGGTGATAACTCACTGTGTTTTGTTTTGTTTTGTATTGAGAGTGGAAAAAAGGTGGGCAGGGAGAGAGAGAAACATCGATGTGAGAGAGACACATTGATTGATTACCCCCCACATGTGCCCCGACTGGGCCTGTGGATCGAACCTGCAACCCAAGTACATGCTTTTGACCAGGAATTGAACCTACAACCCTTTGGTGTGAGGAGCTATGCTCTAACTACTGAGCAATGATGGCCAGGGCTCATTGTGTTTTAATTTGTATTTCTATGATGGTTAGTGATGTTGAACATCTTTCATATGTCTATTGGCCATTTGTATGTCCTCTTTGGAGAAGTGTCTATTAAGGTATTTTGCCCATTTTCTATTGGATTGTTTTGTTTTGGTATTGAGTATTTTACAGAACTAGAAAAAATATTCTAAAAATTTATATACAACCACAAAAGACCCCGAATAGCCTCAGCAATGTTGAGAAAAAAGGAACAAAGTTTGAGGTATCCTGCGACCTGATATCAAACTAAACTTTAAGGCTATAATAATTAAAATAGCATGGCACTGGCATAAAAACAGACATACAGATCAAGAAAAAAGAAGAGAGAGCCCAGAAATAAATCCATGCATTTATGGTCAATTAATATTTGACAAAGGAGGCAAGAACGTGCAATGGCATAAAGACAGTTTATTCAGTAATGGTGTTGGAAAAATTGGACAGATACATGCAAAAAAATGAAATTAGACCACCTCCTTGTACTATACACAAGAATAAACTCAAAATGGATTAAAGATTTAAATGTAAAGCTTGAAATCATAAATATTCTAGAAAAAACAATAGGCAGTAAAATCTTGAACATTTCTTGTAGCACTATTTTTTTCTGATGTATCTCAAACAAAATATAGACAAATTGGAGCACAACAAACGAAAGATTTTTTGCAAAGCTAAGGAAACCATCTACAAAATGAAATGACAACCCATTGAATGGGAGACCATATTCACTAATGGTACATCTGATAAGGGGTTAATATCCAAAGTTTATAAAGAACTAGATACTCTTGAGAGAAACCAAGATGGAGGTATACGTAAACACCTGAACTGCTGCCTTGCACAACAATATCAAAACTACAACTAAAAGACAAAACGGACACCATCCAGAACCACAGGAAAGCTGGATGAGTGGAAATTCTACAACTAGAAGGAAAGAGGAAAGCACATTGAGAATCAGAGGAGCTGCAAAAGGCTGAGGTATGGAGATGCACAAGCACGCAGAGAGGAAGGGCGGCTGAGTGCACAGGCAGCTGAGTGCGCAACTGGCTTTCTAAAGTGGGAGGAGGACGGAAGCTCCCAACTGCTCTGAACTCCAGTTCTGGGTGAGTTTCTGGGAACCCAGATTCATTTGGGGATAAACTGGACTGTCAGGAAAAGAAAAGCACACTGAGACTCAGGGGAGCTGTGGAGGCACAGGTCCTGAGGCACGTGCACGCAGAGAGGACTTACTGCTGAGTGCACAGGTGGCTGAGTGCATGGCTGGCTTTCTAAGACGGGAGGGAGATGGAAGCTCCCGACTGCGCTGAACTCCAGTTCCGGGTGGGTTTCTGGGAAGCCAGACTCATTTGGGGAGAAACTGGACTGTCTGGCAGTGGGCGAAACTCGAAGGCCGCTTTCTTTCAGAGGTGCTTACAGCAATTACCGAGGGACACTGAGACCCAGGGGCATCATAGGGCAGGGCTGACAGGAAGCCAAGGCTATCTGCTCCACCCTGAGACTCCGCCCCATCCAAGCTGAGCACAGAGGCTTTTGCAATTTTGCAAGTCTTGTCTCAGAAGGGTGTCTCGAGCACAGAAGTTCTCCCAGCATAGACACAGCCGATCCTCACAGCCAATTGGCCTGGATGTCAATTCCTACCAGTGATACCAACAACAATCAAGGCTTAACTACAACAAGGCTGTGCACACAGTCCACAAAGGGGTGCACCAAAAGTGTCCACCTCAGGTAACTGGGGAGGCTGAGCCACTGGGCCCTGTAGAACACCTAGCACACAAAGCTACTCTACCAACTCAGGGAAGCAGCAAAAATGCGGAGACAAAGAAACAGATCACAAATGAAAGAAATGGAGGAAAGCAAATGACTAGATATAGAGTTCAAAACCACGGTTATAAGGTTTTTCAAGAATTCCCTAGAAAGGGCCAATAAATTCTTTTTTTAAATAAATCTTTATTGTTCAGATTATTACAGGTGTTCCTTTTTTTCCCCCCATAGCTCCCCTCCACCTGATTCCCCACCCCACCCCATGCCCTTACCCCCCACCACTGTCTTCATCCATAGGTGTCAGATTTTTGTCCAATCTCTTCCCGCACCCCTCACACCCCCTTCCCCCTGAGAATTGTCAGTCCACTCCCTTTCTATGTCCCTGATTCTATTATATTCACCAGTACATTCTGTTCTTCAGATTTTTTATTCACTTGATTTTTAGATTCACTTGTTGTTAGGTATGTATTTAATGTCATTTTGTTGTTCATAATTTTTATCTTTACCCTTTTCTTCTTCTTCCTCTTCTTAAAGAATACCATTCAGCATTTCATGTAATCCTGGTTTGGTGGTGATGAACTCCTTTAGCTTTTTCTTGTCTGTGAAGCTCTTTATCTGACCTTCAACTATGAATGATAGCTTTGCTGGGTAGAGTAATCTTGGTTGTAGGTTCTTGCTGTTCATCACTTTAAATATTTCTTGCCACTCCCTTCTGGCCTGCATAGTTTCTGCCGAGAAATTAGCTGACAGTCGTATGGGTGCTCCCTTGTAGGTAACTAACCGTTTTTCTCTTGCTGCTTTCAAGATTCTCTCTTTGTCTTTTGCTCTTGGCATTTTAATTATGATGGGTCTTGGTGTGGTCCTCTTTGGATTCCTCTTGTATGGGGTTCTGTGCGCTTCCTGGACTTGTAAGTCTATTTCTTTCACCAGGTAGGGGAAGTTTTCTGTCATTATTTCTTCTAATAGGTTTTCAATATTTTGCTCGCTCTCTTCTTCTGGCACCCCAAAAATTCGGATGTTGGTACACTTAAAGTTGTCCCAGAGGCTCCTTACATTATCTTCATATTTTTGGATTCTTTTTTCTTTTTGTTTTTCTGGTTGGGTGTTTTTTGTTTCCTCATATTTCAGATCTTTGGTTTGATTCTTGGGGTATGTTGATCTACAGTTGAGTTTCTGTATATTCTTTATTTTAGACAGTGTATGCTTAATTTCTGACTGGTCCTTTTCCATTTTTTTGGCATTCTCATTAAGGTCCTTAAAGGTCTCACTAAGCTCCTCAGAGGTCTCATCAAGTTTCTCGGCGGTTTTTAGAAGATTCTTGAGTAACCTTATAAATGTGGTTCTGAACTCTATGTCGTCCAGTAGTTTGCTTTCCTCCATTTTTCTCATTCATGACATGTTTCTTTGTCTCTGCATTTTGTTGCTTCCCTGTGTTGATGGAGTGGCTTTGTGTGGTAGGTGACCTATAGGGGCCAGTAGCTCAGCCTCTCCAATCACCTGAGGTGGACGCTCTTGGTATACCCATTTGTGGGTTGAGTGCAAAGTCTTGGTGTAGTTAAGCCTTGATTGCTGTTGGTACACTGGGAGGAATTGACCTCCAGGCCAATTGGCTGTGAGGACCTGCTGTGTCTATAATGGAAGAACTGCTGCACTGGGGACACGCTTATGGTGCAGGACTTGTTTCAGTGGGGCTTTGGTGCTCACTGATTCTGCCTCTTGAATGTGTCACTTATGGATGTGAGGATTTGAAATCTGGTGTCTCACACTGACCACTAGGTACACTGGTTTCTGGATCTCCAATGGGGTGCAGGTCAGCTACTGTCTGAGGCCACCCAGCAGGAGCTACAGCGAGAACTACAGTTTTCTCCTCTTTGCTTGGGGTTTGGAGGTTTTGGAGCTGTCTGACCCAGGCTGCAAGTTTGCTAGGTTAAGCTGCAATAGGGCAGGCCATTCATATGCTAAAGCCGCTGCTTGGAGCTTGGGTGGGTTTGTAGATTGTGCGGGGCGGGGTCTCAGGGCGTCACTAGGCTAGGGAGTGGCAAACAGCGATGGCTGCCAGTTAGCCGGCTCTGCGTCTCCAACCGCGTCCCCACGTCCCGCGCTCCAGCACAGTAAACAATTATTCCTGTGCGCAGCCCTGCAAGCAAGCCACCCTCCCTTTCCGACCTGATGGCAGACAGTCCAGCTTCTCCCCATAGGAGTTTGGGTCCCCCGCGTCTCCCCAGAAACTGGAGTTCAGAGTAATCGGGAGCTTGTCTCCCTTCGGGTTGAAAAAAGCAGCACTACCAGTCGCCTGCCGCCAGCCCGGATCGAGAGCCTCCGTACCTCAGCTTTTCAGCCCTTGTGCACCTCTCAATGCTCTTTTCTCTTTCCTTCTAGTTGTAGAACTTCCACTCAGCCAGCTTTCCCGTGGTTCTGGGTGATAGACGTTTTGTCTTTTAGTTGTAGTTCTGAAATTGTTGTGTGAGGCAGCAGTTTAGGTGTTTCAAGGCCGATAAATTTAACAGGACCCTCAAGGATATGAAAAAGGACCAACTAGAAATTAAACATACACTGTCTGAAATAAAAAATATTATACAGAGACCTAATAGCAGACTAGAGGATCCCAAGAATCAAGTCAAAGATTTGAAATACAAAGAAGAAAAAAACACTCAACCGAAAAAGCAAAAAGAAAAAAGAATCCAATAATTTGAAGATAGTGTAAGGAGCCTCTGGGACAACCTCAAGCGCACCAACATCCGAATTATGGGGGTTCCAGAAGAAGAGAGAGAGCAAGATACTGAAAACCTATTTGAAGAAATAATGACAGAAAACTTCCCCCACCTGGTGAAATAATAATCATAATTAAAATGCCAAGAGCAAAAGACAAAGAGAGAATATTAAAAGCAGCAAGAGAAAAACAGTTAGTTACCTACAAGGGAGCACTCATACGATTGTCAGCTGATTTCTCAACAGAAACTATGCAGGCCAGAGGGAGTGGCAAGAAATATTCAAAGTGATGAATAGCAAGAACCTACAACCAAGGTTACTCTACCCAGCAAAGCTATCATTCAGAATTGAAGGTCAGATAAAGAGCTTCACAGATAAGAAAAAGCTAAAGGAGTTCATCACCACCAAACCAGTATTATATGAAATGCTGAAAGGTATTCTTTAAGAAGAGGAAGAAGAAGAAAAGGGTAAAGATAAAAATTATGAACAACAAATACATATCTATCAACAAGTGAACCTAAAAACCAAGTGAATTAAAAATCTGAGGAACAAAATAAACTGGTGAATATAATAGAATTAGGGGCATTGAAAGGGAGTGGACTGACAATTCTAGGGGGAAGGGGTGTGGGGGGTGCGGGAAGAGACTGGACAAAAATCATATACCTATGGATGAGGACAGTGGGGGGGGGGTAAGGGCAGAGGAGGGTGGGGTGGGAACTGGGTGGAGGGGAGATATGGGGAGAAAAAAGAGGAACAATTGTAATAATCTGAACATTAAAGATTTATTAAATAAATAAAAAAGCCAAAAAAAAGAACTAGATGCTCTCTTTTAATTAAATTAAAAGAATTAATTAAATTACGTTTAGACAGCACTATCAGTTTCCTTTGCACCCCCCCCAAAAAAAAATGAACAGTAGTGTAGCATTGCTTAGATGTAACCAATGTAGTGTTACTTAAAAATACTCTCTCTTGCTAGTGAGAATATATTACCTAGAAACCAACCATAATATTTATGAAACATGGGCTCAAGAAAAACAAGTGAAGTTTTCAACCATTTCAATCGTCATGGATTCTAATAAACAAACATAAAACAAAGCATGTATTCCCAGTAACTAACACAGAAAACTTATTCATTCCTAATACAAAACAGCTATAGTTTGGGTTTATTAGACTGAATATAATTAGTTTGCCTTATGGTCCACATATTAGAAATTAAATGACTTACCTTCTATGAATATATTTTCCACATAATTCTGATATTTGAAATATATTACAAAAGTTTGTTGAATCTATGACTTCTCCCTGTAATAAATGTCTGACTAGATTGTTTTCAAATTAATTGAAATTGGAAGGAAAATTACTCAGGAAGATTGTAATAAAATAAGACACAAGCAAGCGTCTCAAAGAGATCTGTTTGGTGTTTGCTTATTGTGAATAAAAAGAGGGGTAATGAAATCCTCTGAGTCTGTTTTTATTTGGTTATTTTCTATTCAGGAGCTTCTAAAGTATATAAAATATAAGAAAAAAACATTCATTGAAAACAAACCATGTTTACATTTAAAATCTATTTATTACTCATCTATTACCATAAAGCCATTGTAGTGGGCATTGCTGTTGATTCACCAACATCCATTCCTTCCTAGATTATTTTTCTGAGTCAATCATAGTAATTTATTTGTTTTGTTTGTCCTTGCTAATAATTTGTTCTCAAATGAATGTGTGAACCAAATTTTATGGATTAAAAGTGAAGAAAAGTCCACTAAGGGGTCTAGGGAAAGTTTTCTCTCTCTGAAATTAGAGCAACAAGTATCTTTTTCTCTGGAAGAATAGGTGTCAAGCACTTTTGTATCCATCTTGTTCCCTACCTGAATATAAAGCCAATATCAAGGAAAACAGGGCACATCAAGGGAAGTGGAGACATAGCTGACAGCTCATACCAGCTCTGGAGCACCTCCCCTACAGTGGGCTTTCTATTACATAATAGAAGATCAGATTCATTTGGTTATTTATTCATTGTCTACAACCTTCCTAGAACATAAGCTCTATGACACAGGAACACTGCTTTGTTCAAAGCTGTCTCAATAGCCTAGATCAGTAGCTGGTACATAATAGGTACTCAATATTTCTCAAATTAATAAGTGAATAACAATCTTTGTTACTTTAATTTTTTGTTCTTTTTTAAAAATAAGTTTTTATTGATTTTGAGATGGGAGAGGGAGAAACATTGATGTGAGAGAGAAACACTGATTGGCTGTCTCCCATGCGCACCCCAACTGCACCCCAACCGGGGATGAACCCACAACCTGGGCATGTGCTCTGGCTCAAAATAGAACCGGTGACCTTTTGGTGATGGAATGATGCTCAACCAATGAAGCCACATCAGCTAGGGCAAACTTTGTTACTTTAAAGATAGCTTGAATCAGGGTGTTCTCTTACTTGTAGCTGAAAACACACTAATTGATAAAGTCCTGAAAAAAAATTGTTAGTTTTGAAGTTTGACTTACACATAGAAAGAGAATATCTATATAGCCATGTATGGGTGAAGCTATTCAGAATCTATTTTAGACATATAATAGGAGTATGAGCAAATAAATATAGATATTGATACTGTTATGAACCAGGTTCTCACTGTAGGAAAAGGAAGATAAAAATGTGGAAGAAGGAAGACAAGGAAAAAAACCTGACAATGAATTAGAATTGGAGGTATCATTAAAACATATATATGTAGCCCTGACCAGTTTGGCTCAGTGGATAGAGCATCGGCCTGCGGACTGAAGGGTCCCGGGTTCGATTCCGGTCAAGGGCATGTACCTGGGTTGCAGGCACATCCCCAGTGGTAGGTGCGCAGGAGGCAGCTGATCGATGTTTCTCTCTCATCGATGTTTCTAGCTATCTATCCTCTCCCTTTCCTCTCTGTAAGAAATCAATAATATATATATATATATATATATATATATATATATATATATATATATATAAACATATATATGTAATTGCATGTGAATATGCATAGTTTTATTAATGTGTGTATGTATACATACACAAATGTGTTTATGTGGATATATTTGGTCCTGTGCATATAGCTTCTAGCTATTTCCACTCAAATGAATTATAACCAAAGATACATCAGTGACAATGAGCATACCCAATGCCAAGAACTTGGTTTCTAGTACTATTTCTTGCTAAAAAGAACTAGAGCTCGTAGAGAAATGATATATTCCAGGGCTGGGATGAAAGGAATAAGATGAGCTGGGCATACCTTGTTATGTAAGAAATGAAAACTGCCTAATAAAATAGAGGGGCATGTCATAAGGACACGAGTCCAAAATGTCTTCAACTGGCTAAAACTGAGGTACTTTGTGCACAAAACAACTAAAGAATATAATTAATTATAAATTATTAAAAACATAGAAATTCACATGCCCATGTTGATATTAAATAGACATATAATCAAATAAATAATTTGGAGAGAAATTTTAGCTGGTAAATGTGGAGGGAGTGCTGAAGTTGTAAAACAATCATTTTCAAACCATCATAATTTAGATTGGTTCATGAAGAAGAATCAGTGGATACAAAATCTGGATGGAGGGTTTTGATGGGGAGTGGGATATGTGTATGACCTTAAAATATCTCCCAACAGATTGCCTATTCATTACAAGAAAAAATATAGTAACTATGAAGTGAAGAAATTAGGTAATATCTGTCCCAATCTTCCCAGGTTTCTTCTATTGTTTTCTTTCTGTTGAAAATGACATTTTTTTTTTTTTTTTGCCCATTCATTTAAGTAAGACCAGTTGGTGACAAATTTTATTAGTTTCCTTCATCTGAAAATGTCTTGATTTTCCCCTTTATTTCTAAAGGATATTTTCACTGATGTAGAATTCTGGGTTTAGAGTTCTCTTCTTTCAGGACTTAAAAAATGTTGTTTTTTGGAGTCTTCATCATTTCTGATAAGAGTTCTGATGCCATTCTAATTGTTTTTTCTCTCTAGGTAAGGTGTCAATTTTTTCTGACTGCTTTCAACATTTTTTTTAGTTTTTGTTTTTAGAAATTTAATTAAGATTGTCTTAGCATGTAGTTCTTTGAATTTATCCTGTTTGGGGTTGCTCAGCTTCTCAAATCTTTATGTTTATGTTTCTCCACCCAAATTTGGGAAGGTTTTGGGCAATACATTTTTGAGTTTTTTCAGAACTGCCCTCTTTTTTAAATAAAAACCCTACCTGTGAAATAAGCCAGTCAGAGAAAGACAAATGCCATATTATTTCACTTATAAGTGGAATCTAATGAACAAAATAGACAAACGAAATAGAAACAGCCTCAAAGATACAGAGAACAGACTGACAGGTGTCAAAGGAGAGGGAGTTAGGGGTCAGGGTGAAGAAGTAAAGGAATTAAATAGTACACATTGGTAGTTGCAAAATAGCCACAGAGATGCAGTTTGCAATGTTGGGAATATAGTCAATAACGTTGACATAACTGGGTATGGGGCCAGGTGGGTACCCAGGTGGCAGGACCATTCTGTAGAGTGCATGGGTTTCAGCCCTGCCCTCTTCCTCCTCTACTTCCACAACTCCAGGGTATGTTGTTTCTGCTATTTCTTTTTTCATAGTCCCATATGTCCCTGAGGCTTTGTTAAACTTATTTTTTTTTTAGTTTAGTTTCTCTCCTTTTTCTTTCTTTTTTTTTTTAAACTGGGTAACTTCTGTGGTTCTCTCTCTAGTTTCTGATTTTTTTCTCTGCCCTTCATTTTGCCATTGAGCACGTTAACTAAGTTATTAAATTATGGTTATTGTATTTTTCTTTTATATAATACCCATTTTGTTCTTTATACCTTAGTGCTTTCAAGATTCTCTTTGGATTTGGCGAACGGTCTGACTTTGTTGTTTCTGATTATGCTATTGGAGTTTGTTGAGCTTCTTGGATATGTAAATCAATAATTTTCATAAAATTTGAAACATTTTTGGCCATTATTTAGTCAAGTATTCTTTTGCCCTTCCTTCTTCTAAGACTCTCATTATGCATATGTTGGTACAATTGATGTTCTCCTATAGGTCTCTGAGAAATTAATTTTTTTCATCTTTTTATCTTTTAGTTTATCAGATTGGACAAATGAAATTGACCTATCATCAAATTCATCGATCCTCTTTTCTCTCAGTTCAAAGCTGATTTTGAATGCCTCTAGTGAGTTTCATTTCAGTTATTCAGAATTTCTATCTAGTCCTTTTTAGTTATTTTAAATAATCTCTATATCTTTATGGGTATTCTTCATTTGGTAAGAAATTATTCTCTTATTTTCCTTTAATTCTTTAGAGATGTCTCCCTTTAGTTCTTTGAACATACTTAAAATGAATGATTTCAAATGTTTGTCTAGCAATTCCAATGTCTGGGTTTCTTTATGAATAGTTTCTCTGATGCTTTTTATCTCATGTATGGGCCATACTTTGTGTGTCTTCCATTTTTTTGTTAAAAATTTGACATTTTAAATAAAATGAAGTGAAAACTTTAGTAATAAGATCTTACCCCAGGATTTCCTCTGCATTTTATTGTTGTTTGTTTAGTAACTTTCTTGGGCTAATTATATAAAGTCTTTATTCTTTATCATGTGTGGACACTGAAGTCTCTGTCATGTGTGGACACTGAAGTCCCTGATCATTGAGATAAACTACCTTTATATTTCTCCCTTTTATAAAATAAATATTTGAATGGAGAGAGTACTCATAAAAGAGGACAGGACATGGACCCATGCCACATTACCCAGATCCTTATAATCAGTGCTTGCACATTGGGCCAAATTTACAGAAGGAGGATATGGGATTCTTGCATGCCAAAGTCAATAGATGCCTGCTGAAGTCCTCGGTTTATCTGCTCCAAATCTTGAGAAATAAACTTTATTTTCTTTAACACTACAGTGGAAAAGCAATTAGTAAAACATAGTTATAGATAAAAGTAATATTTGGTTACCCTCATTTTTTTATTTTTAAAAAATATTCTTTATTGATTTCAGAGAGAAAAGGAGAGGGAGAGATAGAAATACCAGTGATGGGAGAGAGTCATTGATTGGCTGCCTCCTTCAAGACCCACACTAGGGATGCAGCCTGAAATCCAGGCATATGCCCTGACGGGGAATGGAACCGTGACTTCCTGGTTCATAGGTCGACGCTCAACCACTGAGCCACACCAGCCAGGCGACCCTCCTTTTTAAAGAAAAAGATATAGAGAGGAGTTAGGTAATTTTTCCCAGGTCACCAAATTCTTAGTGGCAAAGTTGAGTTTTAAAATCCAGGCTCTTTTTCATTCATTATGTTGTATAGCATTCTATTATGTCAATAGGTAAAACATGTTTTACATTTTTTTGTTTACTTAATTCAATTTACTTTCTGATGGACTTTTTTTGCATACAATATGTGTTACTGAACTCAAACTAAAGAGTTTCCATAAAAAATAGTTCTATAGCTCTGTATTAAATATAATGAAACCCAGCTTTCAGATATAATGGAGAAATGTATTTTGCAGATGGGTGGCCTGTGGTTTTTATGTGGAGTGCCAAATCACTTGATATATGAGTATTAGGATAGGTATGGAAGTAAACTCTATTCTCATTGCTTTGTTACCATGGCATGCCATTCATCTAAATAAAATGTGAGCTTCTTAAAACTATTTTCTTCAATTTTTTTTCTTTTAACATCGGGATGTATTTTTTCCAAAATTTCTATAAAGTGTATTAAAAAATTAGTTTAATTGGTCCCAGTATCCCTAAACACTATAAAGAAACCTATGTTAATGTCTTCTTATCATATTCTTTTTAAAAAATGAATAGATAATTAAAGGACCAAGGCATGTCTGAAATATAAATCTTAGTTACATCTTAATATTTGTTATAAATAAATAAGTAAATAAATAAATAACAAAATAGAATAGTATATTCAGAAACAATTTTCTGATTTGGCAACATTATTATTCATTAGAGCTTCCATTTATATTAGTTTTAGATGTAAGATTAGCCTTAGCTATCTAATTCAACTTTAGTAATCTAGATGCAGTATATTGATTCAGAATTTTGGAACATCACTTTTCATCATATCCATGTTGTAACAAAATCTATCATGACATGATGAGCCTGGCTTGAAGCCTTGCTATGAATATTACAGGAACAAAACAAAACAAAAAAAGATATGGATCAGGATGATCAAAAGGAAGTCCAAAAAGGAAAGGATATATTTAATGAAATCTACAGAAAAGGCAGCACCTAATAGACTCCATTGTGGAAGTGTCAGGGTTTCTGCTTCCTAATGATGGAAGCAAGAGGTCTGAAGGTAAGAAACTTTATTTCTGAAAGAATGGCTCCCCGCGGTGCCATGACCTCCCCAAATCCCCAGGAGTCAAACTGTCTTTGAAATTGAGTGTGCATTCAGGGACAATAGAGTGATAATATCTCCCTGAGATAGAAGAGATCAAGGTTATGTAGACATTTCCAAATGATCCAGAGTTCTTTATTATTAGCTGACTGCCATTCCTGGGCTGTGAAGCAGAAGAAAGATCTAAGTGATAACGTGTGGCTGTGAATTACCTCTGCAGTTAATGGTGTTCTGAACCAGCCTGTTCTTATTAACACAAAATCTAGAAGGCAGATAAAAAGGCAGGATTTACCAATGTTAGAGGCAAGCTAATTCCAGCTATTTTTCTACCTATGAGTCACTCATTAATTTGTAGATTAAAAAAATCACTCTAGCACACACATTCCCTTAATAATGTCTGATACAACTTTCAATGTTCTGTATAATGATCTGATGGGGGTGGGGAGAGTGAAAAGATAGGCAGGCAGGGAAGGAGGGAAGGAGAAAACAGAACCTGGTCGCAGTTAAAGGCATACTATCTCCATCAGATTTTTTTCTTTTTTACACAAAATATTCAGCATTGAACTGGTAGAGATCAGGAGTCATGGTCATGGGTCCTAGGCCATGCCAAGAAACTCTTCAGTTCTCGCTGTTCTTTGCCAGAAAAATTAAAAGATTTAAACTGGGATGTATCTAAAGTTCTGTCTCAATTACAATAATGGTAGCATCCATTATTTACCAGGGTTTCTATATACCCTATCTCATTTAATGATCACAACAGTTAAGTTCTATAACTGTTATGGAGGCCTAAGGCAATTAAACAATTTATCTCAGTTGACCTTATAAAAGAAGGAATAACAGACAAGTGATTGGATCTCAGGTCCAAAGACTAAAAATCTAGCTCCAAAGACTATAAAAATTTTACTATACTAAGTCACAGTACTTTTAAAAAGAATACTTATTCAAATGTTGAAATTAGTATTGCTCAGATTTTACCCAAAAGCATGGTTATACTTTCATAAGGTTATAGGGACAGCTTATATTAGACTAGATTATATTTGATGAGACAGTTTATATTAGACTAGAGGCCCAGTGCATGAATTTGTGTACCAGTGGGGTCCCTCGGCCTGGCCTGCGGGATCAGGCCGAAACTGGCTCTCTGACATCCTCTAAGGAGTCCTGGATTGTGAGAGGGCGCAGGCCAGGCCGAGGGACCCCACTGGTGCATGACTGGGGCCGGGGAGGAACCACAGGAGGGCTCCAGGGCGTGTCCTGCTCATCTCACTCAGTCCCGATCAGCCAGACCCCAGCAGCAAGCTCACCTACGGGTAGGAGCGTCTTCCCTCTGGTGGTCAGTGAATGTCATAGCAAGTGGTTGAGCAGCCTTAGCATATCATTAGCATATTACGCTTTGATTGGTTGAATGGCCAACCAGTCAACCGGACACTTAGCATATTAGGCTTTTTTTCCCCATTTTTTAAAAATTTCTTTATTGATTAAGGTGTTACAAATGTGTCCTTCTTCTGCCATTACCCCCCCCCATCCCCCCCACTCATGCCCTCACTCCCCTGTTATCTGTGTCCATTGGTTAGGCCCATATGCATCCATACAAGTCCTTTGGTTGATCTCTCCCCTTTACGCCCACCCTCCCCTACCTTCCCTCTGAGGTTTGATGGTCTGACGGATGTTTCTCTGTCTCTGAAACTGTTTTTGTTCATCAGTTTATGTTGTTCATTATATTCCACAAATGAGTGAGATCATGTGATACTTACCTTTCTCTGACTGGCTTATTTCACTTAGCATAATGCTCTCCAGTTCCATCCATGTTGTTGCAAATGGAAGGAATTCCTTCTTTTTTAGCGCAGTGTAGTATTCCATTGTGTAGATGTACCACAGTTTTTTAATCCACTCATCTGCTGATGGGCACTTAGGCTGTTTCCAAATCTTAGCTATGGTGAATTGTGCTGCTATGAACATAGGGGTGTATTTATCCTTTCTGATTGATGTTTCTAGCTTCTTGGGATATATTCCTAGAAGTGGGATCACTGGGTCAAATGGGAGTTCCATTTTTAACTTTTTGAGGAAACTCCATACTGTTCTCCACAGCGGCTGCACCAATCTGCATTCCCACCAGCAGTGCACCAGGGTTCCTTTTTCTCCACAACCTTGCCAACACTTGTCGTTTGTTGATTTGTTGATGATAGCCATTCTGACAGGTGTGATATGGTACCGAATTGTCGTTTTGATTTGCATCTCTCAGATAATTAGTGACTTTGAGCATGTTTTCATGTCTCTTGGCCTTCCTTCTGTCTTCTTTTGAAAAGTTTCTATTTAGGTCCATTGCCTATTTCTTGATTGGATTGTTTATCTTCCTTTTGTTGAGTTGTATGAGTTCCCTGTAAATGTTGGAGATTAAACCCTTATCATTGATAACATTGGCAAATATGTTCTCCCATGTAGTGGTCTTTCTTGTTGTTTTGTTGATAGTTTCTTTTGCTGTGCAAAAGATTTTTATTTTGGTGTAGTCCCATTTGTTTATTTTCTCTTTATTTTCCATTGCCCTAGGAGCAGTATCAGTGAAGAAGTTCCTTCGGCATATGTCTGAGATTTTGCTGCCTGTGGATTCCTCTAGTATTTTTATGGTTTCCCGTCTTATGTTTAAGTCCTTTATCCATTATGAGTTTATTTTTGTGTATGGTGTAAGTTGGTGGTCTAGTTTCATTTTTTTGCATGTATCTGTCCAATTTTCCCAACACCATTTATTGAAGAGACTGTCTTGACTCCATTGTCTGTTCATGCCTCCTTTGTCAAATATTAACTAGGCATAGTGGTTTGGGTTGATTTCTGGGTTCTCCATTCTATTCCATTGATCTATATGTCTGTTCTTGTGCCAATACCAGGCTGCTTTGAGAACAGTGGCTTTGTAATACAGCTTGAAATCTGGTATTGAGATCCCTCCTACTTTGTTTTTCTTTCTCAGGATTGCTGTGGCTATTCGGGGTCTTTTTTTATTCCAGATGAATTTTTGGAGAGTTCTTTCTAGGTCTGTGAAATATGCCGTTGGTATTTTAATGGGGATTGCATTGAATCTATAGATTGCTTTGGGTAGTATGGACATTTTGATGATGTTGATTCTACCAATCCATGAACACGGTAAGTTCTTCCACCTGTTTATATCTTCCTCTATCTCTTTTTTCAGTGTCCTATAGTTTTTTGCATATAGGTTTTACCTCTTTAGTTAAGTTTATTCCTAGGTATCTTAATTTTTTTGGTACGATAGTAAATGGGATTGCTTTTTTAGTCTCTCTTTCTGTAAGTTCACTATTGGTGTATGGAAATGCCATAGATTTCTTGGTGTTTTTTTTTGTATCCTGCTACATTGCTGAATTCATTTATTAAGTCTAATAATTTTTTGATAGAGTCTTTAGGGTTTTCAATGTACAGTATCATGTCATCTGCGAGTAAGGACAGCTTTACTTCTTCTTTTCCAATTTGGATGCCTCTTATTCCTTCTTCTTGTCTGATAGCAATGGCTAGTACTTCCAGTACTATGTCGAACAGGAGTGGTGAGAGAGGGCATCCCTGTCTTGTTCCTGTTCTTAGAGGAAATGGTTTTAGTTTTTGCCCATTGAGTGTGATGCTGGCTGTGGGTTTATCATATATGGCTTTTATGATGTTGAGGTAGGATCCTTCTATTCCCACCTTGTTGAGAGTTTTTGTCAAGAAATGATGTTGGATTTTGTCAGATGCCTTTTCTGCATCAATTGATATAACTATGTGATGTTTTCCCATCAATTTGTTTATGTCATGTATCACATTTATTGATTTGTGGATATTTTACCATCCTTGCATCCCTGGTATAAATCCTGCTTGGTCATGGTGTATGATCTTTCTGATGTACTGCTGGATCCCATTTGCTAGGATTTTGGCATCTATATTCATGAGGGATATTGGCCTGTAATTCTCTTTCATTGTGTTGTCTTTATCTGGTTTTGGTATTAGGGTGATGCTGGCTTCATAGAAGGAACTTGGAAGTGTTCCTTCCTGTTGAATTTTTTGGAATAGTCTGAGGAGGATAGGTTTTAGTTCTTTCTTGAATGTTTGGTAAAACTCCCCTGTGAAGACGTCTGGCCCCAGGCTTTTGTTTGCTGGAAGCTTTTTGATGACTGCTTCAATTTCTTCCATAGTTATTGGCCTATTGAGATTTTTAGAATCTTCCTGATTGAGTTGTTGATGGTTGTATTTTTCTAGGAATATGTCCATTTCCTCCAGGTTGTCTAGTTTGTTGGAATAGAGTTGTTCATAATATTTTTTAACAATCCTTTGTATTTCTGTGGGGTCTGTTTTTATTTCACTTCTATCATTTCTGATTTTGTTTATTTGGGTCCTCTCTCTTTGCTCCTTGGTGAGCCTGGCTAGAGGTTCATCAATCTTGTTTATCCTTTCAAAGAACCAGCTCTTGGTTTCATTGATCTTTTGTATTGTTTTTTTGGTCTCTATGTCATTTATTTCTGCTCAAATCTTTATTATCTCCTTCCTTCTGCTCACTCTGGGCTTTTCTTGCTGCTCTCTTTCTAATGCTTTGAGTTATAGCATTTGATGATTTACTACCATTTTTTCTTGTTTTTTGAGGTAGGCCTGTAGAGCTATAAACTTCCCTCTCAGGACTGCTTTCATTGTGTCCCATAGGTTTTGGGTTGTTGTGTTTTTATTGTCATTAGTTTCCAGAATGTTTTTAATTTCTTCTTTGATCTCATTGGTAACCCAATCAATATTTAATAACATGCTATTCAGCTTCCAAGTGTTTGAGTGTTTTAGATTGTTTTTATTGTAGTTTATTTCTAATATTATGCCATTGTGGTTTGAAAAGATGCTTGGTATGATTTCAATCTTCTTGAATTTGGGGAGACTTTGCTTGTGACCCAGTATGTGGTCTATTTTTGAAAATGTCCCATATGCACTTGAGAAGAATGTATATTCCGCAGCTTTGGGGTGAAATGTTCTGAAGATGTCAATTAAGTCCATCTGATCTAGTGAGTCATTTAGGATTGTTGTTTCTTTGCTGAATTTTTGTCTAGAGGACTTATCCAGTGATGTCAGTGGTGTATTAAAGTCCCCTATTATGATTGTATTGTTGTCTATCTCTCTCTTGATATCTTCCAGGAGATTTTTTATGTATTTGGGTGCTCCTGCATTGGATGCATATATGTTTACCAGGGTTATATCCTCTTGTTGTATCGATCCCTTTAGTATTATGAAGTGGCCTTCCTTATCCTTTGTTATGGCCTTCACTTTGAGGTCTATTTTGTCAGATATAAGTATTGCTACCCCAGCTTTTTTTTTTTTTTCATTTCCATTTGCCTGAAAAATATTTTTCCACCCCTTCACTTTCAGTCTGTGTGAGTCCCTTGTTCTGAGGTAGGTCTCTTGTAGACAGCATAAATATGGGTCATTTTTTTTATCCATTCAGCCACTCGATGTCTTTTGATTGGAGCATTTAGTCCTTTTACATTTAAAGTTATTATTGAAAGGTACTTGTTTGTAACCATTTTTATTTTTTGAGGCTGTGTTCCTTCTTACCTTTTTGTTTCTTCTTTTTACAGCATTTCCTTTAGCTTTTCTTGCATTACTGGTTTGGTAGTGATAAACTCCCTTAGCCTTTTTTTGTCTGTGAAGCTCCTGATTTCCCCTTCAATTTTGATTGATAGTCTTGCTGGATAGAGTATTCTTGGATTGAGTCCCTTGCTTTGCATTGCTTTGTATATCTCCTTCCATTCCCTTCTAGCTTGATGTGTTTCTGTTGAGAAATCATTTGATAATCTGATGGGGGATCCTTTGTAGGTAACTCTCTGTCTCTCTCTTGCAGCCTTTAAGACTTTCTCTTTGTCGATAACATTTGCCATTGTAATTATGGTGTGTCTTGGTGTGGGTATTTTGGGATTCATCTTGCTTGGAACTCTTTGTACTTGAGTAACTTTTTTCTTCCCCATATCAGGGAAGTTTTCTGTCATTATTTCTTCAAATAAATTTTCTAATCCTTGCTGCTCTTCTTGTCATTCTGGCAGCCCTATTATAAATATGTTATTTCATTTTGCATTGTCCCAAAGCTCCCTGAGGCTCTCCTCCTGCTTTTTAATTTTTTTCTCTAGATGCTGTTCAGATTGGGCTTGTGTACCTGATATTCTAACTCACTGATTCGGTCCTCTGCTTCTTCTAGTCTACTGTTGAAGC
Source organism: Plecotus auritus (assembly GCF_963455305.1). NCBI lineage: Eukaryota > Metazoa > Chordata > Mammalia > Chiroptera > Vespertilionidae > Plecotus > Plecotus auritus. The sequence continues at coordinate 167,298,820 of NC_137772.1, forward strand.
CTTCCATGGTGTTTTTGATTGTAGCTATATCATTTTTCATTTCTTCCTGATTTTTGCATAGGTTGTTGATTTTCTCGTCCATCTGGTGTATGAACTGTATGACCATTACTCTAAATTCTTTTTCTGTCGTGTTTCATGCTTCTGTTTCACTTATTTCCTTACTTGGCGATTCCTCCTTTTCTTTCCTCTGGGGATTGCTTCCTTGTCTCCCCATTCTGACTATTACCAGAAGGTTCAGATACCAAGTTGTGGGAGCCTGGACCTTGTGCAGTGGGAGTTTTGCACCCCCCAAGTGTCACTGAAGAGCTCTGATACCAAGATGTGCAGTTGCTATGGGTTGGTGGGAAACACGCTTGCCCTGGGTCAGAGTCACAGGCACTTAGTGTGGCCTCGTGTGTGCACCTAGAATCAGGGACCCTGCCTGCACCACGTTGAAACAGAGAACCCACTGGTGTGTGCCAAAAATCAAAGTCCCCTATTGCGTGTCAGGAGTCAGAGGCTCCCTGTGTCCATGCTGAGAATCTATTATCAGAGTCTCTGTTTCTTAGTGCTACCTCCACTGAGAATCAGGTCCCTGTGTGCACATGCACCAAGAATTGGAGTCACTGGCTCTTAGTGTGAATGTACTGGGAATCAGGGATCTCAGGTGCACATAATGAGGAACGAAGTCTAGTCACTGGTGGTCAATGCTGCCTCTTGTGTGGAGATTCAGGGTTCCCGATCTGCCCGGGAGACTGGGTTGCTCAGTCACACTGTGTTGGCAGGAGGTCCACTTCTGCCCTGCGGTAAACAGCCTTCTGTGTGCGCTTGCCCTGAATCAAAGTCAGGTGGCACTGCCCCTTAGTGTGGGTGTGGGGTCTGGTCACACGGGTGTGCACTGTGGAAAACAAACTCCCTGTGTGCATGTACCCAGGCTCAAATTCAGCGCTGCCTTCCTGTGTGGGCACAGGGTCTGGTCGTGGGGAACTAACTCCCAAGACCACACATCCAGGTTCAAATTCACTGAAGCCTCTCTGCTAAGGTGCAGGGTCTGGTCATGGGAAACAAACTCCCCGGGTTTGCACCCCCAGGTTCAAATTCAGTACTGTCTCCCTGCATGGGCGTAGGATCTGGTCACAGAAAACAATCTCTCCAAGGTCGTGCACCTATGCTCAAATTCAGGACTGCCTTCCTGCCTGGGCATGGAGACAAGTCACGGGAAACAAATTCCCTGAGTTCGCAAGTCCAGGGTCAAGTTCAGCACTGTCTCCCTGGCCTGCGTGGGCGCGGGATCTGGTCGCAGAACACCACCTCCCTACGGATGAGTGGCTAGGCTTGAATTCCACTCAGTCTCCCTGCCTGGGCATGGAGAATAGTTGCGGGAAACAAACTTCCCGTGTCCAACACCAAGGCTCAAAGTCAGGCAGAGTCGCCACTGCTTTGTGTGCAGAAAGCCTTATTGTGCGGCTGGGGTCTGGTAGTTTCTATGTCGCTGCCACAGGGGCGACGGGGGAGGAGGATTGGCTTTGTGACTCACAGAAATCTACGGCCGGGTGCCTGGAGTCTTGGTGTCCCTGGGTCTGCAGCTGTGGTGGCAGGTCTTCTACCAGAGTGGCTGTAGGGTCCTGGTTTGCTTCCGAGACCAGACTGGGTGGTGGCGAGGCTAGGATCCTAGTCTCAAGCAGTTCTGTTCTTCAAGATGGCATGGTCTCTGTGCTGCCAGTGTCCTCCCCGGAGTGTTTGCGGCAGCTGCGGGGTTTTGCCATCTAAGACTTCCCGGATTGGCAGCCCCCTGGAAGAACTGCAGGGTCTAACTGTCCTTATTTCACTCACACACACACCCACACACATCCACACACACCTCTATCGCTCCCTCACTCTCTCACACACTCTCCCTCCCTTCCTTCCTGTCAGTCACCATCTTGCCTCCCCCGCATATTAGGCTTTTATTATATAGGATTACCAACATTCTTCCCTGGTATAGTGTCTTGTTACTGTTGGCACTGAATACCCAGAATGAATGGAAAAATTTGCTGTGCTGGTAACAGAATAATCCACATTCTCCTCCCCAAGCTATTGAATATGGTTGTTTTTTGTTTTTGGTTTTTTTTACTTTTTCATGGAAGACAATCGCTGCTCTTAATTTTTCCAATTATGATTATTAAAGAAAAGAGATATACTAAAATATAGCTTAACAGTATAAAAAGAGAATGCATGTTCATTTTTAGAAAAAAATCCCAAATGCTTGACATGAAGTTCATCATCATCAAAAGACATTCATTATATCTTTTAGGTGACCAAGAAGCAGACCTTCATTTTGAAAACACTCACATACTTTACTAATCATATGCTATTCAATCTGAATTTAAGTGAATATTAAGAAGAATATATGCCTTGGAGTCAGACAAACCAGGTTTCCAAACCCTTAGCTTCCTCTTAATAGCCAAAATTATTGCAATTTGTATGTTTGTAATGAGGATAAGAAATAGCATTACTAAGTCATTGGCAAATAAGTCCTCAGTAATTGGCATTTACTCTGGTGGGAAACAAAGGAGATGTCCTTTTGGCTTGCTATGTGAAGAGAGAGAGTGTTTTGTGTGTTTTATTTTAAATAGGATAAGTTTGAATTTTCAGATTTTAAGTTTGTCAAATAGTTTCCATGGATAACTGTCTGGAGAAGCACATAAGTAATATGAATGACATGTTCTAGTTTTATCAATGCCTTTCTCCCTCCCATATATGTCTTTCAGGGACGGTATTATTTTTCAAAACTAATATGAGTGATTTCTTGAATCTTTTTGCTATAGGACCAGCTCTAAACAAACTTATCTGTATAGTATTGGCTGGCAGGAAGCTGTACACAGCAATTGCTTGTAGTAGAACATAGCTAATTATGAATGTAAAAGTGCCATCCAGTAATACACAAATGGGGAGATATCTATACTGACCTTGGATAAGGACTACAGAACTCACTCACTCTAAACAGCCACATAGTTTGAATCTAACTAAACATAATTACTTTTGCCTCTGATTTATTTGAAATGCCACAAATGCCCTGTTGTTGTAACTCTACTTATTAACTTATGCATGGTAACTTGATCTTTTCATAACTGGCATTAAAAAATACAGAACTAAAACCCTGAATGTGTATATGCAAATCATTCAGATTTTAAAAAATCCAGCTGGGAAATATAAGAGACTCAAATCCCCTTACTAATTTTAACTTCAGATTTTGAAATAATAGAAAGATCTCAGGAGTAATGATGACATACAGCAGCCAACAAGTTTAGAGTAACAGCAAAAGTCTCTTTGTTCTCTAATTTTAAATTAAACTCATTTGTAAATAGGTAAAGGGATTTTTAAAATTTATTTCAGATTATCTTTCTGCATTAAATTCTTACAGTGTGATTTAATCAATGATACTGATATTTAGGTGTAATTCTATGTTGTCAAAGCCAGAATTGTGGCTCTACAATAGGGCCCCATCCATCTTCCCCCATACCTTTAGCCATAGGAACCCAAGAAAAGCAGTTACCTGATCACCTTTGGTCCATAGGGTGAGAGCATTCAGTGAAACTCTTTCATGAGCTTAGGCACCAGAATTGGCTGCCTGAACTCACATGCAACCTGCTAGTTAATTTATTCATTCAGCAACTATTATGGGCCAGCCACAATTTTGGACACTGGGGATTAAATAGCAAACAAAACAAAGAACTCCCTGCCCTCATATTTTTTTACTATTCTAGTGGGAGGATACAGAAAAATAAAAGCAGAAAATAAAAGAATTATAAGGTAAGAGCAGGCACAGACTACTGTGATATGAAGAAAGCATCATTTGGCAACTTGCCAGGTCAGAATACTAACTCCATTGCCTTTGTAAAGTGGTTGAATATCTCAAAATGACTGTAAAAGGTAAATAATATTACCAAAATCATAGGTTTGAAGTAAAACAGTATTGAATTCAGTGTCTGGTACATAGTAAGTGCTCAAAAAATCTAAGTAAAATAGAGGGAAACTTTCTCAACTTCATAAAGGCTATCTTCAAAAAGCCTGCAGTTAAATTATACTTAATGGTGAGAATCTTGAAGCTTTCCCACTATGAACAGGTACAAGACAAGGATGTCCCTTTTTACCACTCCTTTAAGATTATAGATGATACAATAAAATAAAAAAGAAAATATAAAGCATACAGATTGGGAAGGAAGACATAAAACTGTCTTTGTTTACAGGTGACATGATAATCCATATAGAAAATTCAAAAGAATTCATCAAAAAACTCCTGTAACTCATAAGTGATTATAGCAAGGTTGCAGGATATCCTATCTAATAAAAGAGTAATATGCAAATTAACCATCACTCCACTACACCCACCAGCCACACCCACCAGTCACGCCCACCAGCCAATAGGAGCGAGTATGCAAATTAACCCAACCAAGATGGCTGCAGCACAGAGAGAGCAGGAGGGAGGCTTGGGTTTCCCCGGCAATGGAGGAAGCCAAGCTTTCTGCACACTCTGGCCGGCCCAGGCCTCTGCTTAAGGCTACAAAGTTTCAATTATAGAAGATAAATTAATCCCAACAAAAATGGCGGCAGCCATGGAGCTGGAGAGAGCAGGAGGCTAGGGTTGCCCCCGGCAATGGAGGAAGCCAAGTTTCCACAGCTCTGGCCTGCTTTGGGCTCCGCTCCAGGCTACAAAGTTTCAATTGTAGAAGATAAATAAATCCCAGATCCCAGGGCCTCCACTTGGGTCACCAGGAGGCATGGCTGGCCTGCAAACCACCACAGGCCCCTCGCCCAGGCCACCCCATGCCCCAAAGGAACCCCCACCCTGATCCAGGACACCCTTCAGGGCAAACCAGCTGGCCCCCACCCATGCACCAGGCCTCTATCCTATCTAATAAAAGAGTAATATACAGATTGACAATCACTCCAACACACAAGATGGCTACCCCCATGTGGACACAAGATGGCCACCACAAGATGGCCAGCAGGGGAGGGCAGTTGGGAGGGCCCAGGCCTGCAAGGGAGGGCAATTAGGGGTGACCACGCCAGCAAAGGAGGGAAGTTGGGGGCAAACAAGCTGGCAGGGGAGCAGTTAGACATCAATCAGGCTGGCAGGCAGAAGTGGTTAGGGGCAATCAGGAAGGCAGGCAGGCAAGCAGTTGGGAGCCAGCAGTCCTGGATCGGGCCTAAACGGGCAATCGGACATCCCTCGAGGGGTCCCAGATTGGAGAGGGTGCAGGCTGGGCTGAGGGACACCCCCCCATGCACAAATTTCGTGCACCAGGCCTCTAGTAAGGTTTATATAGAAAAATGATTTCTCATATCCAACAATGAATAGGTGGAATTTGAAAATAAAATATAATTTACATTATCTAGCCCCCCAAAATGAAATACTTAGGTATAAATCTAACAACATATATGCAAGATCTGTATGAGGAAAACTCTAAAAGTGAACAGTCTTGGCCAGTGTGGCTCAATGGTAGAGTATCTCCCCCCACACAAAGGGTCTCAGGTTCAAATCATAGTCAAAGGCACATATCTAGGTTTCAGGTTCATTTCCCAGCCCTGGTTGGTGAGGATATAGGGGGCAACCAATCAATGTATATCTCTCACCTCTCTCTCTCTCTCTCTCTCTCTCTCTCTCTCTCTCTCTCTCTCTCCCTCCATCTCCCTCTCCCTCCACTCTCACTAAAAATCAATGGAAAAAATATCCTTCGCTGAGGATTAATAAAAAAAATGTGAAGAACAAAATCAAAGAAAAACAGAGACCATATTTTCCATGGGAGAACATTACTTTTTTCAAAACCAAGGGAAGAATACTAGTAATACTAATAATGATAAAAAATGGCTATAATACTAATCACCAACACTTATATGGAACTTTCTGTGCCAGGCACTATTAGCATTTTACATCATCTTACTTGCACTGTATTTGGGCCATAGTCAAAAGTCATGGTCTGTCACTGTCTGGGTTGACATTACAATTGTGTTGACACTATTAATCTATGAAATGAATATTTATAGAAGGCCTAATATGTGACAGACTTCTATTTGGGAAATTGAAGCTAGATATTCCCACTGTGCCGCACGCTCCAGTCATTTTTGGTTCTGTGGTTCTGTGAAATTGTAAGTGGCTTTATTCTTCTATCTTTAACAAATTTTCATCGACTAATTTGTTCTATTTCTCTGTTTCCTTTTATTCCTACTCTATATCCTGCATATCTGGGACTTCTTTTACACAGTAAATAAACTCCTTACATTCTCAAACTCTCCAGAGAGTGCTCTCATCTTTTCCAAGGTTAACTGAACTTGTCTCACCTTCAGGGCTAATCTTGTCCTTAGCACTGCCGCAGAGGCGGGAGAGGCTCCTGCCACTGCCTTTGCGCTTGCTTGCTGTGAGCCTGGCTTCTGGCTGAGTGGGGCTCCCCCTGTGGGAGCACACTGGCCACCAGGGGGCAGCTCCTGCATTGAGCATCTGCCCCTTGGTAGTCAGTGCGCGTAATAGCTACCAGTAGTTCTTCCGTTCTGTTGACTTCCATATTAGTTTTTTATTATATAGGAGATATACAATGAGTGGCCAGATTATTATGATCTCTGAACACATAATAACTGGCCACTCAGTGTATATCCTATATAATAAAAGGCTAATATGCAAATTGTCCCCTCGACCAGGAGTTCGACCAGCAGGCAGGCTGGCCAACCGCCCATGTCCCCTCCCCCTGGCCAGGCTGGCCAGACCCCACCCATGCACAAATTCATGAACCAGGCCTGGAACATATATATATATATATATATATATATATATATATACACACACACACACACACACACACACACACACACACACACACACTGAGTGGCCAGATTATTATGCATTCAGAGATCATAATAATCTGGCCACTCAGTGTATATGTATGTATTATAAAGAACAGCCATTTAAAATATTTTTTATACCCTAGCTGGTTTGGCTCAGTGGATAGAGCATTGGCCCTCAGACTGAAGGCTCCCAGTTTCCATTCCAGTCAAGGGTACCTGTCTCAGTTGCAGGGTGCCTTGGTTGCAGGCTCAATCCCTGGCCCCGTTCAGGGTGCATGAGTGAGGCAACCAGTTGATGTGTCTCTCTCACATTGATGTTTGTCTCTCTCTGCCTTTCACTCTCCTCCACTTTCTCTAAAAATCAATGGGAAAAATATCCTCTGGTGAGGATCTATACTAATAAAAGGGTAATATGCTAATTAGACTGCGTCGACTGGACATCTTCTGGATGTCCAACTTCCTTCTGGACAAAGCCATGGTGGTGGGGGCTAAGGCAGAGTCAGTTAGGGGCAATCAGGCCAGCAGGGGAGCAAGCAGTTAGGGGTGAGATCAGGCCAGCGCGGGTTAGCAAGCAGTTAGGGGCAAGATCAGGCCTGCAGGGAAGAGCAGTTAGGGGGTGATCAGGCTGGCAGGCAGAGGCAGTTAGGTGGTGATCAGGCCAGCAGGGGAGCAGTTAGGGGGCAATCAGGCCAGCAGGCGAGGCGGTTAGGGGCAATCAGACAGGCAGGCAGAAGCAGTTAGGGGCAATCAGGAGGGCAGGCAGGCAAGAGGTTAGGAGCTAGTGGTCCTGGATTGTGTGAGGGATGTCCGACTGGTGGTTTAGTCCCAATCCCTGTGGGACATCCGGCAGTTGGACATCCCCCTAGAGGTCCCAGATTGGAGAGGGTGCAGGCCAGGCTGAGGGACACCCCCCTCCCCGTGCATGAATTTTGTGCACTGGGCCTCTAGTTAAAACATAATAATAAATAAATAAAATATTTTTTACTTTTAAAAATATAATAGACTTAAGTGCAATATATAGTACTATAGTCAGAAGACCCTATCAATAAACTCATTCCAAAGACAAAGTAATTCACATACCCCACAGATAAAATCACTATCCTGCAATTATTTTTCTATTCATGAAAGTTGCTTGCTTAATAAAAATTAATTTGTTTTAAAATGCAATCAATAAATGTTAAAAGATGAACAAACCTAAAGTCAGATTAAGGGTCATTGGGAGAACAAGTGATGGGTGCTTGGACTCTTGCTACCGGATCCATGCAGCAAGCAGCAGAAAGAACAAGAATATTTTATCCTAATAATAAATTAATAACTCCTAATCATACTCACTGCAGTTTGCTTTTTCCTCTCTGAGCACAGTCAGCACGTGGGCCTCCACACTAATGGAGCATAGCTCTGGCATCCCTAATGCAGAATAGATGACCACCCCGTGCGAGTGTTCTTGTAGCCACAGCAGTTTCTGAGCCTCAGAGAATGATTAAAAAACAAAAGAAGAAGAGATAAACACTTGCTTGAGAAAAATAATTTAAACTTTCTTCTCATTTCTGTGCTCCAAATGCCCTTTCAACCTCTTATTTTAATTTCTTGATGAACACACATCTACAGAAACATTTACTGTTTGCCAAGTAATGATAAGTGTCATGGGATATACTGCTAAGGAGAACGAGAGAGGAGGAAGCTACAGGAACGGAATAATTATCCCAAAACTATTAATTCTATAAAATCATGTAGAATATCTATTTTATTCATCAACATAGATAACAGCCAACATAGTACCTAGCACATCGGTGGTGCCTAATAAAGATTTGGTGAGTGAATGAATAAGAAAGAAACAAGGTCAGAAGGGACCGAGAATGTTTGTATAACTCAGACAAGGATCAAGCATTTAGTCACATGCAACTCAGCAATCTGCAAGTTCTAAGAAATAAGTAACAAAGAAAGCAATTACATATCTAAATGAGGTTCAAACATGCCCTTGCCAGGGAGAGGGCAATGTACTGATATTAATGTACTTGTGGGTGAGAAGGCCATTTAAGGACTTACTTTCTCCCAGTTGTGTGGTAAGGCCCTAGTATTTACCAGAGGCCGGGTTGCTATCTGCTTCAGGGGTGGTCTCCTGAATGTGCTCAGAAAGGCAAGTCCAGACTAAGAAGCATTCATGCCAGCAAATTGTTAACCACCAAATTTGTCATGTCTGCATCCTCCTGCAGAATTTAATTCCCAAATATTTGCCTTAATGTCCGCAACTTGGTTCCCAATTTAACAATTTCCACAATGGCTGCTTTTCCTCCTGGTGATCTTGGGAATGACAAGGGAAGTTTGAGTTATGTACTTTAAGACATGCGGCTCTAGGATTTTGCTATTTGCACAGTGGAAAGGATTTAACATTGGTAGTCCCTATCCAACTCCCCACCTGTATTTCTTCTGGGTAGATAATAGGTAATATTTCTATGTCTTCACTTCCACTGGTTCTTTTCGTATTTGCACTGATAACGACGTAGAATGTCTGTCTTTCTATGTAATTCTTAGGGTTTTTTCTGAAGCTGCACTATATTTATAAATGTGATGCTTCTAAGAAGGCTGTATGCTATTACATCGGTGTGCATTTAATCAGCACGTCTGTCTCTTAGATCATCATTCTAAGAACTGCTCTGGGTGAATTATATGCTAATCTTTCCTGAAATCAGAATGTTTAGAAAGTGGAATAACTATGAAGTGAAATCACATCATCTGTCTATTATTAGTCTTTTATTGAGGTGTTCAGAGTAGCTGAAGTTTTGATTTTTGTCTTTTTGTTTTATCTTTTTGTTTTGTCTTTTGGAAAGATTGAAATTGCATGAAGAATAAACACTAGCACTGACCTGTTTACACATATTACGCTTATTTTATAACATGGCATCTAAAGAGACATTTTGTAATACATTGACAATGAAACAATTTGCTATGTGCTGTTTTATAGTTTTTAGTTCAATATTTTTGAACTAATGTTATTTATGGCTCACTGAAGGAGCCCATACGTGTCTAACACATATCTTCAGTTGCTGTGTCTTATTCTATCTCTAAATCTATTGCCTAAATATATATCTTAAAACATATAGTTATATTCATGTGTCTCACTTGCCCCTTTTCAAATGCTGTCCAGCTCATGCTCAGAGGAGAAAGTCTACATTTCAGTGGCACATAAGCTCAGGAAGCTTTCTGAGAAACAAGTCCTCCTTAATTACAAAAGAGGAAATTAATAAAAGTTACAAAAAATAGTAGCTGGCATTTAGTGAACACCTAAAATATACCACATACCATTTTTAGTGTTTATAATATGGATTATCCTCATTATTTAAACCTAACAGTGATACTCAGTGGTAGGTACTATTATCCTGATTCTATAACTCAAAAATGGTACCTGGAGTACCGGTCCTGTACTCTCACTGGCTCAGACTTCTCATTTCTAATAAGTGTTTCTTCCACCACCTTTCAGCTACCTACTCCCCTGGTTATACCTCTGACCTTTTCCTCACCAATCACCTCTAAAAACTCAAATCCAAGCAGCCCATTTTTTAAAGTTTTTTTTTATTTTTATTGATTTCAGAGAGAGGAAGGGAGAAGGCGAGAGAGATAGAAACATCAATGATGAAAGGGACTCATTGATAGGCTGCCTGCTGCACATCCTTTACTGGGGATAAAACTGTGACCTCTGGGTTCACAGGTGGATGCTCAACCACTGAGCACACTGGCTGGGCTCAAACAGCCCATATTTTGACTACTAACTCTAATTCTAACTTACCCATTCCTATTCTTCAATTGCAACAAATGTGTATTAGAACAATGCAGAGATTAGCATGGCCCTGTGCAAAGCTAATACACAAATTCACAAAGTGTTTCACTTTTTTTGTTCTGGGGTTGGACAATTCAATATTGGAATTGTATCAACTCTCTCCAAATTGACATATAGAGTTATTGCAATTAGTATCAAAATACAAATAGTTGCTTTATTATTTTTAAGAACTTGAAAGCAAATTTTGAAATTTGTGTGGAAATACAAAGGGCCAAAAATATCTGAGACCAGAGACAGCTTGAAGAAAAAAGATCAAGGTTATAGGACTTGCTCTACAACTTCAAAAATAACTACAAAGGCACAGTAATTCAGAGCAGGTAGTATTAGTGAAAGGATACACAAAGGTATGAATGGAGCAGAATAGAAGCTCAGAACCACACCAGAGAAATATGAATTTTGATATTTAGCAATGGTAGTTTTCTAAAACATTGAGGGGAAATAATCTTTTAAATAAATATTTTTGCAAAAACTGGTTATCCATAAGCAAAACACAAAATTAAATAAACCCCTATCTCACCTAATACACACACATACACAATCAATTTTATTTTTATTTATTTATTTTTTTATATTCACATTTTTTTATTAAGGTATTATATGTGTACATATCTTACCATTGCCCCCTCCACCCCACTCCCATACATGCCCTCATCCCTCAGTGTTTTGCATCCGTTGGTTACTCTTATATACATGCATATAAGTCCTTCGGTTGATCTCTTATTTCCCCCACCTCTTCCTAACCTTTCCGATGTAATTTGACAGTCTGTTTGATGCTTTACTGCCTCTGTATCTACCTTTTTGTTCATCAGTTTATAATGTTTTCAATTATCCACAAATGAGTGAGATCATGTGGTATTTTTTTTTTTCATTGACTGGCTTATTTCACTTAGCATAATGTTCTCCAATTCCATCAGGTTGCTACAAATGGTAAGAATTCCTTCTTTTTTATGGCAGCATAGTATTCCATTGTGTAGATGTACCATAGTTTTCTGATCCAGTCATCTGCTGACGGGCACCTAGGCTGTTTCCAAATCTTAGCTATTGTAAATTGTGTTGCTATAAACATAGGGGTGCATATATCCTTTCTGATTGGTGTTTCTGGTTTCTTAGGATATATTCCTAGCAGTGGGATTACTGGATCAAATGGGAGTTCCATTTTCAGTTTTTTGAGGAAACTCCATACTGTTCTCCACAGTGGCTGCAACAGTCTGCATTCCCACCAGCAGTGCACGAGGGTTCCTTTTTCTCCGCATCCTCGCCAACACTTGTCGTTTGTTGATTTTTTGATGATAACCATTCTGACAGGTGAAAGATGGTATCGCATTGTCGTTTTGATTTACATCTCTTGGATAATTAGTGACTTTGAGCATGTTTTCATGTGTCTCTTGGCCTTCCTTCTGTCTTCTTTCAAAAAGATTCTATTTTGGTCCGTTGCCCATTTTTTTATTGGATCATTTATCTTACTTTTATTAAGTTGTATAAGCTGCCTGTAGATGTTGGAGATTAAACCCTTATCAGTGATAATATTGGCAAATATGTTCTCCCATGCAGTGGGGTTTCTTGTTGTTTTGTTGATGGTTTCTTTTCCTCAACAAAATTCTAGCATATCGGATCCAGCAGTACATCAGAAAGATCATACACCATGACCAAGTAGAATTTATCCCAGGAATGCAAGGATGGTACAATATCTGCAAATCAATTAACGTGATACATCACATAAACAAACTGAGAGATAAAAATCACATAGTCATATCAATTGATGCAGAAAAAGCATTTGACAAAATCCAACACCCTTTTTTGATAAAAACTCTCAACAAGGTGGGAATAGGAGGATCATACCTCAACATAATAAAAGCTATATATTATAAACCCACAGCTAACATCATACTCAATGGGCAAAAACTAAAAACATTTCCCCTAAGAACAGGAACAAGACAGGGATGCCCACTCTCACCACTCCTGTTTGACAGAGTCCTGGAAGTATTAGCCATTGCAATTAGACAAGAAGAAGAAATAAAAGGCATCCAAATTGGAAAAGAAGAAGTAAAGCTGTCCTTATTTGCAGATGACATGATATTGTACATAAAAAACCCGAAAGACTCCATCAAAAAACTAACAGACTTAATAAATGAATTCAGCAATGTAGCATGATACAAAATTAATGCCAAGAAATCTATGGCATTTCTATACAGCAATAGTGAACTTACAGAAAGAGAGAATAAAAAAGCAATCCCATTTACTATCGCACCAAAAAAATTAAGATACCTAGAAATAAACTTAACTAAAGAGGTAAAACCTATATGCAAAAAACTATAGGACACTGAAAATAGAGATAGAGGAAGATGTAAACAGATTGAAGAACATACCATGTTCATGGATTGGTAGAATCAACATCATCAAAATGTCCATACTACCCAAAGCAATCTATAGATTCAATGCACTCCCCATTAAAATACCAATGGCATATTTCACAGACCTAGAAAGAACTCTCCAAAAATTCATCTGGAATAAAAAAAGACCCTGAATAGCCACAGCAATCCTGAGAAAGAAGAACAAAGTAGGAGGGATCTCAATACCAGATTTCAAGCTGTATTACAAAGCCACTGTTCTCAAAACAGCCTGGTACTGGCACAAGGACAGACATATAGACCAATGGAATAGAACAGAGAATCCAGATATCGACCCAAACCACTATGCGCAATTAATATTTGACAAAGGAGGCATGAACATACAATGGAGTCAGGACAGTCTCTTCAATAAATGGTGTTGGGAAAATTGGACAGATACATGCAAAAAAATGAAACTAGATCACCAACTTACACCATACACAAAATTAAACTCAAAATGGATACAGGACTTAAACATAAGATGGGAAACCATAAAAATACTAGAGGAATCCACAGGCAGCAAAATCTCAGACATATGCCGAAAGAACTTCTTCACTGATACTGCCCCTAGGGCAATGGAAGCCAAAGAGAAAATAAACAAATGGGACTACATCACAATCAATTTTAGAGGAACTTTAGACCTAATGTGAAGAGCATCATATAAAAGTTCAAGAATATAATAGTAGTCTCTCAATAAGAGTCTGGGAGTAGAAACTGGTTTATTAAGACAATAAGAATTAAGCAAAAACTGAAAAATTGACAAATGGACTACATTAAAATTAAGAACTCATGTTCATCAATGAATTGTACTTAAAGCGTAGAAAGGGCAATCTATGAATAAGAAGAATATATTTGCAAATGCATGTAACCACTAAGGTCTCATATTCTGAATATATACAGGGTGTTCCTCAAAATATATACGTATATATATTCACTTTAACAGCTTATAAAATGAAATGTAGTTTAATAAACATTACCTTTATAATTATTCAAACTGTGTGTATACATTTTTTTGGGGGGGCACCATATATATATATTTTTTCATCCTCACCCGAGGATATGTTTTTTTATTGATTTTTAAAAAGAAAGGAAGGGGGAGAGAGAGAGAGAGAGAGAGAGTGAGAGAGAGAGAGAGAGAGAGAGAAAGAGAAATGAGAGAGAAACATTGATGTGAGGGAAACATTAATCAGTTGCTTCTCATACATGCCCTGACCAGGGATGGAACCCACAACCTAGGTATGTGCCTTGACCAGGAATCAAACCCTCAACCTTATTGGAGGATGATGCTCCAATTAACTGTGCTACTCGACCAAGGGCTCATATTCTGAATATATTAAAAATTCTCAAAATGCAACAAGAAAAGGGCAAAAAAAAAAAAAAAAAAAAGGGATATGCTTAATCTTACCAGCAATCAAGGAAATAAATGCAACATAAAGTCACAATAAGTTATAACACATCAACAAACAAACGGCAAAAATCCAATAGTGTGTGCTAATAGTGTTGATAAAAATATAAATCAACAGGGATTTTCACAATTCGCTGGTGGAAGAGTGAACTGTTAAGTTCACTTTGGAAAACAATTGGCCATATCTAGTAGACCTGGAAGACAGACATAATATGACCCAGCCTATTTCATGCCTAAGCATAAACCCCATAGAAATGCTTGCTTATGTTCATTAGGATTCATGCACTCGAAAGTTAATAGTACATCGTTCAAAACTGCAAACAACTGTAAAATAAATAAATAATAATATATTCATATGATGGAGTCCTAAACAGCAATGAAAATAGACTCCATATGCATACAGAAACACTTCTGGATCTTACAAGCATAATATTAAGGAAAAGAAGCCAATGCAGTAAGAAAATTACCATTATGATTTCATATATAAAATTCAAAAACAACAAAATTAACTTTTTTTTTTTTTTACTGGTGAACATTTAGGTAGTAAAACTCTAAAGTAAAGAGGGATAGTTATTTATGCAGGAAGTAGGAGGGGCGTACAATCAGGAAAGCCCGTGTAGGAAGCTTCTGGGGATCTGCTGTGTTCTAGGAGGTAAAAGGGGTTTTCCCCATCAATTTGTTAAGCTGGACATTTATGTTTTCTTAACTTTGTTCCATATTAGTACGAAATAAGACTTAATTCTATTAGAACAGTTACGGAAGCAGATACCACATTTAAATGTTTGTGGACAACTCTGAAGAAAGGGTTGCAAGTTTACTACAGGGCAACACCCTGAAAGAGTAAGAAGAAGAGAGAGGGTGCCCCAATATTGATAAAATTTGAACATATTTACAAATGAGTGAAAGAAAAAAAGAAGTAAAATTGTGAACAAGGTAAAAAGAGACAGTTGCAGGTTGGACCTAAAGAAGGTGAAAGTAGCTTGCATCAGTCAAGGGGGCCACCTGGATGCAAAAGATGGCATGTTCAAAATGGGTTACTTAAAGGGGTAGATTATCTAGAGGTGAGAACGGGATTAAAGGAACAGGAAGAATTGGTGAGGTGCCCAGGGACTTGTAACAGCAGGAAGTCCCTATGACTGGAGGGGGCAAAGGAGGGAATAAACGGTTTAGAGAAGTTCAAGTGAGAGCTGAGCCAGAACACATATGCAGCGAAGCAGGAAAGGGCCATGGGGCAAAGGACAAGGATGGGGAAATAAATTGCCTGATACCTTCTTCCTCACACCCTCTGATTTCCTTCCACTGCTTGCCTTGTCCAAACTCAACTGAAAACCAGAATATGGGAGTGGCTGAGTGATGTAGGCGCAAGAGGCTAGTCTTCTGCAACTCAGAGCAGGGCAGAGAAAGGCAGCGAAACCACTCAGGGACAGGAAGGAGCACATGCAGAACCACTGGCACAGGACTGTTATCAGCAGAACAAGCTTCTCCTTGTGCAAGAGGAACTATAGACATTCATGGGTGATAATTCAGAGACAATTTTGGTGGAAGAGAAAGATAGTGAAGGAAACTCTTATCTGATTATCTTAATCTAAATAAAGTCAAAGCAGGGGTTGTCTGCTTGGAGGGAAGGAAAATGGGTAGATCAGGTCATTGAGAAGATTAGAGGAAACTTGAAATTATTCTGGTAGGAAATGCAGTAGGAAGTCAATTAGGTATGGGTAAAAGAACTGCTGAGTTGCACTGAAGGCAACTGAATTTTTCTTAAGATGACAGTTTCTCTATTTCAGTACTTAAGCAAATATTAATCAAAATCACTTACACAGAAGTGAAGATAAGTTTTCCTTATTTAACTGCTTCTAAGGCAAAAAAGAGTTTTTAGGGCAGGAATTGTGTCTTATTCATTCCTATTCCCACACTTCATTTTCTCCCTCATCCACATGATAGACACCAAACGCATGCATGCTTGTGAGTGCATACACACACATATAATATCTAACATTATGTACTTACATAAATTGGCACTTGACATTTTCCTAATCAGGACAGGTATATTCTTACCTTCATCTATTGTAATTAACTTAACACAAAAATACATATAAAATGTGTTGGTTGGTTAAATCCTGGGTTTTAGTCCTAGTTTCACGACATAATTTGGTAAGTGCTATAATCTGAATGTGTCTCTCTTAAAATTCATTTATTGAAATTCGAATCCCCATGTGATGGTATTAGTAGGAGGGGCTTAAGCCATATGGATGGAGCCATAGTGAATGGGTTTAGTGCCCTATGAAAGTGGCTGCGGACGTCCCTCGTTCCTTCCACCAGCCTAGGACACAGAGAAGGCATTGGCTAATGAATCAGCAGGAGAGCCTTCACTAGCAGACAACCATGCTGCTGCCTGGATCTTGGACTTCTCCATCTCCAGACCATGAGCAACAAATTTCTGTTGTAGGTAAGCCACCCAGTCTATGGTATTTTGTTACAGCAGCCTTAGACAGTAAGTCAGGCATACATTTATTTACAGCTTAGCCTAAATAAGCATTTGCTTCTTTGGAGCCTTTCCTGGTAGGGCTATATGAAAGATGATTTTCACAGTTTATTATTTTTATGAAAACCAGAAGTGCATATGCCAAAATATGTCAAACAGGGATATTTGATTGGCATGTGCATATGTATTTTTCCTTATGTCTGCTCATCTGTTTTCTGACTTGAATAGTAAATGGTGGTATTAAATCAAAGCCAGAAAATAATTATCTACTAATCATATGGTGTAATCATAATTTTCTAATCTGTTCTTTGGAAATACGTAGATTTTTTTTAAAAAGCCAAATGATTTAGAAAAGATATTCATGATCACAGCTTCTGAAATAGTGGGTGATTATTCCCCAAACTATCCATCAAGTGCCTACACCTGAAGTGTGCTTAGCCTAAGCCTCTATTAGGTAACAATGAAAACATCAAGTTAGGCCAACAGTTTTTTGTCAGAAGGTAAAGATGAGCAAGGCTTTTTTCAAAGTTCAGATATTCCAAAACCAGAAATATGGCAGGAGTTGAAATGAATATTAGTTACATGCTATTATTAGAACTGCACCTAAGGAATATTTTTAAGGAGAGTCAGAGGAGTGTGCAGTTCTGAGCATCACATACTCACTGGAGATTGGGATATGACTTGAAGATGCGAATATGATTAGAGGCTATATTCTTACAGAGTAGATTATCTAGAGTCCAAGCTTTCATTATGCAAACCTTTACTGAAGGACAGCTATGTGAAAGGCACACTATCAAGCACTAAGGGGAGTGCTGGCAAAAGAGGCAGAGTTGGGGGTGTAGGAGCACCCCTACTCCATGACCTGTCTTATTCAGAAATGATTCATTGCCTTTGCTAATGACAAGGGTAGAATCCATACATCTCTTTGAATCATCCAATTACTAATGCCTATAACTAATTGTAATCAGTTAGTTATTAGACATTTCTATCCATAGCCCAGGGTTAAAACCCTGGGATGTCTTTGAGATACTACCTGAGAAGTTTCTCCACTAAGGAATGATGGCCCTAATGGTGTGGCTCAGTGGTTGAGCATCCACCTATGAACCAGGAGGTCATGGTTCGATTCCCGGTCAGGGCATATACCCGGGTTGCAGGCTTGATCCTCAGTGTGGGGTGTGCAAGAGGCAGCTGATCAATGATTTGCTCTCATCATTGATGTTTCTATCTCTCTCTCCCTCACCCTTCCTCTCTGAAATCAATATATATATTGATTGATGTAAAGCAAAAACATTCTTCTAAATGAACCAGCTCTGAGAAGAGGACTGAGTGTGCACTGCTTAAACACAGGGTTTAGTGGTAGGGTTACCAGGGGACAGGGATCACGCAGAAGGGCAGAAAGCATACTCTGATTGATGATGTTTCTATCTCTCTATCCCTCTCTCTTCCCCTCTCTCTCTCTAAAAATCAATAAAAACATTTAAAAAAATAACGGTTTTGTAAAGTGATGTGCGTGTGGATTGTATAAACGTTATTTATAAAAATACATATTTAGTATTTGAATAGACAACACATTATTTTAGCTGATTGTCTTGTAACTTATTTTAGTAATTACTCAAAAACTAACCAGGCATTGTATTAGGCCATCCAGATACACCTCCCTATTTCATGTGTACATACATGAGAAACATCATCATGAAATAGGCATATGAATATAAATATATGTGCATATACATTTATTTTATGATGTTCCATGTAAAAGAAATAGTATTAACAAAATATCAACACATTCACGACTTAAATGTTTTATTATTTTATGCATGAACAAATAGACTAAAATATGGTCTCTCTCTAGCTACGTGTTTCATTCGGTGCTGAATTTTTACAAAGCAATGCTTTATACTTGTTTTAGATGAAAGCAGTGGCTTCTTCAATAGTTTTAAGACAGAGCTTTGTAAAAGTGGTGGGGTATAATTGAAGATGGAATAGCTTTAACGTTGGATGCTGCATCATGCTGATAACACTTTTTGGAAAATTTCACCTTGCTATATGGCTTTGTGTGACACTTGATGTAACTGAGGAAACAAAAGAAAAAGAGGCAAAGATTGAGGCATAGACACTAGATCCCATTTAACAAAATATATAGTGTCTGTTTGGCTTCCTATGTAGGTGGCATTTCCACAAAACTCCACATGGAATCTTTTTATACCAAATCTACATAATCAAGCCCACAGCTAGCCAATTTTAGAGGGAAATTAGTCCCATTCTATAAATGGATTAGTCTGTTCAGTGCTGTCTGTGCTGAAGTACTACAATTTATTTTCTCTTTTACTTTGCATGATTCATTGAACATTTTATGGGCTTGTTTACTATAGAGAATGAAAAGATTACTTGTGAAGTTGGCTTTAAAAAAAATTCAGTTGAGGACCAGTAATGAAAATACTTAATTACATTTCTCAGTAATCCTCCCCTACAAGGATCACATAAGCAGTAAAGTAGTACCAAAAATCAAATCCATGGAGACATCATACACACCAAGTAAGTTACAGATTTCCCCAGCAATCCTAGCAGGTAGGGGTAAAATAACTTTGAATGACATACTAACAAGTTACAACATGGTAGAGAAAGAAAGCATTGTTTCATATTTTTAGGGGGCTAACATTTTCGACAGGAATGCAACAATTAAATATTTGAGTGTCTTCAACATGAACATTCTGAATGTACCTTTGTTTTTAATTTAATTATATGAATTGTCATTTACTTTCAGAAATAATCATATTCATAGAAAGGAAAAGATAAAGAACATGTTTTAAATACTTCCACTGCCATCTATTGGCTGCTAAATTTGTTGTTTCAATGCTAAGTCAAGACATACCGACTACGATTAGGTAAGGAGGAAGACATTTCACACACTCAAGATGAAAACATCCACCTGGATGTCTGAAAGCTTAGCAATATCACAATGTACTTCAGAATTCTATGTGTAGCATTTCAAATCAGGTACTATACTTGATATGTAATGAGTAAACAGAGATAGAAATATTTTAAGTATAAATTCTAGAGTCACAGGTTCCAGTCAATTACATTTAATACCAACCATAGAATATTCTACTTAAGACACAAACAAAATAACACTAATGAATTTTTTTGTATAATGAATAATTTTCTTTTTAAAAATATATTTTTATTGATTTCAAAGAGGAAGGGAGAGGGAGAGAGAAATAGAAACATCAACAATGAGAATCATTGATCAGCTGCCTCCTGCATGCCCCCTGCTAGGGATCGAGCCTGCAACCCAGGCATGTGCCCTGAAAGGGAATCAAACTATGACCTCCTGGTTCATAGGTTGATTGATACTCAACCACTGAGCCACACTGGCCATGCAATGAATAACTTTCTAAAAGCCTTGTAGCTTTTCCAAGCACAGTGTTAATCTTTTTTTTTTTGTCATTGTAAGCATAAAGAAAGCTACTTTGTGTCACAAAAATGGCTCAATTAACAGGATTTGTTCTTTGTGCAGAGATCAGAAATGAACAAAGATTGTGAAGTAGATTTTTAAATATGTCTTTATTTAAGCTTCCTTTTTACATGTGTATTATAATTGTTGAATTAGATAATTTGATCGTTCAAGTTAAAGGACATGCAATTAATTAGTTTCCAGTAAAATTGTTTTCTCATTCAGTATTGCAAGTAAGCCCAAATGAATGCTGAAGAGTTAAGCCAAGGAAAAAGAAAACCACCCTCTTAAAATTTGGTTCTCTCTTTCTGCGTCTCATATGAGTACTTATGTACATTTACGACCTATGAAAGTCCTCATTGAGCGAGTGATAGAGATATATAGAGAGATGGGAAGGGAGAGAGAAAGAGAAATATTGGGTACCTAATATACCAGAAAATAACACAATTTTCTAGTGGTATAGTGAGTTATTAAAATTTTTCCCTTTTTGAGATCCAACCCACATCACTTTTGTTTTATAAATCTGTATGTGTTTTTCAATGTTATATTTTTATATAGCATTTTACTGTAGTGCACATTTTTACTTGTTTCCGTCATATTAATTAATTATTGACCTATAATAAAACTTTATAAGGTTATACAGTGAGATGAAATATACATGTGAAGTAATACATAAAAGAGAAATTTAAGTTTAATTTTCTGAAATGTAGCTATTGTTAGTTTTATCTGTCAATTTCTTTTGTATTTTTATAATAATACTTCAGTTTTACCAAGGAAATAAAGTCATCAGAGCATCCAAAAGATTTCATAGGTGATATAACTTCTGTAGATTTAAGTCTATTTGGAAATGAAGCCCTATTTTCCAATATTTTTTATATTCAAATTGATTATTTCAACATATGAAAGACAGATAAAACACTACTTTCCATTCTCAATGCCACCAATGTCTTCAGGAGGATTAGCCAGACAATGAAACACAAACATAACTATAGGTATTTGACTCTGTCTATAATTTATAACTGTTGTGACTGATTCTCATTCTCTGGTTCCCAACAAGAATATCTCTTATGTGAACAGAAGTCTTCTTGATTTTATAGTGTCGTCAATATTCAGATAACATGTGAATCAAGTTGTGCTGCACTGTGCTTAAAAATAAACAGAACACTTAAAATCCAACCCCAAAACAAACACACAAGAGAAGAGGCCTTTTAATCTTAAAGTGAAGCTTTCTTTTTCTGTAGTGATTTCATTAGTCATGGCTCACATTGGCCCTCAAAGGTGGTCATTCCCCCCGAAAACTGCATTACTGCCTGGTAAGATCGTGACATCCTTGAAGACAAACCTCAGGATTGGAGATGATTCAGCAATGTCCAGGAACTTGCCTGAATTCGACCCATTAAAAATTAAAACGGTTCAGAACATAATGAGAGTTCTCATCAATGGACTGTTATTTCAGTTGCTATTTGTCTACACATCCTGAAAAGAAATTAAGTACATATGCTGGGGTCAATGTAGACAAGAAAACAAAGAGAGATTAAAAGGGAGAATCTAGTTGAATTATTTATGCAAATGAGAAAAAAGATCCTTGTGGAATTATATAGGCAGTGCAGTTCACAGTTACAACATAGATGTGCTTAGTCTTTCACATCCATAGAGCTGTAATTTCTATCTATATAAAACCCTATAGACAATCCAGAGCTGTGTTTCCTGCAGAGAACCAAGCAGCTGCAGCCACAGAGTTTGGCTCCCTCTACCACTCTAAAATGATTAAGAATCTGAGCTCTCGAAGCAGACTGGTTGGGTTTAATTCCCTACTCTGACACATATCTCTTGTATACACTTGGGCAAATTACATAAATCTCAGCCTCGGGTTTTTTATCCTATCTAATAAAAGAGTAATATGCAGATTGACCATCACTCCAACACACAAGATGGCTGCCCCCATGTGGTCAAAGATCCTGCCCCCAATGTGGACACAAGATGGCCACCATAAGATGGCCAGCAGGGGAGGGCAGTTGGGAGGGACCAGGCCTGCAAGGGAGGACAGTTGTGGGCGATCAGACCAGCAGGGGAGGGCAGTTGGGAGGGACCAGGCCTGCAAGGGAGGGCACTTGGGGGTGATCAAGCCTGCAGGGGAGGGCAGTTAGGGGTGACCAAGCCGGCAGAGGAGGGAAGTTGGGGGCAACCAGGCCTGCAGGGAAAAGCAGTTGGGAGGGACCCAGGCCTGCAGGGGAGAGCAGTTGGGGGGGGACTAGGCCTGCAGGGGAGGGCAGTTAGTGGTGACCAGGCCTGCAGGGGAGGGCAGTTAGGGGTGACCAGGCCTGCAGGGGAGGGCAGTTAGGGGCAAAAAGGCTGGCAGGGGAGCAGTTAGGCATCAATCAGGTTGGCAGGGGAGTGGTTAGGGGGTGATCAGGCTGGCAGGCAGAAGCGGTTAGGGGCAATCAGGAAGGCAGGCAGGTGAGCAGTTGGGAGCCAGCAGTCCTGGATTGTGAGAGGGTGCTGAGAAGAAGCTTAGTCGGACATCCCTCGAGAGGTCCCAGATTGGAGAGGGTGCAGGCTGGGCTGAGGGACACACACCCCCGTGCACGAACTTCGTGCACCAGGCTTCTAGTGTATATAATACAAGCAATACCTTCTACTATTGTGGAAAGATCACATATGACGGTATCTTTAAATTGTGTGTTATAGGGCCTGGTACACAAAGTACATATTTAACACATTTTAGCCGTTATTAGTATGTAAGCTTCAAACTTATTTGGTTAAAAAAAAAAGAGAGAAACTGTGATTTATTTTAAAGAGAAGAAAAGAGTGGGACACAAACACTTGGATCCCAGCCTGACTGCTTTCAATTCAGCTTTGCAATTCCATTGAGAAAGACACAAACTCATTCATGTGTTGGCTGCTCACTGTACCTCATCCTAGCATGATCAATAGCACAATAATGAACACAATAGCACCCTGTGCAGTCAGGATAAAGATATTTACTTATTCCACAGGTGTCCTGTGTCATAAGAACCTATGGAATGAGTGTTTTTCCTCTCGGGAAAAACATTAGCTCTGGTGGCACCACTGTGACCCCTTTACCCACAACATTGAAGGGCACCCTTTTCAACACTGAGGGCATCTTTCTGGAAGACACTTTTCTGTCAACACTCATACTCCATCATCAAACCCTTTGATGATAACAAAATTCTGTTTCACATAGGATATGGATCATGAAGAATTAATTTGAAAAAAAAAACTCTTTAGCAAAAATGAAGAGACAAGAGCTAAAGAAAGATCAAGAGAAAAAGAATGGGTGGCTAGGAATTCAGTGAGAGAAAATCTAAAATTCAGAGACAGAAAATATAAATAAATGATTATAGCCACAGGATAGCCAGGGCACAGAAAGGGCAGGAAAGAAGAGAAGAAACAGAAGAAAAGAGAGGATGGGAAGACAGTTGGACTGAGGGTGCTGAGAAGAAGCTCAGTCTGAAAACCATATAAAGCCATAGAGAGTCAGCACATTCATTTCTGCCTAGCAACACTCTCCCTGCTACTGCTGTTTTTTGCTTTTGTGCCAGGCATAGTTTTAAGTGTTTTTTCAAACATAATCTTTACAATAACCATATGAGGTAGGCAGATACTAGGATGATCCTTTTTAAAGATGAGGTAACTTAGACACCAAAATAATAAGCAACTGGAAGAAACACACACTGGTGTTTCCCTTTTCCTTACAGGTAGTAATCAAGTAATCAACTTTGATCACCCTCAAGAGGTTTTAAATGCAAGGTGTCCCATTTAAGCCCTCCTTGACTATTAAGCTATGTAGTCAACACACCACAGAAAACCAAATCCCTCAGTTCAGGTATTTTGCAGTATACTCAATTACTCAGTCTCAACTAACCAATGAATAAGTCTCACCTTATTTATAGAAATGCAATCATTGGGTATTAAAAAATTTTTGGGAGCACTAAGATTAATTTCATTTTGTCTATATCAATTAAGAGGAATGAAATGTAGTGTGTATATAAGTAGAAGTTTTTAAAAATATTGTTTTTCTAAGGAATATTTAAAAATTTAGTGCTTTCCTTATTTTTAGCCAAGCTCATCTTTTCTCCATCCTTCCAGATTCATTATAGATGGCTAAATTAAGCATTAAATCTACATTAGTAATTAATGATCAACTGAAAAGCATTGAAAAAAGTAAAATATTAATAAAAGCCACAAACTTGAAAACAAACATATTTTGGAATTGGTATTTTAAGAAGAATTTTTTATGCTTTTCCATTATGTATTTAAATATCATTTAGAATGTAAAATGAGTATTGCAACTTATTTCTAGTTAATTTCCATAGTACTGCTGTGAAGAAAGTAGATGTTATGCATTGTATGATTACAATTAGATACCAGTTGAATATCTTAAACCACATTTTATGCATAATAGTTTCAAATTGGTTCTGATTCAAAAATAAGGAAATTCAGTTTATGTGCTAATCTCTCAACTAAGAGAATATATCGTCAATTTGAGACTATATTGTTATGATTGTTATACAGATTTTTGGATAAACAACCTCATGATATGAAAACAGAATAAACTGGAATCTAAAACTTTAGAACAGTAAGAATTTCTTTGAGTTCAGTTTTAGTTCTATGATGCTGAACCAAGCTTACAAAATATATCTGAGGGTATATATTACAGACATTATGACTAATTAATAATAGAAAAAGGACAGAATGAGTAAGAGGAAGAACAGAAAGAAAAAAGAGAGGAAGCATAGGAGGAAGAGAAGAAAAGGAAGGAAGAATTACTTTTAGGTTACAGAACATTTTTAGGATATGTTATCCCCTAAAAATCCTAAGATAGAGATATAATATTTGCTTTACAGATAAGGGAACTAAGGCCAGTTTTTAAATGAGTTACCTATGGTCACATAAATGTAACTGGGAAAACATGAAATTGGTATCTTAGGATACCATTATTTTCAATATCTCTTACGATACTCTGTGTGTGTCTGGGTGTTTGCTAAATCACTTAAGCATCAGTGAATAATCATTTTGCCATATGCTCCTAAAGTGAAGTGAAAATAATGTCTATTTCCAACTGCTCATGCTTTATAATCATTTTATAACATTTAGAAAGTTTAACTAGAAACATTTTCTCTTGGGCTGAATTCAAATGATTTATGATAACGTCCTTAGCAAAAAGACACATAATTATTGTGATTAATCTCATCTGGTGACAGTACCACCATGCAACTAAATCATCACGCTAGAAAGAAACAAAATCAGTAACTCCATTTAGCAGATTTGGTGATGACGCTTGTTCAAGTATTGCAAAATTCTTATTAAATTTACCTCCATATGGCATTAAGCACTGTTCATTGCCTGCTGAAGAGCTCAGTCTGAAAATGCAGTGATTTTCCATTTCTACTGCATACACATTTTTAGAGTTGTCAGCTACTCGAGATAAAACTGGTATTTGAGGGAAAAGCGCTCTCATCAGTGCTGTTCCTGAAACCATTCTTTGCCTAAGATTTTCAGATGAGTAACTCTTCTCCTATTTGGAAACAGGTTTTTCAGTAAACACGGTCTCATAATAGTCTCCGTAACTCCGAAACGTGGTCCCTACATGAGATGGTGTTGCCAAATTTTGAGGTTTCTATTTCTGTTCTTTTCCATAGCATTGTTTTTTTTTTTTGTTTTTTTTTTAAATATATTTTATTGATTTTTTACAGAGAGGAAGGGCGAGGGATAGAGAGTTAGAAACATCGATGAGAGAGAAACATCGATCAGCTGCCTCCTGCACACCCCCTACTGGGGATGTGCCCGCAACCAAGGTACGTGCCCTTGACCGGAATCGAACCTGGGACCTTTCAGTCCGCAGGCCGACGCTCTATCCACTGAGCCAAACCGGTTTCGGTTCCATAGCATTGGTTTTATAGCATCATTTCATTTACTCTGATTTAAAACTCAAGTTGAAGTTCTGTAAAACACTGAACTCTTCTATTTCAATGCGACCCAAAAGCTGTCGTGTTTCAGATAAACAGACTTAACTTGAGTGTTCTCATCTTTAACAGTTCCACCCAACAGATATTATTCCTTCCTCTCCATAGCACAATTGGCACATCTCTGTTATCCACTTAATGTGAAGTACAGCTGTTTGTATATTGCACTGACATCTTACAACCTGGCTAGTTATTTCTACTCAGTAAATAACTGTCAAATGAATGATAATATTTAAATGGTTAATAACTAAAATGTGAATGCTTACTTAGCTAGGAACTTTACTTATATTACTTAATTTATCCTTGCAGCAATCCATGAAATAGGTTCTGTCATTATCCTCATTTTAGGAATAAGGAAACCAAAACAACGGAGAAAGATTAAGTTCCACCACCTTTAGAACAATTAGTAGAGTGGTGACATCGGGAAGAATTAGAACAAGGGCCTGGAGGTGGCTGAAGCAGGTGGGATTAAAAGCACAGGTGGAGAATCTGTATTGAAAAGGAGGAATGCTACTACTTTCTCTGAGATTTGAGGGAAGGATATAAGCATAAATGTAAATATTAACTTGGAGAGAACTTTTTTCAATGTAAGGAATTCTAACTATTGATCAGAGAAAAGCTATGGCCATTGGAGATTACTGGCATAGAATGAGCATCTTCTGCTTTAGACTGGTACTAGTTATCACCAAAGCCCAGAAGTCATGCTACTTCATAGCAGTCTCATCAGGTACTTTAAATTTCCATTTCATTTCACTTTCTGACAGCTGTTCCTTGCTTCATTTCCACCCTCACCTCTATGTCTCTAGTCTAAGATTCAAGACTAGCTAGAAATGTTTACCACACAGAACATCTCAAAAAATGGCTTCCCAGTACCAGACCAGCATCCTACTATGCTACTTGGGCAGCTGATGTTAATTTTGTGCCTTTTTCTGATGTATATTTCTATTATCAAGACAAGGTGCTTTATATTAATGAACTAAAATGACAGCGTCTCTATAACCAGTTGCTTGGAATCCATAAAATATAAAGAAATCATCTAATTTTGAGTCAAATACCCACTTACTACACTCAGTACACAAAAAATAAAGCATCAATGCATTTCCCCTTCAAATTGTGGACATTGAGGAAGCTCTGAATTCCCCCCAAAAAGAGAAGCACTTTTCTCAAACTTACAAGATGGAATAACGAACCACCTGGATCCTCATATTGCAAATCCACAGGAACTGGCTCAGGAAAAGGTCAGGGGATGTCTGTATGAGAGGGACACTGCCTTAGTTTTTCACAAAAGACAAATAGCCCCCTTTCCTAGGGGATGCTTTGGAGAAAGTATTGAAAAATAAACAAATAGTCACTGCTCCTAGATGTTTTTGACCTCTAATTCACAATGCCTTGTCAAAACCTAGAGCCAAGAGGTCTAATGATTTGAATAGCCCCAAACCTGGCCTAGATGTGAAATACTTCTTTCCTAGATTCAGCAACACAGAGCTACTCACCTAGGATGAGGGTCAAATTCTGCATAATATGAAGTAACAGAGGCAGACAGGAAAAAAACTCTCTTTCTCTCTGTATCTGAGGGGTTTACAGCCAACATTACAGGTTTACCTTCTTATAAAGGTTGCAGGGGCATTCTCTCTATCTTATGGACACTTCCGTTTCTAAACAGCGAGGACTTTTTTTCTGGCAGTGATGATAATATATGCTCCGATCCCCCTCATCAGTAAAGCAAAGGTTCAGATTCTCTCTGACATTTGCTCCTTCATTTGATCTCCGAAACCCTTCTGGAAGCTATTTCTGAAAGCTCCCAGAGTAAGCAATGGGAATATGACTGTAATAAATCATGATTCGGAGGCCCAGAGACAAGTGGGTCAATGGGGTGGCACGGAAGCCTTCAAAAGACTTGATCAGATTGTAGCAACAATGGCTGTCTGTCTGCCAGCTGCCAGGAAATACCTTTATAGGAACATTTTTTAAACTGGAGAATAACTGGGTTTTACTCATCTGTACAGAATTTGAAACTTCACCTCCGACATTTCAGAAAAATAGAACTTAATACTAAAACTGCCTCAGTATGTTTGTGCTGAAAACACCACAAAGCAGTTCTAGGTGAAAGGAGTAAGGATAAAGATTATGCTCAAAGGAAATGACTGATAGGTTAAACACAATATCCAGAAGTAGTGAGTGTACCAAGTCAGCAACAACAACAGACAACAAAGAACCCTGTTCAAGGATGCCCTGGGCTTTTATCTTTACAATAGCTCCTTATATCTGTACTAGAGGCCCAGGGCATGAAGATTCATGCACTGGAGGGGGTGGGGGGTCCCTCAGCCCAGCCTGCCCCCTCTCACAGTCCAGGAGCCCTCAGGGGTGGGCAGCGACCCAGCAATCAGGGGATGGCGATGCCCCCATCACACCTCTGCTGCTGCCACTGCTGGCAGCGCAAGCCTTGGCCAGCCCTGGTTACCTGAGCCTTGGGTGGCCCTGGGCGGCTGGGCAGCTGCCATCTGAGGCTTGCCTGCACCTCGGGCATTGGCTGGGAAGCTATCATCCTAGGCTTGCCTGCGCCTTGGGCTGGCCCTGGGTGGCTGGGGGCTGAGGGCGGGTCCTGCCACACTGCGTGCCTGCCATCCCCGCCCCACACCCCAGTGGGGCTGAAAGACTGGGGGACTCCTACGGGGCTGAGGGGAATGGGCGCCGCCACCTTGTGGCTATGGGTGCTGCTATATTTGTGATGGTGCGACAGTCAATTTGCATATTCCCTCTTTATTAGCTAGGATTCCTCTCTGCAGATCACATATGACAACCACTTTCCTCCATCCCCAAAAATCCTACATCAGGAAAACCAAGGAGGAGAGTAAAAGGGAAACAACTGTGGTTACACCTGTCCTATTTCTGGAAGGGCATTTTGAGATTTCTGTCAGTCTCATTTTTGCTGAAAGGTGAGGAAAGTTTCTCCAAGTTTCTTGACATTTCATGAGTTCTTATTTACACGTGACCTTGTTTCCTTGATTACCAATATTTTTAAACACCTAATTCAGGGTTTCTCAACTTTGCCATCACTGACATTTTTGGGTGGGATGATTCTTTGTTGTGGGAAGGTGTCCTGTGCACTTAGAATATTTATCAGCACCCCTGTTCTCTATTCACTAGATACCAGTTGCCACCACCATACCCACTTGTAAAAGCCACCGATGTTGTCAAATGAATTGGGGACTGCGGAGAGTTGGGGAGGCTAATAAGGCAAGAGAACATATCTGCTTTGATTCAAATGAATTCTTGTATGAAAAAAAAATCCACATTATGCATGAAAAATTTGAAAGAATTGTTATTTAGCAAATCTGCTTAACACCCACTAAACAGAATATTGTTGAGTCTTTTGGCATCAAGGGAACAGATAAGTTCAAACATTTATTGCTCCACCAGGCTAAATGAGTCTCTTTGTTATCTTTCGGAAGAATGTAGCTACTCCTTTAATGTTGGTACACCTCTACATTTGAAAGTTCCTCCTGATACAAGGTCTTTCCAAAGATAAGATTTGGGTTTTTTATTCTTTCTAACCTCTCTTTCCTGTAGCTAACTAAGAAGACATAACATCTGACTATAGTTACATTGCACCAGATTCATGCTAAGTCTTTTTTTTTTCCTATTGATTATTATTATTATTTTTTAGAGAGAGAAATATCTATTTGTTGTTTCACTAATTTATGCACATTCATTAGTTGATTCTTGTATGTGTTCTGACTGGGGGTTAAACCTGCAACATTGGCATATTGGGATGATGCTCTAACCCCATGCTGAATCTTTTGAATCACATGTTTTCTTCTCCCTTTTTGTGTGAACAGAATCTGTACTTGCACAATTCCTTTTAGACTAATGATAAACCACAGATAATATTTCCTCAAATCATTATGTCTCAAGAGATAAACTGAAAAAAATTTAAGTAATCTAAAATAGAAATAGAAACACATCAGACAAATTGGGAATCAAAAAGTGACAGAATTAAAATAGATGGAATTAAAAAAATAAATTAATGAGAATTAGCTATAATTAAATGTTAGTTAAGCTATTTTCAATCTTTGGAGAGTATCTGAACTTGGAAGAAAAACAAAATGTTGGCTTGATCCTAACAAAATTTTGGCAAAACAGATGCAATCATCTGGATGAATAAGTTTTCAGAAATTTTAAATTGGAAGAAACTGAAAATCAGTCAAGAACTAGCTAAATGAAAATGAGATGGGAAAGTGAACAATGTTTTGGAGGTTCCTCTTTGATAAAAGTATAAATAGGCATGTGAGTCACACAAACATTGAATGTAACTTTCTTGAGTAAATCAATAGTATCTGGTGTACTAAGAGTATAGTTAATCTTTCAACTTGGAATGAGATATCTTACCCACTAATGGTGGATTTATGGCCCTGTTGCCCTGGCTTTCAAGTCCACTTGAGAAAACTACCCCATGACGTGCCCAGCTTCATGTTGCCCATAAAATTTATATACCCTTAAATGCAAACTCCTTGTAGTTTTAAGCAGTTTTATATTAATGATAGCCCTAAATTCTGCAAACATTCACTTTATTTCTGTTCAGTGCCAAAATTCAGGCTCTCTGGAAACATGACATGAAGAATCAGAGAGAGAAACTACTGTCAAAGATTCTGATTTGGAAGATGATAAAACCAAAGCAGAAAATGATTTGGCTTTAAGAACTGGGCCTTTCTGTTGGAAACCAGAAACAAAGAAATACGTAGTTGCTTCTCACTGTGTAGGAGTCAGGCTGGGCTAATGGACTATTTTATTTTATATTTTTTAATTACAAGATGCTTTTAACAACTGTCCTGGGCGCTTTATCAATATGAACTTACTTTCTCCTTAAAATAAGCCTACAGGCTCATCTATACTAATAAAAGGGTAATATGCTAATTAGACTAGGTCGACTGGACATCTTCAGGATGTCCGACTTCCTTCTGGACAAAGCAACCGTGGCAGGGGCCGAGACAGAGGTGGTTTAGGGGAGATCATGCTGGCAGGGGAGCAAGCAGTTAGGGGTGAGATCAGCAGTTGGTGGTGGTCAGGCCAGCAGAGGAGGCCAGTTGGGGCAATCAGGCCGGCAGGAGAGGCCAGTTGGGGGTGATCAGGCTGGCAGGGGAGGCCAGTTGGGGGTGATCAGGCCAGCAGGGGAGGCCAGTTGGGGGCGATCAGGCTGGCAGGGGAGGTCATTTGGGAGCGCTCAGGCTGGCAGGGGAGCAGTTAGGTGGCAATCAGGCTGGCAGGGGAGCGGTTAGGGGGTGACCAGGCTGGCAGGCAGAGGTGGTTAGGGGTGATCAGGCAGGCAGGCAGAGGTGGTTAGGGGCAATCACGCAGGCAGGCAGGTGAGCAGTTAGGAGCCAGCAGTCCCAGATTGTGAGAGGGATGTCCCAGATTGGAGCAGGTGCAGGCCGGGCTGAGGGACAACCCCCCATCCCATGCATGAATTTTGTGCACCGGGCTTCTAGAATTATTATAATCCCCATTTTCCAGATAAGGAAATTAGAGAGACAAAGTTACTTACCATGGACCCTCAGTTGACAAAACATGAAGTCAAATGTCAAATACAGACATTGTAGCTCTGTAGTCTGTGTGCTTATGTACTATACTCTGAGGCCTGAATCAGAAATAAAAAATTAACTGAAGCATCTTGGCCAGAGGATGAGGACACCCTGAATGCTTAGACAGCTTGAGTGATCAAAACATGGGAAATCAATTTTACTGAGAGCCAAGAGTGTGTGGCCAGAACCTAAAAGGAGAGGAGAAGGTCAGAAATCAGGCAGACCTGGAAAATGAAACAGTAGTTAAAGTAAGGGAGGCCAGGGGAATGGCCAAGAAGAAATTTGCATGTTATGTTAAGACTATTAGCCACCGTGTCAAGGGTGGATCAGGCTAATTTAAAGTAACAAAGTAGAATTTGAGGAGAATTTGTCCCTGTCATTTTATCTCATTCCCTTCTCTCGCAGACTTTTAGACCACAGTGAGGATTCAGGACAAGAGTAAAAACAACTTTATACTTTCCATCCAACATTTTAAAAATTACTATTCATTCTTGATACACTCTTCTCACAGGTGATTGCTTCTTTTTATTTTTGAATTGCTCATTTGGTAAAGGCAAATCTTGGCTCTGAGAATATTACTATATTCAGGATAGAAAGTGAAAAGGTAATATATCCTTCTGCTCCAGGTAATATATCATTCTGATCATAAAGTATAGAGAAATGAATCTAAAAATATTGGCCTTATGATATGTTAACTGAACAAAAATACCATCACCAGGTAAGTTATGTTTGATATGTAAACCAACTTGGAGGTAAGTATCCAGGGCTAATTATACTATTCTCTTTATTTTCATATAGCATTAAAAATTAAGAGATTAGGTGACTAACTTTCAGTAACAACAGTGACTTGAATGTAGTCTTTAATTGGCACCTCTTCTCCAGATTCTCCCTGAATTGGGGAAAGGTATATAAATATACAGGAAAGTCTATTTCAGTCTGTAAACCAGGAAAGTGAAAAGTACAAACAAGGAACTGCTGCAGCATCTGAAATGGATGCTGGTGGCACACTCTCAGGCCGAAGTGCAGGAACCTGTGGTGAAAATGCTCCACACAGTAGGTTACTGTATGTGTGGGGAACAATTTCATTTTACCAAAATCCTTGGGAAAACGTTAGATTAAAAAAAGCAGGAGCTTTAAAAAGATGTTTACTGCATTTGGCATACTCCTGGGGGCAATAGTCTTGCTATGAGGGTGGCACAGATGGCTGCTTTAACAAACTTACCAGGACCTTCTTAGCAAAGAGATTCTGCTCCTGACTGAGAAAAGCTCTAGAAGGAACACTTCCTCCTTCCATGTTCCATCCCGCATGATACCTTGATTCCAAAAATAAAATCACAATACATAAAACATTCTCCTCTCCCTTTAATTGCGCCTGGCAGATTCTACAGAGATATACACAGTCTCTCCAGAGAACCCATCTCAAATCACAAGAGTGCATGAGCACAGATCTGCCTCTGTAAAGATGTACAAGGAGAAGAAAATCTCTGGGATGAGAAATGCCTCAGCAATTCAAAAAAGGGGAATCAGTCTGAAGAATGAGGAGCAACCGTTCTTCTTTGAAATAGTGTTTCCATGATATAGAAGGTAGGGTGTTAGACAATCGTTATTTTCAACAAGACACAGCTATAGGACTTCAAGCACAAAAAGGGAAATTGTGAAAAGAGAAAACATGATTGCAAAATTTTTGAAAGCAGCAAAAATCAATGGTAATACAGATATCTGGCATAATGATATAGAAAA
Organism: Plecotus auritus; assembly: GCF_963455305.1. NCBI lineage: Eukaryota > Metazoa > Chordata > Mammalia > Chiroptera > Vespertilionidae > Plecotus > Plecotus auritus. The sequence goes on from NC_137772.1 coordinate 167,332,487, forward strand.
CATAGTTTTTGTTTGTTTTTAAAACAAAAATCAGAATAAAAAGGATGGGGTATGAGATTAATAAGGAAAAAATGAGAGACATGAAGGAAATATTGATTCATTAATTTATCAATCTATTTAACAAATACAGGGTAGGGAAAAGTAGGTTTACATGAAACAGAGTTTATTCTTGTATTGTTATTTATTAATTATTGTATTAATTTCCTTACAAACAACTGTAAAACTATTTTCCCCACCCTGTATTCCTTGAGCACCAACCACTATTTAAAGGCAGTGCCATGAGCACAGATAGAATGGTGAGCAAGACAATGTGCTTGCCTCATAGAGGTTAAATGATAGTGAATGGTACTGACAGCAATCAATTAGCAAATAAACATATAATATAATGTTAGGAACTGCCATATGCTCTGAAAACAAAGCAAACAAGAGTACAGAGAATATTAATAGCATTGTCAGAAAAGGCCTGCTTAAGAAGGTGACATTGCAATAATGTAATAATGTAAGAGGGTGAACTGTGTGAAGAACATTCCAGGCAGAGTTCAGCAAGTTCAAAGACCATGAGCCAATGTTAAGTGTGTCCAAACATGTCCTTTACTATTTTCAAATACATGGAATGACCAAATGTACATAAGATGCTAGAGGATGACGTCAGAGTTAGTCAGGGGCAGATCATTTAGATCCTAGATCAAGTAAAGAGTTTTGATTTATCCTAATATATAAAAAACCCAAGGTACGTAATGTCCAAAATGACCGAAGGCTCGACTGAATGCCAGGCAAGGGAGCTGAGGTAGCAGGAGGTGATCAATCAGTGGCAGCGGTGATTGGTGAGCGGCTGGAAGGCAGACCTCTTGGTCCCTCCTCCCGGCCCTCAGACTCCAATCAATTGGTGGTGCAAGTGGGGCGGAACTGGGGACTGGCTCCCTTCGTAGTCCTGCAGGGTCAATCTCAAGAGGACAGGCCAGGCACCAAAGGACCAGTGCTGCCAGCACGATCCCGACAGTGCTGCCGGCCTCCTGGAACTCGGCCTCCGGCACTGCGGCCGCTTCCCCTCCCTAGATGCTCTACAGGAAAGAAAGGATAACCGCCAGCAGTACCAGGGGTGACCAGCGGTGACTGGTCTCTCCATGCTTCCTCCAGGTCACTGGAGCCCGCCCCTCTCCAGATGAAATGTGATCACTGCACATGGAAGGAATGTAGTAAAAAACAAACAAACTGATGACCAAGTGACCAGAGGGACGACTGAACACCAGGCCCAACATGTCCACTTATATAGCGCTAGGCACTTGAATGTAAGCAGACAGAAGGAAAAAAGACCTTCAAGGCCTGTCCGCACCCCAAGGTGGATTTGTGTTTAAAACAAAGTGGGGTGACGTCCAAATTACCCAAGCACTCCCCCACCCCTTTCACCTGCCCAGACGCCTAGGGTCCCCTTACAGCTGGGCTGAGCTCTGCTCAATACTCCCCCACCCAATGCGTGGTGACAACACGCAACTCTGTGCCAAGCCCAAGCAGGACCCGTGGCCGGGCTCCTGCAAACTGCCTGTGAAGGCTTCAGGTTCTGCCTCAGCGCCCAGCCCCAGGCTCCAGGCAAACGGACCCACCTCTCAGCCGACCAGCCTGAGATCCAGGTGGTGTGGGCTGTGGGTGGAGACCCCAATGACAGCACCTCACGATGGCGTTCCCCCTCCAGTCCCTCCTCTGCGGCAGCGCAGCACTGGCTCCCCACACGTGCGCGGTTTGGAGTGGCCACGGGGAGGGGTGCTCGTGTAAGGAGCTCCCCCACACGCTTGACGATGGCTCCATCCATCAGCAGCACGCCCCCACCCTGTGCTAGGAGATGATTTGGTCCAGCACGGGTGCCCCTGGATGGCAACTTGGATGGTGGTGGGGGCTGTGGCCTGTGCCCTGGATGGAGGCCATAACCAGGAGGTGGAAGGTCTGGGTTGGGCCTGCCACCAAGCTGTTGCAGAGGAGCCCAGTCCCGCCCAGAGGCCTGGACACCAGGCCTGACCTCCTCTCTGGTTTGGCCCTAACATCTGAAGTTCACATTAGTTGCCAACTTAAGAAATTGGAGCATTCATGTAAAATCAGGATTCCTCACTTCTCTTTCCAAGGTGGCCGATTGGGCTACCAACCAAGGGTGGTCGGTATCACTTCAACCCTAAGAGGAACCCCCAGCTTGGGGGTGTGCTGAGGAGGAAGCTATCCGTGCAGACAGCTCAGTTGTGTAAACTCCCACTAACTGTGGCACAGCCCAACAGTGTGGCCGCTCAACTGTGAGGCAGCACAGCCATGAAACAGCGCAGCTGTTAAATAAGGCCCTTTTCCAGCTTTCGGGGAGGGGGGGGGGCTCCACCTCCTCCAACCAGTGCACCCCACTCTGCCCTGAGCTGCCCAGTGCATCCCACTCTGCCCCAGTGAGACAGCTTCAGTGTTTCAGCTCCAGCAGACAGAACACATACAGCAGAAAGGGAAAGTATAGCCCTGGCTGGTGTTGCTCAGTGGATAGAGCCTCCACCTGAGGACTGAAGGGCCTGGCGTTCAATTCCCCGTCAGGGCACATGCCTGGGTTGTGAGCTTGATCCCCAGTGCGAGGTGTGCAGGAGGCAGCCAATCAATGATTTTTTTTTTAAATATATTTTATTGATATTTTACAGAGAGGAAGGGAGAGGGATAGAGAGCTAGAAACATCGATGAGAGAGAAACATCGATCAGCTGCCTCCTGCACACCTCCCACTGGGGATGTGCCCACAACCAAGGTACATGCCCTTGACCGGAATCGAACCCGGGACCCTTCAGTCCGCAGGCTGACGCTCTATCCACTGAGCCAAACCGGTTTCGGCTGATTTTCTCTCATCATTGATGTTTCTATTTCCCTTCCTCTCTGAAGTCAATCTATACTAATAAAAGGGTAATATGCTAATTAGACTGAACAACTTCCCGATGACCTTCCAGATGTTCTTTCAGACAAAGCCATGGTGGTGGGTCTGAGGCAGAGGCAGTTAGGGGAATCAGGCCGGCAGGCAGGTGAGCGGTTAGGAGCCAGTGGTCCTAGATTGTGAGAGGGATGTCCAACTGCCAGTTTAGGCCCGATCCCTGTGGGAACTGAAATTATAAATCAGAACTAAAAAAATTGCTTACCTACTGCAAGTGAGTAGAAGTGTAGAAAGGGGGAAGAGAGTAACAATTCCCTGTGAGATGGTTACATATTTACAATAAATACAAACTGAAATACAGGAGCCATGCTGTATTCAAGTAAATAACATAAATGTTCTGAAACAATGGGTGTGAGGGGAAATGATCACTTAGTAACTGTTGAACATATATTTTGAACACATACTTTGAATTTAAAAATAATGACAAATCTCTAAGTTTTCTTAAAAAATTTGTTGGTGCCCAGAAGTAACCAAAATGTCTGCCTCCTGGCTCTGTAAGCTTTCCACTACCCTTCATTCAATCAAGAGAGTGATTGCTCAGAGCTATTGGTATACAGCTTTAAGCTAGTTTCTTGAAACTTAATTTGAATGATGATAGAGCTGAAAGATTGTGGACTTTGGAATCCTACAGGTAAGACTGTCAATTCCAAATTTGCTTTTTTGTTAGCTCTTGGCATTGGACAGATCACTTAATCTCTTTGAGTATGGTTTTCCCCATTAGTAAGGTGAACATAATAAAATCAATTTACAGGATCATAGTGAAAATTAAATGGTATAATTAGGCAAAGAGTGTAGGGCATTCACTACCTGTTTATCTTAAAGGAAAAGCAATCAAGTTTCCATCTTGTTAGAGTAGTTAATATATCCAGTGTCAAACTATGAATGACTACATTACGTACATGTGTTTGAAGGCTAACCCAAGACCCAAGCAACAGTAATTAAGTTTGAAGTAGATCCAGTACCAACATGTCAGTTAACAAAGAATTGTTTTGGGGGTTTTCATATAACAAGATTTATGAGTTAGAGAAGTTACCTTTTTGGTGATGATGAAACCTCTGTAATCCATCATTAAATATAGTAAGTATTCAAGATTTTCCTCAATCACGATTCAGAAGTCACTTATATAGACTTCAGTAGCTTTTGGTCTTAACACAAAAATTAACCATATTGACCCCCAAAAGGATGTAGATCCTCAATCATCTTTAGCCTTGCTCACATCTGGGTAGTAAGGTGAATATAGTAGAATGAGGCAATGGTTTTCCTTACTGAAAAGATGATCCTGGTTATCAGGCTGATGAAAGATTAAATCTATTTTTGCTAGTAAGTAGTTGCTTATAAAAACTAAATTTCACTCTATTTTCCCTAAAGGTAATGTAAGCTCTATTAATAATTGTACTTTAACAAAATAAAGAAAATGAAAAAATATGCATTTTAAGCATGATTTGAGAAATTCAATGACATTATGAGCTACAAGGCAATATCTTTAAAAATTATTTTTCACATCAAAACAATATCACATAATTATTTTCCTGTCCTGCCGGCACTATTCTGTGAATATTTTAGACTCAGATGAGTAGTCCAAAATATACATTCCAGCATATTTGAAATTTTTGTAAGCAAAAAGAAGGCATTTTAAATCAGTGGGGAATGGAAGAATAATATAATGAATGCTGTTAGGATCTTGACTATTTATTTAGAAGAAAATTAAGTTTTATTACTAATCCTAATATATAAAAAGGAATGCTAGATGGATGAAAGGTTCAAACATTATAATATTTGGATGAAAACATGTAGAAATATTTTAAGAATATTGGAGGAGAAGAGTACCTTTGAGGTAATGCACTAAACCCCAGAAGACATATGGATAAAATATGACAGACATGACTACAGTGAGTGGCCAGATTATTATGATCTCTGAACGCATAATAATCTGGCCACTCAGTGTATATCCTATATAATAAAAGGCTAATATGCAAATTGTCCCCTTGACCAGGAGTTCGACCAGCAGGCAGGCCTGCCAACCGCCCATGTCCCCTCCCCCTGGCAGACCCCACCCATGCACAAATTCATGCACTGGGCCTCTAATATATATATATATATATATATATATATATATATATATATATATATATATATATATATACTGAGTGGCCAGATTATTATGCATTCAGAGATGATAATAATCTGGCCACTCAGTGTATATAGAAATTATACATTTTAGTATAGCAAAAGATGCCATAAAAAAACAAGGAACAAAAGACTGGAACACATAATTTAAAAAGAACTTCAAGAAAGCAACATAGGTATGAACAACTGAATGGAAAAGTGGTCAAATGATGTAGGCAGTTCACAGAAGGTAAATAAAAATGGCAATAAACACATAAAAAGATATCCAGTTTCATTAACAAGAAAGGAGCCCAACAAGCCTCACTAGTCGAATGGAAATGGTGCAGTCAGGAACACAGCTGGACAGGCTGGAGCACCATTTTGTCTTTACATCAGAAACAAGAAGCTTCATCATTGGCCCTAGGCTGTGTGGGTCAGCGGACAGTGTTGGGCTGCGGACTGAAGGGTCCCGGGTTCCATTCTGGTCAAGGGCACATGCCTGGGTTGTGGGCTTGATCCCCAGTAGGGGGCGTGCAGGAGGCAGCCCATCAATGATCCTCTCCCATCGTTGATGTTTCTCTCTCTCTCCCTCTTCCTTCCTCTCTAAAATCAATAAAATATTAAAAAATCAAAAAAGAGGAAGAAGCTTCACCATAGGAGAAAACAACTTCACTCCACTATCTTCCTACAGCAACTCAGCTGATTCGATGGGATCCTTGATTCTCGGGTGTTCTTATAAATTTCTAGGCCTGGTTTACTGATGGCTCAGATAAATGAAAACTTAATGGTGTACATTGGGCTACTATTGATATTCAGTCTTTAGTGTCAGCTATTTATAAACAAAAGTTCATGTGGTTACTCCACTCAGTGGGCAGAACTCAAGACAGTCTTAATAGCTTTGGTCAGTACTATTCTTGATAAATTATTTTACATTGTTACTAATATTTGGGCTGTTGCCAATGTCCCTGGTATCTGGTCTACCACTTGGAAGACTAGAGACTGGCAGATTAAATACTGTACACACTTTTTTGGAGCCATAAACTATTGAAAAAAATCTTAGCTGGCAATCAGATAGACAGAGTCACTCATATAGATGTCTATGGTAAGGGCCCATTCTCTGATGAGACCAACTGGAGTCAAGCTGCCATCAAGCCTACTCAGATGGCCATGATCACTACTTAAATTCATCATGCACTGAGGTAGCAACACAGCCACTTTTGTAGAGTGGGCATAAGGTGAAGGACTATATGTTTCCGGTGCAGAAGTCACTACTTCATGCCAAACTGTGACTCTCACCCAAAGTTGACCTATTTGACTCACAGTGTGAGGACACATTGCAAGAGTCATTGCCACAGCCACAGTCACCTTCTGCTAATTGGACTACATGGAATCTTTGATCCCTCTCTTAAGGCGATCTGTGGTACTTCATGACTGTCAACACTTTTCCTAGTCATGGTGTTGCTGTTTCACTTTAATTAGCTAACTTTGGACACCCAACTATGATTTAAATCTAAACTGTGCCATGCTCCACTTTCCAAATCATCTATAGTCTAACAATGGCTTACCTTTTGTCGTAATGGTCACCAAAAAATGGGCTGCTGATCATGGATTTTAATGGACCTTCATACCCCTTTGCATCTTCAGGCTGCTGGCATCATTGAGAGGTGGAATGATTTTGTTAAAAAGTCATCTAAAAGTTATTTCTGATTCATTCTACCTTATCTCTTCAAGGTCCATGTCCTTTATAAAACAATTTGCTCAACGAATGTGGGAATCCCAAAATGGGTTGATTGCTTCTTGGTTTCCTCCCAGGTAATGATCAGAGGAAATGGGAGGGAAAATACATAAAACTACTTTGAAAATTCAAGATTCTGCCCTGACCATTTCTGGGCATGATGTGTGTCTTTTTCCTACCGTTAACTTCAGGTAGGCATGATTGGTACTCCCTCTGGTTAGCAGCCTGGCCAAAACGGAAGCTAGGAGCTTTAAACATAATTCTGGTTTAGCCACCTGGATCTCAGCAACCTGTTTGCTCTTGTAGGCATCCATCTGGGTCACCTCAGGAGACCATGGGGGTAAAGGAACAAGGCATCTGCTTTTGCTCACATACTGTTTGTTCTATTATGAGTACTAAAGTCCTTTGACCTTGGAGTATTGTGTCTTCCACTACCATCCATGAAAAAGTAACAGGCTAATTCAATAGTTTGTAACAAAGATAAAAATAAAATGCCAGACTTGCATACATGTGAATCTGATACCAAAAGTTGAAAAGCATTGAATTTGATTATAAGGCAAAAGAGATTACATATCCCTGAAAACATGAAGCATGCTTGTTTTTTCTTTGATAACTCCAATCTACTTGGTTTGTTCAATAGTTTGTGCTTAAATTTCAATTAACTGAATTATACCAAGAAGCCATTACTGTAAAAGAAATACCTGCATTACAGTGATAGGATCCCAGGCACAGACATAATTTTTGATTCACTCAATATAAAATATATGCATATCCAAGAAATATATTTCCCTGTTCTTTAAGTCATTATAATTACAGATGGTACAGTGTTAGTTTTAATTTTCATTAAAAATAAGTTGTTAAGCCCTAGCTGGCTTGGCTCAGTGGATAGAGCGTTGATCTGTGGACTGAAGGGTCACTGGTTCAATTCCAATGAAGGGCATATGATTGGGTTGCAGGCTCGATCCCCAGTAGGGGGCGTGCAGGAGGCAGCCAATCAATGATTCTCTCTCATCATTGATGTTTCTATCTCTCTCTCCCTCTCTCTTCCCCTCTGAAATCAATAAAAATAAAAAAAAATAAAAAAATAAGTTGTTAAATTATATTTAATAACATAATTTTCTTTGATTTAAGAAAATATTATGCTATTAGTTTAAAAAATAGCTTTTAGATATTATAACTTAGTTTAGTATATTATTCAATCATTTTATTAAATAATAAGCCTTATTGAATGAAACTAGTTAAATTATTAATTTTATTTATTGAATTTATTGGGGTGACATTAGTTAATAAAATTATATGGATTTCAGATGTTCAATTCTATCATACATTATCTGTATATTTTATTATGTGTGTACCACCCCATGTCAAGTATCTTTCCATAGAAATCTAGTTAAATTAAAAGAACTAAAGAAATGAATTTTTCAGCAAACTATCAACTCAAGGACAGCTTTTTAAACTTCTTTTATTTCACTTTTTATTTATAACATTTTTTATTTAGCTTGGTTATATGTAAATCCAGTGAGACTCAAAATGTCAACTTATCACTTATCTCCAAAAAGGCAAATATTCTTTTCTAATATTGCAATAAATTCCATCACTATCGATGGATTTTCATCATGTTGTCTATGAAAAAAGGGAAAGAGATTACAATACAAATTGTAGGTCTTTTGTGTATGATGGCAAGGTAACACTTGAGAGTGTTCACTGGTGTTGTCTTTGGCTAAAAAAAGCAATTAATTCCAGCATGCATCTGTCTTCCTAGTAGAATAAGCGTTTACTCAGAAATATGATGTGTGTGTGTGTGTGTGTGTGTGTGTGTGTGTGTGTACACGTATGAGATGAATGGAAGCTTTCTCTATGGAATATGTGAGTCAGAGTAAAGCATATATTTCCTTTGCTGCTTAACTTCTCAATACCATAATCAATACAGTATTTTTTTTAATTAAATTTATTGGGGGTGACATTGGTTAATAAGATTATATAGGTTTCAAGTGTATAATTCTGTGATACATCATCTGTATATTGCATTAGTGTTAAATCCAGAGTTTTGCACACACCACACTTATATTTTACCTTCCAAATTTATTCAAAGCTGATGAGAATATAATCAAACTTATGTTAGCTAGACTGCAATTTAAGTATTTTATGGGATGAAGTCTTTATACTTTCAATATACTCAGGTTTAAATGATGGGGAAAATCTGATTTCATAGAGATATTCTGTGCATAATTTTCATGATATGCTACTTTATAGTGATGCAATCTCAATTCATTTCCCCCCATGGAATCTAGAATCAGAACCTTAAACTAAGGCAGCAGACAGACTCTAGTGTAATAAGAAGTTATCTAAACTTCTGTGTTGCAGCTATGCTTCACCAGTGTTCCCATTCAGTTACTAGTTGTAATATGCTTGTTGTCAATTTCAGGATTTTTAAAAAGTCTACGCTTGAAAGCACTGGGAAGGTCAAATCTCATGAGTCAATTTCATATCCTGCCATTGTAAATGGAATCTGGTACTGAATCTCTTACATATAAAAAAGGTCAGTTTCACTGTAAATATCATGTCTGTCATTGAAACAAGACATTGCTTAGCTACTGATAGACGTCATTATTCACCCACAGTCTCCTTAGAGTCGTTTTTTAGTCTTAAAGTCCAGTTCTCTCCAGTATGAATTCAGATCCATTAACAAGAGATCTATATGGATGAGTTTTTGAATATGGTGATTAAGATTAGAAAGCTCCGAGGAATGCACTGAGCTTTTATTATGGGGGAGTTGTGGGACCTTCAGCAAATTACTCAATATCTCTGAATCTGAATTTCCTTATTTACAGAATGGAGATTTGAGGTATTTGTGAGAATTACATGAGATAATGTATATAAATTACCTGACACATGGCAAGTACTACATGACTGCTACTATTATGTAAAATTTCCATTTTAGTTTCTTTTATATCTTCCAACCAACACACTCTTCTTCCATTGCTACCTAAAGAAATCTTATCTCTCTTCTTTTATCTTAAATTCAACTTTTCCTTTGAAATTTTTGAACGTGTCCTGAGGTGGAAATGATTTCTCAATCCTCTGAAGCCCTCTAATACCTCTTGAGGTAAAAGTGAAATGAAAAGTAAGCATTATTATTTTGTTTTAAAGTTATATGTCACTTTGTTATTTTCTTAACAGTTTATTTGCTTGCTAAATCTATAACCCATACATTAGCCAGAGGAGCATTGAGGACAATGAATATATGAGTAAATATATGAATTCTAGAACTCTGATTCTAATTGTGTTAACATTATTTGCTCTTTAATGATGAAATACATCATTGTCTTTTTTCTGTATACAGAATTTTAATATTTTGCATATGTAGTTCATTTAGGTGAAAATAAGGCTCCATAGGAGTGAAAACATATATTAACAAAAATGAAATAAAACAAAAGAAAGTTCTTGCTTTGTTATATTAAACCTAATATTATTTAATCTTCAAAAATATTAGAACTTCTAAAAGTTTATAAAGAAAATATAGAGAACAAGCTTTTCTTTCATAAACACAAGTTAACTTTATGCTCACTTTATTAAATGCCATAAATATTGGATTCATTGCTGGCAGTTCTTCCAAAGTACATATTAGAGTTATTTTAGATAGCTTGTTTGGCCAGAAAAAAATTATTTCTTGATATAAACTCATTTTAAATCAGATGCCAATTGATACTGTTTCCCAAAGATTTTTTAGAGAAGTTTGCAACTTGAAAAATTACCCAGTGAATTTCATTCTGATATTTGAATTGTATAGGCAATCTGTTTTCAAGGCTTACTACATGCTTCCCTCAAGTAATAATTCCAAGAAATTGCTTCATGTTCTTAAAGTAAGTCCAAATTTTATGCAATAGTTACATTTATTTAGCAATTAAAGTAGGCCAATCAGTTGAACAAGGGAGTGATAGGTGCAAAAAATAGTTGAGTTCACAATGGTAGATTCTAGAACCAGAATATGATTTTATTGTATCATATAATCACATAGTATCATCATAATAGATGTTAATATTTTAACATAAAAATATTAGCAAGAATAAAAACATATTTCTTTTTCACTCAAGAATATTTCCTATTCAAGAGCATCATTGAAAGTACATACAAACCATATGAAAGACTTATTAGCTAATGGATTGATTTGTCCTTTTGACCCTAGAAAGACACAAAGAACTCATTTATTTTTAGCCCTAATCTCAAGCGTTGGTCTCAGTCATTTCCAATTTGATTCTTGAAATGTATACAGGGTGGGGAAAAAGTAGGTTTACAGTTATTCGTATGGAAAATAGTACAATAATTCATAAATAATAATACAAGAATAAATTTTGTTTCGCATACTTACAACTGTAAACCTACTTTTGCCTCACCCTGTAAAATAATTATAAAAAATGTATTAAAATGTTTTCTTCTTTCCTTTCTTTTCCCAGGAACACTTGTTTCACTTCCATGTCCTTTGCTTTCCATGACAATTTATTCATTAGTTGGGTATAGGGGAGGTATGGTTAGGGAAGAAGAGGTCATGAAGACTCCCCCATTGACATATAAAATATAGAAAATACATAAGAGCTACCTGCTTAGAGAAATAGGTGAATGAGGGCTTGTGGGTTCATTGAAATAAGCTGGGTTTTGTGGGGAGAACCTGACAGAGGATGTAACCAAATTGTCAAGAGAGAAAACTCAACTGTCTGGTTGACGTTTGGAATTAAGCAATGCTGCCCTCTAGAGGACTTGGACATACGTGCCTACGGAGCCCTCCAAAATTCAGTGTGATGGGAGCTGAATTTTAATTGTATTTAATATTTATTAATTTTCACTTAAATGGTCACATGTATTTAGTGGCTACAGTATTGGACAAGGCATTATAGGCTTGAAAAAACAATTTGCTTAATGGGTTAGTTAATAAATAGCAAAAATATTGTGCATGTAATTCCTATATATCTTTACCGCTGTTATCAGTACTCTTTCATAAATGTATTTGTTTATCTACATATATATTTCAACCATTTAACTTGCTTCAGAAGAAACAAGAATTTCATAAGAAGTTAACACAACAAAAACTAGTTTTCCCCTTTGATTTCTGCTCACCCTCCATATTAAAGAAATTTATTCAATAAAAAGAAACTGAAAATTAGTGGTCTGCCTCCATAACTTTTACCCTGGAGAATAAAAACAGAATAACAATTTCAATTATCTTCTTTACATCAAGTGATATAATATGAAAGAACACCAAGGACTGAGTGGCAAAAGACCAATGTTGCAGAATGAAAGAAACCCACACAAAACGTGTTAGATATACAGAGTCTGTATTCTTTCTTTGTGATTTCATCAAAACTTTACTTCTATAATCTATGATCCTGATCTCTAATATATCAGTTTGTTTTCAAAACAATGTAATCTCATTTTCAGGTTGTGTTTTTGAGAGCTTTACAGATTCATTCTCTAGAATGAGCCAGTTTCCTTACATAAATCCCAAATGTTAAAGCTATAATTTGAGACGAGTTAGAAAGGACAGGGATTGCTCTGGCCCTGGTGGCTCAGTGGTTGGAACATTCTCCCGAACACCAAAAGATTGCAGGTTTGATTTTGGTCAGGGCACATACTAGGTTGAGGGTTCAATCCAGTCGGGGCGAATACAGGATCAATGTCTCTCTCTCTCTCTCTCTCCCATCAATAAATTATCCTCATGTGAGGATTAAAATTAAAAGGACAGGGATTAACTCTATATCAGAGGAGAAAAGACTAGAAAATCATGTAACATCTGTATCCTAAGTTGTTTTCTCTGCACTAAGATCCAAGAAGGGGCCAGCATGTTAGAATAAGAGACAGAGGAGGACCTATTGCTGTTATCTCTATTTGGAACCCCCTAAAGAGCTCACCTTATGAAGCGCCCCTTTACTAAAAGCGCAGTTCAGCAAAGCTGAGCAAAAAGAGAGGCTTCAGACTCTGTGTCACAAAGAATTGTGTTGAAAAAGAACCTATAGGTTGATTTATGTTTCAAGAAATCTAAATGCTTGCCTCACTGCTCTCTGAAACTGACCAATTAATTTATTAGAGTGTGTCAAAAAGAAGTTGTATTAATAGGATTTGCTAAAATATATTTCCAAAAGTACATAAATTTCACTCCTGGTCAGGATGTAGATGGATGGGAAAAGATTTTCATTGACTGGTAATAAGAAGAAATATGTCAAAATAAAAATCCCACTGTCCTATGGGGATAGTGAGAAGTGGCGAATGCAAAGAAATCCTAATAAAACAAGTTCCCAAAGCAAGCTCTCATGAAAGAGCAGATTGTCTGTGAGCAACTTCTACATACCAGGATAGATGCCTGATCCGGGTAGATTTGGTACAGGCATCACAGAGAGACATTTTAGAAGCAAGGGGAAACCACCCAGGCCTTACAGGGCAGGCTAACAAAATGAACTGAAATCTAGAAATGCTCCAAACATATAAGCAAATTGCTCAAAAGCTGCTTGCAGTGATAATTAACCACTAGCCTTCCCATCATAAACAACTAGAAAGTGGAAAAAATATAAGAAAGATTATTTTCAGACACTAAACAACTGGAAGGGATCCATAGAGAAGAAAAACAAATTAATGAAGCCTTACACTTGACACAGTTTCCTTCCTGGAGAACATTTTCAGAGGGTGGCGCAGGGAAGAAGACCCCAATAGATCATAGAAGTCCTGCTAAATAGAGAGGACAAAGATTGGAGGTGAGGGTGCAAGGGGCAGCCAGGATTTGTGGGGCAGAGTACCAGAGAGGAGGGAGCAATGAAAAAAGTTTCAGAAATCTGCATAGAGGTTTCCTGGAGTCTGTTGTTAAATAATGAGCCAATCATGTGCAGTGAAATACGTGGCAGGGAGTTGTAAGAAGAATAATGCTCTACATAGGTCTGAGAATGTTGGAATTTTGGCCACCAAAGATCAAGAAACCTTGTTGAATAGCCAGGGAATTCAGTGCACACCCTGTAAGGATCATGCCTTCAGAGGCGAGCTAAGCTAAACATAGAATAAATGCTGCTCTATCACTGTCTTAACAGTATTTAGAAATAAGCCTTGGAAAAATAGCAAGCTGATTCCAAGTAATTTAACTGCTTTCCAGCAAAAAACTGTAATAGTCTTAAGAGGGAGCAACTAAAATTCAGCATGCAAAAATATCCAGCATCCAATCCAAAAGCAATAGATATGCGCAAAGCAGAAAAAAAATGTCCCATTTGCCACTAGAAAAAAATCAGTCTATAGAAACAGACATAGAAATGACAGATGAGGTTAATACAAGGACTTTAAAACACCTGTTAAAACTGTGCTCAAGGTTATAAAGCAAAATATGAAAATAATGACAAAAGATATGGAAGATATAAATTTCTAGAGATAAAAAGCACATATACAGAAAGATTAATAAGCCCAAAGTAGTATAAATATTAAAAAAAAACAACCACGTAGGACATATTGTAATTAAATTACTAAAAAAATGAAGAGGAAAAACTTTATATAATCAGGGGGAAAACTATATTCCATATAGATGAACAAAGATAAGAAGAATCATAGGTTTTTCATAAGAAATGATACAGAATAGAAAATAAAGGAACAGCATTTTTAAAGATAAGAAAATATTACCTCAGAATTATTTTCCAATGTTCCAGCTGGTTTGGCTCAGTGGATAAAGCACCAGCCTGTGGGCTGAAGGGTCCCAGTTTTGATTCCAGTCAAGGGCACTTACCTCGGTTGCAGGCTTCTCCCTGACCTGGGCCCTGATCCCTGGTCGGGGCTCTTGCAGGAAGCAACCAATCGATGTGTTTCTCTCACATCAATATTTCTCTCTGTCTTTCCCCCTCTCTTCCACTCTCTCTAAAAATCAATGGAAAAAACATCCTTAAGTGGGGATTTTTTTTTAAAAAAAGGAGTTGTTTCCCTAAAAAATATTGAGCTAAAGTGTGGGTCAGCATTAGAATTTGTAATCACTTGAAGGCTCTTCACAATAGATTACTAAAGCCACAGAATCTGCTGTGTTCTAGTCATCCTCTTTAGTCATAGGGTAAACAAAATACTGTAAAGAGAATACTGAATTCTTTTCATGTAAAATTTTCTTGGTAAAATATAATCTAAACTATTTCAATAATGTCAACAGAGTGTGAACTTGCTCAGGGATTTCACCAAGTTACCTGTTTGAGGGAAACAGAAGAGCTATTAATTCCTTTAAGTTATGCTTCACACTAATAAAAAAATGTCAGGAAGTTAGGAGTAGATAATGTCAAATGACACTGACACCATTTCAAATCTTTTAAAAATCTATCTTTATTGTTGATGCCATTTTAATTTTATCCTCTCCCTCAAATCAATGCACCCATTCTCACACTGTAGGAGTTTATCAAAGTGATTGTGGTCCTTCAAGGTTTGCTTTGCTTAGGCGTGAGGTAAGAAACTTTAAAAGATACTTAAGGCACTAAGTACCCGCAATGACGCTTGAATTCTTTTTTTTTTTAAATAAATCTTTATTCAGATTATTACAATTATTTCTCCTTTTTCCCTCCATAGCTCCCCTCCACCCATTTCCCACCCCACCTTCTGCCCTTACCTCCCCCACACTGTCCTCATCCATAGGTGTATGATTTTTGTCCATTCTCTTCATGAACCCCCCATACCCCTTTCCCCCTGAGAATTATCAGTCCACTCCCTTTCTATGCCCCTGATTCTATTATATTCACCAGATTAATCTGTTCCTCAGGTTTTTAATTCACTTGATTTTTAGGTTTGCTTGTTGATAGATATGTATTTGTTGTTCATAATTTTTCTCTTTACTTTTTTCTTCTTCCTCTTCTTTAAGAATACCTTTCAGCATTTCATATAATACTGGTTTGGTGGTGATGAATTCCTTCAGCTTTTTCTTATCTGTGAAGCTCTTTATCTGCCCTTCAATTCTGAATGATAGCTTTGCTGGGTAGAGTAATCTTGGTTGTAGGTTCTTGCTATTCATCACATTGAAAATTTCTTGCCACTCCCGTCTGGCCTGCATAGTTTCTGTTGAGAAGTCAGCTGACAGTCGTATGGGTGCTCCCTTGTAGGTAATTAACTGTTTTTTCTCTTGCTGCTTTTAATATTCTCTCTTTGTCTTTTGCTCTTGGCATTTTAATTATGATGTGTCTTTGTGTGGTCCTCTTTGGATTCCTTTTGTTTGGGGTTCTGTGCGCTTCCTGGACTTGTAAGTCTATTTCTTTCACCAGGTGGGGGAAGTTTTCGGTCATTATTTCTTCAAATAGGTTTTCAGTATCTTGCTCTCTCTCTTCTTCTGGCACCCCCATAATTCTGATGTTGGTACGCTTGAAGTTGTCCCAGAGGCTTCTTACATTATCTTCAACTTTTTGGATTTTTTTTTTTGCTTTTTGCTTTTTCGGTTGAGTGTTTTTTGCTTCTTTGTATTTCAATTCTTTGACTTGATTCTTGTGTTCCTCTATTCTGTTTTTGGGTCTCTGTATAATATTTTTTATTTCAGTCAGTGTATGTTTAATTTCTAGTTGGTCCTTTTTCATATCTTCGAGGGTCTCGTTATATTTATCGGCCTTTTCTAGGATATTCTTAAAAAGCCTTATAACCGTGGTTTTGAATTCTATATCCAGTCGTTTGTTTTCCTCCATTTCTTTCGTTTGTGATCTGATTCTTTGACGCCACATTTTCACTGCTTCCATGAGTTGGTAAGGTAGATATTTGTGCTAGGTTTCCAATATGACCCAGTGGGTCGGCCTCCCCACTTAACCTGAGGTGGACACTCTTGGTGCACCCCTTTGTGGACTGTGTGTACAGCCTTGTTGTAATTAAGTCTTTATTGTTGTTGGTATCACTGGGAAGAATTGACCTCCAGGCCAGTTGGCTGTAAGGATCAGCTGTGTCTATGCTGGGAGAAGTTCGGTGCTGGAGACAGCCTTATAGGATTAGACTTGCCAAATTGCAATAGCCTCTGTGCTCAGCTTGGATGGGGTGGAGTCTCAGTCTTGGCTTCCTGTCAGCCTTGCCCTTGCACGCATGTGCGCTTTCAGTCCTCCACCTTCCCCAGCTTGAGTCTCCGCCTGAGAGTCCAGACTCCCCCCACAAGAGCGTGGGTCCCCAGGGGCTCGCCTGGAACTGGGGTTCACTGCAGTCAGAACTGGGGCTCAGTGCCGTCAGGAGCCGCTGACTCCCTTCCACTAGGGAAAGCCTGTGGCAACCTCCGCAGCCTTTGTGCGCACTGGCACTCGCGCACACTTTCAGTCCTCCGCCTTCCCCTGCTCCCGAGTCTCCGCCCGAGAGTCCAGACTCCCCCCACAAGAGCGTGGGTCCCCAGGGGCTCGCCTGGAACTGGGGTTCACTGCAGTCAGAACTGGGGCTCAGTGCAGTCAGGATCCTCTGACTCCCTTCCACTAGGGAAAGCCTGTGGCAACCTCCGCAGCCTTTGTGCACACTGGCCCGCGCGCGCCTTCAGAACCCTGCCTTTCCCAGCTCGAGTCTCCACCCGAGAGTCCAGACTCCCCCCGTAAGAGCGTGGGTCCCCAGGGGTTCGCCCGGAACTGGGGTTAAGTGCAGTCAGAACTGGGGTTCAGTGTGGTCGGAGGCTTCCTTCCCCCTTCTGCCAGAGAAAGTCAGCCAGGCTCTCAGCCGCCCTTCCTCTCTGCACGCACAAAGCCCCTTTGCCATACCTCCAATTCTCTGTGAGCTTTTCTCTTTCCTTCTAGTTGTAGAATTTTCACTCAGCCAGCTTTCCTGTGGTTCTGGATGGTGTCCATTCTGTCTTTTAGTTGTAGTTTTGAAATTGTTGTGCGAGGCAGCAGTTTAGGTGTTTACCTATGCCGCCATCTTGGTTTCTCCGACGCTTGAATTCTTGAAGCTCCCTGGCTACCAAGAGGGAAAATCTGCCTAGAAGTAAATGTGACAAAAGAAAACAAACCCGCCCGGCAGGTGTGGCTCAGTGGTTGATCATCAACCGATGAACCAGGAGGTCACAGTTTGATTCCTGGTGGTCAGGGCACATGCCTGGTTGCAGGCTTGATCCCAGTAGGGGGTGTGCAGGAGGCAGCCAATCAATGATTTTCTCTCATCATTGATATTTCTATCTCTCTCCCTTTCCCTTCCTCTCTGAAATCAACACACACACATATATATATATATATATATATATATATATATATATATCCTCAAAACCTATTTATGTGCTAGGAAAGAGTTGGGGGATTAAAATTTTGTGATTTCAACTGAAACTAGCCATATCTTCTAGAAGCCAGTTATAAATATACATATCTTATCTAATAAAAGAGTAATATGCAAATTGACCATCACTCCAACACACAAGATGGCTGCCCCCATGTGGTCAAAGATGGCTGCCCCCATGTGGACACAAGATGGCCGCCACAAGATGGCCTGCAGGGGAGGGCAGTTGGGAGGGACCAGGTCTGCAAGGGAGGGCAGTTGGGGGAGATCAAGCCTGCTGGGGAGGGCAGTTGGGGGGGACCCAGGCCTTCAGGGGAGAGCAGTTGGGGGGAACAGGCCTGCACAGGAGGGCAGTTAGGGGTGACCAGGCCTGCAGGAGAGGGCAGTTAGGGGAAAACAGGCTGGCAGGGGAGCAGTTAGGCATCAATCAGGCTGGCAGGGGAGTGGTTAGGGGGTGATCAGGCTGGCAGGCAGAAGTGGTTAGGGGCAATCAGGAAGGCAGGCAGGTGAGCAGTTGGGAGCCAGCAGTCCTGGATTGTGAGAGGGATGTTGGACTGCCCGTTTAGGCCTGATCTTACCGGGAATGGGCCTAAACGGGCAGTCGGATATCCCTCGAGGGGTCCCAGATTGGAGAGGGTGCAGGCTGGGCTGAGGGACGCCCCCCCCCCCCACATGCTGTGCACGAATTTTCTGCACCGGGCAGAAAATATATATATATATATATATATATATATATATATATATATATATATATATATATTTTTTTTTTTTTTTTTTTTTAAAGAATACAAACCCAAGAGAGGAGGAAAGAGGGGGCCTTGATGATGTTATTTAAGTTCCCTCATCCAGCTGGGCTGAAGCTGCATGTAGCTGGGGTTCCCCACTTTTGTGGGCCAATAAATTCCCACTTTGGGTTAAGAGTAATTAAAGTTGGATTTTTATAATTTGCAATTAAATAACTCTTGATTAAAAAAATATGGCTTTTGCATTGAAATAAATCCATGGTTTGATAGCATACCGATCATTGATAAACAAGCCTTTTCTCTCATTAAAGGTCCTTACCCTCCAATGTATTCTTAAGATGCAGAGACATTAAGTGCTGAACCAGGCAGGTTTGAATGCAGAAAACAGAAACCATTTGGGGAATTTAAGTAGAATGAGATTTAGTACAGGGAATGTAGGTGCTTAAAAAACTTCCAAAGGGATGGAGGAGTAAAATGCATGTGGTTGAGTTAGGCCTTTGTGCTTCAAATAGCACTTTGTCAGGTATGACACAGCAGATGGAAAATGTTTGGTGTCATTGATCCCTCCCCCTACAATGGTGGCAGCTGTCCCACACTCCTAAGGTGTTGACTAGACAGTGGAATGTGTCAGCCAGTGTCACCACAGGAAAAGCCTCAACCTGCTTCCTGTCTTCCAGTGATCACATGAGTACATGTCCTGGCAAAACACAGATTTCATCCAGAACCCTAGCTGTGGAGTGGAAAACAGAAGAGGGTAATGAAGGATGTCAACTGCCATAGACAATAGGTAGCATATAGGAGTCCCTTTATTTTGTGTTCCCATTAGTAAGAATCTTTTCATACTTGTTCTTTATATCCAATGATGAAAAGAAAACAAATGGATACCAAAGCTTTCATTATTTATTTATTTCAACTTAAACTTGACCCAGAGTGAAATAATATATAGATATCCATACATGAAGCATTTTCCCTAACTGCTATTAATGGCAGACTACTGTAAATGACACAATATGGAATAATAATAGTATAATAATTTGTTAACCTCTGCTTCTTTTGGAGTGACCAAAAAACAACAACAAACTTTACACCACAATTTTACACTACAAAATAATTTTCAAAGTAATATAAATTGGAAAAAAAAAAAACCAGCAACACCTCTTTTGGCAGGAGAATTAGGTAAAATCCTCAAAACCTATTTATGTGCTAGGAAAGAATTGGGGGATTAAAATTTTGTGATTTCAACTGAAAATAGCCATATACTTCTAGCAGCCAGTTAGAAATAACTGAAGACCCAGGGAAACTGAGGAAATTCAAGTTCACTTTATACACAGAAAGAAATTTCATGGTTAAAAAGTCATGGACAGAGACTTTCTAAGATTTTAACCAAGGTTAGAAGGTCAAGGCTTATGCAATTTAAGGGTAAAAAATATAAATAGGCTTCATCTGGTTAGAACAAAATTTTCTGCTTAGTGAATCAACCTCATCCAGACCAAGAGCATATATCAAAACCACACACACACACACACACACACACACACACACACACACGCGCGTCTAGGTCTACTTGCACTCCATCCTGGTATGCTTCATGGAAGAGAGACTGGATTTGAACTAATCATCCTGCAGAGGAGGGCAGTTTACTGATCAAAAGCAAACACAACCTATTCCCTTCTAAGAGGTAAGATTTTATTTAAGTTTTATTATAGGTTCAATTTGTTGAACAAAATAGCTACATATTAGTTAGAGAGTTATGTTACTCTCAATGTTTTATTATTAAGCAAGTTCTTTCTAATCTATTGTAGGGTTTTTATTGTAGAAATACATTAACATTTGACTAGATAGCTTTTGGAATTTTTCAGTATACAATGTATGTAATTGCTCTTTGTTAATTAATGGGTAGAAGATAGGAAGCATAAAGGTTTTAATTGGGGCTATTTTATATTAGGAATATCAGAGAACATTTCTCTGAGATGACAACATTTAACCAGAAACAGACATAAAATAATGAAGTCGGCCACAGAAAGAGCTCCTAGTAAAAATGGTAGATCCTGGCAGAGAAGAAAGCAAATGAAAAAGCCCAGAAGCTGCAATGGACTTGCCAGGCTCAAGAACAAGAAGCAGTGTGGTTGAAGGGAGTGACTGAAGGGCGACGACTTTGGAGAGGAGGCCACACACCAGTGTGAACCCTGACAGACACGATGACAACTTGAATTTTAAGTGTTATGGCAAACCACTGGAGGATTTTGAGCAACAGAGTGATATGAACTAATGTACATTAAATAAACAAACAAATACAACAAACCTCTCTCTGGCTAATGCTCAGTAGAAAACTGTAAGGCATAACCACCTATCAGAGATTATCACACCCCCGCAAAGTCCAAAGTGTTACAGGAGTGAAAATGAAGAAATGATTAATTCAGTCTGTGTGGACTTAACACTTATTAAAAGAATGAGCCCAGCCTTTGAGGTCAAATAGAAATATATAATGGACAGTGGGACTGGGAGAAACGTATAGCTAATGAAGGGAAGAGCCGAGCAAAACAGGATTAGGAAAGATGTGATTAGTGAAAGGCTGGGGGTTGAATGGTTACTGAGTTCACATAGAGAAGGGTTGGGAGACGAGATCGTTTAAATAGATTGCAGCCAGGCTCCATTTTGGAGTTTGTGATTCATTCCTTTAACAATTGAGACCAATTTGTAAAAATTAAAAATTTACATTTTATTTAGTGAGAAAATGTATTTACCAAGTTTGTCAAAAGTTTCCCATAGTGTAAAGTGCTCTGCAAGGGATTGGAAATACAGGGGAAAATGAGAACAAAACAATTCCTTTGAAATTTTACAGTTTGTCTCACATTCTTGTTAAAGTAGCTCCTTATAAGCAACTGCTGCCACCTTTTCTATAGCCGCTGGCCATGGGCTTTCCCTCCAGTCATGTGGTTATTGTGCCCTGACCAGGAATCAAACTGATGACCTCTTGGTTCATGGGTTGACACTCAACCACTGAGTCATGCTGGCCAGGAGTGGCTTCCTTTCAGAGCCATTGATTTTCCATTCCGAGGAGGAGTTCAGATTCAAGGTGACACAGACTCTTTTCTTTCCCCCAATATTGACCCAAAGCTTTGTATTTATTATCTTTCAAGTTACAACAGATCCTGGCCTCATATGATAGTGGGGGAAATTGGTTTATATTCTCATTAAGCACCTCAATTAAATTTGACACCCAATCCCCTTACACAAGATCCTCCAGTTATTTCTGAGGGCCCTCCAAGGAGCTATTTTACAAGTACCCAGGAATAAGTTCTTCAAATTTTCCACTTCAGCTTATTCATTAATTCATTAGCATTCATATAGGTAATAATACATCACATAGAGACCCACTCTGCAGGGTACAGTCCGCCTCTCTTGGCAATCGTCACTTACTGCAGCACTTGGAAGGATAGCCTTTCCATCTTCTCCAGTGTCACCCCCTGCTTCACATAGAGCAGGCCTGTCTCATCACTCACTATTGCACACCTCTGATGGTGCTGACCATCTATATAATAAAGAGGTAATATGCTAATTGGTCTTAATGGTGTCACAGTTACGACCAGGCTGCACACGCACAGGAGCTGGTGGGCGGGTGCGGGGACTTGCACCACCGGGACATGAGGCTGCCACAGGGGGCAGCCCCCTTGGTGGAAGTGCGAGCCTGCCTGCGGCACTGCCCAGCCGGGGAGGGGGGGCCGGGCCTCAGTGAAGAGCTCTTAGCACTCCTGAGCTGGGGTCTGAAGGCACAGAGAGGAAGGGAGAGCACATGGACAGTTAGGGAGGGGAGAACAGATA
Source organism: Plecotus auritus (assembly GCF_963455305.1). Classification (NCBI taxonomy): domain Eukaryota; kingdom Metazoa; phylum Chordata; class Mammalia; order Chiroptera; family Vespertilionidae; genus Plecotus; species Plecotus auritus. The sequence continues at coordinate 167,355,031 of NC_137772.1, forward strand.
GGAAGTTAGGGGGATCAGGTCAGAAGAGGAGTGCAGATAGGCAGTTAGGGAGATCAGGCCAGGAGGGGAGAGCAGTTAGGCAGTTAGGGGGATCAAGCCAGGAGGAGAGAGCAGTTAGGGCCATCTGGCCAGCAGGGGAGCAGTTAGGGGCAGGCAGGAGAGCAGTTAGGGGCATCAGGCAGGCAGGTGAGCACTTAGGAGCCAGTGGTTCTGGATTGTGAGAGGGATCCCAAATTGGAGAGGGTGCAGGCCAGGCTGAGGAACACCCCCTCCCTCTCACGAATTTCGTGCACCAGGCCACTAGTTTTACTAATATTTCCCTGAACATGCGAGGACAAGAATGCAGAAATACAACACCATGCATGCTGGGAAACTAGCTATGCTCATTCTCAGGGTCCACATGTCCCAGGGCCATCTTCAGAATCTCTTATTTTCCTGTCTAGCTTGTGGGAAGTTGCCAACTCCTGCTCAACACACACATACACTCTCTCTCTCTCTCTCACACACACACACACACACACTCAAATTTGAGAACCTACTGGGAGTACTCTATGCATATCTATGATCCCCCAAATTTAAAGTGAAATTGCATGAGGTGCAGAGAGGTTCTAGTTTCAGACTCATATCTCATATTTTATTTTGTTCCCAAACAAAGGTCTTCTTAGGATGCTTCTAAATTCCTCACCATTCAGAAAAAATCCCATATCCTCTACCAAAAGATGTGGGACCATCCTCCAGCCGCCACTGCCCTATCAGGTAGAACATAATAGTTCAAGAGTGGCTTTCCTGACTCATTCATCTGAGTAATAACGTATGTTAATTATTAAAAAAATACTAGTCAACTTCTAATTCACAGTCTGTCTATGTATCATAAAGTTCATACCTGTAGCTTTTTCCGGAAGTATCAGTGTAGAGACAGAAAACTTTTCCCTTCTTCCCTTTAAATTATTTGGCCAGTCTAATAATTAAATTGACATAATACAGATTAACAGGAGAAAAAAATGTGCATATGGGAGCCCCATAAAAATAAGAGACTCCCTGACAGTTAGGTAACCGAGGCTTACATTCCATGCTGAGTTAAGAGTAGGAGGTGGGGTCTGGGGCTTCAAAGAAGAGGAACACAATTCACCAGGAGGTAAGAAGAGCAAATGTTTGTCATATTATACAAAGAAGTCTTTCTGATATAAAAAGTTATCTTTGGTATCAGCTCTCCTCCTGGGACAGGCCCCTATCTAAACTCCTTTAAGCAGTTATGGGGAAGGGAAAAGGCTCTTCCTGAGTCTGACTGTCTTCAGCTCCAAATAATCCACGTGCCGAAGTGGCACATTCTGAGATGTGTATTCTGCTTCCCTCATCAGCTTTGTCCACAAATATTTGAAAACCAATATACCCAAGGCTACAGGTATAAGATCAGTTTATAGTTCAGTGATCTCTAAATTCTTACAAGGACAAGAAACATTTCTTCCAAATGGGCAACAGGTTTGTAGACATAGCTTAAGTTAAAGATTACACAGAGCAGTGCGCTTTACCTGCAAGAATAGTGTTACTCTTAAGGTAAACATTGGCAATCCGATGATATATTTTTTTGTTTTCCAGGAACCTGGGAGGTGCTTATATAAAAAAGTACATTCAAAGGTACTTTCTTTAAAACAAGAGTATAGCCTGGCCAGCATTGCTCAGTGGTTAAGGATGTACCTACGAGCCAGGAGGTCACAGTTTGATTCCTGGTCAGGGCACATGCTCAGGTTTCGGGCTCGATCCTCAGTAGGGGGCATGCAGGAGGCAGCCAGTCAGTGATACTCTCTCATCACTGATGTTTCTAACTCTCTCCTTTCCCTTCCTCTCTAAAATCAATGTGTGTATATATATATATTTTAAAAGTACAATTTTTTGAAGAGCCATGAGAAATTTTCTATATTCAGACAAAAACTATTGCTGTTTTCCCTTACACATGTCAAGTTCTTAAAACTCTCAAGATCTCTTTTGGGGGCTATATCCTCGTAGCCAACTCCAGTTGCTCCTATGGTCCCACAGTAGACTCCTGCTCATCATTCACGCGTCTGAGGAAATCTCGTCGCATGTATGGTTTGTCTCCCTCACTAGAAGGCCAGCTCCCCAGCAGCAACGATGCTTCCCACCTCTGTGGCTCTAGACTGGCTCCTAGAGGGTGCCTGGCACGTGGTGAGCCCAGTACTCACTCCCCCACTCACTACATTCTGATCATGATAGATTTTCCAAAAATAACTACAAATGAATAGAGGATTTGATTATACTTTGAACTTTATGATACTTTGTTATAGTTGGTTTTCATTGCCACCATTTCTTTTCCCATATTTTATATTGAATAGATGTGCTCTCCTCTAATGACATAGTTTTAAAAAATCAACTGTCACCCATATAGCAAAAATAAAGTATTTACCCATTTGCTCTTTTCCTACAACAATGTCCAAGTCTGGAGTGACTTCAATTTGTGTTATTCCCTTACCTGTACCAAAAAAAAAAAAAAGTTTTTTTGTTTTCTCATTTGTGTTCATAGTATTTTATAATGTTGTGCTTCTATTATACCATCTGCCACAGTATAATTATTTGTTAATGTGTTAGTTTTTCATTAGTCTTTGAATACTGCAGAAAGCATTTTAAAAAATTCTTAAAAAAAGAAAGCTCAGGAGCCTCCTGGTGGGTGAACACGTGGAGATTCGGGATGAATGGCCTGTTCAGAGATCATGAAAGCACCCTGCCCTATGCATCCCTTCCATCTGGCTGTTCCTGAGTTATAGTCTTTAGAATAAGCTGGTGTACTAGGATTTTTCTCCAACTGGTGAGAGTAGGCAAAATCACATATGTTCAAAGCACAGGAAAAATCAATGCAGAGCTGTTGGCTTGAAGATGAAAGAACCATGTGCAAGGATTGGGGGTTGGCCTCGAGGACTGTGAGCGATCTCTGGAAACAGCCAGCAAGAGAATGGAGACCTTGGTTTTATAAACACAGGAGTGAGGTACTGCTAACAACCAAAAAAACATGGATGCAGATTTTTCTTCAAAGCTTCCAGAGAAGAGGCCGACATTTGACATTGGTCTTGTGTGACCTTAAACAGAGAGTCCATCAGAGAATGTCCAGTCTTCTGTTCTATAGAACTGTGATATCCTATCTAATAAAGAGCGAATATGCTAATTGACCCTCACACCATCGCAAAGATGGCGGCACCCACAGCCAATAAGGAGGGAATATGCTAATTGACTGCCCCGCCCTCAAAGATGGCGGCACCCACAGCCACAAGATGGCAGTGCCCAAGTCCCCTCAGCCCCCCAGCTTCCCAGGGCTGGCCCAGGGCGCAGGCAAGCCTCGGATGATGGCTACCCAGATGCCCAGGGCTGCCCGAGGCTTGCTGCCAGCAGTGGCAGCAGCAGAGGTGTGATGGGGGCATCTCTTTCCCCTGATCGCTGGGTTGCCTCCCACCCCTGAGGGCTCCCAGACTGTGAGAGTGGGCAGGCCGTGCTAAGGGACCCCCCTACTCCAGTGCATGAATTTTCATGCACCTGGTCTGTAGTAATAAATAAGCATTGTCTAAGCAAAAACAAAATATAAAACCTACATACACAAAATTCTCTAACATGTGTAGTTGCTCAAGAATATTTCCTGAAATAGCATTGGAATGCAGAATAATATCCTTATATTATGCCTTTTGATAAACAGGTCATAATAATTTGATTTTTAACAGAAAATAATAGAGTCAATTTTAAATTACCAACAGTTACCATTTTCAGTTAAACTCATCTTGCAACCTTACCTTGGGAAAACAAAGTGATTGATGGTTTGTTTTAACCTGTCTATTCTTACTATCTACACTAATCTACACTAATAAAAGAGAAACATGCAAATTAACCATCACTCTGCTATGCCCACCAGCCAATCAGGAGGGAATATGCAAATTAGAAGGAGATAGATGGCAGCCGCCCAGCTGCTCCAGGCTCGGAGTGGCCGGGCGGGGCAGGATGCCTGTTATAAGAGGGAAGGTGGGGGTGAAGGGATCTACAGGAGCGGCACTCCGGCCACAGCGAAGACGAAGACTGCAGAGTCTGCAGTGAAGACAAAGATGGCAGACTCCAGCCTAAATCTGCAGCAAAGACGAAAGCGGCAGACTCTGGCTGGAGCCTGCAGCAAAGGTGGCAGACTCCGGCCAGAGCTAAGGCCTGGGTCTAAGGTGCCAGAGGAAAACTGGTGCTGGAAGCCAAGGGAAGAAAGGCCTATTGCACGAATCCCTTCGTGCAACGGGCCTGTAGTTGTATAAAACTTTGTTTACATGATTCACTTTTAATTGGTTATTTTGGTCATGTCCATGGATTACTCTTTCCATTGAATAGTTAACAGTACTTTATTTTTCAAGGAGTATTAATAAGATGTCTAATTTACTTTTTTTCTACTTTCAAAAATATTCTTCCAGCAGTTAATGTTTTGGTTTTACTCAAATATTTTAGTTAATAGAAACATAATTATAGCCATAACTGGTCTGGCTCAGTGGATAGAGCGTCGGCCTGCAGACTGAAGGGTCCCAGGTTTGATTCCCGGTCAGGGAACATGCCCGGATTGTGGGCTTGAACCCCAGTGTGGGGCATGCAGGAGGCAGCCAATCAATGATTCTCTCTCATCATTGATGTTTCTATTTCTCTCTCCCTCCCCTTTCCTCTCCAAAATCAATAAAAAAATAAAAATAAAAAAGTAATTATGACATTCTTTGGAACTGGACTTTATAGGTATAGTATTATATTCCTATCTTCTCAAATTTTATGCTCATAAGCTAAGCTATATAGCATAACAAAAATAGGATATAAAGCTGATATAATTTTAAGATAACAATAGGTCCTGCCTACCATCAAAATTTATCATCAAAATAACAATCATTTATCAACATCTGCTCTTTGCCAGGTGTTTCACTGTACCTGTTTATCCCAACTAAATTCCTATAGCAAGTCTGTTTCTATGCTCTCCATTACCAATTATTCCTTTTGGTTCAGTTGAGTATAGATCTTCAACTACTAATGGAAGACTTGCTATTATAGATATAAAAATGAACACAATGATCTTTGCTTTCAAATATTTTATATGTGAAAATGATTATAATGCTATTTAATTCAAACAATAAAATATTTGTCTGCAGGGTTCAAACAAGTAAAAATGATCTGTCACAAACATCTGTTGAGTGTTAAATGTGTTCTCCAGATACAGTGTTAGTTTACAAAGGGATGGTCATCATCCCTCAAAGAGCTCTGAAACAATGAAAGTTAGAGCAGTTTCAGATATCAAGTGGTCTTTCATGACTGCAGATCTGACCACAGTGTATCTCTGATAAAAATAAACAATGGCTTTCTTTCTCCATTAATAAAACTGCCTGGCTTGCCAACCCCTCCTGGTGGTCAGTGTGCATCATAGCTACTGGCTGATTGGCCTTTCATTTAGGATTTTATATATGTAGACTAGAGGCCCCTTGCAGGAAGATTCCTGCATTAGGGCTTCCTGTGGTGGTTTGCTTCCCTCCCTTTTCCCCCACCCCGCCTGCTTCCCTCCTATCTCCCCCTCCCTACCTGCTTCCCTCCCTTCTCGGCCGCCCCACTTGCTTGCTTCTCCACAGCTTTGCTCCCTTCTGCAGTGCTTGGCTTCCTTCTACACTGTCTTCAGTCTTCACTCTGCGTCTGGATATGCAAATTAACTGTCATCTTGGTTGGGTTAATTTGCATACTCGCTCCTGATTGGCTTGTGGGCGTAGTGGAGGTATGGTCAATTTGCATGTCCCTCTTTTATTAGATAGGATTTGATATTATACAGATTACATATATTTGAGTTTCAATTTCTGAATATTAGTTTGAATTTTTCAAAATTTTTTTGGATATTGGATATGATACAGCAACAGAATTTTCAACACTTCCTCCTCTGTCCATGTCTAATGTGTTCGCTTTTCATTTGTTTTCCTGTCACTAGAAGGATAAGATTAAAGATTTGCTTTTGCATTTTTACCATTTTCTCTGTATCATTTTCTACCCATGTCACAACACTGTGTCAGTTAACCAATCTCATTTCTAATAGTTTCCTGCAGTGCACGCCACTTCCAAACATGAACATTTTGTACTTTGGTCATACAAAACTGTTTGCACAATGACTATACTCTCATAATTTTGTCTTTTGCATAGCAGTTTCTTGTGCAATAAATTCCCTTTCTGATGTTGTCTATGTTGGCTTTTCAATCATCTAAAAAGTCACTCAAGCTAGAGTTGGGGAACTCCATCCCTCTGTGCTCCCACTGCATCTGAAGTCATTATACATATACTAGAGGCCCGATGCATGAAATTTCTGCAAGGGCCTTGGCCCCAGCCCCTGCCCACCATCACCACAGCTGGGGGCCTCTGCCACCTCTGCCGTGGCCCCTGCCCGCTGCAGCTTTGTAGGGAAGGAAGGACATCTGGTCTAATTAGCATATTACTCTTTTATTATTATAGATGAACATGTTGACACACTGATATGAGAGAAATTTACCTATCTACTCAACAATCATTTATTGAACCCTTTTTACCTACACTGCTTAGTAAAGACAGAGGTGAATAAGATGTTTGGTCCTTTCTGTAATGTCTAATCACTGGGGTGTACACCTGATATAACAGTGCATTTAAAAAAGAGATGTTTGGCCCTGGCTGTGTGGCTCAGTTGATTAGGTGTTGTTCTGGACACCAGGAGGTTGGTTGCCTATTTACTAACTGGTCAGGGCATGTGCCTGGGTTGTGGGCTTGATCCCTGGTAGGGGGCATGCAGGAGGCAGCCAATTGATGTTATGCTCTCATGCTTTCTTTTTTTATAAATTTAAATTCTTTATTGTTGAAAGTATTACATATGTCTCTTTTTCCTCCCATTGACCTCTCCTGGCTGCAATGTTTTTTTCTCCCTCTCCCTTCCTCTCTCTCTAAAATTCAATAAAAACTATTTTAAAAAACAGTTTTAGTCCTTTAAAAAGTTAAACAGAGAAAGAATGATTATTATCTATACTTATAATAGGGTAATATGCAAATTGGTCCAGGACACCGTCACATAACGACTGAATAGCAGGAAGACGGGGCAGTGAGCTACAAGCAGTGGAGAGCTACAGGAGGGCAGGGCAGCTAGCTATGCTCTGCTGCTAGTAGCTCTTCACCATGAGTAGCTCGCACCCTGCCCCACCCACCACGAGAGCCGCTGATCGTTTGGTCATGACAGTGTTATAGCATCACAACCACAGGCCTTTTATGATATAGACTAGAGGCTAGGTGCACGAAATTCGTGCATGGAGGGGGGGTCAGCCCAGCCTGCACCCTCTCCAATCTGGGACCCCTTGAGGGATGTCCGACTGCCAGTTTAGGCCCAATCCCCAGGATAGGACCTAAACCAGAAGTTGGACATCCCTCTCACAATCTTGGACTGCTGGCTCCTATTTGCTCACCTGCCTGCCTGCCTGGTCACCCTTAACTGCCCCCCTGCTGGCCTGGTTGCCCCATGCAGCCTGCTTGCTTAGTCGTTTGGTCTCCCCTCACTAACTCCCCTGCCAGCCTGGTCATAGGCAGCCATCTTGTGAGGGAGTGAGGGTTAATTTGCATATTACCTCTTTATTATAGAGGATTACAATATGTCTACACACTCACTAGGTCATAAAATTTGAACTTGTTTCCATTTTATGGCTTTTGAAAATATAGCTGATATGAACATTCAAGTAAAAGTATTAGTTTAAACAGATGCTCACATTTCTCTTTACTAAATACTCAGGGTTGGGTTGCCAAGTCAGATGGTAAGTGTATGTTTAACTTTATAAAATACAACTAAATTGTTTCTAAGGTGATGGTATCATTTTTATTTTCACTAGAATATGTGGATATTATAGTTGTTTAATATATTCACCAATACTTTCCAATCTATAATAATAAAAGTGTAATATGTCCTTCCTTCTGGACAAAACCACAGCAGGCGGTGGCCACGGCAGAGGCGGCAGAGTCCCCTGGCTGTGGCGGCAGAGGGCAGGGACTGGGGCCAAGGCCCTTGCACAAATTTTGAGCATACAGCCTCTAGTTTTATCTATAAATCCAATATAATCTTAATAAAAATCAGAGCAGACTTTTTTTTTAACTGACAACTGACTAAAATTTATATGAAAATTTAAAGGTACTAGAATAGCCAAAACAACTTTGCAAACATTAAATAGGTTGGAGACATATACTATCTGATTTTAAGAATTATGAAGCTTTAGTAAACAAGACATTTTGGTGATGATGTAAAGTTTGACTAATAGATCAATGGAACTAGGTAGGAAATAAAAAATAGACCCACAAATATATGGTCACTTGATTTTTGACAAATGTAAATGGCAATTCATTGGAGGAAAAATAAACCTTGCAACAAAGATTCTAGAACATATACAATAACCAAATGAATCTCAATCCTTGTTTCATACCATATACAAAAACATAACTAACAACATATTATAGACCTAAATATAACAACTAAATCTCTGAAACTTTGAGCAAAACAGGAGAAAAATCATTAATAACCTTGGATAAGATAAATATTTCTTAAATATGACAGCAAAAATAAGAACTATATTAAAAAATCAATAATTAGACATCATGAACATTTAAAACACTGTTGAAAAGATACCATAACAAAATTAAAAAGTCAAGCCATCAACCTGGAAAAAATCTTTGCAAGACATATATCTGATGAAGGATATGTATACAGAATATACAAATAACTCTTACCATCCAGTAATAAGAAGATAATTAATAAAATTTTAAAGTGGGCCAAGTATTTAAACACATATGCCACCAACAAAAATATATATTTGGCGAAGAGCATATGAAAAGATATTCAACACCACTGATTACAGGGAAATGCACATTAGGATCAGAAAGGGATACTACATAATCAATAGAAAGGCTACAATTAGTCTATTATACCAATAGCTGGAGAGGATTTGGAGCAACTAGAAACTCTCACACATTGCTTAAGAATGTGTGAGAGTGGGAATGAAAAATGGTACACCATTTTGGAAAAATAATAGTTTGGCAGTTTCTTAAATAGTTAGGCATATCTCTACTCTATGACCTAACCATATTATTCAAGGGATTTACCCAAAAGAAATGAAAGCCATCATTCATAAGACTTGTACACAATTTTTCTTAGCAGTTTTATTTGTGATAGTCAAAAACTGCAAATAACACAAATGTCTAAAAACAGGTGAGAGCATATAAACGGAGCTATAAGCAGAGATTGAAATACTACTCAATAATAAAATAAGAATGAACTTTTCTCATTGGTCTTCCCCAATTATTCTGTATTTAAAAAGTCAGGCAAAGAGAGCCTACTCTAGGAAAACATTTATATAAAATTCTAGAAAAAAAAGAGGAATCAAATCAGTGATTGCCTGGGGGTGATGCTGGGAAGGGGCAGGAAAGGGAAATTGTCAATGGGCATTAGAAAACTTTGTGGATTAATAGATGCATTTATTATTGTGATTATGTTACTGCCCATATTTATCAAACAATACTCTTTAAATATGTACAGTTTATTGTATGTCATTTATGTCTCAATAAATATGTAAAAGCTTTTTTCTAAATGTTTTTAGACAACTTGTCTTAACTTTTAGTTATATTAGAAGGTATAATGCAATAATGTGCACTGTTGAAATCTTCCTGTTAAATTCTATAAAGATTTTGAAATTCCCTCCTAGTTAATTTTGCTTTATTGTTATTTTGTCTCTTTTGCTTGTTTTGTTTTAAAGAAATAGTTATAGGTGTTTAGATTGAATCTCTCCTTTCTGTTATTTATTTTATTTTTAAAATCTTCATTATTGAATATTACATATAGCCCCTTTTTTTCTCCATTGACCCCTTTCGGTTATTTATTTTAAATTTTACAATTGGGATTAACTATTTGGGGCAATATTTTTTCATGACTTTGACCTACCCTGAGTAAGTGACATGAGTTTAAACCCAATTAAACACTTAAATACACTGGTTATTTGATTGTTCTGCTCATTTAAGTACTTGAAGTCTTTCAAAGTACAAATTTGAGTCTTCTCATGCATCTAAAATTGGTGAGAACAAGAAGACAAAACGCATCACCTCTCTTACCAGACGGTAGACTATGCATTTGGCATCTTGCCTGGAAAGTTGCAAACTCAATTAAATGCACATATGGCCCATAGCAGTAAGCATTCATCTTTGCCAAGACACATTCCTCCATGGCATTTCCAAACCATGGCTATGCTATAAACCTCTTCCTTAATTAAATGGTATTTTTTGCTTAATAATTTCAGATTATAGAAAGCTTTCTCTACCATAAAGCTAATAATATAAATATATCTAATAGAATATCAATACAAATTCTACAAGTGTGCTTTTCCTACTGAGATGCACTTAATTTAGGAAATCAGATTGGGAGATATCTAGCTTTAATGAAAGGTAGTGGTAGAATTAATAAATCTCCCAATACTATTCCCTGAAGCAGCTGCTCTCCTTTGAAATAATGAGCATATGGTTTCATCATATTTTATTGATTTTATGCCCTTCAGCTAAAGACATATTTTAGTGGAGTGCAAACAACTTTCACAATTTTTGCACATTTCTCAAGCCCCCTGTTTTTCTTGGCTAAACAGAAAGCTAATGAACATACAAATAAAAGGCCAAAGGCAGTATTTAGATTTCTTAACCAAAGGCAAGACAAAAGGGAAGATGAGATCCATGCAACATCTTTATTTCTGAGATGCCAAATATTTACAAGATTTGAAAAACAGAGTGGGAAGTACTAAAATAAGATAATGGTAGAAAGAGGCATCCCTTGCCTTGCACAGATGCAGGAGTTTTCAGGTTTTGAGCTAATAATGTGTATATATTAAAAGGGAGAAAGTAACTATAACTTTCTAGCAAAGTGTGACCAGGGTTGATTCAATAACTAATATCAAAATTATGTAAGGACTCATGAAATGCTGGGCTGAGGTTGAATTACATGGGTATGAGTAGGAGTCCATTAGAAAATATACACACACCCAAAAAGAATGGGAAGAGATTAGATATAAGACATAAAAATAAAGAATGTTCTAATCAGCCCAAGATTGGGTTGAAGCAACAAGTGAGTGGAGGAAAAATTAAGTCAGTATCAGAGGCCACAGACAGATAATTTCTGAAGAGGTGAACTAAGCTATTTGAGATTTACTGAGCAAATTTGCCAGTTATTCTTTCAGTTAGAATTCCTCTTTCTACTATGGCAGGGCGTAGTACTTCTCCAAGAACAGACTCCAGCGGGTGTGCTCTAACTAAAGATTGTTGATTTAAAATGTAGATGATTGGACCCCATTCTCAGAGGACAGATTCATTAGGTATGGTGTGGGGCTAAGAGCTGCATTTTAATGAGTTCTCCCAAAAGCTCTGGACCTAGAATTCTTATCTTCTGGTTTCCTGCTACATGTGGCCCTGGAGGCTCTGAGTTCTGTAGGCTGTTTGTGAATACGATCTTGATTAATCACACAAAAAAAGAACTACTTCAATGCACATTGTGCCAGAAGAAGCAAAGAGTTCAGTGTAATTTATCTGTCATCTGACAATAAAGGAAAGTAGTAGGAATATATTATAATGCAGAGCCAAAAGAGGATACTGTTAAATTTATTGTGTTCTTCAACCACTGTTTTCTCTATACCTCGCAAAATTAACTGGTTATTAATAATATAAAATACAACAATTATGATACTGGCCTGAAAGGAAAGATTGGGCAGTGAACTGTAACAGATATAACAAAATACTCTTCTACTTTTCCATGTTACAGTTTAAAGAGGTCATATACATCATGTGAGGGGCATGAATGAATAATTACTCAAAATAAAAGATGTGGCCAAGGCTTAGTAAAATTTTCCTTATAATACAAAATGTCATTGTTGTTTCTTGTATTTGTACAGGTTGGTTAATCAGGTCATATCTTCTCCTCCGCTGTTCATGGGAGAATTCTGTTTTCTATTAGGTTAGAAAAGTCTTTAATTATACCCATGGTTGTTTGGCATTAGCACATCATCCGGATCAATCCCTAGATGTTCTGATCTTAAACACTTTAGATCAAGAGCTTTTCTTGCTGCTACAATTATGAATAGCTACTGTTTTCATTGGCATTTTGGTCTGAGAATTCCATGAGATTAACATTATTTTCCCTGTTTTTTCAAGTGAGGAGACTGGAAGAAAGAAACTTGCTTCCGTATCACAATCAAAGCAATGACTGAATAAAGTGCATTTCTTTTCTTTCTTTCTTTCTTTTTTTTTTAATCCCCATCTGAGGATATTTTTTCCATTGATATTTAATTTAATTTAATTTAATTTAATTTATTCTATTTTCCCCATTAATTTTTAGAGACAGTGGAAAGCAGGAGTGTGGGAGAGAGTGAGAGAAAGAAACATCAATGAGACAGATGAGACAGACACATCAGTTGGTTGTCTCCCACACATAGCCCCACCAGAGCTGAGGATAGAACCTGCAACCCAGGTACATGCCCTTGACTGGAATTGAACCCATGACCCTATGGTGCATGGGTCGATGCTCTAACCACTTAGTAACACCAGCCAGGGCAATAAAGTCCATTTCTTATGCTCTAAAAATTATTGCTTCTTTTTAAAAGAAAATATTGCAAATAAGGATCCACACTATTTTTTAAATGAATTTATTTTTATAAATCTATAGAAAGCGCTAAAAATGACAATAAATAAATATCTAAATATTGACAATTTGTGGCCATAAAGCAACTTTTCAGAATATTATTAAATGCTAATTATTTATATTCTGTTGTATTATGGACATCGCTATCATTTTTGCCACATATGCTTCAATTTTTATTTTTTGAAGAATCAGAAAAAAGTAAACACACTTTTCATGGAGGAAAATAAAATCAACACCAGAGTGTAACATTTGTGCTTTCTGTACTAATCTGAGATTGAGCTTCCTCATGTAAAAACCAACTAGATCTCAGTATGAAAGGCAGGTCTTAAAATACCTTGGGTTTTCAGGACTTGTGATAACCAAGATAATCAAGACTTATTTACTTCTCTTTCTATATTAATATGTGTAACACAACTTTTATCAGATTTTAGTGAAGCAGTTTAAGATTATAAGCAGAAGGATTTCCCTCAGTGATATTAAATGGCAATAAAGGAGACAAAGGTATCACTTCACTGTAATGTGATTTTATATACTATTATATATAATATACTAGAGGCCTGGTGCACAAAATTCATGCACGGTGGGGGCTGTCCCTCAGCCCATCCTGCACCTTCTCCAAAATGGGACCTCTCGAGGGATGTCCGACTGCCCGTTTAGGCCACTGGGATCGGGCCTAAACGAGCAGTCGGACATCCCTCTCACAATCCAGGACTGCTGGCTCCCAATTGCTCGCCTGCTTGCCTTCCTGATTGCCCCTAATTGCTTCTGCCTGCCAGCCTGATCACCCCCTAACCACTCCCCTGACAGCCTGATTGATGCTTAACTGCTCCCCTTCCAGCCTGTTTGCCCCTAACTGCCTTCCCCTGCAGGCCTGGTCATCCCTAACTGCCCTCCCGTACAGGCCTGGTACCCCCCAACTGCTCTCCCCTGCAGGCCTGGGTCCCCCACAACTGCCCTTCCCTGCAGACCAAGTCACTCCCAACTTCCCTCCTCTGTCGGCCGGGTCACCCCTAACTGCTCTCCCCTGCAGGCTTGATCTCCCCCAACTGCCCTCCCTTGCAGGCCTGCTCCCTCCCAACTGCCCTCCACTGCTGGCCATCTTATGGTGGCCATCTTGTGTCCACATGAGGGCAGGATTTTTGACCACATGGGGGCAGCCATCTTGTGTGTTGGAGTGATGGTCAATCTGCATATTACTCTTTTATTAGATAGGATAGAGGCCTGGTGCATGGGTGGGGGCCAGCTGGTTTGCCCTGAAGGGTGTCCCAGATCAGAGTGGGGGTTACCTTGGGGTGTGGGGCAGCCTGGGCGAGGGGCCTGTGGTGGTTTGCAGGCCGGCCACGCCCCCTGGCGACCAAAGCAGAGGCCCTGGGATCTGGGATTTATTTATCTTCTACAATTGAAACTTTGTAGCCTGGAGTGGAGCCAAGCCTTCTGCTCGCTCCATAGCGGTAGCCATTTCTGTTGGGATTTATGTATCTTCTATAATTGAAACTTTGTAGCTTTAAGTGAAAGCCAAAGCAGGTCAGGGCTGTAGAAGCTTGGCTTCCTCCATCACCGCAGGCAACCCTAGCCTCCAGCTCTCTCCAGCTCCGTGGCTGCCGCCATTTCTGTTGGGATTTATTTATCTTCTATAATTGAAACTTTGTAGCATTGAGTGGAGGCCTGGCCCAGCAAGGGCAGGCGGAAAGCTTGGCTTCCTCCATTGCCAGGGAAACCCAAGCCTCCCTCCTGCTCTCTGTGGCCCTAGCCATCTTGGTTGGGTTTATTTGCATATCCCCTCCTGATTGGCTGGTGGGTGTGGCTGGTGGGCATGGCTTGTGAGTGTAGCAGAGGTATGGTCAATTTGCATATTACTCTTTTATTAGATAGAATATACATATACATATGCACATACATACACACATACATGTGTATTTGTAACATTTAGGTACACATATGGTACTTAACCAAAATAATTATTTTTTACAAATTAGCAGCATCATAAATGTGTGGTGAATTAACAAATGATTATCTAGTGTAACTTAATAAAAAATAACTCTGAAATTGTTCATCTTACTTTTGTCTTCATAAGATGATGTAAACCATTTGGGTCCTGAGAACATCTGGTTTTAAGTGTATATATACTTAGGCAGTTAGCTCACATCCAGAGAATACACAGATAGAGCAGTGACAATGAATTTTTTTTTTAAAGTGAAAACCATTTTACCATGTTGATACTTGCCAAAGACTGGATAATTATTTCTTTTTAAAAATCAACTGTTTAAATGTGCACATCATAGGAGATTAGTTGGAATGATAGATATGCATGAAAACATAAAAGGGAAGATCCATTTATCTTCAGTACATCAAAAATCAAACATGATTTGCAATATTCTGATCACTTTTTGTAGGCAGAAAAGAAAAATTCCATCTGTGCATGTTATTTTGATTTACAAGGGTGGGTAAAGCCTAAATAAGTAAGTAAGTAAGTAAGTAAGTAAGTAAGTAAATAAATAAATAAGTGGGTGAGTAAAGCCTAACTGTGAACAAAATACTCAAGAAAGTGTTTTGTTTATAAAGTATTTTTGTATATAATTTTTAATTCACACTCTAGAGCCTACAATGCCCAACACTTATGCACAACAAAGTTTTCTTTACTTTGCTGTCCCACCTTAGCACCATCCTTGGGAAGGATGCAGTCTTTCAAAATTACTTTGAAGGGAGAACATAGGAGAAAAATAAATTTAATTTCAGAGCCTATAAACATATGAGACTCAATGAAGAGACCAACACAGGCAGCTTTGATACCTTTTAGACAAGGAAACAATAAATTTCTGAAGAATTTATAAGAAAAAGGGGTTGGAGTTTGGGGTAGCAAGTCTTTCTATATTTGCTACCCCAAAGCCTATTTATACAGCCTTGTTGGCTGTAAATTCCCTATGTCTGGTGATAAGGATGCCTTCTACCCTCCTGGTAACTTTCATATGGGAGATTTATTTCCTACTTTCAGGAGACACAGGAGGACAGTATATCCTTCTTGTACAGGTTGTTTCTTAAATAACTTTAATTCAAAATAATCAATATGCCAAAGTGACCTATTTTGGGGTGGCATATTCTTCTCTCCTGCAAAGATTAGAAATAATATTGTAAAACATCTAGCATACAGGGGAAACGTAATATATGGTAGGTAATATATATACAATGAAGAAAAGGTCAGTATTTGAAGGAAGCCTTTAAATAATACATGCTTTGGAGGTTATTCATGGCTCTGGAAACATGTTTAATTTGACATTTAAAATAGTCTCACCATATGGTTTACTGTTTCCCTTATTCAAAATAAAAATGCCAAATGATGCCATAAACAGAATTAGCAAGCATTGGCCAGAGAGATTGGAAGAAGCAAACATGGAAATTAGGTGCTTTAAAAATTTGAACTACATAGTGAAGAATCTAAAATAATGATGAGATTTCATCTTTAAAAGAACAGAATTTGATCAAATTTAGATTTTTACATTATGTTATCACATACTCTTCTATATTATTATTAATAACTCTAGTGGCAGTGAATAATGCTTATAGCTTTAGATAATAAAAAATTATATTTAAACTAGAGGCCTGGTGCACAAAATTCATGCATGGGGGTGGTGTCCCTCAGCCCAGCCTGCAACCACTCTAATCTGGGACCCCTTGAGGGATGTCGACCGCCTATTTAGGCCCGATCCCTGTGGGATTGGCCTAAATGGGCAGTTGGACATCCCTCTCACAATCCAGGACTGCTGGCTCCCAACTGCTTGCCTGTCTCTGCCTGATGGCCCCTAAGTGCTTCTGCCTGCCAGCCTGATCACCTCCTAACCACTCCCCTGCGAGCCTGATCAAAACCTAACTGCTCCATGGCCGGCCCAAATGCCCCTAACTGCCCTCCCCTGCAGGCCTGGTCACCCCCAACTGCTCTCCCCTGCTGGCCCGGTCACCCCTAACTGCCTTTACCTGCAGGCCTGGTCTCCCCAACTTCCCTCCCCTGCTGGCCTGGTCTCCACCAACTGCCCTCCTCTGCTGACCCGGTCACCCCTAACTGCCCTCCCTGCTGGCCCGGTCACCCCTAACTGCCTTTACCTGCAGGCCTGGTCCCCCCCAACTTCCCTCCCCTGCTGGCCTGGTCTCCACCAACTGCCCTTCTCTGCTGACCTGGTCACCCCTAACTGCCCTCCCTGCTGGCCTGATCGCCCACAACTGCCCTCCCATGCAGGCCTTGTCCCCCCCAACTGCCCTCCCCTGCAGGCCTGGTCCCCCCAACTGCCCTCTCATGCTGGTCTGGTCTCCCCCAACTGCCCTCCCCTGCAGGCCTGGGTCCCCCCCAACCGTCCTCCCCTGCAGGCCTGGTCCCGACCCCCAACCACCCTCCCCTGAAGGCCTGGGCCCCCCCAACTGTCCTCCCCTGCAGGACTAGTCCCCCCCAACTGCCCTCCCCTGCAGGCCTGGATCCCCCCAACTGTCCTCCACTGCAGCCCTGGTCCCCCCAACTGCCCTCCCCTGCTGACCTGGTCTCCCCCAACTGCCCTCCTCTGTCAGCCCAGTCACCCCTAACTGCCCGCTCTGCTTGCCTGATCACCCACAACTGCCCTCCACTGCAGGCCTGGTCCCCCCCACTGCTCTCCCCTTCAGGTCTGGTCCCTCCTAACTGCCCTCCCCTGCAGTCCTGGTACCCCCCAACTGCCCTCCCCTGCATGCCTGGGTCCCACCCCAACTTCCCTCCCTTGCTGGCCTCGTCTCCCCCAACTGCCCACAACTGCCCTCCCCTGCAGGCCACCTTGTGTCCACATGGGGGCAACCATCTTTGACCACATGGGGGAGGCCATCTTGTGTCTTGGAGTGACAGTCAATTTGCATATTACTCTTTTATTAGATAGGATTGTTTTATTAAATTTGATAAAGATATTTTGTTAATAATGTACACTTGAATATTATTTCCTATTTTATAAAGTGATTTATATAAATCATCTTTTAAAATATAATTTTTTCAATTGTATTTTACATTCAATATTATTTTGTATTATTTTCAGGTATACAGCATAGTGGCTAGTCAATCATATAATTTACAAAGTGGTTCCCCTGATATTTTCAGTACCCACCTGGCACCATACACAATTATTACAATATTATTGACTATATTTAATATACTGTACTTTACATTCTTATGACTATTTTGTAACTACCAATCTGTACCTCTCAATCCCTTTACCTTTTTAACCCAGTCTACTAACCCCCCTCTCCTCTGGCAATCATCAGTCTGTTCCCTGAATTTGTGTCTGTTTTATTTGTTCATTTATATTGTTCTTCATATTCTACATATAAGTGAAATCATATGCTATTTGTCTTTCACTGACTAACTTATTTCACTTAATATAATACACTCTAGGTCCATCCATGCTGTTACAAAAGGTGAGATTTTTTATGGCCTAGTAATATTCCATTGCATATATATACCACCATTTGTTTTATTGCATAGCTTGTCTATTGTAAATAGTATGCAATAAGTATAGGGATGTATATATTCTTTCAAATCAGTGTTTCAGATATCTTTGGATATATACCCAGAAGCAGAATCACTGCATCATAAGGCAGTTCCATTTTTAATGGGCAAGGGGCATACTGGACAGTTCCATATTGTTTTCCATAGTGGCTGCATCAGCCTGCATTCCCACCAACAGTGCATGAGGGTTTCCTTTTCTCCACATCCTCACCAACACTGTTGTTTGTTATTTTATTGATGATAGCTATTCTGACAGGTATAAGGTGATATCTCATTGTGGTTTTAATTTGCATTTATCTGATGTTAAGCTTTTCATATATCTATTGGCCACCTGTATGTCATCTTTGGGGAAGTGTCTATTTAGGTTCTTTGCCCACTTATAATTGGATTGATTGTTTTTTGATGTAGAGTTGTATGAGTTCTTTATACAGATATTATCCTCTTATCTGATATATGATTGGTGAATATGTCCTCCCATTCAGTGGGCTGTCTTTCCATTTTGTTGATGCTTTCTTTTGCTGTGCAAAAAATGTTTAGTTTGATGTAGTCCCACTTGTTTATTTTTTCTTTTGTTTCTCTTTGCATAAATAATATTTTTTTAAAATATATTTTATTGATTTTTTACAGAGAGGAAGGGAGAGGGATAGAGAGCCAGAAACATCGATGAGAGAGAAACATCGATCAGCTGCCTCCTGCACACCCCCCACTGGGGATGTGCCCGCAACCAAGGTACATGCCCTTGACCGGAATCGAACCTGGGACCCTTCAGTCCGCAGGCCGACGCTCTATACACTGAGCCAAACCGGTTCCGGCATGCATAAATAATATTTTTAATCCTCCAAATTACTTTATGAAGATTCATCAGCTGAGGTGGTAAACATTTATGTAGCTGGTGTATGCAGGATATTCTTCTTAAAATATCTGTTGAAACCAAATCCATACTGCCCACATTCCAATTTTTATCAGTCAAAATCCAACTTGCCCCTTGCCCATTGAGCCTTTCCTACACTGTCGTTCCTAAACTGTAATGCTTCAATGACCTGACCCAGGCATCAAACTTAGATCTATAAAAATGCCATGATTTAGGGAGAAGCTTTCTATATTTCCTTAAGGTGCTCCCTCAACCTCTTTGACAAGTGAAACTGGTTCCACCCAGCACACCCTATTTTCTCTCAAGTCTTCTCAAGCTTCAGAAATTCCTCTGTAATCTTGGGGTGTGTGATCTTGGCCCCTCCTCCCATCACCAATGCCTCTGCCAAAGATCACTTCTCTATCTTCTTAAAAAAAGAAAGTCTCTTTGGAATTTATGGTGTTCAGCTACAGTACCCTCTTTCCTTCCTTGTTCTTACTTAACAACTTTTATGTCACCAGCTCTCATATGTTTACAATTTTATCCTTTGGCTTACAGACCTCCTCTGTATCCCTCTTTACCTCATATCTATCCATTGCCCCGGTGACTTACATGTCTCATGAATGGCATGTTCTACCCAATGGCCTCCCAATGACTTAAATAATTCACCTCAATGACTTTGGTTTTTGTCAACATGTGTAACAACTATAAAACTAATAATCAAACATTTCACTCTGAATATTACCTATTCTCTTTTCAACTTGCTTATTTACTTTTGTTCTTTAACAAAAAAAGAGACTGCCTATTTTGGTGGTCCCTTCGCTCCTTTTCTGTTTAGATTTCATGGTACATCATTTCTGTAACCTTCTTGCAAAACTAAACTCTTTTGCCTTACTTTCTAATTGAACACATCTGCCCAAATCCCTACTCTGAATGAACCTAACCATCTGTTTTCTCTAAGGCTGCATTGATTATTCTAAAACCACTGGAAAATGTCGCATTAGACAATATATTAATTCCAATGTAATCTGAGAGGGAACAATTTCAAATGGGCCCTCAGCTTTGCCACATTTCCTTAATTCTCTGATAACTCACTTTTACATTCTCCACAATTATCTCGTACTTCTCTATGATTTTTTTTTCAAACATTGGATGAACCTTATCCTGCTTACTCTCAGCAAGTAAACTTTACTTCTATTTTAAAGAGAAAAAAAAACACAATACCTTATCAGATGGAAACTTCCTAATTTTATTTATACAAAACATTCCATCTTACCCACATCTGTACATATATTTTCTTCACTTTATACTGTTAAGTAGAGAATCTGCCCCTCCTACTCCCTAAGGCGGATGATTCTACAGTTTTGGACTCTATCCCCTCTCCTCTTTTAAAATTATAATCAATTATCCCGATTTTATTATTTAACCCTTTCTCTCGCTGTATTATTCCTAGTGTTTTTTAAATTGCAAAGAATAGGAACAATGGGAAGAAATCTTTATTTTTTACAGAAAGAATATGATGAAATCTTTGTTTAAATTACACAATCTTGACTAAAAATACCTTCCTTAGTCTCTCATTCCATGCCAGCTACTGCCCCATGGTTGCCCTATGAGTTTTCAGAAGACTTGTTCACATCTCTTCATACCTCACACATCTCTCAGACTATTCATGTCTGGCTTCCTTTCTCTTCTTTGAACCACAGTGACTCTATAGAAGAATTCAAATACATTTAATGTCACTAAATCAATTGACATTCCTCAGTCCTCACCTCAATGCAATCAACATCTCTTTTTCTTTACATTTTATTTTAATTTTTAAAAAATAATTCTATGTATTAATTACAGTTGATATACAATATTATATTAGTTTCAGGTGTCCAATACAGTAATAGGCATTTATATAACTTATGAAGTGATCACCCGATGCCTCTAGTACCCATCTGTCACCATACATAGTTATTACAATATTATTGACTATATCCTATGCTGTGCTTTACACTCTATGACTATTCTGTAACTACCAATTTGTACTTCTTAATCCCTCACCTTTTACACCCATCCTCCCAACCCTCCTCTCATCTGGCAACCATCAAAATGTTCTCTGGGTATTTATGAGTCTGTTTCCGGTCTGCCTATTTGTTTATTTTGCTTTTTAGATTCCACATATAAGTGAAATCATATGGCATTTGTCTTTCTCTGTCTGACTTGCTTCACTCAGCACAATACCCTCTACATCCATCCATGTTGTTGCAGATGGTAAGATTTTATTCTTTTTAATGAAGGAGTCATATTCCCTTGTATATATGCACCATTTCTTCTTTATCCATTCATCTCTTGATGGACACTTAGGTTGCTTCCATATCTTGGCTATTGTAAATAATGCTGCAAGGAACATGTGGGTGCATATATCTTTTTGATTTAGTATTTTGGATTTCTTCAGATAAATACCCAGAAGTTTAATTGCTGGGTCCTTCTTTGTCTCTTATAGCCAATTTATATACTAGGTTTACCGATTAATAATGCGGGATTTGTAATCAAAGAAAACACGATAATTTCAAGAGAAACATCAAAAGTGCTTTATTCAAAGTAATGTCCATCACTAGCTACACATTTCCCCCATCTCTCAGGTAATTTGTGGATACAGTCCCAATAGAGCTTTCCTTGTTTTGAGGCAAACCATTCAGAGACCCAATTCTCCACTTCTTTACACGTTTTGAAGTGCTGCTCAGAAAGTGTGTGCACCATCGATCAGAACAAGTAGTAATCTGAAGGAGCAAGGTCTGGTGAATACAGCGGGTGGGTTAATACTTCCCAGGCAAGATCTTTTAACGTGTCTTTAACTGGTTTTGAAGTGTGTGATGGTGGGTTATCATGAAGCAAAATTACTTTGCCATGTCTTCTGGCACATTCTGGTCGTTTCATGATCAAAGTGTGGTTCAAATAGATTATTTGTTGTCGGTAGCAATCAATATTAATGGTTTCATCTGGTTTTAGAAGCTCATAATACACCACACCTTCTGATCCCACCAAACGCAGAGTATTGTCTTCTTTCCGAAATGATTTGGCCTTGCAGTCGATGTTGATGGTTGACCTGGATCAATCCATGATTTTGTGCATTTGGGATTCTCAAAATAAATCCACTTTTCATCGCCAGTCACAATTCAATGCAAAAAAGACTTTCTTTCGTGCCATTGAAGCAACATTTTACTGATGACTTTTCGGTTTTCCATTTGTCTTTCATTCAGTTGATGTGACACCCATTTTCCTTCCTTTAAAATCTTTCCTATTGCTTGTAAATGATCAACGTTTAATCTTTCTGCAAGTTGTCTTTGAGTTTGACACGCATCTTCATCCAATAGTGCTTGTAATTGTTGATCTTTAAACTTTTTTGGTTGATCTGGACATTCTTTGTCTTTCACATCGAAATCATCACTTTAAAAACATTTAAACCAGCATTCACAAGTATCGAGATGGAGCATGTTCACCATAAGCTTCCCGAAGTATACAATAACTTTCACCAGCACTTTTCTTAAAAAAAAAAAGTAATGAATTAAAACTTCCTGCAAATGCTCTTTTTTTTTGGCACGAAATTCGACATTTTTAAGTGTAAAAGTATCTATGATGTTAACACCTCCAGCAAATTTGACATATGAAGTTTTGAAGCTTGCTGTCACTACAACAAAATAGCATACATATCAAATCACATATATATCAACATATGTGTAACTCCATCTATTGAAAAAAAATTCGCATTATTAACTGGTATACCTAGTAGATATTATGGGCTTAGAGAATGATAAGAGCTGAATGGAAGGCTTTCTGGCTCTGTTCTAGCACATACAGTATGAAAAAATAATTATAACCTAGAATATTGTTAAGAATATGAGTCCATTACAAAAAAATTAAAATCTCAGTATGGTATCTACATAGCATTTAAGCAATGCAATGTCCTATTAAACACAGTTATATATCCCTAAGTTATTAAATATTTGATATTTTATATTGGATATTTAGATATAAGTCCATTAAGTAATACATGTCTGCAAATGTTTGTGTTTTTTGTATTTTTTTTTGAGTAATGGATATATATATATTTTTAAATATATTTTATTGATATTTCACAGAGAGGAAGGGAGAGGGATAGAGAGCTAGAAACATCGATGAGGGAGAAACATCGATCAGCTGCCTCCTGCACACATCCCACTGGGGATGTGCCCGCAACCAAGGTACATGCCCTTGACCGGAATCGAACCCGGGACCTTTCAGTCCGCAGGCCGACGCTCTATCCACTGAGCCAAACTGGTTTTGGCAGTAATGGATATATTTTTGAGAGTTAAGATTCTTATTTTTAGTGTAAAGCTATACTATACATTTTTATAACTGCCTGGATATACCAACCAAAAATAATTTATACATTAAAAAGATAAATTATAACATTACTACAATATGCATAAACAAATCAGCAAGAGTTTCACCTATTTGTAGCATTGTAGTAACAATGCAGATATCCTATATAGTAAAGAGATAATATGTAAATTAACCCTCACGCCCTCACAAGATGGCTGCCTATGACCAGGCTGGCAGGTGTGTTAGTGAAGGATGACCAAATGAGTGAACAAGCAGGCTGTGTGGGGCGACCAGGCCAGCAGGGGGGTTAGTGAGGGATGACCAAATGACTGAACAAGCAGGCTGCGTGGGGTGACCAGGCTTGCAGGGGGTTAGTGCGGGATGACCAAACAACTGAACAGCAGGCTGCGTGGGGCAACAAGGCCGGTGGGGGCCCGTGAGGGGTGACCCGGCCAGCAGGGGGAGCAGTTGGGGGTGACCAGGCCAGCAGGGGGGGGGCAGTTGAGGGCAACCAGGCCAGTGAGGGAGGGGGGGCAGTAAGAGGTGACCAGGCTGCTGGGGATGCAGTTAGGGGCAACCAGGCCAGTGAGGAGGGGTGCAGTTGGGGGCAACCAGGCCAGCAGGGGGGGCATCTGGAGGCAATTAGGCTGGCAGGTGGGGCAGTAGGGGTGATCATGCCAGCAGGCAGAGGCAGTTAGGGGTGATCAGGCTGGCAGGGGAGGCAGTTAGGGGCAATGAGGCCGGCAGGCAGGTAAGCAGTTAGGAGCCAGCAGTCCTGGATTGTGAGAGGGATGTCCCAGATTAGAGAGGGTGCAGGCTGGGCTGAGGGGTTCTCCCCACCCCCCGTGCATGAATTTTATGCACCGGTCCTCTAGTTTATTATAATTTTGTAGTGTAGTTTATCTTAAGGTACTTGTTAATATAGAAATGACACAAGATATAATACCTCCAAATTTCAAATATAGCAGTCCTGTTATTTAGAGACAAAAGAAAAGGTTAAAAATGATACAAAAGATAGCCTGTATATTAAATAAGTATTCTTTGTTCTTATAAGGGCTCAAGCATAATCAATGGACACAGACAGTATGGGGGTGAGGGCATGTACTGCGGGGTGGGAGTGGCCGGGAAGAGGTCAATGGGGGGAAAAGGAGACATATGTAATACCTTAAACAATAAAGAATTTAAATTAAAAAATAAAATAAAGCGAAGTTACTTATAAAAAATAATAAAAATATAAATATATAGTTGTACACATAAAAAGCAAATATTGAGCAAAAAGAACATTCAAGACTTTGATATTTCTCCAAGCTTTGTAAAAGTATCTAGTGTATTACTTTGTAGAATTAAAAAGCTATACAATTGGATTAGATGTTTTGCTAATTATCAAATTATTATTCAATATGCTAACATTTGCAGTACTGGCTTATAAAGCAATAAAATAGGCTGTCTTTGCATGATTTACAGCCACTAAAGTGTCAAATAACAAGGATGTATTTAAAACAGATTTTTTGTTAGTTTTAATCTTTAAAGTAGCTATGAACTGTGCCTTGGAGCACTTAACAATATTTAACTGTAAAAACATGGCAAATGGTAAATCCTTGCATAGCTTAGAAGGAAACATATGCTCCACAAGAGATAAGTGTAAATACGTATATTCTGAGTGGTATTTCATTTTTAATTTCAAGTTCTTTAGGGTGAATTGCATTTTAAGCATTTTGTTCAGCTTATTGCAGTAAATTCTCATGCTTCCACAATCATTACTTCTTCTAGGCATTTTTTTTGCAAAGAAAAGAATACTGATTCTTGTTATCACATTAAATTGCCTGATGAAGAATTGTCAGCTTTTGTTGCTTCACTTCTTTCATGTTAGCTTCATTTAAAAGAACTCTGACGTTTGCTCCATATCAGTCTGTCTTATACCAAGCTATTATATGTATATGTTAACGTTTGCTATATACATTGGAATGTGGTATATTCCGTGCATGAGGTACCCTATGTTGCATGCTTAGGTAATGTCATAATGTGAATACACTACTGGTTATTCAATTCATATGAAGAGATTTTCTGTCTCTCTGGGTATTTTCTACAAAGGTCTTTCAGATATATTTAAAATGATGATAACTTTACATGGTTCTCTCTATAAACATCATGCTATACTACATTGAGAAGTTTTGTATTTTTAAAGAGAAATTTTTGCTCTCTCTTAAGGAGTTTGAGAGGCTGCTATTCAATACTGAAACTGGGTCATCAGTAGCAACATACAATTTGCTAGTAAACACATTTAAAAATTAATCTAAGAGTACAATGTGAATCTATTAATAGTAAATAATCCTATTGGTAGTTTCAAATTTAGGACTTTCTCCTCATGAAAGTAAACTAGTATATAAACAGACATTTTTGTAGGAAAAAGTGAGTGTATTACATATATTTTATAAACGGAAGCAAAATGCTGTTGACCTTTTCTATTTTCACTCAAATATAAACTTTCTTATTAATTATTTTAAGCATTTTACACAGATTTTTTTTGAGAGGGTTAGATTCAAGCATTTAATCTGGAGGTTAAAATACAATAACCAGCATCATAAAGTCACCTTGAGTTCCCAATTGGAAAAAAAAAAAATGTATGATGTTGCTCTTGAGATAACTGAGGTAATGTAAAATGCACACTAAGTTGGAACAATTGCCTGAATCTCCCCCTCCTGCTCTAATATTTTGGTAAGCTTTATAAATTTTATTTAATTTTCCCCACCAAAGTTCAGTGTGTACTTGGGTGTAGAAGGCAAACTATAACACAAAATCCCATGATGGAAAACAAAATAAAAAAAAAATTGTCCACAAGATGGGAAATTTCATAACCTTAGTCAAGAAAATATATCTATCTATCTGTTCATGTCCAAATTTATCTGATGACTCTTCATGAAATATTGGCTACCATAGATTGTCATGGTGAGTCTGGGGTTATCTAACAGACACAGAACTTGTTTTGTGGGATTCTGATGTAGAGGCAACTCAAAGAGATTAAACAGCAATTCTGACAAGGAACTGAGAGGCTTACATAACTCATTGGAAAGAGACATGCTGTCTTAAAACTCCATGGACAGGGAAAATACCACATGCTAAGCTGACACTGATTTTACCTGGATATTCTCTGGGCTTTGAGACTATGGCATTAGAAAAAAATCAGTATGTTTTGTTTGTTTGTTTGTTTGTTTGTTTTGGTCTTCTTTAAAATTCTTTCTTTTTTTTTTTGTCTAAAGTTTTATATAAGTCTCCTTTTCCCCCAATTGACACCCCCCACCCCCCACCATTCCCATCCTGGACAAGCTCCTCCCCCACCCCCCCAGTGTCTGTGTCCATTGGTTATGCTAATACGCATGCATACAAGTCCTTTGGTTGCTCTCCAATCCCCCTCCCCACCCCCTGCACCAACACCCCTGCCATTTGTCTCTGGATCTATTCTTGTTCATCGAATTATGTTGATCATTATATCCCACATATGAGTGAGATCATGTGATATTTATCTTTCTCCGATTGGCTTATTTCACTTAGCATAATGTTCTCCAGTTCCATCCATGCTGTTGCAAATGGTAAAAGTTCCTTCTTTTTTTATAGTGGAATAGTATTCCATTGTGTAGATGTACCACAGTTTTTTAATCCACTCATCTGCTGATGGGCACTTAGGCTGTTACCAAATGTTAGATATTGTAAATTGTACTGCTATGAACATAGGGTGCATATATCCTTTCTGATTGGTGTTTCTGATTTCTTGGAATATAGTCCTAGAAGTGGGATCACTGGGTCAAATGGGAGTTCCATTTTTAGTTTTTTGAGGAAACTCCATACTGTTCTCCACAGTGGCTGCACCAGTCTGCATTCCCACCAGCAGTGCAGGAGGGTTCCTTTTTCTCCACATCCTCGTCAGCATCAGCACTTGTAGTTAGTTGATTTGTTGATGATAGCCGTTTTGACAGGTGTGAGATGGTACCTCATTGTCATTTTGATTTGCATCTCTCGGATGATTAGTGACTTTGAGCAGGTTTTCTTATGTCTCTGGGCCTTCTGTATGTCCTCTTTCAAAAAGTGCCTATATAGATCCTTTGCCCATTTTTTATTGGATTGTTTATCTTCCTTTTGTTAGTTTGTATAAAAATCAGTATGTATAATAGTTCTCAAGAGCACATTCAGGTTAACCAACATAGAAGTAAAATGGACAGTTGTCTATCCAGCACTAATGGCCTAATCATCCAATAAGGGTATACATTCATAGCATGAAGAAATTTCACAGCTAGGTTAGGAAATCTTTAGGTTTTGGAATCTCACCCAGCACTACCACCATCCAAGTACTATATTCTCCCTCCAAGGTAACTTGGTAAGAGTTAGAGGTGCTTGCATTATTTCTCCAAAGAGTCTGGAATGATACCAACTTGTGAGAAGATTCACCCTGGTGCTGAGCATTCTCTCTCTCTCAGCACTTTTATCTCCTCTTCCAGGTCAAGTAGAGTGACTCCTGGTTTCAGCTCTGAAAGTCCTACATCCGGGACACTCCTCAGTCCAGACAAACATAATGGTCACCCTGACCTGTATGCTAAGTACTAGCCGTACATTTCTGTCTTTTGTACCCTGGGGCCTAAATGTGCAAGCAATATTTCATACTCAAAATTTCACAATTTATTAGAGTTAAAATAGCTAACAGATATTTAGTATGCGCTATATATGCCAAGCACTATTCTTAGCACTTTTATAATATTAAGTACTCTAATCCTCAGAGCATCAAAAACAATTTTCTCAAAGGTGAGAAAAAAAGAGTCACAGGATAAAAATAATAACTTGCATAAGGTCACACAGCTAGTAGAGAACAGAGTAAGAAAGTCTGGCTCCAGAATCCTCAGAAAGCCACATCATAGTATTGCGCCTTGTACCATCTTTAACAACAATAAAATTCTCTTCCAGGTAATGATAATCTATAATAATAAAAGCATAATATGCTAATTAGACTGGATATCCTTCTGGATGGACATCCTTCCATCCTTCCGGATGAAGCCGGGGCTGCAAGGGAGGCCCGGGGTCCCAGGTCCCAGAGGGAAGCTGGTGCCAGCAGCCAGGGGAAGGAAGGCCTACTCTTGCACAAATTTTGTGCATCAGGCCTCTAGTAATAACAACAACAACAATGGTAGTAGTATATAAGTAGTAGTAATAGGAATAAAAATAAAACCTGCCACTTAGGCTCAAAATCTTGTATTTACTTATTTAATCTTCACAACTACTCAGTGCATTTTAACAATAATACAGATGAGTAAATTAGGTTTGTAGAATAAAATAACCTGCCCAAGTTTAGGCAGGAGGTAAGTGGTAGAGTGAGGATTTGAACCCAGACTATCTGGTTCCAAAGCACCGTTACTTAGTGATTATGATATCTGCCTATTTATACTTAGGGAAACACTATAATATTTCAAGTTTGTACTAAATGTAGTTGTTAAAAGACCATGGTTTTAACTAAGATAGATTTATAATTTAAGTAAATATTTTTAAGGGAAGTGGAAAGAATTAGTATAGTTGATCCTTGAACAATGTGGGAATGCTGTGCAGTCAAAAATCCATGAATAATTTCTAATTCCCCTAAAACTTAACTGCTAATATCTCACTGTTGACTGGAAGCCTTACTGACAGCTTAAATAGTTGATTAACACATATTTTGTATGTTCTATGTATTATATACTGTATTCTTTTTTGCTATCCTCACCAGAGGATATGTTCATGGGGGGGGGGGAGAGAGAGAGAGAGAGAGAGAGAGAGAAACATCAGTGTGAGAGAGAAGAGAAACATTAATGGTTGCCTCTCATACATGCCTGACCAAATTCAAACCCGCAACCTAGGTTTATGGGATGACACTCTAACCAACTGAGTCACCTGACTATACTGTATTTTTATAATAAAGTAAGCTAAAAAATATTATTAAGTAAGAATCATAAGTAAGAGAAAATACATTTATAGTATTTACTAGAGGCCCGGTGCATGAAATTCGTGCACAGAGGGGGGGGGGGTGTACCTCAGTCCAGCCTGCAGCCTCTCCAATCTGGGACCCCTCAAGGGATGTCCAACTGCCCGTTTAGGCCCGATCCCACCTGCTTGCCTTCCTGATTGCCTTCCTGATTGCCCCTAACCGCTTCTGCCTGCCAGCCTGATCACCCCCTAACCACTCCCCTGCCAGCCAGATTGATGCCTAACTGCTCCCCTGCCAGCCTGTTTGCCCCTAACTGCCCTCCCCTGCAGGCCTGGTCACCCCTAACTGCCCTCCCCTGCAGGCCTGGGTCACCCCCCCCAACTGCTCTCCCCTGCAGGCCTGGGTCCCTCCCAACTGCCTTTCCCTGCAGGCCTGGTTGCCAACTTCCCTCCTCTGCCAGCTTGGTCACACCTAACTGCCCTCCCCTGCAGGCCTGGGTCCCCCCCCCAACTGCTCTCCCCTGCAGGCCTGGGTCCCTCCCAACTGCCTTTCCCTGCTGACCTGATTGCCCACAACTGCCCTCCCTTGCAGGCCTGGTCCCTCCCAACTGCCCTCCCCTGCTGGCCTGGTTCCTCCCAACTGCCCTCCCTTGCTGGCCATCTTGTGGTGGCCATCTTGTGTCCACATGGGGGCAGGGTCTTTGACCACATGGGGGCAGCCATCTTGTGTGTTGGAGTGATGGTCAATCTGCATATTACTCTTTTATTAGATAGGATAGAGGCCTGGTGCATGGGTGGGGGCCAGCTGGTTTGCCCTGAAGGGTGTCCTGGATCAGGGTGGGGGTTCCCTTGGGGTGTGGGGCGGCCTGGGCGAGGGGCCTGTGGTGGTTTGCAGGCCGGCCATGCCCCCTGGCGACCCAGGCAGAGGCCCTGGTATCTGGGGTTTATTTATCTTCTACAATTGAAACTTTGTAGCCTGGAGTGGAGCCAAGCCTTCTGCTTGCTCTGTGCCGGCAGCCATTTTGGGGGGGATTTATGTATCTTCTATAATTGAAACTTTGTAGCCTTAAGCAGAGGCCTGGGCTGGCCAGGGTGTGTGGAAAGCTTGGCTTCCTCCATCGCCGGGGGCAACCCTAGCCTCCTGCTCTTTCCAGCTCCGTGGCTGCCACCATTTCTGTTTGGGTTTATGTATCTTCTATCATTGAAACTTTGTAGCCTTGAGTGGAGGCCTAGGCTGGCAAGGGCAGGCGGAAAGCTTGGCTTCCTCCATCGCTGGGGAAACCCAAGCCTCCCTCCTGCTCTCTGTGGTGGTAGCCATCTTGGTTGGGTTTATTTGCATATTTGCTCCTGATTGGCTGGTGGGCATGGCTTGTGGGCGTGGCTTGTGGGTGTAGCAGAGTGATGGTTGATTTGCATATTGCTCTTTTATTAGATAGGATTGAAAAAGAAAACATTCACATATAAGTAGACCCACACAGTTCAAATTCTTGTACTTCAAGGGTCAACTGTATACTCAAATGTATTATACATGACATCTGAGAGACTGTGAAATATGTGGAATATGACTGAAAAAGAGTTGTTTCTGAGCAATGGTTAGTTTCATTTCTGAGCTAAGAGAGACTGGATGATCATGTTTGGAGATAGACAAAGTGGAAAAACAAATTATTTTTGGAACCTCTTAAGTTTGAAGTGTCTATAGACATTGAATAGGTAGTTGAATATATGGGTTGGAGATCAGGAAACAGGCTAAGGCCAAAGGATAGGGTGACCCGGATGTGAATTTAAAGAGCAGAAGACAAATGTGCTCGAGCCCTGAGTCCTCCCAATGTTCAGAAATAGGGAAGATAAAGCATATCAAGCAAAGGAGACTGAGGGAGTCATTAAAGTCAGAAGAGGACTCAGCATGCAGTCTCCTGGAAGCCAAGTACGAAACTGCTTCAAGGAGTGTGTAGTAAATCCTCCGTGTCAGATGCACTTTAAATGTTGCCACTAAAACTTAAGTGAAGATGCATTTCACTCATCACTGAGAGCAGAAATTAGAGGTATCACCTGGCCAGAGTGGCTCAGTGGTTGAAAATTGACCTATGAGCCAGAAGGTCAAGGTTCAATTCCCACTCAGAGTACATGCCTGGCTTGGGGGCTCGATCCCGTGTCGAGTGTGCATGAGGCAGCTGATCAATGATTCTCCCTCATCATTGATATTTCTATCTCTTTCTCTCTCTCCCTTCCTCTCTGAAATAAATAAAAATATATTTTAAATATAGAGTTGCATCTTATAAAAAATACACACAAAAATTAGAGGTATCAAGTTAAGATGGAGGTGTTATATATCTGGCAGAAAATAGTTATTTTCTAAGAAAGTATCCATTATAGAGACCCCCTGGAATATATAGCAACAAGAATAGAAGTCACAACCTCAAGAACTGGTACGTTATTCCCTCTGTAATTTGCTCTGAATAACTTCATGATATAAGGAACCCAGTGTTTTATCAAATCAGCCTATTGGAAAGAATTTATCTCTTTTGTGTTTAGAGAAAAGATGTCACAGAAGATGCTAACTTAAATAAACTGTTCTGACACTATCCTTACTGTCTGAAAAACAATTTAACACTCTTACTTTTTTTTAAGTTTTCACAATTTTTATTAAG
Source organism: Plecotus auritus (assembly GCF_963455305.1). Classification (NCBI taxonomy): domain Eukaryota; kingdom Metazoa; phylum Chordata; class Mammalia; order Chiroptera; family Vespertilionidae; genus Plecotus; species Plecotus auritus. Next base: position 167,387,031 of record NC_137772.1, read on the forward strand.
TCCTAGTCTAATTTAACATCTATTTTATAGACATCATCCTATGGTGAACATGTTTAATAAGTGAAAGCAAATCAGACACCCAAGTCAGTATTTTCTGCAGACTAAGCAATAAGGTAACTCCTACACAGAACACTACAGGTAATGACATACACTTACTTGCTCAGAGTTTTCATATAAGCCGTGTTGTTTATCAGACTATATCTCCTGATATTAAATACAGTCCAATTAGTGATTGTAGTTCTCATAGATTTTAATTACAAGTATCTTATTGAAATAACTAACATTCCGACAGTTTCACTGACTTTCCTATTCAAGAAAAAAGAGCAAATAGTGAAATGAAAACTTAACATGACAAGTTATTCAAGGAAAACAAAGTAAAGATTAGAAGGGGAAAGTGAAGGATCACTGGGGTGGAAAATCAAAGCCTAAGCATTTGTTTAGAAGAAAACAAAATAAACTATGAATTTCACAAATTAAAAGTGTATAAATTCAATACAATATAAATATTTTGGAATGTAAAAGCCAAGATGAAATTAAAAGGTCTATAAACAGTTAACTTTTGGCCTTAAATAGTACCAACTTTTCTGATCAAAGAAGGCCTCAATAGTTAAGATTGAATTACTTGATTTTGTTTTACACTAGTTGGTGAGCACAAAGCAATCCCCCTTGTCAACAAAGTTGACAACTGGCTTCACTCAGAACATTTTCAATAATGCACATTAAAAAATATTCTTAAAAATTGTTCTGCAATCCAAATATACAATAGCTTGGAAAACAACATTAAAAAAAATCAAAGCCAATGTAAAAAGATCTAAACAACTAGAACGATACAGGTTTTATAGGGCTCTGGTATTACAGTTTTCTTACTGCATCATCAGTGTCAGAAATCTATTCCTTCAGCTGGCTCCATTGCTCAGGACTTAAAGCAATACCTTTTCTTCCTGGTTTCTTTTCTCCTTCTGGATCCATTTGATATTCTTTCATATCAGTTAGGACTGTCCCTTTAAAGTCCCCAATGCTGATGGACCTAATCTTCCCAATCTGAAACATTATCTCTGCTGCTGCTGCTCTGCTTAGAAGATGACAGGGCTCTTGAAGTTTCAAGTCTTTTGCTTCTTTATAGGTTTTTATGAAGAAACTTGCTTTTTCCTCTTTAACTTTTTGTCAACTTCACTGTCAGAATCGCTGCCAGAAGAGCTTGAAGAAACAAGCTCCTTAGATTTAGGCAGTGCTCCGCTCTTGCAGCCAAGGCCCTGTGCTCACTTGCCATGCACTCACTAGTTTTTCATCCAAACTGATGGATGGTTCCTTTCAACTTCTACATCTTTATTTTTAGATACCTTTCCTTTCTATATTATACTAGAGGTCCATTGCACGATATTCAGGCAAGAATAGGCCTTCTTTCTTCTGGTTTCACTCCCAGCCGCCCGGGAGCCCGCTAGTCTCCGCTCCCAGCCCACCCCGGGAGCTGAAAGTCCTCGCTTCTGTCCAGAGCACTGCTCCTGTAGCTCCCTCCACCACCCACCATCCCCCTCTTAGCAAGTGTCCCGTTCCTCCCAGCTACTCTGCACCTGCATATTAACCTGCCATCTTTGTTGGATTAATTTGCATACTCACTCTGATTGGCTGTGGGCGTAGCAGAGGTACAGTCATTTTACATGTTTGTCTATTATTAGGTAAAATTCTACTAGAGGCCCAGTGCACTCAGCCTGACCTGCACCCTCTGCAATCCGGGACCCCTCAGGGGATGTCCATCGAGCCTAAACTGGCAGTCAGACATCCCTCTCGAAATCTGGGACCACTGGCTCCTAACTGCTCACCTGCCTGCCTGCCTGATCGACCCTAACCACTCTGCCTGCCTGCCTGATTGCCCCTAACTGCCTCTGCCTGCCTGACTGATCGCCCCTAACCCCTCTGCCTGCCTACTTGATCGGATCGCCCCTAGCCACCTCTGCCTGCCTGCCTGATGCCCCTAACTGCTCCCCTGCCAGCCAGATCACCCCTAAACTCTCTCCCTTTCTTGCCTGATTGCCCCTAACCATCTCTGCCTTGGTCCTGCCACTGTGGCTTTGTCTGGAAGACGTCCAGTCTATCTGGTCTAATTAGCATATTACCCTTTTATTAGTATAGATACCCAGTCACACTGACTCTTAAAAAATTAGTTGTTCCATAAAACAGTAGAAATTCTTTTCATTTCCTTTTGCACACACTTTCCTTTCAATTTTATCTCAATTTTGCTTTGAGAATTTAGTAAGTCCCAAAGTACACATGGCATGACACATAGTAGGTCCAGCTTAGATATCAGCTCCTCAATTTTACTTCCCCTTGACCTTCCAGTACCTTTTAGAACAAATGAAATGACTGCTTTTTTAGAACTCTCTGCTCTAGGGAAGTAAGTAAAACTCAGTTTCCCAAACAGCAGGTGGCAGAGTTAGGTCTGTCCAGCTCCAAATCTCATACTCTTTCCACTGTTGGAAGTGAATTTATCCACTTAATTCATATTCATTAACTACTCCACAAGCTCCTAATGTCCTCTAATTTGTTTCTAGACCAAGAGGACCCATTTCATTCAGAAATAAAAATCACCACTGTTTTACTCCTGCCTCCTTTTACGTGGATTAATGACTAGAAGTGTGAAAGTCCTGAAAACTAGATGCTTTGACAAGTTCCTTGCATATAAACAGTAAGAATACTGTATTAGGAAATAAATGACAATTTCCTAGGTAAGGTCTTCCTAGAAAGTTCAGTAACCTTTTACCTTGAGAAGTTACGTAAACCTTATAGAAACTAACTTTAATCTGGATCAGAGAAGAAAAACATTTAATTGGACAAACTACCTTCTGTTATTCTAGATTACAAAAACAGAAGTCAGGAAACAGGCCCACTTCTAGATTTAGAAAATTTGATAAAAACAAAATAAGAATACATGTTAGTAATAAATGATACAAAACTTAATCTGACTAGTGATGATTTGCCATATAGATTCCAAATTTACTATAGACAATATCAATTTTAGGAAACCATCAGTTCCTGGTCTCATTCTGTGGGGTGATTTTATGCATAAGTAATAAGTTCAGGCTTGATCATGCCTCATAGTCCCCACCCCTACATACCTTGGGTAACATAGCATATCATTGAATTTAAAAGTATTTACTTTCATTAATAATTTTAAAAAATATGCATGTTTTTATTGATTTTTAGAGAGAGAGGAAGGGAGAGGGAGAGAGAAACACCCATGAGAGAGAGAAACTGCCTCCTGCACGCCCCCTACTGGTGATCAAGCCTGTAACCCGGGCATATGTCCTGACCGGAAATCAACCACTGAGCTGCACCAGCAGGGCTCACTAATAGTTTTGATTCAAATATAAATTATAGTCTAGTCCTTCTGCCATTCCAACTTTTAATATAACTTGAAAAAACACATTACTCTTGGCACACTGATAACAGTTGCCTACAGTGATTAAACACATTAATTTGAGCCATCAGTAAAGTTGCATTCACGGCAATCATGTAACAGATTATGCTATTAGTTCGTGGACTGTGTATGGTGTTCTGATTCAAGGGCTAATGCAAAGGTAGCATTGGGAAACTAAAACATATTTACTTCTAGTATATTGTTAAGTGAAGGGCTCAGCAGCTCCAGTAATTGCTCTTTTATTCAAATAACTGCTTATATTGCTGACTTTTATTTCCTTTAATTTCACAAAGCCATCATTAAACATGGAGCAAAAATACCAATTGTTTATAATTAGATAAGTTTGGCCACATTATTATCAGGGGAAAAGAAAAAAATATGTTTGGGGAATTGCATTAAAAACATGAGTAATTTATGACTTAATCCTGGGTTTTAGTCTATATTAATGAAGTATTTCTTTTTCTCATTAACCTGAATTTGAGAGTCATGAAATGAAAGTTTTTCTTAATTTTCTATTTATAAAATCTGGAACCATGGTGCCTGGCACAAAGGAGCCATTTTTTTTGAATGAATATACTTGCAATCTATAAGTATATAAAAATTTTGATTGATGATTATTGTCACCAATGGATTTTAAGGAGGACCAGCAGGGGTCTAAAGAATCTGTTAGGGTTGACATAAGCATTTATTCCTCAAGTTTACAAAAATGAACTTAATATCCTTAATATCCTGGAGTACATTTAACTTAATATCATACCATCAATATGTCATTTTCAAGATATCTAAATGTTTGTTTTTGCCCAGCTGGTGTTGCTCAGTGGTTGAGCATCAACATATGAACCAGGAGGTCATGGTTCGATTCCCGGCCAGGGCACATACCTGGCTCCCAGGCTCAATCCCCAGTAGGGGGCATGTAGGAGGCAGCCGGTAAATGATTCTCTGTCATCACTGAAGTTTCTGTCTCTCTCTCCCTCTCACTTCCTCTTCAAAATCAATAAAAATATATTTAAAAAATAAAAGTAAATGTTAGTTTTTATTAAGCAACATAATGAAAAATAATTATTTTTTAAAAGAATTACCTATATCCTACATCAACTGGGTCCAGTCTTTTGTAGTACATTAGTTCTCCACTGTTATTTTTCAAGACTTTTTTTTATATTTGGATGAAAACACCAAACGCTACTGATAAAGTTTCATGATATAAAAATGTTTAAGAGTTAGCTAAAGTGTTGCTCTCTATGCCATGAAGATTAGGGTTGTGGGGCTACCTGCAACTCTCTCAGTAGGCAGTATGAAGTCCATAGAAACAGACTGAGCCTGTGGCAGTGCAATGTCCAGTTCCAATTGGCCCTCAGTAGTCAGGGACAATCCTAGTTTGCTCTTCCTGGTAGTGTCAATAATTCACATTCTAGTGATATAAATATTCAAGGTAGATATGCAAATCATCATATTTGGCCACTTGAGAGAGGCAACTGCTTTCTCATGATATACTAGTATTTAACAGACTGACCAAATGTTTATTGTGTTATGCTGTAAGACAGATATTATATTTCACTGAGTCTATGAAAATGTCATTAAAAATATTACAGCTTATATGCATATATGCATAACTCATGGTCACAGACAATAATGCAGTTGGCCTGGGGGGATGGAGGCAGTCATTGCGGGGAGGGGGGGAATAAAAGGGACATCTGTAGTATTTTCAGTAATAAAGATAAATTTAAAAATATATTATCAATAGTTTCTCTGCCCTTAACAGTAGATGTGGAAAATGAGACAACCCAAAAATTATTATAGGAACAAGTAAAATGTTATTGGTGTCATAATAGGTATAACGTGGTATGGGGATTAAGGAAGAAAATAAATTACATTTTATTGTGGTGACTAGGTAAGCAGAATATTACATTTAGTTGGGTTTTAAAAGTTGACTAGAATTTACAGATGGAAATTTAGGAAGGCATATTTTACAGATGTAATTTGTACCTGATATATAGAAGTATTGATTAGATGGTTGATTTTGTATTCTCTGGATAAAGAGGGAATATGGTTTTACTACAGCTTACAAAACATTTCTATACATTTGGGGAAATTATGGAATCCATTGCCAATATTACTGATTTTCTGGGGTGGTTCAGTTAAGGAAACTGTAATACGCCAAATCAGATAATTATCTAGCTGCTTTCCAGTTGAAGTCTAATCTTTTTTTTTTTTTCTGCCTATATTTAGACGATTCAATTGTTCAAATCAAGATGATTAGGAGAGGAACAGAAGGATAATTTCAAGTTAGTCAGTTCTGCTATTTGTTAGCTCTGGTAAATGTTCTGGTGCAGAAGGTGATTGGAAATAATAATCTTTGGTAATTGTCTATGGGTAACGTTAAGTGGCAGAATGCTGCATCCGACAGCAGAATGTTGCATCTGTTGCTGTTTCCATGACTCCAAGATTATATTTCTGTATAAAAAATAGCTTTATGTGAGCTCCATAGTTTGGAGTCCATTCACACATCTGTGTATTTTAGTTATCCAGGCTGCAACTGTCCTGCTTTGCAGTGGATAAATGAGAGCTATTTTTAAATCTATGTTTATGTTCCCTCAACTGACACTCCTTGAAAGAAAAAATTTGCAGTGCTCCTAAGCATCCTTAAGAGCTTTACTTTGGTTCTTTAAAGAAAACTTTAGTTTCCCTGATGTTTTCAGTCTAATTTCTGTCTGTTTGCAATTTGATCACAGTGTCAGAGTGTTTTCCAAGAGCTCATGGTCTTCTATACTAATTGACTAAATATTCAGAATCCTTTATTGCAAAGGGCCAAACTGAAATTCTTTACTGAAGGACAATAAACAGGTGAAGAAGTAGCCTACACTTGTAGAGAATCAGAGAATAATTTGAAGATGCCACTTTCCAAAAATTTATCTATTAAATTGATGAAATATTTATGTTCTAGTAGGATTATTAATAGGACTTGAAAAATTGACTTTAAAAATTGTACTAAAGACCATGTTGCTAAAATTAGTCAAGACTTTAAAAAGAAAGATGAGGAAGGAAATAAAAAGAGAAAGGGTTTGCTCTACAAAATATAGGGACTTATAGATAGGTCTTAAAAGCAAATAAAGTGCATGTTACTGACACAATGACAGAAAAATCAACAGCATAAAACAAAATAAAAAATCTAGAAGCAGATAATGCCTATTTGGAATTTTGTCAGAAGACAGAGAGGATGTAGCAAGATCAAGTTTAGGAGTTGGATTATTCAACAAATGAGCTTGAATAATAGTTATCCATAAGAAAGAAAAACAAAATAAATCTCTGCCTCACACCATCACAAAAATGAAGTTTAAATGGATTAGTATCTTGCATTTCAAAGTTAGAAATTGAAAACTTTCAGAAGCAAGTACATTAGTATATTTCTTAACTTGTAGTATGAAACAATTTCTTAAACAAGACACATTAGTATCAACAACAAAATAATTACTACATTTTAGTTCACTAAAATTAAAAACTTTTAAATATTAGAGTCACTGTAAACAAAGAAAAATCAATGTTCAAAAGACATACCCCTCTCCAGGCCCCCTAAAAATAATACATACAAAAAAAACCCACAACCAGGAAACAGGGCAAAAGATGAATAGGCAGCCGAAACCAGTTTGGCTCAGTGGATAGAGTGTTGGCCTACAGACTGAAAGGTCCCAGGTTCGATTCCGGTCAAGGGCATGTACCTTGGTTGCGGGCACGTCCCCAGTGGGGGGTGTGCAGGAGGCAGCTGATCGATGTTTCTCCCTCATCGATGTTTCTAGCTCTCTATCCCTCTCCCTTTCTTTCTGTAAAAAATCAATAAAATATATTAAAAAAAAAGATGAATAGGCATTTTACAGAAGTATGAAACATATGTGATAAATATACATATATCTAATAAACATAAAAAGACATATGCCAGCCCTGGCTGGTTGGCTCAGTTGGCTGGAGTTTCATCTTATACACCAAAAGGTTGAGGGTTTGATCCTGGTCAGGGCACATACCCAGGTTGCAGGTTCAACCCCTGGTCTGGGCATATATGGAAGGCAACCAATCTATGTTTCTCTCTCACATTGATGTTTCTCTCTCTCTTCCCCCCTCCCTCTCTTTTTTATCTCTCTCCCTCCCTCCCTCCTCTTTCTCTCCCCCTCTTCCTCTCCCTCTCTTTCTCAAAACAATAAAAACATATCTTCAGGTAAAGATTTAAAAAGGCATATGCTATATTATCAATAATAATCAGAAATATGCATATCAAGACCTTGATGTGTTCATTTTATAAGCATTGATTGTTAAAGTTTAATGCCCAAGATTTAAAATAAATATACATCAATGACAAACTCTTCCAATGTGTGAACATTCCTGTTAATGTGAAGGTGAAGAATTTTGGAATATAAGAGTTAAAAATTTATACGGCAAAGGGTTGGAAGAGTTACCTGTGAAATCAGAGGATTATGAATGACATGCCTTTTTGGGTAACTAAAAGGAGATTTTTAAAAATTACCTCTGGAAAAATATGAAAAAAACTCATATCTCAGGGTCTCTTCCTTTTATGTGCTATGGTTTCACTGAATTGCTTTTTAAATGTCAGAGTGATTTGTTGCCCAAACTTCACAGTGTGGCTCCTTTGTGCAGGTAACTCATTACAACTGCTTAATGTGCTTGATTTAAATTCCCAGAGTTAAAATAAGATATTGGTTTACGAAGGAGGCATTTGAAAGCAGCATAAACTGTGAAGAGGTGTGCATTCAGTGTGAAAGTAGGTCTGCGTGTCTCGTATCTTGAAGGTAATTAGAGTTGCCCAAAGACAGAAAATCAATGCATTCTAAATGAGAATAATTTAGTTGTTATTGCATTGAGTAAGCATAAAACCGCCAAAAGAATATCTAGTACTGTATACATTCTCGTCATCTTACTTAAATAATGTCTATTGCAATGTCAAATGATGAGCACTAAATTATGTTAAAAATGCTAACAGGACAGATGATGACACCTAATCAATATGTGCAAAGCTTCTGTTGGAACCCTAATGTTCCATATGAAATAATTATTTTTGAGTAACAACTCTATTTAAAGTAAGTTAACATCTTTTACATGGAGACCTTTCCCCTCACAACATTATTTAACAATCTAGCCTCAAGAGTCATGTTAGGAGGAATGCTACACAATTTGCTTATGGCTTATTCCCCAGCAGAGGTTGCTAGGCACAATTGTTGAAGGGCATGAACTAATGCTACATGAAGGGTGTCTTTAAGAACCCACCCGTCCAGTACAGAACCAGTACCGCACATTCTGACTAGGATGCAGCAGTGGAGTGAACTTTGCAGCCAGAAATAAGCTCAAATTTTGTATTTTTGAAAATGATAGATAATTATCTCACCTTTTAGCAAGGTTTCTCTTATATCAGTGGTTGGCAAACTGCGGCTCGCGAGCCACATGCAGCTCTTTGGCTCCTTGAGTGTGGCTCTTCCACAAAATACCACGTGTGGGAGTGCACATACAGTGCGATTGAAACTTCGTGGCCCATGCGCAGAAGTCGGTTTTCGGCCTGGGCGAGTCCATTTTGAAGAAGTGGTGTTAGAACACTCAAGGGGCCAAAGAGCCGCATGTGGCTCGCGAGCCGCGGTTTGCTGACCACTGTCTTATATCTATAAGTTGCTGAACTAAAACTCCTCTGGACAAATATAATGTACTAGGGGCCCAGTGCATGAATTTGTGCACTTTAAAAGGAACTGAAGGCTGCAAGGCTCCTGTGGGCATAGGGGTGGGTCTCAGCCCATCCTCTGTGCCCCAGCCCAGCCCCTCCTGCCACTGCCACTGGTCCCCTGTCTGCTGGCAGCCCCGCTTCCGCCGCCACCGCCGCTCCCAGGTGCTGACAGCGCCAAGCAATTGGGGCTGGCACCAGGCGCCAGCAGTGGGTGCAAGTGGGGCCATCGCTGGCAGCGGGTGCGAGAGGTGGTTGCCAGCTCTGATCACCCCGCAGGAGCAGGGGGAGGTGGAGAACCCTTGAGGGGTGATTGGGGCCAGCAACTGCTGCTCACACCCACTGACGGCACCAAGTGATCGGGGCCGATGCCAGGTGCTGGCAGCAGGTGCGAGTGGAGTCTCTGGCACCAGTAAAGAATTTTTAGTAACCACTAGAGCAGCCGTGGGCAAACTACAGCCCGCAGGCTGGATCCGGCCCATTCGGCTGTTCTATCCGGCCCGCGGAGCCGAAAGAGCGGAGGGTTCTCTTGCTCTCCCCTCCGCTCCTTTACTTTGAATTTATATTAGTTCACACAAACACTCCATCCATGCTTTTGTTCCGGCCCTCTGGTCCAGTTTAAGAACCCATTGTGGCCCTCGAGTCAAAAAGTTTGCCCACCCCTGCACTAGAGGCTCACCCTGATGACAGCGACTGGTGCCCCGCCTTGGTCTGGCGCCCCTGCTCACTTGCTCCACCATCCCACTGTGGCTGACACCCACCATGTTCTGCGCTCTGCCACCTGCTGCTGACTCCTGCCATGTTCCACACGTGCCCCCTGGTGGTCAGCACATGTCATAGCTACTGGTTGTTCAGTTGTTCTGTGGTTCAGTCTATTTGCATATTAGGGTTTTATATATATAGACTAGAGGCCCAGTGCATGAATTTTTGCATGGGTGGGTCTGGCCTGCTGAGGGGAGGGGCTGCGGGAGGTTGGTCGGCCAGCCCTGTCCCCGATCATGCACATCATAGCTACGACCAGTCATTCCAGTTGTTCTGGTCATCCTGGTCATCCCTGTCACTTGGCTTTTATATATAGACTAGTGCCCAGTGCATGAAATTTGTGCACGGGGGAGGGAGGGTATTGCTCAGCCCAGCCTGCACCCTCTCCAATCTGGGAACCCTCGGGGAATAACCAGCAGCCGGACATCCCTCTTGCAGTCTGGGACTGCTGGCTCTTAACCGCTCACCTGCCTGCCTGCCAGATTGCCCCTAACCACTCTGTCTGCTGGCCTGCTCACCCCCAACTGCCCCCCTGCCAGCCTGATCGCCCCCAACTGCTCCCCCTGCCAGCCTGATTGACCCCACTGCCCCCCCACCAGCCAGCTCACCCCCAACTGCCTCCCCTGCTGGCCTGATTACCCCCAACTGTCCCCCCCCACCAGCCTGATCATCCTCTACTGCCCTTCCCCCCTGGCCTGATTGCCTCTAACTGCCTCTGCCTCGGCCCCGTCACCATGGCTTTGTCCAGAAGGATGTCCAGAAGGTCTCTCGGAAGGTCTCCCAGTCTAATTAGCATATTACCCTTTTATTAGTATAGATTTCTTAAGAACACTACAAGGCTTAATCAACAGTATACAAATATAGTGTGTATTTTTCAAGCACAGCAGATGCATATTATTATTTGTAGCCTCTTCCCATGTTTTTTTGTTTGTTTGTTTGTTTGTTTGTTTCATTCCCTGTTCATTTACTCAATAATTACTTACACAATTAACAGTGTTAGGACCTGTGGCAACAATGGTGATCATGGCCTCCACCTTCATGGGTCAAAGCATCTAGTGAAAAGGACAGCACAAAACAAGAAAGCAAATAAATTAATATATAATTTAAAATTATAGCAAGTGGTATAAAGAAAACAAGATTTTCTTAAAAAAAGAAATAGAAATGGGAGATCTAATTTAGATAGAAAGTCAGGAATAGATCTGTGATTAAGCTATAATTGAGAGACATAGAAGCATGGAACAGACTGTGGAATCTCAGAGGGAAGGCAGGGGAAGGTGGGTGGGGGGGAAGAGATCAACCAAAGAACTTGTATGCATATATGCTTAACCCATGGACACAGACAATAGGGTGGTGAAGGTCTGAGGTGGGGATGGGGGTTAGGGTCAGGCTAGAAGAGGTGGATGGGGGGGAAAAGGAGACATATGTAATATTTGCAATAATAAAGATTTTTTTAAAAAAATAGAGATAGATATATTAAAAAAGAAAAAGCCATTGAAAATTCTGGGTGAAGTGTTGGAGGAGGGGTAATTGCGTTGGTAAGAAGATCAGCACCTGCAAAGACCCTGTGAGGAGAGTAACAGAGCAAGCTCAAGGAAAGGACGGTGAACAGGAAGGAAGATAGGACACGGTAGGTGATGAGGTTAGTGAGGACATTAAGCTAGAGAATCCAGGTTAATTTCAGCAAGCTAAGCACCCTGATACATGTTCTCCTCCACGTAGAAAACTCATTTTCTGTTCCTCACATATTATACACTATACAACAAGTTCTTCCTGCTTTTGTAGGCTGGTCCTTGTCTGTCAAATCCACATTATAGAAATAGGTGTGTGTATGAGTGTAGTAGTCTCCTGAGCTGTCAGTAAACATTCTAATGAAAACTAATAGCATTAACTGATAATCTTAATGACAAATCATATGAATAGTTTTGCTTTTTAGAATACATAGTTTGAAAGCCCTCTAAACTTTTTGGATGGAGTGTGTGTGTGTGTGTCATGGGTTTCAGAAAGAGAAAATGTGCAATTCTCAGAACATCAGAATAAGAGTCTAGCACTGCTCAACACATCACATCCCTGTGATTGCGTTATTATTCACTACTTAACTTAATGGAAGATATTTTGGAATAAGTTTCAACTACAGTAAAGTTTTCAAACATTGATGAAAAAGTTTGGCCATGATTATGGAAAGCAATTTGGAAAAATCTTCAGATATTTAGATATTAGAAGAAAATAATATTTAAAAATCAAACTAATTATTACTATTTAACCCCTCTAAAGGGATAACATATTTCACATTAAAAGGAAAATAAATCTTTGTATTACCCCCCTTTGTTCAGACAGGGATTAGAGAAAAAAAAAAGGTGAAATGTGGAAGTCTCTGCCAGCTCTTCCATCTATGAAAGAAGGATGGGCAGAAATAACCCATTGTTTTAGCAAAGGCATTGAGTCTTTGGACATGCAAAATTATGCTTGGAGTTTTGCCAAGTGCATTTTATTTATTTATTTTTATTTTTTAAAATAAATCTTTATTGTTCAGATTATTACAGTTCCTTCCCCCCCCCCATAGCTCCCCTCCACCCAGTTCCCACCCCACCCTCTGCCCTTACCCCCCCCCCACTGTCCTCATCCATAGGTGTACGATTTTTGTCCAGTCTCTTCCTGCAACCCCCAAACCCCCTTCCCCCGAGAATTGTCAGTCCACTCCCTTTCTATGCCCCTGATTCTATTATATTCACCAGTTTATACTGTTCATCAGACTTTTTATTCACTTGATTTTTAGATTCACTTGTTGATAGATATGTATTTGTTGTTCATAATTTTTATCTTTAACTTTTTCTTCTTCCTCTTCTTAAAGAATACCCTTCAGCATTTCATATAATACTGGTTTGGCAGTGATGAACTCCTTTAGCTTTTTCTTATCTGTGAAGCTCTTTATCTGACCTTCAATTCTAAATGATAGCTTTGCTGGGTAGAGTAATCTTGGTTGTAGGTTCTTGCTATTCATCACTTTGAATATTTCTTGCCACTCCTGTCTGGCCTGCATAGTTTCTGTTGAGAAATCAGCTGACAGTCCTATGGGTACTCCCTTGTAGGTAACTAACTGTTTTTCTCTTGTTGCTTTTAAGATTCTCTCTTTGTCTTTTGCTCTTGGCATTTTAATTATGATGTGTCTTGGTGTGGTCCTCTTTGGATTCCTTTTGTTTGGGGTTCTGTGGGCTTCCTGGACTTGTAAGTCTATTTCTTTCACCAGGTGGGGGAAGTTTTCTGTCATTATTTCTTATAGGTTTTCAATATCTTGCTCTCTCTCTTCTTCTGGCACCCCCATAATTCAGATGTTGGTATGCTTGAAGTTGTCCCAGAGGCTCCTTACACTATCTTCATATTTTTGGATTCTTTTTTCTTTTTGCTTTTCTGGTTGGGTGTTTTTTGCTTCTTCATATTTCAAATCTTTGACTTGATTCTTGGGATCCTCTAGTCTGCTGTTGGATTTCTGTATAATATTCTTTATTTCAGTCAGTATATGCTTAATTTCTAGTTGGTCCTTTTTCATATCCTTGAGGGTCTCACTAAATTTATTGGAAGTTTCTAGAAGATTCTTGAGTAACCTTCTAATCGTGGTTTTGAACTCTATATCCAGTAGTTTGCTTTCCTCCATTTCTTTCATTTGTGATCAATTTGTTTGTCTCTGCATTTTTTGCCAAGTGCATTTTAGAGAACTAAATTGTTCTATATAATAAAGTGATATGAGTATCTGTGAAGGAACCTAAAGGTGGGGGTTAACAAAAAGGTGGATTCTTAGAGTCTTGAAAGAAAAAGGGATCAGCAACCCTATGCTAGGAAATCACTCTGTTTTCCTCAAACCTTTAGTAAAATACGTTCCTGACACTAGTACTTTCTGAAGTTCATTTTAATGTGTGTGTGTGCGAGTGTGTGTGTGTGTGTGTGTGTGTGTGTGTGTGTGTGTGTGTAGGGAACCTTGTAAAGAGATTGAATTCATGTGAGTGAAGAATAGAAGGATAATGTTAGTCAAGGACTGTGAGAAACAAGTAAAATGGAGAGTTCAAAAGTAACAAAAACTCAGAAGAATTAATGCTAAAAATAGAAGTCCCCTGGAAATTAACATGAAAATTTTGGGTAGGGCTCTTAGCAACAGAATATGGGTTGGGATAATCAAATGTCTCTTACTTTCTTAATTTCAAAGTAAAGAGTGACAATTGAGTTTCATTAATCAATAAGCAATACAAACTCTGAAGCTAGAATGAAATCACCCCTCTAGTCAAAGGTAGAGCTATCTTAAGGATAAAGCAGCCCTAATAATCAGTGTTACTTTATTGCACTAAAACATATTCCTCTTCCCAATGAAACATTCCTCTCAGAGATAATAGCTTAGATACACCTTTGTTTTATAAAACTAAATATAGTCTTACTATGTGATCCAGTGATTATATTTTTAGGTATTTATGCAAATGAGTTGAAAATTTATGTTTACACAAAAACCTGCACATGACTATTTACAGCAGCTTCATTTATAATAGCCCCAAATTGGCAGTTTTAAATGTTTGGTATTACTGGGGAGGGAGAGCATCACCCACCCACCCCCAACCCAGTTTACCATTCTTAAGTTCTGACAGCTGGACTAACAATAAAATTTACATAAAACCAGATTAACAGAAACAAAAACAATTGAATGTGTGCACATGGGAGAATCATGAATGATTCTCAGAGAAATGATAAACCAACCAGTGCTTTATAATTTTTAGACAATGAAACAATACATTTGTGAAGAACTGACAGGACAAAAAAGTTAATACTCTTTACAAAGGATCCAAGCAAGATTTAAGTATTCATTAGTGAGGTATCTAAACAAAGTTTGGGTGTGGGTAGCAAGAAGAGACAGCAGGTTTACTTAGACAAGCTCTTTGACTCTGGACTCCTTAACTCTAGTAATAAGGGTGTTTCCAGGTGCAGGAAGGGCACATTTCCCCTGCCAGATTTAGCTCCTTCTTTTAGGGGGACCTTGAGAGAAAGGTCAGAGTGTTCTTTATAACCTGGCACTTCTTAAGAAACTTTAATTCAAAGTAACCAATATGCCAGTGTGGGCCAGCCTGCCCTGGGCCTGGCAGCGTTTTCTCTGCTCTTATTAAATTCCTTCTTATCTATAATAATAAAAGCGTAATATGCTAATTAGACCAGAGAGCCAAACAACCTTCCGGATGTCATTCCAGAAATCCTTCCGGACAAAGCAGCAGCGACGGGGGCCGAGGCAGAGGCGGTTAGGGGTGATCAGGCAGGCAGGCAGAGTGGTTAGGGGTGATCAAGCAGGCAGGCAGAGGCAGTTAGGGGCGATCAGGCAGGCAGGCAGACTGGTTAGGGGTGCAGGCAGGCAGGTGAGCGGTTAGGAGCCAGAGGTCCCAAATTGTGAGTTGGACATCCCCCGAGGTGTCCCAGATTGCGAGAGAGTGCAGGCTGGGCTGAGGGACAACCCCTGCCCCCCTGTGCACGAATTTCGTGCACCAGGCCTCTAGTTACAGATATAATCATGAAAATTTTAAGAATTAAATGAAGGCAAGTAGAATAGTGAGGCTTGGGAATGACATATACATTCAAAACATAGAAGAAGAAATGAGGTCTCAGAAAGAGTAAAAAACAAAGTTGAATCTGTTAGCTATTAGCTATTATCATTTTGCTTTAATCTTTTCCACCCTTCACACTAAGTGGGTGACTAGTTGACCGTAAATTGTTGGAGATTATTTTCAACTGAGCATTCCTCTTCCCTTCTAGGTTCTGAACAACTAAGAATAATTATGAGAAGAAAAAATGGGAATCGAAATATCAGTTCTATAAAAGCATAGTGTAAAAAGTATAAAAGGTAAATTAGAAAAAACATTGGACTTGAAGTCAAAATGAAGAATTTTCTTCCTCTCTTGCCCCTAATTAAAGATAACCCTGCTCCAGGAAGTGTCTGCATTATCACTCAGAGGCACATAGAGAAGATGGAACACAGAAAGCAGAGACTTGGCTGGATCTGCCATTGGTTGGATAGGCAAGACCAATCCTCTATGTGTTTTTGTGTTAAGTGCAAGATAAAATAAAACAAGAGAATAAGACATAAGACAAAAATGCATGGGCACTGATAAAAATCTTATTCCAGGGAAACAACCCCTGTGTGGTTTAAGTGACTTATTCCTAATTATCCTTCTGATCTGCATTAGTTTGTGACCCACTGGTAATGCAATTGTCCAGTTTTCCCCAGAAAAATATTTCATTCTCTTTGCCTGGATAGAGAGTTGGTTTATCGGTTATGTGAAATGAGGTTATCCAAAATTGTCACTGTACTTTAAGACTGTTTCTTCTTGTTTATTTTTAAATAAAAACCAGAAATGAAGGATTTCCCAACTTAAATTAATTGAAACTTATTTACTAGGCTAAAATCTATACAAATAATATTCTCTGTGATTTTCTGTATTATTTAATTGGACATTAATAAAAGGGCCAGAGTCCAGCAATCAGTTCATATTGAAACCTCACAAATATTTGGTGTTTGCATACTTAATTATTTTATTAAAATGAATTGAAATAGCTGTTTAAGAAAAGCAAACAGTTCTCCCCAGTGTGTAGGTGGGTAGCAGTTTAAGTAAGTGGCTATCTAACTTAAATTTGTCATTTTGTCACTTACTCACAAAAATAGACACCAGCTAGTTATTTAAACAGTTCACCAAATCAGACATGTTATTTCCAATGCATCTGCTACAAGGAATTTATTCCTTAATGTTAATTAAGTTAAAAGCCTTAGGTCTTTTTAACACTGCACACTTCACCAATTAAATTATATTGACTATTGTATGTCATTATCCATGACAACCTATTACTGTGACTATCCCAAATATCATTCTTGGTTTCATCAGTTATTTTTTTAAAAACTTATTAGGAGTTAGAATTTTTTTAGTTTGTTCAAAGAAAAAATGTTAACATGTAAGTGATATTTCACTTGAGTATTCTAATAGTAGTACTTTATTCAGGGTGCTTTTAATGTGCACCCTAGTCCCCATTCTATAGTGATTATAATTTAATATCAAATAAAATTGGACAAGATCAGACTAAAAATCAGTCCATGATAAGAAAAATTAAGTTTTAGATGACAATATATTAGCAGAGAAAAATTAAAATATGGATTTAAAATATTTCAAGATTTCGATGGTGAATTTTAGAGACAGGACAGGCAGTGTTAGGGAATGAAGAGGGACCATGGGAGAGGAATGCATATGTGAAGAGCAGAAATAACTCCAGGATGCCAGAGTGCTTTCACAGAGTATAAAGAAAAGTCACAAGGTACCAGGAAGAGGGAGACATATTTTCACAGAGGATAAAAAAATGCAACAGGATAAGGGAAGAGGAAGGCATACATTCACAGGGGCTAGAGCCGTGGTTGGGAAACTGCGGCTCGCGAGCCACATGCGGCTCTTTGGCCCCTTGAGTGTGGCTCTTCCACAAAATACCACGGCCTGGGTGAGTCTATTTTGAAGAAGTGGCGTTAGAAGAAGTTTAAGTTTAAAAAATTTGGCTCTCAAAAGAAACTTCTATCATTGTACTGTTGATATTTGGCTCTGTTGACTAATGAGTTTGCCGACCACTGGGCTAGAGGAATGTTGCAAGTTAAGGGGCACCATGTGTTCTTTGGACTTTAAAACTGACACTATGTAGCAGAATGACCAATGAGGAAAGCACAGGGGTCCTAAATTAAGGAAGGGTCCAATTAGAAAGGGTCAGGTTCAGACAAAGAACTGCAGCATATATAAACCGAGACAAAGGGACATGAGACAGATTTTTTGATTTTTTTATTTTTCCCATTAGAGCAAGAGAGCAGGTTTTTTTTCATTTGGGGACCACTCTCCAGGGGGGTTCCCCTTTGGGGAATTCTCCCAGGAAGTTTGTATATACTTCCAATAAACTTCCACATTTACTAGGCTAAAATCTATACAAATAATATCCTCTGTGATTTTCTGTATTATTTAATTGGATATTAATAAAAGGGCCAGAACCCCATGTTTCACCCTGAACCCCATGTTTCAAAAGTATCATAAAAAACAAAATGAAGAATATGTCAATCTGATGTCCCAGGCAGCTACTAAGTGATTAATGGGTGTGTAGTGTATATAGCACCAATAGGCTGGACAAAGGGGTGATTCATGTCCTGGGCCCACAGAGCAGGATGGTGTGAGATTTTGTACTATTCAGAACTGCAGAAAATGTAAAACTTATGAAATGTTTGTTTCTGGACTTTTCCATTTAGTATTTCCAGATTGCAGTTGACAGCAGGTACCTGAAAGCATGGAAGGAAAGTGAAACCATACATAATAAGGAACTAATGTATATAGTGTTTTCTAAGGTATCCACAGTTTTATTTCTACTCCTTATATTCTGGTTAGGTACACAGATTTATGTTTGTAATTCTATCTAGTTGCACTTATTTTTTATTTTTTAATTTCTTAAAATGTGGAATATATTTTAATAATCTGTTTAAGGTTGAAAGTTTTTAATAATCATCTACATATGGTATTTTGACTAAAGTTGTAGCTATTGTCCTATTTTATTGACTCTTTGAAGAACCATCGTTTTCTTAAAGAGCCCTCAGTTATAAAATATGGATTTACTACTTTTCTGAAATAGCCCTAGGTACTAATTCAATAATTTAATAAAATACTTTCCTCTACATAACTGAAGACAAAATGCTAATTTGCATATGTCTCATTGTATTCTTTTGGGTGAGTGCACTTTCAGGTGGTTGTTTATTTTAAAAGCATTAGCCAGAAATCTCTGAGTGTCCTTTCTAGATATCCACTAAACCAAAGAAGAGAAAACTAAATGGCTATTTTTGAAGCTACATAATAAAGAAAGAATTTCCCTATGTAAACCAAGGTTATCAGAAATCCTTGGTATTTAAAAGCTCTTCTAAAAGTTCACAGTCAAAATTGTGGCAGAAAATGTGAAGTATTTTCCCATAAATAGTTCCATTTATAAAACTAAAATATTAACTGTTGTTACATGAACTTTAGAATTTCCAAAAAAATGTTTATTAAAATTCATGAGCATTTATGGTATCTTCCCAGCTTCCAATCTAACATCATAAAAATCTTCCCTTTTAGTAAATTTTAATACACTAAATCTAATTTTCTCATCCCACCTATCCATAACATCATTATTGCTTTTTTATTTACTGAATTTTGAAATAATTTCTTTTCCTTTTTGTTTTCCCCAATTATTATTGATAATGATGATTGTTCAAGCATATAGTTTTTTCTTTCTAAGTTTCTATGTAGAGTTATCAAATTTGGACAATCATTGGTATATGATATGCTAGAGAAATGCCAAAATAATTTTATTTTATAAAAGTTGACAAATATTGATAGACAGCTATGAAAAGGGCAAGCTCATATGAATTTTTATTTAACTTACCCATTACCATTTTTAAAGGGCAATTTAGTGCCTGAAAAAAGAAGTTAAATTATTCTATTTTATAACTGCTTCCTTAATGATGCTTGTTAAGTAACATCCATACTTTCAGGGAGAAAAAAATGAGGTATTTTTTTTTCTTTACATTTTAAAAATTCTGAGGCCACATATTTAACCTAATTTCATGGCCAATGAAAAATGGTAGGTTTTAAATATTATTCTACTAAATCATATAATTAATCATAATGGTAAAATTAAAGATCTAACATTAAAAATATCTTGTCAATTTTAGTTATATAACTTTTTAGTATTATAGCACTTGCTAATTTATTTGCTAAAAACGTAAATAAATTAGTGAACATAAAGTTCTATATTTAAATACAATCTATATATATAAAAGCCCAAGGAACCGAATGACTGAATGACTGAACAACCAAATGATCGGTTGACCAGTTGCTATGACGTGCACTGACCACCAGGGGGCAGGTGCTCAATGAAGGAGCTGCCCCCTGGTGGTCAGTGCGCTCCCACAGCCAAACTCCCGTGGCTGGCCAACCTCCCATGGTCTCTCCCCCCAGCCAGCCAGCCAACCTCCCGTGGTCCCTCCCCACAGCTGGCCAGCCCCCCATTGGCCCCGATCGGAGCGGGGGGCGGATGGTCAACCTCCCATGGTCCCTCCCCCGAGTTGGCCAACCTCCTGTGTCCCCCTCCCCCCCCCAGCTGGCTGGACCTCCCCAATCGGCCTTGATTGCCAGCCAGGCCAAGGGACCCCACCTGTGCATGAATTCATGCACCAGGCCTGTAGTCTATATATATAAAAGCCTAAGTGACTGAACAACCAAATGACCAGTGACTGGTTGCTATGACACACACTGGCTACCAGAGGACAAACGCTCAATGCACAGGATCAGGACCCCTCCTGTCTGGATTGGGCTTGTGGAAATTGGGCTCCCTCCTGTCTGGATCAGGCTGAAACCCGCTATTTGACATCCCCTGAGGGGTCCCAGATTGCAAGAGGGCGCAGGCCAGGCTGAGGGACCCCACCTGTGCACGAATCTGTGCACCGGGCCTCTAGTATATATATAAAACAGAATCACTTGCTAGTTTTCTAAAGTTCACCTTCTTCTTTGAAGTTTCTGGGTAATTATTATGGCTTCAAGAATTTTGCTCAACATCAGGGAATCCTTTGTAATAATGACTCAGACCACCTAAATTCCAGTCTGTCAGTTCCTTTGTTTCAATTCTTCAGAAAACTCCAATTAACTGACCTCATCTTTCTTGATATAAGCCTCACAAATCATAGTCAACTATACATTCCAAGGATGGTCACCATTGTGTTAGGGGCCACTCCTACTCTAGGGAGCCATTAGTATAGGGTCTTGTGATATAAAATATACCTGCTGCCTTTCAGAAGGCCCTGATAAAGACAGTTTTCTCTGAGGGGCTTTCGTCAGGTAAACATTTAAACAAAGCCTATTGCATTTCTTTGCACAGCAGTGTAACCTAGTGAAACAGATTGGGTTGCTGATTATAGTAGCCCTACATTTGACACTGAGCTTTGTGACTTTGAGCAAGTTACTTAAACTCTGAGCCTTAGTTTGCTTATTTATAATAAACTAACTTCAATCAAATTACTTAACTTTTAGATACCACAGTTTCTTCATGAGTAAATGAAAACAATATTAGTATTCTACATCTTTTATGAACTAGTTGCTTTACATATAGTGATTACCGTAGGCTTTGCCATATAGGGAACCTTCAAGCAAATATAGTTACACATATTAATGTTCAGAGAGATTTCTTACCCAGTTCTCTGGGTTCCAAGAGCTCTCCCTTGGGGAGGCCTGAAGTGCACAGCATAGTTTGTGGCTGGATAGAAAAGTCTAGCACTGAGGTTCATTTTTAGGAAGTATAAAGGTGCCTCACCTACCAACAGCCTCCCATAAAGTGTTAAGGGGATGGTGTTTTGTTTTCTATTTGCTTCATTCCTCTCTCTTATCTAGTGAGCTCAGATGGAAAAGTAGGGTGTATTTGCTGGGTGGCCTTAAATATGCACAAAAGTATTCCTTTGATTACAAGCGACTAGTTTGGAATATTTTAGTACAGCAAATGTTCTGTGAGATATGCAAATTTTCAATCCTTAATCTTTGTATGTACGTGTATTTATGTCAAAAAAATTCTCATTTCATTTGATCCACTTACTAGAGGCCCAGTGCACGAAATTTGTGCACATGGGGGGGGGGCATTCCTCAGCCTGGCCTACACCCTCTCACAGTCCAGGAGCCCTGGGGGGATGTCCAACTGACGGTTTAGTGGGCCTAAGCCAGTGGTTCTCAACCTTTCTAATGCCGCGACCCTTTAATACAGTTCCTCATGTTGTGGTGACCCCAACCATAAAATTATTTTTGTTGCTACTTCATAACTGTAATTTTGCTACTGTTATGAATCGTAATGTAAATATCAGTGTTTTCTGATGGTCTTAGGCTCTACAACAGGGGTCCTCAAACTTTTTAAACAGGGGCCAGTTCACTCTCCCTCAGACCGTTGGAGGGCCGGACTATAGTTTAAAAAAAACAACTATGAACAAATTCCTATGCGCACTGCGGGCCCAGGATGAGTCGGCTGCTAAGCAGGACAGGCAGCGGCACCTGGCGGGCTGGATAAATGTCCTCGGCAGGCTGCATGTGGCCCCCGGGCCGTAGTTTGAGGACGCCTGCTCTACAGCAGCGGTTCTCAACCTGTGGGTCGTGACAGGGTCGCCTAAGACCATCGGAAAACACAGATATTTACATTACGATTCATAACAGTAGCAAAATTACAGTTATGAAGTAGCAACAAAAATAATTTTATGGTTGGGGTCACCACAACATGAGGAACTGTATTAAAGGGTCGCGGCATTAGAAAGGTTGAGAACCACTGGCCCTAAGCCATCAGTCGGACATCCTTAGCATTGCCATGGAGGTGGGAGAGGCTCCCACCACTGCCACTGTGCTCGCCAGCCATGAGCCCGGCTTCTGGCTGAGCGGCGCTCCCCCTGTGGGAGCACAGTGACCACCAGGGGGCAGCTCCTGCGTTGAGTGACCGCATCATAGTGACAGGTCATTCCACCATTCGGTCATTTGCATATTAGCCTTTTTTTATATAGGATATTTATCTATCTATACATGTCTGTATATAGACAGTGTGCGTGTGTGTGTGCGCGTGTGTGTTTGTGTTTTCCTAGACCAGTCTGTGTATCTAGACAGCTCTGAAGAGACTTCTGTTTCATAATATTCCTGCAAGCTTGGTTACTGTTATGGTTTCAGAAGTTGGACTAACCTGGTTTGATTACTCACACTTTCCAATGAAAACCACTCAGGTGGTATTCAGTAAACATATAACAAAAAGGATGACCATCAGTATTTGCACGGCCCTTGCAGAGAAAGAACAGACTTTGGAATGCATCTTAGTTTAGAGATGCAGGTAACAAGCCCTGCAGGAATTATGCATTTGGAGAGACCTCACAGAGATGTGCAGAGAGGGTTGAATTGAAACTGTAAATCAAGGCTTTATTCATTGATTTCATTGCTTCTGAGATGTTTTATCTTCATTTTGATCGTCAGGAGCCAGAACCTGCTAATGCTCTCCATGGGGCGGAGAGGGAGTCTGTGCAGGGGAGAAGAGACATTCACTCAGGTACGTTCAACTCTCAGGATAAAAGCTGAAAATGACAACACTGGTTGGTAGTATATGTCATTTCCAAATGGAATTGTTTCTTTTTCAGTGTGTCACCTTCTTCATTCTAAAATTTGTCTGCCCTAAGGTGGTAAACACTTAAGCTACCTAAGGGAAATTTATTACATTAAAAAAAAGTGCAAAACACATTTTTGTCATTGAATTAGTCTCCCTGGTGCATACTCCCCTGAAGAATAGAAGAAGTAGTTATTTGGGGGTTTGAGGGGGAAAATAAAAACATAATTTTCTTATATATGTGTCCTTGGGGTATAGGACTCAAGTCACAGTTCATACAACTCAGGACATTTACCTACCCATTTAACAGTGTCTCCAGAAAAAAAGAATTAGTAAATTTTACTAGTCAATATTATAAAATGGTCTAAAGTTACCCCCAACAGCAGCAAGTCACAAAAGAAAGACCATTCTTTTTCTCCCCAAATTACACTTCTCTCAAGTGGGCTTTCCTACCTTTCTTTATTTCTCTAAAGCTCCCTTTTAAAATAACAGACTTACATAATAACTTTTAAAGAAAATGTGATCTATCTTTCCCTAGCCACACCAGCCATCAGAGAGATAAGGGGAGTCACAAAACCACTATTTTCCTGGATTTTTCCTATCTTCTATTTTGAAGAGCAATTTTCTTCAAATTCTTCCACAGGGCTGCGATTTCCCAGTGGGTGCATAGTGAATATGCCACAAGTCAACCTTCCAGGCTACCATTTCGGCTCCTCTTCTGTTTCAGCTTATTTTGATGGTGGGATGCTTAATTTTGTATGTCAACTTGACTGGCCACAGGGTGCCCAGATTAAACAATATTTCTGCGTGTATCTGCGAGGGTGTTTCTGGGTGAGATTAACATTTGAATTGATGGACATAGGAAA
The DNA here is from genome assembly GCF_963455305.1 of Plecotus auritus. Taxonomy (NCBI): domain Eukaryota; kingdom Metazoa; phylum Chordata; class Mammalia; order Chiroptera; family Vespertilionidae; genus Plecotus; species Plecotus auritus. The sequence continues at coordinate 167,410,957 of NC_137772.1, forward strand.
GTAGATTCCCTCCCCAGTGTGGGTGGGCATCATTCAATCCATTGAAGGCCTGATAGACATCTCAGCCTCCACAATTGTGTGAGCCAATTCCTTATAATAACACACCTCTCTCTCTTTCATTGTGTGTGTGTGTGCGCGCGCGCGTGCACACACACACACACACATACACACACACTAGTGGTTCTGTTTCTCTGGAGAACCCTGATTAATACAGATAGTGTTGATAGGGGGGACCTACAACCTGATAGATAGAGCACCTGAATTAATCTAAAGAGTAATCATATTATTTTATTTTATTTTTTTAAAAATATATTTTATTGATTTTTTACAGAGTGGAAGGGAGAGGAGGGATAGAGTTAGAAACATCGATGAGAGAGAAACATCGATCAGCTGCCTCTTGCACGCCCCCTACTGGGGATGTGCCCGCAACCAAGGTACATGCCCTTGACCGGAATCGAACCTGGGACCCTTGAGTCCGCAGGCCGACGCTCTATCCACTGAGCCAAACCGGTTTTGGCAAGTAATCATATTATTTTAAATCTTAGAACACATATACTTATGTGCATAGGAGGTTAAGTTTCTTATGTATGAATAGGGAGTTAAGTTTTCCTTAAAGTTTCCTTTTCAAGGCCTGTGCAAAGCGATTGAGGAGGTGACTCAGCTGGTCCCAAATTTGCTCCTGGACACATGAAATACTCCTGACAGGTCACTTAACCCTTTCAAGCCTTAGATTTGCTCTTTGTAAAGCTAGGAGTTGCATTGGAGAGTCCCTTTTGATTTGAATGATTCCCTGGTTTAGATCATCACTTTTATTTTTTAAAACATGTTTTTATTGATTTTATAGAGAGGAAGGGAGAGGGATAGAGAGTTAGAAACATCGATGAGAGAGAAACATCAATCAGCTGCCTCCTGCAAGCCCCCTAATGGGTATCAAGCCCGAACCAAGAACATGCCCTTGACCAGAACTGAACCCGGGACTCTCAGTCCAAGGGCCAATGCTCTATTCACTGAGCCACACTAGTTAGGGTCATCACTTTTATTTTAATACTAGGAACCCAGCGTGCGATTCGAAATCGCGTGGTGCCGCCCACCCTTCAGTCGCTGGTCCTGCCCTGCCTTGCTCCCCGAGCCCTGCAGCATCCCCGGCCGCTGCCAGTCTGGCCCTGCCTCCCTCTCTGGCCCTTGAAGCAGCCGTGGCTGCTGCTGATCAGGCCCTCCCCCAGTGCAGGCAAGGAGGCCCCTGCCGCCCCACCCCCCAATGCTGCACACTGCACGTGCAACCTCCTCCTGTCCAGTCAACCCGTTACAACATCCTGGTTAATCCTGGTTAATTAGCATATTTCTCTATTTTATATATATATATATATATATATATATATATATATATTACATTATTACCAAATACTATAATCATTTTCTGCTTTTTGTGACTAATAGAGAGTGAATGGATGTGTCCTGATGATCACTCTAGTAAATGTTAACTAGGCCCCACACCCTTTTATTGTTGTGATCATCTCCCATCCTAAATGGGAAAACAGACCATCAGGAAGTAGTAGCCTTCCTCAAATTTATGTTGCAGAGCTAGGATTTAAAAACAGGCTGCTTAGCTGCAAAATCCTTGTTGTTTCTACTAAGTCTTTTTATGAATCACATCTGTGACTTTTTTGTGTTCAAATACTAAATCTGATTGCAATCCTCAATTGCATCATTATTACTGGGTAAAGATACTAAAACTTTATGACTACACACTTCACAACTCAGCTCCAGAGAAAGCATTAGAGTGAAAATCAGCAAGTACATATTAGAGCAAACATCTAGAATCATATGTCAACAGTAATGGAAACATACAGCCAATGCTGAGCATAGTAATCGAAACATACACTGCATACACTCCCATAGCTAACGGGCAATCTACATTGAGCATGGCCTATAGAAATATAATAAAATTTTAAAATATTAATCTCTTCTCTCTCTTCCTTATCCATCTTGAGGCTGCCTTCAAGCAGTCAGTAGTAGCAGTGTGGCTTTGAGGAGAAAGGATTATTAGACAAAGGGAGAGAAACCACTGGTGTGCAGTGTTTTGGCATATAAAGTAAGCTGTTTAGAATGAAAAGGGAAATCCTTGTAGATAGTGGAACATGGGGCCTATGGGGAGGATCCCTATTGACTGCCCCTGGCCTGCACTAATGACAGCAGAGATTTGGAGTCCCTTCCTTTTTCAGCTAAAGCACGAGGCAGGATTACAGGAAGAACAGACAGAGAGAAAGGAATCCTTTACTAGTACATTTCTGCAGGAAGCTGAGGCTCTTCCCCAAGTGGCCCATTAATAAAACCCAACACAATCAAAATAGTTAAAGCTTTGGTAACAGAATATGGTGTGGAATACCACCCAGGATGCAAGCAGGGTTTCCTGGCCTCACAAGCAAGGCAGACCAGAATAGCACTGCAAAGGCTTTGGACTATACACTGCCATTTGAGCCACAGTCCACAAATGAGAGATGGATGTACATTCCGAACCGAAGTACTGCCAACTGAGGGGAGAGATTTAAACAGCAACCAGAGGCACAGAGTATAATATTCCAAACATTCAAACTACAATTACCAAGAACCAGGAAAATCTCAAGTCAATTGAGAAAAGACAAGAGATAACAAGGCCAAGAAAACAAAGGTAGAATTATCTGCCAAGAACTTTAAAGGAGATATTATAAGAATGCTCTAGTAAGCAATCATAAATACCCCGGAAACCAATGGAAAAAATAGTCTCAGCAAAGAAACAGATGATGCCATATAGAGATTTAAATGTGAAAAATAGCTGAAATTTAAAAACTCATTGGATGGGCTCAGAGACCATATATTTAGAATACAGAAAGGATTCTCAAAACTTAAGAGTAAGAACACAAGCAACCTAATTAAAAAATAGGCAATCACTTAATCAGACTCTTCCCTATGTACAGGTGAGATAAGTACATGAAAAGATGTCCAACATCATTAACCATTAATTAGATGTAACTTAAAACCCCAACTAGATATGATTTTACAGCCACTAGAATTGCTGAGACATGAACTGCTTACTGTAGCATGCTAGGGAGGATGGGGAGCAACTGGATCTCTCCTACATTGCTTGTGGAATTTAAAATGGCACAAACAGCCCTGGCCAGTGTTTCTCAGTGGTTGAGCATCAGCCTGTGCACCTAAGATCAAGGGCATATGCCTGGGTTGCAGGTTTGATCCCGGCCCTGGTCAGGGGGAGTGGGGGAGGCAACCAACCAATGTGTCTCTCTCACATTGATGTCTCTCTCTTTCTCTCTCTCTCTCTCTCTCTGCTCCCTTCCCTTCCACTCTCTAAAAAAATCAATGGGAAAAGTATCCTCGGGTGAGGATTAGCAAAAAAAAAAAAAAAAAAAAAAAAAAAAAAATGGTACAAACACTCTGGAAAACATTTTAAGTTAAACATACATTTATAAAATTTCCAGAAATCCCACTCCTGAGTATTTAACTTAGAGAAATAAGAACTTGTATTCATGCAAATACATCTACATGAATACATGGATATGACAGCCTAATTTATAGTAATAGTAAAAAACTGGAAACAACCCAAATATACTTCAATGGGTAAATGGATAAACAAACCAAGGTATATTATTTGAACAGAATACTACCCAACAATAAAATGAAACATGCTATTGATGTCTGCTACAATTTGGATAAATTCCAAGAAAATTATGCTGAGTGCAAAAAGCCAGTCTCAAAAGAATACATATGGAATGATTTCATCTACATAACAATCTGAAAAGAACAAAATTGAATGATGGAGAACAGATCAGTGGTGCTATGAGGGAGTTCCTTTGTGGTGGTGAAACACATTATTATAATTATGGCAGTGGTTACATAAATGTATGTATGATAAAATTTCATAGAATACACACAAAGGATGGCATGTAAAAAACTGAAAACTGATGAAATATGAACATGGTCTGAAGTTGATAGTATTTGTATGCTAATATTAACGTCCTGGTTTTGACTATTGTACTATGGTTATTTATAATGTTATCGCTGGAGGAATGTAGATTAAAGGTAAATGGGACCTCTGGAGCTTTTGCAATTTTTCTTTGAGCCTAAAAAAATTCCAAAATTTAGGAATCATCTAAATCTCATATAAATACACTAGAGGCCTGATGCACGAAATTCGTGTAGGGGGCTTGGCCCTTGCACCCCCAGCTTCGTCAGGAAGGTCGTTTAGAAGGATGTCCAGAAGATCGTTCGGCTGTCCAGTCTAATTTGCATATTACGCTTTTATTATTATAGATAGTGATCGTGTATCAGATAATATTTAACTTATTAATGTTGGTACTATCAAGATGACAAAGCTTGTTCAAGAAGTCTTGAAAGACAGATGTTTATACAGCCAACTAAAGAATGATGCTGAGCCAGGCCAGTGTGGCTCATTGGTTGAACATAGACCTATGAACCAGGAGGGTACAGTTCAATTCCTGGTCAGGGCACATGCTTGGGTTTCAGGCTCAATCCCCAGTAGGAGGCATACAGGAGGCAACCGATCAATGATTCTGTTTCATCATTGATGTTTCTATTCCTCTCTCCTTCTCCTTTCCTGTCTCTGAAAGCAATAAACACATATTTTTTAAATGATGCTGAAATGAGATTACTAAGATACAACACTGTTTAAAAGGCAATAAAGTTATAACATTTGGATATACATACACTTTCACTTTTGCATCTTTGTTGGGCAAAAAATCAATAATAGCACTAATTCTTGGGTGGAAGTAGACCATAGGAAAAGCCACCTATATTAACCTATTTAGAGTATTCGAAGGGTCACACCTGAATATAATAAAATTGTGTTTAATAAATCATTAAGACAGCATTTCTAATTTGAAGAGATCAACCAGAGAACTTGTATGCATATATATGTACACGTGGATTCAGATAAGAGTGTGGTGAGGGCCTGGGGCAGTGAGGCAGGGAAGGCTAGATGAGTCAATGGAGGGGAAAATGGGACATACGTATACTTTCAACAATAAAGATTTAAGAAAAAAAGAAAAAAATTACTCTGTCTAGGGTTAAAAAAAAAAAAGGTGAAGGAATTAAGCAAAAAAACCCACAAAAAAAAAAAAAAAAACAACTCATAGACAGAAAACAGCATGGTAATTACCAGAGGGAAAAAAGGGTGTGGGGAAAGGTAGAAGAGAGTAAAAGAGGGATAAATGGTGATGGAAGGAGACTTGAACTGGAGTGGTGACTACACAATATAGTATACAGATGATGTATTATAGAACTGTACACCTGAAACCTATATAACTTTATTAACCAACGTCACCCCAATAAATTCAATATAAATAAACTTAAGAAATTATTCTATACAAACATCAGTTATTTTAGTAGAAAGAAGGTATTGGAAAGCATAATGTACATCAGATGCTAGAGAGAAATAAAATAAACCCACAATTTTCCAATAGTAAATTTTCTTGATGGCTCTAACTTCTAGAATAAAGAACATCAGAATGCTGATTGAAGATTGCCCACCCCTACCATTTGTTTCTGATCCAGGTGAAGGGATGCTGCAAAATCTACTTGTCTGAAAGATAACTCTGGGATATCAGCAGAATTAGACACTAAAAGAAGCCAGCAGAGGGTACTTTAGATGTGGTACATTTCTAATTAAACCACAGACCAAACATTTTATTTTTTCCCTGTTAATTGTACAGTGTTTGATTTCTCTAGAGAAATTTAGGTCTGGTAAACATTTTTCCCGAATGCTTTGCAGGCAGGTTCTAATGTATTGACATTGAAGGAATGATCCAATTAGTATGTGATTAATTGTGGGCTGTTGTTGGTCTTAGACTGATTACATTGACGATTTATGGAGCAGGATCAGTATTTGGCTCAAATGTCTTCACTTAAGTCATCAACTTCTACCTAGGGATCAGAACTACACTGAGAAAATATTGCAAGCAGAAGCTCGTGTAATAATTATTCAACTAATTCTCATTGTCACTCAGAGACATTCTACTAAGCAGTGGTAATTACAATTGCAGCACTGTTTTACAATTAAGGAATATTTTATTTTCTACACATACATATAGAACTACCCTGCACTTGCTGTGCAAATTTCCAGTGTTTTAGCAACAGAGACAAATGAAATTTATCCCCATGCAAATTTAATTGCAACATGATACATGGGAAAATGAATGATATTACATAGATTAGAAAGATAATTAGAAATTCAAAATGTAATTTTTAATGAACCCAATTGACACACACTAAAATTAAATGCAATCATTGGCTTCAACACATGATTTTTCCATTATTCTTTAGTGTGGCATTGAAATTCAAGATGTGAAGAAAAGAAAATGTTCAGGATATACTAATTATGACAAGAAAAGAGTATGAATTCAGGTTTCCCTTCAGGGGTTTCTTTTAAATAGATGACTGATAACTAGAAAAAATTCTCTTCATCTACTACTTCTGAGATGCCTTGCTGTGTTTTGTTAATGTTCTCTTCTATTTTATTTGTAATATCTTAGCTGGTTGGGAATCTTCCAAATCCATCCTTTGATTCCTTGTGTCATATGGTTCACTTAATCATGGTAGAGATAGGAACCAATTAAAGAACATAAAGGGTCTAATATTAAGGCCATAGAATAAGAAATATTTCTATTGCTATTTAACAAATTACTTTTTTGATGGGTGTTTTAAAAAATATTGTTGAAATTTATTCACTGCATGGAGTAGAAACTAAATAATTATCCTTTCCTAAATCTGAGGTAGAGTCTTTTGCTACCCTATATAGGGTACAGACAGATTTTTGTTTGTGCTTGCTTTTGAAGAAGAATAAAGATAAAATTACGAAATCTACTACATGACTTGAAAATATAATAGGGCTTACTTTGATCTGAAAAGAGTGCTGTTTTACAAAAGGAGGAAAAATGACTCATTGCACTGTGTTGAAACAAACTAAAACTTCCATTACATTTTGTTGTTGCTATTAGAAATAATATAAATCACATTTTTAACCCTTCCCACCTGCCCAACACTGGAAACAATTACTATCCAATCTTTCATATTTATCATTGCTATACATGTTTTCTATTTTAAAGTGTACATACATATAGGTTTATATATGCACACACATAAATGTTTTACTGCTTTTATATGAATAATCACACACTGTATATATTTTTCTGCGAATTACCTTTTTTTACCAACCTTATGTTTGTGAGATTTATCCATGTTAAAATACGCATCTCTAATTAGTTCATTTTCACTGGTGAATAGTATTTCACGACGTATGTGTAACATTTATTTCACTATTGATGAATATTTAGTCATTTCCAGTTATTTTTTTTAAATTTCTTTATTGATTAAGGTATTACATATGTATCCTTATTCCCCCATTACCCCCCACCTCCCATTCATGCCGCCACCCCCCTGTTGTATGTGTCCATTGATTAGGCTTACATGCATGCATATAAGTCCTTTGGTTGATTTCTCCCCCTTACCCCAACCCTCCCCTACCTTCCCTGAGGTTTGACGTTCTGATTGATGTTTCTCTGTCTCTGGATCTATTTTTGTTCATCAGTTTATGTTGTTCGTTATATTCCACAAATGACTGAGATCATGTGATATTGATCTTTCTCTGCCTGGCTTATTTCACTTAGCATAATGCTCTCCATCTCCCTCCATGTTGTTGAAAATGGTAAGAATTCCTCCTTTTTAACCACAGTGTAGTATTCCATTGTGTAGATGTACCACTGTTTTTTAATCCAGTCATCTGCTGATGGGCACTTAGGCTGTTTCCAAATCTTAGCTATGGTGAATTGTGCTGCTATGAACATAGGGGTGCATATATCCTTAATGATTCGTGTTTCTAGTTTCTTGGGATATATTCCTAGAAGTGGGATCACTGGGTCAAATGGGAGTTCCATTTTTAGTGTTTGGATGAAACTGCATACTGTTCTCCACAGTGGCTGCACCAGTCTGCATTCCCACCAGCAGTGCAAGAGGGTTCCTTTTTCTCCGCATCCTTGCCAGCACTTGTCGTTGGTTGATTTGTTGATGATAGCCATTCTGACAGGTGTGAGATGATACCTCATTGTTGTTTTGATTTGCATCTCTCTGATGAGTAGTGACTTTGAGCAGGTTTTCATATGTCCCTTGGCCTTCCTTCTGTCTTCTTTCAAAAAGTGTCTATTTAGATCAGTTGCTCATTTTTTGATTGGGTTGTTTATCTTCTTTTTGTTAAGCTGTATGAGTTCTCTGTAAATGTTGGAGATTAAACCCTTATCGTTGATATAATTGGCAAATATGTTCTCCCATGCAGTGGGCTTTCTTGTTGATTTATTGATGGTCTCCTTTGCTGTGAAAAAGCTTTTTATTTTGATGCAGTCCCATTTGTTTATTTTCTCTTTAGTTTCCATTGTCCTAGGAGCAGTATCAGTGAAGAAATTGCTTCGGCATATGTCAGAGATTTTTCTGGCTGTGGATCTAGTATTTTTATGGTTTCTCCTCATATGTTTAAGTCCTTGATTCATTTTGAGTTTATTTTGCATATGGTGTAAGTTGGTGGTCTAGTTTCATTTATTTGCATGTATCTGTCCAATTTTCCCAACACCATTTATTGAAGAGACTGTCCTGACTCCATTGTATGTTCATGCCTCCTTTGTTAAATATTAATTGAGCATAGTGATTTGGGTCGATTTCTGGGTTCTCTACTCTATTCCATTGATCTATATGTCTGTTCTTGTGCCAGTACCAGGCAGTTTTGAGAACAGTGGCTTTGTAATATAGCTTGAAATCTGGTATTGAGATCCCACCTACTTTGTTCTTCTTTCTCAGGACTACTGTGGCTATTTGGGGTCTTTTTTTATTCCAGATAAATTTTTAGACAGTTCTTTCTAGGTCTGTGAAATATGGCATTGGTATTTTATTGGGGAGTGCATTGAATCTATAGATTGCTTTGGGTAGGATGGACATTTTAATGATGTTGATTCTACCAATCCATGAACATGGTATGATCTTCCATTTGTTTACATCTTCCTCTATCTCTTTTTTCAGTGTCCTGTAGTTTTCTGTGTATAGGTCTTTTACCTCCTTAGTTAAGTTTATTCCTAGGCATCTTAATTTTTTTGGTGCGATGGTAAATAGGATTGCTTTTTTAGTCTCTCTTTCTGTAAGTTCACTATTGGTGTATATAAATGCCATAGATTTCTTGGCATTAATTTTGTATCCTGCTACATTGCCGAATTCATTTATTAAGTCTATTAGTTTTTTGATGGAGTCTTTCAGGTTTTTTATGTACAATATCATGTTATCTGCAAATAAGGACAGCTTTACTTCTTCTTTTCCAATTTGGATGCCTTTTATTTCTTCTTCTTGTCTAATTGCAATGGCTAATACTTCCAGTACTCTGTCAAACAGGAGTGGTGAGAGTGGGCATCCCTGTCTTGTTCCTGTTCTTAGGGAAAATGGTTTTAGTTTTTGCCCATTGAGTATGATGTTAGCTGTGGCTTTATCATATATAGCTTTTATTATGTTGAGGTATGATCTTTCTATTCCCACCTTGTTGAGAGTTATTATCAAGAAAGGGTGTTGGATTTTTTCAAATGCTCTTTCTGCATCAATTGATATGACTATGTGATTTTTATCTCTCAATTTGTTTATGTGATGTATCACGTTTATTGATTTGCGGATATCATACCATCCTTGCATTCCTGGGATAAATTCTACTTGGTCATAGTGTATGATCTTTCTGATGTACTGCTGGATCTGATTTGCTAGAATTTTGTTGAGGATTTTGGCCTCTATGTTCATGAGGGATATTGGCCTGTAATTCTCTTTCATTGTGTTGTCTTTATCTGGTTTTGGTATTAGAGTGAGGCTGGCTTCATAGAAGGAGCTTGGAAGTGTTCCTTCCTCTTGAATTTTTTGGAATAGTCTGAGGAGGATAGGTTTTAGTTCTTCCTTGAATGTTTGGTAAAACTCCCCTGTGAAGCTATCTGGCCCTGGGCTTTTGATTGCTGAAAGCTTTTTGATGACTGCTTCAATTTCTTCCATAGTTATTGGCCTATTGAATGTTTAGATTCTTCATGATTGAGTTTTGTATCGTTATATTTTTCTAGAAATATGTCCATTTCCTCCAGGTTGTCCCGTTTGTTGGAATAGAGTTGTTCATAGTATTTTTTAACAATCCTTTGTATTTCTGTGGGATCTGTTGTTATTTCACCTCTTTCATTTCGGATTTTGTTTATTTGGATCCTCTCTCTTTGCTTCTTGGAGAACCTGGCTAGAGTTTCATCAATCTTGTTTATCCTTTCAAAGAACCAGCTCTTGGTTTTGTTGCTCTTTTGTATTTTTTTTTTTTGTCTCAATGTTGTTTATCTCCGCTCTGATCTTTATTATTTCCTTGCTTCTGCTTACACTGGGCTTTTCTTGTTGCTCTCTTTCTAACTCTTTGAGTTGTAGGGTTAGGTAATTTATTAGCATTGTTTTTTTTGTTTGTTTGTTTTTTGTTTTTTTGTTTTGTTTTGTTTGTTTGTTTTTGCAGTAGGCTTGTAGAGCTATGAACTTCCCTCTCAAGACTGATTTTGCTGTGTTCCACAGATTTTGGATTGTTGTGTTTTCATTGTCATTTGTTGCCATGATGTTTTTTATTTCTTCCTTGATCTCTCTGGTAACCCAGTCATTATTTAATAGCATGCTGTTTAGTCTCCATATGTTTGATTTTTTTGGATTGTTTTTATTGTAGTTGATTTCCAGTTTTATGCCACTGTGATCTGAGAAGATGCTTGATATAATTTCTCTCTTCTTGAATTTGAAGAGACTTTGCCTATGACCCAACATATGGTCTAACTTTGAAAATGACCCATGTGCACTGAGAAGAATGTATATTCTGTGGCTTTGGGTGAAATGTTCTGAAGATGTCAATTAATTCCATCTGATCTAGTGAGTCATTTAGGATTGATGTTTCATTGCTGATTTTTTTGTTTAGAGGATTTGTCCAATGGTGATAGTGGGGTATTAAAGTCTCCTACTATGACTGTATTGCTGTCAATCTCTCCTTTGATATCCTCCAGGAGTTTTTTTTTTTAATGTATTTGGGTGCTCCTGTATTGCATGCGTATATGTTTACCAGAGTTATTTCTTCTTGTTGGATTGCTCCCTTTAGTATTATGAAGTAGCCTTCCTTATCTCTTGTTATGTCCTTCACTTTGAGATCTAATTTGTCAGATATAAGTATTGCTACCACAGCTTTTCTTTCATTTCCATTTGCCTGAAAAACCTTTTTCCATCCCTTCACCCTCAGTCTGTGTGCGCCTTTTTTTCTGAGGTGGGTTTCTTATAGACAGCAGATATATGGGTCGTGTTTTCTTATCCATTCCGTTACCTTATGTCTTTTGATTGGGGCGTTTAATCCATTTCCATTTAAAGTGATTATTGACTAGAGGCCCGTTTCCAGAAATTCGTGCACGGGGGGGCAGGGGGGTGTCCCTCAGCCCAGCATGTACCCTTTTCAATCTAGGACATCCCTCTCACAATCAAGGACTGCTAGCTCCCAACTGCTCGCCTGCCTGCCTTCCTAATTGCCCCTAACCACTTCTGCCTGCCAGCCTGATCACCCCCTAACCATTCCCCTGCCAGCCTGATTGATGTCTAACTGCTCCCCTGCCAGCCTGTTTGCCCCCAACTTCCCTCCTCTGCCAACCTGGTCACCCCTAACTGGTCTCCCCTGCAGGCTTAATCGCCCACAGCTGCCCTCCCTTGCAAGCCTGGTCCCTCCCAACTGCTCACCCCTGATGGCCATTTTGTGGTGGCCATCTTGTGTCCACATGGGGGCAGGATCTTTGACCACATGGGGGCAGCCATCTTGTGTGTTGGAGTGATGGTCAATCTACATATTACTCTTTTATTAGATAGGATAGAGGTCTGGTGCATGGGTGGGGGCCAGCAGGTTTGCCCTGAAGGATGTCCCGGATCAGGGTGGGGGTTCTCTTGGGGTGTGGGGCAGCCTGGGCGAGGGGCCTGTGGTGGTTTGCTGGCCGGCCACGCCCCCTGGTGACCCAAGCCCTAGTATCTGGAATTTATTTTTTTTCTACAACTGACACTTTGTAGCCTGGAGTGGAGCCAAGCCTTCTGCTCCCTCCGTGGTGGCAGCCATTTCTGTTGGGATTTATTTATCTTCTATAATTGAAACTTTGTAGCCTTAAGTGGAGGCCAAAGCAGGCCAGGGCTGCAGAAGCTTGGCTTCCTCCATCACAAGGGCAACCCTAGCCTCCTGCTCTCTCCAGCTCCATGGCTGCTGCCATTTTTGTTGGGATTTAGTTATCTTCTATAATTGAAACTTTGTAGGCTTAATCGGAGGTCTGGGTGGACCAGGGTGTGTGGAAAGCTTGGCTTCCTCCATCGCCGGGGAAACCCAAGCCTCCCTCCTGCTCTCTCCGTGGCCACAGCCATCTTGGTTGGGTTCATTTGCATACTCACTCTTGATTGGCTAATGGGCGTGGCATGTGGGCATAGCTTGTGGGGGTAGCAGAGAGATGGTTAATTTGCATATTACTCTTTTATTAGATAGGATAGGTACTTATTTGTCGTCATTTTTATTCTTTACCCATGTGTTCCTTCTTCGCTTCCTATTTCTTTTTTCTACAGCAGACCCTTTAGCATTTCTTGCATTGCTAGTTTGGTGGTAACAAATTCCCTTAGTCCTTTTTTGTCTGTGAAGCTCCTGATTTCACCTTCAGTTTTGATTGATAGCCTTGCTGGGTACAGTATTCTTGGATTCAGACCCTTCCTTTGCATGACTTTGTATATTTCATTCCATTCCCTTCTGGCCTGATGAGTTTCTGTTGAGAAATCAGTTGCTAGTCTGATGGGGGTTCCTTTGTATGTAACTTTCTGTCTCTCTCTTGCCGCTTTTAAGATTCTTTCTTTATTGTTGGTGTTTCTAAATTTAATTATAATGTGCCTTGGTGTCGGTCTTTTGGGGTTCATTTTGCTTGGGACTCTGTGAGCTTCTTGGATTTGTGTGGGTTTTTCTTCTCTATATCAGGGACGTTTTCTGTCATTATTTCTTCAAACAGGTTTTCTATTCCTTGCTCCATTTTCCTCTCCTTCTGGCTCCCCTATTATTCAGATGTTGTTTTGTTTTGTGTTGTCCCAAAGTTCCCTTAGGCTCTCCTCCTTTTTTTTATTTTTTATTTTTCTAAAAGCTGCTCTACTTGGGTATTTTTTCCTACCTTGTCTTCTAGCTCATTGATGTGGTCCTCTGCTTCTTCTAGTCTACTCTTGATGCTTTCTATTGAGTTCTTTACAACAGCGATGTCATTTTTCATTTCTTCTTGGTTCTTCTTCATTTCCTCTTGGTTCTTACTCATATTGTCGAATTTGTCTTCCATTCTTTTCAGCCACCTTATGACCATTTCTCTGAATTCTTTCTCTCGCAGGTTGCTTGCCTCCATTTTGTTTACTTCCTTTTCTGGTGATGCCTGCTTTTCTTTCATATGCGGGCTGTTTCTTTGTCTCCCCATGGTCTCTCTTCTCCGGGTGTCTGGTTATGTAGTTCTCTCTCTCCTGCATTAATTTAAAGGCACAAAATACAACACAACCAGGTACAACACACAAGGCACTAAACAGAAATGTATTCACAATATTAATAACCCCAAATAAAGGTGACCACCAGAGAAAAGCAAATTAGGGGATAGGAGAGAAAGAAGAAGAGAAAAAAGAAAGAAAAAAAAAAGAAAGGAGTGCCAAAATGAAATTGGGAAAAGGAAAAAAAAAGTAAGAGAAAAGAAAGAGAATAAGAAAGAAAAGGAGAACAAACTATATATATGGGTAGAAAACTCCAATAGAACAACCACTAATCCCAGCAAATGCCAGCAACAAGTACCTGGAAATGAATACAAACTACAAACAACAATTAATATCAAGTGAGGTGAGGAAAAACAGATGCAAAAAACAAACAAAAACAAAGCAAACAAAACAAAACAAAAAAAAGAATAAACAAAACAATCTCACAAACAAGCATAAAAAAATCGATATAATCAACATTCAAGCAAACAACAACAAAAGGACAGAGACAAACAATTTTTTGGATAGTGAAGACAGAGAAGAGAGAGGTGTGAATGAACTCGGAGCAGGGAATTGGAAATCAGATATATAAGTAGGGTGAAATTTTAACAGGGGGTAAAAAGAAAGAATAGGGAAAATCTAAAGCAGGAAAAGGGTAAGAGAAACAGGACAACAAAAGGGCAAAAGTTAGGAAGAGAGTGATGGCATAAAGGTAGAGTTGAGATAGAGTAGAATGATGCTAAAGGAAAGATGAAAATAGAATGTGGAACACTAATCTCAAAGTCAAATAAAAAGAAAATTACATGACACTTTTTTAAAAATAAGGTAAAATATTAGTAGTAATAATACTGATTGAAAATAAAAATGTAATAATTAAAAAGGTAAAATCAAGTGAGGAAAAAAGAAAAAAATTAGTTTCTTAAGTAAAAGATGAAAAATAAAAAATAATAAAAAAATGTGCAGTAATGAAGGTCATTCACTTCCTCTATTGTTTTGTTTGGCACGCCTGTTTCCCAGTCAGGACAGTATTGCAGTTCCCTGCATTTCACTGCTCCTCAGTGTTGTAAGCCAGTCCTGATTTTTAAGCAGGCGGTGTGTCTTACTTTCTTGTATTTCTTTATTTGTGATTACACAAGAGTCAATTTGTGATTCAGCCCCAGGGTGGCAATGTTTCTGGGTTGACCTCTGGGTCTATAGGTCCTCTCTAGCCTGTGCTTAGATCCTGCTTTCCCTGTGGCACTCAGTACCGGTGTGTGGGAGTGGGCTGCCCCAGAGCTGGTTCTCTGACGATCACTCCCTGCTCTGATCCCCAGGTTCCAGAAAAACAACTTTCCCCTTCAGTCTCCTAGGGTGTCCCCAATTGGGTGATCCTATGTATTGGGCTCAGTAATCAGAAACAAGGATTCAAAGAGGAGAAAGCGCAAGTGTGCGAACTCCAGGTCTGTGTGCAAGCCTGCGAAATCCCCTTTTCCCTCTTGTGTCCAAGCAGCTAGCACACTCCAAAAATTTTTAGGCTGTCCTTCTGAATCAGATCAAAATGGGTTGCTTTTTAGAGATCCCCTCTGTTAGCAGCTCTGAGGACCCCCTTCCACATTCATGGATCACACCAGCCCCAACAGCCATGGATTTTTCTAGGCATAGACTTCTCCCGGTCCTCCAGCTCCCGCAATGCGTGCATTTCTCTGTCCTGCTGGGACCAGAGACATCACCTTATCCCAGGTGAAATCTGACCTTTCCATGGTCGAGTATAGAGCTCCTCTGAATCCACGTGTTTGCGCCAATTGGAGACCGGTGCTCTGGGGTTCACAGCTATTCGGTGGGTGCTGCAGTTGTAGATTTTTAGGCTTCAGATAACATCCACTTTCCCCTTCAAGATGGTGTGGTCTCCGCATCTGAGCCAGTGGCTCCAGGAGAGAACCCAGCAGCAGTGAGGGTTGCCTGGTCAGGGGAACCCCGTCCAGCAGTCCCCCACCTTCTACTGGCGTATAGCTGTCCCTTAACTCTCCAACAGACAATCCCTGTGTGACCTTCGGCTGTTCTTTCTATCTGCTCCAGGACAAGGCTCGGGACACATCTGCCTATTCTGCCGCCATTTTTCCACCCAGTTATTTTTTATTACAAAGGATGCTGCTGTAACAATTCTGGCATAAGTTATCATTTCTATACATATAAGAATTTCTTTAAGGCAGTAGTCTTGAAACAGGAGTCTGTTTACCCTTTGGGGCATGTACAAATTTTCCAATCATACAGCAATAAAGATAATTATAAGGTATAGAGTTCCATATCATGAGCTTCCATGTGAACTCCTTCATAATTA
The DNA here is from genome assembly GCF_963455305.1 of Plecotus auritus. Classification (NCBI taxonomy): domain Eukaryota; kingdom Metazoa; phylum Chordata; class Mammalia; order Chiroptera; family Vespertilionidae; genus Plecotus; species Plecotus auritus. Next base: position 167,426,858 of record NC_137772.1, read on the forward strand.
TCCTCATATTTTACAAAATAATTTACATATTCATAACAGCAACACTCTGATACATGAATCTGATGTCTTTCTCCAGTTACTTAGGTGCTCTTTAATTTGCTTCAACAAAATTCTGTAAAATTCTTCATAAAGTTCTTCCATATATTTTGATATGTTTATTTATAGCCACATTAAGCCTCTTTTCTTAAATTATGTTTAAACTGTCTGTGTCTATATATAGTAATGTGACTGATTTCTGAATATTAGGAAGCTCATAAATGCTCATCATTTTTCTGCACTTTCTCTATAGTTTCCTATGTAAAAGAGATAATAAAATTATTTTTGAATGATGATAACTTTTTAAAAAATTTAAATCCTAAATGATTTGATTTCTTTTTCTGGTCTTATTTCAGTTGGTAGAAACTCCATTAAAATCTTGAAACCAGACAGGGAAATATAGATTTGTTCCACTTTGTTTTGCTTTTGAGGGGATAGGTAAAATCTGTGAATATTCATTTAGTTTCTTTGATGATTAAGTTATTCATTTTTTAAAACTTTTTCTTAAGTTTCTGTAGTAAATTATATTTTTGTTCAAAAAATCCCCCTTTTTCTAAGTTTTTGATTAATTGGCATATAGTTACTTGTGATATATCAGGTTGTTACAATGGGACTTCTTCTGTCTCAGCCTTAGCTGAAAACCCAAGACAACACAATAGCTATTGGCTATTGAGCACCTTGCTTTAAAATATATATATATATATATATATATATATATATATATATATATATATATATATATATATTTCAAAGAGGAAGGGAAAGGGAGAGAGATGGAAACATCAATGATGAGAACCAGTGATCAGCTGCCCCCTACTGGGGATCAAGCCTGCAACACACGCATGTGCTCTGACCAGGAATCAAATCATGACCTTCTGGTTCATAGGTTGATGCTCAACCACTGAGCCACACTGGACAGGCCAAACACCTCACTTCTTAAAGCAAGTTACCACTTATGATATTGCCCGTGTTTTGCACCTCCACTGTCATGGTATAAAGAGTAAGGTTTGGAGGGAACTTGTAATGAGATCTTCACATCCTCCTCCCTTTGTGTGGGACAGAAACAATTTCCCCTTGCCTTAGGAAGTAGAGTGATCAGGACTTAAAGAGAATCAAAAAGAGAAATTCATGTGTGTCTCCTGGAGTTGAGACTATGTAGGGAATGGTGCTTAATTTTCATAAAAACAAATTAAAAACAAGAGGTGGTGCCCTAGCTGGTTTTGCTCAGTGGATAGCGTCAGCCTACAGACTGAAGGGTCCCAAATTCGATTCTGGTCAAGGGCACAAGCCTGGGCTGCGGGCTAGATCCCCAGTAGGGGGCGTGCAGGAGGCAGCCGATCAATGGTTTTCATCATTGATGTTTCTATCTTTCTTCCCCTCTCCGTTCCTCTCTGAAATCAATAAAAATATATATTAAAAAAAAAAAGAGGTGGTTTGGAGTCAGCCAAGCATCATCTCAAAAAGGATTCAATTTAAGAGCACCATCTGGGGTGGGGGGGGGTGGGGGGAGACAATGTGACCCAGCTAGAAACTCAAGGGCTGAAGGGAAGTTACAACTGGCCAGATATCAGGGGATCCCCAGTGGGGAATGTCTGAGAAAAACATACAAGTGCTCATAAAATAAATACAAATAAGAGTGCCTCTGCCATATCCAGAGTGAAATGTTAGTCACATAAGCATTTCTTGTTCTCTTTTAGTCTCTTTTACCCTAATATCTTCCCAGTGGGGGAAAAAGTGGAGCAGGGAAGAGAGAAGACAACCATCTATGCACCCACTCCCACTCTCACTGAAGACTGACTGGGTCTGAATTGGAAGAAGAAAATATTTTAAGAAGTTCAGAGCATCAATATTAACCAGAACTGGACTTTTATTACTAAATGTAAGTAAGTGTTATTGTTTTTTTGTAAGAGACCAGAAAAAACTATAGACTTGCTAGAGGTTTCATCCAACAGAATATTTTCTTACTATATCTAATAAAGGAAGTATAAGAAACAAAAGAAGTTCATTTCCACTTATATACAAAGAGGTCTAGTCCATTAAATAAACTGGTATGTTCTCTGGTATCATTTTAAGCATTTCTGCTGCATCTGTAATTATGTCCCACTTTGTTACTCATTTTATTATTTGTTTATTCTCTTTATGGATAGATGGAGATAAATACATATTAACTAAATTTTGTATATAGATAGATAGATAGATAGATAGATAGATAGATATAGATATATTGTTTTTTAAAGAGAGAGAGGAGGGAGAGGGAGAGAGAGAAAGAGAGAGAGAGTGAGAGAGAGAAATCAGTATGAGAGAAAAACATCGATCGGCTGCCCTAGGAATTGAGAGGGATTGACCAGGGATCAACGAGGGATTGAACCTGCAACCTGGGTATCTGTCCTAACTGGGAATTGAACCTGAGACCCTTTGGTACACAGGACAATTCTCTAACCACACTGGCCAGGAGTCCATGAATATATTTTATTGAAAAAGCAGTTGAATTATATTTTATTAAAAAAGCAGTTGAGTTATATTTATGTATTTCTTAAATTAATATACCAAATACAAGGGTAATGTTATCTCTCAAGCTGACTTTCTAGTTAAAAAAAAATAAAAAAATGTAAGCATTGCACCAGTCCCTGGTACATGATAAATGTTCAAAAATATTTATTAATAAATGAAAAAGTATATGAAGAATCATAGAGAAAAGACCACTATATGAACAAAATATAGGGTTTTTATGCATTGGGAAGTAATATTCCATTGCCGTGTGATATTAATTTTTTTCATTTGTAATGTTTTTAACATACATTTTACTCTTGAGGTGCAGCAATCAGAAATGCATGTAGTTGTCAAGGTGCAGATAATATTTGTAAAAAGTGCTTTATATTCTATTGCACTGTATATTGATTATATTACTATTGGAAATAATATAAATGTTTGAAAAATTGGAAAGTGGAACATATAACAGAGGGACTCTTTCTACAATCATCTGTGGAGAAAGACTACTAGATATTGCTGTTCACTGATAATATCTGCTGCACATAGTACTGTTCCAAACTGAAAAAAATTACATCATCTATCTATCTATCTATCTATCTATCTATCTATCTATCATCCAAACATATACATGCATCTTGAAAATATATACATACTGATTTTATTAACCTTAGGAATATAAAGCTCTTATACCAGTAATTAGAACAGTAAAATGATTTTCTTTGTGAACAATTCATGGACACTAATGTAATAAAATTTAATTACAATATTCCAACATGCCAAGAACTTGTCAAGCCAATACAAAAGTTTAGGAAGGGCATGAGAATGCTAATGGAGACTAAGTGGTGCCCTGCTGGGATCAGCTTCACTTTGGTAGGTGGCACTAAAGCACTGCTACCTATTTTGGTTTGGATTCTGTTGTTGGAGAAACCCTGTGACTGCCTCTTTCCCCGTCACTGAATTCATTTAACATGCCAATAGACTCTTACCACTGTGTCTGTGGAAAGCATCGAAGTTTCTCTCTGCCTCCTAGCCTGGCGCCTTAAATGAAAAAATGTACTACATACAGTTTTCATAGCTCTTTCAATGCATTATCTCATTTAATCCTCCTAACAGCTTTGGCAGGTAGGTCTTATACTCTATTACTAACTAGGAAAGGCAATTTAATTAGCTTTAGAAAGTACAATTGATTCCCAAGGCTAAATAATTTCTCCAATGTCACAATTAGTAAGGGACGGTGTAGGAATTCAAATTAGTTTCTCCTGACTTCAACATTATGTGCTCTTTCTACCACATATTTCATCAAATCCAGAATTCTTTGAGTCAGTGAATACAGAAATATCTCTATTTTATAGGAGAGAGTTTGTTATAATTAAATGATTTACAAATAAGCCATTAGAAGAGTGAGTACAGATTGGCTTCCTCTTGACAAAACCTTGAATCTATGATTCCTGACTCTTTGCTCTGTCATCTTGCCACCCCCTGATGCTCCCTCAGGGTGTGTGCTGACAGCTCCCTGAAATACCATTCAGGTTTTGATGTTCTTTGGGGCTGAGTCCCACCCTTTCCAGTCCTCAGCATTGTCCAGTCCTCAACACTCAGGGGAAGCCAACACCCTACTTACTTATTTGAAACTTTTTATAAACAATTCTAGTGATAAATATAGCAGTCAGCTTGCACTTCACACAGCCAGGTGGGGATTAAAGAAAAATTCACCTCAGCAAAAAGTGAGAAAACATTTTCCCTGTTCTCCTCAGGAGAGTTTAATCTAAAATGATATCTTTAAAAGCAGAAATTACTTGAAATAAAATTCCATTTATTTTCAAGTAAATGAAAGATGCTTGCATTTGTTTGCACATATATTACTTTTGTCCCAGAAAGATACAGGTAGTTTACAATAATACGTAAATGAAATAAGAGAACAGAGATTAATTTTACAAGCAAAATCATAGGGTTATAAAATTGTCCAGAGAATAAGGGAATGAATAGCTTTGCTATGTATGAGCAACAAATTTGGTCTAAATTTTTAGTTGGGGAGATGGTCACCAAACTTTTTTATTTTTTCTGTTCCAATCTCCTGGAGTTTTGTGAAAAACCCCCAAAGGAAGTTGCAGTTTTTGAGATATACAATGAAACTTACAGTGGAGCAATGCCTTTTATTGGATGACTAAAAATATTGCTTTGCAGGGTTAGATTTGTATAGAATAGGTGGTGATGATGGAAAGGGTTAAAATGTTAAGAATAGGACTGTACACAAAAAAAATTACTGAAGCACCATCCACAATAAATAAAAATATAGATGTAATTAGGTGATCTAAATTTGCCAAAAGCCTGGTTCTCTTAGTAAGGTTAAGTTCATGGTGTGCAGGTGAGGGTAAGTCCATGGTGTGCAGTGAGACTAAGTCCATGGTGTGATGAATTGTCCAATCCTAAAGGGAAGTGGGCAGACAGTGCAGTCAGTGAGTTTTTAGCATCTGACTTGAATAATACTTTTAGTGGCATTTTGTTGCCATGTGTGTTTTCATAAACCATTGAGTTAATAAGTAGCCCGATGCTCGCAGGTGTCCTATGCTTGTTGCCCACTGGGCCTCACCACTGCCCCTTTCCCTGTAGGGTTCTGCTTGGATGACCTTTGGAAGGTGGGAGAGAGGGAGACACCATCGACAGCCTCTGGAGGCCACTGCAGGTAACACCTGGGCAGAAGACAAGGTGTTGAGAATCACCTGCTTTGGGAGCCAGCTCAGACGGGAAGCTGCAGAGATGACTGAGATTTAGCAAGGTTTCCAGGGAGCTTCTCTATGTAACATACCTCTTTGTGCCCTACACCTTCAGCTTTGTGTCCCAAGCCTGCCAACAGCTATGTAAGCCTGCCAGTAGCTGTGTAAGTCTGCCAGCATCTGTGTAAACCACTAATTCTCTGTATTAAAATCCTTACTCTTAGGAATACCTGGAATGGCTTTTGTTTTTCTTGCCAATTCCTGATACTCCAACAAATGCTTCCCAAAATAACTTTCTAGAAGCTATGATGTTAATGATATAAAAAATTTGGATCTGTTATATAATTCTCAGTGTCCAAAAAAGAAAAGAGAATTTACTCATGAGACATACAACTATCATTGGTGTAAGAGAGCTTTTCCTCAACAACATCCTACAAATAAATGAAAGTTTCAGAATACTCTTTCTAAACATCCTTCAGTGAGGCTTAGGTGCTTGGGAAGGCACTTTCTAAACATCCGTCAATGGGGCTTAGGCTCAATGGCACTAGGTGGAGACAGGCAATACAACAGCATCATGGCATTCAGCTCCCTGTTGACACAGCTTGTTTCAAGAATACATTTTAGAAGATCTAACCAAATGGGTAAGTTTACTCTTCAAGAGGTCTTTTGCTTAACTCAGTCTTTAAAAAAAAAAAAAAAAAAAAAAATATATATATATATATATATATATATATATATATATACACTCTTATTGATTTTAGAGAGAAAAGAAGGGAGGGTGAGAGCAAGATAGAAACATCAATGAGAGAGAAATATCAATTGGTTGCCTCCTACAAGGTCCCCAACAGGGATTGAGCCTGCAATTTGGGCATGTGCCCTGACAGGGAATCGAACCAGTGACCTCTTGGTGCATGGATGGATGCTCAACCACTGACCCTAATCAGCTGAGTATGTAGCTCAGTCTTGATAAATATCTGTTGGTAGAGAGTTATATTATATTGGGGAACATATTAATCTAAAATGTGTCTATTTTGAGTTAACAGTAAAATAAAAGTTCATAAGCTTTAAAGACAACCAATGTTGATATAATAGTATCTATCTCGGAGGAAAGCTAAGGAGCCTGACAAGATTGAATTTCTGATTCCAGATTCTCCCCATTTTCTTGGATGTAGAACCTGCATACAAAAATCAAGACTCTCCTTAGAAAATTGTTTCACATCCTCTTTAGCACAAGGACACTTCATTAATCAAGGCCTATTGACCACATTCCTTTAATGAAGGTTCTAATGAATTTACTTATGTGTATTTTCTTAAAAACGCAAACACTCTTAAGAAGAATGGTGCATATTACAGTATCTACATTATAAAAGGCCAGGGGCTAAATGACCGGACCTAAATGACCAGACCAACAAGGGATCATCAAGAGGTCCATGGAGCACCTCTCAGTCCCTCCCCTGTGGCCCACAGGCTCCTGTTACAGCAAGGCTGGCAGCCTGCAGATGGGCAGGGCATCGGGGGGGGGGGTAGGGGGTAGGTGGGGTGAGGTGGGTGCAGCGGGTGCAAATCAGACTTGGAAAGAGGCCCAGAGAGAGAGGCAGGGCCTGATCCACAGCCACCACAGCTGCTGGCGAGGCCTGGAGAGAGAGAGGCAAGGCCTGATCCGCAGCTGCCGCAAAGGCTGCAGATCAGGCCCGGAGATAGGCCCGGAGATGCTGACTGGCATGAAAACCGATCCATCAGAACCAGATATGGGTGAACTGTGAGGAGCCAATGGCTGCCTAGGAGGTGGAGCTTTTGACACTGACTGGCATAGAAACCAACCAATCAGAACCAAATCTGGGTGAACTGCAAGGAGCCAATGGCTGCCTAGGAGGTGGAGCTTTTGACACTGACTGGCATAGAAACCAACCAATCAGAACCAAATCTGGGTGAACTGCGTGGAGCCAATGGCTGCCTAGGAGGTGGAGCTTTTGACGCTGACTGGCATAGAAACCGACCAATTAGAACCCAATCTGGGTGAACTGTGAAGGCAGAACCAAAGGTGGGGGCTGAAGAGGGGTTTTAAGGGCAACAGCTGTTTGGTGTAAGGTGTAAGAAAGCAGTTCAATTTTTTAATGACCGGTTTGGCAGTATAGTGCATATGGCTGACTATCAGTCCAGATATTGGGATTATGTATTTTTGTCTGCCAAGAGCATCTCCTCCTGCTGAAAAAGGCTTTTTCCCCCATTTAAGCAATCCTATCCTATATAATCTATCTATACTAATAAAAGGGTAATATGTTAATTAGAGCGGGTCGACCGGCCATCTTCTGGACATCCGACTTCTTTCCAGACAAAGCCATGGTGGTGGGGCCGAGGCAGAGGCAGTTAGGGGTGATCAGGCTGGCAGGGTAGGGCAGTTGAAGGTAATGAGGCCAGCAGGGGAGCAGTTAGGGGTGATCAGGCAAGCAGGTGATCAGAGTGGTTAGAGGCAATCAGGCAGGCAGGCAGGCAGGCAGGTGAGTGTTTAGGAGCCAGTGGTCCCAGATTATGAGAGGGATGTCTGACATCCCCCAAGAGGTCCCCAATTGGAGAAGGCGCAGGCAGGGTTGAGGGACCTCCCCAAGTGCATGAATTTTCGTGCACCGGGCCTCTAGTTTTATATAAAAAATACTTTAATACCTAAATTCTAGATGTAGACACTATTTTTGGATTGCCTCTATAAATCACATTTTTAAAAAAGACACCTATCTAGAAATTAGAATGCTACTGATTAGAATTCTTCCAGACACATCCTCATTTGAAGTGATTTAGATTGTTGCTATTTAAAGCTTCTAAAGACAAAAGAGGTTGCATTTTTATACTAATAGTATAAATTGATTCAATAATCAAAAAATATTATCGGATACCTATGTGTCAGACATTTGTTTAGGTTCAGGGATGTAGCAATTAACAAAATGGACAATTGAGGGAGGGAAGAGATTAAAAGAACTTATATGCATATATGCATAACTCATGGACACAGACAATAGTGGGGTGAAGGCCTGGGGAGGGAAGAGGGGATAGAGAAGGTAATCAAAGGGGAAAAAAAGGGACGCCTATAATACTTTTTACAATAAAGATAAATAAAAAAAATCCTCAATGAAAACTGTCAAAAAATAGACCAAATTATCTGCTCTCATATTTTAGTGGTGGGGCTAGAAAAGTTGTAAGTTAGAGAGGATAGTGGGTAGCCCTGAAAACAATTTAGAGTAAAATGGAACAGGGAATGGCAGGTAGGAATTGCAGTGTTAAATTTGCAGGGGAAAGCCTCAATGACATGAGGTTTGAAAGAGATGAGGTCATGAGCCACGCAGACATCAGTGGGGGAGAACATACCACACAGAGGAAACAGCCAGTGCAAAGGCCCGGCAGTGGGAATGTGCATCAGCAAGGTTAGTGAATATGATGCAGTGCAGAAAGTAGGAAGAGATGATATAAGAGAAGTAATCAGAAGCCAGATAATGGCAGGTCTTGTATAAGAATACTAGAGGCCCAGTGCATGAATCCGTTGGGGTCCTTCAGCCTGGACTGTGTCCTCTCGCAATCTGGGACCCCTCGGGGAATGTAAGACTGCTGGTTTCTGCCTGATCCCTGCAGGCCTGGATCAGGCCGAAAGAGGCAGTCCAACGTCCCCCAAGAGATGCAGCAGTGCGTGAAGCAGCAGGAGGCTGGGGAGGAGCCCAAACCAGGTTCGGTGCTCCTAAATGCTCACCGCTCACTCCTAACCGCTTGCTGCTTGCTTCTTAGCACTGCTGTGGAGGTGGGAGAGGCTCCTGCCACTGCTGCTGTGCTCACCAGCTGTGAGCCAGGCTTCTGGCTGAGTGGCACTCCCGCTGTGGGAGCACACTGACCACCAGGGGCAGCTCCTGCATTGAGCATCTGCCCCTGGTGATCAATGTGCGTCATAGTGACTGGTCATTCTGGTTGTTCTGGTCATTCTGGCCGTTCCGTCATAATGGTCGCTTAGGCTTTTATATATGTAGATTAGAATTTATTTTGAATGACTTGGATAGCTAGGTGGAGACTTAGAGTAGCCAAATGATATGATCTGAATTACATTTTTTTTAATTTTTAAAAATATTTTATTGATTTTTTACAGAGAGGAAGGAAGAGGGATAGAGAGTCAGAAACATCGATGGGAGAGAAACATCGATCAGCTGCCTCCTGCACACCTCCTACTGGGGATGTGCCCGCAACCAAGTACATGCCCTTGACCGGAATCGAACCTGGGACCTTTCAGTCCGCAGGCCGATGCTCTATCCACTGAGCCAAACCGGTTAGGGCTGAATTACATTTTAACTAGATCACTCTGACTGATGGGTTGAGAAATTGGAAGCAATTATTTCCAGGTGCATCAGTTTATTTTGTCTCACTGAAATTCTCTCACTTTTTCTTCTTGGCACTTCTGTCTTTGAAATATACTAATGTATTATGTCTGTTTGAAGAAGAACTCTATTAAATAGCCTTATATTTCACATTGTATTCCTTGCCCCAGATTTATTATAAAGTGTTAAATAAGCTTGGACTTGGCACCCAGAAACTTCCACAATCAATTAACATGTTTACATCCAAGTGTGTAATAAATGTGTTAAGCATTTATGTTATGATCTTGGGTGATAAATGAGGATATTTAATTATATATACATGCACATATCCAGTATAAGCTTAAATATATAAACAATGTACAAAGGAAAAAAGACTAAACAGAAATATCCAGTGTCCAAAAAATTATTTCCTTCCTTCTTTAATTTTGAGTATATTTTAATTCATTTGAGGAAACAAAATCATTAGAGTGTGCAAACACCACCCTCTACACATACACTGTTTCTATAAGCAGATACTGAGAAGTTTGGGGTGAAAGATATTTATTGGGGAGCAAGAAGAAACATCTTGAGAAAGGAAAGTAGGAGATGGGGAAGCAAGAATGGGAAGAGGGGTAAGTAAAACTGCCATGCAGGTCCCACAAGATCAGCCAAACCAGAGAAAAGTTCTGAAACAAAAGTTGCCTATAAGAATTGTCCTGTTTTAGATCCAAATAGTTGTCCTGTTAAATCCAAATAGTTGTCCTGTTTTAGGTCCTTTCTATACACACCTCAGCCAGTCACTGTCTAAAGGCCAGACCTCTGATGAGGCAGTTATGTGGAGTGAGGCCTCCCCTAAGTGGCTGACAGCCAGAGTTGTCTACTGACACAACTTCCCTCTGCTGAACACATCCTTTCTTGGAGGGTGGCATATTTCTGTGTCCCCTATACACACATGCCTTGTGACAGAGCATGTCACATAGATGTCCTGTGACAGAGCATTGTACCCTTAGCCTGACCTTTTGCTTCTCACCCTATCGATCAGGAGAAAAATAATTAAAAATTACATTTTCAACAAAAGTAAATAAAAGAAGAAAAGGACTCTAATCTCTTAGGCATCTCTAAGTGGGGCTGTGAGGAGGATAGGGATCATTTCATACATTGCAATGATTCATGCAGGAAGCAAAAGAATTTTGAGAAAATGGGGTACTGGGAACAGAAAGTTATTAGAAGCAGAAGTGAGTAGTCTGGTATCTGCTTTCTTCATCTCTTTACCTTCTATTGTAAGGTTTGTCCCTATAAATCCATTGTAACATATCTGGCCAAAGACAACCATGGTTTTCTCAAACATAAAGCATATTTTTAATGCTTACGTTGGCCAGGTCCCTCCTTTTATTTGACACATTACATTACATATTTTTTTTCTTAATTACATCTTATGACACTCTCCTAGCTTGTGGCCTCTCTTTATGTGACAAATTCTTGGCTTCTTTTGTCCATTTCTCATCCTTCTTCTAAGACCAAAATCTTCAATTTACTCAGCTATTTCCTACACCCCTTCACTTCTCTCTCTGTACCCAATCCTGCACGATGTCATTACTTTTATGTTGAGTTTCACGGATCACCTCTATGAAATGACTCCCAAGTTTACATCTCTACCCAATCTCTTACTTGAGTTCTGATCTTGTATATCAAATTTGCCTTCGAAATTTCCACAGAGATGCCCCCAAGGCATCACATACGTAATATGTGCAAAACTTAACATTTAATCATCAATTCCCCCTCCAACACACAATAGCTTTTCTCCAATTTCCCCCAATATACTTATAGCCAAAACAACCAAATTTTTAACCTCTAATACTTTAAGCCAGAAATCTCACATACTTAGTATATTATGTGTTTCCTCTCCCCTGCCGCCACCATGACTCTAGTACATGTCATCATCAGATCTTTCCCAGACCCCTTCTACAACCTTTTCATTCTTTTCTTGCAAAAATCCATTCTCTAAAAAGTAGCCAGAGTAATATTCTAAAAGTGTAAGTAAGATCACATTCAAAACCTTTCAATGAGTTTCCATTGCACGCCACATAAAAAAAAATCCAAATTTCTTATCATACCCTACCAGTACCTGCATAATCTGAGTCTAATTGGACTCCATCTTCACTCCTTGCTCTTCCCTGAATTCATTCTGCCCCAGACACCCTGACATTCTTCTTCTTTCTCTGATGCACTGACTCCTTCGCATCCTTTAACTTTTGCATACACTGCTCCCTTTCTGTACTGCTTCTTCTCACTTTCTATGTTTATATGAAATATCACTCCTTTAAATAGGCCCTTGTGGAGAACTCATTCTTGAATAGACTCCTTATGTTACTTTATCTGTTCTTTTCCTATAGAACACTTACCACGACTACAGATTTTACATCTATTAGTTTAGTTGTCTAATATCTGTATCCCTTGTTAGATGTAAGATCCATGAGGACCAGGAAAGTATCTGTTTTGTTCACTACCGTATCCCCTATGATTAGCAAAATAGCTGACACCCAATAAGTCCCTGACAGCTATTTGTTAGATGAATTAATAAATTAAAGTCTTCAAACTATATAATCATTAATAAATGACATTTTAATCCTTTTCTTTTAGGAAGATAAAATGTCTTGCGAATTTGCCCACATTTTGTAAATGATGAGCAAGAAATAAAAAAGGCTTGAGGACATTTTCTAGTACAGGACAAGCCTCCATCATGTCTCATCCAGAGGACTTCCAGCGTCCCCTCCATGGTCTCCTCACTTCCTCCTTGTCCCTGCCAAAATTCACTCTTTACAGAATAGCTACATCTGGGACTTGGGAAAAATTTGAATTTCTTTTTTTGCCATGTTTCAAAGGTAAGGAAAAAGGGGAATTCAAAAATAAAATACAGCTCAAACTGAAGCCTCCAAAGACTACTTATACTTAGGCTCACTTAGTTTTTTCTCTCCAAACTGCTTGAGTTTCTTAGTTACTGAAAGAAATATTACGATGGACAGACCATCTAAGGAAGGCATCGGTGGCTTCCTCGAACATCAGAAAAATTTAATACTGAAATGGCAGTGGGAAGCAGCATAGATACAGCCTCCAAAGGGAACTCATCAGTATATTTCCTTTAGTATCAAAGACTCACAGACAAGCTCAATTGACTTTAATTAAGGTCTCCCCTAGGCTCACCAGCAGGGGAAGTCTCCTAGCATTTCTAGCACAATAGATAAGTAATTTGCCAAACAAGGCAAAATACTGTGGCCCCAGGGTAGCTATATAATCCTTAGATATAATTAGTAAGAGATTATAACCTGTTATTCTTCATTCACAGAAAAACACCATGTTATCATAGCAATGGCCTAAATGTATGTGTTAATTTGACACCTATTGTACAAGTATCTTAAAATCAACACACCAAAAAACATAGACACCGGCTTGTGTTTAATGTTATCATAATTTTCCCTATGATGATGATATTTAAATGCAGTACTCCTTACACATCTGTTTGTCATGCTGTATAATTATAAGAAAGCAACACTTTCTTTGAAAAGAAACTCAGCTTTTTAAAATCCACAATCATGTAGGCCACAGCAATACCAGGCAAAGAACAAGAAACTTCAGTAATTAGCTGGAGTTTAAAATTTATGTTGGATGCCATGTTTGCAGAAGTCTTTCAAGGACTTTTACCCATTGCCCCTCACAGCAATCCTATAAGGAAGCTCAGCACTTACTAGCACCCTAATATTGCATATAATGAAAATGGAGATGCAGAGGTTATGTGGGTTGCCCAGGGTTTAGGAAGTCAATGGGGCAGGGTGGAATGGGGTGGGGGAGGCAGAATTAGAGCCTGAAGCCCTTCTCCTTCTAAATTGATTTGAGACGAGAGAGAGAGAGAGAGAGAGAGAGAGAGAGAGAGAGAGAGAATGCATCTATTGGTTGCCTCCCGAACATGCCCTGACCAGGGATTGGACCTGGAACCTGGGTATGTGTCCTCATTGGGAATCAAACTTGCCACCTTTTGCTGTGTGGGACAATGCTACGACCAACTGAGCCACACCAGCCTGGGCACCCTTCTCCTCTTCAAGCTAGCAAGTGGTCCTGGCTCTGTGGGGTTCTTTTCTTGAGCAATACAATATATAGGCAAGCATCTATTATGGACATTTAAAATGTATAAGAACATTCAAAAAAGCAGTTCTCATGATGCAAAATTTATTCTTTCAAAAGAATAAATTTCCGCTGAAACTGGTTTGGCTTAGTGGATAGAGTGTTGGCCTGCGGACTGAAGGGTCCCATCTTCAATTCCGGTCAAAGGCACGTACCTTGGTTGTGGGCACATCCCCAGTGGGAGGTGTGCAGGAGGCAGCTGATTGATATTTCTCTCTCATCGATGTTTCTAACTCTCTATCCCTCTCCCTTCCTCTCTGTAAAAAAAATCAATAAAGTATATTTTTAAAAAAGAATAAATTTCCAAATAAAGATAATGAAAGTCACAGTAATTTTTGACACCCCCCCAAAAAAAATGTTTTCTCTTTAATTCTACAGTCCTCTTAGTTATCTGTCCTTCGGCAAAACAACTTTTCTATAACTCAGTTTCTTTACTTCTAAAATTAATACAGGAATAGAAACTCTTGCTGGAATGTGGGAAAACAAAGAAACGATTCATTGTAAGTTCAACAATTTATTCCTTGGGTGTCTATTATATGGCAAGCACTACAAATACTATGTAAGATTTGGAACTTGTCTCCTTCCAAGAATGTAGCATTAATGAAAAGTTCAAGGTTGTTAATTTTATATTTGGGCAACAAGTGTCCTGTGGAAATGTGTTGGCATATTCTCTACCTTTCCCCGACACTCAGTACTTTTCTATTACGCCCTGCTTGGGGCTCTAGCCCTCCCAGCAGTTTTCCTATTATTCTCATTGTAAGTTTCACAGGACATGACTAATGGCTTCCAGTCTCCAGTAAACTGCCTGCAGCTGGCTTATTGGCTGCACCTGGTCCAACCAGTTGCCCTGACCTGCACACAAACATCCTTCTCTCCTGACTCTTGCTCACTGATGCCATTTTGGTCTCAGCCCTTCTGTTCGCAGATGTAACAATATATTTTGCTTTTAATTTCCTTCGGCCTTGTTCCTCTCAGCATCGACCTAACAATGTGGAGATCTAAATTGTCTCATCTCGGGCATTTATTTCCTCAGTAAGTCAGCCTTTAGTTCTAAACTATGGATTAAGATGAGTGTCCCTTAAGGGGTAGAGTGCAAGGCAGCTGTAAAGGTAATTCAAAGTTTGTTCAGTACTTTATTTCCTGAGAGAAAAATACAATGCAAACAATAGTAGGCAAGCAGGTCCCAATAGAATACCCCAGAAAAATATGCAGGTGAGTGTAAACTCTATAAATAAAAAACAAAGCTAGACATCTACCATCTAGATTGCTATAAATCAATATGCAAAATCTTCATCCTAGTAGAGTTATGTGTGACTGAAAAGCATAAAATAGCAACTCACTCTTTTTTTAAAAATTAAAATCCACATAGAAAGAAAAGATAAACGTATACTATAATTTAGGAAATTATTTTCTTTTGTAAGTAATTTAAATGAAATGTTTTCATCAAATAAGATTTATTATGCCTTTTTTTTCTGTAAAATGTATTCCTGAATTTCCTAGCATTCTGATTTATTTTCTAAGTAAAATGTCTGAACTCACAGATTTTAGGTTATGAACAAGTAGCATATAATTCACTTCATTATACATTTGGTAACTGAAAAAACAAATGACTTTAAAACACTTTTTCATAAGTACTGTATTAGTTGCAAATTGCCTGGCAATTTATCACAAACCTTAGTGGTTAAAAACCATAAACATTCATTGGCTCACAGTTTCTGTAGTTCAGGGATACAAGAGCAGGTTAGCACGATGGCGCTTCATCCCGTTGCAGTCAGAAAGTTGGTGTGGGTGCTGGTCTTGTGAAGGGTTCACGGGGGCTCTAGAAACTGCTTCCAAGATGATTTATTTGCATAGCTGCTGGCAGGCAGTCTCAGGTGTCCTCACACAAGAGCCTCTCCATAGCCTGCTTGAATGTCCTCAAAACATTTCATCTGGCTTCCCCCAGAAAGAGAAAGATCCAAGAGAGAGGAAGGCAGAGCCACACTGTCTTTTATGACCTGGTCTCCCAAGTCTCACATGGTCACTTCCTCTTTTTGTATCTTTTCGTAAGAAGCAGATGACTAAAGCCAGCCTACACTCTAGGATGTGATGAGGCTCCACTCTTGAAAGGAGGATAGAAAAGAATTTGTGAACGTATTTTACACTATCATAGTTACTTATTTTAGAGCTATTTCTCGTATTTGGCTATTATCAGGAGACCAGTGTATGTTGGTAACACCTAATTCTCTATTAATTACCTCTGAGTTAATGGGACCATCCAGGATAGTGACTCAGAGCCCGGATTCTGGGGCCAGACTGTCCAGGTCAAAATCATGGCTTCAGTATGTACGAGCTCGTGATCTTGGATAAATTACTTAACTAACATGTGTCTCAGTGTTTCCTTTTCAAACAGGAGCTAATCTTACCTTTTAAATTTTTTTTGTGAGGACTAAGTTAATGGATGCGAATACAGTACTTAGAATATTTCTTGTGACATTATAAACACTCAGTAAGTTTTAATGATTAGTATGAGTTGGTGGTCATTGTAATAGCTTAGCTGTATTGTAATGATTTTTTTTCCATAGTCAAAACATATTTTTCTTTCTTTGTCAAAAATAGAAGGTTTTGAATTGAAACATTAGACAACAAACATATCTGACTTAAAACAACAGAATAGGTAATTCAGTATGAAAAATAATTCACTTTAGAATATTTCACCACTTATATTTCCAGTGAAGGAGTTACCTTCTCATTTCTAATCGGGGAGTAATTTTCTTTGGGGCACTTTAATTTCCATAAATAGTTTTATTTTTACTCCCTCAAAAATGGGATATTTCTTCACCTCAAATAGTTGGATCAAGTGAAAACAATGCTGTCTGCAATTAGTTTGGTTAATTGCTTTTTCCTTCCCGAAAGCTTATGCCTCGGTTCTACCTGAATGTATACTTGGTTTTTATTCCTTTGACAAGTTCATTATCCCCCGACTTCGCTCTTTCCCTCCAGCTTGACTGCAGTGTGTCAGAACTGCTGGGCTGTAATCATGAACCTCTTTTCAAAGACTCAGCTGCTTCCCAGTAGCTGAATGCTTCCATCCATCCGCTGACGGTTACTGTCAGTATCCTGCTGCCTCCTCATGTGAGGAGTTCCCAAGCCCTTTTACTGCAGCAGCTTAATGAGCACTTTGAGTTGTGAGTACTATGTTCTCCGTGAGGCCAGGGCCCTACATTCCTCCAAGTCTCTTCCCCACCACCATGTTAAAGAGAGAGAAAGAAAGGAAATAAGCATCCGCTCTCCCTACCCCACTGTTCTTTCTCCTGTCAGATAAAACAAATTTTCTCAGCCCTTCTAAACTAGTCATTACCAATCCTGCAATCTCAATGTCTCTTTCTCTGCCTCCTGTTCAGAACCAAATGTAATTTTTCTAGAAGCAACTCGTGACAGCAGATCTGTCACACACCAGGATGATCAGATTGGGGAAGCCCTTCCAGGACTGCAAAGTGGAGAAGTGCCCTGTGCACAAATGAACTGTTCACCTGCACGCTTGTATCTTCAAGCTCTCCTTTCACTTCTTTCTGAGAGTATTTGCATGTTTTTTCCTGATAGGAAACAAGGATATGAAATTATATTTCTATCCTACGATTAGCAAAGTCTCAGTAATTTTTGTTCTCTCTATTTCCACCTGCTGTGCTATATATGCTCCCACCTTTTAAACACACACACACACACTTTCTCCCAAAGTGAACTTACAACATACAGAGTTGCCTTTAATTTGCTGCGTTCTTAAATTATTATGGGTTGTTCCATCTATCCAATCAGTACTAGTGAAGTACATGATATTTGCAATTGGACTATCTGAATATACATACCATCTTCTCCAAGCAGCACCGTGTTACATTGGGTAAATTATTTAACCTTTCTAACCCTCGCCTGTCTGTGAAATGGAGATTGCATCTACCACATACAGTTATTGTGAGGATTAAATATGATATGTCAAGAATTTACCATACTGACTAACATTTGGAAGGCAACTAGTATAATTTAGCAATTAATATAATTATTCGTTATGTCACTATTATTTAACAACTTTACTTCATTTATTAAAAGAACCAAAACAACATTCCATTATCCTATATAATAAAAAGGTAATATGCAAATTGACCCTCACACCCTCACAAGATGGCCACCCCATGTCATCACAAGATGGCCGTTCCCACGTTGTCACAAGATGGCTACCCCATGTCATCACAAGATGGCTGCCCCCATATCATCACAAGATGGCTGCCACAAGAGGGCCACCCCCATGTCATCACAAGATGGCCACCCCCACGTCATCACGAGATGGACACCCCCATGTTGTTACAAGATGGCCAGCAAGGGAGGGCAGTTGGGGGCAACCAGGCCTGCAGGGGAGGGCAGTTGGGGGCAATTGGGCCTGCAGGGGAGGGCATTTGGGGGTGACTAGGCCTGCAGGGGAGGGCAGTTGGGGTGATCGGGCCAGCAGGGGAGCAGTTAGGTGTCAATCAGGCTGGCAGGGGAGCAGTTAGGGGGTGATCAGGATGGCAGGCAGAAGTGGGTTAGGGGCAATCAGGCAGGCAGGTGAGTGGTTAGGAACCAGCAGTCCCAGATTGTGAGAGCGATGTCCGACTGCCGATTTAAATAAACTGGCAGTAGGACATCCCTCTCACAATCTGGGACCACTGGCTCCTAACCGCTCGCCTGCTTGCCTGTCAGCCTGATTGCCCCCTAACTGCTCCCCTGTTGGCCCGATTGATGCCTAACTGCTCCCCTGCCAGCCCAATCACCCCCAACTGCTCTCCCCTGCCAACCTGATCACCCACAACTTCCCTCCCCTGTCGTGACCCGCCTCCTCTGCTGGGATCTGACTCCTCCACTGGGACTCACCTCCTCTGCACGAGGTGGCGGAGACACCAGGACTGGCCTCCTCCACGCTGCATGGAGCTGTGGGACCCCCAGGCCTCACCACATGGAGCAGCCACTGGGCCCTGCCTCCACTGTGCATGTGACCATCTTATGGCAGCCATCTTGTGGTAACCATCTTGTGGCAGCCATCTTGTGATGGCCATCTTGTGGTGGCCATCTTTGTGGTGGCCATCTTGTGACAACATCATCCACGAGGGTCACCTAGGCTTTTATTAGTATAGATATATGTAAATATTACATTTATAGAGGATGGGGCAAAAGTAGATTTACAGTTGTTTGTATGGAAAATAATATAATAATTTAAAAATTAATACAAGAATGAACTCTGTGTTTTGTGTACTCATAATGCAAACCTACTTTTGCCCCTCCCTTCATGTATGATAAATATTATATGATAAAATGCCTACAGAGCGCCAAATATGGTCTGTTGCTTTATATGTTGATACCTTCAATATGCTGTTTTCTTTCCCTTGAGTATCCTTTGCACTTTTGTCCATATAGATGGTGCCATTGGTGTTCTATCCAGATCCTTTCTTAAAGAGTAAATGGCCAAAACCTCCAACTTCTGTGCTGTTGGTTCAAAGCTGTCCCCTTCTCCAGAGAATTTCTTTTGGCTGAATAGGAGCTGCCTTGGCTAGGAAATTAACCCCACTTCCTGAAGTGACAACCTGCACCATTTGAGTGATAATCAATTTGTGACTAATGTGGGCATACAAAAGATGTCCCTTTTGCTTCGAGGTGGGACCACATAGTGCAATTCATGCTTCAGAGATTCCCATGGGACCAGGCAGAACCTAATCTCCAATGGAAACTGTGTCCTTGCTTAGTTTTCCTCCCTTACTCTATCCTATTTCCCTCTTTCCCCTTCTTCTGAGAGCACTCCTATAATAAATTATTTCCAAAGAATCCTGACCTAAGATAGTACACCTGGATAGTACCTGAATATCCTTCACAGCAAAGTCTAGTATCATTTATTGTATAAAAGTTAAAATTGTCCTCAGCTAGCTTTAGGCATTTCCTTCTCCATGTTCACACTGTATACATATCAGCATTTAGAACCTTCTTGGGAACATATTAAAATTCCTTGGTAATTGTTCCCTCACATGATAGGTCCTAAGAAGGAAAAAAATGTATCTACTAAATAGGTGCATTCTCCATAACACTATGTATGGCAATAATAGGAACTTAATAAAAATTTAAATAAGAAAAATATTTAGATTAGTAATTGTAGTTTTTTCATATTAACCATGAAACTATATTACATAAATCATTATAAGATGTAATAAAATTAGTGACCAAAGTTAAATATTAGCCCCAAATGGTTTTATTATTTTAAAATAACTAAAATAATTAATTCAACACATAGTTATTATCTATTATATACCAGTATTAATTTAGATGCCAGAAATATAATGTAAAATAATATAGACATGAGTCAGATTCTAATGGAAGGAATAGTCAACATAAGAATTTATAAAAACATTCAAAGAAAATAAAACCAAAAATAGAAAAATAAATGGGATTGTAGTAATTGATATAGAGATTTATATGAACATTGTGTACAACTTTATGATAATAAATTGGCAAATATTAATTTCAATGTAAACTTTTCTGCTTAAGTAAAACATATAAATAACATATCTGATTAGGATTAGAAGACCTAAATGGACCAAGCAACAGAAGAACCAGATAAAGTTATCAAAGATTTATATTCAGTAATGACTCTAGGGCCAGGGTGTTTTTCCAGATAATTTTTCTCAGACTCTCAAAAGAACATATGTGCACCCATTCAATTATATTCAACAGCAGTCTTACAATGAAATATTTAGAAAACTTGATATAAATGCATGTTTTCTCAATATTATAAAGATTATCACAGTGCTAATAGTGACACGAATAACTGCCTTCCCTCAACCCCCCCTTTTTTTAAAAAAAAAATACATTTTATTGATTTTTTACAGAGAGGAAGGGAGAGGGAGAGTTAGAAACATCAATGAGAGAGAAACATCAATCAGCCGCCTCCTGCACACTCCCCACTGGGGATGCGCCTGCAACGAAGGTACATGCCCCTGACCGGAATCGAACCTGGGACCCTTGAGTCTGCAGGCTGACGCTCTATCCACTGAGCCAAACGGGCCAGGGCCCCTCAGCCCATTTTACCACAAACTGCTCCACTAAACATACTCTGGCACTGTGAACTCTAGAGCCAAGCTCCATCAGTATGAATGTTCTACAAGATGATGGCAAGCCCATGGCCACAGCAATGACAGGGCAATGGAGCTGTCATCTTGGGCCCAGAATTCTTGGGCGGCACCTAAGTGAGGGGCTGAGAAATCAAAATTTAGTAATACTTATAGGACAATGGAAGTTTTAGAAAAACTCAGAGAAAATTTTAGAAGGAGAGAGAAAGAGGAGTGGAAGGAAGTAGAAAAAAAGAGAAAGGAAAAGTATGACGAATGAGCAGAGATAAGAGAAATAGAGGAGAAAAGTGGAGGAGGAAGAGAGAAGAGGACAGAGAAAACAATGAATGAAAGATCTTTTAAAATAGTTATTAATATCTCCACTTTAAAGGTAAGGGAAGAACTTGCTAAAGATCAAATAACTAGTAAGTAATGGGACTGCCATTTGAACATGCATAATAAACACTGAATTCCTGATTCTGAAGCCTGTCTTCTTTTCATTACTCCATAATGCTTCCTCCCACTTCCTCTTGACTCTCACCATTCTTAAAAGCTTGGAGTATAATTTATTAAATGACTTTTATTACACTTTTGTACTTGACCTTAAGACTGTTGCATGTTTTCCAATCCTGGACTTACAGAATACTGTGTTTGGTTTCTTTGTTTCCTTTGCTTTCTACTCATCATGAGAACTTTACATTTATTCCTGTTGAATTTTATCATGTTAGATTCAAAATATTGACAGACTACAGCCTGTCAGAATATTTTTAAACCCACATTCTGATTTATTATTCAAAGCTTCTTTGAGCTTTGTTCAGTCAGCTATTTATATAATTGCCCCTTTTACATTTTCTTCCAGGTTACTGATAAAAACACTAAATAAAATAGGACCAAGAAGATAGTATTAAAAAGCTCCCTCCAAGTTATCGTCAATTCTTTAATTAGCACTATGTGAAAAGAGTATTTTAGCTAGTCACTAATCCATCTAATTATACAACCATCCTAATAGTATTCTCCATTTTTTATACAAGTAAAATAAAAAACCTCTGATAAATATTTTATTGAAATGTAGTCTCATTATATGCACTATATTTGACTTGTCCTCCCACCTGGAACCCAATTTTAAGTTACTTACCATAGCCAAACTGAGAAGGTGCCATAAATTTCATATGATCTTACAAGTAGATTATTAAATGTCAATAAGAAATACTGATATATTTTAAAGTCATTACATGTGGTATTACTAGTAAACATAAGCTTAGTTAAATCATAGCCATTTGTTTTATATATGGTGTCTTAGTAATTAATTATAGGGCCTTGACAGATTGTGTAATGCACTTGCATATCTATCTGTCTATGTAATGAAGATGGGCCCGGCCTGGCTGGTGTGGCTCAGTGGTTGAGCATCAACCTATGAACCAGGAGGTCATGGTTTGATTCTGGGTTGGGGCACCCTGGGTGGAGGTCATGCAGGATGCAACTGATAAATGATTCTCTCTCATCATTGATGTTTCTATTCTCTCTCTCTCTTTCCCTTCTTCTCTAAAATCAATATATATATAAATATGGGCCTATGGTCAAAACCAAGAGAAAGAAGAGCTGGATTCTGCTCCCAATTCTGACAATAACTACTTTAGGAATGGTATTATGTCATCCTATATAATAATCCTATATAATAAAGAGGTAATATGCAAATTGACCATCACACCCTCGCACAAGGTGACCACCTCCATCTGGTCACAAGATGGCTGCCTCCATGTGGTCACAAGATGGCCATGCCCATGTCATCACAAGATGGCTGCCTCCATGTTGTCACAAGATGACCACCACAAGATGGCCAACAAGGGAGGGCAGTTTTGAGTGATCAGGCAAGCAGGGAACTGCAGTTGGGGGCGAACAGGCCTGCAGGGGAGGGCAGTTAGGGGCAAACAAGCTGGCAGGGAAGGGCAGTTAGGGGCAACCAGGCCAGCAGGGAAGGGCAGTTAGGGGTGACCAGGCCTGCAGGGGAGGGCAGTTGGGGGAGATCAGGCCAGCAGGGGAGGGCAGTTGGGGGCAATCAGGCCAGCAGGGGAGAGCAGTTGGGGGAGATCGGGATGGCAGGGTAGGGCAGTTGGGGCAATCAGGCTGGCAGGGGAGGGCAGTTAGGGGTGATCAGGCTGGCAGGGGAGCAGTTAGGCATAGATCAGGCTGGCAGGGGCATTGTTACCGTGTGATCAGGCTGGCGGGCAGAAGCAGTTAGAAGCAATCAGGCATGCAGGCGAGCAGTTGGGAGCCAGCAGTCCTGGATTGTGAGAGGGATGTCCGACTGCTGGTTTACCTAAACCAGCAGTCGGACATCCCCTGAGGGGTCCCAGATTGGAGAGGGTGCAGTCTGGGCTTAGGGACAACCCCAGCCCCCCCCCCCCCCCACAGTGCATGAATTTCATGCACGGGGCCTCTAGTTATCAATGAAGGTTTCATTTGATTCCTTTATTAAGGTGAAGAGGATTTACCATATTAGCATTTCCTGAAATGTCTCTAAAGGTTTAGTTCCACAGTTTAATAGATAATGCTAGAAAATATGATGTATATGATAAAATATGTTTATGGAAAAATACTTTGGGGAATGTCAGTGGATTTCTTTTCTATATCATCATTAGAGCATTAAAATTAAAATTATCTCTTCAACTAAGAGCTATGCTAGTGTTTCCCAAACTTAAGACAGACACTTCTACATGGCTTTTCTTGTTGGCTAGTATTCTCTAGACTATATGTTGGGAAATGTAAAAATACAGTGAATAGCTAGGTATCCTATATAATAAAGAGGTAATATGCAAATTAACCCTCACACCCTCACAAGATGGCTGCCTATGACCAGGCCAGCAGGGGGGTTAGTGAAGGATGACCAAACGACTGAACAGCAGGCTACGTGGGTCAACCAGGCCAGCAGGGGGGTTAGTGAGGGATGACCAAATGACTAAACAAACAGGCTGTGTGGGGCAACTAGGTCAGCAGGGGGGTTAGTGAGGGACAACCAAATGACTGAACAGCAGGCTGTGTGGGGTGATCAGGCCAGCGGGGGGACCATGAGGGGTGACCAGGATGGCAGGGGGGCACTTGGGGGCAACCAGGCTAGCAGGGGCGTGCAGTTGGGAGCAACCAAGCTGGCAGGGGGGCAGTTGGGGGTGGTTAGGCTGGCCGGGGGGGGGGGGGGGGCAGTGAGGGGCAACTAGGCCAGCAGGTATCAGTTCGAGACAACCAGGCCAGCAGGGGGAGCAGTTAGGGGCAACTAGGCTGGCAGAGGGGGGCAGTTGGGGGCAACTAGGCCGGCGGGGGCATCAGTAAAGGGTGACAAGGCTGATGGGGGCAGCAGTTAGGAGCGACCAGGTTGGTAGGGAGGGGGCAGTGGGGGGCAACCTGGTCAGCAGCAGGGGCCAGTTAGGGGTGATCAGGCCGGCACACAGAGGCAGTGAGGGGCCATCAGGCTGGCAGGGGGCGCAGTTGGGGCAACCAGGCAGGCAGGCAGGTGAGCAATTAGGAGCCAGTGGTCCAGGATTGTGAGAGGGATGTCCAACTGCCAGTTTAGGCCTTATCCCGGAGGGTCCTGGATTGGAGAGGGTGCAGGCTGGGCTGAGGGGACCCTCCCTCTGTACACGGATTTCGTGCACCGGGCCTCCAGTCATTTATACTCCATTGGATTCTACAATCACCATGTGTTCCACACTCAATCAAGGTACAAGATCCAGAGTTTTCATCAAAATAGGCAAACACAGACAAACTTAATAAAAATAGTATCAATGGATTTGAACAAAGTTAAAACTAAAAAATTTTGAGGTCCTTAATTGTGAATGGTTACTGAGTATATTAATGGCAACAAGATGTCTCGTTGAGTAAAAACAAACTCAATGATTGCCACCAAAAAGATGCTGTGGTGTGTTCTCACTGATTTGGTGTTGTCCTTAATGGTTAAAATAACTGTCAGATAGGAAAGGAAGATGTAAATTTAAGGTATAATTTATTAAAAAATGGATGTAACAATATAATGATGTAGAAAAAGAGCTTATAAAAATATGGTTACAAAGAAAACAACTAATATAGTATTTTAATTAAATATGACAGATGGCACTGGGCTGTTAAACAGAATATTAACAGAGTTCTTTTTAAAAATATATATTTTTATTGATTTCAGAGAGGAAGGGAGAGGGAGAGATAGAAACATCAATGATGAGAGAAAATCATTGATCAGCTGTCTCCTGCACGCCCCACACTGGGGATTGAGCTCACAACCTGGGCATGTGCCCTTGGCCAGAATTGAACCTGGGACCCTTCAGTCCATAGGCTGACACTCTATCCACTGAGCCAAATAGGCTAGGGCTTAACAGAGTTCTTAAAAGTTTTTTTTCTTGTTTTTTTTTTTTTTTTTTTTTTTTTTTTTTTTTTTTTTTTTTTTTCTGTAGATTTCTCACCTTCATTTTAAGTTTCTATTGAATACAGAGTGTTAAAACAAGAAAAACTCTAATATATGTTCACCCTCAAAGTGTTACTCTAAGGAAGCTGTTGTATCTGTCCTCTCTGTGCACATTTGGCCTTAGGGATGTATAAACTCAGCTGCTCTTCATCATTTATTGTTTGTAATAAACATCAAATTCCTTAAAGGTGGTGTTTACACAACCTTATATTCTTCAATATTCCCATTTTAGCATGTCTTCAGAGTAAGTATTCAATAAATATTTGTCAATGAAACTACTGGAAATAGTGCTTGGTGCTAGAGATACAAAGATAAATAATATTCCGCTCCTTCCCTCAAGGTATAGTGTTCTGACAAAAAGCAACAACAGCAACAAAACCAATATGACTTTACAGTATGGAAACTGCTAGGGAAGAGTTATGGAAAGCCCGAGGAGAATACCCAAGCAGAGCATCTAACCCAGTTGAGGAAGTGACCTTGACTGATGCTTCGAGGATAAATAGTGTTAGAGATGTTCCCAACAGATGCAACAGAGCTTGTGGATAAATTTCTGTGCTTTTATCACTTCTGTGAATAGAAATCTCTCCATATTGTATATTAGTATTGCTTGAGCAGTATTGCCCAAGTAGTAAGTACAAAAGAGAGCTGCTCTTCACAAAACCCAACACCCATCTTTTAAAAATAAGTTTACGTGATAGCTCAGTCACAAAAACAGATGAATTTGTCTCCTAGTCGAGTGTGACATCTAAACTTCTTTGCATGACAATGTTCTGCCTTCCTTCTTTGTTTCCTATTTATGATTATTAGTATATTCTTAGTTTAGTATGCAGCATTTTGATTTTATGTCCTTGCCCAGGCTTCTAGTAGAAGAGAGCTTTTGAACTTACAAATTTAAGAAATTGACTTTAATAACTGTATGCAGGTAAAAAGGATTCTGGGTAGAAAGAATCCATCTTAAGAGACATTCAGTAATTCACATTAAAAAAATGAAAGAATTTGAAATATATGGGGATAGTAAGTGAATCTACTTCAACTTAACCAAGCATTCAGTGAATGACTCTAAGATCTGAAAGTGTTTTACAAGAAGGGATGTACACATCTTAAAACTGTAAGATGTGTACATCAGAATGACAGTAAAGTTACTATGGGACTTATTTCACCATTATCCTCAAGGAATTGATATTTATACCAGTAATGCCATAGTATTAAAGAGTATAGAAGGAGAACATCTGTGAGTGCAAATCAGGAACTGGTAGAGTCCTCATCTCTTCTATTTTTAAAAACTTTTTTATTTCCTAATGACAGTTTAAATTTAACATTATTTTATATTAGTGTTGGGTGTACATCATAGTGGTTAACAATGATATAATTTAAGAAATGAATTATATCATGCAAGTACTGACCTGGCACCCTACATAGTCATTACATTATTATTGACTATATTCCTTATGCTGTGCTTTATATCCCCATTACTATTTTGTAACTATCAATTTGTACTTTTTAATCCCTTCACTTTTTGCAACCAGCCTCCTAATCCCCTTTCATTCTGTCAACCATCATTTTCTTCTATGTATCTTTGAGTCAGTTTCTGTTTTGTTTACTGTATTCTTCAGATTCCACATATAAGTGAAATAATATAGTATTTGTCTTTCTCTTTTTGATTTATTTCACTTGGCATAATACTCTTTAGTTCTACCCACATTGTACAAATGGTAATATTTCATTTTTTATGGCCAGTAATATTCCATTGTATATATGTACCACCTTGATATCCACTGGTCTGTTGATGGGCACTTGGATTTTTTCCATACCTTGGCTACTGTAAATAACCCTGCAATGAACATAGGGGTACATATATCTTTTCAAGTTAGTGTTTTGGATTTCAAATGTATATCCAGAAGTGGAATTGCTGTTTTGATTATTATAGCCTTATAGTATAGTTTGATATCAAATAGTTTGATACCTCCATCGTGGTTCTTCTTTCTCAAGATTGTTGTGGCTATTTGGGGTCTTTTGTGATTACTATAAACTTTAGATTTCTTTTAGTTTTGTGAAAAAAGCCATTTCTATTTTGATGAGGATTGCATTGACTCTATAAATTACTTTGGATAGTATATACAGTTTAAAGATAGTAATTCTTCCTATCCATGAGATGATATATGCTCCCATTTATTTGTATCTTCTTCAATTTATTTTTTCAATGTCTTATAATTTCTGGTTAAATTTATTCCTAGGTATTTTATTTTTTGTTGCAATTGTAAATGGGATTATTTTCTTAATTTCTCTTCCTGATAGCTTATTATTGTTGAATAAAAATGCAATCAATTTCTGAATATTAATTTTTTTATCCTGCAAATTTATTAAATTTATCAGTTCTAGTAGTTTTTGGAGGAATTTTTAGGGTTCTCTCTATATAGTAGTATGTCTTCTATAAATAATGACAGTTTTACTCCTTCCTCTTTAATTTGGATGCCTTTTATTTATTCCTTTTGTCTGATTGCTGTGGCTAAGACTTCCAGTACTACACTGAATAAATAAGTTCTTGATTTTAGTTTTACCCTGTTGAGTATGACATTAGACATGAGTTTGTCATATATGGCCTTTATTATATTTGGGGATATTACCTCTATTCCCACTTTGCTGATAGTTTTTATCATAAAAGAATACTGAATTTTGTCAAATGTTTTTTCTGCATCTATTGATACAAATCATATGATTTTTATCCTTTGTGTTCCTTATGTATTGTATCACCAATTGATTTCTGGATATTAGACCAACTTTGCATCCCAGGAATAAATCAAATACCATTTTATAATGGTATATGATCTTTGCAACATATTGCAAAATTCATTTGCAAAAATTTTGTGGAGGATTTTTTGCACCTATGTTCATAAGGGATACTGGCTTATAATTTTCTTTCCTTCTTTGTCTGATTTTGGAATAATGATGGCCTCATAAAATGAGCTTGGGAGCCTTTCCTCCTCTTGAACTTTTTGGAATAGTTTGAGAATAATAGGTGTTAATTCCTCTTTGAATGTTTGGTAAAATTCACCTGTGAAGCCATCTGGTCCTAGACTTTTGTTTGTTGGAAATGTTTTTATTACTGATTTGATTTTTTTGGTAGTAACTGGTCTGTTCAGATTTTCTGTTTTTTTTTTTTCTTGATTCAGTCTTATAAGGATATATGATTCCAAAAATTTATCCATTTCTTTCAGATTGTCAACATTTTTTCATATAATTATTTATAGTCTTTTTTTATAATCCTTTGTATTTCTGTTGGTTAAAATTTATCAATCTTGTTTATCTTTTCAAAGAACTATCTTTTAGCTTCATTGAGTTTTTATATTGTTTTTTAGACTCTATTTCATGTATTGCCTGCTGATATTTATTATTTCCCTCCCTTCTAGTCACTTTGGGCTATCATTGTTCTCTTTCTATTTCCTTTAGATGTGAGATTAGATTGTTTATCTGAGATATTTTTCTTGCTTTTTGAGATAGGCCCGTGTTATTATAAATTTCCCTCTTAGGACTGCTTTTGCTGTGTCCTATAGATTTTGGGAAGTTGTCTTTTCATTATCATTGTCTCAAGACAAGTTTTGATTTCTTCCTGGATCTCATTGTTGACCCATTCATTGTTCAGTTACATGCTATTTAGTCACCATGCATTTCTGTGTTTTTCAGTTTTTTTCTTGTAATTGATTTCTAGTTCATACCATTGTGGTCAGAGATGCTCAATATGATTCCAGTCTTCTTATATTACTGAGATTTCTTTTGTGGCCTAACATGTATTCTACCCTGAAAATTTTTCCACATGCACTTGACAAGAATGTATATTCTGCTGCTTTGGGATGAAATGCTCTAAAAGTATCAATTAAATCCACCTGGTGTGTTAGGCTGCTGCTTCCTTGTTGAGTATCTGTCTGGAAGAACTATCCAGTAATGTCAATGGGGTTGTTAAAGTCCCCTACTCTTTATGTTCAAATTCTCCCTTTATGTTCACTAATATTAATTTTATATATTTAGGTGCTCCTATGTTGGGTGCATAAATGTTTACTAGAGTTATATCCTCTTGTTGGATTGCTCCCTTTATCATTAGTAATTTCCTTCTTTGTCTCTTACTGCTTTTATAGTAAAATCTATTTTATCTGACATAAGTATTGCTACCCTAGCTTTTTTTGCTATTTGTTTCTATTTGCATAAACAAATTTTTTCAGCCCTTCACTTTCAGTCTATGTGTATCTTTCATTCTAAGGTGGGTCTCCGGTAGTATATAAATGGGTCATTTGCTTGTTTTATCTATTCAGCTACCTGTTTGTTTTTTTATTGGAGCATTTAATCCATTTACATTTAAAGTGATTATTGATGGGTACATATTTATTGCCATTTTATTATTCAGATTTATGCTCTTTTGTCTCCTCTTCTTCTTAAAGAAGACCCTTTAACATTTTCTGTAATACTGATTCAGTGGTGATAAACTCCTTTAGCTTTTTTTGTCTGGGAAGCTCCTTATCTCATTTTCAATTTTAGATGATATCCTTGCTGGGTAGGGAAGTCTTGGTTGTAGGTTCTTGCTTTGCATCAGTTTAATATTTTGTGCCAATTCTGTGGATCGGAGGAAACCTTCTCCTGAATCTTATATGTATGATGCTCTGTCCTCTAATCCTCCTGAATCTTATATGTATGTCCTCTGTCCTCTAATGAAGGAGCATGTCATTAAAAAATTATATATTTTTAGTTTTGATTGTTTTTAACTGTATTGCATAGTTATGCTGTATATTATATCCCATGACTTGCTTTTTTCACTCAATATTTTGTTGCTATGATTAACTCATATTGTTCCTTATTGCTATGATTCAATCATTTTGACTGCTCTGTAATATCCTCAATGGAAACCTACAGAAGAATTTTATACAGGAAAATTATATACTTAGATTAGAATGGAGAAATTGTTTAATTGAATTAGGCTTTTAAAACTTGAATATTCCTACAAGTCAGATGGAGATCTTGTAAAAATGAAGGTTATAATTCAGAGCTCTGAAATGGGACCTAACAATCTGCACTTCTATCAAGCTCTCAAGTAATACTGATTTGCTGGTCCATGGACCATGGTTTAAGTGGTAAGGGATCAGGAGTATGAGGTTTGATATGGCAGCCACTTGCCACATGTGACTTTTTAAATTTAAATTTGCAATAATTAAATTAAATTAAAACTTCAGTTTTTCAAGTAAATTAAGAGGGCAAAATCATTGCAGAAAGTAATGTTGGACAGTGTTAAGTTAGAAGAATACTGAAATGGTTCAAGGAGAAAAGAGTAATGCTTTCATCAAAGGCAATAGCAATGGGAGCAAATATCAGTATAAAGTAGACAGACCTCAAACCTGATTGATTGTGGGAGACAAGGAGGAGATAAGACAGACGTATAGAAACAACTAAATTAAAAATTATACTTTGATTCAGCAATTTAACAAGCCTCTTGAATGCTTATTCTTTACTGGGAACTGTGCTAAGGACTTGGGTTATAATAAGGATCATTTGGTAATTCCCAATCAGTGATACTACTTAAGGGAAGAATATCAGTGGTACTCAGACATAAGAAAAGATGAAACACTGCCATTTGTTATACAAATGGATGGACCTTGAGAATATCATGCTAAGTGAAATAAGTCAGATAGAAAAAGTTGATAATCATATGATTTCATTCATATGAGGGATATAAAACTGAAAGCAACAAATGAACATACAAAAAGAACAAAGAAACAAAAACTCATAGACACAGGCAATAGTATGTATGGTGGTTACCAGAGGGAAAGGTGTAGAGATTAGTAAAGGGTAAAGAGGGTCAAATGTATGGTGACAGAAGATGATGTGACTTTGAGTGGTGGGCACACAATGCAATGTACAAATCATGTATCATATGAATGTACACTTAAAACTTGTAGAATCTTATTAACCAATGTCACCCCAACAAATGTAATAATTTTTTTTGATCCCTAAATAAATTACAAATGGCCTAGAGGCATATTTATGTCCTTTCTGGGGAAATAAAAAGAAAAGTTACAGGAGTTTTTATTGTTTTCATTTTGATAGTACCTTTTATTGTTTCCATTTTGATAGTACCAGAGTTCTTAGAGTGATTAGTGGTAATTAGGTATGAAATGTTAGAATAAAGCACTATCTGTCTTATACATGGACAAGATGCCATATCATAAAATAACTACAAAGAAATAAAAATCTCTCATAAAAATATGTAAAAGTGCTATGGAAACAGAGTAAGTGTTCGCTATGCCTAAATATGAGGAAGATGAGAAAGTTAAAATGAAGGAAGGTTCATTTATACTGAGTCTCATCCAATGTATTGTCTGGGTTTACAAAAGGGAAGCAGTCCATGGAGGCAAATGTGAAAATCACACAGTCAGAAAAATAGCCTGAAGGATCTTGCATAGGTGTTATATTTACTTATCCCTGCAAGAAATTCTAGAGGTGAGAGTAGAGATTAGGAGATGTGAATGAAATACGCAAATGAAATAAATCAGTTTATCTTTGGACATGCTAACTTCTACAGCAGGGTGAATAATTAATTGGTTTGAAGGGGAAACAGGAGTGAAAAACACATGTTAAAAGGTTAATAAAATTATTTGGACTAGAGCTGATAAAAGCAAAGTCAAGTAGAGACTACGGGAATGGACAGGATACAGGAAAAACTTGGGATATATAGTGTAGATGTTTTGAGTAGGGGGAAGGAACAACAATGACTATATATTCTTTAACATAACCCTGAACAAATAGGTAGTGGTGATTCTGACCAAGGTAAGGGACTCCAAAGAAAAAATAAATTCCTCAAGCGCAGAATACCAAATGCCAAATCAAATTACATATATAAACTAAACTAATGCCAACATTAGAAATTCTGTAATTTTCTTTGCTAACACTTAGACAATTGATTATTCCACGTAAAAGTTATGGCCATCTGCCTGACTTGCTGACAGCTCAAGTTTCTTTCTCTATTTTTTGTTTTCAAAGAAGTTAAGCTGCAAATGAAGTGAACCATTCTCTAGCTCACTTTGCACACAACATAAATCACAAATTGCACAGACTGTCAGTGGAGCTGGGGAGAATATGGATGTAAAGAAGCTCCTCCTCTTTCTCCCCCCCCTCCCCCTTTGTCTGCCTAAGGCATGAAGATTGATCAGGTATTTACAACAGCTACTGCCAAAGCTTTATTTATTGTGCTGTGAGGGTGATTGCTCTGCTCCTCCAACAAAGGCAAAATGGCAGCATTTAAATGAACTGACACATCAGATCTCCTCAGCTGTTCTTTAAAAGTAGTACATTAATCAGGGGATAAACAAGGTATTGTCATCTTGACAAAATTTTAGAAGACTGCATCAGAGAAATCTGCTGAAATGACTCCTCCTGAATATAAACGAGGGCCTGACATTTTCCACAAAGGACAATATATTTCACAAATCTTTGGTTGTTTCTTTTTTAATCTTTCAAAAGAACATTTTCTTGATTAGTGACCTGATTTTGTAAAATATTTTAGGACCTGAGCCTTTCTTGAAATAGGTGTGCTAGGTAAGGTCTGAAGGCACTTTTCCCCCCAGAGCTGACTTTTATGTTGGTGAATATTTTAGAGCTTTCTTACTGCTGTTTTACTTTGGATCTCTTTTGTCATCTGCCTAAGTTATTGTTTGCTAAATGGTTTCCTTTATTTCAGTTCTTTCTTTCCCTCACTTTCTCCTGTACCACATTGTTGTAGTAATATATAGAAATGTTTTAAAATGCTTTAAAAATGTCTAAAATGTTAAAAGGGTTTTAAAATGTTTGAGTTAACTTTCTTGAAACTTAAAGTGTGATATTAAGAACACTTTCCCCACTGCCCTGAAGCGTGTGTACCCCATAGATAAGGATTTGAACCTCAGTTACTGACTCAGAGTGACTTGCTAAGATAACCATTTGTGTGAGTGATGTACTCTCCCTAGATAACCACATGTAGCCCCTCGCCCTGTTTGAGATTAACATGTGTGCATTGATGTAATTCTTTGATAGACACCTGAACTGTTGTGGGTACGAAACAGGCTTTAAAAATAGGTCCTGGCCAGCCAACAGTGCTTGCCTCTCGAGACAGCCACAAAGGCACGTCCTTTTGTCAGTCCAGCAAGCAACGCCGCTCCACGCTCCTCTCTCTGCCAGACCACAGAAGAACGGCTACCTCCCGATCGAGATACAACCGAGCTCTCGGGTGAGAAACGCTGGCCCCCTGCATCCGGACCGGACCAGCCCAGCTGCCGGACCCCAGAGGACAGCACCACCAGGATCCCATCAAGCTTGTACCCGCAGCATCAGGAAGTTTTTGTGAGTAATAAAGTGCTGTGTGATTTGCAACTGCATATGTTTCATGTGATGTAATTCCTCCCGCAGTTAGTTGAATCATTTTGCGTATGCTTAAAACTGAAATCAAAGCTTCCGGTCTTTTCGGTCCTAAGCCTGCCCTTGGTCCTGCTTGCGGAGAGCAGTCTCTTTGCTAGCAACTACTTGAATGTTCCAACACCTGCACGGTTAAAGTTTATCAAAAGGGACGCCTTAGATAAACATCCCAGATCCTTTCCCAGGATCTACTTGGGACATACATGCCCAGATTTAATTTTGTATGTGTCACTTGACCATTCAAAAATCTTGAGAACTCTACCTTTCTGTAGCATATACCCTCACATCTTTGCTTGACCCCAAGATTCTCTACAATGTATTACTAAGCTGACTTCCAAGCTTTGTCATCCACTGATATCTACACATGTCCCCTCCTCTAGCTAAAGGAATACTTTGTGCCTTCCACGTCAATATTTTGAATTCTTACCTCTTTAAAAATTCCATTTACTTACTATCGTTTTAAATCTTTCATTTCTATTATTCTCCTGAATTTGCCTCTACCTTTAAATACCATTTATTAAGTATATGTTATATCCCAAATATGTTATTTTTACAAAAGAAAGGTATTTCTTGTTTGAACCATTTTTTAGTAAATGTAGTTCATATTGCCACATGGAAGAGTAACCATGTTGAAGGTGAACCTTTTTTTTTTTTTTTTCAGAGTAGAGTTAGTAGTTATTCAGGGGGGAAAGAAATGGGTAAATAGATGAGGTGAACTGTATATTTTATCTGGAAGACAAAGGAGGACTTCAAAAAGAGCTTTTTGAAGTATGCAAGGAATTTTGGTGTTCATTTTGTTAAGTACCTACATTTCTGTGTTATCTATCTCCCTATATCTTTGTCCCTCGATTTCCCAAGTGGAGGCACCTCCTCTGACCTACATGCCTCCAGTTGAATTTTTCTGCCCTAGAGATAAATTTAACTTTCATAAATTGCTATTATGAAGAGAAAATATGAACCAATTAATAAATCTAAGCCAATCAACATATTTTTGCCACTAGTGCCAGATCCTTAATGACCCAATATAAATACCGTAAGCTGGAGTTTCCTAAACTTGCAAGAATCATCCCAGGATACTGGTTACAGATGAAAATTCCCAGATTCTACCTCAGACTTCATGAATTGGCACAATAATCCCAAGAAGAAAAATAAAGATTAAAAAAAAACTTTCATTATTCACAAAGATTATTATCACTTTAGGACATTTTAAAAAGAAATTTAGATCAATAGTTGGCATTAAACAAGAGAGATTAGCAAGGTTTATTGATACAAGATCAAATACAGAGATCAATTTCACTTCTCTGTAACAAACAGAAAATGAATGAAACCAAGAGCTGGTTTGGGGAAAAATAAACAAGATTCACAAACCTTTAACCAGACTCATGGAGAAAAAAAGGAGAATAAATAAATAAATAAAATCAGAAATGAAAGAGGAGAAATAAAAACTAATACCACAGAAATACAAAAAAATAAATAAATAAAAAGAAAAGAAAATATTACAAACAACCACACACCAACAAATTGAACAATATGGGTAAATACCTAGAAACATACACTCTTCCAAAACTGCATCAGGAAGAATCAGAAAACCTGAATAGACATATTAGACAAAGAAATAAATCTAGAGCACCTTCTTCCACTATAAAAGAGTATACTAAAATGGATTAAAGACTTAAAGCAAGACTGGAAACCATAAAACTCTTAGAAGAAAACATAGGCAGTAAAATCTTGGACATTTCTCTTCATAATATTATATATATATATATCTCCATGAGCAAGGGAAGCAGAAGAAAAAGTAAACAAATGGGACTACATCAAACTAAAAAGGTTTGCACAGCAAAGGAAACCATCAACAAAATGAAAAGATAACTGACTGAACAGGAGAACATAGTCACCAATTATACATATAAGGGGACAATTTACAAAATTTATAAAGAACTCAACTCAATACCAAAAACAAAAACAAACAATGCAATTAAAAAATCAGCAGAGGACCAAAATAGATATTTCTCCAAAGAGGACATACAGATGGCCAATGGACATATGAAAAGATGTTCAATATCACTAATCATCAGAGAAATGCAAATTAAAAACACAAGGAGATATCACCTCACACCTATCAGATTTATTTAGATGGCTATCATCAATAAATTGACAAGCAACAAGTGTTGGCGAGGATGTGGAGAAAAGGGAACCCTTATGTATGTTGGTGGGAATGAATATTGGGGCAGCCACTATGGAAAACAGTAGGGGAGTACCTCAAATAATTAAAAATGGAATTGTTTCATAACCCCGTGATTCCACTTCTGGGCATATATCTGAAGAATCCAAAAACACTAATTTGAAAGAACATATGCACCCCTATTTTCATTGCAGCATAGTTATAGGAGCGAAGCTATGGAAGCAACCCAAGTACTCATCTACAGACAAATAGATAAAAAAAGCAGTGGTACATTTACACAATCGAATACTACTCAGTGGTTTTAAAAAAAAAGGACATCTTATCATTTATGACAGCATAGATGGACCAAGAGGACCAAGATGGACTTAGTGATATAAGTGAGAAAGACAAATACCATATGATTTTACTTATATGTGGAGTATGAAGAACAATATAAATGAACAAACAAAACAGAAATAGACTCATACAGAGAACAGACTGATGATTGCCAGAGGGAGGAGTGTTGGGCAACTGAGTGAAAAAGATAAAGGAATTAAGAGGTACAGATTGGTAGATACAAAACAGTCATGCATTTGTAAAGTACAGTATAGGAAATATAGTGAATAATATTGTTATAACTATGTTGTCAGTTGCATACTAGAAATATCAGAAGGAACACATTGTAAAGTATAGATCGTCTAACCACTATCTGTTCATCTGAAACTAATACAAAAATAATATTGAATGTAAACTGTAACTGAATATATATATAATGTATATTCAATTGAATTTTCATTAATCAAAATCAAGGAGAGTAAAGAAAAGTTACCAGGTGGGAGATTTTTGCACCACATACAATGAACAAAAGACTGATATTTTAAATATGTATGAACTCCTTTAAATTTGTAAGAAAAATACAACCTAAAGTAAAAATGGGCAAAATATTTAAACAAGCATATCAGAAATAAAGGAAATCCAAAGAGTTAATAAACATAAGAAAAGGTAATCAGTTTCACTGATGATCAAAGAAATGCTTTTTAAAGCTTCAACATAACACCATTTTGTAGCCACGAGATTGGCAAATTGAAAAAGCAGATAGCAATCAGTGTTGGTGAGCACATGGAACAAGAAATATCATGCACTATGGGGAGAGGGTCTAAATTGTTAAACTGCTAGTATAGAAATGCATTTTATATGACTGGATTTCAATATAATCAATAGAGAAACTAATGTACATGTCCATTTAAGAGATTCACTCAATTTCATAGCAACATGCATCCCAAAAGTACAAAAAAGGAAAAACATTGGAAGCAACTCAGCTATCCATCAAGAGTAAAAAGGAGTAAGTCATGGTAAACCAAAGAGAAAATTAGAAAAATTATTGTCACAAATGTCAAGTGGTATAGGAGGGAGAGATGATAGAGACAACACATAAAAAGATGTCTTCTAATGTCTGAAAATGTTATACTAGTATTTCTTAACTTGGGTAGTAGTTTGCAGAGTGTTTGTTTTATAATTATTATGTAGCTTCACATCTGTCACATATGGTTTATACACTCTTCTGGTTATGTGGGATATTTCACAATTGGAAAGAATATCATTTAGTCACTTTTAGACCCAAGAACTATCAATTTAGAATGAAAATGTTCCTTAAGCTTCATAATCACAGATTGTTGTCTGACTTTAAAGTTTAGTGTTCCTTTCTCCAGCTCTGTGCCCCTTTGATACTGGACTCTAAACAGCTCAGTATGTGAACGAGGGATCTACTTACTTTCTCTATATTCCAGGCTTGACATCTCCTGCTCCCGCCCACCAGCTGTCTGCCCCGCCTTCTTTATTCCTCCACAGTTGGGGATGGGGAAAAGAAAGGTCACTATTAGGCTTTCGTGTTCTTTGGGCTTGGAGCATGCTTAGAGTTGACTCTTTCCCTCTAGAGTTTAGTTCTTCTGAGGTCCCCCAGTGGGAATGCCTGGCTGCAGCTGCCTCAATGAATCGGCGCCTTTCCTCTGGATGGACATTTGAAAACACAAACAAATAAAAGATGATGAAAGCAAACAAAATCTTCAGCTTCTGCATCCATGGGTGCAGATTCCTCCTCTTTGTACTGAGGTTGTACTCTCCATAGCAAGAAGCAATCTTGACTGCAGTTCCCCTACCATCCAGGCTGGATCCTGCTCACCCAGGAAGCCCACATCCGGACCACAGGAGAGAAACGCCTCCCCAGCATGGCTCCCGGTGCAGCAACGTTTAAATTTCTCTGGGATGGCCAAACTCTAGTGCACATGTGCCTGGGACCAAATTCAAGTTCTCAATTCAAATTCAGCCCATGGAGAGCAGAGGGAAAATGTTATAGCATTCTCCTAAGCTCCTGTAGTTCTAAAAAAGAAAAAAGAAAAAAAGTTGTGTCCTGGTCTCTTCATGCTTAATACTTTTGTGCCTATTAGATGAGTGTTTTGCAACAACTTTGTTGTCATCATCATTGTCATTGCTTGCTTTATCTTTTGGAATACAAGAACTCTTAACACCTTCAGCCAATCCACTTCACACCTCTACATACTGGTCCTTTACTTTCTGAAGGACCTTCCCATGCCTTTGCAGAGTTCTGCATGTTGATTTTTGTTGGGTTTTCCCTTCTGCTGCCCTTAGCAAAGCAGAATAAAAGAAAACCAAGGCAGTTACCATTCATCCTTCTGTTTTCTTTGTGTTTCTGGGACTATGCATTCTTATTATCTACTTACTGGATATTGTAGGATTTCAGAGGAATTAGTTTTATAAATAATTTAATCAGAAGACCGGGAACAAGTTCTTATCCTGCTCCCATGGTACCCAGTGAAGTACTTTATTCAAGTGCTTTGTTTAATGAGTTAAATAACAAATGAAACAAAAAATTTCTCTGAACAGTTAAATTCAGAAGAAAACATGCTTCCTGTGTTATATATTTTGCACTGTTGATATACTCCACCAAATATTTGTGACAGCTCTAAATATGCAATGAAAGAAAAGGCTCAATATTTTTTTACTTAGGTCTTATGATTGCCAGTGAATGTGTGTGTTTGATGAGCTCCTAGTATTATCAGAAATTTTCAATTACTGTGAAGCTTCAGCTGGTATATCTTATTGAAACAATTTTTCTCAGGATGCAACTCTGTCTTAGGAAAAACCTTACACATCTCATGGCTTGTTCTGCTTCTGTTTGATTTTATTATTTTATCTTGACAATTGTATAACTTTCATTATAATCATTGTGTGCATAAAAGTATAATAACTGCCCATTTACTTTACAGATTATACATTACATTACTCCCTAAATGAACATGGTAAAAGAAAGAAAATATATTTTTTAAAACCCTCAGTTTATTATTTCTTTCCTTGAAAAGAATAAAGATTTGTCACCAAACAGAGCCAAAAGTACCTTTTTGCTTGAAAACAACCAACTGCACTTTTAGATAAGCTCATAACAACACAGGAAATGGTTGTTTTTGAGTGTGTGGACTTCTCATGTACTAATTTGAATGTAAATCTAAAATAATTTTTGCAAAGTCTAAAAAAATATAAAAATGCACTCTAAGGATGTGTATAGATTATACAAAAACAAATCAACATTTCTACAAGGAACTCCTCTTCCTTTTTTTTTGTTTTGTTACTTAACTCCTTTTTTTTACTTCATAAAAAAATGAAGTTTTCATTTGTTTCCTGGATTTTTGACATCAGAAGACTTTCCTATAAAATACAGTGTGATGTTAACATAAGATAGTGACTCATTAATGACCTTCCTATATAATAAAGAGGTAGTATGCAAATTGACCATCACTCCAACACACAAGATGGCCACCATAAGATGGCCAACAGGGGAGGGCAGTTGTGGGCAATCAGGCCAGAAAGGGAGGGCAGCTGGCAGGGACCAGGCCTGCAGGGGAGGGCAGTTAGTGGTGACCAGGCCTGCAGGGGAGTGCAGTTGGGGGCAACCGGTCCAGCAGGGGAGGGCAGTTAGGGGTGACCGGGCCTGCAGGGGAGGGCAATTAAGGGTGACCGGGCCTGCAGGGGAAGGCAGTTGGGGGTTACCGGGCCAGCAGGGGAGGGCAATTGGGGGCGATTGTGCCGGCAGGGGTGAGCAGTTGGTGGCAATCAGGCCAGCAGGGGAGCAGTTAGGCGTCGATCAGGCTGTCAGGGAAACAGTTAGGGGGTGATCAGGCTTGCAGGCAGAAGCAATTAGGGGCAATCAGGCAGGCAGGCAGGCGAGCGGTTGGGAGCCAGCGGTGGGATCGAGGCTAAATGGGCAGTCGGACATCCTGCGAGAGGTCCCAGATTGGAGAGGATGCAGTTGGGCTGAGGGACACACACATCCCCCCATGCATGAATTTCGTACACTGGGCCTCTAGTTAACATATAAGGGGTTAAAATCTAGTAGTTTGTAATTATCTGGTAAAGAAGAACAAATAGGCTAGATGTTCTCACCACAAAAAAGGAAAGGTAATTATATGGCACTAGAGGCCCAGAGCATGAAATTTGTGCACGGGAGCGGGGGGTGTCCCTCAGCCCAGCCTGCACCCTCTCCAATCTGGGACCCCTTGAGAAATGTCTGACCACGCCCACTGGGATCGGGCCTAAACGGGCGGTCAGACATCCCTCTTACAATCCAGGACTGCTGGCTCCCAACTGCCCTCCCCTGCAGGACTGGGTCCTCCCCAACTGTCCTCCCCTGCAGGCCTTGTCCCCCGCAACTGCCCTCTCCTGCAGGCCTGGTCCCCCCCAACTGTCCTCCCCTGCAGGCCTTGTCCCTCCCCCCACAACTGTCCTCCCCTGCTGACCTGGTCTCCCCCAACTGCCCTCCTCTGATGGCCTGGTCACCCCTAACTCCCCACAACTGCCCTCCCCTGCAGGCCATCTTGTGGTGGCCATCTTGTGTCCACATGGGGGAAGCCATCTTTGACCACATGGGGGTGGCCATCTTGTGTCTTGGTGTGACAGTCAATTTGCATATTACTTTTATTAGATAGGATGATGGAGGTGTTAGCTACCACTGTAATGGTAGTTATTCTGCAATATATAAATGTATCAGATTAACACATACACTTTAAATTCACACAATGTTATATACTAACTAGGGGCCCAGTGCACAAATTTGTGCACCTTGAAAGAAACTGTGGGCTACAAGGCTGTGGTGGGCACAGGGGCGGGTCTTGGCCCATCCTCCATGCCCCTGCCCTGCCCCTCCTTCTGCCGGCAGCCCTGCTCCTGCCACCACTGCTCCCATGCGCTGATGGTGCCGGCCCTGCTCACACCTGCTGATGGCTGTTGCCCTGGTCGCCCCTCAGGAGCAGGGAGAGGTGGAGAAGCCCTGAGGGGCAATTGGGGCCTGCAGCGGCTGCTCGCACCTGCTGATGGTGCTGAGTGATTGGGGCCGGCACCAGGCGCCGGCAGCAGTGCCAGCAGTGGGTGTGGGTGGGGCTGACGCTGGCAGCAGGTGTGAGCACGGGGCAGGACTGCGGCACACGGGAGCCAAGAATTTTCAGGAACTACCAGAGGCACGGCCCGATGACAGCAACCGGCGCCCCTCCTTGGTCTGGCGCCCCTACTCAACTGCTCCACCATCCCATCGTGGCCAACAGTCACCATGTTCTGCACATGCCCCTTGGTGGTCAGTGCATATTATAGCAACCAGTTATTTGGTTGTTCAGTTGTTCCACTGTTCAGTCTATTTGCATATTAGGGTTTTATATATATAGATTATACCTCAATGAATTTCAGGGGGAAAAATGAAAACCTGTGTAGAAAAAATGTGGTTGACTCTATTTCAAAGCAGGTAATTTTTCTAAGACAATTATAGTAATCTCATCACCTTCACCAGAGGTTACCTTAAGCTTGGGCTTGGTGCCCAATATTTGCTAATGAGACATGAAATCTGCCAGGGTGTCTGGACAAAAAAAAGTATCTTGTTCTTGAGATGTGTAAGAAAAGATAATCTCTCATCCTTTTCTTTTTTTTAAATTTTTTTTATTGATTAAGGTATTACATATGTGTCCTTATTCCCCCATTACCCCCACCCCCTCAATGCATACCCTTACCCCCCCCTGTTGTCTGTGTCCATTGATTAGGCTTATATGCATGCATATAAGTCCTTTGGTTGATCTCTCACCTTTAGCCCCACCGTCCCCTACCTTCCCTGAGGTTTGACTTTCTGATCAATGTTTCTCTGTCTCTGGATCTATTTTTGTTCATCACTTTATGCTGTTCATTATATTCCACAAATGAGTGAGATCATGTGATATTTATCTTTCTCTGTCTGGCTTATTTCCCTAAGCATAATGCTCTCCATCTCCATCCATGCTGTTGCAAATGGTAGGAACTCCCTTACAACAGCGTAGTATTCCATTCAGTAGATGTACCAGAGTTTTTAATCCAGTCATGTGCTGATGGGCACTTAGGCTGTTTCCAAATCTTAGCTATGGTGAATTGTGCTGCTATGAACATAGGGGTACATATATCTTTTCTGATTTGTGTTTCTAGTTTCTTGGGATATATTCCTAGAGGTGGGATCACTGGGTCAAATGGGAGTTCCATTTTTAGTTTTTTGAGGAAACTCCATAATGTTCTCCACAGTGGCTGCACCAGTCTGCATTCCCACCAGCAGTGCATGAGGGTTCCTTTTTCTCCGCATCCTCACCAGCACTTGTCATTTGTTGATTTAATGATGATAGCCATTCTGACAGGTGTGAAATGATACCGCATTGTTGTTTTGATTTGCATCTCTCAGATGATTAGTGACTTTGAGCATGTTTTCATATGTCTCTTGGCCTTCCTTCTGTCTTCTTTCAAAAAGTATCTATTAAGGTCAGTTGCCCATTTTTTGATTGAGTTGTTTATCTTCCTTTTGTTAAGTTGTATGAGTTCTCTGTAAATGTTGGAGATTAAACCCTTATTGGTGATACCATTGGCAAATATGTTCTCCCATGCAGTGGGCTTTCTTGTTGTTTTGTTGATTGTTTCCTTGGCTGTGCAAAAGCTTTTTATTTTGATGTAGTCCCATTTGTTTATTTTCACTTTAATTTCCATTGCCCTGGGGCGGTATCAGTGAAGAAATTGCTTTGGCATATGTCTGAGATTTCTCTGCTTGTGGATTCCTCTAGTATTTTTATGGTTTCCTGTCGTATGTTTAAGACCTTGATCCATTTTGAGTTTATTTTTGTGTATGGTGTAAGTTGGTGGTCTAGTTTCATTTTTTTGCATGTATCTGTCCAATTTTCCCAACACCATTTATTGAAGAGACTGTCTTGACTTCATTGTATGTTCATGACTCCTTTGTCAAATATTAATTGAGCATAGTGTTTTGGGTCGATTTCTGGGTTCTCTATTCTATTCCATTGTTCTATATGTCTGTTCTTGTGCCAGTACCGGGCAGTTTTGAGGACAGTGGCTTTGTAATATAGCTTGATATCCGGTATTGAGATCCCACTTACTTTGTTCTTCTTTCTCAGGATTGCTCCAGCTCTTCAGGGTCTTTTTTTATTCCAGATGAATTTTTGGAAAGTTCGTTCTAGGTCTGTGAAATATGCCATTGGTATTTTAATGGGGATTGCATTGAATCTATACATTGCTTTGGGTAGTATGGGCATTTTAATGATGTTGATTCTCCTAATCCATGAACATGGTATGTTCTTCCATCTGTTTATGTCTTCCTCTATCTCTTTTTTCAGTGTCCTGTAGTTTTCCACATATAGGTCTTTTACCTCCTTAGTTAAGTTTATTCCTAGGTATCTTAATTTTTTTGGTGCGATGGTAAATTGGATTGCTTTTTTAGTCTCTCTTTCTGTAAGGTCATTATTGGTGTATAGAAATGCCATAGATTTCTTGGCATTAATTTTATATCCTGCTATATTGCCGAATTCATTTATTAAGTCTAATAATTTTTTGATGGAGTTTTTAGGGTTTTCTATGTACAATATCATGTCATCTGCAAATAAGGACAGCTTTACTTCTTCTTTTCCAATTTGGATGCCTTTTATTTCTTCTTCTTGTCTAATCGCAATGGCTAGTACTTCCAGCACTATGTCGAACAGGAGTGGTGAGAGTGGCATCCCTGTCTTGTTCCTGTTCTTAGGGGAAATGGTTTTAGTTTTTGCCCATTGAGTATGATATTAGCTGTGGGTTTATCATATATAGCTTTTATTATGTTGAGGTATGATCCTTCTATTCCCACCTTGTTGAGAGTTTTTATCAAGAAAGGGTGTTGGATTTTGTCAAATGCTTTTTGTGCATCAATTGATATGACTATGTGATTTTTATCTCTCAGTTTGTTTATGTG
Organism: Plecotus auritus; assembly: GCF_963455305.1. Lineage (NCBI taxonomy): Eukaryota > Metazoa > Chordata > Mammalia > Chiroptera > Vespertilionidae > Plecotus > Plecotus auritus. The sequence continues at coordinate 167,471,036 of NC_137772.1, forward strand.
ATGTATCACATTTATTGATTTGCGGATATTGTACCATCCTTGCATTCCTGGGATAAATACTACTTGGTCATGGTGTATGATCTTTCTGATGTAGTGCTGGATCTGATTTGCTAGAATTTTGTTAAGGATTTTGGCATCTATGTTCATGAGGGATATTGGCTGATAATTCTCTTTCATTGTGTTGTCTTTATCTGGTTTTGGTATTAGGGTGATGCTGGCTTCATAGAAGGAGCTTGGAAGTGTTCCTTCCTCTTGAATTTTTTGGAATAGTCTGAGGAGGATAGGTTTTAGTTCTTCCTTGAATGTTTGGTAAAACTCCCCCGTGAAGCCATCTGGCCCTGGGCTTTTGTTTGTTGGAAGCTTTTTGATGACTGCTTCAATTTCTTCCATAGTTATTGGCCTATTGAGATGTTTATATTCATCCTGATTGAGTTTTGGAAGGTTATATTTTTCTAGGAATATGTCCATTTCCTTCAGGTTGTACAGTTTGTTGGAATAGAGTTGTTCATATTATTTTTTAATAATCCTTTGTATTTCTGTGTGGTCTGTTGTTATTTCTCCTCTTTCATTTCTGATTTTGTTTATTTGAGTTCTCTCTCTTTGCTTCTTGGTGAGCCTGGCTAGAGGTTCATCAATCTTGTTTATCCTTTCAAAGAACCAGCTCTTGGTTTTATTGATCTTTTGTATGGTTTTTCTTGGTCTCAATGTTGTTTATCTCCGCTCTGATCTTTATTATTTCCTTGCTTCTGCTTACACTGGGCTTTTCTTGTTGCTCTCTTTCTAACTCTTTGAGTTGTAGGGTTAGGTAATTTATTTCCATTGTTTCTTGTTTTTTGCAGTATGCTTGTAGAGCTATGAACTTCCCTCTCAAGACTGCTCTCGCTGTGTCCCATAGATTTTGGATTGTTGTGTTTTCATTGTCATTTGTTGCTGTGATGTTTTTTATTTCTTCTTTGATCTCTCTGGTAACCCAGTCATTGTTTAATAGCATGCTATTTAGTCTCTAGGTGTTTGATTTTTTTTGATTGTTTTTATTGTAGTTGATTTCCAATTTTATGCCATTGTGATCTGAGAAGATGCTTATTATGATTTCTATCTTCTTAAATTTGGAAAGACTTTGCCTGTGTCCTAATATGTGGTCTATCTTTGAAAATGTTCCATGTGCACTGGAGAAGAATGTATATTCTGTAGCTTTGGAGTGAAATGTTCTAAAGATGTCAATTAATTCCATCTGATCTAGTGTGTCATTTAGTATTGCTGTTTCTTTGCTGATTTCTTGTTTAGTTGATTTATCCAGTGGTGTCAGTGGGATATTTGATTTCCCTACTATGACTGTATTGCTATCAATCTCTCCCTTGATATCTTCCAGAAGTTGTTTTATGTATTTGGGTGCTCCTGTATTGGGTGCATATTTGTTTACCAGAGTTATATCTTCTTGTTGAATTGCTCCCTTTAGTATTATGTAGTGACCTTCCTTATCTCTTGTTATGGCCTTTACTTTGAGTTCTCTTTTATCAGATATAAGTATCGCAATCCCAGCTTTTTTCTCATTTCCATTTGCCTGAAAAATGTTTTTCCATCCCTTCACTCTCAGTCTGCGTGAATCCTTTGTTTTGAGGTGGGTCTCTTGCAGACAGCAAATATATGGGTGATGTTTTCTTCTCCATTCAGCTACCCTATGTCTCTTGATTGGTGCATTTAATCCATTTACATTTAATGTTATTATTGATAAGTACATGTTTGTTGTCATATTTTTCCTTAACCTTTGTGTTTCTTCTTGCCTTTCTGTTTCTTCTTTTTACAGCAGTCCCTTTAGCATTTCTTGCATTGCTGGCTTAATAGTGATAAACTCTCTTAGCCCTTTTTTGTCTATGAAACTTCGATTCCACCTTCAATTTTGAATGATAGCCTTGCTGGGTATAGTATTCTTGGGTTCATTCCCTTGCTTTGCATCACTTTGTAAATTTCATTCTATTCCCTTCTGGCCTGGAGTGTTTCTGTTGAGAAATTCGTTGATATTCTAATAGGAAAACCCTTGTAGGTAACTTTCTGTCTCTCTCTGGCAGCCTTTAAGATTCTTACTTTGTCATTGGTGTTTGCCACTTTAATTATGATGTGTCTTGGTATCTGTCTTTTAGGGTTCATCTTGTTTGGGACTCTATGTGCTTCTTGGATTTGCATGGTTTTTTTTTCTTGCCAATATCAGGGAAGTTTTCTGTCATTTTTCTTCAAACAGGTTTTCTATTCCTTGCTTCTCTTCCTCTCCTTCTGGTACCCCTATTATGCGAATGTTGTTTCGTTTTGTGTTTTTCCAAAGCTCCCTTAGGCTCTCCTCTTGCTTTTTAAGTCTTTTTTCCAGTTGCTGCTGTGTTTGTGTGTTTTTTCCTACCTTGTCTTCTAATTCGCTGATGTGGTCCTCAGCCTCTTCTAGTCTACTGTTTAAGCCTTCCATTGTGTTCTTTATTGCAGCTATGTCGTTCTTCATCTCTCCTTGGTTCCTTTTTATGTTAGCGACATTCTCATTCAGCTCCTTATAATTCTTAAGGAGTTGTGTGTATTTGTCATCCAGCCGTTTGAGCATCCTTAGAACCATTACTCTGAATTCTTTCTCTGGTATGTTGCTAGCCTCAATTTCATTTAACTCCCTTTCTGGTGATTCTTCTTTTTATTTCCTTTGGAGGTTGCTTTTTTGTCTTCCCATGTTTTCCTGTAATGTTTTAATTGTAGATCCAATTGCTTTGCTACCCAGGTTCTTTTGGGGATGGTGCTACTGGTGTAATCTCTCAGGTCTCCTGGGCTTGGTAATCTAGTGTAGCTCCCTACTTGAGCTATTTGGGTTCTCTTGATGTAGACCTGCAAGCTGGAGAGGCACAACTGTGGTGTCTAGAAGTCAGCAGCCATGGAGGGGGGTATCCCAATTTTTGCTGTCTTGCACCCTTGATTGAAATCATGCATGCCCAGCGGGGACTCACAGTGGCACCCAGGAGCCATCTATTGGGGTGATGGGGCTCATGGGGCCTGTGCTCTGGAAAGGCATGATTTTGGTGTCCAGAGTTCTGCAGTTGTGGAGTGGTCAGACTCAGCTTTTGCTGCTGCACCTGTGGTGGATAGGCGCTCGCTCCCATTGGCAGCTCACAGGGGCACCCATGGTACATTTGCCAGCGAGGCACACTGAAGGACTCTGAAGGGCCCTGGCAGTGTAGCCGCATAATTGAGGTGCCTGTGGGCAGGTATCCAGGATGAGTGAATTCAGAATTTCTACTGCCAGGGGAGAGTGTGCCCCTGTTTGTCCAAGATCACACCCAGGGAGAGATCACAGTGGCTCCCAGGAGTGCCCTGTGGATAGATGGGCTCAGGGTGCCTGCCTGTTGGAAATGCACAGCTCTGACACACTCTGAGGGGCCCTGGCACTGAGGTTGAGCAGCTGGGGTGGCTCTGGGAAGTTATTCAGGAAAAGGGAAGTCAGAATTTCTACTGCAGGGCAGCACACCCTTGTCTGTGCAGAATCACACACAGCAGAGTCTCGCAGCTGTTCCCCAGGGTGCGCTGGGGATAGATGGCTCAGGGGCTTGCTCATTGGAAATGAGTGAGAGTGGAGGTGCCTTTGCCTGTGCAGAGCTCTGATGCACTCTGAGAGGCCCTGGCACTGAAGTTGCACAGCTGGAGTGTCCATGGGCGGTTATTCAGGAAGAGGGAGTTTGGAATTTGTACTGCAGGGCCGTGCGCCCTTGTCTGTACAGAATCTCACCCTCGGGGGCTCCCAGTGGTTCCCAGGCACTGCCTACGAAGTGGTGTGCCCTGGATGCCTGTGCGCTGGAAACCTGAGAATGTGGAGTCTGGAGTTCTGCCGCTGGGGAGGGGGGAATTGCACTTACTGCTGCAGGAGTGGTGCACCTTTGGAGGTGGAGGTCCCAGGGTCCGCAGGTCTGCAGCTGGGGCAGCAGGATTTTGGCTGGGGTGGCTGTTGGGTCGCAAGGCAGTTCTAGGGCCTGTCTGATTGGTGATGCTGATGAGTTCCTAAAAAAGGCCGTTCTCCCCTTCAAGATGGCGTCGGCTCCATGCTGGAGTCCTGCAGTCCGGGGAGTGCCCGCAGAGGTGGTAGTCTCTCCCTCTCCAAGAAAGCCTGTTCTGCCAGCCTCTGCTGCTCCTACAGGGACTTAACTGTCCCTCACTCACTCACACACTCACCACACACATCCACACACTCTCCTCACTCACTCACTTCCTCTCCCTCATTTCCGTCCTGCCAGCCACCATCTTTCTAGAGTCTTCTCTCATCCTTTTCTTGTTTGATATCTGAAAAGAAGCCATCTTACTACCAACCTAATGATGAAGATACCACAAAGGATGATGGATGAGAGAAAGGGAAAAAGAGAAAATTTTAGTCTTTGGCATCATTCTTGAATAATATCATCGATTGTAGGGGAGTTGCCCTTATATTTTCAGTTGTCTAAATGAAGCATTTGCTGAAAATCTTCTGAGTTTCCAAATTGTGTTGGTAATAGTGAGAATAAAAATACCATATGATTATTGTACTAAAGAGTTTAATTCCTAATTTACCATGTTTCCAATCAATGACAAACCCTGGCATATAATCGAGTGTCAAAATTCATGATAGAGCTAATAGAGGGTTTGTCACAACAAGAAGTAGTAAAATCAATATGAGCTAAAATTGCTGACCTTGAACTTGACTTTAAGAGTAGGTAAAAATGTACCAAGTGCTGATCTTGACAACACATACATAAATGTTATATAAATAATGCCTTTAGAAAATAGAGTTTAATGGACACAATGTCATTTTGAATTAGTACTATGCAATTGTCAATAATAGGTCCTACTATATGGAGATATTAAACAAAATTCTAGAAGTAGGCCAGGGTTAAGATTAAGATACAAATTTAATTTTGTCTTTCTCATTTTAGAGAAAGATACATTTTAAAGAGCCCAGTTAGGACTAATACTGTTATCCATACAGTGAAACTAGAAACTATTAAAGTTATTTCAAAAGAAATGTTTTCCCTGTTGAGAGAAATATAATTTCTAGCAATGTTCTTCTTCCTCACCATTTCTACCATTTCATTTGTGCATTATAAAGGAGATGTTGATTATTTAATGTAACCATGCTATAATGTGCCATTTCTCTGGCTAACCTTACCATTTTTACACAGGACATAAAGAGGCAGATATTGAAAAAGCTTTTACAAACAACAATGGTGACAATAATGGGTTTTAGGGTTATTGAAGAGTGTATCAAAATTAACTAAGCGAGTATGGTAGAGGTAGTCAATAAATTAAAACAGCAATGAGAGAACTACATGGAAACTCCAGCAGTTTTTTATCTAGCTTCAAATCTGACAAATCACATTAATTAAAAAAGAGAGTGATTCATTTTTTATTGACATAAGTTCTCTGATTTTCCTGGTGCTAGGTACTTCAGCACAATTTTCATATGTGGAGTCTTTAAAAAAGAATCAATGCAGAAAGCACGGCATAAAAAGGCAGGAAGACAAAAGGTAGGGCCAATCCTACCAATATGAGGTTACTAATAGTTTCACAAATCATCTGATCCAACATGACCTCGTGCTGTTTTCCACAGAAATATCACTTTCATTTGCATTTTTTAAAATTTCCTCTCTCATAAATAGTGAGGGAGAGATGAGTTCAGCTAAGAGTTCATTTTCTCCCCACTCCCCAACCCCTCTTCACGTGGGTTTTGGTGAAAGAAAGCATTTCCAAAACACATTCCTAGTATACTGTGCTCCCTTTGCCTTCCATATAGTAAAATTGTTCTCTAATGATTCCATTTTTTAACACAAAATCATTTTCCACGAGAAGGGACTTGCTGTCATAAAATAAGAAAACCTGTATGCCTCCAGTACTTCTGCTCACTGGCCTGTTCCAAGTCCACCACTTTAAGCATAGGGCAAGAAATATAAAACAATCGTGTGTTTTTTCCGGAGCTCAGGCATGTATTCTTTTAAAGTATTTTATTGGTAATAAGGAAATGGAAAGGTTACCTACTCTTCTTTTTGTGAAAGCTTTATTGAACAAGGATTTGTTGCTTGATAAATTTGGTTTGCCTTTTAAACTTTCAAGAAAATTATAAACTCACTAAAACTTTTCCCTGCAATTTAGATATCTTTCTAAACATTACACTATGATGTTTTGATGATGTTTCCTTTATGCAAATATGTGTCTTATTGGACATATGATCATGAGCTTTCAATTTCTTATTTTTTAAATCTCTAAAAGCTGGCAAGTATCCTTATGAGCATATATAAATCTATACAACATCTTCAAATAGCTACACACTGCATAGTTGCATAGGACTCTAATAGATAATATCTTAGCCATTTCTCTACTATCAGAAGGTCAGATGGCTTTTATTGGCTTCTATTACCCTACTCAATATCCCCATGTACATAATTTTAGGGTATTTGTGTGAATAAAACTGTATGAAAAATTATTTTTTATTCCAGCTTTATTGAAGTATAATTGACAAAATTATATATATATATATAGTGGATAATGAGATGATTTGATATGTGTATACATTGTGAAATGATTACTGCAATCAAGTTAGTTACCACATTCATCACTTCACATACTTATTTTTTTTAAGAACACTTAAGATCTACTGTCTCAGAAAATTTCAAGCATGCAGTATAATATTATCAACTATGTAACCATTTATACATTGTGCCGTGCCAACACGGCCATGGGTGAACCTGAGGGGGGGTGGGTGGTGAAGAATCAGAAAAGACAGACAAAAGAATACAGCTGGGGCTGGGTGGATCTCTAGTGCCTGGATAAGGACACAGAGAGACCCAGCCTGCAAGCTGAAGCTTTATTTTATAGTCAGAGCACACAAAGCAAAACAAGGGAAGTGGTCAACATATTTACAATGTTCTTGTGAGTTTCACTTGTTTTGGCAGCACTTGCTGCACCTCCCACAGCCCATTAGCTACCTAGGAAGGAGCAGGGGAGGACTATAAGGTCAAGCTTAATTATGCTAGGAGGGCTCTGCCCTCCAAGCTGGGACTTTTTTTGTGGCCCTGCCACAGGTCAGTCCGAGGCTTGACCCTATAGCTGCTCCCTACAATACATTATATCCCCAAAAGTTATTCATCTTATAACTGAAAGTTTGCACCCTTTGAGTAACATTTCCCCATTTTTGCCAACCTCCACCCACCTTGGACAACCACCATTGCTACTCTGATTCTATGAGTTTGATTTTTTTAGATTCCACCTATAGGTAAAATTATACAGTATTTCACTTAGCATACCATCTTCAAGGTTCACCAACATGTTCACAAATGAATTTTTATAGCAGAATAATACTACATTATATACACAGGGGTGGGCAAGAATAGATTTACAGTTGTGAGTATGCAAAACACAGAGTTGATTCTTGTATTATTATTTATTTAAGCTGCGAGTCTCTTTCCATACAACTATAAACCTACTTTTTCCCATCTCTGTATATAGAAAAAAACCACATTTTAAAAATCCATTCATCTTCTGTCCCTCCCCACCCCTCCAACCCCAATCATCTGTTGATGGACACTTAGGTTGACTCCATATCATGGCTATTGTGAGTAATGCTGTAATGAATACAGAAGTGCAGATATCTCTTTGAGTCATTGACTTAATTACCTGTGTATATAAATCTGAAATTGGAATTGTTGACATAGGTAATTCTATTTTTACTGTTTTCCATAATGGCTGTACCAATTTACAAGGATTCCCTCTTCCACAATATTGCCAACACTTATCTCCTGGTTTCCAGCGTTTTTCCCGCACTAACCATCCAAAAAGGTATGAGGAGATATATCATTGTGGTTTTGATTTTTATTTCCCTGATATTAGGGATGTTGAACCCCTTTTCATATACTTGTCAGCCATTTATATGTCTTCTTTGAAAAACTGGCTATCCAGACCCTTCCCTGCCCCCTTTTTTAAGTATTTGAAACTCTTAGCACTATGCCTGCTGTATGTTTATTACCTGGAAAAGTCTGTCAAATGAAAACAGCTGCATAAACCAGAATACTACATAAAAGAGAAGCTCACAATTCTGAAAGCAGATATTTAAATATTTTTTTGTGGCCTAGTTCCCATTTGTACATGTATTTAATGACCCCTTTGCTGTTAATGATTTCATTATGTTTTCTATTCAAATGTGGTGAGATAGCATAACGTGAGTAGATTAAAAAGGTACTACATTTTGCCTAGTGACAGAATTCAACAAATATTTAATATTTAGGCAATGACATATCAACCTCTCTTCTGTGACTCTCATTCCTATAAATTACTTTAATTTTACCAGATTTATATGTGTGCTAGTCAATTTAATTGAGTTCTGATTTTTAATTGTAAAAGTAAATATAATATTTCTAGAAGTTCTGTGTGAGAAAGTAAGAATCTTTTATTAATATTTACTATTTTTAAAGAACTTTTTCTTTTTTATTCAGATTAAATTGGTATATAACATTACATAAGTTTCAGGTATACAACATTATAATTCAATATTTGTATATACAAAATCACCATCAGTTTAATTACCACCATCACCATGCAATTGACTCCCTGCACCCATTTTGCCTTCTTCCCAAAGTCCCTTCTCCTTTAGTAGCCACCAATCTATTCTCTGTATCTATGAGTTTGTTTTTGTTTTGTTTTGTTTGTTCATTTGTTCTGATTTAAGGATTCTACATATATTGAAACCACATGGTATTTCTCTTTCCCATCTGACTTATTTCACGTAGCATAATGCCCTCAGTTTTCATCCATGTTGCAAACAGCAAGATTTCATAACTTTTGTGGCTGAATAGTAGTCCAGTATGTGTGCGTGTGTGTGTGTGTGTGTGTGTGTGTGTGTTTGTGTGTGTGTGTGTCTGTGTGTTTGGTGTGTTTCCCAGTGTCCATATGTTTGGTATCATGTTAACTAAATATTTGAATAATAAATTGAAATTTTTCATTTGGCCGTTTGGGTATCATATAGATATTTACAACATGCTGTGTTACACCTGGATGTTGGTGTGGTAGAAAAAGAAGATAGTTTGCTGTAAGTCATTATAATTACTTGAAGGAGACATATTAAGATTCATCAGATACCAAAATGATGGTTGACAAAGTGAAGGTAATTGACATCTCAATTGTGCACATTTAGTAGGTACAACTCTATTCATCAATCATCCTATCTAATAAAAGAGTAATATGCAAATTGACCATCACTCCAACACACAAGATGGCTGCCCCATGTGGTCAAATGGCTGCCCCCATGTGGACACAAGATGGCCACCACAAGATGGCCAGCAGGGGAGGGCAGTTGTGGGCAATCAGGCCAGCAGGGGAGGGCAGTTGGGAGGACCAGGCCTGCAGGGAAGGGTAGTTGAGGGGGACCCAGGCCTGCAGGGGAGGGCAGTTAGGGGTGACCAGGCCTGCAGGGGAGGGCAGTTAGGGGAAAACAGGCTGGCAGGGGAGCAGTTAGGCATCAATCAGGATGGCAGGGGAGTGGTTAGGGGGTGATCAGGCTGGCAGGCAGAAACAGTTAGGGGTAATCAGGAAGGCAGGCAGGCGAGCAGTTGGGAGCCAGCAGTCCTGAATTGTGAGAGGGATGTCTGACTGCCCGCTTAGGCCCAATCCTACCGGGATCGGACCTAAACGGGCAGTCGGACATCCCTCAAGGGGTCCCAGATTGGAGAGGGTACAGGCTGGGCTGAGGGACACACACCCCGTGCATGAATTTCATGCACTGGGCCTGTAGTTTCTTAATAATTTTGCTTGAATCACTATCAAATCAAAACTTTATTCAGTGGCAATTTTTTTTGTCTTTTTTTTGGTGTGGGATGATATAAATTGTAAAGAAACAAAAAGTGCTTTCTAACTGACACAAGCTAATGTCAGAACCTGAGGGCAGTTTTTTCTGGCATGTTGAGGATTTTGATTTTTAGGTTCATGGTTTTTTTCTCTGCTGTGAGATTGTGCCCAGAACCCCAGGACTCTAATTAGTGGATAGAGGTCTTCACTAATTGACAAATCTCATTAGAAATTACCTGAAAACACAAATGTGAAATGCTGTAGGCTATGGAGTTCTTAGGGAAGGCATAGTTGATAATAAACAAATAAAAGAAAAAAGAGGAATGTATGTCTGTGTATCAGAATGAGAAATAGATATGAAAATAAAATTTATAATTAAAGTTTATATAGCTTTAAATGAGCAATAGATATCTTTATACAGATATTGGACATGTTGGATGGAGAATTTCCCATGACACAGAACTGATGGCAGCCTTCAGAAGAGAACCCAGCCCAGTCTGATGCCTAGATGTTAGCCTGTGAAGACTCAACTGAGGGCCCACCTAAATCACGTTCAGACTCCTGACCCAGAGAAACTGTGAGATTATAATTATTTGCTGTTTTAAGGCACTAAGTGTGTGTCAACTGTTAAGCAGCAATAGATAACTAACACAAATTGCAAACTCCTTAAATGCAGAGGCTATGAATACAATGTTTTCCCAGCTCCAAACAGAATTCCTGGTTATAATCATATTCAGTACATATTTGAATAAAACTGATGTCAATTTCACACAAATAAAATTAAGGATTTAAATCCTTGCCATGGGCACAAATAGAATTTTAGACTATCTTTTAATGCTCAGTTTCTAGAAATACATTCTTGTGACAGAAGACTTCCAATATGACCTGCTGTTTTCAAAGTAAAGTAGGAATCAGGTAGATTTGCTGAATAATAAAGATTAAACATGATGGAAAACATGTCTTCATTCTGAGTCATTTTGCAGAAATTTTGTTACTTTCAGGTTTTTTACATACAACCACATACCGTTTGTGTATGTGTTCACGGCCAAGTCAAACAGATTGCGATGCATTTACAAGATGACTTTTAAAGACAATACTCAATGAACAAGAGTATCTTTTCCTCTGTAGCCTCTGGAATAAAAAACCGCTTCTTGCCCCACTTAATGTCCTCCTAAAAAATGTATTTATTTCCTGTAACAGTGAGGTATGGTTTTAAAGAAAAGAGCAGGTGTCTTGGCGGATGAGAGAAAGGGAGAATCCTGCAAGCAATTGCAGGGAAGGGAACGGGAGTGTTTAGTTGTCCAAATAGATTTCAGCAGAGCAAAAATAAGCAGGAGGGAAAGGATGGGGTGGTTATCAACTCTTACGTGGTGTTTGCATTTCAAAAACATCACACAATGGTTCATTTGCCAAATGCCTCAGTGGGGCAAATTTTGTGGATTGGTTTAACACAAATGTCAGTGCTTGGTTGACATCAAAATTGTGCTTTAGGCCCTAGCCAGTTTGGTTCACTGAAAGAGTGTTGGCCTGGGGACTGAAGGGTCCCAGGTTCGATTCTGGTCAAGGGCATGTATCTTGGTTGCAGGCACATCCCCAGTAGGGGGTGTGCAAGAGGCAGCTGATCGATGCTTCTCTCTCATGGATGTTTCTAACTCTTTATCCCTCTCCCTTCCTCTCTGTAAAAAATCAATAAAATATATTTTAAAAATTGTGCTTTAGATCATCAGGTATTCAGTCCCAGTCTTTACTTGGAGAAGTTACCTTATTTGTCTCAAAAAGTATTCATTGCTGGAGCCATGCAATGGCTCTTGCTCCATATTTGCTAAAACTGGACAATAACTTAGGTGTTATTCTAATCCTAATACTGCAAGGAAATGGTAGCCAAAAGGAAACACCAGCCATCTCTGAAGGAGAGTAAAGATGCCTGATTTTTATAATTATAAATAACTAGTACAATACAGTTAACTCATTCTCTCTACACTCAAATGTCATATTATCTGAAAGAAATCATTTTGTAATTGATGGCAAGGATTTTAAGAAAAATTTTAAGATTTTTTTAACCATCAGTGTTTACTTTCAAATACAGAAAAAATATTGAAGAGCCTAAAACTCCACTTTAAGTAAAAGTAAATGCAAAATTTTGTCTGGCAGTGTCACGACATTATATCACACTAGCTCTTATTTTAAAACCCTTCTTTATAAAATTTTCTTAAAATAGTAAAAAAGAGGTTTGTACATTGTGCTTAATTTAGTTAACATCTAAAAGAGATACTCTTTTATTCAACAAAGAGCAATTTTCCAATTGTCAATTAAGAATTTATAAATTAAACTTCAAATGTTTATCTCTCTGGAATTTCAATGCTTATAAGAATAAATTCAATGACATATGCACATTGCAGTTAAAACACAAAAGTTTTGAAAAATACTCTAAGGCATTCTCCTATTTATTCAACTCTTTAAACAGGAGGAATTTAAGTGGGGGAACCATCATCAGTTTAATTGACATAGGAAATGTCTAAGGCAAAATAAGCAATCAGAGGCTAATAAAAATGCCACATGTGAATGAAATGAAAAACATCCTTCAACTTGCTTTGGCATAATCAGGTGTGGATTTCTCCAAGTATATAATGTGCACGATGAAGCCTTGATTAGAACTGCCTATAATACTTAGCAGAACTCTCCAATATTCTTAGGGTAGAAAAAAACACACAAAAGAACTTCAGGGAAAATGTGGAAATAAATAAAACTCTAAAATAATAAGCTAATGTGTCTTCTGTTTTAGAAGACAGATGGAAAGGTGTAGCTCATTTAAGGAGTGTTTAGCTAAAAGTCAGATGTATTCAATACCATGGTTAAAATTAAAAAGATTAATCTTTATCTTTAAAATCAAATTTATGTATGTAGCAGGAACATATACTAACTTGCAGATTGATTTCTTTAAGATTGCCACATCAAAACCTTCCTAAAATTAGCTCTGGATTAGCTGTGAAAAAGCACTTAATAAATATTTATACGTGAAATGGGCATAAGTATGCATACCTGTTTCGTGGGGCTGGAGAATGAATACCTGAGTTAGTATCTGTAAAGTGTTTAGAACTGCCCTGAAACAATCCACACTCAGTGAACGTGAGACGTCAGAAGTGTGGAAGAACATAGGAAGAAGTCCTTAGGTTAATGTTGAAGATAACAGAAAGCTTTACAAAAAAGGATGCACTTGAAATATGAATAGGATATTTTCAGGAGGGAAAGAAGATGAGGAAATTCTAACCACACCATTCTAACCACATAGCTTCCTAAAGATGTGTGTGTGTGTGTGTGTGTGTGTGTGTGTGTATTTAATTGTTACATATTAAAAATGATAATATGTCAATGCCATAATTTGGCTTAAAAGACCCATCCTGGCTTGGTTCGTTAGATATGGCAAATCATGCATGCTCACCTGTCACTCTTCTCACCCTGACAGTTATGTGATATTATTTCCATTCCAAGAGTATTTATTTTTCTCACCTTAAGTCCTCTGTATATCATCAACCTGAGTTCCTTTTCCCACTGTCTTTTCCTTTCTAAGGCTTACTCATCATTTCAGGTCTCAGCTTCACAATATTTCCTCCAGGAAGCCTTTAGGGTCTTTCTAGACTAAGTTGGGTGAGCCTGCCATATACTCCCACAGGACCCTGTGTTATTTCTTTTTCTATTGATACGTAACCAATTGTCACAAACTTAGTGACTTAAAGTGATATCCATATACTGTCTCACTTTCTGTGGGGCAGAAATCTCTCAGTTGACTGCACTCTCAGTTAGGGACTCGCAAGGCTGAGTCAAGGTTTTGGCCAACCAGGCTGGGCTCTTCCCTGGAGGCTCCGGAGTAGAATCAGCTTCCAAGTGTATTCAGGTTATTGGCAGAATTCAGTTTTTGTGCTTTTGAAACTGAAATCCCCATTTCCTTGCTGGCTGTCAACCTGGGGCCACTTTCACCTGCCAGGGGCCTCCCACCTCACGGCCTTCTCCACCTTTTAATCAGCAATGGTACATTGAATCCTTCCTATGTTCCAATCTCTCTGACTTCCTCTGTTGCTACCACCAGAAAAAACCCTGCTTTTAAAGAGCCTATGTAATTATATTGAGCCTACTAGACATTCTCCCTTTTTAATTAACCCAAAAGCAACTGATTAGAAACCTTAGTTGAAGGTGCAGAAATTTCTTTTACCATAACATAATCACAGAAGACTGATATCTCATCATATTCACAGGAGGAGATTAGGAGGAGATTATACAAGGATTAGGATCATCGAAGGTCATTCTTAGAATACTGCCTACCACAGACTTCATACACCTTGGATTACCCACAGTTAATTGTAATTGCTTGTTTTTCTTATTATATTTAGCAAGCCCAAATTTAGCATTTATTATGTACTAGGTACTATCCTACCATTTTAGGAGGATACTATTCTATCCATTTTTCAAATGAGAAAATAGAGGCGCATAGAGGTTGGGTAACCTGACCGAAATCTCATAGTTGTAAAATAGAAGAAGTTGGGTTCTTCCAAACAATTATATTGAGCAACCTTAGCTTGATTCATGCCATATTAAACAACTATGTTCCATATATGCCCCCACTGCAGGGGAGGGCAGCTAGGGGTGTGCCAGGCATGGTTCTAGACATTGAAGAAACAGCTCTGAGCAATTTAAAGATATAACTTCCTCTTGGAATTGGCCTAGACATAAAGATATACAAGTAAATATCAAAATACAATAGTGTTATAATAAAATTAAATTTTATTTTCAGGTGAATTAATAGAATATGTGCTGAAAATATCTCTATCTGCTTCCCTATATTGGAATATTCCTTATTAGGTCATATAAAATAGTAATCTGGGAAATGACTTGAATAAAAGTAAAATCCTAAGAACTAAAATTTTAACTAATCAAGAAATTAAATTTCAAATTATTTCAGTATCTTATTCTCTTTGTTAATCATATTTCCAAGGACAAAATAGCTAATATAGGTAAGATCAGTAACAGGGGTTTCCCCCAATTGCTTCTATTAGTGAATACTTGCTTTTTCGAGGTAGCGTTTGTGTGGAATCACTTCAAATTACATCAGCATCAAAACTAGCCTGGATTAATGTCATCCTATCTAATAAAAGATCTAATGTCATCGTATCTAATAACATGCAAATTAACCATCACTCCGCTATACCCACAAGCCACGCCCAACAGCCAATCAGGAGTGAATATGCAAATTAACCCAACTAAGATGACTGCAGCCACTGAGTGAGCAGGAGGCTTGGGTTTCCCCGGCAATGGGGGAAGCCAAGCTTTCTGCACACCCTGACAGGCCCAGGCCTCCACTCAAGGCTATAAAGTTTCAATTATAGAAGATAAATAAATCCCAACAAAAATGGTGGCAGCCACGGAGCTGGAGAGAGCAGGAGGCTTGAGTTGCCTCTGGCAATGGAGGAAGCCAAGCTTTCCACACACCCTGGCTGGCCTAGGCCTCCGCTCAAGGCTACAAAGTTTCAATTATAGAAGATAAATAAATCCCAGATACCAGGGCCTCCACTTGGGTCTCCGGGGGGCATAGCTGGCCTGCAAACCACCACCACAGGCCCCTCGCCCAGGCCGCCCCATGCCCCAAGGGAACCCCCACCCTGATCCGGGACACCCTTCAGGGAAAACCAGCTGGCCCCCACCCATGCACCAGGCCTCTATCCTATCTAATAATCTTATCTAATAAAAGAGTAATATGCAAATTGACCATCACTCCAACATACAAAGATGGCTGCCCCCATGTGGATACAAGATGGCCACCACAAGATGGCCAGCAGGGGAGGGCAGTTGGGAGGGACCAGGCCTGCAAGGGAGGGCAGTTGTGGGTGATCAGGCCAGGAGGGGAGGGCAGTTGGGAGGGACCAGGCCTGCAGGGGAGGGCAGTTAGGGGTGACCAGGCCGGCAGAGGAGGGAAGTTGGGGGTGACCAGGCCTGCAGGGAAGGGCAGTTGGGGGGAACCCAGGCCTGCAGGGGAGGGCAGCTAGGAGTTACCAGGCCTTCAGGGAAGGGCAGTTAGGGGTGACAAGGCCTGCAAGGGAGGGCAGTTAGGGGCAAACAGGCTGGCAGAGGAGCAGTTAGGCATCAATCAGGCTGGTAGGGGAGTGGTTAAGGGGTGATCAGGCTGGCAGGCAGAAGCAGTTAGGGGCAATCAGGAAGGCAGGCAGGTGAGCAGTTGGGAACCAGCAGTCCTGGTTTGTGAGAGGGATATCTGACTGTTTGTTTAGGCCCAATCCTACTTGGATCGGGCCTAAACGGGCAGTTGGACACCCCTCGAGGGGTCCCAGATTGGAGAGGGTGCAGGCTGGGCTAAGGGACACACCCCCCATTCACGAATTTCGTGCACTGGGCCTCTAGTGTTTTATAACAAGCATTTGTAAGGCAGTCAGCCTTTGCCACTATAAAATGGGATATCTGTTAATGTGTGTTTATATGTGCTCATCAAGTGAAAATTATCTTTCTACATGTAAATTAATTATGATCTACATGTAAACGTATGGCTTCTTTTGAGAGTAGTAGAAAATCTGCCTAAAGAGGAAAGGAGAGGGGGAACAAATGAAGTTAGTATTTATTCAACAACTATTATGTGCCAGCTACTTTTGATATATTATCCCATTTGAGTATCATATTAACTGCATGATGCTTCTAGTATAATCCCAAATTTACATATAAAAACCCTGAGGCTTGGTGAGACGAAGAAAAGTGTTGGACATCATGCAGTTATACTTAGCATTAACCACTGGTGGGCATCTAAAAAGAGTGCACACCAATAGATTTTGGAATAAAAAGTAATTCCCAATTTGCTACTTCCAGGAGGTGTTTTAATTTTTTATTTCTCATCTTCGTGTGACACAAAGCCTTGTATGAGTGCAGCTCTCTGGTTGGTATGTCCAGTCCAGAAAAGCA
This sequence comes from Plecotus auritus, assembly GCF_963455305.1. Lineage (NCBI taxonomy): Eukaryota > Metazoa > Chordata > Mammalia > Chiroptera > Vespertilionidae > Plecotus > Plecotus auritus. The sequence continues at coordinate 167,487,809 of NC_137772.1, forward strand.
GATGTTCCCACAGCTTTCACTTCTGACATCAGCACTGTCTCTACCATGTCTCTTTTGTTCTGATGATATACTGATAACCTCTCAGCTGCACCTTCACCGCCTTCTATTTTTTAGCACTCTAATTCATATTGGCTGATGAAAATGGACAAAAATAATCAAATGGCTGAAGTCGAGAGTTTTGTTTTTCTTGGATTCAGCTGAGGCCCCAAGTCCTATGTTCCTCCAAATTATAAATATATTGAAGTCATGATCCAAATTGTCCAGTAATCATTAAGGAAACAGTTTCACAGCCAAAACATAATTTGAAAATAAGCAAATTTATGTTTGAATTTCTCAAGTAATACGAAAATGATACTAAGATCACAGCAAAGCTTAATAATAGTTCTTTCCCATCCATTTCCTATAGGAAGGTAAATGCCTCTTCAAATTATCTGAAAAATTCCCAGTGAAATCTTAGAACATGCATGCCTTATTTTAATAGCACTCTCTTTTCTTTTTTAAACCTGCATGAGAGATAAAAGAGGAAGAATTTTTCTTATAAACCACAGAGGAGGAGGTAACAGGAACAAAATTGTGAGCAAAGCAAGGACCCATTTACTCAGTGAAAGAAGGGAAGGGTTAGAAATATTCTAATATTAATACTTTTAAAAATTCAGGACTTTTTGAGTATATACTTACCCAGAATTCTGAACAAAGAAAACATTGAAACTTCACAAACTATTTAACAGGTTTATTTAGTTATAACTCACATATCACACAGTTGATCCATTAGAGTGTACAATTCAATGTTTTTTAATATAGTCACAGATATTCAACCATCAGTACAATATAATTTTCCTCATCCCAGACAGAATCCCAATAGACAGAGCACAAAGAACTTTTAGGGCAATGAAACTACTCTGTTATGATACTATTGAACTCATGATCCAAATGGTCCAGTAATCATTAAGGAAACAGTTTCACAACCAAAACATAATTTGAAAATAAGCACGCGTGTTCTAAGGTTTCACAGGGATTTATAATGGTTGTCAAACCCATAGAATATAGAACACTAAGAGTTAACTCTAATGTAAAATTTGCACTTTGGGTGATAATAATGTGTCGATGAAAATTCATCAATTGTAATAAATGTACCCTTCTGGTGCAGGACTTTGATAGTAGAGCAGGGTGTGGGTGATAAAGGAAGGAAGCAAATAAGGGGAGAATTTAAGAGTTTTGACAAAACAAAAGAGAATAACAAAATCCAAAAACATGAAAATCCATTTCCCAAAAAATAAACCTCTACTCCTATGTGTCCACCAAACCCTTTAGTTCTGAACACATAAACTGTTAATGTAGATTTAAGTATAAAAAGGAAAAATCCAGTCTACTTTCATTAAAATCTTCTAAAACAAAAACTAAAATCAAAGTAATCTAGCAGATAAAAAATATTCTCCAACATAGTTAAACAGGGCCAAAGCAGAAGAAAATTAAATTGCAAACCAGTACTCCAGTCTGGACTAAATGTACCTATACAAGCATTTGCAGATATTTAACAACACACCTAAATCAGAAATTCAGAACTCAGAATAGAAACAGGTAAACAAACAAAACCAGAGAGGTATAAATAGAGTTTGACCAAATTCAGAAAGGAATTGAAGGAAAAGATAAAATGATCTTACAAAAAGGAAAACAAGTGCCCAATTACAGGGTGTACTAGATTCAACTAAAACTTTTATAATTTAATATGAGAAGTTGAAGAAATGCTTGGCAACAAACAAACATAAGATAAAGAGTGAAGAAAAAATGGTAAAAAGGAAAGACTGGCAGAGAGGATCCAAACACTGCATAATTTGACTACCTAGATGAAAAACCAGATAACATATTCAAAACAATAAAAGACAAACTTTCCAAATTGTGAAAAAACAAACTTTCATCTCTTGATTTTTCTTTATTGCCATACTGCACTGTGAAGTATATCAAGGACAATAAAAGTGGTAAGAGCAGGTACCTTTCCTTATTCCCAACTAACTTTTAGTATAATGTTAGTCCTTGAGCTTTTGTTAATGCCCTTCATTAGTTTAAGAAGTTCTGTTATACTTGGTTTTATTGAGGCTTTTATCATAAATGGGGTTGAATATAATCAAATACACCTTTTTAGAATCTATAAAAGATTGACATATCATCTATATTTCTTCTTTATTCTGTGAATATGGTAAATACATTGATTTTCCATTGTTAAATAGCCTTGCTCTCCAGCAATAAGAGACACTTAGTCATCATAGATTATTTGCTAATTGGAAATATGTATGTATATATACATAAAATATATAGTTGTTTTAATTAAGCATATATGTTACCTAAGTATATTTATACACACATGCGCACACATATATATATATGTGTGTTTCATTCTTTAATATTTAAATAAATATTTATGTACCCATATTTTTTGAGAGTATATTTTTTTGTATCTATGATTTTTTTGGTAGCTTTCTTTCCTTATAAGTCTACTATCAGTATAATGCTAGCTTCACAAAATATGTTAGCAAATGTTCTCTCCTATACCACTTTTTCAAGGATTTGAGTAGGGTTGGAATTGTTTTGTTTTCAAATATTTGGTAGAATTTACCAGGAAAGCTATCTAGACCTAGATTACCTTTGTGGAGATATTTTAATTAGGAATTTAATATCCTTAATAAGTACAGGTCTATTCAGTTTTCTATTTATTCTTCTGCCAGATTTGATGTTTTGGATCTTTTAAAACTTTAACTCGTCAAATTTATTGGCATTTAGCCCCTGGGATTGTGCCCAATAAAATATCTCTGTATTTGATAATCTATAGCAACACTGCTCTTGCTCACAGGTATAGTAGGTAGATAGGAAAAGAGAGGGCTATATATCTGTGATCTTCCCCATGGGCCAACAGATGGATGCAAATGATTAGTAGGTGTTAACTGTGTAGGTGTGTGTGTGTGTGTGTGTGTGTGTGTGTGTGTGTGTGTATAAAAAATTGATTCTGAATATAATTTTGTATTGACAGCCTGTTGCAATTCAGGTTCCCTCAAAAGCAGATACCATTATAGGCATTAGCACAAGGAGCAGGGATTGGGCAGTGAAGTAAAGGCAGGGGCCTTGGAGACAGGATGAGGGGTAAGCCTGGAGGAGCTGCTGTTGCACTCTGCTCCCCTGGATGCAAGTCTTGCTGGAACCCTTAGAGCTTAGAATAGAGGAAGCAAAGATACACACCTGAGAAACAGGCATGGGCATGCTCAAATAAGAGCATGCACTGACATTCTTTGTCCTGAGAATTTTTGTCTATTTTTCTATACGCAGGGTTTTAGAGCAGGTCCCAGGAAATATCTCAATAGAATATTAATTTGATTTCTGAGAAAGGGGTGGAGACTTCTCAGGAGAGCTCCATCAGCCATCGTGTAACCTTTATGGATCTTCCTGCTTCTGATCACAGCAGCACAGGGTGTGTTGATAAGTATGTTGACGTTGGGGAGCACAAGAGACTTGGTTGGAAAGTTTGTAAGGAGGACATTCTGATAAAAGGGAAGCATGTGGAAGTCCGCCTGCCCTGTTTATCAGAATTCCAACTTAGAGAAGATTTAGGGAAGTGTCGAAGGCAGTGCCCCTAATTATTCCTTGACCTTTCCAAACAAGTATGTGCACGTGCAGACCCCCGGGTGTTTACTGGAATCCTATGCTTAATCCCTGATGCCCTTGCCTAGAGGACAATGTAAACACACGTGTCCTCCCAAGATTACTCACCCTACTGATTGTATCTAAAGATAACAATTCCAATAAAGCCTAATGAGGCAAGCAATCAAGGCTGCTCTGGCCGCTAGAGCCAGGGAAGCCCCTTAGCCCTCTCTTTCACAGCAAGCTGTGTCTGAGTAATCTGTTCATCCATCGTTCAGGGGGTGCTGGTCAGCCCCAGCATGTTGATGTATTAAAATGAGCCTATAATGGAGTTTAGGTTCATTCTCTGGTCAGCTTCACCTCCAACTTTATTTAGTGTAGTCCAGTGGTCGGCAAACTCATTAGTCAACAGACCCAAATATCAACAGTACAACGATTGAAATTTCTTTTGAGAGCCAAATTTTTTAAACTTAAGCTTCTTCTAACGCCACTTCTTCAGAATAGACTCGCCCAGGCTGTGGTATTTTGTGGAAGAGCCACACTCAAGGGGCCAAAGAGCCGCATGTGGCTCGCGAGCCGCTGTTTGCTGACCACGGGTGTAGTCTAACTAGATTTTGTTATCTACCTCCTTGATTGAGGTGATTTAAACCATCTGCTCATGGGCAACTTGGGTTAGGGAAGGTAGAGTCTTGTGATTTATTAGTTGGCTGTTGGTTGCTCAGCCTATGGCCACTTGTTTTGCCATTTGTTTCAGTTTCCTCATTCCATTGCCAGGGAATTTTTCCTAGTTCCTTACTAACCTGCCTCAATACCATTTTATAGTCCACACCTCTTTCAGTATGTCTGCTCATGCTCATGTGTGAAAAAGGCAAACTCAGTCAGTTGAAACTGTAGAGAAGATGCACAGCCAAAAAGTACTAATATCATTCAAATCAGGTAGTCTGCTCCCCAGATAAAAGTATAATTGTAGGATGTTGGCCTGCCATTAATTTTTAATATGCTGTCTAATTTAGGCAGTATATCAAGAATCCTTGTTGAGTTACAAGGTAATATCTCTCCCTAAAACTTGTTACAGCTTGCTAAATATTATGCTTTGAGGCTAAAGTGATTTGGTATAAATCCCTCCAGAACAGTTTTAATAAATGATGTATTATTTATTCCATCAGCATTATTTGCCCTCCAACTCCCCAGTGCTAATAATTCCAGCATGCTCCTTTTCTTTCACAATAAGGAAGAAAATTTCTGGGGCCAAATCAGAATCAACAGGCATACTAGTAGTCAAATAAGGATTGCATGCCCAGTTCTGTTGGGTTTCTCATGATTTCTTCCTCTGTTAAGAAATAGAGAAGAAAGAAGGTTGAAAATGGCTTATTCCCAGCTACAACTACAATCATGCTCCAAGTGCCATCAATCATTTAAATAAATAAAGCCATTTCAGCATAAAGAATAAAGTTCCATTCATTTTTCCATTCTTGAATGTATTAAAAATGTCTCTTCTGAGGAAAGGAGAGAGAGAATTAATATGCACTGCACCTTAATTGTAAGGCAGTGCCTTTCACGTGCATGTCTCCCATGGACTTGTTTTCTATTCTAATTCCAGAGGCTGTGGGAAGGGAAGTGTGGTAATGTTGCTGGCCCCAGTGGGCTACATTAATCCCTTGGCATTCTGGGGCTAAACTAAAGGCCATAGAACAGTTTACTTTTTTCCAATTTTACCACCACTTTAATGGTGTCAGCGAAGACTTATGACAGGGCAAGTTTTGCCAGACCTATAGATGGATTTACATACATATACATCACAGATAAGGAAGTAGAGATAATAGTCTGTTTAAAGATAACTGCCTATATACGCATCCTATATAATAAAAGGGTAATATGCAAATAGACCGAATGGCAGAACAACCAAAGAGTAATATGCTAATGATATGCTAAGGATGCTCAACAGCTCGCTATGACGTGCACTGACCATCAGGGAGCAGATGCTCTGACCAGTAGGTTAGCTTGCTGCTGGGGTCCGGCCGATCAGGACTGAGCAAGACAGGCCGGACATGCCCTGGAGCCATCCCGCAGTCCCTCCCCAGCCTGATCGTGCACCGGTGGGGTCCCTCAGCCTGGGCTGCGCCCTCTCTCAATCTGGGACCCCTCGGGGGATGTTGGAGAGCTGGTTTCAGCCTGATCCCACAAGCCACTCCTCTTGGGAGGGCGCCAGATGCAGGGCTCATGGTTGGTGAGTGCTGCTGTGGCAGCGGCAGCGCAAGCTTCTCCTGATCTGGACTGATTGGGCGAGAGCCTGTGGTGGGAGCAGCAGGTAGGAGCTGCAGGCCGCATGGGACTATGGGTTTCAGCCCATTCCCTACAGGTCACTCAGAGGGACTCCACCTGTGCACAAATTCATGCACCAGGCCTCTAGTATTAGATAAACATCTGAACAATAGCACAAACAAACAGCTTACCAGCCAGGAAACAGGTGCTCTTTGATAGAAAGAAGGGGAGTCATAAGCTTTTGGATCTGTTAAGAGGGGTAGAGGAAGGAGGGTGGGTGGAATTATTCCTTCAGGTACATCTTCTGGCACAGAGCTCAATGGCATTAACTCCCCATTCCCTTCCTCATTCCTGCCTGGGGAGGGGGAAAGACTTACACAATGGATACATTTGTAAAGAATAAACCTGGCAGCCCAGCCAGTGTGGCTCAGTGGTTGATCATCAACCTATGAACCGAGAGGTTCCGGTTCAATTCCCAGTGAGGGGTGTGTAGGAGACAGCTGATCGATGGTTCTCTCTCATCATTGATGTTTCTCTCTCTTCCTCTCTCAAATCAATAATATATATATATATATATATATATATATACACACACACACACACACACACACACACACACACACACATATATATATATATATATATATATATATATATTAAAAAGAATAAAAGCATTTTTAGTTGAGCTCTACCATTCTTCCTCTTGGGAGTAGGGAACAGCCTCCTTGGTTACTCTGACACCTGTAGCAGGAGGCACACCAGCCCAGTGCTATCTGTAACCACATGGTGAGTTCTCATTCTGAGATGCAAGAACAGGATGCTTACCTGCTCATATGTGTAAGCCGTGTACTTAAACCTGGTGTTTACCAAAAAGAAGCTGATATGTTTTGTGTTTTATTTATTTATTTTTATTTTCTAAAGTTTTACATGTCTCCTTTTTCCCCAATTGACCCCCCGCCCTCCAGCCATACCTACCCCGGGCAAGTCCCCACCGCCCCATGCTAATATGCAGGCATACAAGTCCTTTAGTTGCTCTCTAACCTCCCTCTCCCCTGCCATTTGTCTCTGGATCTATTCTTGTTCATCAGATTATGTTGATCATTATATCCCACATATGAGTGAGATCATGTGATATTTATCTTTCTCCGACTGGCTTATTTCGCTTAGCATAATGCTCTCCAGTTCCATCCATGCTGTTGCAAATGGTAAAAGTTCCTTCTTTTTTATAGTGGCATAGTATTCCATTGTGTAGATGTACCACAGTTTTTTAATACACTTAGGCTGTTTCCAAATCTTAGCTATTGTAAATTGTGCTGCTATGAACATAGGGGTGCATATATCCTTTCAGAAGCTGGTATTTTTTAACTCCCTCTAATACCTTTGTTTTGTTTCTGAATTTGAACAATGGCGGTACTGCTCCCTCTTGCCCAGAGATTCACAGAATTTCAAACATGGGCCAGGAGCTATGGGCAATGGGGCTATGGGCAATGAGGCGGAAGAATGAGCGGAAACTAAAAGCACTGGTGGAGAGCCCAGACGTGTGATGTTAGGCTTGGGCTTTACTGTTCAGGCTGGGCATTTTGAACTTGCATTTTTCTTTCATTTTTAATCTTTTGAGATATATATGGGGTTAGACCAGCCGTGGGCAAACTATGGCCCGTGGGCTAGATCCGGCCCGTTCGGCTGTTCTATCCGGCCTGTGGAGCTGAAAGAGCGGAGGGTTCTCTTGCTCTCCCCTCCGCTCCTTCACCAGCAGCAGTGTTAACATGGCAACGTCGGGAAACACGGCCGCAGCTCCTTCTTCTGAGTGGGCGGATTTATATCCGCCCATTCAGTAGAAGGAACAACCTCTCAATCTTCCAGAGGCTCCTTGTAATGCCCGCGGACGTGTCTCCCGACATCACCCTGGGAATGCGTAGACACGTTATCGTGGTGATGTAGGGAGACACGCCCCTGGAGAGCACAGTATCAGAGCATTAGCTAAAAAGGAGACCAACAACACTGTTCCCACTGAAGTTGATGTTTTAAAGACCAAAAACCTTTCAACCCAGTCTACATTGCCATCTACATCTATGTCCCGGGCATAATTTGGAAGTTGCACTAAAGAAAATGTTTAATTTACTGTTTACACATTTTGTTCTTTTCTATTTGTTTTAGTTTTAAATTATTTTATTATATTTAAGTTTAATTTGAAAGGCTTTTGTACCTTTCCTTTGTTAGGCAATTTTATTTTGCCTTTGCCATCTTCAATACAAGGTATGTTATTGTGCTATGATTCCTCCATTTTTTGAAGTTTCAAATTATAATAATTAGTGTTTACATTCTCCTTGTTAAAATGTTTGAAATGAATAAAACTATTGAAATAAAAAAAAAAGACCGTACCCTTTTATGTAATGATGTTTACTTTGAATTTATATTAGTTCACACAAACACTCCATCCATGCTTTTGTTCCGGCCCTCCAGTCCAGTTTAAGAACCCATTGTGGCCCTCGAGTCAAAAAGTTTGCCCACCCCTGGGTTAGACTCTAACTGCTGGGACATGAAGAGGAGATGCTAAGCCTTGGGGAACATTGTATTTTGATCTTGGTGGATTTATTTATTTACTTTATTTATTTATTTTTTTAAATATATTTTATTGATATTTTACAGAGAGGAAGGGAGAGGGATAGAGAGCTAGAAACATCGATGAGAGAGAAACATCGATCAGCTGCCTCCTGCACACCTCCCACTGGGGATGTGCCCGCAACCCAGGTACATGCCCTTGACCGGAATCGAACCCGGGACCCTTCAGTCTGCAGGCTGACGCTCTATCCACTGAGCCAAACCGGTTTCGGCAGACCTTGGTGGATTTAAATAGGATATGATGGCTTTGCCCACAGACAAGTGAGTGGTTTTGTTTGTTTGTTTTTGTTTTTATAGAGACAGGACTTAAGACAAGAGTTGGCCTTGGTAAAGATCTGGCCTCAGTTAAATCACTGGCAGGCTGGGACTCTAGCAACAGAGACCCACTGGGGAGGCCCTCAGCAAGCTACAGGGAGCCCCTGTTCACCATGAAAAGCAGGCACACCTTTTCCAAGTAGTGGCTGAGGCAACGTGCCATTGTTAAAGGTCTTAAGGGTGTTATAAGAATTGCTGGACAGAATATTTGCTGCTTTAGAATCAATGAGAGGTGAGTTTTTGGGGTGTTACAGAGGGCAGCCATGAGGTTCTGGCTTTACATTTTTAGCGCCAGGCCTGGGAAGGCTTCTCAAATGATCGTTTTTTGGGTGATTTGAATTGTCATCAGGGTTGCAAAAGGAAATGTTGAGATTAGTCTTGGATTCATAAGGCTTGTCTACAAATTCATTTTGATTCGATGAGTTACAATCAAAACAACAAATATTCTTAGGGAAACAATTTTGGGGGACCAAATGTGACTAAAGAAAAGGGCATAGCAACAATAGTTGTGGCCCAGGAACTAATGCTAATGCCTGCTTACAACAAAAGATGCTATGGCACCTGACGGAGTCCACACTCAGTACTGGAAGCAGCAGAAATCAAGGCTTTGAGTGCACTATGATGAGGCTAGAAAGCCACTGTCCTAAATCCTGATGTTTGGGACTGTCAACAATGCAAATTTCTTCACTCATGTAAGAACTTATGTCAATTTTCTGAGAAAGCAGTATTCACAGGAGAATCCTCCTTATCCCCAGATGTGCAAATTATAAATCAGTTAGCCTCTCACTGTAATATTTAGCTCAGTGGAGTTTAAATGTATAGGGAGTGAATTGCAGACAACTGGTATGGACAGACCAGCATCTTTCTACCATGGGCACCGAGTCCCTGCTATGGTTTTGGTGACACTGACTTCTGGCAACATAATTCTGAATGGGATAACATCTCTAGGGACAGAGATCAGCTTGTTTTCTAAGTTTGGTGGGTGTGGAGCCAATGCTGTAATAATCTCTGGTTTCTTATTAATCCTTTGGATTCTTTAAAGTGTATCAGAGACTTGACATTACAAATTCAGAAAGTCTACATGAAGGTGAGACCGGAGAATTAGAACAGGGAACAAAGGCCTCAAGCTCTATCCCTCCCCTGTTCCATCTTGGCTGAAACATCGCAGATGCGGCCTTCACTGACCACCTGTTTCTCAGTTTCCTCCCTCCCCAATTTCCTTTAATTGGGAGGACTGAAAAGAAATCAATATATGGAGAAGAGAGACAAGGATGAGCTGTGCCAGCAGTCGCCCCACCAGCATCAGAAGGAGGGGACCACCCTATCCCGACCACTTACCACATTTAATAAAAACATTCCATCCAGACCCCATAGGCAGGTGTCGTTCTGGAAGGCTGCCCACTCTCACTTGTCAAGTATGTGCTATTGCTTTCGTACATGTATTGTGCTTGCTAAATCTTTCTGTCACACTCTTGAATTCCTTCTTTTCTGTGACAAAGACCTGGATTGGGTTGAGGCCTCCCAAGGCCTCCCAGGTGCCGCCCAGCATCAAAGGGACTGGACCTGAGAAACCAAGATGGCGGCATAGGTAAGCACCTAAACTGCTGCCTCGCACAACAATTTCAAAACTACAACTAAAAGACAGAACGTCTATCACCCAGAACCACGGGAAAGCTGGCTGAGTGGAAGTTCTACAACTAGAAGGAAAGAGCAAACAGCATTGAGGGGTGCACAAGCGCTGAAAAGCTGAGGTACGGAGACGCGCGAATTGGGCTGGCGACGGGTGACTGAAAGCGCTGCTGTTTTCAACCCGAAGGGAGATAAGCTCCCGATTACTCCGAACTCGTTTCTGGGGAGACGCAGGGGACCCAAACTCCTACAGGGAGAAGCTGGACTGTCTGCCGTGGGGTCGGAAAGTGAGGGAGGCTTGTTTGCAGGGCTGCGCGCAGGAACAATTGTTTATTGTGCTGGGGCGCGGGACGCGGGGACAGGGTCGGAGCCACAGAGCCGGCTTACTGGCAGCCATCGCTGTTTGCCACGCCCTAGCCTAGTCACGCCCTGAGACCCCGCCCTGCACAATCTACGAACCCACCCAAGCTCCAAGCAGCAGCTTTAGCATATGAATGGCCTGCCCTATCGCAGCTTAACCTAGCAAACTTGCAGCCCGGATCAGACAGCTCCAAAACCTCCAAACTCCAAGCAAAGAGGAGAAAACTGTAGTTCTTGCTGTAGCTCCTGCTGGGTGGCCTCAGACAGTAGCTGACCTGCACCCCATTGGAGATCCAGAAGCCAGTGTACCTAGTGGTCAGTGTGAGACACCAGATTTCAACTCCTCACATCCATAAGTGATACATTCAAGAGGCAGACTCAGTGAGCACCAAAGCCCCACTGAAACAAGCCCTGCACCATAAGCGTGTCTCCAGCGCAGCAGTTCTTCCATTATAGACACAGCGGGTCCTCACGGCCAATTGGCCTGGAGGTCAATTCCTCCCAGTGTACCAACAGCAATCAAGGCTTAACTACACCAAGACTTTGCACTCAGCCCACAAAGGGGTGTACCAAAGGCGTCCACCTCAGGTGATTGGGGAGGCTGAGCTACTGGCCCCTATAGGTCACCTACCACACAAAGCCACTCCATCAACATAAGGAAGCAGCAAAATGCCGAGACAAAGAAACATGTCACGAATGAGAGAAATGGAGGAAAGCAAACTAATGGACGACATAGTGTTCAGAACCACATTTATAAGGTTACTCAAGAATCTTCTAAAAACCGCCGAGAAACTTGATGAGACCTTCAAGGACCTTAATGAGAATGCCAAAAAAATGGAAAAGGACCAGTCAGAAATTAAGCATACACTGTCTGAAATAAAGAATATACCGAAACTCAACTGTAGACCAACGTACCCCAAGAATCAAACCAAAGATCTGAAATATGAGGAAACAAAAAACACCCAACCAGAAAAACAAAAAGAAAAAATCCAAAAATATGAAGATAATGTAAGGAGCCTCTGGGACAACTTCAAGCGTACCAACATCTGAATTTTTGGGGTGCCAGAAGAAGAGAAAGAGCAAAATATTGAAAACCTATTAGAAGAAATAATGACAGAAAACTTTCCCTACCTGGTGAAAGAAATAGACTTACAAGTTCAGGAAGCGCACAGAACCCCATACAAGAGGAATCCAAAGAGGACCACACCAAGACACATCATAATTAAAATGCCAAGAGCAAAAGACAAAGAGAGAATCTTGAAAGCAGCAAGAGAAAAACGGTTAGTTACCTACAAGGGAGTACCCATACGACTGTCAGCTGATTTCTCGGCAGAAACTATGCAGGCCAGAAGGGAGTGGCAACAAATATTCAAAGTGATGAACAGCAAGAACCTACAACCAAGATTACTCTACCCAGCAAAGCTATCATTCAGAGTTGAAGGTCAGATAAAGAGCTTCACAGACAAGAAAAAGCTAAAGGAGTTCATCACCACCAAACCAGGATTACATGAAATGCTGAAGGGTGTTCTTTAAGAAGAGGAAGAAGAAGAAAAAGGTAAAGATAAAAATTATGAACAACAAAATGACATCAAATACATACCTACCAACAAGTGAATCTAAAAATCAAGTGAATAAAAAATCTGAAGAACAGAATGGACTGGTGAATATAATAGAATCAGGGACATAGAAAGGGAGTGGACTGACAATTCTCAGGGGGGAGGGGGTGTGAGGGGTGCGGGAAGAGACTGGACAAAAAGCTTACACCTATGGATGAAGACAGTGGCAGGGGATAAGGGCATGGGGTGGGGTGGGGAATCAGGTGGAGGGGAGCTAGGGGGAAAAAAAGAGGAACACCTGTAATAATCTGAACAATAAAGATTTATTAAAATAAAATAAAATAAATAAATAAATAAATAAATAAATAAATAAATAAATAAATAAATAAAAAAAAAAAAGGGACTGGACCTATTCCTACGAGTGCATCGCAGAAGCTAACTGCTGAAAGACCAACTCTACCCAGGCATCCCTGTGCTGAGACTGAGCTGAGTGATACATTTGGGAGGATGGTTTGGGTCTTAATTACAACTTAGACATTTTAAACTTCAAACATTTAATTCCACAGGGGAAAATAATTTGACATCAGACTTAACTTCATTTGGACTTTAATATATTTTGACTTTAACTTGAAAAGAGATTTAATCTTTGAACTCCAGTTTTGCCCTGGGACTTTTCTAATAGTGCAAGTCCTTATGTTCATACTCAGCGTATTTTTATGGCGTTAGCATTTCCTTGCTAGAGAAATTTTATGGTTTCTATCTTTCTGCTGTCATTAAATCTTATTGAAGAGCCTCTGACACGCTCTGGGAAAGTGAAGCTGGACGTTATTTGGAAATGGAAATAGAATAGAGAAAGAATTCCCAACTTTGGAATAAGACTGGCCTTAAAGTTGAATGATTTAAATCCATTTTAGAGCATTCTAGAGGCAAGTTTTATAGTGACCCCAGAGTCCCTGGAGAATCCAAAAGGGCAGGCAGTAATAATTTGGAGAACAATGTCATAAAGATAAGAATAAAATTGTCCTGGGAGCTTGTGCATCTTCTCTGAGGCCTAAGCATGGTATTATTATTTGAATGTATGAGGTTAAGAGAAAAATTAATCTGGAGAATTTGGGGGTAAATGCTTATTCCCCACTCCAGATGTTTCCTGCCATGTGGCTAGAGAACTATTAGAGTTATCCGACAGCTGCTCTCTGACCTTCCATTCACTCCACCCCCAAGGGAAGCTGAGTAATTTACCTGATTGGCAAACTGGGGAAGACTAAACTTAGTGTGTTTGTCTCCTCACTGATATTCTAACTGTGAGAGTGAGCTATTTGCAGGAGCTAGCTTTCTCCTTGCTGAGAGGGTGAGAGAGGGAGAAGGAAGGAAGGGAAAAGGGAGCCAAGTGGAGTAGGTGTGGGAGGTCTGTCCCAGTCCTATGCAGGAAAATCGGCCCAATTCTGGGATTTGGTATTAGCAAGCACATGTGTTCCAACTTAACTCTTAATATAAATATGGTTGATTCTTGTCCTCTCCCTGCAGTTCCTGATTTATTTCTAAAATTTCTCATAACTGGGTTTAGGGAAAGGGATATGATACTATTTAATTGACCCTCTTGAAGACTCCCCAAAGGACTGGGACCACCCTCTATTGTCTGCTAGTAATGTGATCTGGTCATCTCAGAATCCTAGTTTACTCATCTGTAAAATTAAATTTATAAAATCTATTTCACTGCATGGAGAGTAAATATTAAACACAATTTAGGAGATTACTAAATGCGACATAATTTTAGATCTGAGGACAAATGGGCTTGCTGACGCATCACCACAAAAACAAAAAGGCAGATTAATCCAGTCTCTAGCAGAGCTGGTCATTTGCAGTCCTCCCCAGAGAGAATGAAAGCAGCTCAGAACTGACTCTGTGGTGAGGCTGGTTGACCAGAGTGATGAGGAAGGGGCCAGCCAAGCATGTCCATCTTCTTGTGAACTCACCAGCCAAGGAGGAGACTCATGTCTCTTTGGAGGAGTGAGGGCCAGAGTGTTACTCTAGTGGAATTTTGTCACATGGAAACAGGAGTGGAGGTTACATGTCACCCTCAAGGATACATAGACACTGTGTGTGCATACTCAATGAAGGAGAATGCTGCCTAAAGACTATTCCACACAAATGTTTGAATCATTTGTACCAGAAAGATTCAGACTTAAAATCATCCAGTGAAAATTTCCTGGCTGTCATACAAATAGATTAGAACTTTTCCATCACACTAAAGAAAAGGAAATACAGGGTGGAGCAAAAGTAGGTTTACACTTATTCATATGAAAAATGATGCAATAAGCCCTGACTGGCTTGGCTCAGTGGATAGAGTGTCGGCCTGCGGACTGAAGGGTCCCAGGTTTGATTCCGGTCAAGGGCATGTACCTTGGTTGTGGGCACATCCCCAGTTAGGGGGTGTGCGGGAGGCAGCTGATTGATGTTTCTCTCTCATCAATGTTTCTGACACTCTATTTCTCTCCCTTCCTCTCTATAAAAATTCTATAAAATATTTTTAAAAATTTAAAAAAGATACAATAATTAATTAATAATACAAGAATAAACTTTGTGTTTGCATACTCACAACTGTATACCTACTGTTGCCCCACTCTATACAATGTCAGTGTGAATTTCCTTTGAATTCTTATATTTTTTCATAGAAGGGCTGAAAGGCTGATGTATTACTTTATGTGTAATATAATTACGGGAGAGGATATTTAAATATAATGAATTATCTCTTAGCCTAATGGCTGCCATAGTAAATGAGATTTTTATTTAGAAAAAGAATCTCCTCCCTACTGCCAGCAAATGTCATTTCTAGGCGAGATAGATGCATCTGTTTGTTGCAATTTGCATTTTTAAACAAATAGTTTGTAGAAGAAAATAGAACTGAACAGAACTGAACTGAATCAGAGTAGGATTGGACTGGATTAAATTCTGGGGAGACCATTTCACATGACAGCTGATAATCTGCCTAAGGTCATTCCTCTTATTAGTGAAAGGCCTGGAGAAGGAATCAGGATTTACTGACCTCAGCAACACATTCTTCCCTCTGTCCTGCCTCTGATAACTTGCTCAGTTCTGAAGCAATGTTTTCCTTTGCTTGTTGCTAGTTTTATTTTGTTTTGTTGTGTTTTTTTTTTTTTGCCTGGATTTTTCACCTTCACTTAGTTTTATGATTACAAATTAGCAAATAGGAAAAATGTAAGATTTATGAACCTATTGTCTTGAAAAAAAAAAAAAAGATTTTTCTCACTCCCTGTAGGAAACCCAGGTAATAATTTTCATAACCAATAGGGGGCACCACAATATGGGGAAAGAAAATATTGCCCAAGAGCTAAGAGATGCAAAGCTTAGCATTCAGTACTTCAAAGACATTTTTAAAAACTTTACATAATGGAAAAGTTCAAACATGTACAAAAGGAGAATAATATAAAGAATGCCCACATGCCCATCACTTAGTTTCCAACCATTACCAACACATGGCTAATCTTATTTCATCTATGTCCCTGCCCTAGATAACTGTGAATCAAATCTTAGCTATCAAAGAATTTTAGTACATATCTCTAAAAGATAGGACCTTTCTTTTTTTAAAAAACATAATCATAATATCATTATCGCACTTAGAATATTAATAATTGCTTTAAATCATCAAATTTCCTGATTGTCTTGTGTATTTTTAATGGTTCATTTAGTTTAATCTGGATTAAAATAAGATCTACTTCAATTGGTTCTCTCTCTTCTAAACTACTTCTCTCCCCTCTCTCTTTATTCCCTTGAAATACACTTATTTGAAAGATCAGGTCATTTGTCCTGTAGCATTTATGATAGTCTGGAATTTGCTGATTGTATCCCCTAATTAAAATGTTGCTTTGTTCTCTATATTTTCTGTACAATGGTAGTTATATCTATATATGGCCAAATTTGGGTTTGAATTTTTTGGCAAGAATGCTTCACAGGTGGCAGTGTATGCTTCCATAGGAAGCACATAAAATCACATTGTCTCGGTTCATGATATCAGAGTTATTGATGGTCCTTGCCTAGATTCATTATTGATGATATTCTAATTCTATATTTTTTCATTTATTGCCTGAATTATCTAGATATACAAACTCAATGATTTCTGTTATTGTCATTAGAATTTATGAAAGTAAATACATTTGGTGTATTTAATTCATTGAAGTTTTGTTTTTATTCACATATAAATTCATGCATCTTTGTCAACTGAGAACCTCTTTAAATGGACTCATTTCTTTTGATACAATGCCACTAGTTTTTTAAAGTCTCCTTATTTTCAGGTATGGAATGATATCCAGGTTTATCTCAAATATTTCTCATCCCAGAACTAAAATTAGCCATTTATCAAACAGTTCTGGTTATCCTATATAATAAAGAGGTAATATGCAAATTGACCATCACTCCAACACATAAGATGGCTGCTCCCATGTGGTCAAAGATGGCCACCTGTATGTGGACACAAGATGGCCACCACAAGATGGCCAGCAGGGGAGGGCAATTGGAAGGAACCAGGCCTCCAGAGGAGGGCAGTTGGGGGCTATCAGGCCTGCAGGGGAGGGCAGTTGGGGGGACCAGGCCTGCAGGGGAGGGCATTTGGGGTTGACCAGGCCTGCAGGGGAGGGCAGTTAGGGGCAATCGGGCCAGCAGGGAAGCAGTTAGGCATCGATCAGTCTGGCAGGGGAGTGGTTAGGGGGTGATCAGGCTGGCAGGCAGAAGCAGTTAGGGGCAATCAAGCAGGCAGGGAGGTGAGCGGTTGGGAGCCAGCCGTCCTGGATTGTGAGAGGGATGTGCAACTGCCCTCGAGGGGTCCCAGATTGGAGAAGGTGCAGGCTGGGCTGAGGGACACCCCCCCCCCCATGCATGAATTTCATGCACCAGGCCTCTAGATAAAACATAGTATGAGTTCCTTTTGGTATTTCAAATTCAAAACTATAGCATTTTTATGACAGTAGGGTAGTGAAGGCCTGGGATGGGGTGGGAACTGGGTGGAGGGGGACTGTAGGGAAAAAGGGGGACATCTGTAATACTCTCAACAATTAAGATGTTTGTTTTAAATATGCTTATTAATTTCAGAGAGGAAGAGCGAGGGAGAGAGAGATAGAAACATCAATGATGAGAGAGAATCATTGATCAGCTGCCTCCTGCTCGCCTCCTACTAGGGATCAAGTCTGCAACCGGGGCATGTGCCCTTGACCAGAATGAAACCTGGGACCCTTCAGTCTGTAGGCCAATGCTCTATCCATTGAGCCAAACCAGCTAGGGCAACAATAAAGATTTTTTTAAAAAAACTACAGCATTTTTACTAACTTCATTTATCTTCTATCTCTTTCTCCTTTTTCCAATGCCCAAAATCCTAATTCCCAAAATACCAACATAATTATTTATATGTTTTATTCCACAAATGCATCAATCTCAGAATAAAAACCAACAATAAAATTACTGCAACTCATTCTTATACCCAAATTTCCAAATTTTATTCTTGGGGGGTATGCCTCAATATGGATGTATAATCAAATTCTTGTGGGGTTTTGTTGTTGTTGTTTTTCTTAAATATGTTTTTTATTGATTTCAGAGAGGAAGGGAGAGGTGATGAAAAAATTTTGCTTTCCCACAAGCAATATATGACACTGCTTCTTTCACACCACCTTACCAAACATATTATGTTGTCAAACTTTTGCATTTTTGCCAGTCTGATAGGTTTTATTTAAAATGAATTGTGCTTCAAAGATGTCCCTTTAAACATCTAACATGAAAATAATAAGTTCCCATCTTCACTGAAAGAATTCAATATTGTGTATTTAAAAAGAGAAAGACAAATCATCTTCCTTTTCCCATGACTGTTCCACAGCAAGTATTTTCTTGTGTTGTATTGCACATTATCTAGTTAAATACATGCCCAGGGTCTTCTGCAGTTAATAGAGCAGGAAAAAACAACAACCAAACTTGTCTCTGGGATGCATTTGACTGGAATTTATCTTCCTACACACACTTTGTCAGACAACTCCTAGTTTGAGATATTACTGAGTAAAACTAGTTTGACCCTTGACTGGTGGCTACATCAGCCCATTGTCACCCGCCTCAGGGAGAGCGACCTGCTCCCTGCTGGGTACCTCTGAGCCAGTGGCTGCCGCCACCAGGAAGGCCCTAACAGCCTGTGCCAGCCAGCCTCACAGCCTCATCCTGACAAGTTAATCTTCTTCCATTTGACTGCTTAACCTTCCATAACCCCAATCTGTGCGAGGTTTGATGATCAGAACTCAGACCACTCCAGAGAGTTACAGCTTCTCTACCTAGTTTGTCTTCCAATTTTAGTAAATGAAGAGAAAGAGAAGAACAAGGAGGTGGGGGAGCAAATATTTTCATGGCATGCATTTTCAGTCACTTAGCCAGTCCTTTGCCTTTTGCACAGCGATATCAGAGAGTCCTGATTGGAACTGTACTGTTTTATTTGTAATTAACCTTAAAGTTGAAAAATAAAGTGTTTTCATTCTAATTCTTTACCCTCGGTTGTGTGTGTGTGTGTGCGTGTGCGTGTGTGTGTGTGTGTATGTTTTGTTGTGTTTTTTTTTGTCCAGGATTGATTATTCCCCTTTTCTCCACTCTTTTGTTCCCAATTAAACTCAGGCAAGAGTCTTTTTTGTTTTGTTATATTTTTTAAACTACTGAATGGTATATTAGCTGAATGAAGGCCAGCTGGGCCATGTCGTTCTTTAACTGTGTGTTTAAAACAATAGAGGGTATTTGTACAGGTATGAGCTATTTCAGGTTCCTCTTTTAAAATAGGGATTTCCTTTTGAAAAGACTTTTAGGAGATATGGATGCGAATTATAATAAGGAATTGGAATTGGGGATAGGAAGTGCACTAGCAAGGTTTACAGCTCACTCACAAATCATATGGTGTCCTTGATTTAGAATTGATGGTAGTTGTCCCAAGATTGCAGTGTCTTTATATCATGACATACAACTTTCTCCCTCAATTAAACCAGTTCCAAATGAACCCAAACAGAGAAATATAAAGTATCCCAGACCTTTTTTTATTTTGCAGAATTTTGTTTGTATGAGAAAGAGTTGGCTACAGTCTTGCAACCTTGCCTTCTTATTAATCATTTTTAATGATTAAGAAAAACCAATAACAACCACACTATCTACTCAGTTCTAAAATTCTCAAACAAAAAAGTAACCTTCCATAGGGTTTTTATTGCCAAACATTGCTCAAATAGTGACTTTCAGAGAATACCATCTATTATGTCATTGTGTTAAAAGGAAACTGACACTCTACAGCGGTTTGCCGACCACTTGTCTAACACATGTGACTCTGAGGATATGGCATAAAATAGAGAGTTGGGTTTTACTGCTAGTATGCCAGGATTTGAAAAAAAATATTTACAGCCTGACTGAGGGGAATAAACTTTATTTAGCCTGATAAGTCATGGAGAGCAGGATCATTCAGGTGTTGATTGTATGCCCTACAGTTTCTTGCTCTATTAGATTCAGGATGAGTCTTTTATCTGTTCAAATCCCTTTCCTCATGTGTTCAGAGGAAAGATATAGGTGGATTAAATAGGTCATTTAGGTTTTAAGTTATTTATTTTCCCACATATCTGAAAACACTTGGGAATTAAAACTCATTTCAGAATAAACTACATATTTCTACTCCTTCTCCACCTGCTCCTCCACCCTGGAAAATACACTTACACACACACAGACAAAATATCATTGAGGCTAGAAGCAAAGTCCCTGAAGTAAATTGCAAGCTAAGAGTTTTATGCTGTAATGAAGGCGAGGGGAGTAGCAGAAAAAAAAGACACTGGTTTTTGAAGAAATAAAAAATTTTCACAAAGATAAAAAAAAATAAAGAATGGGAACACTCAAGCTCTTAAACTGAGGCTATATCAGCCCATCATGCTGAGGAACTGTCTCACAAACACTTAACCAAATACTAAAATCAGTCTATCTACCATATCAGTCCGTTTTGACAAGTTAAAGAACTGGAGCAGCAGCACTTGCAAAATGACCTTCCCCAAACATTGACAATCTCAACTTGACATTGTCACCACATGAGTGGCTGAAAGTGTGAAAACAGTTTCTCTCAGGAAATCTACTAGTACAGTGGTTGGTAAACTGCAGCTCGTGAGCCACATGCGGCTCGCGAGCCGTGGTTTGCCACTCTGTTGACTAATGAGTTTACCGACCACCTACCTAGACTCTCGATTCCAATAATTACAGGCTGTTGTTGTTCCTTGTGATTAAGCCCCTATCCCAGTGGTCGGCAAACTCATTAGTCAACAAAGCGGCAAACTTCGGCTCACGAGCTGCATGTGGCTCGCGAGCCACAGTTTGCCGACCACTATACTAGTATATCTCACTTTACCTTTTTCTGTCTAGTTTTCTGTGTCTTAAAGTTAACAGACATTTAGAATGAATTTACATTTAAAATTTTTAAACTGTAATTTTTAAAGGGGGAAGTGAAATTCTGTTACAATAACTCAAATAGAAATTAACACATTATATTTAGACTAGAGGCCCGATGCACGAAAATTCGTGCAAGAGTAGGCCTTCCTCCCTCCAGCTGCCAGCAACGGTTTCCCTCTGGCACCCGGGACCCAGGCTTCCCTCCTCCAGCTGCCATCAGGCACCCAGGACTCGGGACCCAGGCTGCTTCCCTCCGGCCCTGGCTTCATCCGGAAGGATGTCTGGAATGATGCCTGGAAGGACATCTGGTCTAATTAGCATATTATCCTTTTATTATTATAGATAACTTCATTCTGTGTGTATTTTATTACATCAGTTTGTGTATAGAAACAAAGATACTTGCATACCAGTAATTGCTTGGTTTGGCAATGAGATGGCAGCCTCCCTTTTATTTTATGTGTCATGATGATTGCAATTATGCTTCTCACCCCACCCCCACCCCCGCGGACACTCCCCATGCCATTTTCCCTGCCAGGACATACACATGTATCTACACTTCCTCACTGGCTTCCACCTAATTTTTGTTATTGTTGTTCTTTAGTGGCTTAGGGATAGATTTTCTTCTTTGTCACATACATATGCTCTGACTTTAGTAAGTATACATTTATTAAAACCAGTAGAAGCCACAGTGATTTCCATACTAATAGGTGTTTTTGTGTGTGTGTGTGTGTGTGTGTGTGTGCATGTGTTTTTGGTTTGTTTGCTTTCTGTTTTGGGTTATTTTTTGTTTGTTTTTTTGCCTGTGATTCAAAGAGAAAATACACATTATAGCAATATTTTCCTATGAATGGATGCATAACATGTAACCCCTCAGGAGGAGATGAGGTATTTGGTGTAGGACTTTCATAGAGAACTCTCAGTTGATGGCATACAAATAAAAGTGATTTACTGAAAAAAAGCACTTTAACTCAAACATGGATATTCAAATGCAGATTCCTCTAATACATATTCATAAGAATTCATTTAATATTATTTCAATGCTTTTTCAATGGCCTCTTAGAATATAGGTTAATGAAGTTCCCAAGTATAAATTTATTTCATCGCATCTGAATAACAATAACTCATATTTTTGAGGATTTCAGTGTGTTCTGCAAAGTGCTCATTTCTTTCACAATCAATTTTGTTCACTTGCCTTTAATTCTTTCTGTTTCCCTCTTTTCCTCCTAAAATCATAATATATTTTGCTCTCCAAGAGAAATATTACTTTCTGTACAGGTCAGGGCAAATGCGGTGGATTTTCAGGTCATAAAAAGCTTGTATCACTTATACTCAAAGATGACTTAAAGCCCAGTGTGTTCCAGGCTATTGAATGGAAGAAGTCAGGGGATGAGAAGAGGTAGCAAAGCCTCAAGACAGCCAAAGGATCATCTTCACCCAAAAGTCAGTATTGTAGCTTTTTTTTCTTTAATATATTTTTATTGATTTCAGAGAGGAAGGGAGAGGGAGAGAGAGATAGAAACATCAATAATGAAATAGAATCATTGATCGCTGCCTCCTGCATGTCGAACCTGGGACCCCTCAGTCCGCAGGCTGACACTCTGTCCACTGAGTCAAACTAGCTAGGGCAGTATTATAACTTTTATTTGGACCAACCACTCTTGTTATTCCAAATCCTTAATCTATAGTATAATCATTGATCAGTTGCCTCCTGCACACTCGCTAGTGGGGATTGAGCCTGAAACTTAGGCATGTGCCTGTGACTGGAATCGAACCCAGGACCCTTCAGTCAGGGGCTGACGCTCTATCCACTGAGGCAAAGCAGCTAGGGCCTGCTTTTATAGTCTTGATCTTTTGCTTTATATAACCATGTAATATTGTCTTTGCAAATTGTGATTATTTGTTATACTGGGCATCTGGAGATTTTTTTCAGATGAAAATATGTGTTAAATACCATCTATACTTTTGATATGAGTAACTTTCCATTCAGTTCTCTGCAAACATTACTTTTGCTCAAATGTTGAAGATGTTTGAATGACAAATTTCTTTGTCTACCTATGCTTTTTGAATATTAGTTCTGTAACCTTGGAAGATAAATAAATTATTAATTTATATTAACACTAGTTTTTATTTTTAAATTACTAATAAAACTCCTAGTCGATTTGGCTCAGTGGATAGAGCGCCAGCCTGCGGACTGAAGGGTCCTGGGTTCGATTCCGGCCAAGGGCACATGCCCAGGTTGTGGGCTCGATCCCCAGTAGGGAGCGTGCAAGAGGCAGCCGATCAATGTTTCTCTCTCATCACTAATGTTTCTATCTCTCCCTCTCCCTTCCTCTCTGAAATCAATAAATTACTAATAAAATTCATCTTAAAATAAATGTTAAAATTTGACTCACCATTATGTTTTATATACCCATAGAGTTAGAAGTGTTTATTACAGAAATATCTGCCTTGAAAATTATTGGGATCATCTACTCTTCATAATCTCAACTAATATTATCATGAGTGAGGGAGAAAAATGTCTTTTTTCACCTCACAGTCTGTGCTTTTTATAAAATCTGGAGGATAGCCCTATTTGGTTTGGTTCAGTGGATAGAGTGTTGGCCTGCATACCAAAGTGTCCCGGGTTCCATCCCGGTCAAGGGAACTCCATTCAGGTCAAGGGCACGTATCCTGGTTACAGGCTCTTCCCCTGCCCTGGACCTGGTTGGGACTTTTGCAGGAGGCAACCAATCAATGTATTTCTCTCACATTGGTGTTTCTCTCTGTCTTTCCCTCTCTCTTCCACTCTCCCTAAAAATCAATGGAAAAATATCCTCTGGTGAGGATTAACAACAACAACAAATCCTGAGGGTAGAATTCAGTAGAGTATAGGCTATAGTTGATAATTTCTGTAAAGTAATGGATCCTTTTGTCCCTCTTTTATTATGAAAAGGTCATGTTGATGCACAGGGGGAACTATTTTATATTCATTGTAACACTAAGCATGTTTGAAAAATAAGAGGCTATTAGTGTTCCTGAATGCTTCTAAAATTCAATGGAATAGGCTTCTTGCTTAGTACATTTTCTAATAGGCATGATACAAGCAGTTAGAGTACTTCACTCTACAATGGGGCAGTCTATATCCGGAGGACATTATGTGCCAAGGTAGGCAAGCAAAATGTATGCTGCACAAAAAAAGAATTTATTTGGTTTGACTAAATTGAAACTTCATTTGTACAATTTAATCAAATATTTTTTAAAGGATTAATTTTTCTCAAGTCAGCAATTATGTCACTAAGCTGGTCTTTGAATGGTTGGCTTATTGACTTTCTAATAATGATCCAACTGGCCAGTCTTTATTCTTCTTGCCTTTCAAGTTAATGTATCTTTATTTCTGAGAGGGAGACTATGTGTTAATACCTAATGTTTTCAAGTGGTAAATTTTAAAACATTAGCTATTAATGTATTTGCTAATCACTCTATTTCTTTTATTCTTCTTACCAATCTCTATGTATGCTACTTTTTCCCAGTCAGAATTAACATAGTTTTTCCTTTTTAAAGAAGAGTTTGTTGGTTTTTATTTATTTTTTTGGAGAGAAAGGAAGGAAGAGGGAGAGAGAAACATCGAAGTGAGAGTGAAACATTGATTGGCTGCCTCCCATACGCCCCACACCAGGGATAGAGCCCGCATGTGTCCTTGACCTGGAATGGGACCGGCAACCTCCTTGTGCACAGATGATACCCAACCAAGGGAGCCTCACCGGCCAGGGCAACATAGGTTTTTGTTGGTTTGTTTCGTTTTGTTTTTATTGCAGTATATTTTCTTTTGTCCTCTCAGATAAAGAATTAAACAAAACCAAAAAAATATATATTTTTTAACTCTCTGAAAATTTCATCAACTCTAAAAACACTCTTCCTCTAAATACATTTACTATGCGGGAAAAGTAGTAGCAAGTTTATCTTGGTCTAATTCCAAGTTAAATTCTTAACCTATTTTTATGTACCCTAATGTAATGGTCTACTTATCAATTCATCACTTGGTGCATCTGCTTAGAAATGGGCAGGTGGTCTCCTTCAGAAATACCATTAGGTAATGATAATGATTGCAATTAGATGATAATGATCTTGGTCATTTACAACATGCAGAGTCGTTTGTATAAATGACTTTTTGTAAGTATGGCATGAAGTTAGTAGGGAATCAAAAGATACTTCTTTCTTAGGTTACAATCTTCTAGTAAGTGAGATTAGTTTGTTCTATGGGACTGGAAAGTTCCTGGCACTGTCCTATTTAATAAGGCAAATTATGTAATTCTTTTTGGAGTAATGGGGAATGGGAGCTTACACCAAATCCAGTACTACATGTGTCCACCTCCTGCCCAGGGCTCTGCCACGTGCCTCGCCTGACATTGGGTTCAGGGCCGCAGTGACTGCTCAAGCTGATCTCATGGTCATAGCACCCTAGTGTCCATGATCACTTCACCTACTAACAACACGACAACCTCAGCTTCTTCAGGGGTGAGGTCTGATCATTTCCACCACAGTCTGGCTTTCCCAGGAACTTCCCTAAGAATCCATAGAAAATAACCTAACTCTGCCGAGGTGTTAAACATCTAGTGGGTCAGACTTTGATGGATGAGAAACAAAGGAAGGTAGAAGGTCTCACCAAGTAAATTTCACCCCTTTCTCTTCTGAGAGGTCACGAGTGAGCCAGGAACCAATCGTGTTTTCTTGAGAAGCTGTGGGCAGCTTGGCAATGCCCCATGGTGGGTGTCTTTGCTGTCCTCTCATTTCCCTTTTCCACACAGAATTCTGCTCTCCTAGAATAGCAGCCCCCAAGGCAAGGTAAGGTATAATAAGCTCTATCTCTAAGGAAGTCAGGCTAGGACAGAGCTCTTTAAGTAATGGTGCACGTGTTTCCGTTTGCTTATCCTAACAATTGTGTCATTTACTGTTTTCCTAAAATGACCAACCCCAATCTCCAGAACACCCCATATAAAATAAAACTGATTAACTGACATGGTCCTATAATTGGCTGTTGTCTAGTCTTCACATTTTCCAAAATGGACTCTTGGGAAAGTAGTACCAGACCAGAGGGTCATTTTTAATTTATCATAAATTGTGATTTATAGAATGGCTAGGTTACTCAGGTTATACCTGATTTTTAAAAATACAATATAAATTTTTAAATGAGCTACAATATTCTCATGTGAAATATGAAAGACAAAAGGCATTCTCACTAAATAACCATGCTCCTTTGTCTCATGTGAATCAATTCCATAGTATGTCTTTTAGAAATAAGTTGGTGTTTCTTTATTAAGTAAATTCAATCACTGGGCAGATCCTGAAGCAAATGACTTCTAAGGTCTTAAGGAAATTGGTCCTTTTTTGGGGAAAATGTGCATTCTTGGGGAAACATTTCTTACATCTGAAAAATGATAAAGAAATGAGAACAAATGGGCACTTTTCTGAACAGAGAAAATGTTAATGATGGAAATCCTCAAAAAATAAATTTACTTATATTTATTATGATCTACAAAGGAATTACATAGATAAATCTATGTTTGCAGATTCATACAAAGCCCTTCACATGGTAAATGTGAAGCAATGGGGGATATGCAGGAAGCTAGGAGAACATGTGAGTGCCACTTTGGGTAAAACGAAAATAATACTTTTTTTTTTTAATTGACCCAAAGAATTAGAAGGAACATTGGTTTTATGCCATCAGTTATGTCTCATAGTGAAAACTCATTGTAAATTATTCTCTGAACCTTTGAGATGCAAGGGCTACTAAAGTCCAAATACTGAGTTTTATCAAGAAGGGAAAACAAAACAAAGATGTGGAAATTCCAGCTCCTTGGAGCCAACCGCCCTACAGACACTTGCATTGATTATTTCCTGAAAATTTTCTCCTTTTTTTTTTTTTTTTTTTTAGCATAGTACTAGTACACAGGTTAGTTTTTCTGTTCAGAAAATCAACTTTAAGTTATCAGAGGAACAGATGAAATTTTAATGCAACAAATGAAAACCAAGTGATAGGATGGTGTTTATTAAATCACAAAGTGTATTGCGTTGCAGGAGATAGATCTTTTAACCAAGTCCCAGATCTTAGAAGTAAAAAGTATCCATTAGAGAAGCAGTTTTACTAACAATGAGTGGTGATTCTACTTTAAATGGTGGTCATCACCAAAAAACGATTAAGACAGCACCTCAAAAATGTGTGATAAAGGTTACCATCAGGCCCTTACCATCAGGGGTTGTCAGAACCTTTCCCACACAACCGCAAAGATCATCATCGGGTCTTCGCAACAAGGACAATATGTTAGGCACAGTGAACATTTCCTAAAAAAAAATGGTCACATGGCTTTCTGATGTAAAAAAGTACACACATGCAGAAACTATGTAGCAGCCGTTTTACTCTGCCACAGTGAGTACTGGTGCCTCAGAGACAGAGTTATTTTTAAAGATGTCCTGACTTTCTATAATGAATACATATGTAAAGGAAATAAAAAGAAAAGAAACATTAAACTTAGTTATTCCTCCTGGGACTAGTTAATCTACAAATGCATTGGGGAATAAACTTTAAATTTAAAACATCTCAGTAACTCTCCACACGCACCATGAACTTTAATAAGCACAAATGCCAATGTCTATATTGCTTCAAAAACTAGATTGAAAAAATGATTAAACAAGGACATAAGC
Organism: Plecotus auritus; assembly: GCF_963455305.1. Classification (NCBI taxonomy): domain Eukaryota; kingdom Metazoa; phylum Chordata; class Mammalia; order Chiroptera; family Vespertilionidae; genus Plecotus; species Plecotus auritus. Next base: position 167,515,300 of record NC_137772.1, read on the forward strand.
TAAAGAGATGAAAACCACAAATTTTGACAGAAGCTTATAGAATAAAATCCTCAGGTTTTCATTTAACTACTCATTCAAAAATAGCCTCCTGCCTACTGTATATGCTTAAGAAGCAAGTGTGAATTCAGGTTGCAAATAGCGTGCTGCTATCTCAATGCCAAGGCTGGCCAGAGGCTCCCTTCACCCTTATAAAATCAGGTCACTTCTGAACTGTTTTCTATACACATATATATGTTTATATATATGTATATGTATGGGGTGCTACATATACATATATATAAATATTTGAGAGAGAGAGCGAGAGAGAGAGAACTCACATGTATTCATTTTTATTGAATCAAATGTATCAGGGTGACATTGGTTAATCCTATCTAATAAAAGAGTAATATGCAAATTGACCGTCACTCCAGCACACAAGATGGCCACCTCCATGTGGTCAAAGATGGCTGCCCCCATGTGGACACAAGATGGCCACCACAAGATGGCTGGCAGGGGAGGGCAGTTGTGGGTGCTCAGGCCAGCAGGGGAGGGCAGTTAGGGGGGACCCAGGCCTACAGTGGAGGGAAGTTGGGGGGGGAACCAGGCCTACAGTGGAGGGCAGTTGGGGGTGGGACCAGGCCAGCAGGAGAGGGCAGTTGGGGGTGATGAGGCCTGCAGGGGAGAGTAGTTAAGGGTGACCAGGCCTACAGGGGAGGTTAGTTAGGGGTGACCAGGCCTGCAGGGGAGGACAGTTAGGGGTGACCAGGCCTGTAGGGGAGGGCAGTTAGAGGCAACCAGGCCTGCAGGGGAGGACAGTTAGGGGCGACCAGGCCTGCAGGGGAGGGCAGTTAGGGGTGACCAGGCCTGCAGGGGAGGGTAGTTAGGGGTGACCAGGCCTGCAGGGGAAGGCAGTTAGAGGCAACCAGGCTGGCAAGGGAGGGCAGTTAGGGGTTAACGGGCCAGCAGGGGAGAGCAGTTGGGGGTGATGAGGCCTGCAGGGGAGGACAGTTAGGGGCCACCAGGCTGGCAGGGGAGGGCAGTTGGGGGTTACCAGGCCTGCAGGGGAGGGCAGTTAGGGGCAATCAGGCTGGCAGGGGAGCAGTTAGGCGTCGATCAGGCTGGCAGGGGAGTGGTTAGGGGGTGATCAGGCTGGCAGGAAGAAGCAGTTTGGGGCAATCAGGCAGGCAGGCAGGTGAGCGGTTGGGAGCCTCCAGTCCTGGATCTTGAGAGGGATGTCTGAATGCCCGTTTAGGCCCGATCCCACCTAAATGGGCATTTAGACATCCCTCAAAGGGTCCCAGATTGGAGAGGGTGCAGGCTGGGCTGAGGGACACACCACCCCATGCATGAATTTTGTGCACCGGGCCTCTAGTACATTATATAAGTTTCAAGTGTACAATTTTATAAACATCACTAGAGGCCCAGTGCACAACATTCATGCACTGGGGGGAGGGGTACCTGCAACCTGGCCTGCATCCTCTTGCAGTCCAGGACCCCTCGGGGAATCTCCGTCTGAGGACAGCAGGCAGACATCCCCCGAGGGGTCCTTAGCGCTGCTGCAGAGGTAGGAGAGGCTCCCGCCACCATCACTGCACTCGCCAGACGTGAGCCTGGCTTCTGAGTGAGCGGCACTGCCCCTGTGGGAGCACACTGACCACCAGGGGGCAGCTCTGCGTTGATCGTCTGCCCCTTTGTGCCCAGTGCATGTCATAGCGACTGGTCCTTCTGCTGTTCGGTTGATTTGCATATTAGGGTTTTATTATATAGGATCTGTATATTGCATTGTGTACTCACCACCCAAAGTCTAGTCTGAGATGCTATATTTTAAGTAGGACTTTCATTAACTATCACATACCCCAAGAAATGTGATACCAATTGTGAGAAACCTGGGAAGGAATGAGACTATTTTTAAAAGCATCACTCTCCTCTAGTAAGTCATCTTTCCTCAATGAGAGGCCTGCGGCTGATCCGGCCTCCACCTCCTATCACCACAGAACGCTGAGGAGGGTCACTTCACTTCTCTGTATCAATTCTTCCACTGTAAATTAGAACATCAATAGACTGTTAAGCATGAAGGATCACCGGAAGATTACCTGAAGGAAACCACCTATGCCATGCAGGACACTGTCTATTTCTGCTGAGCTCTTGGAAAACATTAACTATTACAAATATGCAAAAAAGAGAAAACGTTTTAAAGGATAAATCAGACAGAATAACTATTTGTCAAACTATTATGTAGGGCATTTAGTTAACATTTCGTGCGAAAGAAAAGAACTAAATCACATCATGGCTTTTTGAGACAGGTTTAATACAACATAAAGAATAATAACATTCTAAAAACTAGTCTATCCAGATATGGAAAGACAGAACAGGCTATTGAGCCAAAGTTGCATTGGGATGCGGCCAAGCACGGGTTAAGTGACTCTTGGACAGAAAGACTGCAGAAGGTATTTCTGCTTAAGAAGCCTGACCTACCTAAAGATGAATACACACTGGCCTCCCAAACACATTATAAATGCTTTTGAAGAAAGGAGCATGCCTCCTTATTTTTATATATTCCCAAATAAAAGTAGTGTTTAAGAAAATAAATACCTGTTAAAGACACAATTTAAATGACAAGTATACCTTACAATGGTTTCATTTTCTGGATAGAACAACAGTCTGATAAAAGAGGTCATCAGTGCCTTTTTTTCTCTTGTAATACACACATTTTTCATATGTTAGCATTCTGAAATGGCGATGTCTCTGAATGGTAGCATAATTTGCAGTCTTTTTCTTCACCTGTGGTGCATAAAATGATTTTACAATGATGGTACCGTAAAGCTGACGAAACAATATTTTGTGCATCTATTATGTATTAGGTATAAGTACCTTACATGCAATGTTTCATTTCATTATCATGACAACCTGTACATGGGTATTGTTATCGCCATTTTACAGGTCTGGCTTAGAGAGTTAAAAGAAAATACCTGTGATCAGGCAGCTAGCGAGGATGAAGTCAGAATTCAACTGAGATTTGTCTGATTGGAAAGTTCAAGCTGTTAGTTCACCAACATGCTCTTCTAAGAAAGATTTGGATAAAGATTTTTTTTTAAGAAGAAAAAAAATTCAAAGTTTCAAAGATGCCCTACTTATTTACTAATGCTTCTCACGATCCTTGTATTTCCCCTTTGCTGGGTCAGATACCGAAGCTTCAGAGCCCATCTGCTCAGGGAGCAGCTGTGTCCCTTAGGGTTGATTCCCAAAGCTAATCCAACATTAAAACACAATTGCATGTGGAGGTGAATCTAAGAAGCCAGAGCAGTGTCGAGAAAAATTGTCTTCTTTTTAAAAATGAGATATAATATTTTTTCTATCTCTTTTTGACCATATGTTAGTATAGCGGAAAATTCCTTATAGCATTCTCTTTGGAAAAAATATTACTCCCAAATGTAAATACTTTTATATCTTAACAAAATAACTTTGCCACGGCCTTAGGATTTCCAAATTGACAAAGTTACTTTTACAATAGAATTTTTAAATGAACTAGATATGACTTTTAAAAAATGATTATATTCACATGCCAATTTTTAAAACTACTAAAGTTCAATATTTTGAGAAATATTTGCAATGTTAAACAACAAAGGCAACAGGAGTATAGAATTCCTCTCTAAATTGCCTTTGTAAAGACCATGATACTTGCCTTTGTAAGGACTCTAATATAACCTTATTTTTACAGCTATTTCAATATCAAACTGTAATGAGCTCAAGGAAAAAAAAAACACAAGATAAGAGTGTTACTAATAAATATTTGGTGAATCTACAAGATATCTACTGCTATTTTAGCATGCACAATCATTATATTCTAGATTACTTCCAAATTAATAGTGTAAGATATATTGAATGGCTAAAAATACTGTACTTCAAGGCAATTGAATATGAAGTGAACAAAATACAACATAGTCAGTTCCAGTGGTCTCACCTTCATATTAGATACTAAAGATGAAACCAAAATGCTAAACCATCCTGGAAAAAGGACTTAACCTGCACTCTCTATGCTATGATCACTGCCTACCAGCAGTGGGCAAACTACGGCCCGCGGGCCGGATCTGGCCCATTCGGCTGTTCTATCCGGCCTGCGGAGCCGAAAGAGCAGAGGGTTCTCTTGCTCTCCCCTCTGCTCCTTTACTTTGAATTTATATTAGTTCACACAAACACTCCATCCATGCTTTTGTTCCGGCTCTCCGGTCCAGTTTAAGAACCCATTGTGGCCCTCGAATCAAAAAGTTTGTCCACCCCTGGCTAAACTAATGTTCACTCTTTCAATTTAACTCCATGTCAAGTTCTAATTTAGAAGCCTTTTCTTTCATTGATCGCCCCTAATCTCTGGTAGCCAGAGTAATATCACTCTTTTGTCCATTCTAAATAAATTAAAAATAATTATTATAATGAAAAAGAATTTTTAATCTTATAAAACTATACAAGTAATAGAAATTATAAAAACATATTAATATAATCTATACCTATATCTATATCTATATTAGCCTTCATATTAGCCCATATATATGGGCTAATATGCTAAGTGTCCAACCATCTGACTGGTAGCTATGATGTGCACTGACCACTAGGGGGCAGACGCTCAATGCAGGAGCTGCCAAGCTGCAGTGACTTAGCAGTGGCAGTTCTCAGGTGACGCACCCTGAAACCAGAGAGGAGGGAGTCCAATTCCTTGTGGGGCCTCATGATTCCACCTTCGGCCTTGGGTTATGTTGTTGCTGGGCCACTGTCAGCACCAAATCTGGTTTACTGCACACTTGCATTTGCATTCCACACCTTGTATGACAGCAACTTTGCAGAGTGCCCTCTCACACTCTGGGACCCCTCAGGGGATGTCAGAGAGCCAGTTTCAGCCTGATCCCTGAAGGCCAGGCCGAGGGACCCCACCTGCCAGAGGGACCCTGCTCATTCCGCAGATGGCCTTTGAGCCCCCGTGCCACCCCAGGTGCAGCTGGTCAGGGAGGGACCTCGGGAGGTTGGCTCCAGGGTGTGTCCAGCCCTTCGTACCCAGTCCTGCCCCACCAGCCACCTTCTAATTAATTTCCTTTCCGTGTGCATGAATCTGTGCACTGGGTCACTAGTATGTAAATAAAATATAAATATATCATGCTAGGGGCGCAGTGCACAAATTCTTGCACCTTGAAAGGAACTGTGGGCCACGAGGCTGCAGTTGACACAGGGGCCGGTCTCGGCCCATCCCCCACACCCCCACCCAGCCCCTCCCACTGCGCCCCTGGTTACCTGTCTGCTGGCAGCCCCACTCCTGCTGCTGCCTCTCCCATGCGCTGATGGCACCTGCCCCACTTGCACCCACTGAAGGCACAATTGGGGCCAGTGCCAGCAGCAGGTGCAAGCAGGGCTGGCACTGTCAGCTGGTGTGAGTGGCAGCTGCTGCCCCAATCACCCCCCAGGAGCAGGGGGAAGTGAAGAAGCCCTCAGGGGTGATCAGTGCCCGCAGCCGCCGCTCATACCTGCTGATGGCACCAAGTAATTGGGACCAGCATCAGGCACCAGCAGCGGGTGCGAGCAATGGCTCTGGCACCAGCAGCGGGTGCGAGTGGGGCCGGCGCCGGCAGTGGGTGCAAGAGGTGGCTGCCAGCCCCAATCTCCCCTCAGGAGCAGGGGGAGGTGGAAAAGCCCTGCGGGGCAATTGGGGCCAGCAGGCACCACTTACACCCGCTGACGGTGCCAAGCGATCGGGGCTGGCTCCAGGTGCCAGCAGTGGGTGTGAGCAGCAGCTCCGGCACTGGCAGCAGGCACAAGCAGGGACAGTGCCAGCAACAGGTGCAAGCGCCAAGTGGGACTGTGGTGTGCGGGAGCAAAGAATTTTCAGTAACCATCAGAGGCTTGCCCCAATGACAGCCACCTATGCCCCACCTTGGTCTGGCATCCCTGCTCACCTGCTCCACCATTCCACTGCCACCAATGCCCACCATGTTCTGCGCATGCCCCCTGGTGGTCAGTGCATGTCATGGTGACTGGTCGAATAGTCGAACAAACAGCCAGACACTTAGCATATTAGGCTTTTATTATATAGGATATTTGTATACTTTTCATTTTTGTTGCTTGGTTTTATTCTTACATATCGGTCTTAGGTCCATCTGGGACACATTTTTGTGAATCTTTAAATGTAAGGATTCAAGTATTATTTTTCTGAGTGGATAGAATATTATCCCAACTCCATTCTATTTACTGATCTGAAAAGACATTTTTGGTATATTAAATTTCTATTTGTCCACTACTCTCTTGTGTTTTGTTAAATATCTCAATTTATTATTTACTACATTTTTTCAATTATGTTTTGATATCTGATAAGACATTCATTACTGCTTTTCAAAACTATTTTTACTCTTCTGTATTTTTCCCCCATATGAATCATAGAGTTGATTTTCATGTTCCATGAAAAATCCTGTTGGAAATTCTCTGACAATTGTATCAACTTTAAATATTATTTTGAAAATTAAAATTTTAGATATTGAGATTTTACATCCATGAACATGATATATTTCTTCCTTTTTTCAGATATTCTTATAGGTCTAGCTTCACAGTTTTATATTTTCAGCATAAAGGCTTTGTACATGGTGTTTATAGGCTTATTCTTATCACTTTAGAATTAATATTATTTTTAATTGAAATATTTTATTTTCTAAGCAGTTGCTATTATTAAAAACTAGTGGCCCAGTATACAAAATTTGTGCACGGGGGATGAGGCGGGGGAGCGAGAGGGGTGTCCCTCAGCCCGGCCTGCACCTTCTCCCATCTGAGACCCCTTGGGATGTCTGACTGCCTGTTTAGGCCCGATCCCTGTGAGACATCCCTCTCACAATATGGGACCACTGGCTCCTAACCACTCACCTGCCTGCCTGCCTGATCGGCCCTAACCACTCTGCCTGATGGCCTGTTTGCCCCCAACTGTCCCCACTTCTGGTCTGATTGCCCCCAACTAACCCCCCTGCCAGCCTGCTCACCCCTAACTGCCCCCCTGCTGGCCTGCTCACCCCTAACTGCCTCTGCCTCAGCCCCACCACAATGGCTTTGTCCGGAAGAATGTCCAGAAGGTCTCCCGGTCTAATTAGCATATTACCCTTTTATTAGTACAGATGACTTTTTAACTTTGATTTTTGTATAAGATCTATTTTAATATTTCTTATAATTTGTCAGGTGATTGTGTATGTAATAATTCCTTATTACATACAGGATAATATTGTCTTCTTAGAAAAATGCTTTTACATTTTTGTCTTCAATATTTTATTTAATGTTTGTTGTTTATATTGCAGAGTTTAGGGCCGTGAGTCAAATAGTGTAAGTTGTGGTGCTTTTTTTGTTCCTGACTTTATGGGACTTGAGAGGCAGTGCTTGTGTACATCGACTCTTTGACAAACTCTAAGTTCAAATATCGACTTCATCAATCACTAATTGCGTGACCTTGAGAAACTTTATATCTTCTTGTACCAAAAGAAAAATAACATTACCTATTTCATAGGGCTGTTGTGGGAATTAAATGAATGGGTATATAAACAGTGCTTAAAACAGTGCCTGGCATACAGTCGGCACCATATAATGTTAGCTATTATTATTTCTACTTTGACATTAAGTATGGGATTTGATGTAAGAGTTGATGCCCTCAGATGTAGATACACATCTGGAATTTGGATCATCTGTCACTAAATATTAGCAAAAAGAATTGTATAGTATTAGCATTAGGCTTTAAATAGTGCTTGAATAGAAGTAGCTGAGTATGTGAAAAATCTTCTATTTAGCTCAATGTAGTACATTGAACTATAGGCATTGAAGAGAGTGAATTGGGACAGGGTCTAAAATGAAAAAGAGAGAAACATATTTCATCTCAATCTGTTTATTGAATATCAAATATGTTCCAGGAGCTGTACTAGATTAATGCAATCATTCTTCATAAAAACTCTCAAGGATAAAGAATTGCGATCTTGTAAAGTGAAGATAAAGAAACTTGACCAAGGTCGTACATGAAGACACAATATTCAAACTCTAGTTGCAGTTTTACAGACTGAGTAAATCCTAGAAGGTTCTAGTAACCTCATAGATGATGCCAGAGGTCTGTGGGTATTTCTCCCACTTTCCTGTGTTTACTGCGGGGAGAAGAGGGCTGAGGAGACAGAGGTGTTTATTCTGTTAAAATATGAGCCCCCTGAGAGCAGAATCTGAGTTGCTTTCAAAATGCAGTGCCCAGAATAGTGCAAAACATAGGGTATTAAAAATAGTTTTTCTATTGGTTGATAAGGACACATATGGTTGTGCCACTCAAATAGAAGATTCCCACATACTCAGCTACAAAAATATCTGTACAGTTTTCTTTCTGAAAGAGTATCTCCCTGTAATTCTCATGTTGTATAACAGTTTTATATTTTAAGTTCTCCAGCTCTGTGTAGACAAGAAAGCTGTCAAAAACACAGGCACCAGGCAAGGAACTTTTCCAAGATTAGAGCTTGAGACATAGTTATATACAGCTCTGCCTTGAATTTCAGGGAATTCACTTTTTTTTTTTTTTTTTGGTAGAAAACTTGAGTTGCCTCTTTCTGCAAACTAAAGGTTTGTTAAAGTTATTTTTGTTAAAAAAAAGACTAAGTAAATATAAAATATTAGGATGTTAGGATGATGTTAAATAAAATTCTGGTGATGATATTCTATTTATTTATTTAATAACAAAATTTCAATATCTGTTGAGCACAACAAACCCACTAAGATTAACATTTTCAGTTATTCCAACTTGACATAGGAAGAAACTGAGGCACATAGTTGTTCGGTAATTTCCCCAAGGTAAGTCAGCAGGTAAATGGCAGGTGCAATTCAAACCCAGGGGGACTGATTCCAGAATTTTCATTCTTAACCATTACGTTTGCTGCCTCATGAGATAGTTAAAATGTCTTAATTACGTTTCCTTCTTATTTATGTATGTAACACATAAGGGATCTATCTCAAATCACTACAACACTCCCCCCACCCCCAAAAAATCACTACAAGTGATGCTACATTTGCTTCCATAAGAATGGCTAAAAATTCAGAGAGAAAAAAATTATTTCACATATTTGCTGTATACTCCACAGCAGGCTTACAGCAGATATGGTTAGTATATTAAATTGTACTTTGAAGGGCTTCCATCTGAGCCTCAACTCCCACCTCCAACAGCGCTTATTAAAAATATATATATATATATTGCAAAAAAAGAAAAAAAAAGATTGCCTGGCCAGCATGGCTCAGTGGTTGAATGTCAACCCATGAACCAGGAGGTCACGGTTCAATTCCTGGTCGGGGGCACATGCCTGGGTTGCGGGCTCAGTTTCCAGTGTGGGATGTGCAGGAGGCAGCAGATCAATAATTCTCTCTCATCATTGTTATTTTTATTTCTCTCTCCCTCTCCCTTACTCTCAGAAATCAATAAAAATATTTTTAAAACATGAAAGATTATTTATGCATTTTTAGCTTTAGTGTTTTCAATGTATTGTTCAGCTACTGTGTTAGTTGCTCTGCACAACAAAGTTCCTTCAAAATGTATAGATGCTACTGCTTTATTTTTCATGGAGGCAATTGAATTCCCTTCTTGGAGAGAGCCATCACTTGGCAGCATAAGTTATTTTAATGGACATCTCTTTACACGGAGCCTTTGCCATCTGTTTTACCTTCTAATTATAAATGTAGGAAGAACAAAATTCACAATTGTGCCTATAAAGACAAATAAAAGGGACTTTGATGCAGGTTTATATCACTGCATCTGTTTGCTTATTTTAAATCCAGGAGGAATAAAAGGGCAAGGAACTTTTCTTTCCTTTCTCGATACAGTTAGTATAGACAAGTAAGAATTCATAGGGCAAAGTTACTGAGATTGGTTCATCCAGCAAAAACCAGAAAACTATCAGGTTAATCTTGATTTGTGTTTTACTTTACATTCCCTTTTTTCTCTGATTCCAATAATGGTACAGAAGTTAGCATTTTTTAGAGGATAGGTAGAAAATCCTCATGATTTTTACTACACAATGACACAGGTTTGATTCAGAAGCAGGTCTTCTGTCATTTAAGTAATTTAGTCAAGAGAAAAAGAAAAAGTGTTTCCTTACCTCTGCATAACGTTCTCTTTGATAAAGCTCACAAACCTATGAGTGGATGAGAATCTTAAATCCTTGCCATTTGGCAACCGAGTAATAATATTTCCTCAGCCCAATACCTAAGGCTAGATTCACACTCTAATAATAAGGAAGAGATAGTAAATAAAATGAGATTGCATATGGATAACTGGGCCACTCACTTCACATTTTGTAGGTTCAATTTGTTACAGCAGTGCCTTGTGTCTATAGTGGCTTAAATGTCCTTACTTCTTAATTATGCCGGTTGTATTCTCTTGATACATCAATTAGTCCTGGAAATGCAGAATTTGCTCACACCCCTAAGCAGCCAAGCTATTATCAATGTCTAATCAGTTCACAATATACTGAGCTCTGTAGAAACATTTTAAATTACCCAAGCTGCAGACACTAGTCACTAAGGCACTAGGATAGCTGAAACTTTTGGGGAGCACGAAAGCAATATCATGGAGCACTACAACCTATTCAGTGGCAATCCCTCTCAGCAGGAAATAGCTTAAGCACATTCTGGGTGACTCTCTCTAAGTAAAACAGAGAAATACAGCAATTATGTTGTTTTTCCTACTACTACACTAACATTAAAACTCATAAAACCACCAAAGATTAGGGAAATAAGCAAACTTGAACAATAACAACACCAATTTTTATTTGCCACCCAATTAATGTCTCAACTGAACAGAGAAAATGTAAAATTGTTTTAATCTAAATTTTCATAATCTTTTCTCTTTCTCTTATGCACATACATGCATCTTCCTTCTAAATCCCTCACGCATAAGATGGTCATTCTTATGAGCCAATAATGTAGGGATTACTATCCACCACATGTTCCCCAGCTATTATATAGATTGCTAATGCTGTGAAATGAAGACGGGAGCAGTACCTTCATTCACCCTGTTAAAGTTAATAACCCAGTGATTTACAAGACATGACACATTTGAAGACAACTGAATTCATTGTCTCATTAAACAAAGCAGACAGGGTTGAAAATATTATCCTCCAGTGCTTTCAACTTGCATATGTCCCATTATAGTTGTATTAATGGGGCTTCAAAAAAGTAATATGCAGGTAGGTAATTGATATTCTTTTTCTTTTAACTTTTTTATTGACTTTATTGGGGTGACATTTTTTAATAAAATTATATAGGTTTCAGGTGTACAATTCTATAATAACTGATCTGTATATTGTACTGTATATTCACCACCCCAAGTCAAGTCTCCTTCCATCACCATTTATCCCCCCCTAAACCCTCTTCTATCTCCCCCACCTTCCTTTTCCTCACCTAATCATATGTCTATGAAGTTTTTTTCCCCCTTAATTCCTTCACCTTTTTCACCCAGCCCTGCTACCTCCTTCCTCTGATGGCGGTCTATTTGTTCTCTAAATCTGTTTCTATTTTGTTTGTTAGTCCATTTTATTAATTAGATTCCACCTATAAGTGAAATCATATGGTATTTGTCTGACTGCCTAATTTACTTAGCATAATATTTTTCAGGTCCATTCATGCTGTTGCGAAAGGTAAGATTTCCCTCTTTTTATGGCCAAGTAGTATTCTGTGGCATAAATGTACCTCAGCTTTTTTATCCATTTATCTACTGATGGACACTTGGGCTACTTCTAAATCTTTGCTATTGTAAATAATTCTGCAACAAAAATAGGGATGCATATAGTTTTTTGAATTAGTATTTCAAGTTTCTTTGGATATATTTCCAGAGATGGAATCTCTGAGTTATAAGGCAGTTCCAACTTTAATATTTTGAGGTCACTCCATATTGCTTTCCAAAGTGGCTGCACCAATCTGCATTCCACAAATGGAATATGAGGGTTCCCTTTTCTCCATATCTTCACCAACACTTGTTGTTTGTTGATTTATTGATGGTAGTCATTCTTACAGGTGTGAAGTATTATCTCTTTGTGGCTAATTGATATTCTTTTTTTTTTTTTTATAAAGCAATTTTTTTAATATATTTTATTGATATTTCGCAGAGAGGAAGGGAGAGGGATAGAAAGCTAGAAACATCGATCAGCTGCCTCCTGCACACCTCCCACTGGGGATGTGCCCGCAACCAAGGTACATGCCCTTGACCGGAATCGAACCCAGGACCTTTCAGTCCGCAGGCCGACGCTCTATCCACTGAGCCAAACCGGTTTCGGCTAATTGATATTCTTAAAAGAAGATATTGACCCTTAGTTTTCAATGTGTTAATAAGATAGGATGAGAAATCAATAGGGCACATTTCATTTACTTGCACAAAAATTTACATGTAATAATTTATATTTTCTTTTTCAACATTGGCTAAATTGGCACACATACATTACTTCTTTTCAATAAACACAACCTGCTCATTCACCTTAATTCACTACCCAAACCTCACCCCCACCTCAGTCTACTCTCTCCATACACTAAGATCCCTGCTTCCCCCTGAACCCCCCCCCCCCACCCGCCACCCAAAGTCCACTAAGATGCCTGGGGAAAAAAAGTCTATTATTGGAGACTCTAAGGCCAAGCTTCCTCTTCTCATACCCTGGCAATATGCAAAATAATAGATAACGATGAAGAAGCAGTGCTTTCAAACTCAGTTAAAGAGTCACTTCTATTAAATTTGTTCTACTGTCTCTCATTTTATTCATGGTCTTTTAAAGTATATGTTAGATCAGTGGTCAGCAAACTGCGGCTCGCGAGCCACATGCGGCTCTTTGGCCCCTTGAGTGTGGCTCTTCCACAAAATACCACGGCCTGGGCGAGTCTATTTTGAAGAAGTGGCGTTAGAAGAAGTTTAAGTTTAGAAAATTTGGCTCTCAAAAGAAATTTCAATCGTTGTACTGTTGATATTTGGTTCTGTTGACTAATGAGTTTGCCGACCGCTGTGTTAGATCATGATACTATTATATTTGAAATTCTTCAATGGCTTCTCACTGCAACCAGAAGACTATCCAAACTACTAGGCCAACTTCTCAGCTTTCATTTCCCTCCATCCTTATCCTTTTCACTAGTCTTCAGTCACATTGGCCTTTTGTCTGCACCTGATAATGTCAAGTTTCTTCTGTCTTGGGGCATTTACAGTTATTCTTTTATCTGCTCATACACTCTTCCTTAAGATTTCTTGTGTTCTATTGTCTTGTTACCATTCAACAGATAACTTAGAAAGCCTTTGCTAATAAATTGGTTATTGCTACAACTAGCTAGTTTATTAATATTAATAATAGAAAGAAAGCAAAGGGGAGGCCAGACATTATAACTATATCATCTAGGCAGCTTCACCAGAAAGCTGCAACTTAACTGGGAACCACTCCCCAGGGAACCACTGGTCCATTTTCTGCAGATCACTGGGGGTAGAGGTCCAACAAAGGGGAAGATGGGCGCATGTGCAGTGAAGTCAGGGTGAGGTAGGGAAGGTGCTTGCCTCTTGGTCTAACCTGGAAACAAAGATAATTAGCTAGGGGGGCAGAGGCACTGCAAGCAAGCAAAATCTTGAAGGCTTAATTAGTTAAACTCCTAGTTATACCCTAAGACCAGGAGTTCTCACTTTCTTGTTCATCCTGCTTCCTTGTACTCATCCATGCTTCCTCCATAGTCATATGGGAAGCCACATGGTCCATGGCCATGTGGACCTCACATGCAGTGGACTACAGCTGGGAACACAAGCTAAGCTGGCCAGATGCTAGATTGGACTGTGCTTTAATATAGAGTGAAGACTCTGGGCAGTGGCTTTGACATTAGCCCTGCTGAAGATAAAATGTGATTTCCCCATGGTGGAACAGAGGGAGATGGGACCTTTGATGGGAAACTCCCTTAATGTTATTTCATCAATAAAACTTTCCACGATACCGATACCTCACCCTCCCATGGGGACTTCAGGAAATTCTTGTTCCTGCAGAACCCCAAGAGCTCCACTTCTACCATTAAGAGGTGGGGACACAGAGAACACCCCCACTGACAACAAATTTACATGTAAAGCAGCCCTCTGGGCACTATGATATTATCCTATTTTGTTTTGACATTACATACCAATACTTAAAATGTTTTTTACTTGGTTACGTGTTTACTCTCTCTTTTCCCTGACAAGAGAATAGTTCATTAGGGGAGGGGTTCTGTTCCATTAATGGCAATATTACAACAGTGTCTGAAACATAGTAGGTGTCCAATACAGTAGACATTAGCATATGCTGTTCTTGAGTACTCAAAATATGGCTGGTGTAAATGAAGAAGTAAAATTTTAATTTATTTAATTTAATTAATTTAAATTTTAACAGCCAAATGTGGCTAGTAGCTATTAAAATGAAGAGCACAGCTTTTGATAATCAGTTTGTGTTCCAAACAAAATAGCTTCTATCTCAGATGGTGCTGGAAATGCACAGAAAGATTTTTCTCCTTGGCTATATTTTTCCCCCGAAAACTACATGCAAGCCATTGCTCCTTTTGTAGGAAATAAACAGCTCATAAATGTTACAGTCTAATGAGAATATATTCTAATAATTTTGATTAATGCTCATAGATATGGACCTTTAGCGAAATGGGAGAATAAGTTGACATTAATCATGACCTCACCAACTACAAGGCAAAAAAAAATTTTAAACAACATTTTAACATTTTATGAGCTCAAAATAATGAAAGTGAATTCCACATATTCTAGAAATGAAGAAAGGGAAAACAAAAGAAGAGTGATAAATGATACTGAGAGGTGATACTCAGAACCCTTAAGATTTCAGATCCTGATATAAGGTTTTAAAGGCAGGGGGATAGCATTTTAAATCCAGTATTTGGCAGAGGAACTTCAGAGCCTAAAAAACTTCTATGGTCTGTAAAAGAAAGGGAATAGAATAAAATTTACTCTTCAAGAGAGTTTGCTATTAGTCTGGGTGGAGGCTTGCATCTAAGTTAAAGAAAAACAAAAAAAAACATCCACCAAAAATAAAATTCCAGGCTCTCAGCACAGATTGGTAAAGATTACAAATTTATGCAACTATGCTCATAAATTAACATATACGATCAGACTGAAGATCATTGAAAACCTAGGATCCTGGAGAAAAACCTTCAATGGAACTTAGAAAGCATGCTCTATTGTCATGATCTTTGTTATAAAAAATAGACTCCCCTTTTTCTATAACAAAGATCATGACAATAGAGCATGCTTTCTAAGTTCCATTGAAGGTTTTTCTCCAGGATCCTAGGTTTTCAATGATCCTCAGTCTGATCGTATATGTTAATAAGCTAGATTCATAAAAAAGTGCATCCATCATTAAAGGGTGTTAAGGTAACAAAGAGTTTCTTCTAGGCCAGGAAAACAAGGTAGGTTGCTATATAGCTAAGGAAGAAGCATACATTTTGAAGAAATGGACAGCCACACCTTAGGAACAATCCAATGAAAAGTCCATGGCAACCAATGTCCACTGCTCTGTTCCTGTGTTGCTAGGAGCACTAGAACTTGCACCATAGCTGCCAGAACTCTGCTTCCCTCTGATGTTGCCTTTGGTTTCCCACTTGTGCCTTTCTAATAAGACTAAGATGCGTCTTCAAATAGCATCTAGCTTATGAGGAGAGCCCCAGGTGTAAGAAGGCTGAAAAATGTAGATTTTATCTTTGCAGACTCTATAGTACAAAAAGAAAGTCTAAAAGGAGTTATGACTGAGTGTTGAATAAGCCAATCTGAAAAATATGCCTCTTATATCTGATCTCCCTAATGCGACTTCCATTATTATGGATATATAAAATAAGATTATACAATATGTTGCAATAATTTTTGAACAATGACCTTAAAATTCTCCACTTCATGGTACATTCCATTTGGAAAGGTCATCCTATGTGTTTGTTCTTGATTCTTAGTACTGGCATAAAATAGACACAATATTTGCTAAACAAATAAATTCTAAATAATCAATTATAAAATTAAACCTCAAGAGACCACAACTCCTTAATTTAATACAAACAGGAGAAAAGGGAATTCATGATAATATAGATTCCATGGTAGATTGAGGTATGCTTCTGACTTTTGAGGAATGTACCATATTTATATGCCTAGAGTTTATATTTTATGACAAGCTGGTATTCCAAGTTGTTTGGGTATAGATTCCCAATAAGCATACATATTAGAGCTCTGAAAGCAAAGGGGACTAATGAGTATTTTTAAAGGATAACTATTATTCTATGATGTAAATAATAGAGACTTAAAGAATGCAATATCGCCAGTCAGAGAACCAGCCATTTAAACTTTAATGTTGACTTCGGATTAATGAAAATCATTGATTATGTTTAGACCAGGGGAGCACCTTTCTCTTCAACTTTTATCACCTTTAATTACTAGAATCCAAGTTATAAGGGTTTTTAGTATTTCTGTAACCTGATTTTTAATATTATAAAATAGAATTACACTGTTAAGATCTTTAAATTTTTTTACATAGACAATATAAAAGAATATTTAATTATTCTATATTATTGGGGAAAAGGTAAATGAAATTTTTTAAATGTGAAAGATAGACCTCCAGTTTCTGGTTCTGCACACAAGGATCCAAAACAACAAGTAAAAAGCCGAATTTACTAAAAAAATCAACAATCCTTTTAGAATCCTTAAGAGAGGTGAAAACACAGAGCAAACCACTGCCCCCAACATTGGAGAGACCGACGTGCCAATATTGAAAACACAGAGCAGAGATTGAAGAGTTAAGACCACGGGGAAAACCGGTGTTGGTATAGGGAAGGGGTCCTCAAACTTTTTAAACAGGGGGCCAGTTCACTGTCCCTCAGACGTTGGAGGGCCGGACTATAGTTTTAAAAAAAAAAAAAAACTATGAACAAATTCCTGTGCGCACTGCAGGCCCGGGATGAGTCGGCTGCTAAGCAGGACAGGCAGCGGCACCCGGCGGGCCGGATAAATGTCCTCGGTGGGCCGCATGTGGCCCGCAGGCCATAGTTTGAGGACCCCTGGTGTAGGGAGATCTGAACTGTAATTGACAAATTGCTGGAGGCTCAGTGTAGACAATTCTGAGAGCTAAGACCTCTTGGAGGACCCTGTCACAGGAAGGCACCACAATTTTTGTGAGATGTACCTCCAAGGAGCTCAACCAGGTTCCAACAGTATTTTAGAGAAAAATTCCCTCATGCTTCTGACAGCAGAGGGAAAGGAATCATTTTTGAAATACCCAGAGCACTCTGGTCTTCTTAACAAGGCCTGACCTCAAGAAGAATTGATTAACAGAAATTTAATCTGCTGCGGTTTTATCAGAGCCTCTCTTACCTGGGGGAAGGGAAATACCCAACTCTAGTCCATTTTAGCCATCCTCCTCCCATCTAAGAGGGAATAAAAAATTAAAAACACTCTTGAAGTTTGCAACCTAGAGGCTGAGACCTAATCACAGGACTATAGAACACACCCTCTCTCCTACTCCCACCTCACAAGCACATTACTCAAGGCATATTTACAAGAGTTCTTTTTACCCAGTACATCAGGTCTAGCTATCAGGAAAAAATTACAAGGTATACCAAAAGGCCCCAAACCACAATTTAAAAAGACAGAGCAAGCTTCAGAACCAGACATGGACTGGAAATTTAAAACAATTATGATTTATATACTAAGGGCTCTAATGAATAAAATAGACAGAATGCAAAAAACAAAAACAAAAACAAAAACAAAAACAAAACAAAAAAAACACAGATGGGTAATGTAAGCAGAGAGATGGAAATCCTAAGAACAAATAAACAAAAGAAGAATGAAGAATGCCTTTAATGGGCTTACTAGTAGACTGGACACAGCTGAGAAGAGAATTTCTGAACATGAGGCTTTCTCAAACTGTGATCTCCTGGTTCATGGGTCAACACTCAACCACTGAGCTATGCCAGCCAGGCCCGAACCTGAGGCTTTCCCAGTAAAAACCTCTAAAACTGAAAAGCAAAGAGAACAAAGACTGAAAAAAAAAAAAGAAAGAAAAAGAAAGAAAGAAAGAAAGAAAGAAAGAAAGGAAGGAAGGAAGGAAGGAAGGAAGGAAGGAAGGAAGGAAGGAAGGAAGGAAGGAAGAAAGAAAGGGAAAATATTTGAAACAATAGTCCGGACATTATAGCTCAGCCATTGAGCATAGACCCAGGAACCACAAGATCACCTGTTCAACTCCAGGTCAGGGAAAATGCCCAGGTTTCAGGCTGGATCCCAGTAGGGGTCAGTTGATGATGTTCCTCTCTCATTGATGGTTCTGTCTCTCTATCCTTCTCCCTTCCTCTCTCTCAACAATAATCACTGAAAATTCCCCCAAATTAATGCCAGACACCAAGCTGCAGATTCTGGAAGCTCAGGGAACAAGCAGAATAAATGCCAAAACAAAACAAAACCAACCAATGAAAAAACCTACAATTAGGCACTTTATTTTTAAATTACAGAAAATCAAAGATCAAGAAAAAGTCTTGAAAGAAACCAGAAGGAGGGTGGGAATCCTTACCTATATAAGAACAAAGATAAGAATTACATCCAAATTCTCTTCATAAACCATCTAAGAAAGAAGAATGGAGTCAAACATTTAAAGTGCTGAGAGAAAAAAAAAACCAACCCACCAACCTAGAATTCAATGAAATCATTCTTCAAAAGTGAAGGAGAAATAAGACTTTCTCAGACAAACTAACAATTGAAGAAATTTGCTGCTAGTAGACCTGCCTTGCCAAAAAAGAAAGAATGCTAAAATAAGTTCTTCAGAGAGAAGAAACTCTTTCTTTATGTAGAAACTCAATCTTCATAAAGAAAGGAAGAGCATCAATGAAGAATTAAGTGAATATAATAAAAACTTTTATTTTTATTATTCTTAATTGGTGTAAAATAATAATAGTAACAATGAATTTGATTGTGTATGCTTATGTATGTCATATGTGCATATGCTTATGCATATATACATACATATATATGTTTATGTATGCTTATATATAAGTGAAATGGATGACAGCAATGATACAAGGGTTGGGCAGGAGGAATTAGAAATATTTTGTTATTATAAAGTACTCACACTGTCAGTGAAGTGATATTGTGTTGGGTTATTTAAAAGTAGGTTTATAGAGAGAAACCAAGATGGCGGCATAGGTAAGTACCTAAACTGCTGCCTCGCACAACAATTTCAAAACTACAACTAAAAGACAGAACGGACACCATCAAGAACCACAGGAAAGCTGGCTGAGTGAAAATTCTACAACTAGAAGGAAAGAGAAAAGCTCACAGAGAATTGGAGGTACGGCAAAGGGTCTTTGTGCGCGCAGAGAGGAAGGGTGGCTGAGAGCCTGGCTGACTTTCTCTGGCGGAAGGGGGAAGGAAGCCCTGGACCGGACTGAACCCCAGTTCTGACTGCACTGAACCCCAGTCCCGGGCGAAACCCCGTGGACCCAGGCTAATAAGGGGGCGTCTGGACTGTCAGGTAGAGAGAAAGGCACCCGAAGACTCGACTCAGAGACCCGGGGGAGACCTGGGGGAGCCCCGGTGGGCAGGGTTCTGGAGGCACGCGCGCCAGTGTGCACAAAGGCTGCGGAGGTTGCCACAGGCTTTCCCTAGCAGAAGGGAGTCGGAAGCACCTGACTGCACTGAACCCCAATTCTGACTGCACTGAACCCCAGTTCCAGGCGAGCCCCTGGGGACCCACGCTCTTGTGGGGGGAATCTGGACTCTTGGGCGGAGACTCGGGAGCCAGGGAAGGCAGAGGTCTGAAGGCACGCGCGTGCGTGCAAGGGCAAGGCTGACTGGAAGCCAAGACTGTCTGCTCCGCCCTGAGACTCCACCCCATCCAAGCTGAGCACAGAGGCTTTTGCAATTTGACAAGTCTAATCCTATAAGGCTGTCTCCAGCACCGAACTTCTCCCAGCGTAGACACAGCTGATCCTCACAGCCAACTGGCCTTCAGGTCAATTCCTCCCAGTGATACCAACAATAATCAAGACTTAACTACAACAAGGCTGTACACACAGTCCACAAAGGGGTGCACCAAGAGTGTCCACTTCAGGTTAACTGGGGAGGCCGACCCACTGGGCCATATAGGAAACCTAGCACAAATATCTACCCTACCAACTCAGGGAATCATTGAAAATGCGGCATCAAAGAAACAGATCACAAACGAAAGAAATGGAGGAAAACAAACGACTGGATATAGAATTCAAAACCATGGTTATAAGGCTTTTCAAGAATATCCTAGAAAAGGCCGATAAATATAACGAGACCCTCGAAGATATGAAAAAGGACCAACTAGAAATTAAACATACACTGACTGAAATAAAAAATATTATACAGAGACCCAACAACAGACTAGAGGAACACAAGAATCAAGTCAAAGAATTGAAATACAAAGAAGCAAAAAACACTCAACTGAAAAAGCAAAAAGAAAAAAAAATCCAAAAAGTTGAAGATAGTGTAAGAAGACTCTAGGACAACTTCAAGCGTACCAACATCAGAATTATGGGGGTGCCAGAAGAAGAGAGACAGCAAGATACTGAAAACCTATTTGAAGAAATAATGACCGAAAACTTCCCCCACCTGGTGAAAGAAATAGACTTACAAGTCCAAGAAGCACACAGAACCCCAAACAAAAGGAATCCAAAGAGGACCACACCAAGACACATCATAATTAAAATGCCAAGAGCAAAAGACAAAGAGAGAATATTAAAAGCAGCAAGAGAAAAACAGTTAATTACCTACAAGGGAGCACCCATACGATTGTCAGCTGATTTCTCAACAGAAACTATGCAGGCCAGAAGGGAGTGGCAAGAAATATTCAAAGTGATGAATAGCAAGAACCTACAACCAAGATTACTCTACCCAGCAAAGCTATCATTCAAAATTGAAGGGCAGATAAAGAGCTTCACAGATAAGAAAAAGCTAAAGGAGTTCATCACCACCAAACCAGTATTATATGAAATGCTGAAAGGTATTCTTAAAGAAGAGAAAGAAGAAAAAAAGTATAGATAAAAATTATGAACAACAAATACATATCTATCAATAAGTGAACCTAAAAAACAAGTGAATTAAAAACCTGAGGAACAGAATAATCTGTTGAATATAATAGAATCAGGGACATAGAAAGGGAGTGGACTGATAATTCTCAGGGGGAAAGGGGTATGTGGGGGGGTTCAGGAAGAGACTGGACAAAAATCATACACCCATGGATGAGGACAGTGGGGGGGAGGTAAGGGCAGAAGGTGGGGTGGGAACCAGGTGGAGGGGAGCTATGGAGGGAAAAAGGAGAAACAATTGTAATAATCTGAATAAAGATTTATTTTTAAAAAATTACAACAAAAAAATAAAAATAAATAAAAAATAAAAGTAGGTTTGTATTAGTTATAAATGTGTATTGCAAACTCTAGGTAACTACTAAAAATTTTAAGAAAAGTATAACTAATATGCTAAGAAAGGAGAGAAAATGGAATCACTTATAATGCTCAGTTAACATAGACACAAACAGCAGTATGATGGTTACCAGAAGGGAAAAGAAGTGGAGATGGGAGTGGGGGAGGGAGGGAGGTAGTAAAGGATAAAGCAATTTGACTGCAATGCAATACACAGATGATGCATTATAGAACAGTACACTTGAAAACTATTTAATTAACCAAAGTCACCCTAGTAAATTTATTTTTAAAAGTCTCAAAAATAAATAAATAAAATAAAATGCTCAGTTAAAACCATAAAAAGCAAGCCCTAACCAGGTGGCTAAGTTGGTTGGAGCATCGTCCCATATACCTAAAGGTTGTGGGTTTGATTCCTAGTCAGGGCACATACCTAGGTTGCAGGTTCAGTCCCCAGTGGGGGCATGTATGTGAGGCAACCTTTCGATGTTTCTCTCTCTTTCCCTTCCTCTCTAAAAGAAATCTTTAAAAAATATCCTCGGGTTAGGATTAAAAAAAAACCTCACAAAAGTCAGAAAATATAGAAACAAAGGACAAAGGCAACAAATAGAAAACAGTAACAAACTGTAAATATTAATTCAACTATATCAATAATCACTTTGAATGTCAATGGCCCTAATGTACCAATTAGAATATAGAGATCGCCAGAAGATCAAAAGAAATGGCTTAACTGAATTTTTAAAACTAGTCACTACATTTTCAAAGAAAATTGATGTTATTATTATAGAGTCCAAAAACAGTCTACCCTTCTAATTATGTTATTGCATTTCTCACTAAGTTTTCACTGATAAAGAAAATTCATCTGTCTGGTTTAACTTTAAAAATTGCATTTCTGTAACTTTGGTATTAAGAATTGTTATCATTAGAAATCTTTCATTTTTACTGTCCACTCTGGTGAGTAATGTTGATAGGGGAGACTATGCATATATGGGAGAAATTGTATATAGGAAATCTTTGTACCTTCCTCTTAATTTTGCTGTGAACCTACACTGATATAAAACAATAAATTCCTTTAAAAATAAACTATAAGATAAAAGACAAAAGAAATCTTTATTTCTAAGAATTTAGATGGAAATTTAAAAAATAATTCCCATTCAATGTTAATTGATAATAAAAGCATTTAGGCAAATATTTGCTATCTTTATTAGTAAAAAGGAGACATTCTTTAGATTTTTTACAATTACTTTGAATTAACCTTTGATAAGACTTTACATTTTCATGTTAATATGCTCTTGTTATCCCACATCCAATAGTATTTTTGCACTAAGAACCAAATACCAAGAGTAAGGCTATGAATGAATGAGCAGAGCAAACCCTCTCACTCTAAAATGCACTGTACATTTTCAGCTAAATGGTTAGCTGAAGCACTCCTGTTGTTGCCAATAATATAGGTCGCTGGGACACCTGGGAAATGGAATAACTGGGCTGTCTGATCTAACAGGAAATGATTGCAGAGCTCTGTGGTGTTTCAGTGCCTCAGGCCATAGGACAAATTTGTAGGTGATCTGAGAGGAAGTTCTAGAGTCAAGATGACACCAAACTATAATTTTTTTATTCAAATCCCCGCTGAAGCTGTGAGAAAATAAGTGATTTAAGCTTTTAATCTCTTTTCATCTTTCAATTTTAATGTCATAGAGATTTTATAATAAGCAGCAAATGATAAAAAAATAAAAAAGCGATAGAAAATAGAGTAAGTGCCACATACTGTCTCTTAAAGAGTTCAAAACACATTTGTGGATATCATCTCATATTGAGAGATGATATTTAATTTTTCAAAGTCTCCACAAGTCAACTTAGTATTTAAAATACACATTTTGGGGTTTTTCTTTCAAAAAAGTAAATATTCTGTTCATCTTTTTCTTTATGAGTGTTTTTTTTGTCTATCTCCACATCAGACTTGATTGGGGTGGAGTGTACACTTTGGAAAAAGAGGTGCATGCTTATTGCCATATTTGTAAGGATGATTTTATTTTTTATTTTTTCTTAACACCCCAGATTTCACATCTGTTTCATTGTGTCAATCTCATTCTTAAAACATTCTTTCTGGAATAAGATAAGGTAAAAATCAATAAATCAACCATTGTGGATAGATGGCTTACCAGACTTTAATTCCCAGCACATTGATCACACAAATCCTTCTCTTTGTGTACTTAGTTTTTTATTATTATTCACTAGACCATGACTGTGAGTGCCCCCAGGCAAGAGTCATGTTTTATTCATCTTTATTCTACTTGCAAGACCTAGCCTTAGACTTAGTAGGCTATTCATACAACATAGTAGGTATTCATACAACATTTATTTAAAGATTAAGAGAATTAATGAGTTAATTAAATCAGATTTCTTTTTGCTTTTATGCCACATAGACCTTCTAACAGTTATTTCCATAATATATAGGAATTTATTTCCATACTTCAAACTAACATTCCTACTATTTCCAGTTTTATTAACTCCAAAATTTTCCCTATGTCTTTAATTTTGTTTCTGTTATCCAAAGTTTGCCAGCTAATATACTAAATGGTAAGATATGTTGACTAGTTTGATAAATATTAGATATGAATTCTTATTAGTGAAATTAAAATTATTCAAGATAAGGGTCATTGTGTAAACTATTTTAGAGATTCTCCCACTCTTGTAGATACGAGAAGCCAGCTAGGTCTATTCTCTTTACCTTGATGAGTGCTTTGAGCTGAATCCTAAATTGTCCTGTGTCCAGCTGTGAACTCTGGCACTTTTTTGACAAATTCCATTTATTTTGGGATACAGAATCCTCCCCTGAGATGTTGATGTTTGCCCAAATCCACCACTCAAGTTTTTTATGGTGATAAAATATCTAAGGAAACTAGGAGCTGGGATTTCCTTGATTCAACAGAAAAGATCATGTGAACTGTTTATTTTTGTGTCTGTAAGTGGGGTGAAACCTGGTTTAAGATTTTTTTTTTACAGCCTGGTAGAAAGGTAATGAATTGAGTTAGCTAATATCACTCGCATTAGGATTTCTTCAGTAGGCATCTATTATCTACTAAAAGGAAGTTAAGAGTTGCTCATAACCAAATTGTATTAGGTCAGTTCACAAAGCATTTATTAAGAACTAGAGGCCCAATGCACGAAGATTCGTGCAAGAATGGGCCTTCCTTTCCCTGGCTGCCGGCACCGCCTTTGCTCCAGGTGGAGCCGCCTTTCTGCCATTGCTCCGGCCAGGAGCCGCCTTTCCACCTTCCCATGCTGCCCAGAGGCCCAGAGTGGCTGGGGTGGTGTGGAATGCCTGCGTCGTCGCCATGGTGATGACGCAAGCACCCTGCCCCTGGCCGCTCGGCGACTGTGTATGCAAATTAACCCGCCATCTTTGTTGGGTTAATTTGCATACTCACTCCTGATTGGCTGATGGGCGTCGTGAAAGTACTGTCAATTTGCATCTTTCTCTTTTATAAGTGTAGATGGGGATAAAAACAAAAGGTTCAGCAGAAGGATGCATAGGGGTAAATGGGGCTCACATTCCCTCCCCTACCCTCACAGCTTAAATAGCCTCCTTGCCTACACTTACAAAAGAGAAAGTTTTTCTGAGGAGAGTCTCAGGCTCTTAAAACAAGGAGGACGAAGGCAAGTGAGTGAATGTCTACATGCTGAATGTGGAGGTCCCCGGCGCTGGTTCATAAGATCAAACCAGCTTATGACCACAGGTGTAAGGTCTTTCCTTGGATATACTGCCTGTCCCAATAAAAAAACCCTCCAGATTTTGACATTTGGGGTCTCATGGTCAGCTTTCTATCCCAGTAATCCAATTGTAAAGCCTAACAGGAGTCTGTAAACCAACAGAGCTTACCCTTCATTTCTTAGTGCCCCACTCCTAGAAAGAAATAACTAGGCAGTGTAGCATCTCCAGGTAGGTTAATGATGTTTCCAACATGAATGAACAGACCAACACAAACAGATGAAATGAACCTCAAAAGAATTAGAGAAGCTCAGGAAAAATGCAGGGAGTAGATAGAAGACATTTTAAAAATATATAGCTTTTGGATAAGAGAAAATTATGCATCTATGAAATGAGAACAGGATATTTTTTAGAAAAGTAATGATCATATCATACAATTATAACTATTAGTATTAAATTTTTAATGCATTTCAAACATCAAAAATGTTGAGGAAATTATTTAGACTATAGAAGAAAGGACAAAAAGTTATAAAAAAAAAGAAAGAAAGAAAGAAAAGATTTTAAGAACCTGAGGTCCAACATCTAGCTAATAGAAATTTTTGGAAAGAGAAAGAAAGGTAGATGGATTAGATGATAGATAGATTGATAGATAGATAGATAGATAGATAGATAGATAGATAGATAGATGATAGATAGATAGATGATTATATGTAAGGAACACATTAAAAAGAAATAAAATAACTTTTTTCAGAACTGAAACATTGAGCTGAGAAACCATCCAGAAAAATATAAGTGAAAAAAGGTCTAAAGAAAAAGATATCATCATGAAATTTCAAAAGTATTTAGATAGGTTTCAAATGCTTCCAGAGAGCTAAAAGACATAGGAGCCAAGGATACAATATATGCAATGTCAGGAATCAGAATGGTATAGGATTTTACAGCATAAACATTGGAGATTGGAACACAATGGTACAATGACATAAAAATCTGAAGGAGAATTATTTATAACTTGAGTTCTATCCTCTGACACAATTCAATCACAAATGAGCGTAGAATAAAAATATTCAAACATGCAAGGGCTCAAAAATATATATTTTTTAAAACCTGCTTTCAGGGAAAGAAGCCATAGGAGAATGTGCTCCAGCAAAATAAAAGAGCAAACCAGGTCTGGGGTCCAAAAAGGGGATTGGAGCATTCAACACTGGAGCAATGCCAAGGAAATGATGCTAAAAGAGGGGATGAGACCAAAGGGGAGTGCCAAGAGGCAAATGGTGTGACAGGCCTAAAAAATAACCAGTTAAGACAGGCTTAAGAGGAAATTAACCTGCCATTGTGCACCCCACTTAGTAATATGATCAACTAGGCTGCAAATGACCAATCAGGGCTATTACAGAGGCCTGATCACTATGATGCAGACAGCTCAGATGGGAGCCAAATGAATTGTCACAGTGGTATCATAGTGGTATCTCTGTTAAAGCACTAAATATAATATTCTCAGTCATTTATATATTTGGGAGTGACATATGTTTTAAGATATTGAATATTAAATTATGCCATTTATATTACAAATCTTGCAACTAAATAAGGGTGTAGAAATAGGAAAAAATGAACTTAACATTACCAGATTCTGGAAATATTAATCCAAATCAGGTTACTATCAGGACATTCCAGGTACATAATTGCCTTTTATTTTATTTTATTTTATTTTATTTTATTTTATTTTATTTTATTTTATTTTATTTTATTTTATTTTTTAGAGTATTGCAGATGTTTCCCAATTTCTCTTCCCTTTATCCCCTTTATCCCAGCTCTTGCCCTACCCCAGGCCTTCACCACACTATTGTCTGTGTCCATTGGTTATACATATATGCATATGAGTTCTTTGGTTAATCTCTTCCCATCTCTCCTCTGTTCATCTACCTTATGGTGGCTCTAGGTGTTCCTTGGTTTGTGAGGATAATGCTAGTCTCTGCCTTTGTCTTTACCCTGCCCTCTTTTCTGTTGCATGTCTGTTTTTTGTTTTGTTTTTTCCAAAGTCTCTCCTCTTCTTACAAGGATGCCAGTCATTGGATGTAGGCCACACCCACAGACACCCAAACCTTCATCTCCAGATGCTTAATTACCAAATAAGGTCACATTCTGAGGTTTCAGATAGACGTGAAATTTGGAGGGGCTACTATTCAAACCACAACACACACCTATGAGAGGAGCTGAGAACTACAGGATTGTTTTTTTCTGGGCAACCATGGCTTTGGTGAAAATGGAGGGTTCTCTTGCTGTGAGAAAGAGATTAAACTGATTTGCAGGAAACAAGCTACATCCCTTGGGGGGGTGTCAGACAGCTGGTTTTGCCTGATCCCCGAAGGCCAGAGATAGGGCAAAACTGGCACTCCAATATCCCCCGAGGAGTCCCCGATTGCGAGAGGGTGCAGGCCAGGCTGAGGGACCCCACCCGTGCACGAATGCATGCACCAGGCCTCTAGTAATAAAATAAAAAGAAAGAAAAGATAGAGAAGACTGAAAAGAAACAGCCAGTGAGGTGCAATTAAAACCAAGCTAGGCAAAGTTGAAGGACACCCCCACATGCACAAATTTCGTGCACTGGGCCTCTGGTATTTCAAATATAATAAAGAATAATATTCTTCTGTATATATAGTACAAGTTTTAAAAACTCTATTGTCTATAACTGCATTGGCTCCATTTTGGGGGTTTTTATATGTGAAAAAAAATCTAGAATAAAATAGAATAATTTTTAAAAGGCATTATAATTTAAATAATTGAATAATAATAATTATGTAAATTTTCAGGAAATGATTCATTGTCAATTTCTCTAAACTTGGGTCTCCCCTGTTTTTCCTGCTCTCTTTTTAAATACTTTTTGCTCATTAATAACTGTATTTCAAACTAGGATATTATTTTAAAAATCTATTTTCATACAATTTAATTTAGTTCAATTTTTTACTTTAATTCTATTTGTAATAATGTATTAGTTTTGGAAGAAATATCAGGTATCAAAGATTCATATAAGCTATTGGTCAAAAAACAGCTTTTGTATTATCTCTGGATCCAGTAACCCTTTTTCTCTGTGCATCAGTTTCCTTATGTACACCCTCATGCCCTCAAATTGGGTATTTGCTATAATAGGTACTGATGTTTGTACAGCATCTTCTATCATTATAGTCTATCAAAATGTATTTCCTCTTTGTAGAGAGGGATTGAATTCATCATCTGGAATTATCAAGCAAAGGCTATTTCAAAAACTATAGGATCTTTGCAGACTTCTTACAGTAACTCTTATTATTCATGGATTTACAAGCTTCAAAAGCAGAAGCGCTCACATTGACCCCCTTATTACCTCTAGATATAAACAGTGGTCTTTTTAACGAGCTGCCTTTCTGCCAAAAAGGAAGAAACATCATAAAACAAGGACAGATACCACAGTTTGCCTAACAGATTTGTAAAAACTAAAATGAGCTTTGATACCTTGGTTTAGCCTGAGTGTGCCAAAGTGGGGAAGATTCCAGTTCACTGTGGGTAGGGGTATAAATTTATCTCAAGGGATATGTAAAATCACAATACACATACAAAAGATTTCTATTATACTGTTGTTATGGAAGCAAAGAATGAAAACAAAATGTTTATTAAGTTAATTGCAGCACATCTGGACAATGGAATACTATGTTATAATTTGAAATAAAAAGTTAGGCTTATATTCACCCGGATGAAAGGGCGTTCATAATATGTTGATAATTAATAAGGTCAAAGGATATATTTTATTCTGAAAGTATATAAACCAAAATTTTAACATTGATACACTGGGTAGTGATATTTTATGAAACTTTTGTTTTATCTAATTTTTCTAATTTATATTAAAATTATCACTTATTATTTAAATGATTTAACGAAGAAAGATTACATACCCTA
Source organism: Plecotus auritus (assembly GCF_963455305.1). NCBI lineage: Eukaryota > Metazoa > Chordata > Mammalia > Chiroptera > Vespertilionidae > Plecotus > Plecotus auritus. Next base: position 167,544,350 of record NC_137772.1, read on the forward strand.
AAAATATAAAAACTTGAAAGTTGTCATAAGGTCCTGATAATTGTGATACTTTTCACAAATCCATGAAAATTTTTTTTTAAAAAAAATATGTTTTTATTGATTTCAGAGAGAGGAAGGGAGAGGGAGAGAGAGATAGAAAGATTAATGATGAAAGAGAATCATTAATTAGCTGCTTCCTGCATGCTCCCTACTGAGGATCGAGCCCACAACCTGAGCATATGCCCTGACCAGAATTGAACCTTGACTTCCTGGTTCATGGGTCAATACTCAACCACTGAGTGACACCAGCCAGGAAAGCCATAAAAATGTTATACAAAATAGTATGTTTTCTAAAAATTGCTCAAGATATCAGAATGGTTTTTATGAATAGTGCTGATATATGTCAGGGAGAGCAAAAATCCCACCAATTTGATCCCATCCTTTGTAACTGAAAAGCTTACAAGTGTAGTAATTTAACACTAGAGCATAAAGTTCCCTGTATTATCTTAATCATTCCACTTCTTCAGAAAGACAATGAACCTCTAGTTCCCACCATTTAGAGTGTACTGAAGTTATTGCTTTGTTTTACTAACTGACCCTTTTTATTTATGGGTAATGGACATGAACAGATTTATAATAACTTTAGATTGAGCTCTTTAAAATCAGATTCCTATTCAAATAGCCACAGTATCATGTTATTAATGACTTTGAGGCTTTCATTGTATAAATACAAAAATAAAAATGGATTATAGTTATTCTTACATATTTGGAGAAGTGCCAGAAATTAAAGGAAGCCAGCTTTCTCTGTACTGTTTAGAAACCAGTGACTTTTAGCCTTTTATTTGCTTATAGATTAAGTTGAGAATACATATAATGAAACCTATGGACCCTTTTCTCAGATAAAGTGTTTTATGCACATATAAAATTATTTTATATACAATTTTGAGTGTTTGCAGATGGATAAATTAGTATTAGTGGGTAAAACTAAAAGAGAAGTTAAATTCATTTCTAAACTAGAAGGGTTTCCTTAAGAAAGCAGATATTTCCAACGATTTTTACTTCATTAAGTGCTCAGTGAGGATGATTAAGTATATTCTAAAAGCAGATTGAGTGAAATGCTATAAAAGGAATTCTGACTTCCAAATTAAAGTTTGACAAGATGACCTCAGAGAGTACTTTAAGACTTTTATCATTGGATTCAAATAAAAATAGTGCATTTAATCTAATAAGTGGGCTTTAAGAACATGAAGGGAATTAAAGTGCCATACTACTCTCTGCCACTCTATTTTCTCATTACAAAGACAATACAAGTGTTTGGTGTTCTCTTTCTTTGTCCTTAGAACTTCTGTTTGAAAATGGTGGACTGATCCCAGGCACATATATGCCTTTTCATCCCTATGACCCCTTACATTTAAAGTAAAGAAAATAAAGAGGTATAAAGTCCTTAACAATGAAGAAAATGGTGGAGATGCAATCAATGGGTAAGAACCATACATTTTAGAAAAACACAAAAGATAAAAGGATGAACCAAACATGACACTAAATTACAGACTGGAATAATGGGGACAGAAACTGCAGGAGAAAAAATCAAAGTCAAAGACAGATTTAACCTGCTGTAGGAGATGTTTGAGTGATTTTAACCCACAGACCTCAAGGCCATCAGAGAGTAGAAATCTCCTACCATCCCAAATAGTATTCCCACTACTTGGCACTTACCTATGGTCAAAAATCATCTTTCTTTGGAAAACCAGGACACCTCTTTGAGTTAAAACCTGTAGAGCAAGTCTCCTCTTATTCTGGCATTTAGAGGCTTTCTAGTTTAATGGCTACTCCTACCCACCACCTAATATGAAGTCTGCTGAACATGACACACACAGAGCTTTGAATTTATTCCTTCTTAAATGTAAGCAGAAAACTGCTGGAACAACATGTCATAATAAATGCAAGAAGTTCATCAAAAGGTTGGTGGACCTTGAGCCTTCAGCAAGGGCTGAATCATATTTTTCCTGCTGGAATGGCCAAAACCATTTCCCCAAACCTGAAAAAGATGCATATATTATTGCCTACTTCCAGACAGCTGAGGGCATTTCAATCTACATGTTATTACCTGCTGCTGGCCAAACAGCTGAACAGCCGAGGGCAGTTCCCCAACTTGATAATGCTTACTGTATACCAAGCCTTACCTTTGATATGTATATCTGCTTTGCTTTAGGTCAATTTGTGTTAATAAAGAGCTAGGGGTCCAGAGATTGAGAGAACTTGGTTACTGAAGCTAGGTCTCCTCTGGCTCCCCAAAATGCCTTCCAAATTTGCATTTCATGTCTAGTCTCTTTATTCATTTACGCGCAGCCCTTCTCCAGATTCCTGAGCCCTTCTAGATGCTGAGAAACACCCCAGCAGAAAACTAGTTTTCAACATAGTTCAGAGAATATCTGCATGCAACATGATAGAGAAAAATCAAGAGTAGCATATCATTAGTGTATCATGATGATGAGAACTTGTTTAAAATCATTTTTTTCAGAGATACTAATGAAAATATAGTATCTGTAAAAAGAATGTCATGCTATGAAAAAGAAACAATCTAAATTATAAATTTAAAAACTAATTGGAAGATTATTTAATTAATTGAAAGATTATATATTTTTGAAACCTTATAGAATGTATAAAAAGATAGAACATGAAATACAAAAGGACCTACTTAGAATTGGTAACATTTGACTTAAAAAGTGATACCAAGAAAGAATGAATTGTAAAAATTTAAGTATAAACCAAGTTTAACAATTATTTTTTAATTAAAAAACAATGTTCATAGCTAAAGTTTTCCAGTGCTCAGGAATAGGTTGGACAATAATAGGCAACTTAATAGGGTTTTCACAAAGTACACAAATGAAGTTATGATTAACTCTATCCTGGAGTTTTTAGAAATCACCAAATAACATATATGTATACTAATAAGTCTAATATGGCTGCAAATTCAGAATTACAGCAGGGAAAGGTGAATTATTCTAGAAAGAGGGAGCAGCACATGGACAGCTCTGATGTGAACAAATGAAAACTTCCTATTGCCCTATGGTGATCACTAAAATATTTAATAAGCACCAGCCCCTGCAGAAATCAACTAGGATAGATACCAGCTCTACACAACCAGTACAACAGTACCTGGTGGAGTGTCATTCCTGTAGGTACCAAGAGTAAAGGACAAATTCTTTGGCTTAATAGGAAATTTTAGCTTTGGTATCCAAACCAGTTTTTAAAATGCGTAAATATGATCTTGAAAAGTGAAAATAATGGATTCTAGGGGTGAAATAGATGAGGTAGCTTTGCTGTATTAAAGCATATGGTCTTATGAAGTGAGAAGACAAAATCTTTTATTTTGTATTTTGAAGAAAGAGTACAAATACTTACATGGTAATCTATTTCATTGGGTTAGAAATAGCTGCCCTGTCTCCTCCAGAATATCTAGTTTTTACCTGTGTATGTGTGTATAAATTTAAAATACATTTATTAATGGGTAAAGAAATTGTTGACCTTATTTTAAGGCAATAGATACCTGATTTACCTTTTAGTGGAAGTTTTGATGCTAGCAGGGTCTCAGGGTTTCTTAAACACTAGAAGAAGCAAGAGAAGAGGTAAGGGTTAGAAGAGATGCTGGAAACAAGGATTTATGAAAGGACCATCATGGTTCAGGTGCTGTACTTTTCCCTGGGGAGTCAGAGATGAATTATTGGGATGACAGACAAGAAATATGTCACTTTACAAGAGCCATGAGGAGGGAAAATTAGAGTGATGAAACAAATGGGAAAAAAATTAATCTACCTGTAGAAATAAGACTCAAACCTGCCAGAATCTTTAAATCTGATTACTGTATGTCACTAAAGATCAAGTCTTATTTCTTATTCATCCAAGAGCTGAAAAAAATGGGTTATGCTTAATTAAACTTGAATGAATTAATTAAATGAATGATTATGAATCTTATGTTCAAACTAGGTTTAAAGGGTAGGGTAGTAAATTCAATATAGGCAACTTAATTTTCTTATTTTAAATCACAAATATTTTTTTCTTCAAAAACAAGGGTGTGTTTTTTTTCCATTTAAAATTTCTTTTTTATGTTGCTTCTTCAGTTCACAGAATCTTGGCCATAGTGAATAAAATTCATCCTAGTTCAAGAACTTCCATTTTCAAAAAATGACCTATTAGAAGTTGACAATTAAAAAAGGGATAAATTGAGATGTGTATAAAAAGTAACCATAAATTCACATTCCTTATAAAACATTTAATTTAATGATTATATTGATTTATCCATAAATAAAATTTGAGGTACAATCAAGATTATTTCTTGCTTTTTAAATTATAGTTATTATTAAATCAGACTTTTGGTTGAATTTTGTTATTTAAAGTAAAAGTTACCTTATCCTTCATGCAGTCTTCCAGTATCCTCACTATTATCCTCTGCCCAAACCACTAGAGGGCAAGACAATCTAACATATTAGAGCAGATCTAATTTTATCCAACAGAGGGCAGTCATATGTGTACTAGGCAAACAAGTCAGCATATTACATTTCAGCAGTTCACATCTGCCATTTCCTTTGGGGATTATAAGAGAGAGGAGAGAGAGAAAGGAAGAAAGAACACAACCCTCTCAATAAACAATTCATTGGCAGACTTCTGAAATTATTAACAAGTGAGTTTAATAAACAATTTGCTTGTCTCTAGATTTAAATAGTTTAACTTTGAAGTGTAAAAAACCACAACTTAGAAGATAAATCTTAACAAAGGGAAATGAGAAAACATACGAAAATCATTTCCAATCAAAGAGACCAAGTGTTAACAGCTTTATTTTTATGTACAAACACAATATCAGGTTACTCTTAAAGGCTAAGTAGTGAATCAGCAGCATAAATAATTCTTTATTAAACAAAAACTAGAGAATGCTGTAAGTGAAGTGACAGATGGGATTAACCATTTCTCATAAAACATCAAGAAGAGGCCTGGGTTAATGGAAAAAGTCAAGAATCAGGAAGCCTGGGTTTTATCCCCAGCTACTATCTGTTGGCTGCGTGACAACTGGTAGGTTGGCCAGTCTGCACAAGCCTTCAATTTCCTCAAATGCAAACTTGTGGAAGTTGTGACATAAGGTATTTCCACATTTGGCTGATCACTGGAAACTTTGCTTTGCCAGTCTCCAGATCTACTGAATTAGAACTGAATCTCCAGAAATGAAGCTCAACAACATACATACATACGTATACCTGTATGTGCATAACATATATATATATATATATATGTTATATTTGTACAATTTAATATATATATACATATATACACAGGCATACAATTCTAGGTAATTCTGATGATCTGTCATTGTAATCAGTCATTATTGCAAATAGGCTAAATGATGGCTACCTTTTTTTCACTTTAAAATTTTATGACTTTATGATTATTTAACATCACTAAGTTGGTTTTAAGATATAAAATATTTTTTCCTGGCCCAACACTAAAGAAAAAAAAAAAAAAGACAACAGAAACTCACTCACATTAAAAACAATTTAAACCCAAAAAAAGAATTTAGATAGAAAGTTTTCAAGAGTTCAACTGATACTTCAGTGTTTTTTTTCTTCTTTTTTTTTAACTATTTGCCATTACCACTTTTTCATTATTATTGATTTTTTAGAGATAGAGAAAGGGAGAGGAAGAAACATCATATAAGAGTAAAACATTGTGGCCCTGACCGGTTTGGCTCAGTGGATAGAGCATCGGCCTGCAGACTGAAGGGTCCCAGGTTCGATTCTGGTCAAGGGCATGTACTTTGGTTGTGGGCAAATCCCCAGCAGGGGGTGTGCGGGAGGCGGTCCATGCATGTGCCTTGACCAGGAATCCAACCAGCAACCTTTTGTTGCACGTGATGATGCCCAACCAACTAGCCACACCACCCTGTGGCTGTCATTACTACTTTTGATTGTATGTGGCTGTGATTGTTTATGTGCATAATCATGTTGACTTTATCATTGTTGTTGTTGTTATATCTTGGATTTGTAACAGTTTATTACCACAGGAATGATCTTAGTGTCTATGCTGTGGTTCTAAAATGGAAGAATTTTTCTCTTATGAATTATAATGTCACCAGCACAACTGAAATTCTACTTTAGGATAAGGCATGAGAAATCAGACTAAACCCAAAAGCAATATCTGAAGAACGAGAAATGAATTCTGGAAATGATTGGTAAATTATTTTCTGTGTAAAGCTTATCATTTTACAACTCACTCCAAGAAGGAGGATTCTCTATAAGTTTAACTTTATCTTAAATCACCGAAGAAAACTTTCTTTAAGTCACGTAATACATAATTCAGTCTAGTGACAGAAGATGTAACATGACTTCATTTTTGGTGAATATATTATATTTTTGGAACACAACTCGGTCACAAGGGCATTTCAATCTTTGTGTTATGCTGGTACTCTGGGAAGCAGTATGGATTCTTGTGGGATTTAAATATAGTAATTGATGTAGAAGATGAGATGCCTCATTACAGATGAGTGACTAATAGCCTTAGAATCAGAGGTGATATTGAAAGATGATCAAAGGCAATGATAGTCTCTGCTAATATCCTGTCTTGATCACCACATTATTTTTTAATCAGATTCTACACAATTTTCCCTCAAGAAGATATGAGAATTTATGATTTAAATTATTTCATGTGACACAGCACTTCCTGTTTCAGTGGAAGAACAAAGCAGAATAATTCAGAAATCAGATCTATATAAATGGCTTCCCTTTACTTGTCTCATTTATCTAATTGTCATTCTGTATCCCTTCCCCCTTGTAACCTCTCTCTCTCTCACTCTCTTCCTCCCAGATGGTGTTAAAAAGTCCTCTTTTAATTTTGCACTAGCACTTAAATAAATATTTCTATTTCAAGATAACTCTCTAAAATGTATCCTCATATAATGGTAGCAAAAAATATATAATTCTGCAATTCCAAAAGAGCTAACCTCCAATCAACAGTAATTCAGTTAGTCTTATGTTTTATTTTAAAATAAAAACAACTCTAAGCAGCTCTTTGCCAACTGTTCAGTTCATTTTAATATATGCACATTTTTTGTTTCGGGGGAGCAAGCTACAATATTTCATTCCATGCACCTTTCTGAAAGCATTCTTCCAGAGCCAACCAGCCCCAGAGATGAAGTAGATAGCCAGTCCAGAAGATGAGCAGAAAAATATTTAATTAATTGTAATAAATAGCACTCCCATATTGCATTTGATTCATGCCATATCCTTCAACAACTGAAAATACAGAAAAAAATTTAGGATGAATTTTATAATAAGAGTTTAAGAATGTGGACATTTTACCACTATCAAATAAATGTATAAGGCATGTTCATTTTAGGCTAACATGACTCCCCTGAATTACCTGGATGGTAAACTAGTTGCTATTAATTTAACCATTAGGAAAATTAAGCCTGCGGGAAAGGTCTTCAATATTCAGAAAGAACTTCAATATTTAATTTATTTTCAACATAAATATATACCCTCAATGTAAGGTGTCTGATTAAATCAACTGCTACCCCACGCCAATGACTGTCTTTTTTCTTCTTAGGTTTAAGTTTTGTTCTTTGATCCTAATTCATGGAATAGCTCACACACCCTTAGCCTGCCACACTCATCTGTAACAGGTGCATGGACTTCTTGGTATTTCCTTTGCCCTTCAATTTCTATTTAATCCATGTACTATAATTGCTATGAAATCTGGCTTTCCAATTAGGACAAATGGTGCCTATTTAGTTTTTTCAAATACTGTTAGTTCCCTGACCTTAAAGCATAAACAATCTAGAAATTGGCTCAAGAATATTCACAGAACATCTACATCTCTCACTCTCCTACCAGCTTCTCTAATGTCCCTTGGATATTTCACATCAGTATGATTCTAAGAAAAGGAAATTTATTAAATAAAAACACTTTAGACTATATATATATATATATATATATATATATATATATATATATATACACATATATATATATATTAAAAAGCATAATATGCAAATCAACCAGACTGCAGAACAACCGGTCGGCTATGACATCCACTGACCACCAGGGGGCAAATGCTTAATGCAGGAGCTGCCAATCTCTCGGTTCCTCCTCCCAGCTGGCAGACTTGAAACACCCAATGGGGAACGGGGACCTGGAGGTGGGTGGTGGCGCACATGGGCAGCACTGGGGCTCTGATCGCCTTGCCAGTCGCTCCACACAGAGGGCGACCGGTGGTAGTGAGGGGAGGGGCCAGCTACCGCAGCCAGGGAAGATCAGCCCTAATCACAGGCCAGGCTTAGGGACCCTACCTATGCATGAATTTTGTGTGCCGGGCCTCTAGTATATATGTATATTTAAAAATTTAAACAGATATTCTGTAAGTCCATTCTAAGTGTCATAGTGGGTGTTTATATTTTGTTTGTTGTTGTTTTATTTAATGAACAAGAACCAGAGCATTTGCTGCACTAAATGGTTGACTCATCCACAAATTCTTTTCATCACTAGTTTCTAATATTGTGTAAAATACCACACTAACCACAATGTTCCTTTGAGAATCCAGACATCTCTAAGTCTACCAGATGACCGCATTCTAATTTAGCATCTATGGAGCCCAATTTAGAGTCATGAATCAAAAGAAGCCACCCTGATTCTCAGACTCGAGGAATTTATATTGTCTCTTTTCTTCTTTCTCCCAACTTTTCTCCTCTTTTTCCTTCATGCTCTGCAGAGAAAAATCTAGACGCCCTTTGAAGATAGAGAAATACAAACAAATTTGAAAAGTTGAAAAGATAGATTCTCCTAGTTCTTGGCCAAATCTAGAAGGTGAGCCAAAGTGATAGGAACAAGGTACAGTAGGTTCTCGGGTTACTTCAGAGATGTGATCCTATGGCGACCTAACACGATTTTCGCCGTAAGTCGGACCCACCTACATAAGCACCTACGTCATTCACATGGAATACATACACAGCAGTAATGAAGTGAAACAGTAAAAAAAATTTAAAAGAAAGATAACCATTCCTGACCTTTACTTGTGATAAATAACTAATAAAAAACATAAAGCACATATGTACATACGTCGAAATGATGGAACTTTTTTTTTTTATATAAATAAATGGGAGATGGCGACATAACCATGAAACGACGTACGTCGAGTCCAGCATAACCCAAGGACTGCCTGTATTACTACTATATTTTTGGGAAAGTACTTATCAGACAATGTGAACTGAAGAGATGGATGTGGGAGCTTCCAACACACACTATATACACTTGCTTTGCTGTCTAAAAGCCATCACTAATATGCAAGTGTATTATGCATAAATTTGAAGCTATTGCAACATCTTACATTTTAAAACAGATATAAAATGATGAATGGGGAGAAAGCATAGTGTAGGTTTTCTAGTACCACATTTTTTCTACATTCCATTCAGGTTTATACAGTAGAATAATCTTATATTTTTTAAAAGTGTGGAAAGGGTCTCCAGATAGCGTGGGTCATTTATTTCATTAATTCTTGAGCTATCAGAATGGACTAATGCTGCGTCTCGTCAGATATTAGTGGTGAAGTTTCTGAGTTCTGGAATCAGACGACTGGGACTAAATCCAAGCTCTTCTACATGCATAGCGTGCAACTTTGGGCAAGTTACTTCATTACTCCAAGATTCGGTTGCTTATCTATAAAATGGAAACAAAGTGCCATATTATAAAATTATTGTGAGTTAAACCTCTCAAGTTCAAATACCGGGCCTGGTGTTTAATAATTACACAACAAACATTATTTCTGTAATTTTCTTTGTTCTTTTAATACTGGCAATAAAAAAAACAAACAGGGAGAAATTCTTTAGCATTTGGGTCAACCAAAATCAAATTGGATAATCAGTTGTGAGCCGACTTTAAGTCACAAAATATTATGGCTATGAAGCCAAAATTCCATTACATAGAGACGGCATGTTGGTGAAAAAAAGCAGGAGAATCGGTGCCAGGAGAGTATTTTTAGCTCCAGTTTCTCCAATTACCAGCTATGTGACCTTGAGTAAGTCACTTAATCTCTGAGGGTCAACTTTCTCATATGTAAAAAGGAATCACACACACATACCGGGCATTCATTGTGGGGATTAAAATAGGTCATTCACATGAAGTTAAAATTATGAATGTTAAGTTGAGTAAGGTATTTCCTTCACTTTGGGAGACAATAAGAAACAGAAACAAATCAATCAATCAAAACCAGCACATGCTCAGCAGAAGGCCTTTCCTCTGCAGAGCCTTCCCTGCTTCTACAGTTTTTCCTCCCCAGAGCAATGTTGTTTACTCTGCCTCTTCTGTTACCTTCAGGCATGTCCCCCTCATCTGTCTCATACTTGTTTATAAGTCTATAGCCTATAGAAATGAAACATGTCTCATTTGTTTCCATATCTCCAGCAACTAGCACAGAGAATGGTTCTCAGCAAATGATTTTTTAATAACTGATTGACTATTTAAATGAAAGAATGTATCCTCCTGACATTAAAGATAGGACAAATCATTTCTTAGCCTGAGTGGCCAAGAAAAAACAATTCCATGCCACTATTAACTTCACAAGATTGTCTTTTACATGTGTATCTCCAGTTGCATGATTCTTGGTATTGTGATGAGAAATGCTATGCTAATATTCCACGGTCAAGCAGATGTGCCTTTTGTTGGGTAGATAAAGACTGAAGCCTGCTGGTGGAGCTGACGCTGCACAACCATCTGGAAAGAAAACTTGGAATACTGTAGTGGGGCCAGAAAATGAGCATTTGCTTCATGAATGTGGCACTCGTACAACTGTTGGAACAAAGCTGGCTGGGAACCAAACCCTGTGCTTGTCTGCCTGTCCTCCTGGAGGAGTTTATATGTCACATCGGCTACAAGAGACAGGCAAGGGTTTTAAGAGACAAGCAGAAGAGAAGATAGAATGTCATTTAAAATACATTTCTAGGCTCCATCTCAAGTGGAAACCCAGTAACTTTGAATGGATCCATGCCGACAATGTTTAAACATTTCCATTCATGATCAGATCACTCTCATCTCATCTTGGCTTCAGTCACATGTGAGCCATAGAGGCCGGTACTGCCTAGGACATAAGCAGAGAACCTACACTCACACTCACGTGGAACAGATTTGGGCGGAGGGCGTAGTAAACGTATAAACAATTTATATACTAAAGCATTCAGCAATTCTTGATGGAAGGAACAAATCCTTATAGCTCTTTGCCAATAAAATATAGGGTTTTGCTGTTTTTAGTAACCATTTGGAAATCTTGGGGAAATATCCTACTTCACAGCTAGACAATATTTTAATATTTAATCAGCTAATCTAAAAATGGTTATGAAAAAACCTTAGTATTGATATTTGTCTGAAATTATTTATATAAATCTCTTCAAAGTATTATCCCTCTGAACTAACAAGATACAGGTTTTGTAGTGATAGGAGCTAGTAAATTCAAATCAGTTTTTAAAACATGAAAAAAATTGGAATTAAATCAGTCAGACGGAATGTCAGAAAATGAGTTGTAATTTTTCTTTAATACATAATTAACTATGGTTCTTCAAACTCTAACTCTTCCGTGTTTGACAATACTGAGTCTGTATAAGCAATCCATTCTTTGTTAGGTTGGCTTTTATTGCCCACAGAGGCCTAGTGGTCTATCTATCTAACCCATCCTTTCCCTTCCAATGTAATGTAACCAATGAAATGCCTTTGTGTGGAGTGTCAGTCACAGAGTCATGGCTAAATCAAAGACCTATTAAAAATTGTGGTAATAATCTGAAAATAGGCCAAAAAATAAGCATGCCAACATACTAACCTAGAAAATTTTACTCAACTCAAGGCTTCTCAAGATCAAGGACTGGGTCCCAATCATCTTTTAATTCCCAGTACTTAGGGCAGACACCTACACTTAGTAAAATCTCAAAGGATTTTGTTCAACAGCATGAGACACTGATTAAGAATTTGACTATGGTAAAAAAATATCTCAGCTCAATATATGCTTATAAAGGCAGAATCAATAATGGATGTATATTAAATACATTACTCTGTTCTTTAAATTTTGACTTTTAAATATCCTACAACAAATGGATCTTTGCAGTAAGCTCATTTAAGGTGAGCAGAAAAGAGATTAAAGGGTAGAAAGAATGAAGAAACACTACTTGGGGTTGTATAGATGAAGTAAAAGTAGATGTGAAGAGGAAAAAAAGTTCTAAGCACTCCAGGGGAGGAAAAAAGTAAGTAGCAGAACTTAGTTTTATCACAAAATCAACCTTATTCATTTATAAAGAATTTCCTAAGGGATTTTAAAAAATAACAATCAATGAAAAGATCTTTAAAGAAGAAAAAAATAAATGAATCACTTTAATTCAATTCAATAAAAGCTTTTCTTTATTTTCTGAGTAATAGATTTCCCTTTACAGGCCCTCTAAGGCCAGGTCTCTGTAGTCAGCATAAAGTGAAATTGAGCAATTATTTGTTGGATTTTAATTTAAACCGTTGTAGATCAGAATAATTTAGGTCAATTATGATCAAGGATTCATGTCAGCATGATAGCCTCCAGTATTTGAGTTAATGATCCCCTCCCTCAGTGTGGTTGTGAAAAGAGCATTCAATAGGAGGTCAGAGGAGGTGGACGCTTTTTAAAAATTTATCAGAAAACTAGGAACTATTCATCTCTCTGGGCTGCAGTGTTATAAACTGATCACTGTAGATAATATTTGCACAGTCAAGTTGTTTTAATGAGCAATGAAACACTGTATGTAAATAACTTTGTAAATAAAAGTACTACATAAATATAATTAATTTATTGTGAAAACTCCCTCCACCTTTCATCCCATCATACTCTATATAGTTTGCCTACACTTCTCTTTAGCAAGACATTATAAGAGATATGGCTGGAAAGCAAAGTAATTTGCTATCCTATATAATAAAAGGATAATATGCAAATTGACCTTAAGGGCGGAAGACCAGGAATGACTGGTCACTATGATGCACACTGACCACCAGGGGGCAGACGTTCAATGCAGGAGCTGCCCCTGGTGGTCAGTGCGCTCCCACAGGCTGAGCTCTGCTCAGCCACAAACCTGGCTGATGGAACCCTCTCCCCGAGTGCACAAATTTTCATGCACTGGGCCTCTAGTTAAAATATATAAACAAATGTATTGGAAAGAAAGGAAACATTTTCCAATGTACATGCATTAATATCAAACAAAGCACGTCTTAGAAAAATCGTTTCTTCTATAGTATTCAGATTGTTTTAGGGCATATAAAAACATGTATGATTTAACACATGATAAAAATGTATACTTTTTCATTTATCCTAATAAGTGGTCTTATTTTTTCAATGGGCCTGAATTGTTTGCTTCCATCTTACTAATGCTAAAATTTTATAAAATCAACTTTTTAGTTCAGTAGGTTCAAATTCATATACCATAAAAGCAGCTCTTTCAAAAATTGAAAATGTCATTAAGCATTTTATGTGCAATGAGTACTTAGAAATGCATAATGCTTGCTTTTGTTATCATTATGGTTAATAATAGTTTACTCTCTAAACCATGCAAATATTGGCAGCAATATCAGGCCTTGTTTAGAAATTTCGGATTCATTTGAAACCTAACCTAAATAAAACTAGACTGGGTGAATCCACATGAACCAAAACCCCAAATTCTGTGAATTTTCCTCCCAAATTTACAGCACTTTAAATCCTCCCTATGATACTGTTGTAATTAGCTATTCTATATATATAAAAAGCTAGTGACAGGAATGCCATAATGACCAGAATGACCAGTCGCTATGACGCCCACTGCAGCCAGCAAACTGGCCCAATTGGGGGTGAGGCCGGCCGGTCAACCTCCCATGGTCCCTCCCCCCAGCCAGCCCCATCCCTGTTCAGCCTCCCTACCCTGATCAGGGGCAGGGCCAGTCGGCCAACCTCCTGTGGCCCCTCCCCCTGGCCAACCCTGCCCCTGATCAGCCTCTCCCACCCCGATCTAAGGTGGGGCAGCTGGCCAACCCCCTCACAGCCCTTCCCCCCAGCTGGCCCCACTGCGATCAGCTTGCCCCACCCTAATCAGCCTGCAGCCCCTCCCCCTGGCTGGTCCTGCCTCCAATTGACCCCCTAACCCCAATAGGGGGCAGGGCTGGCCAGCCAACCTCCAGCAGCCCCTCCCCCTGGCCGGCCCTGCCCCCAATGGCCCCCACCACCCTGATTGGCCCACAGCCCCTCCCCCCACCTGGCCCCACCCCTGATCAGCCTTCCACCCCATTGGCTCACAGCCCCTCCCCGGGCCGGCCCCACTTCTGGTCAGCCCCCCACATCCTGATAGGGGGTAGGGCCAGCCAACCTCCTGTAGCCCCTCCCCTGAGCCAGTTCCACCCCCAGTCAGCCCCCCACTCCAATTAGGGGCAGGGCCAGCTGGCCAACTGCCCCTGCTGGCCCCATCCCTGATCAGCCCCCGCAACCCATGGCCTCTCTCCCTGGCTGCTGGCCTCCAATAGGACCCCCACCCCATTGGGGGGCAGGGCCAGCCAGCCCACTGCCCACTGCCCCTCCCCATGGCTAGCCCCACCCCTGATCAGCCCCCACCACCCCAATTGGCCCACAGCTCCACCCCCTAATTGGCCTCCCCACCAATCGGGGGCAGAGACAGCTGGCCAATGACCTGCGGCTTCCCCCTGGCTGGCCCAGCCTGATCGGGCCCCATCAGGGTGGGCTGGCCAGCCAACCTCCCACCATCTCCTCCTCCTGACGGGCCTGGCCCCAAATGCCACGATCAGGGCCGAGCCAGCTGGACCCCACCTGTGCACATCTTTGCACTTCCCAGGGAACCACTAGCTTATTCCCTTCAAAACACTTTGGGAAGGGGGCCAACAAAGGGAAGATAGACACATGCCCAATAAAGTTGGGGTGACATAGGAAAGATACTTGCTTGTCAGTCAAACCTGGGAACAGAGAAGATTGGCAAAATGAGTATGGCTGCTGCAAGCACATAAACAATTGGGAATACTAATCTCTCAAACAAAGGAGTTCTCTTTCTCTTGTGACTCTTGACTCGTGGGGCTCTTTTGCTCTGGCTCCCTTTCATCCACCCACATGGCCCACAGCAGATGGATGGACTGCAGCAGGAAACCCAAATTACGGTAGCCTGATGCTGTACTGGACTGTGCAGCCATGGAAAGGAACTGGACACTGCTCTGATTTTAGCCCCGCTAAAGGCAAAATGGGACCTCTTCCTCGGCAGGACTGAGGGGCGTGGGACTTTGGAAACTCAGGGGTTTGATTCCACAGAAATAAATCTTTCTATAATACTTCATTCTTCCATGCAAGTCTTAAAAATTCTTATTTCTTGGAATATCAGAAAAAAATCCACCCCCATTAGCAGCCAGGACCTCCTATCCAGTAACACCTAGGTGCATATGATTTAAACAACAACAAAAACATTATCATAGTTGCCAAGAAATTAAAACAATATTTTATTGCTTTTAGTGAGAGACAGATATTTTATTGTTCTTTTTGCTGCTATTTGCCTATTTGCTTTTAGTGAGAGATCTATTTAAATTTTGTTTAATTATTATTAAACATGGTAGCAAAATGGGAATACATGAAAAATAAACCAGACATTGTCTGGAGACAGTAAAATTGTCTTTTTTCCAACTGAGATATAGAAAGATTTTTGGATAGTAAAAATTACTTCACAATTAAGATGAAAATTATTTACCATTAAGATGAAAAGTTATGATTAAGATAAAAATTATTTTCAGGTTGGCTTTTTAAATAAGTCTTTTGTTTTGTTTTTCTCTTTCTGTATTGGTATCCTATCTAATAAAAGAGTAATATGCAAATTAACCATCACGGAGGCGCCCATAGCCACAAGATGGCGGCACCCAGTCCTCTTAGCCCCGCTGGAGTCCCCCATTCCGCCCAGCAGCAGCAGCCCGGGGTGTCCGGCTGGGAGGCACCAGCACCCAGCAAGATCCCCGGCCACAGCCTGGGCTGGGGTCTCAAGCCCGCAGGGCCGCGCACCCCTGCCACGCGATCTTCTGGCCAGCAGTGGCAGCCTGGGCTGGGGTCTCAGCCTGGCCGGGGTGCACCCCCTGCGGCGCAATCCCTGGCCAGCAGCGGCAGTCCAGGGTGTCCGGCTGGGAGGCACCAGCACCCAGCGCTATCCCTGGCCACAGCCTGGGCTGGGGTCTCAGGCCGGCAGGGCCTAGCACCCAAGCCACGGGATCCCCCGGCCATGACAGCAGTCTGGGCTGGGGAGGCAGCCTGGGCTGGGGTCTCAGCCTGGCCGGGGAGTGCATCCCCCGTGGCACCATCCCCGGCCAGGGGAGGCAGCCTGGGCTTGGTGGGGCAGGTACCCCCAATGGCGCCATCCCTGGCCATGCTCATATGGCAGCCTGGGCTGGGGTCTCGGCCTGGCTGGGCTGAGGTGGCAGCCTGGTCGGGGTGCATTACCCCCCCAACCCCCTGCCATCCTCGGCCAGGCATGGTAGCCTGGGGTCTCAGCCACTGAGTCACACCAGCCAGGCAGATATGGAGGAATCTTAAATGTTTCTTTTTTAAAAATATATATTTTATTGATTTTTTACAGAAAGGAAGGGAAAGGGATATAGAGCTAGAAACATCTATGAGAGAGAAACATCGATCAGCTGCCTCCTGCACACTCCCCACTGGGTATGTGCCCCCAACCAAGGTACATGCCCTTGACCAGAATTGAACCTGGGACCCTTGAGTCTGCAGGCCGATGCTCCATCCACTGAGCCAAACCAGTTAGGGCTGTCCAATATGCTAAAGAAAAAACCCTATCTAATAAAGAGGGAATATGCAGGGGAGGACATTTGGGGGTGACCAGGTTGTCAGGGGAGGGCAGTTGGGGATGATCAGGCTGGCAGGGGAGCAGTTAGGCATTGATCAGGCTGGCAGGGGAGTGGTTAGGGGGTGATCAGGCTGGCAGGCAGAAGTGGTTAGGGGCAATCAGGCAGGCAGGTGAGCAGTTGGGAGCCAGCAGTCCTAGATTGTGAAAGGGATGTCCGACTGCCTAGATTGGGCCTAAACAGGCAGTCAGACATCTCCCGAGGGGTCCCAGATTGGAGAGGGTGCAGGTTGGGCTGAGGGACACCGCCCCCCCCCCCCACAGTGCACGAATTTTGTGCACCAGGCCACTAGTAGCCAAATAAGAAACTATGACTTCTGTGGATGCAATAATAATGTCAATCTTCTACACTGGGTTTGGCTTCTAAAACATTTCAGTTTTGGCTTCAAAAACACATTATACAATACAATGACAATTTTTTAAAATTAGAAATTCAATATAGACCCTTTGCTTATTTTTAAAAATGAAAATATATTAAAATATACATATTATTCTATCTCAATCAACTTGGGGTTACATGATTTTACTTTTAAAAAAAAGAAAAAGAAAGGTAATTCTTTAAACAGAATAGAAATTTCTCTTTTACTATGAAATTAGAGGACTCAGAGATCCTGTATATCAGCAGTTTCGTTTTACTCATGAGATACTTTTCTAGCTGTTAGCTCTGAGAACCCAGTTCTGCTGAATCATCAGTTTAGTGATTTTTAAATTCTATTATGGCTGCTCTTGAGTACTCAGAAACTTAAATTGAAAATAAAGAAAAACTATTCAAAAAAAGGCTTTAAGTGTACTTAGGAAATATATTTTAAAATAATTTTCAATATAGAGTTTTACAAGAAACAGTAAAAGAAATGTATATGTATGCCGTTCTTTAAAAAAAGACATACAGCTATTGAATATTTCATTTTTTATGTTCTATGAATGGAAAATATATACTATGGCATATGAGTAACTCTAGTATGCTCATAATCATTAATATATTTCTTTATAATGTAAAATAGTTGGTTAAAATTACTCTTTTTTAATCCAAAACAATAATTTGAGAAGATATATTCACTCCTTGTCACTGGGCTAGTTCTGAGTCTTGGCTGCCCTGCCCTGGCATGGTTGGACCTCCAGGCTCTTGACTCACACAAGAAAGAATTTATGAATGAGTCGAAGTGAGAGCTAAAGCAAGTTTTATTTAGGTAGAGAAAAAGAGGATTTTTGGAGACAGGATCAGGGGTTGAGCCCAGGACTGGCTGCTGCTTGGCCCCCCTGGCTGCAAGTCTCACAGCACCCCACTTGAAATAAGTGAAAGTACACATCTGAGTGGATGTGGTGTACTAGGGAGTGAGTCATGTGCCACCATCATTCAGTTTTTGGGATTTTATGTGGTTCCAAGGGTGGGTTGTTTCTCAACTTTGTGGTTCCAAATTCTGACTTTGGTTAGGAGGGGGTTTTGTTTCTAATAGGGTGCCTTCCAGAAGTGTCATAGCGTTCATTCCCCTCAGTCCCCCTTCTACTTGTGGTGTCAGTTTTCATTACAATGATGATATAATGAGCTTTGGGGTTATTCTCTGGTCAATTTTCCTCTACCTTGGATTGATGTTTTAGTCAGTTCTTGTTGTTGCCTTCTGCTACTACCACAGGAACTTCCTGCCATTGACTGTTTCCCTTTGATCTTGCACAAAGGTGAGGGCTCTGGTGAGGGGACCTAGCAGCTTATCAGCCTGTGATATGCACTTCCACTTCCTCATTCACTGTCAGGAGCTTTCCCTAAGAGTTTCTAGCCTGCCTCTCTATGTTCATTGCAGCATTACTCACAATAGCCAAGATATGAAAGCAATCTCAGTGTCCACCAATAGACAAACGGATAAAGAACATGTGGAATATATATGCAATGGAATATCACTAAGCTATTCAAAAGAATGAAATCTTGCCATTTGCAACAACATGGATGGGCCTAGAAGGTGCTATACTAAGTGAAATAAGTCATTTACAAATACCATACCATATGATTTCATTTATATGTAGAATCTAATAAATAAATGAACAAACAAAACAGAAACAAATTCATAGATACAGAGACAAACTGATGGTCACTAGACAGTAGGTAGAAGTGGGAGGATAGGTGAAAAAGGTAAAAGGAATTAATAAGAACAAATTGTCATTTATAAAAATGGTCACAGAGATGTAAAGTTCAGCACAGGAAATATAGTCAATAATACTGTAATATCTATGTAAAATGTCAGATGAATACTAGACATAGTAGGTTGATCACTTTTTGACATTAAACACACACACACACAGTATTTTAGTGGGTATAAAATAATCTGTTTTTTTGTTGTTTTCTTTGTATTCACACACTTTATTTAACAAGTTATCTATTAAGAAAAATCTGTTAGGTTATTTTCAATCTTTATTATAAACAATACTGTGATGAATACCTTTGTGCTTATAGTTTTACATACTTGGGCAATGATCCCTTTAAAATATACACTGAGTGGCCAGATTATTATGATCTCTGAACGCATAATAATCTGGCCACTCAGTGTGTGTGTGTGTGTGTGTGTGTGTGTGTGTGTGTGTACACACACACACACACATTAGAGGCCCAGTGCATGAATTTGTGCATGGGTGGGGTCCGGCCAGCCTGGCCAGGGGGAGGGTACATGGGCGGTTGGCTGGCCTACCTGCTAGTCGAACTCCTGGTCAAGGGTATAATTTGCATATTAGCCTTTTATTATATAGGATATAAACTGAGTGGCCAGATTATTATGCATTCAGAGATCATAATAATCTGGCCACTCAGTGTATATATTTTAGTGTGTTCCTTGGGTCTAATGTTGTTAACCAGTAGGGAGAGATCCTCGTCCCCACATGTTGCTAGTGGGAGTGGAATTCTAGCAATATTCTGAGTAAAAGCATATTCTGAGACTCACACAGGAGGGTGAAATGTTGAGGAAAGCTTTGGAATTACATCCTTGAGTTTCCAAGATCCCATTCTCACTTTTCCTGCCAATGAAGAAGTGTAGCTGTGGATTCAATAGGGCTTAGATTCAGAGTCAGTGTCCAAAGTTTCCATTCCATATTGGAGCAGTGTCCAATACAGCATCAGGCTAGCTTAGCTGTGTTCCCCGCTGCAGTCCATCAGTACACTGCATGTAGGGTCCATAGGGCCACATGACAAGGAAGCATGAATGAGAGAGCTCCATGAGCCAAGAGCCAAGAGCAACAGGAGAATTTCTTTGTTTAGGGGATTATGTATTACCAAAATTTCTCTGTTCTCAGGTGTGACTAACAGACACCTTCCCTAGTCACTCCAATTTCATGGCACGTGTGTCTATTTCCCCTTTGTTGGACACCTTCCCCTTGTGATGGGTTGGTGGCTCCCTAGGGACTGTAAAATTGGAGCTTCCTGGTGAAGGTGCCCAAATGACATGTCTATAATGTCTGGCCCTCCCTTTGCTCCTTTCCTATTAATAATAACTAGCTAATTACACTGGTCACTGGTTTCAATGGCATGTTCATTTTACACTTATTCTCTAAACAACAATAAGTATGTGTTTCCCTTAGATCATATAATTTGCAAAAAATGGCTGATGAGATTGATAGTAATATGAAGAAATTTGATTTTTTTAAATTATTGGAAGTCAAACATGTCAACATTTAGAAAATGTGCTTATATCCACAAACGGTTATTTTCTAAATGACCAATGCACAATGTTATACTATCAAACATACATAAATAATGCATTTAAAGTACAAGATAGATACATTTTAAAGGAACACTTTGAAAAGTTCATTGGTGTAATTTCAGATTCCACATTGCCAATAACCTTCAAGAAACCACCATTTGTCAACCAAGGTGTAATATAAAAGAACATGCAAAGTTATATTAAAGGGCTCTTCAAATACTCCTCTCTGTTCTAACTACATCTCTGTGTGGGGTTAGATTTTTTTTAATGTACTCCAACTAAAAGAACAGACAGAAATGAATTGAAAGCAGAAGCAGACATGAGAATCCAGCTGTCTTCTCTCAAGCCAAACATTAATGAAATTTGCAAAACTGTAAAATAATGTTGCTCTTCTTCTAAGCATTTCATTTTGGAAAATATAATCATTTTGTTAAAAATAAGCAGGTGCCTATGTTAAGAGGTGATGGATTTATTATTGGTATTAAAATAAATGAACAAATATACATTTTAATTTCTTAGTTTTAATGTATATGCTAAATATCAATAGATAAAACCCATATAAACTAAACTTTTTATGGATCCTCAATTTTTAAGAATGTTATGAGATTCTGAGACTAAAATGTTTACAAATACCTGACCTAATCAATACAAAATTACTCACAGGTGCACACCCCTTAAGAATCTGATAATCTTTAAAGAGTCCAACAAACAACACCCAGCCCTCCATCTGAAGGACATCCAGTAATCTCTTTCTCCCATTTCCAAATCTCGGACAATTTTTCCTGACAGTAATTGTTATGTAAAGAGATCACATTTTATTATTTAATTCAGTACTTAAAAGATTCAAAATGTGTGTCGGTGTGATAACATTGTAATTAACTAGTTTTTAATACTAGGAAATGAACAAAGGCAAGGCCAGACATTCTAGGAATGTTCCCTGCAAAACACTGGGGGAGGAATCCAACGAAGGGAAAATAGGCACATACTCAGTAAAGTTGGGATGCCATAGGAAAGGTACTTTACTGTCAATCACACCTGGGGACAGAGATGGTTGGCCAGAATAGGTGTCACCACTTGCAGAAATTTAGAATATATGATCCCTTAACAAAGAAGTTCACTGTCTTGGTTCCTCTTGGAGCATTGTGCTTAACTCCTGGTTTGTGGGGCCCTTTTGCTCCTGCTTCCTTGAATTCACTTGTGTGGCCCCATACACAATGTACTAATGGACTGCAGCTAGCCTAATGCTGTGCTGGACCCTACTCCAATATGGAAAGGAAACTCTGTACGCTGGCTCTGATTTTAGCCCTACTGCTACACTTCTGTGACTGGACTAAGGGAAATGGGACTTTGGAAACCCAGGGGTGTAATTCCATGGAAATAAAGCTTTCTACCATATCCCATCCTTCCGTGCGAGTCTCAGAAAATTCCTTTTGTCGGAATATGCAAGGACTCCACCCCCAGCAGCATCCAGTGGGGAAGAGGACACCCTCCCCCCGCCCAACACACACACACACACACACACACACACACACACTTCACCCAGTAACAGGATCTTGCCTGCTTTAAATTATTAATTTACTTTATATGACTACATAGGCAGGAAGAGGATTCTGATACACATTTTTATACAATAAAAGACAGAACCCACAAAGGAGCAACAACCTTTTTAATTTCCTCAAGTCCCAAAGTGCAAAGCACTTGATTATCAATTATTGTGTTCTTAGAGCAAGACCTGAATGACTAAGAGTTGGGAGGAGAGCCAGCAAATGTATCCATGATAGACTTTTTAGAGGGAATAAGCAGGAATGAGAAAAAAAAATCCTCTGTCTCTCTTGACAAATGGAGGACATCTGGTCACTTTAATGAAGCATATGGACACTGAACATTAGCTGAGTGTTCCTTCTGTTGTTCTTACAGAGACTCTACAACTCAAGAGACTATAATTTCTTATTTTAAAACAGGAAAAAATGGGATCTATTTGTGTGATAAAACCCATGGTAGACCGAAGGAACAAATCTGACTTTTAGCAAAAGTATACCATATTTGTATGTCTGGAGTTTATGTTTTATGACAGGTTTGCATCCCAAGTTATGAGAGTATGGGTCCCATAGGCATCAATTGTGGAGCACCTAAAAACAAAGGGGAGAAATGCATATCCTGTAAGACACATTGGCATCACCGGTGGTAAAGGAAGCAGGCCCTACAATAGAGTCAGGTATAAAGCCAGTCATTTAAATCTTAAAAATTAAACCTGAAGTTGAGCAATCAATCTTTGGTAAAATGTATAATCAAATGAAGGCTACATAAGATTAAAGCAAGGAAAAATTATTTCTTTGACACATCGTTTGGGTAAAACTTGAGGAGTTATTGAATAATTAAGATGTGCACCCTTCCTACAAGTAACAAACTACTTGAAAAAAAATACATCTGGGGACTCAATAGGGACCCACAGGGGATGTTTAGGCTTCTTTCAGTTCCTCTTCACTGGTGACCCAAGGGTACCTCAGGGGAAATAGACTTAGAAAAATAACTAAAA
This sequence comes from Plecotus auritus, assembly GCF_963455305.1. Taxonomy (NCBI): domain Eukaryota; kingdom Metazoa; phylum Chordata; class Mammalia; order Chiroptera; family Vespertilionidae; genus Plecotus; species Plecotus auritus. Next base: position 167,567,448 of record NC_137772.1, read on the forward strand.
ATGTCACTTTATTCAAGAAAGACATCTCTGTCTTTTCTTTACTAAATGTCTTAACCTTTAGAACAATCTCCTCCGTTTTTCACACATACCTTGAATTATAAATAGTGACCTAATTTGAAATTGTCAGAGCTGAGGTGGCTAGTTAGCACAGACAAAAAACTCCTGTCTGAAGCTAACCAAAACAAAGAGCACATGCAGGTTTGCCAGGGGGATGAAAAAATTCAATTCAGTCGGTGTTTTCTCAGGTGCTGTTAGTGAAAAGATCTCTCTCTCTCTCTCTCTTCCTCTCTCTCTCTCTCTCCCCATACCCTCCCTCTCCCTTCTTTCTCCTTCTCTTTTTCATCTTTCTTCTAGTTTATGTAGAATGATAAATAAGATAAGAAAGGACCTATTGTTTTCCCATGGCCCGATCCCTCATGCCCCTCTACCAGCATTAGCACAAAGAGAGAATTATAAACCAAAAAGTTGGCAGTTCCTGCCTAATTTATGTGAGCTATTTTAAAATGTGAGAGTCAGAAGAAAAATCTCATTCCTTCACAGTCTTAGAATGATCCTGAGGGAAACACACACACACACACACACACACATGCTTTGGAGAGACACAATTTTAACCTAGTCAAATTAAATGCTAAATTAGGAAATTTATCCTTACAAATGAAAATTACAGTTCCAGAGAAAAACATTCATATACATACACTTAGCATAAACTTTGGTATTTTCAGTACAACATCAATGGACAACATCTTCCATAATTGATAGCTGCTTTGTGCAAAATATTAACTCTTCTTTCTCTCCCCATCTCCTTCCTTAAGAAACCATTTAAATTATCTAATTAATAACAAGTTGATGTTTTAAACATAAGAATGGAAGGACTTTCTCAAGAAATAATCTGAAATATCATTTTAGTTTACATTAAAAACTAATCATTTGCAGTAAAAATCAAAAGTGCACTGTTTTTTCTGGGCCTATCTTTCCATTATTAATTTTAGTAAATCTGAGCTCACAAGATTGTATCTGCAATATTCAATGAGGCCAAACTAAGCCAGCTGCCCTCTGCAACTGCTATTGGAGAAAAATGGGCCTTGTGGGAGTGGGGTTCTTGGGGTACCACTGGAATAAGCATTTCCAGAGGCACCAAGAGGAGGATGAGATATGGTAGAAAGCTTTACTTCCGGGGAATTACACCCCTGGGTTTCCAAAGTCCCATTTCCTTTGTCCAATCATAAAAGACATGTAGCTGAGGTGTCTTAAAGGTAGAAGCAAAACCAGTGTCCAGAGTTTTCTTTCCGTGTTGGAGCCCGGTCCAGTTCAGCATCAGACTAGTTGCAGTCCATTAGTCCATTGTGTGTGAGATCCTCATGGCTGTGGGCCATGTGGGTAAATGCAGGGAAGCAGGAGCAAAAGAACCCCGAAAGCTCTGAGTCACAGGAATCCCAAGAGAACCAAGAGAGCAAACTTCTTTGTTCAGGGAATTAAGTCCCAGGAGGCCAAGTGAGTAAACTCCTTTATTTAGGGGACTGTGTATTCCCAAATGTTTGCATGCTTGCAGTGGACATGCCCATTCTGGCCATTCTTAGGTGTGATTAACAGCAACCACTTCCTAGTCCCCCCAGGTTTATTGAGCATGCATCTGTCTTCCCTTTTCCTTTTGTTGGAGCCCTGGGGAGTGTAAAGTAGCTTCCTGGTGAAGCTGCCCAAATGACATGCCTAAAATGTCTGGCCTTCCCTTTGCTCCTTTCCTATCCTATATAATAGAGGTAATATGCAAATTAACCCTCACAAGATGGCTGCCTATGACCAGGCCAGCAGGGGGGTTAGTGAGGGATGACCAAACAACTGAACAAGCAGGCTGGGTGGAGCGACCAGGCCTGCAGGGGCGTTAGTGAGAGACAACCAAATGACTGAACAGCAGGCTGTGTGGGGCGACCAGGCCAGCGGGGGGGCCATTGGGGGTGACCAGGCCAACAGAGGGGGGCAGTTGGGGGCAACCAGGCTGGCAGGGGGGGCAGTAAGAGGCAACCAGGCTGGTGGGGGGCAGTTAGGGGTGACCAGGCTGGTGAGGGGTGCAGTTGGGGGCCATCAGGCTGGCAGGGGGGGCAGTTGGAGGCAATTAGGCTGGCTGGGGGGCAGTGAGGGGTGACTAGGCCAGTGGGGGGGCAGTTGGGGGCAACCAGGTCAGCAGGGGGGCAGTTAGGGGCAACCAGGCCAGCAGAGGGGGGCAGTTGGGGGCGATTAGGCTAACAGGGGGGCAGTAAGGAGTGACCAGGCTGGTGGGGGTGCAATTAGAAGCAACCAGGCCGGCAGGGAGGGGCAGTTGGGGGGCAACCTGGCCAGCAGCGGTGGGCAGTTAGGGGCAACCAGGCAGGCAGGCAGGTGAGCAGTTAGAAGCCAGCAGTCCAGGATTGTGAGAGGGATGTCTGACTGCTGGTTTAGGTCTGGGATTGGGCCTAAACCGGCAGTCGGACATCCCCCGAGGGGTCCCGGATTGGAGAGGATGCAGGCTGGGCTGAGGGGACCCCTCACCCCCATGCACAAATTTTGTGCACCGGGCCTCTAGTTATTAAAAACTAGCTAATTACAATGGTATCACAAATAGCTACCCACTTCCTCACTTGACGTGAGATATAAAAACTTAGTGATATAGTTTTTTTAACGTAAGAGAAAAATTATATATATGTAACTTTCTTCTCCATACTTGCTCAAGCCCTAGAAATACAGAAACTACTCCAAAGGAAAAAAATTTAAAATAGTTCAAAATAATGGCATATTAACTTCTTTTCTAATGTTTAATTCTGTCTAACATGTTCCTCACCTCAGAATAATATAATATCCTCTTAATTTTTATATCATTTTTTTGTATTATTGGATATTTTTTTAAAATTCTATATAGGTTTCTTCTTTAGATGTTAGTAAAAACTATACCTAGTTTTAATAAGGTAAAAAAATCTTAAGCAAATTTTTATACCTGGATTTGTTAAAAGAGAAAGTGTTAATTTAAAAATAGACATATTAAAGATATTTGTTTAGCCCTAGCTGGGTGGCTCAATTGTTTTAGCGTCATCCCATCCACCAAAAGGTTGCAGGTTCGATTCCTGGTCAGGGTTTGACCCCCAGTCAGGGGCCATTAAAGGAGACAACTGATAGATGTTTCTCTTTCCCCTCAATGTCTCTATCTGTCTCTCTCTCACTATTTTTCTCTCTCCCTTCCTCTCTCTCTAAAAATCAATGAAAAAATATCCTCAGATGAGGATTAAAAATATGCTTGTTTAGATTTCACTAAATTACTAGTAGAAAGCCAACCTAAATTAACTGATTCTTAAAGGAATTGTGTGGACTACCTTCTGATAACAGAAGACACTTATCAGCCAACTTCATTACCTAATAGTCCCACCGCTGTGCTCCCAGTCCCAGCTACAGCTGCAGAGGTTGCTATTTCAAGCCTTAGGACTCTCAGGGATATTCCCAGGCTAAGTCTCAGATTGGAACAAAATTACAAATTGCCTCCCTAGACTTTGAATCTCCATATTTTAAAATGAGTCTTGTCCCTTCATTTAACAGAAAAAAAAAAAAAAAAAAAAAAAAAAAAAAAGCAAATTTGTCAATGAGTTCCAAGATCTTTAGAGATAAATAGTGTGTAAATAGAGGTTGTAATAATATTGTCCAAGTCCTTGATCCTTACATACATATTAACAATACATGGCAATGTTTTACTTTGAAGCAAAATTCTTGGAAAACTGAAATCTGTTGGTTTGAAAGTGATATACCTGAAGCTTTGCTACTAAATAAATATGTTGTGGGCTGCACCAAGTATTTTAAAACTACTTTTCTGACTATAAAAAATTAATACTTTTTTCACTCTACATTTTATGGAGAGTTTGTTAGGATTAAGTCTTATAAGTTATATAAAACACTTTAAGCAAACTAAACAAATGCCATCATATAAAATATAAGAACTTTCTGAACTGACAGTGCTGACCAAATTCTTATGCATAAGTTTTGTAAAGTTGGTGAAATTTTTGCACCATTAAACTTATGCACTAGTCCTTGGTCTATCTGTGAAACCATTTATCTTTTTTTCTTTTTCAAGACAGTGTCATTAATGATCTGATCATTTAAGGATTCTTGAGTTTTTAGATGGACTCTAATATTGCCTTGATAAAGAAAATACATGTTTTACATTTTTTTAAATCTAAAAAAAATTGGTGTAATGTACCTCTCTCATAGTTAGTGTTGTGAAAAATATTTTAAAGTTAGATAATACTTAAATACAATATTTATTAGATCACAGAAGGCTGGTTTATTCTAGGCAAAAGGCATATTGCTTACAAAATAAATACATTATCCGTAGTCTTAGTGTGGACAAAAAGTAAATAGATGGGAATGAGTTCATTGTTGAAAGAAGACCTTTTAATATCCTTTAAGTACATGAAGTAGTTTGAACTCTTTATTCAACTGTACATGACAGGGAGATTCTTGAAGAATTAGACTGTTGTGGATTTGCCCTGTGCATGTTGGGTGGCCTGTCCATTATCTGTAAGGCTGGAGCAAGAATCCCTTTTGGTGAGTTTGTGAAAACTCCTCTGACCAAACTATTATTTGGTTAACTATATCCTAGAGTCTATACTCTTTGAGAACGGACTAAACATCAGGGTTGCTCATATGGAACTAATATCTATTTATGAGAAAATAAGAACTTATTTTAAAATATTTACATTGCAAAATGTCCTGGTATGATTTTCTGATTTTCACTCTTGTTTCTTTTCTATAAGCTCTTGTCAAAGCTCTTCTGTTTTGTTGCTTTATATTTGACATGCTTTATATTTGACAGTCCTTACCAATCCTCACACTTGGAGTGTAAGGATTAATTTATATCATAAACTTTAAGATATAATCAACTTTAAGATACAATGTGACCAGAATTTAATTTTTTTATAATCCCTTGATTGAAACTGAAAGCACAAAATCTCCTTCAATGTACCTGAGGTGGAGTATTTATTAAAGGAGCTTGACTAAGAACAAGTACCAAAACCTTTTATTTTTAAAAAATATATTTTTGTTGATTTCAGAGAGGAAGGGAGAGGGAGAAAAAGATAGAAATATCAATGATGAAAGAGAATCATTGATTGACTGCCTCCTGCTGGCCCCCCACTGAGGACCGAGCCTGCAACCCGGGCATGTGCCCTTGACTGGAATCAAACTGGAGACCCTTCAGTCTGCAGGTTGACACTCTATCCACTGAGCCAAACCAGCTAGGGCAGTGGTCGGCAAACTCATTAGTCAACAGAGCCAAATATCAACAGTACAACGATTGGAATTTCTTTTGAGAGCCAAATTTTTTAAACTTAAACTTCTTCTAATGCCACTTCTTCAAAATAGACTTGCCCAGGCCGTGGTATTTTGTGGAAGAGCCACACTCAAGGGGCCAAAGAGCCACATGTGGCTCGCGAGCCGCAGTTTGCCAACCATGGAGCTAGGGCACCAATACCTTTTAAATGTCTCAGGCCCTTTGATTTTCCAATCACTCTATGTTCATAGCTAGGCTCCCAGGTTAATAAACTGGGAGGTGGGGTTAGGCTGGATTGATGTTCAATTTAATTTAATTTAATTTAATTTAATTTAATTTAATTTAATTTAAATATGTATCTTAATGTTGGTAGTGAATATATGAAGGTTAACAGTAATATCCTATCTAATAAAGAGGGAATATGCTAATTGCCCCTCACGCCATCACAAAAGATGGCCGTGCCCATGGCCAATAAGGAGGGAATATGCTAATAGCTGCCCCGCCCTCAAAGATGGCAGCACCCACAGCCACAAGATGGCAGCGCCCAGTCCCCTCAGCCCCGCCGGGGCACCTGCCTCTGGAGTCCCCCAGTCCCCTCAGCCCCCCAGCCGTCCAGGGCCCCCAGGTCAGGTAACCAGGGCTGGCTGAGACTTGTGCTGCCGGCAGTGGCAGCAGCAGAGGTGTGATGGGGGCGTCACCTTCCCCTGATCACCGGGTAGCCTCCCGCCCCTGAGGGCTCCCGGACTGTGGGAGGGGGCAGGCCAAGCTGAGGGACCCCCCCCCATCCAGTGCATGAATTTTCATGCACCAGGCCTCTAGTAATCAATAATGCCAATTACATTACCTCCTAGATTTATTTTATGTGTCAGTATTAGCTGAGAAGAGCATGGCTTGTCTATTCTGGTTGCTACTAGAGGTGGGGTCTTTGAGATACCCCAAGAAAAGGAATTTTCTGAGACTCCCACAGGAGGATGCAATATAGTAGAAACCTTTATTTCAATGGAATTACACCCCTTGGTTCCCAAAGTCCCATTTCCCAGTCATAGCCCTACTGTAGCTGGGGTTTCAGTAGGGCTAAAATCAGAGCCAATGTCCAGAGTTTCCTTTCCATGTTGGAGCTGGGTCCAGTACAGCATCTGGCTAGTTGCAGTCTATTAGTCCATTGCGTATGGGGTCTGAATGGCCATGGGCTACATGGGAGGATGCCAGAAAGCCAAGCCTGAGCCATGAGTCAAGCATGCCAAGAGGAACTAAGAGAGCCAACATCTTTGTTCAGAGGATTAAGTATTCCAAACCTTCATGCACTTACAGTGATTATGCCCATTCTGGCCAGTGATCTCTGTTCCCAAGTGTGACTGACAAAAAAGTATCTTCCCCTATATTATTCCAACTTTACTGGGCACATGTCTGTCTTCCCTTTGTTGGATCCCTGAAGAGTATAAAGTTGCAGCTTCCTGGTGAAGCTGCCCAAATGACATGCTTATAATATCTGGCCTCCCCTTTGCTCCTTTTCTATTATTAATAACTAGTTAATTATAATGCTATCATCCTCATTTCACACTTTCAACTTCTAGAATATAATAAACTTGGTGAAAAAATTTTATGAAGATCGGTATATTTGCCTTGAGAATAACAGAAATAGGGAAATGACCTCCTCATGCCTCAGTTCAAGGTAGGGTTCTATACAGTCCAAGATGACCAATCACCAATACTGACTTTTGAGTCCCCATGAAAAAATTAAATTTTGCTGTGAGAAAAGACCAACTAAAGCAGGTGCATGTGTTTTAGCAAATAATATAAAAATATTAAAACAAAAGGTTGTTGAGGTGTAATTAAAGAACAATAAACTCCACATAGAGTACAATTTGATATTTTGCATATGGATTCACCCCTGATACTACTGCCAATAAAATACAAATTTCTATCACCTCCAACTTTCCTCTGGCCCTTCGTAGCCCCTCCTTCATACCATAACTTGCTGTTGCCATAGCTTAATTTGAAATTTACATAGTTTTATATAAATGCAAAAATATAGTATACACTGCTTTATTGCTTGCATCTTTCACTCATTGAGATTCATCCATGTTGTTGAGTATATTGATAATTGTTCATTTTTATGGCTGAGTAGTGTTCTCTTATATAGACAGATACACCAAAATTTGTTTAATCCTTCCCAAGTTAGACATTTGGGTTGTTTCCAGTTTGTACCTAATAAAACTAAAGATGCCAGATGCCCAGCTTTTGCCTTCCAGCAAGGGTGGTGCATCTTTAGAGCGCACTCTGGGCACCATGGCAGCCCCAGCTGCAAGGGGGTGGAGCTGGGCTTTGCAGAGGTGGCACCTGGCGTGGTGGCTGTGCAGTGAGCAGTTCCCCAACAAGTTTTTAGAAATCAGCTACCCAGGGAAAATGACTTTTACTCATATGAGATGCCTTCTGAGGATCCTCTTCCAGAGACGAGGTGACTCCTGTGCTTCCAGATCAACTCTGGGGCTCATCTCTGCAGGGTTTGCGGCTGTTTAAACTCCAAAACATCCAAATCACAAGGTGCATTACAGCAGTAAGGAGCACCAGATTGGAGATCGGGACATAAGCAGACTTACAGGCAGATAATTTGGACAACACAATTCCAGACCACAACTTCCCATTAGTTGACATCATAATGGAAACAGAAGGTGAGATTGCACCTGAAATTTCAGAAAAAAGAAGATGAATCAGAGATTATAGGGGGCACTGTGAAGCACCCGAGGAAGAATTGGATTCCATGGCAAAACATGAAACCAGAGAAGTTAAAAATTTCACAAGTTTAAAATGAAAATAGCCCTGGAACCAGAAGAGATTTTCAGATATGGCAGAGGAATTGCCTCCATTGGGATACCTGACGAAAATATAACTCAAGAAAAGGATATTCCAGATTGCTCCTGTGGTGCCAAGAGAATATTAGAATTCCAGGTCGTGCCTCAGCTGCTCCACTGCCTAAAGGTCGACAGATTGGGCAGGAGTGTTGATTGGGGCATCTGACCATCTGCACCTGTGCTGAAGGCTGCAGACTGGGCACTGGCTACACATGGGAATTTGGAAGCAAGATGTAACAGATACATCTTAAAGACAACCTCATAGAGACTTAAAAATGCTCATTATCTCTTTGACCTTGCAATTCCATTTTCAGGGCTTTATCCTAAGAAATTAATTGTACCAGACAGAGAGGTACAGAGATGTTTTAGGCATTGTTTACAATCCTATCTAATAAAGAGGGAATATGCTAACTGACCTCACACCATCTCAAAGATGGCGGCACCCACAGCCAATAAGGCGGGGATATGCTAATTGACTGCCACGCCCTCAAAGATGGCAGCGCCCACAGCCACAAGATGGTGGCACTCAGTCCCCTCAGCCCCGCAGGGGTGGCAGGCGCAGCAAGACTCCCCCAGACGGGCCCGGCCACTCTGCGCACCTACCTCCAGAGTCCCCCAGTCCCCTTAGCCCCCCAGACACCCAGGGTGGCCCAAGGCGCAGGCACGCCTCGGATGGAGGTTGCCCAGCTGACACCCGAGGCACAGGCAAGCCTCAGATGGCAGCTGCCCAGCCGCCCAAGGCCACCCGAGGCTCAGGTAACCAGGGCCAGCTGAGGCTTGCACTGCCGGCAATGGCAGCAGCAGAGGTGTGATGGGGAGTTGCCTTTCCCTGATTGCAGGGTCACCTCCCACCCCTGAGGGCTCCCGGACTGTGAGAGGGGGCAGGCCGGGCTGAGGGACCCTCCTTTCCAGTGCATGAATTTTCATGTACTGGGCCTCTAGTATCTAAATATTGGTGAAACAAAATGTCCAGTAACATGGAATTACATAAATTTTGGTGTATCTACCAAGTAGAAGGCTATGCAGTTTTAATGACACAGAACTATATGCACACCAAATAAGGTACAGATCTAAATAGAAACCAAGATACCATTATTTATGGTATTCATAGTATGATCATATATTTTTAAATATTTGTATATATGTATGTGCACAGAAGTAAATCTGGAAAGATACATGCTAAGTGTGAATTGGTTAACTATGAATGGTGGGGCTAGGTAAAATGTTCTTTTTACTTGGAAGTATATTCAATAAAAATGGGTTATGTGCCTAATTAAGTAAAAAATATTTAAAAATAGAACTGCCATGAACATTCATGTTTAATTTTTCATATGTTTTATTTTGTTTTGGCAAATACCTATGAGTGAAATGGCTGAGTTGTATGTCAGATGGATTTTTAACATTATTAAAAAAACACCCATCTAACTTTTCAAAAGTGGTTTAGCATTTTGCATTTTCATCAGAACTGTATAAAAGTTGCAGTTCTTCCAAAATACTTGGTATTTAGCCAATCTAATTTAGTGGCAGCTAAAATCTCTGTTCAATATTTTCAGCTACATAGTTGTTGCTTTCCATTAGCTCCTTGGAGTTGTTTTTTGTTTTTTGTGTGTGTGTTTTTTTAAGAGAGCAGAAGGTAGGGAGGAGAGGGAGAGAGAGAAAGAGAAACATGGATGTGGGAGAGACACACCGATTGGTTGCCTCTCACAATGTTCCTGACTGGGCCTACAACTGAGTCTGCAGGTCAATGTTCTAATCACTTAGCAAACTGGCCAGGGCAAAGATGATTCTTTTAACAGCTATATAAGATTTAAATTTTTGCACTGATATATTAATACTTAAAACTATAAAGAGTAAGCTATAGCTATTAATCTGCATTTTAAACGTAAAATTTTTGACTTTTATAGGTGCTGGAAAAAAATAAAGGTTGTAAAAGAGTAAAGATAACATTTTCTATGTATTTCTTTAAATTATAGCTCAACTACCCCTCAAAAATATTTTTTTGCTGTTAGGGGAAAAAAAAAACAAAACAAGAAAAATTCTAGCCAAGAGAACATAACTGGGGACCTGCTCTGCATCTGGCTTCATCTCTGGAAAAGTAATCGTTGTGCCAATTAGATCCTGGAATTTATAGTGTTTTTATAAGGCAAAGTGGTCAAGTTGGTTCAATGAAAGCTGTAGCCAAATTTATAGGAAAATGTGTCACACAGGCTTTCCAAGTACATGTCAGAAGACATAAAATGAAGTCAAACTACAGGTGAGCAAAGAATTTTCTCTAGGGCAGGAAACAGATGTGTTGATTTGGGGGAACCGAAATAGCTCAGGAATCCATAATATGAACAATTGTCCAATGCCTTCTTAACACCTAGAAGAAGCCCAAACATTTCTCCATACTTTAAAATGGCCATAAATTTTACTCTTTTTAAAAAACATCTTTATTGTTCAGATTATTACAGTTGTTCCTCTTTTCCCCCCGCCCCAGTACTCCCCTTGACCTGGTTCCCACCCCATGCCCTTACCCCCCCTTCACTGTACTCATCCATAAGTGTATGATTTTTGTCCAGTCTCTTCCTGCACCCCCCACACCCTTTTCCCCTCAAGGATTGTCAGTCAACTCCCTTTCTATACCCCTGATTCTATTATATTCACCAGATTATTCTGTTCATCAGATTTTTTATTCACTTGATTTTTAGATCCACTTGCTGATAGATATGTATTTGTTGTTCATAATTTTTATCTATACCTTTTTTTTCTTCTTCCTCTTCTTAAACAATACCTTTCAGCATTTCATATAATACTGGTTTGGTGGTGATGAACTCCTTTAGCTTTTTCTTATCTGTGAAGCTCTTTATCTGACCTTCAATTCTGAATGATAGCTTTGCTGGGTAGAGTAATCTTGGTTGTAGGTTCTTGCTATTCATCACTTTGAATATTTCTTGCCACTCCCATCTGGCCTGCATAGTTTCTGTTGAGAAATCAGCTGATAATCGAATGGGTGCTCCCTTGTAGGTAACTAACTGTTTTTCTCTTGCTGCTTTTAGTATTCTCTCTTTGTCTTTTGTTACTGGCAATTTAATTATGATGTGTCTTGGTGTGGTCCTCTTTGGATTTCTTTTGTTTGGGTTTCTCTGCACTTCTTGGACTTGTAAGTCTATTTCTTTCACCAGGTGGGGGAAGTTTTCGGTCATTATTTCTTCAAATAGGTTTTCAGTATCTTGCTCTCTCTCTTCTTCTGGCACCCCCATAATTTGGATTTTGGTACTTTTGAAGTTGTCCCAGAGGCTTCTTACACTATCTCCATATTTTTGGATTCTTTTTTCTTTTTCTTTTCCAGTTGGGTGTTTTTTTGCTTCTTTGTATTTCAAATCTTTTACTTGATTCTTGCGATCCTCTTGTCTGCTGTTGGATCTCTGTATATTATTTTTAATTTCAGTCAGTGTGTGCTTAATTTCTAGTTGGTCCTTTTTCATATCCTCGAGGGTCTCACAAAATTTATTCGCCTTTTCTAGAAAATTCTTTAAAAACCTTATAACCATGGTTCTGAACTCTATATCCAGTCGTTTGCTTTCCTCCATTTCTTTCATTTGTGACCTGTTTCTTTGTCTCCGCATTTTGGCTGCTTCCCTGAGTTGATAGAGTGGCTTTGTTTGCTGGGTGTCCTTTAGGGCCCAGTGGCTCAGCCTCCCCACTTACCTGAGGTGGACACTCTTGGTGCACCCCTTTGTGGGCTGTGTGCACAGTCTTGTTGTAGTTAAGCCTTGATTGCTGTTGGTATCACTGGAAGGAATTGACCTCCAGGCTAATTGGTTGTGAGGATCAGCTGTGTCTACGATGGGAGAACTTCTGTGCTGGAGACACCCTTATGGGGCAAGACTTGCTTCAGTGGGGCTTTGGTGCTCACTGAGTCTGCCCCGAGTGTTCCTTATGGATCTGAGGAGTTGTAATCTGGATGGTCCTACTCTGACCACTGGGTACACTGGCTTTTGGATCTCCAAGGAAGTGCTAATTTAGCCTCTGCCTGAGGCCACCCAGCAGGAGCTTCTGAGAGATCTTCAGATTCCTCTTCTTTGTTTGGGTTTTGGAGGTGTCCAGATGAGGCCCAGCTGTGAAGCAACACAAGCTGCTGTTGGGCCTTGGGCCTTCTTTTGGATGTTCTGGGTTTTTCTGACTCAGCTGCAGTTTGTTAGGTAAGTTTAGTTTTCAAAGGACCAGGCCATTCATATGCAAAAGCCTCTGCACATACTTGGATAGGGCGGAGTCTCAGGGCAGAGCAAACAGTAATGGCTTCCCTGCCCTAAGAGGCCCCCGGGTCTCAGTGTCCCTTGGTAATCGCTGCAAGTATCTCTGAGAGAAAGCCGCCCTCGAGTTCCGCCCGTTGCCAGACAGTCCAGTTTCTCCCCATATGAGTCTGGGTCCCCAGAGTCTGGCCCAGAACTGGAGTTTAGAACAGTCAGGAGCTTGTGTCTCCCTACGGATTGAAAAAGCCAACCGTGTACTCAGTTACCAGCACTCTCTGCGCTCGCCTCCATACCTCTGGACTTTACTTCTGCAGCTCCTCTGAGTCTCAGTGCGCTTTTCTTTTCCCTTCTAGTTGTAGAATTTCCATTTAGCCAGCCTTCCTGTGGTTCTGGATGATGTGTGTTTTGTCTTTTAGTTGTAGTTTTGAAGTGGTTGTGTGCAGCAGCAAGTTCAGGTGTTTACCTATGCCGCCATTTTGGTTTCTCCAATAAATTTTACTCTTTATTTAGTTATCAATACATGAAATCATAAAGAATCACAGCTCAGATATAAATTTTTTAGATTAAGAAATACTAAAATAATATTTTCCTACTCCTATAATTTTCAGTGATTTCTGAATTTATAAAAAAGATGTTGAAAATTGAGGATACTTATGTAATTCAATTCCAAATAAAAATCACTGAAATGCTCACAACTCAACACATATTTATTGACCACCGTTATGTGCAAGGCACTGTGCCCAGGGCTGAAAGAGACATAATAATAATAATAATAATAATAATAATATAATAATACAATGAAACAAGTATTACATAGAGGCAAATGCCAAGCATGGTTAATACCGTTTTAATTAGCTAGTTATTAAAAATAGGAAAGGAGCAAAGAAAAGACAAGATATTATAGGCATGTCATTTGGGCAGCTTCATTAGGAAGCTATAATTTTACACTCCCCAGGGAGGGAAGGGATCCAACAAAGGGAAGAATAGTCACAAGCCCAGTAAAAATGGGGTGAATGGAGAAGGTACTTGCCTCTTAACCAACCTGGGGATACAGATGGTTGGCCAGAATGGGCATGGCCACTGCAAGCATGCAAACATTTTGGAATACATAATCCCCTATACAAAGAAGTTTACTCTCTTGGGCTCCCGGGATTCTTGTTCGAGGTAAGTGCTCTTGCATTCACCCCTATGGCCCACAGCCATGTGGATCCCACAGGCAATGGATTGATGGACTGCAGCCAGAAACACAAGCTAACCTAGCCTGATGCTATATTGGACTATAAAAATATGGAAAGGGGACTCTGGACACTGGCTTTGATTTTGGCTCTACTGAAACCCCACCTACAGTTAGTTCTTCTATGACTGGACTAAGGGAAATGGGACTATGGAAACCCAGGGGTGTGATTCCATGAAAATAAAGCTTTCTACTATATCTCAGCTTCCAGTGCACATCTCAGAAAATTCCTTTTCTTGGGATATCACAAGAACGCCACCCATAGCAGCAAGGGGGTGGGTGGGGAGACAAGGCACACTCCCCTCTGATAATATGGTGACTAGAGAGAAGAAAAAGACTAACTCTTTTGTAAGGTCATTCAGAAGAAAGGACAATTGATAAGAGTTTGAAGAACAAGTAGGAGCTTGCTTGCGCAAAAAATCAGAGAGGGCTCTCACTACATTGAGAATGTTGCAGTAACTGGGATGAGAGAATACGGGAAGATGGCCTGAGATGAAGCTATGGAAAAGTCAGTGGGAGCCAGGTCAGGTAGAATTATCTTTATTAGATCATGAAAGAATATAGTCGCACTGGAATTTTAGATTCATTACTCAGGTTGTTTCTTGAGAATGACTTTGTGGGCAATAATACTGGAGGTGGAGAGACTTGTTAAACATTATAGTATTCTGGCTAAAATGTCTGAGTCTAAACTAGGATGCAAAGAATGTCTTCAATAAAAGTTCAAGGAAGGAAGAAAGAAGGGAAGGAGAATGAGAGGCTGGGAAAGGGCAGGGAGAGAGGAAGTCAAGTCTTACCCTCATTTCTCAGAGGAGGAAAAAAACGGGTCCTGAGAGATAAAAGTGTCTTATCCAGTCTACAAAAACAACAGTTTAGAGCTTCCAGCCCAGAGACCCTTATATGGGGGAGGGGAGTTTGAATTACAGCATTAATAAGAAACTTAAAAAATAATAGCATCTGCAAAATTTTTATTGTCTTTGCTGACTTATTTAAAATAGTAATTTTAACCTCAAGAAAAGCATGTGTTACCGATTGGAATGTAATGTTACTGGCAATGTCTTTGTACATATTTTCCAAGACTTCATGGAGTTGGCTTAAGTTTTTCTTTCCTTAGACCGAAGCTCATGTTTGCTGAAGTTCTGTTGCAGTACAATGGGGTTCCTCTTCTCATATGCCTATGTTTTTATGTATGTTGTGATTATTATCAAACTTTTTCAGGGTTATAGTTAATTTTTTCAAGATTATAGTTAAATTTTTATTTCTTAACCACCTCCAAAACTTTCCAAAAGGTGAGGTACTACAGATGGCTTCTAAGATAATACATTTTAGCAATGCTAAGTGTTTGTTCACATTTTCCAGAACATTTACATCCAAGAAGAACCAAATGGGGATACATTTCCTCATTCTTTACTCATTTAAACACCATTTGAGTTAAACATCTTGAGTTCAATGAGGTTAACTCTTAAAAAACAAATGTGTTATATTTTATAACCATGCTACAGAATTTAGAACTGAATCGAAAACAGTTGGCTTATTACAGCCTGTATCAATTATGAAATTGATGCAAAGTTAATATTACCATAATTTCCAGATTTCTATTTCTGTCAGTGCCAACACCATTATTTCAGTCTCCTGGACTAAAAGCTTTGACATCATTTTTTATTCTGCCCTCTTTTTGCCCATTATGAATAAGTTACTAGTAAGTCCATTTGCAACCTCTTATAAAACTGCCTTAATCATCTTAATAGTAATTAATCTCTCCATCACCTATATCCTCTTTTTCCTAGTAAAGTTATTTATTTAGTTATAATACCAATCTCCAAGAGCTTGAAATAAAAATCTACATAATCTTCATTTGGACCATATGTCACTTTATTTCAGAATGTCTTTTTTTTTTTTTAAATTAAAATAACCTTTAAAACACTCCATGTGTTCTACTTTCTAACACTCAGCTATGGGTTTTTGGAAAGGCTACACACAGGTCACTTACTCCATGAAGTGGCATATTGGCCTTTGTTTTGGAAAATCCTCCAGGTATTTATCCAGAAATATTCATGAAATTCTGAACCATCATCATCAAAACTGCTTCATAGTTAATTGGGAACTCCCAGAGTCTTCCCTCTTTCGTCCACTGGATCATCTCTTCAAAACATTATGAAAGGACTCTTCATTTATTACAGCTAACTGCTTAGCAAATTCCACATCCCAAAGTGAAGGTTGCTGTTTCAGGGGCCTCTTCAATAGCTGTCTTAAGATAAAAAATATTAAATCTCTTTGCCCTGAATATATTTTTCCTAAAAGCTTTTCTAAGATCAGTAGTCTTATCCTGGACAACATAATTGTCAGACCCTTCATCAAACTGAATCTAATGAATGGTGTTTGTTCTAACTCTAGCAGTGGCACATCTGGCAACTTTCATATGTGATATCCTGGTACTGAATCTAATGTTAGGCCTTTCTCCATCTTTCTGTGCCATTGAGTCTTCCTCCTGCTGCTGGGGCTGCCTGAGCAGCCGGTTGTCTGCTTGACAAAAGGGAGAGAATCTGCAACAGCAGATGCAGTGGCCACCAACTCAGGACCCGGTGGCCCTCTTCTCTTCTTTGGGGCATCTCCTGTAGCTTTTTGAAGCCTGCCAATTGTAGCCTGCAAACTTCAAAGCGATCTTCTGTTGGGCATCTTTGTGGTTTGTACACTTACTGTGTTTAATTCAACTGCATGACCTTGATGATATTTAACAAGTCTTTTTTTTTTTTTTTTTTGTATTCTCCTTTACACTGCCTTGGCTCTCCGTCTCCTTGCAAATCTCATGGGTTGGAATGGACTGCCCATCTTTCTTGCTAAAGATCACGTTGTTAGTGCAAAAATATTCTTGGATATTATTTTTTGTCCTGACCTGTCTGTGTGGAACATCAAGTAGCACAATCGCAGCCATGGATACCTCTGGGCCTCCAGAGCACAAAGGTAGGCAGGAATGGGGGACAAGAGGTAGGATAACCAAGACTCTTAGAAGCATTGCCCAGAAATAAACTGAACTGCAAATAGGAATAGCATGTCATCTCCATCACCTATATTCTCTCTCTCTTTTTAAAAAAAATCTTTATTGTTGAAAGTATTACATATGTCTCTCTTTCTCCCCCATTAACCCCTCTAGCCCGCCCCCGCCCCCTGCCCCAGGCTTTCACTACCTAATTGTCCATGTCCATGGGTTATACATATATACATACAAGGTATTTGCTTGATTACCTCCCACCCACCCACCCTCCCCTACCTTCCCTCTGAGATTCCACACTCTGTTCCATGCCTCTGGATCCTCTCTGTTCATCAGTTTATTTTGTTAATTAGATTCTACATATGAGTGAGATCACGTGATACTTGTCTTTCTTTGACTGACTTATTTCACTTAGCATGATACTCTCCAGTCCCTCCATGCTGTCTCAGAGGGTAAGACATCCTTCCTTTTTGCTGCTGCATAGTATTCCATGGTATAAATGTACCACAGAATTTTTATCCACTCATCTACTGATGGGCACTTGGGGTGCTTTCAGGTCTTAGCTATTGTAAATTGTGCTGCTATAAACATAGGGGTGCATATATTCTTTCTGATTGGTGTTTTGGGTTTCTTAGGATATATTCCTAGAAGTAAGATCACTGGGTCAAATGGCAGTTCCATATTTAACTTTTTGAGGAAACTCCGTACTGTTTTCCATAGTGGCTGCACCAGTCTGCATTCCCACCAGCAGTGCACGAGGGTTCCTTTTTCTCCACATCCTCTCCAGCACTTGTCATTTGTTGATTTGTTGATGGTAGGCATTCTGACAGGTGTGAGGTGATACCTCATTGTTGTTTTAATTTGCATCTCTCTGATGATCAGTGACTTTGGGCATTTTTTCATATGCCTCTTGGCTGTCTGTATGTCCACTTTGGAAATGTGTCCATTTAGGTCCTTTGCCCATTTTTTTAATTGGATTGTTTGTCTTCCTTTTGTTAAGTTGTATGAGTTCCTTATATAGTTTGAATAGTAACCCTTTATCAGATGTATCATTGCCAAATATGTTCTCCCATGCAGTGGGCTCCCTTTTAGTTTGGTTGATTTTTTTTTTTTTCTGTGCAGAAGCTTTTTATTTTGATGTAGTCCCATTTGTTTATTTTCTCCTTAGTTTCCTTTGCCCTAGCAGATGTAGTCTTAAACACATCACCTATATTCTCTTAATTCTTTTACCTAGCTGAGATTATACTGAATATTAAATTATGTAACCTGTATGTTACACTTAATTTAAAACACAATGTTAACAGATCCATTAAATATCACTCTATAACATTAGGGCTATTAAAATATTCTTACATGTTTAGACATTTGGTTGTTTTATTTAAATAATAAAGTAATAAAGACTTTTGGGAATAAAATCTTCCTTGTATTTCAAATTATAATCCCAAGATAGATTCTAAGAATTGTTTGTTTATTTATTTATTTTTATCCTCACCCAAGGATATTTCCACTGATTTTTTTAGAGAGAGGGGAACAGAGGGAGAGGAGTGGGAGAGAGACACATCAATTAGTTGCTTTTCACACATATCCCCACAGTGGGCAGGGAAGAATCTGCAACTGTGGTAGGTGCCCTTGGCTGGGAATCAAACCCATGACCCTTTGGTCTATGGGTCAACGCTCTAACCACTGAGAAAACTGGCCAGGGCAACAATTATTTTTATAAGATTAAAGGATATGTGTATTTTAATTATTAATTAATAGTCCAGTCTTTTTTTTTACAAAATGGTTCCATGATGTTATACTATATTCAGCAACACTATTCCCATTAAATTTTGTGAACTTTGCTAATATGATAATAAATATTTTCCTATGAGTTCATTAATTACATGTATTTTTTCTTTTATAAATAATTTTGACCCTTCATTCATTTATCTTTTCGCAATTTTGATGTTTTCTTATGAAATCTATGTGAACTCATTATATATTAAAGAAAAAATTCTTATAATACTTGCTGCAGGTTTTTCCCCAAAGTATTGTTTTTGTTTACATGTTTTATTTACACACACATTTTTATTTTAGTGTAATTAAAATAATGGATCTATTTCTTTGTTATTTTATTATTTGCATTGTTTTATTATTAATGCAATATGGGCATATTATAGGAAACAGAAATTGCTGCAGTATAGAGAGAAGAAAATAAAAAATCAGTGACAGTGCTTATAGTAAATTACTAGAGGCCCAGTACACAAATTCCGTGCACAGGGCGGGGGTGTGTGTCCCTCAGCCCAGCCTGCACCCTCTCCAATCTGGGACCCCTCGAGGGCAGTCAGACATCCCTCTCACAATCCAGGACTGCTGGCTCCAACCGCTCTCCTGCCTGGCTGCCTGATTGCCCCTAACCACTCCCCTGCCAGCCTGATCGATGCCTAACTGCTTCCCTGCCATCCCAATTGCCCCTAACTGCCCTCCCATGCTGGTCTGGTAACCCCTAACTGCCCTCTCCTGCAGGCCTGGGTCCCCCCCCAACTGTCTTCCCCTGCAGGCCTGGTCACCCCTAACTGCCCTCCCCTGCAGGCCATCTTGTGGTGGCCATCTTGTGTCCACATGGGGGCAGGATCTTTGACTACATGGGGGCAGCCATCTTGTGTGTTGGAGTGATGGTCAATTTGCATATTACTCTTTTATTAGATAGGATTAAATAAAAAGATATTTCAACCATTATACCACAATGATGTTTTCCCCATAAATTTCAATGTAAATCCTATTTTAATCATTTCATAAAATTAAATATTTATACTCCATAATGTACTTAACAATTTTCTACTTGGGTCATTAAGATTTTTAGTATGATAAACAATGTCTCAGTAAATATTTTGTACATGAATCTTAGATTGTAGTTTTCATTTTGTTTTTGGGATACATTCCTGAAAGCTAAACTATCGAGTCAGGGGTTATAAACACATTAGGACTTGCCAACTTGCTTTCCAGGGTGTTAATTCACTCATCCACCAATGGTATCTAAGGATGCATATACTGCTTTTAAAAGTCTGTTAGATATGTAAAGATGTTTATTTGATGCATGTTTTCTTGTTATAATTGTGGTGGGCACTAAATATGGTTTTTCAGCTCCAAATCCACCATTCACTGCCCGACTTGGAGATGCTGACTGGGGCTAGGACTCTGCAGATTATTTCTCTTCGGCCAGCAGTTCCCTTTGGATCCTGTGATGAGGGCCCTACAAGGGGATTACAAAATAGGAGAAGGGAGAATAAGAACTTTCTCCTTGCCACATGCTCCTGCCAGTCTTCCCAGCCTGGGCTTCTTTCCCTGACAGCAGCCATTGATCCCATGTTCTTTCCACACTCCCAGAATAACACATGCTCTCTGTGGTACCAGTACCCACGGGGGGGGGTCACTCTTCTCAGAGGTCTGGATCTCAGTTCCCTAGGATCTTCTTGTAAGCTTCCTGGTTGTGAAAACACCACCTCTTCCCTCTGTTCCTCCAGATCTCGCATGCTAGCGCTCATGCAGTTACATCACCATCATCTCAGAGAGTTCCATTGGACTGAGCTACACTAATTCTTGAATCAAAGGTCAACCTAGAACAATAGCTCCAATACTTTTCTGCATATGACAATCCCTGCAGGAGCTTTCTCAAACTCCCAAAGCCCAGGCCACACCCCAAACCAATTGAGTCCCAGTCTCTAGGGGTAGAAGCAAGTATCATTATCATTATTACTAGAGGCCCAGTGCATGAAATTCATGCATCGGGGCGGGGGGGGGGGTGTCCTCTCAGCCCAGCCTGCACCCTCTCCAATCCGGGACCCCTCAGGGGATGTCCGACTGCCAGTTTCGGCCCAATCTCAGGGATTGGGCCGAAACCGGCAGTCGGACATCCCTCTCACAATCTGGAACCACTGTCTCCTAACTGTTCACCTGCTGCCTGCCTGATCACCCCTAACTGCCTCCCCTGCCAGCCTGATCACCCCTAATCACCTCTGCCTGCCAGCCTGATTGCCCCTAACTGCCCTCCTCTGCCAGCCTGGTTGCCTCCAACTACCTCCCCTGCTAGCCTGGTTGCCCTTCACTACCCCCCTCTGCTGGCCTGGTCACTCCTCACTGCCCGCCTCTGCTGGCCTAGGCGCCCCACGCAGCCTGCTGGTCAGTCGTTTGGTCGTCCCTCGCTAAACCCCATGCTGGCCTTGTCGCCCCATGCAGCCTGCTATTAGGTTGTTACTGTGAGAGTGTTGTGACCAATTTGCATATTACCCTTTTATTAGTATAGATTATTAATTTATTATTTTCTAAGCTTCCCAGGTGATTACAGTGTGCAAACAAATAACCTAGGTGTTGGTTTAAACAAAATGACAGGATAATTAACATCATATATTCTTCTATAAGATTGCTACAAGGGACTAATCACCACTCCCCCTTCTCTCAAATCCCGGCTGCTGATAACCATAGAAACTACTTTTATCTTTTTAGTGTCTGGGCTACCTACATTTCTGTCTTTGAGTAAGGCCTAGAAAGAAAATGCATTCCTTGAATTCATTTGGTGCATTAAAGAAAAGTCTTCACCCTTCATGGAAAAAAAACAGTGCTAACAGGTATTTTGGTTTCCTGGTCTGCAGGTTGGTTTGTTTAGAATGGCTTATAAGTGGCATTTAAAGGCACTGAAACACCTGCAGTGCTCAAAAAAGTGTGAAATTCTTTTCTGCTTTTGTAAACAGTAGCGGAAATATCAGGGCATCTGAAGTTCCCGCTGAACACCCCGCCATGCTAAAGGGAAGGCGAGCTAGCTGACCAGGGCAGAGTTGCCTGCTGGCCGACAGGAAGATGTGATAAAGTGCTCATTTGGTAAAAGAAAACGTACATTTTTGTTTGAATTACCTGGCAAAGGTTAATTTCTGCTCACGAAAAGGTTTGAATGTTTGGGAAACAAGAAATCAGAATGCAGAGTTCCTTGATTTGGTTTTTGTGCTTCACATTACTCCAAATGAAAGGAGAATAAATGCAAAGGGAAGGAAGAGAGATGAAAGCGAAAGGGCAAGCTGCAGCCTTCTTCCATGTAAATGAGTTATTCTTCTTAATAAGTCCTGTTCCTGCAAGTAATTAGCTGAATATGGAATCTGAATGAATGGGTAATGCTAAATAAAATAAGAATTGACCCCAGTCCACAGCTGTTTGTTGAAGTGAACCCTTTAAGACCCTCTCAGGGCTGTGGCAAAGTCAAATGCATAACTGGTTCAGCTCAGCTAATTCAAAGCAAAACCACAATGCTTGTCTCAATTATCAGAATGTTTCAGGAGAAAATGATTTCTCTTGTGTTTTCCACTTCATTTGCATGTATAGCTTAAGGTAATGTATTCACAGACACATCTCTTTTCTTTATATATTTCCCATAATTTTCAGAGAGCAAATATTTGAGGAAAAAAGAACCCACAGTTTATCTACATTGTATTACTTGTCTTTTTTTTTTTTTGCATTGGAGGAAAAATGCTGCCCATAGTGTGTTTTCAGTTTGTTTTGTGTCATCCGTATACTCACTTCATTTGTTCAAAATCATTTAGTAAATTTTTACTATGAGCTAGGCATCTGGATTGCTTTCAGGTATAAGAAATGAATAATGTATGGATGAAGTACGGTCATTTATTGAGACAATTTATATATATAAAAGGCTAAGTGACAGACCATACGTCTGTCCGACCATCTGACTGGCCTGCCGGTACATAGGACGCGCGCAGGCAATTTAAAAATAAATGTTGACTCGCTCATGTGCAATATATATAAAGCTCTCTCAAGGAAAATTAGTAAAGCACTCTGAAAGTGTTTTTAGTCTTAATGTGGTATACAGTGAAGTATCAGAATAAGTTTAATCAATTTATCAGTCATTGTTTTTATCAATGTTGTTTTTATACCATGTTTTTGTTGTTTTTATATCTTTTTGTTTTTATATCATGTCTTTGTTGTTGTTATATCATGTTGTTATTGTTTATTCATTAATAAATTTATATATTATTTTCATATACATTTTACTGATTTTCTTTCATCTCTGATACTTCTATTATAGAGAAAGGGTGAATAGTGATATGAAATATTTCTTCTAATTAATTCCCTTTCAATGTGCACAAATCCGTGCACCGGGCCATTAGTTAATTTATGATTGTTCTCTCTCGCTTTTTCTTTCCCACTCTGCAGGGAGTAGCCAGATCCATTGCATTGCCTTGCCTTGGGGATTTTGTTGGTTGTGGGTAAAGTAGTAGCTGCTTCTTTCCCAAACTGAAATGGTACCTCTTCTATGGGTTGTAACCCCTGGAGGGGTACAGACATGTAGTGGATGCATCAGAAAGGTTCAGTCAAGAGACAGAAACCACACAGTAATTTGAACAAGGACATTTTAATATAAAGAATTATAAAATGTAACAATGGAGTAACTGTCAAAAAGAAAGGAGAATGCTGAGGCAGGAATCTGCAAACTTTTTCTGTTAAAGGGCAGGATAATAAATATGTCAGGCTTTGGGGACCATTTGGTCTCCGTTGCAACTATTCAGTTATGCCATTGCAGTGTCAAAGCAGCAAGAAACAAATATAAATAAATGAGCTTGGCTGTGTTCTGATAAATCTTTATTTATAGAAACCAGCAGCAGGTCAAAGTTGCTGACCCTGTTCTAAAGAATCCCTTCAGGCTGCTAAAGAGAAAATCACAGGTGCAAAATGGCGTCACTAGTGCTAAAGCCCATGATACCAAACCTAGATTTAACACCCGCTCTGATTGCTGTTTCCGCCTCTCCAGGGAACAGAACCTTAGTCAGTCCGTCTGGGATTTTCTGGTCAAGCACCAGGAAGGTAGTCTGTCAAATGGGCCCACTCCACCTCCCACAGAAAGAAACCCTTGCCATTCCTTTCCACTCAGAAAAAGATGCCTGGTCTAAAAATAACTTTCTTCTTTCTTTCTCCCTCCCTCCTTTCCTTCCTTCCTTCCTTCCTTCCTTCCTTCCTTCCTTCCTTCCTTCCTTCCTTCCTTCCTTCCTTCCTCTCTCTCTCTCTCTCTCTCTCTCTCTCTTTCTTTCTTTCTTTGCTCTTCTTTCCTTTCCTTTTCTGTTTTATTTTAATAGCACCCTTGCCTCACCCTCTTGCTATAAAAACCTTCCATTTTGGACACCCCCTCTTAGTGCCCTTCTAGTTGCTAGATGGGATGCTGCCTGGCTCACCAATTGCTTAATAAAGCCAATTAGTCGTCACATTTACTTGGCTGAATTTCCTTCTTGAATGGGGCTGAGGGAAAGAACCCAAGGGAAGAACAACTTGGAAAGCAGGCCAGCTTCCTAGAACTGGGAGCCAGACCTATTGCTGGTAGAGTACTTGGGTCCTCTGGATGGTGAAGTTTGTTGCACTGTCCTAGCCAGAGCTGGTGCACAGGACAAGCAGAAGCAGCCTCGGTGCTGGGAGCCCACCTATTGGCAGGCCAGTGGGAGGCCTGGTGCACATGGAGTCCACACCAGGAAGGTCAGTGAGATGGTCACCAGGCTGAGCCTGAGGTTCTGAGTCTGTCAGAAGACTGCACATGCATGGTGCATGTATGGAACAGACTGCCTCTAGCAGCAAAGCAGGAGCAGAAGCTAAAAAACTGACTGCTCAAAGGACCCAGAAAGACCAACTCCTTTCTCCCGCAATGTCCCTCTAGTGCCCTCTACTGATAACTTTAGCACCATGCTTGCTGCAAAGTTGGTGATAAAAGTATAGATTGAGAGCAGAGGCATAATAAACTGATAATCGTCACGATGCAGAAGAATTCTTAATAAAATAAATCAAATCCTACCATAGAACAAGTATGCATCTCAAGCCATAATTTCTGGTGGACTTTCTACAATTCTAAATATTTTCTTTAGCTCCCAACTTCTCCCACTGCTGGGCCAGCAAGAAACTCAACCCCCATTTGTTCGGTGTATCCAACCTCTCCAAGCTTGTGTCAAGAGGCCAAGGGACTGGGAAGAGAGAAATCATCCGATCCTCCAGTTGTCTGCCCACGTAGGTTTCCATGGAAAATGTCCTGTGTGTCTGCCTGCAGAGCCATTCAGCTCTGGCGGCACTTCCCTTGGTCATGGGTAAATTTGTTGCCAAATTTCCTCAACTCTGTCCAGGATTGGCTCCACATTTGCTATCATATTTTGAAATTTTGGATCTATGTTTTCAATAAATGTAAACAAAATTTATAGACTGGGAAATCTTTGCATAAACATATCTATTTTCATTTTTTAAAATAAACACTTTTCAGTAGACTGTGGAAGACATTGGGAAAATGGCAAGCCTAAATAAATCTCATTCTGGAATCAGTAGGGGGCTGGGTTACCTGCTTCCAGTTCTCTCTTCCACAGCCGCCCCCACACATGACTAATAGGAGTACTGCCCTAACAGCCACAGCAACATGCACAACTTTTTCTCTCCACTTAGCCTCATATTCACGGTGCCAGACTAGTTAAATTGAGCTCCCATAGGAATAAACCCAGATTGAGAGTCAGACCAGAACCCCTAGAAACAAAGATCCTAGTTACCTAAATACAGAATAACAGTAACAAGAACAATATGAGGGCATGTTTTCTATGTGATTATCACTGCCCTAACAGCTTTACATGTACTAACTCATTTAATCCTCATAGCATGCCTATGAGGAAGATAGTTATTTTCCCCATTTAACAGATAAGGTAACTGAGGCACAGAGAGGTTTGGTGACTTGTCCAAAGTTAAGTGGCAGAGATGCCTGAAATTGAAGCATCTAAGCTTTAACAGTCTTTACAGGTAATGCATTTTTTCCCCAGTTGTATCCTATATAATAAAAGCCTAATATGCTAAGTGTCCGGTCATCTGGTCGTCCATTCAACCAATCAAAGCGTAATATGCGAATGATATGTTAAGGCCACTCAACTGCTTGCTATGATGTGCACTGACCACCAGGGGGCAGACAGTCGACTGGTCGACCAGTCACTATCACTTGCACTGACCACCAGGGGCTAGATGCTCCGACCAGTAGGTTAGCTTGCTGCTGGGGTCCGGCCAATCGGGACTAAGTGAGATGGGACGGACATGCCCTGGAGCTCTCCCACAGTCCCTCCAGGCTGGCCAACCTCCCGTGTCCCTCCCCAGCCCTGATTGTGCACTGGTGTGGTCCCTTGGCCTGGCCTGTGCCCTCTCACAATCTGGGAACCCTTGGGGGATGTCGGAGAGCTGGTTTCAGCCCGATCCTGCAGGCCAGGCCGAGGGACCCCACTTGTGCACGAATTTGTGCACCAGGCCTCTAGTTGAGTTATAATTTATGAAATTGTATAAAGTTTATAATGCTTCACAGATTATTTTGATATGAAAATAGGATTAGAAATCAAGCATTTGAGCTGCACATTTAATTATATTATTTGACCTTACATTCATTTCTACCAATATTATAGAGTTAATGAATTTTTTTTTTAAATTTTACAAAGTCATACAGATGAGAAGCAGTGCTAATTCAAGATTTCACAAAATCTTACCTATAGTACTTGTTTTGCTTCTATGTTAAAAATAAAATGTCCATGATGATTTTCTTCTTATATTTGGTATCCCCATAGATCTCCAGAGCTTTTTAGCTGGGTGTAGCAACTCATGTTATTATATGAGTTACCTAAAGCAGAATATTTGGGAGGGGTTAGAACTGAAGTCTCTATGGACATTTTTGAAGCCAATGTTAATCAACAGCAGTATTCCAGGAGCTATAATAGGTATCCTAGGATACTGTATCATATATTCACACACACACACACACACACACACACACACACACACATGAATATCTTGTGCTGCTTAATGAAAGGGGTATGTTATAAGAAATGTGTCATTAGGTGAGTTTGTCATTGTGCAGACATCATAGAGTGCATTTACATGAACCTACATGGTACAGCCTACTATACTAGTACATCTAGGCTACATCTAGGCTATATGGTATAGCCTATTGCTCCTAGGCTACAAACCTGTAAAGCATGTTACTGTCCTGAATACCATAGGCAATTATAATACAATTCTAAGTGTTTGTGTATCTCAACATAAAACGACACAGTAAAAATACAATATAAAATATTTTTTAAATGGTACACCTGTGCAGGGCTCTTACCATGAACTTGCAGGTCTGGAAGTTACTCTGGGTGAGTCAGTGAGCGAGTGGTGAGTGAATGTGAAGGTCCAGGAGATTACTGTACAACACTGTGGACTTTATAAACACCGTACACTAGGCTACACTAAATTTGTAAAACAACATGAGATTAAATCAAGCACAATAGAAAATTATGTAATCAAGAGACGCTGTAAACAGAAGATGAGACTGCTGTCAGCATAACATGCAGTACTGATTTACTGCAAAGTGGTTGTGGTTGTTTTTAAAAAGTAGAAAGAGTACACTCTAAAATAATAATAAATATTATAGTATAGTAAATACATAAACCAGTAACAGAGCCATTCATTGTCATTATCAATTATTATGCACTATACGTAATTGTATAAGTTATGCTTTATATGACTGGCAGTGCAGTAGGTTTGTTTACACCAGCATCACCACAAACACATGAGTAATGTGAGTTACTACATTACCATGGCTACAATGAGACTAGGTGATAGGAAGTTTTAGCTCCATGATCTGCCCAGTGATGGAGCCCTCCTATGGAACCAGAGGGAAGCACACCTTTCCATGCACCTGGACATATACAGATGCCTCAAATGTAAATTCTTCAAAAACTGTAGCTTCCTATAATCTTAACCATGACAAGATTGCAACCCCCCACACAGTCTCCCACTGAGAAGCCTGAACAAGCTCACTCACCTATCTTTTCCATCACCATCATATCCAGATGGATACCAAATTGAAGTTATGTCTCAGAAATAACTCTTAAACAGGTATTCTTTTCCCATCTTTACTGCTTTTCAAGTTAAACCTGCATCATATCTCCCCAGAACTGTTGCAATAGTCTCCTGATTTTTTCTGCTTAAATTTCCTACATTGCTTCCAGAAATAGTTTCATTAATTTTTTTTTAATTTAGAAAATAAAGCTAACCATCTCTCTTTCAACTTTAAAAACCAGAAAGCTTTTATTTCTTGTTGATTACTGAATGAAGATCCCAACTTTTTGGTGTAGCAAATAAAGCTCTTTACAATCTGGTCCACTATACCTTTCAAATCATCTCCCCCTCCTCCCTCTCCTGCCTTATTGAAATTTTCTTAGGTCTTAGACACACAGATCCATTCATAATGCTGCCCCTGGGTAAGTTCCCCCAACTTCTAAAACACTCCCTCCCACCTTTCTTATTTGATAAACTACAATGCATTGCTCAATACTCAGTTCAGTAGTATGTTAGGTCCTCAGTGAAACTTCTTTGGCACTGTTGGAAAGATGCTTTGCACTGGTCTATCTGTTCCACAGGGCTTTGTTCACAACTCTTTAGTGTTATTACACCATGATATTACAATTTATCTATTTTTACTGGCTGCCTAAAATAGACTGTGAGCTCCTCAAGAGCGGAGTTGCTAGTGTATTCATTTTTTAAAATGTCTCCACACCTTCACCTGCAATGGCAAAATGTTTCTCCTTGATATAGTAACCCACTAAAAAAAATGGAGTTTGCAGCAGTTAATAAGTTTGCTTTGTAGAAATATCCATGTATTGGAAACTATCAGTCTCCAAGGATGCCACTTTCTAAAGCACTTATATTAATCCAGATTCCAATTATTAACAGATAGTGGGCTGAGCTCATTTAATTCTATTATAGGATGGATGTTCTCCCTAAGTTCCGTCTCTTCTTTCTTTCATTATTCTCCTTTCTCCTTTATGCCAGGACTTCGTAATCCATTTCTGAGGTTCTTGGAGCATTTGTTGCTCCATTTCTCAGGGACTTGGATCCACCCCCTCTGCCTGTGACTGAGAGATCCCAGAGAGAGCAGGAGGCAGGGATAGAACAGGGATGACGTGCCTGGGTCCCGGGCCTGGCAGCACCACTTCTCTCCTTTCTCACCACCTCTGCCCTGAGAGCAGCCAGGTCCTCAGACACCATCAAATCTAGGGCAAATCCCTTCATCTCGCTCCCCTCCCTATCACGGCAACTCCTTTAAAGAATAACCTGTGAAGTCACATATAAAAACATGTGTAGAGTTGTGATAACAGTCCTCATGTATATGGCAGGCTGTCAGATAAAAAGGTGGGCTTCTTCTATAGGCCCGGGACAGAACTGAGACTAATATTTGAAAAGTACAGGGAAATGAATACCTTAACAATGAAGACTAACAGACAGTGGAAGAAGAGGCTGTGTAAGGAGGTAAATTGCCTTCAGAAAAGGAATTTAAGTAGAGACAATCATTTGTCCCAAAATTTGTCAAGGAAATTCAGTAAGAAGGGATTTCTGAGGTCACCTCCAACAGGAGAATATATGAACTCTACATCATAAAAAACTTGTTTATCTTCCCTTTCTTTTTCTTTTTTTTCCCCCCCTCTCTTTTCTTACCAGAGTTCCAAGAGATTCAACTAAGATGGAGGATTACTGAAACAGAGAATATGCTTCAGTTAACTCATCTTTATATCCTTTAATCAAACTTGTTGCAATAAAAATGTAGACTTTAGTAGGGATGGCTAGATAAGTGAAAGTTGACTGTAACCATGACTTGGAGTACTAATCCACTAGTAAATGCAAAGGGTTAAGATATGTCTTCCTAAAGGACATAATTTACTAACAAGAAAAGAATGGATCTATGAAGAAAAGTTTAAGATATTTATTTTGATCATTAACTTAAAGTTCTTAGATTAAATGATAAATTCCTTTTTCATGCCTTACTTGTACACAATATTTTCTTCCTAAGTATTAGGCATAGGAGGGAAGTCCCATACAATCATTCCTATAATATTTTACAAAGTTAAAATTGTAGTAAGTTATTTGGGGAAATTAGTGTTTAAATAGATTTAGCTTTTACATTACAGTTGAATTACTTAATTGTCAAGCTACTTTGAGTTCATTTCAAATTAGTGCTAATTGGTATGGCTTTGATTTCCTCCCAAAGAAAAATGCTTGTTAATTTTCAATGTCTGCCACAATAAAGAAATATTTCAGAAATTAGATCCGCAACCTAGATTTGTGTGTGAATCCTCAAATGGTCTAACATGGCACTTTTCCTTTGTTTATGAAACACTTGCAATATTGTCATGTTACATTACCATGAAAATAGGCCACATTGTATTTTTGAAATGGAATCACATACGTGAGAAATTGGACACCAGGAGGATTGAACCCATGAATAAATGGTTTATTGTGCATGACTTCAAATGGTAAGTTTAAATGATGCTTAGAAGAAACACTCATTTTACCTCCTTTGCCCAGTTGGAACTTGCATTGAATGCTTGTTTGGAAAAGTAAGGGTAGGTTAAATTTTATACTTGGCAATACATTGTTAAATTTTCAGATTTCAGCCACCATAAACCAAGGAATTTTAAAGCTGAATTGATTTTGACAATGTGAAGTAGGACAAATTAAGGGAAAATTACTGGGTTAAAAGGGAAGAACATTCAATTGGTCCCACTTTCACTGTTAACTGTATGATCTTCTGAAGAACTTTTAGCTTAACCTCTAAAATGATGAAGAAAAAGAACTGGATTACATATATCCTGAGATTTCTTCAGAAGTTTTATGACTAAAAAGATATTTATATTGCTCATTTACAATTGCCTCTTGGGCTGCTTTTATATTCCTGTTCTCCCTTCTTAATTAATATTACCTATAATATTAATATTTAAT
The DNA here is from genome assembly GCF_963455305.1 of Plecotus auritus. Taxonomy (NCBI): domain Eukaryota; kingdom Metazoa; phylum Chordata; class Mammalia; order Chiroptera; family Vespertilionidae; genus Plecotus; species Plecotus auritus. The sequence continues at coordinate 167,597,830 of NC_137772.1, forward strand.
TAATATCTACTCTAATATTAATTTGTACCTAAATTACAAATATAAAATAGATCACAAAGTCCATATGCAGTAAATAGTCATTCAAGCAAAACTGGAAAATTTTAAGTGCAGCATGCTTGCATTGTCACATTTCACACTTTGTGAAAATGATATTCATGCTAAGTTACAAAAAACTTGACATATGCTGTATTCATTCACCCATCCATCCATTTAGTCATCATATATTTATTAAATAATTATTATGTTTTAGGAATGATTACAAGTGGTGATAAACAAAACAGATGTGGTTTCTGTCATGTGGAGTTTATCATCTAACTGTGGTGACAATTAATGGAAACTATTTAAATATTAAAGTACAAAGTGTGACAAAAGCTATAAAGAATCAAAGCTCCTAGAGAGATTTACAGGGTGAGGCTGGGGTGTTACTTTAGATTGGTCATAACTTAGACATAATAAATTACCACATGGAACCGCCATGCAATTGAGACCACCTTGTAAGAGGTAGTTTTTTGCTGGTGCTGTTTTTCTCAGGAATGACTGATTCCAGGGCCATGGTTTTAGGCAGCTTACAGAGTAAAAGGAGAGAGATGCAGCTGGTTGCTTTGTCATTATCCCCATCTACATCCTCCTCCATATCACATACGGTCTTCCCTGACTGTAGACACCCTCCCACCTCCCCCTGCCAAATGATCAGTCTTAGTCATTCTGAGGTTTCAATTGCTCAACCATTTTGCTTCTCTTCAAAAAAGCATTGTAGACCCTGATCTAAAGTATTGTATTTTAGACAAGAGCTACATAGCTCTTTTTGTTGGGATCCCAGTCATATCAATAGAGTGATATTACTGACTTCAGTTTCTGAAAAGAATAAGATGTAGAGTCAGGAGAATGAGGATCCAAATCCAGTTCTACCAGTTTCAACAAGTTTCAACATCTCTAGATAATCAAGATGGCTAAGATATCTACCTTATATGTTATAAGAAATGCAAGTAAGATGAGTGAAAACACATTTTAATTAATTAACTAATTAATTTTTGGTTAATCCTCACTGGAGGATGTTTTTTTCCATTGATTTTAGAGAGAATAGATGGGAAGAGGAGGAAGGGGAGAGAGAGAGAGAGAGAGAGAGAGAGAGAGAGAGAGAGAGAGAGAGAGGGAGAGAGAGAGAGAGAAACATCGATGTGAGAGAGACACATCAATTGTTTGCCTCCCACACTTGCCCCAACCAGGGCTAGGAATCTGCAACCCAGATACATGCCCTTAACTGGAATTGAACCTGCGACCCTTCGGTTCTTGGACTGACATTCTAATCACTGGGAATCACCAGCCAGGGCTGAAAATACTTTAAAACTGTATAGTGCTGTATAATTGTTTGCTTATTTTTCCCTCTCTCATGTAGTCTCAATAACACATACCTTTCTTCTCCCTTCCTTTCCCCCTCTCTTTTGTTTCCCTTCTTTCCCTTGTTTTCCTTTCTTCCTCCCTCCTTCTCTCTCCTTTGTCCCTCCATCTCTCTCTCTCTTACTCCCTTCTTTCATCTTTCCCCCTTCATGACTTGTTTGTGTGTGTGTGTGTGTTGTTGTTTTTTTCCCAGTTTCAACTATGCATCAGGTACTTTGCTAGGAAGTTCAGTACAAATATAAATGAAAATGATGAAAAGCATAAACTCTAGAATCAAACTGAGTCTAAAACATGTATGTATCTATGCTGAGTGTTTAGCACAGTTCCCAGCACATTGTCAGGATCAAAACATTCAGAATTTACAGCAGTCGGATAAAGTTAGAAGTAATAAGCTTTACTTAGAAATATTATGGCAGTTTTTACACACACACAAAAAAAAGGCCCTTGGGATGGATTTTGAGTGGTAAAGGGGAGCAGCAATAAGCTGGAAGCAGTGATATTTTGTTCTTAAATTAATAAATTGAATAAATGGCCTGAAGTTTCACTTATTCATTCATACCAACATTTACTGAGCACCACTATGTGGGAACAAGCTGCGCATTGAAGATATAAAAATGCATATAATGTTATTAAGGAAGTATTGATAATGTTTTAGGAATGGTAATGATATAGCTAAAATGCTGTTAGGTGTATGTGTATAGCATATTCTATATAATAAAGAGGTAATATGCAAATTGACCATCATGCCCTCACAAGATGGCTGCCTATGACCAGACCAGAAGGGAGGTTAGTGAGGGACAACCAGACGACTGAACAGCAGGCTGTGTGGGGCAACCAGGCTGGTGGGGGAGCCGTGAGGGGTGACCAGGCCAGTGGGGGGGGGGGCAGTTAGGGGCAACCAGGCTGGCAGAGGGGGGCAGTTGGGGGTGACCAGGTCAGCAGGGGGGGGGGCAGTAAGAGGTGACCAGGCTGGTGGGGGGGTCAGTTAGGGGCAACCAGGCCGGTGGAGGGGTACAGTTGGAGGCAACCAGGCCAGCAGTTGAGGGTGATTAGGATGGCAGGGGAGGCAGTAAGGGGTGACCAGGCCGGTGGGGGGCCAGTTAGGAGTGAGCAGGCCAGCAGGGGGGGGGGGAGTTAGGGGTGACCAGGCAGGCAGGCAGGTGAGTGATTAGGAGCCAGCAGTCCAGGATTGTGAGAGAGATATCTGACTTCCAGTTTAGGCCTGATCCCCAGGATCAGGCCTAAACTGGCAGTTGGACATCCCCTGAGGGGTCCCAGATTGGAGACGGTGCAGGCTAGGCTGCGGGCGCCCCCCCGTGCACAAATTTCATGCACCAGGCCTCTAGTAAATATATAAGTATATAAAATATGTGTATATAATAAAGTATAAAGATATACTTTATATACTTTTACATTTATCCTATTAATAAAAGGGTAATATGCAAATTGACCATCACTCCAAGACACAAGATGGCCGCAAAATGTGGTCAAAGATGGCTGCCCCAATGTGGACAGAAGATGGCCATCACAAGATGGCTGGCAGGGGAGTGCAGTTGTGGGCAGTTGGGGGTGACCAGGCCTGCAGGGGAGGGCAGTTGGGGGGACCAGGCCTTCAGGGGAGGGCAGTTGGGGGGGGCAGGCCTGCAGGAGAGAGCAGTTGGGGGGGACCAGGCCTGCAGGGGAGGCCAGTTGGGGGGACCAGGCCTTCAGGGGAGGGAAGTTGGGGGGGCAGGCCTGCAGGGGAGAGCAGTTGGGGGGGACCAGGCCTGCAGGGGAGGGCAGTTGGGGGGGGACCAGGCCTGCAGAGGATGACAGTTGTGGGTGATCAGGCCAGCTGGGAGGGCAGTTAGGGGTGACTGGGCCAGCAGGGGAGGGCAGTTAGGGGTGACTGGACCAGCAGGGGAGGGCAGTTAGGGGTGACCAGGCCAGCAGGGGAGGGCAGTTAGGGGTGACCAGGCCAGCAGGGGAGGGCAGTTAAGGGCAATCGGGCTGGCCAGGGAGCAGTTAGGCGTCGATCAGGCTGGCAGTGGAGTGGTTAGGGGGTGATCAGGCTGGCAGGCAGAAGCAGTTAGGGGCAATCAGGCAGAGGCAGGCGAGTGGTTGGGAGCCAGCAGTCCTGGATTGTGAGTCCAACTGCCCGTTTAGGCCCTATTCTACTGGGATTGGGTCTAAACGGGCAGTTGGACATCCCTCGAGGGGTCCCAGATTGGAGAGGGTGCAGGCTGGGCTGAGGGACACCCCCCGCTCCGTGCACAAATTTCGTGCACCGGGCCTCTAGTATACTTATATTTAGGATATAAACAATATCTAGATGTGTGGGATGTGTTTCAACATAACCAGAATATGAGAGGACTGATTGGGCATGAGTGTATAGAGGAGAAACAAGATTAGACATGAGGTGATAAGCTAGACAATAGGTATATGGGAGTCCTCCAACTAATTTCTGTTTTTAGATGTTTTAAATTTTCCTCAATAATAAATTTTTAAAAAATGAATATGAGGCACTCTCCTCCCTTTTTATAGCCAAGTGTGGGACACATACTGGATGCTAAAACTTTCTTTGCAATGTAATATTTGCACAAGACCATTTATAAATACATAGGGGATGAGAATTCCAACGTTAATGAAAGATGTTGAAGTTCTGGGCCACTCTATTTATGAATGCTTTCCTTATTCATCATGTTAGTGGCTCCCTTGATAGAGACCGAGGTATGCTTCCTTTTTTCACTGTGAAATAATTGGGAGAAGCGAGGTGGAGATCTTGTAATATAGTACTAGACAGTTTCCTCCTTCTGGTAATTATCTGGCACTTTCATTGAAGCTTCTGGAATACTAAAGTTCTTCCAAGAGAAACCAATCCATCCCTTTTCTGTAGAGGGATTCAAACTCGGAGACAAACAGTGAATTAGTCATTATGCTGCTACTACATAATGAAATAGCTGGTGTGCTATTACCTTACATGGCTTTCTCACAGCCTTTATGATTTTACCTGCCTCCTGAATGTCTGCATTTAATACCTCTCTCCAGATGTCTTAATCTGCATTTAATTCCTGCTCTAATCTAGTTTTCTCTTTTGCTCAGATTCCTAAATTCCTTAGGCTCGTTCATGTAGTTTCTCTATTCCTATAGTTGCTTGCCAAGCCACCACATTAATGCCATTAAAACTTTGAGTGCTGCATTACTATCTATTGTAGATCATTAAATGGAGGCAAATATGTGGGAGGAAACTACAAGTAGTGTTTCATTAATCAACTAAAAACTAAAGTTTCTGTTGTTGAAAGGCATAAATATTCCTTTATCTGATGATAAAAACATTCATCTGAGCTTATTCACGTATTTACTTCTTATCCCACATCTTTCCAAAAGAGACGTGAATTATGTATATTGACCATGTGGTTCATTAAAATAAATAAAAAAGTAGAATAAAGACCATTGAAAGAAAAAGCAGGATATATTAACAGGGGCTAATTCAGTTGCTTTGATAATTAAGCATAAAATTTGACTACACTAGAGTTGCACATTGGAGCTTGACAATCTTCTTTTCTATCACTAGTTATCAAAAGAACATTAGTTTTTATATGTGAAAAGATTGAGACATTTTACTTCTGTAATTTACTAGACATATCCTAATTAAACTAATACAAATGCCAATTTAATTGTTGTATCTATTTATTTTGTAATTGTCAGATTCAATTGATGTAAACTATATATTGAATGGCTTTTAGTTTCTAGATTGAAAATGAAAGAAGGGGAAATTATATGGTAATATTTGATTTAGATGTATTATTCTATGTATAAAATGCAATCAATATGAGTTCTATAATAAAAGGATATATAAAATATTATGGGAATGCAGATTAAAGGAGATATTCATTCTTCCTTGTTCATGTAAGTGTAAGGAAGACAAATAAGGAGACATTTTGGACATTCCTGCCCCAGCAGAAAAAGCAAGGCCCCAGACAGAGGGCCCAGTCACACCAAGCAAGCATCTCTGAGAACCTTCATCAAACAGCAGAGACAATTCATTCCCATGCCCTGTGCAAGCTCCTTACTCACCAAAACTATATTAGAGTGGTTGCTGTTTTATTTTATTGGGGAAGGGAGGTATTATGCAATTATAGATAACCAAGACACTGATCAAATTCAGGTTACCACTCTTTTTGCCTGAATTTCTCTAAAACCTTCCTAACCAATCTCCCTGATATTTGTCCTTGTAGGTTTCCATACTATTCTCTACATGATGGAGGAATCTTTCCAAATATCTCTCTGATCACAAAACTTGAACTCTAAATCTTTTTACAGGGCTCTCCAAATCTTTTCACAGTTTATTTTCACAATATCGCCTTGCTTATGTCTTTGTATATCCTTCCTCAATTGTATAGAGTGTAACCCAGCCATACTGATAACTTGCAGTTCTGCCAAATATGCCACAGATCTCTCAACCTGTGAACACACTCTTGCCTCTGCCTCGGATGCTCTTCCCAATTCATCTCAAATTTCCCACCATCCCTTTAATCTGGGTAACTCTTATTTATTCTTCAGGTTTCAGTTTGAGTATCTTTTCATTCCGTTATCTTTTCCCCAGGCTTGACACCTGTAATACTTATACTCTAAGCATCCCTAAAACCTTCCTGCACCTTAAATGCTCCTGAAATGCCATCATCATAGATTTCATCTTCAACTTGTCCCTATCCCACGGGCAAGACTAAATTCTACTAGTGGCTAACACCCACAACAGCTAGGATGTTTCAACCATTGTGTCAACTTCTGCCAGACACTTGGTAAAATATCTCCATGGAAGTGAAAATTGACAGTTTATCTCCTATTTTTGGAGCATACTATTGAAGTGTGTGAGGCAATCCTATAGGGTGCATTATGCATTAGAAACTAGAGGTAAGATGAATGATTCTTTCTGAGTTGTCGTGGAGAAAATATATCCACAATCTGTGTTGAGTAAAAAACTCTGGATCCCTGAGATAGTCTGCACATTCAAAGCTCTTAGTGCCCCCTCTTTACTTAATTAAGTATGGTTGCTCATAATTTCTCCTCAAACCTACAACTGAATAACCATCGAGGAACAAGAAAAAATGGAAATAGTGAGAACCTGTGATACAAAAGGGGGATGCCTGGAGCGGAAGATATGACAGATCTCATGATTTTTAGCAGGTCCATGTAATAGCCCTGGACAGAGGTATCATATCCAGTCCTTTCTAGAGGAACCTTAGGCACTAACCAGGGAGAATCAGGGAGAAGCTCTCAGAGACAGCATCAGGTCATTAACCTGGATTATTTCTATTGACCAATTCTCAATCTGCAATCCTCCCCACTGAAATGCCAAACTATTCTAATCTAGAGAGGTTAACTCTGCACCTTTGTGATTTTACAGTAAGACTCAATTGAATAAAGCTGCACAGTTGTCACGGTTAGTCTTTATTTTTCTGATTCTCATGGCAAAGCTTATTTATATCTAGGCCTTTCTCTGGGTCTCTGCATGTTTCCTTTTTGCCAATAAATAATGTATAGCCCTGTTCTCCCCTCCCCTATGCCATGATCCCTCCTGGACTATCTTCCCAGTGTCTTTTTAACCTTTTTCCTTCAGATAACATTGTCTCTTTTTAACACTACCTCCCCACCACCAGATAACATTGTCTCTTTTTAACCTCCCCCCCCCCCATCACCCAGGTAACATTTTCAGCTTTGACAATTTTACATGAAGCCCTGGGGCCCCCATGGGAGTCCTGAGGACCTCTGGGGAAAGGACTGCTTCAGAGATCTGGTCCCTTGGCATACTGCATTTCAAAACAAGATTACTTGCTGTGATCCTGAATGAGGCAAAGGCAGAAAATGCATCATAGACAAAGAATAAAACTCTTTGGGAACTTGTATGCCAATATAAATGAGGAGTACTCAATGAGAAAAATTTCTACAGATCACATTCAACTCTTTCAGAGGTCTAAGAAATGAATTTATTTTTTGTTGTTGTTGTATTTCTTGGCAGTTGACGGGCCCTCAGCAGGCAGAAGAACTGTGTACATAAACATTTCTCTGCAACTGTGCAGTAATCTGAACCGTAAAATATGTCATGCAGTTTAGTCTATTGTGTCACAGCCATTAACAGTAGCTACATTTTGTTTGAACTTCCAAAAACATCAACTGATTTACTAATAAGTCAGATCAGAATAGTTTCAAATGATGGTAGAAATGAACTTTCACAATAGAAATGTTTACATTTAATACATTTTCATGAATCCCTACCTTTTTATTACATGCACATTCAATAGCAATAAATATTGTTCATGTATGGGTAAATATTCCATTAAATACTTTGAAGAATCCTGGGATATATTAGATACTAGAGGCCCGATGCACAAAATTCATGCAAGGGGCTTGGCCCTCGCAGCCCCAGCTTCGTCCGGAAGGTCATCCAGATGGTCGTTGTGCTGTTCGGCCATTTGGTCGATTTGCATATTATGCTTTTATTATTATAGATGACTCCTACTTCAGTGCCCTTAGTTCTTCATGAAATGATAAAAGAAATTCTCAAGGGAGGAAAAAAACATTATTAGATTAATGTTAAGAATAACCAAGGATTAAATATCTGAGGGGCATGTCTGGAATTATAACCAAAGGAAAATAATTTGAGATTCATATCCCTAATATTAAACACATGAGGTAACTACCATTTCTGCCATTCCACAGATAGCTGTTGATTGCTTACCATACACTTGGTACAGAGTAAGAATAAGAAAGAGATAAAAAAAAAACAAACAAACAGCTAAATTAGAGATTAATAGTGGGGGCAGAGGTTCTTTGTGAGGCCACGGGGAAGTCTTTTTGAGAAGGCACTCACACTGACACCTGACAGATGAGGAGGAGCAATGAGGGAAGAGGGAAGAGGAAAAGAATTACCAGTGTAGGCTGGAGATGTGTGCATCAGGGGAGACTAACACAGAGAGCTTCCTCAATACCAAGTTGTTTTTGGTCCCTAACATGTATCATGTGCTTTCAACTCAATGCCTGAAATGAATTTTCCCTTCTTTTCCCATATCTTTTATTCACCTTTTTATTCTAAGTTCAGATGCCTCTTCCTCCAGGAATACCTCTCTGCTTCTCTCAGACTAAGTTTCAGTGCCATTACTTTCTCCCTGGGACTGTCTCTGTAATTCCACAGGGCCTGTTAGTTTGTCTCTTCACATAACAATGTGTGATCTAAGAATAGAAACTGTGCCCTGAGTATGTTTGTACCCCAGCAGCCTCACAGAGTTCAAGACTGTGGCAGACATTCCAGTTGCTACCCAATATCCATTCTTTAATTCATTCACCAGCTATCTGCTAGATATTCTCTTGAATCCTATTTTGTTTTGAACAGCAATTCCTGCCTTAAAATTTTTATTTTAAATTAAAAGAAAAATACTGAACTAAATCTGCAGTTCTCCTTGGTAGATGACATCTTTTCACAATAACATATTAACAGAAGACTGCTGGAAATTTGAGGGTAGTTGTGCTTTCCTGATATTTATGACAACATTTCTCCTTTATGACTACCTTCTCTTATCCTAGAAAACAACACGAGGCTGGATTATAAAAGAACAAGACAAATACTCAAGATAGAGGGGGAGAAATATTGGAGTCTGAGTCCTTGATTATTTCATGGATCAACCACGAAAGCTTCAGTCTTTTTTACATGAGAAAAATAAATCCTCTCAATTATAGCTGGGTTTTTGTAATGTACACAGCTGAATGCAATTCTATCTGATAACGTGTCTAAAAGCACGAAGAACATGAATAGGCTGCTTTTAGCTCTTCAACTTAGCCAAATAACCTTGGACAAGATATTTAGCTCCTCTAAGCCTCAGTTTCCTCATCTATAAAGTGAGAACAATAATAACAGCTAGTTCAAAATGTTGGTGTACAAACTGAATTAGATTATATAAGCCAATTTTTGAACACATTGTCTGAGAAATAACAAATGCTTACTAAAAGTTAACTATTATTATTATTCAATATATGTTTAGTAAAAGAGTGAATGAATAAGCAGTTTTTTTCTTTACACTGTCTAATGATGAAGTTACCACCTTTGGAAAAGAAAAGAAAAGAAAAGAAAAAAATACATGGCTGCAAGACTCCCATATCAACAGATGTTTAAATGAGCATTACTGATCTTTACAAGAACTTTTTGTTTTAATAAATGTTTTTATTTTAGAACAGTTTTAGGTTTTTATAGAAAAATATTGCAAAGGTAGTAGAGTTTCCATATACTCCACACCTAATTGCCCTGTTATTAACTTCTTACGTTAATATGGTACATTTGTCACAATTAGTGGATCAATACTTACATACTATTATTAACTAAAGTCCATACTTTATTCAGATTCCCACAGCTTTACCTAATGTCCTTTCTCTGTTCCAGGATCCCACCAAGGATAACGTTAGTCATCATGTCTCCTTAGGCTCTTCTTGACTGTGACAGTTTTTCAGACTTTCCTTGTTTTTTGATGACTTTAACAGTTTTGAGGAGTACTAGTCAGGTATTTTGTAAAATGTCCCTCAATTGGGATTTTCTGATGTTTTTCTCCTGATTAGACTGGGCTAATGTGTTCCACCGAGGTAAAGTGCCATTTTCATCACATCATATCAAAAGCGCATACTATCAGAATTACTTATCACTGTTGATGTTGAACTTAATCACCCTGATGTAGTGTCTGTCAGGTTTCTCCATTATAAAGTTACTCCTTTTTTCTCCCTTTCTAGAATGTGCCCTTCGGAAGGCAGTCACTATGCATACCCACACTTAAGGACTGGGGAGTTCTCTTTTACCTCTATGAGTTGCTGCCCAAAGAGGTGGGCAACTTGAATTTATTATGTTTAAATGAAATATTATGATCATTATAATCACTCAAGTTCCAGATTCCTTTCATCAAGACTATGGGAGAAAAGTGAAGAACCAAGAAAGGAAAAAGTGGATAGTCAATAATTGTTGATTGACTAACTGAATGACTGGTTGCCCACAATGCAGTAATTGGAAGTTAATGGTTGGTTCCACAAAGAATTTCAGAATAAATAATGATCTGGATTTTTTTCCTAGTATTCCAAAAGTTGACTTCATAATAGCTAGCAATATCCCCTGTATTTGAATTGTATGCATCATTTCACCAAATGATTTCTAGGGCAGCAAACCCTATGAGTTAGAACTTCGGTTTCTGCCATTAAACACACACGTTCAAAGCCACTCTCTGTGACTCAGTGTCTCAGCTCCAATATAATAGCAGCACCTACCTTCTGGGAGAGCTGTGAGGAGCACTTGGAAAGCTCTTAGTATAATTCCTAGTACCCAGGAATTGCTGTAAAACATTTAATCTTCATCATTCTTAATTATAATTATTTCAGTGATTATCAAATATATTCTTGCACATCCTATCTAATAAAAGAGTAATATGCAAATTGACTGTACCTCTGCTACACCCACCAGCCACGCCCACCAGCCAATCAAGAGTGAATATGCAAATAAACCCAACCAAGATGGCTGCAGCCACAGAGAGCAGGAGTGAGGCTTGGGTTTCCCCAGCAATGGAGGAAGCCAAGCTTTCCACCTGCCCTTGCCAGCCTAGGCCTCCACTCAATACTACAAAGTTTCAATGATAGAAGATAAATAAATTCCAAAAAAAATGGCAGCAACCACGGAGCTGAAGAGAGCAGGAGGCTTGGGTTGCCCCTGGCGATGGAGGAAGCCAAGCTTTCCTGCACACCCTGGCCTGCCTTGGCCTCTGCTCCAGGCTACAAAGTTTCAATTGTAGAAGATAAATAAATCCCAGATCCCAGGGCCTCTGCTTGGGTCACCGGGGGGCGTGGCTGGCCTACAAACCACCACAGGCCCCTCGCCCAGGCTGCCCCATGCCCCAAAGGAACCCCCACCCTGATCCAGGACACCCTTTAGGCAAACCAGCTGGCCCCCACCCATGCACCAGGCCTCTATCCTACCTAATAAAAGAGTAATATGCAGATTGACCATCACTCCAACACACAAGATGGCTGCCCCCAAGTGGTCAAAGATCCTGCCCCCATTTGGACACAAGATGGCCACCACAAGATGGCCAGCAGGGGAGGGAAGTTGGAAGGGACCAGGCCTGCAGGGGAGGGCAGTTAGGGGTGACCAGGCCAGCAGAGGAGGGAAGTTGGGGGTGACCAGGCCTGCAGGGAAGGGCAGTTGGGGGGGACCCAGGCCTGCAGGAGAGAGAGCAGTTGGGGGGTACCAGGCCTGCAGGGGAGGGCAGTTAGGGGCAAACAGGCTGGCAGGGGAGTGGTTAGGGCAGGGGTGGGCAAACTTTTTGACTCGAGGGCCACAATGGGTTCTTAAACTGGATCGGAGGGCTGGAACAAAAGCATGGATGGAGTGTTTGTGTGAACTAATATAAATTCAAAGTAAAGGAGCGGAGGGGAGAGCAAGAGAACCCTCCACTCTTTCGACTCTGCGGGCCGGATAGAACAGCCAAACGGGCCGTAGTTTGCCCACGGCTGGGTTAGGGGGTGATCAGGCTGGCAGGCAGAAGTGGTTAAGGGCAATCAGGAAGGCAGGCAGGCGAGCAGTTGGGAGCCAGCAGTCCTGGATTGTGAAAGGGATCCCAGATTGGAGTGGGTGCAGGCTGGGCTGAGGAACACCCCCCCCCCCCGTGCATGAATTTTGTGCACCAGACCTCTAGTATTACAATATTTCTGGACTATTTATTAAAAAAATTAAAATTCAAAATTTCCAGAAAGAGGGGATACTATCTTAAGAATATGCAGTTAGGTAGAATAAGTATTCACAGTTTTTGAAAAAGCAGTTAATTAGATGTTAAAATATATTTTAAAAAATGACAAATATCTTCAATGCACATATTCTACTTTTTTGACTTTGAGTATAGCTAGCATAATATGTTTGAACTCTTGATTTTCTAATTAGGTTTTCCTCTTTAGCTATTCCATCCCTTCCCTCGTGCAGAACTTAATAAAGGATCACTTGTGATTAAGACCTTTGAAACCATATGATTTCACTCATATGTGGGATATACAACTGTAAGCAACAAATGAACAAACAAGATAAACAAACAAACAAGAACTGATAGACACAGACAACACTATGGTGGTTACCAGAGGAGAGGGAGTGGAGGTATATTAGGGGGGACAGATATATGTGACAGAAGGAGATTGGACTTGGGGTGGTGGGCACACAATGCAATATACAGATGATATATCATAGACTTGTGCACTTGAAACCTATATAATCTTATTAACCAGTGTCATCCCAAAATATTCAATTTTAAAAAGACTTGAATATGACAGAGCCAGTACATTCATTGTTACATTTATTATTCATTTCAAAGCATCATGTTTCCCATTTTGCACTTTTGTGCCTAAAGTATTCTAAATTTGATCATCTGAGAGCTATTCTCAAATAGTAGACATTTTATGGGAGACTGTTCTTGGCTTGCCTGACTTTTGCCATTAGGATCACCATAAAAACAGAGCAAACTAAAGGTTTCTTTCTCCTAAAAACAGTATTCTCATGGAGTCAGATAGGTGTTTAAATATTTATCAAGCTTTCCCACTTACAGTTTCAACTTTGGGTTCAGCCTCATCAGTCACTAAAAGTTGTAATTTTCTGGGTTAACATTCAGTTACTAAGGCATCTTAAAGAATTCTACTACCAGTTGTTAAAGAAAAATAGGTCATTGTTCCTGATCAAGCACTAGTTTGGAAGACCCAGGGGGAAAATTTGACAGGAATTAATAATTACTTTCCAAAATCCCTTAGCCAGCTAGAGATATAACTGAGTCATCATTGGTATCAGAACACAGGCATCTCAATATGAAAGGCCTCCTACCCAACAAAGGCCTTTTATGGCTATTGAGTGGGCCAGAGTATGTACTACTTCATGTCTGGATTATAATTATTTCAGTGATTATCAAATAAAGAGGGAATCTAGAGAAATATGATATCAATGAGTAATATCTTTCTATTTGCAATGTTTTCAACTTGACTCCGCTACCTGCCAAGAGACAGTAAGACCCACTAATATTATGGAGGCTCCAAACTATGTGATAAGAAACTACGAAGCACGCCTGAACTCCTGTGCCCTGACCTCCACACATGGCACATTTTTCTGTACCCAGAGGAGAGCTTCATATCGCATTCTGCCCCCGCAACGAAGCTGTGACTTGGAGACTCTAAGCCTAACTTTATTTGAAAAGAATCTATAAAAGAACCTATTAGCTCATTTTGTAGGTTAAAAAGGGTTTGACCTAATAATCATTGTCACCAATGCAGTTAAAGGCTTATAAAAACCTAAAATGTAAGACGTTAATGGTATGTAGGAAGTTTCAGCATTTGTTATTGGTAGATAATGGGGAAGACTTTTTTTAGGTTATTGAAGGGGACCAAAGTTTTGTCACCCTAAAACGCCTTTTCAGACATCTATTTTAAGCTGGTTATTAAGAAACAAAAGACTCAGAAAGAACCCTTGACTCTCCCCTTTTCCTGTCTAAGAGATTCAGATACAAAGACCTGCTTGAGTAAGGGAAGCTTAGCATATTCACCTTAGGATGGTACACAGAAAGCGCCAACAGGAGGGTCTGTTCCTGCCTAGCAAGAACTTGCCTCCATGTATGTTCCTCCCCAACTACCTGTAAATTGCCTATTTCCTTTGAAATCTTGACCCCTGGACCCCTGTCTCCCTTGTCCATAATGGCACATAAACCTAAACTGCCCAATGCATTTTGAGTCTCATTTTTATATGACACCCCACATAATAATGCATCAGTGTAATAAACTTTGTACATTTTCTCCTGTTAATCTATCTCCGTTAATTTGATTGTTAGCCCAGTTAGAACAACTTAGAAGGTGGGAGGAAAAGTTTTGTTTTTTTTAGCTTCCCCATTATGCCTCCCCAAAAAAGCTTTCTCTTCCCAACACAAAGCCTGGGTTTGTGTCTCTAGCATTCTGGCTGTTAAATAGTCTTTCCTATAAGTCATTTGATGTCCCTGCCTCCAGATGAATCAGAGGTTCCTGATCAAAGCTGAGACCCTAGGGAACCAAGGTTGCCATAGGAGACATCCCCTTAGGGAGTGAGGTCATCTTGACACCACATAACAATAGTGATCCAACACTATTGATTATCCTGTCAACTTAACTTTTTTTACTTGCAAGGTCACTCTCAATCATGAACACACCCAAACACAGTTCACACAATCATATTGGGGTTTGACAAACAGAAAGTCCAAGGGTCCAAAAAGTCCTCTGGTCTGGGCTACTTGCAGAGCTGTGTTGGTGTCCAGTGGTCGGTCAGAGCCACAGCAGCCAGACCAGCTCCATACAGCAAGGCCCCAGAATACTCAATGGCCACCAAGTAGACACAATGAGCGGTCAGCATGGCTCATTCGCAGAACAAATAGCAAGTGCCACTGTTTTAGTTTCATTTCTATCCTTCTTATGGAGGTGTATCCCTTTGTCTGAACTTGTTAGATTTGCTTGTGGTCTCCAGAGATTAGTTCTTGAAGTCCTAAATCAAAGTATTTGGCAATGTCTGTGGAGGTGCCTAGCCATCCTTATCGCTTGCACCTGTTGGTTGCCTCACTTGGCTGGCAGCCTAGAACTTGGCTGCTGGCCCAGACTTATATGTGTTCAGACAATAAGGTTCAAACTCAAGATGGAGTTAGTTATGCTCTCAAATTCAAGATGGAGTCAGTCATGCTAACTCTACTCTCCACAGTTTGTTAACCCTTTCTGTGATAGAAACACAATTCACATGCACACACAGACACATATTCATGCACACACACATGCACATATGCCTGCAGTTCTTCAGAGAAGACACTATATTTCTTTAGTTCACCAAGAACTTGATCTAGGTTTCAAAATATATTAGAAACATGTAAACCTGTTTTTAAAATATCATTGATGAAGACTCCATGGAAAATCTGAACTTTGAACAAATGCAGTAAGAGGTCTTGAGAATCTTCTGCACTATTGATTGAAAGCCTTGCCCAGGGAAACAACCACTGCATGCAGACCTTGTGGGGGCATGAATGATGTGGGATGTGGAAAACAGAGTAAGCAATTCCAAACCAATGATGAAAAAAAAAGAATACAGATCAGGGATATTTTTTTCCTTTGATTAGTCCTGGCTAAGGGTCTCACCAATTTTTTTTGAGAAGTTTTTAGGAGTTAAGAGATGATCAATATTGAATACATTTTATAAATTATTGCATGGCCTTCATAAGATAAAGAGTAGATGAAGTCCTATTGTCCATAGATAAAAAGGTCAGATAACTCCATTTCTAGCGAGACTCTAGTGGTTGAAAAATATGTGTTGCTGTATAGGTATACACTGTGTTCCAATTACCTACATATAGGAATAAACAAGAAGTTACTAAACCATCTTCCTAGCTACAAAGATAATTGGACCTAACTGGGCAATTTAATGAAAATGGCAGTAACCTTAAGTGTTATGCTTTATTTCCTGTGGATTATAGGAGGCCAAGTGGAGAATAGAACTTGCTTCATCAGTGTTGCTACTGGCTTAGGAGAATGGTGATAGAGGAAAGTATAGAAACAGTTTTCACTCATCAGGTGTCTCCATAAACCCGTGAGTTTTTCTACCCCAGGCAGAGAGGCAGAGGGGGCATTGCAGCTCTATAGCATAGACTACACATTTTTTTTTAAGTTGAGGAGTACTGAGCTATCACCAATTGCAAATTTGAGAAGGTCTGTGGTTTAACTCCAGCCATAACAAAAATATGAAACTCTATATGCTACAGAAAGAATTTAGTGAAAGCAGAAGTGATTTAAGAGCTATGTCAAGACACCTCTACCTAAAGGATTTAAGATTGCAGCCAATAGACTTTGGGTGATTTACATTTGATTTGGAGGTACACAAACTCCACCCTTGGTACCAGTGCTAACACCTCCCTTGAAAGACAAAGGTGAAGTTTCTGCTTCAAGCAATTTGAAACCATAATGATTTCATTTTATTCTTCTTGGATATTATTCACTGGGGCGAGAGTCACAGGCAAGGAGAACAAGAGTAAAATATCCTGAGACGGGCAGTTTCAGTGAAGTGGTTCCAACAATGAGCATTCCAGAGATCTCATGGCAAGTCCTATTATTGTGATATTTCCTGCCCAATAACAACTTTGGAAAGTCAATGCATGCACTGAAACCACTGGCTGTGAAACTCAACCAGAGGTTCCTCAATCTCTTTCTGACCCTCGGCTGAGCAGTTTAATCAAATGTATCAAAACAGGTGACTGCAGTTCCCTTTTCCTTCTGAAAATAATGAGCCCAAGAGTCCGTGAATTCCTTCAACGTGGGCAACACCTCCTCCATGGAGGGACATCTCCTTCCAGCTGCTTTTAACCATTTGAAATGGACTGAACACAGCCTTTGAGGGATAATAGCCCCTCTTAGCATTTTGAACTGTGCACAACTTGCAATGGCGCATGGTATTTCCTCTCAGTGTTTCACACCACTCTTCACTAACCATCCAGGCAATGTAAACAGGACATTGCTTCCCACTCCCCAGAGCTTGTAATGTTCACTTGTTTGCATGACACTTGCCGGGTAGCCTAATTAATTATCTGTGGGCAGCAGATTACATGCGGTCACATTAGTCACTGCAGTATGCACCGCCTGTGCGGACAGTTACTCTGAAAATGTGTGCTGTGGGAAGTGGTGGCAAAGGGGGCTGTTTTGCTCTTTAATGTTTGAACATTTAGTATTTATGTTTTACTTGACTGCTAAAATTTAAAAATTTCCATAAGCAAATGTAAACATAAAACCTAGTATCTGAAGAACAATTTAAATTAGAATCATGCCCTAATTAGAACAAATTTCTGAAAGGCAAATAGCAGTTGTTTAGATTTTGTTCAAAGGCAGTATCAGCATCCAGACATGTTCATCATTCAGGCTTCCCTCATCATCAGTGCTTCCTTCATGGCGACATGCCAAGGAATATTCTTTGTTCATTATAAGTTCTTCAGACAAGGTTTCCTAAGGGCCACCTATGATCTGAGAATGTTTATTATAGGGATTCAGCTCATGAAGTGTCATTATAGCCCCCAGTCCCCTCTCTCCTACAACATTATATTTCTTTCTACTTACTAGTACATCTCAAAGATCAACTGGTTAAATGTTTTCACACTCATTCCAAGTAGGTTCTTTTTCTCTTCCTTTTTGCTATTTATTAATTTCTTTTTATTGTTGAGGATATTATAAATGTCCCCCATTCCCTCCCCCCTTCGCTCCCCTCCACCTGGCTCCGGCCCCACCCCAGGCCTTCACTGCACTATTGTCTGTGTCCTGGGCGTTGGTGGTACAGTGGTGAGCGTAGCTGCCTTCCAAGTAGATTCTTCCATGTTAGATTCGACAGAAAGGAAATCCATTAAACGTTTAGGGTGCAAATGCACAAAGAAACAAGCAAAGACCATCAGCCCTCACTCGGGCCTAGACCCCTGCTAATAATTTTATAATATGGGCCTATTTTGTGCTTCAGACAACAGGAGCCTCGTAGAAGAAAAGGCTTCACAAAATGACACCGTCATTCTGATAATTAGAAAGAGGGACCAAAGCTATGCCAGCATAAATAACTCTGGTGATAATTATTTAAAAAAAAAAAAAAAACTTTAAAAAAATCTTCTTCCAATTGCACATGCATTTCTGACTTTTTCAAAAGGTTAGAGCTCTGTGAGATCTGGAATCAAAACCTGATGTGACCTACATAAAAGAAACGCTGATTCCCTAATTAAACCAAGCTGTGGCTGCAGGCTCTGCGAAAAGCTGCCAAAAAATCATCCAATCAATCTTTCGACTATCCTCCAGGAATGTGGCGAGGAGGGTGGAGAAGAGGAGGAGGGCTGTGAGGATGCTGGGGAATGTTCTCCTGCATATCCTCGCTCCACGCTCCACGCCTAGGGTCCTGCTTTTCCAGCCCATAAGCCGAGGATGGAAAAGCTCATGTGGAGGTGGGGGCTGGGAAGCCAGCGGACCTGCAGGGGCTGAGGAGAAAAACAGACTAAATGTTTTAACAGCTGCCCCTTTTTTTTCTTCACCTATTTTGCCCAAGGATCTGATTTCCCTCGGAAAGGGTGGACTTTCTAGGGGCCAAGGGCTCTGCTCAGCAGGACCTGTTTACTCTGAGAGGCAGGCTCTTTCCCTCTTTATATAAGTGTTTGCTTTTGAGGAGAAGAAAGGGGTGGTGAGAAGAGAATGGAAATTTTACAGAGTTCATGTTCAAGCAAAACCAGTTGAGAAAATGCAGTCCATCTGAATTTTAAGTAGAGACTGGCAACAAGTGAAGAAGAGAAGAATAATCTTGCATTCTTCCTCCTGACTTTTTGGCAGGGAGATTGTTCTTCAGGAAAGACGGAATGCCATTCCCATGCAACTTCCTCTTTCATTCCAGCTCCATGCTGATGCAGAAGGCATGTTCCTTTAGAAGGATTAGAAAAATACTCCAGCTGCTTAAACTGGAGGCAAATAATTTGCAGAGAAGCAATAAAACAAATGGCAAGGTTGCTTCCTGTGAGCCAAACATGTGGGGCAGCCAATATCAGATAATGGGTAAATTCTATGTGAAAAGAGCAGTTATTTATTGTCTTTGCTGACAGTTTTTTAATCTAGCATTTGGGCTTTGCTATAGAGCATTTCACCACCCAGAACATTTCATGGTAGATTTCTCTCTCCCTGACTTACTGCACAATGGTCATCCATTTAAATGTGTCTGAGCATTAGTAACACATATGTTGGTTTATTCCAACAGACACATAAATTCTTTTGAGGAAGTGGAGCAACCAATTGTAAATCTTAATAACAGCCAATTGTCAATTATTCAAGCAAATGTTGGAAGGCCAGACAAAATTTACCACTTGCCAGACTTTATTGCAGTTTGTATTCACAACATGCATTTCTGCACCACCCTGGCTCACCCCTACCAACCAGCTAGGCTGCTGCATTTTTCAGTTTCATGCTCACACCACCGCCTCTCCCCTCCATTTACCTCTCACCCATCTCATCTTGAGTTTCTAAGCTCCTGTTCTGTCTGAACATTCCCACTCTAGGCTCACTTTTTGCAAAGGTGTCCCTGTGTCATCACTGTCCCACTGCCAGATCTAAAACCTTGCATCCCTTATAGTCAGCCCCATACCCATCCATGCTTGAGTTCTTTCTCTCTCAAATTGTCCTGTATTTGGCTTGTTGCATCCTATTTCTTCAGATAGATTGCAAACACCTTGTGAAAAAGAACAATAGTTTGTATTTCTTTCTAAAAAGTTGAAAAATCCTTTTGCATGGTGCTAAACTTTACAGTTTTCTAAAGACTGTCCCAGTTCTAAGAATGAAAGCTTCTGGTCCATATACCAAAAGGTTGTGGGTTCTATTCCCAGCACATGCCTAGGTTTCCAGTTTGATCCTGGTTCGGGCCTATACGGGAGGCAATCAATCATTGTTTCTCTTTCACATCGATGTCTCTCTCTCTCCCCACCTACCTCTCTCTAAAATCAATAAAAACATCTCCTTGGGTGAGGCTTAAAAAAGGGCGGGGGGGAATAAGGGGGTAAGGGAGGCTGGGGGAAGGTCAATGGGGAAATAAAGGAGATATATGTATTACTATATGTAATACTTTAAACAATAAATAAATAAATAAATAAATAAATAAATAAATAAATAAATGAAAAAAAATAAAGTTAATGAGCATTAAAAAAAAGGGGGGGTGTGGAATGAAAGCTTCATGTCCCAGGAAACCTCTCAGTCCTTGACAAACTGAGTGTCTGGTCACCTTTTCAGTTAAGCATAAATTTAAAATACAGAATAAGAAAATTGTGATTGGTAGTGGAAACATTGAACAATTATAATGTTTTCATTAAGTTAAAAAACCAAGAGTGGTCATTAAATAAATTAAATTATGGCAAAGAAGTACACTAAATAGTGAGTATATACTATGTGCATAGATCTATTACACATGAAACATATCTAAATGAGAGAGAGAAAAAGGCATGATTAATATAAACTACACGGGCAGATGGAGTATTGGTTTGTGTTAAGCTCAGAATTCAGTCCTTTCCTCTATTTATTCTATTTCTCTACTTACCAATAGGAACACTGGAAGGAAAAAGAATACTGTCCTGCAGGCTTCCATAGGCCAGAATAAACATGGCTGAGGTTTCTACAGCTTGCCTAAAATTAGTCATACTCTTGAGGGTTGAGCACTTTAGCCTGCATCTCAATGCTTTGTCTATTCTTCTGCTGCCTTAATCTTCATGTTTTTGAGTGCTGTGTTGCTGTGAGCTTGCTGGGTATACGTTAGTCTCCAGGGCCTGTTCAGAGCTTTTATAAAAGCTCCCAGAACATGAGATGTTTTATTTATGGTATTACTCTGTGAAGTTACCTAAGCTTAGTGGATTTGATTAATTTTTCAGTTATATAATCAATAATAGTAGTATTATCATATATAATAAAAGGCTAATAGGCAAATCGACCAAATGGCAGAATGACCGATCGATATGATGTGCACTGACCACCAGGGGGCAGACACTCAATATAGGAGCTGACCCCTAGTGATCAGTGTGCTTCCATAGAGGGAGTTCCGCTCAGCCAGAAGCCAGGCTCACAGCTGGCAATAGCAGCGGTGGTGCAAGAACCTCTCCCACCTCTGCAGCAGTGCTAGGGATGTCTGACTGATGGCTTAGGCCCACTCCCCACGGAAATCCGTAGTCAGACATCCCCCAAGGGCTCCTGGACTGTGAGAAGGCACAGGCCCGGCTGAGAGACTACTCCCCTGCCCAAGTGCAGGAATTTCATGCACCGGGCCTCTAGTCATCTTATATATGTCAATGTTTTAGCAATATAATAAATTTGTTAAAAGATTAATACATTCACTAAACTTTTTAAATGATTCCTTTTTAAGAAATCCTACTGGACCATCAGGAAGGTGTGGTGGAGATGGGCAGATGCAGACAAATAAAGACACTGCCACAATCCTCAAGGGGCTCATTCTTGGGTGGAGGAGGTGGGTGAAAACACCCACATGGAATGGAGCCCAAGGCAGGATGGGAAGATCACTGTGAAGGTCTGACAAGAGATATGAGTCGTAGGTTGAAGATTAATTTTGGCTATCAATCTTGGAGAAAAGAAAGAGAATAGCTGGTTAGACACCAAGAAAAAGGCATGTATGACAAAGAGAACCATGCAAATATACGATGAATGAAGGTACAGAAGTAAGGGGACGAAAGACGTATGCATACAATGATAGTAGACAAGCAAGGGAGTTGAGAATGTGTGAAAGACAGAGGGACAGCACTGTGAGAGATGGACTTGGAAAGGTAGGTCAGGTCTACAATCAGAGTCAGAGAAGGTGACTCATGTTAACTGAGCTTTCACTGGGAGGTAGACACTGCACTAGGTAATGTACAGAAATCATTTCATTCCGTGCTTATTAAACCCTAAAGTAGTTATTTATTTTTAAAAATATATATTTTATTGATTTTTTTACAGAGAGGAAGGGAGAGGGACAGAGAGTTAGAAACATCAATTAGAGAGAAACATCGATCAGCTGCCCCCTGCACACTCCCTACTGGGTATGTGCCCGCAACCAAGGTACATGCCCTTGACCGGAATCAAACCTGGGACCCTTGAGTCCACAGGCTGACGCTCTATCCACTGAGCCAAACCAGTTAGGGCCTGAGGTAGTTATTTAAATCCTAATTTTACAGATGACAAAACAGGCTAAGAGAAGAAAAATAACACACCCACATTCACACAGCTAAAAGCCAGGACCCAGACCCAGATCTGTCTGGCTCAAAATTTAAAGTAAATTGAACTCTTTCCATTTGCCCTACATGGTATGAACTTAATTAGAAATGTAGATCGTTTCTAAAGATCTGAATAGGAAAATGAAACAACAAGAGAGCTTTCTGGATTCATTGTATGAGATTTATTGACAGGTGCTGAGACTAAAGATAAAGGGGCAAAGGGTAATAAAGATCAGAGAACAAAGCTAATAACTGAAAAAAGCAAAAACACTGGAGAGCTATTTCAGATGTGGACCCTACATAGCTAAGCCACTGAGTTTATTGGGCACAGTCATGAATGATTCAAAAAAAACAAAAGAACAGAGCCTATGAGAATATTGGTGTCACCTGTCATAGTCATAGTTTATCTGCCTTACTAGAATATGGACATATTTGTATATTTTTTAAGTACACAATCATTGTTAGGAAAATTACTTTGTTTGTTAAGAAGCAGAGCATTACCTTTCAATTTAACAGTCATTTGAGCATTTATTTTGTGCAAGACTGTAACTTAAATGTATTTCATCCATAGTGAATAGTACTTTGTATAGATTTTACCAGTTATAATGATAGGTTTAATCCAGTTGGGAACCATGTAGCTCATGAAATGCCTGGTTTACATAAAAGAGGGTAAAACCTGTGACAATGGATTCAAGAGCTAGTTGTTCATTAAAGACCAAAAACATGACATGACTTATTATCTATTTTGAAGGGGGTCTGAAAAAGGTTTTTGATCTTGTCAAAGAAATTTGAAGAGCAATTCATAATAGAATAATACAAATGCTTTAAAATTTTTAGCATATTGGAAAGATACAAATGAAAAAAAGATTAGAACCAAAATTATAATGAATAAACTAAGTCTGAATGCTGGAAGTGTCTTAACATTGAGAACTCTTTATCCTTTAGTAGAAATCTGTCAGGATAGTTTTAACCTTTGCAGCACTTTGCAAGGGTTTGAAAATATATTGGATAAAGCAGTAGAAATAATAATCACAGTACAATGCTCCATCTGACAAAGAGCAGATGGCTGGAGTGGTCTCTAGCAGGTGCATGCCCTTCTCTATTACTGTGCAACGTTTACATATAGAAATGATGGTCTTTTCTGAAGCCTAATCATGTTGATGGTAGTGATAATAACTGTAATTTATTAAACACCAATTATATGGTAGGCGCTGTGCTAGCTACATCACTTAGATTTTCTCGTAGAAATGGTCCTCTGATGAAGGCACACTGTTTCCATTTTACAAGGTAAGAACATGAATGTAGAAGCTTCAGAAATGCTCCCCATGTCACACAGCACAGAAAGAGGCATATCTGGAATTCAGGCACCGGCCCATCAGGCTCTAAAACCGC
The DNA here is from genome assembly GCF_963455305.1 of Plecotus auritus. Classification (NCBI taxonomy): domain Eukaryota; kingdom Metazoa; phylum Chordata; class Mammalia; order Chiroptera; family Vespertilionidae; genus Plecotus; species Plecotus auritus. The sequence goes on from NC_137772.1 coordinate 167,621,397, forward strand.
AGTCCCTGTTGTACTCCAGTAGCTCTCAGTCCTAGCTGAACATTAGGATCCCCTGGAGCTTCTACAAAAATGTCAATGCTCAAGCCTCACTCCTAGAGAGTCTGACTTAATTGGTTTGGGGTGGGCTCAGGCAGAAGTATTTGTTTTAAAGTTCCCTGGGAAGTTATAATGCACAGTCAGTGCTGACAGTCACAGTAGTGAACCATATACCATCACCCAAGCGTTATGAATCTCTGGGAATATAAGTTGAAGACAAAAAATAACCTTATGTCCACTCCTTTCACCTTCCTTCCCACCCACTATACAACTCAGTTTCAGATGACTGCTCTCAACCAAAGGTTTTTTTTAACTATTCAGTTTAGATGGAATAGACTATAAAGTTGCAGATAACAGTCAAGCTAAGTCTTGGCCTCCAAAGGAAAGATTAGGGTACTAGGCATCAAGTCTTCATTGGTGAAGCATCTTCAGTATTTTTTGACAGGATCCTAGGCAGAATTTATTCTGTATAGGAAAAGCACAGCAGTTAGTGTCTATATGTCATTTTTTAAAAATTTTATCTTTATTGTTGAAAGTATTACAGATGTCCCCTTCCCCGCATTGATCCCCTGAACAGACTGACGATTCTCTATGTCATTAAAAACAAAACAACCCTTAAATCATAAAATATGTCTTATATATGTCTGAATCCTCTCTCAGCCTTACACTGCAAGAGATGCAAAACCATGAACAAAAGGCTGAGGAGAGAGGAGAATGACCAAGAGGATCCACTAACAGGTGGGTCAGAAAGACAGTAGCAAGAGGCTGGGGAAAGGCCAGGACCCCAGGGTTTTAGGAAGAAGTGACTATACCTGCTGGTGCCAGCACTGTGCTGAACTTTCCTTCTGTTCTAGATGGAAAATAACCTATTATGGATATTTCCATTTAAGTGGGCTTTTAAAAATAATTTTATTCTTCCCTAGCGTTGGAGGCATTGTCTTTATTTACCTTGTTCCCTCATCAGCCTCCCTGCCCCCCCATTCCCTTTTAAACCCAAACCACAAACACACCCTGTACAAATGTATGCATTTACTAGAATACAAGACACACCCAGGCCGATGAAGGAATGGAGAGACAGAAGCTATGAATGGTTTCTTAGTGCTTCACAACAGGCCTGGGTCTGTCTTCTGCATAGGTCCTCCCTGTCTGCCAGGTGCGTGAAGGAGAAACTCCAAACTGGTGGCCTCACTCCCAGACTCTGGCAGTCAGATAGAGGAAAAAAAAAGTGATGCATGCCAGAAGACAAAGAAAGTATAAACTTTTTCTAATAACAGGCACAACTAAAATTCCAGGAAACATGACAACCCCCCACCCACCCACTGGGAATTTCTTTATCAGGAGAGAGCTAGATAGTTGAGTCACGTGGGCTTAGACCTTATGTGGAGTTGCTCAGGAGGAAAGCAGGAGCCAGAGATTAGGAACATGAAGTTTGGAGACAAAGTCTTATACTCAGACCCACTTTTTGTCATTTATCTGCTATATGGCCCTGAGAAATTTATTTAAATTCTCAGAGCCTCATTTTCTCATCAGTAAAATGGAAATGGAAACATAACATCCTTTAATGGTTTAATGCTTTAATGGGTCGATATGAAGATTCAGAAAGCTACGCCTATAAAACCCTTAGCATAGTCCCTGTTCATTCGTGTGAAACACACTTATTGAAAACCGAACCGAGCCAGGCATGATTTTAGGTGCTTAGGGTTTAGCCGTGGATAACACAGATATAAAACCTTCCCCTGGTGGTGCTCACACTCGAGCAAAGGGAGACAGCAATAAACAAAGCAAAGAGTGCCAAACAATGAAGTGTATCCTATGTCAAACATATAGAAAGCTTTCAGTAAATGCTATTGATAAAAATATGTAATACCTCAATATATCAACAAAAGGTAAAAACGTGAAGTAGGTTTCACATAATCCCATACATTATAGAAGCTTAAGTAACAAATATCACATCTCTGAACTTTAAGAAAAATGGTTGAGCCAAAAATCCAAGGTTCAGTAATGTTGAATCAGATCTTCAATTGACGTCATACAAAGGAACCACATGTGCAATCACGCTGAAGCTGTTCCCCAAAGCGTATCTGACTCTCTGGAGTGAGGCCATCGGGAACCAATCCCTAACTCTAAACAACCCCATCACTATTTCTGCGTGAGCCGCAGACAGATGTCAGCAGTGTATGCTGTGTGTGTTGTGTTGAACGGAGTCCTGTGTCCACTCTTAAGAGAGACCTCCCAGCTCTCCAAGGCCCTTAAAGCTTTATCACATCGGCTAGCGTTACCTTGTCTCCATCACCTCAGCAAATGGATGAACATTGAACCAAACACTACCCTAATCTTTTGCATGACTCTGAAAAGCCCCCTTTGTGAGCTAATTATAAACAATATAGTTTCCATTGAAAAATCAAATGTTATTGTTTCCACAAGCAGACTGTGTGAACGCAGCTGATTCCCTATAGAGTCAGAACAATGTTTATGAAACGAAATGACCCCTAAAAAGCCGTGGTTCAAGGCATCATGGAAACATAAGCTTGTCATATACAAACAAGCTGGGAACTTTCCTTCTCAGAGAGCCCCTACAGGAAATACTAAATCTGCTGCTAGATTTCAGCAGCTACATCTGGCAAGCTGCAGCACGCATGCCCTCGCTGTCGCTGGCAGCACTGCTCACTTCTGGCTGGCAGAGCCCTAAGGAGAATGCTAACAACACCCAAGCAGTTTGAGCTATGAAACTATGAGTTCATGTTAAACATAGAATTTATTTACCATGAAAGTCACAGTAAACGGAAAAGATTTATCACTTAGAAAGGGACTGTGTGTCTTAGTCTTGGTTCTTTTTCCAATATGAGCTCCCTAAAGGTTTAGAACTTGACTCTTTTCCCATGTACCATATACCTGCTCCCTCTCTCTCACACACACAATATTACACTATCGCGGCTTAACCATTTACCCGCTCTTTTGCTTTCAGGGCAGGCACTCTCTCTTTCTGGATTTTTATTATTAACACTAATTGGATCTGGAAGGGGTAGCGAGCTGGTGATTAACAGTGAGCATTTAAACTCACAAAGACTTGCACTGCTAACTAGGTGTGAAGCTTTGGGCGATTTATTTAAACTTTCTACATCTCACTTCCCCCCGTTGATAAAATGGGGGCGATGATATTATTTGTCTCAAATCTCTGATGAGAGGCTTATGAGATAATGCACAAAGCATTTAGCATACTTCCTGGCACATGGCACAGATTTAAGAGAGCCTGCTTTCTTTCTGAAGGGTTGCATTGTGGTGATGGCAGAGGTCTCTCCGTGTGGTTCTAAGTATATAAATGCATTTGGACACATGAAGCAGTAGGTATATTTGTATACATATTGGTCCAACTGAAAGCAGCTTTTAATACCTTTATGTGTTGCTCACACATGGCATCTGAATATTTTTTCACCTTTGTGAATATGAAATAGTGTGTGCATAGGTGTGGGTGCATGGATTTAACATAGAATGGATGTGATCACAAATGGACCTTTTTGTCCTTTTCTTTCAAGAGCCCCTTTGAATTTCCTGGCCCTATGTTGTTGTATTGGGGTGATATTTGGAAAGTTCCTTTATATCCTACTTATCCTTCAACAACTCCATCTTTTGTTTTGCTTGTAAATTTCAGGAACAGTTGCATCCTTGTACCAAGCAACCCATTCTGTTATTTGCATCCATCCACTAGTTAGAGCTGGCTTTCCAAACAAGGTCCAGGAGAAGTCAGCTGGTTCAGGAACAATCTCTAAGCCAATGAAGATGGGCTTTAATCATTTCAGGTCATTCTCAAAGTGGTCCACGGCCAGAAACCTAGGGAAGTCATCTGAAAACTATGCCCCAGATCCCAGGTATACCTATTTTTATCCTGGGTTGCAGGTTGCACAATTCATTTAAAAAATATTTATTCAGTAACTGCTTTGTTCAAAAAATCATATTCCTTAAGGTCTAAAAGGATACAGTGAAACTTACAGAATGTTATGGCTAGAAAGGAGATCATCCCTTTTAATCTACATAAGAACTATTCCTCTAGTAAGTGACAAAAAGCTAACTCAAACTAGTATAAGGGAAAACTGAATTTTGTTGAATCACAAAACCAAAAAGTATGGAGGCATGCTGACTTCAGGTATAGCTGAAGCAGACATCAAAATAATGATCATAATGCTTATTCTTGTCATTTATATTTTCTCTATTTCTCTCCAAACCCCAATTTCACAGCTCTTTTTTTATGCTGGATTTAATCTTAAACAGATTCTCTCCACCTGGTGGGAGACATACAGTTTACACACACAGAAAAATGGTCTAACCCTGCTTAGTTTATATGTTCAGCCCTGGACCAAACACCCTGTCTGGGGAAATGGAAAACCCTGGAGGCCCTGCATTGGGGAAGCTGGTGGCCATGTGACTGACAGTCCTTCTAGAACAGTTTGGGGGAGGGGCAATTCCCTAAAGAAAAGGATGCTGGGAAGACAAAAGAGGTTGTGTGGCTCAAAATTCTTTTGTTTTGTAGATAAGACCATTGAATTAAGTCCTAAGGAGAATAAGTGACTGGCCTATGAGTAAACAGCTGCTGGTAATCTGGGAATAAAATTCAGGCATTATGACTCTTTCCATTATAAGAATAAGGAGAGAACAATACACAAGTGCTGAGAGGCTGCAAAGCAAAATTGTTAATGCAGAAGCCAGATACCCTGGTGTAATACTGACATTACATCCTGCCAGTTCTGTGTCCTTCAAAAGATAATTCACCTTTCTGTGCCTTAGTTTCTTCATCTGCAAAGCAGAGAGAATAGTGCCTGTTCCATTTTGTTGTTGTGAGGAACAAATGATTAATAAATGTAAAGATTTCAAAACAGTGCCTGGAACATAAGTATTGTATAAGTCTTAGTTCCTTTTATTATTAAACACGTAGTAAAAGCAAAGTGCTTTGCATACATATTATGCCATGTAATTTTCATACAAACTTAATAGGGCAGACATGGTTATTTTCATTTGACAGAAGAAACTGTGTTCTTGAGAGATTAAACAACTCGCTTAAGATTCCACAGTAAGGGAGGAGCCAGGGATTGACCCCCCACTTGTCTGCCAACAAAGCTTGCATTTGTACATGCTAGGTGATAAATGTCACAAGACAGGTTCAAAGACAGTGCTATGTGAGCCCAAAGGAGTCAGCAATCACATCCCACTGAAGTGCTAAGAAACAGATATAAAGAAAGAAGCAACTGGCCCAGCTCCTGGCTGGTTGTATTTCAATAATGCAATTCAACAAATATTTATTTGAACACCTACCCTATCCAAATACAGCCGTGAACATAATTGATAACAGCTTGTTAACTTCAATGTGAATTGAAAAAGAGTAATTGGGCAATTTAGACAAAAGGCTGTAGATGAAACGATAAGAGAAAAGGAAAGTGACACGGTGCAAGAGAAGTGATCTGGGGTCCTGGTCTACTTGACTTACAGGATGTCTCATGTAGAGGCGGAGGGTGGAGGAGAGGTGGGAAATTGCTAAGTACTACAATACTGTGAAGGCATCTTGACTAGATGCTAAAGAGAGGCTCTAAAGCAGTAAACCCAGCGGATGGTGACAGATTATTGCAAGGGATAGAAGTAGGAAAAGGACGATAATGGCAATACACACACACACACACACACACACAAAAATACACACACACATACAGGCACACTCCTAGAAAAATCTTGTTCCACCCTGAAAATTGAAAAGATATGAGTTGACCAGCTTATTGGGTGATAAACCTGTTTAGTTAGGAATTAACATACTTTACTTTTTTTGTAATGTTTCAAGCTTTTCCAAAAACAATTTACTTCTAATGCTATTTCTAGAAAAATATCTTGCCTTAATTTTTTCATATTTTGCCCTCGACTTTGCTGTTTTCATCGACAAGAGATTGGGCTATCACTAAACTACCTGCAATACCTATTTATAATGTTTTTGTTATGAATAAGAATGAGGAAAGTTTTGCCATATATAAAAGTGGACAACTTTTACTGTATTCTCCTCTAGGTTCAAGGTCCTGTGACTATATAAGAGAGAAAATGGATGTTTCCATGGCTCCTCATAAAGGTGACATGGAAATAAATGGGGTTTGTGGCTAAAGTATATTTCTTAACCCACAGGTTGAATTGCAGAACATTATTATAAGCAATGAAGATAACAGCACCTAGAAAGAGATTTTTTCAAACACCAAAATCTGTGCTTAAAGATGGGAAATATTCAAGGAATGAGAGTTGTAGGGTGTCCAAATAAGTTTTGAAATTAATACATTTAGCCCCTGTCCTCTCATTTAACCAACGATCCATTTTCATATGCTAACAAATGGGTCTAGATGTAAGAATGTGGTGGTGCTTCAGTGCACTCAGTCCCTTTACATTTGTTACATTTCATTTGAAAATTTAAACGAGAACAATCCCAGGTCATTTCACAAATAAGAAAAATAGAAACACAGAGGTTAAATGATTCACTTCAGATCACAGCTGGTAAGCAGCAGTCTAAAACAACCCACCCACCCGCCACCACCACCCACGCTGCCCCACAATTTTATCAGCAAACATTCTTTTTTCACATTAAGTACTTTTATGTTTCCACATATTTAACATTAGTACAAAGTCTAAAAGAAAGATCTAATAACTGCTACTCAAAGTAGCCTTTGAACTGTTTATTACCAGCACTCCAGGAATAATCAAGAAAATGTTGCTATGTGAAAAAAATATCAGGTGAACTAAACAGTGTGCTTAGCAACTTGGTTGATTGACATTCTGGCCTCAACTCCATATCTCCTCCTGAATCAGTAACAGTTCTAGGACCCACCTGGGTCCTTAGATCCCATGTTCAGTGACACTGATGTAAATTGTTATAGAGTTGTCCTGGGTATCTGGGTACACTAAAGATTTTGCAATATTTAAACAATACAGAGAAAAATACCCACTATAAATTTGACTCCACAAGTTTCAGTGGCAAGGACTGACACTTTCCTAATCAATAAACGGATTTTTCCTTTTGCGTTGGGGAAACACATAGTCTAAGAATGAGGCTAAACTTTCTTTACCTGGCAACTTGTTTCTTTTCTTCACACGAGACTCCATTTCCTACCAGCTCTCCCACCCCCGGCCACACACTTTTCACACATGTGCGCCTAATGCTGGAAGCATGGATCAAGAGAAAGAGGCTCGACCAGGTGTCACCTACAATTTTAATGTTAGCTTCCAAAGGGAAGTCTTAAAAGAAAAGGTTTTATGCTGAATGAAAGATTCGCTTGAAGATTTTACTCTCTCTAGTTTTAGAAAATTTCCTGAATAATAAATAGAGTAATTACCAAGGTCACTCACCTCTATAAATTGCTATTAAGCAGAGTAGGTAAAGCACAGGAAGCAAAAACAATATAAGGAGTATATAGAGCTGTTTACAAATATAATTTATCCTTTGCCTACCTAATGCCACAATATTCTATCAATTCATTTCACAAACAAAACAAAACTAGATAATTTATAACACCTAGTTGAATTCTTCCCTTGGAAGAGTTTATAAAAACCTCAAGTATATTCTTAAATTGTATGTGTCCATGCTGAAAAAAAAAACACACCTTTAGGAATTCTATGAAACTTTGTTTGATCATAGCATATTTTTAGGGAGTGTTTCAGGAATTTTTAAAAAGCACATTTTAACACAATGTAAAATTGGATATCTCTTTACCCAAATGACACAGAAACTTTCATTCAACAATTTCCCAGTTGCCATTCTATACATTACCAAGACAAATTCTGAAGGTTAAATTTTACCTCATTTGGAACCTGCACTTTTACAAAATAAAAATGGTCACAAAATATGGAGGCCTCAATCACAGAAGAAACAAGAGTCACACTACTCAAGGAAGGGAGGAAAGGGAAAGGCTGCTTCCATTTGTGATTAATTAACATAGGTGGCTAACTGAATTACTCTCATATGCTAATATATCAATAACCAAAACTTTCTTCTAAGGCACAATCTCATTATTTAAATATTTGCTTCATACATCAATTTATTTAAAACTATGAATTGTTAGATTGAAAAATGAGTGAGCTCTGTATAAAATATTACATACCCTTGTTCTGATATCAGGATTAATTTCTAACAGGTCTATATAATCATAACTATTTAAAATCATGAATGAAGATTTAGCACAAGTAATAAAATGACATTATTTATTTTGCCAACACTACAGATTTCTGGTATTATTCATAATAGAGAAAGAGAACTGGAGGAGTAGTTGAATAAATGATGGTAATGCATCCGATAGCATATGACACAGGTATAAACTATATTTATGCCCAATACAAAACAATGTGAAGAAAAACTTCACAAATAATGTTAATTGAAAAAAGATACTAACTTGTATGTCTACTATATTAAAGCATCATTAATGCTACATGTTTATGTAAGGTTGGTGAGATTTTGATTATTTTCTAGTTTCCTTTTTGACATGTTTATAAATTAAAATGTGTCAGATAAATTGAGAGGTAATATATAGATAAATAGGCAGATAGATAGATAGATATAGATATACATATAGATATATCTTAACAAATAGATTAACTAATAAAATTGGCTTAAATATTTTTTAACCTAATGTATGTTTTCTCAATAAAATGCAGTAGAAATTTTAAATGTGTTTCACTTAAGGACAATTTCTAATGAAGCCATGTCATGTTTAAATTTAGTGGCCATATTACGGCCTACATCAGCATATAAAATGTTTATGTATAAAAAAGATGAGCACTTTTTAATAAGAGTGGTTCCAGTTCAAGAAAAAATTTTCTAGTATTCCACTGGAAATAACATATTCTCTATTCAGCCTTTACTTTGCTGAGATAAACTGAATAATAAAAACCCCACCCAAATTGCCCCACAGTTAACAGACCTACTTTAAATTTACCTATTGAGGACCACAGAAATCATCCATTTTTACATCACTCTAAGTAAGCCTAAATCTATTCTCCTAAGCTTGCCTGTTACACTGTAAAAGAGCAAGCAGAGCTACCAAATATTCATTCCAGAATACAAAGCCCATGAAGAGTGTAATTATTTTTTTTTTCTTTAAATCTCTTTGCCAAGAATCCGAACTGGCTTAAGTATTCAACACCAAGAGATTAAAGATGTATATCCCTGTAGCTACCACTGCACACATCTCCACGTAATCACTGGGATTAACTTTCCAAGGAAGTAGATCAAAGCTTTATTTCCTTGTGGGTATCTGATAATAAAAGCCAAAGCTAAATCAAACTCTCATCACTTTTGCATCTATCCTTAAGCTACTGGTTCAAGAATAATCAGAATATGCAGGAGATAAGGTCAGTAAGATGAAGAAAAAACTGCTCTATTTTACATTTAACAGTGAGAACACTAGATAAAACAAAAAAAAAAATACAACAAACAAAACCATTTGAAGGTTTTCAGAGCATAATAATGCTAAAATAATCATAATGCTTGAATAATGAGTCTTTGCTAAAAGGTGAATGAATATAAAATGATGCCAAAATACAGATCTATATAAACTACAAATAAATCAGCCTAGCTATTGTATATCAATCCTTGGCAATGAATTATGATAAATATTTGCAATTAGCATCTTTAACTTTGCAGAAAGTTTTTTATGCTAACTGGATAATATGGGTGATTTTAGTTCCAGCCCAAGTTGGAAAAAATTGCTGCTGAATTGAATAATTTGAATTTTAAGTATCCACAAATTGACTTATTGTACTTATTAGTAACAAATGTAGGTCTCTTTAAATACATATACATATATATATAAAACCAAGTTCCGGAGCAGAGGTTTACTTTGACTAAGTCTGTGTTTGTACTCTGAATTCCACTTCTGCCCTGGTGCTTGACAGAGATCCACAGAGGATTCAAAGGGGAAGAATCTGGCCTTGGGTCATTATTATTCCTATATGTCTACCAGAAACACCGGAGGTCTCTGCTGTTAAGCACATCATAAACATTAATCCACATTTGATGAATAAACCTTCTGTTACATATTAAGGAATAAGATTTATTTTCCACTGTTTGAATTTCCTTACTTGAACCGCCATTATCAGCAACATTTGTGAACAACAACAAAACTATACCAATATTGAAGAGACAGAAATATTCTAAGAAACTTCTAAAAAGACAATTTCTTCCTCTGGGCATGTTTAAAGACTCTGGGTCTTCAAAAGATTTATCTTTTGCATAGACTAAACATTCTACTTAGTAAAAAATGACCTGTGCTTCTTAAAATCCCTTTCAAGACTCGGAAACATAAGGACCAATATTTATGAAGTTATGATGTCTTGTGGAAGAACAGTAGATTCTTCCAAACCTGGCTACATTTGTATCTGAATCTAATTAAAAGATGGTGGGATACTATCAACACAGCCCATTTTGGATGAAAAAGTATTGTTTTTATTGTAGTTTTATTGTAATGCCCTTTATAATAATGCTTGAAATGTTCAAAAAATGTATTCACTCAATCACATCTATTCTGCAATATAGTAATTATATAATGTGTTTATTTTATACTTCCAAATGTCTTATTTGCTAGTGTTTACATTTCTTTCATATTTATCAGACCATTGTTTTAATTAATTTAAAATATATAAAATTTAATATTACTAGAGAAAAAGATTATATTTCTCTTTTTCTAGAGGTATATGAATAGTGTTTACATTTCTTTCATATTTATCAGACCATTGTTTTAATCAATTTAAAATATATAAAATTTAATATTGCTAGAGAAAAAGATTACATTTCTCTTTTTCTAGAGGTATATTAATTCTTTCACACTAATGAAAAACATAAAACATGTATTTCTCTTATAAACTTTGTAAGATAGAAACATGATCTAATTGTGTATCAGAAAATCATCTTGCATTGCTATCAATTATAACTGCCAGTCTGGGGACAATGCAAACAGAAATTCAATTATTTACACCATTAAAATTTTATAGTAAGAAAAAATAGATAATCAGTTTGTGGTTCATGGTTTCTCAAATTATACTTAATAAATGAATGTACTTTATCAGATTTCTCATGGTGATCCACACACTACAAGGTCATGGAGACTAGCATGGCCTCTGGGCAGCATCTCATTTACTAAGAAGTTTAACCACATGATCATAAAATCACAAAGTTGATCTCTGGGGAAAGCAAATTATTTAATTTCTCAGTACATAGAAAAAAAAAGAACCACTTGGCTTCTCTCTAGGATTTGATCTATGTCTTAATGTTCTGCCCATTGGTTTGAGGTAGCAAATTGCTGGAAAATAGGAGCTTAAAAAAAGATAATCATATCTAACTAGTTCACTGTGCTAAAGGAATAGGAAGCAAAAATGATGCTGGAATATTTCACTTCCTGTGAAAAGAAAAAGCTGCACAGTAAAAAGGTACAAATATCTCCCAATATATCATCTTTTATGCTGGCAACTTACAAGCTATCTTTCCTGCCTTCTTGAGCCAGTAATTCTCTACCCTCCTTAAAGTCTAGATTATATAGAGAACATATTAAAGCCAGAAAACATCTCTTCAGAAAAAAACAGTCTTCCAGCCTCTATGATCATGTCTCTGTAACAATGGACAGGTCAGCCATTTTAATCACATGAAGGACAGATTTTGATGACTGGACAACCCTACCAGCAACCATACCAACAGCATCAACGCTGACAGCTACACATCACTGAGTGTTTATCCCAGGCACTGAGCTAAGCTTCCTCCCTCCATTATCCCATTTCATCTCTCAACAATCCAAGAGTACAAACTGTATTATTTCTCTTGGGAGCTGAATATCCTTTGTGCATAGACAACTTTCTAACATTACAGCTGGTATTTTGTGGAGTTTATTGAACCCCATGGTGCATATTCATGTCACTGAGCTATGCTGTTTCATAATGTAAAGTAGTCACTATTAAATCCATTAATCACAAGGGACACAAAAATGATTACTTGTAGATTTTTGCAATGAGCATCTGCTAATCATTTCTTCAAATTTAAACACACACACACACACACACACACATACAGACACTCAACTTTGTGTACTAATTTTTGTTTGATTAATTTTCATTGTACCCTTTGGATAGGTCCTTTCAGAATCAATCACAGTATAATTCCCCCACGTGTTTAAAAGAACTTTATTTGTGAGAGCTATTTTTATGCTATTTAAAGAAATGCTTCCAAGTCACTCTTTTCACATTGCCTTTTCCCATTTTCCAAATCAGCTCACCTTTGTGTATGTCTTATAACCGTGTCATTAGCTATAATAATGATTGATCTATCCTCCTTCCAGCCTTTAGCCATCTGTGCAAGCAAAACTTTCAAGCCAGACATTTTAAGCATTAAACATATACTGGAGCTCTGTTCAATAGATCTTTTATAAATCCCCAGCCCCCAGCCCCAGAGAGTAAGAAAAGTCAGGTCATGAGCAGGAAGTAATGGAGACAAGGCAGTTTCTGAGCTGAAACTCAGACTCAAAGCTGGTTTATTGTTGTCATGACTACAAGTTCCACATGCCTAAAGTCACTGGTTTCTGAAAAGAATGATGCAGTGTCTAGCCTTACAGCTGGACATATAAACCAAATTAGTCTGCCATGCCTCTACCTGTTTTGTGGTTATTAGTTAAAAGAGAAATATATCACACAATCAGTCATGCAACAGTTAAGCTCCACACACACTGCTTTCTCAGATCTGTAACTCGTTTTTTTTTTTTAAGCTCCTCAGAATAATAACTTTAAACCTGGGGGGTGGAGGCTGTGAGGGGAAGAATAAAACCACTTTTGATAGATATTTAAAATTCTTGAATTGAAGATAAACCAGAAAGCAATTTATAATGTTTTTACAAATGAATACTACTCTAGTTTTACATCACACTAATACTAAGAATATTTCACAGATCCTCTGTAAACTTCATTGATTTGCAATATATATATATATATTTTTTTTTTAATGAAGAGGTTTTTTCAGGAAGGAGAAGCCTCGTTTGCCTGCTCCAGATGTGAAAGGAGAGCCTTGAGAGCTGAATTCTATTCCTTGCTGTGCACAAGATTAATTGGATGACCTAGGGGAAGTAACTTAACCCAGCCGTGTAAAAAGAAAATATGCACATACCCACCAGGACAGGGGGTCTAAGTTGAATCCACACCTGTGTCTTTGAATCACTACTTCCCCAAAGAACCTAGTAAGACCCCATCTTTTGTTCACATCTTCCTCTCATTCTACCCACACTTGTCTCTACTGCCTGCTTTAAACTCTTCAAGTCTTACCACATTCATAAATAATTTGGATTCCCTTTCTCCTTCCTCCACCTGGTTCTGTTATAGCTGTACTGAAAGAAAGCTCAAAACTATGAAGTAGGTCCAGTCTATCTTTGGCAAATCCCTCTCTCTGCTCAGTGCACTCGGGGCTCCTTTTTCAGGCACTTGGCACTGTCATGATGCCCACACAGCTGTTTGGGGTTTCACTCTAGAGTACACAACTCGGGCTTGCCCTCCTTCGCAGGAATCTGTGGTCTAAACCTTCCCTATATGCTCTCTCCTTCCTCCTGTCAAGGTTGACACATATCCTGCACGGTGGGTGGAAACTACCACTTCAAAGGCAGCAAGACCAGAAGCAGAGTTCCTTCTTAGGAAGGCTCACATGAAATTGAAGGAAATGAGTGGGGGATAGCCATGCATGGAATAATCCTATACTGATAATGAAGTTAATGTGTTAGTTTGTAACCCTTTCCAGATAGTATATTCACATTTTAAAAGCAAAAAATCAGCTTATTTTAAAGAAATGAGTTTAATGATAGAAATATCAGGTACTGTGGCAGCCAGTGAGAGAGACATTTTTGAGCCTGGGAGGTCTGTTTGGAAGTTGAATTGGGTCAGGTCTGAAAGTATTTGAATCCAGGGGTGGCAGAATTATTTGCAACTGAGATGCATGTAGGATAAAAGACAATTAAAAGTGCTCTGCAATGGCATGGATTCACTAAAATATGAGTCAAACTATATCTCATGGTATAATAAGCCATAAAGTGTATAATATATTACATACCTTCTCTCTGGCTGGTTGCATGGCATTGAATGCTATACCTTTTGAGGACCCCTGTGTGTTGTTAGTCACATTGGTATTCAGGATATTTTGCTAGAATTATTTTCATATTTTAAAAAAGCTTTTCATTAAGATGCACAATGGCTCATCTGATTTAGATTTGTGTTATTTTTCCCCCAAGTACTAAGAAACAAGTTTAATTTAAACAATCCTATGATACCTCCAGGCTGCTGTAGCATATGCTAGGTTTCTGACAGTCCTATAGGATTTTAAAGAGTTATAGAACCTTTGAGGATGTATTTGTTTTGGCTTCTATAGACAAAGACAGAAAATTTGAAAAGTGTGCACAAAATTATTGATATACAGAGTTTGAGTACTTGTGGGATTCTATACATTAATGTGTATATGCATATGTGAAAATACATGTACATTACAAAATATGATTAAATTTTCTTTATTTTAATATATTTTATTGATTTTTTACAGAGAGGAAGGGAGAAGGATAGAGAGTTAGAAACACTGATGAGAGAGAAGCATCGATCAACTGCCTCCTGCACATACTGGGGATGTGCCCACAACCAAGGTACATGTCCTTGACCGGAATTGAACCTGGGACCCTTCAGTCCGCAGGCCGACGCTCTATTCACTGAGCCAAACCAGTTAGGGTTACATTTTCTTTTAAAGTCATTGATCACTAATTGGTTGCTTAATACTAAAGATACAGTATATAGAGCATGCACTGGTACATAAAGGAGAAAGAGTGATAATAAATCATGTTTCTTAATGGAATAATATTTTTAATATTAATTAACCTTATTATGGCCTTAATATGTTTTTTTGTAAGACAGATGGATCAAAGAGGCAGCACAATAGTAAGGAAGCATACTTGTAGCCTTACAAGTGGGAATATTTTATTCTTGACTTTTATTTATGGGAAAAAATAACAAAAACTCAATACTTTGAAAATGCCCTGAAGAAATAAAATGAGTGAGTCTACCATCTACTTTCTTCAGGGTTGAACTATTGCTCCATCTCACTAGAAATTTATTCTTAGAATTACCTAGTTCAACTGTCTATATATATAAAAGCCTAAGCAACCATCTGACCGTTTGACCGTTCAACCAGTAACTATGACACGCAATGACCACCAGGGGAAGAAGCTCCAGCCAGTAGAGGAGAGAGCCCGATTCCTCAAGGAATCGGCCTTAGGCTAGGTTGCTGCTGAGGCACTGTCAGCCCTGAATCTGGTTCACCCGAACCCTGGACCCAGAGATGGGTTTTGGCTCAATCCCTGCAGGCCAGGCTGAGGGACCCCACCAGTGCACAAATCCGTGCACCAGGCCTCTAGTATTCCATGGTCTTGAACATTAAATTCTTACCCTAGTCTCCTACCTGCAAGTATCTATCTCAAGGGAACTCACACAAGAGGGTATGGATAACTCGAGAACATAAAACTAGCTGTTGGAAAGGTCAGCAAGGAGTAAGACTGCCTGAGAATGGAAGGGCTGATATAGTCTGCCCAGAAAATTAAACCACCTTCATTTCCCCAGTGTTCATCTTCAGTCAATCTCAGAATATGCTAGGAAAGATATGACAATGATTAGTGTTTTTTTAAAGTGATTTTTAAGTTAAATTAAATTTCTGCTGATAAGTGAGAATAAAAATTATTTTATTACTATTTTTACCATCAACATACCATCCACATCAGCATCCCTAGAGGTGTAATAGACTTCCAGTACTCCATGGCTGTGCAAACACTGAGAAGCTTTGAGCCTGTGGGTTCCTTCCAACGACAAAATCATTAGGACTACAGTCCTTCAAGACCTATCCCTTGCATCAAAGTGGAAATAAGGAGGTAGGGTGGTTTATATTTTAATCCACAAACTTCCATTTCATATCTTCCATATGATCTCACTTTCCAGATACTGTGAATCCCATCTGTGATGTATAGTTTCTGATGTCTGCCAATCCATGCTTAGAACCCAGCAATGTGTAGAATATAGGCAAGTCTCTACCAATAGCCAAGTAATCCACATACCTCAGCAAAATACTTTTCTCTTTTTTATTCTAGCAATAAACTTTCCTTTCTAATACTCTTGTGTCTAGGACGGCAGAAACATTGCATTGAACTGTCCTCTTGTCTTCACAGAGAAATTGTGACCAAGTTATTATTGTTGCTGCTGTGGTTGGCTTCTCTTAGCTCCTTTCCCGTTAGGTCACAGACACAGTTTCGAAGAGAATAGGGCCAGAAACATAAAGCACTACCTCAAGGCATCCAACTGTTCTCCACCCACATGCCCCATACTCCTTAAATCAAGTTACTGCTCTCCCACGCTCTCCCTGGTTAAAAATGGAAAGTCATTTCCCAACAGCTGAGGAATCCTACTCTCCTAGTGCCAGGCCAGGCAAGCCAGTCATTTGTTTATCCTGACAAATTCTACCAGCCCTGAGATATGTAATGTAAGCCTAAACTGCAGTTTTAACCCTAATGTGGGAGCCTAATATGACAGGGAGGATTAATTGTGGCTTGGTAGAGTGGAAAGAACACTGGAACTAAGAGTCAGAAAAACTGGGTTTCCCCTGCCAATTCTGTCCATAAATCTACATTCAAGCCAATTCACCTATCTCTGTTTCTTAATTCAAAACTGACACTTTTCTCCAAAACCTCCAAACAATTTTGAATCATTCCTAGATGGTTTGGCTCAGTGGATAGAGTGTCGGCCTGTGGACTGAAGGGTCCTGGGTTTGATTCTGGTCAAGGGCACATGGCTGGGTTGTGGACTTGATTTGATTTCCAGTAGGGGACATGTGGGAGGCAGCTGATCTATGATTCTCATCACTGATGCTTCTATCTCTCTATCCCTCTCTCTCCCTCTCTGAAATCAATAAAAATATATTTTAAAAAATTTTTTGTATCAGATAAACTGTTTAGAAAAATGAAGATAAATAAAATTTCCTACCTACCTCAGAGGACCCAGTGGCACAGGATGGGGGCAGGGGTGGCGTGATGATGGAGCAGGAGACAAGAATTCTTACTTGGCTGGTACCTTGCCTCACTGTCTGGAATTAACAGATGTTTAAAGCTGGGTCTCAGGAGTTATTCTCCAAGGAGCTCTTTGGAGGCTCCCATCGTGTCTTAAGTCAGTTAGGGTAGAATTGATTACAATGTGGTAACAAATAACCCCTCAAAATCATTGACTCAAGACAACAATGACTGTCTGCTCACTCACCATATACCTCAAGGGTGGGTGGGCAAACAGGCTCTGTGTACTGTGGTCATTCAGAAATTTAGGTTAACGAAGGCTCCACATCACAACACATGCATCTAAGATCAAGGGAGTAAGTACTGGCTTTTATTAGGTCTGCCCATATGAGACACACAACACGCTACTTACCTTCTATTGACCACACTGAGTTAAACAGGGCAGGGGTTTATAATATTTCTGAAAGCAGAGACACTGAATATAGGCAAACAGGATTACTACTACTGGTCTGGCTATAACTTTGATGACATGAGGGTAAGTCTTTAGCAAAAACCCAATTCTCCCAATGCTTCTGATTTTCCAGCACCCATCCCACCCAAACTCACTATGTGGCCTTTCACCCTTGAAATAAATAACTCCAGACCAAAATTTCTATCATAGCCTCTATATCTGCTCCCTGGATTTCATGTACCTTTCACCAGCCAGCTAAGAGGACCAGCAGTAATTCTCAAAATAGCAGCAACTTTCTCTTTCCCCCTGCCCTTACACAACACGGCCCTCCAGGAAGCTGGTAGCACAAATACCCCTACAACTTCAGGGGTCACACAAGAAGGTCCTTATCTGCCCCACCTTGGGGTGACAGGTACAGATTCAGAACAAGGCAACAGCTCTCTGCAAGAAATAGCCTCACAAATCTTTTTCTCTTTCTTCTTTCTCTGTACTTTCGTATTCTTAAAGCATGTGAGGGCATTAGAAATTGTGAAAAACAGTTTCTGATAGTTTTTAATGATAATTTTGTGTATGGTCTGTCTCTTACTCATTTTGGTATCTGATATCCACCATGTCTTTACTCCTTAGTTAAAATTCCTAAATTAACACTCCATCTTACCCCTTTATACTTACCATAGAGGCTGTATAGCTCAAAATAATTATTGGTCATCATGTTTGAACTATAGAACTCCTGTCTATTCTCTTTCTGGTAAAATTTCTGTGGCACCCATTCCATCATTAGTGTGGACATGTGTCCCAGACTGGGACAATCATAGTATCTGATTCCTCTGGTCTCCACGAGTGGTTGAATGATATGCATGTGATGTCACCTGCACCAATCAGGGTTTTTCCTTGTAGAATGGGAAAGAGAAATGTTTCTGACCTCCTCCAATTATTCTGAAATAAATAAAATATCTATTTCCCATGAGAAAGAGTGTTGGAGGGAGCACTGTCATCACACCTCCATACCATAGGAGAAATGGCTAATCTAATTGGCTAGAGCTTGACATTCATTAACCATGTGAGGGATGACTACTCTTAAAAACCTTTTGGTCAGAGGGAAGGTAGGGGAGGTGGGGGTAAGGAAAGAGATCAACCAAAGGACTTGTATGCATGCATATAAGCCTAACCAATGGACACAGACAACAGAGGGGTGAGGGCATGAGTGGGGGTGTAGGGGGGCAATGGGGGGATAAGGATACATATGTAATAACTTAATTAAGAAAAAATATATGGGGAAAAAAACAAATAATAGACTCCTCTGCCTGATCCTGTGGCTTGTTTATGGATATCTAAAAAACATAATGGTCTCTTTTTCTTCTTTTTGCTGCGATGCAAAGTTAGGGTCCATAAAATCTACTTTCTAGAGATAAGCCTGACCAAAATATCTCACTTTTTGTCTCTTTCTGTCAGCCAAGGAATTCCTGAGGTTCACCTCTAGTCCTCTGTGAAGTTGGGTAAATATGTGAGAAGGGTTTGTTCTGTAGAACAAAAGTGGCTATAAGACTTAAAGTTGAGAAAGAAGCTATTGTATTATCAATCTATTGTTTTGGAGTGGTTGACTTTATGCATTGATCCCAGTTGTCCTAACTGTTTTATTCTTTCAGTTAGATTTCAGGAAGATAGGAGGTCTGAGTAACTGGCTCAGAAAACCTCTAGCACCAGAGAATTTACTATCTAGAACTAGAAGATAAAAACATTTCTTCTCAGATTGTGAAGCTGGAGGAATGTAAGCCTGAAATTCCTGCTGCACATGGAGAAAATCCAACACACACACAGAGAGGCAGAGACTCTCAAAGGTGATGACCCTCATGTTTCCATTATCCCCAAGGCCAACTCCATGCATTGGAGAACTGCATTTGGGTTACAAGAACCATTAAGCCACCCTTATTTGCTCATGCTAATTTGATTTGGGCTTTTTGATACCAGCCACTAAAACAAAACAAAACAAAACAAACACCTCATTGATATAATCCTTGACTGCTTTTTAAGATTATCGACCACTTTCTCTGTACTTCTTCAGTGGTCTACTTCATGGTGCTATTCAATGGACATTAAGAATATCATTTAGAGCCAAACTTTACTGGAAAGGATAAGCACTCAGCTTTGCCAAACACTCACTTACTGACATTTCTTAACTGGTAAAAAATTAGAATAAGTATATACACATACTTTGAAAAAGAAAATGGAAAAACAAGGAAGACCTAACCACCTAGCTCACAGCTGTGCCTCATATCACCAGCACTCAACAATAGTTGGCTCCATCAATCCTTTTATCACATTGACTTCTTGAAAAGAAAAATGTTTGTAGTTTAGAACTAAAGCCAAAAACCCTATTTATGCTAAAGCACATTTTTCTAAGTGTTCACATGAAAGAGAAGAAAACTTATATCAGGAAGGAAAGAATCATATGGATCTTTAGTTACCATAGAAAATCATTTTATAATCCATTCAGAATGGTCTTATCTTCTTTATGTTGCACACACCCTGTGTAAAATCATAAAATCATTATATTTGATTAAAAAATGAGAAATCCTAAGGGTTGTTATCACACTGAATTTTTTCACTAGGAAAACCTGCATAATGTTACTATATATGGCATGAGTCTTTCTGCAATTATGATGCATTGAGAAAATATGTAGTATGTGGTGATTCAATCTGGTACTAGAGAAACACAGTTATAAGTGGCAAGAGGAGGGGAGGCTGTACACCAGGACATAGAGATATTATTTTAAATCAAGTGTTTAGATGTGGGAGAAAGAGTATAGAAAATGAGTTTATGTAGCTCTATTTCTTTATTTTTATATTAGCTGAAGAGTATCAAATCACAAAACGTCAATGCTTTGATGAAAACTGCCTAGAATCCTGTGGATGAATCCTGTGAAAACCATTACCATGGGTTGTAGGTGCTTATTCTATCTCAGGTCCAAGCAAGAAAATAAATAATGTACATATAACATACAATGACATTCCGATGGCTGTACTTCCCTCAAGGCACTTTCAAGCGCCTGTTGCTATGTAGTGTATGTTTTTTTGTTTGTTTTTGTGTGTGTGTGTGTGTTTTGTTTGTTTTTTTGTTTTTGTTTTTTTGGTCTGGGTACAGATACATTAAATAAGTAAATCATTTAAGAGAAATTAGCTGGAAATTTGCAGAATTTTATAACATAGTTTATGCTATATATATGCTAAGTCATATTATTGAAGGAACACAATATCTACACTAATAAAAGAGAAAGATGCAAATTGACCCCTACCTTCGCGACACCCACCAGCCAATCAAGAGTGAGTATGCAAACTAACCTAACAAAGATGACAGGTTAATTTGCATACACAGGCACCCAGTGGTGGGGGGCATTTTGCAACGCCCCAGCTCCTGGCCTCTGGACGGTGTGGGAAGGCAGAAAGGTGGCTCTGGGTCAGAGCAAAGGCTGTGCTGGAAGCCAGGGTAAGGAAGGCCCATTCTGCACGAATCTTCGTTCATCGGGCGTCTAGTTATTTTATAAAAGAGAAAGAGTACCTAGGTTGGTGGTGATGGCGTTGACATGACAACCCTGCTTTCTTCTCTCTGCTTTGCCTCTGTGACATGTTTGCATGTGTTCTCAGAGGCAGCAGAAGGCAGGAATGAACCTGCTGGAATTTCAGGTCTTCCATGTACAAAATGGGTCCCTCAACTTCTGTTTTTTGAGTCACTTGATCATATAAAGATCAAGTGATCTGGCTTCTACTTTTCATTACCATAGTAATTCCTACTTTTTGTGAAATATGCTTTTAATAATACAAAGGAGAGATTGAGATAAAAGGTCATTTAAAGTTCTTTAAAAGATACGGTTGTCAGAAATATTTCAAGTCCAATAGGGCTTAGTTAAGTGAAAAGAGAAAATAAAAATCCTAAACATATTAATCTTAATTTAGGTTTTGAATAAAAACACTGAGTATTAGACATCTCATAATATTTACCAGATCCTTTTTAGAATTAAGGCCTCAGAAAAAATACAGAGTTCATATAATACGTGGGTGGGTTGTGGGAATGTCAGTAGCCACTGTTTCAGCTTTTTTTTTTTTAATCTTTCTCACCACCAGCAGAGGAGAGAAAATTGCACTGAATTTGTATCCTAATCCAACCTAATTCCTTTCCTTTACCAGTAAACTGTATTAATTGGTTTTTTGAACCCTAAATATTAGGACAACTAAGTGGAAAATAATTTACTGTAAGCCTTCTAAACACTGTGGTTGTCTCCAGCACTTTTCATTATGAGAGAGAGAGAGCACCATGAGACTGCCTGTACCCTGAACACAAAATATAAAATTTGTCCTGTTCTGCCTAAGATGGGAGGGGTGATTAGCAAGTGGTGGTGATCTTCAAGGAAAAATAACAACCAACTAGATTAGAACCTACAATACTAATTGGAGTTACTGCAAATATAATCCCTTTTGCCATTCTGAGAGAGCATATTATTAAGCTCTCCCTTGTGGATGAACTCACATCTATGGCTTTAAAGAGGAAGAGTGCGGAGTAACGTAGTGAGTACTGGCACCCACGGGTGCCTCTCCTCTTTGATTATGTTTTCATGGACTTACATCTTAGGCACTCAGAAGAGAGAATAAAGGAAACTCTAGAATATTGTTAAATGTAGCAAAATTACTTGAAAGCAGAACACAATAGTCACCAGCACCGATCGAAATCATTCCCAGCACAGGAGCATTTCACAATATAACTGTTACTGCTAAATGGTGCTCATTTAAAAAATTAATTTTAATAAACATATTGTGGATTAGACAAATACTTGTGATATATACATATACAGTCTGGCCTTATATGTATTTGTATGAAATAGGATAAATAATAATAGGTTCCATTTGATCAGTGTCTATTGTACATAAGGCACTACACTAGTCTATCCTATTAGCTTTATGAGAATTCCATGAGCAACAGTCATTTTGCCCATTTTATAAATAATGAAACTGAGACCCCAAGATATTAAATAGGTTTCCCAACAACAAGTGTTCAGTAAGCTTTGGAACACATTCGAGTTTAGGGTGCTTGAATTTCAAATCCTGTGATCTTAAAGTTTAATATTATTTACATTTCAAAGATTAAGGAAATAATTTACTATTTGCATATCAAATATCTTTAAAAGGCCTAGTGAAAATTCTGATGATCCTGCCTAAGAACATGGAGAAGAATGCCCTTCTCCTTCATGTTCTCCACACTTACCTAATATTTCTCCAAGTGTGCGTACCTCATGAAGAAGCAAAGCAACTGCTTGCTCACAAGCTGTAATCCATGCCGGTTACATCCTTCAGCAGCCTTTCATGCAGATTTCTTCAAAGAGCAGTCTTTCTCCCACTTGAAAAGAAGTTAAAACATAGGCTACATGTTAGATATCAATTTTATAAAGTTTTATATGATGTAAGAGTTTCAACCATTTATGAATGTATTTTCTTTTTCTTCATAATTCCCCCCTGTAAACATTATAGTCTAAGAAGAGTTTAAAGAAACTTTTGAGAACCATAGAGAACCATATCCATCTATGTCATTCATTCTGAAATAACTGTTTACCAACTTGACCAACAACAGAGGCAGAGTCCAGAAAGGCCTGGATCTCTGTGTTATATTATTTTAGTTAGTTTGGAAATGAATTTCTGAATGTGGGTCTAGAACATGATATTTACTTCATGGACTACGTAGTAATGATATTCTGTTTCTGGATTACATAGCAGTGACCAAATGCAGTGCAGCTGGGTGTTCTATTAGGTAGATGATAGATAGGTACATGGAAGGAAGAACAGAAGGAAGGAAGGAAGGAAGGAAGGAAGGAAGGAAGGAAGGAAGGAAGGAAGGAAGGAAGGAAGGAAGGAAGGAAAACTAATACTGTGAGGAGGATAAGGAAGCTAGACTGATAGAGCCACTTATTCATATTTCAAATCTGAAGTTCATTCTAAATGGGATACATCCTTATTGAATGGTGAACGACATCATTGGCCAACATCACTGTAATTATCATTTTCCTCTTTTTTTCTTTTATGAAAAGTTGAATTTGTTTAAGTCAAATAAATCCTAATGGGATCCCATCATATTGATATAACAATTAGTCCAGTACTTTGATAGAAAACATTGCTTGGATTATTCTTACTGCTTATAGAAAGTCAAGTGTCAATGTCCAGAGGAGATCCATTAGGACCAGTACTACCCCATACTACTTTCCTAGGGTTACTGTAGCATGGTACCACCACCAGGTGCCTGAAAACAACAGAAATTTTTTCTCTCAGTTCTGGAGGTTAGAAGTCTGAAATCAAGGTGTCAACAGAGCCATGCTTCTTCTGAAGGTTCTAGGGAAGAATCCTTCCTTGCCTTTTTGAGCTTCTAGGTACCCAGGCATTTCTTGGCTTTTGGCAACATAACCCCAATCTTGTGGCCTTCTTCCCTGTGCATGTGTGTCTGTGTCCTCTACTCTTCTTATAAGGACAACAGTCACAAATTTAAAGCTCACCCTAAATCTAGGATAATTTCTTCTCAAGATCCTTAATTAATCACATCAATTAACACCCAACGTCCAAATAATGTCTATTCTGAGCTTCTAGGTAGACATGAACTTGGTAGGTCACTATTCAACCTATAATACACTCTCAGACATAGGCAGAAATGGTCAGCCTCTACCCTGGTCCTTACTAGTTTAGAGGGTCTTACCTGTAACAAACACAAAAATATGGCTCCACATACCACAGACACACACAAGAATATGTTTATTAAAGAATAGTGAGGACTTGCACTCAGCACCATCATGGCCTAACCTATAATATCTCCTTGTGACTAAGACAAATCACCCCAAGGAAATTGCCTTCAGTAATTGCTATATGTCCTTAGACCACAAGGCATCTAGATATGAATGCCATAAACATGTGGGTTTATGCCATAGCAGGGGTTCCAGTGCAGAAAGCGTACAAATGGTGGAAACACTTACTAGTAAGCAAGAGAGATGGTTAATTCATTTGCCCAATATTTTCTTTGAAATCACATTAATAAAACAGATTGTTGCTTAATAAAGTATTGTATTGCAGTAATGCTAAATGTCTATTTACTTCCTTTTCTCCACACTCTAATTTGTGGATTTAATTAGTGATCCAAAATGTGTGAATTAGTGCAGTAGTCACCGCAGTTTTATTTGACAGCTAAGGAACATCTTGTAACATTATACTATTGATATTACTCTTAAACTTGCATACATATTTACATCTATCTATGTAAAAATCTGACATGCATCAAGTATGATATCTTTACTTGGTGACCATGGTGAACACTAAACATAAGCATTGTGAATACTTTTATTTTTAATTATTTAAGGAGTTAATTAATTTTTTAAATGTTAGTTTTATTTAAATAATTTTTATTTTTATTTTTACTAGTTTTAATTTGAAGTGTGCATTTTAATTGTAGTAGATGATATTGCGTATTCAGACAAAAAACCTTGAAATAATTTAAATTATTTACATTCTATTTAATTTATATTTCTAATGATAATGTATTTATATTATATACACTTTGAAAATAATTGCACTTTAATTTATATTGTGAAAAAGATATAGTCAAGTTGTGTGTACTTTGAAAAATTAATTATAATGCAATATAAATCTGAAAAAAATCTTGATTATAGTTAGATAATTAGTGGTTGCACTGAAATGAAGACAAAAACACATTTGGTATAATAAATGCATAATAACTTACAAATTACATGTCTTTATTTTATTACCCCAAACCTCGCCAGCACGTCAACAGAATATCCACATCTGCACAATAATAATTAAATTCATTTGTCTGACATTTTGGCTACTTTCAATCACATTAAAACCATGACGGAAACATATTTTAAAATTATTATTGTAAAGCTGTGAAAATACAAAAGGATAAAACACTTGTTCTTACACAGTTTGTTAGCTTGATTTATAATTGTTAAATATTTAAATTACTGGGAAACCATACTTGATTATGTAACAATCTATTTCATTCATAAAATAAGAGCAAAGTATTTGATCATCTAATTAGTATTTCCTTTTCTTAAGTAAAGTGTGTGTTTCCATTTGTTCTCTTACCTCTGGCCCCACAAACATTAGCAGTGACCAGGCTTGCACCTGCTTTCAAAAGACAGGGAGCAAGTGATTGGCAGGTGGTCAGCTAATGTTCAGGCTTTCCTGTTGTATTCTTTTGCTAGGCCTGCTGAAACAAAATAACACAGACTGGATGGCTTAAACAACAGAAATTTATTGTCTCACAGTTTTGAAAGCTAGAAGTTCAAGATCAAGATGCCTGCCAGGTTGGTTTCTTCTGAGAGCTATGAGGTAGGACCTATTGTAGGCTTCTTTCCTTGGCTTGTGGATGGCTATCTTTTCCCTGCATCTTCACAACTTCTCTAGATATGTCTGTGTCCAAATTTCCCCTTCTTACCGAACCAGGACCAGTCATATTGCTTAGGGCCCAACCATAATGACTTCATTTTAACTTAATTATCTTTGTAAAGATGCTATCTCCAAATACAGTCATACTCTGAATACTGGAGGTTATGATTTCTACATATGAGTTATTATTTTTTTTTTTGGGGGGGGGGCAAAATTGTGCCCATAACACCTACATTCAGACATGAAGATGTTTGTTCTTTGGTTTGCTTGTTTTTTTCCTGTTGGCTGAACTTTGTTGTCCATAAACACTTGGGCATTTTCTGTGAGGCAATTAATGTAAGCCAGCTGGTTTTTAGGCAGAAAGGGTGAAGAGTTCTGTAAGTATGATAATTTTTCTGGATTTAATTTTGACCCTCATTTCCTTAAGATCATCAACAAAATTTTATATAATAATAGCTCAGCTAATAGATATAATGTGGCATTACCCAAAAATCTATTTCTGCTGTGCTTGACAGAGGAAGTAGCTCTCTTCAAGTTTATTAAGTTTTAGCAATGCTTCATTTTTTTAAGACTTATGCAATTACTCTTCAAGGTAATAAACATGAGTCATTCTTTTATGATTGATAATCTATTTTCACGTATCTGCATAATATGTAGTTGATGAACTTTAATAAAATCTGAAGTGAGGTCCCCTTGAGGCCATTTTCAGGCTGATTTTGCTGCAAATCTCAGTGAGTAGAAATTTAGTTAGCTCAGCACATGGTGTGTTTCCCTTTAAAATAGATGAGCTAATGAGAAGCATGTCTGTGCTGGCCTGGTATAATGGTCTGGCCTCAAATACCTGTTGTTAAAACAAACTACACACCATCTGAGACCTAACTGCCAATGATTCGATGGTGTAACATAATTGAATAGAGTTTCAGCTTGGAAAAGGTAAATAGGAAACAAGGCAGCAAGACTAAGCATGTCTGTAAATATGTCATCTAACTCTATTTCTGGAAGAAACCCAGGAGTTTACAGGACTAAACTAAATCAGATAATTCTCTTGTGAAGAAATGTTCTATCCCACGTAACAGTAAATGATTGAACTACTTATGGGTTCTACATAGACCTTAGTACAAAAGTGACAGTTCTGGTAGCATAGAAATTTGGTCTACACAACAAAATCCCAAATACTTCTTTTTAGAAGGGCATCCTCTTCTAGAGTCTTTCTCTTTTATACTTCCACCAAATGCATAATTGCTCTTCGAATCATATTTTTTCTACATTTGATTGCATTTTATTATGTACATGTCCACCTCCTCTATTTATAATAAATCACTATAGGTAGGCCAAAAATTATTATACTAATCTTTGTTTAAATTTACAATCATAATACTTTAGACAATTTAAAAATGGAGTAATAATGGAATAAAAATTTATAAATTCTAAAATCAGAAAATGAAAAAGGTCTTAAAGAAGTCAATTTGCTGAATTCCCCATTTTCAGATAACTGGATGTCTACACCAGTGATAAGAATGCCATACAAACCCACTAATACAGCAGAGAAAGACTGTAAGCCTTTGAAAAAAAAGTTTCAATGCATAATCCAGTTGCTAATTCCATACTTTCTCTCAATTATGACCTCCACTGCAGCTACAAGGGTGTCAATGAATATTTCTCTTACAGGGAGAAAGTGGGGAGCTGGTAGCTGGGTATCAGGTCTCTGTCATTGGTCCCCACTCTACACAGAAACCTCACCCCCACCCAGTCCAAGTCTTGTGAATCAGTGGGCAGTTTTCAGAAATGTAATGTTGATATGCACTTGGATCCCCCTGTGCCCTTTGAAATTGGGCTATTAAAAATTATCTTCTTACATTACTGACTTTCTTCGCAGTTACTGAATATTGCCATAGGCTCATGCTGATTGAGATACGGTTCAGGTTAAATTTTGTAGGTATGTATGTCCGTGTCAATTGTACTTGTGATTCTGCTAAAAACTTTCAAGTCTCTTTAAGAGCAAAGATTATTCTCCATATTATTTCCAAAGTTCCCAAAAAGGTCTAGTACATAATGTAATGTTCATATATATTTATTTGAATTTAGCAACCCTTAAAAATAATGATGTTCTCCATGACACCTCATCAAGGATAGTTTATTTTCTTACTACAAGGGCTTTACATTCCGTTTTCCCTGTTTTGTAAGAGTCTTTTTTATTTATAGCCAACTGAAATTTGCCTTGCTTTAATATAAACCACGGTTTTCTCATTTACATAGTCCTGAACAAAAAACACACATTAAGGTGGCATCCCTCATTTGTGCATAATACTTTTTGACTAGTAATTCTTGTTTCTACAACTTGATCTTCCCTCCATAACTCTAACATCTGCTATTACCAGAAAGTAGCTTCAATGTGTGTGTGTGTGTGTTTAGTAGTAGTAGTAGTAGTAGTAGTAGTAGTAGTAGTAGTAGGGGAGGCTGTGTTAAATGGAAAAGGCAAATTATTATCTAATTCCATTCAAGACACCCATGAGTTATGCAGCACTGTTTTATGCCTGGCATGAAATGAACACAGGCGGTTCTTAGAAACAGAGAAGAGGATGCTGGCAAATCAGTGTCCTTTCAAATTGTATTTAAAACACAGCAGCTAAGACACTTAAAAAATAGGGGTAGAAAACAATAATAGGGGCTTAAAACAAATTCCTACTGAAGTTTCTTAGGAGCTTATTAAACTGCCAAACAAACAGATATGCTATATGTTACCTATTATTTTGTGGTTAATGTAATTGAATGATAGGAAAGTATACCAGGAATTTTTTTTGTGGTGGTGGGGGGGGGAGGGTGGGGGTATTGGGTGAGACAGAGGATTGGATATTTCCTGAAAAGACCTAGATTTGTTTGATACCAAGATATGCTTTCCTACTACATGTATTGGTAATTAGCACATCCTTAAGTCTTTGGAAAAATACTGCCTCTCATTAGAAATGCTAGTTATCATCTACAAAGGATATAACACTTTTGCAATTCTCTATTAACTTACTAATTTTGGGAAACTAGGTAAGATTCTCTGAACTTCAGTTATCTTTTAAAGAGGCATGATAATATCAGCTAGGACTGCTTTAAATATTATACAAAATAATACCTATAAGCACCTGGCAAATAAAAGGATTTCAATAAATATAGGTTAGAAGGGGGGAAGAAAAATGGCAGCGGAATAGACAGACGTGTTCCGAGCCTTGTCCCGGAGCAGAAAGAAAGAACAGCTGAGGGTCGCACTAGGAGTGTTTGTTGGCAAGTTGGGGGGCAGCTGAACTCCAGAAGAAGGTGGGAGACTGCTAGACGGGGTTCCCCTGACCTGGCAGCTCCCACTGCGGCTGGGTCCCCTCCCGGAGCTGCGGGCTTGGACGCGGAGTCGCCGCCATCTGGAACCGGAAAGTGGAGCTTATCCGAAGCCTGAGAATCCACAACTGCGGCACCCCAGGAACAGCTGCGAGCCCCAGAACAACGCTCCCCAACTGGCGCAAACACACGGGTTCAGAGGAGCTCTACACTCCACCACGGAAAGGTCAGATTTCGCCTAGGATAAGGTGAGGTCTCTGGTCCCAGCGCGAGAGAGGAACGCCCGTTTTGCGGGAGCTGGAGGACCAGGGAAGTCTGTGCCTAGAAAAATCGGTGGCTGCTGGGGCTGGCGTGATCTGTGAATGTGGAAGGGGGTCCTCACAGCTGCTAACAGAAGGGCTCTCTAAAAAGCAACCCATTTTGATCTGAAGTGCAGGGACACCCTAAGAATTTCAGGGGTGTGCTAGACTTACGCGCAGCCACGGAGTGCGCACACTTGGGCTTTTTCCTCTTGAAATTCTTGCTTCTGATTACTAAGCCCAATTCATAGGTTCACCCAGTTGGGGACACCCTGGGAGACTGCAGGGGAAAGTTGTTTTTCTGGAACCTGGGGATCGGAGCGGGGAGTGACCATCGGAGTGCCAGCTCTGAGGCAGCCCACTCCCACAAACCGGGGAAAGAAGGCTCTAACACTCCCTAAAGAGGCCATAGATAAACCCGGAAGTCAATCCAGAAACACTGCCACCCAGGGGCTGAATCACAAATTGACTCTTGTGTAATCAAAAATAAAGGAATACGAATTAAGACACACCGCCTGCTTAAAATCAGGACTGGCTTACATCACTGAAGAGCAGTGGAACGCAGGGAACTGCAATACTGTCCGGACTGAGAAACAGGCGTGCCAAACAGAACAACAGAGGAAGTGAATGACCTTCACTACTCCACATTTTATTATTATTTTTTATTTTTTTATTTTCATTTTTTGCATCTTTTACTCAAGAAACTAATTTTTTTCCTCACTTGATTTTACCTTTTTAATTATTACATTTTTATTTTCAATCCGTATTATTACTACTGCTATTTTATCTTTTTTTTTTTTTTTAAGTGTCATTTTATTTTCTCTTCATTTTGTTTTGGGATTAATGTTCTACATTCTATTTTTATCTTTCCTTTAGCATCATTTTACTCTATCTCAAATCTACCTTTATGCCATCACTCTCTTCCTCACTTTTCCCTTTTCAGTGTCCTGTTTATCTTACCCCTTTCCTGCTTTAGATTTTCCCTATACTTTCTGTTTACCCCCTTTTAAAATTTCACCCTACTTATATATCTAATCTCCAATCCCCTGCCCCAAGTCCATACACACCTCTCTCTTCGCTGTCTTAACTATCCAAAAAATTGTTTTTCTCTCTGTCCTTTAGTTGTTGTTCGTTTGAATGTAGATTATATCGAATTTTTATGCTTTTTTGTGAGATTGTTTTGCTTATTCTTCTTTTGTTTATTTTTTTGTTTGTTTAGTGCTTCTGTTTTCCCTTGCCTCACTCAATATTAGTTGGTGTTGTAGTTTGTATTAATCCCCAGGTACTTGTTGCTGGCATTTGCTGGGATAAGTGATTGTTCTATTGGAGTTTTATCCCCAATATATATAGTCTGTTTCCCTTTCTCTCTTAGTCTCTTTCTTGTCTCTCTTACTTTTTTTTCTTCTTTTTTTCCCTTTTCCCAATTTCATTTTGACACCCCCTTTTTTTTTCTTCTTCTTTCTTTCTTTTTCCTCTTCTTCTTTCTCTACTATCCCCTAATTTGCCTTTCTCTCTCTGGTGGTCACCTTTATTGGAGGTTATTAATATCGTGAATACATTTCTGTTCAGTGCCTTGTGTGTTATACCTGGTAGTGCTGTATTTTGTGCCTTTAAATCGACGCAGGAGAGAGAGAACTACATAACCAGACACCCAGAGAAGAGAGACCATGGGGAGACAAAGACACAGCCCGCATATGAAAGAAAAGCAGGCATCACCAGAAAAGGAAGTAAACGAAATGGAAGCAAGCAACCTTCCAGAAAAAGAATTCAGAGAAATGGTCATAAGGTGGCTGAAAAGAATGGAAGACAAATTTGACAATATGAGCAAGAACCAAGAGGAAATGAAGAAGAACCAAGAAGAAATGAAAAATGACATTGCTGCTGTAAAGAACTCAATAGAAAGCATCAAGAGTAGACTAGAAGAAGCAGAGGACCGCATCAGTGAGCTAGAAGACAAGATGGGAAAAAATACCCAAGTAGAGCAACTTCTAGAAAAAAAAATTAAAAGGCAGGAGGAGAGCCTAAGGGAACTTTGGGACAACACGAAACAAAACAACATCCGCATAATAGGGGTTCCAGAAGGAAAGGAAGCTGAGCAAGGAATAGAAAACCTATTTGAAGAAATAATGACAGAAAATTTCCCTGATATAGAGAAGAAAAAACCCACACAAATCCAAGAAGCTCACAGAGTCCCAAGCAAAATGAACCCCAAAAGACCGACGCCAAGGCACATTATAATTAAATTGGCAAACACCAACGACAAAGTAAGAATCTTAAAAGCGGCCAGAGAGAGACAGAAAGTTACATACAAAGGAACCCCCATCAGACTAGCAACTGATTTCTCAACAGAAACTCATCAGGCCAGAAGGGAATGGAATGAAATATACAAAGTCATGCAAAGGAAGGGTCTGAATCCAAGAATACTGTACCCAGCAAGGCTATCAATCAAAATTGAAGGTGAAATCAGGAGCTTCACAGACAAAAAAGGACTAAGGGAATTTATTACCACCAAACCAGCAATGCAAGAAATGCTAAAGGGTCTGCTGTAAAAAAAAAAAAAAGAAATAGGAAGCGAAGAAGGAACACAGGTGTAAAGAATAGGAATGGCGACAAATAAGTACCTATCAATAATAACTTTAAATGTAAACGGATTAAATGCCCCAATCAAAAGACATAGGGTAATGGACTGGATAAGAAAACATGACCCATATATCTGCTGTCTACAAGAAACCCACCTCAGAAAAAAAGACGCACACAGACTGAGGGTGAAGGGATGGAAAAAGGTTTTCCAGGCAAATGGAACTGAAAAAAAAGCTGGGGTAGCAATACTTATATCTGACAAATTAGATCTCAAACTGAAGGACATAACAAGAGATAAGGAAGGCCACTTCATAATACTAAAGGGAGCAATCCAACAAGAAGAAATAACTCTGGTAAACATATATGCACCCAATACAGGAGCACCCAAATACATAAAAAAACTCCTGGAGGATATCAAGGGAGAGATTGACAGCAATACAATCATAGTAGGAGACTTCAATACCCCACTATCACCATTGGACAAATCCTCTAAACAAAAAATCAGCAAAGAAACATCAATCCTAAATGACTCACTAGACCAGATGGAATTAATTGACATCTTCAGAACATTTCACCCCAAAGCCACAGAATATACATTCTTCTCAAGTGCATATGGGTCATTTTCAAAGATAGACCATATGTTGGGACATAGGCAAAGTCTCTTCAAATTCAAGAAGATAGAAATCATATCAAGCATCTTCTCAGACCACAGTGGCATAAAACTGGAAATCAACTACAATAAAAACAACCCAAAGAAATCAAACACATGGAGACTAAACAGCATGCTATTAAACCATGACTGGGTTACCAGAGAAATCAAAGAAGAAATAAAAAACATCATGACAACAAATGACAATGAAAACACTACAATCCAAAATCTATGGGACACAGTGAAAGCAGTCTTGAGAGGGAAGTTCATAGCTCTACAAGCCTACTGCAAAAAACAAGAAACAGGGGTAATAAATTACCTAACCCAACAACTCAAAGAGTTAGAAAAAGAGCAACAAGAAAAGCCCAGTGTAAGCAGAAGGAAGGAAATAATAAAGATCAGAGCACAGATAAACGACATAGAGACCAAAGAAAGAATACAAAAGATCAACAAAACCAAGAGCTGGTTCTTTGAAAGGATAAACAAGATTGATGAACCTCTAGCCAGGCTCACCAAGAAGCAAAGAGAGAGGACCCAAATAAACAAAATCAGAAATGAAAGAGGTGAAATAACAACAGATCCCGCCGAAATACAAAGGATTGTTAAAAAATACTACGAACAACTCTATTCCAACAAACTGGACAACCTGGAGGAAATGGACATATTCCTAGAAAAATATAACCTTCCAAAACTCAATCAGGAAGAATCTAAACAGCTCAATATGCCAGTAACTATGGAAGAAATTGAAGCAGTCATCAAAGAGCTTCCAGCAAACAAAAGCCCGGGGCCAGACGGCTTCACAGGAGAGTTTTACCAAACATTCAAGGAAGAACTAAAACCTATCCTCCTCAGACTATTCCAAAAAATTCAAGAGGAAGGAACACTTCCAAGCTCCTTCTATGAAGCCAGCATCACCCTAATACCAAAACCAGATAAAGACAACACAATGACAGAGAATTACAGGCCAATATCCCTCATGAATGTAGATGCCAAAATCCTCAACAAAATTCTAGCAAATCGGATCCAGCAGTACATCAGAAAGATCATACACCATGACCAAGTAGGGTTTATCCCAGGAATGCAAGGATGGTTCAATATTCGAAAATCAATAAATGTGATACATCACATAAACAAATTGAAAGATAAAAATCACATAGTCATATCAATTGATGCAGAAAAAGCATTTGACAAAATCCAACACCCTTTCTTGATAAAAACTCTCAACAAGGTGGGAATAGAAGGATCATACCTCAACATAATAAAAGCTATATATGATAAACCCACAGCTAACATCATACTCAATGGGCAAAAACTAAAACCATTTCCCCTAAGAACAGGAACAAGACAGGGATGCCCACTCTCACCACTCCTGTTTGACATAGTACTGGAAGTATTAGCCATTGCAATTAGACAAGAAGAAGAAATAAAAGGCATCCAAATTGGAAAAGAAGAAGTAAAGCTGTCCCTATTTGCAGATGACATGATATTGTACATAAAAAACCCGAAAGACTCTATCAAAAAACTAACAGACTTAATAAATGAATTCGGCAAGGTAGCAGGATACAAAATTAACGCCAAGAAATCTATGGCATTTCTATACACCAACAGTGAACTTACAGAAAGAGAGACTAAAAAAGCAATCCCATTTTCCATCGCACCAAAAAAATTAAGATACTTAGGAATAAACCTAACCAAGGAGGTAAAAGACCTATATGCGGAAAACTACAGGACACTGAAAAAAGAGATAGAGGAAGATGTAAACAGATGGAAGAACATACCATGTTCATGGATTGGTAGAATCAACATCATCAAAATGTCCATACTACCCAAAGCAATCTATAGATTCAATGCACTCCCCATTAAAATACCAACAGCATATTTCACAGACCTAGAAAGAACTCTCCAAAAATTCATCTGGAATAAAAAAAGACCCCGAATAGCCACAGCAATCCTGAGAAAGAAGAATAAAGTAGGAGGGATCTCAATACCAGATTTCAAGCTGTATTACAAAGCCACTGTCCTCAAAACAGCCTGGTACTGGCACAAGAACAGACATATAGATCAATGGAATAGAATAGAGAATCCAGATATCGACCCAAACCAATATGCGCAATTAATATTTGACAAAGGAGGCATGAGCATACAATGGAGTCAAGACAGTCTCTTCAATAAATGGTGTTGGGAAAATTGGACAGATACATGCAAAAAAATGAAACTAGATCACCAACTTACACCATACACAAAAATAAACTCAAAATGGATACAGGACTTAAATATAAGATGGGAAACCATAAAAATACTAGAGGAATCCACAGGCAGCAAAATCTCAGACATATGCCAAAAGAACTTTTTCAGTGATACTGCCCCTAGGGCAATGGAAGCCAAAGAGAAAATAAACAAATGGGACTACATCAAAATAAAAAGCTTTTGCACAGCAAAAGAAACCATCAACAAAACAACAAGAAACCCCACTGTATGGGAGGACATATTTGCAAATGGTATCACTGATAAAGGTTTAATTTCCAACATCTACAGGCAGCTTATACAACTTAATAAAAGGAAGATAAATGATCCAATAAAAAAATGGGCAATGGACCTAAATAGAATCTTTTCGAAAGAAGACAGAAGGAAGGCCAAGAGACACATGAAAACATGCTCAAAGTCACTTATTATCCGAGAGATGCAAATCAAAACGACAATGCGATACCATCTCACACCTGTCAGAATGGCTATCATCAACAAATCAACAAACGACAAGTGTTGGCGAGGATGCGGAGAAAAAGGAACCCTCGTGCACTGCTGGTGGGAATGCAGACTGGTGCAGCCACTGTGGAGAACAGTATGGAGTTTCCTCAAAAAACTGAAAATGGAACTCCCATTTGACCCAGTAATCCCACTCCTAGGAATATATCCTAAGAAACCAGAAACACCAATCAGAAAGGATATATGCACCCCTATGTTCATAGCAGCACAATTTACAATAGCTAAGATTTGGAAACAGCCTAGGTGCCCGTCAGCAGATGACTGGATCAGAAAACTATGGTACATCTACACAATGGAATACTATGCTGCCATAAAAAAGAAGGAATTACTACCATTTGTAGACACCTGGATGGAATTAGAGAACATTATGCTAAGTGAAATAAGCCAGTCAATGAAAGAAAAATACCACATGATCTCACTCATTTAGGGATAATGAAAAACATTATAAACTGATGAACCAAAAGATAGTTACAGAGGCAGTAAAGCATCAAACAGAGTGTCTAATTACAGCGGTAAGGTTAGGGAGAGGTGGGGGAAATAAGAGATCAACTGAAGGACTTGTATGCATGCATATAAGAGTAACCAACGGATGCAAAACATTGGGGGGTGAGGGCAGGTATGGGAGTGGGGGGGGGGCAATGGTAAGATATGTACACATATAATACCTTAATAAAAATTTGAAAAAAAAAAAAAATAAATAAATATAGGTTAATAGTTCAATAAATATGGGCTAATCATTTCTTAGCACAGTACTTCTAGCATTGTAAAAACCTTCAGAATATTGGTGGAATGTCTGACTAAAGAAAAATATACTGAAGAATATACTTTTTTAAAGAATAACTTATAGAGGAGCCCCAATAATTAAATATAGAATGATTTGAGCAATAAAATCAATAACATGTGATTGCATTATAACCCAAAGAATAAAATAAACATAAATGAGTCCATACTGCTATAAATAATGATTGAGTAAATAAGTAAAATGGAGAGAAGGGACAGACTTCCATATAAAAGAATCCCAAATAATATAGATCAGGGGTCCTCAAACTACGGCCCGCGGGCCACATGCGGCCTGCGAGGACATTTATCCGGCCCGCCGGGTGCCGCTGCCTGTCCTGCTTAGCAGCCGACTCGTCCCGGGCCCGCAGTGTGCATAGGAATTTGTTCATAGTTTTTTTTTAAACTATAGTCCTGCCCTCCAACGGTCTGAGGGACAGTGAACTGGCCCCCTGTTTAAAAAGTTTGAGGACCACCCCCCCGGCCCTCTTTAATCCTCAGTCCCATCTTGAGTGTGGACTTAATGACTCTCTTTTAAAGAATATAGTGTAGAAAGGGGGAATTGGTGCCTTCACAGTGGGGAAACCTGGCAAACACTACCTTAATCAAGAGACTGAGTTTAAGCTCTTCAGTGGCAAGTCACACTGATACCAGAATCCCCTGACAGAACGTGATGAAAAGAACACTTCACATCTGTGGTGTTCTTCACAAAACCCAGAACCCCAGTCTGACCATGAGAAAAATGTGAGACATTTTTCAAAATACCTAACTAGTACTCTCCAAAACTATCAAGGTTATACAAACAAGGAACGTCTGAGAGACTGTTCCAAACAGAGGGGCTGAGAAGACATGACAACGACATGCAATGTAGTCCCCTGGATGGAATCCTGGGACAGAAGAAGGACATTAATGAAAAGCAGGGGAAACCCAAATCCCGTCTGTCTGTCAGTTAATAGTGATGTACGATGTTCATTTCTTAGTTTTGACCATGGTTCTCTGAGGTGTTAACATTAGGAGGAACTGAGTAAAAGGTATGGGAATTTGGTACCACCATTGCAACTTTTCTGTAAATCATAATTATTCCAAAATAAAAAATTCTTAAAAAAACCCTTTACATGTGATATCACTCACTCTTTTTAACTAATTTCAATCAAAGAGAAAATCCATACAGGAAAGTGAAATTCTGCTTCTTCCTCTGGTTCATTTGTATAATATTATAATACAGTGTTTAGTGAAG
This sequence comes from Plecotus auritus, assembly GCF_963455305.1. Lineage (NCBI taxonomy): Eukaryota > Metazoa > Chordata > Mammalia > Chiroptera > Vespertilionidae > Plecotus > Plecotus auritus. The sequence continues at coordinate 167,658,997 of NC_137772.1, forward strand.
TTGTGAGGTTTAATCAACTCAGAAAGCAACATTATAAAGCTCTTTGAAATCCCAAGATGAAAGAAAATTACACAGTATGTAAATAAAGTCTCAGTTTGGCCATGCAAAACTGTTCCTGGGTACATGAGGCCTAAGTGAGAGATGAATTTTTATAAGGTCTTTTCTCTAATCAAATCCATTCAGCACAATGCTGAAACAAGGGACTGAAAATTGAAAAACCCAATCAATTTGATTATTTACCATCATGTATCATGCAGTCCTAGCCAAAAGAAAATCTTTCTTGCTGATTTCATCTGCTTTTTTTTTTATTTTTGCTCTTTAAAGTTCTGAAATTTAGATTGCATTCAAAAATGGAAAGATATTGCACTGTCCATGTGACAACTGACAGGAGGCCCTTTGAACACATATGAGATAAGAGCCATCACATGTTTGGTAGTTATCAGATACTCCCTTCTGCAGAAACAGTGCAATTCACCAGGAGTGGCTGACCTGCCTTCCACAAGTTTCTCAGCCCCAGTACTCAGGATCATCACTGGCTAATATCCAACAGGGGCTCTGCTCCCCAGTGTGGATCCCAGAGACTCTCTTATATACCTGCCCACAAGCCTCGACCTCAACCTTTGACCTTCTATGCCACCAAATTTGATTTTTTGTTTTAATTGATGAATAAACTTAAAGCAGATTGGCATATCTTTGATTAAACAAAGCCTGTAGCCACCTCCATGCCAAAACTATATTTGATTTTGTCACTATAAACTAATGGACAATCTGGTGAATAAAAGTGTTAATTCCATTATTGACTAACCTGTCCAGTTTTTTTCTGTTGGTCTCATCAGAAGGTTGATGCCACTAATCTAAAATAGAACTTAATTAGAAAGTTTTCTTGGTCTCAAAATATTAATGGCTATTCATATAACAGGGAAAGTATGGGCTGTAGAGTTATGCCGATCTTCCTGATAATTTTAGTAACTAGCTGTTTGACTTTGGCAAGCCCTTAACCTCTCTGATACTACTTTTTTTGTAAAATGATCATTAAAGATGTTAACATTGTAAAGATGAAATAAATTTAAATATGTAAAAGTATTTAGCACAATCCTTGGCTCAATAAGTTCTCTTCAACATTAAAATGGTGTTAGAAATGATGGCTACATTCCAAGTAGCTCAGAAAAAAACTAAATAGCCACAGTAAATAACTGAAATTTCTCTGTCTCAATGAAAAAATAATTTAGAAGAAAACATATTGTTGCCACATTCCTAACTAATGCAACATAGGAATTTGTAAAAATGATAAATTACATATTTGTGTTCCTACATGTATGCAATCTAAATATCTTAATTGTTGGCACTTTTAAAAAGTATATTTAATAATCTAAGTTGAAAGTACATGGGTGTTTTGGTTTGTTTTGTTTTTAGTGATTTTTTGTTCATTTGTTTATCTAACAAGTATCTACTTCTAGGTGTTATGCTGAGCACTGAAAACAGGAAAAAAAAAAGAAAGAAAAGTAACAGTGAGCAAATAAAGATGGGGAAACTGTCCTCTTGTTGCTTCCAGTCTAGGGAGGGAGATGTTTCGAACACATTTATAATCTGAGACTGAGATAAGGCCCACGGAGATGAAATGAGTGAGAGAGATGAAGACAAGAATTTCCTAGGATGATGGAACAGGAGGAAGGTGAGGGAGGGAAATGAGGAACCAACTCACAGACGCAGAGTGTTTATGTATGTGAGAATGATCTATGGATTGAAATATGAGCTGAGTTGTGATTGGTGAAAACAAGAGTGAGGGAATTTGTTCATGCTTCCCAGAAGGGAAGGAGCCAGGCAGGCGGGGAAAGAATGAAACGGGGAGGATGAGAGACTGTTTCCCCTCTGTGGAGGCTAAACCTGTGAGCGGGCTGAGTGCAACCAGCTGTTTGCATGTAGAGACGTGTGCCCGTGAGACTGCCAGTGGCCACTAAGAAATGAATACAAGGTGGCTGACCCCAACAATATCGACAATTTGTTTTGGAAAATCTAAAAGTAAACCCAGCTTGCCCAGACAACAAGCATGTTAGCAATAGGGTTACAGCAAAATCCCCGAGCTTTAGAAAGGATGGTTTAAAGACAACGACCTGAAAAATGATTCCTTTTCTTTACGTGACAAATGCTTCAAACCTGTGTGAGTAATCCTGGAATTTTCAATAAGTCCTATTGATATAAGGAATGACTCACTCTTGCCTAATAAATGAAAGAATGAAGTTTTAGAAACACAATCACCATTCCCCAACTTGAACGGTTTATTTCACAATGTAAAGTTTAACATTAAACAAATATATCTCAAGTCACAATGCAACGATGATTGATGTTTTTCATCAACATCCAATTATCATTCCATCAAGCACTGTTGCCTGGGCCAAATAAAACACAGAGTGTGCATCTAGACAAGGTTATTCTCTATATCTTTTCAAAATAGCTTGCAATCCTACACTTACTGCATGTCTGACTTGTTAGATCATGTCGCAGGGAACCTCTGCAAGTGAATTTGGGTGTTGTGTTATCACCTGGGCTTTCCAAAGAATATTAATTGCTTTGGCTATTTGAAGTTAAAAAGAAAACACCTTTCCTTTCTTTCACTTATTCCATTAGCACAATCTGCATCTGTGTGCTCTTTGTCTTTTGTGAGCTGTGAAGGCAGCCACTTAGGAACTGAGCATGATGCCAAGCAGTGGTGTGAGGTCTGGTAGGAGGTGAGACACACTGAGAGGATTTCAGGAAAACAAAAACAAAATAAAAATACCCCTTTGACAGGGCTTCAAAGGAGGCCATCACATTCAGGAACGGCTCTTCAAGAAAACACAGTCGCTTCCCGTTTTGTTCTGGCCTAAGCAGTGGTTCAAAAGGGGAGTGATGGATAGCTTGGAGTCCCCTGTAGTAAAACCCCTCACATTCACCAGGATGCCTTTTGTCCCAGATCACTTTGCAAGCAGCTCCCCGCAAGGAAGCAGGAAGCTTTCTCACCACTTCTGGAGCCCCTCTCCTCTGGAGAGGCAGCTACTCCGCCACCAGCCCTTCCTCGCTGAGGAAGACAAAGAAGGCACCTTCTCCAGCTGAAACTGCTGGGAGGGCTTAGCACTGAAATGTAATTAATTGCTCAAGTTGGAATTGGGCCAGCACCCCAAGGCTAACAACATACTTACAGAGGAGAAATAAAAGGTTTACTAAACTTAGAAAGAAGAGATCTTAAAATTATATTAAAACAGACAGCAGAACATATCCTGCCGTGGCTTATTGGGGAATGACTTGGGTGGGCGGAGGGAGGCACGGAAGCTGGGTCTCTCTGAAGCTGGCTATCTCCCAGAGTGTGAACATTAACACTAACATCACTCTGCCCCACTTCCAAAAACTTGCCTCACCCTCAAATGATAATTAGGAAACAGATGTGGCTTGAATACATTATTAATTAGATCTTGATCTCAGTAAAAATGAATCAATTCCTAGTAAGGACATGGGTTCTTGTCTAAGCGGCCTACTCCAAAGATCATGAAGAATCTGGAAGAATGTCAGAACAACACTTAGAGGCTTGAACCTTCGCCAGGTGCTCTCCTGTCATGAAAGGGCCACTGTGCATAGCACATGAGAATCCAGAGAAGGGGGCACCCAGTCACGAAGGAAATTTAACTTCATTCAATTCAGCCAACATTTGTGGGCCAAGTGGGTGCTAAGGGCTGTAGGGCATTATAAGAAGTATTACAGATAAAAGATGTTAATGGGCCACAGTGGGCTCATGATGAAAGTGGAGGGAGAAAGACAGCTCTCCTTTGACTTGAAACCTAGAGCATCGGAGGGGAACCAATACTGAGAGCACTGGCTACTCTAAGGAAATGTGCTCAGAAAGCACAGCCAGATGCTCCAAGGCAGCACACAGCATAGGAAGAAGCACAACATCTGCCAAGTGGGATAGTGACTTCCCAGGGGATGGACATCATCTACGACAGAGGATCTGGGACAGGGGATATTGGACAGGCAAGAACCCTGGAGTATCATTCAGTCTTTCAACATGGGCATACTGGCTGTTTGCTATGTTATAGATGTTGTGCTTGATGTTGGAGGTATACTTATGCCTGAAAGACACTGCCACCAGAGAACTTAGTTCATAGGCAATAGTAAGCCAGCAAGGGATCCATGATCATGGGCCAGCAACTAGTTCTCTTTAGCAAAAGGACAGAAGCCAACTTTCAGATCTGAGTTCCCTAGTCTAGACGGTGATAGATTACAAATAAGTAACTAGGAAACAGGAAAATCAGAGTCTGCTTGACAAGTATTTTTCAAAATAGATTTTACAAAGCCATCAAATACCCTTGCATTGGTGAAAAGAAGAGCTGGGAAGGTCTGCATTCTGACCACTATATCTATATGCTTTCATCTCACCTCCTTGTAAACAAACCTACTTTGTCCTCATTGAAGAATAAATTGTCTCCTGTCGGTATTAAAATATAAAGTAATATTGTGCTCTAAGTTTACCATTCACATAGACTTTATTCTACAAATACTTTGAAGTAATTACTGTGTACGAGGCACTGTGCTAGTGTTACTGGTGGGGTGCCCTCTGCACCCCCATCTGTTACTGGTGCAAGTGGAGTTATTGCGATGTAGCCAGGAAAGGACTTTCCTGAGATTTCGATAAAGGATGAGTGACCTTTATTTCCATGGAATTAAGCCACTGGTTTTCCAATGTTTCATTTCTCCCTGGTCCACCATGGAAAAAGTCCAATCTTGTCTTCAGCAGGGCTGGAATTAAGTCCACTGCCCAGAGTCTCTGCTCTATATTAAAGCACAGTCCAGTCCAGCATCCTCCTTGTGGAGTTCACATGGCCCTGGGCCATGTGGCTGCTTAAAGCCACATGTCTATGGAGAGAAAACAGGAGAGCACACAGGGCAAGTGCAGGTCACGGAGCAAGGATGCACAAGAAGGAGCAAGAGCATATCAAGAGAGCAAGAAGTCTTTGTCTGGGGATTATAACCAGGATATTAACCAACTAACTCTTTAAGACTTCATGGGCTGGCAGTGGCTTCACCCCCCTACCCCAGCCAATTATCTTTGTTCCCAGGTTACACTGACAGGGAAGCACCTTCCCTGTGTCACCCTGACTTCAAGGGACTTGCAGTCAATTGGAGAAAACAAGCAAGTAAACCAGCTATCATGACACAATATAATAAATGCCTTAACTGCACTTACCCTTCCAGTTGCATCCTGCTGGGATTCCGGTCCAGTGGTCCCAAGATGGAATTTGGGTACTAGAGGCCACAGCTCACTCTAGGTCAGAGTAAACTGATACAGAAAGATCCACTTCTGAGTGAAATTGAGTCAAAATGCTTCTAGTGATCCCAAAACTAAATGGGACACCAAAATGAGGCAAGTTCAAAGCCTGCTATACTGGGTAGATCTATAATGAAGTGGTGTAGGAATAGAAGGAGAAAATCCTGTATGATAGTGACAAAGGGAAGAAAACTGCTCAGAAAATGAAAATATAGCACATTTCAAAATGTCAATATAAGGTAAAATAAATGCATAATGTTCTGAGAACAGAGGGTGAGGACCAGGTCTCATTGGTGGTGCAGCAGAGATTGAGAGAGTGGGTTTATGGAGGTATTAACACAAATAGTGATGATGATTTGATTCTCTAAGAATGAGCAGGAGTTAACCAGGTAGAGGAAGTGAAGAACATTCTAGGAAGAAGCAACCCACCCCCACTCCTGCAGAATGGCAGCTTCCTGTCACAGTTGGCTTGATGTCTGGGCCTCTTTGGAGCAACCGCAGGAGATGAAGTTAAACCAAAAGACAGGGGTCGGATTAATGTTATTTTCATCTTAACTCCTAAATGGAGTAAATATAGGAACAAAATGTCCCTGCTTACATTCTTTAGATAGCTGACCTATAAATCACAAACTTATAGATTCAGGGATATTGTAAGAACTAACCAATAAAAATTATTTTTATTGACTCCTTCAAAAATTAGTTTCTACTTAGCCACCATAAGTCAAATAGAATTATTTGTGGCTTGCTAACAGTTCAATTTCTTCTTCCTTTCTCAGGAAAACACTAAATCTACTTTGTTCACTTAAAAAATGAACACTTGGCCATTGCCAAGCCTCCTGATGAAATTACAGCCCCTTATATGTTCCCAGTACTTAATCACTGTTAAATATAATTTAACTGCTGAGGGCTTAAGTTGCATGGCTTTATTTTCAGGTCTTCACCTCTCATATATTTATTTGCTCAGATAACCTGACTTAGAAATTGCAAGAGATAGATTCAGTCATTAGCCACAAATTAAAGATTTGCCACAAGATACCTCAGCCCTTTGTAGGCTAATATCCTGTTGCTGGCTAGTTACAGGATTAATCTTTAAACTCAATAATCTAACATCAGGTGGCCCTTGGTTGCTGTACCATTGTTTAATCAATTCTTTGGGTGCTTGTTGTGGTGATGTGTAAAATACTGTTCTTAATTATACAAATCTTATCCTTGGATCAATATGTCCCAAGATAACATTAGTTTCATCTTATGCATGTATTTTTAAACATTACCAAATCTGCAATCGCATAAAATTACTGATTAAACTTTTGGAACAAGTAGCTGGGATAATTCGGTGCTAATAGCAGCCAAGGCAGAAATTTGTGTATGCAGAGCAGGAAACTGTGAACACGTTCATCGGTTCTATTTATTGTTCAGCTTAGTTTATAGTTTTTATTCTGGGTGAATTAATAATAATCCTTTAGAATCACAGAACACCTTTCTTAAAAGAATACAAAGCATTCTCTCATACCTTCTCTAATTCATTTTGCAACATCCCTCTAAAGCATGAAGGGTCAGGTATTCAGACAGGAAACCAAAGCAGACGCTAAATGACTTTCCCCGGGACATATGGTTAGCCACAGACAGAGCCATAACAAGAATGCGAGTCCCTTGACATCAAGGTCAGTGTTGATGCCATCAGAGTGATGGCTCTCAAAGGATGATCTGTGAAGGCTCTCAGTTTATCCACAGGCTGGGGGCTATGAAGTTAAAGTCAGCTGCCATGCCTAAAACATTTCCACTCACTGCTACCGTGAATTCTATACAATGCGTGTTTGGGGTGTGACAATAGCTACAATGTTGTGCTGATGTGAGGGCTCCCATCTTTTAAAACATCTGAAACCAGTCCTCTCCCTGAACTTTCTTCTTGGGCTACTATTATATTTATTTCTTCCTCTGTCTCTCCCTTCCTTCCTTCCTTCCTTCCTTCCTTCCTTCCTTCCTTCCTTCCTTCCTTCCTTTCTTCCTTCCTTCCTTCCTTTTCCTTTTTTTACCCCTCCTTCTCCCCCATTTAAGAACAGGAATGAGACTTTCTTCAGCAGCTTACAATGCTGGCACATCTTCAAACAAATAATTTAATATTTGTTCAAAACTATTAAATGTGAAATGGAAGACACTGATTTGGTATTATTAAAAATACTAGAGGCCCGGTGCATGAAATTCGTGCATGGGGGCATGTGTCCCTCAGCCCAGCCTGCACCCTCTCCAATCTGGGACCTCTCGAGGGATGTCCGACTGCCCGTTTAGGCCCGATCCTGGAAGGATGGGGCCTAAATGGGCAGTCGGACATCCCTCTCACAATCCAGGCCTGCTGGCTCCCAACTGCTCGCCTGCCTACCTTCCTGATTGCCCCTAACCGCTTCTGCCTGCCAGCCTGATCACCCCCTAACCACTCCCCTGCCAGCCTGATTGATGCCTAACTGCTCCCCTGTCAGCCTGTTTGCCCCTAACTGCCCTCCCCTGCAGGCCTGGTCACCCCTAACTGCCCTCTCCTGCAGGCCTGGTCACCCCTAACTTCCCTCCCCTGCAGGCCTGGGTCCCCCCCAACTGCCCTTCCCTGCAGGCCCGGTCCCCCCCAACTTCCCTCCTCTGCTGGCCTGGTCACCCCTAACTGCCCTCTCCTGCAGGCCTGGTCACCCCCAACTGCTCTCCCCTGCAGGCCCAGTTGCCCCCAACTTCCCTCCTCTGCCGGCTTGGTCACCCCTAACTGCCCTCCCCTGCAGGCTTGATCGCCCCCAACTGCCCTCCCTTGCAGGCCTGGTCCGTCCCAACTGTCCTCCCCTGCTGGCCATCTTGTGGTGGCCATCTTGTGTCCACATGGGGGCAGCCATCTTGTGTGTTGGAGTGATGGTCAATTTGCATATTATTCTTTTATTAGATAGGATTATTCGATAGGATAGAGGCCTGGTGCACGGGTGGGGGCCAGCTGGTTTGCCCTGAAGGGTGTCCTGGATCAGGGTGGGGATTCCCTTGGGGTGTGGGGCAGTCTGGGCGAGGGGACTATGGTGATTTGCAGGCCAACCATGCCCCCCCCCCCCCCCCCCGGCGACCCAAGTGGAGGCCCTGGTATCTGGGATTTATTTATCTTCTATAATTGAAACTTTGTAGCGGAAGCCAAGGCAGGCCAGGGCTGTGGGAGCTTGGCTTCCTCCATCACCGGGGGCAACCCAAGCCTCCTGCTCTCTCTAGCTCCGTGGCTGCTGCTATTTCTGTTGGGATTTATTTATCTTCTATCATTGAAATTTTGTGGCCTTGAGTGGAGGCCTGGGCCTGCCAGGGTGTGCAGAAAGCTTGCCTCCTGCTCTCTCCAGCTGCATGGATGCAGCCATTTTTGTTGGGATTTATTTATCTTCTATAATTGAAACTTTGTAGCCTTGAGTGGAGCCTGGGCCTGCCAGGGTGTGCAGAAAGCTTGGCTTCCTCCATTGCCTGGGAAACCCAAGCCTCCTGCTCACACCGTGGCCACAGCCATCTTGGTTGGGGTTAATTTGCATACTCGCTCCTGATGGGCTGGTGAGCATGGCTTGTGGGTGTAGTGGAGTGGTGGTTAATTTGCATATTACTCTTTTATTAGATAGGACTAGAGGCCCCGATGGATGAGATTTGTGCACTGGGCAGGGGAGTCCCTCAGCCCAGCCTGCACCCTCTTGCATTTCCCCAGGGATCAGGCCTAAGCCAGCAAGCACACATCCCTCTCGCAGTCCAGGGCTCTCGCAGTTCATGACCCCTCCCTTACTGCCCACCTGCAGTGAGGTGGAGAGGCTCCCACCACCAACACTGTGTTTGCCAGCTGTGAGCCCAGCTTCTGGCTGAGCAGCACCCCCGCTGTGGGAGCGCACTGACCACCTGGGGGCAACTCCTGCATTGAGCGTCTGCCCCCTGGTGGTCAGTGTGCATCATAGTGACCAGTTGTTCTGCCATTTGGTCAATTTGCATATTAGGCTTTTATTATATAGGATTCCAGAAAAGTAAATTCACTTAGCAATTCACTTCAACTTACTGACATGGGTTTAATTGTTGTTCCCATTTTATTTTTGTAATAGTTTTCCAAATCAGATGACTTCTTAGCAAACATATTAGAAAATTTGGATTTTAAGCAATAAAATAAATCACTTGTTCCCAGTAAACAGCACCACACCCATGCACTCTTCAGCTTTAGAATTTAGCCAACTATAACTACTGAATTCAAAGACCAGTAAGCTTTAATGTGTGCTACAAAATTACTAAAAGAGAGAGAGAGAGAGAGAGAGAGAGAGAGAGAGAGAGAGAGAGAGAGAGATTGTCAGTATATATGAGGTACAAGTTCTAGTTTTTCATTGGAGGGAACAGACCACTTTGGTGAAAGGAGAGTAGGACCAGTTTTCACTTTGCTAGTTTTGTAAAGAGCATTATATAAAGCCTTAAAAATCACTCGATTCATAATTCTGATTTCTCCTCCTCCAACCCCAGATCTATAAATCTGCAAAAGCCCAAACGTTTTTCAACCCTTTAGGCTCACTTTCTAATTGCCTGATTGAGAAATCACATGAAGACCACTTCTCTATATCAAACTTGGTAGGTCCAAACCAACTCAACATTTCTCCTCTAAGGGCTGACTTCCAATTTATCTCACGACACTGAAAAGTATTTCTTTCATGAAAATCTCCTCTGACAATTCTATGGTCACTAGCCTTCATTTGTCTACTCATTTGTTCAATAGTTTATTCAAGAGTCTTTTAGCCCTAGAAACCAGAAAACCGTAGGAAATTGCCTACTGAACAATGATAGTTATAGTAAAAAATTAAAATGATTACAGTGCTACACTCTAGCTCTGTTACCTCTTCCTTGAATAACTGCAATAATCCTTCACAGGTTCTTTTTCTTCTGACTCCATCTATCTATCCTATTCCTCCTCTTAATATATCTATTACTCTATAGCTGGATTATTTTTCTTTTTTTTAATTAAATCTAACAGTTAATAATTTTATATCAATTTCAGGTGTACAACTTTATAATATGACATCTGTATACTCTATTGTGTGACTATTATCCGAAGTCTGTTCTCCTTGTTACCTGTATTTGACACCCTTTACCCTCTTCATCCTCCCCCACCCCACATCCCCTGTGGCAACCACCATTCTGGTGTCTATACCTATGAGTTTGTTTTTTTGTTTCTTTGTTTTATTCAGTCGTTTGTTGCTTTTTGTTTTATATCCCACATGTGAGTGAAATTGTATGGTTCTTGCCCTTTTCCATATGACATTTCAAGAACCATCCATATTGTTGTAAACAACAATATTTCATCTTTCTATGGCTTAATAGTATTCCATTGTATATATGTACCACATCTTCTTTATCCGATTATCCATCAAAACAACTTGGGTTGACTATGCTACCATATGACCCAGCAATTAATCTTCTGGGTATCTATGCCACATTTGTGAAAACAATTATTCAAAAAGATATATGCTGCTTCCAAATCTTAGCTATGTAATAACTTAATCAATAAAGAAATTTAAAAAAGATATATGTACCCCTATATTCATTGCCGCATTATATGTAATAACCAAGACATGAATTACTTTGTTTAATGTCCTCTCCTCAAAAATGGTCTGTGAATTTCCACAGCCAACAAAATAGCCCACATTATAGTCCTCTGCAATTCTGGCATGGTGTTGTAGAGAAGAGAGCACTCACCTGTGCCTAGGGAACAAGGGTTCAAGACTGAGCCCCACCACTAGTATGAGGATGACAGAGACATTTATTACTCCTGTGCCTCACTTGTAAAATAAGACCAGATTAAAAATATATACATTTCTAAAATCCTTTCAATTCTGGAAGTTTATGCTCCAGGCAATGTAGTCATGCTCCCCCTAACAGAAAACTCACTTTCCCATGCAGGCCCTGTTCTTCTACCCCAGGCTTTTGCCTCTAAAATATCCTTCTTCGCTCTTTTCTTTCTCATCCATTAAAAACCATGCACTCCTTTATGGTTTTGTTCAAGTGTCACTTTGTTCCAATGATTAATTCTCCAATTATAAGGGAGATCCTTCTTGAAACTCTTTTTTTCTTCTTCTTGGAACCCTTATATGACTTGGTACATACCACTTTCTTAAATCAAGCATCCTATCCTTAAAGGGGCTTTAAATACTCACACACTGGAAGTCAGATGTAAAGAAGTGTAATTTAATCACAAGCCCCTATTTTTCTGAATAGCAATGGTAAAAATGCCCATTCTAAGTAATAGTCAATTTCTGTTTAAAGTTTAGTCTCTTGCAGATTATTTACTAGAGCTACTTTGGGGCACATGCTTTCTTAACTATTCCACATCTCCTTTCTCTCCACATAGCTTCTGAGCAACAAGAGATTCATAGAAAACTTCCTGGTGGCAAAGAAGGGAGGCCCCTGCCTCATATACAGTCCTTGGCTCCTCGTGGACTTACTAAGCCCCTGAGTCACTTCATTTGGTCATTGGTTGGAGGTCTCTTTCCCCTCTGCATCTCCTGGTGCTTCCCTGACCTGGATGCACTTTCCCATATCTGTTGCTGATTCCACAGTGTCCACCATGGCTCCTGACCCAACACTGCCCATCAGGCCTCTTCCTGCCCTAACATTAAGTGTTCTAGGTTCTCCTTTCTGGCCCTGGGAATTCCTGCCTCTCCTCAGGCCACACATAGGCTACAGGGAACCAGAGTTGGGAGGGGCCCTGTTAAGTTCTCTGTAAACTGAACACACACACACTATCATTCCTAATCTACTGGAGTCACTTCATGTTATTGTGGGGTAAGAGTTGCAGAGTAGCAAAAATTTATAGACATTAAAATTATACTGATTATTTCAGAACAGACTCTACTCATTCTGCTTCATGCTGTACTTGATACTATGCTTTATTTTCCCTACTAGAAGAAATTGTGTTCAAATTGTGTTCAAATTGTGCTTCTCTTTACCCTACTCTGCAATCTAGCCTTAGAAATTTAAAAATATTCTGCCATATTTGTATAGCAAATTATTAAATGTCGATTTTTCTTTTCTTTTTTTCTTATAGAAAATACAAGGAAAGCAAGTAGTATTTAGAAAATGGAGTTAACTTCTTTCTATGTTTTATAGCTAGAAATTATGAATATTTATCACAGAAGACAAATTTGAAAATTAGGAGAAATTTCACTCTGAATAAATTATAATATGAAATATTTATAACCCAATATAATCTTAAAATCATATTTATAAAACTATTATATCCAGACCTTGAAAAGTTATCAACTATGATGCGTATGCAAGCTACAGAAATATGCATAACATTTCTTCAAACAAAAAGGCTAGCTCAATGATAGAATTTGGGAGAATATTCTACAAGTCTGCTCCAATTCCCATAACTGGAAGAGAATTAGGGACAGTGAGTGCTTTAATTTTATTGCCTCTGTAGTCAAGAAACACAAGGAATAAAGAAGGTGCGAAGCCACAGCTTACTGTGTTTTGCACTGGTCAGAACATATCTGAAATAAGGTGCTCAATTTTGAGTACAATATTTAACAAGAAACAGATGGCAGAACAGCTATTGCTGAAGAGAGGGATATTTATCTTGAAGAAGAGGAAACTGTAAAAAACAACAATGTCTGTCTTAAAATATTTGAAGGGTTATTATGAGAAGAAGAATATTTGTTTTGTGTTGTTCAAAAAGGCAGATCCAGAATCAATGGGTGGATCTAATTGGGGAACATTTCCTATTTTGTCTTAGAGCACATTTGTTTCAAGAAAAATAAACCTAATCAAATTTGATTAAAATAAAAGTATCTATTTAGGATAACACAGAGAAACATCCTTCCATTATTCCCCTCCCTTTCCTCTCCTCTTCTCAATCTTCTCTCTATCTCTATCTCTATCTCTATCTCTATCTCTATCTCTATATCTCTCTCCATCTATCTCGGTCTTTCATATCTGTGTTACTGTGCACATTTGCAGCATTGATCACTCTCTACACTCCAGTTCTCAGTTAAACTAAACTTTTTTGGTCATGATCCACCTCAAGTATTCCAAAGGATAAATTCCTATTGTTTAAAAACTTGGTTTCTGATCTCAACTCCAAAATTCTGAGAGGAAATATCTCATTGGACCAGCAGAAGTCACATGTCCACACCTAGTTCTAACAGATATAATCAAGGAAAACAAGGATACATGGAACATAGGGCTATCCTTATTTTAACTGTGACAAGGCAAATCTTCTAAGAAGACTTGTAGATAGAAAAAAAAATCATGGGCATATCAAGGAAATATTCCAGTGTCTGCCCTCTTTCATTCATCTTATTCTCTACTATCACATTAATCTTTCTGAAAGATAGTCATGTGTATCATGTAGTCACAAACTTTCAATGACTAGACTGTCTATAAAATACTGCCAAGCCCTGAAGACCCTTTGCAATGTGGTCCAAATGTACTTTCCAAGTGCAATTTGATTTTTTTCACTATTCCTCTTTTGCTCTAGCCAAATAGAGCTGTTCTACCCTTCCCCCAATACTTTGAGTGACCATATGTACTGGTCTGCCCAACACAGCCCCAGTCTGGTCTGTTGCTTAGGTATTATTATGAAAAGTGATTATTTTTACTTTCTAATGTGTCCTGGTTTAGATGACAAATGAATAGTCCCTCTATCTACAGGCCCATTCCATTATCAACTTTAAATTCCCAAGCCTAATTATTATTAAGCATCCAAGAAAAATGCCTCTTTATTTTAAATAAATCCTTCTCTGATCTATTAAGGTCAAAATAATGCCTCCTCCTTCTTATACAGTATTTTATTTCTTTCTCCTCATTACTATCCTTGACACTTCCTATATTTTATCATAATTAAAAATTCTGACTGTCCTTGCATTCATTTAGAGAACCCAAATTAACATATGATTATCTTGCTTCAGTTAGGAGATAAAAATCAAGGAATGTGTTCAGCTACCTAGGTGATAATCATACTCAGAAATTTGCTTTGAAAGCATTAAGGAGAGAAAAAAAAATGGCTGCAGAATATACAGACGTGTCCTGAGCCTTGTCCCGGAGCAGATAGAAAGAACAGCTGAGGGTCGCACAGGGAGTGTCTGTTGGAGAGTTAAGGGACAGCTATACTCCAGGAGAAGGTGGGGGACTGCTGGACGGGGGTCCCCTGACCAGGCAGCCCTCACTGCTGCTGGGTTCCCTCCTGGAGCCACCAGCTCGGACGCGGAGACCACGCCATCTTGAAGGGGAAAGTGGATGTTATCGGAAGCCTGAAAATCTACAACTGCAGCACCACCAAACAGCTGCGAACCCCAGAGCACCGGTCCCCAGTTGGCACAAACACGCGGATTTCTCTGGTGGTCACCTTTATTTGGGGTTATTAATATCATGAATACATTTCGTTCGGTGCCTTGTGTGTTGTACCTGGTTGTGTTGTATTTTATGCTTTAAGTCAGTGCAGGAGAGAGAGAACTACCGAACCAGACACCCAGAGAAGAGAGACCATGGGGAGACAAAGAAACAGCCCACATATGAAAGAAAAGCAGGCATCACCAGAAAAGGAAGTAAACGAAATGGAGGCAAGCAACCTGCCAGAGAAAGAATTCAGAGAAATGGTCATAAGGTGGCTAAAAAGAATGGAAGACAAATTCGACAATATGAGTAAGAACCAAGAGGAAATGAAGAAGAACCAAGAAGAAATGAAAAATGACATCTCTGCTGTAAAGAACTCAATAGAAAGCATCAGGAGTAGACTAGAAGAAGCAGAAGATCACATCAGTGAGCTAGAAGACAATGTAGGAAAAAAAACCCAAGTAGAGCAGCTTCTAGAAAAAAAAATAAAAAGCAGGAGGAGAGCCTAAGGGAACTTTGGGACAACACTAAACAAAACAACATCCGCATAATAGGGGTTCCAGAAGGAGAGAAAACTAAGCAAGAAATAGAAACCCTGTTTGAAGAAATAATGACAGAAAACTTCCCTGATATAGGGAAGAAAAAACCCACACAAATCCAAGAAGCTCACAAAGTCTCAAGCAAAATGAACCCCAAAAGACCGATGGCAAGGTACATTATAATTAAATTGGCAAACACCAATGACAAAGTAAGAATCTTAAAAGCGGCAAGAGAGAGACAGAAAGTTAACTACAAAGGAACCCCCATCAGACTAGCAACTGATTTCTCAACAGAAACTCATCAGGCCAGAAGGGAATGGAATGAAATATACAAAGTCATGCAAAGGAAGGGTCTGAATCCAAGAATACTGTACCCAGCAAGGCTATCAATCAAAATTGAAGGTGAAATCAGGAGCTTCACAGACAAAAAAGGACTAAGGGAATTTATTACCACCAAACCAGCAATGCAAGAAATGCTAAAGGGTCTGCTGTAAAAAAAAAGTAATAGGAAGTGAAGAAGGAACACAGAGGTAAAGAATAAAAATGGAGACAAATAAGTACCTATCAATAATAACTTTAAATGTAAGTGGATTAAATGCCCCAATCAAAAGACATAGGGTAACGGATTGGGTAAGAAAACACAACCCATATATCTGCTGTCTACAAGAAACCCACCTCAGAAAAAAAGACGCACACAGACTGAGGGTGAAGGGATGGAAAAAGGTTTCTCAGGCGAAAGGAAATGAAAAAAAAGCTGGGGTAACAATACTTATATCTGACAAATTAGATCTCAAAGTGAAGGATATAACAAGATATAAAAAGGCCACTTCATAATACTAAAGGGAGCAATCCAACAAGAAGAAATAACTCTGGTAAACATATATGCACCCAATACAGGAGCACCCAAATACATAAAAAAACTACTGGAGGATATCAAGAGAGAGATTGACAGCAATGCAATCATAGTAGGAGACTTTAATACCACACTATCACCACTGGACAAATCCTCTAAACAAAAAGTCAGCAAAGAAAAATCAATCCTAAATGACTCACTAGACCAGATGGAATTAATTGACATCTTCAGAACATTTCACCCAAAGCCACAGAAATACATTCTTCTCAAGTACACATGGGTCATTTTCAAAGATAGACTATATGTTGGGTCAGAGGCAAAGTCTCTTCAAATTCAAGAAGATAGAAATCATATCAACCATCTTCTCAGAACACAGTGGCATGAAACTGGAAATCAACTACAATAAAAACGATCCAAAAAAATCAAACATATGGAGACTAAATAACATGCTATTAAACAATGACTGGGTTACCAGAGAGATCAAGGAAGAAATAAAACACATCATGGCAACAAACAACAATGAAAACACAACAATCCAAAATCTATGGGACACAGCAAAAGCAGTCTTGAGAGGGAAGTTCATAGCTCTACAAGTCTACTGCAAAAAAAAAACAAGAAACAATGGTAATAAATTACCTAACCCTACAACTCAAAGAGTTAGAAAGAGAGCAACAAGAAAAGCCCAGTGTAAGCAGAAGGAAGGAAATAATAAAGATCAGAGCAGAGATAAACGACATTGAGACCAAGAAAAACAATACAAAAGATCAACAAAACCAAGAGCTTGTTCTTTGAAAGGATAAACAAGATTGATGAACCTCACCAAGAAACAAAGAGAGAGGACCCAAATAAACAAAATCAGAAATGAAAGAGGTGAAATAACAACAGACCCCACTGGAACACAAAGGATTGTTAAAAAATACTATGAACAACTCTATTCCAACAAACTGGACAACCTGGAGGAAATGGACATATTCCTAGAAAAATATAACCTTTCAAAACTCAATCAGAAAGAATCTAAACATCTCAATAGGCCAATAACTATGGAAGAAATTGAAGCAGCCATCAAAAAGCTTCCAGCAAACAAAAGCCCCGGGCCAGACAACTTCACAGGGGAGTTTTACCAAACATTCAAGGAAGAACTAAAACCTATCCTTTTCAGACTATTCCAGAAAATTCAAGAGGAAGGAATACTTCCGAGCTCCTTCTATGAAGCCAGCATCACCCTAATACCAAAACCAGATAAAGACACCACAAAAAAAGAGAATCACAGGCCAATATCCCTCATGAACATAGATGCCAAAATCCTCAATAAAATTCTAGCAAATTGGATCCAGCACTACATCAGAAAGATCATACACCATGACCAAGTAGGATTTATCCCAGGAATGCAAGGATGGTATGATATCCGCAAATCAATAAATGTGATACATCACATAAACAAATTGAGAGATAAAAATCACATAGTCATATCAATTGATGCAGAAAAGGCATTTGACAAAATCCAACACCCTTTCTTGATAAAAACTCTCAACAAGGTGGGAATAGAAGGATCATACCTCAACATAATAAAAGCTATATATGATAAACCCACAGCTAACATCATACTCAATGGGCAAAAACTAAACCATTTCCCCTAAGAACAGGAACAAGACAGGGATGCCCACTCTCTCCACTCCTGTTCGACATAGTGCTGGAAGTATTAGCCATTGCAATTAGACAAGAAGAAGAAATAAAAGGCATCCAAATTGGAAAAGAAGAAGTAAAGCTGTCCTTATTTGCAGATGACATGATATTGTACATAAAAAACCGAAAGACTCCATCAAAAAAACTAATAGACTTAATAAATGAATTTGGCAATATAGCAGGATACAAAATTTATGCCAAGAAATCTATGGCATTTCTATACACCAATAGTGAACTTACAGAGAGAGTAAAAAAGCAATCCCATTTACCATCACACCAAAAAAAATTAAGATACCTAGGAATAAACTTAACTAAAAGGTAAAAGACCTACACACGGAAAACTACAGGACACTGAAAAAAGAGATAGAGGAAGACGTAAACAAATGGAAGATCATACCATGTTCATGGATTTGTAGAATCAACATCATTAAAATGTCCATACTACCCAAAGCAATGTATAGATTCAATGCGCTCCCCATTAAAATACCAATGCCATATTTCACAGACCTAGAAAGAACTCTCTAAAAATTTATCTGGAATAAAAAAAGACCCCGAATAGCCACAGTAGTCCTGAGAAAGAAGAACAAAGTAGGTGGGATCCCAATACCAGATTTCAAGCTATATTACAAAGCCACTGTTCTCAAAACTGCCTGGTACTGGCACAAGAACAGACATATAGATCAATGGAATAGAACAGAGAACCCAGAAATCGACCCAAATCACTATGCTCAATTAATATTTGACAAAGGAGGCATGAACATACAATGGAGTCAAGACAGTCTCTTCAATAAATGGTGTTGGGAAAACTGGACAGATACATGCAAATAAATGAAACTAGACCACCAACTTACACCATACACAAAAATAAACTCAAAATGGATCAAGGACTTAAACATACGATGAGAAACCATAAAAATACTAGAGGAATCCACAGGCAGAAAAATCTCTGAAATATGCCGAAGCAATTTCTTCACTGATACTGCTCCTAGGGCAATGGAAACTAAAGAGAAAATAAACAAATGGGACTACATCAAAATAAAAAGCTTTTGCACAGCAAAGGAGACCATCAATAAAACACCAAGAAAGCCCACTGCATGGGAGGGCATATTTGTGATAAGGGTTTAATCTCCAACATTTACAGGGAACTCATGCAGCTTAACAAAAAGAAGATAAACAACCCAATAAAAAAATGGGCAACTGATCTAAGCAGATACTTTTTGAAAGAAGACAGAAGGAAGGCCAAGAGACATATGAAAACCTGCTCAAAGTCACTAATCATCCGAGAGATGCAAATCAAAATGACAATGCAGTACCATCTCACACCTGTCAGAATGGCTTTTATCAACAAATCAACAAATGACAAGTGCTGGCAAGGATGTGGAGAAAAAGGAACCCTCGTGCACTGCTGGTGGGAATGCAGACTGGTGCAGCCACTGTGGAGAACAGTATGGAGTTTCCTCAAAAAGCTAAAAATGGAACTCCCATTTGACCCAGTGATCCCACTTCTAGGAATTTATCCCAAGAAACTAGAAACACCAATCAGAAAGGATATATGCACCCCTATGTTCATAGCAGCACAATTCACCATAGCTAAGATTTGGAAACAGCCTAAGTGCCCATCAGCACATGAGTGGATTAAAAAACTGTGGTACCTCTACACAATGGAATACTACGCTGCAGTAAAAAAGAAGGAGTTCCTACCATTTGCAACAGCATGGATGGAGATGGAGAGCATTATGCTAAATGAAATAAGCCAGGCAGAGAAAAATAAATATCACATGATCTCACTCATTTGTGGAATATAATGAACAACATAAACTGATGAACAAAAATAGATCCAGAGACAGAGAAATATCAATCAGAACGTCAAACCTCAGGGAAGGTAGGGGAGGGTGGGGGTAAGGGGGAGAGATCAACCAAAGGACTTATATGCATGCATGTAAGCCTAATCAATGGTCACAGACAACAGGGGGGTGGGGGCATGAATTGGAGGTGGGAGGGTAATGGGGGAATAAGGACACATATGTAATACCTTAATCAATAAAGAAATTTAAAAAAAAGAAAGCATTAAGGAAACAAAATGTTATGGATGAGTGAAATCAACTAAAGTCGAATTTTAACATTAACTCAGTAGTTGCTATAAGAAATTGAAATGAAATCTTTGTTTGTTTGTTTGTTTGTTTGTTTAGTTTCACCATCAAGATCCCTTTAGCTTGGGAGAATGGTTGACATATCAGCTGATGCAACCAAGATGGCTGGGCTGGGCAGGGTGGACATTCTGGAATCAGGCCTTATACTTATCCCCCTAGACTCTCTTACCTTTACCTACAACCTCCTTCCTGGTGCCTGATTGGAATGGCATAGAGCAGGGGCTCTCAGGGCAGACAGGCCTGGAATCAAAACCCAGCTCTGTCACCTCTAGTTATAGGTCCAGAGCAAGTTACTTATTCTCTGGAAGCCTTGGTTTTCTACTCCATTAAGTAGAGTGTGCCAGTGCATATCCCATAAAGTGGTTTGGCAGAGTAAAGGAGATAGCATGTGCAATCTGCTTTGCACAGTATGATTGTATAATTATAGTTTTATAATCATATGGTTCAAATTCCATGAAACATGTACCCTGGGAGCTCATGGAATTATTACCAGCGTTTTAATAAGGCTACAAATATACCCAGTACTACTGACAGTTGGAATAAACAATGTCTCACAGGCATAATTTGCAATTATTTTCTAAATATTAGAATTATTAAAATAGAAAATAATCTAAAAGCATTTTAAATATTGTAAATCTTTCATATTATTATTATTTTATCAATAGAGACTAATAGTAACAGATGACTGGCCATGAGATTCTGGATGTTAAAAGTAACCTCCATTTTTCAAAAGGTTGGTAATTCTCGTCTTCACCAGAAGGGTTTTCTAATTCCTATAAATTTCAAAAGAGAATTTTCAGTTAGTTTCACTAAGAGTCTGCCACCAGCTGGCTAGTCTCCATGACATATGTGCTTGCTCCACTGGCTCCTGTGGGACTGGGGCACTGAGGCTGGGCTGGCATCTGTGCCCATGTGATCTGGAATCTTATATTGGATGTGAGGGTGGGGACCACTTGCCCATGAATTGTGAGACAGAAACTGAAAATACTGTCAGGCACAGAGCCTTTCAGAAGTGCCAAATCAAATGCCCAGATGCCAATGCAAATGTACCGTCAATTAAAAGTTGCTGAGCAGAAGGAAAAGTTCAGGTATAAACTCCAGGAGGTGCAGCTTAGAGTCAACATTTCAAAGTAGAGGCTAAGATATATGGCCTGGAGTCATCCTTGCACTGATGAGTTGGCAACTGCCTCAACTGTTCAGAGGAGGTCATCTAAAGTCTAAACTGGCAAGTGAACACAGTTCCTACATTAGTCTAATCAAGCCATTTTTCACATAGACACGTTATAGCCCCTACTTGAGTGTCAACGTTTTATGTACAAAAGTAAAGTTGGACTCAAATTTATATCCCACATAATATCTAGAAGACTGTCTAGCACATATTAGGCACTCAAGAGATATCTGCTAATTATTACGAACATTCAGCTTTGGAAAAGGCTGTCTTCTCTGATGGTAAACATTACATCCCTGGAGGTATTTAAGCAATGTCTCATTAGCAACTGTGTATGGAAAATTAGAAAAGGTTTAATAAAACATCTGTTCATGAGACCATAGAAAAATTGGACTTGAAGACATCCAAATTTGCTTCCAAATCTAAGAATCAATGATTCTATATTCTGAGATTCATGCCTATAGTTCTATGACAATGAAAATTTTGACTCTGAGTGATTTAATGGATAGTATTTTTTAAAATAGAATCAAAGTAATATTCTGTTTGATGGAAAACATTTTTATGATTTCCTATGGATTTTTAAAATTGTATAATTGCAAATGTTCATTAGGATATAATTAAATAGTACTCCTTCCCTAGTTACCCAGGGTGTCATAATTATGCAAGTAATTATGAAAGGAAAATGTATTCCTTCAAAATCAATTTTTTTTATTTCTCTTAGTAAAAATACATTCGCAAACCTACAAAAATAATTATAGATACAGAGAACCTCTACTTTGGGGAAAAGATATTAAAACAGAAAGGAGAGAAAAGAAAATCACATAATAGATGGAAATATTACATAATAATACTCCATACACGAAAATGCCTGCTCTCATTTTCATAGAATAATAGAATACAATAAAATCTGTTCACCATCCATGGTGTACAGTGTTTGAAGATGTTTTATGTACTTTGCCTTTTTATTGTACCTCCGATTTTGGCTAGATCGTGGCTCCACTTCAAGTTTACTTTTATAGAAATTAATGCAATTTATTCAGTATATTTTATTTTATGATATACTTAACAATGAGTGGATAGTAATTAAGGGTGTGTGAAATTGAGGAAAAATGTCCAGGAAATAGCATTTTTAAAAAAAATATGCTCTTTGAGTTTAATAGCATTTGAACTATTTAAGTAACTTAAATTAAATTAAAGTTAATAGAGTTTAATTAAAGTTATAGTCAAGAGGAAATATTCTCTCATTTAAAAAGTTGTTGTTCTGGGGTTGTGCCCATTTTTTCTTGATTCTCAGTGAAGGAGTAGGTTGGTTTATTAGGAGTCTTCAGGATAAGTCTATGGTGAAAACCTCACGATCAACTACATTGTGTAAGATCTAAAGTGTAATCCATTTCCACAGGTAACTTTTCCTACAGAAAACCCCAATCTGGATGTGCAGAAATTGTTAACTTGTCAGGTTAACCAGATTTCTATTACATTCCACTTTAAACATGTAGCAAAAATGATTGACAAAAAGTGGAAGTGGAGTCCAGCTGGTGTGGCACAGTGGCTGAGCATTGACCTATGAACCAGGAGGTCACGGTTCAGTTCCCAGACAGGACATATGCCTGGGTTGCATCCCCATTGTGGGGCATGCAGAAGGCAGCTGAGCAGGGATTCTCTCTCATCATTGATGTTTCTATCACTCGCTTGCTCTCCCTTCCTCTCTGAAATCAATAAAAACATATTAAGAAAAAAAAAAAAGAAAGAAAGTGGAAATGGAGAATAGCCCTTCTATCCAATCTAGTGCTTGGAAACACTCAGATGCTATTTCCTAAATCAGACAAGTGAGAACTTGTTTACAGCTCTTTATTTCTCATTGAAATTGTGCAATGATATACTTAGTTCTTAAGTTGGATGGTGCCTGCTTTAAAAAGGCAGGGTCAGGAGAAGAGTTGATGAGATGGGCGGGAGACCTGTAGAACTGCATAAGCCAGCTGCTTATGGCGAATGGTGTGCCATCCTGGCCTCTGATGGGACTTGATCACAATACCACCACAAACACTGACAAGCTCTCTTTGTTAACTTGTATTGGTATATTTTTTCCCCTGATGTTTGAATTGGCATACGGCATATGGGCCAAATACCCACTCCCATTCCCTTAAAAAAAAATCCCATTCTCCTGCTCTTAAAAAAATTCTAAATAGCTAAAGCAATAATGTGGAATTAATTTTTAAATACAATTTCATTTAATGTTTATATTTGTCCTTATCGGTAAAATACAGATTTTTAAAAATGAAAATAAACCCTGAATGAGTCACATGCATGCATGCATTCACACACACAGCGAGGCTGGGAGAAAAGGAAGCCTGCGAAGTAGAAGAATAAGGACTATTCAACCACAAACTGAACTCCTTTTTTCCCCTCTCTTGGCTTGATGGAATGAAGCTGTAGTGATGCTAATCTTCGTTTTCATTTCCTTGGAAAGAATAAAGGAATGACATGAAGTCTAATCCTCTTTGAGTGGAGGCCAAACTATTTAACTCCACTTTTGATTTTGGTTTGTTTATAAAGCACCTTAAGTTTCTTTTATACTCATTAGGGCAGTAAATGTTGCATAGCACTTGACATAAAGCAGTTGCCAAATAATGAATGAAATAATTAATTAATTAAACCATATGAATTTTATGTGTCTTCAGTCATTTGCTCAACTAAGATCCCAATCAAAATCAAGGGCCTCTATTGGGTCATCTTGTGAGTATTATAACAGAACAATTATCTCATTTCTTAAAAGAAAAAATGGATGACTTCTTTTTAATCATTAATTTAAACCCTTATTAATCTTAAATTTTAAAATGAATTTTCAATAGAATCCCTTCACTTACTTTAAAAGAAAAAAACACAAATGCAAGTGAGATTTTCTGGTGACTTGGATTCTTGAAATTTTGGTTTCCCTACCTTTCCTATGAAATGAATGGTAATTAAAGTGTCTTCTTATCAAAGTCACTATTAGGTGTGGTGAAGTATAAAAAACATGAAGAAATACAATTTTGGCTACTCTACTGACTGGTATGAAGTTGTGTGAGTTTTGGCAAATGATTAACCTTTTGGGGTCTTGGTTTCCTCATCTGTGCAAAAGAGCCTCTAAGTGCATTTCAAGACATCATGTCAATGTAAAGCATTTCTGCAATAATTATGCAAATCACATTTGCAAGTTAGAACAGTTAGAGGTTAGAACATATCTAAAGAGAGAGGAATAATGAAAAGAATACTAGACTTGGTATCAAGAGATGTACACTGAGTGGCCAGATTATCATGATCTCTGAACACATAATAATCTGGTCACTCAGTATATATGTGTGTGTGTATCCTATCTAATAAAAGAGTAATATGCAAATTGACCATCACTCCAAGACACAAGATGGCCACCCCCATGTGGTCAAAGATGGCTGTCCCCATGTGGACACAAGATGGCCACCACAAGATGGCTGGCAGGGGATGGCAGTTGTGGGCAGTTGGGGGTGACCAGGCTGGCAGAAGAGGGCAGTTGGGGGAGACCAGGCCAGCAAGGGAGGGCAGATGGGGGGGACCAGGCCTACAGGGGAGGGCAGTTGGAAGGGACCAGGCCTACAGGGGAGGGCAATTGTGGGCGATCAGGCCAGCAGGGAGAGCAGTTAGGGGTGACCGGTCTGGCAGGGGAGGGCAGTTGGGGGGGACCAGGCCTGCAGGAAAGGGCAGTTGGGGGGGACCAGGCCTGCAGGGAAGGGCAGTTGGGGGGGTCCAGGCCTGCAGGGAAGGGCAGTTGGGGGGGACCAGGCCTGGAGGGGAGGGCAGTTGGGGGGGACCAGGCCTGCAGGGGAGGGCAGTTGGGGGGGGACCAGGACTGCAAGGGAGGGCAGTTGTGGGCGATAAGGCAAGCAGGGAGGGCAGTTAGGGGTGACTGGGCCAGCAGAGGAGGGCAGGTGGGGAGGGGACCAGGTCTGCAGAGGAGGACAGTTGATGGGGACCCAGGCCAGCAGGGGAGGGCAGTTGGGGGGGCCAAGCCTGCAGGGGAGGGCAGTTGGGGGCAACCAGGCCTGCAGGGGAAGACAGTTAGGGGCAACAAGACTGGCAGGGGAGGGCAGTTAGGAATGACTGGGCCAGCAGGGGAAGGCAGTTAGGGGCAATCAGGCCAGCCAGGGAGCAGTTAGGCGTCGATCAGGCTGGCAGTGGAGTGGTTAGGGGGTGATCAGGCTGTCAGGCAGAAGCACTTAGGGGCAATCAGGCAGAGGCAGGTGAGCAGTTGGGAGCTAGCAGTCCTGGATTGTGAGAGGGATGTCCAACTGCCTGTTTAGACCCGATCTCACTGCAGTTGGACATCCCCCAAGGGGTCCCAGATTGGAGAGGTTGCAGGCTGGGCTGAGGGACACCCCCCCCCCCCGCCCCAGGCAGAATTTTGATATATATATATTAATATATATATATATTAGAGGCCTGGTGCATGAATTTGTGCATGGGTGGGGTCTGGCCAGCCTGGCCAGGGGGAGGAGACATGGGCAGTTGGCTAGCCTGCCTGCTGGTCGAACTCCTGGTCGAGAGACAATTTGCATATTAGCCTTTTATTATATAGGATATACACTGAATGGCCAGATTATTATGCGTTCAGAGATCATAATAATCTGGCCACTCAGTGTATATTCAAGTCCCAACAGCTCCATTCCGAACCTCATTTTCCTTATCTGTAAAGTGGAAGTAAAAATACCTGTTGTGTTCTAAGACATAGAGAGAATTAAGGAGAAACAAGAGCTGTCTTTTCTGTGAAGAAACTAAATAGTCCAACCTTTTACATTCCATGAAGATGAAGGGCATGGTTTCAGGTTTACGGTGGCTTCTATCCCTCACCAAGAAGAATCCAGACCTTTCAATGAATTCAGGCAAAGTTGGGGCATGTCACAGCTACCTAGTTTTGTTTTTAAACTCTAAGGGTTCTCCTACTCACTTTGAAAGCCTCCATCAGTTTTCCCAACACCAAGTCCAATATCTTCGGGTAAGAGCCATGACCAAGAGCACAGAATCACTTGGCCAGAAGGGGTTTTAGAAGTCATTTGATAGTGGTTAAATGTTTGCTCTCTGGTGTCAGTGTTTCTGGTTTTCAGTTCCAGTTCTGCAACTTACTGGTGTGAGGCCTTGAAAAGGTTACTTGGCTTTTCCACATGTCATAAAAGAGGAATTATCATATTTTTTTCAGCAGATTTTATGAGGATTAAATGAGAGGTTTAAATGCGTGTAACATAGTAAATTGTAAATAAACATTTGCTATTATTTGTTTTAATTCCTTCATTTTATGGATTCAGAGAAAATAATAATAAATATAAGAAATGCTTGGCATAGCTCCTTGCCTTTGAATGTTTTTGCCATGTGTTTCCTTATCGAATCCTTCAGATAATAACCCATGGAATGGGTTATTATTAGCTCCATTTTGTAGAGCAGGAAACTGACATACAGGCAGATGATGTAACCCACCCAGATCTGTTCCAGAACTCTTAATGCAGGTCTCTTGGCACACAGAACAATGCACTTTCAGTTGGATCAGGCAAACCCTAGGCAGAGCATTAATAATAGCTAACAATCGCTCTAGGCTAGGCACTGGCTGGGCATGCATATTTGTTCTAATTTAGCCTCACAACAACTTTACAATGAAGATAATATTTGAGTCCCCTTTTTAAAAATGTTAAAGGAATATGCACAGGGTCACTAAGTTATTAAGTAGTGTAGCCAAGTTTTTACCCAATTAGTTTCATGTTTTATCATTAAACTAAACTGTGTGCAGATAGAAAGCTATGCAGGAGCACAGTATTCAGAAAAGAATGTGATTATCCAACAAGCAATGGCCTTTATTTCAGCATTACGAGAGGCGTGGGAAGGCACTGAATAATACCAACACACTAAAACTTTCATATACAAGCTATTATTTCAGGCATTTACATATATTTATCTTCATAGCAATCTCAAAAGGTATATGTTATTATCACCATTGGAACTAGCACTCAGAGATGTCATTCTTCCCTTCAGACTATACAGCTAATGGCAGAGCTAAGATTTGAACCCAGGTATGAGAACAAAGCTCCAGACCTTTCAATGGCAATGATACTATAGGCTTTTATGGCATAGGGAAACTTAGACATCATCCCCAGCAATTCTTATCCCTGTCTATGAGCAATCTGAGGCTATAGGAACCCATGTTTTTCTTGGCAGTTAGAACTTGTGATAGAAGCCAGCTTGTCCAATGTTCAGCCCAGTGATCTTCCTACCTCATCATGAAGTATAAATGTGACCTCTGGGAGCTCACATTGTAACTAGAGAAGCACAATCAGAAAGGAACATAAGTGAACATGTATTGGGAGCTGCATCCCATGTGGAAGGGGCATGTTTGGTAGAAGTTACAGAGAGACTGAATCAGTGAGGGCAGGAGAGGCAGGCAGGCAGAGACTCTCCACTTTAAAGTACATAAGAACCACCTGAAGAAATCCCCTTCGGCTGCAGATTCCCAGGCTAGGGCCAGAAAGGTTGCAATCAGCAGTCACATATTGTTTAAGAAACAGCTCTGATCCATACATTAAAATGTACTACTTTGAGAAACAGGAAACTTGTAAGAATGTTGGAAAGAGCAGTAACAAAATAAGATTGGGTATGGAAGATAAGAGCAGGTTAAGGAGCATTTTGGAGACTACGCAAAACTTTGTGTTCCTATAATAAATAGAGAAGCTTTGGAGAAGGGGAGTGACGATGAGTGAGAGCTCCATGAAAAAAATAGCTGGAATCCGTGAGAACATGGAATGAGTAGAAGATAGGAAGATGTGCAAGAGATGCAGGGGTGTGTTTTAGAAACATTTCAAATGAGAAATTCGTAGGTTTGGCAACTGGTCAGATGGAAGGAATACAGGAGATGGATGTCATGAGCACCTGGACAGAGAAGGAATGGGTCTGGCAGTGGATGTGCACACCTATGCAGAGCTGAAAGCTAATAAAAACCACTTTAGTTGTACACTGTGACAAAGATAAAAATTCTTTCTGAAACATATAGTCATAAAAGACATAAAGTGCTTCTTTCAGTAACTCATATGTGAAAAAAGAGGCCAAACCTCACATTCCTCATGGCGTCCTGAAAAGAACCCTTTTAAAGAACACAAATTAGAAAATGTTTTGCTGATACTTGATCTCATCCAAACTGGGAGGCCCTCAGTTTGGCTTGGAAAAGGTTGATTATTTAACTCTTCTTCAGCAGTTTTCTTCATACCTCTTCATTTTTGCCCAAAGACAGAGCAGAGTGTTTAGAGAACATTTTCCAAAAACCTTCAAGTGCGCAGTCAGCATTTTTTTCAAGTCTTCCTTGCAGTTAGAGGAAAGAGGAAGCACTAAAATTGGATATCAAGGAGTCCTAGTCTATGATGGGTAATCTGGGGAGAGAGAGAGATAGAGAGAGATGAATAAGATAAGAGTACAACTCAGATAATTTCAGATAAACCTCAAAAAGCTGTGGCAATTTTCTGATTTTTTTTTTTTTTTTCTAACTGAAGAATCAAGGTCTTAGAAGTCTTTTCCATTAACACTTGAAAAATAGTGGCTGGATACCACACTCTATGCAATGTTTAAGATGCAATCTAAAATGAAAACCTGAGCCTCAAAGGCTAACCAAGTAAGTGACTATATATGTTGTTTTCTTAACTAATCGCACAGTATAAGTGATCACTCCAGAGACACTGAAGGGATTGGGTTAAAAGAGGGGGGGGGGGACATTTTAATTGGACTACAAAGAATTCAGTTCTCTAGGCAGTAGCAAAAGTCAATGGATCAGTTTTGTTAATCTATGAACTTTGCACTTTTAAAAATTGGTTTTATGCATTATCATTGATATAATCTATGTTTTCAACTTGAGACTTCAGGTCCAATAATTTAAAAAGGGAAAAAAAGTAGCTGTTCTTATTTAGGCAATTGATTTCAGTAAAATAACAAGGTTTTTATATATTTTATATATATATTCGTTCATGGGGGGTGGGTCCCTCAGCCTGACCTGCACCCTCTCTCCAATCTGGGAGCCCTCAGGGGAGCACTCTCCAATCCGGGAGTTTCTGTCTGTCTTTGCAATCATATGAGCGAATTGTCTGAGATCCCAACCCAGTTTGGTTTGGCACTCACAGAATAATAGAGGTCTTTATTTATTTATTTTTTCTCCATTAGTAGAGATTTCCTAGAAGTTGCAGGATATCTTCCTTTTAATTTTTCCTTGACACTTTGACTTTACCTATGTCTCTCACCTTTGCTTTCCCTCCATTCCCCACCCGAAATAGTAACTTGCTCCAGGCTCACTTTGCTCTAGTGTCTAGGAGATCTCGCAATGCATCTGCCACCGAACTATGACTCCCAGCAATTTCTGGTGCTCCCCACGCTCTGGGCTTCCGCTTCGGGTCCAGGGGCTGCAGAAACCAAAAGGACTGCAAACTCCAGCCACCCCCAGGCCGGGTTGACAGGACCGGACACTCCAGTGGCGTCCCCGGGACCCCAGCCACTCGGCGCTGGTGTGCGCTGCCCACAGGCCCGCCATCTTTGTCGGGTTAATTTGCATACTCACTCCTGATTGGCTGTGGTGTCGCGGAGGTATCGTCAAGTACATATTTGTCTGTTATTAGTATAGATATGGAGAGAGAGAGAGAGAGTGTGTCTACCCATCAAGTCAACACTATGATTATTATAGCAAATGTTAGACCTGGTCAATTTGGGTTCACATTAATAGCACTTTAATGTATTTCTATTCTAAAACTAATCTGATCATTGTAAATATTTAAATACTTTATTTAAATTGCAATAATTCTCATTTACTCACTTAATTTATTTTTTAGTAAACTGAACACCTACTGTATAACAGGTACTTCAAGGTGTTGAAGGGGGGATAGTTGAAATTTGTGGGAAGGTGTGATTATAAAAATGAAGAGTTCACAATCTAGTGAGAGAGAGTTATTATGCAAATAGCTAGAATGTGAGACATACTGTAATGTATCAATACCAAATGCTATGGGTACACAGAACTATGAACTGAACAGTTTCATTTCAACCTGGTTTAAAAGAATAAATAAGAGCCAGCAGGCAAAATGGCAAGGCATTCTGGGCAGCTAATGGAAATTCTAAGAAATGCTGTGTTTGGGGGAACCATGAGTACATCTGTGTGGTAAAACCAAAGGGAATCAGGATGTCGGGGATCTTAGACGGAAGATGACAAGAAAATATGACCTGGCCAGAAAGTGAAGGAGGTAACATGACATCTATATAATAAAAGCCTAGGCGACTGGCTGACCGGCAGATAGCTATGATGCACACTGACCACCAGGGGGCAGATACTCAATGCAGGAGATGCTGAGTGACAGCAACTTTGCAGAGTGCCCTCTCACACTCCAGGACCCCCCAGGGGATGTTGGACTGCCGGTTTCACTCCAATCCCCACAGGCCAGGCTGAGGGACCCCACCTGCCGGAGGGACCCTGCTCACTTCGCAGACACACTTGAGCCCTGGCGCTGCCCCAGGTGCAGCCAGCCAGGGAGGGACCATGAGAGGTTGGCTCCAGGGTGTGTCCAGCCTGTCTTGCCCAGTCCCACCCCACCAGCCACCTTCTAATTAATTTCCTTCCAATGTGCACAAATCCATGCACCAGACCTCTAGTAACCCTATAAAAAATGGGAAATATTGGCAGTTTTCACATAGAGGAGTACCATATAAAATTGGATCTTAGAAAGATAACTTTCATATAAATCAGAAGAATGATTTAAAGTGGAGAAATGACTCTGTTTAGTTAGAAAGCTAGTGTAGGCACAGATGTAGCTGTGGGATGGCCATCCAGGAGGTCTACTGAACACCCAGTGGGGAGAGGGGGAGTTGGATGAGGATACAGGTTCCAGGTTGCTGGGTGGACAGTCTGTTGTGCACCAATTAAGCTAAGGGATAGAGCCTGCCATACTATTTTACTTTATCTTAGGGAATACCTTCAGTGTCAATTAAAAGGTCAGGAGCATCTATTCCCCTTCCTAACCTTCCTCTTACTTGTCCAGGACCTCAGAAAGTGAACTCAGCATCCATTTACTGTCTGCATCGTGGAAGAATATGACCCACAGCCACTGATGCCATTTAGTGGAGGGCAGGGTGAGTAACAAAATGCAGCTGAGGATGCATAGATTCATAGTGCATTCCCATCTTTGTCCTGATGGATAATAATCCCCTGGAGGAAATCAGATCAGCTCTATCATTAAGAAAGTCCCTGGAAGTCAGCGTTTGGGGAAGCATGAAACTCATGGCCATAGCAGATGTGATAAAGCATAGCGAAATCAAGGGCTGTGAGAAGTTTAATCCCTGAAAAGCTAAATCGCTATTTGATGAATTACTTCCAATGCCCTATCACTTCCAATAGGTCATAACTCAGATAAAATATGCAATTTGGTGGACATATAAAACAAAGTGCCTAAATGAGTACTATCTCAAATTAGGAAAATGGTTTAAGACAGGTTCAGAGTACCATTAGTGCTTGGAGGAGGGTAAAAAACACACAGCGAATCAGAAAATCACTTATTGAAGTAAGAGCCTACAGCTTTGAAAAATAGTTTGAAATTCAATGAACAGAGAGATTAGAGAAGACGAGCATTCCAGCCAGAGAGAATAACTTGTCAAAAGGCCCACAGAAGGAAAATGACAGGTGTTCTGAGGAATAGTAAGTAGCAAGGAGGAGGTGAAGCACATGCAAGGTTCAGAAAGTAGATGTATGAGGAGAGAAGAAGAGTTTGGTAAGGTTGGAGATGGAGAAATGTGGATGGTGGGAATGAAATAGAAATAGAGGCCACATAATAGGTAACCTCTGTCCATAAGTTCCCTGTGCACAAGCATCTCAATCTATATGATAGAAGAATGCCTTCCACACTCTTTCTCTCCATAAGCAATTGTGAATTTTTACTCTGTTCCTAAAAGATGAGTAGAAATCCTGAATAATAATAATGTATATTTTGCTAGGTATTGTGATAACAGATTATCTCCTTTAAATAACACAACAATTCTGTGGGGTAAGTAGCATTATTATTCCCAATTTACAGACAATAAAACTGAAGTTTAGCAATGTTAAATTTTCCCAAGAATTCAATACCAAACAAAACTGAAGAAAATGATTTGTTCATGTGCTCCAAATAAATGATTTATATAAAGGCTTCCAAATAAGTCAATTTATTAAAATAATCAATTTTATCATTTTTGTTTTAAAAAAAAAAAGTGAGTCAGCTGAAAATAAACACCTTATTCCACTACTGGTTCAAAAGAATGTTTTCCTCCCTTTCAATCAATCACAGGTTTCTGACAATCTTCACAATCAGAATCAGGCTAGCTGCTAGGGCCTAGCATAATACTGAAAAATTTCTGCTTGAGCCAGAACTCCCCAAATGACCTTGGAGAATCAGATAAAACCTTTACTAAATGCCATAATTTAAAAAAACATTACTTTTTGTTCCCCCAAAATAAAATACCAACATTAGGGAAAAATCTACCTTACATGAAAGCAAGAAATCGATCATAAGAATTTTCTTGAAAATGTCACTTCTTTGCAATGGTTTTAGTTTTCACCCATACATGTAAGAAAGAAAAATATGCATGTACATATGTATGTTGTCTTACCGTCGAGTGACTCCAAGAAAGTGTCATACTTCAAAACAGAGGCAGTATTTCTATGCAAAACCCACATAATGGTAATAATTATCTTTTCTTTAGTTTTTTTCTCTTTTTAATATTTTTATTGATTTTAGAGAGGAAGGGAGAGGGTGAGAAAGACAGAAACATCAATGATGAGAGAGAATCATTGATAGTCTACCTCCTGCACAGCCCCCACCAGGGACCAAGCCCACAACCCAGGCATGTGCCCCTGACCTCCTGGTTCATAGGTCAATGTTCAACCACTGAGCCACGCCCACCGGGCTTCTTTAGTTTTATAAAGACAGCCCACCTAAATGAATTCTTCCATCCTTGAGGGAAACTGAGTTAGCTTTAAAATAAATAAATAAATAAATAAATAAATAAATAAATAAATAAATAGTAGTGGGGTGGGCGCTAAATAAAATGCCTTTTTCAAACTCTTCAAAACTCACTCAAATGGACTATTTGAATATGCATTGAATACAGGATCTTAAGAAGAAATTTTTCACTTTTAGAGAAACAGACAGATAAGAAATGGTACCGATGGCCTCCGCCTTTCTCTACATTTCTCACCTTAAATCCCAAGGAAGAATGTACCAAACCTCTTGTTCCTTCCTGCAATGACAGAATCTCACCAGTGCCTCTGAAAGCAGTAATCCTGATAAATAAAATGCCATTAAGTCTGAAGGCAGTAGTTTCACGGACAACATTTAAATTGTTTCCATGTGCCTTCTGCTCATGCAGGATCAATCATCGTGATTGGTGCATTATAATTTCCTCTGACTAAATTGGTCTCTCCACTCTGCTTTTTCCCCAAGGAGCTCAATTTGCCAGCAAGGAGACTTCTCTGCCTCTCTCTCTCTTTTCTTTTCATATTAACTATAATACAAAGGACTAAAGTAAAATCCAAACTCAGAGATTCTCTTTTTTAACCATTGACAGGCTTTTGTTTCACTAAAAAGCTCATTTAGCATATTTTATCCTACATTTCCATTTATTTAGGGGTTAATTTCTGAGTCCAAGTTTTGGGACTATAAAACTCTCAGTATTAACAAGCAAACTATGTAGAGTGTAATAGAATTTACGTCTACAAAAGATAGTTTTATTTTTTTAAATATATTTTATTTATTTTTTTACAGAGAGGAAGAGAGAGGGAGAGAGAGTTAGAAACATCGATGAGAGAGAAACATCGATCAGCTGCCTCCTGCACACCTCCTACTGGGGATGTGCCCGCAACCAAGGTACATGCCCTGGACTGGAATCGAACCTGGGACCTTTCAGTCCGCAGGCTGACGCTCTATCCACTGAGCCAAACCAGTTAGGGCGGATACTTTTATTTTCGATACAACTTATTCTCTTTCTGATATTTGTCTTTAACAATAAATAAAAGAAAAGCAAATTTTAGAACAGGTGCACTTTTTAACATAATTGATATAGGAAATGGAAAATGTCATTTAAATTCCAGTTCTGAAGCAAGTCTTTCCCCTAATTTCCATAGTAAGTTGAAGAATTGGTGGTGTAGGTTATGCCAACTAGCTGTTGATCCTAGATACTATTACACCAATGGATTTTTGCTTTATAATTTTCTCTCATAGTTTGTACATTGCTTAAAGGCAATGACCAAGTCTCTTTAGAGTAAACAAAATACATATGCTATAAATGAATTTCTATAAATGAAGGTAAGTCTCTACAGAGGGGCAATTTATAAACAGTTAAGATCTACACCCCTTTCAAACTCTATGTTTCCACTGTTTCATAGAATGCCATTTTGGCCATGTTATTCAAATTAAGTTGAAACATAAATGTGCATAAGAAGACACATTCTGATATTTCCTCAAAGTTTTCCACCAGGTCATCACTGATAAGAGGAGACAAAAGTAACTACATATACACGTTGGGGATGGAGCTCCCAAGGCAACACACCTCCAACTTGCAAGTCCTTTGAAGTCTTGTGATATGGTTTAAAAATCTACATAGCTCAGCTGGAGTGGCTCAGTTGGTTGAGCATCGTCCTGTGCACTGAAAGATTGCAAGTTCCATTCCTAGTCAGAGCACATACCTAGGTTTTGGGTTTGATCCCCATTGACCCCCTCCAGCCCGCCCCAGGCCTTTATCACCCTATTGTCTGTGTCCAAAGTTTATGTATATATGCATACAAGGTCTGCATACTTTAAAAACATAAAACTAAAGAACTTTACTTTCTTGTATGTTAAAACTGAAGTTATATAGTAAATATCATTTTAATATCTCCAGTTACATGAGATTTAGCATAGTGTAATATATAATTGTTTTGATGATATATTTTAAAATATTAACAAAAGAAAAATTATGAAGTGTTAATAACATAAAGGAAGCAACCTTTAGAATCTAAATCTTATTTGAGTGCAAGTATTACTTGTAATTAAGATTCAGTGAAAACATATAAGATTTGTATTAAAGCTAAATTATACTATCTTTGGAGAAACCAAGATGGCGGCAAAGGTAAGCACCTAAACTGCTGCCTCGCACAACAATTTCAAAACTACAACTAAAAGACAGAACGGACACCATCCAGAACCACAGGAAAGCTGGCTGAGTGAAAATTCTACAACTAGAAGGAAAGAGAAAAGCTCACAGAGAAGGAAGGGCAGCTGAGAGCCTGGCTGACTTTCTCTGGCAGAAGGGGGAAGGAAGCCCCCGACCGCACTAAACCCCAGTTCTGACCGCACTGAACCCCAGTCCCGGGCGAAACCCCGTGGACCCAGGCTCATACAGGGGGCGTCTGGACTGTCAGGTAGAGAGAAAGGCACCCGGAGACTCGGAGACCCGGGGGAGACCCGGGGGAGCCCCGGTGGGCAGGGGTCTGGGGACGCGCATGCCAGTGTGCACAAAGGCTGCGGAGGTTGCCACAGGCTTTCCCTAGCAGAAGGGAGTCGGAAACTCCTGACTGCACTGAACTGCAGTTCTGACTGCACTGAACCCCAGTTCCAGGTGAGCCCCTGGGGACCCATGCTCTTGTGGGGGGAATCTGGACTCTCGGGTGGAGACTCGGGAGCCGGGGAAGGCAGAGGTCTGGTGGCACGCACACGCAAGGGCAAGGCTGACGGGAAGCCAAGACTGTCTGCTCCGCCCTGAGACTCCACCCCATCCAAGCTGAGCACAGAGGCTTTTGCAATTTGGCAAGTCTAATCCTATAAGGCTGTCTCCAGCACCAAACTTCTCCCAGCGTAGACACAGCTGATCCTCACAGCCAACTGGCCTGGAGGTCAATTCCTCCCAGTGATACCAACAACAATCAAGACTTAACTACAACAAGGCTGTACACACAGTCCACAAAGGGGTGCACCAAGAGTGTCCACCTCAGGTTAACTGGGGAGGCCGACCCACTGGGCCATATAGGAAACCTAGCACACAAACCTACCCTACCAACTCAGGGAAGCAGTGAAAATGCGGCGACAAAGAAACAGATCACAAATGAAAAAAATGGAGGAAAACAAATGACTGGATATAGAATTCAAAACCATGGTTATAAGGCTTTTCAAGAATATCCTAGAAAAGGCTGATAAATATAACGAGACCCTCGAAGATATGAAAAAGGACCAACTAGAAATTAAACATACACTGATTGAAATAAAAATTATTATACAGAGACCCAACAACAGACTAGAGGAACATGAGAATCAAGTCAAAGAATTGACATACAAAGAAGTAAAAGCACTCAACCAAAAAAGCAAAAAGAAAAAAAAATCCAAAAAGTTGAAGATAGCGTAAGAAGCCTCTGGGACAACTTCAAGCATACCAACTTCAGAATTATGGGGGTGCCAGAAGAAGAGAGAGAGAGAAAGATACTGAAAACCTATTTGAAGAAATAATGACTGAAAACTTCCCCCACCTGGTGAAAGAAATAGACTTACAAGTCCAGGAAGTGCACAGAACCCCAAACAAAAGGAATCCAAAGAGGACCACACCAAGACACATCATAATTAAAATGCCAAGAGCAAAAGACAAAGAGAGAATCTTAAAAGCAGCAAGAGAAAAACAGTTAATTACCTACAAGGGAGCACCCATACGATTGTCAGCTGATTTCTCAACAGAAACTATGCAGGCCAGACGGGAGTGGCAAGAAATTTTCAATGTGATGAATAGCACGAACCTACAACCAAGATTACTCTACCCAGCAAAGCTATCATTCAGAATTGAAGGGCAGATAAAGAGCTTCACAGATAAGAAAAAGCTAAAGGAGTTCATCACCAAACCAGTATTATATGAAATGCTTAAAGGTATTCTTAAAGAAGAGGAAGAAGAAAAAAGTAAAGATAAAAATTATGAACAACAAATACATATCTATCAACAAGTGAACCTAAAAATCAAGTGAATTAAAAAACTGAGTAACAGAATAATCTTGTGAATATAATAGAATCAGGGGCATAGAAAGGGAGTGGACTGATAATTCTCAGGGGGAAAGGGGTATGGGGAGGTTCAGGAAGAGACTGGACAAAAATCATACACCTATGGATGAAGACAGTGGGGGGGAGGTAAGGGCAGAAGGTGGGATGGGAACCAGGTGGAGGGGAGCTATGGAGGGAAAAAGGAGAAACAATTGTAATAATCTGAATAAAGATTTATTTAAAAAATAAATAAAAAAAATTATACTATCTTCAGGGGAATAAAAATTTGAATTTAAATGTAATTCTAAAGCCAGGTCTCTTTTGGTCAGGAATATACACTATTATATATCTTTGAAATTCATACCTTTATATCACTATACTAATAATTTGAAATACATATACTAAATAGTTTCTGAACACATATCTAATCAGAGTAATCAAATTTATCTTGTTTCTCAGTCTAATCCTCACATATATATATGATGAGCTTATTGCTTTTCTAAACTCTTTATTGTATAAGTTTTCACATATTTACAAAAAATAAATTCCCATGAACCCTCAACTATAACAATTTTTTACCAATCTTGTTTCTTCCATCCAACCCACTTTTTTTATTTTTTGTTTTTATTTATTTATTTGCTAGAATAATTTATAGCAAATAGTTGATATCATATTATTTTACCCATAAATATTTCAATGTGTATATCTAATTGATTTTATATAATCTCCATTTCCATCATAATACAATTCAATGTTATACTTGATTATGTTTACTAGTAAATTCATCAGTTGTGTTTAACTGAATAGTGTATATAATTTAGTATCTCAAAAAAGCCAGCAACTGGAATGCCCAGAACGACCAGTCTCTGATTCTCATTGTGGCCAGCAAACTGGCCCGAACAAGGGTGGGGTGGCTAGCCAATGCCCCCCCACACCCGTGGCCCTTCCCCCAGGCCGGCCCCACCCCTGATCACCCCCCCCTACCTCAATGGGGGTCAGGGCCGGCCAGCCAACCTCCTGCAGCCCCACCCCCTGGCTTGCCCCACCCCCAATGGGCCCCCATCACCCGATCGGCCTGTGTCCCCTCCCCCCAGCCAGCTTTGCCCCCAATCGGCCCTCCTACTCTGATCAGGGGCAGGGCTGGCCCGCCAAACACCCATGGGCCCCTCCCCCAGGCTGCTGGCCCCCGATCAGCCCCCCAACCCCATTTGGGGGTGGGGCTGGCTGGCCCACCACCCACTGGCCCTCCCCATGGCCTGCCCCACCCCTAATGGGCCCCTCCCACCCCTATTGGCCTGTGTCCCCTCCCCCCAGCCAGCTCCACCCCCGATTGGACCCGCACACCAATCAGGGGTGGGGCTGGCCAGCCCATGGCCCCTCCCCCCAGCCATCCCGGCCCTGATCAGGCCCCATCAGTACAGGCCGGCTGACCAACCTCTTGCCATCTCCTCCTCCCGACAGGCATGGCCCCCATCCACTGATTGGGGCCAGGCTGGCCAGACCCCACCCGTGCACGAATTCGTGCACTGGGCCTCAAGTCTAAATATAAATATTTAGTCTAGATATGACATATCATCCAGGTCTAAATTCAGTTATAAACTATACCAAAGGGCTTTTTTGTTTTGCTTTTTTTTTGGCTATATTGACCACTCAAATCAATAAAACCATCTGTGGTTATAGGCCCCACCTTAAAAATAAGCATCTGGTGTGTATACCCTGAACCAAATCAACCACATCATAGTCAAGTTATTCAAATGCCAATTATGTAACCATTTGAATAGTTGATTATTATTTAAGCAACTAGAATATGCCAAGATCACTCCAAAACAAATAAAACCAAGAGGTAGTAGGTTACAATCTCTAGTCTACTTAAGTAATGCCTTCATTAAGTTCAACTAGCTAATAGTCTGAGTCTCAATAACCTCATCTGTATTATGGGGATAAAAATGACATTATAGCTATTGTCAAACTTATATGAATTAAATGTATGTAAAGAATCTGCCATGTGATAAGTACTCAAAGTTCCTTTTTTTTTTTTAAATCTTTATTGTTGAAAATATTTCACATGTCTCCTTTAATCTCTCATTGACCCCTTACAGCCTGCCCCCACTCCCCCGTCCCAGGGCCTCACTACCCTATTGTCTGTGTCCATGGTTTATGCATATATGCATACAAGTTTTTTGGCTGATCTCTTCCCACTCGCCCACCCACACCTTCTTTGCTTCTTAATAGCTTCTTAATCAATACCCAACAATGAGATGAAAACAGTCTAAAAATTATGCTCAGTTCATATGTCTTTAAACATGTTGTATATTTCAAACACTATCCCATATGACCAGCAACAATAGATTATAAACTTTTTAATGTTTTCATTAAATAAATATATGAATTTGCTTGCTTCTTTTGTGTTATATAATAAAGAAAGATGATTAATCATCTAACTTGACTTGGAATACATTGTTATGAAACAAAACTCAAACTTTTATCAGGTAAGTAGCTCAATGAGATGTGTACATTGGAGGGTCAACATAACATCTAATTTATGAAGTGTTTATTATTAATCTTTAAATTATGAAGTGCTGGCCCAGTCAGTGTGGCTCAGTGGTTGAGCACTGACCTATGAACCAGGAGGTCATGGTTCAATTCCCTGTTGGGGCACATGCCAGGGTTGCGGGCTCAATTCCCAGTAAGGAGTGTACAGGAGGCAGCCTATCAGTGATTCTCTCTCATCATTGATGTTTGTATCTCTCTCTCCCTCTCTCTTCCTCTCTAAAAACAATAAAAAACTTTTAATTATGAAGTACTTATTACTAATATTTAAATTTACAGACGAAGAAACCAAGGTCAGGGACACTAGAAGAGTCAGTATAGAAACAGACTATTTCTCAAAACCAAACACATTCCAGTAACTTATCTCTCCTCTAATGATTTGAGGATAGTATGACAAGCATTCTATTCACCCAGGAAAAGAGAAGACATTAATATGTATTTGGATAGCCTACCATTTTACATTATGTTGGAATATCAAAACTAAATCATGATATCGCTATACAGCAATGACCTTGTGAAAATAGCATACATACATGCAAAAGCCCACCTGCTCTAATACTCCCACTGTGCTTTTGCAGCTCCCTGAAACTCTCTTTGTTGATGAAGATGCTTTTTAATGCAGCGAGGTTGAGGGTTATTGATCTATAAAAGTCTTTATGACTGAGCTGCTGTGGGACTGTATACAATGCCTGGGCCTCAGGAGTGTGATTTCCCAGTGACACCAAGTTGGTTCTGGGAAATTTACATGCTGTTATCTGTTTGACAATAAATTGCTGTGTAAAACCTTTATGTGATACACATGCAGGACCCTTTATTATAACAAGCTATATACCTTAATAGCCAGTTTGTCTTTCTTTCTTCCCTTCTTTATTTGGGGAGAGGTGGGTATATTGTTTCTGAAAACTATCCTTAACCTATTGCAGAGGTCACTCACAAACAGAATGCCTTGGCTCTGTGTAAAGCAAGCAAGTTGTTTTAGCTTCAGATTTCACCCCCAAGTACTCACTGCATTGTGCTACTTACTGAAAAACTGACAAGGGTCAGTTTTCAGTGACTTCTTTCTAAATGAGAAAACATATTTAAGGCACAAGCTCCAAAGCCAGACAGCTTTGTTTGAATCCTAGCTCTGCTATTTGCTGGCTCGTAATCAAGGGCAAGATGTGTGATCTGAGGCTTAGGTTTCTCAAATGTGAAATTTGGAAATATGTAAAATAGTTTCTACTCCAATAGGATTGTTGTAAAGATAAAATGAGTTAATAACATTGAAAGTTCTTGAAGAGCACTTGATATACAGTAAGTCCTCAATAAATATGGATCATTGCTATCATTAGCACATATAAAAGATCTGTTGTATTATAAGTAACTAGAGGCCCGGTGCATGAAATTCATGCATGGGTAGGGTCCTCAAGCCTTCTGGCTGCCGGTCGGGGCCTTCCTTTGTTCCGCGCCACCCCTGGTGGTAAGCACACATCATAGCAGGCAATAGAACTCCTGGTCTGCCAGTTGAACTGCCACGGGGACACTTTGTATATTAGCCTTTTATATATATAGATATTTGGATGTTTATACGAACCATAATGCCAAGCTACTTCAAAATATTTTAGTAAATTAATATTTAAGTATATGCTTTTTCCTCTCTGTTATGATAATGAAGTAAAACTCAGAGAAGTCCGTTACACTGCCTAAACGCACAGAGCCAGCAAACAACTGAGCTGAGAATTGACTTGATGAGCCAGGACTGTAGCTGCTGCAGCAGGGCAGCCTCACCTTCAGCCTCCAGAGCCTGCTAAAGGTACACATTCATGTTACTACAAAGGTTTGATATTTTTTTAAAAGGTATTTTCTACACTAGCTAATATCACTTTTATAGTTAATTTTAAGTGCAGCTAAAATAATGGCTAATTTTTCTGATGTTGGAGATATTGTAATAAATGTGTGGTTTTGCTAGTAGGGGCCAGCAGATGTAAGCAGGTGGGTGGGCCACAGAGCTTTCCCCTGGGGGGAAACCCATGGGCCAATGAGTTTAAAGTAAAGCTCTTTCCTGTCTCATAGTCTTTGAAAATGCTGTTCCTTCCATCTAAATATGCCACTCCCTCCCACACCATTTCAATTTTTCATTCTTAAGCTATAAGCTTAATTTCTCTCAGAACCAACCTATATAATCAATTATTCTGTATATCACCACCCTCTTCATGTTGCTTAGAGCCCTTTTCACAATCTTCAACTGAATAATATGTTTAAATATTTGTTGAATATCTCCCTGTTTATAAATATAAGATCCATAAGGGAATGGACTATTGTAAATATTCAATAAATAAATGCTAAATAATGAATGAATAAATGAATAACCCACACGTATTTAGTTTTCATCTCACATTTCTCAATTTTCTGATCTTAAATAGATAACTTCTAGTATCCCAAATGTTATCATTCACTCATGGAACTCCTTGTATTTTAGATATATCATGATACCTTAAAAATATATAATACTCTTAGATATAGCATTATAACTCACTTAAGAATAAAGAAACCCATCAATTAATCTTCTGTCTTATATACTATTTATGTAGAAATGGGTTGACATATTTCCTCCATTAATGTAAAATACACATTACAAAGGAATCATTATAAAGTATACAATGCAAAATGGGAACAATAATAGAACTGAATTTTTAGGGTAGTTGAGATGATTAAAACCTGCATGCTAAGCATGTAGAGAAGTACCAGCACATAGTAAGCACTCATGTAATTTATTGTTACTTTTAATAATCATGAGGAGGATGAGTTTTTATAGCATTGCCATTGTGTGGCATCTTTTAATAAAAATAAAAATCACCAATGCTACCCAATACCATGTTTGGCATAATATAGGTAGCCCATAAACATTGTTGTTAACAATAGCTGTGCCTCAATTTAAGAAAATTTATAGAACTAAATTTTAATAGTTCAAGTATTTTAATTGGAGGAAAGTATCCATTATGATACACATGTGCTTTGTTTTGTTGTGTTGTATTTTTTTAAAGCATAGCTTCCACATTGGGATACAACTCTATCTGTAGAACAATGACAACTGTACAGAAACATCAGTGCAAGTAGGGGGGGAGGTGGTGAGATACAAATGTGAAAGAGCAAGCACACAGCATTGTATAAAGAGTTGTAGAGCTTTTCAAGTGGATGAAGCATTGCACAAAATATAATATAAATGAGCAGAAAATGTGTTTCAATGTTCCAAACTTTTATTTACATCAGCTTTTCAAGAACGTATCAATTGGATCAAGTAGTATGACACCTGCCAAAGAATGAATCAATATGATGTGGAGGATGAAGGGCTGTTGTACTGACTTGAACCCCAGGAAATTAAAAAGAAAAAACTATTAGTTCTTCATAAAGCTCCAATCTCTTCTTGGGGAAAATAAAGGGAACTTTTAAGAAAATAGTAGGTTGGCCAAGCTTATAGATATAAAGAACAGTTCGGTGGTTGCCAGAAATGGATGTGGGGGATGGGCAAGATGGGTAAAAGAGGGTCAGAAGGTACAAATTTCCAGTCCTAAAATAAATTAAGTCATGGGGATGAATGTACAGCATGGTGATCATAGTTAATAAAATTGTATTGCAAGTTACTAAGAGAATAGATTTTAAAAGTTCTCATTACAAAAAAAAAAGATTTTGTAACTATGCAAGCTGACAGTTGTTAACTAGACTTAGCAATGGTGATCATTTTGCAATGTATACAAATACCAAATAGTTATGTTGTATACCTAAAACTAATATAATGCTATATGTCAATTATACCTCCCATGGACACAGACAGCAGTATGGTGATGCCAGAGGGAGGGTGAATGGGGGCTGGGTGAAGATGGGTAAAGGGGGAGGATGGGGGACACCTGTAATAGTGTCAATAGTAAAAATAAAAACACATTTTTAAAATAAAAAAATAAAATGAAGTTGTGGTTTGGGCAAGCAGTAGTAAATAATCGCTCCCCTTACTGTAAGAACTTAACATTAATTGCAGAATCTATAGGTGTGGTGCAGAACAGGGGTTGAAAAACTTTTTCATAAAGAGCCTGAAGTAAAATATTTTAGGCTTTGGGGCCATATAGTCTTTGCCACAACTTCTCAGTTTGCCACTGTAACACAAAAGCAGCCAGAGGTAATCTATATATGAATGAGTGTGACTGTGAAACAATAAAACTTTATTTACAAAACAAGGGTAGTGGACTAGAATTCACCTGTATGCCTGACTTCTGGTCAAAATTAATGTTTCATCAGTAATTCCTATATGTCCAAATGGAATCTTTCACTTGTAAAATCCTTTTTGTTCTATTACTTCAAATGTCACTTTCTCCGTTTGTTGTTGTGAAGATTAAATGAGAAAATCTATGTTAACTGCTTGAGAGAAAGTATTCAAAACAATTTAGCTCAATACATAAATATACACATGAAAGTTAAATAGTTTGGTTTACATCTTAGCACTTATTGGCTGTACAGTCTTAGACAAATTGCTTAACTTTCCCTGTAACTCAGCCTCTCTTCTGGTGAAATGAGATAATAACAGTACTTATTGCATAGGTTATTGAGAAAAGGTGCAATGTGTGGATGCATACAAATTGTTTAGAACAATGCCTAGCAAATGCTAAGCACTATATAAATATCAACAACTACTATTATTATTACAGTTTCATAACTCTCAATCACACTAAATACTGTTATCACGCTTAACTAAAAATCAGGAAGAGCTGAATGAGAATGTGGTATAAATAATTAATAGTAGGAGAGCCAGGGAAGAAAGAGACCAGGATGGGCTAGAATTAGGGTGCTGGAGTAAAGGTGGATACTCAATTATGGTCAAATAAAGCAGAATGTTAAATAAGACAAGTATCCTGGACTTCATCTCCCAAAAGAGAGGAATTGCCCAGGGAAAATGCTACTCTGAACCTAAATCTGATGAATAATGAAGACTCTGCTGTGAAGCACACATGACTTCAAAAAACCACTTACAAAAGATTTCCGACAATAAGAATTAAAAA
This sequence comes from Plecotus auritus, assembly GCF_963455305.1. Classification (NCBI taxonomy): domain Eukaryota; kingdom Metazoa; phylum Chordata; class Mammalia; order Chiroptera; family Vespertilionidae; genus Plecotus; species Plecotus auritus. Next base: position 167,703,651 of record NC_137772.1, read on the forward strand.
AGAAAGGGCCCCTGGGCCTCATGCACTCCAAGCATCTTGAGCACAACACTGACTATTTTGCATGGATTCATGCACATGGAACCTTAGTGGTTTCCCCCAGATCGCCTATTATCCTCTAGATTACCTGGAACACAATGGGGAGGGGACAGGAAAGAAAGGCTCAAAGCCAAAAACTACAAATCTAGCATTTTCTTATTGAGTTGGGACAGATTTTTTTGAAGAGGTTCAACTGAAGAACTGGAATTTTTTTTTAAAAGTCAGTTTCCTTTAAAAAAAAAAAAAAGAAAGAAAAAAAAGGTTAAAAACTACAATAAACTCTTCTCAGAACTGTGACAAGAAGGATTGTGACAAGAAGCTACAGCCAAAAATGAACTAATTTTCTCACACAACATTGGCGAAGGAGAAGACAATCTAGTACACAGACTAAGGCCATTATAGCAAATACACAAGGGGAGTGGAGAAGAAGGAATAAAATATTTGCATAAAAGGACAAACATCAAGGTGAAGTTCTACTGTATATCCATTTGTAATGGGCCATATAAACAGAGGTCCAGCCCTAACTGGTTTTTCTCAGAGGTTAGAATATCGGCCTGCGGACTGAAGGGTTATGGGTTTGATTGCAGTCAAGGGCACGTACCTCTGTTGCAGGCTTGATCCCTGGCCCTGGTTGGGGTACCAATCGATGTGTCTCATGTTTCTCTCTCTCTCTTTCTCTCCCAATCTCTTCCACTCTCTCTCTAAAAAAAAAAAATTATTATTTTCAATGGAAAAAATATCCTCAGGTGTGGATTAATAAACAGAGGTCCAAATATCAGTCCAACAGCACATGGCAATATAGCACAGGACTATGTTTTCAAACACAACCTCAAACTGTAGTTTGATGTGGTAGGACCAGCCGAAATGCACTAGAGTTCTGGGTGACCAAGAAACATCACTGGAGTAGCTAACTGCTCCTGGGCTCCAGGAATCTAGTATAGATCTTGTTTATCCAGATTGGTACCACCCAATAGAAACACACTGCAATTCACATGTATAATTTAAATGTTTCTAGTAGTCATATTTTAAAAAGTAAAACAACAAAGAAAATAATTTTAAGGATATATTTTATTCAACCCAATATACAAAATATTATCATGCCAAAATGCAATCAATATATTTTAGACATTCAATCTAAGATATTTTAGATTCTTTTCATCACACTATGTCTTTACAATCCATTGTGAATTTTACACTTATAGCACATCTCAATTTGGATGCTAAATTTCCACAGATAATATTTTATCTGTATTTGGATTTATAAAATGTACATTTGAAAAAGTAAATTCACATATCCAAATTGTGTTCCAAACATCTGTAAAAGTGTTCTAGTAATTGAGTTGAATATTAGTTTTTTAAATATAAATTTAAATTAATAATAAGAATTAAATGTCTGTCCCTCAGTCACACTGGTAACATTTCAAGTGCTCCATAGCCACATGTGGCTAAAAGCTTTCATAGTGGACAGGTCAGAAAACTAGAAGCAGGTGGGGTTAGCCATGGATAGGCTGTCTAAAGGAAGAACACATGGTATGATGAAAGTTTTTGAGAGACTATGGTTTAAAGCAGTGTTCTTGAACCCTTGAGAGTGACATCTTTTATGACTCTATATCATAGTATTTAGTATTTTATTATGTTAATAGTGTGGTTTTAAAAAATATTTATTTATTAAATTGATTGGAGTGACCTTAGTCAACATGAACATAGAGGTTAGGTGTGGGTTTCTATGTTACAATATCTGTATATTGCACCATGTGCCCACCACCCAAAGTCAAATCTTCACCTGTCATCTTATATTAGGACCACCTAATAGGGTGTTTTCAATCATAATTTTATCACAATTGAGAGCAAAAAACTATCGTTTACAATTATTTTATAATCTTTACAGTGCTTACCACAGAATAAGAGCATTATGATCAATAAACAATTGATCAATTGATTGATTTAGTTGATTATGTTGCAATTATTCAGACACACACAAAACACATTAAATACTGAAAAGACAAAGTTATTCTCATCAGAAAAATGTCTTATAGGAAAGAAAGAAACATTGGCTGGGATAAAGAGGGAAGAATTTCTAGATTAGAAAATAGGATTCAAAGGGTCACTATAAGTTAATTCTAGGAGAAGTGCGATAAGAGGAGTATGAAGTAATTGCTATTGGAGTAGAATGGAGAGTACAAGTCAGAATATGACTTAAAGGGTAGTCTACAGTGTTGAAAACAAGTCTTGAACTACAAAATTAAACAGGGGACTTAATTTTAAAGGAGTAGCCATTGTATGTGTAGAAAAGTAAAAGAAATGGAATAATAAAAATTAATTCTTGCTGTGATGTAAAGACAGTCTTGGCACTGCTGTTCATATCAGTGGAAATGGATGGGTAAATCAGAAGGTGCTGTAGTTCATTCTATTAGAACTGGCCATGGACAGAGAGAGTAATTATTTAAGACTGTTCATAGAATTCCAAATGTGCCTAATTCTAGCCAGAGAGTATTTTAAATACTGTGTAAATCTGGCTCCAAAGTTGTTTCTGAGGTACCCTACCCAGCTGCACATATGGCAGAAAACGCCTGCAGTCATTGCTGAAAACTCCGATAGCTTATTTAAATACCTATTTTTCATATATCAACAGATTTTTCCAGTGGAGGAAATGGGGGCAGTGGAGTTCTGGGACCTTCCGACCCCTCCATAATGAACACTGTTTGACAGTCTGCAAATGATTTAATAGTTAGACAGAAAGGGTCTGTAAAGCCAATAATTTCCATCTCTGTAATGTTGTGAAATATAAACACATGTGATGAATTGCGTGTGGATGGATTAACTTTCTGAGCAACTCTACTGAGCAAGGATTCAAGAAATGACAAGGCAGAGGTCTGCCTTGGATTGAATTATTGAAATTTATTTTATTCAGCCTTATTTGTTTTGCTAAGCGTAGGCTGTGCCTTGCTCTGCATAACCACAGTGAACCCAGTGAGCTCTAACACAAGGAGGTTGGTTTTCCCCCTTTTAAGGGAGGAGAGCTGCACTCAGGCACAAGCAGAGTGTCCACCTGGAGCTCCCTCTTTTCTGGGTGTTATGACTCAGTCAGGCAACATCTTGGCTGGATTGTAACGTAAGTTAAGTTGGCCAACTCCTAGGCACAAAGTTTTCAGTGTCACAGGTCACACTGATCAATGCCCCCTCTAAAACCATACACCTAGGCCCTGTTGCCATCACAATTCACCATTTCTGTCTATCAGTCTCTTCACTCTCAGATAAGCTAACCTGTGCTAATAGGCTTGTTGGTTTGTTACTTATTATTAATCCTAGACAAGATAATACCTTAACTAGCTTAAAATGTACCAAGACCTTTAAGTGATCACTACTAAAGAATTACAGATGGCCCTAACCAGTTTGGCTCAGTGGATAGAGCGTTGGCCTGCGGACTGAAGGGTCCCAGGTTCGATTCCGGTCAAGGGCATATACCTTGGTTGCGGGCACATCCCCAGGAGGGGGGTGTGCAGGAGGCAGCTGATCAATGTTTCTCTCTCATCAATGTTTCAAACTCTCTATTCCTCTCCCTTCCTCTCTGTAAAAAATCAATAAAATATATTTTTAAAAAAGAAAAAGAATTACAGATGCCAGCAGCAAGCCAGTTGTAAAGACAAATAGAAGAGACTGGGTTATTTGGCATCCTAACTAACACTTACTAGGCAGAGACCTTCTGCAGTTCTAGCTAGGAATAACTCTGCCCAAATCCTGATGCATACATTCTACATAGTCAGTTTATACAATAAATATACACTGACTACCTAATGTATAGTGAGCACTATGCTAGATATTAGCAATAAAAAAGTCAAAAGACATAGTTGATGTCATCAAAAAACTCACAGTCAAGCATGGTAAATAAACATATTAAATAATAATCTATATATATAAAAGCCCAGCAACTGGAACAGCGGAATGACCAGAATGACCAGAATGACCAGTGTCTATGAAGTGCACTGCAGCAGCCAACCAGCCTGATCCGGGCCCTGATCAGCCCTTCTGCCTCCCCATTTGGCCCCACCCCCAATCATCCCCCAACACCCTGATCAAGGGTGGGGCCGGCTGGCCAACCGCCCATGGCAGCCCGGCCCAATGGGCCCCCATCAAGGCGAGCTGGCTGGGCCCCACTCGTGCACGAATTCATGCACTGGGCCTCTAGTTATTCTATAAGAAGTCATAATGTGCAAAGTCCAATGAGAACACAGAGAAGGGAAAAGCCAACACTTTCTGGAAGATTAGGGAAAGATTTAAGCTGGAGGTGAAAATTGGGCTGAGTCTTACCGGATGAGTAAATGAGTAAAATTACTAAACAAAATAAAGAAAGAGCATTATAGGTAGCTGAACAGGGGAGAAGAAAGGATAGGAGAGACAGACAGAGCAGGAAGGGAAGGTGAAAGAAGGGGAGAGGGAGATAGAGAAAGAGAGAGATTGACTGAGATTCCCAGGAGATTTAATCTGACCAAATAAAATTGAGGCAAGGCAATGGAGGAAATAGTGATTAAAGTTCTCTCTACCCCCTGAGGGAATATTCTCTTCACAGTATGAAGAGAATAACTAACTAAAAGAGAGGAAGTAGAATTTTCTGAAAGAACTTGTAATGAATTTACATCTAACCCCAATGGGTCTAGTTATAAAGTAACTTTACTTCCTTCTTGGTCTCAAAAAAATCCAATTACTGGAGTTGCCTTAAGAAGAATGTGCATGTCTTTTTAACTATATAGGTAGAAAATACTTTGTAACTCTAACAATGATTATTAGTAAATCAAAATTTATTCTGTGAAATATCATTAAATGCATTTCAAAGAGAACATTAAAGTCATTTTATATACTCCATTATAATGAAATAACAGCAAACTATGTATCAGACACTATATTAACTCATTTAATCCTCACAAGCACAATTAAGTACTGTTATTAAGGTCTCTATTTTACAAATGAGGATTCTCAGGCACAGATAGGTAAAATGACTTACTCAAGATCACGCCGTGGGTAAGTGACAGAGCTAGGATTCAAACTACAGTGGTCTGTTTTCAGAGTCCAGGTTCTTTATTACCACACTATATTATTTCTTGTAACGATGGAAAGGGAACTACCAAATGTGTCAACGCTGATAAAACAGAGAATCTGAATAAAAATGTTTAAAGTGTGAGGTTCTCCAGTCATCATGTCATTGGTCCAATGACTACCTAATGCTGTTGTGACAGTCTTCTAGAAAGCTGCAGCTTACACTGTGATGGAAATGAACAAGGAAGCTATACTCCAGTGGATATGATTAAACTCTGAAAATGAATCTTCTCTAACTCAGAAACATTTATTTGTGCTACCCTTTTGTCCTAGTAGATACATTAAAACTTAAACCACTCCAGCCACTGAATAATGATCCTCCCTAGGGTGACATAGGCGTAGCCTCCCCCAATTTAAGTCAATGCTGACAGCAGAACCTGCACTAATAGGAGCCAGATGGTTTAAAAAAGGGGGACTTCTCTGCTCTGAAATAGAAAACACTTCCATGAAACTTAAGGCTGCTACTTCCACCCCAACTCTATCGTTTGCAAGTTTCTCTGTATGCACATGCGTATACATAATGTGTTACGTATGCATGGTTTAGGTGCAATGCCTCTTTAAAAAAATAAGAAGAAATTACCCAAAATAGCTGGTTAAGAATTCTACTTATCACTGAAAATTACTCCACCTTTAGTTACTTACATGGGGTTTTCTGACTGCCCGACTTTCAGGACAGGAGTGAAGAAGCTGAGTGCTACATGTGCCTAGCTGAAGAATATGTTTACTTCGGAAAGAAAAAAGTCAGGCTGAGCCAAAGTTCATTCTCTTGCTGTAAGGAAGGCAATCTCTTTGTTAGCAAAAAAGAAAAAGAAAAAACTTGACTATAAGTTGCTCAGAGATATCTGGCTAGTAAATATAGAAAGGAATTATTTAAAGCCAATAGAATATAGTTTATTCTCTCAATGAAAAGACCCAAATTATTTTCTGAAGCTAATATTCTGCTTGAATACCAAGAAAGCTAAGGTAAAACAAACGAAACAAAACAAAAACAAAAACAAAAAAAACACACAAAGGAAATAGATGTTAATCTCAGTTCTCTCTGCCCAGAAATCACACTACCTTTGTTACTTTAGTCTCCTCTTGTGATAATTGACGATGATAATGTTTTATAGGATATTGTGGAAATAGTAAAATAATATGCATACATTCGATATTTAAAGTTGGGCTATTGATAGCTAATATAAAAACAATTAACAATGCCATAGAAATTGTATTCTTCAGGCTCATAGTTTCAGCAGAAAAGACATTCCATTTTCTATGCATGAATTAAGCTATTTTTGTAACAAAGTAGATAAAAAACTACTCAGGGAAAATTTTTTGTCTAACAGATTCTTTGAAATTTGTTAAGTGTAGATGATAATATAGAGCAAGAATAGGTAAAATTGATGGTAACTATGTAAAGATCTGTAAAGGAGAGAGAGTTGGGGTGGTGGGAAAAGCAAGAGGTTAATTATCCCAACACCACACATTTGGTTTACACATTGCAAGCTATAGACAAAAAGCAAGCAGCTGCAGGAGCTCATCACATTGATTTAATTAGCTTTGAAGCTGTGTACTCTGATCTCCATGTTGTACAATTGTGAAAGTTTACTTAGATGAATGGCTGAAAGCAGTTACACATGCTGCTCTATTTCAACAGAATTAAAACTTGGGGGAAAAAACAACAGGAAAACATCCTTTCTGTAAATGTCAGCCATCTTCTTTCTTTTTAGTAAGTTTGTTATTGACAAATACAAAATTTGAAAATTTTACAATGGGACAACGCAGTTTCTGAAAAGGATACGCACCACAGTGAGTTCCTTCTTATGATCTCAAATTCAAAAAGCAACGATCTTTCTAGAAAACACAGGTGGTGATATGAAATGCATGCCAAGATGTCCTCTCTGAGGATCTGGGTACCAAGTACCTCAATGATTTCTAACAAGCCACCCAGTGGGCTATGTAGTGGGACTCATGAGTGAATTCACCTGGATATATATACTTGAAGTCATTCTTTAGGTAAAAATCAAAATACTATAAAATCTGGTTTAAAATATTTTAGAAATTGTATAAAGGCTGATGCAAAAATGAAGTCTCACTCTGTAAGAATTCCTAGGAGAGCTTTCCATTGTCAGAACCTACTCTACCTAGACATGTCTCTAAAACTTCTGGAGGATTGACATATCCATCCCACAGCACATTTCCAACTCAAGTTCATTCACAGATGATGGAAATAGGACAGTTGCATTTACCTCATTGTGTTTCCTGCAGAAAAATAAACCAACATAAAAGGATAGACTCTGGACCATAGTAGGCTCCTGAATTTTCCTCCTTCCATGAACACACTGAATGCACATCTACACACAGGGCAGTTTCCTCTGAGGAAAATAAAATAATAAAATAGAAAACAACAGCTTGTTGAGCAATTTATCCAGCAACTGAGAAAATACCTACATTACAATGGGTAGGAAAGGCTGAGACACAGTATTGCCATAAACCCCAGCCAGCACAGCACCACACAATTCCGAGGGAACCTCCAACTCCTGAGGAGCTAAGGGTTTGGACACATATATCTAGCATCCCAACTTTTAAGGCCCCCATCTGAGGAACATGCCCCTAATCACCTAGGTCTAATAGCCAACAGGGCTTGCATTCGAAATCCCACAGAATTATAGCAAAAATAAAAGCAGTTTTTAAAGGGTGCAAACCACACCCTGTGACTATACCCTCAGGCTCAGCACAGAGGAAGCAGGGGACATGCCCATCTCCCAGGCCTCCCAGGAAGGGGTTGGATTGCAATTTCTCAGGTGCTACCTGTAGGTCAAGTCTCTAAACCATTTGCATTGTTTATGGAAGTGGGACTGCAATCCTCCATTTTGCGACTCGGAAGGGTTTGGGCACACCCTAACTACAGAGAGCACTAAAAACAAAGACAGGCTCAGTTAATCACAATGATTTGAGAGGCAATCGGGAATTCTGGCCAGACTCATTAACAAGGTTCATCTCCCCCTTTATCTGATATGCAGAAATCAACACAGAGACTCACAACACAGACAGAAACTGAAGAAACAAGGAAATGTGTTCCAAAGGAACAAGATAAATCTCCAGAAAACAATCTTAATGAAACAGAGATGAGTTATTTACCTAGTAGAATGGGGTGTGTGGGTGGATGTGTATGTGCTGTGCGTGTGGATATCCTGGAGGGCATTATGCTAAGGAAAATGAGCTAGAAAAAGACAAATACTGCATGGTATCATTCATATATAGAAACTAAGCAAAAATGTGGAACTCAGAAAGAGTAGAATGGTGGATGCCAGGAGGAGGGAGATGGGGAAATAGGGAGCTGTGGTATGGTGACTAATGTTGATAATACTGTATTATATAATTGAAATTGTCTAAGATATTAGAACTTTTTAGTGTTTTCACCATCATCACCAACAACCAAAAAAGGTAAATATGTGAGGTAAATAAAAATGTGTGTTAAGCCCTGGCCGTTTGGCTCATTGGATAGAGCATCGGCCTGCAGACTGAAGGGTCCCAGGTTCTATTCTGGTCAAGGGCATGTACCTTGGTTGTGGGCACATCCCCAGTGGTGGGTGTGCGGGAGGCAGTTGATCGATGTTTCTCTCTCATCGATGTTTCTAACTCTCTCTCCCTCTCCCTTCCTCTCTGAAATCAATGGGAATATATTTAAAAAAAAAAAAAAATGTGTGCTAGATCAATGGTGGGAATACTTTCACAATGTATGCATATAGCAAATCATATTGTATACTTTAAATATATTACAATGTATTTTGTCAACTACACCTTGATACAAAAGATAAAATATGTTGAATTTATCATCAGAGAAAAGCATGGGTGACCAAAGTTTGGTGGGTTGTTTTTGTTTTTTTGCATATGTATAGCCAGTTACTGCAATGCTATTTGTTTAAAAAGATTATCTTTTTCTCCACTGCCTTGCCTTATTGAAAATTAATTAATCACATATGTGTGGGCCTATTTCTGGACTCTATTCTGTTCCATTGATCTAAAGTTATCCTGATACCAATACGAATGCCTTGGTTATTGTAACTTCAGAATAAGTCTTGAAATCAGGTAAGTTTAAGTCTACCAATGTTGTTCTTTTACAAAGTTGTTTCAAAAAGTCTAGATCCTTTTCATTTCCATAAAATTTTAGAATCTGTTTATCAATTTCTTTTTAAAAAGAAGTCTATTGGAGTGTTGACTGGGATTCCACTTGTCAATTTCAGAACTGACATCTCAACAATAGTGAGTCTTCTGGCCCATTAACATGGTATCTCTATTTATACTAGTATGTCTTTTTTCCCTTCTTTTATCATTAGAATGTAATTTTAGTGAACATATCATATACATTATTATTAGACTTATGCCTAACTATTTCATGTGTTACATGTATTGCGTTGGCTCTGACTCCTGGAGGTTATGTGAATTAGTGATGTCCACAATGTCCTGTCACGAACAGCCCTTCTCTGCTCCTGTAGACTGATACCTATGGCTTCTTTTATGGAGTTAATACATTTCATATTTGGTCTTCAAAATAAATTTCATATTTTATGCTATTATAAATGGCAATATTTTCTTAATTTCAATTTCTGATTTTGTACAGAAATACAGTGTGTTTTAGGGTATTGATTTCATATGCTACCATCTTACCAGACTTATTATTAATTCAAGTAGCTTTTTGGTAGATTCCATCAAACTGTCTACACTGACAATCATGTCATCTGTGAATAAAGACAGTTTTACCTCCTCCTTTACAATTTATCTGTCTTTCCTTTTTTTCCCTTGTCTTTTGCATTGGCTAGAAACTAGGTCAGGACTGAATATAAGAAGAGTGGAAATGTTTATATTTGTATTGTTCCTTATCCTAGAGAAAGCGTGTTCAGTATTTCACCATAATGAGATCAGCCAAAGATTTTTCTTAGCTGCCCTGTAGCAAGTTGAGAACAATCCCGTCTTTGCCTAGTTTAGTGAGAATTTTTATCAGGAGTTGAATTTCTATTTTTAAAATCCTTTTTTATGCATCTATCGAGATAATTATATTATTGTTAGTTAATAAATAAATTACATTAATTGATTTTAGATGTCAAACCAGCACTGCATTTCTTGGATAAGCTCTATTTAGTGATGATGTACTATCCTTTTCATAAATTGTTAGATTTTATTTGTTTAAATTTTTTTAGAATATTTGCATCCATGCTCTTGAGAAGTAATGATGTATAATTTTCTTTCCTTATAATATCTCTGTCTAGTTTTGGAATCAGTGTAATAGTACCATCACTGAACAAGTTGCAAACTATTCTTTTTTCTTACATTTTCTGGAAGAATTTGTTTAAAATTGCAATATTTCATCCTTAAATGTTTGGTAGAACTCATTAGTTAAGTCACAAGGGCCTGGAGTTTTCTTTGTAGAGAACATTTTAACTGCAAGTTTAATTTCTTTAACAAGTATAGGGTGATTTAAGTTATCTACTTCTGAGTGAGCTTTGGCAGTTTGTGTCCTAGAAGGAATTTGTCCATATCATTTAAGATGTTGAATTTATTCCTATGAAGTTATCCATTTGATATTTATAGACATTGTAGCCACATCATTTCTCTTATTCTTGAGATAGGTAATCTATGTCTTTTCCCTTTTTTTCTTAATTACCAGGGCGAGAGATTAATTTTATTGTTCTTCTCAAAGAACCAAGTTTACTTTCATTTATTTTTCTCTCTTGTCTTGCTGTTTCCTGGTATAATGGAATCCCACTGTGATCTTTATTTTTTCTTCTTTCTGCTTACTTTAGGCTTAAATTTGCTCTTCTTTTTTCATTTCTTAAGTGGTCTCATTTAATTTTGATGTGTTCTATTTTCATTTTTATTCAATCCAAAATAATTTATAATTTCACTTTTTATTTCTCCTTAGACATAAATTATTTAGAAGCCTGTTATTTCATTTCCACATATTTGAGGATTTTCCAGATAATTTTCTAAATGTATGTGTGTTTTGTGGCCCAGAATATGGTCTATTTTGGTAAATGTCTCTGTGCACTTGAAAAGAATGCTATTCTCTTGTTTTTGGGGGGAGAGTATTCTATAAATATCAACTAAGTCAATTGGTTGATAGTATTTTTCAAGTCTTTCATATTCTTGTTGACTATATCAGTGGGTTGAGGCAATGTTAGCACCCATACCTTTAGTTTCGCATTTCTCAAGGATCATCATCCATCTTTGCCTGATGCTCAGTGTTTCTCATATATTTCATCTTCTTTTCTAGTTATTTCACATGGGATGGTAAATGCAGCCACTGTTACTCCATCTTGCTTGGAAGCAGAAGTTGCAAAAGTATATTTATTTGTTATAGCTTCCAATTTTGTTTTTTAAATTGCATATATAAATGTAGGTATTTTGTTATCCACAAAGAGATATACTATCTCTGGGTATGAAAATAATTTCTTATAGGAAAACAGAATTCAATACTGTGCAAGGAGCCCACTATAAAATTCTTTAACACTCCTCCCAACCACTTCATTTCTTTAATGAAACTGAAAAGAAATATTTGTTCAACATTTACCATCTTCTTAGGCTAAGCTTTTCACTAAAGATTGGAGAGAACAAAACCAGCCAAAGGGCCCCCTCCCCTCGGAGCCACATCCTTTGAGTTCAGGAGAAGAAAAGAATTGTGAGCACAGTTTTAACCATTTCCTATCAGCAAGATATTTCCTTATAACCTTACCATGTTCTCTTATGAAGGAGAAAGCAAAGGAGCGCTCCACATTTAATATATTATTAGCCATGTACTTGAAACTCTCTCACATATATTTATAATAAAAAAGAAAACTTTTAATTTGATATCTGAAAGTGTAAGTTAGGAAATTTTTAAGGCAAGCAAATGACTGTGAAAACTCCAGTATCTCTCCATATGTTCAAGACTTAGCAAGTGAACAAAAGAGAGAAAGAAAAACCCATCTCACCTAGCTAAGGAAGCATGTAAGCAAGGGGTATCACCTCTTTCTTTCAGGAGAGTAGAATTTCAAAGCCTTATAATTTGGTAGGGAGGAGTAAAGGGAGCGGGGTCAACTGATACCACTGAAGTTAGTTGAAGATTTGGAAAAACATAGATGAGAAAATCTATTTTCCACTACTTTTCCCGGTAGTCATTTCTTTTTCTCTTTCTTTTTATCATGAAGTTTCATTTTCCATTAAGATGTTATAAGTAACTTGCATAATAAATAAGATGATGTGAGCTAATGAGCCTATTTCTTAATTTTATACATATAACTCTTACTGATACTTCAATTTAATACTTGGACTTGCAATGATCAGATACATTATTAATACTTAAAATGAGATTGTTGTTATGAAAATGTTCTATTAATTTTGAGGAACATAAATTTAAAACTTTGTAATATCACTTGGATATGTCCTAGAAGTTAATGATTTTTTGTTTTCTTAAGAATAAACTAGGACATTGTCAATGAGCAGTATGTCCAGAATCATAAATGGTATCAGTAACACTAATAACTTTAGGAAGGGAGTTCTTGCTCTCAGTGATGGGGCAGCAGGAGCAGCTGCACTGTGTCTGAAACTGGAGCACAGGGTATCAAAGGACACAAGCGTCATGCTTGATTTGCTTAGAAAACATCGCACTTGTTTTGAGCTCCATTAGAAAATGAACTCAACATATTAAACCCAAATCTAAATCATTCGAAATTCCTTCCATCCATATCTCATCCCTAATCTAGTAGAAAAGAAAAAAATCCAATCAGAATAAATATATACTAAGCATTTATGTGAATTACTATTAAAATCAATATAAACCCAAGAGCGGGATATGTGACCTATGTCCAATGATATTAAACTTCTAAAGTTTAGAGGACTCCTCCACAGTGTGTACCAATATGTTTTGTATGTAGGATGCATGGCTAAATTATTTTAGACAAAATGTTCTCGCTTTTATTGGGCAAATCCCAAGGCTGAGGATTATAAAATTAAATTAAAAATTTGTGAGTCACTTAAATATTTTTGGAGTTCATCCTCTGGACCTTAATAAACTCATCAACATATTAAAAGTGCTCAATTGTAGAGCAGTCTTCAAGGTTTATGATATCATCTTAGAATCCTTTCTAATTCTGAGAGGATAAATTATATGTTAGTGTCTGGCATATGGTAGGCACTTAGTAAGGGCTGAACATACTGAGCATTCAGTGAATGAGTACCCACCCTTTAAGAGCAAGGACTATACCTCTCAGGCTCAGGCCTTAACAGTTGCTAGTTAGACAATATTCATATCAATGTTATATGGGATCTAAGTAATTGAAGATTTTCTAGAAGCTGATAAAAGGTCACATTAAGAATTTTATTTCATAACCCCTTCTTATTACTTTTAAAATAACAAAATCTATATAGAGTTCCAAAAATAAAGTTATATATTTCATATAGACATTCCATACTCATTTGCACCTTCACTAGTTTACTGAATATTATTGAGCTTCTATTAAACATTATACATTATACTACATCCAGTGAATACAGAATAAAAAGGTAGTTCTTACAAGCAAATGTTCACCACTGACTGAGGAGATACAAATCTAAAGTAATAATTACAATACCAATAGGAAACATGCCAGAAAAAAACACATGTTGCAGATTCAAAAAGGAAGGAATAATTAAGTCCAGACAGGATAATAAAATACTTTATTAAATGAGAGTAGAAAAGAGGGGATACCTGAGTTGAGACTTTAAAAATCAATATAATTCTGTTCATGAAAATAGATGTATATTAGAAAAATTATGCATTATAAAAATTATCTGCATCTAAAATTCCATGTTATCTTAAAAAGGAGGTAGAAAAAAAAAGATAAGAGAGAGCAAAAGTTTATTAAATACCATGCCTCAAATAAGGACACTCAAATTTTAAAATGAGCTGAATAGAGATTAATAATAACTGAATAATTTAAAGGAAACCACTTTTAAAAATTATACTGTCCAAAAGAGTGGAGGACATATAGGCAAATAAAACATAAATAGATGAATAAAAATATATAAGGAACAACAAAAAGGAAAATATGAAAAAATTTGAAAGGAAAGGAAAATAAGACAGGAATATATATATGCCAGTTATTTTTTTTAATTTGCAAGCATAAGATGGATAATCAGTTCATGTTAAAATACTTTTGAATTGAATAAAAAAATTCAACTAGATACTGTTTACAAGGAACATACCTTTAAAAAGTATCATAGACATCTGAAAAGGATAAACATAAAATGAGGCAAATGCAGAATAATTTTAGGTGTTCCAAAATTAACACCAGAAATAATAGAGATAAAAATCAGATAAATCATTTAGAAGAGTGAGATTTTAACATAATAAAAGGGTAATTTTACAATCATAAAGATAAATGACATATGCTTTTATGCCCTAATTTATTTCTCATTATATATTTTAAATACAATAAGTTGAGAAAACTTACTATTGATAATTATTCTTGAACAGAACAAAATTCAGAAGTATTAAATTTATCTTTCAATAAGCCATAGTAAAATCAACATTTATTTTAAAAATTCAATTTTTTTTAAGTAGAAAAAAAATTTTTTTTTTCAGGGAAAAGGAAGTCATTACATTTAGAGAGAGCTAATTAAAATTTGAAAGGTAAGCCTCCAATAGTCAAAAACAATCGTGAACATAGAGAATAATAGAATTAATAGCTTTGATTTCACATACACACATACCAGACTGTACTCTATTGTTCATAGAAAATTTGTAAAAAAGTAACAGTGTGCTGGACCACAAAGCTCAATAAAAATGGGACCAAAGCAATAATTAAAAATATAATAACCATTTCCTAAGTTGAAAAGGACTCCATATGTACACATTTTATAGATTAAACCATTGATAAAAACACTCATACTTACATACATTTCCAAGTTTTTGGAATGCAAGGACATAAAAAATATTTCAACTATCTTCCAGCTGGACTGCAAATCATCTTTGCCATTTCTAACACAGGACCTTACACATAGGTGGCTAATTGGTTAAATTAGTACTCAATAATTATGTATTTTATGATTTTAAAATATTGAATATTTGACATGCCACATCAAGAAAAAATGAGATAGTTGAGATAATATTTGTCAATATACTTTTAGATTATTCAATGATAAGGGTTTATAATATCAGTATGCTACAATTTTTATTATTTCATGATCTCAATCAAAAATTCAAAACTGCCTCTGGCTTCTATAGAATTACCTTGCTTTGAAAGTACTTATCTCTGCTTAGCAAACTAACACCTTTATTATTTTTGGTACTAATTTTACAAACCTGCATATTATAGCAGTGCTATAGACTACATGTTTGTATGACCCACAAATTCATGTTGAAATCCAATCCCCAATGTGATGGTATTTTGAGGCGGGATCTTTGGGATGTGATTAGGTCATGAGGACACAGCCCGTATGAATGTAATTAGTGCCCTTATCATATAAGCACAACCAAAGGACACAAGACACTGCGGGGGTGGGATGCGGGCATGTGCCAGGGGGTAGGGGATGCTGGGAGAAGGTCAATGGGGAAAAAGAGGAGATATATGTACTACTATTTGTAATACTTTAACAATAAAATAAAATTTTAAAAAATAAAATAAAATAAAAATAAAGAGACCCCAAAACAGCTCCCTCACCCTTCTGCCATGTGAAGACACAGCTAGGAGACTGCTGTGAACCAGGAAGCAGGCCCTCACCAGAAACCAAATCTGCCAGAGTCTTGATCTTGAACCTCCCAACTTCCAGAAAGTCAGAAATAAATGTTTGTTATGTAAGCACTCAGTATTTTTGTTATAGTAGCCCAAATAGACTAAGACAACTTTATAAAATATTTGCACCACCTACCTTAAATGTTTAATATCTTGAATTTTAAGTGACATGAAACTTAATTTTATATTTCCACGAATTTTATAGAGCTCTCCCATCACGATTTTTTTTCTATTTTCATCACATACACAGAGAAAGGTAACACTTTAAAATATTTATGCTATTTCATTAAGTATTTTGTTGTGAAGATATAATTTCAATAGAACTTTGAGAAGATTTCTTTGCTATAAAGTTATCTTTCTACATCTTTAGTACATCTTAAGGGGATATCCTCATGTTCAAATTACTATTGACTTTATCTTTAACCACAGATTGTACATAAAATGCTTGCATAAACTTATGTAGAAGAACAGAGACCTGCTCTCACAAATTGTTTTAATTACCAGGTGAGCCATATGTTTAAATAAACATGTATGTCTTGGGACATTGCCCCAAATTAAAAATAACCTTATCTGTAAAATTGTAGGAGTATGCACTCTTTATCAACAAATGTCCCCACATAGGATCCTGCAAAGAGTTCATCCTTGATGATACTGGAAATAACTTTTTTTTTGGGGGGGGGGTGGCGGTGGGGGGGTGCGGGAGTGAGGGAGGAAATAAAATCCTGAAGGAGAGAAAAAACAGCAAAGTAGTAGTTTGCCTTTGAAATTTGGATCCCAAGTCATTCTGGGAGTTAACAGAAAAACCAAAACCTTTATCAGTTCACAGTACACAGTAAGTAGTAGTTAGTATAGACTGTTGGTCAGTGTATTATTCAGAGCCCTCAGTGAATAATAATGGCTAATACCTGTAGCTGGGTCTCCCTACTGAAGACTGTCAGTATCATTCAGGAGAGCCCTTAAGGAGAATCTGAACTTAGTGACTATAAAGACCAGGCATTCCTTAGTTATAGGTGCTATTCAAGTTTTACTTCTAGGCATTTATGTCTGTTTAGTATAGTCTTATATACTGAATGTTCTTGACTGAAATTGAATCAGAATATTCACACTGCATTTTTAATCCACCTCCACTGAACTTTGTTGTGAAGAATTTCTTTTAAAATTCAAAGCCCGAAAAAGTTTCCTTCTCCTGAGCCATGGTTTGCTTCCTCTGGTCTGATAATGAAAATTAACTAACTGACCAAGACTCCCTTTTCCCTCAAAACCAAATCTGAGGCTGGATAACAGTAACTATCTAGAGGCGAATTGCCTTCACATATCTTTTCTGCCCTGCATTTGACTTTCTACTTCTGCTTATGGTTCCCTTCTTATTTTCTACATCTACTTTATCATTATTATAAATGCATGTTCCCATTGAAAGATGCTTCAAATCCTTTGTGGATCATGGTGGTGAATAAGTAAGGAACTAAATGAGTACTTATGATCTGTCTCTTTAATACCTTGATCCGCTTAATTTCTCTATCCTCTGTCCTGTCCCAAGGCATCCCCTCATCAGTAAATGGCTCCATTGTCTGCCCGGATTTCAGGCCAAAAATTTAGGAATCATCTATAATTCTTCTCTTTTCATCACCCTTCACACAATACATCAGTAATTTCTATTGGCTCTTCCTCTTAAATACATCCTATTTAATGTTCCCCCCTCCATCTGTATTACTTCTGTCTCGGATTACTTTTGGGCCATTTCTCTTCTGTATTACTACAAGAGCTTACTAAGAATTCTTCATTCTTTCCCTTTTATTTGACTACATTTGCTTTTTTAAAGACTTTATATTTTTAGAGAAGTTTTAGGTTTACAAAAATATTGAGAGGAAGGTACAGAGATATCCCATATATCTCCTACTTCCACATATGAATTCCCTCTCCAATTATCAGCATTTCTTTCCAGAGTGGTACATTTGTTACAAACAATGAATCTGCACTAACACATCATTGTCATACAAAGCCCATAGTTTACAGTAGGGCTCACACTTGGTGTTGTACATTCCATAGGTTTGAACAAATGTGTAATGAATGACATGCATCCACTATTATAATATGAAACAGTATTTTCACTGCCTAAAAATCCTCTATGCTTCACCTATTCATCCCTCCCTCAACTTTCAACTCCTGGCAACCACTGATCTTTTCACTTCTCCATAATATTGCCTTTTCCAAATGTCATATAGTGGAATCATACAGTATGTAGCCTTTTCAGATTGACTTCTTTCACTTAATACAATACATTTAAGGTAGCTACATGTCTCTTCATGGGTTGATAGTTTATTTCTTTTTAACACTGAATAATATTCCATCGTTTAGATGCACCACAGTTTTTATCCATTCACCTACTGAAGGATGTCTTAGTTGCTTCCAAGTTTTGGCAATTACGAATAAACATTTGCAGTTTTTTGTGTGGACATAAGTTTTCAGCTTTTCTGAGTAAATAACAAGGAGTATGATTGCTCAATACTGTACTAAGAGTATGTTTAGTTTTACAAGAACCTGCCAAACTGTCTTCCAAAAGAGCTGTATCATTTTGCAGTCCCACCAGTAATGAGAGTCCCCATTGCTCCACATGCAATTACTTTATTAATAGATCAATTTTTAAAATATAAAGCAGATATTTCTCCCTGTTGTTTAGTATCCTTTTCTTGGGGTTCAGTACACTTTAAATAAATCCAAAGCTTCTTTTTCTGGCCAACAATGTACCACATAATCTGGCCACTGCCTATGTCTGTTCCTTCAAGTGCAATGACCCAAGTATGCAGGCCCTCCTTCCTCAGACATGCCAACCTTGTTCTCATTTTTCCATTTGTTGTTACCTCTTGTAGTGAGGCATAGGACAGGAGTTGGCTGAATGTGCCTGCCCCTGCCTTGACTTTTCCAAATAAGTCTGAGCCCCTGGGTGACTACTTAGACATGCCCTTGATTAAAGGACACATGTGCTTTCTCAAGGATGCTTACCCTGCTGATAGTATCTAATAGTTAATTTGAGTTCAAGCTGTTGTTACAATAAAAGCCTAAGGAGGCAGGCAATCGGGGCTTTTTGGCTCCTTATACCAACTAGCCCCTTAGCCTCTCTTTCACAGAAACATGTGTCAGAGTAATCATTCACCCATCATTCAGGGCCTGTCGGTCAGTCCTGGGAAAGTGGTTCCCTGTATGAGGAGCTAGGAACTGCAACAAGATGCCAGGGAACCCTGGAAAACGAAAAGTAGGAAAATGCAAGTAACTGCGCAGTAAGTCATTGGAGCATGCTTGGGATTTCCAAGTTCAAGGGAATTGTCTCTCAGCTAAGGAATTCACTATCTCTGTTATGCTTCTTAAGAATGTAAGTATATTTTCCATTAGAAAAATAAGCCTATATCTGAAAGTAAGGAAAAAAACAGGTTTTTCCTGTATTTGCCTAGGAAGCAAAGATTTTATATATATTATTAAAACAATTATGTTATGTTAATCAGGAAGTTGATTACTTTAAATGAATAGTTTACTTAATACTGTTTAATAATAATAATAATAATAATAATAATAATAAATAATATATTTGACTAATTTTCCATAGTTTAAATTTTAAAATTTGCTTTCTCTCCTCGTGAAGGAAAATTTTATACTTAAGGTATATGGGAAGCTCTGTCAAATAAGGAAATAATAATTATATTATATTTATATATGCATATTCAATAGATTCTAATATGCTTTCATTTATAACTGTTATAAGTTATAATATTGAGAAATATTGTGTTTTGCAAAAGGACAGGATTCCATGTCATTTATATTACTCTAAAAAGTATCTGCATTTATAGAAATACTGGCAAAAAAAATCAGGAGAAAAAGAATTTAATTATAGGACTAAATGAACTGAAAATAATTATGGTTTTAGTAATTATTGTTCTCACAGAAATGTGTTTGTTTGCATGAATCAAATTAGAATCTGATTTCTTCATAAAAGGATATAGGTCAGTTTCCAATTGTAGTTTTATTAACCAAAACTTTACCAGAATGTCATGTCTGAAAGAGAGACATGCCAGGACTCTGGATGTCACCAGAAAGCTTTAAAGAATGAAGACTGACTTTGAAGCCAATAAGCCCCTTGGATAAATAGCCTGGTACCTTGCTTAGTCACGTGGTTCATGGTAGTCTTTCCAGGTAAGGAATGAAGGTTACTTTCCTGAGAGATAGCATGAAAGAAACCTCAAGACACCTGTAGGGACATAAACTTAAGAAATGCACCCTAATTCAAATTGTAGGTATTGCAGGCAAAGCCTGATGGCAACTGTGTAACTTGGCTTCTTGACCCTAGAGTAAACTTTCTCATGAGATTCCAGCAAAGCATATTTTTTTAAAAATAGCCTATATAATCAACTGTTATTCTTGTTATGCTCATTCAAACAATTAGGCCAAATTATAACTAGACTTAATACAGTAAATAAATTAGTCTTTAATAAAAATAAAGGTGATTTTAGGAAGAAAAATTGTTCAACAGAAAATTATTAAAAACTGTTCTAACTTTTGCCCAATAATACTAAATTTTATAACACAGTTTGTCTCCACCAGATTACAAGCCCTACTTACCCCTAGGGAATACCACCTCTAGGCACCATTGCCACCTCCTTCTGTGCTCAGGCCTCATCATCCCTCTGACAGAGAGCAAGGATCTCTTGGCTCTAAGAGAAACCTTTGATATGTCTCAGCATGAAGCAGCTACAGAAGAAACCTGGCGTCCCCTTTCCCTGAAAGAATTCAGAGCCAAGATCCTTGAGGGGGACATAGTAGGCAGTTGGACAGACATGAGCAGAGCAAGGATGATAGGCCAACTAGAGGAGAGATAGACTGTGAAACATCTGCTCTGAAGCTAGGAATAGTGGAACCTGTGTAGAACTAACATTTTAATCATAACTAATTAGAAGGAATTTATAATTTTTGTTTAATATAAAGTATAGAGATAAAGGAAAAAGAAAGTAAAATAGACAAACTGAAAGGGTATGTGTAAGTTACAAAAGGTATGTATAAGTTACAGAAAGTATATATAAATTGTAAAAGGTATGTGAAGTTACAGAGGGTCTGTACAAGTAAAGAAGAACTAGAGTTGAGGAAGCAAAAATTGTGAGAAGGGATATAAAGAAAGGAATATAACAGGAAGAAAGGAAATTAGAGTAGGAATACTTAAGAATAATTATAAAAGTTATAAAAATGTTTATAAAAGTCATAGAAGGCTTATAAAAAAATCTTAAAAGAAATTATAAATATACTGAATAATAAATCTGATAAATAGAGCACCTAAATTAATCTAAAAAGTAATCATATTATTTTAAATCTTAGAACACATATACTTATATGTGAATAGGGGTTAAGTTTTTCTTAAAGTTTTCAAGGCCTGTGCAAAGTAATTAGGGAGGTGACTCAGCTATGAATCCAGCAAGCAGAACTGATAAGCATGGTCAGACAGACCCAACAGGAGTCAACATCATCTTGTCAACATCATCTCATCATCTGACAATGGCTGATGTCTACAGACCCCAGGCCTGCATGTAGCTACATTCCTCACACTAGCCCCTTCCCCTTTATAATCCTGTCCCCTACACCTTGCTAGAAGGCAAGATTTGATGCTTGTAAGAACCCTGTTTTCTTAATTAAACTAACCATTGCTTTCATTGTAATTCTCTTTGTTTTTCTTATAGTCTACAAAATCAGAACTTGAGCCATGAATGCACTTCATGAACCCTGCCATTCCAAAGCAGAAAGTTCGCTGCCTCCCTCTGTATTCTACACCCAGCAAAACAAAAAGGGGGGAGATGTAGGGAGGCATAGGACAGGAGTTGGCTGAAGGCACCTGCCCCTGCCTTGACTTTTCCAAACAAGTCTGAGCTCCTGGGTGTTTACTTAGACATGCCCTTGCTTAAAGGACACATGTGCTTTCTCAAGGATGCTTACCCTGCTGATAGTATCTAATAGTTAATTTGAGTTCAAACTATGGTTACAATAAAAGCCTAAGGAGGCAGACAATCAGGGCTTTTTTGGCTCCTTATACTGACTAGCCCCTTAGCTTCTCTTTCACAGAAACATGTGTCAGAGTAATCATTCACCCATCATTCAGGGTCTGCAGGTCAGCCCCGGCAGCCTCTAGCCAGAGCACAGTGCCCCAGATTGTCTTGTGGCTGCCTCCTTCCTCTTTCCAGTCTTACCAGCCCATTTCCAATTATGTCTTCTCAGCAATGCTTTCCCTCACTACCACTCCCACCAGCACCAACATCAAACTAACATTGCCAACTTCCATTACTTGCCCGCTCTTTCCTCAGTTTAATTGTCTTCATTATACTTATCCCCATCTCTGTCTTATTTTATTTGCTTATTACTTATTTATCTTCTGCCTTCCAATATGAGTTTCTTGAAAATGAGGGCACTGTCTGTCATGTGTATGTCTTTCACCTCCATATCCAAGCGCACACATACCAGGTGCTCAATAAATATTCATTGAATTACTGAATATTTAATGTTTTTAAATGTAAAGCTCAACTATTTGAATTAGACCACGGAGAAATAATAAAGACTAGTAAAACACACTGCCTTCTAAAAGCTAAAATCTATTTGGAAGGACAAGGTCAATCCCTACAACACAATTAAATAAATAAATAAAAAAAACAAGGGCGATCTACAGAGGGCAAACATTTTGCCACTGTAAATGAGTATGGCAAGTTCAATAAACAATTGAGAAAGCAGCCTGTCTAAAACTTGTGGTGGACCAGAATTTGCTGCCCCTTGGAGGGCAGGCTGACAAGTGTGGAGTTGAATCATTAGGCCACCTGTCCTATAGAAGAGGCAGACAGATTACATGCATTAAAAACCTGACTCTGCCTTTTCTTTTCTAAATTAATTTCTCTGGTTCTTATTTTTCTTACTTATAAAACAGGAATAATGATAATATCTAATTCATTCACTCATGTTTTGAGAGCATTAATCAGGCATTAATCTAGAAATAATTTAGTTTTGACTTAAAAAGACAAAGGTCCTATTCTCATTAAGATTTCTTCCTAACAGGATATTATTATAATAAACATATGTGCTTATTGTGTGAGATAAGGCATGAAAGTGTTTAGCATAGTACCTGGTACCAAATAACCACACAAAAATTTAGTTATTATAATTTTTATTAGGTATTAGGAAACATTGTAGGCGTTGGAGCAGAAAAAAATGTGTTGAAAACAGTGTTTTAGAAAGAATAACCTATTAAAGAAATAGAAATTATTAGAAAGGATTGAGATTAGAGGTAGAGAAACAAATTAAAATTTTGCAATTTATATGGTGTCCTATCATGCTACCAAATTAAGTATAATTACAAAACCATATTCTCGATTTTATTGGGATTTTATAACCTCCTTTAGGGTAAATCAGTTGCCTCACTCTTGCCAATAATGGATTGTGGTAATGAGCCGTGTCTTGGTAGGATACTTAGAATAAAGAATAGATAATAAATACAGCAAAGATCATACTATACCTCAGCATACCCCTGATTTTTATTTACTTACTAATCACAGCTGTCTAATATTTTTCTCCCAAAATTAGGCAATTTCTGACATCTTAGACTTCAAATACTAATGAAGAAGAAAATATACAAGCATATTATAGAAAGTGGTAGACAATCTCATGTGAAAGTTCAAAGGAGGAACAAATGGCTGTGAGGGAAGACTTCATGAATGGGATAATGGGATATTCAAGGAGTTTGCCAGTCATAAAAGGAAGAAGAAATAATAGCATTCTTTGCTGATAATAAAGGTAATCACTAACATTTATTGAGGGCTTACTATGTATCAGTTACTGTTCTACACGTTTTATAAGGATTAACTGATAATCCTAATAATGAACCATAAAATAGCTACTATTGTTATCCCTGTTTTGTAAATAAGGAGTTATTAAGTAGCTTCCTATGGGTACATAGCTATGAAGCAATAAAAGATGTATTTGAACTCAAGGAACCTAATTCTAGAGCCTGGGCTCATAATCGCATTGTTTTTTATAGCATGTACTATATTCCATTAACCTCATATCTAATTTAGTGTCCTTTACAAAAAAAATGTTAAAAAGGAAAAATAAATAATTCTACTTATAATCCCTATCTATCCAGCCACCTCCAATGATAGTGGTTCCCAAACACTGATTTGCCACATGTTGTGAAAGCAGAAGGTATAATCCCCTTACTTCTCTTTTGGTCATGGGACAGAAACATAAAAGGCTTTTGTGCCACAATCAATTAGATTTGGAACAAGATATCCATCACTGGCAATCACCTGCTACTTCATCTAGCAAAGCCACCAAAAGTCTTGGTAACTTGAAAGAACAAGGTCAGGCAAATAAATACTGGAAGAATTTGGGAGTTGCCCAGTTTTAACAATAGTTTCCTTTTCACATTGGTAGAGAGCAGAAGTTATAAATTCATAATCATTAACAGCAGTGTAGCCTGACTGTGAGTATTGGAATGTCAGAAATGAGAAGGGGATTTAAGGCAAATAATGACTATGTTGGTTTTATCGTGAAAGTAAACCTTCTAACCATTAAGGAATAAAAGCAACCTTTCAGATTAGTGGAATATACTTTCTATATTATTTTTTTAAAATGGTGCTTCTTTATCTTTCTCCCAAGAGGGCACCAAAAAATAAATAAACATGTAAAGATAGGAGAAAAATATTTACAGCTAATTCCCAGTACAAAAACTTTCTTAATATTCCACAAAACACCTGGAATATAATCCAGTAATTAAATTAATTTTTAGACCTATTCTAATGTGGCCATCTAATTTGCTGACTTTAGACAAAAATAATCAACTAAATAAAATCCCCTAAAATTAATAAAACCTTGCCTATTTCCAGCACTTCCATTCACATGAGAAATACATCATTTTGTAATACACTGCATGAATAGGCCACTTTATATTTTCATGCATGTGTTAGGACTGGCAGTATAGCATAGTGGTTACAAGGACAGATTCTTGAGGTACACTGCCTGCATTGACTCCTAGCTCCTCCATCGGCTAGTCATATGACTTTGCGTTAGTCACTCGGCCATCCTGTGCTTCAGTTTTTCCTTCTGTAAATTGTTGAAAGTATCCACATGTGCCACACTGGAATGTTGTGAAGATTAAATGACTTAACATATGTAAAGTTATAGAACAGAGCCAGGCACACAGTGATTCTCAGTGAATGTCTGCTATCACCTGCAAAGATTGTTTTTACATATTATAGCATTTGATTTTTTAAAAATTTCTTTATTGATTACAGTGTTACATATGTGTCCTTATTCCCCCATTACTTCCCCTATCCCCCCTGTTGTCTGTGTCCATTGGTTAGGCTTATATGCATGCATATAAGTCCATTGGTTGATCTCTCCCCCTTACCCCCATCCTCCCCTACCTTCCCTCTGAGGTTTAATGGTCTGATCGATGTTTCTCTGTCTCTGGATCTATTTTTGTTCATCAGTTTATGTTGTTCATTATATTCCATAAATGAGTGAGATCATGTGATATTTATCTTTCTCTGCCTGGCTTATTTCACTTAGCATAATGCTCTCCAGTTCCATCCATGCTGTTGCAAATGGTAAGAACTCTTTCTTTTTTTACCGCAGCGTCGTATTCCATTGTGTAGATGTACCACATTTTTTTAATCCAGTCATCTGCTGATGGGCACTTAGGCTGTTTCCAAATCTTAGCTATTGTAAATTGTGCTGCTATGAACATAGGGGTGCATATATCCTTTCTAATTGGTGTTTCTAGTTTCTTGGGATATATTTCTAGAAGTGGAATCACTGGGTCAAATGGGAGTTCCATTTTTAGCTTTTTGAGGAAACTCCATACTGTTCTCCACAGTGGCTGCACCAGTCTGCATTCCCACCAGCAGTGCACAAGGGTTCCTTTTTTTTCCCACTCTCGCCAGCACTTGTCATTTGTTGATTTGTTGATGATAGCCATTCTGACTTTTTAAATTAACCCAGATATTTTGTAGGACGGATATAAGCAGTCCTATTTGTTTTTTATGCACTATACCAGGGGTGGGCAAACTTTTTGACTCGAGGGCCACAGTGGGTTCTTAAACTGGACCGGAGGGCCAGAACAAAAGCATGGATGGAGTGTTTGTGTGAACTAATATAAATTCAAAGTAAAGGAGTGGAGGGGAGAGCAAGAGAACTGGATAGAACAGCCGGATCCACGGGCCGTAGTTTGCCCAAGGCTGCACTATACCCTTGTAGACTGTATTTTACGTTTGTGTGTGTGTTACAATCCTGACTACACACATGCCCTGTATCCTGATTGTGAATTTATTCATTCCTTACAAGGCAATATTAGCAAACAAAAAAAAAAATACAGAAATAAGAAATTCAAATAGAAAACACAGGTTCTGCCTGTGCTACTATTTTACAGTGGAGAAAATGTAGTCCCTATGATTCTAAATGTTTTGTTTATAATACTGTCCATTTCTAACCAGATAAAATAACTTGATCACAAGTGTAAATGTTTATTTGTATAAAGTTCCTATGTTTCATTTATTTGCATTACTTGAAATAGAAGTCAAGCCACAAACACGGCTGAAGTCGCTGGGTGCCTTGGTCCCCTTCCCAGGAGCAGTGGTCAGCACAGGCCGGCTCTGAGCGCCTCTCAGGCTGTGATCACAGCAGGACTCTCGCGGGAACTCGGTCTCTTCTGCTGCTTCCTCTGGTCTTGGACCGCTGCCAGCACCCATTTCATCACCCTGCTTCAGAGCTAAAACCTCCACAGCATTCCACACCACTATTTGTTCTGACAAGGAAAATAATCCTATTTGTCATAGACAAATTGAAGAGTTTAGTAAGAACATAACCAAAATGTTGAGGGAACTTGTAAACATCTCGAAGACAGCCCAGATAAAGACACTGGGTTGATTAGTGGGAAACAATGAGGGACCAGGTGTATCTGACAACTGGCTTGGAATATGTGAAGAGCTGAGACGGGGAGGGGGGATTAGACTTGTTCTTATACTACGCCCACATACAGACCTGGGGCGGGTACTAAAATGAAAGGAGCTAGATTTGGACTTAAGAAATGGATGGACATACTGACCATCAGACGGTGAAACAAGTTCCTGTCCTGGAGCTACACCAGCAAGGGCTGGACTAAGTAAGGGGTCAGAGGTGCTCAGGAGTGAGTTCCAAAACTGGCCGGATGGAGTAGCTGTGCTGACCCACCTTTCAAGTCTCAGAAGTGGAAATAGAAGACTACAAAACCCTGGACTGTAACTAAGGGAAAAAAATGAATAAACTGGTGCTCACAACAATGGTTCCTATGGGACCAAAAGGAAGCTTTCCAATAGCAAGTTGTGTTTTTCACACATCTAAAGCTGCAAATGTAATAGGCTATTAAATGTGCTGATATATGGTCTCTGTACTAAACATTTTAAATACTCTTGTGAGTTTGACTGTCTCCCCAAAAACTATGTTGACATCCTAACCCTCAGTACCAGTTCCTATGACCTTATTTGGAAATGGGACCTTTGGAAATGAAACTATGTTGACATCCTAACCCTCAGTACCAGTTCCTATGACCTTATTTGGAAATGGGACCTTTGTTATATTCATTAATATGAGATCATACAGAATAGGATGGGCTCTAAATGCAATGACCAGTATCCTTAAAAGGAAAGAAAGATTTGAGACACCCAGATACCAAGGGAAGAAGGCCATGTGCAGCAGAAGCAGAGATTGGTGTTATGTAACCACAAGCCCAGGAATGCCAAGGGTTGCTGGTCACCACCTGAAGAGGCAAGGGAAGGTACTTTCCTAGAGCCTTCAGAGGGAACATGGCCCTTCCTGCTCCTTGATTGTGGATATCTAGGTTCCAGAACTATGAGAGAATGAGTTTCTGTTTCTTTAAGTCACCTAGTTTGTGATAAGTTTGTTATGGCAACCCTAAGAAACTAATACATGTGCTTTATTTGATTTAATCTTTATAGTAATACTATGAAAAGTATCTCAAAGAATGGATGGAAAAAACTAAGAATGAAGAGATTAGAAAACTTAGTCAAAGTCATACTCTAGAAAATAGCAAAACAGAATTCCATCCAGATTAATATTTCTCTGTATGCCATTTCCTGCTCCATGCTACCTCCTACAGCATGCACTCGCCCAGAGAACATCACACACCTTAGTGTTGGGGGCATGAATGTGTTCTGATTTATGCAACAGAGCCCCACTTTCCACTTAAATGTTTTCATCCATCCCAGAGGAGCCCAGTTTTGGGCCATCCTCTATCATGAGCCAAAAGTTCTTTCAGTACCTGACTTGAAGAAGTCAAGTTCAGGAATAAAAGCAAAGCAAAGAGGGACTGTGGCCTCCCTTTACATCAGTCATGTGCCAGTACTTCCCAAGCAGCCACAGCCCCTCTAGTCTCATATTTAATAGGATATGAGATTTCTCATTTGCTGAATTCTGATTTATTGGAAAGGAAATATATTCAAAACAGTCTGTGTTGCAAAGTTTTAACAGGGAGATAAAAGATGGTGCAGATAAATATTCTTCTTTGTTAGCTTAATGCCATATGATCTCACTTATATGTGGAATCTAATGAACAAAATAAACTGATGAACAAAATAGAAACAGAAGCATGGATACATGGAACAGACTGATAGCTGTCAGACAGAAGAGGAAAGGGAGCACTGTATGAAAGAAGTTGAAGGGATTAATTTTTAAAATACACACACACACACACACACACACAACACATAGACACAGACCAACAGTGTAGTGACAGTCAGAGAGAAAGGGGGTTGGGGAATAGGTGGAGATGGGCAAAGGGCTGGGGGAATGAGGATGGAAAGAGAAGTTGCTTGTGGCAATGGGCATAGAATGCAGCGTGTTGATGATATTTTGTTGAGTTGTACAGTTGAAACCTATATGATTTTGTGAGCCAATGTCAGCCCAATAAATTCAATTTAAAAAAAAAGAAGAAAAAGAATCAGGAAACAGTGCTGGGAGGACAGTTTGAAGTCATCACTGGTTTCTATTTTAGTCAAAGAGCTGATCTAAAAGTGTCAGTTACATCTTTAAACAGATTTTTCTAAGCCATGCGTAAAGAAATAACAAAGAAAAACAGAATTATGGATGAGCTTCTGAGGCCTTTGATGGAGGCTGATGCTCCATCTCACACATGTGGTTATCACCTGGATGCTCATCCGCTCCTTTGCCGAGAGAAGAAGTGTTTTGCATGAGAAATTTGTTGGTTGGTGGTAAGCTGCTGCCAGGCAAGCCTCCAAGAGGTTCCCTGACTCTCTCTAGTGAACCTTTTGAAATATTTATATCTATATGCTAATAAAAACTAACAGAACAATGTACCCAGGTACCTTTAAAAGTCATGGAAATACTGGGTCATTGTACTCAGAGCATTGCTTAATTTTACCTTTGAGAAAACAATGCTTCATAGCAGTCATGCTGGAAGAATGCATGTATAGAGACATATGAAAATCAAATGTATTTATAATGTAAAATAGTAGTATGGTCTCTCATATCTGGAGTACAGTTGTGAGTATAGATGTATGTAGAAAAGGTCACTCAGCCTCCACAAGAACCATCTCAACTCTAAGGATGAAGCTGGTGGTTTGTTTCAAAGGAGAAGCCCTTAAGCTAGAGGTGACTTACCCTGGGATTGGACTCACCCATCATTTATTGGGTAGATACTTGGTGTCTTGAAGCAAATGGGTTATCATGGTGATCAAACAGCAAGGCAGGTGGTGTGGTGAATAGAAAAACATTGGCTTAAGAGTCAAGTTCCAAATCCCAACTCTGATGTTCACAAGCTGTGCTGTCCTGGCAACTCAGTCTGTCTGGATGTCAGTTTCCTCATCTGCGCACTCAGTCATCACATCAGCATCACAGGCTGTTCCAAGTGTTATCAAACGAGACTGCATGTAAAGCACGAGCCAGGCCTTGTATGCGTCATCAAGTCTCATGTGTGTTTCTTTCTTTCCCTCTGCAATTCTCAACCCCTCCGTGACAGTGAATGGTTTTACATAGATCTTACTCTACTTCCCTCCTGTGCAAGCCCCCGCCATCTCTCCTGGTCTGTGAGCGGTAGGCTACATGACACATTCAGTTCCTCCGGCCAGAGCATAAAGGCTGGTTGTAAAATAGTTGAGATTTGTAGGTTGTTTAGGATTTTGTACTTTTTCATAGTAGTAGTAGAAGATACTAAAGGGCTTTAAATGGATGTCAACTTAGGGTCACTATAGAGAGTGAACTGGGGAGACAGGAGGGGATCCAAGACTTTTGCTGTAGTTCAGTCAAGAGCAATGAAATCCTGGGTTGGGGAAGGGGCAGGTGTCAAAGAAGGGAAGAATAATTGAATCGCCTAAAGAGAAAATTGCAGGTAAAATGTTAGACTGGAAACTAATTAGATATAAAGTAAAGGAAAGAAAAAGATAAACAGCACATCCATAATTGACAACATCCTACAATTGTATTAGCTACATAGATAATCAATAAATGTTAGCTTCATTATTTTTATTATTATACTTAATTATGATTATTTAATAATACTTATCCTATCTAATAAAGAGGTAATATCCAAATTGACCATCACTCCAACACACAAGATGGCCGCCATAGATGGCCAGCAGGGGAGGGCAGTTAGGGGTGACCAGGCTGGCAGGGGAGGACAGTTTGGGGGGGACCCAGGCTTGCAGGGGAGGGCAGTTGTGGGGGACCAGGCCTGCAGGGGAGGGCAGTTGGGGGGACCAGGCCAGCAGGGGAGAGCAGTTAGGGGTGACTGAGCTGGTAGGGGAGGGAAGTTGGGAGGGACCAGGCCAGCAGGAGAGGGCAGTAGGGGCGACCAGACCTGCAGGGGAGGGTAGTTAGGGGTGACCAGGCTGGCAGGGAGGGAAGTTAGGGGTGACTGGGCCAGCAGGGGAGGACAGTTAGGGGTAGCCTGGCCTGCAGGAGAGGGTAGTTGGGGGCGACTAGGCTGACAGGGGAGGGCAGTTAGGGGTGACCAGGCTGGCAGGGAGGGAAGTTAGGGGTGACCAGGCAGGCAGGGGAGGGCAGTTGGGGGCAACCAGGCCAGCAGGGGAGGGCAGTTAGGGGCAATTGGGCCAACAGGGGAGCAGTTAGGCACTGATCAGGCTTGCAGGGGAGTGGTTAGGGGGTGATCAGGGTAGTAGGCAGAAGCAGTTAGGAGCAATCAGGCAGACAGGCAGGTAAGTGGTTGGGAGCCAGCAGTCCTGGATTGTGAGAGGGATGTCTGACTCAAGGGGTCCCATATTGCAGAGGGTGCAGGCTGGGCTGAGGGACACACACACACCCCCATGCACGAATTTTGTGCACCAGGCCTCTAGTAATTAATAAATAATAAATAAATATAGTAGCATAGTATATTATATATAAACTAGAGGCCCAGTGCATGAAAATTCGTGCACTCAGGGGGCGGGGTGTCCCTCAGCAAGGCCTGCTCCCTCTCGCAGTCCGGGAGCCCTCAGGGGATGCAAGCAAGTGGGCCAATCAGTGGATGGTGCTGGACCCTGATCACTGTCCCCTCCCTTTATCCGCTGCCACATGCCTTGGCTGGCCTGGCACCACCTGCTCACCGGCCATGTGCCCCCTGCCGACTAGTCATTCTGCTGTTTGGTCGATTTGCATATTATGCTTTTATTATATAGAATTATTAATATTAAATACATTAAATTATTAATACATTTACAATAATTTAATTTATTAATATATATTGATATTTTAATTTATTAATATATTTGTATTAATAATTTTATATGATAAATATATTTATATTAACTATTATTTTATTATACTTACTATACAATATATTAAAATATATACAAATCACACATAAACTTTACTTTTTATTAGTAAAAAATTATGAAATGATTCTTACAGTTTTGTTTCTGAAATTCTTTGTCTAGGCATCCCAATGAGTTTACAATTAGTTATATTTTATAATAAGCATCTTGCATATTCAGGAATTATCTAAACTGCAGACTTTCCAAGTTCATGGAAATTTTATGAATACTAATTTTAACAATTAAGGACACTGACTTAATATTATGTTCTGCAGACATTTAATTAAATACTTATCAATGTTAGTTTTACAGTTTTATTTTTAATATTTTGGAGCACATTATTTGTTTTCAGGACTCAGATATTTTAAGGATCTTAAAAAAGCTCCAAGGACCTAAGTCATGTGCCTTTCATGCCTAATTACCAGAATAGACCTGAAATAGTGGACAACTGAGAACGAATGCAGTGAAGCCAGGGTCATGATACATGAGATTCTGCAAAAGGGGACAATTTGGAGAAAATGGCATCATATGATCCAATTTTCTTTAAGTTTTATTAATTGGTTCCCAGGATATCTCATCTATAACCTGAGAAGTTTATCAAATGTCACTGTAATTTAACAAACACCATTTGCCCTTTTCATCTTATTTATATGTAAATAAGGACTTATTGAATATGCATTTTATCAGATTGTTTAGATTCAAAATCATTGTATATTAATGAGTATTTTGTGAAAGTATTGAGTTAAAAAAAAAACCACGTTAGACACTACTGCCATAGAGTAACATTTTTGACCTTAAAAGGACATTAAAAAATCATAATTCAAAAAGGAGAAATGATTGGGCAAGGATCATGTAGCAGCTACTAACAGCTCCAAAGGTGTCACTTCCAGAAATGCTCTGACTAGTTCTTACATGTGCTGGTAGCTTTAAGAGGTAGACGCATGCTAGCCAGTAGTATCAGCCCAGAACCTCTGTATCAGCTCGCAGTGCATTCAAGGCACTCATCCTCTGGTCCCCTATGTGAAGACAAAGCCTTGAAAACTCACTGTAAGAACAAATTAGGAAGATGATCAAAACAACCTGTCAGGACATTGGTGATTTACCATGAATTCGAGTCACAGAACTTGGATGCATTTAAGAATTTGCTTAAAACACAAAATGGCAATCTATATATATAAGACCCTAAAATGCAAATAGACCGATTGGCAGAACAACCAGTCACTATGACATGCGCTGACCACCAGGGGGCACACGTGGAACATGGTGGGCATCGGCCACAGCGGGATGGTGGAGCAAGTAAGCGGAGGTGCCAGACCAAGGCAGGATGGTGGAGCAAGTAAGCGGAGGTGCCAGACCAAGGCGGGGCATCGATGACTGTCATTGGGGCGAGCCTCTGATGGTTACTGAAAATTCTTTGCTCCCACGCACCACGGTCCCGCCTGGTGCTCGCACCTGCTGCCTCTGCTGGCCCTGTCTGCACCCACTGCCAGCGCCGGAGATGCCGCTTGCACCTGCTTCTGGAGCCCGGCGCCAGCCCTGATCACCTCTGAGGGCTTCTCCACCTCCCCTTGCTCCCAAGGGGTGATCAGGGCAGCAGCTGCCACTCGCACCCGCTGATGGCGCTGGCCCCGCTTGCATCCGCTGCTGGCACCAGCCCCAATTGCTCCGCACCACCAGCACATGGGAGGGGCAGTGGTGGGAGCAGGGCTGCCAGCAGAGAGGGGACCAGGGGCCACAGTATGAGGGACTGGGAGGGGGCGTGGACAATGGGCCAAGACCCGCCCTTGTGCCCACCACAGGATCACGGCCCACAGTTCCTTTCAAGGTGCACGAATTCGTGCACTGGGCCCCTAGTAAGTAAGTAAGTAAGTAAGTAAGTAAGTAAGTAAATAAATAAATAAATAAATAAATAAATAAATAAAATTTTAAAACACTCTACCTTACCCATCTTCTCAATGGAAGTCATTATAACATGGGATTTTCTAAAGTGATTCACTTGATAAGTCACAAGAAATGACAAACTGATCCTTGATTCATATAAAGCATAACTTTTATTCCAGACAGTTCCTTATCTAATATTTGTAGTGGGAGTTATCATGAGAAAAGTGAAATCTATACTGATTTCCCTTAGGGCGACACTGGTCATACCACAATGCGAGAAAGTGAAATACTTGCAGTAGTGTTGTAATAAAAGAGTTCTAACTACCACCGTAATTATTCCTTTTCATTGCAGCTATTAATCATTGAGAACTTACTATGTGTAAGGTGCAAAGTAAGATCATTTAATTTTATGACAATCCCAATAATTAAATGTTATTGTTTCTTCACTTTTACAGATGAAGAAACTGAGTCTCAGAGAATTTAAACTATTTATCTAAAGTTACACAGCCACTAGGCTTCAAGTCCTTGTCTGAATGATGGCATGGCCTTGTTGTTCGGAATTATACAATTCTTTATTTGAATTACAGGGTATTTATTAGTCAGCTGCTAAGCATTTCTAAAACCATCCCTGTAGTTGGTTACAATAGCCTAAAGATCAAGCTAGAGTTCTGACAAGAGATAGAGAAGTGATTTTTCCATCTGCTTAGTGCTATTGATACGTCTGAGGTCATCCAGAAAGTCCGGGTAAAACATGATAGTTTTGGGAGTGGTTGACTGATAACTCCTGCGGAAGCACTATTCTACATTCAACAGCCCATCACCACTGTCAAAACCAGGGATGCTGCCAGGGGCTCAGGAAACCCCATAGCCCATGCAAATACAATCACAGTGACAACTCTGGTTTTAACAAGCCCAATCCTCTAATTGAAAAAAGAAACAAATCAACACACATGGTATCTGTTTGGGATGGTTTTGTGGCCATCTATTCACCAGTTTCTCCTTGCTCTGGAGTCATGCAGTAAGAACCGATGCTCAGAGATATGCCCAGAGCTTCTCAGAGTCCGAGTCACTATAGTTCCTCACTCCAGGTTTTCCCCATCTGGTCAGCAGCAATGCAAAGCAGGGAGGATAAGGCTTTCTTGGGTATGAAATGAAGACAGCAAGAGTGAAGTGGGATTCCAGGGGAAGGAAATGATTTCCTGCCCAAAGACGTGGAACAATGCGTTTGGCAAGGAACAATACCTACAAGTAGTAAAGCACTCAATTGCAAATGAAAAACATAATAAAAGCAGACAAAGTTTCATATCATGTATAATCCCACAAATCATACCTTTAATTAACTTATTTTAATGAACTTAAATAAAAATGTATGTGCCCTGAAATAGCCTCAAAACTATGTCCACAAAAAACAAAAACAAAAAAAGCTATGTCCACACTATGTTACAAGAATTTAAATAGCTGTAGCTTGAATTTACTTTTTTAAAATTTTTATTTATTTTTTGTTAATCCTCACCAGAGAATATTTTGCCATTGATTTTTAGAGACTGAGGGAGAGAAACATCGATGTGAAAGAGACACATCATTAACTGATTGCCTCCAGCACATGCCCCAACTGGCCTGCAACCGAGGTACATGCCCTTGACCAGAATCAAACCCGAGATCCTTCAGTCCGTGAGCTGACTCTCTAGTCACTGAGCCAAACTGGCTAGGGCAAAATTTACTGTTTTTAATATGAAGCTTCATAGTAAAATGAATGCCTTTTGTTTTTGTTTTGTTGCTCTTTGTATTATATTAAAAACACTAACCGAAAATTTGCTATTTTAACCATTTTTAAGTGCACAATACAGTAGTGTTGATTATAACACACTGTTGTGCAATAAGATCTCTAGAACTTTCTCACCTTGCCAAACTGAAATTGTACCCACTGAACCACTCCTCTTTCCACCCTCCCTCAGTCCCTGGCAGCCACCACTCTACTTTCTGTTCCTATGAGTGTGACTACGTTAGATACCTCATGTAGGTAGAATCAGGCAGTACTTGTTTTTATTATTGTAATATCCTCAAGGTACATCCATGTCATAGCATATGACAGGATTTTCTTCTTTTTAAGAGCTGAATACTTTTCTGTCTTTTTAAATAGGCATTTTTTCTATAATATAACACAGGCTAAAATATTTAAATGTTTTACAGAAAATTGTAATTCTATAGGAAATAAGAAACTTCTAATAGTCCAGCCAGGTATTCTTCAGCAGTTTCCCATAACACTTCCTAAACCAAAAATCTCACTCCATGTTATTTTAAGTTAAAAAATGTACACATTTCAAATGATATTTTGGTATTTCCCTTTTTGACTGCCCCCCGTGTGAGAAGAGGTAAGTGTGCAGGATGTGGGGCAGGTAACTGAGCATCTCCTACCTGCCAAGCTTCAATTAGGATAGCACACTAATTTATCAATATTTGAATACATTTTATTTCCATGGGAAACGCATGAGACAAAGTATTAAAAATATTTACCCCATATAGACAAAAATGAAGATAAAACAAAGTCTTTTTCCTCTCACTGTTAGGATTTACTGAAAACCACTTTTAGAAATGCATGAGTTATCTACTTTAAACCCAGCTAAAAATGTTGACTTTATATAATGTAAAAAATCCCTATGTTAATTGTGCTCAAGAAGCATAAAACTACGAAAGTCTTTTTTTATTTCAAATACTTTAAAAAAAGACTAGGTGTGCATTCTTAATAAATGCATGCATGCATAGAGACTCCACAGGAGCAGACATAATCATTCTTAAAGAATTAGATATGTGGTCATGAGGTACTGTAGAGGCTCTATCACTTTGGTGTAGAATTGCTGTATTTTTCACTCTAAAATATGTTCAATTATCTGCATTTGAACGTGGATCACAAACGTCAACCCGCCTCTCCTAAACTTTTTGTCAGAGTAGCTAATAGGAAAAAATTAGGCTGAGAACAGGAATTACATTTCTTGATCCTTGCTTTTGTCTTCGCACTCCAGCTCTTCCCACACACATTGCACACTCTCACCCCTGATGTCTTTGCAGACCTCCTTCTAACTGCAGTGTTCCTCTCTGCCCTGTTCTTACCAAACCCTAGTTCATCACTCAAACTCAATTCACAAGTTACCTCTTCTGAAGTTAGCATCTACTTTAGTACTATCACTTTCTACTATAACTTTTATTTAAAAATCTGTCACCCCATCACACTGTGTAATTCTCAAGTGTAGGGACTATGCCTTATTCATTTTTGGAGTTCCAGAATTTATTACAGTACCTAGCACATGCATAACAGGTGCTCAGAACATGTTTGCTGATGGTCTTACACACACACACACTCACACACACACACACACGCACACAAAGACCCTGCTCATTCTTAAAATACTGTGCTATCTCCAGTAGCTTATTTTACCATCTGAAAAATAGATTCATAAATCTTTACAGTGAGATTTTAAAAATTATACAATTACTTTTAAAATATTCATTAAAGTACATTAAACTGATTTGAGGGGAAAGTATTTTAGGAGAAAATTTGATCTTTGAAAGCATACATAAATGATGCCATAATTATACATTTGATAAACAAGTCTTGAGCACTAGGCACTCATAGGAGAGTTCTTTCTTGTTATATATATATTACAGACCTTTCCCTAAGCTCTTTAAGCTGTGGCCAATTAATATTGCTTATTATTAAAATGTGATGCTGATACTAGTAAAAGGCTGATGGCATTTATTCCATTCAAAAAGTGGCTCCAATAAAGATAAGAATAGTTTTGCAACCAAGTGCTAATACAAAGAAGGGCAGTATATCACAAAACTACTTCAAAGTCCAAAGGAGTTCCATTTTTAACAGTTATTGGGTAATTGGGTTGAAATACTTCAAAATAAATAGTGACAACCAACAAGTTCACAAAGCATTCCCTTTTTGCAGATGCCTCAGTTTCTTGTCTCTTTTGATCTGATACGAGTTAACCTCCTACTACATTTAGTCTTTCCCACTTCAAATATCCTACACAAATCTGTCAGAAAACATAAAAACATAAAAACAACCACCCTCTCAAGAAACATGAACACATTATCAAAACCATGCCCTGAAAATATAAAGACCTCAAACTCAGAGCTGGGAAGAGGCTGAGAGGAGGTTCCTGATACTTCTCTCTTCCCTGGCGTCTGCAGAGGGCTTTCCACACTCGCTAATTCAACACAGAAAAGCTTCGGATCAGCCCAGCTTCGTTTCTTTAACTTGCAGACTAGAAGCTTGATTTCTAGCAACAACTTTATTTTAACAAAATACTACTGCC
Source organism: Plecotus auritus (assembly GCF_963455305.1). Lineage (NCBI taxonomy): Eukaryota > Metazoa > Chordata > Mammalia > Chiroptera > Vespertilionidae > Plecotus > Plecotus auritus. The sequence continues at coordinate 167,741,547 of NC_137772.1, forward strand.
AGTAAACAATGTGGAATTTTCAGAGTTCACAAAATCACATCTTCTCTCTCTCTCTCTCTCTCTCTCTCTCTCTCTCTCTCTCTCTCTCTCTCTCTCTTTCTCTCCCTCCCCCTTCTTTCTTCTTTCTTTTCTCTATGTTTGAAAGAAATCTAACCACCCCTGACCTTGCTTGTTTCAACATGACCGTTTCTAAATTTTTCCTTCATGGATCTAAATAAAAGAAAATGCATCCCCAGCTGTGTTTCCCCCACGATTTACCCAAACGACCTCAGGGCCACAGTTCAGGGATGCCAGTAGTGAAGTCTCACCAGCGACTGCCAACACCCCTGAAATACCAATACAGTAAACTAGCAGGCATCAAAGGGATTCCTAAATCACGCTGAGGACAGTTTTATTACCCATAAAGTAGAAAACCCACACAGAAGAGAAGCTGTCCTGGCTTTACTGTTTATTGGCCAGGTGGAACTGATTAAGAATGTGAGAATCTGTGGTACCAATAATCATGGGCTTCTTGTGTTCAACATAAGAAAGGGTTTCACATAACCCAGCAATAGCAGGGCATTAGTGCTCAAGAAATGCAGACTTGGAGTTATTTATACTCACGACTGGGCGAGACAGGCTGCTTCATAGAAAATAATGTTAAGGGGAGAGTGTAGAAGACAGAGAATTTACTCTCCGAAACCACAAATAAAGCACAGCATATTACAATTCCTTTGAAAATGAGTGTAATGATTAACCAGAGTGAATTCAGTAAAGGCTATGTTAAAAACCAGGCTCACAACCAGGCCTGGTTTCATTTGAAATCCTCTTTACAAAGGAGGCTGCTTCCCCAGGTGGCGCGGTGGGGAGAGATGCTACCACAGAGCAGCTGTCTGAAGCAGGTGGGTGGAGGAGAGAGGCATTTTATCTCTAATCCTCACATGCAGGAAAACAGCCCTATTTTATGAAAATCCTAAAGTAGAAGAATCCAGAAAGGCAAAACATATATAATAGTTGATCAGTTTCATGGTATGAATATTTACTTTGCAAAAGGTTTTGCTGCAACATTGCTCTAAATGTGTTCCGAGTATATTTCACAAATCGTTTTCTAGTTTAAAAAATATGTACTTTTTTCCCCCGAAGGCATCCATTGCATAATATAAAAACACTGTGTGAAAATTATTCCAAAAATCTATATATTGTGTTTATCATACAAAAACAAATGTGACTACTGAAACCCAAATTATAATAAATTTTCCAGAGACTCTGATGGTTTTCACAGAATAATAAGTCGATTAAAGTATGAAGGAAATAAGATAGGTTGACAGATTTAAATAGGTCTGCTTTCAACAAAATTACTCAGTCTATACCAAATAAATATTCTCACCAAGGATTTTTATACATCTAGTTTTCAAAACTCTAATAACTTCAAATTTTATTCCATTAAAACCTTTATAACACTTCATAAGTTGTAAGTGATTATCAAAGGGAATACACTTTACCCTAAATATGTGGAATATGATTGAAATTTTTTTCTTTTTATTATTTTTTAATCCTCACCTGAGAATGTGCTTTTATTGACTTGTTTGTTTGTTTGTTTGTTTTAGAGAGAGAGGAAGGGAGTGGGAAAGAGAAACATCCATCAGCTGCTCCCCGCATGCACCCTGACTGGAGATGGAACCCGCAACCCAGGTTGGGCCTTGACAGGGAATTGAGCCTAAGGACCTTTGGAGAACTAGATGATGCTAATTAGACTGGACATCTTCCAGATGTCCTTCCTGACAAAGGCAGGGCCCGGGTGAAGCCACCCATGGTCCTGGGTGCCTGCAGCCCGCCCAGGCGAAGCTTACCCTGTTTCTATTACTATGTACCCTTTAGAGATGTTTCCAGGCCTCGGTGGCATTGGCCTTGGCGGAGGCGGAGGCGGAGGCGGAGGTGGAGGCGGAGGCGGAGGCGGAGGCGGAACAGTGAGGGGCGTGTTTTGCTTCAAGGAAATTCCTAAATCGCCTGTATTCACTCCCGGATGAAATTTCAAAGTCTGACAGTGGGCGGCAGGCCTGGGGGTCCCGGAGACCTGCGGCTGGCCAGAGGGAGGGAAGCCCAGGTCCCGGGTGTCTGCGGCCGGCCAGAGGAGAGAAGCCTGGGTCCTGGGTGCGGGGTCCGAGGCAGAGGCGGTTAGGGGCGGTCAGGCAGGCAGGCAGGCACGTGGTTAGGAGCCAGCAGTCCCAGATTGTGAGAGGGTGCAGGCAGGGCTGAGGGACCGCCCCCACAGTGCATGATATTTGTGCACCAGGCCTCTAGTCTATATATATATATTTAGAGAGAGAGAGAGAGAGAGAGAGAGAGAGAGAGAGAGAGGTAATATGCAAATTAGGCCAGGATGCTGTAACGGTCACAACCAGCTCAGGAGGAGGGGCCTGGCATGGGCCCAGAGACTGAGAGAACAACAGACAGGGCAGCCCACACCTGGCCCCAGAGCCAGAGAGAACAACACACAGGGGAGCCGGTTCCTAGCCCCAGCCTCGAGGCCACAGTGCTGGGCTGCTGGGGCCGGAGTGGAGACACAAACCCATAGGGGGCTGGGTTCGATTCTGATCAAGGGCATGTACCAGGCTGCAGGCTCCTCCCTGGCTGGGGCCCAGGTCAAGGCTCATGCAGGAGGCAACCAATCGAAGTGTGCCTTTCACATTGATGTTTCTCTCTGTCTTTCCCTCTCTCTTTAAAAATCAATGGAAATATATTCTCAGTTGAGGATAAAAAGAAAGAAATGTCATATCCTATGAAAGAGACATCTTGAAAATGCCTAAAGAAAGTTGTCATTTTTTCGTGAAGGGACTGGAGTCTGTGTTGATGAAAACACCTTGGCGGCTGCGGCTGCCGGCAGTAGCAGCAGCAGCAGGGTGATGGGGATGGCGCCTTCCCCTGATCAGCCCAGTTGCCTGCCACAGAGGGAGGCCAGACTGCAGCTTAGGCCCACTCTGCATGGTGGGGAGCAGGCCTAAGCCGTCAGTAGGACATACCCTGAGGGCTCCCAGACTGTGAGAGGGGGCAGGTTGGGCTGAGGGACCCCACCCCCAGTACACTAATCAATAACATAAAAGTGGAAAAATAGCAAGTACTTAGAGCTTAGTAACTACTGTGATATATACTGTGCCAAAAGGAAAAATAAAAGCCAAATCTAACTGTACAGTACATGTAAGAAATCATTTGCTCATAGTACATCTGTGAGTAATTAGAGTATAATTCTTTATGATTCTGAGTATGAAAGATCATCAAAAGCTATAAAGCAAAGCAAGAACTTTTTAAGCATTTGATATACACTCAGTGATGAGTCCTAAGTCTGGTTTAACATTTAGGGTTGAATTTCAGAATACCTAAATGATGTTCCATTTTAAGACTAGAAGGAATTCATTCCACTCAGTGATCACTCTCAACGTGTAGGATTAGGACATTCCTGAAATGGAGTAGCCTTCTGCAGCCTTTATGGTATTTCTCAACAATCCTTGTATAGATGATTAGGCATGAAGTCATGCAACAGCTGTCTGGTCATGCATGTGCTGTGGTCCAGAGGAAACGCACTGCCCAGCTGCAATGCAGTGGTTAGCCTACAGTTGACAAATGGCATCTAACCAGGTTCAATGACAACATAATGAAGAGCTTAAAAGGCACGCAGCAATTTAAAAATGGGGGTGGGGTGAGATTAACTAGTGAGATTATTTACCTTATTAACATCTAGATTTCTACCTCAATAATAAAGTTTTGTTTTGATTTTTACCTTAAACAACTTTCTCTCAAGATTTTCTAACATATACGGCAATTTGTCAATATCTTATAAATCCTAGAACTTCATTTAGAAAGTTGATTTCAGAAAGGAAAATTTCTACATCTGGCAAATGGGTTGTAAGCATGCTCAGAGAATTAGGGCTCTTGAGCCGAAACAGTAAATAGGAGGCAAAGTCTCCTATGGAAGAACAGTTATGTTTGCTGAGTCAAGGTCTAAACTGATCACAAGTCAAAACCTGCCCCCAGGTAGGAGTTCCTAACACCTGACCTCTTTGCACCAGTGAGGAGGGCCTCCTCCATTCAACCTGCCTACCAGTGAGTCAGTGTCTCTCCATGGACCCAGGTTTAGCAAGGCCTGACAACCAGCTTCCTACCCATCCACATAGGGACTCACACATGCATATTCAGTTCTGGAATGTGTTTCCAGAGTGCCTTGATCTGTTTTTGCCCACGGTAAAATATTTGAGCTTTTAGAATACTCCCACCAAAAAAAAGATGGGGAAATGACCCCATCCCCAAATCCATGATCTTACAAAGTACAAATTTGATCAGATTCTTCTGCTGTTTTCAAGCTTTCAAAGCAAACAATTAAAAACTTAAAATTTTTGTCAGCAAAGCCTTCTAACCTTAGCCTCTTAGTGCCCTGGGTATAACCCTAAAATATTGGTTACAACTTATTATTATTTTTGTCAATATTGTTATTGGCTTTATTACCCTTCTTATTAGTTTCCACCTTCCTTTGCTAAACTATCAACTCTGTGAAGTCACTGCTTGCTTAAAGGACAGTGTCTGGCAGTCTCTAGGACAGTGTCTGGCATATAATAGGCACTCAAAAATAGTTGTTGAAGGATGAATAAACTGTATTGCTCTTGGCTACAATACCCATTTCTGTCTAACAGAAGGTATACTTTGGAAGAGGAACATTTGCCCTGGAAAATTAATGAACTATACTTGCAAGACTATTTTCTTTCACATTTACACATTATGGGGTGTGTGTGTGTGTGTGTGTGTGTGTGTGTGTATGTGTAATCTTGATGTTGTGTTACCTAGGCAAATGAAGCTGCTGGGATTGCCATAAATTACCTCTGGTGTGTGAACACTCACATCAGTGAGGTCTTCACACCAGTAAGAAATAAAGAGCATTAGAAAATGCATAAAAACACCCTTGCTTAGATCACTCTTTACATGGTTGAAAGGTTCAAACACTGAGTTGGGGACAAATTATTATTGGCATTTGTCAGCTTTGCATTCCAGCTGTCCACTTCCCCATTACAATTTCGAATTAAATTTATTTTTCTTTGGGTTCTTCCCTACACCACCTCCAACCCCCTTTTTTTGTAAGACAAATCAATTTCCATATGGAGCACGCAGCCAGGGCAGGAAGACCTCAGGTTTCTCTCTGCTTTCTGTGTTCTCCTGATTGTTACAAACTACCCCGGTGAACTGGACTCCCTTGACCTTTCACTTCTCTCTTCCTGGTCTGAAACAGAATCACTTACAGATGGAGCAAAGCTAAAACACTGCAAACATCCAGGGGCCAAGTCAGCAGAGGCTCCTCCAGAGCAGGTCTTGCATTGTGCTTCCTTGTAGTCCATTTGATTTCAAGCCCCTGATCTGGCCCCAGTCACAAAAGGTAGACAGGTAACTTGAGGTTGAAATATTTTTGTTGTTTTTTTAGAAAAAGAAAAGATGCTATCACATCAAAGTGTTTTATTTTTTAAGATTAACTCACAAGCACCTGCATGTATAGACTTCAGATTTCAGTTCTTAAAAAATTAAAAATAGAAACCCCACCCTTTTCTTATAGTGAAAGAATCAATAATTCAATCAAATATTTAACTGAGGAATGTGGAGAGAATGCAAAATAAATACTACATAGTTAATATTCTTTTGAAGATTAGAGTCCAGTGGTAGAGATAAATGCACACATGAAAAAATTAAATATACTATACTGAATAAATTCAACTTTTATAGAGCATTACTATATTGCAAGCACAAATATAAACATATGTATGCATATTCATATATATATACACATATGTATATGTATATATATACACATATATGTGTATGCATTAGGGCATGAATAAAATTTTCTGTAATTATCATAAGGTCCTTGCAATACACATGACATGCTATTATTGAACAAGGAGGTTAAGGAATTTGCCCAAGGTCACACAAGTAAACTAGGAAGTGACTGAGATAGGCTTTGAACTTCAGCCTCCCTAATACTAAAGTTCATACTCTTTCCACAGAGCATCCAGTATGAGTACTATCTACATATCTAAAAGCCAAGTGACTGAAATGACAGAACAACCGGAACAACCAGAATGACTGGTTGCTACAATGTGCACGGCAGCAGCCAACGGGCCTGATTGGGAATCGCCCCCCCACCCTGATCAGTGGTGGGGCCAGCCAATCTCCCCTGTGTCCCCTCCCCCCCGCTGGCCCAGCCTGATTGGCCCCCATTGGGGTGGGCTGGCCAGACCCCACCTGTGCACGAATTCGAGGAAGACAAACAAAAGAGAGACAAGCTACTGTCAACATATAGGTGAAGGAGTAATTGATGTTTATGATAAATCAAAACACACAAAAAACCATTTTCTTCCCAAGTTCCTAACCTTCACCACATCGGTTATAAAACTTAAAGAAACAAGAAGAGGGTTATTCTCACCTCAAGCATTTCAATTTATACTGAACATAAATTGGCACCTCAGATTAGTGTTGTCAGTCATTAGTCCATTCTTAAATCACTTAAAATTTCACCATGATTAAGAAGCCCTGACACAATATATCACCTGGATCTAATATAAATGATAATGGATGCTTGTGTGATATTATTTTATGTATGAAAATGTTAAAATTGCAATGAATACAATGTTATTCATCTCTCCCATAGGTGCCTTAAGGACTCCAAAAATTTAAGAATATGCTTTTTGATGCTTTAAATCAGGCCCACAAATCCTATATAATAAAAGCCTAATATGCTAAGTGTCCAGTCATCCAGTCATCCATTCAACCAATCAAAGCGTAATATGCTAATGATATGCTAAGGCGCTGAACTGCTCACTATGATGTGCACTGACCACCTGGGGGGCAGACAATCGATTGGTCGACTAGTCACTATGATGTGCACTGACCACCAGGGGGCAGATGCTCCGACCAGTAGGTTAGCTTGTTGCTGGGTTCGGGCCAATCGGGACTGAGCAAGATGGGCTGGACACACTCTAGAGCCCTTCTGCAGTCCCTCCCTGGCTGGCCAACCTCCCACATCCCTCCCTGCCCTGATCATGCACCAGTGGGGTCCCTCAGCCCGGCCTGCACCCTCTCGCAATTTGGGATCCCATGATGGGGGATGTCGGAGAGTCGCTATGACACACACTGACCACCAGGGGCAGATGCTCAATGCAGGAGCTGCCCCCTGCTGGTCAGTGCGCTCCCATAGGGGGAGCACCACTCAGCCAGAAGCCGGGCTCACGACTGGCGAGTGCAGTGGCAGTGGCGAGAGCCTCTCCCGCCTTCACGGCAGTGCAAAGGATGTCCAACTGACGGCTTAGGCCTGCTCCCTGTGGATGTCAGTTGGACATCCCCCAAGGGCTCCCAGACTGTGAGAGGGTGCAGGCTGGACTGAGGGACCCCCGCCCAGTGCACAAATTTCATGCACTGGGCCTCTAGTAAATAAATAAAAGAGGCCATACATTTTCATCCATAAAAATCAGGTCTCTGTTAACGCAGCAAAAGCAGAAATTAAAGCACTTATCTGGAAAATTCAAGAGTCTCAACTACAACACAAATTAAGAGCCTGGGGCAAAATACTTCACACAAACTGGGTTCAAACCCACCTCAGCTGCTTGTGTACACAGGTCAGACACTCAAGGCCTTCAGCATTCACGTGGATTCTCAATAGAGAAATCTCCATGTAGCCATTTTCCCAGTCACCATCAATTACTCCAAATGAACAATTATCTATACATACACTTTCCAAGCACTAATTGCAGTCACCGAATTAACTTAGGCACAGAACAAAAAGCCAGGACATTTAAGAAGTCTGGCCCTAGCCGGTTAGGCTGGGTGGATAGATCATTAGGCCTGCGGACAAACGGGTCCCAGGTTCGATTCCAGTCAAGGGCACATGCCTGGGTTGTGGGCTCGATCCCCAGTGGGGGGCGTACTGGAGGCAGCCAATCAATGGTTCTCTCTCATCATTGATGTTTCTATCTATCTCTCCCTCTTCCTTCCTCTCTGAAATCAATAAAAAAATATTTAAAAAAAAAAAGAAAAGAAGTCTGAAAATAATCTCCTGGAGATCATGGCTATTTGAATCCCCTAAAACTAAAGCTCTGAATATTGATCCCCTCGAGATCTATGGGGTAGAAACATATGGCTTTCAATGGCTCCGAACTCTAGAAGCCATGCTAAATGTTACCAAAGTACCCATCTGGCCACAAAGAACCACAAAGTGAAGAGGGGACGAGGGAGATTTCCCACATTCCCATTTCCAGAAATTTACTTTTGAAAGCAAGGATTCCTCTCAGAGAGGTACCAATAAATGTAACAGCAAACATGTTATAACCTTTATCATGTGGCATTATCTCATCTTCAAGCTTCCCCTAAATACCTAGTTTCATGTTAGCATTAGTTTTCCTTAAACAAAAAGCCTTCTGAGAGGATGTGGAGCACAGCAAGCACCCCAGTCTCATGGGAAGACACAGCCCCCACTCCTACCCTCTGCTAAACAAACTCTATAAAGTTGTTTCTGGGCATCTCCTGCCAGAGCAAGAGCTATAGGGGATGACACTCCAAAAGGACTTTCTTTGTTACTCCCTGGTGCTTCTATCAAGTTGACTTGCTAATACAAGCTTCTACTGATTGCAAGGAGGACCTAAAGTACAGCTTTGCAGAAAGGGACAATTTTGTCCCCTGGAACTAGCAGTGAAAATAAAAGTGTAAAGATAAACCTTCATGCTTGCATCATCACCTAGGTCCAGAGTCAGTGTTTCAGAAAGATGAGGCGATTTGTTTTGGTGAAGCTGAAACCTCCATTGACCATTTGCTTTCCCAACCACAAGGCACATCCTCCAGCACAACCACTATTGTCAGTTTGGTATAGATTCTTCTAAACTTTTTCCTATACATTTGCCCACAACTATGAAATCACAAAGAATGTAAGCAAATATTATATCATATTTATTCTTACTTAAGTGTATTCTTCTCATTTGAAGTGTATTCTTCTCATTTTATGATATACAATAGATGTATTGACATGTCTACAGTACTCTTCTCTATAGTTCCTTTATGTTTAGACATTCCCTTTCTGGTAAAAAAAAAAAAAAAAAAGTTTCTTAGTCTTTCAAAAATCCATACTCAGGGAATATCTTTGCAAAAGCTTCATGGTGCAAATTTCTTTGTCTGCTGAGAAGCAAACTGGTGGCTCAAAGGTTATGTGCATTTTAAATGTTAATAGATGAGGCCACATTGCTCTCTCAGCTGTGTGTGAGGGCCTATTGCCCCACACCATTGTTAAATTATTCTATTAGCTAATATTTAAAACTTGCCCATCTGGTGGTTAAAATGTAGCACCTAATTTTTGTTTTTTTATATCTTGATCATCAATGAAGTAAAACATTTTTCTATACATTTATTATCTGTGCTTCTTTTTCTATACATTGACTATTTATCTGCCCATTTTTCTATTGTTTGGTCTTTTTCTTATTGAAGTCAGGAGTTTTTAAAATGTACAATATAGTAGCTACCAATCCTTTGTTTTATGTGGTGCATGCGCATTTCCAGTTCTTCCTTTGTGTTTTTAACTTTGTTTATGGTCTAGTTTTAAAATTGATTTTGGTTTGCTAATGAAAGCCTTCCTTACCTCAAGTCATTAAAGATATTATACTACATCTTTTTCTTGCAAATTTTTAATACATTTGACTTTTATATGTAATAGTGGGAAATAGAAAAAATATTTTTTCAAAATAAATATAGCATTGCCCTATAACTTTTTCTAATTAATTAGAAATGTCACATTTATCATATGTCAGATTTTTATTTACACATGGTCCATTTTGGGAATTCTATTGTATTCTATTAATTCATCTTTCTAATCCCCATGCTGGTTAATTTCAATTAACACTTTTTATATGTTTTGTTCTAGAATAGGGCAAGTGCCTCTTTTTTTTTTTCCTCTTTGAAAACAATGCCTATTCTTGGATATTTCCTCTTCCATATTAGATTCAGTTTACTAATTTCATAAAAATTAATTTTGAAACTGTAATATAATAGTATTTAATTTAGAGATTAATTTTAAGAAAATTCACAAATTTTTCATGATTGAGTCTTCATATCCATGATCATTATGTCTCTATGTTTATTGAGATCTGCCTCTCTAAGCCTTTATAAAATATACTTTAATTAATTGATCAATTTAATTTTATTCATTTATTTTCCATTATCAATATCTAATAATAGTATTAATACCTATTAGGCCATCTTCTACTACTTCCTCATTGCTTTTCTTTTTTAAAAAATGTTCTACCTTCTCTCGCCTATTTATTTACTAAATAATAATTAGCATGCTTTTATCCAGTTCTATAATAAAAACCAAACTTTATCCTCCTCATTATGAAAAGGCACACATTTTTCAAACAGAGGTGAAAAAGCTACATTGAGTGGAATACATTCCAGCAAAAAGGTAAAGCTTGTTCAGAGACAGGAAAATAGGAAGCCACAGAGTATGTTTGATGATTACAAATGAGAAGTGATTAGACTCCAGTGTAAGTGGGTTAGCTCATGGAGGGCCGCACGTTCCAGGATTACAGTGCTGAATTTGACTATACTGTATTTACTTAACTATGTGATGAAACAAACTTAAACCTAGAATTCTATTGTTACCATAGTTGGCTAAATATTAATAAGAAGGAAGCAAAGGAAATCAAACATTGTTAAGCATGGTCAGCTGGGGAGAATGAGCCTGTTTGCTTCACCAGGAAGCTAAAGCTTCATACACTCCAGGGATTAACACCCCTCCTTTCCCCACTCTGGTACCAGATTGTTGAGGGGGACAGGGGGAGGTAAGCACATGCACAATAGAAGTCAAAATGGCACAGGGGGAGGTGCTTGACCATAGAGGCCTGTCAGTCTAGGACAGCCGTGGGCAAACTACGGTCCGCGGGCCGGATCTGGCCCACTCGGCTGTTCTATCCGGCCCGCGGAGCCGAAAGAGCGGAGGGTTCTCTTGCTCTCCCCTCCGCTCCTTCACCAGCAGCAGTGTTAACATGGCAACGTCGGGAAACACGGCCGCAGCTCCTTCTTCTGAGTGTTCCTTCAGTAGAAGGAACAACCTCTCAATCTTCCAGAGACTCCTTGTAATGCCCGCGGACGCGTCTCCCGACATCACCCTGGGAATGCGTAGACACGTTATCGTGGTGATGTAGGGAGACACGCCCCTGGAGAGCACAGTATCAAAGCGTTAGCTAAAAAGGAGACCAACAACACTGTTCCCACTGAAGTTGATGTTTTAAAGACCAAAAACCTTTCAACCCAGTCTACATTGCCATCTACATCTACGTCCTGGGCATAATTTGGAAGTTGCACTAAAGAAAATGTTTAATTTACTGTTTACACATTTTGTTCTTTTCTATTTGTTTTAGTTTTAAATTATTTTATTATATTTAAGTTTAATTTGAAAGGCTTTTGTACCTTTCCTTTGTTAGGCAATTTTATTTTGCCTTTGCCATCTTCAATATAAGGTATGTTATTGTGCTATGATTCCTCCATTTTTTGAAGTTTCAAATTATAATAATTAGTGTTTACATTCTTCTTGTTAAAATGTTTGAAATGAATAAAACTATTGAAATAATAAAAAAAAGGCTGTACCCTTTTATGTAATGATGTTTACTTTGAATTTATATTAGTTCACACAAACACTCCATCCATGCTTTTGTTCCGGCCCTCTGGTCCAGTTTAAGAACCCATTGTGGCCCTCGAGTCAAAAAGTTTGCCCACCCCTGGTCTAGGAGGTGCTTGACCATAGAGGCCTGTCAGTCTAACCTGGGAAAGGGATCATTGGTCAGGGGGTGGACCCATCTGAAGCCAGGAAAGCTGGGGAAGCTGATTAGTTATTTTGAAAAAGCTCTAGGGTTATAATCCCAGGGGAACAAGAGTTCTCTTTTTCTCTCTTCTCTTTCTCTCTTTCTCTTTCTGTCGTTCTTTCTCTTATACTCTCTACCTCCCTCTCTCCACCTCCCGTTGGGTGACCTATACTTGCCCATTTGTTCATGTGCTCTCTCACTGAGAAACATATGACCTTGGGTGTCTAGGCCACCTGGGGCCCAAGGCAGACCACATGGGTGCCAAAGGACTAAACATTAATATGAAACAGCAACTCTGGACACTGGCCTTTGTTTGGGCCTTGATGAAGACAAGATTGGACTTTTTCCATGGCAGGACGATGGAGATGGGACATTGGGAAACCAGAAGGGGAAGCCAGAATAAATCCTGCCACATCATAATCTCCCATGCATGGGTCTTTGGAATGCTTTCCTATTGATCCCATGGAAAAACCCACTTTTCACCAGCAACACTATCACTAGCATAAAATCATATACAGGGAGTCCCAAAAAATGTATCCACACTGTAACAGCTGATAGCTCAATTTTGAAAATGAAATGTATTTTAATAAACACTTCCTTTATAATTATTCAGTGTTTGCGTACATTTTTTAAGACACCCTATTTTAGACATGGTTTCAAATATAGAAACTCTGAACAAAAATGTGGGATGCATGCTCACTGACAAGTTAGTCTTGCTCTGGGTGAAGAAACCCAGCTTAGCCCCTGCCAGCATGGCTCAGTGGTTGAGTGTCAACTTATGAACCAAGAGGTCACAGTTCAATTCCCGGTCAGGGCACATGCCTGGGTTGTGGGCTTGATCCCCAGTGGGGGGTGTGCAGGAGGCAGCCAATCAATGATTCTCTCTCATCATTGATGTTTCTATCTCTCTCCCTCTCCCTTCCTCTTTGAAATCAATAAAAATGTTTTTTTTAATAATTCTTTATTGTTGAAAGTATTACATATGTCCCTCTTCTTCCCCCATTGACCCCCTCCAGCCTGCAATTTTTTTTTAAAGAAACCCAGCTTAGAAGGAATGTGTAAAATCAGTAAGTAAGCTTTGTCAGAGAATGGAGAATGAGTCATGTCAGGTGGATAGGTTTTCCCCCTTAGTTGTGGAAATTAGAGAAATAAATGCCCTAAGGATTAACAAATAGATATTATTCTGAGCAGCAAAAGCAAATAAGTTTTAAGAGGGTGCGGGGGCGGGGGGGGGCAGTGAAGGAAGATATGGGAATGGAGCAAGAACCAAGTGGCAGTCGGAAATGTCAATTGTGCCCAGGTATCTTCTTGCTTTTCCTACTTCTCTCACCCCTCCTTTAGGAGGTTACTTCCGCCTACATCTAGCCTCCCTCTTCTGCTGCCTTCAGTTGCTGTTTGCCCTGATGCTGCTCAAGCAAACACCTTTCTTTACTTCTCCCCTCCCTCTAGAGAAAAAACGCCTGGCTCTCTGCTGTGAATTGTGTTCTCTGCTGGATGGCAGTAAGTGGTAAGCTATTCATTATATGAAGAGATCCTCCTAGGGAATGAGTTCTCAGCTGCTGCTTCTTGAGCACTATTGTAGCTTATCTCAGATCAAATGCCCACTTTCAAGGGCTCCATTAGATAACGTTGGTCAGGAAGGCTTTTAGCATTTCTATTATCAAAATAAGCCACTCAGCAGAGTGGCCCTGGTAGGAATTTTTGAGCAGAATATTGTCAAGAAAAAACAAAAAACTGAAATCTAAGACACTCATGCTTAATGCAGGACATGTGGTTACCTTATCCTATGTAGTCAGTACATCAGAAAAATATCAAATGCAACATACTCATTGCCAAATGAACTCTGCCACATGAAGCTTAACCCTGGAATTTCCTGTATTTGTATTTCAATTGTAATTCATTTTCTGGATTTATTCTTCTCATTAGGGGGTGTGAGGAGTAAAGAAGGAGAAAAGAAAGTAAGAAATGGGAGAGAAAAAAGAAAGTGTTGAAAAGATTTGTGAATTAACATTAAATGAATACTCCACAAATGAGGGGGAAAAGTCCTCAGCCTGAGGAAGAGGTATTTTAAGCAGACATTTAAGGAATACCAGCATTCAAAAGAGGTGTGAGGCTTATGTGTTTTGATTATAGCAAACACCATAAAACACTCAAATGAATACTCCCATAAATAAGACTATTAAGTCACCATTCATCAAGTTTATCTTTAGAGTCTTTCCTGTGAAATGCCAGGATAGTAGTCTTAGCTGCTCTTTAGTTACTACACACATAGAAATAAGGGTCATTAGGACCCAAACTTAAGAAAGTGGGTTTGATTATGCACAACATTCCCCAAAAGCACCCAGGTCACACTGCACCGCCCATGGGAGCAAAGTCCTAGCTCTCAACTTGCCCTTCTTCTAAGTTACAAGAAGCTGAACTGGCTAGGATCTGCAGAGCTGTCTTCATTCAGATGTTGAGCAACAAGACACTTACTCTTCAGTTCGTTTCTCCTGCTTGGTGTGGCCCAACAGTCTAGCACCCGCTAATTTCAGGCAGGGAGATCCCTTACATACGTCATTTTGGAAGGAAATAGATGATTTTTAAGGATCCAATTTTAATAAAGTAGTAAAAAGCCTTATCGAACAGGAATTACATCTTGATCTTAATATATTTTTGTACAGAAGGTTATTCTTAACAATATTTTGAATATGGAATATGAGGGGAATGTCGGTGAAATTGCTGGGCTTGCCTAACTCCGTGGTCGGCAAACTGTGGCTCGTGAGCCACATGTGGCTCTTTGGCCCCTTGAGTGTGGCTCTTCTACAAAATACCACGGCCTGGGTGAGTCTATTTTGAAGAAGTGGCGTTAGAAGAAGTTTAAGTTTAAAAAATTTGGCTCTCAAAAGAAATTTCCATCGTTGTACTGTTGATATTTGGCTCTGTTGACTAATGAGTTTGCCGGCCACTGGCCTAACTGAACCTGGGAAACAGGCATTTTCCTTTGGCCCTGGATTGCCACCTGGTTTTCTTCATTCATGGAAGGTATAATCGATGGTGTGCTGTTGTTTGCTCATACTGGCTTCTAAAAGCTGATATGCACATCTCTTCTCAACTCCACATACAGTAACCTTGGTAGCTTAAAACTGGCCCATCATGGGAGTATTTATATCTTGGACACGGGCAAACAACTACAAAAATCAGAGCTTTTCTCCAGAGAGCCAGCTGTTGAATATTTACCACACAACTAAGTATAAAGCATGGTATTCATATTCACGGTGTGCTAACAAACTTTAAAGATTCCGTCGTGTTTGGTTTTGCTATTTTCTATGTAGAATGTAACTTTTCTGACTTCTGAAAGTGATTACCAAAGCAGTCCACATGTTTATTTCAACATGGCTTATTATAAACCATTTTAGAAAAGCATTAATGAAGAGCTTGATTCCTCATTAATTTTAAAAACAATTAGCTTTCAAATTGGGGATTGATCCCAGACTAGAATTTAATGTGAAGTGACATGTGTACTTATTCATGACACATCTGGCCCATCACAAAGCTCTATGTGCCTCTCACCATAATGGGGGATTTACTAAAGGTGTCATTAAAGATCTTCAAAAGTTATCTTCCCCTGTACCTTTAAGGGTTAGTTAGAGCTGGCAAAAGTTCCAAAAGAAAGAAGCTAAGAAGTTTGTAGTACAGTTTGCAGTTTGATTGAGTAATTTGCTTCTCCCTCTTTGGTCAGCAAGGATAACAGAATGGACCAGACCACAATAAAATGACACTGCCTTTGGGTAGAGCCAAATAACATCCCTTTTATGTTCAGGACAAATCTACCGAGAGGGCCTCCCAGAAGGTATTGTGACCTTACAAAATAAAAAGCCATGGACTTGAGGTTGTTTCTATTAGAGAATTATTTCCCAGACATTATGTCACTTTATTTTTCTTGTAATGTTGTTTATGAACAGGTCTGCAACTATAGTACAGGAAATGTGTCGATTATACTTATCACAATGAAATTGTTTTCCAAACACTTTACAATTTTCATGCCAATAAAATAATTTGGAACAACTTTGGCAGATAGAAAATGTACTTATTAAATTGTATATGTATTCATTTATGAAGTTATTTTCTGTTTCAAAAATTCAGATCTCATAACTGAAGTTTTCTCCCCCTTGGGTTTAAAGCAGTCCTTTTATCTAGTTAAGAAACATAAGAACAAAAATGTACCAATTTTCCAAAACAATTCTTAAAGACTTGGGATATTTATGAGATGCTCTTTAAAGCTGGAAAGAATGTATAGTCAAGCATTTTCTTAATTTTCAAAGAAATATTAGTATAATATATTTACATACAATATCAGAATCAGTGACTTTATGAACATCAAAGTCTCAAAAGAAAATCAAAGAACTATAGAATTTAAGAACTGGAGTCTTAAGAATCATGTCTGATTCTCTAATGTAACAGATGAAGAGGTCATATAGTGAGATTAAATGATTTATTTGGGTAGGTGGCTACAGCCTTGGTACTAAACCAGGTGTTCCGATTTTTTTTTTAAATATATTTTATTGATATTTTACAGAGAGGAAGGGAGAGGGATAGAGAGCTAGAAACATCGATGAGAGAGAAACATCGATCAGCTGCCTCCTGCACACCTCCCACTGGGGATGTGCCCGCAACCAATGTACGTGCCCTTGACCGGAATCGAACCCGGGACCCTTGAGTCCGCAGACCGACGGTCTATCCACTGAGTCAAACCGGTTTTGGCAGGTGTTCCGATTTTAAAGGGGATTTTGCATGACATCATAGTCTTTCTAAGATAAGCAGACAACATTCCAACATAGCATTTGCAGGGATACAGTTGTGCCTCTGTTTCTCCAGAGCAACTTTAGCACATTTCAAATAAACTACTTTGTTTGGTGTTTTCATTCTAAAAATTAGTTATTGTAATGAAGCACCTTTACAATGCATATGTTGACACATAGAATTCACTCTTGTACATTAACCATATTACATCTCATTTTACCAGGTGTGAAGATGGATCCAATATAAGTCAATATATTTCAGAAAGAATTCTGACTCACAGTTAGAGAAATTAAGGCAAACAGAAATTACTTAACATATCCAAACCACAGAGTCATAGTTAGTGTCAGGTCACTGCTTTCTTTCAAATTAGATTGCTTTCCACTTAACTAGACATCCATTTAATTTTTAGTAACATAGAGGAAAACCACAAGAGCAACCCAGTGTCTTCAATTACCCATAGCAAAACTCACTCACACATGCATCATCAGGGCCTATAATAAACACTCCACATTGGGGAAAACCCAAAATATAATGGAGATATCACATTCTGAATTCCGCCCCCTTGTAGGAAAACCTAGTACTCTCTACGATGGAGACCATTCTTAGAGAGTTAATTCTCCCTAGTCTATGAACGCTACCCAAATCTTGTATTCACCTTGTATATGTGACTTTTTATCTGTAATGTTCACTTATTAGTTTTAGACTTTTAGAGTTGGAAGAGGTCTTAATATCCTGTTAATGCAGGAAGTCCTTCAGCATTGCAAATAGTCACCTGGATTTTGCTTTAAATACCAGTACTGAGAGGGATACATATCAAAAATCTTACAAAGGCCCCATTGCAATGCAACAAGAAAGGTATATCTCCTCTGTGGAATGCTTCCCCAAAATTCATAGCATCAGTCTAATCATAAGAAAACACCAAACCCACAATGAAGGGCATTCTACAAAATACCTGGCTCCTGGTTTTTAAACGTGTTAAAGTCATGAAAGACAAGAAGAGGCCAAGAACTGTCACAGACTGTAGGAGACGTGATGACTAAAAGCAATGTGGTATTCAAGACTGGACACTGGAACCAAAAATACTTCAGTGGAAAAATTGGGGAAACTCAGACATTAATTTCTTAGTTTTGATGAACATACCATGGTTATATAAAATATTTATATTAGATATTACATTACATAAGATGTTAACATTAGAGAAAGGTTGGTGAAGGGTATAGAGAAAGTCTCTGTACTAACGTCGCAAATCTTCTCTAAGTATAACATTATTTTATAATAAAGTTAAATAAAAATACCCTACAAGGATATTATTTCCATTTTATGGTGAAGAAACTGACTAAGATGTGAGAGAGTGTATTTTTAACTTTAGTCTGTCCCTTACATTTTCGGGGCCTTAATCAACATTTTGTTGAGAGTCTGCATAAGAATGCGTGCTCAGTCTTGTTTTGAACCTATTTTCTGCCACTCACAAATCTAGACAAATTTCCTTGCCTATAAAAGGTCATGGTGATTGGCATGGCGTACATGCCCAATGACTGTTAGCCACCCACAGAATACCCAACAGAAGGCACAGAAACTAACCTAGCTAATAGCCAAGCAGCCACTTTAACAGCAGTCCCCAAACCTGGCTGAGCATCAAAATTAACTGGAGAACTTTAGAAAAATATAAATTCCCAGGTCCCATTGCTTTTTTATAAGTCTCCCCAGGTGATTCAAATATGCAGCCAATTTGGGAGAGCCACTGCTCTTTAGTATTTAGAGACTCACCAAGGGGGAGTTCTTTGTGCAGTGTTCCTTGAAAGTCAAGAATTTAAATCTAAGTCTCTGAATAAAGAACCAATAGATCCTTTATAATAGGTAACATTATACATAGTTCTACCTTCCCTGAGGGAGCATTGGAAAAGGGGCATTTGTATGTTGTTTAAGGAAAGGTATAACTGCAAGAACTTAATCTCCTGGCTGATCCTAAATGCTATTACATATTTATGTGTTCTCAGTGTAATCACTTTGTATTTAATCCTCTTGCTTTCATTTTTCAGTTTACTAGAGCCAGGAAAATGCCCTTTCATTTACTTGAGTTTGCTCATTCAATTACTTAGCTGTCATTTTTCATACAATAGTCATGACAAATTTGGGCCCAGTTGGGAAAACCCGCCTGGGACACAGGATAAGAAGAAAACACTGGGTAAAGACAGGAATAAAGAGAGGACATTGACTAATGATTTATATTTTTATCTAGGGGCCAAACTTATTGGTTAATGAAGACAATATATATTTATAATATCATATATGTATACATATACACAAGAATACAAATATGCATATATAAATGTGTATATGTAAATGTATGTATATATATGAAAATATAGATAAAGCCAAATAAATGGTTTTCTAATTTGGAGTCCAGGGAAGGAAAGAGAAAATATAAGAGAATCTACTGGCAGCAAGAAGAGAGCAGAATGGTGAGTAAATAAGATTGGGGTTTAGGAGGAGATTGATAAGGCCAGAATGAAAAACGGAAGTGAAGCCCTAAATAAAAGAACAGTGAACATCAGGCAGGTTACCAAAGGGAGCAAACCACATTTCAGCTGAGTCACACCACCACCATTCAGATCTACTCAGCTCACTGGTTTTGGCTTCAACTTTGAGAACAAAGATGTTTGCAGAGGGGCTTATCCTTCCATAATGTTCCTTAAAACTTCCATATTCATACTATATACTACTTTAAAACAGAGTTCTATTTTGTTCTTTTATGTTTGTGTTACTCAGAGGTCTGTAAGAATTGTGATTAAAAACAACATTATGTGTTGTACCTTTTAAGCAAAGATTGCAATCTTTGGCCTAATTTCTCTTCTTGCTGTGTCTCCCTAAAATGCTGCTGGGAGAACACAGTTTATTCAAAATCAATGAGAAATCTATGTATGGATTAGCTCCAGGGGTTTCATACAAAGATAAGGCAGTGGCTTATTAATGAGCAAAGGTCAGGCTTGAGTTAGAGAATGGTTTCCCCATTGCTTAACCCCTGCCTTCTCTCATCACATCACAAAAGCTTCTACAATGTAAGCACTCTCATTAATTAACTTTTAGAGGAGAGTTTGAGTTTATTTCTAGATGTGGCTTTTTCCCCCCAAATTGACTTGTACTCATTATTATTTAGAAAACTGTGACATTAAAATGTCCTCATAGCAAGCAATCATTCTACTTTTAGAAATTTATCCCAATAATTAGAAATGCTAAGATTTATGTAAAAAGAACTTCATCATAGCACTATTTACAATATCAAAAATCTACAAACAATCCAAATGCCTCACTTAATGGGAATAATTACATATAATAGGATACAGTCATATAATGATACATTAGGTGACTACTTAAATTAGGTTAATGAAGAATTATTAACATGGGAAATCCTTATGATAATAAGTTTATAAAAAAGCAGAATGGTACATTATTTCTAAAGTATGGTTTAAATTAAATATAAATGAGCATGAATATGAGGCAGCAGAGTGTAATAATAAAGTTCAGACTCTGGGGTTAGACTGCTTGAATTTGTATGTAAATACTCCACCACTTCACTCTGTGCGCTCTTGGACAAGTTACTTAACCTCTCTGTATTTTAGTCCCCTATAATATGGGAACAGTAATATTTCCTACCCCATAATATTTTTGTGAGTATCAAATTAGGAAATGTATATAAACACAAACAGTAGAAACTTATATAAAGCACACAGAATGTATGTAAAGCACTATTCTTATGTGCTTACATAAATAATTTCAATAAATAAACTGTGTACTTATTGGTTCATACTTCTCAGTAAATGTTAGCTGTTGTTATAGTACTATTATTATTATTATATTATTATTGTTATTATTATTAACATTTGTTTAAATCTAGGAGAAAAGATGACCCAAATGTTTGCAATAGTTACCTCTACATAGTAGGTTTAATACGAGACTTAGTTTCTATCTGTTTTTTATGAATTTAGGACAAGATGCATGTAGACTTTTAAAATCAAAGAAAAATAAAACCACATGATGCAAACATTAAAAAAAATTTCTGTGACAATTTTCAAACCTTGACATGCCAAAGTGTGTGCACCATAGGGAAACCCCCTGCAAATAAGGAACACATGCCACTCACTGCACCTCTAAGAGGCTCGTGTTATTTCTAAGTTACTGACTTCAGCTTCTTAGAATAAGAAGGGTTTCCCCAACTGCTGAGCTATAATTTAAGCCTGTTCCTGCCCACATAATTGTCAAAGTAAGACCAACCCGCTCCTAATTGATACGCTTTATTTATGTCTTGTCTTTGAAGGAATACCCTTAAATATAACATAGTCAGCAATGTGTATTCGTTTGTTTTGTTTAGTTGTACTCCATCTCTATCATCAAAAAAATATCATTCAGATGAAAGACAAAGATCCATGGAATAGAAAAGAACCTCCAATTCCAAAACAGCATGGCATCCACCCAAACCAAAAAAGAATTGTTACCACAGAAAAGAGCTGAAAAACTGTCATGGGATTTAGATACCAATAGTGACACATCTTAATTTGTTTTACATGCTGCCACCCTCAAGAGTATAAATTAGATTTGATAAGACCTATAAGCTTTCCAAGTCTCTGATTTATTTGTCCCTTCAGTCCAACCTCCTAACACTCTCTGAAGAGCTCAAATTTCCACTCTGGGAATCCCACGTCATGTTTAATTCAACTGACACATACAGAACCTCCTCTTCTAAGAAAACCTTAAAGGCTCCATTTCAAAAGCATCTTTTCATATGTTTTATATTTAAATCTATAGAACTAACTGGATTCTGGGACAAATAACAACCAGTTCTAATATAGGTTTGTTTGTTTTTATTTTTTATTGCTTATGTATTACTCAGGACACGGTACAATATACCATGCAAATGGTAAAGCTGAAGTCCTGCGAACCAATTCTCTTGACAAAGGGGATAATTGCAAAATAAACCAATTATAGCTGCTTTATAAGATCACAGTTGAGGCAAGCGGAAACAGTATTTCATTTATTTGGCAGCCAGATCCTATCACATATGTAGTTAGCAAAACTTTCAAACAGAGCCAAATTAGATCATCCACAGTAATAAAGGATGATCCTACAGTTTGAGGCCAAATACAATAAAGTATGGATACACTTTTAAAGAAAAAGAAGTGAAAAAAAACAAAACAAGAAAACCCACCCACCTATTTGATGTAAAGCACTAACTGCAGGCCACAAGAGGAAGCACTGGATTCCAGGCGGGAAGCCTCCTGTGGTGTTATTGATCTAAGTTCTAAGTCCCTGAACAAGTTACTTCAGTCTTTTTTCTTAATTCCAAAACTGAATGTCTGGGGTAATATATTCAAAATATGTAACATGTGCTTAAAACATATGTAAATAAAATCAACCTTTTCTCTATTACTGCCTCGTGAACTAAAAAACAAGCTATATGGATTTTTACCAGATTTGGAGGGCATTTTGGGGTGATCTGACTTAAAAGCTCCATGGAATATTCACTTTAGAGGCCTAGTGGCATCTCAAAAGTAAGAGTCTCCACTGCCAACCGATTGGGAGGAAACAGACTGTGATTTCAAAGTCAAAGGGCAGACAATCCAAATTCGGGAGTTGATTAGTAATGAAGCTGTACCTTACTTGGGTAACTCCAATATCTAGCTCAAGGGCAAACATGGTAGGAACTTACTAATTTGAAGACGGCTAATTATTTTTTTGGAACAATGCCAGCCTAGCTGCAACAGAGATTTAGGTTGGCATAGAAGGGGGGGGGATATAACTATTGCTTTAATATGTTTGCAAAGCACTTCAGGGTAGTGTCCTCAGAGTAGTAGGCATCCCCATTCTTTCCAACTCCACTCCCACGTCACCCCTAACGCCTTCTGTAGGACCTACCTTATCCAATATGTCCACACTGAAGTATTTTCAACTATTTTTCTTCTCTGTCTCATTTTCCACATCCTAAAAACGTCATGCATCTTTTTCTCCAGTCAAAAGATTCAACCTTTTGTTTTATATCCTATGTATGATTTCACTCACATGTTGGGTATAAAACGATAAAAAGAAACAAAGGAACAAACTCATAGAAACAGACAGCAGAATGGGAATTACTTGAGTGGAGGACCAAGAAGGTAAAAGGAATCATCCGTGGTGGTGGAAAGAGACTAGTAGACTTTGAGTGGTGAGCACACAATGGAGTATACAGATGTTGTATTATAAAGTTGTACACCTGAAATGTATGTAATGTTATTATCGTATGTTACTCCCAGCATGTAATTAATTGGTTAATTAATTAAAAGACTTAACACCAACATTCTTAAAAGAGTAGTTTGTCTTTTCTGTCACCACTCCCTCATCCCCATTCACTACTCAACCCACTACAACTGGACTTTTGATCCTATAAACTGACCAAAGTATCAATGACTCTCCCCATAGCCAAATCAGTGGCAACCTCTTAGTCCTTTTCCTGGCTTTTTCTGCACTATTTGATATTATTTGACCTGCTCCTTCTGGGATATCGCACCCATTGCCATGCTTTTCACCATTATCTCCACATTGTTCCTTTTAATTTTTTTATTATTATTATTGACACTATTACAGCTGTCCACCATTCCTCCCCAAACTTTGCCCAACTCCATCCAGTCCCCGCCCCACTGCCAGAGACCTTCACCACACTGTTGTCTGTGTCTGTGGGCTATGCATATATGTTCCTTGGCTAATCTCTTCACCTTCTTTTATCCAGCCCTCCAACCCGCTCCCATCTGAGATCTGTCAGTCTGTTTCATGTATCCATGCCTCTGGATCTGTTTGATTCATCAGTTTATTTTCTTCATAGATTCTACATGTAAGTGAGATCATATGGTATTTATCTCTCTCCAACTGGTTTATTTTGCTTAGCATAATAATCTCCAGGTTCATCCATACCATTGAAAAGGGTAAGCATTCCTCCTTTTTTACAGCCATGTAGTATTCCGTTGTGTATACGTACTACAGCTTTTTTATCTACTCATCTACTGCTGGACACCTGGACTATTTCCAGATATTAGCTATCCTATATAATAAAGAGCTAATATGCTAAGGGTCATGACACCCTCACACCATAAGGACTGGTCAGCAGGAGGCTGTGTGCGCAGCAGGCACACGCGGGTAGGCAGGGCTGCGTGCGTGACTAGGTGCATGCAGGTGGGCAGGGACTTGACTCTGGAGGACTTGACCAGAGGCACAGGTGGGTTTCTGGGTCCTGCCTCCTGAGGTGGCAGTGGTGGCAGCAGCTGTGGTGGCTGCAGGAGTCTTTCTGGGCAGGAGGGCAGGGCTGTGTGCACGGGGAGGCATGTGCAGGGAGGAGTTCTGGGACTTATGCTATTTCGCGCTCCGGGTCACTAGTTGTAAATAATTCTGCTATGAACATAGGGGTGGATATATTCTTTCTGATTTGTATTTCGGGATTCTTGAGATATATTCCCAGAAGAGGGATTACTGGGTCAAAAGGCAGTTCCATTTTTAATTTTTGAGGAAACTCCATACTGTTTTCCACAGTGGCTGCACCAGTCTGCATGCACCAAGTCTCCCTTTTCTCCACATTCTTGCCAGCACTTGTTTGTTGATTTATTGATGGTAACCATCTGAAAGGTGTGAGGTGATACCCCATTGTAATTTTCATTTGCATCTCTCTGATGATTAGTGAAGTTGAACATTTTTTCATATGTCTATTGACCATCTGTATGTCCTCTTTGGAGAAGTGTCTATTCATATCCTTTGCCCATTTCTTTATGGGATTATTTATCTTTCTGGTGTTGAGTTGTATAAGTTCTTATATGTTTTGGAAATCAACCCCTTATCAGATGCATCATTGGTGAATATGTTCTCCCATTCAGTGGGTTCCCTTTCATGTTATTGATGATTTCTTTGGGTGTGCAGGAGGTTTCACTGGCCCTGATCTTACTCATGAGCTCCAATTAGATCTATCTGCTGACTTCCCATTTGTCACTGGATGTACAATAGATATTTGTGACTCAAAAATCTAGATGCATGAATTTTTGCTAAATATGTTAATCCTCTTTATTCACTTTGTGATGCATTATTCACTTAGTCACTCAAACCAGTGGTTACCTGGAAGGCACCCTCATATCCTTTCTTCATCATCTCTTAAACTGAGCTTTTTTTGTTTGTTTGTTCTTTTAATTTTTAATTTAATTTATTTTTTTTAGGGAGAGAGAGAAAGGAAGAGGGAAAAGAGAGGGAGAGACATCGATGTCAGAGCAAAACATCAATCAGCTGCCTCCTGCATGCCCCCTACTGGGGATTGAGCCTGCAATCCAGGTATGTGCCCTTACTCGGAATGGAATCAGTACCTTTTAAGTGCACTGGAAGATGCCCAACCAACTGAGCAACACCAGCCAGTGCTCAAACTCCGTTTTAACCTAAATAGTTTTTGTTTTCAGGGTTTAAATCCATTCCCAATTTCCTTAATAACTCACAGGAGAACTATAGTACTAGTCTCTGAAATGGATTCTATGCCCCCAGTCTCACTCACTCAAATCCATTCCTCCCACCTAAGTTTCTCAAGGTTCTGTCCTTGGCTCTGTTTTTCTCTCTGGAATCTTTCCCTCGATAATTTCACATATTCTCAGAGTTGCTCTTCTCAACTTGTGCATCAAACATCAGCATAAAATTATTATATTTTTGTATCCAAAAGTCTCCTCCTCCCACTCATGCATTCCACATTTGGGTTAACTGCAACACTCAACAACGTCTAAACTGAAATCAATTCTCTTTCTCCCAAACCTTCTCCCTCTCTTACCTTGGAAAATACATTTGATTCTTCAGAAAAACTAGGAATAACCTTTATCTCCTATTTCTTCATCATCAGCCACATCTATGTCTCTTTCAAATACATTGTTGTTTTGATTTTCTTATTCTTTTCTATTATGAAAGTAATTTAACTACATTATATAAAACTCATAATTAGATAAAGAAAAAAATCTCACCAATTTGACATACCATTTGTTAGCATTTGGTGCATTTTGGTTTTTTTTAAGAGTGCTTTTAAAATATAGCCATAATTATAGTGATATGTAACTTATATCATGCATATGACTATTAGTATTTTCATCACTTTTCTTCATGAGCTACATAGATCTTATGTTATTATCCTAAAAGACTGCAATAATTAACCCAGTGCATATTCCTAGTGCACATTTATTTCACAGCTTCCCTAAAATAAATTCTTTTGGGGCATCTTTATTCTGATATTTTTTGAACCTCCATAAGCAGTTAGAAATTTAACAGATATTCTTAAGGAAATGTCTAGTAAACAGATGGAACTTTGAAAGTATGTTTTCTTCAGCTTATATAAATAGCACCAGGCAACATTTTTATCAGATCTTTTGTATTTACCATTGATCACCCAGAGACCATAGGTATTGTTACTAGATCCTCAAATCAAACTAATCAGGAATGTTAGTGTCAAATGAACACTTAATCCTGGGCAGTAGAACCTCCGACACTGAGAGGCATTTAGTCTTCCTTCCCCTCAGAATCACAGTAAGGGATTTAAAATATGGGCTCTGGAATCAAAGACCTAAGTTCAAAACCTAGCCCATTTAGTTCCTTAGCTTATGACTTCGATTGATTTGTTTAGCTTCCCTTGGCCTCAGTTTCCCCTTCATACCATGGTGACAATAGTTGTTACTCTTTAGCGTTGTCAGGAGGGTCAAGAAATAAGTTTTATGATGTTCTTAGTCAAATGTCTAGCACTAGTCAAAGCACTAAAAAGTATTGGCCTTGTGGATTGAGAATGGACTCAATGTCACTTATGTTCTTATTGCTGTGGAGTTAATAAGTCTGAGCCTACCTCTCATTTTTCACTTTATTTACTAACACACTCTTGGGTTTTCCTTCCTGTTCTATCCCTTCATCATTGAGAGACAGTAAACAGTCTGAGTGAACAGGAATTCCAATGCAGTCCACAGCTTACCAGATCTGTATCCCCCATCAGAGAGAACTGCAGTCACTGTAACCGCTTGATTCACTTTTATGATGATGCATATCCTTCCAAACTGACATGGAGACTGGCTCCTCTTTACACAATCTCAAAAAGCAAAACATTCATTCAGATCATTTATTTTGTTTAAAAATTACAAGAAGTTATTTGACTGAATTTTAGGGAAATGGAAAAAATTTAAATGACTATGATTGAATGTTATCCGGGCTTTTAGTCTATGTAAACATTGCTTTTGTCATCACATATTTTCTCCTATTTTTAAAGAAAGCTGTGAAATACTGTGGTTAAATTTTTCTACCATAGTGAATAGGTTCTTTGGCAAGACTATCTCTGATATCCCATGTGTATTTATTTGATCTTCTCTTTTTGTCATTACTTACTTAGACTGACATAAGAAGAGCAAGTATATAAAAAAATTATAATTAGAAATGACCAACCTACCTTTCCCCCCAGCCCACTCTCCAAAATTACAAAGACTAGCTACATCTTTAGGAAAATCTAACTTTTCCTCTTATGTAAAATATGCCAAAACCATGAGCAAATAAGGCACTATATATATGTTAGTTTGGTAATTAGTAATTTACTACTAAAATATTACAAAAATGACAACTAACAGATCACCTGCTTGATTCGTTTGAGAAAATTACTAGAGAGATTTTTCAGGTACTCATAAAGAAGCAAAGTTTCCATTTTTTGTCTTTATTTTCTTTTAAGATATTTCTGAAGTTAATTTCTCATAGTAGCTATGTATAGCTCCAAGCATTAAACAATCCAATTCAGAAGTCAAGTAAGATTGAAATAGTATCTCCATAAAATGTAATTAATAATTTAAAGGCAATATTTCAAGTTTCACCTTGAAGTTTGTATGTTTTTCTCCCAAGGCAATGCATATTTTAAAAATCCTAAAATAATCCATAGTCATGTAGTTAAGACATGACTTTATTATTCTTACTATTAAATGGGAAAGAAATAGTTTTGAGCCATTAGAAGTTAAATATACCCAATAAAAGTAAAGCAGGAAATTCAACTATTATCAGCGCAATTTGAATTATATAGGCAGTGGATTTAAATTATTCACAACATATGGTGACAGGCTTCCTTCCTTGGCAAGGGCTCTCACTTTACCTCCTTTTACCTACTCTATTTTTTTAAATTAAGTTTCCCACAGGAAAGAGAAGCTCAGAACTCAATCTAAATGCATGTAAGCTTGTTCCCTAGCTAGTTTAGCTCAATGGAGAGAGCGTCAGACTGTGGACTGAAGGGTCCCAGGTTTGATTCCTGTCAAGGGCACATGCCCAGGTTGCTGGCTCGATCCCCAGTAGGGGGCGTTCAGGAGGCAGCCAATCAATGATTCTCATCATTTATGTTTCTATTCCTCTCTCCCTCTCCCTTCCTCTCATTGAAATCAATAAAAACATATTTTAAAAAAAGAAATATGAGCTATCTGATAGCAATCTTTTGACATTTGTGGAAGATATCTTTATGCTCTAGAATGCAGTCAATTTTCATAATGTTCCCTGTTTACTTGAAAAGAATATTTATTTTCCAATTGTGGAGTGTAATGTTCTCTGAATATTTAACAAATCATACTTGTTAACAATACTCTTGAAATCTTCTACAGCTTTACTGATGTTTTTGTCTTAATCATCTATCCAGTTACTGAGAGATATTTTATAAGATGTTCTACTACAATTTGAGACTATATTATGGATGCATATAAAATTAGAACTATTATATTGTAGGAGTGACTTGAAATCTTCATCTCTAGGAATGCCTCTTAACATTTAGTTTACTTTTTCTTATAATAACTACAACAACTTTGTTTTGTTTACCACCTAGTGGTAAACAAACTTTTTCTGTCCTTTGATTTTAAATCTTTATTTAAACATTTTAAGTTTATATCCTTTGATCTGAATATAGCTATTTTTTGTATTTGTTTTAAAATTCAATCTGATATTTGATTTTTAACTGAAGTGTTTAATTTTTATCATTAATTTTGATTAGTAATATACTATATGCATTATTTTATACTCTTCAGCCTTTTCTTAAATCAAGGAAATTACCATTATTGGAACTTTAAAAATAAAATGAAATTTTAAAAAATTTACATAGGTAAGATGTACTCATTGGAGAAAATAGAAAAATACACACAAGGAATAACAATTTTTAAAATGCAATCAAGCCTTCTGTATTCATTATCTTCTTGTATTTCAATCCTGATTTTTATTATTTTTCATATGTTCAATTAGATTGGGTATATTGAGATTTGTACACATATATAGGGTTGAAAATTTTTTAGGATAAAAGTCATACTATGAAAAAATGTTTAAGGAGATTTTCTTAACTCTATGGGATAGATTGGAGAAAATAGATTAACATCATAAAATGCAAAATCAAGAGGCTGCAGTAGTTTTTTAAGCATAAGATAAAAGAATGGTTAAAGGTGCATTTGAGTATTCAGCATATACTTATCCTTAATAAATGTGTCACTAAAATTAAAGCCAAAGAAGTCACACGACATTTGAAAGCAATTCCTTCTCCACCATTATTAACGTAAGACATTGTTTTAAGTCATAATTCACATCTAAAGTCATTGAACCTTAGCACTTTAATGATATCATCAATCTCAGTTGTGTGAAAGAAATCAGCCCACTTGCAACATCTTGACAAGTGATTGGAAGGTGAATTAGCTAATCAAAGGTCTTCATCTATATGTCGTCAAATTAAATTGGGGCAATCGTTTCGCTGAATTAACCAGTTGTGTAAACGTTGCATAAATATAACCTTAGTTTTAAAATTAAGAACTAACAACATTTCTTTTGAAGGTTGCCAAGTCTGGAGCTATAAAGGTTGTCCCATCCCCAAGAACTTTCCACTTGTAGCTGTTGAAGGTCTGTTCTCTTAATTAAGCCAAAATAGCTTGATGTCTGAACTACTTCCTGATTGCAAATTAACTATCTCTGGAAACTATCGTAACTCTTCCAGCCTAGAGGCCAATCCACGGTGCGCTTGAGGTTTATGTACACTCTAGTGAAGTAGGAGAAGGGGAAACAAGGAAAGAACGCTCTGGGCT
This sequence comes from Plecotus auritus, assembly GCF_963455305.1. Classification (NCBI taxonomy): domain Eukaryota; kingdom Metazoa; phylum Chordata; class Mammalia; order Chiroptera; family Vespertilionidae; genus Plecotus; species Plecotus auritus. The sequence continues at coordinate 167,771,269 of NC_137772.1, forward strand.
GTGAGGCAGGTGTTACTGAGTGGGACTTACCACGCAAGAAAACGTGGCCATTAAGGGGTTTGTTGCTATCAAGAACAGGTTCTGTAAATTGTCAGGCTAGCCTTGTTTCCACACTGTGAGGAGCTTTTAGAAAGGCATCAAATCTCCTTACATTACAGCGTTCACTGTCTTAAACCTGAACACCCACATTGACCTATCTGTCCTGGGTTCAACAGCCTAATTCTTCCAGTTTAGGGATCTGTGTAGTTTTCCGAAAACGGCCATAAATCACTTTTTAGACTGATACTCAACATCGTTTTCATGTTCCCATTTTCAATTTCTTTCTTCTATTTTTAAATATTTCAACACACACACAAACACACCTCTTCTGAGCATGTAAAATGTGCTCCATGTTTGGCACTTGGCAAGGTTCAGGAGATATTCATGATACATAATGTAGAAATAATTTTTGCTTTCTCAAAACTCATAAATACAGGAGCCCTAAAATGAATGGCAAAGGCATTACCCACATTCACTTTTGAGCCTTCAGCCATCCTGGATAACCATCCTTCCCCATACAACTCCAACCCAGGAGGCTTTATTTTTGCAATGATGCATATAAACAGTCCTTCTGCAAAATGTGGCCAAGAAGGACCGAGAGCAATGTGCTCAGTCACATCACATCAGACCTTGGGCATACATGTGAAGGGCTTGGAATAGAAGACATGACTTCACTTCTTCTATGCTAAACACAGCTGCTTATTTTTAGTTGCTGGGTGTTGTTTTTCTTTTCACATTTTTTGAAAATCTCTCTCTTCTGTGAAAGTTCAATGGTGAATCATGGAGACCCCACAGGGAAAGAACTGCACTCCATGGAGGACACCTGTGGAGAGAGCCACCAAGGTAGCTCCCGGCAGAGTGGGTCTGCCAGGCACACAGCCATCCCCCCAGGATGGCGCTGACCCGGATTACAGTAATGCTAACGATTTGCTTTAATCCAACCAAAATAAGAGTATGCAATCTTAAAGCTCTTAAAGAAAATAAAATCTCATTCTACCTTTGACCTAGGCTATTTTTCTTCAAATATTTAAAGTTCAAAGGAACCACATTTTTATATTTTTATTTCAAGCAAGAAAATCACCCTATTGTACTTGATCACCCTCTTATTTTAATTTGCAGACTTGCTTCATAATAAAGTATGTGCTGGACCTTAGCCTAATATATCATGTGTATAATAAGATCAGAGCCTTTTTTTAATTTATTAACTAGGAAATACATAAAATAGTGACCTTGTGGGTAAATGACTTTTGCATCTATTTTTAATCATTATTATGTTGCTAAAGAGTTGCAAGAGTGAGGTTTTAACATGGCTCCTGGGAGAATTATACCAGTCTTTATGAAACATATTGTTCACAGCTGCGGTGAAATAGCCATCACTAAAAATCACGGCACTTTTAATTTCACATCAATGACATCATTGGTATAATTTAACTATAATTCACATGTGGGAAACAGTTGTCTGCCAATATGAAATTATCCTTAAGCTGATTCCATGTGGAGGGGGGAGAAGAATGTAACATAAAACAATTTTATGTTTTCATCTGCATTCATCATTAATGCCATTTTCCAATGTTGTGTTTAATATTATCAGAAGCCATACTTCTCCTATGACAGCAGATGATATATTTCGGATACTTCATAAAGTTTTAAGTGGTATTTCTGCAAGATCACTGGACTGCCTGAGATTCCTTTGCCCTCAGTTATACATGTTCTAAAGTGTTCCATAAAGAAAGGCTTTCCGTTTAGAAATGTGACAGTGAGGCAGTTAAGTGCCTAAAACCTATACTGCTGTCCTCTGCGAATCAGATGAGGAATCTGAAATTGTAATGGGAAGAAAACCAATAACAGGTGGATTATTACAGGGTATTTAGGTTCTCACTGGTATAGTATAAGACAGAAACAAGTAGAAAAGGCTTATGATTAAATCTCTGATACTGACTTGCTTCATGAGAACTGAATGTCACCCTATATCCTTCCTTTGGGAAAAATTAATTATTTTATAGGATAAAATAAGCCCCAAATTGCTAGCCTTCTCCTTGCTGTCTTTCAACCAAACAGGCAAAATAAATCTGTTCCAATGGGAGAGTATAATCCAGGAGCCAGCGGGGAGGGTTAGGTAAGAGTGCATTCTGCAAGGGGCACACCCTGCTCAATGGGGGATATTTCCAACTAGGAACACAAAGCTTCTAATAGTCATTCATTTAGACATTCAGCCCCGGTATACCAACCTCTGATTATGTGACAGCTTTGGGGATACAGATATTCAATGAAGTCTCACTGATATCTATGCCATACCAGACAACAGGCATGGAGTTTGAGTGATAAACAGGACCAACTTTCCACTCTGCCTAGGGCCATCCTGGAGGACATATGCCATATATATATATATATATATATATATATATATATATATATATATATATATATACACACACACACACATACATACACACACACACATACACACACACACACATACACACACACACACATATTCAGGTAGTAATAATACAAAGAAGAAAAATAAGTAGGGAAAGCACTAAAGATTGTTGCCTGGGGGCAGGGAGGGGAGGGGGATTATTTTGGAACTCTGGTGAGAAAAGTTTCTCTGGGAGGTGACATTTGAGAAGACACCTTAATAAGGTGAGAATGAGCTAGGAAGTGGTCAAAGAAGCATACTGCCTAAAGAACAAGCAGTTAAAACTGTCCTCAGCCAAGACCGGTTTGGCTCAGTGGATAGAGCGTCGGCCTGCGGACTGAAGGGTCCCAGGTTCGATTCCGGTCAAGGGCATGTACCTTGGTTGTGGGCACATCCCCAGTGGGAGGTGTGCAGGAGGCAGCTGATCGATGTTTCTCTCTCATCGATGTTTCTAACTCTCTATCCCTCTCCCTTCCTCTCTGTAAAATATCAATAAAATATATATAAAAAAAAACTGTCCTCAGGTGAGAATAACCTTGGTATATTCCAGAAATCAAAGGAAGGGGAGCAAGTGTGCTGTTGCCAGAAGAGTGGTACTAGGCCAGAGCAGAGCAGTGGGAGACACGGTTGGGGAACAAAGCAGGTTTTGAGGGGAATCTTAGAGCAGGGTGAAAACTTCAAATTTTATTCCAGGTGTGAGATAAACTGCAGGAAGATTTAGAGGAGAATAGAGGAATCTGGTCTACTAGGATGTTTTAAAATGAAGATTTGGGCTGTTTTGTGGAGAACTGATTACAGGAATTCAAGACTGTCATCAGAGATTGGGTACAAGACTTTTCTATTAATCCAGGTGAAATAAGCTGGAATAGGGTAGTGGTAGTGGAGGGAGGTGTTGAGACTGGTGAGAATCACCTTATACTTTGAAAACAGAGCTCACAGGGTTTAGTAATATGAGAGGCCAGTTGTGAACGGTGACGGAAAAGGAAAAGGGAGGATAACTCCTAGGAGCTTGAGTAAGTGATTGGATAAAAGGTAGTGCCACTAGCTAGGTTGGTATTCTCAGATCATTAATGGTTCCCACAATGGTCTTAATGATCTGAGAATACCAAAGAACTCACATCATCATGGAGAAGAAACCAACACACAGGCATACACACACACACACACACACACACACACACGAACACCACTGAAAAGTATTGTATTAGAAATGTAGTCAGGAATCCCTGATCTCCGGATTTTCCACAGCTTTTAAGTGCCTCTTCTTTTGCCTTTAGCATAAATTGACAACTGAATACTAAGGCCTGCTCAGATATCTGGTATTCGGCACTAGCTGATTGTACAAATTTGTCTGTACAGAAGTATATTCTTTATTGTTAAATATCATGTCTTGCTTTGCACCTCAGAATGTATTATTCTTGTCCATGTCCATATATGAGAAAGCATCCCTCAATTTTCTAAATTTCCACTGGTCCCAGGCAACCATGATTACTCAAGATAGAATCATAGTGTCTTTTTCCATACTCCAAACGATTCATCTATATTTGGCAAAACAGGGTGGGATGAGATAGGAGTTTCATGCATTCGTGGTAAGACTTTCATCACCCATGGAAAGAAACCATGCAAAAAGGTAAGAAGAGAATTCGTTCCCACAATTTCAGAATAGCAACTTGCAGATTCTCAAAGTCCAGAGGTTGTTTTAAAATGCAGATCTCCAGAACCCACCTGTAGGATTTCTGATCAGTAAGTTGGGAAAGGAGTCTAATAGTCTTCATTTTTATTGTCTCCCTCATGTTTGATACTACAGTAATACAGATCACTATGGGAGAAACTCTATCAAGTTGTTTCATTTTATCCTTTGCTTTATAAATGGTAGACAGAGGAATAATAATAAGTATAATGTTTTAGAACTAATGATAATGAAAGATGAGAGCTATTTTAAAGATTCTATGACCTAAACTTCCATTTATTGTTTTAAAAAATCAGAGTTTTGGGTGGATACAAGATGGCAACAGAGTAGGTATATGTTACACTTACCTCCTCCCAGGACCAAACTGGAATTACAACTAAATTATAGAACAATCAAACTGAATAACCAACTAAAGACCAGCTAAATAGAAATCTTATAACCAAGGATTTACAGAAGAAGACACATCAAGACTGGTAGGAAGGCTGGAAATACAAAAAGGGCTGGCCCCACTCCTGGCCAGCTGGGTGGCTGAAATTCTGGAGGAATATCTCAGCTGCAAAGGTTCCCTCTGAGGACCATGAGTCTCAATCCCATGCTAGGCTCCCCTGAGCCAGGAAGAGGTACCCACATAACATCTGGCTGTGAAAATCAGTGGGGATTCTGTCTGCAGGGAGAGATGGGAGTCTCTTAGAGACACAGGAGCCCTCCTAAAGGGCCAATGCACAAAATCTTGTTTGCACCTCACTCACCCTGGGCTCCAGCAGAGGGAGGGGAAAGCTCATAGGGGTCCTGAGAGGAGAGACTGGGGTTTATGTTTCTGGGTAGAGAGCTGAGAGGACACCTACACCTGCATATCTCCCTGTGCTGAGTCACTATCCCACACCACAAACACCATCTTTCTTGGGTGGAGCACTCCCATCATTACAGATTGAGCCTGGCATAACACGATAGCCCCAACATCTGGACTCCCTGTCGCCCCAGTGTGGAGTTTCCTCATAAAATAAAAAATGGAACTGCCTTATGATTCAATGATTCCATTTCTGGGGATGTATCTAAAGAAACCGGAAACACTAATGCAACTCTATGTTCATTGCAGCGTTATTTACAATAGCCATGATTTAAAAGCAGCCCAAGTGCTCATCAGTATATGAGTGGTATATTTACACAACAGAATACTCCTTGGCCATAAAAAAGAAGGAAATGTTACTTTTTGGACAGCATGGATAGCCCTGGAGAGTATTACGCTAAGTGAAATAAGCCAGTGTGAAAAAGACAAGTACCATATGATTTTGCTTATGTGTGAATCTAATGAACAAAATAAACAAATTAAATAAAAGCAGACTCATAGATACAGAAAGCAGACTGACAACTCTTAGAAGGGAGGTGATTGAAGGGATGAGTGAAAATGGTGAAGGGATTAAGGAAAAAAACAACAACTCAAAGACTTAGACAACAGCGTGGTGATTACCACAGGGAAAGGGGTGGAGGAGGTAGAAAAGTGAAAAGGAGGATAAATGGTGATGGAAGGAGACTTGACTTTGGGTGGTAAACACACAATACAATATACAGATGATATATTATAGAAGTGTACACCTGAAACCTATATAATTTTATTCACCAATGTCACCCCAATAAATTCAGTAAAAGTTTAAAAGTAAATAAATAAATATAACAATGTTTAAAAATCAGTTTTAAAAAGTGGATTGCTCTTAATTTCAGACCTAGGCCCATATAAATCATATATTATAGTAACTATAGTTACCGAATATGGATTGTCTTAGGATATTTTAGTTATTTTTAATGGAGGCAAGCATGCTACATTTGAGTGATTTCATGAAAGCTGATTTAAATTTTTATTTTTTTAATTTGTTGCCTAGGGATAAACTTCCACAAAGAACTTTTGTGACTGCAATCAGTATGTGCAAATTATGTGTAATTTTGTTTCCAACATTCTCATCTTGGCTTATAAAAGTCAAGTATAATTACAAAGAAGATGGAGAATTCTATCCTCACCTTGAGACATTTAGCATGTATCCTCATTAACACTATAACTAAACATCAAAATTATAAGGGGGAAAAATAGTACATTTTATTGTTCCCTTACAAGCATATCAATTTCATTGAATAATCACAAATCTCAGGAAAATGCTCAACTTCTAATGCTATAGAATCCTTTGGAGACAGAACCATCAATATTTAATACTAGAGGCCCAATGCACGAAATTCGTGCAAGAGTAGGCCTCCCCGCCAGCTGCTGGCACCGGCTTCCCTCTGGCCATTGGCAGGCACCAGAGACCCGGGCTTCCCTTGCAGCCCTGGCTTCATCCTGAAGGACATCCTGTCTAATTAGCATATTATGCTTTTACTAGAGGCCTGGTACACGAAATTCGTGCACAGGGGGGTGTGTACCTCAGCCCAGCCTGCACCCTCTCCAATCTGGGACCCCTCTCACAATCCAGGACTGCTGGCTCCCAACTGCTAGCCTGCCTGCCTTCCTGATTGCCCCTAACAACTTCTGCCTGCCAGCCTGATCACCCCCTAACCACTCCCCTGCCAGCCTGATTGATGCCTAACTGCTCCCCTGCCAGCCTGTTTGCCCCTAACTGCCCTCCCCTGCAGGCCTGGGTCTCCCCCAACTGCCCTCCCCTGCAGGCCTGGTCACCCCCAACTTCCCTCCTCTGCCGGCCTGGTCCCCCCCAACTGCCCTCCCCTGCAGGCTTGATCACCCCCAACTGCCCTCCCTTGCTGGCCAGATCGCACACAACTGCCCTCCTTTGCAGGCCTGGTCCCTCCTAACTGCCCTCCCCTGCTAGCCTTCTTGTGGTGGCCATCTTGTGTCCACATGGGGGCAGCCATCTTTGACCACATGGGGGCAGCCATCTTGTGTGTTGGAGTGTTGGTCAATTTGCATATTACTCTTTTATTAGATAGGACAGAGGCCTGGTGCATGGGTGGGGGTGGGGACCATCTGGTTTGCCCTGAAGGGTGTCCTGGATCAGAGTGGGGGTTCCCTTGGGCATGGGGTGGCCTGGGCGAGGGGCCTGTGGTAGTTTGCAGGCTGGCCACACCCCCTGGCGACCCAAGCAGAGGCCCTGGTATCTGGGGTTTATTTATCTTCTATAGTTTAGACTTTGTAGCAGAGGCCAAGGCAGGCCAGGGCTGCAGGAGTTTGGCTTCCTCCATCGCCGGGGGCAACCCAAGCCTCCTGCTCTCTCCAGCTCCGTGGCTGCCACCATTTTTGTTGGGATTTATTTATCTTCTATAATTGAAACTTTGTAGCCTTGAGTGGAGGCCTGGGCCCGCCAGGGTGTGCGGAAAGTTTGGCTTCCTCCATTGCCTGGGAAACCCAAGCCTCCTGCTCGCTCCGTGGCCGCAACCATCTTGATTGGGTTAATTTGCATACTCGCTCCTGACTGGCTGGTGGGCGTGGCTTGTGGGTGTAGCGGGGTGATGGTTAATTTGCATATTACTCTTTTATTAGATAGGCTAGATTATTATAGGTAATTAATTATTCATGTTTCCATTAACTCTCTATGGCATACTTTTATTAGGTAAAATATTTTTTCCAAATTCTTGTTTTTTATAAGATATGTCTTAGCTTTAAAAATTTTCACCACTACATTTAATCATTTACCGTTCTAGGACAAGCTGTTCAAATAAGCTCTATTTCAATAACATGTTTAAGAAATATCTAAAAAAATCCATATTTTTCTATGAATTATCTTGTGTTTAGACTAAAAATCATAGATAAGAGCTCTTAATATTAGGTGATAAAAATTAAAAAATGTATCTACAACTTTTAATACAGGGCAGCTTGTGTCTCTGGTACTTTCTCTTATAATATTAGAAAGTATACATTTTTATCAGAATCCCATTAAGTTAATTTTTATGATGTCTATTGTATTACTCATAATGGAAATTTTTTCTCATGACAATGAATGGTTCAATAAATATAGATTAAGATAATGAATGTCACTATCTTTTAACTTGAATTGGGTCTTTAAATGTGAGAAAGACACTAACTCAAGCATCACTGAGAGGACTCGGGCAGAGTCTCCAAATAGGGGTAGCTTTTGGGATGTTCCTGCAGCAATGGACTTAAACGGTAGCCTTTTAAAACGCTGACTGGAAACTAGAATTTAAAAGTAGCCAATTTGGAACACTTTACATTTTTTCTTGTTTATCTGTACAGGAGTTCCAAAAGCATAAAAATTAGCATTAGCTAACAAACCAAAAGTTAAAAGAAAATTCTCCTAACACATGTAAAGTATCTCAACAGCTGAAATATAATCTCCAATATTAGTATTTCATTCTTTGGGTTTCTTATCTCATCATGGTCTCCCTAATTAGGTGCAGTCCTAGACAAAATGGTAAAAAATGCAAACTCTGGTTCCCCTTTTGCATCTTTTAATTCTTCTGATTGCCAACCACCTAGATTCTCCTGCAAGCTATGTGTAGTTTTATTGAACACTGACCCTAAAGTGCCTCTGATGCCTTATGCAACACTCCTGCAGTGGGGATGAATTGACATTGCCGAACTTTAGGAAGACGGTCATGCCTGAATACGTTCAGCCAATCTCAATGTTATATTTCAGGCACCAGTCTGATACCTAGGCATGGATATCTACCTTTACAAATCAAAACCTAAAGTGACTGATTCATCTTTTTTCTTAAACTTAGATCAATGAAGAGAGGAGGGAAAAAGGAGGGAAGGGAAGGGAAAAGGAGGGGAAGGGAGGGGAGAAGAGGGGAGGGGAGGGGAGGGGAGGGGAGGGGAGGGGAGGGGAGGGGAGGGGAGGGGAGGGGAGGGGAGGGAAGTGCCCATAGTCACCCCCCATCATCAATTAGCAGGCAAGTTCCATGCTTTTCTTACTGATCCCAACCTACTGACTGGAAACCCCTTTCCTGAAGGAAGGCTTTGGAAACCCTTGCTTCTTCTGACTAGTGGAAAGCAGTGTAGCATAGTGGTTAAGAGGGTACATGTTGGAGCCTGATTGACTGGGTTTGAATCCCAACTCCACCATAGGCAAATTCCTTAGCATCTCCCTACCTCAGTTTCCTTATCTGGTAACATGGGTTGTAAGCGTGGTTGTAAGAAATAGATTAATACACACAACACATTTAGAAAATAGTAAGAGCTTGACAAATGCTGAATATCATCATTTGTGGAGTTTCAGGAGTCTTCCTTCCACTTCACCATACTCATCTATACAAGGCGAGTAAACAGAAAAGAGTCATTCCAGATCCTCCTGAGGGTGTAAAATAGAGGAAGTATAGTGCTTGTGAGAAAGTGTGAAAAAGAGTTGCAGTTATTTAATTTGCAAAGAGGAAAGCTAAGGAATGTGTCTGGTAATAGCTTCTATTTTGTCCAGAAAAAAAAAAAGCAAAAAAGCTCAAAGGGCCTCAAGAGAGCAGGAGGAATTTATCTGGGCTGCAAAGACGAATGCTCTGACTGAAGAAGTTGTTCAAGTCTGAAAATAACCGCTGTGGGAGTGCAGGAGGCTGCCTGCTGCAGACACGGTTGTGCCCCTGGGCAAGCAGATGAGCAAGGTGCCCTTGAAAGCCTCTTGGAGCTCTATGTCAGTATTTCCGTGGCAATCTTTCAGTGTGAATGTATACGCATAATAGGACATGTGTAAAGCTTGGGGCTAAAAACTTAACGTTTAGCAGGAAAACATTTGTACCGCCTTCACCGTGACAGAAACACAATGTCACATTGAACCTGACTCCACAGAACCATTCTTCATTTTCTATTGAAAATACTTATGCAGAAGAATATGGAAACACTGTAGCTTGATAGGCACACTTACGTTTAGGAATAGAAGCAGAGGTTTTAATGCAGGGCACCTGATTTTTTTTTTTTTAAATATATTTTTTATTGATTTTTTTACAGAGAGGAAGGGAGAGGGATAGAGAGTTAGAAACATCGATGAGAGAGAAACATCGATCAGCTGCCTTCTGCACACCTCCTACTGGGGACGTGCCCACAACCAAGGTACATGCCCTTGACCGGGATCGAACCCGGGACCCTTGAGTCCGCAGGCCGAGGCTCCATCCACTGAGCCACCCCAGTGAGGGCAGGGCACCTGATTTTTAAGAATATTCTTGACAAAGTCACTTAAAATAATTTGATAGTCAGGCCTGGATAAATATCAAAGGTGTAAGAGAATAAAGCTATAACTAAAAGCAATCATAAACTTATCTCTGAGCATTTTCATGGTTTGGACATGCAAATTAACTCTTAGAATGGTGCATAAGCCAACTGTTCATCAAGTAGAGGGAGAAAAATATTCTACAGGAAAGTTCCCAGGAGGGATATTTGAGTCTTTTTAATAAATAGGCCTGATGGTTCTTTCTTGACCTCATGGCATAAATCATAACAAATTGAGTTATGCAGTAACTGTTAGAGATGGCATAATACAATTGCTATTAAAAATCTCAGGATACGTATAGTATGCTGTCATAACACATAAATTAAGGGTCTTGTATTAAAGTTAATAAATGTTGTGTTTTTGGTGTTGTTGTTTTTTTTCATTTTAGAATTAATTATTTTCCTCAGGACTAGTAGTTGAGGGATTACTAAATTTCGACATTCCACTGGTCAGTAATCCCAGCAGCAGAACGTTTCTACATTTCACTCACTCTAATTCCCTGAATAATGAAGAGAGAACAGCAACTTGAGAGTTAAATCATGAGAACGAATGTCTATGTGGGGCTTTAGAATTATATAATACTACTGCGCGGCAACATATCACTCTTCACCCCATTTTACAGATAAGGAAAATGAAGTGTCAAATTGTTCCGTAAACCCAAGTCACAGTGCTTGTGACCTCACTGTCAGACTCCGGACCACCTTGCCTCCTCTACAACAACTCCTCAAGCATTTGGATTTCTCACAGGATGGGGCAATTTTATGTGTTGAAGATCCCCAGAGGTGCCTTAATATTGTTGCTGGCTAGAGAGAGAGAAAAAAAAAAAAATGGAACAGGGACTGGAAGAAGAGAAGAAAGTGTCCCAAGGTTCTTTAAGGGTTAAAAAACTGGAGACCACTAAACGGATCTGTTGCTGGGGAAGGACACTCCCCCACCACTGAAGAGAATCTGTGGAAGTCACAGACCAAGCCTGAGCTGACCCTCAGCCAGCGTTTCTTCACCCTACCTGAGGGCTCCCAGCTGCCAGTAATCCCAGGTTACACTGACGTGATTTCCAGGGTACCCAGTTTTGTCCACAATATGAGTTTTCCTCAGAGAACATATAGTTCCTAGAGGATCACTTGAGAAATAAGTAAAATAAAAGACAGCATATATTTAATTTGTAATTAAGTGAATGTTCAGGCAACATTGCTTCCAATTCAAGTAATATCGTACAGTTGGCCAACTTGGAAAAAAAAAAAACACAAAGGGGTGGCTATCTTCATCTTACTAAATATTTTCTTAAGAGTTCAGACATGTTCCTAGCAGGGGCTTTGTAAAGTAAGATTCCATTCTCCTGCTCTCTGAGTGAAGCATTGCATTTTGTGTGTGTGTGTGCGTGTGTGTGTGAGAAAGGGGGTTATCTATTTCTTCTAAAATGCCTTAATGAATGGGGAAAGATATGGTTAGGTTACAGAGTACAGCAACATTTGCTTTTGGCATCATTATCTGGGGATTTTTGTGCTTTTCTTCCTGCTTGGCCTTATCTCTTTCCCTTTTCACAGTTCACACTTACACAAACTGTGTCATTCATTGTAATGATAAAGCAAGTACTGAGTGTTTAGCTTTCATTCTTGTCCTTGGATGTTAAAACTGACAGCTTAGCACCTCTATTACTTTTTATCGGTGAGTCATTGCCCTTGCCAGCACTCAAGATAAGAAAGTCTCACACTTGCCAGAGGGAGAAAAAAAAAAACACACAAAACAGGAAAACTGAAAAGAGCACTGGGGCTGGGTTATACTAACCATAAAATGGATGGCAGGAGGCTGTTTTGAAAATGGATGGGACTTGCCACTCACAAGGACAAAATTATAAATGAGAAGCTATCTGGGTCTGATTTAGGTCTGATTACCAATGTAGGTTAATTTTCAACTACCTGGTTAACCAGTGTAAACCTCTAAAGAAGTAGAGGAAAACATCAATTTATCTCATTTTAATTCAAATGTGAAAAGACTTCCAGCCAAAGTGAATTTGAACATCTTATACAAAATCCTTGTTTATGAGACATTAGCTACGAGAACTGAGAATCAACACTTGCTACTACTGCAGTGAGTGAGAGAGAGAGAGAGAGAGAGAGAGAGAATCTAGAAAAACTATCATGAGAAGATCAGAGAATTCTAAGACACATTAAGACTGTTTGGGGTCATATCTGATAAATTTGGTGATATTAAATAGAAGTTCATGTTTCTTTTCCCCTCAATTACAGACCATCTTTCCTGGGATCCTGCCTTCATTCATATTGTCAAGATACTTCGAAAGAAGCTGCACAGGGCTGTGAAGGAACTCCAGGACCTTCAGTCCTCACCTGCTCAGGTAAATAGATACCTAGTGGACGTTCTGTACTGTGGTTCACAAGCAATTGAGAAGTCTGTAAAAATATTACATTGATTTAAAGTTCCCACATGGAACAAGTACTGTTTCTACTGGCTGCACAGCTGCGGACATACTGAGGTGGAGAAGAGCCATACGTAATGTGTGCTACACCCTTTCCATGTCATCCTAGTTAGCTCTCTCAATGACCAAGTAAAGTTTTCAGTGAGCATGAGCCACACCCATAAAACATCCTCTGCGGATTGATTCCCAATCCTGATTACTTTAAAGCGAAACAAGCATTTGAAGATGCCTGCAAAGCAATTTTCTAGATTTACAATTTCTCCCCAGTGTTTACAACTGTCTTGCCCATATCTAATTTCACAGTATTGTGTTTTAGTGATTACCTTTAAAGAATCTTCCCCAACCTTCAAACTCATTATCATAGAAAAGAAATCACTTTCTGGTTGCACTTGTATTTATTAGGTTTACACAATAATTTAATTGCGTAATTGTCGATATAAACAAGTCTGGAACTAGCATGGGGCAATGGGTAGGAGCAAACATGTAAATAGTGTACTCGGGAAGGGCTTGGGAGCCTCTAGATTTCAGCTAGTCCTAGGCATTCGTCAATAAATCCTACAGAGAGAACAAACAGTGACGGCTAATCCACTGAACTGATAAATGGGAATCAGATAAAGTTTTTATTTCATTTCCCAACTTACAGGAGAAACTGAGGTACTGAATATTTATTTATTTATTCTGGATGGCTAGCAATTTTTATTTAAATTTCTAAGTCTAAGGTAAAAAGCATAGGCTTGCTCATCAATAAAAATCAATTCTACCCCCAAGGATATTTTTCCATTGATATTTATTTATTTATTTATTTATTTATTTAAAACTTTATTGTTGAAAGTATTACAAATGTCCCCTTTTTTCTCCCATCAACCCCCTCCAGACCTCCCCCAGCTCCCCTCTGAGATTCTGCACTCTGTTCCATGTCTCTGGAACTACTTGTTCATCAGTTTATTTTGTTCATTAGATTCCACATATGAGTGAGATCATGTGATACTTGTCTTTCTCTGACTGAATTATTTCACTTAGCATGATACTCTCAAAGACCTTCAATGCTGTCTCAAAGGGTAAGAGAATCTTTTTTTTTACTGCTGCATAGTATTCCATGGTATAAATGTACCACAGAATTTTTATCCACTCATCTACTGATGGGCACTTGGGCTGTTTCCAGATCTTACCTATTGTAAATTGTGCTGCTATGAACATAGGGGTGCATACATTCTTTTTTTTTCTCCTAGATGAAAATGTATCTTCATCAAATGTAAGATGTGGTGTTTGGAAACAAAATTTCAAACAGATTTCACTTTTTATAAGAGTTCTTTGTTGAAGTTTCCTTGAGGGTTTACTTGCATGTTTTGAGTCTTGACACGAAAGTTTGAGAAATGCCATTCTTCTGAATCCTAACATGCTGATTCAAGGGAGGGATGCATACATTCTTTCTGATTGGTGTTTTGGGTTTCTTAGGATATATTCCTAGAAGTGGGATCACTGGGTCAAATTAAATATGGGAAGTTCCATATTTAATTTTTTGAAGAAACCCCATACTGTTTTCCATAGTGACTGCACCAGTCTGCATTCCCACCAGCAGTGTACTAGGGTTCCCTTTTCTCCACATCCTCACCAGCACTTGTCATTTGTTGATTTGTTGATGGTATCCATTGATTTTTAGAGAGTGGAAAAGAGGGGGAAAGATAAAGAAACATCAATGTGAGAGAGACACATCCACCTTAACTGGTTGCCACCCACATCTTGACCAGAATAAAACCTAGGACCCTCCAGTCCACGGGCTAACACACTATCCATTGAGCCAAACCAACCAGGGAATGAAAATTTAAATAACTTAACATACATCTGGTGAAACCCTTAATGGATATACAGGTTACGTGATGACGTGGCAATTCTAAGCATTATCTAGGAAGTCGTCAAGGGAAAATGGCCACTTATATTCCAGTGAATACTGTATGTGCTGGGGTGATTGGAGAAATACCTAAAATATCAGGGGAGCCTCCTCCAAAAGAGGGATGCTTAATAGAAGTACAAATCAACCAGGCAGAAGAAGGGTAGAGAGTGATCTGCACAGAGGGACCAGCATGTGAAGAAAGACTAAAGGCAAAGAGCATGTCATGGAAAGAGAATTACAAGTTGTTCCTAGAATAAAAGGGAGAGGATTAAATAAAAAGAGTTTGAGAGATCAGTAGAGGCCAAACACACACACTGAAAGACTGCATATGTCATGCTAAAAAAAATGAAACTTTACTCTAATGGCAATGGTAGCCTGTGAAAGGAATTAGGTAATTGAGTCAAGGCTCAGATTTCAGCTTTTGGGACATCATTTGACTGCACTGTGGAGAAAGTCCTGGAATGTCAGCCAGGAAAGAGGCTATGGCAGTAATACAAGCAAGAGCTAATGGTGGTCTGAGTTTACACAATGTCTGTGGAGATAGAGAAGAGATATATTTAGTTGCTAGCTTCATCAGGACTTGCTAATTAATTCAATGTACAGGTGGTGCTGAGAATGAGGAAATGTTAAGAGTGAATCAGGCTTATGGACCTCCATCTGGCTGGAGGGAGTGTCTTTCCTTGAGATAGTAAAATCAGGAGGAAAAGCAGTAGGCTCAGGGGCGGTGAAATTTAATTCCAGACATGTTACATATGGACATGAATTTGAGATGACCTACAGATGGTTGAATATATGAATCTGGAGTTTAGGAGAAATATCTGGGCTCGAATATGGACATGGTAAATATCAGCATGTGGGTGTAAATAGAACTCACAAAAGGTGAAGTAATATAAGGAGAGTATAGATTGGGGAACGGAAATGAGACAAGCCTTCCCAAAGTGGTAGCCTGTCTATTTCTGACTCTGTCAGGTGGGTGATGTGTCAATCAGCAGGCCACCATACTCATGCCACCACGCTTATACATAATGGCACATATATATAATGGCATATTTTTTCCTTTTTAAAAACTCCAATGCATCAAGCCCGATTTTCTTCATATGTAATAGATGAGGGAGACAGAGATGGAAAATCCATAGCATGACTATGGTGTGTCTTGACCACTCCCAAGTTCACTTGAAAACCAAGGTGCTGTCATTATCAATACTTTTCTAAATCATCAAAAAAGATGGTGGAGAGAAACCAAGATGGCGGCATCGGTAAACACCTAAAATGCTGTTTTGCACAACAATATCAAAACTACAACTAAAAGACAAAACGGACACCATCTAGAACCACAGGAAAGCTGGCTGAGTGGAAATTCTACAACTAGAAGGAAAAAGGAAAGCACATTGAGACTCAGAGGAGCTGCAAAAGGCTGAGGTACGGAGACGCGCGTGCACAGAAAGGACTGACTGCTGAGTGCACGGGCGGCTGAGTGCGTGGCTGGCTTTCTCAAGTGGGAGGGAGACAGAAGCTCCAGACTGTGCTGAACTCCAGTCCTGGGCGAGACTCTGGGAACCCAGACTCATTCAGGGAGAATCTGGACTGTCAGGAAAAGAGAAAGCACACTGAGACTCAGGGGAGCTGTGGAAGGCAGAGGTCCGGGGGCGCGCGCACACAGAAAGGACTGACTGCTGAGTGCATGGGCGGCTGAGTGCCCGGCTAGCTTTCTAAAGCGGGAGGGAGATGGAAACTCCCAACTGCGATGAACTCCAGTTCCGGGTGAGTTTCTGGAAACCCAGACTCATCCGGGGAGAAACTAGATTGTCTGGCAGCGGGCAAAACTTAAGGGCAGCTTTCTCTCAGAGGTGTTTGCAGTGATTACCGAGGGACACTGAGACCCACGGGCCTCATAGGGCAGGTCTGATGGGAAGCCAAGGCTGTCTGCTCTACCCTGAGACTCCGTCCCATCCAAGCTGAGCACAGAGGCTTTTGTAATTTTGCAAGTCTTGTCTCATAAGGGTGTCTCCAGCACAGAAGTTCTCCCAGCATAGACACAGCTGATCCTCACAGCCAATTGGCCTGGAGGTCAATTCCTTCCAATGATACCAATAACAATCAAGACTTAACTAAAACAAGGCTGAGCACACAGTCCACAAAGGGGTGCATCAAAAGTGTCCACCTCAGGTAACTGGGGGAGGCTGAGCCACTAGGCCCTAAAGGACACGTACCACACAAAGCTACTCTACCAACTCAGGGAAGCAGCCAAAAATGCAGAGACAAAGAAACAGATCACAAATGAAAGAAATGAAGGAAAGCAAAAGACTGGATATAGAGTTCAAAACCACGGTTATAAGGTTTTTCAAGAATTTCCTAGAAAAGGCCGATAAATTTAGTGAAATTAAGCATACACTGACTGAAATAAAAAATATTATACAGAGACCTAACAGCAGACTAGAGGACCGCAAGAATCAAGTCAAAGATTTGAAATACAAAGAAGCAAAAAACACTCAACCGAAAAAGCAAAAAGAAAAAAGAATCCAAAAACTTGAAGATAGTGTAAGGAGCCTCTGGGACAACCTCAAGCATACCAACATCCGAATTATGGGGGTGCCAGAAGAAGAGAGAGAGCAAGATACTGAAAACCTATTTGAAGAAATAATGACAGAAAACTTCCCCCACCTGGTGAAAGAAATAGACTTACAAGTCCAGGAAGCGCACAGAATCCCAAACAAAAGGAATCCAAAGAGGACCACACCAAGACACATCATAATTAAAATGCCAAGAGCAAAAGACAAAGAGAGAATATTAAAAGCAGCAAGAGAAAAACAGTTAATTACCTACAAGGGAGCACCCATACAATTGTCAGCTGATTTCTCAACAGAAACTATGCAGGCCAGATGGGAGTGGCAAGAAATATTCAAAGTGATGAATAGCAAGAACCTACAACCAAGATTACTCTAACCAGCAAAGCTATCATTCAGAATTGAAGGGCAGATGAAGAGCTTCACAGATAAGAAAAAGCTAAAGGAGTTCATCACCACCAAACCAGTATTATATGAAATGCTGAAAGGTATTCTTTAAGAAGAGGAAGAAGAAGAAAAAGGTAATGAAAAAAATTATGAACAATAAATAGATGTCTATCAACAAGTGAATCTAAAAATTAAGTGAATAAAAAAATCTGATGAACAGAATAAACTGGTGAATATAATAGAATTAGGGGCATAGAAAGGGAGTGGACTGACAATTCTCGGGGGGAAAGGGGTGTGGGGGGTGTGGGAAGAGACTGGACAAAAATCGTATACCTATGGATGAGGACAGTGGAGGGGAGGTAAGGGCAGAGGGTGGGGTGGGAACCGGGTGGAGGGGAGCTATGGGGGGAAAAAGAGGAACAATTGTAATAATCTGAACAATAAAGGTTTATTAAATTAAAACAAACAAAAACAAAACAAAACAAAAAAGATGGTGGAGTTGATGCTAATGGCAGCTGGAAAGAAGAGGATGGGATATGTATGTGAAGTAGGGTGCTTCAACTTCAAAGCGAGTCACTTCTCTCCCTCATGAATGGAGGTGCTCATACGGGTCATTTGCTACAGTGGAAATCAATGGGCATTAGAGTTGGAGTTAAGGTCTCAACTCTACAAGCTATCTCCACTTCTCAATAATGAAAAGTTTAAGTGGCCCCAAGGAATGCTTTGACAGAAAACATGCAAGCAAAGCTGATTGCAGAAGTGGAAGTTTAAAACCAGCTTCCAGTTTTTGCCGCAAGCAGGTTAGTTACCTTCTCTGGGTCTATTCATCATACAGAGGAGGGGTTCCCAGATGATCTCTGAGGTGGCCCCAATCACCTGCAAGAGTAAGTCAAGGCACAGACTTCACTGGCAAGTCCTGTGTGCTGAATCCAGCTCAGACTGAGGAGGGAGGCAAGTACTTCTAGCCTGGTAGCATTCGAAATCGGGATTTGTCATCACTCAAAGCCCAGGTGGACTATCGTACATAGATTAATTCTTTCCACTTAGTTTTCATTTTGCTCTGAAATATTACTGTGACTACTTTTATTATTTCCACCTATTGAATGCAATCTATGATGGCCATCGCGGTTTATTAGAAGGCCATTTCCCATCATTTCCTTCCAGGTCTATCCAGCTGGCTATGTGTAACTCAATATACCATTTCCAATACCACGACTTTTACATTTTATTGTTTTTATTTTTGGAGCCAATATATGGAAAAACCCGACCAGCATTACCGTTAAAGAAAATTGCTTTCATTGAAACCATTGTTTATCTGTGGGTAGTGGGACAATTTATACATTTTTAACATTTGGAATTGAAAAGTTTTCTGGTGACAGAGCTAACTTGACTCCCCTGATGTTCCCTTAAATACCTCCAACTCCGCGAGCTGCCCTAACATTATATACTTGTTTGCTCACTACCTTTTACTCTCCAACTCCATTTGATATATGCTTCCCAGAATGTAGTGGAAACTTTTGGCCCGAGAGGCTGGAAAATGTAACCCCGAATTTCCTACAACCTCAGCTCCACTTTCTCCTGCGCTCCCGCCCAGGGCTTGGAGTCCTGTTTTTGTCACGTGGCCAGGGGCCGGGCCGGCCAATGGGAGCGCGCCGGCCGCTGCTCGCCCCGCCCCCGACTCCGCCGATCCGGGACTTGGCGCTCCGCGGTGGGGAGGCGGCGAAAAAGTTTCTTTTGCGAGTAAAAGGGGCTTCGGCGCGCCGACGCTGCTTGTCCTGCAACTGCCGCAGGTCGCCCTTATATTCGGGTTCCCTCACGCTGCTCCGGTGCATGAAAAGGCTTCGCTGTGGAGAGTAAAAGAAAGGAGTTTACCTGGGAGCGCGAGAGGAGGGCGCGCACACGCGGTCCGGAGCGCGGGCATCACCCTCGGCTGGAAGTTTGTGCGGGGCTCCGAGCGCGCGCCGGCTGCGGAGCGCAGGGCCGGGCGAGAGGCCGCAGGACCGCGATGGGCGCGCCGAAGCTCCGGGCGCCCGCGGCGGCGCTGGGGCTGCTGCTGTGCGCGGTGTTGGGACCCGCGGGCCCGGCCGAGGGCATCAGCCGTGGGGTCGCCGCCGAGCGCCTGTGCCCCGCTCCCTGCCGCTGTCTCGGAGACCTGCTGGACTGTAGTCGCCTGCGGCTGGCGCACCTTCCCGAGCCGCTCCCGCCCTGGGTCGCTCGGCTGTAAGTATTCTTCCCGAAAGCGGAGGAGGGAAGCCAGCCCTGGGCCTTGGCACTTGGCGCGCAGCAGCTTTTTCCCAGGCAGCTGCTCTTGGCCCAGGCCTCGAGCGGCGCTCGGTGTGGATGGAAAGGAGCCATCGGGGACTCGGTCTCCCTTCCCCTGCGCCTTGCGGGCTGCGTTGAGGGGCGGGGGGGTGGGGGGGGGACCTAGACGCACCCGTCTAGCCTCACTTGGGCGAGGGGAGGGAGCCACTGACAACTCTGGGGTAGTGTCAACTTTCTGCGACTGGAGCTTTCCCAAGGGGTTCAAATGCGCGCCCCTGCCTGGCCAGGAGAGGTGGCAACCTGCGGACTATGGGAGTTCTCAGTTCTCCCTATGAGTGTGTAAGATCCTGGGGTTCAACGGTAGTTTCTAACTGCGAAGGCCCCTTCCCTATACCCCACCAGTATTGAACGCGCTCCTTTCATTTAGGAAGTCTCTCTCTAGAGTTCGGGCACTGTCCAAGCTGTGGTAGAAAGACATTCTTTTGTTGTTCTTTCTCCGGTGCTCCGTAAATCCCCCTCCAAGACCAAATCGTAGCATCTTCGTTCCGGTGAGAAGTTGGCAAGACCGATCAGTAGATATGGAAGGGAAGGAGCTAGTTTTGAGAACCAAGGGCATGATTTCTGTAGCCTCTCAGCACGCCCAGACGGTTTAGGAGAGAGTGCTGAGTGCTATTATGCAAGTTTTTGGATGCTAGCTGTGAAGTCTGAAAACCTGAAATCACTGCCAACTGCGTGCAAGAACAAGGAAAAAAATGTAGTTTAGTTGGAAAGGCTGATTCTTTCCAAATGTCATGTCTTTATTCTCTCCCAACCTTAGTTTTGTTGAAATGGGAGGACTCCTGTAACATGTAAACAGTCAAAATTTGTGCTTTAAAAATAAGAAAGTTATCTGTTTAAAAGAAGCAAAAGTATAGTCTACACTTAATAGATTTGGGCCTAGCAGAATTGCAATGGAAATTCTAAATTCCTAAACAATTCTAGTAGACTATCCTAATGTCCTAATAGTAATAGTAATAATGATAGAAGGAAATTGTTTTTAAATCATTGTGCCAATCAAAATATTTATTTTTGAATTGTAGAATTGTTGACCATCAAAATATTCTTTGTGTGTTAGCAAACCTTGGTTTAATGAAAAAGTAGAACTGGAGAGTTTTAGATTGATATTTAATCTCTTATCACGGGATGTCTTATTTAGTAGTTTTTATTACAATTGAAGATGGAGATAAAGGCTTTAACCCAAGGCAGGAAGACTTTCAATTAGTTGTGGCTAATTCTGTTCAATTGCCTCTTGTGGAGGTCATGCTGCCTTATTCATGAAATGTGAATGGCTCTATTGACAACATATGGAACTGACTGGAGGTGAACACCTATGAATAATAGAGGGATGAGAAAAAGAAAACGAATATAGTAGTGCTTCCTGGGCTGTGTTTGGAAAGGCTTGGATCTATCACAAATCTAATTTATTTTCAATAGTTTCTTAATATCAAGCGGCCTCATATCCTGCAATATATATTTTTGTGAATTTGGATGTCTTTTAAAAAATAACTGTATTGCTCTTGATTAGAAGTTGAGTTAAACCAAAAGGGGCTTGATACCTATTTAAACATTATCTTAAAAGTAGCTGACCTAATTAGGATTTTGTTTTGTAGATAATTTGGTGGCACACTAAAAACAAATTACAGTTTATTTGGTTAGCACAATCTTTAATTACATTTCCGCCAGCAGTAAATTGTCTCAATACAAGTCCACATTCCTTAAATGTATGTGAAAATAAGTTCCACTTGTATAAATAAGCACTAGGTCTGTTGTCAGAAGCCCCACTGTGATCACTCATTGGACAGCTCTGTCATTCTTGTACTTGTGTGACTTTTAACCAACTTTGTAGTTGTCACCGAACCATGTGGTCTAGATTCTTTATTGTAAACGTTCCTTTTGTTTGTGCTTAAAGCTCTACAGGTCTCCTCTCTCCACCTTTGAAAGGAGAAGAAAAACCCAAGAAATTGAGCTTTAACTTCTCTGTTACTTGGTGTTTGTAACAGGAGGCATAAGAAAGCTGCTTCTTAAATTTTACATAATGAGAAAACCTTTTAAGTAGATTGTTTCAGAGTGTAGACATAAGTAGAAAAATGCATATTGTGCTTCCATATCTTGACTTCCTTTCCTTAGGTAATTAAAGTAATGAAAGTTTGCCTTAGGACTATCTTGTGGGAGCACTATTCAGAAAAAGTTTAGTGTCCTCCTTTTTTGTTGAATTAGCAAGCTAAAAAAAAAAAATCAGTCTATTTGTTACAATTATTTACTTTATCACGTTATTCAGTTGTAATTTATTGCCATAGGAACCTCATGTGTGAAAAGTTGAATAGTTTGAGCTGTAACATAATAATATTGCAGTTAGTTCTTTAAAAAAATAACCTCTAATATTTTAGTGGAAGTGGCTTTTAAAACAGTAACTATTTGAAGGTTGCTTACAACTAACTGCCTTAAAAGGCAGACTTGAGTTGACATGTGGAGTTGTGCTTACAGAGTCCTGAACCTAAAGAAGAGCCAAAGAGGGAAAAGTTGCTCAATTGCCATTGAGAGCTTCAAGTATTATTAAAATTTCGCTGGAATTTAAAAGTATTTATTGTACACGTAGAGATGTTTGAGTTAGTAGGGCTCAGGGGAAAAGAGTTCGAAAGGGACTTTTTTTTTTTTCTGCAGGGATTTCCTTAAGTGTTCGCCTGTTATAAATCCTTTGGTTGGTATCAGAATTGGGGCTGGGTGGGGTTAATAGTCCTTATGGTTTTCGCAGCTGTTTTTCTGTATTTTCCAGACTAAAACTTGAACATAGCAGGCTGATTTATGAGTCACTTTGGATCAGTGTCTTAAAACAGCTACAGCCTGGCTTTTTGTGTTTCAGCTTCCCAGATTTCTGCTGAATTAGCAGCTCTGCAGGCCCCAGTGGGGTTGATTAAGAAGCGGTGCTGGATTTGCGTTTTAAAATTTGACTGGAAGTCAGATTTCCAAATGCTAAAGGGAAGAAAATGATAGCTGGAGCCCATTGTTGTAAATTAATTATTTTCATATATATTTATTCGCTTGCTAATATTCAGGAAGATTGTCTCTACCAAGTAGGGTTTGATTTGCAAGTATTTGGCCAGCTGAGTTCTGGGTAAATAGTTAACACCTCCCTGCCTGACCACCTTTTCCTTTTATTAACCTCACTACCAAAAGTTTTTTTTGTGTGTTTTTTTTTAAGGTTTCTTGGTAACACTTTGTAAAGTATATGATTGTCTAACCACTATGTGGAGCTGTACACCTGAAACCAACACAACATAATATTGAATGTAAACGATAATTGAAATAAAATTTAAAAAATTTTCAAAAAATTTAAAAAAGATATGCCCCTAAATATAATACAAATGGTTTCTTTTTCTTAAAAAAAAAAAGTTTCTTGGTGAAGATGTTCACTAATGGGAATCTAAAAATGAATCTGCCTTCCTTATTGGATGTTCTTAGGAGTTTTAACAAAACATGGACATTGTACAACTGGAATTTGTTTGTAATGGTCTAGCTATAAAAACAATATAAGGAAGATTTAGGAAAATGTGACATCCTTTAACTGGAAAATAAGCATTTCTGAAACATAAACTGTATGAGGTCTAAATTTAGGTGCATTAAAAGTTTCATGGCTTTAAGTATTTAGCAGTAAAAGTCACTTAAGGGGTGTCTTTTTTTCTCCCACATAGAATGTGGTTTTAATAGTAGTACACAGAATTCAGGAGTTTTAGTGTTGCAATAACTGAAATATTTAAGGTTACCAGCTCTTGCTTCTGAATCAGAAGTGAGTGGTCCCCTCAGCATGTGCACTGTTTTCTGGAGGCAGTTTCTCCCTTTAAAGGCCTTTTGTTGGAGCTCTCATCCCATTACTGGTTGGGAAAAATGCTAGGCACTCAATCTCTTTCCTCACAGGATTGCCTTGTGGAATAACCCTCAAAATGAAGTGAAGAGTATGGTTTTAGTTTTCCTAATTAAAAGAAAAATCACCTGTGTTAAATGTAAATGCCAGATTGGTTCCTCCTTAACAAAAAACAAAAACAAAACAAAAAAATCCTTGAAACAAAAGGGGATGCAGTTTTATGCCGGTTCAGTGTTTAGTTAAGTGGGTCCAAGTGAGACTTTCTGTTGATTCAGGCTACCTCCCAGGTGAAGGGCTCTTTTCCTTGGTTGTTTTTTGAACCCTGTGGGAAATCTGTGACTGTCTGTGGTGCTAAAAGCACACAGGTTTTGTTTGAATCCTAACGTGAGTTGTTGGGCTCACGGTTTCCTTGATGAACTCCAGATGGACCTGAGCTGGGTTTGTGAGGGAAAGTGTCTGGCTCCAGCGTGGTGAGCATGCACAGCAGTGGTTGTAATTGCAGGATTTTTATAGTTTAAAGACTGTGCCAGATTTTTTTTTTCATGTTATAACTCTACCAGAACAAATCTGCTCATGTCTGTTACTGTCTGGTAGGTCTTTAGGCAAACATGTTTCAAATAAAAAACCTTTGCAGATTTGTGTGTGTGTGTGTGTGTGTGTGTGTGTGTGTGTGTGTGTGAAATGGAGAAATCCAGGTTTATTCTCAAAACAAAAATTCAAAGGCTGAAAGGCTCTCTGATTTGTAATTGTTAACTAATGGATGTGCACTGAGTAACACTGTGTTTCTCTGCATTTTTCTTTGGGGGCATACTTGTGTGCATATAACAAATGTTTCATGCTTTTCTCCAGTCAAATTTGGTTACTTGAAACTTTGGTTATTTAAAAATCTTCCCTTTTAAACACTGAAATAATTAATTTAGTAAGGGTTGGTTAACCTTTTTCAGTGGGAGAGCTTTAAACCATACTATTGTTAGCCTAGTTTTCAATGGCTGTTCAGCCATTTTATTTTCATCGCACCATTTTGAGGGCACGTATTCAATATGTTGACAAATAATAGAGAAGATAACCAAATATTTGGCAGGTTTAAAAATCACAGTTTGAATCTTAAATGCTGTGATGACTTCCTAGCCTAGAGTATTGTATATGTAGAAGTTTTGTGTTGCATCTTTTAGAAAAAAATAATGTCCAATGGAAATTGTTAGGTCAAGTTAGACTGAGTCTTTGAGTAAGAAAGCAGAGTTATTTTAATGATTGAAAAGAAATGTGATCACAGCCTTCTGTACATTCTGCTTAACTTTGTAGGTGGCTAATGTGGTTTAAATTACACATTATATTACCAGATACTGAGATATGGGGAATTCAGGAGAGCATAAGGGTTAGGTTGTTTTCTACCCATAGCGCTTGCGTGTGCACGCAAACACCCCCCGCCCCCCCCCCCCCACACACACATACAATGATACTTTAAATAATTTGTTGCCTTAGCCCAGAGAAATAAACGTGTGAAAAGCAATTTCTACTTTGTTTGACTATATAATAAGACACTGATGCTTAAATTTATGATAATAAAATAAAAAGATTTCTTTAGAGGTTTTAGTTTTAGCAACCTGCCTAATTAGCCACTTTTCATAACCCATGACTTCATCATATCAAGTTGGAAGTGAGGAGATGGTAGGGGATGGGGAAGGTGAAGCAAAACAGCCAGCTCACAAAAGGTCTGTTCACCCTGTGCCAAAAAAACATCTCCTAAAACACTTGTGGGCTTAAACCATTGGAATCTGCCAGCCTCCTAAACTAATTCTGTCTTCAGAGTTTGTGTTTTTTGAGTTTGGCATTTTGGTTACCATCTAGTTTATGGACAGGATGGGCCAATTATTTCTTATGTCATCACCAGTGTTGATAGAGATATTTCACAGATCCATTCTGTCTTGTACATCGTTAAGTGCTATTAGTGATTTTTTAAACTACTTATCATTTTATTTTTGTTTTCTCATAGGGACTTAAGTCACAACAGGTTGTCTGTCATCAAGGCAAGTTCCACGAGCCACCTTCAAAGCCTTCGAGAAGTGTGAGTCTTAGTTGTCTTCTATTTGGCTTTTGAATAAAATACTACCCATCACATTACTTAACTGTAAAAACATTTGGATTATAATAAATTATTTAAAACTGGTAACAAGTTAACAATCATTTTAAATAATTTTATAGAGTTTCACCTCTATGAATTATAGATGACCTAATCAGCTTTCTTTCTTTTTTCTTTTTTTTGGGGCATTTATAGGAAACTGAACAACAATGAATTGGAGACCATTCCAAATCTAGGACCTGTCTCAGCAAATATTACACTTCTCTCCTTGTAAGTGAATGTTAGCAGGATTTCATATGTATGTCTGCAGGGACTATGGGTAGCAGTTGGATAGGAGCTGGAGTAAAGACCTTTAAAGCAAAATAAGAAGACTCCCTTCAGTGGGTGATGAGGTGTTCTTTAAAACTGTTGACTTGTTTTCCAGCCCCAGTCTCTCTCTCTGGGCTAGATTTGAAGTACCACTGTAACAACACACTTTTTACACTTCACTGTCATTGCACCCCATAGAAACATGTATTTGATTATATTCTGTTGACTGGGACTTTACCTCTAGTATTGCTTAATGGTTGGCATGCGATCTCTGGGTTAGGTATTATTACTTGGTTACTAGTGGAGAATGATTGGAGTTGTTTTGTGAGGAGAGATTGGAGTTTTTAATAAGGCATTGGAGTATCCTCTTTTAAGTGTGGTGCCTGCAGTGGAAATCAAGGTTCAGAAACATCAAATCAAAATCTGAACTTTTATACAGATAAATTAAATAATGCGATTGAAATTAGAAATACCATTGCACATTATTTTGCAAATACAAGTTATCAAATAAAATTAAAATGGTTTTAGCTTTTCTGTATATTTAGGGTGGATAACATATTCATGCATTGAAGATATTTTGGAATAATTTTGACTTGGGCATTTAAAGGCAGCATTTAGAATGTGCATGATTTAATTTCTAAAATTAAGTAGTTTACCATCTTAATCTTGAATAATTTAAAAATATATTTAACCGACTGAAGTTAAAAATGTTTTTCTCCTTTAAACAACTGAAGAAAATAACACCATTGTTAGGTGCTTCTAGGAAAGGTGTTGGGAGGGTCAAAATTATACAGTAAATTTCAGGAAAGCTGTTCAATTAATTAAAGTGATCACTACCCAATTGCTTACATCTGGTGATTTATAGAGGTTTGTTTTTACTTAGGGCCCAGGTCAGCTAAGTCACTGGTGCAGCCGCTGTGTCTGCTTTCCTCTGTTTGAATAAGAACTAAGTGACATTTGATACTGATGTGGTTTTTCCAAAGATCAGAAACAGAAAGGAATGAAAGAAAAAGAAGTTGATATTTGACAAATAAACACTGAATTTAAAAAATATTTTTATGCTAGCATTAATACCTGCTTTCTTGTCTTTCACAATTGCTTAAAATTTTGGAGTCTGAATGAAGCACTGGCTTTGGTGTCTGAAACATCTTTAGCTATTCTCATTTGACCACAGGGGCCTTTTTAAATCTCAGGGACTGCCACGTCACCCTTCTGTCCCTGTCCTGTGTATTGGCAGATTCTGTCAGCATGTTCAAGAGAGCCTTGAGGGAGGTCAGTGCATGCTTCATGGCTGAGAGCGTTCGCAGTGGAGTTTCAGAATCTGGGTGGGACGGGGAAAACAGTCTTCTCGTTGGCTTGCTACAGAGTTAAAAGCATAAGAATTGGTAAGGCAATTAGAAAGTTCTATTGGGAATAAATAACCTAGTGATTTTGCACTTTGTAGCTTTAATTTGTAATTAGAAAACTGAAATAAAATATGGAAATTTAGAAACCTTCTGAATTTGAAATCATCTTCATGTTTTGTTTGTGTTTCACTTTAGTGAGTGCTGAGTTCCAATCTTTTGGGAACTTGAACAATCTCACTTTCTTTCCCCTCAACTTGTTGCAGTACATCTGACCAGGAATTGCCTTATTCATCTGTATAGTGATAGATCCTTTTTATTACCTAGATCACATAGAATCTGTGAAAAATGTGATGGGCTGCTAATTCAATATAGATGCTGAAAAACTGTCTTATACCTATGAACTATCTTGAAAATTTCACTTCTCTGCCTGTTTTCTTCTACAGATGTTTTTTTTCCTGTAGGCTTCTTTGGCTATTGCAGTACACAATCATTGTTTCGAAAGCACTCTTACTTTCTGCCTTGTCTTGTGTAGGGTAGAACTTGTGTGTGTGTGTGCTTTTTTAATATAGAAGCACTTTGAGAGTAGTCAGAGCTAAAAGTTAATACTTACCTATTTCTGAAATTTCAAAAAAAAATTGTTGAACCACATAACATGAGTCAGATTAGAAACTTGTAGCACCACAGTTAACCCCCACGTCTTTTAAAGTAGTTCTCAGGATTATTTGACTTTTATTCTGTCAAGAATTTTTTTTTTAACAATTTGTGTAGGATATCAATTTTCCAGGTAATTTGCACAAGTATAAGAATTTTAAACATATCAAAGAAAAGGAAAAATTAGTTGGAGTCTTGAGCATGAGATTTGGTGTCAGTGCTCTATACTCCTGCTGTTCTGTGCAGTGGGGACCCCTCCCAGCTCGAGGGGCTGACTCAGAGAAGAGCAGAGAAGACCTGGTAAGATGCTTTTCCTCTCTCAGCTGCGGGAGCTAATATTGGGTCAGATGGCACCCCACGTCCAGGGATGAGTTTATTTAAGGACCAGTCCTGATGTCAGGGAAACTTGGCATTTGTCTTAGGTTGGCCATTGGGTGAGCATTGAATCTGCTCATTAAGAAACCTCATTCTAGCCCTGACAGGATTGGCTCAGTGGATAGAGCGTCAGCCTGCAGACTGAAGGGTCTCAGGTCCGATTCCAGTCAAGGGCATGTGCCTTGGTTGCGGGCACATCCCCAGTAGGGGGTGTGCAAGAGGCAGCTGATCGATGTTTCTCATCGATGTTTCTAGCTCTCTATCCCTCTCCCTTCCTCTCTGTAAAAAATCAATAAAATATATTAAAAAAATAAAATAAAAAAACCTCATTCTAACATTTCTAGGGATTTTTCAGAATATTAAAAGGCCTGAACAGACTTGCTTTTCTTTGAATCCCACACAGTACTAGCTCAGAAGTCAACTGGCATTCTAAGGGCAAGACATGGTTTATGTTTTTTGTTTATTTTTCTCTCACAGTTATTTCTCACCCATGGCAGGATGGTATGTTTTAGGAAAAGAGATGGAATAGTATTTGGAATGAACATATTTTGTAGTAAGACTGTTGACCTGGCATAAGTGAGTTGTGCTCCCCGGATGTGATAGATTTGGCTTCCTATGATGTGCGTGAGCTGCTCAAGCAATGGGCACTTGAAACTTGTGACCTGGGTTGGGTCTTGTTTGAATCCATGATTTATATAACACTAGTGGTCCGGTGCACGGATTCATGCACATTGAAAGGAAATTAATTAGATGAAATGCTTTAATATCACTATTTGCCCTTCCTCTATAATAGAAGTGTCAACCAAATTCACGATCGACAATGACAGATCAAAACGCGCGCGCGATTGGTGCCAGTGAGATCTTTATATGTATCACGCATGCGCGAGTCAACTTAGCCTTTTATAAATATGTATATGGAATAAACTTGTTTAATTAGACCTGCTTTCTGATTTAGCTAAACTTTTTCCAGCCCAGTGAAGCACCCCAACTTCTCTTTCAGGTAATTGTCAGCAACACAGCAGTAAATATTAACATGAAGCAGATTATTCTTGTAGATCACGCAGGGAGAACAAAGGGTAAAATATTTAACTGCAGCAGTGTTTGACTATATTCTGCGCAGTGAGAAAACCTGAAGTCATTTTCAAGCTCCACCATTTCTTCTTTTCAGTCGAGTCAAGTTTCTAAACTTTTAAATCTCCATTTTCCAGCTAATGAAAAGAAAATAGGATTCTACTGAGTCTCCTATCTACCTACTCCAGGACTTCTGTGAGGATCAAATGAGATGAGGCACGGGAAAACGCTTCACAGACATTTGGTTAAAAGTGTAAAATGTTTGCACTTGGCAATAAAGCAAGTCGTGTTCCTGGGCTGAAGAAACTCCAAGGGGGCTAGTCACTAGGAAGAGGAAGCCAGGCGTTGCTATGTGACATCATTACCCAGCGCTCACAGCCCCCATTTCCGGGTTGGGCTGGGCTATGGGCCACATTTTGCACCATGGGGTCTTGGCAGCATTGGCTGCGATTTGGTGGGCTGTCGCTCCGGGTGGTGGCAGGGCCTGTATCCCACTTGGGGGAAGCCGAATGTTGGTTTGTGGGCACCAGGTCTGCAGTGCTGTTTTTTTTGTAAATGGCCAGTGCGTGTCATGGCAACTCCTGTGTTGAGTGTCTGCCCCCCTGGTTGTCAGTGCATGTCATAGCAACTGGTCGGACAGTCAGTGGGACACTTAGCATATTAGCCTTTTATACATATATTATATAGATAGATTATTGTTGAATAAGGGAGGAGCTGTTGGTCATTGAATAAAGCTAGTTGAGCCTTAGTCTTGGCATTGATGGTTTATATGGTATTGCCCAACATGCAGATACTTGCCTATTATCTTAGAGATGAAAAGGTTTAGGTGAGTGAATGTCCAGGAGGTACCTAGAGTACCTGTTAAAAACATAGATTTCCTGACCCAGTCCTTAGAAATTCTAAATTAATGGGTTTGGGTGGGGCCCAAGAATATCCATTTTAACACATCTGCCTGGCTGATTCTAAGCAGAAATTACATAAATATTTTTGGAATTACTGACAGAGTCCAGTTTATCATGATCAAATAAGCATTTTCTCATTATTTCTTATCTCTAAGGTAGAGCATTTCTCCCAAGTTCATTGTTTTCTTGATAATACTTACTTTTCCAGAGATGACATTTGCCATCCTTCCCAAGAAGTTGTTATAAAAAATGACCCTAAAATGGGTGCTCTACCAATGGAAAAGCATTGGAGAATTTCAAGCAGGTTGAGGGGATCAGATTTGCTTTCTGAAAGTGTCACTCTGGCTTTAGTGTGGAGAGTGGCTTGGAGGTGGCAGGAGATGGGCAGGTGATGAGGAAACTACTGAGGTTGGCCAGGAGGGATGACGGCACTGTTCTTCTACAGCAGCTCTGTCA
Organism: Plecotus auritus; assembly: GCF_963455305.1. Lineage (NCBI taxonomy): Eukaryota > Metazoa > Chordata > Mammalia > Chiroptera > Vespertilionidae > Plecotus > Plecotus auritus. Next base: position 167,802,195 of record NC_137772.1, read on the forward strand.
TGTCCATCGAACAGTGTTAACTGCGAGGCGCACGTCAGATGGCTCAGAATTAATTGCTGGTGCTTCCCTTTGCTGGGTTTGTGGCCGTGGACAAGTTACTGTCTGTCTGTATTTCCCCATCTATGAAATGAAAATAATAATGCCCACCTCCCAGGGTTGTGAGGATTTGGAGAGAGAGATGGGTAAAACCCACTGGCATATGCTCAGTGAATATAAGCCATGGATCATGATCATTCATTCCACTAAAACTTGTGGAATAAACAAACAGTGCCAGGCTCTGTTCTAGTGCTGGGGACACAGCAGTGAACAAAGCAGACGGAGTCCCTTTTATCAGGAAGCTTCCATTCTCGTGAGGGTTGAGAAAAAATAAACAAGTAAACAAACTTTAAAAGAAAACTTGAGTTTTTCATAAAGACTCAGAAGCAAAAGGAGAGAGGACAAAGGGATCGAGAGCTCTGGCAGTTGCCCTTTAGTGTGGTACGGGAAGACTCATTTTTGAATGTTTACCAAATCCTACTATGTGCTTGGTACTTGTTTTAGGGTTGAGATTCAACAGTGCACAAAATAGCTAAAAGTCTCTGCACTCAGGAGCTGACCCTCTCATAGAAGGAGAAGGACAAAAAGTAAAATAAATAAGAAATGTGGCCAGAAGGTGATAAGTGTCAGGGAGAAAACTAAAGCAGAGAGGAGGTGGGAGAGTGTGTGGTGGGAGAGGGGTTGACAGTTTTAAGTGGGGACTCATGGAGTGACGCTCTTGGCAGGTGACAGTTGAATTGGCCTGAAGGTAAGGAAGGGCGTCCTGGGGGGGCACCTGGAGGTGGGGGTCACCTCCTCATTTCCTCTGCCCTCTTGCCTTGTCTATCTTAATTTTGTTTGTAATTTTCTCCCCTTCTATACTTTGAGGCCTCTGTGGCTCACTCTTGTTTTTCCCAGCACTTAATGTAGATGTATGGCAGGTAGTTGGTGCTTAATTAGTATATGAATTAAGGAATATTTATGGAACAGCCGCATGCAGTTAGCATAATTCAAACAGATCTCCTATAAACTTGGTCTATACCAGTGACTAAAAATTTACAGTGGAGACAAAGCATACCTGTGTTTCACTTAATTTATGTTCAATTATGTGTGCTTGGTTAAAAAAAAAAAAGATTATAATAACAGCAATAATAATTAAAGAAAAAAGAACAAGAGAAGTAATTTAAGTGGCATAAGGATTTAGCTCACCATTGTAGCCAGTGAGCACATGCCCTGGAGTGTGTGCGAAATGAAAGTGTTTGGGAAATTAAAAACCCCTTCTCCCATTTCTCATTGTTCTAAGGCAGGGGTGGGGAACTTCTGGCCCATGGGCTGTATAAGGCCCAGGAAATAATTTGGTCTGGCCCTGCCAAGGCATTAGGGGTGAGTTAATTAAATGTTTGACCAAACACAGCGGGCTAATTTTTAAGTTGATAATTTTGTATGGCCCTCGAATGATGTTATAAATATCCAAATGGCCCTTGGCAGGAAAAAGGTTCTCCACCCCTGTTGTAAGTGAGTATCTTGACCCCCTGAGCATGACTTAGGTCTTCAGAGATACAGATTTTTTGTAGCCCCTTTGCCCATCACACATGGGAACTGCATCTTCAGGTCCTGAACTAAAAATCCAAAATACAAAACTGGCCCTATGTGGGACTCATTGAGACAGACAGAAAGAAGATGTCTGCCTAAAAATTATTTGCTAGTATGTTAAGGGATCTTTAGGGGTGTATTCATGATAGCTGGTTTTCCCCCGCTCCACTGGTTTTAGAACCTAGTGCCATGTGTGATGGGGTTCCATTACATCATATCCTCCTGTGTTGGGGATGCTTTGGGGAGTCAGGGAAGTATGAGAGTCATACTTGCCTCCAAGATCTGATGCAATTTATAAAGAAGAATCCTAGGTGGCGGGGAGTAGGGAGTATTGGGAATTTATTTGTGTGGCATTGTGGGATTCTGAGAAGGGTGTGACTTTTCTTTTATTCTTCGGTTTTGAAACTCCCACAAATACAACATGTGTAGTTCTGTACTGGCAGTTGTCACACATCTCATTCCAGGGTAGGACTCGTGTCCTACTGAGCTTTCAGTCCCCTCAGAAGCCCCGTCCAGTCTCTGGCACATAGGAGATGCTCAATAAGCATGAGTGGACGAGAGAGACCACGGGCCCCTGTGCAATAGTGGAGAGAGCTGAGCTGGGAGTGGGGTACACAGATTTTTGTCTTGTCTCATTCTAATGACCTGTCTGGCTTCGGGCAGAGTTAATTAACTCTTCTTTGTTTATCTGTATAAACAGTGTAAGATGTTTCTCCATCTTTCATCTGGTTCCGGGGAAGGATCAAGTGGCATGATGTACAGGAAAGGGCTCTGAGCAGAGTGAGCAGCAACAGCTGCTGCTGTTACAGCTGCAGTGGGCTTGGCGGAGCAGCAGAGACGAGAGGCAGTGAGCCAAAGTGGGTTCTGGAACAGGAGGGTCACAGGAAGAAGACAGGATTTGGAAACATTATCCTGGCAGCAACAGAGAAGGGAGGAGAAAGAACTTTGCATTTGGGGTGAATTTTCAGGAAACTTTTGTTTTCTTCAAATAGTTTTAAAAAGTGGGTGAGCATTCAGTTATAGTTAATAACTGAACAAGGGCTTGTGTACTAAAAGGTAGATTTTGAGCTATATTTAAAAGATTGCCCATCAACAAGGCCTAATAGGTGCTAAGTGCTTGGGAACAAAGAAAAATAAGACTTGGCCTCTACCTTGAATAATGATAACAGGGGAAGAGAGGCAGTGAAGAGATACTTCTAGGAGAGTGCTGCCCTGGGATAGATGGTTGGGCCGCCCCAGTGCAGAGCTGTGTTTTCACAGACTGTGGGTGTGTGAGGTCTAGGGGAAGACAGAGACTTGGGTAAGTTGGTGCGGATCAGCTCAGGTGTTTTACAGGTTTGGGGAGTTATTGCAGACTTTTTAATGCAGGGGAATGAAATGATTACACTTCAGTTAAGCATAGAATTTGCTTTTCTCCTTTTTCTCAAGTAGTTATTAAATGATGTTCATTTTCTGAATCAAGTGCCCTGAAGACAGATAGATAATGTGACTTTGCTATTTAACAGTTCTGACTTACCCAATGCCTCTTCTCCATCCATCCTTGGAACTCTGAACCCTCCTGTATGTTATGGCCACATCTCTTTCCTACAAAGGGAAATTGGCCATGGGGTGGGTGTCGTTTGCATATGGACTTCTGAAAAGGGTACATGTGAACTAGTGGTTAGAAATCTGAACAGTGTTCTGTTACTTAGATACCGAACCCAGTACTATATTCAATGGCAATTTCATTCATAAGCATGCATTTCCCATTTCCTTCCAAAAATCAGACTAAGAAAAAAAAATCAGTTTGGGAGTTAGTGATTTAAAAGATTGTTGATATGTTGCATGGCACATACTTTATTTAAATAATCAAACTCAATTTATAACAACATTGATATTTTAATAGTTCACAACTCAGAGATAAAGCTGCATATAAGGAAGGCAAGCATTATATATGTTTTCAAATGCTGATGTAACTGAGTAATTTTATATCTCTGCAGTACAGCTCAAAGTGTTATTAGTTGTTTTTAAACCAAAACTTACATGAGTCAATATTTGAAAAGTGGTTACCATTTTGTCATATTAATTAAGGCAGTTGGGGAGCAGCTTTAGTTAAAATTAGAGCTTAAGTTTCTGGAGAATCGGGGAGTGTTGTTCTGATTAAGTGGACATAACCCATATCCCATCTTTACCCACATCTGGGTATAGATGAGTCCATGGAATTTGATCACCTTAACTAAAAAAAATTCACTCCAAAATGTATGCTCTACCCATGTGGATGAATGGTCCAGTGACTTCATGTGTAAGGGACATTGCATTGGAGGGCTGCAGACTTCACCAGTACAAACCAGACGTTATTGTGCTTCTATGGAAATAAGCTCATGAAATTCAAGTCTTAACAAAATAAACACTTGCACATGTTAATATGATAAGTTGTGTTCTTTTATTGGACTTTAAAAATGTTTATATGTGATTTGCACATAAAAGAGTTTACTGTACATAGAGGTGTGTTTGTGACACTCTCTAAGTTTATCTTCACATTTACTTGAAACTACTCCCCAGAATACAAGTTTGCGAGGTTTTCGAATTCTCAAGTTAGAATGATTGTTTTTGGAACAGATCTGTGCTCATGGCTCTTTAACCCTTCAGGAATTTCCCATTGCTCTTAGGTCAGGAGCAAAATCTTCCTATACCAGAGTACTTCCAGGTATACAGTGCTCTGGATGACCCGAATCTTCTTTTCCCATTGAGCCTCCTCTGGACTCCTTCCTCCTGGGAATGTGCCAGCTTGTTCCTGCCTCAGGTCCTGTTGCACATGCTTTTCCCTCTGCCTGGAAAATTCCCTCTCCCCCAACTTTTAAGCCAGGCTTAGGTTTCCCCTTATATATTTTCATATCTCCTTCATAATATATGCTGTCACATTTTTCAGTTGCATGTTTGTGATACTTTATTGTCTGTTTCCCCCACTGGAATAAAACTTTATAAAAGCTGAGCTTATGTCTGTTTTCATCCTTGGTCCAACTTAATATACCTAGTTAACTGTAGAAGCAACTATTCCATTAATCTTTCTGTTCCTACACACTTAAAAATTGCATTAATGCAACTTTGTTTTCCCGAGGTAACAACATTATTAGATTTGGCATAGTGACCCGTTAAGCAACTTTCTTCATTCAGTGGTGGTTCTTGGAGCCTGTAAAATCGACCCCCAGTCCCTTGACTTGACCTTCCAGTGTAGCATGCTATGAGTACTCCTACGAGTACTCCTGAACCTACACCATTTCCTCATCCCTTCCCCCAGCTTGATGCTAACTAGCCCGTTTGGTTGCTGCTTTGAAGTATCAAGTACATCTTCTGCCAGAGTCTTCTCTAAGCTGAATGAGGCTTGCGCTACCAAGACAGACAAAACAATAAAGCTATAGCTAGTTGCTTTTCATGACTGGGGTGGCAAGATTCAACATGTGTTTGTATCCTGGCCTAGATGCTTTTCCTCCTTCTCTTCCTTACGTTAGTATCTCTGCTATCTCTTATCTTCCTTAGACCAGAGGCTCAGAGCTCTAGTTGGGTGGAGAGACTAAAACAATGAAATAGGGCTCTAACCAGTAAGACTTCTTTTCTTTGGCTGGAAGTTGCTTAAGTACTAAATTCAAAACATGAAAGGAAAGGCAATTATAAATATAAGCACCTCCTTTCTAGTACTTAAAATCACCTGCCTGGCTGTCTCCCTCTCTCTCACTAAGCTTTAGCCAATAGACACAGTAGTCTGTAGAGTGAGGGAGACAAAATGCAATAGGAAGGTAGTATTTATGCTGCAAGGACAATTCAGCATAGAGTAGCCGTGGTATACGTTCTTGGACTGTCAATTTCACAGTGCATGAGCCGCTTTAAATGTTTTCATAACAAAACAAACATGGAATAGAATCAGAATAAGCATAACTTTTTAGAAAAAAAGATGCTTTTTGAACTTGGTCACTGATTGACATGTAATCCTGCACAAGGTATTGGCCTGGGAATTGAGGGTGTTATTCTTTAAGGATGTCAGGAAAGTAGTCAGTCTGTTGTATAAATCCCTCTTTTATTCTCCTCCTGTCTTTTTTGCTTTCAATTCCTCACCACCATCCCCACTTATGTATCCAAAAAAACAAAAAAGGACAGAGGAATTAGAAACAGTTTGCTATATTATATAACTGGTCATAACTCATTTTTGGTTAGTGTTGAGTGTCTGTACTCAATCTTAGTAACTTAGAATTGGAAGAGACGGTTCTCCCTGTGGAGAAACCTCTGAAAGAGGGGTTATCCAACCTCCCCTTGAGCACATCCAGGGACAAAAGCTCACTTCTTGGGGAGGAGCCCTTCCATTGTGAACAGTTCCAATTGCTAGGCCTTTTTATTTGGTGAGCTCTGCCCTTCTGTGGCTCCTCTACCCATTGTCCTAGCTCTATGTGCTGGAGAGAACAACTTCCTTCTATTTCTGCGTTATAACACAAGACTCACAATATAAGGTTTTCATAAAGCCTTCTTTCCCCCAGCTCAGAGTCCAACTCCAATTTCCTGTATGAGCTGGGGTCTAGGCCAGGGCTCTCCAGTAGCTCTTGCCATGAGGGGAATGTGCCGTGTCTGTGCTGCCACTGGGCGGCCACCAGACACAAGGGTATTGAGCACTGGAAAGGAGGCTAGTGTTGCTGAATTTTCAATTTAACTTAAATAATTTACACAGGCAGTGGCTATTGTACTGGCCAGTGTAGGTCTAGATTTTTAAAGTCTTCCCCATATACACCTCGTCTAGCATGGCAGTGTGAAATATTGTGCCCAGAACAAATATTAGAGTTGTGGTCTTAATATGGAATATGGTTAGACCATCATCACTCTTGCCCCAAATACTGGAAATTAGTGAAGCTTAAAATTTTATTGGCATCTTATGGACCATGCTGGTAGTATTGTCTCATATTAAGTTGTCATCCGCTGAGATCCCCAAGTCCATTGTCACTTTCATGAAAATTGCTTTTAGATAGGCCTTTTAAAATGGATTAAAAATCCAAAACACTACCTTATCCGAGCTTAATTTCTCTGGTTGCTTCTAGACCATCATTTTAGTACATCGAGAGGTTTTGGATCACGAGTCATCTATTAGATGAATTAAACTTTTATTCTGCGGCACCTACCCTGGACTGTTCACTCTCTACCCCTTTTAAAGAGATGGTGGACTGAATGCATTCATTTAACTCTGCAACTTCCTAAATTCCCTTAAAATGAAATTAAAGGACTGCACACTGATGGGAACAAAGAAAAAATAGGAGACAGTTCAAATGAAAGATGCCACAAAAATTTTGCAACCGAACAGGCACACTGTACCTGACTTCGGAGAGAAACTGGAGTGGATCCCAAAAGAAGCAAACATTCTTTTTTTTCTTTCTGCAGAACCTCAGAGTAGTTCAGGAACTCAAGACCTGTAAAGGTGGGGTGCAGAGTAAGACTAGAAATGGGGGATTGGTTAAACCTCTTTTATAAGAAGCAGTAAGACCTCCGGGATCCTATCCTCTAAGATTCAAAGCCCCGTGACTGCCCCTCCCCTGGTGTAGACAGAAGATTGGAAATTTACTCTCTGGGGATTTGAAGCAGAATATCTTAAGTAATTTGGGACACAGGCCCGGCTGGGCAAGGGGTGGGGACTGAGGGCAGCATATTCTGCAGCCAGTGAAATGAAGTAAAATCTGAGTACTGACAGTACTGACACCCCTCTCCCTTCAGCTTATTTTCCTGTTAGCCCTCCCAGGCCCTAGCCTTGAAATTGCAGGATTTGAGCAATAAGACGTGGAGATGACTGAGACTCACAGTCAAAAGGTCCATTCTACTCACAGCCCTTAATAAGCTTTTCAGTGCTGCTTTTTATTAAATATGAATGGGTAGCCAGTGATCACCAAACTTTTGAGGAAGTTTCTAACAATGAAGACAGAGTCTGAAAGAAATGGGAGAAGGATACCCGATGGAAGGAGATGGGAACTTCAAAACAACCTAATATCTCTGGAGATAAAAGAATAGTAAAAATAATAATATTCAGAAAATGAGGTCAGTCGTTAAAAATACAATAACAGACACTATTCAAAGGTAATAGAAGGGTTGGAAAAAAAGTCGAAACATTCTCAAAAAGAAGAACCAAAAGACAAAGGGATGGAAGAGGGGAGATAAAAATGAGGAAATGCGGAGATCCAATAGGAAGGCTAATGCCTATCTAATTGGTGTGCCACAAGGGAGGTCTGGGTAAATAGAAGGGAGAGAATTATCAAAGATACCAAAAAATTCCCCAGAACTGAGAAACTCATTTGTAGGTTGAAAGTGCGCCAGCAAACAAGAAAACAAAACCTACATTAAGGGACATTACTGTGCATTTGCAGAGAGAAGGAGAAGCTCTGAGAGGAGAGGGGGAAAAAGCAGATCAGCTGTAAGGATTGCCAGTGGTTCCCCCAAGGGTGCTCCTAGCAATATCATCATCATCTGGGAACCTGGTAAAATGCAGATCCCCAGTCTCCACCCAGACCTACTGGAGAAACCCTGAAGGTGGGCTCACTAATCTTGCTTCAAGAAGTCCCTGTCCCATAATTCTGATGCCTGCTGAAGTTGAAGAAACACTGAGATAGAGAATCAGAACCGCCTCTGGCTCCTCAGACTTACAACTATAAGGGCAATAATAGAGCAAAACATTGTCTTCAAATCCTAAGGGAAAATGATTTTTAATATAAACTCTGTACACACCCAAACTGTCAATCCTATGAATATATTCCAAACATGAATCTCTCTCTCTCTCCCTCTCTCTCTCTCTCCCTCTCTCTCTCCCTCTCTCTCTCCCCCTCTCTCTCTCCCCCTCTCCCTCTCTCTCTCCCTCTCTCCCCCTCTCTCCCTCTCCTACGCATGGTTTCTTGGAAAGCTAATGGAGGCTCTGCTCTGCCCCAGGGAAATGAGGGAGTAAACCAAGGAAGACTGGGCAGCCAGGTAGTGGGACTCCCAACAGAATAAAGATGTGAAGCCCCCAAAGTGAGCCCAGGTTCTCTAAAAGGCCGCAGCTTTGGCATGATGATTGTGTGAAGCCTCTGTAGCAAACCTTGTCACTTTCAGTGTTTGTCGTCCACATCTAGAATCTCGGCTTCTTCAAGCTGGAAGAGACCATTCTATTCCTTTTCCTCTTGTTGACAGGTGAGAAAATCAAGGTTCACAAAGTGTAGTAAATCAAAACAGAATCAGGAACCTGTAAAGGTGGCTTTCTGGAGGTGACAGTGAGTCAAAAAGTAAAATCAGTCATCAAAGAATCAACATCCCCTTGCTGGGGAACTGTAGTTTGAATTGTTGCTTCAAAGAGACCCTACTTAAAAAAGGAGCTCCTAAAAATTTAACAGGCTGGTTAGTGTAAGGACCAGAGGTTTATGTTCCTTTTGCTGGGTGATGGCTGTAGTGGCCATAACATTTTCTGACGTACATGTGCATCTGGCTACTCTGAACTTCGAACTAAGTTTCTGGGCTAATCATGGCCGATCACTTCAGGGTCTTGAACCCATTCATTTAGGCCTGACTTGGTGGAACCAGAGATGAATTAGAAGTTCTCTCCACTCACAAGTAAATCACAAGCTAATGGGAAGACTCAGACTCCCAGTTTAACCATAACAGTAGTCCGGCATATGGAAATGGCTAGGGAGGGCCTCTGCCTCAAAAGAGACGGGGGAAATTTTAAATTTCACTAGAGTTAATTTTATTGCACATAATTAAATTGTTTCAGATTGCAATAATTGTTCAGTAAGTATCTTCTTTAGCATCCTAAATGGAAAAACTTGCTCTTAAATTTCTGTTTATATAAAGGACTAAATTGAATTTACACTCGGGGATCAAAAAGAGTTGTTTTGTATGTGGTGTGAATGGCTTTTTGACTCATTTCTTTTTTCATTTTTAACATGTGTTATAATTGCCATATTAATAGGGCCCTGATTATTTTATTAAGACATTGTGGCCATTATTATGATGTTCATGGTCCAAAAGATAATTATATTTTATATTGACCTGGCTTTTAGCTGAAAGAACTGACTCTTTGCCCCTCACATTGGCTCATTTGCTACTTAGCATCATTAATTCTTAATCAAGAATCTTTCTCCTTGCTAAAGTTGCCTCATTTGGCTTTATTCTTTGATGCCACAGTATCAGTGGACCAGTCTAAACATGTGTTCTTTTAATGAAACTTAATTACTTTTTTAGAAAAAAGATGAGCAGAGAGAGTTTATTTTTTTCTGCATGGAAGAGGTTCTTTGCTTGCCAAGTCTCTCCGTTTAAAGAAGCCTAATATTATGGGGTGTTAGTATTCTAGCCAAGATAGTTTTCAAGGAAGCTTTCTTTTTGTGGGGGAGGGGGGGCGAGTTATTGTTGGAAGTATAAGTGCCCTTTAAAGTGTTTGCAAAATGTAGTGTTTTCTTTCACAACTTGTAATTCCTTTATAAATGATGTTAAACTGGTTGCTTGCAAGTTATATATAGAAATCAGAATTTCCTTGGGGCCAGGCCGACTCTCCCAGTCAATACAGTTAATATATTTGCTCTGTGGTCGTATGGAATGACCACAGATTCAGCAATTTGTTAGTTGCAATAACTGAATTGGACTTAAGGGATGTGGTTAAGAGAAATGCATTCTAAGAAAAGAGGGCATTGCAACATATAAAAATATAGTTTCAAGTTAAATTTCACTGAACACACCCTCTCTGTAAGCAAAGTGCCACACGCACATACCTTCTCTAAATAGCCAAGACTGCACATCTTTACACATCCCAGTTGCAAAGCCTTAAGCTCCCTGTTACCTTGTGCAATATGTAGGAGACAGTTGGATTGACAGGTACTTCTTATTCATCAAGAAGTTACAGTTTAATTGGTTCAGGAATTCCAGTGTGAAAAAACCTGATATTCTGGTTCTTCACTAACAAAGAATATTTCACTCCGTGACTCTCCTTCCAAACTCTGGAAATAAACTAACAGCATCTATATCCACCTATGAGTATATGAGGTTCTTTTAAGACTCTTAGGCTTTCTGGAGGTGACAGTGAGTCAAAAAGTAAAATCAATCATCATCATACTGAGTGGTTATGTCACTAACCTCATGAGTTATATTTTACTGTTATTAACTTAGTCTTGGTTTATATTTAGTGGAGGTGTTCAGAGTATCAGAACAAATAAGCGCATTTCTTACATATGACAAGAATACATTCCTCGATTTCCCTAGTGACTATAGGCACACAATAAAATGTCAGTACTGGCTCTTCTAGTCAGCATCTCACACCTGAGCAAGAGAGGACCACAGCCTGTGCTCTGTGCATTAGAAGGTCTCCTGTATCAGCAATACAGAACACTGTGGTGACACAGGTGGAGGGAATGAGAATTCCAGTAGTGCCAGAGACGACAGAGCTGGAAACCCAACCTTGTATGTCAGGGGAGAAGAAAGCACAGCCTGGGCCCTGGGGAACCAGAGGAAGACTGGTACTTCACCCCCAAAGGGGGCATCTAGGCGCGCAGTCACCGTCATCCCCCCGTGCCATCATGGGTCCTCTGCACCTGGTCTTCGCTCCTCCCACCCAGTCTTTCTACCCACTGATGCCAGAGCAACCTTTCTAAAATGCACATGTGATGGTTGCCCCACCATTTGAAATCGTCCGTCCTCCTCTTCCTACTTGATCCTCAGAAGCCAAATGCCCACATGCCTTACAGCATGCCCACCTGACCTACTGTTACCTCCTTCCAGCACCTCACGCTTGAACTTCCTCTTTCTGCAGTCTCCACCCATGAACACTATACTTCAGCCATCAAGGCTTTCTTTTTTCCTTCTCTTCCTCAAAGGCAGTGGTTCTCAACCTTCCTAATGCCGCGACCCTTTAATACAGTTCCTCATGTTGTGGTGACCCCCAACCATAAAATTATTTTCGTTGCTACTTCATAACTAATTTTGCTACTGTTAATGAATCGTAAATATCTGTGTTTTCCGATGGTCTTAGGCTCTACAGCAGCGGTTCTCAACTTGTGGGTCGTCTCTAGCAGCGTCGCCTAAGACCATCGGAAAACACAGATATTTACATTACGATTCATATCAGTAGCAAAATTACAGATATGAAGTAGCAATGAAAATAATTTTATGGTTGGGGGTCACCACAACATGAGGAACTGTATTAAAGGGTCGCGGCATTAGGAAGGTTGAGAACCACTGCTCAAAGGGAATCAAGCCTTGCCTCACTCTCACTTGCTTCTGCTTGGAACACGAGGGGGCTCCTTGCTGTGGGAAGTTTTGCTGACCTCCTGCACCCTTCCCACCACTTTCTAGGAGGCTGCCCTTCCCTCTTCCCCACCACTACTTCCTTATCATAGCACTTACTGCTTTAGTGCTTTAGTGACCATTCCTGTTTGCCTGCCTTTTCTCCCCCCTGACATTTAAGCTCTGTGAGGTCAGGGACCATATCTACCTTCATTATTAGATCTTGAGCACTCTCAGAACAAATGTCATCATTCAAAATGGTAAGTCACGTTTGCCTCTGCTTTTAAAGGCATTTGGCAAAGTAGGCTGAAAGGTGAAATTAGCAACAAAATGAAGCCGTTATTGCTGGACCTGAGAGGCCATGGCTGAAATGCCTGGGACTGTGTTTGCCGTGGCTCCGAGAAGCCTGAGGGAACCCTGTGCATTCCAGCCGACCAAGACCCCAGGTCTGTGTTTGTCCACAAGGGACTGATTATACTTGACCTCGGCAGTGATTTAACCGTGGGACACCTTGTACTGTCAACAAACATAGAAGACCAAAATATTGGGTGTCGTTAAGATGAATTTACATGGGTTTGAAACACCTTCCCATGCTTACAGTACCATAGTGTGGTTTTTGAACAATGCAAAGATGGCATTTTCACATTAACTTAAGTAATGGAAAAAGATATTCACACACTTTGGCTTTTGTTGTTGTTTTGTTAAAGCATTTCATATTTCCTGCCAAAAACATTAACAGCAATGCTTTTAATGAGCTTATCAATTTTGGTGTTACCCATATTTGGAGAAAAAATGTTGGATTTGAATTAAATCTTTGTCTTCTAGAAGTGGCTAATTGTGGCCCACTCTTATTATCAGACATGTTTAGATTGAGGGTTTTAGATGATTAAAAAGAGTTTTTAATCTAGTGTTTTAAATGTAGATGTCTCCTTTAAAAAAAAAAAAAACCCTTTCATGATATAAAGCATGGCTTTTAAAACAAAAACAAAAACAAAACTGGTACATATCAGGTAGTTATTGGCCAGTTAAGTCTGAGAGCTAATATGAAACTGGTATTTGGATTTAATTCAGCTCCATTAGGACAGAGGTAGGATTCTGTGATACAGGGACTATTATCCTGGCAGTTGTGAGGGATTTTTGTGCCGGGAGCACTGCTGACAAAGACGGCACTGTGCCGCTCCGTCTATAACTGAGCACTTTCACACTGCAGTTTAGGAGGTGTGCAGCTCAGGAAATTGCTGGCTTTGGCTGGAGCATACTTTAACTGCAAGGAAAATTTTATTCGTCACTCAAGTAATTGGCAGTTTTAATACCTTGTTCATAATTACCTTATAAACAAACGAATATATAAACCAAAGATTGTAAGGCCTGTTATCTAACTCGTAGCCTTATTTGACCAACGGGATAGACACCTGTGGGTCCCCCACTCCCTCCCACAAAAAACCAATTTGCTCCGTTTATTGCAGAAAACTAAAGCCAAGCATTTTCTTTTTGTTGTTGTTAAATATAAGTGTAGCTGTACTAGCCCCAGACAGCCTGGGGGCCAAAACCAGATGCAGAGTTTAATGGGAGGTACTGGCTTGGGGACGGGAGGGAGGTGGAGCCGGGGCGGGGGTGGTGACTTGGGCACTTCAGGGTTACTCCACTGATTGTGGGAGGACATCCTGGTAATGCAAACAGTTGGCTTATGTATTTAAGAGAACATTTTTGTCCCCTATAGCGTGGTTTTGTTTAACCCACACACACTAACCCTAAGGCCCTGTGGCTTGTCTCTTGGACTGAATCCATCTCCGGGACCTAAAACTGACTAATTGTCTCACTTGCATTGCCCTGTACCTCACAACTAGATCAAGGAGCTTATATACACTGGTGAATCCAGATGTGGGAAATGGTCGGAATCAGAGATCATGGCTGACTTAACTCTAAACAAAGTCTGTAAGATGTTATGGGAATCTGAGGCCTTGATATTTGTGCCTTGTACGTGGAGATGCTAATTCTGTTGTGTGTGTTTTTCACCTTACTGTTATCCCAAAAGTTCCGCTCTTACCATATGCATCACCTTTTTACCTTGTATAGAATTACTTTACAATGTCTCAGATGACTTGGATCAAAAAAGAAGATTCCCCCACAGTCCCTGAAAGTGACATATGGAGGATTTCAGCACTGCTTTGAGAAGTTTCATTAGTTGTTTACATAGAACACGTAACAACCTTATTCTCTTTTGTGAGGAAAGCAGCACCTGAAGTTTGCACGTATTCAGGAAGACTTCTGTGATGGGTGCCAAACACATGCAGAACCTAGGCCCCCTCTGATCTACCTGTGTGCAAGCACAGCTGAGGCATTTCCAGGGCTTCCTTACTGTGGCATGATGGTGCTCAGTGAGCCAGTGTGGATTCCCACATTAGCTTGAAACCAGAAGAACAGCATTTTTACAAGGATGGGAAGTAGTAGGCATTTCTTTAGGTGCATCTCCCCATGAGGCCTTAATTGTCAAAATATCTTTGAAACTGTATGCTATGAAAGAAGCCTTCAGGAATTGCTTTGGAACCAATAAGGCCTTATTCTGTGAGGTGCTTCGGGAGTGCTTGGACTATTAAATTGAAAGCTTTAATTTCCTAATTTTAACTGTAATATATCTATGCCAGAGAAGTGTTGTGGTTAAATGGCAAATATATATATGAAAAAATGCTTAGCATAGAGCTTGGGACCTAATAATATGTCTTCAACATGATTAGATTCCATGCACATTCCAAGATGGAGGTGTAGAGACATATCCCTGCATGGAAGGCGTAGTGCACGGTATGACAGACAAGACCGCCAGGGTAAGGGCTATGTAAGAACACAACACAGGATTTTGTGAAAATACATCATCAAGTTGAACCTAACTCAGGAGCTTTCTGAGATGGTGAGAGGACTGTGAATTATAATAATGCAAAAAAAGCTTAATAAACTCAGCACCATAGAAATATATCTGTTGGTAAGAAATCTACACTAATAAAAGAGAAATATGCAAATTGATCATACCTCCACGATGCCCATCAGCCAGTCAGGAGTGAGTTTGCAAATTAACCCAACAAAGATGGTGGGTTAATTTGCATACACAGGCACGGAGCGGCCGGGCAGGGCGGGATACCTGCTATGAGGGGAAGGGTGGGGGGCGGAGGGAGCTACAGGAGGGGTGCTCTGGCTGGGAGCAAAGATTGCAGGCTCCCGGGCGGCTGGGAGCGAAGCCAGGGGAAGGAAGACCTATTCTGGCACAAATCTTTGTGCAATGAGCCTCTAGTATACATATATGATATACATTTTCTAAGTTTTCTCATTAAGCAGAGGTTAACTACAGACTATGTATAGAAATGCCAGCATGTGGCTTGTATTACATACAGAGTTCTGCCTTCAGAGTGTGTTACTGTTTTTGAGTTGGTTATAAAGAGAAGACCTTTTGTTTGTAGGTAGACTGTTACCTTCCCAGCCTTTCTACCTTAACATGCTATTTCCTCTGCCAAATGACTGTCTGAAAAGACAGAGACCTAACATAGCAATTAAGATGACCTCAGGTTAATTCCTCTTTTCCAGCAAGATGGCCATTTAATGCTGACTTTCGCCTTGGAACCTATTGTATTGATGACCTCTTAAGAGCTTTGCCTTGGCCTCCTTTTTTTTAACTTGTAGTCTAGTACAGTGCTCACCAGTAGAACTTTTCACAGTGATAGAAATGTTCTGTGTGCGTACTGTCCCGTTTGACAGCCCCAGGCACCCGTGGCTACTGAGGACTTGAAATGTGGCTACGGATGAGTACGGAATTGAATTTTAACAATTGATTTACTTAAATTTAAAGAGCCGCATGTGACCTACCATATTGGACATTCTGGTTTGGTATTCAAGACTTAATGTCAAAATTTTTAAGTCTGATTATTACCAGTGATTACGTAAACTGGGGTACTCCTGTGTAATACTGTATAAAATTCAGAGCCCTGAAACACATCCGCTGGTTTTGGAGACTGTGGCAACGTATTGAAACTTGTTATTTCTTAAAGAAAAAGAGATCTTTCTAGAGTGATCTTTTAAAAAGCCCCAGTCTGATGAGTATTTTAGGTTCATTGGCACCTGAAGTGTCAGTACTTTCCAAGCGAAGAATTAGAGGTAGATTAGGAATCAAGAAGAAGGAGGAGGGGACCAGCAGATTAGTGCCTGGACTGCCAACGCAGTGCTGGGCACTCACATGCCCTTCAGTAAAAAGGAAAAGGAAGAATGAATATTAACAAAATAACAAAGGAAAAGCAGTTTAAGGGCATCGCATTTATGTAGTAGATATGTTTGCTCTGACTCCCAGTCTTCTGGGTGGGCTTTTGTAGTGCATGTCCTGTGGGACCTGGAGCTGTATGCTCTAGGCGTGTCCCTTTTGTGGGTTATTTGGACTCTTCTGTTGTGATTGGGTTGCCCCGTTCATGGAGGTCTCTCCTTTCAGGCTATGAGGCTCAGCCGCTACCACATCGTGTGAGCTGTTGTATAGGTGCAGTCTCTATGTTGTTTGTCTTCAGTGTTCCTCGGTCAAAATACGTCCAATCAGCTATGCTTTTCTTGTTTTCCAAGCTGACTGCGTGGTATTTTAGCTGTAAATCCAGTCCATGGCTGGGAGGAAGGGCACTCAGCCTCCTGTTAGAGTGAAGCCATCTTTGCTCCGAAGTGCATAGCATTTAGGTAACACACCCATATTTTCATAGGGATGTTCTTCATATTATATTCTAATGTTACAATGTACTATTTAGCTCAAAATTAAAGTGACTAGAGAGATGCTATTTAACTTTTAAAAAGTACTGTTTAGAGCAGTTTTCCATTTTTTCTGGAGAGCAAGTTAGGAATAGAGAATATTATTCACCTTTCCGATTGCCATACCATTCCTCCTATTATCTTTGCTCTCCTTTCATTCCAGAGCTGGAAACAGGATTGCTGAAATATTACCTGAACAGCTGAAACACTTTCAGTCCCTGGAAACTTTGGACCTCAGCAGCAATAATATTTCAGAGCTTAAAACTGTATTTCCACCTCTACAACTCAAATATCTGTAAGTCAAGGTTTCTTTAGCAAAAGTATTTAGTTTTGGTGAAAATACCATGTTATAACAAGAAAAATCAACTTTAAGATATAACAAACTGCTTATTTTACTGCTAATGGATCAAAAATATAACTTTCTTATTGACTTATAATTTGCTTTAAATCTGAATAGCCATAATCTTCATTTTACTCTTACAAAAAATTAGATATCCCTTGACTGTTAGAAAACGTACGGGGTATAGACTGCTTCTTTAAAAAAAAAAATCAGATTTAAGCTATTGTTGTTCAATTATTGTTTTATTAATAAGTTCATAAAAATGAAATTCCAAAGAGTGAGAAACATCTCTAACAAATTTTTATAACTTTAGATTTTCCAGTTACTTTTTCCCCACCAAAAGTGTGTGAATCATAGTCAGTACTGGTCCACAAGGACCTAAAGAGCGATTATTTAAAGAGTCCATTGTTACAACTGGTGGTTAGGCTCTGTGGAGATTCTTTATCATACAGACGATGCATGTGCTGTCTTCCCAAAGAAACCAGAAAGAGACGCTCGTCTTCAAACTTTCAACAGGTACATCAACAGCAACCGGATCACGTTGATGGAACCTGGGTGTTTTGATAATTTGGCCAGCACACTCCTGGCGTTGAAGCTGAACAGGAACCGGATCTCAGCTATACCACCCAAGATGTTCAAACTGCCCCAACTGCAACACCTGTAAGTAAAACCTCTCTTAGGGAATGTTTCCTCACCTCCTCTACACCCTTGGTGTCTGTCCCCTACAAGCCACAATGTGGCAGAAAGAGTTTAGAAGCAAGGATGTTGCTGTCTTCCCTTTGAGAGCCGGAGTTGTGGAATCCCCGGATCAGAGCAAGCCTTAAGTCACCTAGCACAAGCTCCTGCCTGACAGGGCATGTCGGATTGTTACCAAAAGAGTGAACAGTGTAATCATTGAGCAGCCTCTGTACAAAGGCGTCATTGTGGCACTGGAGAAATCATGGGGACTCTCAACAGCTGCGGTTTATGAGAATAATGCCGACAACTCCAGGAGGCTCTGATAGCTTAAGTGGCTGTAAAGAACTGTCTCTTTAATAATGGTGGAATGATCTGCGAACAGGCTCCTACAAAATAGTGGTTTTCAGCCTTGGCTGCACATTACACACACTTGGGGAGCTTTAAAAAAATCCCAATGACCAGGCCACACCCTACACCAATTATATTAGAACCTCTGGGGGTAAGATCCAGGCCTCAGTAATTTTTAAAACTCTCCAGGTGATTCCAGTGTGCAACCATGGTTGAGAATGACTGCTTTAAAGAGAAAGCATTAAACGTGAAGGATCACGAGAGTAACCAACTGTTGTGAGCACATTGGACAGGATAAATTTGTCCCTGTTCCTGAAAAGACCTCGTGTCTGAATGTGACATTCATTATTCTAGATAATTTTAAAACAAGTATTAATTTGTTTACTTTTATACTGAGTGGACAGCAGTTTTGAAATAAAAGTGTAGTCTAGTTTCAGTATTTTATCATTTCAAAAATACATCACACATTTCAGAAGGAAATTCACTTACTGTTAATAAATCAACATTTTTCTGGATAAAAATGTTTAGAAATTTAAAACAATATGTAATTTAACACTGGCTGGTGTAACTACATTGTAGTAATCTGACATGCTATTACTACCTCCAGAATTTGTCCTATAAGCTAACAATTTAACTGTAATATCTAATGCAGTGAACTGAACCGAAACAAGATAAAAAATGTAGATGGGCTCACGTTCCAAGGGCTGGGAGCTTTGAAGTCTCTGAAAATGCAAAGAAATGGAGTAACAAAACTTATGGATGGAGCTTTTTGGGGGCTGAGCAACATGGAAATCTTGTAAGTGTGGTTTATCATAATTCCTATCCAGGTAGTGTGATCACTGAACATTCAGTAGCTTTTATTTGAAATCCTATCATGTTAAAATCTCATCATTTACAATCATTTATAATTTAGTTTTGTCTCAAGTAAAGTGACTGAGAATTTATAAGCACATGGTTGTTTTTTTGCTGAGGTCTTTAACAGAAGCTAACTAGCAACAATAGGAATATGTAATAGATTGTCATCATAGGGTCCCCTTTGAAGAGACTAGATAATGAATTCTTGATCCTGCTTTTGATTCGTGTTGTCATTGTAGGCAGCTGGACCATAACAACCTAACAGAGATCACCAAAGGCTGGCTTTATGGCTTGCTGATGCTACAGGAACTTCATCTCAGCCAAAATGCCATCAACAGGATCAGCCCCGATGCCTGGGAGTTCTGCCAAAAACTCAGTGAGCTGTGAGTTGCCTTTTATTCTCCCCAAGTTTGAGAGCAGGGATCATGCCAGAGCATGAGCTTCTTACCACCGATCTGTGAAATTTTCATAACAGTATCCAAGGTGACAGCATTTTTCACATGCAACTTGGTCACATTTTTGTTGTGATAAGTTGGAGACCACTCGGATGCTTCAGGTCTGTGGCACATGAGCTGAAGCGTTGATGGCTATTTTCAAATAGAGGTGTTTTTCTTAAATTACTGGGATTAGGAATAATGTTTACCTGGGTATTATTAAGGAGGCATAAGGATTAAGGATTAATGTGGTTACATTAATATTACCTGTTTTGTTTTTTTAAACAAATCATTGTGTTGAATTAGAAAGTAAAAGCTATGATAGGCTTTTTTTGTTCCTTTTTTCCTTTACAGGGACCTAACTTTCAATCACTTGTCGAGGTTAGATGATTCAAGCTTCCTGGGCCTAAGCTTGCTAAATACACTGCACATTGGGAACAACAAAGTCAGCTACATTGCTGATTGTGCCTTCCGGGGGCTTTCCAGTTTAAAGACTTTGTAAGTTACACATTTTGCTCTCTGTACAGGAACCTAATTGGTTCCTAAATGTGCCCACTTTTCTCCCAGCAGATTTCCTTTGTTGTGAAGGAAATGTGTGCGGCCTTAGAAGTAGTGTCTTAATCTTTCCCAGATCAGTTTGATTAAAATCGGTCCATTTCACCCACGTGTGTTTCTTAAAGGGATTAAAAAGGACAGTGATCAGCTTGTTTTGGTGATTATACTTAGCCTTCTCAGGATCTCCAGGAAGTTGGTGACTGCTCAAGAGGGAAACAATTTCAAATCCACTAATTTTTCTTTAGAAAATGCAGATTAAAAATTACCCAGAGCACAAAGATCTCATACCAGTTATATCCAGACTTGATCTCTGTCCAGGAGGAAGAAGAGGGAGTTGATTAACTGACCTTTGAAAAATCTCGCAAACATTAATTTTAATGTTGTGCAATGGGCTTTTGATTTTTGCACTGTCAGAGGCTTTCGCTCTGTTCACTATTTGAAGCATTACATAATTGAAAGACGTACTGTATGCTTTGGCGAACGCCTGTTTATGTGGTTGGAACGGTGGTTTTAAAGTTTAATGTATTTTTCAGACTATTCAAGTCTTTCAGAATTTAGTCATCTTGATAGAAGAATTAATAGAGCCCGAGTCAGCTGTCCTGATTTTGGGCAAAAAAACTTAAAATGTTGTGGTAAGAAGAGGATAGGGTGTAGGAGTTATGTTGGGAGAGAGAGTGAATTTTCTATTGTTTGGAAATGGGTGGAGATGATGTGGGGAATTAATGAGGAATTTATTACAAATTACATGCCACCTGGGTGGTGATCTTAGATTTCTGAGTGTGTCCCTATAGAGAATGCTTGTATATTTTGTTAAGTACCTAGTACCAGTTTCATAACATCCCTCTTTTATATTAGGGATCTGAAGAACAATGAAATTTCCTGGACTATTGAGGACATGAATGGTGCTTTCTCTGGGCTTGACAAGCTGCAGCGGCTGTGAGTATGATTTGCTTCATAATTTGACTCCCTCTTTGACCTAAAGCAAACATTGTGTCTTCATTCAGTCAGTTCCACAAGCTTAAAGAGTGTAGAAATAGGTGCTTAATCCGGTTGCTACCCTGTGTCATTTCCCTAAATGAGTGCTGTTATACAAGATGTGTATGAGTTTGCTTTTCTTCCTTGGGTATAAGGGTTTCTATTCAACACTTTGGTGTGTGTAACTTATTTTAATATCTAGATAAGAATTTTAAATTGTTGAGAGTGCTTAGACTCTAAAGATTATCATTGTGTAAAAATTTCAACAGTTTGAAATTTTCACTGTTGCACTCTACTCACAGAAATGTTTAAATGAAGTGACCCCAATATCTACTGAGAACATGGAAGTAGGTTCCAAGCAGTCCAGGATAAAAACATGCTTATCTGTAGCCATAAAATGGCCTTGCAGGTGGCCAAATTCTGTACTGTAAGCCGGTGGTTTTCAAATTGAGTTTCATATAGCCCTGAATGTCTGTGGGGAGGCTAAAGAGAAAGTCTCCACTATTATCTGCTTTATTTTTTAAAGTGCTGAGAAAGTGTCCTTGGAATAAAGTTTCCACCCTTAGGAATGCCTTGCCATCCCTAAAGAGACTTTGAAAATCACTGCTTTAATTTAACCATCAGAGTCATTTATTTATTTATTTATTTATTAAATATATTTTATTGATATTTTAGAGAGGAAGGGAGAGGGATAGAGAGCTAGAAACATCGATGAGAGAGAAACATCGATCAGCTGCCTCCTGCACACCTCCCACTGGGGATGTGCCCGCAACCAAGGTACATGCCCTTGACCGGAATTGAACCCGGGACCCCTCAGTCCGCAGGCCGACGCTCTATCCACTGAGCCAAACCAGTTTCGGCAGAGTCATTTATTGAATACCTATTTTTGCAGGGTTCTCTGTTGAATGCTGTGAAAACCATGCTGAACTATATTACTGAAGTAGATGGCACAGATACATTTTTACAGACTATATTGTTCAATTCAAGGAAATAAAGTACTCACAAGTGATTTCAAAAGCAGTTCTTGTCATGAGAATTCCACTCCCAGAATGGTTTTTATTAACTATCCCAATGTAAATTTTGTGTGTTTGTTTGTTGTTGTTTTTTTTTTCTAGAATCCTCCAGGGAAACCGGATTCGATCTATTACCAAAAAAGCCTTCACTGGTTTGGATGCATTGGAACATCTGTGAGTAGCTGGAATTTAGTTCTCCTTGGTAGACTAAGATGGGCATTTACTTATGTGTCAGCAAAGATAAGACAAACTAAAATGTAATCTTGTTGACATCCTCTTCATATCATAAAGTACATTTACACATCTGTTTATCTCTGTCTACCCTTCTACCTACCTACTTATCTATCTATCTATCTATCTATCTATCTATCTATATCTATCCATCCATCCATCTGTATCTGTCTAGAAGTATACAGGTGTATATTTTCCTTGCCATTTAGGGGCATTACTGCAGATTATGTTGGGTTTTATTTAGTTATTTTTCTCAAGTGGTATATATATTTAAACAACCATTTCACTTAGCATGATGTTCTCCAGGTCAAGTGAAATAAGCCAGTCAGAGAAAGACAAGTACCATATGATTTCACTCATATGTAGAATTTAATGAACAAACTGAACTACCAAGCAGAATAGACACAGACTCATAGATGGAGAACAGGCATACAGCTCTTGTGGGGGACGGTGGTGGGGGGCGGGGGGGACACGGGGGCGGGGGTGCACAGTGGAGGGATTGAGGAAAAAAGAGAACTCATGGACATGGACAACAGTATGGTGATTGTGGGGGGAGGGAAGGAGGAGGAGTTGGAAGAGGGGCTAAATGGTGATGGAAAAAAATAAAATAAAAATAAAACATAATTTTAAAACTACCATTTATTATGCACCCACAACATGTTAGGCATGATGCCAGGTATATTATCTCATTAATCCTATGAGAAGACTATTCAGTAGTTATTATTATCTTTATTTCTGAACAAAGAATTGAAAATTCTGAGGGTTTATTAATTCCGTTGTACAGTTAAGAAGGTGATTTGGATATTAGAGAGAAAAAACAGTCCCCACAGTTCTTGAGAGTGACATTTGGAAGGTGTTAACACTACTTTGAGAGTTTTTGTTGGTTTGTTGTTTAAGTATAAAACGTACAACTGCTGTTGTTTAATTATAAAATGTACAACTTCTTTTTCCCCCTTTATTGTTCTTTTTCTTGTTCTCTTGCCACTAACCCATCACTTAGCAACGGACAGACTCAGGACTCAAACCAGGTCTGCCTCTGCCTTCACAGTGTCCCTGTATCACACAAGCTCTTGCCTTCACAGTCTCTGCTACTGGCCATTCTCAGTAACTCCCAGCACACAATTTTGACATGGCACTTAGGGGCTAACATATTTTCAGCTTTAGGAGAATGGGCTAGCCCAGTGGTCGGCAAACTCATTAGTCAACAGAGCGGCAAACCGCGGCTCACGAGCCGCAATTTGCCGACCACTGGGCTAGCCAACCATGATAGGAGTCAAAACTTGCCTGAGCACTGAACCAACCAGCTGCTTATAACCATGAGGATATGTTTTATACTTGGACAGTAAAAGTAAAAGTAATCTAGATATGTCCACTCTCACTGCTAAGGAATGCTTATGGCCAGAAGTGTTAATATCTGTTCACGTAGACAGAAGAATACATTTGGTTTGTGCCCTCGTTTGTTCTGTGTTGAGAGTGAAGATTGCGCTGTTTTCTCTGGGCCATCTTGCTATGGTGGCCTGGCTTACCTGTGAGGTTGTGGGGGATTTGGGTGGCTAGCCATGCTGACAGGGCAGCAGTTCAGGTTGTGGTGGAATGATTGTGCAAAGCAGAATTTGGAAGGCCAGACCAGTATTGCTGGACTTACTGAAACAAGTTATTTTCAAAGGGAAACCAGCCAAAAGGGTTTGTCATCCAACCCATTCCATTTCTGGGAAAGTGGAATTAGAGGAGTATTAACCTCTGCTTCAATTTGCTAACTCTCCGAGCCTCTTTCCTCTGCCCATGTTTGGTACCTTCATTCTGTCTTCTGTGGCCACTTGTCTCATTCAAAATCCTGTTTGTATACTCTGACCCTTGTAAAGAAAAACAGAGTAGTAATCATTGTGGAGAGCACTTTAATTCAAACTGCTTGTAAGTACTAGTTAAAAATAAAATCCGCCCAGAATATTTGCTCATTGTATAAATGTTCTGCCTCAAGTGTTTGTTTGTTTTAGCAAGTACATCTTGTCTAAACACTTAGCCGTCTTTAGTCTTTACAGTAGCGAGTTGTGGGTGGCAGAATTAGGGTGGCAGAATTAGGCTAGCAATTAAGCATAGGTTTGAAATTGAAAATAATTGGGTTCAAATCGTATTGCCCTTTTCCTCCTGCTGAGCAAGGTGGCAATGCCGTCTTTTGTGTTGCTGTGAGGAATAAACGTAATATATGTAAACCACTTACCACAGTGCGTATCATAGAGTATTCTATACATGATGGTTTTTTAAAAGTGTAATTATGAGCAGTTTTATTTGTGTATTGAAAATGGTTAACTTGAATAATGAGAACTTCAATAAAATTATGCAGCAGAACAGTTCGGGGCCCTTATGAGTCAAATAACCTGTAAGTGGTAATGTAAAGAGAATCTCTGTCACCATATCCTTGTTCTTCAGCCTACGCTTCCTTATGAGTCTTTGGAGTCAACCCATTTGTGCATTTCAACACAGAGAGTGTTTGGTGAATGGAGTGGGCCCAGCCTTTGCCTGAGGGCATGTGGTGACTGTACTTCGCTCTAATCTGTTTGTTTCATTGTTTTCAGAGACCTGAGTGACAATGCAATCATGTCATTACAAGGCAATGCATTTTCACAAATGAAGAAACTTCAACAATTGTAAGTTTTCCTTTTTAAGAGTTTTCAGTTAAGCATAGAGGGGAAGCCACCGTGGGGTATATCATCCTAGATTATGTCCCTGTAAAATGTGTCTAGCACTTTCTTAATATTCCTTAACTTTTATACCAGAAAGCAAAAGAAAAGCGAAAAGCAATGAAAGAAAAATTCATTCCTATTGCTACAAAGAGAAGCTTCTTGTTCTTTGTGTGTGATGAATTTGCATTTTAAATTTGTGAGCCCTCATGTAGTACAGTGCCTAATCATAGTCACAAGTGTTCAGCAGTAAGGTGTTTTTGATCTATCAGCACTTCTGTCTCACTAGGTCAGGAAAAAAAAAAAAAAACACAAAACTGTGCTGGTCACATTTCTTGCATTTTAAGATGGACTAAAGGATACTATTACATAGGATATGTGTATTTGCTTTCCACATTCATTGTGTTGTTAATATTTACTTGAGTTCAGTTTACTTGTACAAATCTGCATTTCATACAAAACAAATTGAATATAATTACTCTCCTCAGGCATTTAAATACATCAAGCCTTTTGTGTGATTGCCAACTAAAATGGCTCCCTCAGTGGGTGGCAGAGAACAACTTTCAGAGCTTTGTAAATGCCAGTTGTGCCCATCCTCAGCTGCTGAAGGGAAGAAGCATTTTTGCTGTTAGCCCAGATGGCTTTGTGTGTGGTGAGTATAACTATGGCCCCGGCCTTTGAGTCATTCTTCTTTTTATGTCTCCCATTTGTCCAAATAATGGTTTTGAATAAATTTATGCTCTTTTAATAAAGCACTTATTTTTGCTGAGTTAGGTGAAAATGGATCTGTAGTTGGCTTATTATTTTAATTTTACAGATGAGAAGGAGTTTTCGTCATCTTCGTTTTGGCATTAGGGTGGTTTGGTGGAAAGAGAATGACATTGGAGCTCCGGAGAATGGGAGGGAATAGCACCAGCCCATCTGTGTAACTTAAATTCCCTGAACCTCGGTCTGTACATATGAAATGGGAATTTTGAGATCTGTGGTCCCAACTCCAGGGGTTGTTGACAGGCTCCCGTGAGCTCAGTGAAGAGACTTCACTAAACCCGGGGCAGATGCTGTTTATGTAGAGTAGGAAGAGCAAATCATTAGCCAGTGAATTATAGGCTGCTAAAAATTTTACTACTGGTAGGTAAAGCATTACAAGCGGTAGGAAATTTATTACAAATAAATCTAAGGTCTATTGTTTTAGCATCTAAGCATTTCAGCATTAGAAATGTGCTTACCCAAGTGTCACCTACTAGTTAGTAGATCTGGATGAAAAACGCACGCTTTCATCTCCCTGGTGCAGTTTGCTGCCTACTACACGACACTGTTTACTATTCACTGCCACAGAGACCTTTGTAAAAATGTGTGTATAGAACATGAAGTCACAATTTGCTGAAATTTTAGCACATGTGTTAAGATATTACAGAACCTAATTTTACATTGACCTTTAACATTTTTATTTAAAACTGCTTTGCCTATGATTGTTTAGATAAGTATAACAAAAAATATCTACATTTTTAGGTTGCAGCATTAAACAGTGCCAACAGTTTCTGGAAATAAAACAACTGATGTAGCTTTTGGATCTAAATAAGCTTTTGGCCTTATTCTACAAGGACCTGAGCTATTCTCACAGTTCTCAAGTTCCCAGATATGAACTGTTTATTACTCTGAGGCATACAGTGGTGGGCAAAAGTAGGTTTACAGTTCATATAGGCAATAATATAATAATAAATAATGCAAGAATAAACTGCATACTCACAACTGTAAGCCTACTTTTGCCCACCTGTATATACAGTAGCTATAATATTTTATTAACCTCCATAGTGGGGAATGAACATTGATTTACCAGATGAGGATTTTAGAATAATCATACAAAAGAAGAAACTGTCTTGAGCACAACGTGAGGCATGACATTGGAAATCAGCAGCATTGGCGTTACCAGAGCATCTCCCACCCCATCTCTCTCTCGCACACACAAGTCTTTCAGAGAACCCACACAATACATTTTGGTAGATCTAAGATGTTTCCTTCTTCTGGTTTAGACCATCTCTGAGAAACTGAAGTTCAAAAAGGTAACTTTTCCAAAAAGTAACAGAGAACTAAAAATAGCTGTTTGGAATGAAAGAGTTGCTTCGCTGTAATTATAATGTAGCCCTGACATGTAGCACAGCGGCTTGATGGATTGTCCCCTGGAAGCAGGGCTCCCAGTGAGGGGGGGAGGTGCTTTCTCTTTCACTACAGGCTTATTTTTTCTGCTCCACATACAAAGTACTGTGTTTAATACGGGTTCTGTTTTTGGTTCTTTTCGTTGCTATCTTTAGTGATATTGATTATCATTATTTATTTTTTTTTCATTTTGCTGCTCCTTATATGTGGAGAACATGGGAAGAATTGCAGTTTTCCTGATAGTGGCCTTTAAAAGTGGCCCGTAAGCCTGGACGTTTTTTAACTGATTTTTTTCTTGTATTCATATTTAAAAAGCTCCAGGGGTCTGGGATACACTGTATTCCCAAACAGCAGTCTCCTCTCAGTTAATGATTGATAAATAGCTCTCTGTCTCTACTTGAAGAACGAATTCCTTTATAAACACTCCCAGGCTCTCGTTTCAACACTGGGGCGGCTAGTCCATCTGGGAAACACACACCAAATCTGAGTAGCATGTGGACTCTCAAGCCTTAAAATGGTTTTATTTCCTCCTCTCCATTTTGAACAGATGATTTCCCTAAACCCCAGATCACGGTTCAGCCAGAAACACAATCGGCAATAAAAGGTTCCAATTTGAGCTTCATCTGCTCGGCTGCCAGCAGCAGTGATTCCCCAATGACTTTTGCTTGGAAAAAGGACAACGAACTACTGCATGATGCTGAAATGGAAAACTATGCACACCTCCGGGCCCAAGGTGGGGAGGTGATGGAGTACACCACCATTCTTCGGCTGCGCAACGTGGAGTTTACCAGCGAAGGGAAATACCAGTGTGTCATCTCCAATCACTTTGGTTCATCCTACTCCGTCAAAGCCAAGCTTACAGTAAACAGTATGTGATCCGACTTTGTCTTTTGCCTGTAAAGGCACCTTTTAGAAACAAAGCACCTGGTTTGTTCTTTCTCTTATTCCTTATCCTGTCCTTTGTTCTCAGTTCTCCACCTAACCCTTTCTTTTCCTGCCTCTCATTCCACAAAATTAAGATGCTTGGTTATTTGTATCTAAGGAAGCATTGTTTATGTCAACCCATATGTAGCATGATGGGTAACCCAGTGATGAACTAGACAACTTGTGCTCTTTGGAGTTCACAGTACACTTAATTTGATATGGGAGACCCTAAGCATAGTATTAAAGCATACTGCCTTTAATGCAAAGATCTGGGTTTGAATTCTGCCAGTTCTGCTTACAGCTGTGTGACTCTGAGCAAGTCACTTAACCTCTCTGTCTCCATTTCTACATCTGTCAGTTAGGGATAATAGTACCTACCTTATATAGGTATGATAATCATTAAATAAAATAATTTGTGTAGAGCACTTAGCAGATTGCCTAGAATACAGTAAGTACTCAGTAAAAGCAGTGAGTGTTAGCTGCTATTAATAAAAGGAATGTATCATTGTTGGCTTTGTGTGGCAGGTATACAGTTTACAATGGGATCCTTGCCACTTTATCATTTAATCGTTTGTATCTTCCCTGGTGAAAGATTTTGTATATGATTTATTAATGCATTCCACAAATGATCGCTGAGGCCTGACATGGAACAATTTTGAGTTCAAATTGTAGGACAAAACACATTTAAAGTCATGGAGTATTAGAGTCAGGAGGGACTTAAAAGGAAAAAAAAAATGTAGTGGTCAGGGTACAATGGATTGGCCCAAGGTCTCGCAGATAATTATTGAGGAAACTGGAAAATAGCCAAAAGACCTTCAGTCTATAACCTGGAGGGAGTCACTTAATCTTTCCATCTCAACTTTAGATTCCTTGTCTTGTAATTAGAAATTGCCCTGCCTTACCTATGTCAGGGACACTTGTGAGCATCAAAAACAAAAGGCATGAGAACGAGCCTCTGAAACGCCACAGTGCTGACGCCCACATTGTTTCTCTGATTTCAGTGCTCCCTTCTTTCACCAAGACACCCATGGACCTTACCATCCGCGCGGGGGCCATGGCGCGCTTGGAGTGCGCTGCCCTGGGACACCCGGCCCCGCAGATAGCCTGGCAGAAGGATGGGGGCACAGACTTCCCTGCCGCCAGGGAGAGGCGCATGCACGTTATGCCTGAGGATGACGTGTTCTTTATCGTGGATGTGAAGATAGAGGACATCGGGGTGTACAGCTGCACAGCCCAAAACAGCGCAGGAAGCATTTCTGCCAATGCGACTCTGACTGTCCTAGGTAAGTGGGTGTTTTCAGATTCCGTGCTATAAATTAATCGTAAAGGTACGAGCTCACCCAGAGACCCTCAGTGTCAGACCCTCGGTGTCAGAGCCGTGAGGGTGAGAGATGGCCCGAGGACACTGCCCTTTCCTGGGGACAACAAATGGCTTCTCAGACTCTTTGAAGTCAGGAGTGCTTCACTCCTTCCCGGCCGTGGCCAGTGAGACGAATCCTCTCTCTCTGTTCCCAGGAGCGGGAGATGCTTTCTCTGTATTGCAGGGTTCACCCGCCCCTGCTCTCCCCATCATGCCGTCTCCACCAGTGTCTCAACACTACAAAGAATGTTTGACATAATATATACATGAACAAATTGGGAAGGACCTAGTGTCTTTTCTCAGCTTACCCTACCATTCTGGAAATCAGAGTTTGTTTTTATCTTTTACCTAAACAAACACTTTTTTAAACATGTGGACATGTTAGTCATGTGTATATCTGTAAAGGAGTTAAAGTAACCTCTTAACACCACATAATAAAAGTAAATCATTTCCAGAATTTTAACATAGGCCTGGACACCTGGCACTAGAAAGTTTCTCTTTAAAAAATTAAATGTTCTGATTTATTTTTATACATCAACACACTCTTGTGCTCGAAATTGTTTTTATACATTTTCTGTTTCTGAAAAATGTCTGATGTATTTTGCTTTGCCCCTCTTCCACCGTTCCCCAACCTTGTCAAGAGGGGGAGGGAGTTTGAGGTTAAAAAATAGTAAGTGTTATCCTTACTTGGTGTTATGAGTAAATGACACCTGGACAATGAAATGAAATCCCACGTGTTGTGTATGTTTAGGTTTTAAAAGAAACATGGGTATTAGTTTGTGGGAGAATAAAATTTTACCTTCCACTTTGAATAAATTCAAGTGCTGGGTCTTATGGAAAACCTGATTTCATTGACAAGATTAAAGACATAACTTGTCATTTCAGAAACGCCATCATTTTTGCGGCCCCTGTTGGACCGAACTGTAACCAAGGGAGAAACAGCCGTCCTGCAGTGCATTGCGGGAGGGAGCCCTCCTCCCAGGCTGAACTGGACCAAGGATGACAGCCCTTTGGTGGTCACTGAAAGGCACTTTTTCGCAGCAGGCAATCAGCTGCTGATCATTGTGGACTCAGATGTCAGTGATGCTGGGAAATACACCTGTGAAATGTCTAACACGCTGGGCACTGAGAGAGGCCACGTGCGCCTCAGTGTGATCCCTACTCCGACCTGCGACTCCCCGCAGATGACTGCCTCATCCTTAGACGATGACGGGTGGGCCACTGTGGGCATCGTGATCATAGCCGTGGTTTGCTGTGTGGTGGGCACGTCGCTCGTGTGGGTGGTCATCATATACCACACAAGGCGGAGGAACGAAGATTGCAGCATTACCAACACAGGTGTGTAAACAGAAGCTTGGCACAGGATGTGTGTGTGTGCGCGCGCGCGATCCTGGGGTAATTCTCTTCCAGAATGTGTGTCTTGGAGTCTGAGGCCATGTCAGAAGGGTGACTCATTTGTTTCAAGCTGCAGAAATATGGTTAACTAAAAATAGCACCCTGGTCCAAAATACAGCCCATGTTTAAAGATTAATACTTTCTGTGAAAACCTCATCAGAATATCCTGTTGGCTGTGAGATCTGGTGGCCATCATAAGAGTTCAGTAGCCTAAATCCTTCAAAAGATGCTGATGGAGAACCAGGACCAGCCCCTTAGCTAGGAGGTTTATACTCTGCTGTAGGTTTTGGTTTTGTCATGTGCGTGCAGGAATCTAGGGAGGACACTAGTTATTAGGGAGAGGCCTGTATGCAAACTCCTGTGAGTAATACGTCAGGACTATTGCAGAAATCAAGCTTGGTTCCAGAGCTTAGATACTACCCCGTGAAAAGTCTTAAACCTTTCTTTTTAAACTTTTGTTGTTTTTGAAATCTGGGAGGGGCATCCCACAGGCGATAAGGTAGTAGATCCGCTCAGGCTTCCCAGAGCAGTCCTGACTTGCCTGCCTGCGTGCTGCTCAACCAGATGGTTTTGCAGGACTCAGTGATTCGAATGCACAGAAACCAAAGCAGTGCATACTGTTCATCGGGGAGGCCCAGGGCCACTTGTGATCCTTCTTGGCTAAGAGAGTGCTGCTGTTTGATTGTAGATGAGACCAACTTGCCAGCAGATATCCCTAGTTATTTGTCGTCTCAGGGAACGTTAGCTGACAGACAGGATGGGTACGTCTCCTCAGAAAGCGGAAGCCACCACCAGTTCGTCACTTCCTCAGGGGGCGGATTTTTCTTACCACAACACGACAGCAACGGTAAGTGTTTGAGGTGAACATCTTTGCTCTGGGCTCTCAGAGATGGTCGTTTTGAAATAACCTAATGGAAGATTCACATACGGATCTTAGGACATGGCCTAAGGTCACTAGTAAAGCTAAAATTAAATACATTTTCTTACATATTAGAACAATCTGTGTTTCTGACAATAAAAGGAGACAAGTAGGTTAAGTAAAATTTAATTCCTCCATTCAATGTAAGTATTTTCTTTACATTATAAATATTCTTTGGTGCCCTGAATGTTCTTCTTATTAAATGGCATTGGCTGGCTTCATGCATGGTCTTAAAAGTCAAATGATTTAAAAATCTTTTTATTAGAGAAATCTAATTCTGACTCTTTGCTTTTAAGAACTGTATGGTTTTGCCCTAGCAGGTTTGGCTCAGTGGATAGAGCGTCCGCCTGTGGACTGAAGGGTCCCAGGTTCGATTGTGGCCAAGGGCACATGCCTGGGTTTTGGGCTCGATCCCCAGTAGGGGACATGCAGGAGGCAGCCGATCAATGATTCTCTCTCATCATTGATGTTTCTATTTCTCTATCCCTCTCCCTTCCTCTCTGAAATCAATACAAATATATTTTTTAAAAAACAACTATGGTTTTAAGAAAAAAAGTGGTGGCAGAATAAGTAAGATCACAGCCTCAGTTCAAGAGCCACTTCTGACACTCCTGTGTCTCCTTGGACAGCTACAGTACTTCCTGTTAGGTTGTTGTGAAAATTAAATGAAATGGTAATGGAAAACTACTTGGCACATATTAAGGGCTCAACAAGTGGAAGCTATTGACATTATTTTCAAACATTTTGGCATCTTTTCCAGCAAGCGTTTATTGAGTGTCTGCTCTGTGGGGGATGCCACACTTGGGAAAGAAGAATATTTGTTTTCAGTATTACAGTTTAGTCAGTGGTGAGCAAAAATTCAACTGACAATGACAGAGGGCTTGGCAAGGCAGTAGTAGAAGGCACAGAGATAAAAATGGATGTTCTGGTTAGACTCATTTGGTTGCAAAGAGCAGAGGCCCAATTTTGTTCACGTGTAGCAGGGTTTACTGAAAGGATGTTCATGAAAGTCTACATGAAAGGCTAAAGGGGCAGAACTGGAGCATAGCAGTGCCTGGGTGCTGGGGCTGGAGGTCGATCTGCTCTCAGGGCCTTATAGAGGTCACCAGCAGTACCGAGTCACAGCCACCCTCTGACTGTCCAGTTCCCGCTTCCAGGCATGCGACTCATCACGGCACCTCCAACCCTCACCACATCTCTTGCCTCTCACCTGCTGTGTCTACTCCTAACTGGCATCCCGTTTCTGGGTTGTTTAGCTCAGATACTCACGATAGGATTTGGTATTGGCTGAGCCCATCTTTGCTCGGCACGAAGAGGTCATTGGTTAAGCGTCAGTCTGTGGTCCTGATCACTGTGGCTGTGGAGGAAGGGACAGTGCTGATGGCACCCTGTGGTTCAGGTCCCAGCACTTCGCTGCAGTACTCATACACAGACCAGTGTCTCTTGCCAACAGGTGCGGCCAGCAAACAGGTTAGCACCTCTGGTACAATGGTTAATCAAGTTCCTGTTAGTGAGATGTCACAAGTTTACCCAATCCATAGGCTTCGATGCATTTTTTTTTAAACCCTAAATTTCTGCAATTTTTTCCTTTATATGATGCTCTATCCAAAGTCTGTAAACGTGGAAAATGCCCAAAGTGGAGAGAGTACTGAATGGTACTTGAATAAAATGGGTTCAGTGACTAAGATTATCTATTTTAAAGGGACATGTCATATTGACAACAGCAGTGAAACCGACGTAGAAGCTGCCACAGATCCATTCTTGTGTCCCTTTCTGGGACCCCCAGGCCCTGTGTATGTGAAGGGGAATGTATATGGGCCGGATCCCTTTGAAGCCTATCACACAGGTATGTGGTCTTCCTACTTGAGTTCTGTTTCCTGCAAGGTTTCTACAGGCGCTCTCTCCC
Organism: Plecotus auritus; assembly: GCF_963455305.1. Classification (NCBI taxonomy): domain Eukaryota; kingdom Metazoa; phylum Chordata; class Mammalia; order Chiroptera; family Vespertilionidae; genus Plecotus; species Plecotus auritus. The sequence goes on from NC_137772.1 coordinate 167,835,577, forward strand.
TCTGATCCTCTTCTCTCCTTCTGTCCCAACATGAAAAAGGTTGCGGCCCGGACCCTCGGGCTGCTTTAATGGACCACTGTGAGCCCGGTTACAAAAAGAAAAAGGAGTGCTGCCCCTGTCCTCATCCTTCCGAAGAATCCTGTGAACAGAGTGGCAGTGACATAGGCTGGCCCTCCCACGTGAGGAAGTTAATCAACTCCACTTACTCTCCACATGAAGGACCCGGCCCGAAAAACGTGTGTCCAAACAAGTCCGCTTTAGATTTTAGTCCAAGTTCAGAGCCAGCGTCCGTTACTTCAAGTAATTCGTTCATGGGTAAGTTTACTCGGTTATGAGAGACCTTGACATGGGACTCCTAGTCCACGTTGCGTGTGGGAGAGCAATGAGAGAGAACTTCAGATGCTGAGTGAGGAAAAAATGTTTTTGATTTTTAATGATTCTGTTATGACAATTCTATTGGTTGGTTTACATATTTCTGAAAGCAGAGTCAGACATGGGGGATTTTACTTGATTATGTATTTAATCCATAACGAAGCCTTAGGAGCTTTCTGGGTAGCACTGTGTGGCATCCTCTAGAACACAAGAGTTTCAGGAGTGACTTAGGAGCGCAGTTTGTCGGCCTTGTGGAAAAAGTGGTTTTGGGCTACAGCAGCCTTTGGGGTGGAGTTGTGTGCACTGCATGATTGTGGTTTGGATGTCTGGTGGTTTATAACTAAACCTGCAGCCGAAGGGTAGATGGCGTCCTACCTGGCAACAATTACCTGCTCGTCAGCCAGGCTGGACTACCTTTGGCAGAGGAGACCAGCGGAGCCTTAAAGCCCCCAGTGGTGGTGGTCGACACTGCTGGCACCAAGATTCGTGTGCAGACGTCTTTCGTCTGGTGCCTGGAACCAGTGCGATGGAAGAACTGAGGTCATCTGTTCACTGAGTGGAGATGGGGGGAAGAAACCACAGCGTGTCTCGTTTGTTAAGCAATAGAATTTTAAAATATTTTACCCAGCTATTAAGACATTTTATATTTTGTCACAGTATAATTATTTATATTCCTTTTTGGAAAAAAATGAAAATAATATCTTTTATAAAACTCAGGCAAGAATTTGAGTCAATTGAATAATATTGTGCTACTAAAAAGGAAAGAACATGACATAAGGATTATTTTAAAAGATGCTTTATTCAGGCACAGTTTACTTGTATGTTACTATCTAAACTTGCCCTTTATGGAGACTGTGGGTTCTTAAGTCCTAAAGCGGGGTTTTGGAGAACTTATATTGGGGAACTTCATTGCTCAATGATGAATATTACTATAAGTTATAGAAGTGATAAGGAATAGACACATGTATTGAGTGGATATATATATATATATATATATATATATATATATATATACACACACACACACACACACACACATACATACACACACACACACATACATGAGGGATGTAAGTATCCTGTCATCTAACACTTCAAAGGGCCTGCCCAGGGATCTCGGGTATGCACCCCAAGTGGGATCTCTTTAAATCAGACTGGTCCTGAGAGACCTCTATACTGGAAATTCCACAAGGAATTCTGTAAGTTCAGTCTCCATAACGCAGATACACATACCCCCGAGTACCATAATGTGGACTTGTAGAAAATGTTTATTCATGTACATGGGGCAAGGTGCTCCATTTGAAGTGCTTTCTGATGACTTCATGTTAGCAAAAGGTGCCACACGCTCAAGGGGTTTCTTTCTTACAGGAACGTTTGGAAAGCCTCTGAGGAGACCTCACCTGGATGCCTTTTCAAGCTTTGGACAGCCGTCGGATTGTCAGCCAAGAGCCTTTCACTTGAAAGCTCATTCTTCCCCAGACTTGGACTCTGAGTCAGAGGAAGATGGGAAAGAAAGGACAGATTTTCAGCAAGAAAATCACACATGTACCTATAAACAGACCTTAGAAAACCACAGGACTCCAAATTTTCAGTCTTATGACTTGGACACATAGACTGAATGGGACCAAAGAGTTCCAATATACTACTACCTCAAGTGGACTTTTATTTAAAAGAGAGAGAATCCTATGTTTTTAAATGGAGTTATGAATTTTAAAAGGATTAAATGTCTTATTTATACAGATGGACCAAAATTACCAAAATTTATAAAAATTTTATACTGGGAGTAACTTTCATATAAGAATTTCTTTTTAAACTATTTTATAACTTTGTTTTATGCAACAACAAAAAAATCTTGTGTAAATTAAGGGAATAAATCCATGACTATTTTATGTATTTTTATAATGCCAGATTTCTTTTTATTGAAAATAAGTACTAAAGCAATTTAAATAATACCCGTCTTGTACTTTTTTTGAATAGAGGTCACTTCATTTTACTTTGCACATTACATTTAATAAAATGTATCATTTTGATCCCAAGTGCCATCTATATAATAGCATTTTTATTGTTTTTACACTGTGAAGGCTTAATTATTTCATATTATCATGTCTCAAATTGATGAAAATTATATGCAGCACATAAAAATATGAGCAAATTCAACCATTTTGCTTACCTCCTGGGGTTGTAATACAGACTCAAATCAGATTAGTGTATGTGAAAGCACATAGTAAGTGAGAAGGAGCTGCAAAGATTCAAGGTATGTTAATTTGCTTCTAACTCTTCAAACAAAAGATTTGTTATACTCTGGTGTAATATAGTACAACCACATTGCTTAAGTCACCGCCGGAGCCATGAGTCCTTAATTATAATAATGCCTTATGTGGTCTAATGCCTTTTGCTTTTCCAAATAGTTTCACATTCACTATCCCTTTGATTATAACAAGGGTGGTTTTTGCACATTTCTATAGTTAAAACAGCTAAAGTAGATGTGGATTTTCACCCACTGTTCCAGGTTATAATAGGATGCTGGTAGAATTCTTTGCTGTTCTTACCAATTTTCTTATAGAAAAAGCTATTCTAAGCTATCCTGCAACGTTCTTTAATAATTAAAATATTTTTCTAATTGATCATCATAGCTCTCTAGTTAAAAACTGAGTATCAGATTTGTTAAACACAAAATAATTTAAATATTTGTTTTCAACAGTAGTTAAGTGACATAGTTTGAAGCAATAGAATGAAATAAACTTACTTTAAGTTTAATAACATAGATAATGCCCTAACTGGTTTGGCTTAATGATAGAGCGTCAGCCTGCAGACTAAAAGGTCCCAGGTTCAATTCTGGTCAAGGCCACATGTCCAGGTTGCAGGCTCTATCCCCAATAGGGAGCATGCAGGAGGCAGCCAATCAGTGATTCTCTCTCATCATCATCATTGATGTTTCTCTCTCTTCTTCTCCCTAACTCTCTGAAATGAATAAAAATGTATTTTAAAAAAATAATGCAGATGATGAAGTTGGATTTTTCCCCCAGTAAATTCTTGTTCACATCTGTAATTAAAATAATCTTCTCTTGCCCAAGAAAAATTAAATTGGTATGGAAGGAGTTAACATAGCACATTCAGCTTTAAAATCGAACCAATTGAAAGTGTGACTGTATGTGTCTGTCAGTTCTTTGAAGTAAATTGAAAACAGCTCTTAGAAAAAGCAGATTCTCCTCTGAGGAGATGTTGGGTAAAGTTTTCCTGCTCAGTGAGTTCAGAGCTTTGTTGTTTGGGAGCCAGGAGCCTGGAACCCAGATCGCAGTAAGATTTTCCTTCTTTAATTTAGACACCGAGTCCAAGGCAGGAAGTTGATTCTCCCTTGGACCACAGTGACTAAAGTGCGAAGAAGTGATCTCAGATGCCTTGCCTTTATCGTATTGCCAAATTTTCAAATCTTATTGTTGATTTGTCTTCATTATTGCCAGATGTGATGCAAGCATCGCTAGGGACCTCTTCAATAACTATGAACTTATTTAAAGCATTTAACTTTTCCAGACTGAAGCACAGAGGGACATTCAAGTCATTAATGCCTGAAATTCAAAACTTAGATTCATTCTGCATCAATATGATTTTCCCTTTTACTCTGCTCATATGCTGAAATTATGGATTGCATATAATCTTAGCTGCTAGAGAAACAGGAGGAGCTCAATTTCTTTTGGACATTTGCAGGAAAAGAATGTAATTTTGAGACTTCATATTCAATTAACAGAATGAGTCTAGTAGGTATTAAGAAATCCTAAAATAACAGACTTAAGAAAAAACACGAATGTAAATATATATCAAATTACTTGCCTTATTTATGAGGAGGAATGTTTAAAATGTTTAATCTATGTTTTCTGATACAAGACCAATTCATGTACAACATATCCTAACAGATTTCACACAACTTGTATTTTTTGTTCACTATTGACACTAAGGATAAGATAGTTATTGTGTATAATTTTATCTGTTTTTTAAAGATATTGGGGGAAATATTCCTTAATTATGGCAGACAACATTTTCCAAAGATTAAATATCTGTAGAACTTTTACAATTTATTTTCACAGTGTTCCTACAGAGAGAAACTAACAATTATTTCTCAGAATAAAACCAATGGGACTATGGTTTAAAACTTGACTGGAAAGTGCTTTGATCTTTGTACACACTTGAGGGGTTTTAGTCCTTTTGATTTAGTGTGATAGGAAGTAATTCACAATCAATATTGCAGATGTGCTATGCTGGTATTTTTCTAAGAGAATGAGAACCAAATGTCATTGCAAAATGCCTGCCCTGTCCCTCCCACTCTTGGAATCAGCAGTAGTTGGACTTGTGTAATAAGATAATTAATTTTTATTTTTTTAAATAAATTCTTTTTTAAATTTTATTTTTAATTAAATTTATTGGGGTGACATTGGTTAATAGGATCATATAGGTTTCAAGTGTACATTTATATGATACATAATGTGTATATTGCATTGTGTGCCCACCACCCAAAGTCAAATCATCTTCCATCACCATGAATTTGGCCCTCTTTGCCCTGGTAACCACCACACTGTTGTCTGTGTCTGAGTTTCAGTTTTATATCCAACATACGAGTGAAATCATGGTTCTTAGCTTTTTCTGACTGACTTATTTTCACTTAGCATGATAGTCTCAAGGTCCATCCATGTTGTCACAAATAGCAGTATTTCATCTTTTGTGGCTGTAGTATTCCGTAGTATATATGTACTATACCTTCGTTATCCAGTTATCTATTGAAGGATACTTTGGTTGTTTCCATGTCTTGGCCACCATGAATAATACTGCAGTGAACAGGTGTGCATATGTTTTCAAATTCTCAGGAAGATACCCAGAAGAGGGATTGCTGGGTCATATGGTAACTCTATTCTTAATATTTTGAGGAACCTCCATACTATTTTTCATAGTGGCTGTACCAGTTTACATTCCCACCAGCAGTGAATGAGGGTTCCTTTTTCTCCACAACCTCTCCAACACTTGTTACTACTTGTCTCGTTGATAATAGCCATTCTAACAGGTGTGATTGCATTTCCCTAATAGTGAATTTGAGCATCTTTTCATATATCTGTTGGCCATTTGTATGTCTTCTTGGGAGAGGTGTCTGTTCAGGTCTTCGGCTCATTTTTTTTTTCCACTGGATTTTTTTGTTGAGTTTTACAAGTTCTTTGCATACTTCGGATATTAACTCCTTGTCAGAGCTGTTGTTAGCATACTAGTAATTTAGAAATACTTTTTTAAAACAGCATTTTATTAACACATTGAATAACACAATATCCTGCCAAAAAATTATTAGAATCTTTAAAGAGGGCTACAGTTTCTTCACACAATGAATAATTTCAGTATTCCAGAAATATCCAGTTACCAGAACTTACCTTTTCCATGAAGCATTTTAATGTATAATAAGGGTGTACTGAAACAATCTTGAGAGTTTTCAAGTTTGGCCTAAAATGGCTCAGAGGTACTCTAGTTAGTATTTTAACAGAGAGGAGGTCTGTCCACGTACATTTACTGAATTATTCCAATATTTTGGGCCATTTGTTTTTGTTTACTTTTTTTGAGAAGTTTGATTGTGGTGGGGTGTTTTCTAATACAGATGTTTGATTTCACTTGAGGTAGAAAATTTATGTTATAGATTGAAATGTGTACAATTTATCAAATACATTGTTACTTTTGCAAAAATTGTAAGTTCATTTCCCACTTTTACTTTTATTTCCTGTCAAGAATCTGAATTCTTTATCCTGAATTCAATATCCTCCCATATGATGATTTATAGCCATGAACACAAATTATAACCAACCTGGGCGGTGTAGCTCAGTTGGTTAAGTGATGTCCCATGCACCAAGAGGTCACTGGTTCGATTCCCGGTCAGGGCACATGCCTGGGTTGCAGGCTCAGTCCTGGTGGGGGCCTTGCAGGAGGCAGCAGATCAATGCTTCTCTCTCATTTACTTTCCTATCTCTCCCTCTTCCTTCCTCTCTCTCTAAAATCAATAAAACGTATTTTTAAAAGAAATGGTAACCAATATTCACATGTAGATTTTTATTAGATTTACATTTTTTAATTAAAGAATTTTTGAAAAATACATTTTAAAGGGTAAGGCAGAATAACTCAAGACCATTACAATTTTATTCTCGGATTTCTTCTACAATTATTTCCCCTTTTTCACATATCTTTGTTGAGATTCATGGTTGATTTGGGCTTTTAATATGTCCAACTTTTTTTCTTAAATTATATTTGAGCATAACACCTAATGCCTTCATGACATTATTGTCATTTTTTGTAATTATATGATATTTCTGCATATGGCTTTGACCTATCTACAGCTCAGAGTTGACATTTGGTAACAACACACTATCAGTTGTCAAACTTTATTTTATATACTTGATTGTATTTGTTGCATAGGTGACATGAATTGAGTAAAATGACCCTTGTCCTAATTATTATCAGTGGGATAGGAAACAGGTATGTAAATAAATACTTAACAATACAATGAGTTAAATGCTGTAACTTAGTAGGGCCCCTGTTCTGGAACTAATTTGGTGTCTAATTCTATCTGAGCTACCTAGAACTGTTGAATATACTTCACTCAGCATGTCCTAGAACAGTGGTCGGCAAACTCATTAGTCAACAGAGCGGCAGTTTGCCAACCACTGTGAACAAGCTGATTATCTGGTCTAGTTCTGGTACTCCCTTTGTTTAATTAGCAATTATCACCATTCCTGTTGATTTTGCACCTGGATTATCTCAAGGCTGTTCATGCTTTCCTCTTATCCCATTACACAGCCAAGTTCAGATCATTATCTGTCCCTTGTGTCTCTCTCAACCAACTCCTTGTTTCACAGTTGCTAGAATTGTTTTTCTAAAATGGATCTAAATCGGTCACCTTCCTGTTTAAAAACCCTCAACAGCTAAAGTTTAAGCCCTAGTTATAACATGTAAAATTTTCCACACATTGATTCCAGCCCACCCCTTGAACCATGCATGCCCCTTCCCCAGCCTCCCCGCCCCCGACTCCAAACTTTTTAACAGGATAATACAGTACCCCTGCCCAGCCCCTATGCACCTCTATGGCTTCATATGGACATATGTACAGCTCAGAGTTGAAATTTGTTAGCAACATACTGTTGGTTGTCATTGTGCATATTTTCTCATTTTTAGTTCAGCAAACATTTATTGAGTGGCTGCTGTGCTAGGTGCTGTCTTAGATGCTTAGGCTATACTACACTCTTAAAACAATGGTTCTTCCCCCAAGAAGCTCCTACAAATGACAAAATTATTTTCCTGAAATGCTCTTTCTCTTCTCTCATCTGGCAGAATCCACTCCTCTTTCAACACCAAACCTTTCCTTTTACTACAACTTTTCCCCATAGAATTTTATATGAATCATCGTGGGAAAAAAATCATAGGGAAGCTGTGTTGTTGTCTTGTTACTTGAGTCTGGTCCATAGGTTCGTTCATGTCATTTTTGAGTGTGGCTATGTCACATACAGTGTATATAACACACATACACCCATACATGCAGACATGTTTATATTTGCTAGGTGAAGATGGAAGCAGGAAATCAGAATGTCCTCCTCACCAGAAAAAGATCTAAATGAAGTGGGAAGTGACTGTGAAGGAGAAAGTGAAGATACCAACGTTCTAGGTTTTGTGATTTAGATGGATGGTAGCACCCATGAACTGAGACATAGAACATGATAAGTTTGGTGAGAGAAGATAATAAATTTTATTTTCTACAATTTGAGGACCTTATTAAAAAACCAAGTGGCAATTTCAATCAACTATTGGAGAGTATAACACACCGGAGAGTAAACCACACTCCTGACCAGGGGAGGTGAATCATTAGCCTGTGCATCCATCTAAGTCTTGAGAGGGTATGAGATAAAGAGAGTTGGTGAGTGAATAGATAAGAGAGCCTAAAGTGTAGGGGACAAAAGATGAAGTGGAATTAGCAATAAAGCCTAAAAAAAGGACCATCACATCTTGGCTGCATTATTATAATAGTCATGTAATTAATCTCTTTGCTTCCAACTTCACCCTCTTTAACAACATAGCCACTAGATGAACTTGTTAACATCAAAGTCTTTCCTTGGATAAAAACCCCTCAGTACCCAGACCTGCTCCATTGAGAAAAGGCCCATGTTCTTGCAATCGCCTCTAAGGCCCTAGGATCTGACCCCTGTGTGACCTCTCCTGTATCATCTCCTACTCATCCCCCAATGGGGCCCTCCCCCAAGCCACATGCTCCTGCTTCAACTTCTACTCTGTGTGGAGTGCTCTGCCCCTGGATGTCAACATTGCTGGATCCTTCCCTTTTTTTCAGGACATAGCTCAAATGATTGAATCTTCTGTGGCCACCCCATATAAAATTGCAGTCCGCACCCCTGATAACACTAAGCACATTTTTTTTTTTGCTTTATTTTTCTTTTTAGCATTTGTCATGGTGTAACATACCATATATTCAGCTCATTTATTTTGCTTATTGTCTGTCATCCTCATTTATTGTTTATCCTTTTATTTCCTGCAACTGGAACAATGCTTGACATATAAGTGCTCAGTGTGTGATTGCTCAATGAATGAATAAATATTTAGGCAATTAGTACATTTTCAATCTCTTTTTCGCTCTTTATTTTTCTTTTGCCTTTCTGAAAATTCTTTTTCAGGCTTTAATGCCAATTTCAGCTGTGAAGGTAGTGAGGATTATAATTGTGTATTTTGACTTTGAAGTCAAAAGGGTTTGCTGATGGATTAGATGTAGGGTATGGAGATCAAGGAACACTGTATTCCAGGTCTGCTGTGGCCCGGAGCTCTGTGCCCCAGGCACACTGTGCCCCAGGCCTGGCATTGCCACTAGGACCTCCACTGACTAGCCAGTTCTCTGGGGGCAGTAGGAAGAAGCCACCAATTCTCTAGAGATCCTCTCAGCTATGGTTGTCCCATAGCCAGAGGCCCAAATAAACCAAAGGCACTCCTTTCTTTCATCATATTGTTCTGTTTCCACACTCACACCATGCCTATCTCCTATCATGCCCTGTCCCTTGTCCTACACCTCTTACAGAAGCTTCTAGACAACAGGAACAATGCAACTGGAACAATGCTTGACATATAAAAAGTGCTCAGGGCATAATTATTCTGTTGCAAAACTCTTATACCAACAGAGGCCAGACACATTCCCTAAGTGTGTGAACTGGGCCAAATACAATACATTAGGGAATGACAGGGACGGGTGTCCGTCAAAGATGCCAACAGCTAAAATCAGGTTGGCCAAGACACTCTGGGAGCTCCATTGTTTGGGAGCTCTTGGATAAACCATGAATGCATCCAAGAACCAGTGTTGTAGTGAATGGGTGTCTTGAGCATTCCCACCATGATCCCCTTTTGCTGATTTCTTCAGGTTTCCTCAATGCAGACCTAACCTCAGACCAGGTGTTTCTACAATGAATAATTTAGATTTATGTTTCTAATCCAGGAGGAGTGGAATCTAAGTGTAAAAGAGAGCTATTAAATCTAACTACTCTATTTTGTAAATGAAGGCTGTCAGAGGAAAACATTTTGAAGGTGTCTCTCGGTTTCTTTACTCACCCCCCTCCCCAGGGGAAAATGAATCCGACCTTTTGGGCCAGGTGTTTTTTACAGTTAAGTAACAGCATGGCAGAGGGAGGGTAAGCTCACTCAACTTTTCACAAAGTAAAGTTTATACTGGCTTTGTTAATATATGTAATTTTAAAGATGCTGCATAACAATAAAGCAAAAAGACAACCATGGTGTCTTGTGTTCAATTCTGTTTGGAAATCTCTCATGTCCACAGGAAACTCAGCAACTGGATAGTCTAAAGTGGTCCCAGGCTCACCCCCTCCCTCACTCCACTTCGTTCTTACAGATGCTAATATAAATCAATTAGGGGTTGACACAGCAATTGGCAGCCTGACAAATGTTCCATAATAATGCAGCTCAAGAGAATGTGGAATTTCTGAGGTGATGGTTATAACGCTTTCAATATAGCTGTAAATTCCATGCCATGTCAGCACACGTGGAAAGTTGAGTCATAAATAAAATGTTTCCCCAATTCCTAAAAAGCTCCCTAGGTGATTGACCAAAGAAAGTTGTGATTTAACTCAACCACTTAAACTTTCGGGGAGTAAAAACCAGACCTTCATCAAATTCAGACCAAAAAAGGGGGAGGAAGGGGAGAATGTGGAGAGAACAGAGGGGAGAAAGGGAAAGAACGCTGGCAGCCAGGTATTAAAATGAGCAAGGGCTGCTCCAGCTGAAGCAATTAGAGTGCTCATTATTTGGGAAATAGTAAAAGAAAAGACCATGGCTAGACATGTGCTCAGTTCCATGGGAGTAATTAAAGGAGGCACACCACTTCTCCCCCTCCCTGGACCACAGCATGTCATGCGTGCGGTGACTTAACTTTTCCACTGTAGTTTAATGGCTAATGATGGAAGCATTTGTGATTAATGTGGTTCTAGCCACATAATGTGGTTCTCAGACCCCTCTTCCACTTGGAGAAGCCTCATGGACTTAAGCCAATTACCTTATTGAGGGAGGGATGAAGGGAGAACTATAGTTCTCATGGGTTTTCTTTGGGAATCTCTCCAAGGGTAGGTACTTCTTCTTTTAGTATTCTCCGTAACTTTGAGCATTAATTTCAAGGACATGGTAGACATACCAATGCTACAGTGAAGAATGAATAAAATCAAAGGGTCACTCTCAAAGATGCATTCTTTCAGGATACACAAGATAAGTGGGGCCGTATTAGAAAGTTTAGTTGAAGACCTAAAATTTGAAAGCACTCCAAGTCTGACTTTTTAAAAAATGGAGTCTCATTACTCTGTCAATTTTATTCTTAATTCTCTATAGTTTTAGATGTCATTATGTCCAAGTATATCTGGATTATTTATTGGATTCATAGAGATATAAGTATCGAAACATATTACTATCTGAATTGCTGTTAATGCATACTTTTTTTTCAGAGAGATAGCTAAGTAGCGTGAAAGAACGCTTGTTGCCAAGATAGTAATTGGTTTTATTTTTATGTCTTCCATTTCACATTTTATCTAGCTTCTCTGCCAAGTTAAGAATATCTATGTATGTGTACAGATGTGTGTTTGTGTAATTCTGAGTAGGCTCTTAGGATAATTCTACTAAAGATTCTAAGCATCATAAGTATATCATTAAATTCCTCTCTGATGTAATAGCTATGAAGATATTACAGAGAAACCAAAGATAATATCTATTATCTGTGAAATGAATACTTTTCATATTTGTGAATCATAGCTACGCTTACTTCTCTGTTCCTGGGACTAATTTTTTTTTAATATATATTTTATTGATATTTTACAGAGAGGAAGGGAGAGGGATAGAGAGCTAGAAACATCGATGAGAGAGAAACATCGATCAGCTGCCTCCTGCACACCTCCCACTGGGGATGTGCCCGCAACCAAGGTACATGCCCTTGACCGGAATCGAACCCGGGACCCTTCAGTCCGCAGGCCGACGCTCTATCCACTGAGCCAAACCGGTTTCGGCTCCTGGGACTAATTTTGACTTTCATTGGGAACATCAGTAATTCCCAGTGTTGCTAAATTTCACAATATTTATAAATGTATTTACTCTTGACTTTCACGTCAATTACCTTAATTCATCAAGTATTTTTATCAGAAAAGACCAAGCCCCTACTTAATCAAAACTAATTAAGCAGTTAAGAATAATTATTTATTTTAATATATTTTTGTTAATGTAATGTATTTTCATCTTTCTATTATAGATATTATTTATATAGCCCCATGAAATATAAGAACTGAAGGGCAAATCTTCCAACTAGCTATTTCTACAAACTCTTTTCCTACCCTCTGCTCATCATGGACTACACTCAGTAATATTTACATTCAACTGTGCTATACTTTTCATAGACTCCAGGTGTTAACACATACTCTATTTCCTTTTCCAGACAATAAGTCTCCTGTCCATCCCATGAACTCCAGTTCATTCTTAAGGTCTCAGCTTCAAGGTCGCTTTCCCTTGCAGATTCCCTAGACAAAGTGGGTGCTCCCAGGCTCCATGGTCTTTTTATGCCTCCCATTCTCCCAGATCCGTGGTTGGCAAACTGCGGCTCCCGAGCCACATGCGGCTCGCAAGCCGCGGTTTGCCACTCTGTTGACTAATGAGTTTGCCGACCACTGTCCAGATAATCATTTTAACCTCCTCTGTCCACAAGTATCCCAAACCTTCTCATTACCTGTTCTCACTCAGCTAATTTTATTGAGAAAATAGAAGCAAACAAAAGAGAAACTTCACAAAGTCCATCAGTACCCACCTATCTGCATCCATGCCCAAAGAATTTGCCATCTCTCTTGTTCTTTTCCTCCTCTGCTGTGCATACACACCTCTTGCCTCCCACCCCAGGTCTTCCTGAAGGGAGGCAACTTTGACAGATGAGAGGTATGAACTGCTGGAACAAGTTCTGGACTGTTTGGTAGCTTACCAATTTCTCAGATATGGCATCTCCGAAGACATCCTACCAGACTGGACAATCAGTTTGTCACAAAATGATGGTCAGATCGTTAATATTCTCTTTTTGATTCTCATCCCTTCCCATCACACTCCCTCTATCCTCATTTCTGCTTCCTTATAATTTCACCCTCCCAATCAAATATGAAACTTTAACATATTGAATTGTGTTAACACATAGGACCTTGTTTATCTAGGCAATCACCGTAAGACATTTTTTGTTGTGTACTACATCCTCCCTTGCCTAGTCAAGGCCACTGATCCAGTAATTTCCTCTCTCTTACATTATCGAATTTTATCTCTATTCTGGATTTTTTTAAAAATAAGGATACAGGTCAGTGTTATTTCTCTCATATTAAGAATTAAAACCTGAATGCCATCTGGACGCCATTTCTTTCTTCATTTGCTCTGATTTTCTCCTTGTTTTTTTTATTCTTGTTTTATTTTACAAACCACAAAACTCTTGGAACAGTTGTATCTAGTTCCTCACCTTCTATCCTTTCATGAACCCCCCCACTTCAGGCTTCTGTACTCACCTTTTCACTAAATTGCTTTTGTGGTGGTCACCTAAGATGTATGTTTCCAAGTCTGATGGTTACTCCTCAATATCTCTGCCCTACCTACCAACAGCATTTGACAGTGATCAATTCTGCTTCTTAAACATTTTCTTCTGTTGGCCCCCCAGGACATTTTCTTTCTATCCCCGGACTGTGTCTTCTCATTTTCCTTTGGTGGTTCCACCTCATACTCCAGTCTCTTAACTGTGAAGTCCTTGAACCTCTTCTCATCTCTATCTATACCCAGTCTTGATGAATATTGTTTTATCCCATGACTTTACATACCATCTAAATACTGATGATTCTCATGTCTATATCCTCAGCCCATTCTCTTCCCTGAACTTCTTCTATTCCTCTGCCTCATTGACATCTCAATTTAGATTTCTGTTAGGAATCTTGAACTTTACATGTCAAGCACTGAGCTCCTGACCTCCCCTTTCAAAAGCTGCTCCTCCCATTGGCCTTCCCATTTTACTTGATGGCATTGTCATTCTTCCCTTGCTCATGTGTAACAAAAATAATAATAGTCACTTTTATTTTTTTAAAGGACTTATTTTTTTCAAAATATATTTTATTGATTTTTTACAGAGAGGAAGGAAGAGGGATAGAGAGTTAGAAACATCAATCAGCTGCCTCCTGCACACACCCTACTGGGGATGTGCCCGCAACCAAGGTACATGCCCTTGACTAGAATCAAACCTGGGACCCTTCCACTGAGCCAAACTGGTTAGGGAAATAGTCACTTTTAAATTCTGTCTTTCTGTGATACCCTATTTTCAATCCATGAGCAAATTCTGTTGATTGCTTTAAAAATATATTCAGAATCCAGTAACTTCCACATTATCAATTGCCACCAATCTGTTTGAAGCTACCTTCATCTTCACCTTAATTAACGCAGTATACTCATAATTGGTATCCCGGCTTTTGTATCCTTCAATCTATTCTCAAGAACACTACCAGGGTGATCCTGTTATACAGATCATGCCCCTGCTGCGCTCAAAACAGTGTAGTGAATTCAGAGTAAAAGACAAAGGCATTTGTCTGGAAGGCCATACAGGATCCAAATTATCCTGACATATCTGACACCATAGCCTACTATATTCTCTTCCCGCTCACTACCTCCAACCCCATGGACAACCTATAGCTCCTGGAAAGCATCAGCCATGTTCTCACCTCAAAACTTCTGTTGCTGGGCCCTCTGCTTCTGATGAACTCTCCTTGCTCTTCCTTTGCCTCTTCTGAAATGACCTTAACCTAAATGTTCACATGACTCCCACTCCTTTTACTCCATCAGGTCTTCAGTCAAATGTTTTTCCTCCCTCTGGCAGGTTCCCTTTACCCTCTAATTTCAATTGCTTAACATTCCCCTACCTGTGTTATGATTTTCTTACAAGTTCTCACCATCTAATCTACCTTATAGTTTATTTATTTTATTTTCTCTCTCCTTTCACTAGGATGTAAACCCTATAAAGGCACGGATCAGTAGGTTCATGACTATATCCTCAGTGTGTGTGGTAGCACCTTGCACACAGGAGATATTCACTCAGTGAATATCTGCCCTTCCCTCATCACAGCCTCTGTCTGACTCTACAGTAAGTATTCGTTAAATGTCTCTCTCACACCTGGGTGACAGTTTGCGAACTGGGTCAGAGTCTATTTTTTTCTACAGCATTCACAAGGCCTAGCAGAGCACTGGTGCAGAATCAGATGCTCAATAAATATGTCAGAAAACTGAATGCAATTTTTCTATTATCCACATGAGTTACTAATTTAGATGCATTTAGATGACTGATTTGCTAAATTTAAATGATGTCAATGGGATAGTCAAAAACTTGGCTTTTGAAAGCTCAGGACATTCATAGTTTCTGCCTTGGTTTTAAGAAACATTCAATCTTGTTAGTTACAAACACATTAGCAATATCTGGGTGGCAGTCATCACTTAGATGGGATGCACTCCTAGAGATAAAGGCCCCATTTACCATGTTAGAATTTGAATCGTATGGATATTTAAAACCAACTTCCCCTAAATACCTATGCAATGTTTCTCCAGCTCCCACTTCTTCTTTGTCCCTTAAAGAAAACAACAATTACTGTCTATATATATAAAAAGTCAGTGTCTGTGACGACTATGACGACCAAACAACCGGTCACTATGACGCCCACTTTGGCTAGCGAACCACCCGGCCCCTCCCCTCTACTAGTCTGCCCCTGATCGAACTCTCTCATCCCAATCAAGAGCAGGGTGCACAGAGCCTGGACCCTTCCTGGCAGCCCCGAGTCCCTGGGGTTGAGAATTCTGATGGTCCTGCCCAGAGAGTAGAGGCACCTGATGAGCAGGGACAGGGACCACAGGCCTCCAGGGAGCACCACAGAGTTGGCAAGGAGAGGAGAGGGCCTGCGGAGGGGTAGGAGGTGAAGCCAGTGGACATCAGCCCAGAATCCAGCCCTTCCCCCCAGAGGCAGCGGGCCCTCAACCAAGAACCCCAGCCAGAATTGGAAGAGCCTGCAGGAGGCTTCAGGAAGCTCTACGGAGAGCTGTGTGTTGAGAAGAGAGACTTCATGAGGCTCTGACCGAGACCGTGCTGCGGCTGGTGCAGCTCAAGGTGGAGCTGAAGTGTGCCATGCAAAGGCAGGAGCGCTTTGCAGAGAGGCCGGCCCTCCTGGAGCTGGAGAGATTTGAGCACAGGGCCCTGGAGTGCAAGGCTGCTGAGCTGGAAGAGGAGCTAAAGGGCCTGCCCAACCTCCGGGCTGACAACCCAGCACCTCAAGGACGAGAACACGGCTATGATCCATGTCATCAGCAAACTGTCCAAGTGACCCCGGAGGACTTGCCCCTGCACCCGCATTTATACAGCTGCTTCTGCCACATGCACCCCTTCCCCTGTGTGAACATGAGTGACAGGGCTGCCAGGGAGTCTCTGAGAAGCCATAACCTCCCCTGGGGACCTCCAGGCTGGGAGGGGAGGACAGAGCCCCCAGGAGCCAAGGGGGCCATCTGAGGCCAGGATGGAGACGGGAGGCTGAGCCAGGTAGGGGGACCAGGAAGGAAACGAGGACCAGGAAGAGCCAGGACCAGTAGCCAGGACCAGAGTGGCCACCTGGAGGTCCCCTCTCATGTGTGCTGCCACCAGTAACCTCTCCTGCCCCTGAGCAGGGATCCGAGAATGTGCCAAGCATCCTGCCGGCCTGGGCGGGTGGGCCTGTATATAGGGTCCATGTGCATTAGGGAGGGACATCTTCTATTTTTTGCTGCCCCCTCCCTGACACTGTCCAGGGCAGGGGGAGAAGGTATTTTTGAGACATAGCACAGGCACCACAAATAAAAGTCATGAAGTTGCCAAAAAAAAAAAAATAAAATAAATAGCGGGGCCACCAGCCAAATGCTCCCTCCTTTCCCCCCAGGCCAGCCCCACCCCCAATCAGCCTGCCCCACCACCATAGGCCCGCAGCCCTTCCCCCCAGCAGCCCGCCCCTGATCACACCCCCCCACCCCAATAGGGGGCCGGGCTGGGTGGCCAATCTCCTGCAGACCCTCCCCCTGGCTGGCCACACCCCCAATGGACCCCCACCACCCTGATTGGGCTGCAGCCCCTCCCCCTGGCCAGTCCTGCCCCTGATTACCCCCCACCCCAATAGGGGGTGGCCAGCTAGCCAATCTCCTGCAACCCCTCCCCCTGCCTGGCCCCACCCCAAATTGGCCCCCAACCCCAATCAAGGGCGGGCTGTTGGCCAATTGCCTGTGGCCCCTTCCCCCAGTCAGCTGGCCCTGATTGCCCTGATCGGGGTGGGCTGGCCAGCCAACCTCCCACCATCTCTTCCTCCCGACAGGCCCAGCCCTGATCAGCCCCAATTGGGGCTGGGCCAGCTGGACCCCACATGTGCACCAATTCGTGCATTGAGCCTCTAGTTCTTATTATAAAAGTAATGACACTAAGCATTAGAGATAATAGTTAGGAAACTAAAGAAAATTCAAATCATCTATTATCTCTCTTTTCCATGTAAACCTGTGTTATCACTGTAATCTGATCACACTTTTATACCTTATTTTCCAGGTAAAACACAATATATACAAATACATATAGCATTAAATATAATATGTATGTATATTTATAACACATATGTCCTACAGGCATACTTTAAAAGAATAAACTAGACTTATTATGGTGATCATTTCACAATTTGTACAAATATCGAATCACTATGTTGTACACATAAAACTAATATAATGTTATGTCAATTATCCTATATAATAAGAGGTAATATGAAAATTGACCATCACTCCAACACACAAGATGGCTGCCCCCATGTGGTCAAAGATGGCCACCCCCATGTGGGCACAAGATGGCTGGCAAGGGAGGGCAATTGTGAGCGATCAGGCCAGCAGCGGAGGGCAGTTGGGAGGGACCAGACCTGCAAGGGAGGGCAGTTGGGGGGGACCAGGCCTGCAGGGGAGGGCAGTTAGGGGTGACTGGGCCGGCAGAAGAGGGCAGTTGGGAGTGACCAGGCCTGCAGGGGAGGGCAGTTGGGGGTGACCAGGCCTGCAGGGGAGGGCAGTTGGGGCAGTCAGGCTGGTAAGGGAGAGCAGTTAGGGGTGACCAGGCTTGAAGGGGAGGGCAGTTAGGGGTGACCAGGCTGGCAGGGGAGGGCAGTTAGAGGCAATCGGGCTAGCAGGGGAGCAGTTAGGTGTTGATCAGGCTGGCAGGGGAGTGGTTAGGGGGTGATCAGGCTGGCAGGCAGAAGTGGTTAGGGGCAATCAGGCAGGCAGGCCGGTGAGCAGTTGGGAGCCAGCAGTCCTGGATTGTGAGAGGGATGTCTGACTGCCAGTGGGATCGGGCCTAAACGGGCAGTCGGACATCCCTTGAGGGGTCCCAGATTGGAGAGGGTGCAGGCTGGGCTGAGGGACATCCCCCCCTCCCCCCGTGCACGAATTTCGTGTACTGGGCCTCTAGTACCTCAATAAAAATATATGTAAATGATAATTTATCTAACTATTTTCATATTTTTGGACATTTAAATTACTTAATTTTTCCCTAATAAAAATAACATGTTTATAAATGTTACTTATTTGCTCAGAACAAATATCTAGAAGAGGAACTATTAAATCAAAGGATAGGTACATTGTAAAGCTTGATGTATATTGTTCTTTTGAAAGACTCCATCAACTCACACTCAACTAGCAGGGTATCTGAAAAACTAGTCCCACAGTCCTTATCAGAAGTATTATGTCTATACATTTTTGACAATCTGAGAAGTGAAAGATGGATTATCATTATTTTAATTTATGTAAAACTTATTTAGTACTTGTTGTATGCCAAGCAATTTTTAGAGCACATAAATTAAATAATTGATCCCCACAATATATCTACAAAGTAGGCATTATGAGGTATCCTATTTATGCCATCATATTACAGGCAAGGAAAATGAGGCTCAGAGAAGTTTAAAGTCCTTTTATCTAAGCTAAAATATTAAACTAAATAATTTACCCTAGGTTAAAAACTATTTTAGCTTGTCACCAAGCCTGAGTTTGAACATACACAGTGCAGTTTTGAGTCTCATTAATTAATCCCCATGAGAGTGAGGTTGAATTATTTATGTTTATTGCTTCTTTTTCTTGCTTTTGTAAATTTACTATTCAAGACATTTTCCTATTGTTTTTTTATTCACCTTTTATTGATATGTAAGAAATATTTATCTAATCGCTATAGAAATTTGTGATACAGTTCAAAAATGTTTCTCAGGTGAGTTATTTGTCTTAATTCTGTATTTAGTACATTGGCTTAAAGACTTTTTATATTTTGTACAATCAAATTACTTGCTTCCTTCATGTCTTTTGCTTTGCTGTAATATTTAATGCATCTTCATACCAGAGGTATAGAAATAGCCATCTATATTTTCTTCCAGTTCTTTCTCTTTTTTGGGGTCACCTTTTGCTGCCATTTATTTTGTGTGAGGAAGGGACTTAAACTTTTTTTCAGATGATTTAACAATTTTCCATGAGCATTTACTAAATCATCCATTTCTTTTCTATTGATAACACAATGCTTTCTTTATCATATACTAAATATTCTTTAATCTACTCAGATCTTATGTCTAGGTCTTTTTAACCTCCCTTAATTTTGGAAGGACATATTTCAAAATTCCATTTTATGGGTTCTATTGTGTTGTGATATGAAAAGAACATGTGTTTGGGACTTACTAGATATATAATTCTAGCCAAGCAATTACTTTGGTCCTCTTTCTTTTGTAAAACAAAGAAAAAGCATATTTGCTCAACCTATAGCTAAGGTTATTATGCAGCAAAACAAATTGTAATGAAACATTTAATTACTCAAAAATCACTATGCAGATGTTTTTCAGCTGCCATGATCTATGATAAGCATTGGATCACCGTTTTAAAACATTCATGATAGGAAACAATTTCCTTACTTAAATGAACTTGAATAAAGGATACATTATTTTGTAAATTCACATTTTTTTATTGTTCTATTTCTAAACCAAGTCAGTATTTTAATCCTTTGCAAGGGAGAAAGTCTTTTGCCCAAAGACTTTTGATAGCCAGTCCTCTTGTTCCTTCTCTTCAATAATAAATGTTTTCTTTAAAAAGTCAGTGAAGTATCTTTCTTCTAAATATGAAAGCAGATGTAGACATTTTCCCCAGACATAGATATTGATGCCAGAATGTCATTACCAGCCCTGAGAGATGTCTATGCAGACTCTCTGTCCCAGTGAGCTGAGCCCTCAGGGTCTTACCCATGTGCATGATTCAGAGGCCCAGAGGTTTGTTCACATTTCTGCAACACACTGTTTATGGGGAGCAGAGGTAAAGATCCCTCATTCTCCAATGAGTCCCAGTCACCTGATAAGAAAGATGAAAAATATCCTGGAGATAGTCTCACCTTAATCAGAGAGCCTAACATTGCACCACATCTTGGGTTTTGACATATCTTTCCTGGTTGTGCAAAGATTCTTTGGAAGAGCCATCCAACCCACATGCCTGCTGATCCTTCAGCCAGATGCAAATTCTTCCTTATCAGAGAACCCATCTCACCTGAAACCTCTGCTACAAAGGTAAGTATATGCTGTCCTAGATTAGAGGTATTGGTGTTCTAGGTCTCTCTTTTCCCTGAGTGAGCTCTTGGACACAGTTTTGTTACCTAGCCCAGTGCCTATCACAGTTACCCAATATATGTGATTTGGTTGAAATAAAAGTCAGTGTTTGGGGGAAGTTATTAAAAACCATAGGAAAACAACCCCCCCCCCCAAGTACAAAAAGGAAGATAAATATTTTGTCACCCTATGGTTTGGCTTGTAGAATCTATTAGAGAAAAATGTACTTATTTATTACTCAAGGTTTTCCAGAGTCATGCCCCAAACCATCTTCTGGGGGTTGCCTCTAATTAGTCTACCACAACTGCTACGTCCTCTTCAACAAAGCCTCATGAACAGAAGTTGTAGGGCCTAACACTGACTCTGTGCAGCCACCCTTTCTCTCCTCCAGGCATCAAAGTTTGCCTGTTCTTAAAATTTATTTTTTCTGAGAAATCATATATTATTCCTTATACAGCTGTCCACATCCATAGCTATTACACTCTTCATTACTCATTTGAACCTAATTTACTGAATGGTATTTTTTTTTTTTTGCTTTTTTGCTTTTTACATGTTTCTATTCTGTCTGTATAGCTGGACCATTAATTATTTGAGGGAGCATACCAAGTCTGGGCCTTTTAAAATCATCTTTTAAAACTATCTCAGTGCTTCAGTTAATACTAAATAAAATTTACTTAATTAAATTACCTTTCTAGCACAAGTCATATGTCTTAGAATCTTGATAGGCAACTTTAAAACTTTCTCTGGACCCTGCCCTTCACTTTATCATTCATTTCTCCTTTCTCTTCTTTTTGTTACAGCCCTGGTACCCAGGGGATGCTCAACAAGTGCTAATGGTCATGATCTTTTCAATCAGCAATTCGTAAAGTGGATGATTATGGTCTATAAAAGACAAGGGAGACACTATTTCCTATCTATGCTAATAAAAGACTTGACTTATGAAGACAGTATCAACAAACAGTGAATGGCAAAACTAAACTCCTTAGCTCTTCCACAGCACATAGTGTCCAGATCCAAGAGGAAGAGTGACACCTGTTGTTCCGGAGATGCTCATTGATTCCTGCCTGTGTCAGCAATAAGAGCCATAAATAATAGCATCTCCAATGCAAAGTGGTACTTGCCAGCCCTTTGTAGCAATGGAGATCTGATACCAGCAGCATTTGGTTTGTGAAGTTTATTTGCGGTTCACACATTTGTCAGCAACCGTATTTTAATCCATGCTTAAACAGCACATCATTAAAGATGGAAAAAGATGGATAAAAATACAACTAAGGCATGTTTTTTAAATTACTAAGGAAAACTATGAATTATGAAGGAGTAATTCTAATAAGAGTACCTGGTGGAATATGACTTCTTTGGGTAAAATTATACCTCTGTAAATTTAAAAAAAATGAAAGTTTTACGTTTTGTGGCACATTTTACATTCTGAATAGCAATGTATGAGAGTCTCAGTTGCTCCACAACCTCACTAGTATTTCATAGAACCAGTCTTAATAATTTTAGACATTCTGATAGGTGTGTAGTGACATTTCATTAAAGTTTTAATTTGCATATCTCCAATAATGAGTGATGTTGATAATCTTTTCACATGCCTATTTGCTGATCACATATTTTCTTTACCAGCACTGAGAGATGTCTCATTCTCCAATGAGTCTCAGGTAGGGTGGCAGTCACAGGGGGAACCTGTAAGTGTGTTACTTTATTTAGGAAAAAGAGAGTCATTGAAGATGAAATTATATTAAGGATTTTGAGATAAGGAGATTATGCTTGATTATTTGAATGGGCCTTAAGTCCTTAAGTCTGTATATATAAATGACTCATAGAGGTGAAGCCAAACATAGGGAAGTATTGTGATCATAGAGATAGGGATTGGAGTGATGTGGCCACAAGACTACGTATTAAGGAACTATTGGCCCGGTGCACAAAATTTGTACACGGGGGTTGGGGGTGGGGGAGGGGAGGGAGGTGTCCCTCAGCCCGGTCTGCACCCTCTCGCAATACGGGACTGCTGGCTCCCAACCGCTCACCTGCCTGCCTGCCTGATCGCCCCTAACCATTCTACTTGCCAGCCTGCTCGCCCCCAACTGCCCACCTGCCAGCCTGCTCACCCCCAACTGTCCCCCCACTGGCCTGATTGTCCCCAATTGCACCCCCCCGCTGGCCTGCTTGCCCCCAACTGCCCCCCCCGCCAGCATGCTTGCCCGAAACTTCCCCTCCCACTGGCCTGATCATGCCCAACTTCCCCCCACTGCCAGCCTGCTCACCCCCAACTGCCCCCCCTGCTGGCCTGCTCGTCCCCTACTGCCCCCCCCCCCCCCGCCAGCCTGCTTGGCCCCAACCGACACCCCCGTGCTGGCCTGCTCATCCCCAACTTCCCCCACCACCGGCTTGATCACCCCCACTGCCCTCCCCTCCTGGCCCGATCGCCCCTAACCACCTCTGCCTTGGCCCTGCCACTATGGCTTTGTCTGGGCAGCGGCCACGGAGCTGGCTGGGGCGACCAAGGAAGCCAAGCCTCCTGCCCACTGTCCGGCTGGTGCCACCATCTTTGTCACATCAATTTGCATATTTTCTCCTAATTGGCTGTGGATGCCGCCATCTTTATTGCAAAGTGACAGTTAATTTGCATATTACTCTTTTATTAGATAGTATGCTGACAACTAGAAGATACAAGAGATAAAAAATGGTTTCTCCCCTAGAGCTTCTAGAGGAAGTCCTGCTGACATCTGATTTCAGACTTCGGCCTCTGGAACTGCGAGAGAATGATTTCTGTTGTTTTAAGTAACCTGGTTTATTGTAATTTGTTAAGGCAGCCACGGGAAACTAATACATCCTTCAACTATATTTTTCCCTTTCAAAATTGTTTTGGCCATTCGTTGTGCTTTATATATCCTTATAAATTTTAGAAATAGCTTGTTAATGGCTACAAAATAAAAGGTGGCAGGAACTTTGATTGGGATTGAATTGACTCTATATCTCAATTTAAGGATAATTAGCATTTTAACAATATTGAGTCTTTCAATCCAAATCTATGGTATATATGCCTATTTTTTTGGTTTTCATTAAGTTCTCCCAGGAATGTTTCTGTATGTTTTAGAGTATAGGGCTTGCATATTTTTAATCAATGTATCCCATAGGTATTTTATATTTTTTATTACATTGAAAATGGTCTTATGTTTTAAATATTCAATTTATGATTGTTCATTGTTATCAAAGAGAAATATAATGGACTTTGTATATTGATCTTTTATCATACAACTTTGCTAAACTAGCTTATTAGTTACAGGAGATTTGTCTGGATTACAAAGCATTTCCTACATAGGCAATAATGACATCTGCAAATAAAGACAATTTACTTCTTCCTTTCCAAGATGAGAAAGATGCCTTTGATTTCTTTTTATTGCTTTATTACACTATTGCGACCTCCAGTATACGCTGAGTAGTACTATTGAAAGAAGACATCCTTACACTGTTCTGATCTTAGGGAGGAATAATTCAGTCTTACATCATTAAATATGTTTGCTATAAGTTTTTCATAGGTGCCTTTTATCAGATTAAAGAAGTTTCTTTTCATTCTATATTTTCAGAGAATTTTTAAAAAATCAGGAATGAATGCTGAATTAGTCAAATTATATTTTTCAAAAAATTTGTCTATTTTATCTAAGTTGTTGAATTTATTACCATAAGGTTTTTTTAAATTATATTCCCTTATTATTTCTTAAATAACTCAGAACCTATAGTGATATCAGCTTTCTCATTCCTACCATTGTTAATTTTTGCCTTTTCACTTTTGTTATGATGATTTCATCTAGTGGTTTTTCAATTTTATTGAGCTTCTCAAAAATTAATTTAGATTTCATTAATTTTCTCTATTCTTTCTATTTTATTGAATTCAACTCTGCCTTTACTATTTCATTTATTTGACTTACTTTGCATTTTGTTCTTTTTTAAGGCAGAATAATATTCTGCTGTAGATGAATACTACTTTTTCTTTATTCATTCATCTGTTGATGGACATTTAGATTGTTCCCATGTCTTGGCTATCCTATCTAATAAAGAGGGAATATGCTAATTGACCCTCATGCCGTCGCAAAATGGTGACTCCCACAGCCAATAAGGAGGGAATATGCTAATTGATGCCACGCCCTCAAAGATGGCGGTGCCCACAGCCACAAGATGGTGGTGCCCAGTCCCCTTAGCCCCATCAGGGTGGCAGGCACAGCAAGGCTGGGCCCACCCAGGTGGGCCCAGCCACTCCACGTGCCTGCCTCCGGAGTCCCTCAGTCTCCTAAGCCCCCCAGCTGCTCAGGGCTGGCCCTAAGCACAGGCAAGCCTCGGATGGCAGCTGCCCAGCTGCCCAGGGCTGCCCGAGGCTCAGGTAACCAGGGCCGGTCAAGGCTTGCGCTGCTGGCAGTGGCAGCAGCAGAAGTATGATGGGTCATGACCTTCCCCTGATTGCTGGGTTGCCTCCTGCCCCTGAGGGCTCCCGTACTGTGAGAGGGGCAGGCTGGGCTGAGGGACCGCCCCTCCAGTGCATGAATTTGTTGTAAATAATACCTCAATGAACTTGGAAGGGGGGGGTGCAGAAATCTCTTTGAGATAGTAATTTCAATTCCTTCAGATATATACATAGAAATGGAATTGTTGGATCATTGAATCATATTGTAGGTTTATTATTAATTTTTTGAGGAACAACCATACTGTTTTCCATTGTGGCTGCACTAATTTACATTCCCACCAATAGTTCACAAGGGTTCTCTTTCTCCACTTTCTCACCAACACTTGTTATCTTTTGTCTTTTTGATGATAGCTATTCTAACAGGTGTGAGGTGATATCTCATTGTGGCTTTGATTTGCATTTCCCTAATGATTAGTAATGTTGAGCATCTTTTCATGTATCTGTTGACATATCATGTATATGTCTTTTTTGAAAAAATGTCTATTCAGGTCTCTGCCCCTTTTAAAATCATTATTTGGTTGTATTTGTTTGCTATTTGCTATTGAGTTATATGGGTTCCTATTGGTCTTAGAGAAGTTGAGTTACTTGGAGATGAAAAGGCCTTGTCTCCTTTGATGTTCCAAATAAATAGGTGTTATTTAACCATTGTTATTATTTTTTAATTAGAATAAGAGGATTGAGTGGAAACTCTATTAATTAGTAACTAAATTCTCCCTCTTAACACTGACTGATCCAGACATTTTACAGACATGATTATGAAAAAATATTGCTCATTAAAACAATTCTTATTTATTTAAATTATCATCAGTGATTTCTTTCTTTTTGTTGATTTTGAATGTCTTGTGAATATTGCAGGGTGTCTCCCTAGCCAGGCAGAACAGACTTTATAGGATGGCTGTCACTTAAGAGCATGTATCCTTGGACACCTAACTTACTCTAAAAACCTCAGTTTCTTTTTCTGAAAGATAATGGTATTAATATAATATGATATAACTATATTGAGACTAAGTGTAAATGAATTTATGTATTTAATCCCTAGTAGAGATTAAGATAGTTATACCAAAACTGCTGTTCTTTTACTGCCATAATTAGAGTGAGGAATAGAAAAATTTAGAATTTAAGTGGAATGATGAAAAAAAAGAGAAAATATTTTCATGTAAAAACATATTTCTTTAACCAGCATTTACCATGTGCTTCAAAACCCTCTCTTAAAAGTGTTTCAGAGTCTTTATCCTCTTGAAGCAAAATGAAGCTTTATAAAAGATTAAACAGACAAAATACAGCAATAGAAATAACAAGATACAAAATTTTCTGTGTGTTTGGAGAATTTCACCTTTGTTTTATGATTTCTACACCCTGTAGCATTTTGGCCGTAATGAAATTAAAAGTGCTTTTGGACTATCATGATTACATACATACTAGGAGAGGATTTGCTGGCAAGATTTTATTATG
This sequence comes from Plecotus auritus, assembly GCF_963455305.1. NCBI lineage: Eukaryota > Metazoa > Chordata > Mammalia > Chiroptera > Vespertilionidae > Plecotus > Plecotus auritus. The sequence continues at coordinate 167,862,073 of NC_137772.1, forward strand.
AAATGGGGTTGCACAGTAAAACTACTTGATTCAACTACAAATGGGAAAATAGCTTCAATTAGTTCTCTGAGGAACCTTGATTTATGTAGATTAGGTGGTGAATCGAAGGATTTTGAGGTACTGGATTTACTAAATTCAATTTAAGGTACTGCTTTGGGATAGTGCATAAAACGCTTCACTCAGTAAGTATTTATTAGTAAGACAAAAATAAAAAATAGTCACTTATGCTTTTAGAAACCAAGATTTTATACCATTACCTGGAGAAAAACATATTTAAGACCCATATATACATAATATGAATTGAAATCTGTAACTGCGTTAAAAATTTATAAAACTAGAAAAGCTGGTACATTTGATGTTTGCATTTAAGTGCCATATCTTTTTTATTTAATCCTCAATAAAGAAAGCAACTTAGACATGTTAAAGAGTCCAGACATGCATGCTTCTTTAACTTCTAAAGCAAGAGTTTTCCTCCATGTCACTAATGTTCTAGAAGCTTTCAGCAGACAAAGGGACCTATATGAAAAAGAGAGAGACATGATGCTCAAATTGTGAGGAGCATTTGATTCAGGGAAATGCCCTCCCCTCCTTAAAAGGTGGAGATTTAAATAGGGCAGCACAATTCTCATAGTACTCACCTTTGCTGCTGCAGTGCAAAAGTAGTGTATACAACACATAAACAAGTGGTCATGGCCGTGCTTCAAGAAAACTATAAAAACAGTACAGATTTGCAAAGGAACATAGATTGTTGAATCCTGCCTTAGAGCAGTTGGCATTTACTTCTGACAGTGTCTGGAACACCTGAGAAATCTGTTTGGGTACAAACATTTCTCTTTTGTTCCTTTGCTCCAGGGTCATGCCCAAGAATTTAGAGATTTTCTGTGAGTCCTGAGCTTCCTGCTCAACCTTGTTTTCCTGCCTTTTTTTTTTTTTTTTTTTTTCACTGAAGGGAGGCACTCATTTGCCCATTGTTCTTTCCCAAGACTTCTGTAAGAAAATATACCTGAGAGTTCTTTTAAGGAAAGAGTTGCTGCTCAAAAGATTCTCTTTTACTCTGTCTATCATTCCAGCAATTAGATTCTTTTGAATTACCAATAAAACACCATTTTTGAAGTTGAGTCATATCATTAATGACAGCTTGACACATATCAACTTAATTTGGTTGATTTTTTTCTCCTCAAACTCCAATAAGAGCTATGTGGTGTCACAGGAATAAAGAGTAGTGAGAGATACCGTGTGGGTTTCTGGTTCAAGATTGTGAACTGAGCATAAATGTTTATCTCCTCTCTTCCTCTCCCATCCTGATACTATATTAAAGTTAAAATAATGGAATAAAAATATTATAAATTCTCAACAATGAAGAGAATGAAGAGACTCTTCAACAGACAAAGACATGAACAAATTTCTGGAGAGCAGATAAAAAGATGTTTACTAATGAAGCAAAGTAGAGGAAGCTAGAATTACCTCAACATGTGAAATGAAAAAAGGGCTAGAGGCAAGGAGGATGCCTGTGTGTTCAACACATCCTTGGAGAGGCTTTGCAGTTAGACACAGTTAGGTGGTGAGTATAATGAAGCCCAGGAGCAATGAGAAGAAGGGAACATAATAAAGATACACACAGAAGCTTGACTTTTACTAATTCCATTTAATCACCTCTGTGTTCATAATGACTAAGCACATAATGACTAGGCAAAATATTGGAGGATTCATCTCCAAGAGAAGCTAGATTGTTCACCATAAAACAGAACTTTTTCATAAAGTTCTTCCTATGCACACAAAGTTTTATCTCTTTATTCATTCATTTATTCATCCTCCATTCATCTCAACAAATTGAGTGTTTAATAGATAGTGGAGTGAAAACAAAGTGTCTGTCTTCATGTAATTTACAATATTAAAAGGCTTACCATACGTGTGAGGAAAAACTGTCATGAAAAAGAAGGACCAACATTTTTTCATAAACTTGAATAAAATGTAGTCTGACTTGCTTCTCTCCTCAGGGTATCTCAAAGTGTGGAATCAAGATGTTGGCCAGGAAGAGGAGAAACCAAGATGGCGGCATAGGTAAGCACCTAAACTGCTGCCTCGCACAACAATTTCAAAACTACAACTAAAAGACAGAACGGACACCATCCAGAACCACAGGAAAGCTAGCTGAGTGAAAATTCTACAACTAGAAGGAAAGAGAAAAGCTCACAGAGAATTGGAGGTACGGCAAAGGGTCTTTGTGCACGCAGAGAGGAAGGGCGGCTGAGAGCCTGGCTGACTTTCTCTGGCGGAAGGGGGAAGGAAGCCCCCGACCGCACTGAACCCCAGTTCTGACTGCACTGAACCCCAGTCCCGGGCGAAACCCCGTGGACCCAGGCTCATACAGGGGGAGTCTGGACTGTCAGGTAGAGAGAAAGGCACCTGGAGACTCGGAGACCCGGGGGAGACCCAGGGGAGCCCCGGCCGGCAGGGGTCTGGAGGCGCGTGCGCCAGTGTGCACAAAGGCTGCAGAGGTTGCCACAGGCTTTCCCTAGTGGAAGGGAGTCAGAAGCTCCTGACTGCACTGAGCCCCAGTTCTGACTGCACTGAACCCCAGTTCCAGGCGAGCCCCTGGGGACCCATGCTCTTGTGGGGGGAATCTGGACTCTCAGGCGGAGACTCCGGAGCCGGGGAAGGCAGAGGTCTGGAGGAGCGCGTGCGCAAGGGCAAGGCTGACTAGAAGCCAAGACTGTCTGCTTCGCCCTGAGACTCCACCCCATCCAAGCTGAGCACAGAGGCTATTGCAATTTGGCAAGTCTAATCCTATAAGGCTGTCTCCAGCACCGAACTTCTCCCAGCGTAGACACAGCTGATCCTTACAGCCAACTGGCCTGGAGGTCAATTCCTCCCAGTGATACCAACAACAATCAAGACTTAACTACAACAAGACTGTACACACAGTCCACAAAGGGGTGCACCAAGAGTGTCCACCTCAGGTTAACTGGGGAGGCTGACCCACTGGGCCATATAGGAAACCTAGCACACAAATCTACCCTACCAACTCAGGGAAGCAATGAAAATGCGGCGACAAAGAAACAGATCACAAACGAAAGAAATGGAGGAAAACAAACGACTGGATATAGAATTCAAAACCACGGTTTTAAGGCTTTTCAAGAATATCCTAGAAAAGGCCAATAAATATAACGAGACCCTCGAAGATATGAAAAAGGACCAACTAGAAATTAAACATACACTGACTGAAATAAAAAATATTATACAGAGACCCAACAACAGACTAGAGGAACACAAGAATCAAGTCAAAGAATTGAAATACAAAGAAGCAAAAAACACTCAACCGAAAAAGCAAAAAGAAAAAAAAATCCAAAAAGTTGAAGATAGTGTAAGACTCTGGGACAACTTCAAGCGTACCAACATCAGAATTATGGGGGTGCCAGAAGAAGAGAGAGAGCAAGATACTGAAAACCTATTTGAAGAAATAATGACTGAAAACTTCCCCCACCTGGTGAAAGAAATAGACTTACAAGTCCAGGAAGCCCACAGAACCCCAAACAAAAGGAATCCAAAGAGGACCACACCAAGACACATCATAATTAAAATGCCAAGAGCAAAAGACAAAGAGAGAATCTTAAAAGCAGCAAGAGAAAAACAGTTAATTACCTACAAGGGAGCACCCATACGATTGTCAGCTGATTTCTCAACAGAAACTATGCAGGCCAGATGGGAGTGGCAAGAAATTTTCAAAGTGATGAATAGCAAGAACCTACAACCAAGATTACTCTACCCAGCAAAGCTATCATTCAGAATTGAAGGGCAGATAAAGAGCTTCACAGATAAGAAAAAGCTAAAGGAGTTCATCACCACCAAACCAGTATTATATGAAATGCTGAAAGGTATTCTTAAAGAAGAGGAAGAAGAAAAAAGTAAAGATAAAAATTATGATCAACAAATACATATCTATCAACAAGTGAACCTAAAAATCAAGTGAATTAAAAACCTGAGGAACAGAATAATCTGGTGAATATAATAGAATTAGGGGCATAGAAAGGGAGTGGACTGATAATTCTCAGGGGGAAAGGGGTATGGGGGGGGTTCATGAAGAGACTGGACAAAAATCATACACCTATGGATGAGGACAGTGGCGGGGAGGTAATGGCAGAAGTTGGGGTGGGAACCGGGTGGAGGGGAGCTATGGGGGGAAAAAGGAGAAACAATTGTAATAATCTGAATAAAGATTTATTTAAAAAAAAAAAGATGTTGGCCAGTTTGAGTTTTCATCTGGAAGCTTTCATGAAAAAATATTCTTCCAAGTTCACTTTTGTTTGCAGCTTTCAGTTTTTTGTAGTTGTAAGACTGAGGTCCATCATCATTTCCTTGCTAGCTCTCAGCTGGGGCCACTCCCATTATCTAGAGACCACCTGCCTTCTTACTAAGTGACACCTCCATCTTTAAGCTAACAATGTCATATTGAATTATTTTTGCACTTCCAATCTCTGTCTTCCTTTTCTGTGACCAGGAAGAACAAACAAACAAACAAACAAACAAAAAACAACCTCCATGTTTTTAAAGAGCTCATAATTAATCCAAGTCCTTGATAATCTTCATATCTTAAGGTCAACTGTGCCATAAACATGATGTAGTTAATGAGTAAAACCCATCATATACAGACCCTGGGATTATATAGGACATGTAGGTCAGGGTGGTGGAAAATCTTGGGAGGCATCTTACAATTCTGCCTACACTAAACCTTTCACACAAAATTTTAAAATACCAAGGTGATTAAAAGATTCCAGAGTAGAAAATGCTTATCTCCTACAATGGAATTAGAAACAGACAAGTATCAGAATTATTATCAGCAACAATAATTTTTAGGAGATAATAACAAACCCTTTCAAATTTCTAAGGGAATTTATTCTTTTCAATTCAGTATTATATTCCTAGCCATTTTATCACTCCAGTATATAGGCAGAATAAAGAGATTTTCAGATAGGTAAAGAGTCATAGAACTTATTTCCCATGTGCTTTTTTTTAAGGGTTAAAGGAGATAGAAAATCAAGAAAGATGATGACACTAGATTCAGTATACAAAATAACAGTGAAGGGAACATCCAAGAATGGCAGGTCTAGATAATTGCAGTCGAGATGAAGAAGAAGAAGAAAGGCTTTAATAGAAACCTCAATTTCTTCCACCCTAAATGACCATAGTAGAACCTACTTCATAATATTACAAAGACTAAAGTCAATATTTTTAAAGTGTTTAAAACAGTGTTTTAACATTTATGAACACTTCATAAGTGTCTGTGAAATAGGTTTGGAGGTAACTATCAGAAAAACTAAAAAGAGAAAAGGCTCAGCAGAGATGGGTCAAGTTTTTTGCTTATTATTTGAGTTCTTTCTATTCCATATAATTTTTCTAAATGTGGTACTGGTCAACAATACCAAATATTTCAGAAATATTAAATAAGAGATGTCTAAGATATATCCATGCATTCAGTAGTAAAGAGGTCGTTGATAATTTTTAGCTATCACAGTTTCAGAAAAATGATGGCAATTCAAAAAAGAGAATTTGATGAGTTTAAGAGTAATAGAAGGTGATAAGTAGTGTAAATAATTATTTTTAAAAGTTTGACATTGGAAAGAGGAACAAAACAGGATGGTGACAAGAGAAGGAAGTAAGTTGAAAGACATGTTTGTTTATGTTGTGTGTGTGTGTTTTTTAATTCTCTCACGTCAGCCAAAATAAAATTAATAAAAAAATATTTTTATTGATCTCTACTACATAAGCTAAGTAAAGATGAAGTGTCTTCCATGCAAGCACAGCTTTGAGTCAGGGTCTGCAGTACAGTCCTAGAGTTCTGAGCCATTACCTGCTGAGAATACAGGTAAGCAAGACCCGTGGAGAAGAAGGCCACTCTGGCTGCCCTCCTTGTTCCTGCCCTTCTCTGGCTCCATTTCACCCCAGCACATGAGGAACTGTAGCCTCACAAAGATATGCAGAGCAGTTGTCTGGAGAACAAGGATGAGCTCAAGTCCCTCTTTTACACCAAGTAGTAGCCAAATGTTGACACCTGGAAATGTTCCTTGGAGGAGAATCCTGGTGAAAACTGAGTGACGGATTGAGATTGGGCTCAGTTTGTCTTTCTGTTCATTTTGAAGCTGGTAGGAGTTTTCCATATATTTTCAGTGATTTGGCAACATCAGATTGAACCAGCACTTCATCACAACGTTATTCATCCAAAGTGTGGACTGATGTTGGTGCAGGAACCATTTGTTACTAGTCTGCGATGATCATTAAAGTTAAGCATTTATTTGTATAGCATTTTGACATAGTATCTTTATATCTTTTGAACCTAATCCTAAAATATTTGAGTCTGTACGTTATGTCTGCTTTTTTAAAAAATTCATTTTCCTGGTAAGTCCATTTTTTTGCATTAACCAATGCATCATCATAAAAGTGACAAATTGGATTTTTTTTAAAGTTCTTCACACTGGATAAGTTAGAGGGCCTTCTATAGGAGCTCTGAGTGGCTTTGAGAAGACTTGGGTTCTAGCCCCTTGCCCACCAGCCAGGAAGACATTTAACTTCTCTAAGACTTCATGTCTTCAGCTTTCACATCAGCTCGGAGTGCTGCTGTGGGGGTGAAACAGAATAAGGGATTGCAAATTGATTGGTTCCCAATAAAGAAGGCACAATCCCAGGTGGACCAGGCTGTTCTGTGCATGATTAAAGAAAGAATGTCTTCAGTTTTATGGGAAATAGTACGTCATAAAAATGTTTTGTGTCTTAAGTTATTTTAGGATTCTCTGGCAAAATATCTCACTCGGATGTTTGTGTTGAGCTGTCCAGTGACAGGTTTCTTTTTAGCATGATTAGTGAGCAGGTAACTCTTCTCAGCTTTTGTCTCCCTTTGCATTGTCTTGCTGCCCTTTGGCAGTTCCTTGTCTCACTAATTCAGTGGATAATGAATGAAATATGGTTGGCAATCCCTATACTGTTGAATTATAATGTCATTAATCTTTCACATTTCTTCCACAGATTCTGCTGATCTTATGCAAAGGGAATGGATCTGGCTTACCTTCAGAGATTCATCATATGACCTCAGGGAATGCAATGCCTTTAAGATCTCTTTTCTGTTTTATTTTTATCTAACTATGCATTTTAGTAGCTGATTGAGATGGGATCCATGCTGGAGAGGATTACAGAATTTGTATCCAATTAGCAAGGGCCACTTTATTCTCTGTAGATATAGATACATTTTTTTTTTTTAATTTTCAACTCTAAGTTTGCATGCATTCATTCTTTCTTAACTCTTTTTGGACTTTGTGTTCAGGATAGAAATTGCCCTTTTTAAGAAGCTTTATCCAGCTGGGTGGAAATCTATAATATCCTGGCAGTAAAATCACCCCAGAGGGATAATTTTGTACAACCATTTCAATCTTTATACCAATTAACTTGGTATGATCTATCTCGCCATGTCACACAAAACAGGCTTCTAGGCCATCGCCTCACTAGCTCTCAGAGAAAGCCATCAGACTTATTTGGCCCTACTCAGATTTAAGATTACATATCTTTTTTTTTTTTTTTCAGAGCTTTATGGTTTCTAATAACAACAAAAGGTACTGAAACAAACCTATTTTCGAGACTGCCTTTCAATCAACATGTGACACACTTTCTGCCTTGTCTTCACCAGAAATAAATTGTACTTTAAATCCCTGCTCTCCTTAAATATGTCACATATATGCAATATGGTATCATCTCTAAAGTGGAAATTCTTGAGATGGCATTGTTAGGAAGGCTTAAAAAAAGTATTTTGCAAGCCCATAACATCATTCTAGAACAGGTTTTATTGCCTTAGAAGATACTGGCATCCTCCTGAGATTAAGAAATTGTTATAATTGCTATGTGAAAGTGCAGGCAGAGAGATAGTTTTTGCTGATAAACTTTAAGGAGCTTTAGAAAAGAAAGACAGAATAGCTTTAACTATATAATCTCCTTTCTGCACTCCTAATTGCCCAAATCCTATTCCTCCACACCCTTGCACTTCATTCCTCCTACTCACGGCTGCAGTTTGCCTCAGCTCTGTGTGACCTAACTTTAATAATATCCATGCAATTGAGTCACTTGGAGACATCTGCTACATCTACAAGGGAACAAGCACCATAAATAGAACTGAATTTACTGTTTTGGGATGCCATGGGGTTTTGTGTGTTAAGTTCTAGGAACAAAAGAAACACGAATTGTGGCTACAATTTATGCCACGCCATATATTCCCTACTCTACACTTAAAGCTTAATTAACTGCTTTTTTCACTTAGACTCACTGGCAGCATTTACCTCTTTTAAATAGCTGCTCCAGTTCCCTCCCCTTCCCCTAGTTTTCTTTAGCGCTCTCTAAAGGGTACTATTCTTCTTATGCGACAGATGGACATAACTTCATAAGAAAGTGATTTAGTCATTAACATACGTGCACGCAGACTGTTCTTGCTAAGAAAACACCTTAGGTAAGAAACCAAATCTCATAAGTTGAAACGGAAAAATACTTTCAGATAAAATGGTTTCCATTAAAATTACTTGGGAGGGGCAAGGATATAGAAGCAGAAGGCAGGTCATAGAACAAAGATTTTTCGTTATGACCTTTCTGAGTCTGGAGGGGTGGCTGGTGGTGGCAGAGGGAGGCAGATCAGTCAGGGATGTGATGTGGAAGGAAGGCAGTGGCGAGGAATTCTGGAGGTACCGGCTACCACAGATGGAGCACTTATTTCTCTCCTGGCTGCTTCTGCTTGAAAACCTATCAATGTCGACTTGCCATATTGATCTGGCATGTCTTATGTCCATTAATTCCTCCTGCTCCAGGTCAAACTTTCTCTCTTCCCTCTTTGAAAGGAAGTAGATAGTATCCTCCATGCTGTGAAAGACATAATTAACCTTATTGGCATAAACAAAAATATTTTCATTTGAGTAGACCAATTTCTATGTTTCTATAAACCCATTCTGAGTTGTTAAGTATTTATTGAGTGGCTACTAGGTGCCACAAACTGAATTAGGTGCTAGAGAATGCTCCAGGCTCCATTTCAGAAAGCTTACAGTCTATTGTGAGAAACTTAGACATTAAATGAGAAATAAATTACAACTTAAAATGTGAATTACAATCACAGCAATAAATAAACGCACCTTATAGTAAATCGCATGCTGGGCAGAGTGTTTTCTTTTGAAGCACTTCTCTTGCATAATATGTTTTTCCTGTTAAGAGTAAAGTTTTCAGTTTTGCAGGTAATGGAGTTAAAGCACAAAAGGTTAGGTGATTTCCCAAAGTCTCACTGTGCGTGCTCATTGTTCTCCGTCCTTAAGGCATGTACATTTATTATCACTTTACATAGTTATTTGTTGATGTTAAATTAAATAATTAATCCCTACTTCCTACTTTGTAATACATAGTGGAATTCCATTTCTCATAATTCAGATTTACCACGATGTGGATATGATGTTTTGAAATAATTTTTAAAGGTAAGTTTTTACCAGAACATTTCAAAAATATAAAATCACAGGAGGTTGTGAGTAGCACAACACAATGAAGAATATAGGAAAGCAGAAGAGAGTTCATTATGGTGATAGGTAATTAAGCAATGAAGGTGATGGGACAAAAGGGGAGGTTTTCTAATTGGAGCGGTGGAACTTGGAAGACACACAGCTAAGAGATGAGTTAGTCTATAAGGGGCCCTTTAAAGTGCCTCCTAATTAGACCTCTTTCGCTTGTGCTCACAGTTTCTCATTCTTTACGTTACTTTGTCCTCACAGTGACCTGCAGGGGTGGTCAGGGCAAGTGTGGCCCTGTTGGCTTCACGGGGAAGTTTAAGTCTTGTCTAATGTTCCCCAACTAATACGGAGCCATGCTGAGACTCGGACTCGGGTGTTCTGGGTTCAAGTCTGCTCTGAGTCTACTCCATGGCAACACCTTCCCTTCACCTGCATGGCTGGATGTGTTTGACGGCTCTAAGGGGGTCTCCATGCTCAATAGTGGGATCAAGTTCATAGCTATCAAGACCTCCCTACTTTTAAAGGGAATTTCAGGTGTTTTGCAAAAGTAATTCAAGTCAAATGAAGAATATTTAGAAAAATATTCCAGAGAAACAACAAAAATCACTCATTATTCCATTAGTTAAATATAACTACTTTTAAGATTTACATATATATCCTTTCAGTCTTTTTTCCTGCATCTTATTTTTTTGACAAAAAGGAATTCTATTAAAAAAAGGTTATATAATACTTCTACTTTGCAAACTTCAGTTTAAAATTAGCAATATATATTTTGTACATTCCCCCTATTAATATTTCTCTTCACTGTCATTTTAAGGCTATAATATTTCTTTTGTAGGAAGTACACTAATTAATATGTTTACTTATTTAGCCAACTCCATTTGTTAGGTGCCAATCTTTTCCTTTTTCTGCCAATATGTACATGGTGGCAGTGGTTTGCTTATATATTTCTTTAGAAAGAAAGCCCTGGTTTGTAATGTTTGCCAAATTTCATGGTGTAAGTACTTTCATCATGGCCAGTGACAAGTCTCCAACTCTGTAACTGGCTTGCAAACTTCCTAAATATTTAACAACTAGTGGCCCGGTGCACGGTGTGGGGGAGGGAGAGGGCTGTCCCTCAGCCCAGCCTGCATGCTCTCCAATCTGGGACCCCTCAGGGGATGTCTGACTGCCGGTTTAGGCCCGATCCCTCTCACAATCTGGGCCTGCTGGCTCCTAACTGCTCACCTGCTTGCCTGCCTGCCTGATTGCCCCTAACCACTCTGCCTGCTGGCCTGCTGACCCCCAACAGCCCCCCCTGCCGGCCTGATCACCCCCAACTTCCCCCCCCCCGCCAACCTGCTCACCCCCAACTGTTCCCCCCCTGCCAGCCTGCTTGCCCCCAACTGCCCCCCCCACTGGACTAATCACCCCCAACTGACCGCCCCTCCTGGCCTGATCACCCCTAACTGCCTCTGCCTCAGCCCCACCACCATGGTTTTGTCCGAAAGGATGTCCGGAAGGTCTCCCGGTCTAATTAGCATATTACCCTTTTATTAGTATAGATAGGTTGCAAGCTCTTAAGTGCTGGCTCCAGCTCACCTCTGCCTGGCTAGGATGAATACTTTTAGTTAAACCTTTTTAATATCTTTTATTTCTTTGTTTTTGGTTTCATAAAGAGAAAGACAAATTAAAAGTTTTTAATGATAAATATTAAAATGATGGAAGTAAGCTTATTTCATTACTAATAAAGATTCATTATCACTTATGATTATTGATATTTATATATTTTAGTCACTTTTTCTTAACCAAATATTATGCAGTCTTTTTCTCTCTGTCTCTGTTTCTCTGTCTCTCTTGTTTATGGTTAAAAATCTAAGGAATCTGGGACAATCATTGAATATATATACTCTTTATGGGTTACCTGAATTTGTGAATTTAAAACTCATTCTCAGGGCTAGATTCAGAGTTGTAACAGATGGATATGGATTGTGGTGCTTGCTCTACCAATAACAGATTGCTAAATTTAGGCTATTTTATTAACTTCTCTGAGGCCCTTTCCTCATCTGCAACACGGAAACCATGGCTTGATTTCACAGGGTTATCCTGAAGGTGTTGTTTAAGACTTAAAGACTCTTGGTGGTGGGACACAGCTTGATGACACTGGCTAGGTGGAAAGCGCCACTCCTGCTAATCTGGCCCCTGGGTGATTAGGGCTGATTGATGCACAGTGGCCTGGCGTAAGGGAGCTTAAGGGGAGTGGTTGAGGTGTGGACTTAATCAGCTGCTCAGGAAGGGGAACTGACTGACCTCTAGCCAGGACCTCAAAACTGGGTCATGACAGGCACTGAGCACACACACACACACACACACACACACACACACACACACACATAAATGTGAAGCTCTGGCAGGATACCTAGCCCAAAGCCTATTTTTCTTCCTCCTTCACTCTCATTTAAAGGCCCTCAGAGGACAGGAAAATAAACATGATCAACAGAAGCTGTAACAGAGTATTTTTTAACTTTGTGTGGTGCCATCTGTAAATTGAATGCTGGGGTAACAGTGGTTCTTAACATTCTAGAGTCAGAGGCTCACTGAGAATCCTTTGGAAGCTCTCAATCACCTTGCTTGAAATGTGTCAGACTAATACACGGAAAATTTGGCCATTTATTTTGCTGCTTTGGCACGTACACTTCACCGGAGCATTCATTTTGGTATTAGGCAGCTCACATAGCACTCTGCCTTCATTTTCTACTGGAACAGTTTGGTCGAAGGAGATGGCAGTAACAGCGTGTTAGTTACTGCAGGGCATTGAAACAGAAAGCTACGGAGTTAGCATGGCTAAAATTATCCACCGAACAATCCAGGTCTGTAATGAGCTCCTCCTGGTCAAACTTAGCGTGGTCTTTCTTTAATGCTCACTAAAAGTGAGACTTTTTCCTCTGGTTCAATTAAGGCCCTTGAGACTTGTCCTCTGGAAAGGCATAGATTTTTGCACATAGTAAAAAAAAAGAAATTCAACTTCTTATAAACTTCTTGAAGAAATTCTATTTTCCATGAAGGTGACAACATCATAGCAGTGGATGAGGCTTATTTCAAGGTAATTGGCAAAAATCTTTGATGTCAGTACATTTTGATGTATTTGTAATAAGTAATTTAGCAAATGCTTCTTAGGCACCAGCTGTGTATCAGGACCTCTATTAGGCTGTAGAGATATAGCAGGGAATAAGAAAGATAATTACTTCAATGACCCATGATGATGTGTAGAGCTTCTATCTTCAGCCAACAAAAAAACCCAGATGTGCTGCCAAACATTTCAAACCATAATGTCCCAATGTTTTCCTTCCAGTCAAAGACACTGTATTTTTCTTTATAACAATCCAGAGACATCAATTTCCTTGCAGTTTCCAGAGCAGACATAAAATAAAATTGAGCAATGAATTTTTGACGGCATAATTTACATATTCAACAAATGTAATGAGCACCTACTGCATGCCATTTACTGTGGCTGCCGCAGTTAACAACACAGACCTGATCCCATGCCCTCGAGTAAACTGGGAAGGAAGAAAGCTAGCAGCTATCTGCATTTGGCGACATCAGTAATTCCATCCAATTCAGACTGAAGGAAAATGGCACATCTGCCAATTCCTCTAAGATATTAAGTGAAGTAGCCACATGGCTGGAGTGGATGATGTAGACAGAGGCACAAACCACAAACCAAGGCACAAACCACTTCTCCTATTTCCAAAGCATGGATTCCTTGAAGCCTGTCCAATTTGTGTCACATCTCTTCTTGGCAGTACAACAAAACACTCAAAGAGAACTTCAGTTTTCACGTTGGGACGTTGAGTGAGCACTTACAGGACTGTGTTGCTATCACACTTTTTCTAAAAATTTCCCTTTCTCTAGACATATAGTTCCACAGGCACTACCATGATTCTGTAACATGATTCTATTCGATAGCCACAGCCATTGGGCTAAGGCAGTGCTCCAAAAACTCATTAGTCAACAGAGCCAAATATCAACAGTACAACGATTGAAATTTCTTTTGAGAGCCAAATTTTTTAAACTTAAACTTCTAACGCCACTTCTTCAAAATAGACTCGCCCAGGCCAGGGTATTTTGTGGAAGAGCCACACTCAAGGGGCCAAAGAGCCGCATGTGGCTCGCGAGCCGTGGTTTGCCGACCACTGGGCTAAGGGATGGACACCTGATCCAGACTGGAAAAAATTAACCTTTTCTCTGGGTGAATTTGGATGTATAATTAAGAACTTAAAAGCAACAATTTAAGAAAAAAGATATCAGGCCTTAACTGGTTTGGCTCAGTGGATGGAGCGTCAGCCTGTGGACCGAAGGGTCCCAGTTTCGATTCTGGTCAAGGGTATGTACCTTGGATGCGGGCACATCCCCAGTAGGGGGTGTGCAGGAGGCGGCTGATGGATGTTTCTCTCTCATTGATGTTTCTGACTCTCTATCCCTCTCCCTTCCTCTGTAAAAAAAAATGAATAAAATATTTTTTAAAAAAGAAAAGAAAAAAGATATCAGAATTACCTAATGAGAGTCCATTATCTTCGGTTTAAAAATGTAATCAGAAGCTATTTGTCCCCTGATTAAAATCATGCAGTGATTTTGCATTGTTCTTAAAATAGAAATGGATTCTTCACCTGTGTCTGCACGACTCTCTAGGACAGCTTCTGCCTATCTTCTTGACCTCAGTTTTTATCACTCTACCCCTCATTGTCTCACTAATCCTTCTATTTCTAAAATATGGCATGTGTTTTTCAGTCTCAAAGACTTTACATTTGCTCCTCCTAAAAACTGAAATACATGTCCTCCAATTTTCCCATGACAGTCTCCTCTTCATCACTCAATTTTCAGCCTTCCTTCACAACTGTATCTAAAGCAGCACCCAACCCAAATCATTTGACTTACACTACCCTTTTCTTTAGTATCCTTATTATTACCTGAAATTATATTATTATGGTGTGTTTGCCCATTTCTTCCTTCCTTTCCCCTCAATTAGAATATACTTTTGTCTGACAAGTTCACTGCTATAACCCCAAGGCTTATAAGAGTACTTGATATATTATGTCAATCAATATCCAAATGTAATTGCTGCATGGATGAAGGGTTGAATGATCCTGTAACATGTAATGTTTAGGAACTGCTGTTGTCTTTGTTTTCCTAGTTGGTTCTGAGGAGTGGAGGAAGGTACAGAGAAAAAAGGAAAATGAAGAAGCAGGGTGGTGGGGGTGGAGGGTGAAGGGGACCTAATATATGGTGATGGAAGATAATTTGACTTTGGGTGGTGGGCACACAATGCAAAATGCCGACCTTGTATCATAGAAATGTGCATGTGAAACCTATAGGATCCTATTATCCAATGTCACCACAATAAATTTAATTTCTTTAAAATTAGCTTTAGTGGGAGACTGAGAGTCCTGAGAGCATTGCAACCCCTGATTCCCATTCATTCATTATACTCAACTACATTCCTCTTAACTCCCTTGAAATGCTCTCAAATCCCTATAATCAATTCTTTTTGTTGTTGTTGTTTTCTGAAGCTAACTTAAGATTTCTGTGACCTTTAATGAAAAAGTTAGTTGCTTTTTAAAAAAATTGATGTATGATTTACATTTTTACAAATTCACAGAACTTAAGTGTTTATTTTGATAAGCTTTCATGTTTATAAGCATCCATGTCACAACTACCCAAAACATGACATTTAACCTTTTCACCACCTCAGGATTTTTGCTTATGTCCTTCCAGGAAGTTCTCCACCCCCCACTCCGAGGCAATCACCTTCAGACTGGCATGACCATAGATGAGTTTTGTCTCCACTTGTAATTAATATAAATGAAATCTTGCAGTATGTATTTCCATGTCTTATATCTTCTATTCACATAATGTTTTTCACATTCATACTTTTGCAGCATTGAGTCAAATCTCCATTCAGGTGCTTTTTAAAAAATTGTTGAGTAGTTTTCCATTGTGTAGATGCACATCACTTGTTTACCCAAGAAAGAATTGTAAATGCAGACATTGGCTGAATGAAGGCAAGGCAAGGATGGTGGGAATCTTTAACTAGGTCCAAGAGGAGAATTGATATAGCTATGGTAGCACAGCAGTTGGTTATCTATCCCATATTTTCTTTTTTTTTTTTTGTAGCTTTTATTTAGGACTTTTATGAGGTTTGGTGGTGTCAGAATATTTTAGTATGTTGGCTACTTTATTCAGGCTTCATTAAGGGTTTTTCACAGAAGGAATAATGTTCAGTTCAAAGTGGCTCAAATAAGAGCAGCTCAAGGCCAATAGTATATATTTGTGACCCCTGTCCTTGACCAGCTTGGGGTCAAATAACCTTCTATCTTCCTGAATTGCAGGAACCAAATCCTCAGTTGCATTCCATTCTGTAATTAAAACAAATAAGTTGAATTATAGAAATCAGAAGCAAATTATCTGGGAGGTCCCAGAAAACTTAAGGTACCCCTCCAAAACACCAATACTGCAGGAGCTGACACATTGAGGACCCCTCTCTTTGAAAGGACATTCAGTTAGGGCTAGAATACACCCTGGATTTAGGAGGCTTATTAGAGAATAAGGCACAAACTGTATTGTCCCAACCTATTGTTTTCTAGGCACGAGAAAGATCCTTAAACTGAAAAAGGGATGGGATAAATCCTAAAAGAGTACAATGAAACAATATTTCTTTCATTGGTTATTTGAAAATAGAATTCTCTCAAATGAAATTGACCAAGCTGTGTTTCCAGAAAATCCAGTTTCTGAAAGGCAAGACCCAATACAGACACAATAAGTGAATTGCAGAGGTGATTTAACCAACCTCAGATGCAGAATCCCTCCTAATCACTGGGTGGAATAATTAAGGAATTGACTTCCAAATAAGAGCATTAAATTGAATGCCCAAGATATTTATTTGCTCATCATATAATTTACCTCATATCCCTTTCTATCAAAATATGCTCTGAATCAGTGACCAATTTACAATGCAATATTTTCATTCTTTTTACCAAATATAAGTTTTGTTATTACTTCCCAACCATTGTTTATTCGATACTAGAGGCCCGGTGCATGAAATTGGTGCACGAGGGTGTGTGTCCCTCAGCCCAGCCTGCACCCTCTCCAATCTGGGACCCCTCAAGGGATGTCCAATCCAGGTAGGATTGGGCCTAAATGGGTAGTCAGACATCCCTCTCACAATCCAGGACTGCTGGCTCCCAACTGCTCGCCCACCTGCCTTCCTGATTGCCCCTAACCGCTTCTGCCTGCCAGCCTGATCACCCCCTAATTACTCCCCTGCAAGCCTGATTAATGCCTAACTGCTCCCCTGCCAGCCTGTTTGCCCCTAACTGCCCTCTCCTGCAGGCCTGGTCACCCCCAACTGCTCTCCCCTGCAGGCATGGGTCCCCCCCAACTGCCCTTCCCTGCAGGCCCAGTTGCCCCCAACTTCCCTCCTCTGCTGGCCTGGTCACCCCTACTGCCCTCCCCTGCAGGCTTGATCACCCCCAACTGCCCTCCTTTGCAGTTGGTCCCTCCCAACTGCACTCCCCTGATGGCCATCTTGTGGTGTCCATCTTGTGTCTACATGGGGGCAGTCATTTTTGACCACATGGGGGGAGCCATCTTGTGTGTTGGAGTGATGGTCAATTTGCATATTATTCTTTTATTAGATAGGATTAGACAGGATAGAGGCCTGGTGCTATGGTGGGGGCTGGCTGGTTTGCCTTGAAGGGTGTCCCGGATCAGGGTGGGGGTTTTCTTGGGGTATGGGGTGGCCTGGGTGAGGCTGCCTGTGGTGGTTTGCAGGCTGGCCACACACCCCGGCAACCCAAGCAGAGGCTCTTATATCTGGGATTTATTTATCTTCTATAATTGAAACTTTGTCGCCTTGAGCGAAACCAAGCCTCCTGCTTGCTCCATGGCCACAGCCATTTTTGTTGAAATTTATTTATCTTCTATAATTGAAACTTTGTAGCCTTAAGTGGAGGCCTGGGCTGGCCAGGGCAGGTGGAAAGCTTGGCTTCCTCCATTGCCAGGGAAACCCAAGCCTCCTGCTCTCTCTGTGGCCACAGCCATCTTGGTTGGGTTAATTTGCATACTTGCTCCTGATTGGCTGATGGGCGTGGCTTGTGGGTGTATCTGAGATACGGTCAATTTGCATATTACTCTTTTATTAGATAGTATGTTACATGTTGTGAGGAACCATATAAATAAGTGCTTGAGATTGAATAGAACTGGGCAGCACTCAAAACACCTGGCCACAGAGAATCGTTGCCCAGGTCATTAATCAGAATGCAGGGAAAGTATGATTTGGGGCCAAAACCCTACTGTTTGGGTTTTTACATGGGAAAGTTAGAGAATTTTAAGAAGGACATTTTTGGAGTTGTGTATAGAGAAGAATACTATACATGGCAAGGGTGTATAATACATTTCTATGCAATAATATCAGTATACTATTCCTTTCTAAAACCTTAGATTATCCCTTTCATCCACTAGTGGTATCAGAAACATCTATGTTCCTACAATATTAATGCTGGTCACAATTGTCTATGTATATACACCTTCCCCACGCTGGGTCAATTGGATCCCTGTCTGGGAATTTGGGAACTGGTACTATACAGAGAAATCATATCTTTTCTAGGTTGTTGAACTTATTCACATTATGAAAAATATGTTTGGGACAATATTTTCCATCACGTAGAACATAGACCAGAAAACTGATGGAAGCTGGTCTGCAGAGACAGTAGAATGAAGTTAAATGGACAGAGTGAGCACAGTAAGAAAAAACAAAAGAGCTCAAATGGAATTAATGTCTCTTGTTCTAGTTTTCTGGGGTCCAGGTAATTTTTTTACTTTAAGTTAATGAGATAATCTAATATCATGGTAGCAATTTCCTTTTTGTGCTTGAACTAGTTGTTAAGTTTCTGATGACTGTAAATGGGAAAGAAAAGTGTAAAATTTCAACATTTTCAAATTGGGCTTTTTTCTCCTGAAACCCACATTGATTAATATACATTGGAAACATGCTTAATGGAGTTTATGCTTCTTTTGGCGAGAGCACTACTCCTCAAAAAGCACTGTTTATGTCCCAGAATGTTTGGCAATGAGTGTAAAACCAAATGATCTGTACTTTTCATTGTACCATTTTTTCTTAGACATTTTCTGACTTGAGCTGTGCCTCATATGAGCAATCTGTAATGAGATATTTATAGTCGTCATGGTAAGATATATTTTTTCCTAGCATTTATTGAAGAAAAATTATTCTAGACATCATAGCATGGCAACAATAACAAGCATCTGTCATTAAACTGTCTACAATAGAGCCTCAGCCACTGTCCAGTTGCCTTAATAAATACTTGAATAATTAGACCTTATTAATTTGACAACAATTCATCTAAAGGGTAATTTTCAATGTAATAAAAATAAAATGAAAGGAAATTCATTTAGAACCACCCGAATCTTATCCTTGGACCTCCTTGAAACCCCAGGTCCCAGCACCTTAGAGGATATATTTTTCTTTCATTACGCAAGCCCATTTTAGATACCTTTATCTTCCCAGCCTGCAAATGGTGTGGTTCTCCAAGGCAGACAAAGTGGGCACCCACTGATCTGGAGTATTAGTGAGATTAAGGTCTGTGGGATGGAAGAAAAGGTCTTCCGTGTGAATCATAATCTCCCTCTGCAAGCGCCAGATACACAGGAACCATAAGGTACAGATCGCATCAGAACCTACACTGCCCCCAAATCCGTGGCTCAGTTTCTTTTCCAGTCCTGCATATTAGCTTCACTATGTTCCAAAGTTTCATTTTTAAGTGCATGCTTGCTTATTCCATTCCAGAGTGTAGGGAAAGAGCAACTCCACTTTTTCATGCGTGATTCCACATATCTCCAAAGCTATTAATGGCAGTACCCTTCATTTCTGCCTTTAAAAAAAAAGTTCATGTGCATCTGATCTAAAACATAATAAATGATCATAGAACATTAAATTTAGCAGGGTCCTTACTGATTATCAAGTACCCCACCACATCATTTTACAGAACACATGACTTTCAGAAAGGTGAATGAATTGTCCAAAGATACACAGAAATGGAATTGGGGTCCTGTGCTCAGACTTCTGACTCTAAAAATCATCGCTTTTTTATGATGCCAGGTTTATAGCGGATAGTGGCAGCTCTTACCCATTACGTTTTCCTCTGAAATTTTAAAGCAATTCTCATGAATTATTCCAAGCACATGGAAATCAGACATCAAAGGATAGAAGCAGAAATAATAGAACATAAAGCTGCAAGCAGGTGCCTCTCCTTTATATGGGCATATTTAATTTCCAATTACTGGTGCAAGAAGACATCCAAAATGGCTCAGAAATAGTTATTACCCAATGTGAAATCTTCCCTGCTGCTTCTGCTGGCCAACATTTCATTTCCTCTTGTAACTACCTCTGCATTTATTTTTTTTTTTTAAATCCAGGGAGCTAACCCTTGTCTTGATACTCAATTCTTGGTATTGCTGCATTGAGCAAAAATGTGTATCTTGTCCCTGGAACATTATTTTCTTGCTTGTACTCTTTTCTTTGGCCTGAGTGGAGGTATTGGGAATTTCAATGAGTCTAAAATGTGAGGGAAATGCTGTGCTCATATTTGAAAAGATGGCAACATGGAGCAGCTCCCTTAATCTAGATTAGAAAGCACCAAATGAGCAGAGTATTGTTCAGTTATCTGATATTCCAGAACCACACCATTTCTCCAACTTCCAAAAGTCAGACTTGGGTATTTCCATGTGATCTGAAGGATTCTATGTTAATAGCACTGTCCTGATAAATCCCTGGGACTACATCTTTCAGTGCTGCCAGAAGAGGCAAAATGACACAGGAGGTTAAATACTCATGGAAATAAACCTGTTGGACTTACCAACTGTGGTTGGCTTTATCCAGCAACCCTGAGGTTTGCAGGCAGGGAGGGTAATTCCAGGACCTCCCTAGGGTTGTCCCTTGCTGGCATCATCAGAAAGTGAGCACTCTGCTGAAGGGATCTGAAGCCCATTAGCATGCCATTCTCAAGAACACATTGTCATTTTCCATCTTAATAAAGTATTGCTCGTTCACAGGGGATAGTACCTTCTTGCAATTCTTGCCAAGGGGGATTGTGTGTGCTATCAAATTCTTTTTTTTTTTTTCATTTGCACAATCTCAGTCCACCTCAAAACTGAGGAAATACAAACCTTCTTTGTATCAAGTAATCTTTACTTCTACCTCTGAAAATAACCAGTAGGAAGAAGAAGCAACCAGCTATACTACAGTGACAGGGCAGATAAAAAGAGATGTGACTAAGGCAGCAGCAGAACTCTCAAAAAAACACTTATTTCTAACCTAAATGTTGCCAGAGAAGCAGATTCCAAGATGCATCTTGGGGCCTGCAGCTGCCAGGAATGCTTTCTGGGTGGTCACAGAGCTCATTAATCACTTCTCTGTCTGTGCTGGCCTGGTGGCAGGTTGATGTGCAGAAGCCTAAACGAGTGGGTAAACCTGGCCAATCTCATCATTTTATTGGCTTGTCCAAATCCCTTCAAAGCCCAAACTCCTTTGCATGGCATATGAGGCATTTCCTGATGTAACCCTAGACTCCTCTTCCATATGGGCTCTGACTATTCTCTTTGTCCTGTCCTGAGCTCTCAGCTATGCTCCGTGCCTTTGGGAATTCTTCTCCTTTGGTCGTAATACCCTCCCTCCCCTTGTCAGCCTGGTGAACCATATACTATTTGCAACTCAGCTCCAGCTCCACTCACAACAGACAGTTGATGACTTCCTTATTCTATCCTCTCTTCACAGTTTGATAACTTCTGTTTATTCTCAGACACATATTTGCCATTGAAAATACTGCTTACTATTGTAACTACTGTTTACTATTGTAACTATTCTGTAAGGGCAAGGAACCAGCTTACTCATGGTCTTACCTCAGCACACAGCACAATGCCTGGCACATGACTAGTGCTTAATGGATGTGTGCTTTAGAAAAGACTGAATGCATCCCACCAATGGATGTACTGTGGTGACTAACAGTGCCAAAAGTAACCGTACTTTTAGTGTAGAATCAAACGATCTACCAAATTCAGTGTTCTCGGTCCTAAGTGTCTAAAATTTGGGTCTGCAAATAAGGTCAAGAAGCAATAAAAATCTATTCATATTCAAAAGCCAGGCTAAGTGTGGAATTAGAACGAAAGTTCCAAACCAGAGACTGGCTTTTCCAGAGAGCGAAAGAAAGAGAACAGGACTCTGAAGTTAAGACTAAGAATGGCAGGGTCATCCAAGGAGAATGGAAAGAAGACACTACTGGACAGCAAAGGGTCCAAACACTTCAGGTCCCAGGTGTCTGGCCACGCAAAGCAGGGTTACAGAAACACTTCGGGGTGAGGAGCAGAAAATTCAGTCACCTGGGCAAAATAGGAATTCAGCCTCTGACTATCTCAGAAACAAGCAAGAAAATCTAAGAACTAAGAAATAGATCAACAAGAATGTCTCATGCCAAGTCATTTACTTGCCTGTTTCAACTTATATTTTTTCTTCCAAGGGCAAGGTCCAATCACAGAATCTCTAGGACTACCCAGGCCTGTGGAGGAGTGAGAGTAACATTTACTAGTTAAGCTGTGGAGTCAGACTGCCTGGGCTAAAAGCCTGAGCTCATCCCTTTCCAACTGTGAGGAATTAGTCAATTTAGCTTCTGTGAGCTGCTTAAAAATGGGGCTCAAAATAGCAGCTACTTCATAGAGCTGTTGGAAGGCTTGAATGAGTTAATCCAGGAGAAGAACTTAACTGGCAGTCTGGCATACTCAGATTGGGTAGCCAGGCAGGTAATTACAATTTTAGAGAAGTTCAGGGTAAGAAACACATCTTAAATTTTTTATGTAGAACTCCTATTTATTTGTTCTTATCAAAGTAACTAGAGGCCCAGTGCATGAAAATTCATGCACTGGAGGTGGAGGGGAAGGGGATCCCTCAGCCCAGCCTGCCCCCTCTCACAGTCGGGGAGCCCTCAGGGGTGGAAGGAGACCTGGCGACCAGGGGAAGGTGACGCCCCATCACACTTCTGCTGCTGCCACTGCGGGCAGTGCAAGCCTCGGCCAGCCCTGGTTACCTAAGCCTCAGGAGGCCCTGGGCAGCTGGGCAGCTGCCATCCGAGGCTTGCCTGTGCCTTGGGCCGGCCCTGGGCGGCTGAGGGGCTAAGGGGACTGGGCACTGCCATCTTGTGGCTGTGGGTGCCACCGTCTTTGAGGGTGTGACAGTCATTTAGCATATTCCCTCCTTATTGGCTGTGGGTGCCACCATCTTTGAGGGTGTGACAGTCAATTAGCATATCCCCTCCTTATTGGCTGTGGGCGCTTCCATCTTTGTTATGGTGTGAGGGTCAATTAGCATATTCCCTCTTTATTAGATAGGATTGATGTGTTAGTTAAAGAATGGTTTGGTTAAAGTTGTTTTAAAAGCAGTTGCTTAAATACTATCCTATATAATAACCTTATATAATAAATAGGTAATATGCAAATTGACCATCACTCCAACACATAAGATGGCTGCCTCCATGTGGTCAAAGATGGCCGCCCCCATGTGGACACAAGATGGCTAGCAGGGAAGGGCAGTTGGGGGCAACCAGGCCTGCAGGGGAGGACAGTTAGGGGTGACCAGGCTGGAAGGGGCGGGCATTTAGGGGCAATCGGGCCAGCAGGGGAGCAGTTAGGTGTTGATCAGGCTGGCAGGGGAGTTGTTAGGGGGTGATCAGGCTGGCAGGCAGAAGCAGTTAGGGGCAATCAGGCAGGCAGGCAGGCGAGCAGTTGGGAGCCAGCAGTCCTGGATTGTGAGAGGGATGTCTGACTGCCCGTTTAGGCCGGTGGGATCGGGCCTAAACAGGCAGTTGGACATCCTTTGAGGGGCCCCAGATTGGAGAGGGTGCAGGCTGGGCTGAGGGACACACCCCCACCCCCCGTGCACAAAGTTTGTGCACTGGGCCTCTAGTAATAATATAAAGTAGCATTTAATTTTGCATATAAAGGCAATGAAGAATTGGGCCCATTACTCTGCAGTTCTCTGGGCCCTTCCAGCTTCCTGTTCCACCATCCCTAAAGTGAGCTAAAATGGCCCTTAGAGTTCAAGATAAATCCCAGTCATCACATATGCATTGCAAGGAGCAAGAGAGGAGGAAGAGCCCTAATCAGGTAACTCAGTTGGTGAGAGCATTGTCATGATATACCAAGGTTGTGGGTTTGAGCTCAGGTCAGGGCATATATCAGAATCAGCCAAGGAATCCAATGAATGCATAACTAAGTGGAACAACAAGTCTCTCTCTCTTTTTCTCCCCCCACCCCCCCGCTCCTTTCCCCTCCCTCAGCAATAAATAAAAAAGAAAAAGGAAAAAGAAAAAGAAAGGATCAGAAGAAGGGATGCATTTTCCTTTTAAGAAAACATCCCAGAAATTGCCACACCACTTTCCTGCACTTGTTATTGGCCAGAACTTAGACATTTTACAACAATGAGTAGCAGAGGAAGACTGAGAAATAAAATGGTGTTCAAGTGATACATACATAACATGTCAAATCTCTATAAAACCTTTAAAATTAAGTATTGTTATCCACAGCAGAGAAGACCAAGGAATAAAATCTGTGTTCAGGTGATGATATAATCAACTAAAAATTAGGGATTTTGTTACTGTATGAGAAGAGGAAATATTGGGAGGCAACTAACAGTCTTTGTCTGGCTTTATGTTCTCCATGTGGACTGGAGTATCAGCCTCATAACTCTACTATAATAAAAGCATAAGTATGAGGGGAACTTGTTTGCCTGTTAATACCTCATTAAGTCAAAATTGGACTTGCATGTATTTCTTCATATCCTTGTACTTTGTTTCAAGGTAATAGACATTTGTCACTTATTTCTGACAAAGCATCATTTCTCTCATTGTAGAACTATTTATCAGGCAAAAAGTCCTAGGTTGGAGCCACAGAAATCCTGAAACTGCATAATAAGTGTTTTGTGTTTTTTTCTTGATCAGTGGCCCTTTGACCATGCTGTTTCCATTGTCTGTAATTATCTACTTTCTATCTAGCAAACTCTTACCCACCCTTCAAAACTATCTTAACCTTTCCATCTTTGTGACATATCTTCCAATTCTCCTGCACATTAACTTTTCCCTCCTCTGTGCCCCTTCAACATTGTTTTTCTCCCTGGTGTCATACTTGGTACACTGTACTGTGACTATTTGCATTCTTGCCCTCTTGAATTTACTGTGGGAGGCACACAAGCACTCGGAAATATTTAACAGCTACATAAATGGATTCCTTTCCCAACAGGTTATGATTCATGTAGCATTATTTCAAATAAAACGTTTCTTTGATGATCAGAAATACATGAATAATAACTGCATTGATCATAGTGGCACTACTACTGTTTTTTTCCTGAGCATTTAAGAGCAGCTGAGTGTCAGGAACTTGATGTAGAACATGTCAAGTCTCTATCAAACCTTTGAAATTAAGTATTATTATTCACATTTTATATGTGATAAAGTTGAGGCTCAGATAAATTGCATAGCCTGCAAGTGTAGAGACGTCTACCCAAACTCTGCTATGACCTGTGAACTATATTTTTGTATTCTCACTTCACTCTCTTGGGTTAAGCAAAGAGCACAAGCCTCTGTGGACATCCTCTTGTTAAATGCAAACACTCCTGAGTGGCATGATCACTCCAGTCTCTAGCACCTGCGTGGGTTTCCTTTATTAGATTCCTTTCATTATGACTGAAGGATTTGGAAATGCACAAAAGAACTGAAGGAGGAGAAAAGGTTGGAAATGAGAATGGCATGGTCCATATTCCAACTTCACAGTCTGTCCTGGAATTGGCTTTCTGTGAAGGATTAGGCTATGTCAGTGAAAAATTTTACTCATTGCCTCCTGTCCCAGCTTTCTTGAAGACTTACCAGCAACTGCTTTACCTGTGCATTCTTTTCAGTGTCATTCCACGCACACACTCGCATACAAGCACATACATACATAACCTCTTCTCCTAGTTCACAGAGAAAATAAAACCAGCAGACTGGAAAAGGCTTCACTTTTCTGCCAGCAGATCTATAAACCTTCCTGCACCCTTACCTCTCATCTCTTATTATAGTTCTGGAAATAACCCTCAATCTGTTATCCCACATCCCCCACAGTTTCTCTAGAACCTCACACTATTCACTGTTTTTCTTTCTTGTTCTTTTAATTTCGTTCAACCGCACCCTTCCCACAAGCATTTAAACACATGTAATCTACGTTCAAATGAAAAGAAAACCACCATCTTTGGACTCTACTTCCCTTTTTATTGCTGTATTTTCCCCTCCTTTACAAAGCCTTGAACAAGTTGCCTGCATTCACTGATGCCCTTACCTGCCACTCATCTTATTCCAATCTGTGCTCCTCTCCCACTTCTTCATCTATGTGGCTCCTACAATGAAGCCAGTGGGCATTTTTGTTTTTCTGTTATTTGACCCCCTCAGCAACATTTGAAATTGTAGAGTAATAGATCTTTGCATTGGCTCACCAGAATCTTAAAAGTTTATAAAAGGTCTTAACTGAGTTTAGTCCTGTATACCATCCAGATAGTCTCAGCAACACCTTACTCTCTCAAGGCCGTGCCTTTCAACAGCTCCCACTGTGGGGATGGTGGACAGAGCACACGTACATTCCAAGGACAGATAATGTGGTGAGAAGCCTCCAATTGCCTGAGTCCAATTTTGAGGGTCAATTACTCTTGAATACCTTCTCCAACAGATACAAGAATCAAAAAATTTCTCCACAATAAATATTAGAATCCCAAATAGCTTAGTACTGAAATTTTAACATGAATAAGTAAGAATAAGTTAATTAAGAATGGAGCATGACTATAATTATACCTAATAAGAAAAATTATTAAAATGGTCAATAATAAATTACTGAGAAATCTTTGTGACAACTTGAAAATTTTGCATTAACTAGATGGTATCATTTTTAGAACTAAAATAACTATAAAATGAGTCATATTTCTTTATTTATATTTGATGCTGCGTATAAAGACTGGTTAATTTAAAAGAATCTTTTATTAACTCAAGTTATCTGATTTTTAAAAAATGGGCATTGTGTGGGTGGAAAAAAGTAGAGAAGTAATTTCTGTGAATACATTAACTATTGTATTATCTAGGAGAAATCATTAAAGCAAAATGAAAAAAAACTTTTTAATACAACTAAGTAATTCAATATAAAATTTTAGCAGTTATTCTCTTTACCACTTATTTTTTCATGAGCTCATGGACCCCTATGAATGTGGTACATGATGGGAAGCTGATTAATCACAGATCATTTTTTTAAAAGCAGTACCAAAGTATCTTCCATTTTGGAACTAATACACCAGTTACCGTGCTGCTCATAAATCTCTGGTTGCATATATCCTTCAAATTAATGAGAAAGCTATCTTTTATTCATGATCTTTCCACACACACACACACATACACATACATGCATACATATATCATACATAATCATATCCCCAAACATCACTTATATCTATAAACATTTTGCATTCTATCTCTTATAATTTCCATATTGTTTTGTCAATTTTATCTGTTTCAGATAGTCTATAGAGGTTTCCTTATACCTCTCACATAATGAAATGATTGTATTACATATAATGTCAATGATTACATTAAATATGTTTTCTTATCAAAAGCAAGTGAAATAAGCCAGGTAGGGGAAGATAAATATCACATGATCTCACTCATTTATGGAATATAATGAACAACATAAACTGATGAATAAAAACAGATCCAGAGACAGAGAAACATCGATCAGAACATCAAACCTCAGGGAAGGTAGGGGACGGTGGGGGTAAGGAGGAGAGATCAACCAAAGGACTATATGCATGCATATAAGCATAACTAATGGACACAGATAACAGGGAGGTAAGGGCATGAATGGGGGGAGGGAGGGGTAATGGGGGAATAAGGACACATATGTAATACCTTAATCAATAAAGAAATTCAAAAAAAGCAAAAAACCAACCATAAAAAATATGCCTTCTATGAAAATTATATAAAACTAGAGGCCTGGAGCATGAAATTCGTGCACAGCGGGGGGGGGGGGTGTCCCTCAGCCCAGCCTGCACCCTCTCTAATCTGGGACCCCTCAAGGGATGTCCGACTGCCCGTTTAGGCCCAATCCCAGTCCAGGACTGCTGGCTCCCAACTGCTCACCTGCTTGCCTTCCTGATTGCCCCTAACCGCTTCTGCCTGCCAGCCTGATCACCCCTAACCACTCCCCTGCCAGCCTGATTGATGCCTAACTGCTCCCCTGCCAGTCTGTGAAAAAGACTATTCTTTTGCATTGATTGTCTTGGTACACTTGGTAAAAATTAATTGATAATAGATGTAAGAATTAATTTCTGGACTTTCAATTCTATTTCACTGATCTAGATATTGGTTCTTATATGAGTACCACACAGTTTTGATTACTATAGCTTCTTAGAAAGTTTTGAAGTGTGTGTCATCCAAAAATATTCTTCTTTCTCAACATTATTTCAATTATTCTGTATATCTTGCATATTCATATGAATTTTAGGACCAGCCTGTTGATGTCTGCAAAAACACACCTAGGATTTTGATATGGATTACATTGAATCTGTAGGAATCACTTTGAGGACTATTGCCATCTTAACAATTGTAAGTCTTTCAATCCATATACACAGATGTCTTTCAATTTATTTAGGTCTTTAATTTTTAAATAAAGTTTTGTAATGTATCAATGTACAAGTTTTATACTTCTTTAGTTAAATTTCTTCATGAGGATATTGTTACAAATTAAATTTTCTTAATTTCCATTTTGGATTCTTCATTGCAAGTGCATGGAAATATAATTGATTTTTAAAAATATTTTTTTCTTTATTGATTAAGGTATTACATATGTGTCCTTATCTCCCCATCCACCCCCCCCCCCACCCTCCCACTCATGCCCTCACCCTCCTGGTGTCTGGGTCCATTGGTTAGGCTTATATGCATGCATACAAGTCCTTTGGGTTGATCTCTCCCCTTTACCCCCGCCCTCCCCTACCTTCCCTCTGAGGTGATTTTTATATTAATCTTTTTTTATCCTCTTAACTTGTTCAACTCACTTTTTAGCTCCAAAAGTTTTGCGGGGAGAGGGGGCATTTCTTAGGATTTTCTATGTATAAGGTCATGTCATATACTATAAATAGGGATCCTTTCAAATATAAAAGACACTAGTTTCCTGTTCTAGCCTAATTTCCCTGGTTGGAACCTCTAATAAAATTGTAAATAGAAGTGGCGAGAATGGACATCCTTGCCTTGTCCCTATTCTTAGGGGAAAGCATTCACTCTTTCACCATTAATTATGTTAGCTGTGGAGATTTTATGCAAGCATTTTATCAAAATGAGGAAATGTCCTTCTATCTGAGTGTGTTGAATGTTTTTATCATGAAATGGAGTTGGATTTTGTCAAATGCTTAAAAAAGATACATTAAAATAAATCATGTGGTTTTTACTTTTATTTTATTAATTGATATGTTACATTGTTAGGTTTTCATATGTTGAACCAAACTTGCATTCCTAGGACAAATCCTACCTAGTCACTTTGTATAATTCTCTTCATGCATTGGTGGATTAGTTTTCTCATATTTTTTTAAGGATTTTTGCATTTATATTCATAAAAGTTATTGCTCTATAATTCACTCTTCTTGTGATGTCTTTATCTGTTTTTGGTATCAGTGTAGTACTGGCCTAATGAAATACCTTGAGAAGTGTTCCCTGCTCTTCTATTTTTTTAGAAAAAATTGTGAAGTGTTATTAATTCTCCTTTAAATGTTGGTAGATTTCACCAGTAAAACCCTCAATTCTAGGATTTTCTTTGTGGGAAGTTTATTGATTATTGGTTGAATCTCTTTACTTTATATAGGTCTATTTAGATTTTCTTAGGTCAATTTTAATTGTTTGTGTCTGTCTGGGATTTCATTATTTCATCTAGGTTATCTAATTTTTTGACATATAATTGTTTATAGTATTTCCTTATAATGCTTTTCTATTTTGTAATGTTGGTAGCAATGTTCCCTCTTTCATTCTTGATTTTAGTAATTTGAGCATTCTTATTTTTTCTTGTTCAGTCTGGCCAAATGTTTGTCAATATTGGTTTTCTTTCTGATAGGAACTCCCCTAAGCCGGATAGAGCTAAAACCAGGTATCGGAATAGTGGTCGGCAAACTCATTAGTTAACAGAGCCAAATATCAACAGTACAATGATTGAAATTTCTTTTGAGAGCCAAATTTTTTAAACTTAAACTTCTTCTAATGCCACTTCTTCAAAATAGACTCACCCAGGCCATGGTATTTTGTGGAAGAGCCACACTCAAGGGGCCAAAGAGCCGAAGTTTGCCGACCATGGGAATAGCCAATTAAGATAACAAGCCAAAACCAATCTAATCATCAAGACTTGAATTGCTTATTAAGGTAGTATATGTAAGCAAGAGGCTAGCCTGGAGAAAGTGCTGATTCTCCCCTGTTCCATTTCTTCCGCATGAAATGGCACTGGTCAAAAGTTAGGTTAATCAGCACATATGTGGGAGTCATTACACTGTGAAGGAGCCCTGAACAAAAGGCTCCTGCAGTTTCATGTTCCCAAGAGCCAAGTAACAGACAAGAGGGAAAGGCTAGGAGTGGAACAGTACTGAGCACTGAGAGTGAAGAAAACTTCAGGATTCTCAGTGTCCTTTCCCTGATAAGGTGGCTTCTGCCAACGTGACTGAGGAAGGTCTCTGATGAAGGCTCCAGATGAAGAGGACTGAATGAAAGCACCTGGGCTAGTAATGCTGACAGCATACTTTGTATGATTTCAATCCTTTTAAATGTATTGAGTTTTGTTTGATAGGTTACAGATGGTCTATTCTGGGGAATGCTTCTTGTGTACCTGAGAAAAATGTCAATTCTGTTGTTGTTCTGTGGAGTATTTTATAAATGTCTGTTAGTTGTAGTTGATATATAGTGCTGTTCAAGTTTTCTATTTCCTTGATTATCTTCTGTCTAGTTGTTTTTTCATTATTGAAAGTTGGGTACTGACATTTCCACTTAATATTGTTGAATTATATGTTTATCATCTCAGTCCCTTCTGTTTCTATATTTTGAGACCCTAATTATGAATAGATATAGCATATATATTAATCAGATCTTCTTAATGGATTAAATCTTTTATCTTAGAATATTCTTTTTGTCTCTAGCAATAATTTTTGTCTTAGACTATTTTGTTCGATATTAGTAGAGGCACTTCAGCTTCCTTTTAGCTATTCTTTGTATGGTATGTCTTTTTCCATCCCTTTACTTTTAATTTATTGGTGTTTTTTAATCTAAAGTGTGTATGTTGTAGTCAGCATATTGTTTAATCATTTTTTTTTCACTCAGACAATCTCTGCCTTTTGACTGGAATGTTTAATCTATTTGCTTTTAATGTAATTATTGATAAGGAAGAATTTATGTATTGTATTTTTTATTTGTTTTCTATATGTCTTATGTCATTTTTGCTTTTTGATTCTATTACCAATTTCTTTTGTGCTAAATAGATATCTTGTAGTGTAATATTTTAATTCCCTTCTAGTTTTATTTACTATATATGTTTTTGAATGTTTTTCTTAGTTGTTCTCCTGAGGATCACTATTAACATCTAGTTCACATTGATACCAATTTTATTTCAGTAGTTTACAAAAACTTTATTCCTATATAACCCCATTCTTTCGTCTCTTTTGTGCTATTATTGTTGTAAAATTACATATTTAGACACTTTATGACCATCAGTACAGATTTAAAATTATTGCTTTATACAGTTGTCTTTTAAATCAGATAAGAAAAATGTATAATAAACAAAAACCACATTTATACTATCTTTTCTATTTACCTCTGTATGTCTCTTTACTGAATTTGAGTTACTGTCTGGATTCATTTCATTTTAGCCTAAAGAATGACATTCAATATTTCTTTTTTTTTCTTTTTCTTTTTTTTTTAATTGTCTAAAGTTTTACATATGTCTCCTTTTTCCCCAACTGACCCCCCCCCCCCCGCCCCAAGCCATTCCCACCCCAGGCAAGCCCCCACCACCCCAGTGTCTGTGTGCATTGGATATGCTAATATGCATGCATACAAGTTTTTTGGTTGCTCTCTAACCCCCGCTCCCCCACCATTTGTCTCTGGATCTATTCTTGTTCATCAAATTATATTGATCATTATATTCCACATATGAGTGAGATCATATGATATTTATCTTTCTCCGACTGACTTATTTTGCTTAGCATAATGCTCTCCAGTTCCATCCATGCTGTTGCAAATGGTAAAAGTTCCTTTTTTTTTTTTTTTTTTTATAGCGGCACAGTATTCCATTGTGTAGATGTACCACAGTTTTTTAATCCACTCATCTGCTTATGGGCACTTAGGCTGTTTCCAAATCTTAGCTATGGTATATTGTGCTGCTATGAACATAGGGGTGCATATGTCCTTTCTGATTGGTGTTTCTGATTTCTTGGGATATATTCCTAGAAGTGTTATTGCTGGGTCAAATGGGAGTTCCATTTTTAACTTTTTGAGGAAACTCCATACTGTCTTCCACAGTGGTTGCACCAGTCTGCATTCCCAGCAGCAGTGCAGGAGGGTTCCTTTTTCTCTACATCCTCGCCAGCACTTGTCATTTGTTGATTTGTTGATGATAGCCATTCTGACAGGTGTGAGATGGTACCTCATTGTTGTTTTGATTTGCATCTCTCAGATGATTAGTGACTTTGAGCATGCTTTCATATGTCTCTGGGCCTTCTGTATGTCCTCTTTAGAAAAGTGTCTATTTAGATCCTTTGCCCATTTTTTGATTGGATCGTTTATCTTCCTTTTGTTAAGTTGTATAGTTCTCTGTAAATTTTGGAGATTAGACCCTTATTGCTGATAACATTGGCAAATATGTTCTCCCATGTAGTGGGCTTTCTTGTTGTTTTCTTGGTTTCTTTTGCTGTGCAGAAGCTTTTTATTTTGATGTAGTCCTATTTATTTATTTTCTCCTTAGTCTCCATTGCCCTAGGAACTGTGTCTGTAAAGATATTGTTACGACATATGTCTGCTATTTTGCTACTTTATGGAGTCTTGTAGAATTTTTATGGTTTCCCGTCTTACATTCAAGTCCTTTAGCCATTTTGAGTTTGTTTTTGCGTATGGTGTAAGTTGGTGATCTAGTTTCATTTTTTTGCATGTATCTGTCCAAATTAATCTGCACCATTTATTAAAGAGACTGTTTTGACTCCATTGTATGCTCTTGCCTCCTTTGTCAAATATTAATTGAGCATAATGGCTTGGGTCAATTTCTAGGTTCTCTGTTCTGTCCCATTGGTCTATATGTATGTTCTTGTGCCAGTACCAGGCAGTTTTGAAAACCGTGGCTTGGTAATATAGCTTGATATCTGGTAATGTGATCCCTCTAACTTTGTTCTTCTTTCTCAGGATTGCTGTGGCTATTCAGGGTCTTTTTTATTCCAGACGAATTTTTGGAGAGTTTGTTCTAGATCTTTGAAGTATGCTGTTGGTATTTTAATGGGGAGTGCATTGAATCTGTAGATTGCTTTGAGTAGTATGGACATTTTAATTATGTTGATTCTACCAATCCATGAACAAGGCATGTTCTTCCATTTGTTTATGTCTTCCTCTATCTCTTTTTTCAATGTCCTGTAGTTTTCCGTGTACAGGTGTTTTACGTCCATAGTTAAGTTTATTCCTAGGTATTTTCATTTTTTTGGTGCAATGGTAAATGGGATTTTTTGTTTTTGTTTTTGTTTCTCTTTCTGTGAGTTCATTATTAGTGTATAAAAAGGTCATAGATTTCTGGGTGTTAATTTTGTATCCTGCTAAATTGCCAAAATCATTTATTAGGTCTAGTAGCTTTTTGATGGAGTCTTTGGGATTTTCTATGTATAGTATTGTGTCATCTGTGAATAAGGACAGTTTTACTTCTTCTTTTCCCATTTGGATGCCTTTTATTTCTTCTTCTTGTCTGATCGCTATGGCTAGCATTTCCAGTACTATATCAAACAGGAGTGATGAAAGTGGGCATTCCTGTCTTGTTCCCGTTCTTAGGGGAAATGAGTTTAGTTTTTGCCCATTGAGTATGATGTTGGCTGTAGGTTTGTCATATAAGGCTTTTATTATCTTGAGGTATGATCCCTCTATTCCCACTTTGCTGAGAGTTGTTTTTTTTTTCAAGAAAAGGTGTTGGACTTTGTCAAATGCTTTTTCTGCATCAATTGATATGATTATGTGATTTTTGTCTCTCAGTTGGTTTATGTGATGTATCACATTTATTGATTTGCAGATGTTGTACCATCCTTGCATCCCCAGAATAAATCCTACTTGGTCATGATGTATGATCTTTCTAATGTAATGCTGGATCCGATTTGCTAGAATTTTGTTGAGGATTTTAGCATCTATGTTCATCAAGGATATTGGCCTGAAGTTCTCTTTTTTTGTGGTGTCTTTATCTGGTTTTGGGATTAGGGTAATGCTGGCTTCATAGAAAGAGCTTGGAAGTGTGCTTTCCTCTTGAATTTCTTGGAATAGTCTGAGGAGAATAGGTTTTAGTTCTTATTTGAATGCTTGGTAGAACTCCCCTTTACCGTCATCCAGACCAGGGCTTTTGTTTGCTGGAAGATTTTTGATCGTTGCTTCAATTTCTTCGGTAGTTATTGGCATATTCAGTTTTTTTTTTATTCTTCTTGGTTGAGTTTTGGAAGCTTGTATTTATCTAAGAATATGTCCATTTAATCTAGGTTGTCCATTTCGTTGGAATAGAGTTGTTCATAGTATTTTTTCATAATCTTTTGTATTTCTGTGGGATCGTTTGTTACTTCACCCGTTCATTTCTGATTTTGTTTATTTGTGTCCTCTCTCTTTGCTTCTTGGTGAGCCTGGCTAGAGGTTCATCGATCTTGTTTATCCTTTCAAAGAACCAACTCTTGGTTTTGTTGATATTTTGTATTGTTTTTTTTGGTCTCTATGTCATTTATCTCTGCTCTGTTCTTTATTATTTCCTTCCTTCTGCTTATGCTGGGATTTTTTTGTTGCTCTCTTTCTAACTCTTTCAGTTGTAGGGTTAGATAATTTATTACCTTTTTTTCTTGGTTTTTTTTTTTTTTGAGATAGGCCTGTAGAGCTATGAACTTCCCTCTCAAGACTGCTTTCACTGTGTCTCATAGATTTTGGATTGTTGTGCTTTCATTGTCATTTGTTGCCATGGTGCTTTTTATTTCTTCTTTGATCTCTTTGGTTACCCAATCATTGTTTAACAGCATGCTATTTAGCTTCCAGGTGTTTGATTTTTTTATTGTTTTTATTTTAGTTGATTTCTAGTTTTATGCCGTTGAGATCTTAGAAGATGCTTGATATGATTTCTATCTTCTTGCATTTGAAGAGACTTTGCCTGTGTCCCAATATGTGGTCTATCTTTGGAAATGACACATGTGCACTTGAGAAAAATGTATATTCTGTGGCTTTTGGTGAAATGTTCTGAAGATGTCAATTAATTCCATCTGACCTAGTGAGTCATTTAGGATTGATGTTTCTTTGCTAATTTTTTGTTTAGAGGATTTGTCCATTGGTGTTCATGGGGTATTAAAGTCCCCTACTATGACTACATTGCTGTCAATCTCTCCCTTGATATCCTTCAGAAGTTTTTTTTTTGGTTTTTTTTTTTTTTAATGTATTTGGGTGCTCCTGTATTGGGTGCATATATGTTTACCAGAATTATATCTTCTTGTTGAATTGCTCCCTTTATTGTTATGAAGTGGTCTTCCTTATCTCTTGTTATGGCCTTCACTTTGAGTTCTAATTTGTCAGAAATAAGTATTGCTACCCAGCTTTTTGTTTTCATTTCCACTCACCTAAAAAATCTCTTTCCATCCTTTCACCATCAGTCTGTGTGAGTCCTTTGTTCTGATGTGGGTTTCCTGTAGACAGCAGATATATGGGTCATGTTTTCTTATCCACGCAGCTACCCTATGTCTTTTGATTGGGGCATGTAATCCATTTACATTTAAAGTTATTATTGATAGGTACTTGTTTGTTGCCATTTTTATTCTTTATGCCTGTGTTCCTTCTTCCCTTCCTATGTCTTCTTTTTACAGCAGACCCTTTAGCATTTCTTGCATTGCTGGTTTGGTGGTAATCAACTCCCTTAGTTCTTTTTTGTCTGTGAAGTTCCTGATTTTACCCTCAATTTTGATTGATAGCCTTGCTGGGTACAGTATTCTTGGATTCAGACCCTTCCTTTGTATGACTTTGTATATTTCATTCCATTTCCTTCTGGCCTGATGTGTTTCTGTTGAGAAATCAGTCACTAATCTTATGGGGGATCCTCTGTAGGTAACTTTCTGTCCTCTCTGGCAGCCTTTAAGATTCTTACTTTGTCATTGGTGTTTGCCAATTTAATTATAATGTGTCTTGGTGACGGTCTTTTGGGGTTCATCTTGTTTGGGACTCTGTGAGCTTCCTGGACTTCTGTAAGTTTTTTCTTCCCTGTATCAAGGAAGTTTTCTGTCATTATTTCTTCAAACAGGTTTTCTATTCCTTGCTCAGTTTCCTCTCCTTCTGGCACCCCTATTATGCGGATGTTGTTTTGTTTTGTATTGTCCCAAAGTTCCCTTAGGCTCTCCTCCTGTTTTTTAATGTGTTTTTTTTTTTTTCTAGATCCTGCTCTACTTGGGTATTTTTTCCTACCTTGTCTTCAAGCTCTCTGATGCGGTCCTCCACTTATTCTAGTCTACTGTTGAAGCTTTCTATGGAGTTCTTTATTGCAGTGATTTCATTTTTCATTTCTTCTTGGTCCTTCTTCATTTCCTTTTGGTTCTTACACATATTGTTGAATTTGTCTTCCATCCTTTTCAGCGACCTTATGACCATTAGTCTGGATTATTTCTCTGACATATTGCTTGCCTCCATTTCATTTACTTCCTTTTCTGGTGATTCCTCCTTTTCTTTCGTATGCAGGCTGTTTCTTTCTCTCCCCATTATGGCTCCTCTCTGGGTGTCTGGTTATGTAGTTCTCTCTCTCCTGCGTGGACTTTCTTCAGGTTATATCTGACCTTACCATCCATGGATTGCCTCAGCAGCTGTTTTTTTTTCCCAAATATATTTTATTGATTTTTACAGAGAGGAAGGGAGAGGGATAGAGAGTTAGAAATATCGATGAGAGAGAAACATCGATCAGCTGCCTCCTGCACACCCCCTACGGGGGATGTGCCCACAACCAAGGTACATGCCCTTGACCAGAATCGAACCTGGGACCCTTCAGTCCACAGGCCGATGCTCTATTCACCGAGCCAAACCAGTTAGGGCTTGATATTTCATACAGGTCAGGTCTTCTAATGATAAATTTTCTCAGTTTTGATTACATGGGAATGTCTTAAAAGTTTATTTTTTGAAGTATAGTATGCTAGATATAGAATTCTTGGTTGGCGGTTTTTCATTATGTATTTTGGAAATGTACTAGTAATTCCACTCTATTTAGGTCTCCATGGTTTCTGATGACAAATTGCTGTTAATCTTCTTAAGAATCTTTTGTATGTGATAATCACTTCTCTTCTCACTATCATAGTTCTTTCTTTGGCTTTTAAAACTTTGATTATGATGTGTGTAGGTGTGGATTTTATTGAGTTTATCCTACTTGAATTTCATTGAGCCTTTTGGATGTATAGACTAATGTTTAGCACCAAATTTGGAAAGTTTGACCATCAATTTTTAAAATATTTTTTCTGCTTCTTTTTTTCTGGAATTTTCATCACATATATGTTGATTGTGTCTCACAGGACTCAGGCTTTGCTCATTTTTCTTCATTAATTTTTCTTTCTGTTCCTTAAGTTAATCTCCATTGACATATTTTCAAGTCAACTGATTCTTCTGCCAGTTAAATCTTCTGTTCAGTTTCTCAACTGAATATTTTATTTTAATCTTTGTACATTACACCTCAGAATTTCTCTTCTGTTCTTTTAACTCATTTCTATATCTGTACTTATATTCGCTATTTGATGCAACATTGTTCTTTTACATAGTTCTTTGAATATATTTAAAATAGCTTATTTTAGGCTAGACAAAAACTCATTTTTGTCTAGCCTAATCCTAAATCCAGCATTAGGATTCTCCACACACAACTTCCGTTTACTTCTTTTTCTTCCCTGTGTATACAGCCACACTTTCTTGTTACTTTAAATGTCTTGTAATTATTTTTGAAACTGGACATTTTAATGTTATAATGTGGCAACCCTGGAAATCAAATTCTTCCTCCTTCCCAGCATCTATTGCTTTTTGTTGCTGTTTGTTTAATTCATTTCCTAAACTAATTCTGTAATGTCTGCATTGTTTGTTGTGTGCAGCCACTGGCGTCATTGCTTAATTATCTCAGTGGTCAGCTAATGATTGAACTGAGATTTCTTGTTTGTTTGTTTTCACTGTTAATCCTCAACCAAGGATATTTTTCCATTGAGTTTTAGAGACAGTGGAAGGGAGGGGGAGAGACAGAGAGAGAAACATTGATGGGAGAGAGACAGATTGCTTGCTTGCCTCCCAAACATGCCACAGACTGGACCTGGGGATCGAACCTGCAACCAAGTTATGTGCCCTTGACTAGAATTGAACCCAGGACCCTTCAGTTAACGCTCTATCCACTTAGCCAAACTGGCTAGGGCAAGGTTTTTTTTAAATGCCTAAAACCAGTAAATCTCTCAGCATTAGATTACAGGCTCAGTGCGTGTTTGAAGACATGCCTCATATGCTCAAGCAGGCAGTTTACATTTCTGTCTTAGTCTCCTCTTCCTGATTGCACAGAGCCTCTAAGTCAGTCAGAGGTGGGATGTTAGGGCATTCTCAGGTTTTTCCTGGGCTTGTACAGAGCTCAACTCATACCCATTGCTTTGTAGATTCTTTGAAAAGTCAGAACTTTTTCAAAACCTTCTCTGGACATTCATTCTCCAGGTATACTGTTTAAGTGTTTTGTTCCACTTGTTTGCACTAACTGTTATCACCTCTTCAAGTAGTTGTGACATTATACAACTGTCACTGATTAGTTTTGACAGATGCCCTAGGGAAAAGGCTGTTCACACTGAAAGAACTCTGAGTCAAGTCAAATAAAGACAAGCTTTGTGAGAGGGATTTTCCAGAGAACTGCCAGGAAGGCCAAGCAATGACAGTTATCAGGGAATGAGGCCTTGGAGGAACGCCAACCCTTTTTTTCCTCTCCAGGGTCTGCTAGGCTGCTGGCTTTCACCATAATTGCATGGTTGTTGGTTTTTCAGATTGACAGAACTGGGGAAGGTGGGTGGAACTAGGACAAGGTGAATGCCACAAAATTTCCTGTCCTTACTGAGATTTAACCATTTTTCTTAAATGACCCCCAAATTGTTGTAAGTCTCTGGTTAATTTCCAGAGTTCTTAAAATGTTAATTTAAACCATTGTTTGGCCACTGTATTCTGGAGATCCTTACTCTGCCATTTCCATTGCCATTCAGCATCAGTTCTTGAGATGGCATTCTTTTTCTTTTCCAGAGGTTTTTATCTAAAACAAGTTATAGTCTTAGAGTTTTACTTTGAGAGCTCAATATAAAACACTATATTAACATACCAAATATTTTCCTATGTCCCTTATTTTACCCCCATTGCCCTCTCCAACCTTCCTCCCCCCGAAGCTCTCCCCTCCTCTACCGTCCCCTACATTCCCTCTGAGGTTTGACAGTCTGATCCATGTCTCCATGTCTCAATTTTGTTCATTACTTTATGTTGTTTATTACTTTATGTTGTTCATTAGATTCCACATGTGAGTGAAATCATGTGATACTTTTCTTTCTCTGACTGGCTTACTAGCTTAGCATAAGCTCTCTAGTTCCATCCATGCTGTTGCAAATGACAAGAGTTCTTTCTTTTTTACAGCTGTGTATTATTCCATTGTATAGATGTACCAGAGTTTTTTAATCCATTCACCTGCTGATGGGCCCTTACGCTGTTTCCAAATCTTAGCTATTATAAATAGTGTTTCTATGAACATAGGGGTGCATATATCCTTTCTGATGGGTGTTTGTATTTGTATTTGCTTCTTTGTTCCTAAGACAAATACATGTTGAAATTTAAAACTATTTTTTAAAACAAAACTTTTGACGTTTTGACAATATAATTTAAATATATTTAATAACTTTTAGATATAATATCTTAGTACACATAGGCCTCCAAATAATGAATTGGCTTAAAAGCCATTAGATCAAAAATAAAATAATGATCTGAGGCACAGTTACCATTATTAGACTTATGATTATTATTATTGATTGTAACAACTATGTATTGAGCTTTCGCTTTGTGAAATGTCCAATACTATTTTGGGGGAGAAATACAAAGCAAATCAGACTATATTTACAGTTTAATACAACAGATTCCATTACATTATTAATCATTATAGTCATCAGTTACCAGTGTTTAAACATATGAAATTTATTATTACAGGTAAGTCAATAAATCTGGTGCCTTTTTTGTTAAAGTAGGTTTTAAAATGCTATGACAGGTCTTAATGATTAAAAATATTTTTTGCATTGTAATTTTTAAATTTCTAATTCAGTACATATAATTTTTATTAAGATGGCAAAAAAGTAACCTTCCCATTGATGTTTATTTACTGCTTTCATTTATTTCCATGCTTGCTAGCATTTCTGCATGAATATAAATAGTCCAAATTCTTTTGACTAATATTTTCATAATTCTGTATTGTGGGCTTAGAAAGCAGTATTTAAACCAAATATAAGGAAGAAAGCATTTTCTGATTTTCTTAATATGCAAACTATCAGATGCCAATTAGTTTGCTGATTCTTTCCATTGCAGTTGCATGTGTGTGGGCAGGAAGGCAGTCCAAGTTTTCATTCCTTTTCTGTTTCTTGTCATGTTGGTTTTAGACTCCTGCTATTGGATCCAGCTGAAACTCTTCTCACAGTGGGTGGGCCTGGACACATATTCTCCCCTATCCTTCTTAATCCCATTTTCCCATCTTGGTGGTAAGCATCTTTATTTCCACCCAACTAAGAATCTATTTGCTTTCTGACTTTTATTGCAAGATGAGTATTTGCAAGAAATACTTTTATATTTAGAGAAAAATTTGTATTTCTTTGAGAGATCCACTGGATAGACTTATTGTAATCCTTTCAAAAACACTTTATGCAGTATTACTAGTAGATGTGCATACTCCTGTGTGTTCTCTTCAATACCATAAATAGGCAATCCTCAAAGGAGTAAGGTGGAAACTTAAATGTGAGCACTGGTCCAAACTATTTAGTCTACTTGGATCTTTAACACTGAATTAAACAAAATACTAAAAATGTGGGGGTTTTTCCCTGACAATTCTGAAAATGACATTTGTTGTAGGTAAGAAGTTTTGAGGAAAGCAGCACAATCCTATAGTCCTGCAGTCACCATAATAAAGCTGTTCAGAGAAGAAAAAAAATACAAATGAGTTGCCCATTTTAATTTAGCCAGCAAAAATTCATTTTCCATACCTAC
Organism: Plecotus auritus; assembly: GCF_963455305.1. Classification (NCBI taxonomy): domain Eukaryota; kingdom Metazoa; phylum Chordata; class Mammalia; order Chiroptera; family Vespertilionidae; genus Plecotus; species Plecotus auritus. Next base: position 167,903,180 of record NC_137772.1, read on the forward strand.
TAGATCTAGAAAATAGGGACATAATAGACTAGTGAACTTCATTTTCACTTCCTTTTACTTCCCTGTTCTTGTGATGTAAGTGCTGAAGAGAGGTGATGTATTTAAGGACAGATTGAAAATGAATGACACAAAACTGAAGTTCCACACTTGTATTTTACTCTAATAGATCCCAGGATGCCAATCTAAATGATTAATTGTTCCTTTAAATAAGGGTTTTCAAAGTGTGGTTCGCGGGTCATAGCATTAATATCCCTCTGTACTAGAAGTGCAAGTTGATTTTTCCTTATGTTTCAACCTGAAATTTTTATAGATTTATTTGACACTGGTTATTTCCATATCATTATTTTCACTACCATTCCAATAGTGTGAACAGCGAATATATAAGGAACAGCCATGTTTATATGGAATCATTTGTGGCAGACAGTGCCAAACATTTACCAAACTGGTTTCCTTTCTTCTTGGGTACTCAGCCAGACCATTTCTCAGTTGCCTTGCAGTTAGGAGATACATGGAGCCCAATTCCAGAATGTGTGCAGAAGTGATGTAACCCACTTCCAGGTCTGGACTTTAAAATGCTCCCATGCATAATTCTTGTGCTTTTTCTCTATCTTCCAGCTAAATACAGAGGAGTTTGTGGACCCAGAAAAAAAAAGGAAATCTTAAGAGGATAAGAACCTGGGTCCTTTTCTTTGCATGGTGCTGAGTTACTGACATTTGGGGATTGTGTGTTGTGTCAGTTAATCTATCTTTATTAATGCACTGTCATAGGATTTTAGAGTCAATTTAATTTAAACATTCTTGTTATAGACACTATGAAAAGACTAAATACTCAATTTGGAATAAATATTTGCCATGAGACAATTTGACAGTCTATGACAGGCTATGAACTGAAGAACTGGTTAGATGATCAAATCCTCAAACATCAACTTGCTGTTTGAGTATTGTATTTGTAAATGTAGCCTCTGGCTATTCAGTGTAAAATATGGAGTTTCTATATTGATATGTAAATAAGAGGTCAAGAGTGGCTGAATGCCTGGACATTCATTTGTGTGAAGGACTTTAAGTCTCTTGGGGGATCAATAACTTGTGTTGGCAGCTGGCATTGTCTCTAAGACTTTCAAGGTTGGGGAACAATTGAAGAACAAAATAAAAAACTGCTGACATATTTGGCCAAGAAAAATAAGTTGAATGGAATTTCTACAAACTTGAGCAAATATTGATTTGCCCAACAAAGTTTAAAAAAAGCCAAAAGATAAGGTTGAGTTTAAATATTAGACATATTAGTTGAAATTTTCTTGAAGTTTAGAGAGGTAGACATTGGGGCCACAGTTTGTAATGAAGTATACCTTATTTAACACCCTCATCCGCAATAAGCCTAAACTAGGATGATGACTACCAAGCACTTTGAAAGAGCCAAGATATTAAACCTTCTAATAAGAAGTTAAAGCTCACTCATGAGGGGAAAATGTCCCATTGTCAATGAGTCAAATGTATTTTTTCATCATAAATAAAAAGAGCAATAACAATGTAATTGCAATAACAAATAGAAAATTTGAGTTGCTGAATATTATAGGTAAAAAATCACTATACAAATGAATATACTAAGAAATAAGTGAATACTATGTCACCATTCAATATTACAGTAGATACAAAGAAAAACATTCACAAAGGTCTCTGTCTTGGCCATGAGAGCAGAGAGAAGCTCAAATATCACAGCACACATAGCAATATTGAAGCATGCATCAGGATCTTAAACCCATAGGATGAAAGAAGCCATCAGAAGGATAAATCCTTTAGTCTGGTAATTACATAATTATGGTGCACATAACAAAGTCTAAAGATATAGTGTGTAAAGAACAGCAAGTAGGTGTGGTTTCTCAGTCTAAGACTGAGAGACCTCTCTATAAGGTAACAACTTTACAAGTATTGCCTATGCGTAGCTTCATGCTATTTTTCATGAATTCAGTGATATCTCTGAAGAACCCAAGATTGATAAACTTAATTAAGTTGTTTGAGTCAATTAGAGTAAGGGAGTGAAGTTTCTATAGCTTAGTGATTTGATCCTGTCACTATAGAAAGGTAACCTTTACCCTGAAAATGGTTGATCCTTTTTTCTGTTGATTCCCATTACTCAGAAGTCATGGCTTCCTGAAAATGGTAAACATGCATATGTTAAAACCATTTCAGAATTATTTCTTTCACTGAGGTAATTGCCAGTTAATAGTTATATATATAAACACAGATATAGATAGTATGCCTATGATGAACTACCCAGTCTGTTGACCTTAATCATTAAGATTCCCTAGTTAAGTAGTGAACAACAAAACAAAATCTTCCAACTAATGCCTTTCAATAAGTGTGTACATTTTCAAGAAACTAAAGTACCAAGTCTTTGTCTTGAAGAATAAGGTAAAAATTAGAGGCAATTGGCTAGATATTTTGGGAAAAGATATACATATGGTGGATTACTTAAGAAGTTCAGTACAACAGCTTTGGAGAAAATCCAAATAGACAAGTAATGATGTTATTATTTGTTTGTCAGTAACAAAGGGACCCGTATGTGAATATTTTCCTAGAAAACATTCCAATGATCATGTATTAATACTTGAAAATAGTTCTTCAAAAATATATTTTATCATTAACATCTCTCTTTTAAAGAGAAAACTTTTACTTGTGTTTTTTTAAGTTCTATAATCACTTTTTTATTTTAGTATTTTATTTTTATTATTTTATTTTTTTAGATTTTTATTGTTGAAAGTATTACATATGCTGCCCTTTTCCTCCATTGACCCCTTCTAGTCCACCCCCCAACCATGCCCCAGACCTGGAGAGTATTTTAGTATTTTAAATTCCTAGGTAAAATCACACGATTTGTTCTGATACGAGAAAATTGTATTTTTGTTTCCGAAGTCTCTGCATTATTGCTAGGTTTCAGTCCAATGTTTTTCAGAAAATTATGGCACACAAAAGGGAATAAGGGTGGGAAGAAAAATCAGATGAAGCTTGCTAAAGAGGTGTGACACTAATAAAGTGCAGGTGTTTGCAGTTTACAAATTCACTAAATTACTAGACAAAAATCTACTGCCCCTCTGTTCATATTTGTGTTGTATAATGTAATCATCGTGTGTTCTGGCCACCTGCAGTAATAAGGAAGAGATTCCTTATTGTTTCCTTTTCCCATTAAGTCTCTTCAGCCAATGTTCAAGGTCCACATTCAGTGTGCTGAATAACAGCACATGCAGGGCTATGCTGTGTTAAAGGACAGCTTCCTCAGGGGGAGAAAGTTTATCTTGATAGCAACTGATAGTGTTTCCACCTTGTTTACATGTCTATAGTGATATATGAAGATACCTTAAATTCTTATTCTTGACGTGTTACTTTTTTTTTTTTTTTAAATATATTTTTTATTGATTTTTTACAGAGAGGAGGAGAGAGGGATAGAAAGTTAGAAACATCGATGAGAGAGAGACATCGATCAGCTGCCTCCTGCACGACCCCCACTGGGATGTGCCAGCAACCCAGGTACATGCCCTTGACCGGAATCGAACCTGGGACCCTGCAGTCCGCAGGCCGACGCTCTATCCACTGAGCCAAACCGGTTTCGGCTTGACGTGTTACTTTTAAAAATATTTAATTAAAAACAACAGAAGGAGTAAGAATTTTGTTACTTTTCCATACAGTTAAACATAAATACCTTTTTCTCTATCTATAACTTAAACTACTTGGGTCCAAATGCTGGCTCCAAACTTATTAGCATTGTAGACAAACTGTTTAATCTCTCTATGCCTTAATTTTATTCTTCATAAAATGAAGATAATAGCCCTACCGATCACTTAAGGTTATTGTGAGGATTATAAAAGATGGTGCTTGCCAAGCTCTTGATACTCTGGATGACACATAATGAGCATTTAATAAATGTTAGTCTCAATAAACTATAAAATCTCAACCAGGTGGTTTTGGCGTTAACCTAAGCACTGTTGAAGCTCTGAACCAGATGCAACTAAAGGAATGCATTTTACATTATATTTTATAAAAATCTGCCTGCATAATCCATAGGCTCTATGTTCCTCTAAATTCATGATAGTCTTTGTCAACCAGTTACTTCCTTGTATAGGATGTTTCATATCAATTATTCAAAATTTCTGAAGCTGCTCAAAGACTTGAGAGTCCTCATCATTTATATTTCTAAGAAACATTGGCTTTTCTTCAATATGCTAATAAAATATCTAAACCAATTTCTTATTACATAAAAAAGCTCCTCTGCTGAAATGTCTTCCCCAAATATATTAATGCTCACTTTCACCTGCTTCACATTTTGCTTAAATTAATCTTCTTAGGGAGACCTTTCCAGACCTGCCTGTCTAAAAATGGTAACATCTGCCCCTTCAACTCACCAGTCCCTAAATTTCCTTTTCTGATTAATTTTTCTCTGAAGTATTGTCATGTTTTGAAAGTCTCTGTTTAGTTTATTTTTATTTATTTATTTTTATTGTCTTCTATAAGAATGTAAAATTCAAGTGGGCAGAGGTATTTTGCCAGGGCTGGCCAGCAGACCCTGAGCAATGGATGAATGGATTACGCCGATACAATGTTTGCTGGGAAATAGAGGCCTATGGGACAGCCTGGCCATAGCAACCAGGCAGCCTCAATTGCCTGCCTCCTTAGCCTTTTATTGTAACAGCAGTTTGAGATAAAGTGTAACTTTTAGATAAAATCAACAAGGTAAGTAATATTGGGAGGACATTTGTGTTTATAATGTTTTTTAGGCAAGGGCACCCAAAGATTAGGCACAAGGATTCCAGTAAACACCCAGGGGTCTGCATGTGCCCAGACTTGTATGGAAAGGTCAAAGAATAATTAGGGGCACCATCTTCAACACTCCCCTAAGTCTCCCCTAAGTCGGAATTCCAATAAAAAGGGCAGGTGGCCTTCAAAACACTTCCCTTTTCTCAGAATGTCCTCCTTACAAACTTTCCAACCAAGTCTCATGTGCTCCCCAACAGTATTTTGTCTGTTTCACCCACTGCTCTATTATTGTAAGAACCTAGAATAGCACTTGGCACATAGTAGTAGGCACTCAAATAATTAATGTATGAATGAGTGAGTGATTAAATGAACAAACAAATGGAATTTTTTTCTCTTTCCTTCTCTCTCTCTGTAATCCAAGGGTTACTTTATTAACTAGATTTTCTTAGTGCTCATGCCTCTGTTTTGCTGCAATATTCAGAGCATGACTGTATAATTCCATTTTTTTCAGAAGGATAAGTCATTTTCAAAGTTGTCTTGGACAAAAGAAGCCACCTCGATTTGGAATTCAGGGGTACCTTTATTTCACCAGAGTAATACCATAAATATTCCCTCTGGTGGTATCATTTTAGAACTGTAACCATTCCACCATCCTATCATGTCACCCACATAAATTCTGAGTAAAGCTTCAGTGGAACAATAGCAACTGTGTTTAAATATAGGCATGAACTAAGTTTAGGACATGTCTTGGAAACATAACATTCTCTGTGTGTGTTATTAAGGACATAAGAAGGCAGTGAATGTTTCCTAAGGTGTATGTACATCAATTTTTGTCTATCAAGCTACCATATTTCATTAAAAGAAGTCTTTCTTAATGAATTTCCCAAGCTTCTGACACAGTAGGCAAATAACATCGCCCAACTAAATGCAAGAGCCCTGGGGTGCCCGGCTAGCTCAGTCGGTAGAGCATGAGACTCTTAAATGCAAGAGCCCTGGAGTCTTCAGAACCTCTCTAGCTGGTTCGGACACTTGTGTTATCTGGAATGTGTACTCCAAATGGATTAAATAGACCTCCACATGAACCTGCCAAATTCCTGCCTACAGAAGCAGATAGTAATGATTTGAGCAGTGTTGACTGACTCTGCAGGTCATGAGGGACTTCAAATTCCACACTCTGTATTATGTCTCCCACCTGCAGGTTTTCTCTCCTTCTCCTTCTTCAAATTTTCAAGAAGACATGGACCGTCACTCACATTGTTTTCTCCAGAATCTTACCAAGTTAGTGCTAAAATGGACCTCAGAGACTATCTATCCAATACTATGAATGCAGACCCATTAATATTCATTCACTTATTCAATATGTATTTATTTATGGCTTAATATGTTCTAGACATAGGTGCTGAGTTACAGGGGTTACTTTCTAAAGTCAATAGTCCAAGATTGCAAGATTTCTGATACAGTAGAAACTCTTCTCTCACTCAAAATGGACTTCTATCTGAAAACAAAAGGTGAAGCTATTGCTGAAATAAAATTTGAGTACTTGTTTGTGGACAGAATAGTTCATCCCAGTAGAGCACATAGAAAATTCCAGAGCATTATTAAATATTTTAAAGATGTAAAAATGGGAGAAAAATGAACAACATTTTGAAAATGACTTCCACATTGGATATGAACCCTGCCTGGCTTCCAGACATGATTTAATCAGGCACTTCTACCTAAATAATAAGTTATGTAAGGTTTCCCAAGACAATCCTATGTGGCTAGCCCTGTGGTTTTGAGAAATTGGAAATACTCTGGAATTTTGGAGGCAGATATTAAATATAAACAGAGATTAGGCATTGGTATTTGACTAAATGAATTACTAAATGCAATGGACAATGAAAGAATTGGTACCTATGAAGTCTTTGCTATGACTGGGAGCAAACTAATAGTAAGGAAGGTTTCAGTGGACAAACTAATAGTAAGGAAGGTTTCTCCTGTAAGAATAATCAATATCAACTCATTGCCATAAGTGAAGAAATTATGTAATCTTTTGGTTATTTTAAAAACATACAAAAATCCAAAATTGGTAGGACTTGAATTATTGGAAACTGTTTTAATAACTCTCTTGAAAACTATCCTGAGTATTTACAATTCTTTAAATACATCATGCTGTTTAGCACGCCAATGTTTTTTTGCATTCCTTTCCTTTTATTTATAATCTGCACTTTCTTTTCAATTTACTCTCCGGAGTCCTGCTTGTTTATTAGGATTTAGTTATGGAGGCAACCCTTTAAATGCTTCCCCAGCAATCAATTCTTCACTTTTATCACAGCAGATTCCCTAACCTAAAATTACTTGTAGACTTGTCTATCTCCTCTCTAGACTAAGAATTCCCCAAATAGGGCACTTTTATTTACTTACCACGAGGATTCCTGATACTTCACCAATTTATTGGCACATCATTGAAGCCTAATAAATAATTTAATGTTTGTTATTGAATGAAGTTAAAAGAAGCTGAGACTTCCATGAATTTAATATTTTCTTTATATTCATGTATTATATTAAGCAGACTAATCTTCATTTTATTCTTTAATAGATTGTAATAATAACTCCTCTAGTGTTCCATGGTTAATTACAATATTTGCTTTTGATTTAAAATAGATTTCTATATTAAGGAAAACCTTCTCATTCCCTACTTATAAGTGTGTTTATTAAAATACTAGAGGCCCAGCGCATGATTAAATCGTGGGGGTGTAGGGTCCCCTAGGCCTAGCCTGCCATCAGGGCCATGTCCACCGCTCTGCGATGCCTCGCATGCTCCGTGGATGCTGCCCGCGCCCCACAATGCTCCCAGCTCGCGCCCTTCCCCTGCACGCCACTTCCCTCTGCCACTAGCTATGTGCGCCCCCGCCCCTCCCCCCGCAGCAGGAACACCTCCACTCGCCACCTGGGGACCCGCGCCATGCTCCCCACCCCCACCAGCCTGGCGCCCATCCCTCACACCCTCTACACCGTGCAGCTCTGCCTGCCCGCCGCCCACCTTGCTGCTCCTTCTTCACCACCACACATCCCCCCAACAGCCCTGCGCAAGCCCCACCTCACTGTGCAAGCAGCAAGTCCCGGCCCATGAGAGGTGCTCCATGCATCTCCTGGTCACCAGTTGTTTGGTCATGATGCCATAACGGCCTTTTATGATATAGGCTAGAGGCCCGGTGCATGAAATTCATGCACAGGTAGGGTCTCTAGGCCTGGCCAGCGATCAGGGCTGATCAGGGCCTTCCGGCTGCCAGCCGGGGCCTTCCTTCCCTGGCTGCTGGCTGCTGGCCGGGGCCTTCCTTCATTCCACAACATCCCCTGGTTGTCAATGCACATCATAATGAGCAATCAAACTCCCGGTCTCCTGGTCGAACTCCCGAGGTGACATTTTGCATGTTAGCCTTTTATATATAGATAGATAAGGAAAGGATATTGTGGTCAAGTTGTTCATTCTTCTCAATGTAAAAGAGTTTAAAAGTCAGTCTTTTAGCACAATTTTATTTAATTCATCATGTTCTATTCATATCCTATTTATTTTACTTTTTATTAACTCCACTTTCAGAGTACTACACAAACTATTTTGCTGTGCTGCGGTCTACTTTGTTGACCAAGAAAGGACACATTTAAGTGTGTGTTTTGTTAGGAAACAGAATGGAAAACTTGTTTTCCAAATAGTTAATCTGCTATGGCTCACTTTTCTCATGGCTGTCTTTGTATTTTAGAAAGCTTGTTTGCTGTTTGAACAATCATATTTTGGAAATGAATACACTCTTCCATATATTTTTTCAGATTTTTTTAACTCAAAATTTTTCTCTTTCTCATTGGACATAGTATCTTATAATTAATGTACATAAACAAACATCAGTGAGTTTTAATCCAATCTCTAAACTTCCTCTCTAAGGTAGAAGACATGACTGATACTTTATTCATTTCTTCATTATTTAAGTGTTTTGTAAGAATGTATTAATAATCAGAAAAACAAAATATTAATTTAAAGTAAAATTTTTTTAAAAAAAGATTAAGCTGCCTGGGTGAATAATAAAACAAGCGCCATGACAATTATATCACTGGTTTATTAACCTGGTTTAATGGTCAAGCAGAGACAGGAGTAAAGGAACAAAGTCGTACACAAAAGTAATTATAAAACAAAAGTTGTAGTAGTCCTACAAAATTATATACATGTGTCTTTTGTGTAACTCGATTTCCTGCTGTTCATAAACAACTTTTGAGTGGTCCCAACATTACTAGTAGTTAGAAACAATGAATAACTTATCTCAATTTATATTGCTTATAAACTACAACATCAATAATTACTGTCCTTTGGTTGTGAGGTCTGAGAGGTAATCACAAGCTATGCTGTGTGTGGGCTGTGTGGGGGAATGGCATGGTTGAGTTCTGTTTTGTCCAACTAATCTGAACAGCAATTATAGAGATTCATAAGAATGTAGATTGAAGTATCTACTCTTACTTGATCATGTCCATATTTTATGTTATGTTAACTATGTCTATTTTTTTCTAATACCTATATAATAATAGCCAATTCACAGAAGGTTCTGGGTAAAATGCCCCAAAATATCATGTCTCCCCTAAAAATAGCTGAAAATGCATCTATTTTGTATAGTTTTTACAAACCAAATTTGTGGAAATGATGCAGAAACACTTGTTTGCTATAGCAATCCTAGCATTGCATTCTTGATTTAGGTTTTTATAAAGTCTCTTCCAAGGCCTGTGAAATGTGAGGAAACCCTAAAATGTTCAAGAAGTTTGTGATCATCTTAAACTAACCTAAATATATTCTAATATGTAGAAACCAACAAATTGCAAAGCAAAATTGATTTCTAATGGTATAAAGGGAATGTTGATCCAATCCCTCATTTTATAAATAAATTACTTGAAGCCCATAATGATTAAGTGGTATTTTCAGGGTTACATGGCCAACTAATGGCAGCGCTGGACTCAAACACAGGTCTCCTGACTCCTAGGAAAGGGCTCTTTCTATGACACCACACCATAGTCAGAAGAGATACTAACCACTCAGAGACTCTTGCCTACAGGATCCAGAGTCTTACAGCTCATTCTTCAAAAAGTCCTAAGGTAAAGAGCATGGGAAAGTTAAGGATTTTTAAAAATGCCTTATCATAATATCTTTTTAATGATTGTAGTTGGCACTTTTAGAAATAAGGTTTGCTTGACTATAGTTCTGAATCATGTATTTTAGCTAATCTTTGCCAGCAATGTCACCTCTGTAACAACTTACAGCTATATCTTGGCTTTTTTTTTTCTTAAAAACATGTCTTCAAGTAGGAAAATGATCTGTGGTCTCTGGAGTTGACTGCAGAAGAATAGATTTCCATTACAATAGCCCTATGACAAGTACAATGTGTTAACTTCACAAAACACTGCTGACATACATGACCTGGTCTCAAGAGTCCTTTTAAATGGTAGTCTCTTAGTACTATACTGTTCAGAGAATAGAACCAAGAACAAAGACACAACTGCTGTGCAAATTAAACGGAATGTACTCTTTCGGCTAACATTGCCCAAAACATGTTTTCTTATTATCTTTTTAAAAAGTTAGGCATTTGCAGTGTTAGTAATTACTGTCCTTGAAATAGTGCAGAAAATGTATATTTGGATTTATTTTACATTTTTATCATGCTACCTTACCGGTTATCTTTAAGTGACAAGATAACCACTTAAATTGTCTTATGACTCTCAAATTATATGGATATTCTAATTAATCATACAGAAATTTCCTAAATGCTTCACATAAATGCTACAATGAGTAGAAAATATTAATATTATGTGTATGTCAATGTGTCATATGAAAATCACCATGATTGCTCTGTACATACAACTTGCATAGATTTTAATACCAATAGCTAGACTGTAAAGCCATTTGACCAAATTTTTCCAATCTGGCAAGTGGAGGTGGGATAGAAAAAGAGCTGAAGGAGTCTTAATAAGTAATGAAAATAAAGAGTTGAGAAATGGGAACTGTGACAATATGTTAAAGAAAATTATATTCTTGAGGCCAGGGAGGACAAATCTGGAGGGTAATTTCATAACCACATTCATATCCTATCTAATAAAAGAGTAATATGCAAATTAACCATCACTCTGCTACACCCACCAGCCACGCCCACCAGCCAATCAGGAGCAAATATGCAAATAAACCCAACCAAGATGGCTACGGCCAAAGAGAGCAGGAGGGAGGCTTGGGTTTCCCTGGCATTGGAGGAAGCCAAGCTTTCTGCCTGCCCTTGCCGTCCTAGGCCTCCACTCAAGGCTACAAAGTTTCAATGATAGAAAATACATAAATCCAAACAGAAATGGTGGCAGCCACGGAGCTGGAAAGAGCAGGAGGCTAGGGTTGCCCCCGGTGATGGAGGAAGCCCAGCTTTCCGCACACCCTGGCCGGCCCAGGCCTCGCTTAAGGCTACAAAGTTTCAATTATAAAAGATACATAAATCCCAATAGAAATGGCTGCCGCCACGGAGCAAGCAGAAGGCTTGGCTCCGCTCCAGGCTACAAAGTTTCAATTGTAGAAGATAAATAACCCCCAGATACCAGGGCCTCCACTTGGGTCACCAGGGGGTGTGGCCGGCCTGCAAACCACCACAGGCCCCTCGCCCAGGCTGCCCCACACCCCAAGGGAACCCCCACACCCTTCAGGGCAAACCAGCTGGCCCGCACCCATGCACCAGGCCTCTATCCTATCTAATAAAAGAGTAATATGCAGATTGATCATCACTCCAACACACAAGATGGCTGCCCCCATGTGGTCATAGATCCTGCCCCCATGTGGACACAAGATGGCCACCACAAGATGGCCAGGAAGGGAGGGCAGTTGGGAGGGACCAGGCCTGCAAGGGAGGGCAGTTGGGGGCGATCGAGCCTTCAGCGAAGGCAGTTAGGGGTGACCAAGCTGGCAGAGGAGGGAATTTGGGGGCATCCAGGCCTGTAGGGAAAGGCAGTTGGGAGGGACCCAGGCCTGCAGGGGAGAGCAGTTGCCGCGGACCAGGCCTGCAGGGGAGGGCAGTTAGGGGTGACCAGGCCTGCAGGGGAGAGCAGTTAGGGGAAAACAGGCTGGCAGGAGTGCAGTTAGGCATCAATCAGGCTGGCAGGGGAGTGGTTAGGGGGTGATCAAGCTGGCAGGCAGAAGCAGTTTGGGGCAATCAGGAAGGCAAGCAGGTGAGCAGTTGGGAGCCAGCAGTCCTGGATTGTGATAGGGATGTCTGACTGCCCATTTAGGCCTGATCCCACCAGGATCGGACTTAAACGGGCAGTCGAACATCCCTCGAGGGGTCCCAGATTGGAGTGGGTGCAGGCTGGACTGAGGGACAACCCCCCCCCCCATGCACGAATTTCATGCACCGGGCCTCTAGTAGTATTCATATAGTCCCTCCCTGATAGGTACAATAACAGAGCCCATGTAAAGCACAAAATTATTTCCAGGCTTTTGAACAGATTCAAATATTTTTCTCATTTAGCTCAGCTTAAGCCTTGAGATTGAAAGCAGGTGCAGGTGTCTTCTGCTTTGCTGTATGACACAAACTTCATGTGGCTCTTCTAATTAAATTTCTCCACTGTCTCTAATCTACATTTTAGTGACTCTTTTACATTATGGGAGATTCTAGTAATGCATTTAATATGGACAGCTTTCTTTAAGTCAGCGTGTAATGAAATGTCTATGGACACAGCTTGACTTGTCGCTTTTTGCAATTGTGAGTGCCTCTTATCTTGCTTCTAGTTTACTATTGAATGCCAGAATATAAAGGACCTTGTATCCTAGTAACAGGTGGTTTTTCTTTTTCATTCATCGGTCCTTAGACGTTTGCTCTGTAATGCAGCCCCTAGCAGAGAGCAAAGCTGACTCTGGCTTGTGGAGAAGAGTAGCATGAAGGAGACAAGAGCATCTTTACGTGTGAGTGCACGCATGCCCACACGTGTGTTTCAGGGAAAGGGCACTTGGAATACTTATCTATGTCTTTCTTGGAAACGTTATGATTTTCCAGGCTTCCAAATACATATTATGAGCCACATAAAATTTCAGAGCGGCTGTACAAATCTGTCAGTCATTCTTATGTTTGTTTCTAATTGTTGCAAAGATGCCTCCTAAAATAGTATGCAGGAGGTTTGACACATTTCTCTATTGTTTGATTGCCAGGTTCCCAAAAGAAACGGTTTTAAAATTCCGATTGCCTTTGGTTTACTCACGATTGTCACTATCTTGCCTACAGACTCAACAATGTTTAAAGGTTTTTTAAAAATCATTTTTTTATGCTTTAACTTCTTGAACTCTGGAAACTCTTATGAAACTCCTATAAGGGAGAAACTTCACACATATTTGTAACCAGATGTAGTTGGCAACGTCTTCACTCTATGAAGATTGTTATGCAGTGTATTTTCCATTTGTTTTTCTTCACATAGTTTACCTTGTCCAATGCTGCAGAAATATGTGACCTCTGATGATTTTTCATATTAAGAGGGCAAATGAAAAGATGTCCAGTGTCTGACAACAATTTATTTTGTAATTGCTGGAGCAAAAGGAATCCATATGGATTGTTTACAAGACAACATAATCACCCCAATCTAAAGTCATGGAGTGGTCCCAAGGTACAAGCTGCACTTCTATGTACTTGATGCCAAGAAGCTCTGCATTGCATTTTTTCCATAATATATCTTTCAGTTTTGCAGGAATATTGTTTCATCTCTGGAAATGAGACATTTATATGTCATTTAAATGGATGACTTGTGCAATTTATTTGAAGTGATGTTTTTCATAAGCTGAAAGAAAGAAGAAAGCTAGAACTGACAATTTAACATTCCATCAACTTGGAACAGAAATATTTTTGTCTTTTCCTTCAAAGAGAAAGAGGGATAGAAGCTAGCTCTCTAACCTTGAAAATGTAAAAAATCAAATACTAAATAAACACAATTCTATGTGTCCAACATTTTGTCCCTGATTTCCAACAAATGGGGGTAGAGAAAACGCCATTATTCGTTGAGATGATTTGTTGTCATACCTAAAATTTGAACTTTTGGAAATTTGAATAGTCAACTTTTTGGAAAGTTGATCAGATTCTCAGTGTGCCTCAGTGAGATCTCAGAATGCTTTACCAAATAAATAAATAAGTAGACCAGCTCTATTTTCAAACAAGGACATTTGTGTAGAAATAGAAAACAAGTATTTTGTAATTTTTGACTTGTCAAACGAATTCTTCCTTTTGATGCAATTTAATCCTTGATTCAAATGAGTGATTTTATCTTATTAGAAGAAAAACTGACATCAAAAATCTGCCATGAGACTCACCATGAGCTCCTGCAAGCATTCTCTGTCTGTCTTTAATGGTTCTGTTGGTTCTGTAGTTTATGCCAAATTGACACTGGCCATGAAGAACCCCAGGACTCACTTTTCAGAATTAAACAATCGCATGCATGCATTTCTTGGGTTGTCTGTGTCCGGCTTACTTGATCATGTTTTTGAATCTACTTCTGCCTTCTTCCGGAGGAGTGAAAATAAATACTGTAATGTCTAAATTTTTAGGATGGGAAAAATAAAGATGAATAGTCTAAGAAAATAATTTTAAGTTAGCTTTTGTGTAATATTGTATTAAGTGTGAATTTGTAATGATACAATGTTTTATCCAGCTTTTATGCTATATTCTCCATCTGGCTGTGACTACCTTTGGGTCTTGCCTTTAATAAATGACCCATGGTCTCCTTTTCCATACCCATCACCCTTACTCCACTCATTTCGCTGCAGTCATCATGAACTCCTTGCACTGTGGTGTCCCCATACAACTTGAATTGATGGCACCCTGCCTTTGTTGTCTCTGCTGTCTTTACTTTGGGTACCATTTTGATACCAAACTCAGGTTCAGATGCCTGCTGCTTCGAAGGCCAGTACTCAAGAGACAGGTGATGATGTAAGGAAAGATGGTTTATTTCAGGTCCAGCAGCCTGAGAAGATGGGGACTCTTGACCTAAGGACCACCTTAACATCTCAATGCACACAGAGGTTGTTATTAGGAGGGATGGGGAAAGCAGAACAAAGAAAGCAGAGGGAGAGGGTTCGAAAATACTCTACAAGTATTCAGCAGAGTTCATTCCAATAATTGTCTTGAAACTAGTCAAGCAGAGATCCGGTTTTTATGGTTGAGAGTCAGCCAGTCTCCCAGAGCCAGGATGTTCGGTTGCTGGAGTCAGCCTCCACCTTGAAGCTAGATCCTGAAACTCTTACACAAATATGCTCCTTATTCATGGGTTACATATTAGAAAACAACTCATCTTTTTAATAATCAGTTAAAAACACTTCTAACAGAAACAATATTAAAAGAATAGAGGGGTAGGTTACAGTTTCACTATGATTCCCATCCCATGTCTTGACCATCTTTCAAAATACAGCATAAATGACCCTGCTAATTTCTTTGCAGGATATTCTACACTCAGTATTAGTCTATTTGTTTCCTCAGGGGGTCACTTAATTTATTTCTCCATCCTCATGTTTTTTTCTAAATGGAAGTTACTCCTGGAGTCCTGATTAGATTTAAATTGAACATTTTTGGCAAGAATGATTTTCTGCGGTGCCAATTTGCATCACATCAGAAATCTGAAAATATCTAGTGTTTCCACTTTTGGTGATGCTGAGATAAGTCAGTGATTTCAGATGGTGACATCTGGTCCCTCTATTGTGAAGCTCCACATAAATCTTTTCATCTAATGTTTATACCAGTACTCATGCTAATATATAAAAAGCCAGGGGCCATCACGACCGAAACAACCGGATGGACAACCGAACAGCAGGCTGCATGGGGCGACAAGGCCGGCAGGGGGGTTAGTGAGGGATGACCAAAAGACTGAACAGCAGGCTGTGTGGGGCAAACAGGCCAGTGGGGGGGCAGTTAGGGGTGACCAGGCTGGCGGGCGGGGGGCAGTTGGAGGCAACCAGGCCAGCAGGCAGGGGCAGTTGGGGGCGATCAGGTCGGCAGACAGAGGTGGTTAGGGGTGATCAGGCTGGCGGAGGGGGAGGGAGGGGAATGCAGTTAGGGGCGATCAGGCAGGCAGGAAGTTGAGAAGTTAGGAGCCAGCAGTCCCAGATTGTGAGAGGGATGTCCGACTGCCAGTTTAGGCCCAGTCCCCAGGATTGGGCCTAAGCCGGCAGTTGGACATCCCCCAAGGGGTCCCAGATTGGAGAGGGTACAGGCTGGGCTGAGGGGAACCCCTGTGCATGAATTTCGTGCACCGGGCCTCTAGTTAATGATAGTTACCCAAATTAATTACTTCATTAGGGGTTTTCAAAATGGTAATTTTAAATTATTTTATGCTTTAAATTTTATTAGTTGGAATTCTTTTTTTGTTTTATTGATTAAGGTATTACATATGTGTCCTTATCTCCCCATTACCCACCCCCCCATTCATGCCCTCACCTCCCCTGTTGTTTGTGTCCATTGGTTAGGCTCATATGCATGCATACAAGTCCTTTGGTTGATCTCTCCCCCTTACCCTCCCCTCCCCTACCTTCCCTCTGAGGTTTGACGGTCTGAAAGATGCTTCTCTAGTTGGAATTCTTTGGTAAAGAAGAGTTTTCTCTCATCAACTAGGACTATGTAGTTTCCTTGAAATTCATTTCATACTCAAGGCAAGGTAAATGCTCAATCTTTCCTTTTAATTACCAATTCATAAAGTTAGAAGTTGGTACTATAGATACTTCCAATGGTGTCCACCGAGTTTTAATTTCTCTCTCTCTTTTTCTCTCCCTCCAACATGATGAACAAAAGGTTTGGTATATTCTATATGTTTTAGCTAAATACTCTCATTAGTTTTTGCTAAAATTGTTCCATCTTTGATCAACAGACACCCCTTCATGTTTGCTTCTGTGATCAATTGACAAACACCATTTGTTTTCATCTTTCTTTTGGGGCATAAGATGTCCTAGATTCATGTTCCATTTTTTCAGTTTCAGACCTAGAATTAGCTATTTCTTCAAGGAGCCCTGGTTCTTTTTATTTTTTCATTAATTTCTTTATTGATTAAGGTATCACATATTTGTCCTCATCCCCCCATTCCCATCCCAAACCCCTCCCCATGCATGCCCCCACCCTCCTGTTGTCCGTGACCACTGGTTAGGCTTATATGCATGCATACAAGTCCTTTGGTTGATCTCTCCCTCTTACCCCCACCCGCCCCTACTTTCCCTCTGAGGTTTGACAGTCTCATCGATGCTTCCCTGTCTCCGGGTCTGTTTTTGTTCATCAGTTTATGTTGTTCATTATTTCCCCTAGATGAGTGAGATCATGTGATACTAGAAATACACTTATAAGAACCGAAAATGAGACAAGCAATAATGGTTATGCTGGGAGGCAAATGAATCAGTCTGTAGTGAGTTTCTTTCTGGGCCAACAGTTCTTTTGAGTCCCAATTTCAATGTCAAACAGTTCCTTATGTGTACATGTCAGCGATGATATTTCAATTCTGGATGGTGGACAAATGGTGGTAATGCAGGTCCGACCCTCTCTGGTTTGGTCCTGGGCAACCTGCCGCGACGCACAGCTGCTGACTGCTAGTATGGCAAGGCGTCAGTGTCTTCTATCTCTGGACGGTTTCTCTTCTGTCTTCATGTCTGGAGCAGTCCTGTCAATCCCTCTCTGTTGCAGGAATCCACATGGTCTTGAAGGTGTTTTCTGAAAAAATACAAACATATTCTCAATCAAAAGTTAATAAAGGAATCTTTTCTATAAATTTGACTTGGGATCCTTTTTCATTTTTTGCCCAAACGATTTTCCTTTGGCTTGTTTTAACACCATGTGTGTTTTTCATGGGTGTCTTGCTGTTAGCATTACAAATGAAAGTTAATTTTCTAAAGTAAAAATTTTCTAGATGTAATTTACTTACAGGATATTTTTCCTTACATGATATTCTTCTACTATCCCCCCTTTTTTGATTTAAATATTAGGAGGCTTTTGGAAATTTTATAACGTAGTCTTGATAGCTTTTAAATTTTAATTTTTCGCACTAAAATATGACTGCTTTAGGTTCATTAGATGTTACACAATTTTACCATGAGATGAACTACCAATAAAAATTTTAGTTAACACTTTAGGAACAACTTTTTGTCCAGTACCATTAATTTTTCTAGAATATTTGCTTATTTCACTTAGCCAATTTAAATTAGTCTGAGAACTTGACTACTATTTTACTTTCAAATTTAATACTCTAACAACAATCTTATTTTACCCTGTAAATATTAGTGGAAAGGGTTATTTGCCTTCTTGTGTAGGCAGGCCCTGAGCATTCCTGGTGCTAGGTTGGATTTAGATATCAAAAACCCACTTCCCCATACCATGGGTACAAGACAACTCAAACAAGTCTTGTTGCAGTGAGAGGGCACCTGCTGTCGGCCAAGTCTCTGTCTGTTACCTGGGTCCCGATTTGAGCTGGGCATTAATGGGATCTGAAATTCAGACATCAGAGTCTGAGTGCCAGGTATGTTCATCATTGGGATTTTATTGTTTCTAGGCCTTTTCAGTGGACAGAGCTAGAGAATACATGCCTTTGAAAAGAAAAGAAAAATTAATCCATATGGATATTAATAATTAAAACTTACCACTGCCGAAACCGGTTTGGCTCAGTGGATAGAGCGTCAGCCTGCAGACTGAAGGGTCCCAGGTTCGATTCCAGTCAAGGGCATGTACCTTGGTTGCGGGCACATCCCCAGTAGGAGGTGTGCAGGAGGCAGCTGATCGATGTTTCTCTCTCATCGATGTTTCTAGCTCTCTATCCCTCTCCCTTCCTCTCTGTAAAATATCATTAAAATATATTTAAAAAAAAAACTTATCACTATAGGATTTTCAATTAACTTCTTTGATATTATATTGGAAATCTTGATTTGTAAAATAAAGAAGTTTTATTTATAAAATTGCCTTATAATATTAAATTAATATTGATCTCAACAATTAGACTACTAAATCAAATTTAATAATGTCTTTGTAGCTCTCTACTTATCTTTAGCATGTGACTATATTGCACATTTGATGCAAAGATCCATTTCATTTTATTTTTTATTTTACTTTTTATTGATTGATTTGAGAGAGAGAGGAAAAGAAAGAGAGAGAAACATCAATTTGTTGTTTTACTTACTTGCACACTCATTGGTTGCTTCTTGTATGCGCCCTGACTCTGGATCAAGCCCGCAACCTTAGAATATCGTGACAATGCTTCAACCAACTAACTGAGCTACCCAGTCAGGGTCTCATTTTAGTTTATTTTCAATTTTTAGTTTTTTACTTAATTTTACTTTTAAATGCATAAAGATTATACTTCATGTGCAGTATTTAATAGTAAATTCTTTCTGCTTAAAAATAAAATTTAATTGTCATAGAAACATAATGATGAAGTATTAAGTGAGAGAAGACAAGTACAGTATTGTTTATGGAAGTCAACTATCTAAAAATATACTTGAAGAAAAATACTGCAAGGAAACATACTAAAATGTTGGCAGTAGTTCTCTCCAGAAGATGTGATTCAGGTGAAATTTTGAATCATCTGCATACATTACTTACAAAATAAAGGGGAAGTTATTTTAAAAGATAATTTTACCTTGAAGTTTTCCATTCAAGAATATGTTCTTCTACTTTTTGAAATAATTACCACTAAAAAGTAGTTTTTAAAGTAATTTTCTAAGAATAACCTTCAAAAAAAATGATCTCTAACAAAGATATGAATTATTTATCTATTTGTACAAAGTTGCAAACTACACTCAACCTAATGATTTACCACAAAGCAAATAAAGCTTAAGCTTCAGGGCATCAGCATTTCAGGATGCTAGTCATGTGTTCATATGGTCATATGTTATGTTAGTTTGCAAAAGAATTTTAATCACATTCAGATTGCTGTCTCTTTCCACTCTGACTTTCCTTGTAGCCTTTGTCAGGTGGCATTGGAGTGACCACAGGCATTTCTGGGATCTGGTTCAGGGTAGTTGCTTTGGAGAGACCTTTAGTTTAGATTTTGTAGGATATATTTATGCACTTTTCTGTCATTTTCAACTTATTACCAGCTGTCCCAGTGAAAGAACAGCTTCCAGGGGTACTCCTAGTACATGCTGTGCTGACTTACAGTACCCTGTGAACCAAGGTACACAGCCAGAGGTGGCAGTGTGGTATAAATACTATGAACTATTGCACAGCATTGGAAGTATAGGGCAGTGATTTAAACATAAGGTCTGAAATGGAAGGAGCAAGATGCTAGTCTGGAGGAAAATATTGTAATATAGATAGATAGACATATATATATATATATATATATATATATATATATATATATATATATCACTGTAAACTAAAGATTTATTTTTCATTGGTTATCAGTCAAAAAGACAGTCTCTTCTGTCAAGAATATACTAAATAGTGCAGCATATCATATTATAAATATACCATTTCCCCCTTTTAAAAATATGAATAATGTATTTAATAAGCTAAAAAAGTGCTGCTAACTGAAATTTGAAAAGATGCTTTGGAATGTTGTAATAAAATCAATGAGAAATTGCATATTCCTGTAATATAAATGAAAAATATTTTCATTATCTTTAAATTTAGTTACTTTAAAATACCAAAGAAAATATCATAAAATTAATGGACTATGAAACAAAAGTGGCAAAGAAAAATAATGAAGTCAATAGAAATAATTCTTACATCAAGAAGCAATTTATAACATTGTTTTCACTGCATCAAAAATAATCATCCATT
Source organism: Plecotus auritus (assembly GCF_963455305.1). Lineage (NCBI taxonomy): Eukaryota > Metazoa > Chordata > Mammalia > Chiroptera > Vespertilionidae > Plecotus > Plecotus auritus. The sequence continues at coordinate 167,923,693 of NC_137772.1, forward strand.
AACAGGAAGATCAAAATTTTGAATTAAAGTACAAACATTTTGCTTGTTTTTTAATTCAATTAATGAAGAGGTATGAATTAATAAACATAGTAGTAAACTTTTTTTTTCATGCTTATTGGACACTAAATACCGGCATTGATTAAAAATACTTACAATATACCACTATAAAGAGCATATAAAGAGCAATCTGTTTAAGAAGTGTCAAGATTCCAAAAGTATTAAAGGTTAGTTACTACACTAGAAAAAAATCCCCTGAAAGCGTATGTTTCATATATTGGTATTTACTGATCATTGGTATTTTCTTCAATTTAACAATATTCTAAAACTTTATATGAAATTACTAATAAAGATACAAATAACCTTCTGAATTATCAATTTATATAGACTAAAATATCTTTATATTTTACGTATAAAAGATAGTATCACAAATTTGTTAGTATGGGGAAATGTGATTGAAAACATATAAGCTCCCAAAATATTAGAAAACAAGTATTGTAGAGGTATGTCAATCAGTTTAATAATATTAGCTTTTCTCCAGATTTTGTTTATGATATCTATCAGTTTCTTTTTCAAATGTAAATCTTATTATGATTTCTCATTCTGAGTAAATATTTACTTTAATTCCTAGTTGTAGATTTAGTTAAAAAAAAAAAAAGTGCTCCCAATATAGTGTATGCTTTAGGCCACACAAAGCCTGGCTCCCACTGTATTCTTAACATAATATTTGGCCATAATTAAATATGTAAGGCCTTGTTTAGAAGACTGAGGGAAAGAAGAAGAGAAAATACACAGAAACCTTGAAGGAGAATAGAAATGTCATAGGACTATGTAAAATATAGATAAGAGTTCTGTGAAAAATTAGATAAAGTTGAATGTATATGTTTTAGAATCATGAATATTCTGTTGAATTACTTTCTTTTTTTAAAATATATTTTATTGATTTTTTACAGAGAGGAAGGAAGAGGGATAGAGAGTTAGAAACATCGATGAGAGAGAAACATCGATCAGCTGCCTCTTGCACACCTCCTACTGGGGATGTGCCCTTGACCGGAATCGAACCTGGGATCTTTCAGTCCGCAGGCTGACGCTCTATCCACTGAGCCAAACCGGTTTTAGCTTGAATTACTTTCTTATTTATTTACTAGAGGCCTGGTGCACAAAATTCATGCATGGGTAGTTTCCCTAGGCTTGGTTGGCAATCAGGTCCAATCAGGGCCTTCCAGCTGCGGGCCTTCTTTCGTTCCACGCCACCCCCTGGTGGTCAGCGCACATCATAGTGAGCGATCTAACTCCTGGTCTCCCGGTCAAAGTCCTAAGGGGACACTTTGCCTATTAGCCTTTTATATATATACTAGAGGCCCAGTGCACGAAATTTGTGCACAGGGTATTCCTCAGCCCAGCCTACACTCTCTCCAATTGGGGACATCCCTCTAGCAATCTTGGACTGCTGGGTCCTAATCACTCACCTGCCTGCCTGCCTGATTGCCCCTAACCACTCTGCCTGCCTGATCACCCCTGATCGCCTCTGCCTGCCTGCCTGATCACCCCTAACTGCTCCCCTGCCAGCCTGATCTCACCCCAACTGCCCTCCCCTGCTAGCCTGATTGCCCCTAACTGCCTCTGCCTCAGCCTCCAACTCTATGGATTTGTCTGGAAGGAAGTCAGATGTCCGGAAGATGGCCAGTCGACCCGGTCTAATTAGCATATTACCCTTTTATTAGTATAGATGGATTACATAGGACAGGATTGCTTAAATGGGTGGGGGGAGCCTTTTTCAGCAGGAGGAGATGCTCTTGACAGACAAAAATACATAATCACTATATCTGGACTGATAGCCAGCCATATGCACTATACTTCCAAACTGGTCATTAAAAAATTGAACTGCTTTCTTACACCTTACACCAAACAGCTGTTGCCCTTAAAACCCCTCCTCAGCCCCACCTTAGGTTCTGCCTTCACAGTTCATCCAGATCAGGTTCTGATTGGTCGGTGTCTATGCCAGTCAGCATCTCTGGGCCTATCTCCGGGCCTGATCTGCAGCCTCTGCAGCAGCTGCTAATCAGGCCCCGCCTCTTTCTCTCTCTGGGCCTCACCAGTGGCTACAGTGGCTGCGGATCAGGCCCTGCCTCTCTCTCTGGGCCTCTCTCCAGGCCTGATCCACAGCCGCCATGGCAGCTGGCGAAGTTGTTAGGCCTCCAGCCTGGCCCCGGGCCAGAGGCTAATGACCTCGCCATGCCTGCCTCACCCTGCCCACTTCCCTGCAGCCCTGCCTGCCTGCCAGCCTTGCTGTGATAGGACTCTGTGGGCCATGGGGGAGGGACCGAGTGGTGCTCCATGCACTTCCTGGTGACCAGTTGTCTGTATGGTTGTTTAGGTCGTGATGGCCCCTGGCCTTTTATAATGTAGATAGATGGTCCACCAAGTTATTTAGTAGTTTAGTCTGGTGATAATAAAAGTATGTAAAACAAAATATATATTACTAAAAGCATAATATGCTAATTAGACTGGACATCCTTCCAGACCAAGCCAGGGCTGCAAGGGAAGCCCAGTCCCTGGTGCCTGCCAGCCCCCGGAGGGAAACCAGCATGGGTCCTGGGTGCCAGAGGGAAGCCAGTGCCAGCAGCTGGGGGAAGGAAGGCCTACTCTTGCATGAATTTTGTTCATCGGGCCTCTAGTACTAAGATAATAAAGAAAAGTTTAAAAGTCAAAATCCAGGAAAAGAAAAAGTGGATTAAGAAAAAGAGATTAAAACCCAAAAAGGACAAATCTAAACATTATACAAACTGTAAATTTGGCTTGAAACTTTCTGGCACCAAATAAAGGTGAAAGCATTTTTATGCACATAGTTTTTCATTCAAAATCAAAATCAGATCCCACCCCCAGAGGGGAAAAAGCTTTTCTGGGCATTTGATTCTAAATGAAGTATTTTAAGGGACACTTTAATATAGGGAGTAATGTAGAGCAAACACAGTAATAACTTTAAATTGCCTGTTTCTATGAGAGCTGTACAATACATTTGTGAAAGCTACAGTATATTAGGCATTTGTTGCTTTAACTGCTCAGAATTTAGTCCACTTTGGGAGTCTTTAAACAGCCCAATTCTTTGGGGGAGTTAGTTACATCCTGTTATGGCCAGTCAGCAAATCTGGTGCCCTATATTCCCTAGGTTGGGAGCAGTTGAGTTAGGGTAAAATATATGAAGATATAACAAATAATCTTCCTAATTAATAAGATGAGAGTTTATTTTTCTGCTCATCGTTGTAGCCATTTCAGGTTGGCTTTGCTACAGAACTCATTCCAGGACCTCATCTTCCATATTGTTGTTCTGCCCTCCCCTAGGCTACTGTCAACCCCTGGTCTATCAGTGCTGGTTACAGCTTATTTGTCCTATGTGTCCATGCTTCTGCATGTGGAAGTTTAGATAAGAATCTGGAGCTCAAGGGAGAGGCAGCGCTGGAGATGTACATGTGGGAGTCATCAATGTGGAAATGGTATTGAAAGTATGAGATCATGCAAACTCACCTAGAAATGGAGAGGCAGCAGAGAGGCCTGAGCCCTGGGGAAAAGTAATAATAAGAGCTCAGGTAGAAGAAGAAGACCATCAAAGGAGTCTGAGATGAAGTGAACAATGAAGAAAGAGGAGGAGTAGGAGATTGTGAGGCCCTGAAGACAAGTAACAAATGTTTTGAGAATGAGGAAAATGTCAGTGAATGTCCAGTGCTGTCAAGAGGTCAAAATAAGTGAAAAACTAAGAATTTACCATTTGGTAACACTGAGGACTGTGTTGGAGTTTGTCCTCTATAAATCTTTCAGGTAAAAGGAATGAAAGTTAAAATGTACTGTAATTTTTACCTTGCCTGGAGAAAGGGAGAAGGGAGGTGGAATGGAATCAGAGCTTCTATGGAAGATGTTTTTTATTTGGCTTTTTAAGAAAAATCTTTTTTTTTTTTTTAATTAGCCTTAAGTTGAGGCAGAGTGCTCGTTCTCCTGACAAGACTGCCCTCATTATCAGTGTGTGTTAGCAGGGCTCTGCCTTCAGTATAACTGGGGCAATCTCAGACAAGTGTAAACTGGAGGGAGGCATTGCCTTGGGCTTTGACTCTGGCCAGGGTCATGCTTCTCAGAGCTCTGCTGGAATCAAGATGTGCCTCCTGACTGCCTGACATTCTGTCCTCCACCCCATGACTCGCCCCTCTGAGGAGTTACTGGGGGAAGTTGTTTCATAGTTTCTTCTACTCAGTTTCCAGATGAAATGTTTAAGTCATGGGTCAATCTGAAACTATCTGAACTAAAATAATAAAAATTTCTTCAAATTCTTTTTTCCTGTATAGTAATAATTAATAACTAGTTTTTGGGACTGATACTATTCAATGATCAGTCATAATTTCAGTGAAAACCTGAATGGAATAGGATGACTCACCTATGAAACCTACCATAGTATCCAGGTGTATATGTAGGGAACTTTCTAATAGCTTGGTCTGAGCCAAAGACAAAGTCAGAATATATAGAAGAGGAATCCTTAAGAAGGGACAGTGTCTGTGACCTCCCTTTAATCATGTGCTAACATGTATGTGTACATGTACGTGTGTGTGTGTATGCTCATTCACAAATGTATACTTTATACTGATGGGGGTATGTTTTATTCATAGTTTGAGAAGGGATTGTAATTCAAAAAGGTATCATGAACAGCAGATAGTTTAGGATTACGTTTTCTCGTGAGAACCTGTAATAAAGGTATTTTATATTGTTCTGGAAATACACATATACTTTGGGAATCTAATTAGTGAATGGTAAGAAGTACTGTATATACTTTTATGTAATATCTATACTAATAAAAGCCTTGGTGACTCTCACACGTGATGTCATCACAAGATGGCCACCACAAGATGGCCACGCACACAGCGGAGGTGAGGCCCAGCTGCTGCTCCACATGGTGAGGCCTGGGGGTCCCACAGCTCCACACGGTGCAGAGGAGGCTGGTCTCTGCATCTCCGCCACCTTGCACAGAGGAGGCAGGTCTCAGGGAAGGCAGCGGGTCGCAGCAGGAGAGGGTAGTTGTGAGCGATCGGGACGGCAGGGGAGGGCAGTTGGGGGTGATCAGGCAGGCAGGAGAGCAGTTAGGGGTCGATCAGGCTGGCAGGCAGGTGAGTGGTTAGGAGCCAGCAGTCCCAGATTGTGAGAGGGATGTCCAACTGCTGGTTCAGGCTCGATCCCTGTGGGACATCCCCAGAGGGGTCTCAGAGTGGAGAGGATGCAGGCTGGGCTAAGGGACCCCCCCCCCCCGCCCCATGCACGAATTTCATGCACTGGGCCACTAGTAAGAATATAACCAAGACTCTCACATGGATAAATCACCAATTCAGCACTATGTGGAGGTAATTCTTATAGCTAAAACATTGCAAATTTTTTCATTTTATTTTAATTGAAATTATTATTGAGAAAATTGTAGCTTCACATTCAGTTGTACTAAATAATACAGAGAAAATATGTGTACAGTTTTCCCAGTTTCCCTCACCAATGACATTTTGTAAAATTGTGGTGTAATATCACAACCAGGATACTGACATTGAAAAAATCCACCCAACTTATTTAGATTTTCCTAGTTTTACTTGTACTCATTTCTCTCTCTTCCTCTCTTGTCCTCTCCCTTTCTCTTTAACTTTGTGTATTTAGTTTATGAAATATTATCACATTTGTGGCTTCACATATCAATCACCACAATCAAGATACTAAACAAGTTCCATAACCACAAGGATACCACATTGCTTTTATGACCACACTAACTTTTCTTCTTCTCTTCTCTCTCCCTAACTCCTGTGAGCCACTAATTGGTTCATTTCTAAAATATTTTTATTACCAAAAATGTTATAAAAATGGAAAAAATATACCATGTAACCTTTTGAAATTTGCTTATTTCATTCAGCATAATGCCTTTGAGATATATCCAAGTCACTATGTAAATCAACAGTTTGTCCCTTTTTGTTGCTGATTAGAATTCCATGATATGGATGCACAACGGTTAATTTAACTGTTCACCCACCGAAGTAAATCTGCCTTGCTTCCAGTTTGGGAGTATTATAAATAAAGCTTCTATGAACATTCATGTACAAGTTTTTGTGTAAACATTAATTTCCATTTCTCTGGGATGAATGGCCAGGAGTATAATGTTGGGTCATATGGAAGGTGCATGTTTAATTTATTAAGAAACTACATAACTGTTTCCACAGTGTTTGACATCTGTATATCCTACTCAGTGAAATGTCTTTTGCTCATTTTGTAATTTTGCTATTCGGTTTTGTTATGAGTTTCAAAAATGAGAAGTTTAACACTTGAGTTTTGAGAGTTCTTTATATATCCTAGATACTAGTTCTTTATCAGATGTATGGGTTGTAAATATTTTATCCAAAACTGTAGCTTTCATGTTTATCCTCTTCACATAGGACTTCACGGAGAAAAAGGTTTTAATTTTGATGAGGTCTGATATTTCAACTAACCCTAGATCTTGAAGATTTTCTCTATATTTTTTTCTAAAAGTTTTGAATTTTATATCTTGTATTTAATTTCATGGTCCACATTGAGTTAATTTGTATAAAGTGTGGTGCTTAGTCTAAGGTTATTTTATTTTTCCTAGAGATGTCCAATTATTCTATCACCATTTCTTGAAAAGGATATTCTTTCTTCATTGAATTGCTTTTGCACCTTTGTCAAACATTGGTTGGGAATATTTGTATGGGTCTATTTCTGGTTTCTTTATTTTGTTCCACTGGTCTATGTGTCTGTCCTTTCATCACAATCATAGAATCTTCATTACTGTAGCTATATAGTAAGTCTCAATGTGGGGTAGTTATGCATATACATTTTAGAATATGCTTGTCTAAATCTGCTAAAAATCTTTCTGGCATTTGATAGGAATTGAATTAAACCTAAAGATGAATTTGGTGAGAATTGACCTATTTACTAGGTTGAACATGGTGTGTCTAAGATGTATTTTTAATTATACCAGTAATATATAAATAGTTTTCATTCTGAAAATTTAAGTGATCAGATAAAATTAGACCTCTTATACCACCCCAGTCCAATTTTCTCCAAAGTAACTCTTATCAATATTTTTCTATGCAATTATTTATTATGACTTTGGACTGGATAAGTAACAGCATACTATATGAATTTTTGAAAGCTTACTTTTGTATTACCATTGTGTCATTGAGACCTTCCTATATTGGTACATATAGATCTACATCATTCATTTTAACTGCTGTGTAGTATTCCATGGTATGGACATATTACATATTTAGTAGTTTCTTTTTTTGTATTGGCCTTTATTAAATTGGTAAAATTTCTGTAGATTCGGTCACTTTAAGCAATAGGTAACAACCACTTTACTCTATAGCAAGTCACATTACTACCACCAGGTAGAAAGGACCATTTTCACAGTGGAAGAGAAAACACTGTAGTTTCTTTATGAGCTTTTATTCCTTGAAAGCAGAGGATGTATCTGTCTTATTTTCACTCTACCCTTACCACCTAGGATAGGGTCTAGCACATCATAGCCACTCAGAAAGTACTTATTGACATTGAAGGATCTTGCTCTGTGTTTCTGCAAAGTCCTGGAAGTGAAGCAGATATTAGTAGAAGTTCCCAATCACATTTATCAGAATTATAAAATAGTGAATATTGTGTTGTTGGTTCAGAGGGATCAAAGAAAACCTAAAGCTTTTGGCATCAATTGAGATAATAGATATAAACTATAAATTGTTAAACTAATTTATAAAAGAAAAATTTTAATTATTACTATTATTATTATCATACTATTATTATAAACCTGAATCATCTTTCTTGTCTTAAAACCTGGATATCCACAAATGGGTTAATGAATGTATATATTTTATCAAAAGAGTATTGTTAAAATATATCTGAATTGAAATTACATTTCTACTGATGTTTGTGCATGCAACCATGTGTGTGTGTGTTATGTGTGAATAAACACACTACTAAATTAGCCACTAAATTCAGTCAAGAGTCTGAGCTATGGCATTAAGTGGATTGGTAAATGGTAAATTAATGGTAAATATAATTAATGGTAAATCAAACAAAAGTGACCGGCATTTTCTATGATAAATGTGAAGTAAAACAAATAATTTTGGAAGCTTGCTCTACAGGAAAGATGTTTACTGGTTCAGCTGGGAGAAAGGAAAGATCCTGACCAAAATGACACCAAGAAAAAGAACAAAAACTGGATGTGTGAATATATTGTTTATCCTGAGGATAGAGATTTGTTCACAAAGTTGAATTGTGAACCAATTGTTCCCTCAGGGATAACTCTCAACAACTGCAAGGCAAAATTGTGAAAGTTTTCACAGGATCATGGCAAAGTAAACTGAATGTGAGTATCCAATGAAAAGACTTGATTGTGGAAACTCTAAGTTACTTAAAAATCTCAGTTCATTTACCTGTGATGAAGATTATAGTATTAGAGATGAAGGGTACTAACATCAGACATATTTCTTCACTAAAATAGTTACTTGAGGTTTATTTCCCTGAGATACAAAAAGAGACTGACCAGTGAATCAGATACCCTTTCAATTCTTGCTATGGATAAGAGATGCAACCTCATAGCAAAAAGATCCAGTTACCAAAATTTCCCCCAAGAGTGTCCTTAAATATCAGACCTTCCTACTATTAGTGACACTCTGGGACTTTCTCCTCATCGATAGCTGGCATGGCTAACAAGAATGAATATTTTAAAAAAAGACAGTTGCCATTTATATTGATATATATCTAAAAATACTGTGACACTATGGTAAGAGTTGTATTCACATGGGCATTGAATCTGACATGCAGTGTGAGTTGCCTTTGGATTTTTGTTTTGTTTTTCAAAATCAATTACAATTTAGTAAAACAGCAAATTACCAATTAAACAATGACTTGAGCATGACTTCAATTTGGGATCTTTTTGTTTTTTTGTAGTAATTTAAAATTTCTAAAAAAGAATTTAAAAACACACATGGAAAACTGAATCTAAATGAATTTTTAAGGTAAAATACAGATCTCAAAGACTGTTTTGTTTTGTTTTGCCTTGGATGCTTTGAGCTACTATTATTTAGAACTGGACAAGATCTGTTTTATAGCCTGAGGTGACACAAATGCCACCATCACAAGTAGGCCACAGATGTATGATAATTTGAGCATGATGTTTTTCTGAAGACTCTCTTCAGGCTGTTGCGTTTTCTTCTTTGGTAAACCCTGATTGAATCTCAGAAATAGCAAATGTGAAAGAGCATTGATGAATTTAACGGCATCTGTGATTTCTATATGCATGAGTCATGATTCCAGCATTACATCTCTTCTAGGAAACCTTAGTTCCATGTTGCCTGTATTTATAATGTAAGCTCCTTGAGGGACATGACTAAGAAACTGATGTTTCTCATGATGGCTAAAATGTGTGTAGTGATGCCAAATCATATTTGGGGAATAAATGAATGACTTGATGCCGAATGTAGTACAGAGAAGAGATGGCAAGAAGTCATGTATTAGTTATTATTATTGCTCACAGCTGTTTCCTTGTTGTTTCTATTAAACATGCCACTGAGATATAAATGATGTATCCTAGGGGAGTGAAGTTTCATCTTGTCCTCAGGCCTTCACAAACAAATCCCATACTTTGGAATGTAGATCTATGCTGGCATATCCGTTACACTTGCTTGAATATATAGGAATATATAGGAAGCTTGTGACAGAGTAGTTCAGAACCAAAGCTTGGCATAAAATAGATCAAAACCAGTCTTTCCAACTTTCCAAGCAGTTCCTCAATTTAAGACTCAGTTTCCTCAAATGCAAAACAAGGATAATAATTGCATACACCTCACTAGGTATTTGTAAAAATTAAATGGTTTAATATATGGACAGCATTATATTATAATATATGGACAGGATTATAAGGATAGTTATTACCCAGTAGCACACTGAGATATTTCAGTGAATACAAAGAAGAACCAACATTGGGCTCTGCCCCAAAACTTTACCATCTAGTTTGAATAAGCAAGATGTACACATAAATAAATATTATTCAACCAAATACTTTGAACTCTTTACATATTATGCAAATACAGATCTCCAAGCTAGACTTCTGGGTGTGTGTGCTTGTGCATGTGTGTATTTTGGAATGTAGTGGGCCTCAGAATAATTTCTACATACCATGACTGCTTCTGTGAAATTCTGCTGAGGATATGTGTGTATTCATAGTGGGTGTGTATTTGTGTTTGTGTAGGCAAGAAGAAAAAGAATCAGGAGTGCCTTATAGAGTTTTTTGCAAATACTGATGAGTTAGAAGTGCAAATTAAATAACTTTATTCCTTTATAGGCTTTTAGTTAAAGAAATGGTAAAACAGAACACTGGAGACAATATAAATTAAGTCTTGGAATTTGATAAATCACCAACTACTTTTGAGCATTTACATAGGAAAAATAAACTTTCTTTCAATAAAAAATGTTTATCAAAAAGTTTGTAGCCTCATTTCCAAGTGCTCTTTTCAAATCACTCATTTAGAGATATTTAATTTTCTTATGTTTTTAAAATTGGTTATGTATGAGCATGAACATGCCATTTTCATCTAGAATAGACATTTTATTACAATGAGATTCAATGCTATTTTTCCAGGTGTACTCATCTTTCATTCCCTCGCTCCATACTATTTTATCTCCCACATTTACCAATGCTGCTACTTGGATTTGCATTTTAGTTCAATGAATCAAAAAGATCAAAATTATTTCTAAACCACATTAGAAAATCAATATTCTAATGAAATTTCTATTCTGTTTGAGAGATTAAAATGAAACTATGGATTCCTGTGAATGCTGATTTGGAGGGGAGATGCTCTAGTTGCCTTCTGGTTAATCCACAAGCATTTGACAATTGCTATGTGGGAGTCCTTGTGTTAGATCTGCAGCAATTACAAAGACCTATAGTAATCCTTCACCCATGGTGAATTCCTCTTACACAAAAATTAAGTATGCTGAGATTTAATGAGTCACCCCTGTTGTTTTTCACTGGGCTGCAAGGAGCTTAGGCTGTTGCTCAACATTAGCTGGGGAGAAAGTTGTCTCCCTATCCCCCTCCCTCTTTTTCTCTGTTTCCTCTTCCTTCTCTTTCTTTCTCATTTTGCTTTTGAAGAATAAAGTCTTGGGAAGCACACACAGGGGTTTCAGCAAAGATTTGTGTCATATGAGAACTCTCCTATGGGAAGCTGTTGGTTCCATGTATTCTGAAAGATTAGGTCTAAAAGAAGCCTTGGGTCAGCAAGGGGGTTAGGCAGTCACATGTGGCAGAGCAGGGATGGGAGGGGCAGACAGTTGCAGGAACAAGTAGCAGAGGGACTAGCTCACACGAAGGCTCATCACAGATGACAGACCAGAAAGCAGAAGTGTTCCCACATCCCTGTGCTTAACAAGCTTGTTCTCAGAACGTATCCCAGCATTCAAGAGTTAGTGCACCTGATGCAAAGGTAATTCCAATCTACATAAAAGGAAGCATGGAATCGCTGTAAAAATTCTTGCATTATAACAATAATACAAGTCAATAGCAGAAATGAAATAACTCACCCTTGATATGCCTTATGGAAACTTTACAATGAGATTGTAACTGATTTTTTCAGGTTTTATTTTAATAGATGATAAAATAATTAAACAACTTTAGAAAATATTTAGTTGAAGGAGTCAATGGCCTTGAGTAAACCCACATTATCAAACACTAGGTTTACCTCTTGGCTGGGAGGTGAGCCAATCTCAATTGTACCTTCCAACAATGCTGAAAAGTATCATATTTGCAAGGTTGAAACAAAGATGATAATGAAAGGGAGAACTCTTTCGGTCTAAACTTCAAAACTAGATGTCACAGTAAAAACTGATCTTTCTTCAGGAATAAAATTTAATTGTGAATGCATGCAACAAACGTGTATGGAATACCTCCCATGTGCTAGGCACATAGCCGTTAGTTGCTAGATGATTCACTGCAATCTTGGAAAGATACACAGTGAGGCTTTGACAAAGATCATTTATATTTTGTTTTGATTTGTTTTTCTTAACCAAAAAGACTGAAGAAAACAATTTCAAGAAACCAAAACATTATGTAGAATTATATAAATCGGCTGGCTAGGAAATTAGCCTAATAGAGCACACACAGGAAAGGGCCCCACTGCTCTGCTCTGTAACCACCACGAGCATCTTTTCTTTCCCCTCTCTTCGTCGTCATGGCCACTATGGTAATCAAGCCAGCAGTAGCATCTCAGGGGCAAAGGCAATTGAAAATTAATTTCATAATATCCATCATCATTCAGTTAAGATGTTTAAAATGCTATTTCTACTCATTGTTTAATCTGCTCCTTTAAGTGAAATAAAAAAACAGAGTTTAAAATGTTTTCCTGTAAAATTACTCTATAAAGTCTTAATTTCTCCTCCCTGAAGAAATTTCTCCTTCCCCTATCCACCGGGCAACTTAGAGCTACACTATCCATTATGAAAAAAACTAGCCACATGTGACTATTTACAATTAAATTTAAATTAAATAAATAAACTCAAGTGTTCAATAACCAAATATGGCCAAAGGCTATCATATTGGACAGCCCAGATACAGAACATTTCCACCATCTAAAAAAGTTCTCTTGGACTACTCAGACTTTCAAGTATACGATACAGTATTATTAACTACTAGAGTCCCAGCTTGCTCGCTTCCGCTTGCCTCAGCTGGCCGCCCTGCCCATCGCCAATCGTAGCCTACTCCCCGCCCTCCTTTTTAAGGATAAGAGATCCTTCTTTTTTACAGCTGCATAGTATTCATAGTATGATGTAAGTGTACCACAGCTTTTTTATCCACTCACCTGCTGATGGGCAATTGGGCTGTTTCCAGATCTTAGCTATTGTAAATTGTGCTACTATGAACATTGGGGTGCATATATTCTTTCCCTTTGAGATAGCATAGAAGGACCTAAAGAGTGTTATGCTATGGGAAATAAGCCAGTCAGAGAAAGGCAAGTATCATATCTCATATGTGGAATCTAATGAACAAAATAAACTGATGGACAAAATAAGTCCAGAGACATAGAAACATGGGACAGACTGACGAATCTCAGAGGGAAGGTAGGGATGGGAGGGCATGGGGAGAGATTAACTGGGAAACTTATATGCATATATGCATAGCCCATGGACACAAACAATAGTATGGTGAAGGCCTGGAAGGGGTGGTTAGAGGGTGGAGGGGATCAATGAGAAAAAAATGGGACATCTGGAATATTTTCAACAATAAAAATAAATTTTAAAAAAGATTCCATTTTAAATAGTATTCTATTGTATATATAGCACATCTTCTTTATCCATTCATCCAATGGACACTTAGATTGTTTTCATGAAAATTCTTAAAATTTTTCTGAAGCCTATTTTCTATGGAGAATATATCATTCAGCAGAACCAATGACAGCCAAAATAATGCTTTAAATGTGAATTAGAAAAGGCTCCCTTGAATTTAAGTAAGAATTTTAAAAATTAGTGTATATATAAATTTTTATCTTTATTTATTGATCTGAGAGGGAGAGAGAGACATCAATATGTTGTTCCACTTATTTATACATTCATTGCTTTCTTCTTGTATGTCCCCTGACTGGGGATCAAACCCAAAACCTTGGTGTATCAGGACGGCACTCTAACCAACTGAGCTACCTGGCCAGGACTTACAGTTAGTATATTTTAATATATAATAGCAAGTTAAACAAATATAAGATGACTTTTATGCAAATTATACAAGTAAAACTAGTAAACAAAATTATAAAACATTAAAATTTTAATCACAAAAATTAGAAACTCAGAGGAGGGGGTTGGGTGGAAATAGAAGAGGCTATAGGGGAGATAAATGGTTATGAAAATAAAGGAAAAAATTAGAAACTCAAAGATACAAGATATATAATTTATTATAAAATAATCATACGTTTTATTTCCATAGAAAATGAGACTCTTTATAACTGTTTCAATGTCCACTTGTGCTATTTCTGTACAGAAATGGTTACTAGATTTAACAGTCTCTCTTGTAGCATTCTTCTTTAAAAAATATACAAAGGGATTTGAAGTTCAACAACTGGTCTATACCAATCAATGAATTCTGAACTCACATGCCAAGATTTTATTTAAACCAACTAATCACTTTTTCCGGTAAATCTTTGTGGATTTTGCTTTTATGAGTTCTGTACTAGTTTTTGTGTTTTCTTCTATATGAGTAAATCCTTAATGTTTTAAACTAATATCAGAGTTATTCTTTGACAGCTAATCCAGAGACCTAATCTCTCTGGGTGTGATCAGATTCTCACTGTCCTCTCAGATAGAAACCACAACAGAGCACTCACTCATTCTCAGAGTCCTTTTTTAATTATTAATTTGATCATAATTCTTCAAAATAATGTCACAAAATTATTAAAGAGGCCATGCAATTTTTATAATCATAGATCTATTTTTCCAACATAGTATTTTTTACATAAAATTAGAAGACATTGACTTTGAAACTTAATTTTAAATTGTGAACTGATCATGGGGTTTGAGGTCCAAATAAGTCTTCCTATTCCTAGTATTTCCTATGTTGGAGAAATTGGTATCAATGTAAAGATACCATTTGTTTGGCATTAATGATTTAGACTTTGTAAGTACTATCACTTCTATATAATTTTTTAAAATTATGAATCACTTTGACGCTTTTAAGGACATTATGTATATTGAATTTTGGTTTATGCATCATTTCACTTAAAACATTGAGCCAAATTATTACTTAGAAAATAATAAAAAAAGACAATTTTGCAATACTTTTGGCCCGTGTTCTATAATTTACATCTTTATTAATATCACCAACAGTTTGTATAAGAGCACACACTGCATCTAATTGAATTTTCATGGCTCAATGGAAATGACTTGAATTTCTCATTGTGGATTCTGCAATGGTTTTAAAATTGTGTTTGTTAAATGTGTTTTCAAAACATTTCATTATTTCACTGAAGCCAAAGAGCAGTAATTATATGACCTTTGGATAATGTTTAAAAAGATTTTTTAAGAACCTAAGTGCCTTGCTGGTATGGCTCAGCAGTTGAGCATTGACCCATGAACCAGGAAGGCACCCTTCGAATCCCAGTCAGAGCACATGCCCAGGTTGTGGGCTTGATCCCCAGTAGGGGGAGCACAGGAATTAGCCCATCAATGATTCTTTCTCATTATTCTATTCCTCTCTCTCCTTTCCTCTCTCGGAAATCAATAAAAACATATAAAAATATTTTCAAAACGTAAGTGATAATAAAAGAGCTTTTTGCCTCATTGTTACAGAATAAAAAATTTAGAGTGCCTTAGAATTTTTTTAAAATTAGAAACTCAGAGGAGGGGGTCTGTTGTAATAAATCACTATGTTTTCCATGTTTTCAAACCAATACACTTTAGAATCCCAACTTTCTAAAATATTTTTGGCTTAGATCTATTCTTTTTTGAGTCTAGTCTATTATTTATTTACTAGTGGCCTGATGCATGAAATTTGTGCATGGTGGGGGGAGGGGTATCCCTCAGCACGGCCTGCACGCTCTCCAATCTGGGACCCAGTTTGTGGGATTGGGCCGAAACTGGCAGTCGGACATCCCTCTCACAATCTGGGATCGCTGGCTTCTAACTGCTCACCTGCCTGCCTGCCTGATTGCCCCTAACCATTCTGCCTACCAGCCTGCTCGCCCTCAGCTGCACCCCCCTTGCCAGCCTGCTTGCCCCAACTGCCCCCCCTGCAGGCCTGCTCGCCCCCAACTGCCCACTCTGCCGGCCTGATCACCCCCAACTGCGCCCCCCCCCGCTGGCCTGCTTGCCCCCAACTGTCGCCCCTGCTGGCCTGATCGCCCCCAACTGCCCCCCACTGCTGGCCTGCTTGCCTCCAACTGCCCCCCCTGCTGTCCTGCTTGCCCCCAACTGCCCCCCCTGCTGGCCTGCTCACCCCCAACTGCACCCCCGCCAGCCTGATAACCCCTAACTGCCCTCCCTTCCTGGCCTGATCGCCCCTAAGTGCCTCTGCCTTGGCCCCGCCACCATGGCTTTGTCCAGAAGGTTTTCTAGAAGGTCTCCTGGTCTAATTAGCATATTACCCTTTTATTAGTAAAGATTTATTTATTTATGTATTTGCCAAAATATATATAAAAGCTTTCTCCAAAATCTGGTTTTGTATTTCATCCCCTAAATAATGTGCAAGATCATTTATTCTCAATATTTATATTATGCATAGAGGTTCTTCCATGATGCTTTCAAATTTCACTTTCATTTCTGCTACATAAAAAGTCCCATTATCGTGCACAAAGTTTCTTGGATGATGTTCTGGATCAGGGGTCCTCAAACTTTTTAAACAGGGGGCCAGTTCACTGTCCCTCAGACCGTTGGAGGGCCGGACTATAGTTAAAAAAAAAAACTATAAACAAATTCCTATGCGCACTGCGGGCCCGGGAAGAGTAGGCTGCTAAGCAGGACAGGCAGCGGCACCCGGCTGGCCAGATAAATGTCCTCGGCGGGCTGCATGTGGCCCGCGGGCCGTAGTTTGAGGACACCTGTTCTGGATAATGGATACTAGCTTGCCAAAAACTGAATTATATATTATGAGTTCAAAAAGGCCTGTCAGTATTTTTATCATCCTATGTAATAAAAGAGTAATATGCAAATGGACCGTACCTCTGCTACACCCACAAGCCACGCCCACCAGCCAATCAGGAGCGAGTATGCAAATTAACCCAACCAAGATGGCTGTGGCCATGGAGCAAGCAGGAGGCTTGGGTTTTCCTGGCAATGGAGGAAGCCAAGCTTCCCTGCAGCCCTGGCCTGCCCAGGCCTACAATCAAGGCTACAAAGTTTCAATTATAGAAGATAAATAAATCCCAACAAAAATGGCTGTGGCCATGGAGTGAGCAGGAGGCTTGGCTCCACTCAAGGCTATAAAGTTTCAATTGTAGAAGATAAATAAACCCCAGATACCAGGGCCTCCGCTTGGGTCACCGGGGGGCATGGCCAGCCTGCAAACCACCACAGACCCCTAGCCCAGGCCACCCCACGCCCCAAGTGAACCCCCACCCTGATCCAGGACACCCTTCAGGGCAAACCAGCTGACCCCCACCCATGCACCAGGCCTCTATCCTATCTAATAAAAGAGTAATATGCAGATTGACCATCACTCCAACACACAAGATGGCTGCCTCCATGTAGACACAAGATGGCTGCCACAAGATGGCCAGCAGGGGAGGGCAGTTGGGAGGGACCAGGCCTGCAAGGGAGGGCAGTTAGGGGTGACCAGGACTTCAGGGGAGGGCAGTTAGGGGTGACCAGGCCTGCAGGGGAGGGCAGTTAGGGGCAATCAGGCTGTCAGGGGAGTGGTTAGGGGGTGATCAGGCTGGCAGGCAGCAGCAGTTAGGGGCAATCAGGAAGGCAGGCAGGCAAGCAGTTGGGAGCCAGAAGTCCTGGATTATGAGAGGGATGTCAGACTGCCCGTTTAGGCCCAATCCTACCTGGATCGGGCCTAAATGGGCAGTCGGACATCCCTTGAGGGGTCCCAGATTAGAGAGGGTGCAGGCTGGGCTGAGGGACACACCCCTCCCCCATGCACAAATTTCATGCACCGGGCCTCTAGTTAGTATATAATGTCTTCATTGTATCATTGATAATGATATCCATAAAACTGATTTCAACTAAAAACACTACTATTGTTAATGAGTATTTCACTTTGATTGTTTACAAAAATGCTGTGAATTCTGCCAACAAATATATAATTATTCTCAATCCTCAGTTGATTTTCACATCCCTGGAGTTCAAAATAATTTTTTAAATTACATAATTATCAGAGATAGATAATGAACTAAACAGGATGCAATGGTTTTTCACTATTTTGAAGAATTTGTTTTCAGAATAAATTTCTGAAAATGTCATATTAGTATTATCTTTTAGAACATTTATTACTTATGTAGGCTATGTACCTGGATCAGCAGAAAGTATGCTGGGTGTAATATGTTCTTTGTAATTTTTTGCTCCTGGTTTTCCTTGAAATTCTGTAGTAATGGCTTTCATTAGTATAATGCCCATGCTTCATCTGTACCCCAACTGTGGCCACAATCTGCACATATTAGGGACTCTAAAGTACTTTCCTTTTTTTCTACCTTTTCCCCTCCAAAATTTTATTGAATAATTATAATGGTTTTGTTTTCCTTTATAATAGCTTTCTGTCTTTTATGGCCATGATTAAAAATACTTTTTGTATATCTAGTAACTGTTCAGCACTTTATCATTCAAAGCAATTTCAAATATATTTATGTAATAAGTTGCTATGTTTTTTAGGAGTTAATTTTTGTATTGGTAAAATTTTTTATAAAAAAAGAATCAACAGTTGTTTATTTTGTGGCTTATTTTGTAGTAATCTCTATATGTATGAAATACTTTAGATGTTTTTGAAGGCACATTGGTATTGCTTATTGCATAGTGATTCATATCATAATGAAAACAATTGTAAAATAAAGAACTCAATAATACCACTGGTAAATAAATAACAAATTAAATGAACTAAAATATAGAATGCAAATGTAGCCATGTTTTAATATTCATAGGGAACTTATAAAATTAGATATTTGCTGATGACTAAATATATCATTTGTAAAAACAGCATCTTGTTTAACATCAAAGCATATTTTAGATAGATCAGGTTAAAAAGTCTTTCAATTATCAAACTTGTTCCTCTTTCATAAGTTAATGTGACATAATATTATGTGTATATGTATAAACTAGAGGCCCTGTGCATGAAAATTCATGCACTGGAGGGGGGTTCCCTCAGCCCAGCCTGCCCCTTCTCACAGTCTGGGAGCCCTCAAGTGCAGGAGGCGACCTGGTGATCAGGGAAAGGCGACACCCCATCACACCTCTGCTGCTGCCACTGCTGGCAGCGCAAGCCTCGGCTGGCCCTGGTTACCTGAGCCTCAGGAGGCCCTGGGCGGCTGGGCAGCTGCCATCCGAGGCTTGCCTGTGCCTTGGGCCAGCCCTGGGCGGCTGAATAGCCACCATCTGAGGCTTGCCTGCACCTCAGGCTGGCCCTGGGGGGCTGGGGGACTGAGGAGACTGGGGGACTCCGGAGGCAGGTGTGCAGCCTGCTGCCCTGGCAGGGCTGAGGGGACTAGGCATTGCCATCTTGTAGCTGTGGGCCCTGCCATCTTTGAGGGCGTGGAAGTCAATTAGCATATTCCCTTCTTATTGGCTGTGGGCACCACCGTATTTGACGGTGGGCAGTCAATTAGCATATTACCTCCTTGTTGGCTGTGGACATTGCCATCTTTGAGGGCGGGGCAGTCAATTAGCATATTCCCTCCTTATTGGCTGTGGGCACCGCCATCTTTGGAGGTGGGGCAGTCAATTGGTATATTCCCTCCTTATTGGCTGTGGGCGCCACCATCTTTGTGACAGCGTGAGGGTCAATTAACATATTCCCTCTTTATTAGATAAGATAATTATATAATATCTAATATGTCTTAGAACAACACACTTTAATCCCATTGGTCATAAAATTGTCATAATATATTCATTTCTACCATGGTCAGAAATTGTCAATATAAATATGGAAATAGTTTATCCTTGAAGTCAACAGTTACAATAAAACTACTGACATTGTTACAAAATATAAAAAAGATATTTGTGATGTGCATAGTGTTCTCATGTGTTGCTCTTGAATAGTTCACAACCTAAACAGTTGAGCATGACAGCCCTAAGGATTGAATCTGTCCTTTAATTAAAAGTTCTGAATGAAAAAAAAAAAAGAAGAAAAAAAAAAAGTTCTGAATGACTGGCAATCATTAAATATTATATGTCCTTGACCCTTTGATCACAACGATTGGGATTCAGAATGATAACTCACTTAAGCAGGACTAATCATAATTTCTTACTTAGGAATTCAGGACTGGAACCAAGTGGAATTCATTTTGGGGGTAGGTAGAGAGAAACATTAAAAATCAGATGCCAGTAACCAGGTCTCATAGAATGGATAGAAAATCCTGGTCTGCAGAGAGGGTGGGGAAAATGCAAAGAGAGTATTGACATCATTCAAGTGCCTGGTTAGAGATCTGGCTGCATCTCTGACTCTGAGTCCCATAAATCAACCCGCTTTCCATTGGTAGAGGTGTATTTGAAAACATAGAAACACACACACACATTTGTTTGTTTTTAAATGAGAAGCTGCCAGCCATTACTCCTTTATCTATGTAGACATAGAAAATCACTTGGTAGTAGATTTTTTTTTCTGACTTTTTCTTAAACGCTTGAGTACTGCCTCGTAATTATAAAAATGTAAGATGACAAGACATCAAAGACCTTAAACAAAGAGACAAAAAACATGTGTGCCATCAAGGCTGCTACTCTTAGGTACTATCCCTAGAAGCAGGCTGAAGAAGCAAGGTGCCTTGTGGAAGAAAGGGCTTGAGATTGCAGTTCATACCCTTTTGAAATTTAATATAACTAGAGGCTTTCTGATGGATTGTGATGGTCCCACAAGAGTTCCAATGGAAGGATAGGATCTCAAAAACTTCTAAATGAAACTCACCAAGAAGATGGGAAGGGTCTGTTCTAGGAACAGTACCAACACCTTGAGCTCATAAGGAATGACATTCTGGAGCAACATGTTGCAAGGCTGGGTGCTCCCCTAGACCTATACAATCCAGCATGTGGCTTTGTCTGGGAGCAATGGCTGAGCATCTGAGGGTGAATTAAAAATAATCTTTTTACCTGAAGAGCCCAAGTATGCAAGCATGTTGCATGAAGCAGGAGCAGGATCACCAATGATGGTGTAACAGACAAAGGTGCATTGGCTGTCCGATGGGCAACTGACCTAAGCTGTCACTTTTCAGTTGGGGCATAATACAGAATGACCCAACTCCCCAACTCTTCCTCTATCTGGCTTCTGGAAACAGGTAGGAATGGAGGAAGCCCAATTCACAGAGCAGAGCATTCCTTTGAAGAGAGATTGGATTTTCTATTAATGTGCACAGAGGATAGCCTAAGAGCTTAATTGGAAAAGAATCATATCCATATTTGTACAAGTAGTTTCTACAAGTCATGATTCTAATAAATTCCTCTTTTAGATTAAATTAGCTAGAGTTATCTTCATTAGGTGCAACTAAAGGAGTTCTAACCAATACATCAGAAGAGTTACATTTTGGGGACATGAACCGATCTAAACCCATGTCCAGGTTGCCTGTTTTATAAGCGAATTCTATCTCTAATTGTTAATGTTTTAGAACAGTCTATAAATGGTAAAACAGTGAATTATATTTAGAATGATAATACTGCAATATGAAAAAATAATATAGTTCCATCTCATGATTAGCTTTCCCCCTGGAAAAAACAAAACAAATTAGAATCCTATCAAAGGCCAAAAGGCTTGATCCTACCTCAAGCATCTCCAAACACTTTATATGGAGATTGATAAATTAACTCAGAGCACCATGTTGGTATATGGAAGGAACTTTAAAAGTTTACTCCTCAATTTATTCAATGATTTTACAATAAATCAACTGCCTCCTCTATGTAGTAAAACATTTCTGTGAAACAACAGATGGATTGGCTAAACATCATGATTTTGTCATTCTCTGTAAAGGGTTATAGTGAGTAAAACTGTATTTTTATGGTTGCATTGCTTAAAGAACACTCTTGCAATAGATTTGATTTACTAACTTATTTTATATCCACATGAACTGCCATTCTCAGCTGCATTTATTTTCTTCAAGTCATCCCAGTCCTTTCTAAAGACCATTGTTGTAGCTCTCTGTAACACCATTATTTTCTTTAATCTTTAAAAAACACAGGCAGCTTCACAAATAAGTTATTTGTTGTAAACCTTTGGAGAGAATTTCAATATATAAACAAAGTTGGTTGTCAGTTACTTTAGGCTTTTTACGATGTTATATTCTTTTCTATAGTTTATCAGTGGATCTATTAAATCTCAATTACTTCACATAAAATCATATTCAAGCAGCTTGTTTGTATATTTTTAATTTCAAATCTTATACCATCCTTTTTCCATCCCTCTGTTGAAAACTAAGTTGTTTGGGAGAACATTGTGAGTAAGTTAGTTATTAATGTAAGGATATGATATAAAAATATTTACCCCATCATTTTATTCCTGTTGCAAGATATGTTAATGCTCACCAGGCTGATATGTAAAACAGTGACGGCACTAACCACACATTAGATAATGTCTTGGCAAGTTATGTTAAAATGAGGAAATTAAATGACTCAATGTGTACTGTTTCCTGGGTCAAGATATACCTGTATTTAATATTTTTCTGAAGTCCAAATGCCACCTATTGGTAGGAGGTTTCCCTGCAAAGTGTATTTAAAAAAGCAAAAACAAAATAACAAACAAAATCACAGGGCAAGTTAGAATTGAATTCACCAAATATAGAAATAATACATTTGTCTGTACTACAGATCTGGCTAGCTAGTGCCTTATGGTTATTTTTGAGAAAATGGATATGAGAAGAGAAAACTGTGATATTTAATGTTTTCTCTAGTGGTATTGTTTCTATTTCCAAACTTTTGAAATTTGGTCTCTTAACATATTCATAGAAATCACCACATTTCTTGGAGTTACCTAGACTTAGAACTGTGTTTTGTTTGTGCCATAACTATAGACTAGACTATAATAGAGTTTCTAAGAAAGAAGTATTTTACAAAAACAAGTTTAGAAAGAGAATATGAAAATAGTGTTCAGGTATAAAATTTGGTCAAAATGAAGAACAGTTCATAGTTGTAAAATACCCCAAAAGACAGTTATGTAAATGAAATGGAATAAAATAATTTAGGTTAAAATCAAGCATTAAGATTCAGAGAAGAAACATAGCATCAACTAAATAAAACAGAAGAAAATAATCCAGTAAAGTAACATATTCATACAAAAGAAACAAGTAAGAGAGACAGAAACTGATCTTAGAAATTCCTCTTCCTACTTTCCTCACTTAGCTGGAATCTTCTCTCTCTCTCTCTCTTTTTTTTAATGTGTACTTTATTTATTTATTTATTTTTTACTTTAATCTATTCATCTATACTTTTTTTAATTGTTTGAAGTATTACAAATAGTAGTACATATGTCTCCTTTTTTATTCCCCTATTGACCTCTCCCCGGCCTCTCCTACCCCCCAGTATATGCCTTTACCTGCCCCCCCCCCCCCCAGTGTCTTGTATCCATTGGTTATGCTTATATGCATGCATACAAGTCCTTCGGTTGATCTCTTACAGCCCTCCCCCCACAACCTCCCTTGCCTTCCCGCTGTAGTTTGACAGTCTGTTCAATGCTTCTTTGCCTCTGTATCTATTTTTTTCCCCATTTCTTTCCTTTATGAAATCTCTTGAGTCAAGGTCTCAGGTCCACCCTTGTGATTGAGATGCCCCTCCTCTGACTTCCAAAAGCAGTCTTTGTATATTTCTGTCATAGGGCTTTTTCCATCGCACTGTGACTTGTTTATTCATATCTTTCCTCCTTGACATGGGATTGGAAGTCATTCATATCTGTATCTATAGTGGCTAGCACAGTGCCTGGTCAAAATAACTGCTCATAACTGTTCACAGGAAGAATGAATAAACTTCAAGAATCCACTCCTACCAATCCCAAATGGGGGAATGAAAAGCACTTGTTTCACTTGGCTTTCAATGCACCACAGTCTCTGCTTCACTGGATGTTTCTTCTCTGTCTTCTTTGCTCATTCCTCCTCATCACCTGAGTCTCTTAAGGTTGGAATGTTTCCATACTTAATCCTTAGATCTCCTCTTTCCTATCAATAAATAAGTCTTGGAAGGTTTTATTTAGTTTCATGGTTTTAAATAATACTAATGACCCAGAAATGTGTAACTTCAGCCCAGACTGTTTCCCAGAACCTCAGACACACAAATGCAGTTGCTTACCGCACATCAGTACTTAGGTGTCTAATGGCATCTTCAAGTTAACATATCTAAAATAAAACACCTGATTTCCAGTCCTCCAAAATCTGCTCAGGCAACAGCAGGTCCACACTGCAGGCATAGACCCAAATCCGGGAGTTGTTCTTTCTCCCACATCCCTTATTCCAATATGTCAGCAAATATTATTATCTCTTCTTTGAAAATATATCCAAGATCTGACAACTTAAAAACTGTCCCCACTGCTTTCCTTATCAGTGGTTTCCTTGCTTCTTCCTTTTCCAGTCCCTTGTTTTTATTCCCAATATGGCAGCCAGAGTGATCCTATGAAACATAAGTTAAATCCTATCAGTCCCTGTTCCAAACCCTTTAATCCAGGCGTCCTCAAACTACGGCCCGCAGGCCACATGCAGCCCGCCGAGGACATTTATCCGGCCCGCCAGCGGCTGCTGCCTGTCCTGCTTAGCAGCCGACTCGTCCTGGGCCCACAGTGCGCATAGAAATTTGTTCATAGTTTTTTTTTTTAAACTATAGTCCGGCCCTCCAAAGGTCTGAGGGACAGTGAACTGGCCCCCTGTTTAAAAAGTTTGAGGACCCCTGCTTTAATGGGTCCTTTTTCACTGAATAAAATCTAGAGTCAATTTAATGGCTTAAAATCCCCATGACTTGGTCCCTCTCTGACCCCATCTCGTACAGTATCTTCTGCTACTATTGCTCACTCAGCTGCAGCACACTGACTTCCCTGCTTTATTCTGCTCTCTTACCTTAATAACCATTTAACATGCTTTATGATTAACTTATATTTTTTATTTTATTGTCTACCTTCCTTTACTAAAATGTAACGAGGTCAGGAATTTTTATTTGTGTTGACCAGAACACTTCTTGGAGCACAATAGATGTTCAATCAAAATTAATTCAATAAATAAGTAAACATTTTATTTATTTATCCATTTGTTCATTCAGTAAATATTTATTGAGGACTCACTATGTTCCAGATACTGTTCTAGACTATAAATCAGCCTTAATGCAATCACCCACCCCTGGGTTATTGGCTAATGAGGTTGGCTTTTGGCTGGTGTTAAACATAATTTAATGAATCACTTCTTTTCTATTCCCTCCCTTTGCTCTTCCTCTGTATCATAATGTATTTTTTCTACTCTCCCAATTATTTTGTCTATCATAGTTTATTACTTCCCATCCTATTTGCCTTTCTTTCTTTTCAGAAGCGAGATAAAAATGACAAGTAATTTCAGTACCAAAGAAAGGAGAGCCATACTTTTTTAAAATTTAATGTATTGGGGTGACATTGGTCAACATAGTCATATAGGTTTCTGGTGTGGGTTTCTATGTTACAAGATCTGTATATTGCACTGTGTGCCCACCACCCAAAGTCAAATATTCTCCTGTCACCATATATTAAGATCCCCTTTCCCTTCCTTTCTCTCTGGCAACCACCACACTGCTGTCTGTGT
Source organism: Plecotus auritus (assembly GCF_963455305.1). Taxonomy (NCBI): domain Eukaryota; kingdom Metazoa; phylum Chordata; class Mammalia; order Chiroptera; family Vespertilionidae; genus Plecotus; species Plecotus auritus. The sequence goes on from NC_137772.1 coordinate 167,949,120, forward strand.
TCACAGGTTTTAGTTTTATATCCCACATGAGTGAAATCATATGGTTCTTAGCTTTTTCTAACTGACTTATTTCACTTAGCATAATATTCTCAAGGTCCATCCATGTTGTTGCAAATGGCAGTATTTCATCCTTCTTATGGCTGAGTAGTATTCCATTGTGTATATGTACCACATCTTTTTTTATCCAGTTCTTTATCGCAGGACACTTTGGTTATTTCCATGTCTTGGCCACCATGAATGGTGCTGCAATGAACATAAGAGTGCATATATCTTTGTGAATACATGAATTCGAGTTTTTCAGTTACATACCCAGGAGAGGGATTGCTGGGTAGTATGGTAGCTCTATTCTTAATTTTGTGAGGTATTGCCAGACTGCTTTCCATAATGGCTGTAGCAGTCTACATTCCCACCAGCAGTGGATGAGGGTTCCCTTTTTTTCCACAACCCATCCAACACTTGTTATTGCTTGTCTTGTTAATAATGGCCACTCTAGCAGGTGTGAGGTGGTATCTTGTAGTTTCGATTTGCATTTCCCTAATTAATAGTGAGGTTGAGCATCTTTTTATATATCTACTAGTGGCCTGGTGCACAAAATTCATGCACATTAAAAGGGGATTAATTAGAGGAAATATTTTAATATTGCTATTTGCCCTTTCTCTATAATAGAAGTGTCAGAGATGAAAGAAAATTAGTAAAATGTATATGAAAATCTTATTCCTGTCAGAGTCTGGGTTGCACCACAGGACCCAGAGTCAAATCCCTGCCCACCCATGTGCGCCTCAAAATCGCATGAGACCCAGACCCGGCCGCCTTCCCCCCCAAATTGGGCTAGATCCAGACCCAGCCAGTCCCACCCTTGTCAATCCCCACCAGGCAGGGGGGCACAGACTTAGGTCCCCTGGACTGGCACAGGGGTGGGGAGCATGGCCTGAGGTCCCCCAGCCCGGGCCAAGGCGGGGGGCCCGCCTTGAGGTTCCCTGTCAAGCCCCACCGGGTGGGGGACATGGCCTGAGATCCCCTGTTAAGCCCTGCCAGGAAGGGGGCATGGCCTGAGGTCCCCCATCAAGCCCCGCTAAGCAGGGGGTACAGCCTGAGGTCCCCCAGCCCAGGTTGAGCAGACAAGCCTGTGCTGGGCTGGGGACCACATTTTGAAGTCCCCTATCAAGCCCGCTGGGTGGAGGGCGTAGCCTGAGGTCCCCCATCAAACCCTGCCAGGTGGGAGCTGTGGCTTGAGGTCCCCTGGCCTGCCCCACCGGGCCGGGGATGCAACCTAAGGTCCCCAGCCTGACACCAGGGTGGGGGGCATGGCCTGAGGTTCCCCGGCCTGGTGCTGGGGCGGGAGACGTGGCCTGAGGTCCCCTGTCAAGCCCCTCAGGGCCAGAGAGGGCACAGCCTCAGGTCCCTGCTGATTGCTTGTTAAGGCTCTTTATGGGAACTCAGCCACCTCTGTGGGTGCAGCCTTCTTGTGTTATGGAAACCCTGTCTCCGCTGTGGGCACAGACATTTTTGTGGTGGAGTCACAGTCAATTTGCATATTCCCTCTTTATTATATAGGATTGGCTATTTGTATGTCTTCTTGGAAGAGGTGCATGTTCAGGTTCTCTGCTTACTTTTTGATTGGGTTGTTTGTTTGGTGTTGAGTTCTTTATATATTTTGGAAATTTGAAAGCGTTGGTACTAAACTAAAGTTTTTCTTTTGACACTTAGTGTTATTAAAAAAAAAAAACAACAACAACCATAGGCTCTTGAGGGGTAGTCAGGAGTCTATATTTGGACTGCATATTTGGAGTGAACCTTGGAGATATTTAACCATAGAATGGATACATGGGGTCTCAAATATGCCAGTTTCAAGTCTGAGGGCAGGATGAAAGTAAATATCAAATGTGAATCAAATTAGATAATATATTCACAACAACAGTTCAATAAATTATAGCCATGAGCTATTTTTAATGGAAGTCTGACAATTTGTTGATTCTGTGTTATGTTTATGGTTTTGTCTGCATGCAACACACACACAGTCATCTGGTAAGTGGATAGACACTTACTGTGGCTGATAGGCATTAAATTATGACCAGAATTACCCATGTCAAATACAAGAGAGACACCTTTAAAATCTAACCTGGAAAATCCTTTCTCCACATCACACAGGATAATTCCTTTTTCAAAATCTACCACATATTCTACAATATAAATATGTCAGTCCAAGATGATTTCAGACTGAAAAGTAAGTGCACTCATTCCCAAGCCATGAAAAAATAGGTATCTTCTTTTACAGTCAACAGCTTGAGCTTTGTGGTTACAGATATATTTTAGGTAGCAGAATATAATCATTTAAATGTACTTTGATTTTCCAAATGGTTATGTTCTTAAGAGAATGCTTAGTGGAAGCCTATCACAAAGGCTAGCCATAGACTGGACTCCCTGATTTTTTTTTTTCTCTAGGGCCCATTGAAATGCAACCAGTGGAGGAAAAGAAACATGACCATGCAAGTAAGAATTCCTCTCTGGTGCGCCTGTAAGAGAAGGCAGGAATAAGTTCCAGGGTGGACAACTGCTTTTTGCTTTCCCCAATTCCTGTTTCAGAAGGTGTCTATCAGGGCAGTCCTCCAAGCTGGTCTCTCCATTACTCATTACAGTTCATGACAAGATGCTTCAGTTAAAACTAAATCCATTTTCCCTACACTTTCAAGCAGGAATTGTGTGATAATTAGAGGATATGTTGTATTTTAGATACCATAATTCTGCCCACACATCCAACTAGTAATTTGCTAACCACAAATGTGTTTGGCCTACACATTTTATCTCTAAACTCTTTGCTTTGACATGCTCTAAAACTACGACTCTAATGTAAACCTAGATGTAATGGTAACGCTTTCAGCAAAAGTTACTTACCCTAAAACCATTTAAAAATTGGGGAAAAATGTCACATATATTGTACAAAAGGGTCTCATTGATGAGAACAAATTGTTAATTAATGTCATTTTCCCTCTAAATTCTGTTTTTTCCCTCTAAATATTATTCTCTAATTATACTGTGGAAATCTAGTGATGATGGGAGGTTGAAACATCTTTCAAAATGAGCACTTTTCCACAATTCTCTGAGGAAATAAAATATGAATAGAATAAAATAAATATGAGAACCTAAATATTATTTCAAGTTTTTAAATGCTATAGCTATTTAATATTTCACTGGCCTAGAATAGTTAAGCTAATGATTGTTATCTGAATATATGCATTGGTTTTGTCCTTTATAGAAGAATATCAAGCTTAAAATAAAATTAATAGCAATTCCACATTAACCTTTGGGATTAGTAATTACTAATGAAATAGGCAAATGAGCTTCTGCCAGAAAATCTCATTCTAACTTCGTAAAAACTAAAGGCCTTTAAAGAAAGCTTCATAAGTCAAGAGATTAGGGAAATGCTAGCTAGGTAAATTTTATTATTTCTAAATTCATTTGTGTCCCTCTATTTTTTTTTAACTTGCCTCTATGACTGGATTGTAATGTATCTATTTTTTAGTAATCCCTGATGTGTGCTTCCTTGGTGTTTGGTAGTTCATTGTTTCATTCATTCACTTGTTCATTCTCTGTTTCTGTTAGCTTTCTTTGGTTGCAATCTACAGAAATGAAACTTAAATAACAGAGCATAAATGAAGAAATGCATGAATTATTGCATAGACATGAGATAGCTCACAAAATCAAAGGGAAGATTATTTCCTTTGAAATCATCAGTCTTTCTTTTTTTAACGCAAAAGTAGAGTCTCTTTAGTGATCCAGAGAGGAAAGCAGATATTCTGTTTTCTTTAGGGTACTATTGTATTAGATGAATGTGCTCTGAATATGTGTGTGCATGTGTGTGTGTGTGTGTGTGTGTGTGTGTGTGAGAGAGAGAGAGAGAGAGAGAGAGAGAGAGAGAGAGGAGATTGGAGTAGTTTAGGAATACACAACATGCCCACCTCTTGGTCAGGGTGTGTAGCACCTTCATAGAAATGCTATTCAAGACTATATCCTTTGGTGGACTGATTGTTTCTCAAAACCAATTTGAGAGTGCAGTTAACCAAAGACTGGAGAATTGATGCTGGATAAATTAAAAGAACTGATGACCACTAGATTCACGTTCTTTAAAGTAAGTATTAAACATTTTAGTTCATGCCGTATTCTAAAAAGGTACATGTATTTTCATTGCAATCCCTACTTCTTGTAGCTCATATGCAGACAGAGGAACTCATCATATTTCTCTTGTAAGGACATTTACATTATTCCTATCCTTTTCCCCTTTTGCTACTATAAGCAATACTGTGATAAACATACCGACAATATATGTTTGTATACTTATAATTTTTACTTGGGGTAACTGTCTAATGGGGGATTCTTGAGTTAAAAGATATATAAATTTTACATCTTAGATACATGTATGCAGAGGCACATAAAAATAGTGAGAAGAATATATAACAAAATGTAGTCAGTGGCTAGTACTGCAGTCTATTTTTAAACATGAGTAGGTCTATCATTAAAATAGAATTGGAAATTTACTCAGAAAAGAAAAAAAATTCCTAGAATGCTTTCTCTGCCTCCTTGTTGCTTCTCCTCTACTAGGAACCTGACATTTTCTTCTCAAGAAGGAAGTTTTAAATGGCCTAGTAATCCCTTACTTAAAAAAACACCAAGAACTATTTATTTTGACATAATTTCAGACACACAAAAAATTGCAAAAATAGTACAAAAAGCTATATATAGTCTTTATCCAGATTATCCATATGTTAACATTTTACATTTGCTTTATCTCTCTATATATATACATATTATATGTATGATATATTATATATATGATCTGTTTAAGGGTAGACTGCAGACATACTACCCCTTTAAACCTATGATAAATAATCGGCCTCCATTTTCTCAAGTTTGACTACTGACAGTTTTTAAACCTCATTCCCTCTTTCCCCTCTGAACAAGCTGATGAGAAAGCCTGATCTTCCTTCCTGTGGTGCCATCAGGAGATTCAAACCATGAAAGTCCTACCTATATAGGGGAACCCTCAGTCTGGCCCCACCCACAAACCACAATGAAAATCCTGAGCCAGTCTCCTACCCCTGCTCTCTTGAACCTGCTTGGGAAGCTTGCCCTGCTTTCCCATAATATATCAATTATGTAAGTAATAATCCTTCAAATACCATCTTTAGATGTGTTTGTCATCATAAATCGCAATCACAGAACCCTGGGTGAGAGTCCATCCTACAAACAAACAGTGATCACAACAAATCCTAAATATAACCTCTTACATAATCACAGTGTACTTATCAAAATATTAACATTGATTTACCTCTATTATCTAATCTTCAGGCCCTTTTCAGTTCCCTTCATTTGCCCAATAATGTTCTTTAAAGACAAAGACTATATTAGGTTGTATTATTAGTCAGACTGCATGTATATTTATCTCCTTTATCTGGAACAGTTCCAAAGCCTGTTCTTATTTTTTATGACATTGACATTTTTGAAGAGTACTCCTCAGTTATCATGTAGACTGTTTCTCAGTTTGGGTTTGATGTTTCTCCAGAATTAAATTCAGAGCTTGTTGTATTAGAAGTTCCTTTTGTTTCTGTGTGTTGGCATTGTGTGCTTTCTGGTCTATCAAAGGGCTTTTGGTATTATTATTTCCTGTATCTCTCAGGTAGGAATAAATCCCAATACAAATCCAGATTTAAGTCTTGAACATCCCAAGGCTGAGACAAAACCACTGGATGACGTTTTCGGCTGGCTCTCTTATTATTGATCTAGAGTGATAGAGAGTGGCAGTTACTGGGAGGTGGTGGATTAACATTGTACCAGTTATGCTTTTGTAAACTTTGTAAGTTTTCCTCTCTTGAGTCAGAGTTCACTGAGGTCTCACATAAGAAATGACATGTTAAAACCTCCTCTTGAACAAACATTTTTCTGCCTCTTTTGTTAAGTTACCCTAGAAATTCAAAGAGCTCCTAAAAACTAAAAGTAGGGCGTGGTTTCTAGTAATTGTAATACTATTACTAGATGTTAGACTGATCAATGCCTTTCACATTTTAATGTAGACCTTTTCAGATTATTTACTACAAAAAATATACTCCTTTTATAATCAGAAAATACAGGGTTTGTTTTTTTTTCCATTAAAAATAATCAAACCTGCCAAAACCGATTTGGCTCAGTGGATAGAGCGTCAGCCTGCGGACTGAAAGGTCCCAGGTTCGATTCCAGTCAAGGGCACGTAACTTGGTTGCGGGCACATCCCCAGTAGGAGGTGTGCAAGAGGCAGCTGATCGATGTTTCTCTCTCATCGATGTTTCTAACTCTCTATCCCTCTTCCTTCCTCTCTGTAAAAAATCAATAAAATATATTAAAAAAAAATAATCAAACCTACCCTTGACCAGAACTATCTCTTACTATAATTATTATTTTCTCCTTTCCTTTGAGCAAAGCTCTTGAAGAGTAGTGGCCACTTGATGTCCCAACATCCTCATGTCCCATTCAGTTTTGCAGAAACCATCTCAGTGTCACTTTTCTGTGGCACTTGATCAGTTTTGGCCACTTCATCCTTTGGTATCTGATATCTAATTAAACATGTTCTTTACTTGAATAGTATGCTTCTCCCACACCATAAATGTTACCATTCCTCTGGGTCCCACACGTGTCCCTCTTATCACTGTCCAATGAACTCATACACTTCAGTGGGTTCAAGCTTCCTCTTTTTCACAATGATCCAACCTCCAAAACTGTAGCCTAGTCCTCACTTCTAAACTCCAGGATTTTAGGCTCATCTGCCTACTAAACTTTTCTACAACAAATCTCAAGCATTTCATCTTTAGTCATTACCTCCTTCATCCCCTTGACTGGCTTGTGTACTCAGTACTTTCTCAGACAATTATTATAACATTCATTCAATCACAGTAAGTCATATGAGATCCCATGTTCTCCACACCCAAGTCCTATTTAGTCCAGCGCTTATATATTTCTCAGTCCCATTTTCTCCCTTCTTTTACATCGCCTCTACTGCCTGGCTATAAAGAGAAATTTGGTATCAATTCATAAAAACCCCACTTACTATACATTTCAGAAATTTCAATACTATCCATGTCTTTTTCTATCAAAATATTTCCACACTTGAAAAATTCCCACTACCTTCATGACATTTGCAATAAATTTATACAACATTTGGTAAGATCTTCTGGAACTTTCTTACTTCAAAAATAAGAGAAAACAGCTGAAAGATATGAACATTCACATTATTTGATTCATTAATTTAGAATGAGTGTCCAGTTTTTAGTGAAAACAATTGAGGCATTCAAAAATTGTCTTTTAGATTTTTCTGACAACAAAAAACCATAATTTTTTAAAATCATATCTTCTGGCATCATTCTTCCCATTTGTTTCATTTTCTGTAAAATATCCATTTTCTTACACTTTATTGTTGCACCTAACTTCTCAATGTCTACTAGTAGGTGCTGATCTTCAAAGAACCACTCTGAAACTTGGTATTTCACTGAACATTGTTCAAGTCTGATTCCAGATGATTGAAAATACATTTGTGTCGGTTAACTTCACCTAAAACTTCAAACAAGAAAAAAAGATAACTCAGAAAATAAAAATCTGATTCACCAGAAAGCAAAATATAAGCTGATCTGCTTGGATCCATATTTCCTATTAGATCATACAGTGCTTCAAAGGTTGAGATTAACTTTTCAAAATGTATCTGAACTACATGCACTATTAAATAATGAGCATCACAGCTTGTCTGGAAGTCTTTTCATGATTATACCTTCATTCTGCAGCATTTTACAGTAATGAAGTAAGACCAAAAAGAATTAATAATTTTTTCTCAAAGATCCTCAAAATGACACACCTGAAGAAATATTTCCATCAAAATGGTTTCTGCAAAGAATCAGAGAATGATTATTCATAAGTTCAAATCAGAACTTGGTATTAAATGCTTAATATTTCTCAGAATATCAGTAAGAATTGCTGCAATATTATTATATCCTTCAACATTGTGTGTAGTTAACAAAAATGTTGTAGAAATGCAAATTTACATCTTTAAAGTATCTATGCTAAAACAACACAAGATTTAAATAAGCAGGACTAAAAGACAACAATGAATAATCTATACTAATGAAAGGGTAATATGCTAATTAGACCGGGTCAACTGGACATCTTCCGGATGTCTGACTTACTTCTGGACAAAGCCACAGTGGCGGGAGCCAAGGCAGAGATGGTTAGGGGCAAACAGGCCAGCAGGGGAGCAAGCAGTTAGAGATGATCAGGCTGGCAGGGGAAGGCAGTTGGGGGCAATCAGGCCGGCAGGGGAGGGCAGTTGGGGACAATCAGGCCAGCAGAGGAGCAGTTAGGGGTGATCAGGCTGGCAGGCAGAGGCGGTTAGGGGCGATCAGGCAGGCAGGCAGGTGAGCGGTTAGGAGCCAGCGATCCCAGATTGTGAGAGGGATGTTCGAGGGGTCCCAGATTGAAAAGGGTGCAGGCTGGGCAAAGGGACACCTCCCCCCTCCCGCCGCCCCGCACAAATTTCGTGCACTAGGTCTCTAGTCTTTTATAAGAGGAAGAGAAAGAAGATGTTGTAAGAATCAATATGAGAGACAGAGAGATGATGGGGAAGAGAAAGAAAATGTTGTAAGAATCAATATGAGAGACAGAGAGATGATGATAATGTTGAGAGAGAGATACATATATATATTTGGAGATAGAAAGACTAAGAACAAGATTTGATACAGGACAGACAATTAAGGATATAATTAATTTATTATGATATTGCTATTTTGCTAGTACTGGTTCCAGATGATTTGATAATAAATTTGACTAAGAGAAGAAATGAATCTTTTCAGATTAAAGTTGAACCTTCCCAGTTCAATGAGAAGGTGTGGCTTAGTTTATTGGAACATAGTCTGTACACTGAAAGTTCACAGGTTCAATTCCCAGTCAGGGCACATACCCAGGTTGCAGGTTTGAACCCCAGTCCTGGTGCCTAGGGGAGACAACTAATGTTCTTTCTTAAGTCGATGTTTCTCTCTTTCCATTCTTCTCTCTAAAATCAATAAAAACATATCCTCAGGTGAGGATTTTTTAAAAATTCCCATCCACTATGAATTAAGAAATTCCAATACTGTCTTTGTTTCTTCTAGCAACTTTCAAATGTCTTCAGAGTTGAAAATTTTTCATTAAATATCTTTAACAGAAAAATTATCATAAATTTATATTATATTTGATAAACTATTCTAGAGCTTTTCTTCTGGAAAAAAAATCAAAGAAAATGATTGAAAAATAGCAATATCTGCCATTATTTGGTCCATTGCTCTAGAACAAGTGTCTGGTTCTAGTGACACTTGAATTGAGACATTCAAACATTACTCTTTTCATTGGCTCTTTTGTTTTGTTTTATTTTGTGAGTTTCAGTGAATCCATGTTGTTTCTTGTAGTGAAGTACCCCAGTCCAAATCTTTTTAAAGAATTTAAATAACTAAGAACCAGCTGCTGATTTCACAACTCTAGTGCAAACAACTATAAGTTTTCTCCAAGTTTCTGCAGGACAAAAAAATAAATAAATAAATGAAGTACAAATGTTTATTCAGTGTTTTTTGAATCCTACTAAAAATTTGCACTTTGATCTTTTAATTACACTAATACAACTGCTGTGTAAATAATCATCCAGTAACAAATAAGTGAATTTTAATAAAACCAAACACTTGCAAAAGGTACCATTTAAACAAATACTAAGTCATATTTATGTAACATTCTATTTTCTTGATTTGTTCTTTTGACCTTAAACAAATAGACAGCCAGATATTCCTCTAACAAAAATGGGTTTATTTGAGAACAACAAAAAATTGCAATTCAGGACATGAGGTCTACTGGCAAACCACATGTATGTTCCCAGAAACAAAGGAGAAACAAGTCTATTACAGAGAAGAACAGGAAGTTGGAACAACTACTATAAACAGAGTTCCACTTGTAGGACTTTGGGACTGACATAGTGTGTGAGAGCTCCCCCTACAGGTCCTACCAACTCTAATTTAAATGAGGTTTCTGTCCATTAATCTTTACTATTCTTTAGTTTGAAAACATAAATTTTAAAGTACATTATATTTTAAAGACAAATTTTATATTGGTAAAATATTTCATATATATACTAAAACTGCCCAAGTATAATTGAGAAATCTCCATAATAATAGATATTATTTTTGTTGCATGTGTGTAGTAACTGCAATTAAATGTAGCTATGCTATCATCCAATACTTCTAAATATCAGAATTAGCCTACTTAGGAATTGCCAATAATACTCTTGCCATAAAAATTGCTAGAACTTATTTGACAGGAAAATAAATGCAACATGTGCCTTACAATATATTTCTAATGGACTATGAACATTCTCAGTCTAACCACAGACTATTAGTCTATTCCCCAGTGACTAATATTTCAACTTAGTATGTGAGACAGTCTTCTCAAAGTATCCTACACCCCTAGCAAGCATTTTCCAAAAAGCTTGCCAAAACAAAAATACTTCTGCCTCATCTATTACCATTTATATATACCCATATTGCTTGTTCAAGTCAACAACACTCTACTTTGGCTGACTTTTCACAATCCACAACGTGTTGTGTTTTCAGTATTCATTCCATCTTTCATTCAACAAACATTTACTAAGTGCCTTCTAAATGCCAGTAAGGTGCTGAAAATACAAAGATAAAAGATGTTACTTCTTTCTTTAACAAGGTAATATCTGGATGGCAAGACAGACAGTGAATAATAGATCTGACAGGTGCCAGCACAGAGGTTCCTTAGGGATGAGAAAGTATGTATTAGAGGGTTTACTCTGAAGGCTTGGGAGATAGACAGTAGGACTTGGAAAGTTTTTAACTAAAAAGGAATAAAATCATATTTCATTTAAAAATTCACTCTGGCCTCAATATTAAATCTAGAAAGTCCAGTTAATAATCATTAAAAGAAGAGAAACCTAGAAATATGGCAGGTGAAAAGAAATGGCCATCAACCTCTTGTTCTCAAGAATTATCAGATTATTTACTTCTCTACAAGATGGAAACACAGCTTATTAATTTTTGTATACCAGACCATTATATTTAGCACCAGCTTAAAAATGCTTTTTGAACCAAACTTAAGGTAATATTTTTGAAAATTTGAAGAAAAAATTATGAATTATTTCTCTCTCTAAATATATATATATATATATATATATATATATATATATATATCCATATATATATGTATTTATATATATGTATATCCTTTCTGTAAAAAAAACCAAATAGACAAATAATGTGAGAAAATTATACTTTCTATTAGTTTCCCAAATGAGTTGGATTTATATTAATCTTTTGTTTCTTTTAGATTCGACAAAAGGCACTAAATGGTGGAATAATATCTATAAACTAGAGGCCTGGTGCACGAAGTTCATGCATTGGGGAAGGGTGTGTCCCCCAGCCCAGCCTGCACCCTCTCCAATCTGGGACCCCTCAAGGGATGTCCGACTGCCCGTTTAAGCCCGATCCTGGTGGGATCAGGCCTAAACGGGCAGTCGGACATCCCTATGACAATCCAGGACTGCTGGCTCCCAACTGCTCGCCTGCCTGCCTTCCTGATTGCCCCCCTAACCACTTCTGCCTGCCAGCCTGATCACCCCCTAACCACTCCCCTGCCAGCCTGATTGATGCCTAACTGTTCCCCTGCCAGCCTGATTGCCCCTAACTGCCCTCCCCTGCAGGCCTGGTCCCCCCCAACTGCCCTCCCCTGCCAGCCTCATAGCCCCTAACTGCTCTCCTCTGCTGGTTTGGTCCCCCCTCAACTGCTCTCCCCTGCAGGCCTGGGTCCCACCCCCCCCAACTATCCTTCCCTGCAGGCCTGGTCACCTCCAACTTCCCTCCTCTGCCAGCCTGGTCACCCCTAACTGCCCTCCCCTTCAGACTTGATCACCCCCAACTTCCCTCCCTTGCAGGCCTGGTCCCCTCCCAACTGCTCTCCCCTGCAGGCCTGGGTCCCCCCCAAATGCCCTCCCCTGCAGGCCTGGTCACCCCCAACTTCCCTCTCCTGCAGGCCTTGTCCCCCCAACTGCTCTCCCCTGGTGGCCTGGTTCCCCCCAACTGCCCTTCCCTGCAGGCCTGGTCACCCCCAACTGCCCTCCCTTGCAGGCCTGGTCTCCCCCAACTGTTCACCCCTGCAAGCCTGGTTGCACCCAACTGCCCTCCCCTGCTGGCCATCTTGTGGCAGCCATCTTGTGTCCACACGAGGGCAGCCATCTTATGTGTTGGAGTGACAGTCAATTTGCATATTACTCTTTTATTAGATAGGATTGGCAACTAAGAGAAGCAAATATCCAGAAAACCCACAGTCTTCAAGATTGGCTGCTTGGTAGTTCAGAATTGCCATAATTTGTTCCACAAACGTGTGCACTACATGGGCACTACAAATAAAAGATGATGAGAATTCCTAATTTAGAGCACTTTGTTTTAATGGAATATAATGACTATGGAAACTACCACAGTTTTTCTTTCCTAGTCTTCCTGCTCTTCCATTTTTTTATTCTTTTAGTCCATTTAGGCTTCAAACTGCAAAAGGGAATTTAAAACAAAACCTGGGCCAAAGAGATCTGACAGGAGAGTCATCACCTCCCTTGTACTAAGTTGGGTTCCTTTTGAGACCTTACCCTGCCTATAAGGAGGAAGCTGGAGGAATCAGTAGGATTGAAAAGTATGTTAGTTCAGGTTATTTATTTGACAAGATTTTCTGGATATTTTCAATAAGCATGGTGTTTAAGAACCACCTGGATTCTTCTATAGTCACCATAGCATGAAACATCCCCCAAAGGCTCTTGTGCCAGTTTGTTTAAACTTTTGAGGCTGTAGGTCCCTTGGTACACCAAGGACAGATGGGTTGGGTGACTGCAGTGAAGTATGGGTAAAAGGTGCTTGTAGCTGTTATTTTCATAATGACTGTGATCTGGCCATAAAGCTGCATCATGGAGTTTTGGGAGATTCATTCTAATACCTGATTCATGCAACTTTTGGGTATAAATTATATAATACTTATATTATGCTGGTGAATACCTGTCTTATAGTAAACTAGAGGCCTGGTGTATGAAATTTGTGCACTTGTAGGGTCCCTAGGCCTGGCCAGAGATCAGAGTCAATCTGCAGGGCTACCGGCATGATGATTGGCGGGGGGTGGAGGGCTGGGGAGATGCTGGCACCCTCCTTGGCTGGCCTGGGGCCTGCAGGCTGGAGGCAGCTCCTGCATTAAACGTCTGCCCCTGGTCAGTGTGCATCATAGCGATCGGTCCTTCCGCTGTTTGGTTGATATGCATATTAGGCTTTTATTATATAGGATACTCAAGAAAGGAGAGCTATTATTTCTATCATCATCATCACCTTCTTTCATGAAGAACAATGTGCTAATTGCAGGTCCCAATTATTCCCAACTTAATCCACAAATTGAAATTACTTATTTTCTAATTTTTCAGGTAAGATTGCTCAAACAAGAAAGAAGCAGTAGCATTTACAGATGGCTTGAAGATAGTAAATAATATTTAACTACCTCCTCTTCCAAACTATGCTAGCCCAAGACAAAGACCACAGAAAAAATGTTTCGTGGTCATGGCAGCCATCCTGCTCTGAAGTGGATTCAACCCAAGGTACACTGTGGTTGTTCTTTTTCTTCTTAAGCCCATAGCACTGGGGATATTTCAAGTAATCAGCTAACTTACCCTCAAAAGGAAAAAAAGCAAGTGGTGGATAGACAGTGGGTGGATCAGAATGTTGAGAAATATTCACCACAAGGATAAATGCTTAGACATAGACATTTATAAATAATTAAGTTATTATTCTTAGTCTGCCTCTTTTTTTCTCCCTCTCTCTACCTCCCACCCAAGTTGAAACAAGGATTCTATTACCAAGGAAAGTTTGAGTGTTGTGAAATAAAGAGTCCTGGATCTGATGGCACCCTATTTCTTTTTCTTTCCTTTCTTTCTTATTTTTCTTCCTTTCTTTCTTATTTTTCTTCCTTCCTTCCTTCCTTCCTTCCTTCCTTCCTTCCTTTCTTTCTTTCTTTCTTTCTTTCTTTTTTTCTTTCTTTCTTTCTTTCTTTCTTTCTTTCTTTCTTTCTTTCTTTCTTTCTTTCTTTCTTTCTTTCTTTCTTCTTTCTTTCTTTCATGCTTTCTTTTATTCTTCCTCTCTTTCTTTTGAAACATTTTGAAACATGCTATGGCTCTATCAACAGATCCTATAAGATTCACCTCTTGGATGCGCTGAAACCCAAAGTAAAGAAACTTTTTGAAAACTTCTGAAAATATCTTACCTAATAAAAGAGAAACATGCAAATAACCATAACTCCGCTACGCCCACAGCCAATCAGAGTGAGTATGCAAATTAACCCAACAAAGATGAAGGTTAATTTGCATATGCAGGTGCAGAGCGGTGTGAAGCCTGCTATGAGGGGAAGGAGGGCAGCGGAGGGAGCTACTGGAGTGGTGCTCCAGACAGAAGTGAGGACGTGCCAGATCCAGGCTGCCTGGGAGCAGGGACTTGCCGGCTCCTGGGCAGCCAGGGAGCGGGGACATGCCAGCTCCTGGGCAGCCAGGGAGTGGGGACTTGCCAGCTCCCGGGCAGCTGGGAGTGAAGCCAGGGGCCTATTCTTGCACGAATATCATGCAATGGGCCTCTAGTATTTAAATAAAATGAAGGACTCAAAGAAGGAGACAATCTAGAATTGAGTCTGTTATAATGTTAAATTGTCATCACAGATTCAATATGCTATTTTGAATATTGAAATATGCAATATGACTTTCATACTATAAAAGATATACACAAAAAAGGTGATGAATGTGAGAAAAGTCACATATTTAGTAGACCTAGAAAGTTTTATTTTATTCATGCATCAATTATTTACTGGATACCCAATAATTCCTAGGCACTATCCAAGGCACTGGGGCAATAGAGGTTAGGGAGGGATTTGTTTTCTATATTTGAATGGCCATTTCAGCCATTCACAATTCTAAATGTGCTTTGTTCATCCATCATTTCAAGCAAATTAGTGCAAACAAGGCCTGAGAGTTTTAATATATATTCAGACAGCTGTGCACACTAAAAGGGACAGATGTTGTTTCAACAGTTCTCTGATTGTCTGAATTCCTTTTTAACACCTGTGTCAGAGAACACTTGCCCACCTTTATGAGCATGAGATCACCTTAGCATTTTCCGCCTGTAATTTTGAATAAAGGGCCAGCCAACCCCAAGCGGGAATTGACCTCAAAATTTACTCTTTTTTTTGTGTGTGTGGCCACCTGCATTTGAACTCATTCATCTCTATCAAGTTTAATAAGCTGAGGGAAGGGGAGAATCCATTAATGGAACTGAAAGTTTTTCTCTTCAAAAGGAACTTGTTAAGAAAATAAAGTGGTCTTAAAACACACACACATGCATACACATGGAAGCAAGATTTGGCACAACATAAAAAATAATAAAGCTGGAAACGTTTTTCTTCAGACTCTAGTACTTATTAAACATTTAAAATAAAGCCAATGAAAATAGTTCAGGTGTGACTTTGTGGCAAAACCATGAGACTGTTTCTTAAACTTTACACACAAAATATTTCAGCTTATTTTTTATCCCATTTTATTGTCTAGAAAGTGAGTATGAAAGAGAATTATCCAAGTATGATAGATTTTATTTTGTAAAAAAATTACATTTATTTTTACAATACATACAAATTCACTCTTTTTGGTGTTTCAACAAGTTTTGACTTGTCAACCCCAAAGTTGTCTCATGCTACCTTTGTTGTTTGCCCCTTTCCCACCCTCAGTTGTACATTTAAAAAATATATATTTGTATTGATTTCAGAGAGGAAGGTAGAGAGAGAGAGAGAAACATCAATGATGAGAGAGAATCACTGATTGGCTGCCTCTTGCACACCCCACAATGGGGATCAAGCCTGCAACCCAACCTTGGAATTGAACTGTGACCTCCTGGTTTATGGGTTGATGCTCAAACACCGAGCCACACCAGCCTGGCCAGCTATACCATTTTTTAAAAGCATGATATACACATGCAGTCACGCAGTACGTAGCCTTTTCATCTGGCTTCTTTTCACATACCGTAATTCATTTGAGATTTGTCCGTGCTACATCAGTAATATATTTCTTTGTGTTTCTGAGTAGCGTTCCATTGTATTAATATATAATAGTTTGTCCATTCCCTGGTTAAAGAACATCTGAATTCTTTCCAGTTTGGTGCAATTATGAATAGGCTACCATAAATATTTACAAATGGGCATTTGTGTGAAATAAGTTTTTAATTTTCTTGGGTAAATTACTAAAAGGGGGTTGCTAGGTAAAATGTTAAGTGTACATTTAACTTGATAAGAAACATACAAACTATCTTCCAAAGTGGCTATACCATTTGTGCTCCATACAGGAAAGTATGAAAAATCCAGATTCTCTACATATTCACCAGCACTTGGTATTTTCATTATTTGTTTTTATTATTTTGGGCATTCTAATAATTGTGTAGTGGTACACTTTACCTTAATCAAGGTATTTTCCTTTAAAAAATAAATCTGTAAGTAGGAGTTACCGATAGTGACTGAGGTTTTCAACTGGAACTTTTATTTGGCCCTGTCTGTTGGCCCTTCTTTAATATATCTACCTGCCAGAGTAGCTGAGAGCCTCAAGTGCATGCTCTCACAGGCTAAATAACTCAACACCTAAGAAATATAATAACATAAAAGAAAACCAACAGCTCAATAGTATATGTCATCTGAAGCACAAGTATTAGAACAGAACAAACAAAACTTTAAAATAACCAATATATATATATATATGTATATGTATATATATATATATATATATATATATATATATATATATATATATATATATACCGTGTTTCCCCAAAAATAAGACAGTGTCTTATATTAATTTTTGCCCCCAAATACACGCTAGGTCTTATTTTCAGGGGATGTCTTATTTTTCTATGAAGAAGAATACAGTACACATTTATTGTTAAATGAAAATAAAGGAAATTTATTACCTGTATACGGTACGGTAGTACGGTAGTTGCCAACACAAACCAGACAAACTGTGAATCCTACAGTATCAAGAATTTACTCATTTATTCAATGACAATCATGTCATCATCTTCTGGAACATTATCATAACAATCCAATTCCTGAATTTCCTGGTGAATTTCTTGTGACTCCATTTCTTTCAGAATCAGTGGACCAAATCTCTCATGTTTAGCAATAGCACTGTCTTTAAATGAGTACTTCTTGTCAGGGTAGCCTGCTCGCAGTGCATTTGCAATGCAACTGTCAGTGATTTTCTCCCATGAATTCTTCACCCAAGTCACAACTTCTTGCAGTTTAGGTTTCACAAAGTTTCCACGCTGATTTCTCTCCATTCTATTTTCAATGTAGTCATTAATTTCCATGCGCAAATTGTCTTTGAATGGCTTGTTTATTGCAATATCATGAGTCTGGAGATAGGCCGTCATTCCTGCGGGAATCATTATCTGATCTATTTTTCTTTCGTGAAGAAATGTCTTCATGTCTTTAGCGCGGTGAGTGCTGGCTGCATCCCAGACTAGCAGACCTCTTTGGCTCCCTCGCATAACAAGCGGCAGCATTAAATCGACCCACTTCCTTATAACTGCTTGTGTGGCCCAGGCTTTTTCAGTTTCAAGAATAAAAATGCCCAAAACACGTTCAATCTTTTCCTTCTTGCCCTTAGAAATGATTAAAGGTGGGATTTTACTGCCATCCAGACGAATTGCCAAAATACAGGAAACACGTGCACTTTCGTAAACAGTGGAGGGAATGTACGCTAAGGAGGCACCCCGCTGTACAATTGTTGTTTGAGATGATTGGCCCATAAACACTGCAGTTTCATCCATAGCAATCATGTTGGAAAGATTGTATTTAGAGAAGTCAGCATCATCAATAAAGGACTTGAATGCAAGTGCTCGCTTAATAACTTGAGTATCTTCCAACCTAAACAATGTTGTAGATCTTCTTAAAGACAGTTCACTTCACTGAAGGAAATTATCCAGCCAGTGTTGTGATGCTTTGAAGTCTTCGGGGGCTATGTCAAACTGTGGTGCCATTGCAAGGGCAAATTCTTGAATCTGAGCCCTATTCACAACCAAAGCCTTTGCTCTCCTGTCAACAACCCATTCACAGATCAGGTCTTCCAGCTCGGAAAATAATGGTTGCCGACCTGATCCACACTTGCGCTTTTTAGCATTTCCCTTGTCCACTTGTTCAATGAGGTTACCATACTCTGCTCGCCATTTTTGGACCAATCGGATACTCAACATCTCTTTGCAGAAAGCAGTAAGATTTTGGTCCCAAGAGTCTTCCACGATTCCTTTCTTGTACTCCACAGAGTAGCTTTTTCTTTTTACGCTCATTTCTAGGGGTGAAAAAAAAGGAATTGGGGTATCAAGGTGGGGGGAGGGGGATCACTCAAAATGACACAGGGGGGATCAGAGGGGGGGAATCAAAATGGCACAGGAGAATCAGAGGGGGGATTAACATTTTAGTAACCCCTTTTGATCCTCCTGTGTCATTTTGATTGCCCCCTCTGATCCTCCTGTGTCATTTTAAGTGATCCCCCTCCCCCCACCCCTGTGCCACTGAACACCTTCACCAGACATCCCCCCTACCCCTTTATCAGACATTTACCCCCTGGGGCCTGCCTGGGGACTGTCACTGGGCTTGCTGGGGCCTGGATCTGGGCTGAAGCAGGGTCTGCCACTGACTGAGAACCTTCAGTCATCATGAAGGCGGCCGCGAGCATCAGGTAGTGTCACCAGAGACAGACCAGCACTCACCACCTTCGCCACGTCCTGTCCGCTCTAATCCTCCTGTTCTTCTACACTCATCTGCGAAAGTCTCCTCCTCTCTCCCGCCCCATGCTCACTGCTCACTCAGACCTCCGCTCCGCCTCCACACAGCAGTGACGTCAGGACTCCGCGTAACGTCACTGGTTGCTAGACGCCAGTCGGGGCGGCCCTAGCAACCAGTTTATGGTAAATTAATTTTCATTCTGAGACAGAGCCTGGGGGCCTTATTTTCGGGGGGAAGCCTTATATTTAACCCAGAAGGAAACCTGTAAGTAGGTCTTATTTTCGGGGAAACACGGTGTGTGTATATATATATATATATATATATATATATATATATACACACACACACATATATTGAAGGAGATAAAAGAAGGTATTAGCAATGTGAAAAAAAAGCAAGAGGTTATTAAAAGGAACAAAGTAGAAATATTAGTTATCCCAAATAAAATAGTTGAAATAAAGTCCACACTAGATGAGATAAAGAGTAAGATGGATATGGCTGAAAAAAGAATCAGTGGGTCAAAAAGACAAAATTAATATAACAATACAACCATTATTATCAGGGTTAGAGAGAGGGTGTGAAAAGGCCAGGTCCAGAGTAGGCTCTTAATACATGGTAAGTATTCATTTTTCCCACCATAAATTCTAGATGCTTTTTTGACAACATTATGAAGAGTAATATTACCAGTCTAATAACTTTGACTTCATAAATTTGGTCAAAAGTGTGCATAATCAAGTAATGTATTTCTCTTTCCCTTTTCCTCTTTAATTCTTGCTTTCTTTCCTACTTCCCACCAGTATACACCACCTACATCCTCATGTCTCTGTGGCTGTGTGGGATGCGTAAAGGTGAAGCTTGTGCGTTTCTGAATACAGAAAGACCTAAATTGAATCCCATGAGTTTGGGCAAGTAAATTAACCTCAGAAGTCTCAGTTTTCTAATCTGTAAAAAGGGCATAATATTACCCACCTCATAGGATTCTTCATTACGATTAAGTGGGATAATGAATACCAAATGTCTAGCACAGGGCCTGGCACATATAGATACTCAACAACCAATTCCTCCATACTCTTCAAAACCTTCATTGTTCCCAACTACTGATATCAAAATTTCTTGACTCCACAAATGGAGATACATCCTACAAGGTGCATACACTTGGGGTGAGTTATGCTTGGGATTACCAACCCATTAACAAATTCACACTGAGGCATCCTTTACTGATATAAGCCTCTTTTCAGAAAATAGGGATTCCACGTTCACATACTTCTTTGTTTCATCATTTAACTGATCTGGGTGTAGAGTATTCAGTTCATCAGTGGTAGAATTACTTTTGGAAAGAAAGAAAAAGGCAATTGCCCAGTAGATATTTTGTCTATGGTATGAGATTGTGGCAGGCAAAAAGTACATGTTAGTTATAGAAATGTTCTTTTCATCACTGAGGGAGACTTATTCAACATTCAGTGTGTTTTAAGTCTTAAAGATCCAATGACAAGACAGCTTCACTGATTGCCTTGAGGACACAGTGAGAACAGGCTACATCTGAAACCTCTGGTGTACTTGGCAGAGTTTCAAATATCTAGGTTCCACCCAACATTCACTGAATCAGAATATGTGGTGAGAGTCCTGGGAATTCTCCCACATGAACTTTTGGGGGGGTGGAGATTGTCTCTTGTTCTTCATTTTATTCCTGGTGCTAAGCACAAATCCTGACAGAGCAGACACTAAATACCTGCTTGGTAACTTCAACATTCCACAAATATTTGAAAATATTGGCCTTCTATGAGCCAAACACTGTTCTAGACAGAAATTCCTATTTTCATGTGGTTTACATACAGGAAGAGGGAGGGGGAGACAATAAACAATAAACATAGTAAGAGAAGGCAGAGAGCTCTATTAACTCAAGTATCAAATGAGGCCTCCTAAAGAAGGTAATATTTGAGCAAGGACTTGAAGAAGGTGAGAAAGTGAGTCTAGTAGATGTTTGATGGAGGAGAATTCCAGGAACAGAGAACAGCTAGAACACAGAAAGTAATTCGGGAGTATGCCTGGCACATCAGAGAAACTAGAACCCTCCTGGG
Organism: Plecotus auritus; assembly: GCF_963455305.1. Lineage (NCBI taxonomy): Eukaryota > Metazoa > Chordata > Mammalia > Chiroptera > Vespertilionidae > Plecotus > Plecotus auritus. Next base: position 167,970,080 of record NC_137772.1, read on the forward strand.
CTGGGATCAAAGTAAGCAGGGTGTAGAGGAGACCAGAGAGGGAAAAAAGGGACAGATCTTGTACCCCACTGTAAGGACTTTAAGTTAAGTGAGAGAATGAATTAATAATTGAATGAGATAATGAATGAAGTTGCTACTATATCATATGGCAAATACTAAGTAAAGAAATTCAGAGGGTGGTCAGAGGGGAGTTCATTGTTGTAGGCATGCAAATGTTGTTTTAATATTCAATATTTTGCTTTTGTAATTATAAAGCACATTTTACTATCATTAATTTTGTCATGGGCTAGTGAAAATTAAATATGATTCTAATAAGAGCAGTGCTCTTTGTTGTTGTTTTTTTTAATATGTGCCCTATTTTTAAGAGCAAAAAAATTCTCCTATTCTTGCTTTTCCTGAGATAACTAATGAACCAATACAGCAGAAGTAGAATGAAATCCCCGTGTCCTGTTCTTCAATCAAGAGTTCCTTCCACTGTCTCACATTCTCTCAAGACATCCAGAAAGTCTGACAATCAGTTCTATGATTCCAAGGGCCATAAACACCTTAAACTAATACAATGTTATATGTCAAGTAGAACTCTATAAAACTGGAAAAAAAGAAACCCAACAGTGTCCCAAAGTGACTGCTCTTTTACTGACTGTCTCTACCAAGTAAAAATAAAATTTAAAGGGATTCTACATAGCATTTAGTGCATTGATGTTTTCTAAGGTTACAATACAAATTATTGCTGTAGTATCAGATATCATTTTTTAAGAGGGTCAGTCATGTCCACAAATGTTTCACACATTGTGATAATATTATATAGACTAGAGGCTGAGTGCACGAAATTTGTGCATGGGGGGGCGTCCCCTCAGCCCAGCCTTCACCCTCTCCAGTCCGGGACCCCTAGGGGGATGTCCCAGGGATCGGGCCTAAACCAGCAGTCAGACATCCCTCTAACAATCCTGGACCACTGGCTCCTAAGTGCTCACCGGCCTGCCTGCCTGATTGCCCCTAATGGACCCCCTGCCAGCCTGATCAATCCTAATCACCTCTGCCTGCTGGCCTGATCGCCCCTCACAGCCCCCCATGCTGGCCTGATCGCCCCCAACTGCCCCCCCTGCCGGCCTGGTATCCCCCAACCGCCCCCCCTGCCAGCCTGGTCACCCCACACAGCCTGCTGCTTGGTCATTTGGTTGCCCCTCACTAACCCCCCTGCCAGCCTGGTCACCCCACACAGCCTGCTGCTTGGTCATTTGGTCGCCCCTCACTAACCCCCCTGCCGGCCTGGTCACCCCACACAGCCTGCTGCTTGGTCATTTGGTCACCCTTCACTAACACCCCTGCTGGCCTGTTCATCCCATGCAGCCTGCTGCTCAGTCGTTTGGTCATCCCTCACTAACCCCCCGCCAGCCTGGTTGCCCCACGCACCCTGTTCAGTCGTCTGTTCGGTTGCGACAACAGTCGCTTAGCCTTTTATATAGATAGACTAGAGGCCCGTTGCAGAAAGATTCCTACAATAGGGCTTCCTGCGGCGGTCTGCTTTCCTCCCTTCTCCCCCACCCCGCCTGCTTCCCTCCCTTCTCCCCTGCCCTGCCTTCTTCCCTCCCTTCTCTGCAGCCCCGCTTGCTTGCTTCTCTGCAACTTCGCTCCCTTCTGCAACACTTGGCTTCCTTCTTCTATGCTGTCTTCAGTCTTCACTCTGCTCCTGGATATGCAAATTAACTGACATCTTGGTTGGGTTAATTTGCATACTTGCTCCTGATTGGCTGGTGGGCGTGGCTGGTGGGTGTGGCTTGTGGGTGTAGCAGAGTGGTGGTTAATTTGCATATTACTCTTTTATTAGTTAGGATTACTTTCAATAGAAAAGCTACAATTTAATCAAACATCCAAACCAAAGAAAACACTAGTCAAACAAACAAACAGAAACAAAACACACACCCTAAAGAAATTGCAGAGTCAAGTTTCAGGAAGAACATGGTAACAGACAAAAAGAGAGGAAGAGGAAATCTTATGTTTTTAGCCTGATTATTTTATACGAAATCATCAAACTAACTTCAGAATCTCCAAATTTTTTCAAAGTGTATATAATGACAAATTATTACATTTTACGATAATTTAATTATGCTAGAATTATAAAAACATTCCAACCGCAATGCGTATATAATAGAATCATGTTTTTACATTTGACATTACTATGTTGCTATATTTTGGTTACATTTTACATTTTTTTTCAGGTTTTTATGATGCTTTCTTTTTAAATGACTTGGAATATTAGGGAAATCCAGTATTTTGTGTTTGTCTAACATTAAGCAGGTCATGTAACACTGATCACTTTATTATCTGTTCCATATGAATAATCCTTTCATATTGAAATAATTCTTGGAGCTAGACTGCAGTGTTCATTCACATAAGGTGATTGTTACTCATACTGCACCCAAGCAACTGTGATCACTTAGTCCTTTATAAAACCTTTATATCAGCAGGGTATATGTTAAAATGATCATAAACTTACATAAACGAACTCCGTAACCCCACATAGTTACAAATTATTAATTTCTTTACATTATATTAATATGTTAAATATTTTAAACTATGGAAAATACGTTACATATACATTTGAAGTTTATGTGCTCCCTGGGAACAATCCTGGAAAATATATTGCTGAGCTCCCACATGCATATTAAAAATACATTCTGTTTCTTCTGTGATTTTCATCATCTATCTTGAGAGCTTACGGTAAATAACTGGTGAAAAACAGATAGAAGGCATCGACAAAATAAAGTTTTTATGTTGATAATCTGAAGTGAACCTCACAATTCTATATTTTTACAATCCCCTGGCATGAAAAGCTCACCAGCTGTGCATTAATAAATTCACAATTGTAGTTTCAGGTTTTAACCTTACAGTGCCAATAAAAACACAACATGGAGAGGTTCTTTATGAAACAAAAATCTCGATAGTGTCATTTTTAAATATTGGTTATTTTTTAATAATGTGTTCTTTTAACTGAAATTAGTTTATTTGAATTCATAAAATGTAAAATAATCCTTTTAGTGACAGGGTCTGAGATGTTGAGCAGTTTAGGCAAATGCTCTAGTAGAAATTACTAAAGACATTATTTTCCTTCTAACAAGATTCCCCCTGCCTCCAACTCACTCACTCTTCTTTCTTTCCTCCTTCTCTACCATAGAATGTGTTTGCTTTTTACTTTCTTGATCCATTGTTCATGTTCTTCTCATCTCCTCCTCTTCCTTTCCTGCTGGCCTTTTCTTGTTTCCTTTCTGCATTAGGGCTTTGTTTGCTTCCTGAATGTCTTTTCTGGCTATTTCCCTCTTTCATTTGGTGACATTAAAACTCCTTTTGGCAAAATCTCTTTTTTAGATATATCAGGGTTCTTGCATGAAATGCCTGGAAAATTAATTCCATGTACATTTTAGGAAATCTTGCTCACAGCTGCATTTTTCCATTAGAGATAGTTTCAAAGGCTGCATAAAAAACCACAGCCAAATGAGGCAAAGTTTAAGTGAGAAAACATGTGTGGAGCATTAAGCCAAGTGACAGGAACAGGGTTACATTTTCAGAGAAGTTCTGTAAATGTCTTTCAAATAAAACAAGAACCTTCCTTGAGCTTTAAAAATAAAAGTCAGATTGCCAAAACAATAAAATTTACAAAAATAAAATCACATTTGGTTTGAAAGATAATTATAGCTCACTTCTTAAACGATGGGTAAACAGGAACCACAGATGTAAAAAGGAACTTGAAATGTACCTGATAACAAAAGAGAGAAAGGGAGAAATTTCAACTAAAAACATTCTATCCATTTACTACCATTCTTTATAGGCTGTTGATCATAATGATTTCAGTGAAGTCATAGTCTGCTAAAATCCCTGCTGTTTATCAAATTTCACTGATGTAACTCATTACTTTATGACATCTTCTGTGACTCACATATTTTCTCTTTCCCCATTTTGGACAATGGTCTTTTTCTACTGACTTTTAAAAAAGCTATGTTAACAAAATTGATATCTTATCTAATAAAAGAGTAATATGCAAATTGACCGTACCTCTGCTATACCCACAAGCCATGCCCACAAGCCACACCCACCAGCCAATCAGGAGCAAATATGCAAATAAACCCAACCAAGATGGCTGCAGCCACAGAGAGCAGGAAGGAGGCTTGGGTTTCCCTGGCAATGGAGGAAGCCAAGCTTTCCACCTGCCCTTGACAGCCCAGGCCTCCACTCCAGGCTACAAAGTTTCAATTATAGAAGATAAATAAATTCAAACAGAAATAGCGGCAGCCACGGAGCTGGAGAGAGTAGGAGGCTAGGGTTGCCCTTGGCGATGGAGGAAGCCAAGCTTCTGCAGTCCTAGCCTGCTTTGGCCTCCACTTAAGGCTACAAAGTTTCAATTATAGAAGATAAGTAAATCCCAACAGAAATGGCTGCCACCAAGGAGCAAGCAGAAGGCTTGGCTCCACTCAAGGCTGCAAAGTTTCAATTGTAGAAGATAAATAAATCCCAGATACCACGCCCCCCTCCTCCGCTTGGGTCGTCGGGGGGCGTGGCCGGCCTGCAAACCACCACAAGCCCCTCGCCCAGGCTGCCCCACGCCCCAAGGGAACCCCCACCCTGATCCAGGACACCCTTTAGGACAAACTAGCTGGCCCCCACCTGTGCACCAGACCTCTATCCTATCTAATGAAAGAGTAATATGCAGATTGACCATCACTCCAAAACACAAGATGGCTGCCCCCATGTGGTCAAAGATCCTGCCCCCATGTGGGCACAAGAAGGCCACCAGAAGATGGCCAGCAGGGGAGGGTAGTTGGGAGGGACCAGGCCTGCAAGGGAGGGCAGTTGGGGGCAATCAAGCCTGCAGGGGAGGGCAGTTAGGGGCAAACAGGCTGGCAGAGGAGGGAAGTTGGGGGTGACCGGGCCTGCAGTGAAAGGCAGTTGGGGAGGACACAGGACTGCAGGGGAGAGCAGTTGGGGAGTACCAGGCCTTCAGGGGAGGACAGTTAGGGGTGACCAGGCCTGCAGGGGAGGGCAGTTAGGGGCAAACAGGCTGACAGGGGAGCAGTTAGGCATCAATTAGGGTGGCAGGGGAGTGGTTACGGGTGATCAGGCTGGCAGGCAGAAGTGGTTAGGGGCAATCAGGAAGGCAGGCAGGTGAGCAGTAGGAAGCCAGCAGTCCTGGATTGTGAGAGGGATGTCCGACTGCCCATTTAGGACCGATCCCACCCTAAAGGGCAGTCGGACATCCCTCAAGGGATCCAGATTGGAGAGAGTGCAAGCTGGGCTGAGGGACACCCCCCCACCCCGTGCATGAATTTTGTGCACTGGGCCTCTAGTAACTAATATAAAACTAGTAGCACTAAATTATGAAAAGATTACCTAATCTTTAACAAATTTCCCAATATGTAGATTGCCCTGAAATCTCTATGAGTCTTTTGGGTAGGTCATGAAAAGTGCATGAACTAGCAAACTTTTCTCCTTGCATCTCTTACATGTGTTTGAGAAGAAAAAAATAAGACTTACACCTCTTACATTATGCTAAGTGAAATAAGCCAGTCAGAGAAAGACAAGTATCATATGATTTCATTCACATGTGGAATTTAATGAACAAACTGAACTAACAAGCAAAATAGAGACATATTCATAGATAGAGAGCAGACAGACAGCTGTGGGGGAGGGGGAGTGCTGGGGAGAGAGGTGAGGGGTGGCGAGATTGAGAAAAAAAAAAGAAAAAGGAAAGAACTGATGGACATGGACAACAGTATGATGATAAGGGGGAGCAATGAGTGGAGGCCAAAGAGGGCATTGAGGGGATAAATGTGACGGAAAAAATTAAATTAATAAAAAAAAGAGTTACATCTCTTAACAGCTTCCTAAGTTGCAGAAGACCTTTTATACATATTTTTATTTGATGTAATTATTTTATATCTTGGAGGGTAATAAAAGGGTATTAAATGAGTTGTCATTTGGTTCTATGCAGAAAAATGTTTACTATAATTCTGAGCCTCACAAATTGATTAAGAAAAAATTGATGTGAAATAATAACTATTTCCAAAGATCTCTGCTAATTCTGGAAAAGAACCCTTGTGACGAAGTAATCTGGAAAAATATTAAAAATAAAGTTTATATCTTTGTGACCATTTTACTTTTATGCTTGCCTAGGGAGATCAAATATGAAGTATTGACCTTTGTTTAGAGAAATCTCTACCCAATCCCTCCACCTCCAACCTAATCAGTTTGAGTTGAAGTATTAAGTTAAAATTACAAAGGCACAGCCTTCTCCTATGAACCTCCCCCAATAACTGATGGTTAAGAGCTTCTTTCCGGTTACATTCTGAAATATCTAAGGGGCTGGAGTGGTTTGGAATAGGTCCAAATGGGGCGGGCGGGGGGAGAAGAGGGGAAAGTAAGGTGTTTAGGGAATAACTGAAATTCATTGTCCAAGTCAGGACAGTCTTGAGAGGGTGAGTGAAGGAAACTGTAGAACTATGGAGAGACATAATGAGGCAAACCTTACAGGCAAAAGTTGGGAGCAATTAGAAAAACAAAAGGAAGCTTCTACTAAATAACAACAGTAGCATACATAAAATGTATACGAAAAAAAAAGTAAGTAAAAGCATTTGACTCTGTTGGAAAAGACACTCAATTTTGGGAGAAGTCACTCGATTTAGATGTTTCTCTGTTTTTGTTCTTTCTGTTTCTTTAATTTTAAAATTATTTTATCAAAGTAATACGTGGTTTCAAAAAAATAAATTAAACTCTGACCTCTCCCTGCTTTAGCTAGTCTCCAGAAGCAACCCCTTTAAACGCTTTTAGAGGTTAATACTTAAGTTCATACCTCTAAGTAATATATACATCCCAGGTTGCTTAGTTTGGTAGTATTGCTTGCTTTTAATCAGGACAACAGAAGATTTTTAATCCTTTTCTATACCCTCTCTAGTCTCCATATATGCTTTTATTATAATTTTTGGTTAAATTAAAGTTCTACTCCTTTCTCCCTTTCTATGTTTATAAATAGAACTATAAGGCTCAATCAGATTCAGGTTTGACCTTTTAAATAGCAAGACTATCTTATAAGTAATACATCTGCATCAGGTATCATTATGGGTGCATAGATTTAAACATATTTGATGTATTTCAATTGTGTTTAAGAATACCCTGGGATGCAATCAGAAAAGTTTAAACAGAAAAGAAAATGATCTGTTTCCTATTTTTTATAAGTTGCAAGGAAAAAAAAAGAAATACAGTAAATGTAGGGGAAACCCAAGTTGTAATGAATGATTGTTTGGATCCTGATTCAAATAAAAATATTGTGGTGGGGGGAAGGAAAATTAAGAAATGTATACACTAAATGGGTAGCCAATGCTATTAAGAAATTATTATTTATAGAAGGCCCAGAGACATATAAAAACATGCTCAAAGTCACTAATAACCCAAGAGATGCAAATCAAAACAATAATGCGATACCATCTCACACCTGTCAGAATGGCTATCATCAAAATATCAACAAACGAAAAGTGCTGGTGAGGATGTGGAGAAAAAGGGAACCCTCCTGCACTGCTGGTGGGAATGCAGACTGGTGCAGCCACTGTGGAGAACAGTATGGCGTTTCCTCAAAAAACTGAAAATGGAACTCCCATTTGACCCAGTAATCCCACTTCTAGGAATATATCCCAAGAAAACAGAAACACCAATCAGAAAGAATATATGCATCCCTATGTTCATAGCAGCACAATTTACAATAGCTAAGATTTGGAAACAGCCTAAGTGTCCATCAGCAGATGAGTGGATTAAAAAAACTGTGGTACATCTACACAATGAGATACTATGCCGCTATAAAAAAAGAAGGAACTTTTACCATTTGCAACAGCATGGATGGAACTGGAGAGCATTATGCTAAGCGAAATAAGCCAGTTGGAGAAAGATAAATATCACATAATCTCACTCATACGTGGAATATAATGATCAACATAATTTGATGAACAAGAATAGATCTAGAGACAAAGGGAAGGGAGCAACCAAAGGACTTGTATGTATGCATATTAGTATAACCAATGAACACAGACCCTGGGGCGGTGGGGGCTTGCCCAGCGTGCGAATGTCTGGGGGAGGGTCAATTGGGGAAAAAGAAGACATAATGTAAAACTTCAGACAATAAAAAAATAAATAAATAAATAAATCATTATTGATTTGGGGGAATGGAATGGTGGTAATGTGATTATTTTTTAAAGGAGTGATAATTATTAAAGGATTCATAATTGTTGAAGTTGAATGAAAAGTATACAGAGATTTATTAAACCATTCTTTCTAATTTTGTATATGTTTGACATTTTTGTAATAAAGCTTTAAAAATTACTGTTTGATACTTTTCTTATTATGACTATACTAGAGGCCTGGTGCATGAATCCATGCACAAGTAGGGTACCTCAGCCTGGCCGGTGATTGGGGCCAATGGGGGCTGTCTTGTCCAGTCCTGATCAGGGTGATCAGGGTGATCGGAGCCAGCCAGGGGGAGGGACCGTGGGAGGTTAGCCAGCTGTGGGAGGTTGGCTGTGAGAGCGCACTGACCACCCAGCCAGCCAGGGGGAGGGACCGCGGGAGGTTGGCCAGCTGTGGGAGGTTGGCTTTGGGAGCGCACTGACCACCAGGGGGCAGCTCCTGCATTGAGCATCTGCCCCCTGGTGGCCAGTGCGCATCATAGCAACCAGTTGACCAGTAGTTCAGTAATTGGGTTGTTTGGTCACTTAGGCTTTTATATCTATACTAGTGGCCCGATGCACGAATTCGTGCACATTGAAAGGGAATTAATTAGAATAAATATTTTAATATTACTATTTGCCAAGTCCTGGGTTTGGGTATCCGGCTCCCTCCTCCCTCCTGTCAGAGTCTGTGATGGCACCTGTGGGACGCAGCATCAAAGCCAGTGACCCACAGGGCTGCAGGACTCCCCTGAGTTCTGGAGTCCCACAGCCCTGTGGGGCTGGTGCCCCAGGGGACACAGGGCTGGTGAGGGGTATGAGAGTGGTGGCCTGGCTCTAAGAAAACCGCCCTGGGCCTCCCTGGGTTACCTCTGGGTTCCCCCGAGAAAAGGGCCAAAGGTGTTGGGGCTGAGTGCGGAGCCTGCGGCAGCAACAGTGGAAGAAGCTGTCATGGCTGGATCCTTGCCTATCACGGTGGCAGGACTGCGGCAAACAGCAGAACATGCCTTGGTGGAAATGTCTCTATCAAATGAGTTGGGTAGGGGCTGTTTTAGAATGTGGCTGTCTGGCTACCAGGGTTCCACATTCTGTTGGGCTCCATCATCAGGAAATGAGGTCACTGCTCTTAACAGAAAATGAAATCACTGCTCTTGCATGGAGAGAAGCTCAGGGTAAGGGACCAGGCAGTGACCAGGGAGGTTTTCTGTCATGTTCATACCCCAGGTCAAGGCTGGGGGGTGAACATGGAGTGTGGGCAGCTCCCCTACCCAAGGTTTATCCCGACACTGGAGCTGAATCTCATTTTCCCCAGATGGAGGTGGAGTGGGGGTGATGCCCTTTGCCCTGATGTTTAGCCCATAGAGCTGGCACCCTGTGGGGCTGCAGGACTCCCCCAAGTCCCAGAGTCCCGCAGCCTCATAGGATGACTCCCCTGAGTCCTGGAGTCTCACAGCCCTGTGGGGTGACTCCCCAAAGTCCTGGAGTCCCACAGCCCCATGGGGCAACTTCCCCAAGTCCCGGAGTCCTGCAGCCCCATGGGGAGACTCCCCCGAGTCCTGCCCCATGGCCAGCATCCCACAGGACTCCCCAGATGCACTTCCTGGTCAACTTCCATCAAGCCCAGCCCTGCCTCCCTGCACGCACCTGCTGTGCTCACAGCCATCTTGTGACAACGTAAGGGCATTATGGCATCATGGCATGACGGCATGAGGACCACCTAGGCTTTTATTAGTAAGGTTATAAAAGGCCTGTGACCCTAACGCCATAAGGACCAAAGACTGGCATGGGTGGATGGGGCCACGTGATTTCGCACACTGGGCTTCTAGTATATAGATAAATATTGTTCACAGCTGTACTAAGTAAAGTATTTTGGTATTTTATTACTTGAGCAACATTTTGTTTTTCTTGAAGTTGAAATTGCCTTATTTTTTTTATCTTCTTAGTTTTCTTTGAACTTACAGCTAAGTTTTTCCACTTCATCCAATAACTTTGTAAATGTCTCTGAATACAATATTTTGACACAGTCAAAGCTATTAGATAATCTACCAACCTACTAGATAATTTTCTGGAAGAATCCATATTAGAACTTCACCCATTTGTTCTAATCTTTGCTACGTGCTCTCTAGGCCTATCCAACAGTTTTTACTCTAAGAATTGCCTTTGCCTTTCTGTTCCTTTGCATCCTATATACTGCTTCTTTTTCTTTTCTCCCTTATTTTGGTGGAGCACATCTTTCAAGAAGTTTCATTAGAAAAATATATGAGATAATTATTTGAAATGGTGTTTATCTGAAAATATCTTTATTCTATCTCCACACTAAACTGATAGATTGGCTGGATACAGAATTCTAGATTGGCAACAATTTTCACTCATACTTGAAGCTATTGTTTTGTAGCATCGAATGTGTGAAAAGTCTGAAATCATTCCTATTCTTAGCCCTTTCTATGTGACTTGTTTATTTTCTTTGAAAAACAGTTCAGGATCTTTATTACTAGTGGTCTGGAAATTTATGATTATATTGTTGTTTAATTATTCCAGTACCTTCACCCATCTCTCTCTGAGTATATTGATTTTCTTTTCTTTAAAAATTTGTTATGTTCCCTACTTTTTAAACTTCTTTTTCTAAGTTCATTTTTACTTGTTTTAATGTACCCTTTTTATGTCAGTTTTTTCCTAAAATATCAAGTGATCTTTGGCTACTTATTCATTCTTAATGATGACATTCTGAAAAGCTAATTGAGAAATATATCTGCATGAATACAGTTTATTAACTATTTTAACTTGTAGGTTTCACTCTAGGCTGATCAAATGATCAACTGAGTTTTTTACAAGAAAGCCCTAGATTTAAGAACCTTCAGTGTTTTTCTTTGGGATAGTTAAGTTTCTCAGAGGATAAAAGTATCTTTTGTGAGAGCTTGGAAATGGATAGAGGAATAAAAGCCTGGTTGTCATCATTTTGGTAGGGAACATAGCTGGGGATGATCTCACTGGTCAATATGCTAACTTTCATTTTATCCCCATTGTTAACCCAGCATCTCACCCAGTTATATCTGGCTAGGTTATTGATAATAGTCCACCCAGTGAATCAAAGGCAGGCATAACACTCACTGACAGTAATCATCCTATGTGGTATTCAAATTGTAATTATAATATATCTAAGAAAGAATAAACATTTTTCTCAGGTAAACTTGCAAATATAAATCTATTAAATTATGGTAAATATTAAAAAGCTATAGATTATAAAAGTGTTGTGGCACATGCTTTATTATGAAATGCTAATAAAACAATGAACTTAAATAATATTTACTTCTGTAATGGCTGAACAACAGTATTTAGTGGATTTAGCTAGTCTAAGATATTTTTTTAGATTGAGGTTAAATAATATTAAAACTAATATAATAGCAGTATATGTATGTAAATTATACATAATTCACTATATGCAAATGTTATATAAAATTTATCATAGATCTTATATTTGGGGTTCTCAGATTATATAAAATAACAACAAAATATAGTTAGTTGGGTACAAAGCAATCTACATTATTCTATCAGGTCAGTGGTTATTCCAGTGACCATAGGCAACATTCATTAGGCTCATGTTAGCTGTCCAGCTATATTGCTCTGAAATATTAGAAGTTTAATTGAACAATTCAATAGACTCTAGTATAAGAAGGGATTTAAATAAAAACTGAGTCAGAAGTAATTTTCATGAATGACATTTCCATGACTTTTAAATCTTTGAAAATTGAATTATTTTATTTCACAAACTTATTTTTTTATCGTAATAGGAGAAATTACCCTACTTTCTAATATTTAAAATATTAGAAATGCTTTTATCATAATTTTTTCTCACTTCTACTCTGCATTTCTAAATATAAATAATTTTCTTCACTTGTTTCCAAAAAAAAAAAAAGAAATGGTTTTCACATAGTGATTCCTGTGCTTATATTTAAAATATATCCTAAAAATAAAATAAAATATATCCTGTGAAACGTTGAAATTCAACTCAATTGGAAAACCACATGCTCATTTTCTACTTGTTGCCAGGTACTGAAGTAATATTCTAACTGCTTTAGGAAATTGATAGTGTGATATAAGTAAAAGACTCTGGAATCTAGGGTTATAAGATCTGTACTCAAACCTAGGCTTTCTCATTGCAAGCTTCATGAATCCCACAAGTCCTAGAATATATGTTCTCTAAGGACTTTCTTTTAGTAGTATTTTCCTTTTTTTAAAAAAATCCTCACTCAAGGACATGTTCATTTATTTTAGATTTTTGAGAACGGGGGGGGGGGGGGGGGGCGGGGGAACATTGATGTGAGAGAAAAATGAATTGGTTGGTTCCCATACAGCATCCCCACCAGGAATTGAACCTGCCACTTTCTGATACATAGGAGGGCGCTCCAACAAACTGAGCCACATCAGCTAGGGCAAAAGTATTTTCTTGAAACATTCCCTGTTTCTGCCAGTACAAATTTAGTTGAAAACACAGAAATTCTCTAATTTGTGTATTGGTCAGAGTTCCATAGAGGAAATAGAAATCTCTATAGATATTTTAAGTAGAAAAGGATTTAATACAAGAATTAAATGTCTCTAGCCCAGTGGGCATGGCACAATGGTTGAACGCCAGCCTATGAACCAGGAGGTCATAGTTTGATTCCTGGTCAGGGCACATGCTGCACATGCCCAGATTGCAGCTCGAGTCCCAGTGTGGATTGTGCAGGAGGTAGCCGATCAATGATTCTCTCTCATCATTGATGTTTCTATCTCTCTCTCCCTCTTCTTTTCTCTCTGCAATCAATAAAAATATATTTATAAAAGAAAAGAAAAAGATAAAAAAGAATTAAATGTCTCTAAAATCATTAATAGGGTGAGAGGAGCTATAATGATGAGACAGTAAAACCTATGAGTACAATAATTTAAAGACATAGCTTTGATTCAGGGGTGCAAAATACCCCACTGAAACATTAGCTGTCTCCTGACACCCATGAAGTTGGAGACTGGACAGGAACTGAGAGCCTGACCTCCACTCCCAGCACTATACTACTCTCCACACTCATGGTCCTAAGTCTTATTTGCCAGGAAAAACAGCAGAAGGATGAAAGCATCCACCTCTTCCAAATCTACCTGTTTCCAAATCTTGCATCTGTATATTTAGCTGGTATCCCAAAGTAGATGCAAAAGAGTCTAGAAATATAGAATTTGGCTTTCCAGGCTCTGAAATTTGAGCAGGCACATCAAAGAAGGTGAGAAAGAAGCCGAATGCCTATTAACCATATCTCTCAGCCTGGAGAGTGCTGAGAGAGGGGGCCTTATAAGGCTGTACAGAACTTTGTAGCCTTGAAGGATGGAAAATGAAGATGCAAGTGAACATATTCAAATAAGAACTGGACAGGGAAATTAAGTGAATGGCTTTAGGGTAATCATTTTTTTCCCAAGAGCTGTGCATTTTTATCCCTATTTTTTTCTTGCTCTTCTCTGCTTTCTCTCTTTCTTTCTCTTCCTTTCCCTCTCACCTTCCCCCACCCCCAACCTGCTTACACACTGCTCTATAACATAAACTAAACTGAGGAATGGAGATATAAGTGAATAGGTGATGAATAAACAGATGAAAAAGAGACTTTGCCTCAATTTCCTCATATCTAAAGTGAAAATGATAATATCTGCTCAGTTTTTTCAGTCTTGTTGTGAGGGTTATGTAGAATAACAAAAAAAAGTTTATATAAATGTTATCCTTGTTTATGAGCCATGCATCATTTTTATCATCAATTTTAAAATGTAAATGAATAGCATTTAGAAAAAAAAGTATCATTTAGAATAGCATTTTTTTATACGCTTTCCTGTGGTTTGTATGGCTATATTATCTGACACTGGGTCTGTAATTCTCAGTAAATACTAATTGAATTTTATCTACATGTGCATTTATGTGTTTAGTAAATAGTCTAGATACAGCCATCCATGACATAGTTGTATCATTGCTAATAACAATCCTTATTATTTCTTTTTGTGAAGTCATCTGATAATTGACTGAATTTCCAACTGAGAAAATCAAGAACCAATCCAAGTGTCACTCTACGGAACAGCTACCCTATGACTGGTACATTCTGTTCATTCTCAATAGACTTCAATTTATTCCAGAAATATGATTCCAGTACTTTCATGGGGCATTGAACTATAGATAAGACAATTGCAGACATAAAACTCTATACTTCTATTGGCACTAAACAGCAATAGTTTAGTACAAAAATTGAAGTCATTGTAAGACTAAGTTAACCCACTCGAAAACTCTAAAGGTTCCCTAGTTACCAAATAAGGAAGAGAAAATAAATAATATTTATTGCAGGACTACCTTGATTATTTTATATACATTATTGTATCATGACCTTTTATCGAATAACAAGACCTATGTCAAGTAATTTAGACAGAGTTATGTGGTTTTGTTTTTGTTTTTGTTTTCGTTTTTTTTGGTTTTATAGATTCTAAATGAGTATCTAGTATACACCAGGAAATATCCTTGGGACATAATGATGAGCAAAATAAAAGTGATTTCTACCCTCTAGAAACTTTTACTTCAGATGAATTATGAATAAAAAACATTACAATGCACTAAAAATGTGATATTGCTGTGCTATGGAAAAACACAATAAGGACTCAATTTAGCCTCTAATAGTCAGGAAAGACTTTCTGGATGCAGTAACAGCTAAGGCAAGGCCTAAAAAATATATCTGGGATAGAGTATGAGATGTATAGGGGCAATATCTGAGACTTCTGTAGGACCTTGTCTGACATGCAATGGCATTTAGACTTAATAAAAAGGAAAATGGGAGACTTTAAGCAGAGAGCGATATGGTCAAAAGTGCATTATGGAAAGATCAATGTGGAAATGGACTGAAGGCCTGCAAGAGTGAAGGCTGGATGGAACACTTGGGAGAAAGTCTTAGTAACAAAGGTGAAGAGGGATGGTGGCCTTTACTAGGGCAGAGCTAGTGGGGACTGAAAGAAGAAACATTATATGTGTTCAAATAAAAACTCTTGTAATTTGACAGAGGGAAAGGAGGAAGGAGAGGTATGGATGATACCTTTGTTTCTGGTTGGGATTAGACTACTGGAAGGATGACAGCATCATTCATTAAAATTGAGAAATAAGGAAGAGAAACAGAATTCTAAAAGATATGACAGAAGTTTGGGGCATTTTCAGAGTGAAGTGCTGAAAGGCATCTCGATGCAGATATTTAGTCATACTTCTATTCAGTTCTATAAGTAGGTCTGAGAACATCAGGGAGCTCTCTGGGAAGGGGTGCTGTACAGCTGAACCTAACACAAAATAATATTGAATGTAAACTCTAATTAAAAAATACAAATTTTTGAGTAAAAAAATTATTGACTAGTAGTCATAAATGCTACTAAAGGAATAAGTTCAAAGCATTAGAAAAGGGTCAGTTGGGTTCACTGGAGCTCTGTAAGGTGCAGAAGCAATATTGTAATGAATTGGAAAATGTGGAAGTGAAAAAAGGAAGGCAGTAATTATAGATAGACATTTTATGAAGTTTTACTATAGAGGGAGTAGAATGATAGAATGACAGTTGCAGGGGGGCATTAGATTGACAAAAGCTCATCTTACTCCCCCCCCCTTTTTTTTCAAGATGAGAGAGACCTGAGTAATTTTAAATGTTGAAAGGGAAGAACCAACATAACAGAAACAGAAAGTTGGAAATTATAAGACAGAGAAGATACTCAACTGAAAGAGGTAGGAGAGGAACCAGAGCCAGGTAAAGATGTTTTAACCTCAGATCCATTCAGTCATTGACTCAACAGATAGTCATTGAATATTGACTCAGTTCTGAAAGTACAGAAGTAAAAGGAGATGAATGTGGAAGAGAGTAAATAAGCTTTGTGGAGGAAAAGGTGAAAACAGAGAAACTGAAGGTGAACATGGTAAAATTGGAATTTGTTATTAAATGAAAGAGCATTAATTTGAGAGGCATTCAATTTAATAGCATTTTTTTCAGATTAATCTCCTTCATTGTGCTCTGTTTGAAAGCTTCCTCCAAAATCATTTCTGTGTCTTTATAACCTTCCATGTCTGTTGAATCTGAAGTCAGATTATAACCCCTGAAAGAGTTAATCAACCCAATGTGTTTTCTTCTTGGTTTTACGCAAGGCAGGACTCATTGCTCAGCTGGATTTGTTTCTTAAATCTCTACAGGGATGTGGCCAAGATAACTCATTGCAAATCACTAATATTATCAGAGCAGGAACAGTTACAAAGACAAAGAAAAAAAGAATAATAATGGGGATCAGGCCACACTCTACACCTGATGTAGGTCAACATTTCTTCATTCAACTGAGTCAGAATCTTTTACAAAGTTATCAGTTGATGCCATAGAGGCCAAAACCTTGTACAAAGAAGGAAACCACACACAGCTCTCTGTGCTGAGGATGAAAGACTCTGAGGCAGAAGAAAGTAATGTGTGTGCCGGCTCTTTAGCATATGCTGTTTAGGTCTGGACCTCCAAGGAATCAGACTGACAATTTTGCAAAAGGATCTGACTCAACTGCTCCTTTCAAAAACACTTCAAAGGATGGTGATGAGGGACACCAAAGGGATAAAAGTTTTCTTTCAGGGCCGTGTTAATTTATTTTAGACCAAAGAACAAACATCCCAATTGACAAGGTAGGTGATTCAGTGTTTCTGACTGCAGTGACAAGCCTTGTAGAAAGACCAGGTCAGGAAGAGGCTGGAAGAAATTCCCAATCAATTCTGCAACTTGCCTATGAAGTAAGTCTCTTAAGTCACTCTCATTGGAATGTGTGTTCTGACAGCTAGACCCAGAAAAAAGTCAATGCAAGGGAGGTCCGGGGAGGGAAATCAGGGATGAAAGCCAGGCTGCTAATGACCTCTCTGTGGATATAGGAGACAGACACAGACAGAGGCAAAGGAGATTCAAAGATTATTTTGTCGTAGTCAACTACCTTGAGCCTCCATAGAAAATGTACTGGATTTGAAGTTTGAATTCTTGCATATGGATTCCAACATGACCGCAGTTAGGCTAGCTGTGAGACTAACAGCAAGTAACCTAATTTACCTGTGTTAAATGGGAGGCAATGTCTCAAGAGTAAATGATAGAGCTGTTAAGTGCCTTGAGTGAGATAATATACACTAAGGCACTTTGTAAACTCTAAGATGCTACACAAGTTAGAAAAATTTTTATAGTTATATTTGTAATAATTAAGCATATAAGTATTTGAACTTTTAAAATCCATATAAAAAAAAGTAGTAGTGAAAATGTCACCAAACTATGTGAATAGTGACAATAATAACTGTGGGTACAGAGACTACTGATGCTTTGTGAGAAAGATGTATTTGGTTTATTAGCCGGTGTGTGGCTGCCTGTTTTATGGACTGCTTACAGGATTGTTTTGTCTGATGGCTATATGGCCACTGGCTTCTACAATAAAGACTCATTCTTATACCCCACAACTTCTCAAGGCTTTTCCGTCTGTCACCCAGAGTCTAAGAAGGTCCAGCCCCTGGCAGAAGGTCTCGGCCTCGACAGTTAGTGCAAAGGGCAGTGTTTAGGAAGGAACCTGCTCTGATAGTTGGGGTAGTGGAGCAGAATTCAGAAGAATATATGGACTCAGAGCTGCAGTGCTCTGGCAGTGCTGTGCTGTGCTCTAGCTGTCTCTGAACTGGACAATGGTGGAAGGAAGACTTTTTACTTTTACACTTTTTGGATTTTAAAACATATAGCTGTATCATGATTACAAAAATTAAATTAATATCTTAAAAGAAAGTATTTGTTTGGAAATCCATCTTTCCCACCAGAGTGCGGACTATGCCTTGTTTCCACAATCTCATTACCTAGCTAAGTGCACAACACATAGCAGCTGCTCAACAAATATTTACTAAGTAAACGCTGAATAATAAGCTGCTGTAGATTAAACTTCCTTAGAGGAAGGGCGAACACCCTACTATAGTTTTCAAGTAGAGTTCTACGTGCAATGCGGGGGAGTGGCATTCTGTAGAAAGGACTGGAAGGAACAGTAGAAAACTGCCTTAGAAGATAAGAAAATGGATTTCAGTACAAAAATCTTAGTTCTAGTTGTCATTCATTTTCTAATTCTTTCTAGAGCTTACTGGCCAAGGTTGGGGTGGTTTGTAGGGGGTTGGTTTATAGGGGGTTTATAGGTGGAGTGAGGAAAAAGCCTTCAAAATATTACTTTGAAGAGAGAGATGAAAAAAGAAAGACAACAGTTTCAAGTAGAAGCAGCTGTATCTACCTCTTAAGAAGGCGATTTGGGGAGTTGTGTGGCTTCTGGTAAACTGTTTTGCTTAGTGGACTCGTGTTTTTGAAATGATTGTGGATTTTAATTTTTTACTTCATGCCTATTTTAAATGTTTGTTTGATATTGTTTTCTGAATGACTTCCCTCTGCTGCATTCAAAGTAGTCAGCCCACATATTATGCTCATTTTAAGAATGAATGATTAAGCCGAAACCGGTTTGGCTCAGTGGATAGAGCGTCAGCCTGCGGACTGAAGGGTCCCAGGTTCAATTCCAGTCGAGGGCATGTACCTTGGTTGCGGGCACATCTCCAGTGGGGGGTGTGCAGGAGGCGGCTGATCGATGTTTCTCTCTCATCGATGTTTCTAGCTCTCTATCCCTCTCCTTTCCTCTCTGTAAAATATCAATAAAATATTTAAAAAAAAAAAAAAGAATGAATGATTAACATACAGGTTAGATCACATGGCTTAGAGCAGTGGTTTTCAATCTTGGCTGTATATTGTAATCCCCATGTGTAATTGGATGACCAATGGGTCCGGGCTGCCTGTCACTACTTGAGCCAATTAAGCAGAGACAGCGTTGAATCATACATGAGCATTTATTCCAACAATACAAGAGGAAAGGGAGAGCAGAAGATCATCCACAAAAATCTGCTCTGCAACCCCCTATAAACCAGCTGCTTATATTGGGTAGGACAAAGATTACATGGGGAAGTAGGGATTACTAGCATGGGGAAATAGGCAATGTGGGCTGGGGCTGGACTCTATTGTTTGGGCAACAAGGTTGTTAATCTTTCCATAATAATAGGCAGTTCTTGAATGAGAATGGACTGCGTTCCAAGGTTGACTCCAGGTCCAAGTTTGACTCCTGCGTCCTTGGAGTGTACAACTCGCAGCCAGGTTAGAATGTCCTTTCTTTATTCAGAACAAGGCAATCATCAGTTAACAGGGCATGATTAATGTTTCTTATAACTATAGCGAGTCCCCAGTATTCTATTTTTGGCCCTAATATAGGGAGATTTCAAAATAACACTGATGCCTGCTCCTCCCCCACCCCCCTAAAGTCTGATTTAATTGGATTATAGAGTGACCTAGGCAACAGTGGGGTAAAAGCCAGAGGGAAAGGAGGGTGGGGGTTAGGTAGAGGTGGGCAAAGGAGTGGGGGATCGGTAGATGGGGACAGAGGCAACTTTGCCTTTAGCGATGGGCACAGGATGCAGTGTGTGGGTGATGTTTTATTGAGTTGTACACTTGAAACCTGTATGGTTTTGTGAACCAATGTCACCCCAATAAACTCAATTTAAAAAATAAATACATTTTAAATATTTAAAATTCTAAAAAAACCATAAGGAGGAGGAAGCTACTGATAAAGGGAATAAGGACAAAATTCAAGAAGCAGAATAAGAGAAAGCAGGTAGATGTAAGGAACTGTTAAGGATACTGGGTTTGTGGGTGTTCATCGTGTTTTTAATTTCTATTTTTTATTTATTTTTCTAAATTTATTTTTATTGTTGAAAGTATTACAGATGTCCTGTTTGTTTGTTTGTTTTTGCCATTAACCCCCTCCATCCTGCACCCACCCCTCCCAGGCCTTCAACATTCTATTGTCTGTGTCCATGGGTTATATGCACATACATATGTAAGTGCCCCCTTTAATCACTCCCCACCTACCTTCCACCCCCACTTTCCCTCTGCTTTTATTTCTATTTTTAACAGGAGTGAATACACAAATGTTTAACAACGGGTATACATGGGAAAGAATCCCATCATATTTTTAATAAGGGCATTCAAAACTAGACATATGAATAACATAGATGGGACTGCAACATCTTTGTAATAGAATCATTTAGGGCTTGTTTTTTAATGTGTATTTTTGTGAGCTTTTTGTGTGCATATTTGCTCTATCTTTAAATTAAGATTTATATTGGTGGTAGAGTTAATGTACTAATAACTTTTGTATCACACTAACACACTCCCTGAGACTGAAATTATGACTTAGTTTATAATGAAACATTTTCAACTTTATAATCTTAAAAATCACTTTGATAATGAATAAGTGACATGAACAACTTCCTGGAATAGCTTTGAAAGTCTAAGTAAACCCTGAGTTAGTTCTTTACAAGCAACTGTAGGAATGAAATATGACTCTCCCCACAGACTTCTTCCTGATCTTATTTCTTCGTCTGCTTACCTTTCTCAATAGAAATGAAATAAAACTAATAACCATTCACCCTTGGGTAGAACTTTACAGTTTGTAAGAAGAGATTAATTTGACCTCACATGTTTGCCTTAACAACCCTGTGAAGTATGCAGGCAAAGATTAGCTCAAAATAAGGCTATAGATGGTTTATACAATATAACACATTGGCTCCAAAGTGTGGCATGTATACCACTGACTGAACACAAGACAAATTTCAAAGCTCATACACATTTTTAATATTAGTATTTTTGCATAAAATTTTAATATTTTTGTATTGCTTTTAACTTGCATTAACCTGTATCTTCTATTGCTGGCAAATAATGCTGTTTTTCACTTACAGTAGTGACATAATGTTGCCTTTTTAAATAAACTTATTTTAATAAAAATGAATTTATTTAAAGGAAACACTTAAGTAGATAATAGTACAGGCATTATTTAGAGTAGACAAGGGTTGTAAAGATGATATGTGAATAATTGAAATGTAGAAAACCTCATCCTGTACATAATATTCAAGTCTACATTACTATTTTTTTAAAAAAAGAAAATATACCTGTTTAGGTCACTTAAATTTGACAACCTACTTGTTGAGGGATAATTACTATTTTTCCTATGTCCCACTTTGAAATAATAAAGAAATAATAGCAAAAATATTGAATGAATGAATACATTTTTTTAAGTAAAAAGTCCGTATCCCACCCTAACTGGTTTGGCTCAGTGGATAGAGTGTTGGCCTGTGGACTCAAGGGTCCCAGGTTCGATTCTGGTCAAGGGCATGTACCTTGGTTGCAGGCACATCCCCAGTGGGGGGTGTGCAGGAGGCAGCTGATTGATGTTTCTCTCTCATTGATGTTTCTAGCTCTCTCTCCCTCTCCCTTCCTCTCTGTAAAAAAATCAGTGAAAAATATATTTTTTTTTTTTTTAAAAATTCGTATCCTCATGGAACTTACAGTCAAAGGACAACTTGACAAGGTGAGCAGGTGGCTTGCATATTGATAGAGGAATAAGGATACAACCCTATTACAGAAGATACCCTATTGGTTGAATAGCAGCAAAAGCTTACCAAAGGAGCCGACATTTAAGCTGAAGAATGTGTAAGAATCCCGAGGATGGAATAGCATGTACAAATGCCTAGAGGAGAAAGAGCATAAGGCATTTACTGAGCTTCAAGTAGATTTGGAGGACAGAGTTAAACAAAGTGTTGAGAGTGGCAAGAAATTATTGAAGAGAAAAAAACAAGTAACAAATCATGAAGGAATTTGTTGTTTCTGCATATCTGACTTGTACTGCAAGCAACATAAATGGACCCTGATCACATAAGAAGATAAAATATTTTGGAAAACTATCAGAGAGAGGCCATGCATTGCATCCCACCAATAGCACACACTTGTAGTTTTCCCAAAATAAAGTAGGGGACCAGATGTAGATATAAAACAAATAAGATTAAAAAAGAGAACAAAATGAAAACACATTTTAAAAACTTGGATTTCATTCTGTAGGCAATCAGGAGTCATAAAATAGATTGACAGGTTCAGATTTGCATTTTAGATAGATGGTTCTTGCAGGAGTGTTTTAATCGAAGTGAGGGAGAGGAGATTGAGAACTGTGACCTTCATATGTTTGATGATCTTGACCTAAATTGTGTGGGGAAAGAGAATGGTAGCAGGGAATGGGTGTTCTTCCATGTTTGCTGTTGCTGACCTGTATTTCTGCATACTTTGGACAGTCATGGCTTCAGTGACTTGGCTTTCATGAAGGGGAAGAAGAAAAATCCAAGATGGGGGTGGACTTGGAGAGTGGAGAGTTTGCTGCCGCCTTCTCCCGTATGGCCTGAGGGTCCACAAAAGAGAACTGCCCACCACCCCCACTTTCAACAGTGTGGAAGCCATCTGTTTTGTTTTCAAACACCTAACAAGGTGTTTGGCCATAACACCTAACCTTGACTGTCCCCCATAATGGGATGTAAATTTATGAACACCCTTTAGTCACTTGCCTGCAACTATATATTTTGGCTGCCTCCCAGGTATTTAATTCCTTTATTGATGCATTTCATGATGGTTGTTGCTTTTGCTTAAAAGCTTTTGCAATCACTGAGTTTTTGAAATACTATCTGTTTCTTTCCCATCCACACTTTCATTTAAATTGATTTTCTCAGTTTCTCGTATATTTCTATATGTGGAAAAGCATTTTAGATAGCTACCATAACCTAAGTACCAGAGGTAAAGATGGGGGACAACTGAGATCTGAGTAATGTTATTTTAATTGTAATTTAAAGCCAAAAGGCAAAGACTTAGTAAGGAGCTGTTTTCATTACAGTTGTTCCATGCATGAAATGAACCATTACACATTGGAAAAGAAGAAATCATTCCACAGTGGCTTAGTTATAACAAACAAAATGAGTTCCAACAAGCTGTGCTTAGTCCCATGGCCAAAACTGCATTCTGTTGGCATTTAGGATTTTTTTTTTAATGTGGCATTGTATTTTGAAAATGTTAATTCATGTTATACTCTTTTTGTATAATATATTTGCATTGAATAATGAGAGAAATGACCAGCTGGTCTCTAGCAGTTACAAAGCCCTTTACTGGAGGCAGCAGGTTGATGGCAGATGGCAATTTTAGGTTTAAGTCTCACCAAGAATAGATTTGCAGCACCTTGTTGATGTGGGATATATAACCTTTCTCTGAGTTTATGAAAATGATGGTAGAGTGATTTATTGAGACACTAATTTACATTTTGTTCTCAATGTATTTTTTTCTTTTCTCATTAAAATAAGGAAGGCTTTGGGGTTCACTGAATTTGAGTTCCAAAGCCAAAGGTAGAAGTTACTCCAAGACAACGCCTCTTATTGACTTGTTTTTGAAAATTTGAATTGGTTCTGGAAATGAATGAGAGGAGGAAGAAGGGAAAGGTCTTTGGGTTTGGGAAGTTGGAAGAACAATTTTATATCTTTGGCAGGGGAGATTCTGCAAACTAGGGAAGAAGACAGTGGTACCTGATGAGATAGCAGGATTGACCCTGACTCCTTGAAAGGCTGTGCACTAGGCACCGAGACTGCCACTTCCATGCCTAGGATGGTGCAGATATAGCAAAGCCACCCAGGTGTAAAGGGGTCACACAGAAACAGAATCCTCTGCTTTTGTAATAATCTTTGTCATTATCATATTGGAGACAGGAAACTATTCTCTTGTGTGACCTTGGACATGCAGGACCGTGACCACACCCACCCAATCCCATATCCCATGACTGGTAATGCATTTCTCACTATCTCAATGATTAGAAATTTGGAATCTAGTTAAAAATTATTTAGAATGAGTTTAGTAGAGTAAAATCCAAACCCTTCACAAATGTGAGAAGACAGTAAAATAATATACAGTCAGTCATATAGCTCATAACAAGGTTTCAGTCAATGATGATTCTCATATTTACCATGATAGTCCCATAAGATTGTAATAGAGCTGAAAAATTCCTATCACTTAGTGATTTCATAGCTATCATAGTATAGTGCAAACTTTTTGTGGTGATGCTGGTGTAAACAAACTTACTGCAATGCCAGTTGTATAAAAGTTTAGCACATACAATTATGTACAGTACATGATACTTGATAATCATAACAAATAACTATGTTACTAGTTTATGTATTTATTATACTATACTTTTTAATCATTATTTTAAAGTGTACTCTATTAAAAACTTTTGCTTTAAAATAGTATGCTGTGTTATGCCTCATACATCTCATGTTTATCATGTCTCTTGATTGCATCATTTTCTCTTGTGCTTGATTTAATCTTGTTTTGTGCAGTAACATGATATATAGGCTTGTAGCTTAGCAACAATAGTCTGTACCATACAGCCTACATGTACAGGAGGCCATACCATCTAAGTTTATGTAAGTGCACTTATGTTCACACATGATGAAATTGTAAAAAACACATTTCTCAGAACATATCCCCATCATTAAGTAGCACATGGCTGTAAAAACAAAAGGTGTGAAGATATGATTCAAGATCATTGTGTACTTTAATTATTATAGTAACTAGAGGCCCATTGCATGAAGAGATTCGTGCAATAGGCCTTCCTTCCCTTGGCTTCCAGCACCAGTTTTCCTCTGGCACCCGGGACCCAGGCCTTCGCTCTGGCCCGAGTCTGTGGCCTTTGTCTTCGCTGTGGCCCACGTGCTGCTCCTGCAGATCCCTTCCCTCTGTGCCTGGAGCAGCTGGGTGGCTGCCATCTTTGGCCTTTTAATTTGCATATTCCCCCCTGATTGGCTGGTGGGTGTAGTGGAGTGATAGTCAATCTGCACGTTTCTCTTTTATTAGTGTAGATTGTGTTAAATAAGAATAGTAGATAAGCCCAGCCAGTGTGGCTCAGTGGTTGAGCGTCGACCTATGAACCAGGAGGTCACAGTTCAATTCCTTGTCAGGGCACATGCTGGAGTTATGGGTTCTATACCCAGTAGGGGGCATGCAGGAGGCAGCCAATCAATGATTCTCTCTCATCATTGACGTTTTTACCTCTCTCTACCTCTTCCTTTCTCTCTGAAATCAATAAAAAATATATATTATTGAAAAAGAATAGTAGATAAGCACAGATGAGAAGGGGGAAGGTGAAGAACTATTTCCTGAGAAGTAGATTAGTGTCCTTAACTGGCAGTCCACCACTGCTTTATAATCAGCGTTCCTAGACACCTTTTCATTTCTGTTCTGCACCCTTAGTGTGGAGGTAGGGATAAACCCCAATTCCTCACAGTTCAGTGTAACACTCTCCTTCACAAACCATGACCACACCTCCCCCTTCTCTTCACCAGGCAAAATGATGCCAGTCTCTTAGCTTTGTCTTTCAGCATCTAGGTTCAAGGGTTTTGCTCTTTTCTTTGCACTCTTTAAAAGCACCTCTATTTTCATATCCCATCAGCTATTGTGCCTGAGATCATTAAAGAGAGTGTGTCATAATGACAAAAACCAGGGAACATCCAAGCTGAAGCTGTGAGGGATCCTCAGAGGTACAGGAGCTGGTTCATGTCTAGGCTCTGCCACTTCCCAGCTGTGTGACCTTGGGCCAGTCCTTTAAACTGTCCATGCTTCAGTGTCCACATTTGTGTTAATCATGTTTTGACATCTTGGTGGGCCTTACAGACCTGGGGAAAGACTGTTTCTCTCAGGGCTAGTTAGTTCCTAAAGATAGTAAACAACTTATTTGGGAACCTGCCTTTCATATGCAAACTAACCAGTTCTGAATCTATACCCCCAACCACCCTCTTTATCTAACTCCCACACCAGGCCAATATTTCCCCTGCCCTAATCCCAGGGCCAGACAGCTAGAGACCACCACTATAGCCCAAAGCTCACTAAAATTATTCAAATTTGCCAATCCTAAACTTTTTACTCTGCCCTCCTGGCCTTTCCTGTGGAAACCCCAATAAATGCTCCATCCTAGGCTTTCCTCTCACTCCTGCTTTTGCTTCCTGATCAAACCCATTGCTTCTCCTGTAGCCCTATGTGGCAAGGCATGCCCCCACCTCTGGGAAATGTAAGAAATAATTTCTTCTTTCATTGGCATTGGCCTCTCTGTGTTATTCCTCAGTCACCTCCATACATTAAAATCCCATGGGCACAAATATGACAATCTTTAAAAATAAGGATAATAGTAATAGGTTGTCACAAAGATTAAAAGGCCCAACATGTAAACATGTATATAAAGGCCTATGAACATCACTTACTGCACAGCTATTTTAAACAAACTTTCACAAGTAATTGTTGATAACTAAATATCTTTACCTCACTTCCTTCGTTTCACCATCTGTTAAGGAGGACAATATGACAGTCTGTTAACAGCAAAGGAATATCTTAATGACTAATCTTGACTTAAAAAAAATAAAGGAACTCTATTTATACAAAGTATTATTGGAAAATTCCAATAACTATTGCATTGTAACCTGAAAAAATATTGTTAAGGCAATCTTATTGATCTAATGACAATGTCTAAGGCCAATGATTAAAAATGTCATTTCTATCTTCTATAATGTTGTTCTAACTAGACAGCTTCCCTAGGAGGTTCCCAGTAGCTGCTAATTTCCAATCTACCCTCCTTGGGAAGGAAAGAAGCATGGGGTAAGCATGCCCATGATGGGAATAACTATTGCATTCCCCCTTTGTTTTTGAGAAGGCTCAGCCACATTTCTGAGTAATTTTCAAATAAGAACCACATTTTCTGCCTGTCTTTTCATGTACAGTATGAACCACAAACTCTGGCCTAGGGCACTGCACTCAAAGGCCACTCTTGACTGTGTTCTCTGTCTGACTTGGGCCGCTGAAGCCCACCCTAACTAATCCTTCTAGTCACCTCTGAAACTAGTCAAATTATTCAGTTTAAACTGATGTAAGGCCCATGTGCAACAGGGAGTTATAAAAGGATTTGCAGATAAGGGAAGAGTTTTTCTACTAAGATAGTAACAGTGACCCAAAACTTTTCATGTTAAACACAGATGCTCATTTCTTTATCCACAACTATGATAGAAAAAAAGGGAGGTATGAAAACAAAAAGAGTGTCTTGTAAATGTTAGTATGCATCACCTGGAGGGGCTTATTAAAATGCATACTGGGTGACTTCTACTTCAGCAATGATGGAGTTGACATTCTTTTCCCTATTCCTGCCACGCTCCCACTGGAATTCTCTCTCCCCGTCTCTCTCTCTGAATGGTGGAGGAATAAGATCTTGGGACCCAAAGAAGGACACAGTGGTGAGTGAGTTCCCTGATTTTCCTTTTTGCCTCATATAACCCAGACTTGGAGTGAAAGAAACCAGCAACCAGGAAATGCCTATGTCACAGACAAAAGAAAAGCTTCAACAAAAGGATTCAGAAAGGGGCAACCTAGAAAGAAAGAAACTTTTAGAAAACCACAGCTTAATTCTAGCAAAACACCACAGAAAAAAATTTGTGGCCACACCTTCACCCAGGCAAGCAAAGGCTGAATGGGGAACCTAGACCTTCATCCTAGCAAGGTTATAATGAACCACCTCAAGCCCCTGCTGGGTGATATTAAAGAAGGTCAACCAGACTTCCTTTCCCTCCAGCCAATAATGAGCTCCCATCCCATGTCAGTGGAGACCACGTGGAGATCCTGGCTTCCATCACCATGTAGCCGTAATGAGATGTTCCTTCTCTTCACTGAGATGTCTTTAGAGGAGGCCTAGTAGAGAGTCAGGACTTTGACCCATTACACACAGTGATGAGATCATTCTCACCACAATGTCAGAGGAAACCATGTGAGGAGCTTGTATTTCCACCCCTGCCCAGAACTAAAGAGACACCCCACTCCCAAGAGTGTCAACGGAGACCAGGCAGAGAACATGAACTTCTACTCTCACCTGTCAGTAACAAGGTGACACACTGCCTCTACAAAAGCCTCAGCAAAGAAACAGAAAGTCTCAGCAAAATAATAAAGGAAGAACCAAATGGAAATTTTAGAAGTGGAGATCATAATAGCTGAAATTAAAGAGTTCAGTGGTTAGGATCAATAGTACAAAGAAGAGGGCAAAGGAAGAATCAGTGAACTGGAAGTTACGGCAATAGAAATTACCCATTATGAACAACAAAGGGGAGCTGGAAGGAAGGGAGGAAGGAAGGAACAAAGAAAGGAATGAAGGAAGAAACGAAGGATGGAGAGAGAAGGAAATAAATGAACAGAACCTCAAGAACTATGGAAATAAACAAAAAGATCAAATTTTTGTGTCCCGGAGAAGAGGAGAAACATGAAGAAGCTAAAAATAGTACTAAAAATATAATAATAATAATAATAGCTGAAAATTTCCCAAATTTGGCAAGAATTCCAAACAAAATAAACCCAAAGACATCCATGCTGAAACACATCATAATGAAACTTCTGAAAACTACAATCAAAGAAAATATTTTGATAGCAGCTCGGGAAAAACTACACCTTTTCTATGGGGGTAAAACAATTCAAATGACTGCAAGTTTCTCATCAGAAAACATGAAGGTCGGGAAGAAGTAACACAATATTTTTCAGTGGTTGAAAAAAAAAAAATCCTATACCCAGAGAAAATATTCTTCAGTAAATAAGAGAAAATAAACATATTCTCAAATGATAGAAAATTGAGATAATTTGTTTTGAGCAGACCTACAAAGAATGCCTAAAAGAAGATCTATCTCTATAAAAGAAAGAAATCTATAAAAGAAGGAACCTTGGAATATTGAGAAGGGAGAAAGAACAAGATAACCAAAAATCGTGGATAAGCACCATAGGCTTTTCTTCTCATCTCAAATTTTCTAAATTATTTTTTATGATTAAAGCAAAAATTACAAAGTCACTATAAAATATAAAAAAAAATAAAAAAAAAATAAAGCAAAAATTACAACATCATCTTTGTTGTAGATGTGGTTCTTGATGTATGTAGAAGAAATACTTAAAACAATTATAAATAAGGAAGGTAAGAAAAAAACATAATGGGAAGTATGTTTTCTATCCTTTACTTAAATTGTTAAAATGATGCCAATAGATTTAAGAATGTAAAATGATATAGTCACTCTAGAAAGTAGTTTGGAAATTCCTTTTAAAATTTAATATGTAACTACCATACAAGCCAGCAACTGTACCTTTGGGTATTTATCTCAGAGAAGTGAAGATTTATGTTCACACAAAAACCTGTCCACAAATATTTATATTAATTTTATTTGTGATAGTCAAAAAAGAAAACCCAGATGTGCTTAATGGATGAATGGTTAAATAAACTGTGATCCATTCATGTGATCAGCAATGAAAAGAAATGAACTATTGATGCAAAAATCTGGATGAATCTCCAGAGAATCATGTTGAGTGAAAAAAAAAAAAAAAAAACCTGCAAAAGTTTATATACTGTACTAGAGGCCCAGTGCACGAAATTTGTGCATGGGGGGGGTGGTCCCTCAGCCCAGCCTGGCCCCTCTCACAGACTGGGAGCCCTCAGGGGATGTCCTACTGACGGGTTAGGCCCGCTCCCTGTCGGGCCTAAGCCACAGTCTGACCTCCCTCTCCAGGAGGTGACTGGGCTGATCAGGGGAGGCTCCAGCCCCATCACCCCACTGCTGTTGCCACTGCTGGCTGCCACAGCCACCAAGGTGTTTTCATCAACCGGATTCCAGTCCCTTCACCACAAAAAAAATGACAGCTTTCTTTAGGCATTTTTAAGATGTGTCTTTCACAGGATATGACATTTCTTTTCTTTCTTTCTTTCTTTCTTTCTTTCTTTCTTTCTTTCTTTCTTTCTTTCTTCTTTCTTTCTTTCTTTGTTTCTTTCTTTCTTTCTTTCTTTCTTTCTTTCTTTCTTCCTTTCTTTCTTTCTTTCTTTCTTTCTTTCTTTCTCCTCAACTGAGAATACGTTTCCATTGATTTTTAGAGAGCTTGGAAGAGAGAGGGAAAGACAGACAGAAACATCAATGTGAGAGGGACACTTTGATTTGTTGCCTCCTGCATGAGCCCTGACCTGGGCCCCGGCCAGGGAGGAGCCTGCAACCTAGGTACATGCCCTTGATCAGAATCGAACCTGGATCCTGCGGTCAGCAGGCCGAGGCTCTATCCACTGAGCAAAAACCAGCTAGGGCAGGATATGACATTTCTTAGCCCCTCCAGCAGCGGACCTTAGTTTTTTCCTCCAGGAGTGTGGTAGAAAAACCCTAGATCACCTTCTTGGATTCTTATTACCCAAGTTACCAAGAACACTGCAAGTGGCGGCGTACAGGGAGCTTAGCCAATGAGCAGTCAGAAAAGGTGTTTCCTCTGCAGCTCATGTGCAGAGGCCACCCTGCATTGTGTCCATTGGGCTGGGGGCATGCTGCCTGCCCAGATGCTCTTCCTCCCTCTGCGGCCAGGGTGCAGGATGCTGACCTCATCACCAGGACGATGACACCAGTGTCCTGCCCCGGCCGCTATGAGCACTGCCTTCTTTATGATGGAGTGATGGCTAATTTATATATTACCCTTTTATTAGATTAGATGATTCCATGTATATACCACTAGAAGCCCGGTGCATGAATTTGTGCATGGGTGGGGTCCCTCTGGGTGGCCTGCAGGGATCGGGAGGAAATGCGCAGTCCAATGCCACCTGCAGCTCCTACCTGCCACTCCACTCATCCCAGCCCCACTGTGCCTGCCACAGGCTCCCGTCCAATCAGTCCCAATCCGGAGAGGCTCACGCTGCCATAGCAGCACTCGCCAGCCTTGAGCCCTGCGTCCGGAGTCCTCCCAAGAGTAGTGGCCTGAGGGGTCCAGCTGAAACCAGCTCTCCAACATCCCCTGAGGGGTCCCAGATTGCGAGAGGGTGCAGGCCAGGCTGATGGACCCCACTGGTGCACGATCAAGCCAGGGAGAGTCCACGGGAGGGCTCCAGGTCATGTCTGGCCCATCTTGCTCAGTCCCAGTTGGCCAGACCCCAGCAGCAAGCTAACCTACCAGTCACAGCATCTGCCCCCTGGTGGTCAGTGCACGTCATAGTGAGCAGTTGAGCAGCCTTAGCATATCATTAGCATATTACGCTTTGATTGGTTGTTCAGTTGTTCTACCATTCAGTCTATTTGCATATTACCCTTTTATTATATAGGATCCTTGAAATGACAAATGAGAATTCATAACAGATTAGTGGTAGCTATGAGTTAAGGAGGGGGTGAGGGCAGATAGGAAGTATGTTTGGCTGTAAAGGGGGTCAGTGCCAACATCCTGATTGTGATATTGCACTATAATTGTACAAGATGTTACTTACCACTGGGGAAAATGGAGTAAAGGGTGCAGGGGATATCTCTGTATTGTTTCTTACAAGTGCATATGAAGCTACAATTATCTCCAAATCAAAAGTTTAAAAACTGAAGATTGTTCGGCTCCACTGACAGAGTTTTGATTTAGTCTACAGTGGTGCCTGGTAATCTGCATTTCTAAAATGTTCCCACGTGATGCCGATACTGCTAATGGGAAGGAACCACCACACCTTGTGGGGAACCACTATCTCAGACAAAGAGGGATGTTTGTCTCCAGGGAAAAGCTCACAGAAGGAATTCTACCCAGAAATTCTTTCCTCTCAGTCCAAACCAAGATATCAATATAAACAGTTCCTTCTAGAGTGCTAAGTCCAGACGCAAAAGAAAGAAGAAGGACTGGAGAGAGAAACTAGTCTTAAAGCTAAAACTGTGTTAGCCTCAAGATCAATGTGGGAAAAGAAGCATGCTGCCACAGTGGTCAGCAAGGTCAAAGTGATGTGACTGGAAATCCCTGATTCTGTGGTCAGGGTGGTGCTCTTTAACATAGCAGTTCTTAATGATGGCTTGGAGGCAGAACCATTTGTGCTCAAAATGCAGCTTCTGGATCCCTGCAGCACCAGTGGCATCTACACTTTCCTCGCACTCCCCGGTGAGGGATGCAGAGTAAAGCTGGAAAAATCCTGGGCTGACTTGTGACATAGATAAAGAATAACCCAGGAAGGAGTATGGAGCAAGCTGCCAGTGCAGACCCATGTGGAGTACCAGGGTCTCTGGGGGAGAGGCAGGACCTTCTTGCCATCCAGAAAGGATGACTTAATTCTTCAGCAGTTTTATTAGCTACTGTTTGTGGAGCACCTGTTCTGTATGAAGCATGAATTTAATTTTATCCTATGGTAGTTCTGCAAAAACAGTTATTATTATCCTCATTTTATATGTGAGGAACCCCAGGTTCAGAGAAGTGGACTGTTTAGTGTTATGTACCTGATAAGTGATTGAGCAGGGCTTGCCATCTGGCCAAACTCAGTTTGAAAACTCAGTTTAAATCATAGTACCACTTGGATTCTCCACAACAGTGTGTATACATGGAAATGGTAGATGCAAAGGATGGGGAAAGTTGAGTCAATAACAACAACAGCAATATAGCAAGTGCAACAGCTAAAGCTGTGTGAGGGAGCAGATAACACAGTGCCGTGGGAAAGGGACATCGACCAGACAGTGAGGACTGGTAGCAAGTGACAGGTAAATAAACAAGGCAAGAGAGTGGGGCCGAGGTGGGCAGAGAGAAGGTATCAAGGGATGATGTAACATGTATTACTAGTTCTATGAAAATGGTTGATTTTAAATTCAAATGGAAAATTCTATTTACAAAATAAAACAATGCAATATAAAAATATATTTAGAAGATCACATATACCTTAATGAAAGAAACTTAGCATATTTTTCTAGGGCATATAAATTACCAGAACAATGTACGGCCACGATGCTTCAAAGAAGCAAATGTCTTCAGATTTGCTTGTTTCCAATTTAAACACTTGTTTTTCTAGAATGTATGTCCTATAAATAATCTAACACCCAATATAAAGTCTGGCAGGAAATACAGCTCATTAAATACCTCCCATTGTGCTTTCTTTATCTGTCATATGCTTTAATGTGATTTTATTAACTGTGATAATTGCTTCTTTACTGCTACTGATAATATGATACTGTTAAAAATCAACTTCCAAGGTAATTGATTGTAGGCTTTCCACCTCCCTCAGTGCTTGCACCCAAACTGCGTGCAAGACTCTTAGTTCATCGAGGCTTGTGTTTCCTGTACTTGAGTCAATTTGGTCTCCTCTCCCAAGGGTAAATCTCTTCCTCCAAATTTCTATTATGTTAGGTAACCCCAGGAAAACAATACCCTTCCCTGCAACTGTAAGGATAAAATGTAAGAACAGAAGTGCAGTGTCATCTATGCTGTCTGCTTATAATAATTGATAACTAGCAACAGCCTGGTAATAGTAGCAGTGATCATAACTGATAGTAAACAGTAGCAGCAATACTCAACAAAAAACTCTAAAAGAAAGGAGCACTTGATATCTGTTGTGTTGGTTAAAACAACTTATCTTACTTTCAGAGGTTTCTTTGGTATTGTTCAGAGGAGAAAATGCTAACATCCGGCCCATCCAAAGAGATCATTCAAGTTATCATTATTTACTGACCCCAATCCCTGGACCTCCCAGCTTGCTTTCCATGCTCCGAGTCCATGTTTACTAAACAACCTGCTGGTGGTGGCTCGTCTTCCCATACGGATTTGCTAACCAGGGAGAGAATGCACTGATTACCTGGCATGAGTATCTCAGGCTTTTTATGTTATAACTAGGGGCCTGATGCACAAAATTCATGCACTGGGGAAGGGTCTCTCAGCCAAGCCTGCCCCCTCTTACATACTGGGAGTGGACCGTTGGGAGCAGACCTAAGCCGAAGTCTGGCCTCCCTTTGTGGGAGGCGACCGGGCTGATTAGGGGAAGGCGACAGCCCCATCACCCCACTGCTGCAGCCACTGCCAGTCACTGCAGCCACCAAGGTATTTTCATCAACACGGACTCCAATTGCTTCACCATGAAAAAATGACAACTTCCTTTAAGCATTCACAAGATGTGTCTTTCATAGGATATGACATTTCTTTATATATTTTTTTTTTATCCTCACCTCAGGATATGTTTCCATTGATTTTTTCCCCTTCTCTCCGATCCCAGGCTCGGCCCCTTCCTAAGCCTAAAGCCTCCACCCCAGGCTTTAGGCTTGCGAAGGGGTCCCCCCCACCTCCAATCGCAGGATTGGCCCCTTCCCAAGCCTAAAGCCTCCGCCCCAGTCTTTAGCCTTGGGAAGGGGGACCCCTCCCACCCCTCCGATCGCAGGCTCGGCTCCTTTCTAAGCCTAAAGCCTCTGCCCAATGGCCGGCTGGGAGTGACCTCGGTGCCGAGGAGGTTCCCGGGAGCCAGGTATGTATGCAAATTAACCGCTATCTTTGTTGGGTTAATTTGCATACTCACTCTGATTGGCTGTGGGCTTAGTGGAGGTACGGTCAATTTACATGTTTCTCTATTATTAGGTAAGATTCCAGTTTATAAAAAAAGAAAGAAAATGAAATATTTCACCTTATGGAAATTCTAATTAAGTGTTCTGTTTTTTCTATTTCCTCTTAGTTACTGGATTCTGCACAGCAAAGGAAACAATGAACAAAATGAAAAAGCTATGAAATGGGAGAAAGTATTTGCAAATCTTGTATCTGACAACAGGTTAATATTCAGAATAGCTAAGAAACTTATACAATTCAATAGAAAAAAAACAAAATGGGCAAAGGACTTAAATAAACATTTACTAGTATTCATAGAAGATATACGAATGGGCAACAGATATATGAAAAGATGTTCAACATCACCAATTAATAGCAAATCAAAACCACAATGAGGAGTTACCTCATGCCTTTCAGAATTACTATTGTAAAAAAGAAAAGTATTGGCAAGGAGAAATTGGAGCCCTTTGTACACTGTTAGTGGGGATGGAAAATGGAAAACAACCACTATGTAAAACAGCATAGAGGTTCCTCAATAAATTAAAAATAGGACTACTATATGATTCAGCAATCCCACTTCTGGGTATATAACCAAAAGAACTAATGTGCATTGCTGCATTATTCACAATAGACACGGTATGGTAACAACCTCAAAGTTCATCAATGGATGAATGGATAAGGAAAATGCGATACACATAATAAAATATTATTCAGCCTTAAAAAAAAAGAACGAAATTCTGCCATATGTGACAATATGGATGAACCTGGAAGGCATTGTGCTAGCGAGCGCGCTGCGGTTTGCCGCTCTGTTGACTAATGAGTTTGCCGACCACTGACCTAGACTCTCGATTCCAATAATTACAGGCTGTTGTTGTTCCTTGTGATTAAGCCCCTAGGTGAAATAAGCCAGTTGCAGAAGGATAAATGCTGCATGATTCCACTTATCTGAGAGATCTATAATAGTCAGACTCATAGAAGAAGGTTGTAGAATGGTGGTTGGCAGGGGTTGAGGAAAGGGAGAAATAGGGTAACTATGGTTTCCTGAGTATAAAGTTTCAGTTATACAAGATAAATAAGTTCTAGATATCTGCTGTACAACACAGTGTCTATAATTAACAATACTGTATTTCATACTTAAAAATTTGTTAAGGGGCTAGAGCCCACGTTAATTGTTCTTACCACTTTTTTTTTTAAAAAAGGTCAGCATTGAAAGTCGTTATCCAAGGATAAAAATAACAAAATAATATTAAATGAGTGTGTGTGTGTGCGTGTGTGTTTTGGAGGGGGGGGTAACAAAAAATATTTTTTAAAAATAAATTAAGAGTGATAATAATAAATAAGAATGTTCAGAATTCCTCCTGGCACTACTATCAGTAAATGACCTCTAAGAGGTTACTTTCTTCCACCTCTGGCCTCATTTCTCATCTATAAATGAGGGAGTTGGTCCAAGACACTATGCCAAACAAAATGTGTGTCAGTGAGGGTTGCATGTGACCAAGCACCTAAATTTATCTTATCTTAGAGCAGTAGTTCTCAACCTTCCTAACGCGCGACCCTTTAATACAGTTCCTCATGTTGTGGTGACCCCCAACCATAAAATTATTTTCGTTGCTACTTCATAACTGTAATTTTGCTACTGTTATGAATAGTAATGTAAATATCTGTGTTTTCCGATGGTCCTGACCCACAGGTTGAGAACCGCTGCTGTAGAGCCTAAGACCATCGGAAAACACAGATATTTACATTACGATTCATTAGCAGTAGCAAAATTACAGTTATGAAGTAGCAACGAAAATAATTTTATGGTTGGGTGTCACCACAATATGAGGAACTGTATTAAAGGGTCGCGCATTAGGAAGGTTGAGAACCACTGTTCTAGATCAACACTGCTCTAAATAAAAAAAAATCTCTAAATTGTTCTCATCACCCAAAATGCAAAATAGTTGTAGGGATTTTCAAACAAACTAAAATGTGGTTTAGGTTGGTGTTGGTAATGACAGACATATTTTCATAGATGTTGACATTTTCTAAAGCATGGTTAACCAGCTTTCATTGCAATATTGACTCAGTTCCCCACACATTTTATGCTCAGCCAATATAGACATGGTAATTAAACTTCTAGAGGGATTCTTTTAGGCCACAATGTATTATTTCTTTTGTTTAAAAAAATGTGTGGTTTCTTCAGTCCTACTTAAAACTGGACTTAGCTTTTTAGCTTATGTAACTGGAAATTTAGGGAAGAGAAAAATAGAACTACTTTGTCTTTCTTCCAGATTACCACTCAGGTCTCAGTTGTCTATGAAATCAGTCCATTATTACTAAGGTCTTAGAACTCTATGGAAGCACTGGGAAAGTCTCTAAAGTTTATTAATGTATTTATATTAATACTGAGGCAGCCTAAACATTCGTTCTATGTGGTAGGCTGTAAAATTTTACTCATTTATGATATGTACTCTGCCAGTTCTTTACAATAGCTTTGGATGAAGGAGTCACCGTGAATTGGAAATTGACCCCTCAACCAAAGTATGTTTTGAAACACATGATGTTTCAGGTAAAAAATATACAACTTGTATTTGGATTACTATATAGTCTTGCTATTTGGGGATCAGTTTCTGAGATTAATGCCAAAATGAACAGATAAAGCCTCCAGGGTAGACCCAATAAGAGCTTTCAACTCTGCCTCTTGCAAATTTTGGGAGCATCCTGCTCTTAATCCTATGAAAGAGTATCTTTAAAGTATTTTTAAAATAATACCACAAAGGAAATACCCATAACACTGGAGAGAAAGAGATAAACACCATGCTGGCATTCTTGAACCAGTTCATTAGGTGTATCTATTTTGGAATTGAGTCATTAATGTGGTGAGATTGTGTTAGGCATTGTAAATGAAACATTATATACTACTGTTATGATAGGTTTTCATTTATTTATCATTTACACCCTACAAAGAACAAAATATTATATGTGCACAATTTCACAGCAAATCCATGGGGTAGGTAGTATTATGACTGTTTACAGATTAGGAAATTGAGATTCCAAGAGCTGAATGAATTGCTCAAGATCACACTTATATAAGGTGGACCTGAGATTTGAACTCAGGCTATCTGCTTAGCAGACTTCCCCTAAAGAAACTAGATGTCATGAATTCCACTAATAAAATATATCATTCTCACTTAAAAATAACCTAATTAAACTACTTGATTCATCATTAAGATGACCAAAAATATTAGATAATACCTGTTATATTTGCATTTTCAATCTATAGACAGCAAAAAAAAAAGTAATATTTAGAATTTGAAATCTAAGATGCTGAGGACTTTAAACAGGGTCACATTTACAAGGAAAGGGGACTCAGTGAGGCTAAAAGACACAGAGGGAACTCTTATCTAAACAATTTTAACTGGAAAGGAGAAAGGGCATTTGGGATAAAAGGTCTAAGATTATAAAATAAGATGTTCTTGGAGTAACCTTGCTATTTTACCTTTAAAATAATATGAAGAGCCAAGGCCTGAGAGGCTCAGTTGATTGATAATCATCCCATGCACCAAGAGGTCACCAGTTTGATACCCTGTCAGGGCACATGCCTGGGTTGCAGGCTCCATCTCCAATTGATATTTCTCTCTCCCTCTCTCTCAAAAATCAATTTTTAAAAGAACATACTTTAGCCTTGGTTGGTGTTACTAAATGGCTAAAGCATTGGCCCTCAGACCGAAGGGTCTCAGGTTCGATTCCTAGTCAAGGAACATACCTGGGTTGTGGGTTCACTCTCCCCTACCCGCCCCCGCCCCCCCCCGCCCCCCCAGTAAATCACGTGCAGGAGGCAACCAGTAGATGTGCCTCTCTCATATTGATGTTTCTCTCTTTCTCTTCTCCCTCCCTTCCTTCCACTCTCTCTGAAAAGCAATGGAAAAAATATCCTTAGGAGAGGATTAACAAAAAAACAAACAAATAAATAAATAAATAAATAAATAAATAAATAAATAAATAAAATAAAAAAGATACTTAGCCTTACCCGGTTTGGCTCAGTGGATAGAACATCAGCCCATGGACTAAAGGGTCACAGATTCAATTGTGGTCAAGGACACGTACCTCGGTTGCAGGCTTGGTCTCCAGCCCTTCAACCAATCAATGTGTTTTATTGATGTTTCTCTCTCTCTCTGTCTCTCCTCCTCCCTTCCACTCTCTCTAAAAAAAAAAAAATCAATGGAAAAATGTCTTAGGGTGAGGATTAACAAAACAAAACAAAAAACATACTAAAATAATAGTATGAAGAAAAGGACTGTTTTGAAACTCTTCTGATAAAAATAAAAATAGTTTCTTCAATAAGAAATTAGAAAACTTGATTTTTTCAAGACTCTGGATTCTTTCTTCCAGCTCTTGCCATTGGAGCTACAAAGATCTATTTTGGAGGTTAGTAAACTCTGGTTTGCTGCCTGTTTCTGTAACTAAAGTTATTGGAAGATAGCCACGGCCATCCCTTTAGGTATTGTCTATAGCTGCTTTTGCATTAAGAAAGTAATTGTGATAGAGACCATGTGACCCACAAAACTCAAAATGTTTACTATCTGAAAATTTACAGAAAAAAAAAAATTGCCAACCTGTGACCTGTGTAGTTTGCAGAGAAATTCAGAGAACTCTTGCTTCTTCCTTCCTCGCTCTCTGAAAGTTCCACCTCCATTTTTGTTTCTCCATTCTCCACTTCTTCTGACATTTCATTTTGAAGAGTTAGTCTGCTTAACAGTAAGGGTGCAGACTTCAGGACCAGACTGCTGAGGTTCACATTCCATTTGCTCTATAACCTTGGCACACCTGCTGAACTCCCATGTGCTTACATTATGTCCTCTGTGCTACTGCTCCCATTGCTGCTCGATTATTACTATTTTTGGCCACTCTCCACCTTCATCTCTGTTGCACTACGATGGGAATCTCAGGAACTAGCAGTCCAGTATGGAACTCTAGCTGTCCCGCCACACAAAACCAGAAACTGGCCTCACACTAAGCTTTCAAATTCTAGCCCCTTCTAGGGGAAGTGTGTCTTGGGAGCGAAAGTTACCAATGCAGTTTCCGGGAGTCCCCTGTTGCACGCACTGCTGGCTTCCCTCTACCTGGATGCTTACTGTTGCCTAGGGGTCTGCTATTTGAATTGCCCACATACCATTTCCATAGTCATCTCTAGCTGAGGATACTGAGGCTTTCTGTTTGTGTCCATGGGAAATACCATACAATGGAATGGGGAGGTACCTGGAGTTTAGTTCTGGCTCTACTCAAAATTGCTTCATGACCTTAAGCTATCTCTTTAACTTTTCTGTATTTTCCTCTCCTTGCCCCTAAATCAGGCACAATAGATAATTTCCAAGTACCCTTATAGCTGTAGGAGTTTTATGATGCTATATAACCCTGAAATGACTGTTGTAAGGGACACTTAAAACTTACCCAAATATAGTCGCTTCAGACAGTTAAGACCCTCAGCTGTCTGGGCTACTGACGCAATGATCATTGTCTTAGGGAAAGGGGTTACTGGGCATCCCCTCCAAGGGGCCTTTATAGCAAACAGTTTCAAAATGGTAGAGAAGAAAATATAGTTTGCCAACAGTCATTTCAGACTCAGACCAACAGTTCCCTACAAAGAAAAAGAAATTACTTACTTTTCTTAGCAATAATTTCTACACCCCAAGCCATATTTTAATATAAGCCTGTAGGCTCCTGGCAGAGAAAATATATTTGACAGTATATTAAAGGAGTTTAAATGTCAGATTTAGTCAATGCAATAACTTCAATAAAAGTGAAAAGAAAAAAAGATAAGACTTCCAAGGACTAAATTTGGGGGCAAAGATTAAAGGCAGTTCATTTGTATGAAGAAAGGAAAATATGACATGATTTGAAAAATGAAAATAATGTTTGAATTTTAATAACATAAAATAAAAATTTTAAACTATTTCTGATGCATTATGAGAAGTCTTTATTTTAAGCCCATTTCAAGAGAACAGGATTAAAAGTATTAAATTTTGGTTTGTGAGAGACATTCCTCAAATTCCATTTTTTAATAAATAATGAATGTCCTAAGCACAAGTATTCAGCCCTAAATGTTATAAAGAATTCTTTAAGAACATGTTTATGGACTATGCTGATGGACTATGTTGATCTGTGACATATTGAAGACTATATTTCTCAGATGCTATTTCAAGAGTTTTATCACTCTTGTTTAACCCATTTATAATGAAGAAAAGAGAAATAAAATGTAAAACTTGTCTTTTGTTTTTGTAATTTATAGAGTTCAGTAATTGAGTCTTTACAAGTGAATTTACAATGCTTTTTTTCAAAAGAGGATATTGAGATTTTTTAATTTGGAGTGTGTGTTAGTGGGGGGGAATGATTTTGCAAAGAATTGGTGATAAATACGGGAAAATCTTTTTGTTCATATCTTTATCTGGGGAAAAGACCTCTGTTTAAGCAATGTGCCTGCCACTCCAGAAGCCTCTAAATGGCATGGCAGTGCTCAAAATGAAGGGTGACCCACTCAATAGCCCAGGGGACATGCAGGTAAGCCTCACAGCCCAGCTTCTACTGATCCCAACTTATTGGTCTTTGTGGCACACTCTCAAAGCTAGAATTTGTGGAAACTCACTCAAAAAAAATTTAAAATCTCAAGACTTTATCAACAATGACAAAATAAGGATTATAGTCCAACAATGACTCACATCATCTCTGAAAGCATCCACGAGTTACCCCATCACTCACATGGTGGGCCATTAGCACCACACTGAGTCAGTGCGAGTAGAATTGTTTTTTGCCTTGACCTCACTCTTACGTACTTAAGAGGCTGAGTTCTCTTCTCCCATGCTTCAGTAAATTAGACCTCTAGATTTGGCCCTGGCTTACTCAAAAACTGAACCTCTACTTGCAATCCCACTGCTGTGTACTCTCCTCTAGAGCTGAATGCATAAGCCTCTCAATCCCAATCATCCAACAGCATCCCTGTGGCAGTGTGTATACTCACTTGCAGCCAAAGTACATTTTTCACCTTGATCAAAATTAATTGTTGTTCAGACTTCACAGTAAGCCAGAGTGCCTGGGAAC
Source organism: Plecotus auritus (assembly GCF_963455305.1). Taxonomy (NCBI): domain Eukaryota; kingdom Metazoa; phylum Chordata; class Mammalia; order Chiroptera; family Vespertilionidae; genus Plecotus; species Plecotus auritus. The sequence goes on from NC_137772.1 coordinate 168,011,640, forward strand.
TTGGATAGGTAAGCACTGAGTGGTTAAAACAACCAAAACCTTGTTGATGCAATAGGCTTGAAGGTTGAATAGTTGAAGATTCTAGGGTGCCTGATTTTTATATCATGATTTTTAACTAAGGCATACAAAAATGTTGGCTCATACTAACCCTTCCAGACTCATCAAGATTTGCCATATCTTTAAACATAGTCTTAAAATGTTTACAATGTTTATGGTTCGTGCCTATTTCTTTTAGCTACTCTCTTGATGCAGCAATCTTCATGATTATTTCCCTTTCAGAGTTTGCACGGTCATTTTATATCCATCTATTGAGATGCTGCATTGTGCTTTCTTTCAGCATACTAAGTGGCTTGGACATCACAAAGGGAAACACTTGCCCTTTGTGGGTATCGGGGTTGCGGGGTCCCAGAGGCAGTGGATAGCATGGAGGGTTGCTCATGAATCAGATGGGTTGTACGGTCTGGTGTTCTAGTGCTTGTTTGTATCAGTCTAGCAGAAGCTGATATGTCACCAAAAGTAGCCCCTGTTAGACTGTCAACACCACGGCCCAATATCAGAGTGATTGCAAGTTATTCCTAGAAGGGCATGTGCCTGCCAAGCACATAACAGGGCTTCACAGTTTTGACTTTCTTTCATGTCGCCCCTCCTGCAGCCAGAGCCTGGCACAGAAGGCAGTCCTTCCAGCTGGTACTTTAGGTTCTGTGGGCCACCCGAGGTAATGAACGCACTTGACATTTACGGTTTGGTCTAAATTCACCACTGTCGCAAATAACAGGAGTTGGATTAATGACCAGAATGCAGCGACACACACCATCTCAATGGAGACCTCCCTGGAGTGCCGAGGCTTACAAAAAGGAATCAACACATTCGGAAGCCAAGAATGGTTTATGGATTATGTGTGCTAACCATGTGCAATCCTCAGCAGGAAAAACACAGCCAGGTATCTGAGGCGGAATTGGAGTGTGCCCATGCGTGTCAGGGGAAGGGATTTTATCTCTACGAGGCACGGCCAGCTTAATATGAAACTGGCATCTGCAGTTCGCTCCAAATGCAAAGACTTTCAGAGCTATCTATGCAGCCAAATACTTCTTTATTTGACTAGCTGTTGAATAATCACGGCAGAATTGTGAAGACAAGTATTTTCTGACTATGAAGGGAATTGAGCTTTTCTTACCAGCCTCAAAAAAATCAGAAGAGGGAAATGTTCCTTTATTCCTTTTCTTTATTATTATAAAGGAGACACAGTTATGTTAAAAAATTTAAAATGCATGCCTTGGCCAGGGTGGCTCAGTTGGTTGGAGCAGGCTCCCACTCACCTAAAGGTCACGGGTTCAATTCCCAGTCAGGGCACATTGGGGATTTGATCCCTGGTCAAGTTGCATATGGCAGTCAATTGATCAATGTTCCTCTCTCACATTGACCTTCCTCTCTCTTTCTTTCTCTCTCTCTCCCTCCCTCTCTCTCTAAAAATCAATGAACATGTCCTCAGGAAAGGATTAAAGAAATTAAAAAGCAAAAATACAAAAAGACGAATATAAAAATCACTTGTCATCCTCACCATCTCAGATAAACCCTGTTGCAGTTCGATTGATTAATATCCTTCTAGTCTCCTTTCAATGTATGTGCATATGACTAATTTAAAATATACGTAAGACAAAGTACCTATGTAAAAAGATACAACCTGATTTTATTTTTTCTCACCCAAAACATTGTGATCATTTTTCCATGATATTGCTTCTCTCTTGCTTCATTTGTAATGGCACACGACGTTTCGGTATAATCCAACATAATTACAATCCTAAATTGTAAATTACTTGAACAGTCTCATTCTACTGGACATTTATGTTATGTCCACCTGCTTTGTTGCTATAAGCAATGCTGTAATGAACATTAAGAAGAGACATATATCTTGAAATTGATTTCACTTTTAATATTCCCAAGCAGCCTTTCTGCCATTTCCTTCATAGTAAATTAACCAACCAGGCGCCCACCTACTTGCCAAGCATCTCGTTTTTCTTTCTCTGGAGCTTTACTGGAGGTGTTCTTTTATGGAAATGACAGAAAATATTCAAAGAACTGTCACATAGAAGAGGATTTATAATGGTTCTATGTTTTCAAGGGCAGAACCAACGGTGAGAAGTTACAGTTACGAGGGAGCAATATCCATTCAACAGGTGACTTTGAAGCAATGAAATAGGCTGACCTGTAGAGTGATGAGTTCATGTCCCTGGGATCCAAGCAGGGGCTGGAAAGACATCTATGAATGATCTTTAGAAGGATTCTTTTTCTGGTTAGGAAATAGATTAAATTAGACTTTTTCAAATTTTTTGTTTTTAAAGTGGAAACTTTCCTGCAAACTTAGGTGAATCCTATGTACTAGTAAATAAGAACAGCAATTTATTAGCCTAAATATTTGCACTTTTAACACTTACTTATTGTGAAGTCACACAATGAGAAAATTTTAAAACTGATGGTCCCCAATATGTTTAAAACTTAGGTATCTGTAACAATAAAAGTGTAATATGCTAATTAGACCGGACATCCTTCTGGACAACCTTCCGGACGAAGCCGGGGCTGCAAGGGAAGCCCGGGTCCCAGGTGCCAGAAGGAAGTTGCTGCCAGCAGCTGTGGGAAGGAAGGCCTACTCTTGCAAGAATTTCGTGCATCAGGCCTCTAGTATGACATATTTGGGGAGCACTTTATCTTTAATAATTTACAAATACATAAAATATAGTTTGAAAATTTATTTTGAATCAAACAATTAGAGTACTTGAACAATCTCTGCAGTTATATGGTTTAGTGAAATGAAGACTGAAAACCAGTATACCAAGGACCTTGCTAGTTCTAAGATTTTACATTTTGGTGAAATTTTGGAAGGGTTACATCTGTATGAACCAGTTTCTTTTCTCTTCTTCTTTTTTGTTGGCATTAAATTTTTTTTATTTAATTGTTTAAAGTATTACACATGTCCCTTTTTTCTTGATTGACCCCCCTTGCCACTCCCGTCCCCTCCCCCCAAGGATGAGTCAATTTCTTGAATGATGCTCCATTTTATGCAGTGATGCATCTATTGACAGAAATTGTAACAATTGTTGAGTGTATGTGAAGTATTGTCAGTCAGATTGAGGCAGGTCGTGAACTTGGGATTAAGAGGAAGCTAGAGTGAGTTTGCATTCATTCTCAAATAAAGAGTTCAAATTAACAGGTGTGGCATGGAGGACTGAGTCAGGCAGCAGTAATCAAAAGCCAAAGATAATGAGTTGAAATCCAGTTTGTGTGTATTGATGGCAGGGAAAGGTACCAACAAGGAAGAAAGTGGAGTGTTTTGAGGCCAATTTTGTACAAAATTGGAAAAAATCTTGCAGAAAATCTTTCTCTCCTTCCTGCCAAAGCCAGATCTTACTCTCAAAGGGTGTGCTATGAGCTCAAAATTATAGGTTAAATGGTCCTGTTTTTGACGACATGAAGATGCAGAGACAGAGTAGAACATCTCTGATACTAATACTTTGTGGATGGGCAGCTTTATAAGCAACTAAGTATGCTTAGAAATCATTGTTGGTTGGTCTGGTTGTCTTTAAGATTTGCTGGGCTTATGAGCACATGGTGTCCTCTGAAGTAGGAGAGTCTAGTGTGCTGATATGAGGAGAAACTTGAAGATCAGCTTCTCTTCCATTCTGAAGCTGGGAATGAGGGAATCAAGCTCAAGCCATAGTGCTACTTCCAGGGCAGCACAGACACAGTCCTTAATGTTCTAACAAAAGCAAGACAATCAAGAAGGCACTTGCTTTTAGGATGTTGATGTTCCTAATCCATTGGCTTATTCATCTCCATCTATATAAATAATACCCTTAGAAGTCATTTAAAGACACAAAAGCTGCATATATATATATATATATATATATATATATATATATATTTAATAATCATATATGGCTACATAGTTAGACAATTATCTTTTTATTTTAAAGAGAATACATGTATTCATTAAGTAACCATACATTAATTAGCTATTAGTAGATCTCCACTGCGCTAAGTACTGCTATATATGTAAGTGAATGACTTCTGTATGTAAGGATATTATAATGTTGCTGAGTAGCACACAATATATACTTTTATGCAGTAGCTTTATGCTATTTTCAAATTTTGTTTTTCAATTACTGTTTACATTCAACATTATTTTGTATTAGTTTCAAGTGTACAGCATAGTGGCCAAACAATCATCTACATATATAAAAGCCTAAATGACTGTCCGACCGTTCGACCATCCGACCGGTAGCTATGACATGCAATGACCACCAGGGGCCAGACGCTCAACACAGGAGCTGCCGAGCTGTGGTGATTTGGCAGTTGGCAGCTGTGGTTCTCGGGTGACATACCCGGAACTAGAGAGGAAGGAGCCCAATTCTGGGGTGTGTCACCCAAGAACCACCCTCTCTCAATCCAGGACACTTCAGGGGATGTCGGAGAGCCGGTTTTGGCCCGATCCCTGCAGGCCAGGCCAAGGCACCCCACCAGTGCACTAATCTGTGCACCAGGCCTCTAGTATACTATACAAAGTGTTCCACTGATATTTCCAGTACCCACCTGGCACCATACATAGGTATTATTGACCATATTCTCTATGCTGTACTTTATGTCCCTGTGACTGTTTTGTAACTACCAATCTGTACTCCTTAACCCATTCACCTTTTTCATCCCAACACCCCTTCCATCTGGCAATCATCAGTCTATTCTCTGTATCTATGAGTCTGTTTCTGTTTTGTTTGTTCATTTATATTGTTCTTTAGATTCCATATATTAGTGAAATTGTATGGTATTTGTCTTTCTCTGGCTGACTTATATCCTTTACCATAATACCCTCTAGCCATGCTGTTGCAAATGGTGAGTTTTCATTCTTTTTTTAAAAAAATTTTTTTTCATTGATTTTTTTTTTTTTTTTTTTAGAGAGAGAGGAAGGGACAGAGATAGAAACATCATTGATTGGCTGCCTCCTGCACGCACCCCCACTGGGGATCAAGCCCACAACCTGGGCATGTGCCCTGAATGGAAATCGAACTAGCAACCTCCTGGTTCTTGGGTCGATGCTCAACTGCTGAACCACATCAGCCAGGAAGATTTCATTCTTTTTTATAGTCAAGTAATATTCCATTGCAGGAATGTACCACAAATTTTTTTATTCCACTCATCTATTGATAAGCATTTGGGTTGTATATGTTATCTCAATTGTTTCTCAGTATTTCAGAAATTTCCAGCTGAAAGAGACTCAGAGATCACCTCCTCCACCAAAGAGACTGTGACTTGCTTCAGTAATTAATATCAGAACCAAAAGCTTCTGACTCAAGAGCAATGTGTAGATCACATTAATTCTGCCCATGCAAACAGACTTGCCATGCCTCTCTTTCTTTGTAATATATATTTAATTTTGGGTTTGTCCAGTTCAGTTCTAACTTTGTCAAATAGCTTGAACTACTTTTCAAATATCTGAGGTTTGCTTTGATATAAATCATACTTATGAAAAACATTTTATTTTAATTTACAATGTTGTATATATATTTTAAGGGGAATTAAAACATATGTTTCTGATTCATTTACAATTAACTCAACCTTTTTATATTACAATAGTCACTTGATGCTTAGATACTTTATTGTGCTTTCAATATAGTTTCTCTTAAAAGTAGAAATCATAGTTCATTAAGATTAAATTAATTCACCCCTAAAACATCATGTATGCCTCAAAACTAGTATTCATAATATTTTATTAGATTCCAAACTTAACAGAAATTGCTCATTTTTATTAAAGCAAACTTAGGCTCCATTTAAAATTTTTTCCAACTCCTTATGTGCTATTTAGATAAAGTGATTTTATTTTCTATATCTCAGAATCCTTTAGAATACATATATCAGAGCTATTAAAAGTGGCTTTTGTTGTCAAAATGGAAAAAAAAAGAAGGGGAAAAAATCACTATTTTTTTGTGTTGTTTTTTTTTTTAAAGGTACTAATAGGACTTTTAAATGAATACCTCTTTTCACCATTCAGACATGAATGTACTTGGCATTAAACCCATTCTTAATTTAGTCCATCTGTTCAGTGCCCACTGCTTTATTTTTAGTGCCACCATGTAAAACCGCCTGAAATATTTCATAGTGAAAATTATCAAAGAACACAAATTCCCAACATAATAAACATGTATATGTTCACCAATGAACCATATTCTCTGATGTGATAATATTTATCTCATGTCTCTCTAATGCCAAATATACCTTATGAAAAAGATTCTAGTATTTTTATGTCAGGGAAGTTTAACCACTAATTATGTGGTCCATTCAGTGTGGTGTTTGAGTGTAAATCACTAATTTAATGTAGTGTCAAGTATATATTCTGCACTTTGAAAATTACTGGTAACAAAATAGAAGATGGAGCTTACATTGACAACGTATAAAATTGAAAGAGGCAACAAAACCAAACAAACTCAGTATATTTACTAAAATTCTGCAGACAGGGTTGTCTGTAGCAGCCAGTGCTTTGTTGAAACTCAGGCTTTGCCACTGTTTTCAGACCCACTCGCATCCTACTAACTCCTGGAGTGAGAAGCCACACAGCCACCGCAGAGCAAATGGGGGGAACTGCGGTCAACCTGGGACAGCAACCAGCCAGCCTGCTGGTTCCAGCCCAAGCTTCTCCTGCTGTTCCTCCTCTTTCCCAAACAGCCCTGGGAGTTTCTCAGAAAGACCTGATTGTACTGCTTGGGAATACAGTTTCAGTCTCTGTAATACTTCAGAACCAGAGTTTCCTATTTCAGCAAGAATTCTTGGTATTTATTCTCAAAGCCAAAAATCAGAAGTTTCCCATACCCTAAAACTTTTTATTTTGCACAAGCTGCACATCAAAGGCACATGACTAGGTAGTTTTCATTTTATAAGATCCTGCAGTTTTAGCTTCTGGGATAATATCTTTTGTGCAATTTTTTAAAACAGTCTTTTCATTTCTAATAAGAATTCGAAAGTCTTGGTGGGGGTGGAGAGAGTAAAAAATTGTGCAGGTAAGTGCATAATATATTGCATATAGTGAAATTAGAGGGGTTAGGTTTAAGCATATTTTTAAAACAAAAATATGGGTGTGATGGGTGTGACAGTGTTTTGAGTTGGGCACACCAATTGCAAAACATTATTGCAATTATAAGAGGCAGTGTAGTCCAGTAGAGAGATGACATAAAGTCTTCCAGGCTGCAAGTGGCCTCAGACAGCATGAAGATATATTCCTTCATGGACAGGGGCAGCCTTGCAAGGTTGAACAATTTCCCTAAGCACCAGCAAATGGGGAGAACTGGGTCCCAGGTTCTGAATTCATGCCTGTTGTCCTTTCCACTCCACTACCTGATAGGGTGGCAGAAAGTGTGATTAGTATTCCAGCAATAGCATGACTTTCCTAGGCTTTAGTGGTTTCTAACACTGTGCTATAGTGTGCTTTCTGCTCTTTAGCACTGATTTCCCCTCATTATCAAACACTTTTCTACACTCTATGAAATGAGGGGAGTTAGACAGGATGACTTTTTTTTTATAATATACTAGAGGCCCGGTGCATGAATTTATGCATGGGTGGGGTCCCTCAGCCTGGCCGGCCATCGGGGTCAATAGGGCCTGTCTCACCCAGTCCCGATAGGGGCCAAGAGGCTGGCTGGCCAGCTGGTGGAGGGACCGTGGGAGGTTGACCAGCCTTGGGAGGTTGGCTGTGGGAATGCACTGACCACCAGGGGGCAGCTTCTGCATTGAACGTCTGCCCCCTGGTGGTCAGTGCATGGCATAGGGACCAGCCAATTGGTCATTTGGTCAACTGGTCATAACGGTCGCTTAAGCTTTTATATATATATATATATATATATATATATATATATATATATATATATAGATTTTTATTTATTTCAGAGAGGACTGGAGAGAGATATAGAAACATCAATGATGAGAGAAAATCATTCACCGACTGCCTCCTGCATGCACCCCACTGGGGATAAGGCCTGCAACATGGGCATGTAGCCCAGAATCGAATCGTGACCTCCTGGTTCATAGGTCAATGCTCAGCCACTGAGCCACACCAGCAGGCCTAGAATGGATGACTTTAAGATCCTTTCTAATAGTGAAAGTCTATGTGTTCTAGGCAGAAAGTTGCATATTTTTTATTTATAGAAGACAATTTTATTTTTAAAAGTGTAACATCTTATCTTTTATCTTCTAATCCTTTTTTGATGATTGATGAAATTACTAAATGAGAATGTGTATGAAAACCTAAAAATGCCTTATGCTCAGTTCATCGTAGCTCCTTAGTACTCTCATTTCCTCCAGGGAAGCAGGAATATTTTTATCCTTTGCCAAAATGTCTCCCATGCTAGTTCCCTCAGGACTTGGGCTCACCTTGCAGCCTAGTTGTGCTCCTAGCATTTTCCTCTCTCTGAACTGGAAGTGCAAAACAGAGGCAGGAGAGGCTTGAATAAGGGAAGCTGGGGAGCTCTGAAGGTGTGGGGCGAGGATATTCTGAGAAGGTGTCCCTAATGAGAGCAATCTCATGATAAAAAAAAGAAGAAGAAAAGAAAATACTTAAAGAGAAATATTTTAATAGTTCACTACTCAAATTAATTAAAGAGGTCAAATGAGTTTCTGGGGACTTCCTGATAACTTCCAGTCACCCAAGGAACAGAAAATGTAAAGTATTCCATTAGCAGTGCCCGAGGACACCAAGAGAAGTGCCTGCTACAACTCTCTGGGTTCTTTTCTCTATGCTTAATGAGACCATGCTCCAAGGCTTAATTAAAGCAGTGAGCATCAGCTACTATCCCAGCTTGCCTATCACACATCTACAATAAATGCATCCTGCTGGAAGTCGTCGTTTGGGATTGCCTTTTTAACTCCTGGTTGTTTTCCAGACACTTGGAAGCTGTAGCTGTACATGTGATATATACTAATTTATCCAACTAGTCTCTCCAAGCTTTTCAGTCCACTGAGCCTCACGTGAGCCTTTCTTCCAAAGCCCACTATGAAATAAACACTACCACATCATGCCGCAACAGGTGACATTAAAGGAGAGGATGGCAACTTCTAATTTCTACTATTCAGAAGTCCCACTAGGTTAGAGAAATGATCCCTGGGGCAAGATCCTGTCAAAGGCCAAGTTTCCAAGCCACAAGGTACCATTTAGAACTCAGAAACAGAACCTGCTAAATTGTACCCTGGTATCCTCACGAAATGAAGGCACACCTGCAAAAAAAAAAAAAATGTTTATTGATACTTGGGGAACAGGTTACTCATGCATGGAAGCCAGCCCCAAGGTTAACATATTGTCTCGAGGATCTGTGAAATTGTTTCTGTGCTCAAGGTTTGGAAAAGGAGAAACCAGGGAACAATTTGGGCTACAAAATATGCTTTCCCTTATGGTAGTGCAGAGCCCTTTCTCTTTCAGGAATCCAGGAATAGTTTTCATCTTGAGATAATTTGGACTAATGGACTGTGAAATGGCCCTCTGGGAGTTGATCTTGAGTTTACTGCGGACTGGCAGACCAATCTGCAGCCAGCTACCCTTTGCAGTTTCAATTTCCTTACCCGGGAAATGGGGATAACTATATTTGTTTCTCCACCTCACAATGGCCTTTGTAATTAAGTAATTAATGTGTGTAAAGTTCATTGCAACCAGAAAGAACCATATAAATGCTAAGAAGTATTATTGTAACAAATCCGAATGGCTTGTCTGGTTAATTTCCTGCCAGGCCAGACAAAAGGAAAAATTCAACTGGGTTTGTAGGATGGGTGTGACAGTGTTTTGAGTTGGGCACACCATGATTACTTTATATTATTTACAGCAGCTTTGAAGTGTGACTGCCCCGCCTCAAGACAGGAGGGTTTAAATTAAATGACATTCTTTCCTCCTGTGGCTATGGGAAAGATCTGTTACTATTTCCTATTCTTAAATTTTACTTAACACCATCCTCCATTTTATAGTCAGTGGGAATTTATTCAGTACCCACATACTGAGTATACGTAATGAGAAAGACCAAAAAGCCTTCACTTTTTACTTTTTTATTTTATTTTTATTTTCTAATATTTTTCTCTTCCTTATGATTTTTTTTTTATTTCTTCATTGATTAAGGTATTACATGTGTCCTTATTGCCCCATTGCCCCCCAACCCCTACTCATGCCCTCACCCCCTATTGTCTGTATCCATTGGTTAGGCTTATATGCATACATACAAGTCCTTTGGTTGATCTTTCCCCCTTACCCACACCCTCCCCTATCTTCCCTCTGAGGTTTGATGGTCTGATCAATGCTTCTCTGTCTCTGGATCTGTTTTTGTTCATCAGATTATGTTGTTCATTATATTCGACAAATGAGTGAGATCATGTGATATTTATCTTTCTCTGACTGTCTTATTTCGCTTAGCATAATGCTCTCCAGTTCCATCCATGCTGTTGCAAATGGTAAAAGTTCCTTCTTTTTTTATAGCGACATAGTATTCCATTGTGTAGATGTACCACAGTTTTTTAATCCACTCATCTGCTGATGGGCACTTAGGCTGTTTCCAAATCTTAGCTATGGTAAATTGTGCTGCTGTGAACATAGGGGTGCATATATCCTTTCTGATTGGTGTTTCTAGTTTCTTGGGATATATTTCTAGAAGTGAGATCACTGGGTCAAATGCGAGTTCCATTTTTAGTTTTTTGAGGAAACTCCATACTGTTCTCCACAGTGGCTGCACCAGTCTGCATTCCCACCAGCAGTGCACGAGGGTTCCTTTCTCTCCACATCCTCGCCAGCACTTGTCATTTGTTGATTTATTGATGATAGCCACCCTGACAGGTGTGAGATGGTACCTCATTGTTGTTTTGATTTGCATCTCTCTGATGATTAGTGACATTGAGCATGTTTTCATATGTCTCTTGGCCTTCCTTATGTCCTCTTTCAAAAAGTATCTATTTAGGTCCATTGCCCATTTTTTGATTGGGTTGTTTACCTTCCTTTTGTTAAGTTGTATGAGTTCCCTATAAATGTTGGAAATTAAACCCTTATAAGTGGTAATATTTGGCAAAAACCATGCAGTGGGCTTTCTTGTTGTTTTGTTGATGGTTTCTTTTGCTTTACAGAAGCTTTTTATTTTGATGTAAGACCCCGAATAGCTGCAGCAATCCTGAGAAAGAAGAACAAAGTAGGAGGGAATCTCAATACCAGATATCACACTGTATTACAAAGCCACTGTTCTCAAAACTGCCTGGTACTGGCACAAGAACAGACATAGAGACCAATGGAATAGAATAGAGAACCCATAAATAGACCCAAACCACTATGCTCAATTAATATTTGACAAAGGAGGCAAGAACTTACAATGGAGTCAAGACAGTCTCTTCAATAAATGGTATTGGGAAAATTGGACAGCTACATGCAAAAAAAAATGAAACTAGACCACCAACTTTCACCATACACAAAAATAAACTCAATGGATAAAGAACTTAAATGTAAGATGGGAAACCATAAAAATACTAGAGGAATCCACAGGCAGCAAAATCTCAGACATATGCCAAAGCCATAGCTTCACCGATAAAGCTCCTAGGGAAATGGAAACTAAAGAGAAAATAAACAAATGGGACTACATCAAAATGAAAAGCCTTCACTTTCAAACAGGGGACTTTGTTCCATTTGTTACTGGTATGTGTCATGCTCTAGAGGGAAGAGCTGGAGAGCAAAGTCAAGTGCATAATTACATGCCATAAAATATCTAGATTAATACCAAGTTGAAAAAGACACAGCCTGTTTTACAGGTCACAATCCAGGGAGGGAGGTGGGCCCTTGCAGAGGCCACAAGGATGTGAGGGCAGCACTGTGCGCATTATCACCTGGGGAGAAAGGGCCTCCAAGAGTGAACTTCTGAAAATAAATACCCAAGTATGCCATTCCCATGTAAAACACTGTATCTGGGATAAAGTATAAACCTTAACATGATTTAAACAGTCTTTATCATCTGGCTCCTGATTAGCATCCAGCACCATCTTTACCTTCTCTCACCTCACACCTGGCAGTCACATGATCTTTAACAGTCAGTTCCTTCCAGGCCTTAGCACACGCTGCTCCTCGGCAGAACAAGCATTTCCCCCATGCTCCTTCCTCCCCATCCCACCCCCTGATCCTTCCCCTTGGCCTAGCGCCTGCCTCACTCCCAATGCTTCAGATTCCAGTTACGAGTCACATCCTTCTGGAACCTTTCCTGATGTCTCCAGTCATTCTTTTGGGACTCTCTGTCAACTGGAATTTCTCCTATCCTGTACTTTTACACAATAACGGATTTCTAGTTTTTATATAATCCTATATATTATAAAGTATATAATAAAGAGGTAATATGAAAATTGACCATCATTCCAACACACAAGATGGCCCCCTCATGTGGTCAAAGATGGCCGCCCCCATGTGGACACAAGATGGCCACCACAAGGTGGCCAGCAAGGGAGGGCAGTTGGGGGGAACCAGACCTGCAGGGGAGAGCAGTTAGGGGCAACCAGGCCGGCAGGGGAGGGCAGTTAGGGGCAATTGGGCAGGCAGGGGAGCAGTTAGGCATCAATCAGGCTGGCAGGGGAGTGGTTAGGGGGTGATCAGGCTGGCAGGTAGAAGCAGTTAGGGACAATCAGGCAGGTAGGCAGGCGAGCGGTTGGGAGCCAGCAGTCCGGATTGTGAGAGGGATGTCCGACTGCCCTCTTAGGCCCAATCCCACTGGGCCTAAACGGGCAGTTGGACATCCCTCGAGGGGTTCCAGATTGGAGAGGGTTCAGGCTGGGCTGAGGGACACCCTCCCCCACCCCCACCCCCATGCATGAATTTTGTGCACTGGGCCTCTAGTCCTATATAATAAAAACCTAATATTCAAATTGTCCCCTTGGGTGGTCATTTGACTGGGAGTTTGACTGCTTGCTATGATGTGTGCTGACCACCAGGGGGCAGCATGAAACATGGGTGTCAGTGGGCGGCAGTGGAGGTGCTGCCAGCCCCAATGGGCCCGACGAGAGCAGGACTATGGCAGGATGGTGGAGCAGGTGAGCGGGCAGCGCCAGGCCAAGGAGGGTGTGAGTGGAGCCCCATTGCCCCAACCAATTGCCCTACAAACAGCAACCAGAGGCAGAGGCGGGAGGCAGGGCTGCCGCCCAGCTCCCAGGTGCTGAGGGAGCCAGGCCAAGTGTTTGGTTCTGATCAATCACCCCATAGGTGGGATGGTGGAGCAGGTGAGGGGGCAGTGCCAGGCCAAGGCGGGGTGCCAGGTAGGGCTGTGGGGCTGTGAGGCTGTGAGGCTAGGAACATGAGCTGGGGCCCGATCTCAGGCCACCCCAAGGACCCCCCCTCCCCCCCCGCCAATGCAAGAATTCATGCACCAGGCCTCTAGTACTATTATAACAAATACCAACCTCAAGTAAAAGTCTTATTGTACTTTTAATTATAACTTTAAATTGAGTTTCTGAGTAATCCATTTCATTCCTAAAGAGGGGGTGGGCAGATTTATTGGGGTGTTTAATTGCAGAATCTAAAATGAATTAGATATGTTTTTCAAAAAATTTAATGTAAGTGGTCAATTGTTCATTTTCTCTGAAAATCCATTTTGACACTGACCCAAACTCATTCTGTAAAAATGGTATCTGACTGCATACAATTAAATTATGTTTCTTTACAGCTCTTCTCTAGTAGTGTCATCAGTCCATCAACAACACTTATTGAGTGCCTCCAAGGAAAGCGCTCAGCCCTGAGATTCGAGCTCAACAGGAAGAGAGAAAAAGTATAATTAGTCTGCTTCCTGGCCTCAGGCAGCATGAAATCTGGTTAAGGAGGCAACTGACATCATGTATGAATTGATTTTAAAAATCAACATAGTTATGTAGCAGGTACAAATCTCTCTCCACAAACGAATACGAAACATATTTTTTCTTTACTCCAGGTGTGATCTGAGAACCACCACCAACACCAACATCAGCCAGAAGCTTGTTAAAATGCAGCCTCCCAAGCCTGTTCCTGGATCCACTAAATCAGAATCTGCATTTATATCAAGGTCCCTGGGCCATCAGTATGCATGTTACAGTTTTTGCAGAATTGCTCTGGTAGAATATTTTTCAAAGGAGTTCACAGATTTCCTGCATTGGATCACCCGGGGGCACTAGTTAAAGACACAGATTCAGCCAAGACCTATGAAATCATAATTTCTGAACATCCAACCTGGAAATTGCAGTTATATACTAGTAAAGCCCCAGGTGAGACATAAACTATATGACATTTGAAAACCTTTGTCACACCCCCTAGAAATAAGGTAAGTTTAAGTAATTATGGAATTGCTAATCTATAATAATAAAAGCATAATATGCAAATCGACCAAATGACCGAACAGCAGAACGACTGTCCAGACAACCTTCCGGATGACCACACTATGACACGCACTGGTGCCAGGCCAGCCAAGGCGGGTGCGATGCAATTGGTCGGGAGGGCCCGCCATCATCGGGCCTCTAGTTTTAAATAAATAACATACAACTATGTATAAACATTAAATGATGTATTTATAAATTTTGATGGAGGAGGGAAGAATAATCTGATATGTGTTGGATTGATCACAAAGGTACAAAATGTTTAAATTTTCAAAATATTTTAGAATTATATTCCAATGCCATTCAACTAAATTCAATAAATGTTTATGTAACACCTGCTCTGGGTAAAGTTTTATATTGTTGCTATAGTGATTAATTTACTGAGTGTACATTTTTAAATTTTTTATTGTGTATCAGAAGCTGTGTTGGGAAAATAGCAATACAATCTGCTGTGGACTCATTCAACAAGGAAAGCTGGTGAAGAAATGTTTTACAGTTTTCTTAGAGATGTGCTTATAAGTATCTCATCTCAAAAAAGGAAAGATGAGCAGAAAGAGTTTTCTCATGGGAATCTCCTAAAGATGATGGTTCATGAATTTCTTACCTTATTAGAAGAAGTAAATATCATATTGAATATGTTTTTATGTTTCAAATGCATTGCTCTAAGTATATGATTTAAATGTAATTCTACACTTAATCATGGGGACTAAAACATAAATTCTTCAGCTTTTATTATTTCTAATTTTTGCTGCATAATTGTATCAAGCAGAATAGGTTGAGTTATCCTGTAGTAACAAACAATCTGAAAATCTCAGTGGTTTAAAAACAACAAAGTCTATTTTTGTTCATAAGCGCTTCATATTTGACAAAGGACCCTTCCTGGTAGTCACTCAGGTATTGGGGCTGATGAAGGCTTCATCTTGACATAGGCTTCCACAATTGGAAATCAGGGAAATGAGAATAAAATGGACAAACATGCTGGCTCATAAAGGTCTGCCTGGAAGTGACACAGGTCACTGCTGCTCATAGTTCATTGGCCAAAACAAGTCACATGGCTGCTCAAGCTCCACAGAATGTCGATGTATAATCCTTTGGCATGGAGGGGCAGCAAATATGTATAAAGTCTATCACAGTAACCAGATCAAGCAATTGATTAAATAATAATTAAGACAATAAGACTCAAGTTCCAGGTCCTAGTATAATAGTGAGGGTTATAGCTTAGTGAGAAACAGGGTTAGGGGAGGAAATAAATAACAGTGCAAATCTCCAGACAAGGAGTGAAATTGCTGTGGTATGCATTTGGTTTGATGACCAGAGGTAGGACATACCTGCTAGTTAGGAGATTTATTTTCTTCTCCTTTGCCTCACATTTATCCTCTTCTCTTTACTAAAGTGCCTGGTATTAAGAATGCTTTATTCCACTGCTTTATGCAGGTTAAGGAGGAGTGGGATAATCCATTTCCCACAGCTCTAATTCCTTCACCAAGTAAAGAGAGGTTTTCTATATATTATAAACAAAAGTAACCATGCATTTGTTAAGGACTACTGTTAAGAGATACAAAGGAAATACTAAAAAATGGGTAAAGCATACTTCTTGCTTTCAAGTATCTCAGTCTCATATTATATGAGGATGTGCAAAGGTAAAAAAAAATGTATATCATTTTTCAGAGCAGAGTGTCTGAATACTAAAGTTAAAGCCAAGGGGGGTGGGAATAAAACAAGCCCACCCAGCATGGCTCAGTGGTTGAGCATCAACCTATGAACCAGGAGATCACAGTTCGATTCCTGGTCAGGGCATAAGTCCGGATTGTGGGCTCGATCCCTAGTATGGAGTGTGCAGGAGACAGCTAATCAATGATTCTCTCTCATCATTGATGTTTCTCTCTCTCTCTCCCTCTCCCTTCCTCTCTGAAGCAACTATGTGAGGGTCCTGTAATGTCAAATAGTGAATGTGTGTGGAGTTGAGGGGTCTGCGGATGAAGATACCTACTTGAGGGTGAGGTTGTTTCCCCTTAACCACCCCCATTCAGGGGCAGTGTAAAGAGCTTAAAAAGTGGGGAGACGGGTTAGTTTATGGAAAGTGTACATGCTGTTTTAAAGAAGGTGAAAGATGATGTCTTACTATTCCTCTTTAATGCTGATTTAAGTAGTGTTCTGTCATTTTACAGCCCTACTAGAGGTCCCCACTCTTCTTAGGTATACAGGTCCCATGAGATGAGAAGGACTGAGAGGTAGACACAGGCATCGTAAAACTATTTTAGAAACCCCAAGGCAGGGATAATAATTGCCAAAAAGTTTTTTTTTTATCTTCAGTTCTGGAATCTGTTTATCTTTCAAGAGAAAAGTAATCCTACAATTTATGATGCATTTATGACTCACTTACACTTAATTTATCAAACCCACATTTTTCAGATAATTCTCAGATAGCAGACTACAGGCCTCTTTGTTAACCCACTTTAAAAGGTAATTCTTTGAGTGTGAAGAAACCAGACTTTACCCAAACTTACTACAATTTGTTCTAGAGTTTGATTCAACCCAAAGCTTGTAGGATTTCAAACATGAAACAACCTGCTCTCCAATCTAATGATCAAACTAAGCTTTAACTGATGAGGTGTATTTCATTTATCAGACACTTATGTCATCAAAGGTTTTAACCAACTCTATACTGGGCAAGACCTGGCTACCTTCCAATTTATAATGTGCCATCTGATCACTCCAGAGCCACAGGGCCAGCAATTACACAAGTCATCTACACTCTCACAATAAAAGTAGATTAGCCATCTAAAACAAATGGATTTACAATTAGGTCATTAAGAAGATGGCCACCGCACTCACCCTTTTCTCTGTCTTTGTCAAAAAGGAGGCCAAATAAGACTGCTCATTTCCCATTGTTTCTCCCCTGACCCCTGAGGTGTTTGGTGAGTGAAAAACCTATAAACTTTTTCCAGAGTTTTTTATCTTCTGCCAGTCTCCACCATCCTGCCGCAGGTCATTTAAATAAATTTTGCTACTTAAATACATTTGTCCTGGCGGCAGTGATTAATGTACCTGTTTGGTTTAATTTTAAATGCATTTTATATCACCCTTTGTGCATTTTCAGATTTATTAAATAAGTGCTCCATCTTTTTACACACAGTCAGTAAGCATTTTATTTATATAATGTGTATGCGTCTGAATATCTTATTTTATAAACTATTTTCTTTCCCTCTGAAAATATAAATACCTATGTTTATGTTTGTTTTCTAACGTTTATATTACACTGCAAAATGAAGACAAGGCTTTGAGTTTAATAATTGGCTTTAATGATTTAAAGCAAGCAGCTTCAAATTTTAACTCTTATTGACAATGCTTTAGATTTCCTAATAACTCACCCAGAAGCAAATATTTACAGTTTTCTTTAAAAAAAAAATGGAGGGACTTGATAATACAAATTTGTAGGCAGGATTTTTAACTGATTTTTGTAAATTGTTTTGTTAATGTGGAAAGCCCCTTTTGATTTTAAGCAAAGATTATTCTATCCTTTTACTTGCAAAGATTATTTAGTGCCAAGATTAATAGTTCAAATCCTAGGCCACCCAATCAAAATTCTTAACAGAATCCTTTTATCTTTGATTCATGTCAAATAAATATATCTGCAGAGAAGATGTAGCATCTCAATGCCACCTGCTACTTCTAACTCCATCACCAGGGATGCAAGGACTGTTCCTAGACCTACTGGATTAATTACTAATCTCAAGACTTTTTAGATGATGTGTTGTGGAATTGTGCACCTAAAACCTGTGTAATTTTGTTAAACAGTGTTACCCCAATAAATTCAATCAAAAACGGAAAAAAGTGCAAAAACCATAAAATTAACATTATAATTATAAGCATTAAAATTTTTAAAAAAAGACTTCTTTTCTGTCTTCAATACTCTAAAGGCAATATTTGCTCTTCAATAATTGCCCCTGCAATTTGAATATGGGGCCACTAAGAAGAGCTATGAGTCAAAGAATGTTATCCAGGAATAATTATGAACACACACACACACACACACACACACACACACACTACTAAAAGGCTTAAGTTAAACAAAGACACCTGTTTGAAGGATTATGCTTTTCTGTGAAAGGCCAGTTGGTTTTGCAGGTCATATGGACTCTGAGGTAACTACTCAACTCTGCCAAAGTAGCATTAAGCAACTATAGACAATATATGAACAAATGGGCATTTACTGTGTTCCAATAAAACTTTATTTAGAAAAACATCTGTGGGTTAGGTTTGACCTGTGTGTTGTAGTTTGTGAGTACCTGGACTGGATCATAGGATTTCCAAATCTAGAAGAGTTTTGTGTAACAGACTCATGCAACCTGAAAGATCAAATACTTTTTAGTTAAAAGCTTTTGGCTGACTTTCAAAAGAAAATACTTAACTTTAGAGATAGATAATTCAAATAAAAAATATCAAACTCTGAGTCAAACCAAGTAGCAAATGTGGATATACTAGTAAGCCCTTATATACTTTAAATATGGCTTGGCATCATACTGTAAATCCCCAAAGTACTAAAGAGGTAATGATCAAGAACAAGTTTATTTAAAAGAGAAGAAGTGTGTCACCATGAGATTATGCCTAACTGCTGATGGCAAAAAGTGATTTAGAAAAAAAAATTAGATTCTTTTTGTTGTTGTTGTTAATCCTCACTTGGGGATATTTTTCCATTGATGTTTAGAGTGAGAGGAAGGGAGGGGGAGAGACAGAAACATCGACGCTCACATCAATTGGTTGCCTCCTCTATGTGCCTGCCTGGAGCTGGGGATCCATCATGCAACTGAGGTACGTGCCCTTGATTGAAATCAAGCCCAGGACCCTTCAGTCCTTGGGCTGATGCTCTATCCACTAAGCCAAACTGGCTAGTGTGAAAAAACTTTAGATTTTGAATGTGAACGTCAAGACATATTTTAAAAGATTTAGGAAGAAAGCATGTAGTAGTATAGATCAATGTAAGCTAGTTTTTAAAAAATCATGTGCACTCAATAAATTGTTTCTTTTTTTCTCCTAAAACTGTTATTTAATCCATGGTGCCATTGTACTAGAGATGGCAGCTAAGAATTAAGAAAATACAAGTTTCCTTTCAACAGAAAGTTTGCTCCAACAGCAATTTTGTAAAAGTAGAGTTAAAGCTTAGGAATGTATTCATGTTTATTCAGTACTATTTAAAGGAGGGAAACTGATTCTGGCAGACATGAGTATTTTAGTGCCTAATATTATAAACATCGTAATGGAAGAATACTTTTGCAAGCTGCAATAAAATATTCCACAAGAATAGTACTCTCTTTTATCAAATGTGGTGTTCATCAAACTACCTATTGATTATTCCTTTGATGTTTGAGATACTAGGATGACAGAAAAGATTCTGTTCCCATGATTTTCATTAGTACCTACTACTGATTGAAGGTTGATTATGACTCCAGCCCCATTAAAAGCACTTTATATAAATTAGATCAGGACAATTTGATGAAATGGGACTAATATCTTTATTTTACAAGTAGAGACGCCAAGGCTTAGTAAATTGTGTGAGGTTACACAGCTACAAAGTGGTGGACATTCATTTAAATCTAAGACTGATAGACCCTAACACTCATACTATTAACCACTGTTTGTTCCTGCCACACAAGAGACATAACCCCCACTTGAACCTGTTCTGTGTGATGAGCTCAGCTCTCTTGAGCTTGGCTGATGTGAATCAGTTGCTAAGCCTATTAAGTTAGGAATACATCTTTCAATACCAAGTATCCCAGTACTGGGAATGCCAAAACACTGACCCAACCAAACTTTCCATTAGGCCATACATCTACCAGTTTAACTACATCATTAGAGTTGGTACTACTGAGAATGTTCCTGAAACATAAATAAATACAAGGTAACAGTGAGCACAAGTCCTAGAACCAAGTTGCCTGGACTTATATCCCATCGTTCCATTTACCAGCTATGTGGCCTTGGACAGGTTATTTAAGCTGGGTTTATTCATCTATAAAATGAAGATTCTATTTGGACCTGCCTCATAAAGTTATAGAGGGGATTAAATGAGATAATCTATATAAAGCATTAGGTATAGCTCTCAGAAACAGTTAATTAACAACAATTAGTATCTTAAAAAAAAAAAGCCATGACTCAGATAGTTGATTGGCTGTGTTTGAAAACAATACTCTTAATGTCTCTCTCTACTGTACAGAGGCAAAATGATTGCTTTGCTTTGAGTGACAGACCCACATCTATGATAAAGGACATAAATTGGTAAAAGTTCCAGTTTTTTAAATGTCCTTCATTTTTCCCTTGACATGTCTAGTAAATTTTAGACGATATAATAAAAAGCAAGGTGTCCTTTCTAAATGGCATTTCAATGTAAAATCAAAAATTAGGGATTTGATAAGTCAGCCCATATTCTGCCAACCCAATGGTATAGTCAGCTTCATCCTAAGGGTCACTACAAATTTTTATTAGTAGTAGAATTATTAAGTATGTCGGAAGCTGTCCTTCAGGACTACTTGCTTCAGTCATAGAAATCAGAAGATGAAACGCCCAGCTGAAGCCAGACAACTAGTGCTTTGCAAACTTAGGCATTACTTTTAAAGACTGACTGGGGAGGACGCAACTCTCTAAGAATGCTATTTACGCCATAGCAACTCCACATAGCTCAGCTTGTTCCAAAACCAGTCACACACACACAGCAACTATATCATATATGCAGCTGAACAACAGTGAAACATTAAAAAAAATGGCTGTTAACTAAATCTGACAGCATTGAGATCTGGGAGCCAGTCGTCCAGATAAATATAAAATTAACTGGACACAGGTGCTGACTATTCAAAATGGAGTATATTTTTTTTAAAAAAGAGAGAGACAAAAGAGAAATAAAGAAAAGGAGGGAAGTATAAAAGAAAGACAGAGAGAAGGAGGGAGGGAAAGAGGTGGAGAAAAAAATAGAGAGAGGAGGAGAGAAAATAGAAAGAAAGGAACAGTAAAAGGGGAAGAGTTGCAAGAGATCTAAATGGAACACCAATACAGGTCCACATGAAATCAGAAGAATCTAGAAAAATACCAGATGTTTCATCTGATACCTATTTTAATTTTCCTTACCTACCTTGCTTGCCACTTAGGGAACTTTACCATGAACCTATTAGCCCCAGCATCCAGGGAAGCCAAGGTACTTACTTAGACGGGGCAGGGGTAAGTTCAAATCACTACACTTCATTCACATTCTCCCCACCATTCTCCCTTTGATTCATCTATGACACCTTAATGTCTGTAAGTAACAAGCAATTCTGTCGGAGTCAATTAGCACAATCCTGTCTTGTGTTGTGCTTGACTCTTGCTTTTCATTTTCTTTTGCATGCTTTCTGAGCTCAGACTTGGGCTCTGTCATTAGTGTGAGGTGAGGAATTATGCTCTGTAAGAAAGAGGCAGGTGGATATTTGTTTAATTTCTCATTGGAGGAGAGAAATGTAGGATAATTTGCATACTCTGATGCTCCAGGATAACTTAAAAATTATCTTTGCTTTCTTTGATATTAATGAAACAAGACTATATCCACAGGCGGTGGCTCAAGGTCATACTTTAGAATTTTCTTCATCTTTGATTTCCCATCATTCAATCCCTGCGCATTTATATTCGTAAAATGAGCTCACTTTGTACTGACTGACCCATCTTAATGAACACTGATGTTGTGTAACTTCTCATAGGCATAGCTCTGTCAGACGCTTGCAAGACAGTCTCTAGCGGATAGAGCAGGTTAGAATATAATGGTTCTATGAATTCCTTTTTGCCTGGAGCTAAATATTTCCACCAGCTTCATTAAGATTTAAAAACAAATTCTACATTCTGATAAAGTGCCTCAAACCTTTTCTTTCTGTTATATCCTCAAAGCACATATCTTTCTCAGACATGTCGAAATGGTATATTTACATGTAAAGTTCTCAATTAATTTAAAGGATCTATTGTTATAAACATCAAAGAAAGCAGCCAAATAAAACTTGAAAGTAATTTTATTTGTAAAACTCATAAGAAAAATTATTAGCTTTAAAATTTTTTTCAAAAGCTACTTACATGCACATTTTTTAAAAAGTGAAATCAAAATCCACTCTCATTCCCTAGCAGGAAAAACTACTAAAGCTTCCTGTGTGTTTAACAAGACCTCATACTAGTAATACATGCATACAAATATATGGATATGTACATCTATAGGTTTTCTATTTCTAAACTAATATTGTATCATACTACACATACTCTGCAATATATCATCAATAACTTTCCATACCAGTGCATAAGACTTACTTTATTCCTTTTAAAATTTTCATAGTAGTACATAATATGGAAATACTATAACACTTTTATCTATTTCCCATTAATGAATACTTACATTATCTCTAAATGTTTGCTCTAACAAATAATGTTCCGAAGACCTCTCCGCCCAAGACCTTTTATTTTACCCTTACACATACAAGTATAGATTCCTAAAATGGAATTGCTAGATTAAAGAGTAAGCACATTTTAAATGTTGAGCAATATCACTAAATTATCCTTCAAAAAAATTGTGTCAAAGACCACTTCCTCTAAGAGTATAAGAGTTCCCTTTGAGATAGGGTATGTGCCAAAACAGCTGCAAACCATAAAAGCCACAGGAACTGTCAAGAAGATAGTAAAACCATCCCCTTACTGGATTTATGGTTCAAAACTAGCTGAGACAGCTCAATCCAACATGGCAACTCATTTCACCTAAAGGTAACCCAAGCCTCCTTATAAGCTAGTGATTCACACCCCATGCCACAGTGATCAAAAATGGAAAGCCCATATTAGGACACAACATGGCCACTGGAGCGCCTCTGAGAGATCTCCACCCCTTTCCCGAGAGGATACTGACTATTCTTGCCCCTCACTGAATGCCTTACCCCAGGCTTAAATGAACCTCTGCAAAGGAAGCAAATTTATACAAAGGAAGGCTGCTCTGTAAGTGGAGTAGCCGACTCTTGTCTCACTGCTTCACTAATAAAATCACTTTAAACTCTATGCTGGCTGATGTTTAAAATCTTTCTTGTGTGAAGCCAAGAACCCACAGTGGGTCATGGACCCTTTACCCTTAAACATTACAAAATTATATTAATTTTAAAATTATGATTAGCATATGCATTATGTCTGTGAATTACCTGTTCTTACTTTTTGCAGACTTAAAAACTTCGGTCATTTGTGGTTTCTCAGACTGATTTATAATGTGTTAAAAATATTATTTGGAGGAGTAGAAATTTTATATATTTTAACCCAGTCTCTTCTTGATGTTTTCCTGTAAAAATGTTTTGAGCTTTCAATTTTTTTTCTATTATAGCTTTTAGACTTGAGATTTTCCTTTTTAATCTATCCTCACCTCTAAAGTTTAAACAAGTTTCTATATTTTTTCAGTGAAAATTATAGATTTTTTAATATTTCTGTGTAAGATGTATTTTTACCCTCCCCACTCCTCCCAATTTGGGAAAACCCCATTTACTGAATTAGCCCCAAACCATTTACTGAATAATCTATTGTTTTTCTATCAACTTGAAACATCACTTCTATCAGACAGAAGAACCTGTTCTGCAACCCATTCTGATACCGCTACCACACTATTTTAATAGTGTACCTTGGTGGCATTATTTAATATTTCTAAGACATATCCCCCTTTATTAGTCTTTTAAAAATTATATTTTCTGTATTCTTTCAATACTTGCACTTCATATTTGTCTTTGGCATTGTTTGTCTTAGCCAATTTGATAGAACTTTCATAATAACTAGTGCCCCCGTGCACAAAGTTCATGCACGGAGTGGGAGTTCCCTCAGCCCAGCCTGCACCCTCTCAAATCGGGGACTCCTTGGGGGATGTCCAACTGCTGGTAAACCCTCTCACAATCTGGTAAACCCGCTCACTTGCCTGCCTGCCTGACCGCCCCTAACTGCCTCTGCCTGCCTACCTGATTGCCCCTAACCCCTCTGCCTGCCTGCCTGATTGCCCCTAACCGCCTCTGCCTGCCTGCCTGATCACACCTAATGTTCCTCCCCTGCCGGCCTGATCTCACCCCAACAGCCCTCCCCTGCCAGCCTGATCTTGCCCCCAACTGCCCTCCCCTGCCGGCCAATTTGGTTCTGATTGGTTGGTTTCTATGCCAGTCAAAAGCTCTGCCTCCAAGGTAGCCATTGGCTCCTCACAGTTGACCCAGATTTGGTTCTGATTAGTCAGTTTCTATGCCAGTCAGAATCAAAAGCTCTGCCTCATAGGCAACCATTGGTTCCTCACACTTCACCCAGATTTGGTTCTGATTGGTTGGTTTCTATGCCAGTCAGCGTCTCCAGGCCTATCAATAGGGCCTTATCAGAAAGGCAGGGCTGACCAGCAGCCTGGTGGAGGCCTGGAGAGAAATGGAGGCCTGGCTGCTGGCCAGAATGGGAGAGAAAGAGAGAGGCAAGTGCTGATCAAAAGCTGCCACAGAGGTAATGGATCAGTCCCTGCTTCTCTCTTCAGGCCTCTCTCTGGCCCTGATTCTCAGCCCCCTCAGCAGTCAGTGCTGGGGCACCGTCTGCAACCCAGCGCTGACTGCACGACTGACTGCAGGACTGACTTCCGGTTGGTGGAACCTAGGTAGTTAGGACCCAGGGTTTTTATATATTAGGATGTTGAATAGTAGCACTGCCAGAGAACATCTGTGCCTTTTTCTTAACTCTTATCACACAGCCCCTAATGGATCACTGTTAAGGATAACGTTTGCTGTTTGAAATGGCCATTGTCTTTGCCCAGGAGTTCCTCTCCTCCTCCCAACCTATGTAACAGGCCCTGCCCCCTAACTATGTTTCCAGGGATGTGATCCCCTTTGAGTCCGTCATAGAATCCACCCCCCCTCCCCCAACACAGTGATTGTTTTAAGGATGAGCACAGGATTCAAGGCCAGCCAATAAAAAGACTTTCTCTGAATTTTTCAACTGGTGTTTGCAAGGGAAATTCTCTCTAACGACTGTCAAGTAATAAACACCAAGGAATGAATCTTAAGCTGCTGGCAGCCATGTTTCACCTAAAACCCCCCTATTATCACCAACACAAAGACCCCCTTCTCTTTCTTGGCATCATTTCATTACATCAAGCAGCTGTGCCTCTAGAGCAGCCATGGGCAAACTATGGCCCGCGGGCCAGATCCGGCCCGTTCAGCTCTTCTATCCCGCCCACGGAGCCGAAAGAGCGGAGGGTTCTCTTGCTCTCCCCTCCGCTCCTTTACTTTGAATTTATATTAGTTCACACAAACACTCCATCCATGCTTTTGTTCCAGCCCTCCGGTCCAGTTTAAGAACCCATTGTGGCCCTTGAGTCAAAAAGTTTGCCCACCCCTGCTCTAGAGCCAAGAGTAAGATCAGATATTTATCTCATTTGCATATCCTTTTGTTAGATTGTCTGCCCTGACTCTTAGATTTTTTTTTTTTAAATATATATTTTATTGATTTTTTACAGAGAGGAAGGGAGAGGGATAGAGAGTTAGAAACATCGATGAGAGAGAAACATCGATCAGCTGCCTCCTGCACACCCCTTATTGGGGATGTGCCCGCAACCAAGGTACATGCCCTTGACCGGAATCGAACCTGGGACCCTTCAGTCCGCAGGCTGACGCTCTGTCCACTGAGCCAAACCGGTTTTGGCGTGACTCTTAGATTTTACTTGAATCACAAAATCAATCATCTAATGCACTTGCTACAATTCTACAGATTTGTGATATTAACGTTTTAATACAGTGTTAGTCAAAATATTGTACAGGACAGGAATGTGAGAATTGGAGAGCCTTTTTGGGGTGGGGGGAGTGAGAAGGCAGGTAATATGTATCACTAGACTGAGAGGCCAACTCTGACTTTGAGTATCTGGTTCCATTTGCAGTTTCTCTACTTGTTAACTGCATGATTTTGGGGGAGTTAATCAAGTTCCCTGTGTCCCAGTAACCTTATTTATAAAACGAGAATAACATACAATGGGAATAAAATAATAATAACACTGGTTTCTATGGTTTTTATGAAAATTAAACAAGTGCTTTATGTAGAGCTGATTGGTGATTAAAGCCAGGAAGTGCTGGTTGGGGGCAGTTCACTTAGATTCAGGTTTTGCTACCATTCACCACTTCGGAGTCAGCTGAGCATAAGCAAACCATCTATCATCTCTGAACCCAAATTTCCTCACTATAATCAGACCAACTTCACAGGGTTATTATGAGAGTCACATGAGAGGATGCACGTAAAGCACCAGCACAGTAGCTGATACACAGACACAACTAAATTAGGTGTAGCATTGTTGTTGTTATTCATAACAATTTTCAATACTTTTTATTCCTGATGCATTGCTCTTGCCATTATTTTATGTTATCCAGATCTCTCTTTAAAACCAACTACTTGGTCATCAGTGCTTAGATAAATCTGTGTTCTTTTAAAGAAAAGAAAAGAAAAAATTTAATGTGTATTCCCCCAACCCAATTTTTATACCTTTCCCTACATTAGACTGTTGAATAATACTGTTTAAGTATACTACTTTAAAGACTTAATAAGTCTTTGAAGCCTGCCATTTATTTTCCTAGTTGTGTTTCAAGTTTCTTTTATTATATGTAGAAAATCATGCTATGACTTTAAAACAGTGCTGCTGTTAATTCTTCAGGCTTCAGTTACCTTTGAAATAAGGCTCTTTTTACATTGTTATTATTGTTACATTGTTATCAGTGTATTTAAGGGCCCTTACCACCACCTCTTCCCGATACTCTGAGTACTTATGAGTTATCACACAAAAAAATCTCAACTAAGATGCCAGATACAAATGAAAGTTTCTATAGGGGAAATAATGATTGATGTACTCAATTGCATGCTGGGAGTTCTTCCCTGGGGCTTGACTAGCAGATGAAGATGAGAAGAATGGTGTGCCTGTGCTCCTGGCAGCCATGCATCACACCTCTTCTTGCTCATGGGGACACTTGCTCATGTTGCTAGACTCCTGTCTACAGCTACACTTTGGTTCTGATTCTTTTCAGATTTCCTTGGCTTCTCACTCAAGCTTGACCCCCATCTTTCTGCTATGGGGCTCTTTAGATTCTCCTAATCTCAGAACTCCCTCTTTCTTTTGACCTTTTCTTGCAGATTGACCCATGTGAGCCTATTAACTTGTCCCACCTCTCTCTTTACATCCTTCTTCCCAAGCCTGGCTCCCAGAAAAACTGACCTCAAACCATAGAATTCTATGAACTATTTGGTTGGCTATTACCTTGGGAATTTGGCATAAATATCCTATATAATAAAGAGGTTATATGCAAATTGACCATCACTCCAACACACAAGATAGCCACCCCCATGTGGTCAAAGATGGCCGCCACAAGATGGCCGGCAGGGGAGGGCAGTTGGGAGGGACCAGGCCTGCAAGGAAGGGCAGTTATGGATGACCGGGCCAGCAGAGGAGGGCAGTTGGGGGGAACCAGGCCTGCAGGGGAGGGCAGTTGGGGGGGACCAAGCCTGCAGGGGAGGGCAGTTGGGGGCGACCAGGCCTGCAGGGGAGGACAGTTAAGGGCTACCAGGCTGGCAGGGGAGGGCAGTTAGGGGTGACCAGGCCAGCAGGGGAGGGCAGTTAGGGGCAATCAGGCTGGCAGGGGAGCAGCTAGGGGTCGATCAGGCTGGCAGGGGAGTGATTGGGAGCCAGTAGTCCTGGATTGTGAGAGGGATGTCCCAGATTGGAGAGGGTGCAGGCTGGGCTGAGGGATCACCCCCTTCCCCATGCACGAATTTCATGCACCAGGCCTCTAGTATGTATATGTATACACACACACACACACACACACACACACACACACACACACATATATATAATAGCTTTACCAATTCATTCAGTCTTGGGTGGAGTAGAGAAGTCTATATGATCAAAAAGCTTCCCAGTTAATCCTGATGTACTTCTAAGTTTGGGAGCTATGTTTTACATATCACTGCCACATCAGTTTCCTAAATCATGGTCCCAATCATGACAAGTTCCTACTCAAAATATTTTTAATGTTTCTCCAATGCCTGCAAATTAAATTCAAAATCCCCAACCTGATATCTAAGAACACCATAATTGGTCCCCCCAAATCATTAACTTTTCTTTTCATTGCTCCCATGAATGTGTCATTTACTCTAGCCAAACTCTTCCTAAGATATGTCACAGTTTTTCCAGCTTCTATGATTTCACAAATGCCTTGCCCACCATTTGGAATGCCATCCTCCTATCATCGTCAACTGTTGAAATCCTTCCTATCTTTTAAGAGTCAAATCAATCTCTACATCAGAGTCTTACCTAATCTTCATCCTCCACCTTCACCCCAGATGGAATCTTCATTCATTTAGTCAACTAGTATTTACTGAGAAGCAATCAAGTGCCTGGTGGTAAGGAAGGCACTGGTGATACAGTGCCTCATAAAATAGAGCCTTCTTGGAGCTTACAGCCTAGCAGACTTATGCCTTTGAACCCTTATAGCACTTGGTTCATACTTTTCTTATGACACTGACCTTGTATAAGTTATTTGCATGCATGTCCCATGTCCTCCTTTAAACTGTAAATTCATCTATTGTCCCCTGCAGCATCTGCCGTAGGTTTATACACATTGCTGGTGCTCATCAGAGTGTTATTGGACTGAATTAAATTCTTCCACAGGAATGAGCACAAAGTAGATGCTCAATATTGATTGACATTAGGCACTTCAACTACTGAGGGTTGTTCTCTGCAATAGATGAAATATGCTTATGGATACCAAATCAGAGCAAAACAACTAAATTATTGTTAAACTTCTTTGGATAAATGCTTTTCTCAAAATGTCCTTGCTATTAGACTCTGAAGGTAGAATGCTTTGAATTACCCTTCAGAGGAAGGCACTGAAATAATTACAAACCCATGTATGATTTATCAGTCACATTGCTGAACCAAGATAAGAGAATATGCACAAGGTGCCCATGTCAGCTTAATTCTCAGGAATAACGGTGAAGAGTTTCCTTCCTTGAAGACCTCAAGCGAGGTAGGTTCAAGAAGAAATAATAGTAATAAAAAAGCCTTGGAGGTATGTGACTAGCCTCTAAATTCTACAATAAATGTGCTTTGTTCAACATTAGTGTCAGCATGTCACAACATCAGCTCATTTGATGCGGCATAACTCTTGTAAGTCTTCTTAAAATGTCAAAATACAGTCTACATAGCTCTTTTTTTTTTTCCTGTGAAGAAAATAGGAAATAGTAATAAATTTCTCTGCTATATGCAGGCTGCTGGACAGATCTGTTTTCTGGCTCCCAGGCGAGTTGTCAAGTGGTTGTACCCCCGAGGAACATGAAATGTTGTTCTGTGGGTATCCAGTGATTGGTCTCCTGTGTTTACTAAAAGATTAAAAGGCAGAGTTCCCATTGAAAGGCAGGGAACCAATGAAGGGAAAACCTGGGAAACCTCTCTGCTCAGAAAAAGGGTCTGCCTACACTGTGCTTCTGTGCCCATCATTATGTTGGGCAAATGACAGACACTCAATACTTGCTGACAGGTGGATGCTGAATGAATCTTAGCTTCTTACTGCTGGAATGTACAGAAGCTGGTTCAGATGCTGGAAAGACACCTTATAAACCTATGGAGCTCTTTCAGGGGTAATTCAAGTGATAGGGCTTCAGAAGAAGTCCAGAGAAACACAGTTCAACATATATTACCAACATCTCTTCTCCAATCTTTTTAGAAATACATTATTATATTAGCAATTATAAGATTCTTGAGGAAGGATGTACAGGGAAGGGCAAAAGTTGTTTATATAGAAAATAATTAAATAATTAATAAATAATAATATAAGAGTAAACTCTGTGTTTCACGTACTCCCAGCTATAAACCTACTTTTGCTCTGGCCTTTGTAGCTCATATATGCTGCGTTTCCTCCGTAGCTCCTACATACTTCTGAGCACACTTGATTCATGCTTATTACCTAATCAAGAGTAGGAAGAAAACAGGCAAAAAGATCCTTTGATGTCAATGCACATAGCAAACTCACAAGTACCAAGAAAAAATATGGCTTGGGCTTCCCGTTGGGCCTTGAGACACATCTGCTTCTGCTGTTTCTATTCCCTTCTCTATGTCCAGCTGCCTCTTATTGATTCACACCTCTACTTTGTCACTGCCGGGGTACTGGAACAGTGCCTGATGGAAAATAGAAACTGAACATACATGAGTATCCTTTCCCAGTCTTTTCTTCCACTTGCCGAGCCCTTCTGGAATAATAAGCCTATTGGCTGGCTCTATAGAAGTTGCTTGAAAGTATAGTAGGTCAGGCCACTTTCTGCCCCTTTATTAGTATCTTATACTCTGGAATAACTAACAGGGAAAGGTTGTGGGGGTGTTTTTGGTGTGTTGTTGTTGTTGTTTTTTTTGCCTTTTTTTTTTTTTTTTTTGGTCTTTTTTTCCCCCTCAAAGACCTAATGTCTGTCAAAGAGAAGTCTCAATCTGAAGTGATGCCCTCAGGGTTGGCATGCTTAAAGACATTCAAAGGCACATCAGCCTTTCTGAGAACATGTGTCTCTTTCAGAGTAGTCCAAAGTACATTTGATTGGCATTGTCAGCAAGAATGAAAAGCCTTCAACAAGCCTGAAGGACACTCCACTTGAAACTGGTGTCCCCAGCCAAATCTTCAAAGTGGGCTATTTTTTCAACCCATGCTCAGTGTCTCAACTTCTACACTAGCATCATACACCAAGGCAGTAAAGGAGCTCACCAGATTTGTCAGGACTTATAAGGGCAGCGTGGCTTTGTTAAAAGACACTTGGATTAAAGGAAAGAGCAGGCTTTGTTCACAAACCTGACAAGTCACTTGTTAACTATGTGACCAAGTGCAAGTCATTTCACCTGTTTCTAACCCTCCTTCTTCAGAGTGAACACGTCCTATAAACTCTCAGACTTTTCATTATGTGTTCAGGAAACTGCTTTGAAACACTACCTATATATGAGGTAAGGGCTCTCCTGTGATATTCACAGAGATGAAACAGCAGTCCTGTCACTACGGAACTGTCTTCCTTCTTTCACTCATTCAATTAATCAACAAATATGTTTTGAGCAACAAGGTGCCCAACTAGTGTTCTAGGTGTTAGGGATATAGAAGTAAATAAACAAAGCCCTTGCCCTCATGAAACTTAAATGCCAGTGGAGAGAGACAAACAATAAGATAAGTGCTAAGAAATAAACAGAGGCAGTGTTGGGAACAGAACCTGGTTTGGGTGGATATTACATAGAGGTGGAGCAAGGATGGCACTTTGCCGAGTGCTGGAAGAAGTGGAAGATGTGTTTGCTACTTGACACGAAGCAGTGAAGTATGAGGGTGTTTGCTAATTGACGAGCAACAGTACTGCATGGGGGCACTTGCTGCTTGAGCAGCAATGTTGTATGAGGAGAAATGCTACCTACATTGTCCAAGCGGTGACAAAGACCACGGACTTCTCAGTTTGTGAGTTTGGAACAACTATCACACAAAGCATCGCAAACTGAGTGGCTAAACCAACAGACATTTATTATCTCAGTTCTGGAGGCTGGAAGTCCAAAATGTTCCTTCTGAGGGCTGTGGAGAAGAATATGTCCCCTGCCTCTCTCTTCATTTCTGGTGGCTTTCTGGCAATCTTAGACTTTCCTTGGCTTGTAAAAGCATCACCCCTATCTCTGCTTTCATCTGCACGTGGCACTCTCCCTGTATGTATCTGTGTCCACACTTCCCATTTTTATAAGGATGCAGTCGTCCTGGATCAGGGGCCCACCCTATTCCAGTATAATCTCATTTTAATTAATCACATCTGCAACAGCCCTAGTTCCAAATAAGGTCACATTCTGAGGCGCTAGGGATGAGGACTCCAGCACAGCCTAACACGATTGTGCTGCATGCCACTTGTATGCTTTCCGCATCCAGGACCCTGGCTTTCTCCCGCTTTCCTCTTCCCTACATTGTCCAGTGCAGTTTTCTACCTAGAGTTTAACAACCCACACCCATGCCACAGCTATGGCAGCTATGGCAGCACTCTGTATTCTTAGCACAGCTGACTCGCCACCTTGCATTTCAGGCCTTGTGCTCTGCAAAGGAAGCAAGCTCCCTAACTTGGAAATATTCCAGATAATAAAAAATGTAACAGAACAACTTGTTTGAAGGATCTTTTGATGACACACTCATCATTCCTACACCCGTGCTGTCTTGGTTTATGTCTCCTTACTTGCCGATCTTTCCTCTTGGCAAACGCCTTCAGACAAAGAGATTTCCTGCTCCCTAAGCTCAGCCCATCCTGGCAGAGGATCCTGCATGCAGGCGGTGCGTAGAAATGATCCGTGTAGCAAGGTTAATGAAGAGCACTTTTAATTCTATGGCCATCTCCACTCCCCTCCTCTCCATTTATATTTTCAACATATGGTTGGCTTTTGAATGTTGCTTTAATGTTTTATCTTGTATTTAATTATTTAAAGATTTAATAACAAACTGCTGAGAATCAATCACACACTAGAGACACATTTCTTTGAATTCTTGCTCTTTTTTTCTGCTTCTGCATAAGACTTCATTTAAGCCAGTGGAAGCTAAAAGCACAAAGCAAAAGGGGAAGAGAACAACCTGAATGCATTCAGAAAAGGATATCTGTAGGTGAAATCAAACTCTCAACAATATCTGATAGGTATCTCTTATCAGCAATAGGCAGCAGTGATGACCAAGGAACACAAAACAAATAACTTTAATTTCATTTTGTATCTTATAATACAAAGCCAGTAGCTTAGATATCAAAGATTTTCTCCCTAAAATAAATTGTTTCTGAGATTGGTTCTGAGTGTTGGGGGCAAGGAGAAGGAAGAATAAGAATTACTTTGGGGATTTAGTCCTATTGACAGAAAAAGCAATTTTTTTAAAATATCACTTTTAGAATTTTAAATAGTTGGTTGCTTAATATTTTATGACCCCCTTTCCCTATTTCTATTTATTATTTGTCTAAGCTGATCCAGTTTGGAAGACATTAGCATATTCTACTAATAGAACAACCAGCCCTGCTGGACAGTGCTCCAGGTACTGAGGATCCACCAGAAGCAACACCACCTCTACCCCTGCCTTCACAGCCAGCTGCGTGCACTCTTGGGGAACAGAGTCAATGAAAGGACAGTTATAATGCATGTGCTCTGATTTGGGAGGTATAGGGTACTATGGAAGCCCAGAGGGAAAGCATTTAACTCAGATTTGGAGAAAATGGAAAATGTTTCCTCGAAGAAGAGACAACTATCACAAGACCTGAAAACCAACAGGAGCACAACTGATGGCGTGTGGGAAGGATAAATAATGGACTTTATGGAGAAGGAACAACTACTTAGTCATTTTCTATCTGTGGATTTTAAATATGAGTTAGAAATTAAGTATTTTACAAATAACTCTGGAAACTCTTCTTGTCTAGGCAAAGTCTTGGTGACTTTCTCTAGAAGAAGGCCCTCCCTAATTCCCACCAAGTGATTGCGTGTGATGCTCTATCGGCTTGCTCCATCTAACACTGCTAAGAAGAGAAACCCAAGTCTGCATCTTCTGATCAGAGGGTTCCATGACCAGAGCCGTTTAAACTCTTGGAGTCCCAACCTTGGGACTGGCCAAAAGGCAGTCCAGAAAAACCCCAAGAGTGGAATCAGGAGACTTCTCCAAACTTAAACTGAGGGTTCACATCCCTTGAAATTCTCCCTGTGCCAGATTCCTTAGGTCCTTACATTCCATTTCAAACCTATTTAAAACTGTGGCACTTATTTGCTAAACAAAATTCAATGCAATTAAAAGTATATATACCAAAAAATGTTATATGCCATTATGATTTTTTTCCAGAATATGTAAAGTTCCTTTCAGTTAACATCCTTGTTTCAGGGAGCACATATTTATGGAATATATAGTTAGAATATTTTTTAAAAGACAGTGAGTAAATATAACTTTATTTTTTAATTTTTAAAGTTGTTTCTCCAGGACTTCATTAATGAAAAAGCTAATCATTATTTGTCATCCCTGAACAGTGTGACAAATCTTACCACCCTAACTTATGATGCACCCATTTTTCTGCCAAAAGGAAACCAAAGAAACAACACTGTTGGTTTTACAAAATGGAACATAGGCTTTTCATAAACAATAACATTTATTCCAAAAGGATTTGTTGAGCACCTACTACTTGCCAGGAACTGTCCTAAACAAATAAGCAAAAAAGACTTAAGACAATAAAACAACCAAGTTCATAGTATTTTACTTGGGAGGAGAAAAATGAATAAATAAATAAAACAAATTATACAGTATATCAGGAAGTGATAGAACTGTCAGGAAAAATAAAGCAGATTAAAGAGTAGAGAATGCTAGCATGGTGTTGCTATTCTAAACTGGATTATGGGAAGATGGTACTTAAGCAAACATTTGAAGGAAAACAGAGAACAAGCCATGTGTTTATCTGCAGAAGTGCTCCAGGCAGGGCAAACACTTAATAGAAAGGCCTTGAGCTGTCCTGGCACATTCAAGGAGTTCCAAGCAGGTCTGTGGCTAGAGTGAAGGTAATGAGGGCCAGATTGTGTGGGACTCTACACACCATAGGAGACCATCCAGCTCTTACTCAAGACAGAAGCCCTTGAATGGTTTTGAGTAGAGGCAGGATATGCTCTACTTTCTCTATGGCTGCTGTACTGAGGATACTTGTTAGGGTGGTAAGAGAGGACACAGAAACTGGTAGGAGGTCAGGCAAGAGATGTTGGAGGTCTGGCGGTGATGGTTGAAGTAGTATTCAGAGGTCAGATTTAGGATTAATTTTTTTTTATTGTTGTCAGGATGAATTTTAAAGGCAGATCCAATAGACTTTGCCCTTGGTTTGAAGGTGAGGTATAAGAGGAAAGATGGCAGGTGACTCCTAAAGTTTTGGCCTGAGCACCTGGCAGGACTGAGCTGCACTTCACTGAGATGGGCAGACATCTGATAGGGCAGGTTTGGGTCTATTTTTCTTGGACGAACACACAAAAATTATGCTACGACACTTTCTCCTATCTCCTTAAAACTATGGTATAGATTTTCAAATTCTCAAATGTGATTTTGTCCTGGTATAAGTTGTCATAGATTCACAGCGTACCTTACCTGGGAAGCACTTACTGACAAACTTACCTGAATGGAAAAATGAAAAACAAAAACAAAGCACCTCCCTTGACAAAAAGGATTATTTATTCTTTCTTTATTCATAAGTGCTAATCTTTTACCACTTGCTGAGTTGAAATGCAGACATTTCCCTAAACGCATTGATTTTCCTCATCACTTCCTTTGCCATGGGTGTTTTTAAAGTTTGCTGAGGCACAGTCTGGCCTAGCCTTGATTGGGACCTGAAAAAAAAAAAGCAGAGGTATCATCTCGCTGGCCCCATCTTGCCATTTGACTTTAATTTTATTGTTCTCATTTTTCACTAATCTTATGCTCTTTGAAAAATAAATCGTTGAAAAATAAATCTAAGTGACTCAAAGCCACTTACAATCTCTCCAATTCCTTTCCTTGATAATTCATTTTATGTTTATTACTCTTTTTGTATGAAATAGTTTTGTCTGAACTATCCATTTACTTTCATTTCTCAAAATGATAAAGCATCTCTTTTTTTGTAGATGTTTATTATATTCATTTCATAAAACTCCGTTATAAATCTGAAGATCAACAAGATTTTTATCATCTTCAAATAGTACATGTTAACAAGGAGTTGATATGGTCTGTGATTTAGTGCAGGGAAGCCTCCAGAACAAACTACAACCTACAGCACAGAATAACCAAGAGGATCTTAGAAATTCCATCAAAGGGATGAGTTGCCTGGGGAAGCAATGTGTTTCCCCATCCTTTAAAAGACTAATGCAGTAGGAGGAGTTCCAGAGAATGGTTATTTGGTTGAGTAGGGGGTTAAATTATAAATATCACTACTTTAATTTTATAAATAATATACTTGAATTTCATTTTTCTCAAAAAGTCACTATAAAGATCATTTATATGCTAGACCAGAACCTGGGAAACAAAATATATTTAATAATTAGTAGCTATGCTGGTAATAGAAGTAGAAACAACAGTAATGAGTTGTAAGGGGGGAAAAGAGGGAGAAAGAAAAGAAAATATGAAAAATAAAAGAAAATTTAAAATGCCCTATAATACTGCCACACGGAGAAAAACACTCATATTTTTTATATATTCTTTGAGATGGATGAATGGATGGATGGATGGGAGACAAAGAGGGATGGAGAGAGAAGAAAGGAGGAAGGAAAGCTTGAAGGAAGGAAGGAAAGATGAAAGGAAGGATACATGAGTGACACACTTTAAAGGCTTTCTTTTTGCCTTAGTACTTGAATGATAAGTTGGTAAATGTAGGGTTCTCAGTTCAAAACACTTTTTCTTCAGAACTTTGTAGACATTATATCATTATATGTTAGCATTCTGTGTTAGCATTCTCTTTACTTTTGCTCAGAAGTCTCACAAATATGTTCCTAGAGTTTACATAATAAATAATTGCTTAAATTAGGTAGAGTGGCTATAAACAGATATATTATTACATTAAATGTACATGAGTAAGTCATAGAAAATAGTCATCTCTTAAACTTGCCACAAAAAGATAGGAAGGAAATCTTTTTTTTAAATATATTTTATTGATGTTTTACAGAGAGGAAGGGAGAGGGATAGAGAGTTAGAAACATCGATGAGAGAGAAATATAGATCAGCTGCCTCCTGCACAACCCCTACTGGGGATGTGCCTGCAACCAAGGTACATGCCCTTGACCGGAATCGAACCTGGGACCCTTGAATCCTCAGGCCAACGCTCTATCCACTGAGCCACACCAGTTAGGGTGGAAGGAAATCTTTATCATGTCCATTGCATTTCCATTGTGTTGTGCAGAGAGGGGAGCTTTATAAAGAAAGCAAAATTTTATGGGAGCTCCAACAAGGGTGCTGAGGGTGGTCAGGGAGGAGACAAGATGAGAAGCAGAGGGAGAATTAATTCTCAACTGCTCTCCTCAACCTTTCCTTACAGGAGATTCCATGCCTGTCTTGCATCTTCTACAATGTATTGATCATCTCTTCTCTCTGTGAATTTCTTGCTTGATTTCATTTATGTGACTACAATCTGGTTTCTTACCTCAACTTCCCTGACTTAGGTTTCCTTAGTTGACTCCACCTATAGCAAAATGCAATCTTGAGTCTGTTCCTTGCTGTTGCCCTTCCAAGCTGTGCAGCAACCCTTGTCCCAGCTTAATACATAAGAACTGGACACGTTTGTATATATTTTTGCCTAACTTTTCTCAGTTACATATTTAACCCTAATAATATTAGTATGATAATTATCCTCAGCCTTGGGATAATGGTAAGCTTAATGCATCACCATTTATTTTCAGAGTCTTCAAAAAGCATAAGTAGTGCCTAATATGCAAGAGCCATGATGACTATAAGCAAAACAGAGTCATAACACTGCCCCATCACCTTCCACACAAATTAAAAGAAGTGATAAATATTTATGTACATTAACAAGTCAAAATAATTAAGCCTGATTTTTTAGATTACATGTAACAAGTAAAGAGAGCAACAAAAATTATTGTAGCACTGTAAGGCAAAGAGCTTATGATTGAATAAATTTATACACTTTATTGTTAGTCATTTTAGCAGCTAGTGTAGCCAACCATTTCTTTATCTGAAGAAGAGGTGTTGCTCTGGGTCATTTTGAGGCATTGAGATTAATGAGATGGAAAATATGTGCTGTGGATTTCTACACATAGCAAGAAACTCTGGAGTGAAGTATTGCATTTGTAATTCAAGATTGAATCTGATTTATTGCTTATATTTGTGAAAATGGGCCAGTTTGTGGGGATAAGTAGGATGCATAATATTAACAGTAGCAAGTTAAAATAAGTGAGTGAAAATAATCATTGGAGATAAATTCACTCAATCAAATCATATGCAGCTTTTTTTTCTGGCTTTAGGGTGATCTAAATGTGGATATTTTTCAGACCTTAGAAAAAGAAATTTCGGAGAAGCAAACTGTGGCAGAAACTGGGCAGGCTTTCACAAAACTCATTTCTTCTTCTTTTAGAACCACACCAAGACTACATTTCCCAGGCACTTCTGCAAGGAGCCATAGCCTCATATTAGAATGTGCACATCACCACTTTCATTACATGTTCACAAAATTCTCCCATGTGTGATCCTTCCCTTTCTTTCCCCCATCATCTGAGGGACTAGAGGAGAATGGAGACAGAAGATAAAAGGAGTCTGGATCTCAAAAGGTCATGAACTAACAAGGAAGACTCACATTGAACTGTTGAATTAGTAAGATTTCGTTTCTATAGTGTTTAGCCACTGAGATTTGAGGATTTGCATGTTATAGCAGCTAGCATTGGCCTTACTTTTTTTTATTTTATTGTTTAAGGAATTACAAATAGTAGTATATATGTCTCTTTTTTTTTTCCGCCCACTGACCTACTCCCCGCCTCCCCTATCCCCCAGCACTTGCCCTCATCCCCCTGCCCCCAGTGTCTTGCGTCTGTTAGTTGTCCTTATATGCATGCATACAAGTCCTTCGGTTGATCTCTTACCCCCCAACCCTCCCCCATGTTCCCGCTGTAGTTTGACAGTCTGTTCGATGCTTCTTTGCCTCTGTCTCTTTATTATACTTACTTACAAGTTACTGACTAGCCTTTCAAAATTAGAATTGGTCACTATGGCAAAGGAATTCTGAATAAAGTTAATGATCATAGAAGTAGGCATATAGCTAAATAGATGGTGAAAGGTAAACCATATACCTGTAATGGCAAGCATCTATAACTCACCTCAGTTAAGCTTAACTTTTCTGAATCTTCTCATCATATAGGACAGAGAGACACAATGATACCTCCTCAGAGACCTTTATTCATCACATTAGCCCCAACCAGCATCCTCACTACATGGTTTTCTCCATAGAACTAATCACTCATTCTTGTAAATTATCCTGGACTATTATTTATTTATTTATTTTCTACAACCCTCCCTCTTGAATGTCAGCTCTGTGAAAGAAGAAGCCTTGCTGTCCCTGTTACTTCTTGATATCCAGCAACTTAAACACTTGATCTATTTTAGACACTCCATGGATAATTTCTGTTGAATGATTGAATGGCCTTTGATGTCTATGACTAAAAAGATCTTTTTATTACCATTAGAATATTCCTCCAGTCAACAAATGTTAATATTACTAAAAATAAGTATAAGATATTAGTCAGTGCCCTCAAGGGGCCTATTATCCAGATGAAGAAACATAAAACCTGATAGAGTGAAGCACTAAAAATGGTAAATGATAATTGCTAAAATTAAATAAGGTAGTAGAATTCAAGTGTTGCTACTGTTATGAATCGTAATGTAAATATCTGTGTTTTCCGATGGTCTTAGGTGACCCCTGCTAGCGGTTCTCAACCTGTGAGTCCCGACCCACAGGTTGAGAACCGCTGCTGTAGAGCCTAAGACCATTGGAAAACACAGGTATTTACATTATGATGCATAACAGTAGCAAAATTACAGTTATAAAGTAACAACGAAAATAATTTTATGGTTGGGGGTCACTACAACATGAGGAACTGTATTAAAGGATCGTGGCACTAGAAAGGTTGAGAACCACTGTCTTAGAGAGTCAATAACAACATATATCTATACTAATAAAAGGGTAATATGCTAATTAGACCAGGAGTTCAGACATCTTCCTAACGTCCAACTTCCTTCTGGACAAAGCCACAGTGGTGGGGGCCGACGCAGAGGTAATTAGGGGTGATCAGGCCAGCAGGGGAGGGCAGTTGGGGGCCATGAGGCTGGCAGGGGAGTGCAGTTGGGGGCCATGAGGCTGGCAGGGGAGTGGTTAGGCAGCAATCAAGCTGGTAGGCAGGCAACTTGTTAGGAGCCAACGGCTCGGAGTGTGAAAGGGTGAAGGCCGGGCTGAGGGACCTCCCCGCCACCTCCCATGCATGAATTTTATGCATAGGGCCTCTAGTCTATAATAATAAAAGGGTAATATGCTAATTAGACCAGACATCTTCCAGACGTCATTCCGGACGTCCTTCCTGATGAGGGCGGGGTCAGAGGGAAGCCAGCTGGGTCCTGGGTGACTGCAGGCAGCCGAGCCTGGGTCCCAGGTGCCAGAGGGAAGCTGATGCAGGCAGCCAGGGGAAGGAAGGCCTACTCTTGCACAAATTTTCATGCATTGGGCCTCTAGTATGTAGATATAGATGATCGATGATAGATGATTGATAGATGATAGATGATAGATAATAGAGATAGAGATAGAGAGAGATAGAGATAGAGATAGAGATAGAGATAGAGATAGATAGAGAGATGGAGATAGAGATAGAGATAGAGATAGAGATAGAGATAGAGATAGAGATAGAGATAGAGATAGAGATATTAGGTGGTTAGGAGTGGACTCTGATAATATAATAATCAACCTGCATATTTGTTAAATTAAAAGATTCATTAAACTCCTAATATGTGTAAAGCACTAACTTAAGCTAAAAGCAGCATAAAGTAAGGTTCTTTTCTAAGATGAAATTTTCAAAGAATAATGATGGCAACAGAAGTCAAATTAATTGAAGATAATATATAATGCCCTGAAGAAAGAAAAAGAGCACACCCAGGTCAATTTTCTGAGAATTGGCGGTGAAAGAAGAAGACATTGGTTGATAACAGAAGTAGCAGGTCAAATGAAGGTTATATTCAAGACTCAAGGAAAAAGCAATTAGGTAGATTTAAGCTTTTCTAGGGTGACATTATTTTGCAAACTTTTTAGCCTATATTAACAAATTTGCATTTGCACCTCAGGCCTCCAGTTACCAGCATTTCAATGGTGTCATCCAAATGACTTTTCCTAAGGGCTCTTCTGGGAGCACATGTCAATACTGAAAGCTCAGTATACAGGAAGATGTGATGTTGACTCATAGAAAATGTCCTTCCCTTCCAATGATGACTGATGTTTTTGCTGCCTCTAGTTTGCAGAATGACACATTGACCAGGAGCCTTCTAGGATTTGGCTGATCCTTGGGAATAAGATAAGAGCTTTGAAATAACTCTGATGAGGGTAAAGAGTGTTGATAGCTACATGTCTGCTTTAGTGTACCCACTGGTACTCTAGAGACCTAAAAGTAGTAAAGCAACTTTCAAAAGACTGTTTACTTACTCCAGAAGAGGAAAAAGGCTCTTGAATTTAACTCAATATACTTCACAATCAGATCTGAATTCAGTTTACAGTGGGTCCATCAGTAACACTGTCTTAAATTAATGATATCATCCATGACTGTTAGATTGTTCAGGTTCTGCCTCTGAGGAGCATTCCCAAAAAGCTCAGCATATGAGTAAGTGGAGCATGGTCCCAAGAAATGAGGTAAATTCAAAAATTTCCTATGAATTTTCTATGAGAATAGATAAAAGCATGACAAAAAAAAAAAAAAAGCTGAGCCTAAAAGCTAGAAATCCTGAAGGGATGAGTGCTATCAATCTGGGTCTTGCTGTGAAGGCTTGGTGATAGGTACTACTTCCTGATGCTGGCCCAAAGCCTTCCTGAGTCCAGCTTGTCTGACATTCCTATCAACATCTATTTCAGATTCCTCCTCTACTGTTCTATAAGGTTGCCTCCTGAGTGTTTCACAGTTATGCTCAGGAAGCTCTAAAAGATTATCTGTCTTGAAAGAAGGTAGGTGAGAACTGTTATGATATATCCCAATGGAGTTTTTCCAACTCTTTTTCTAAATATTACTGCACCTCCATGACAGCCTCCCGAAAATACCCAATTGCCTCCCTGACCTTGTTATTTTTTTACCCCACCTTTTTTCTTCTCTCATATTTTCCCTGGAACTCCAAGAGAAGAAAAAGTAAAATCCAATAGTCATGGGAATAACAACCAAGCACTCCCCAGCTGACAGTGAACCTGACATTTCTCCTGGTCCGTGTGATCAGCATAAACCAATCATACTTTTGGAAGACACTGTTATCACCCATAGATGTTAACTTGAAGAGTTGTCTTTTCTCACAACAGGATAGATAAGCAAGTTAAATATGTTATTTTAATGGATCCAGAAATGACTACATGTAGGTAATGTACTGAGAAGGGGCAGGAAATAATTCAGTGGCTCTCACCCATGGACCCACATCAGAATCACTTGACTTTTAGAAACTACTGCTATCCAGTCACCACTCCAGATCAATTAAATAATAACATCTGAATGTGGGCTCCTCTTAGTATGTCAAAGCCTCTAGGCTGTGCTCTTATGCAGCAGGCTGAGGACCATTGATAGCATACACAGAGGAGTGTAAGTCCAAGGATTGGATGCTACTCTCTGCTCTACCACTCACTTGTGCTGTGACCTTGAACAAGTTAGCTAGCCTCTGGGCTTCACTTTCTTTCTCCGTACAATATCTTTGGTCCCCTTTTCTTTCTTCTTCCATCTTTCACTTGCACTAAATGCTCTACAATATCATCCAGTCTTAAATGTTTATGATTTTCAATGCCTACAAATGACTCAAGTGATACAGTATTTTGGCCTCTCAGATCATAGAAAGATCTCATGCCAAAAGCACTGAACTCCTGAAGTGTAATAGAGAGATTGTCTAGGGGGAAAGACAGAAAGCAGCTGTTAGGCAGCCAGGGATTTAACAGGAGAAAACAGGGCTGGAAGAAAGATCCAAGCTTCCCAACTGTCAACCTTCCATGGACTTAAGAGGAAAATAAAAAGGAAGGAATTGCCCAGTGTGTTGACAAAGCAGTACAGCTATGGGGGAGTAATGATGGGACAATATTAGAATATTGGTGGTTCTGTTTTTAAATTTTCAATTCTAGACTTTGCAGGAAATCAAACAAAATAAACTTGGGAACCTAGTCTTATTTTATGTCAATGCTATATCAGACACACATCTACATATGTATCAAACACACATTTTCACATCTGTTATACATCAATATAAGAATATGATTATGTTCAATGCAGTTTTTCATTAAAATATTTACTGAACACCTATTAGATGATTCCTGAAATTACAGCATAAACAAAACATCAAAGTCTCCTTTCCTTGGAGAGCTTACATTCTAGTGGAGAAGACAGACTATAAACAAGATAAGTAAACATATGCTAATAAAGGTTAGATAGAAAAATATTGAAGGAAGAAGATATCAGAAGTATTGGGAAGGGGTTGAGGGATAGCGAACCAGAGAAAAGATAATCCCATATATCCTATTTGGATTTAGATTCGATTAATTAATTTTCCATTTATAAACAAGGATTGTTTGCCTTCCTCTCCAAGTTTGTTAGGGAAGTTAAGTGACATTTTGTAGAGTCCTTGGAAGGTGCCAGGCAGGTACGAAAGGGCTGGATTAGTAGAGAAAACAAAAGGAACATTGGATACTGAAGAACTAACTGAGTCAGTAGCAGATCAATAGCAGATGGACATCACAGGGTGCGCCTGCTGCTTCACTTCTGAGCCATCCAGT
Organism: Plecotus auritus; assembly: GCF_963455305.1. Classification (NCBI taxonomy): domain Eukaryota; kingdom Metazoa; phylum Chordata; class Mammalia; order Chiroptera; family Vespertilionidae; genus Plecotus; species Plecotus auritus. The sequence continues at coordinate 168,055,521 of NC_137772.1, forward strand.
ATTGTGTTTGAAGAGTGGTTCCACGTATTTGAAGTAATGGCAGCCTTACCATAACTAGTAAATAGGGGAGGAAATGTGTGAGGTCTACAAAGGCAGAGACAGACTGGTTGGTCCCACTGTCACCCAGAAAGGTAGTAACTACTCAGGTAATATTGGTATAATATTAATTCTACTTGCAACTTGAAAATTTCAAAAGGTAGCCCATAAAATTCAACAAATATTAGCCATGGAAATGCTGTACCTCTGGTTTTACATGCAGAATGAGACATGTTTTGTTTATTGGTTCCATTTACTTTAGATTTTATAAGAATAAGTGGATTTCCAGGTTTGAAATAAGAATAGAAAAGGTATCATTTTGAATAAATGTTTACTTTTTCAAATCTTTTGTCTATCACCATGGCATTTCAATGCCCAATATTTTGAGTTCCAAACCTATTTTCTCCGTAAGTAAAGGAGATAGGTTTATATTTTAATCACTGCACATAATGCTTCCACTTCTAAACTCCCCACCCATTCTTCAGCCTCTTTCCCCCATAATGCACACCACTATTTTGAAGATTACTAAGGCTACTTTAGGACCTCAATTCTGTCCTATCCTCCTTGGTATCCCCACAGCCCTGGGGCCTTGACAAACATCATCCATCCTCCTTGAAACTGTCCCCTCCCTTGGATCTCAGAAGTTTGGGCCTTTGGTGCTTTATGCTTTCCTACTCCTCCTTCCCTGTCTTTCTGCAGGAATTGCCTTCCTCTCTCTCTCTGTTTTCTACATGTTGTCATTCCCAGAATGCAGTCCCCATTCATCTTCCCTTCTCCCTTGGTTATCCTGTCATTATTTTAATCATGACAATTAGCATCTTAATGAGGGATGTCTCTAATTCTGTCTCAAGGTCATATCTCCAGGATGGTTTCTAGGTCTATATTTATAGTACTTGAGGCCCAGTGCACGAAATTCGTGCACAGGTAGGGTCCCTAGCCCTGACTGGCCATCAAGGCTGATCAGGGCCTTCACGCTGCCAGCTGGGGCCTTCCTCCGGCTGCTGGCCAGGGCTCCCTTCCCTGGATGCCAGCTGCAGGCCTGGCTCCCTTTTGCAACCTCAGATCCCCTTAGGGAGAGCATCCCCAGTACTGCCCATCTTAATAATGACTCCTTTGAGAAAAGGCAAGAAATTCGTTAATGTGTCATGTTTACGTCTCCCATTTTCCTTTCACGTAAGGTTGCTAATCAATTCTCTTTAATCACCACTTTTCCCATCAACCCCAAAGGTCTAACCATCTTCCTGTTCCTCAGGCTAAGATTCTTAGAGCAGGGTCATGCTACAAAGCCAGGGACACCTCTCTTAGGAACCTCTTCATTATGCAATTAGAAATGTGTGCAGCAGCCCTGCCTGACTGCTCAGCTTCAGAGCTGAGAATTCAAACAATTCCCTTGCCAGCAAACATTATGTGTTTACTTAACAGCAAAGAGAGAATTTTCTGAATAATTAATTGCAAGTCCAGGATCTTCCTGAACTGTGTAGTCAGTTCCCAGAATCCACTCTGAAGGATCTTATGTGCTAACTATTCATAACTGTCATTGTAGCTATAGCTCTGCCACGTATGCTTTTGACTCTTCTTTTAGTTTTTCTCTAAAGAAAAAAATAACAATTCTCAGCAGTGTAATTTTTAAGATTTATTTTGATTAGTCAAAAATGGAGAATATGAAAAAGCTTTTCCCTAGGATACTAATCCTCCAAATGCTTACATTTGAATTTGTCCTTGGCATGCCACTTCTCACATTCCTGCTCACACAGTCTCAAGTCCTTTGCCTGAGCATGCTTTCCTTTCTTGCTTTTGTTTGGGGGCTTAGAATATTAGACAACAACGGGTGCAAGTTTTGAACAAAGCAGACCTCAACTCAGGGGAGATTGATGGATCATATCAAAGCATACCTATGCAAATAGTAGGGAAATATTTTCCCACCACCTTCTAAATTCATTTGGGCCAAGTAAAACTTAGAGGCCTAAATCAGATAATAACTCAAGATTAGCTTCATGATAAATACTCTAAATCTACCCTGAATTATGTGCTTCTTTTCAGTATTGTATTATGACAACAAAATGTGTTGTTGGGACCTGCAAGAATTACTGTAACCAAAACAAAGGCTCACCATTGATATGAAAGACAAAGGATATCAGTGATGCTCAGTTGCCCCAAAATGAAAGTCATACAATTCTAGATCTGTGAGAAACCATCAAAGCCAGGCCTCTTAGGAAACGGAGGCTCAGATAGGTAAAGGAGCTTGCCCCACCAAGGTCTCACAATTATTTTATTAGTGTTAAAATTAGATGAAAGTTCCATGGCTCCTTGAAGTCATGTCATTAAACCAAACCACATCTAATATTATACATATGAGATAGCCTGTTGAGATTTGCCCAGAGTTTATCAGAGAAACCAGCTTTTAAGAAAACAAAAATACACCATCAACTATTGAATAAAATCTCTTGCTTGGAGTGAAGATGGGATAAGAAAGGAGTTGGTCTTCTATATCCACAGGTCCCATATCTGTGGATTCACCCAACTATTCATTATAAATATTTGGGGGAAAAGTTATATTGTTGCTGATTTTTGTATCCGTACTGAACATTTAGAGATTCTTTTCTTGTCCTATTCCCTAAATGATACAGTATGACAACTATTTACATAGCATTTACATTATAGTAGGAATTATAAGTAATCTAGAGATCATTTAAAGTATATGTACAGGAGGATATGTGTAGGTTATATGCAAATACTATGCCACTTTGTATGAGGAACTGAGCATCCACAGATTTTGGTATCCATGAGGGATCCTGGAACCAATCCCCCTTGGATACAGAGAGATGACTGACATTTTAAGCTTGAAGCCTTAGTAAATTACATATTAAACAAGAAATAAATCTGCTACCCAATGTAAAGAGTTGCTCCAAATGAGCTTGTGGGGATCTCTCCGAGAAATGTGCCATCGGGGTTCAAGAGCTGTCAGTGCAGCTCACAGCCTTTTTCTCTTCATTAGGAAACTCAACCTGATTGCATAATTATTTTCAATGGATGCTTAAAGGGACTTAGTTAAGTAGTAGCCATAAAGACTGAGGGGTCAGAGCCCACTGTACAAGACCAAAGCATCAAATCTTGACAAAACTTTTTACCTCCATGGAGATCTAGAAGCTGAAGGAAAGCTCATCACCCAATTCACCCTCTTCACTATCCTTCCTGCCAACAACCTTGTGTGGACTTTTCTCACCACTCAGCTTTGTCCAATCAACTTCTTGCACACTCTTCTAAGGCAAAAAGGTCCCAGTTAAATGATACCAGACCTGGTATTTTGTGTTTCATTTTTCTATATACTGTACAACTTTAAAAAGGTCTTCTTCCACACTGAGACCCGTGCAAAAGTGGCACCCGTACTGGTGTTCCCTTGACAGGACCCAAATACTGGTTTATGTTCATTTCTATTTTACTTCTCTTACCCACCCCAATCTGGGATTTTCTCTAATATTTCAATGCAAAAGTTCTGAGGGCTGTGTCTTATTCGTCTTGTTACCTTTATCTTAGTGTAGTGCCTGGTAAGTAGTAAGAGTCTGACAGGTTTGTTGAGTGAGGGAGTAAATAAGGATTCATATTTCTGTTTCCTCCTTGAAGCAGGTGTCTTTGGTCTTTGGGTTTCTCTACCTGAATTTTCCCCTCCACTCAGGACATTTTTCCTCACCTCTGAACCTTTTCTGCTGATGTCTCAATAGTTTTACAAGGATCTTTTGGCTGAAGATTCTATCTCCTTTCATGACAAGGCAGGGCATTGAGTTTTTTTTCTAGCTGGATCTTTTTTTTTGTGTGTGTGTGTGTGTGTAAGGCAACTGGAGACATTTCTAGCAAGTACATGATTAAAGTGATTTTTCAGTGGCTAACCTAACTGTCGCTGGCATTGAACACTGCCCAAAAGTAAAGCTCTTTGACACTACTCAGTGTCCAGGCCTCCTTTATTTGTTTATACAAAATATTTCAATGCTTTGTTGTGCACATAAAACAGCTCCTGAGTACAGCAAGAAGCAAGTCGATAGGGGGATTAATGGGGCTTTGTTTGTAGAATACAGAATTTTATAGTAATTCTGAAAGCAGATTTCTGAAGCATGAGATGTTTTCAAATTCGTTATTGTTTTAGAACAACATGATTTTCTATGTGAGCAGCAGCTTGGGACTGTTAGGAATGGAATTAGTGAGAAGTGTAGCTTTATTTTATTAGTCTTTGCAGGTGGCAGATCATTTTTCTTTTTGTTCTTAGGAGCTCTCTTACCCTGGTGGGATGTGATCGGCAGATTCAACAGTTGGGGTATTTGGTTTCTGACTTTGAGAGTAAAGTGAAAAGAATTAATGCTGAAAACTCCCAACAATAGTTAATCAGGAGGTAGAACTTTTTTAGATAATGTTTTTCATCCTGCTTGTATCCAGATCGATATTATAGGGCAGTTGATGGTTCGATTTTTATCAGACTGGGAGTCTGGACACACTTCGATGTACTGATTAAGGACTTAACATTTCGGTGCAAAATACCTGCTTGCATTTCAGGCACCTTGTAGGAATAAAGGTGTTGCCATCTCAAGATAACCTGATAAATGTGTTAGTTTAATTTAGTTATGTATTGATTCTCATTTTTAAAAAATGTTTGATATGAAAAGGGATCAGGGTGGAAGATAGAGTCTCTCACAGAATTTCTCCACCAAGAGACAACAGCTTTTTCACCTGTTACAAAAAGTGTTCCACGCACTCTCTGAATGGGTTCCTGGACCATGGTCATGCCAGCTGTCGACTTCTATTAAAAGTCTGTGAAATGTGACTAGCTGGAAGGAAAGTTCACTGCTCCCTTTACTAGAGGGCCTAAGGAAAGGTAGGGAAGGATGCATCCCAATGTCAACAGATTGAAAGCTCCTGAGTGGAACAAGTTAGGAGAGTGAGATAGCAAAATGGAGACAGATTCATAGATAGAGGAGGCAGACAGCTCAGAAGATGGAGAGGGCAGTTGGGAATTGAGCAATAAAGAAGAAAAAAAGAGAGAGAATTCATGGACGTGGACAACAGTGTGGTAATTGCAGGGTGGGAGGGGGATGGGTGGAGGTGGAAGAGGTCATAGAGGGGATAAAAAGTGATGGAAAAATAAAATAATAAAATAAATTTTAAACTAACAAAAAAAGAAGAGTAAGATAGTTCAAGATGTGCATGAACTTCTTAAAAAATCAGAAGTCATTGCATGTTCAGGAATTTTACCATGAGATGAACTACCAATAGAAATTTTAGTTACTACTTTAGGAATAGCTTTTTGTCAGTACAATTAAATTTTCTTGAATATTCACTTATCTCAATTAGCCTATTTAAATTAATCTGAAAACTTGATTATTATTTTACTGTCAAATTTAATACTCTACCAACAATCTTAGTTTACCCTGTAAATATTAGTGGAAAGGATTATTTGCATTCTTGAGTAGGCCCTGAGCATTCCTGGTGCTCGGCTGGATTTAGATATAGGGCAGCTGCTGTCGGCCAAGTCTCTGTCTGTTACGTGGGTCCCAATCTGAGCTGGGCCAAGTCACTGTCTGTCACCTGTGTCCCAATCTGAGCTGGGCGTGGGAAGCAAAGCAGCCATGGGGCCAGGAGACCTCCCTCAGAAGGGGTGAGGGTTCAGGCCCCTGCAAGGTTGGGGGGGTGAGGGTCTGTGCCCCACCTCTGTTGACCCCCAAGTTCTCTCCTGATGGCCACTCTGTGACTGTGCCTGTCTTAGGTTATTCCTTCCCTGAGGAATCTTACCCGTCTCTGGCTAACCAGTCATCCTCCGGGGCCAAGCAGGGTGATGTGAGGTTCAGTTCTGTCTCCTTGGTAGCCTATGCTCCCGTGGCCTCCACGCCCAGCACCTGTCTTGGGATCCCCTGGCCTGCTGGCGGGGCCCCAGCATTGATCACATATCTCCGGGAACTCAGGTTTCTTCTCCAGGGAGGGCCCAGCTCACCCGATTGGGCGAGAGACAGATCCATGGTACCAGCCACCACAAGGCTTCAAGCTCAGCATGAACAGAAAGCTCAGGCAACAGCTGAGGGCAATTGGATTGTGAGAAGAGGGTCCCTCTTGGCACAAAAGGCAAGAGGGGCCAATATAGAATGCTCAAGTGCCTTCCCAGTGCCTTAATTCCTTCTGGAAGGGATTAAATCCTTTCATGTCCTTTTTTAAATTGCTGCCAAAGATTCCAAGAATTAGTTTGTAAGTTTGTTTGGGATAATTGTACACTATGCTGTTGTAAAATATCTAAAATTATAATGACATTGTAGAATAATATCATGTAAGGATATTCTCTGCTCTAGGCCATTTTGTGCAAAAAATTAAAACTTAAAGTTATCAAGACTGCATTATAAAATTTACAAAAGCCTCCATTAATCAAAAAAAGGGGGGATAGTAGGATAATATCATGTAAGGAAAAATATCCTATAAGTAAATTACATCTAGAAAATTTTTACTTTACAAAATTAATTTTCATTTGTAATGCTAACAGCAAGACACCCATGAAAAACACACATGGTGTCTAAGACAAAGGAAAATTGTTTGGGCAAAAATAAAAAGGATCCCAAATCAATTATATAGAAAAGATTCCTTTGTTAACTTTTGGTCGAGAATATGTTTGTATATTTTCAGAAAACAACTCCAAGACCATGTGGATTCCTGCAACAGAGAGGAATTGACAGGTCTGCTCCAACCATGAAGACAAGAGGAGAAACAGTCAGAGATGGGAGATGCTGACAATGCCTTGTCACGCTAGCAGTCAGCAGCTGTGCATCACAGCAGGTTGCCTAGGACCAAACCAGAAAGGGTCGGACCTGCATTGCCACCATGTGCCCACCATCCAGATATCATTGCTGACATGTACACATAAGGAACTGTTTGACATTGAAACGGGGACTCAGAACTGTTGGACATTGCAATTGGGACTCAAACATTTTTTGTTATTATATGTTTATTTCTAGTCTGCAGAGGCAAGATTTTTTAAAGGGAAGAAATGGGGGAAAAATAGATACAGAGGCAAAGAAGCATTGAACAGACTGTCAAACTACAGCGGGAAGGCAGGGGAGGTTGCAGGGGCGGGTGGGGGGCTGTAAGAGATCAACCGAAGGACTTGTATGCATACATTTAAGAATAACCAATGGATACAAGACACTGGGGGGGTGGGCAGGTAAAGGCATGTACTGGGGGGTAGGGGAGGCCGGGGGGAGGTCAATGGGGGAAAAAAAAGGAGACATATGTACTACTATTTGTAATACTTCAAACAATAAATAAATAAATAAATAAATAAATAAATAAATAAATAAATAAATAAATAAATAAATGAAAATCAGAAATCAAATATTTATTAAACATCATTGGTTTTTAAGAAACTATGGTTTTACCTATGGTGGGAGGCTATAACCTCAAGGTGTTATCTGTAGCTGGGACACCAGGGATGAAATAATTAAACTAAATCCCTCACTTGCCATATGAGTACATGCAGCTAAGAGAATGTAGTGACTTAGCCGTGATAAGTTGTAGCGGAGAGAGAACTATAACCTAGGCTCTGTGACTAACGTTCAGTCCTGTGGGTGTGACTGTAATTTCTCTAGTAACTGGTTGGTCATGCTAAAGTTAATGCTAGGAGTGCCATAAGTCTCATTTTGAGAATTTCAGTAAAAGAGGCAAGATGGAGGCTAGAGTACATGTTTAAAATAAAAATTTAGCTTCACCATATTTGATAAGAAAAGGGGAATAAATAAATCAATGTTTATATAATTACATTATTAAATTCAAAGATTCCTACAGTAAGATTTTTTTCTATATAGTTGGTTGGTTCACACCAGCTGTTTTAAATTTAGTTCTCCAAGCTTAGGGAAGAAAAAAAATGTCTAAAGTTCCTACCGTGCATGCATGTACATAAGGCAGAGAGAGATCAGTTTTGCCTTTTCAGGCACTTGTTGAAGTGGCAAAACGTTGTTCTCTCTGGAGCTCCCATGAACATCCTAGGAAGACAGTGTATTCATTCATTTTTTATTGCTATGTAACAAATTACTACAAACTTAGTAGCTTCAAACAGTGCCCATTTATTAGCACAGAATTCTATAGATAAGAAGTCCTACAGGGCATGGAGGGTCCCTGCTAAGGGTATCACAAGGCTGAAATAACAGTGCTGGTGGGGCTGAGCTCTCATGCAGAGATTCCAAGGAAAAAAATCTGCTTCTGAGCTCATTCTTTTTTTTTTTTTTTTTTTTTTATAATATACTAGAGGCCCGGTGCACAAAATTCATGCATGGGGAGGGGGAGTTCCCTCAGCCCAGCCTGCACATCACCAATCCAGGAGCTCTCAGGGGATGTCCGACTGCCAGTTTAGGCGTGATCCCAGGGATTGGGCCTAAACCAGCAGTCGGACATCCCTCTCATAATCTGGGACCACTGGCTCCCAACCGCTTGCCTGCCTGCCTACCTGATCGCCCCCAACTGCCCCCCGCCCCCGCCAGCCTGGTCACCCCCAACTGCCCCCCCACTGGCCTGGTCGCCCCCAACTGCCCCCCCTGATGGCCTGGTTGCCCCCAACTGCCCCCCTGCTGGCCTGGTTGCCCTTAACTGCCCCCCCTTGCCAACCTGGTAGCCCCATGCAGCCTGCTAGTCAGTTGTTTGGTCATCCTTCACTAATCCCCCTGCCAGCCTGGTTGACCCATACAGCCTGCTGGTCAGTCATTTGGTAGTCCCTCACTAACCCCCCTGCTGGCTTGGTCACCCCACACAGCTGCTGTGTGATTATTACTGTTACTGTTTGGTCATTCCGTCTGGTCATCTGGTCATGAGGGCCCTGGCTTTATATATATATATAAGGATTTTTATTGATTTCAGAGAGAGGGAGAGATAGAAACATCAATGATGAGAGATAATCATTGATTGGCTACCTCCTGCACATCCCCTACTGGGGATCAAGCCCGCAACCTGGACATGTGCTCCTACCAGGAATTGAACTGTGACTCCCTGGTTCATCAGTCGACGCTCAATCACCGAGCCAGTCCTGGTTCATAGGTCTACCTTCAATCACTGAGCCATTCCAGCTGGGCAAAGTCTCATCTTTGTTTTTTGTTTGATTGTTTGGATGTTTTGTTTTGTTTTATTAAGCTTCATCCAAGGATATTTTTTCCATTGATTTTTTTATTATTATTATTTTTTTTTTAAGAGAGAAAAGAGAGGGAAAGACAGAGAGAAACATCAGTGTGAGAGAAATACATTGATTGGTTGCCTCCTGCAAGAGCCCTGACCAGGACCTGGGCTGGGGAGGAGCCTGCAACCAAGGTACGTGCCCTTGACCAGAATCTAACCCGGGACCCTATGGTCCACAGGCCAGCACTCTTTCCACTGAGCCAAACCAGTCAGGGCTCCAAGCTCATTCTTGTTGGTAGAATTCATCTTGCAGCTGTAGGCCTGAGGTCCCTGTTTCCTTGCTGCCTATCAGCCAGAGGCTGTTTTTGGCCCCTAGAGACCACCCACATGTCTTGCCATGTGGCCTCCTCTATTGCGAAAGCAGCAATGATGCCTCAAATCCTTCTCACACCTCAGTCTGACTTTCTCTTCTCAAAGATATTTAAAGGGCTAATGTGGTTAAGTGAGGCCCACCCAGAGACTCTCCCTATCTTAACAGCCATTGTTTTGTGACCTTAATTATATCTGCAAATTCCCTTCTCAGCAGTCCTTATATCCGTGTTTGGTTGAATAATTAGGAAAAGGTGTGTGCATATCAGGTGCCAGGAATCTTGATGGACCATTGGAATTCTTCCTACCCCAGATGTCATGGTGTTCCCTGTCCAAAGTCAAGAATGATGCTTCCTTTCTTTCTGAAGAAATACTGCCACCGCCCTGGCTGGTATTGCTTAGTGGGTTGGGCATTGTCCCATGCACCGAGGGATTGTTGGTTCGATTCCCAGTCAGGGCACATACCCAGGTTGCAGGCTCAATCCTGGGTGGAGGGCATGCTGTGCTGGAGACAGTGGATCGATGTTTCCCTCTCACATCAATGTTTTTTTTCTCTCCTTCTTCTCTCTAAAAATCAATTAAAATATTTTTAAAAAAAGAAATGCTGCCACCCAACACTGAAGATTCAAAGACCCAGCTAGATTATTATTTAATGTGAGCCCAACTCCTAACTCAGATGGTTATATTTTAGTCCCTGTAGCCTAAACCACCTGGACTCAGATGTGAGCTTGGTGTGACCCATACATACATATTTCTGGGGAGGGGTGTCCATAAATTTCATCAGATTATAAAAGGGTTTGGGACCTTCCATCTAATCATGATTCTCTTACAAGAATACAGTCAGCAACTGTTTTAGTCTTGTTGGAAGCTGCTTGTCACTCTCCCATACAGGGAACATGAGCAGTTAGGAAACCACAAGATTTCTTCTCTCTCCCCAAGTATTAGAAACAACCACTTGCTAGCACTCTTGGTAAGTCCAGCTCAGGTCTGGCCCAGCTTGCTTGCTGTGGAATCACTACTACTTGGCACTGGTGTCCCTCAATCCTTTGTACTCCTGCAGACCTCAAGGCCTCTCTTCTGGTTTGTACCTATGGACTGCTTGGAAATTACGAAGCTAAAAAGCAGCTGATCTTTTGCAACTCCAAATGCCTCATGAAAAGAATTATCATTAACAGGTGTGACACAGTCCTATCAAGCAGGAGGAGGCACATGTGTGACGATTAAGAGAGCAAACTGTAGAACAGCCTGGTGGGGTTTGAATCCTGCCTCAAACATGCTCACGGGGGAACTGTGGCAAGTTCCATAACTTCCCTGGGCTCTGATCTCATCTTCAGAATGCAATTTGTACTAAAACCCATTTACAAGATAATGTGTGGATGAAATAAGATAATGTACATAAACTACTTAGAAGTCACTTAATAAATGCTAGAGCAGTTGTTTTATTTTTACTGTTGTTATAATTTTCCAGCCCTTAGTACCATCTCTCTTGTCTGAAGCAAAGCATGTATCTGCTGGCACTCTGATGCCTTGGGTTTATTCCTCTAATTCTCCAAGGTGCCCCCTTTAATTGTCTACAATGCACCATCAGTCTATTTCAAAGCAATATGAGGAGGAGAGGGTGTCAATGCAAATGCAGGAGGACTGATAGCCCACAAAATCTCCCACAAAGGCCTCTTTGTGTAAATAGAATCTCCAACACATGCCATAGATGACAGAGAAAAAACTGGGAACATTAGTCCCAACCCAAGATCATAGTGCAATAAAACAAATAGGCATAAAATGTTGGAAAAGCTAAGATAGGCAGAAAAGCTCATTATTTTATGATTGGGCACATTTGAATTGCAGCCAGAAGTAAATGATTGTTGGGAATATCAAAGCTCTCTGATGTGATGGAAGGGAGAGAAGTGTAATTTTGAGTACCAAGCAGCTGGAATAGCCTCTAGTGCTATAGACTGTATGTAGCTGATGCCTTCTGTCATTTGGTGTAAAACAAAGAATAGCCTCCCAGGAAGACCACCATGGGAAGGGAGAGTGAATGACTATGACCTGAAGCTCTGACCCAAGAGGGAATTAAAGGAATTATAGTAGTAGAGCTCTCAGTCCTTCTGAAAATACTTGGAGAAACAGCTTTAAAATGGAATATCAAATATTACTAGGAGACCTAATGAAGCAATATAAATAACAGTCTAATTTAATATAGCTAGATATTACATTATTTTATCATTATTTAAAATTTTTTAAATGTTGATACTAAATAACAGCTCAGTAAAATAATGCAAATTTGCTCTTTTCACAAAGCAATGATGACGGTAACAATGATGATAATGGTTAAGGGATGATGATAATATAGGAAATGTAATGTTCAACTATACTATTGTTTGGAGAATAAACAATGTCATCTATGATGACAACCCCAGAGTAAATCTCTAGCCAAAGTGGCAAAGAATTCTGAGCTTTCCCTGGGCTTCTCAATCACCTGTAATAACCCACAGTAACAAGAGGTACTGATTCATATGCAAAGGCTTGATTTTGGTGACTTTCCCATTATTAATAATGCTCAAATCTGGTGCACCTTTTTGAAATCAGAGGCTTTCACAACTATTCAGCCAAATTTTACTTGTGCCAAAACTTGCTACTACTGCTACGATCCAAGACAGTAGTTTTATTTCCCTGTCTGCTGCCATTGCCTGCCAAAGAGATGTGCCTTGACCAGGTCTTTTTGTCCTGTTGCATCAGGATGATGCATTTCATCCAGAGCCCATAGTGTCTTGCACAGGTATGAAGGCTAGTCCAGATGCCCAGGCTTCTCTTACCATAGATATGAATTATCTTCTGGGTCCTCTATAATACTCTCCTGTCACTCAGCTCTGGGTTAGTGCTACCCTGGGACTTTAGGTATATTTTAGGTATAAACCTCAATAGGTTGTGGTTAGAATGCTTATCACTCTGCTTACACACTCTCCTCTCCTACTTGGTAAATTCATGGATGAAATAGATATAAGGGCTGAAGGCTTTGTCCAGTTCACCTAGAGCAGCATCTGCATTCTATATATAAATGGATATGACGAGAACATAGCATGACTCTACGACTCCATCTCGGAGCAAACATTGGAGCCTGAACCAAGAGCCTTTTACAGTCTAATGGGATTTCACAACAAGAGCAACATTACTACCAGGTAAGCTTATTGAGCACTTACTATAAGCCAGGAACTGAGTTAAGCAGTTTACTTATTAAATCAGGTATGGGTGAAGTTGTGGACATGACCCGTCCAAGGGGCACAATTCCTCTCTATCTGTGATCTTGTAAAACTCAAGAAACAAGTTATCTTCTCCCATAATACATTGGTGGGACAGACATAGAATACCAATTCAGACATTCTGGTTAAAAGGGAAGAAAAATAGAGGGGGTGGGGTGGGGTCACCAGGCCCCCCAAATTTTGAAATTCAGTCAAGCAAACTTCATTTGGTTTCAAGGCCTGGAAATAATCCTCTGTGGCTCAAGGTTCCACCACCTGGGATCAAAGCTACACCTCAGGAGTCATCCTTCCTTTTCACGAAAGGTAGCATATGTCTGCAGCTGAGTAATTTTTCTAAGACTTCTTTTTTTAGAGCAATTTATGGTTCACAGAAAAATTGATAGGAAGGTACATGTATTTTCCATATACTCCCTGACCCCCACACATGCATAGCCTCCCCCATTGTTAACATCCCCACCAAAGTGGTGTATTTGTTAAGATTAATGAACCTACATGGGTATATTCACCAAAGTCTATAGTTTACATTATAGTTCACTCTAGGTGTACATTGTATGGGTTTGGACAAATGTAGAGTGACATGTACCTGTTATGGTATCATACAGAGTATTTTTACTGCCCTAAAAATTCTCTCTGCTCTGCCTATTTATCTTTCTGTACCTCTAATTCCTGGCAACCACTGACACTCTATAGTTTTGCTTTTTCAACATGCCATATAGTCGGAATCCTACATATATAGCCTTTTCAGATTGGTTTGATATGCACTTAAGTTTTCTCCATGTCTTTTCATAGCTTGATAACTCATCTCTTTAAGTGCTGAATAATATTTCATTTTCTGGATGTACCACAGTTTATTTACCCATTCACTGACTAAAGGACATCTTGGTTGCTGCCAAGTTTTCACAATTACAGATATAGCTGCTATAAACATCTAAAATATGTAGGTTTTTGTATGGATATAAGTTAAGTAAACACCAAGGCATACAAGTGCTGGATCACTTGGTAAGAGAATGTTTAGTTTTGAACAAAAACACCAAACTGTCTTCCCAAGTGGCTGTACCACTCTTCATTCCACCAGCAATGAATGAAAGATCCTGTTGTTCTACATCCTCACCAATGTTTGGTGTTGACAGTGTTCTGGATTTTGATCATTCTAATTGATGTGTACTCATATCTCATTGTTTCAATTTGCATTTTTGTAATATATGATGTGGAACATATTTTAATATGCTTATTTACCATCTGTATATCCTCTTTATTGAGGTATCTGGTAAGGCCTTTGGCTTATTTTTTAAATTGAGTTGTTTGTTTTCTAATTGTTGAGTTTGGATTCCAGTCCTTTATTAATTGTGTCTTTTGCAATGTTTTCTCCCAGTCTGTGACCTGTCTTCTCATTCTCTTGACATTGTATTTCCCAGAGAAATTTTTAATTTTGATGATGTATAGCTTATCAAGAATTTCCTTCACTGATGGTGCCTTTGGTGTTGTCTCTAAGAAGCCATTCTCATACCCAAGTTAATCCAGATTTTCTCTCTAGGAGTTTTATAGTTTTGCATTTTGCATTTAGGTCTGTTATTCATTTTGAGTTTATTTTTGTGAAAATGTGAGGTCTACGTTTAAATTCATGTTTTTACATGTGGATGTCCCACTTTCCAGCACCATTTGTTGAAAAGATTATCTTTGCTCAATTGTATTGTCTTTTATCCTTTGTCAAAATTAGTTGGCTATATTCATGTGGGTCCATAGCTGGGCTCTCTGTTCTGTTCCATTGATCTATTTTTTATTATTTCTTCAGTACCACACTATCTTGACTACTTTAGCTTTATAGTAATCTTGAAGTCAGGTAGTGTCAATCCTCCAACTTTGTTCTTCTCCTTAATAATGTATTGCCTATTCTGGGTCTCTTGCCTTTCTGCATTGACTCTGGAATCAGTTTGTGAATATCACAAACTTACTTGCTAGGATTTGAAATGGGATTGCATTGGATCTATGAAGCAAAATGGGAAGAACTGATATCTTAAGAATATTTAGTCTTCCTATTCATGAATCTGGAATCTATCTTTATTTATTTATTTATTTATTTATTTATTTATTTATTTAATTCATCAGAATTTTGTACTTTTCCTTATATAAATCTTGTGTATATTTTGTTACATTTATACATAAATATTTCATTTTGGGGGATGCTAATGTAAATGGTATTGTGCTTTTAATTTCAAATTAAACTCATTCATTTCTGGTATATAGGAAAGCAATTGACTTTTGTATATTAATCTTGTGTCCTGCAACCTTGTTATAATCACATATCGGTTCCAATAGTTTTTTGTTGATTCTTTGGATTTTCTGCATAGACAATCATATCATCTATAAACAAAGACAGTCATATTTCTTTCTTCCCAATCAACCTGTATACATTTTATCTTTTTTTTGTCTTATTGCAGTAAAAGAACTTTTAGTATGATGTTGAAAAGGAATGATAAGAAGGGACAGCCTTATTCTGTACCTAATTTTAGTAGGAAAGCTTTGAGTTTCTCATCATTCAGTATAATGCTAAGTAGGTTTTTGGAGATATTTTATTTATCAAGTTAAGGAAGTTCCCCTTATTTCTAGCTTACTGGAGTTTTTGTGTTTTTTTTTTTATCATGAATAGGTATTGGATTTTGCCAAATGATATTTTTACCTTTATTGATATAATCATGTAATTTTTCTTTTTTATTTTTTTTATTTTTTTTTTTTATTTTTTTTTATTTTTTTATTTTTTAAATAAATCTTTATTCAGATTATTACAATTATTTCTCCTTTGTCCCCCCATAGCTCCCCTCCACCCATTTCCCACCCCACCTTCTGCCCTTACCTCCCCCCCACTGTCCTCATCCATAGGTGTATGATTTTTGTCCATTCTCTTCATGAACCCCCCATGCCCCTTTCCCCCTGAGAATTATCAGTCCACTCCCTTTCTATGCCCCTGATTCTATTGTATTCACCAGATTATTCTGTTCCTCAGGTTTTTAATTCACTTGATTTTTAGGTTCACTTGTTGATAGATATGTATTTGTTGTTCATAATTTTTATCTTTCCTTTTCTCTTCTTCCTCTTCTTTAAGAATACCTTTCAGCATTTCATATAATACTGGTTTGGTGGTGATGAACTCCTTTAGCTTTTTCTTGTCTGTGAAACTCTTTATCTGCCCTTCAATTCTGAATGATAGCTTTGCTGGGTAGAGTAATCTTGGTTGTAGGTTCTTGCTATTCATCACATTGAAAATTTCTTGCCACTCCCGTCTGGCCTGCATAGTTTCCGTTGAAAAGTCAGCTGACAGTCGTATGGGTGCTCCCCTGTAGGTAACTAACTGTTTTTCTCTTGCTGCTTTTAATATTCTCTCTTTGTCTTTTGCTCTTGGCATTTTAATTATGATGTGTCTTGGTGTAGTCCTCTTTGGATTCCTTTTGTTTGGGGTTCTGTGGGCTTCCTGGACTTGTAAGTCTATTTCTTTCACCAGGTGGGGGAAGTTTTCGGTCATTATTTCTTCAAATAGGTTTTCAGTATTTTGCTCTCTCTCTTCTTCTGGCACCCCCATAATTCTGATGTTGGTACGCTTGAAGTTGTCCCAGAGTCTTCTTACATTATCTTCAACTTTTTGGATTTTTTTTTTTGCTTTTTGCTTTTTCGGTTGAGTGTTTTTTGCTTCTTTGTATTTCAATTCTTTGACTTGATTTTTGTGTTCCTCTTGTCTGTTTTTGGGTCTCTGTATAATATTTTTTATTTCAGTCAGTGTATGTTTAATTTCTAGTTGGTCCTTTTTCATCTCTTCGAGGGTCTCGTTATATTTATCGGCCTTTTCTAGGATATTCTTAAAAAGCCTTATAACCGTGGTTTTGAATTCTATATCCAGTCGTTTGTTTTCCTCCATTTCTTTCGTTTGTGATCTGATTCTTAGACGCCGCATTTTCACTGCTTCCCTGAGTTGGTAGATTTGTGTGCTAGGTTTCCAATTTGGCCCAGTGGGTCTGCCTCCCCAGTTAACCTGGGGTGGACACTCTTGGTGTACCCCTTTGTGGACTGTGTGTACAGCCTTGTTGTAATTAAGTCTTTATTGTTGTTGGTATCACTGGGAAGAATTGACCTCCAGGCCAGTTGGCTGTAAGGATCAGCTGTGTCTATGCTGGGAGAAGTCCGGTGCTGGAGACAGCCTTATAGGATTAGACTTGCCAAATTGCAATAGCCTCTGTGCTCTGCTTGGATGGGGTGGAGTCTCAGTCTTGGCTTCCCATCAGCCTTGCCCTTGCTAGCACGTGTGTGCCTTCAGTCCTCTGCCTTCCCGGCTCCCGATTCTCTGCCCGAGAGTCCAGACTCCCCCCACAAGAGCGTGGGTCTCCGGGGGCTCGCCTGGAACTGGGGTTCACTGCAGTCAGAACTGGGGCTCACTTCAGTCAGAACTGGTGTTCGGTGCCGTCAGGAGCCTCTCACTCCCTTCCGCTAGGGAAAGCCTGTGGCAGCCTCCCGCAGCCTTTGTGCGCACTGGCGCGAGCGGACTTTCAGTCTTCCGCCTTCCCCGGCTCCCGAGTCTCCGCCCGAGAGTCCAGACTCCCCCCACAAGAGCGTGGGTCCCCGGGGGCTCGCCTGGAACTGGGGTTCGCTGCAGTCAGAACTGGGGCTCACTTCAGTCAGAACTGGGGTTTTGTGCCGTCAGGAGCCTCTCACTCCCGTCAGGAGCCTCTCACTCCCTTCCGCTAGGGAAAGCCTGTGGCAGCCTCCCGCAGCCTTTGTGCGCACTGGCGCGAGCGGACTTTCAGTCTTCCGCCTTCCCCGGCTCCCGAGTCTCCGCCCGAGAGTCCAGACTCCCCCCACAAGAGCGTGGGTCCCCGGGGGCTCGCCTGGAACTGGGGTTCGCTGCAGTCAGAACTGGGGCTCACTTCAGTCAGAACTGGGGTTTTGTGCCGTCAGGAGCCTCTCACTCCCGTCAGGAGCCTCTCACTCCCTTCCGCTAGGGAAAGCCTGTGGCAGCCTCCCGCAGCCTTTGTGCGCACTGGCGCGAGCGGACTTTCAGTCTTCCGCCTTCCCCGGCTCCCGAGTCTCCGCCCGAGAGTCCAGACTCCCCCCACAAGAGCGTGGGTCCCCGGGGGCTCGCCTGGAACTGGGGTTCGCTGCAGTCAGAACTGGGGCTCACTTCAGTCAGAACTGGGGTTTTGTGCCGTCAGGAGCCTCTCACTCCCTTCCGCTAGGGAAAGCCTGTGGCAGCCTCCCGCAGCCTTTGTGCGCACTGGCGCGAGCGGACTTTCAGTCTTCCGCCTTCCCCGGCTCCCGAGTCTCCGCCCGAGAGTCCAGACTCCCCCCACAAGAGCGTGGGTCCCCAGGGGCTCGCCCGGAACAGGGTTTCAGTGCAGTCAGTACCGGGGTTCAGTTCGGTCGGGGGCTCCCTTCCCCCTTCCGCCAGAGAAAGTCAGCCAGGCTCTCAGCCGCCCTTCCTCTCTGCGCGCACAAAGACCCTTTGCCGTACCTCCAATTCTCTGTGAGCTTTTTTCCTTCCTTCTAGTTGTAGAATTTTCACTCAGTCAGCTTTCCTGCGGTTCTGGATGGTGTCCGTTCTGTCTTTTAGTTGTAGTTTTGAAATTGTTGTGCGAGGCAGCAGTTTAGGTGTTTACCTATGCCGCCATCTTGGTTTCTCTCTAATTTTTCTTTTTTAGCATCTTGATATGATGGATTCTATTCATTGATATTTAGATGTTAAACCAACCTTTTATTCCTTTGATAAATCTCACTTCTTTTGATAATTCTTTTGATACATTGGATTTGATTCTTCTAGTAATTATTTCAGTCTATTTCTTGCTTGTAGATTGTTGAAAGTCTAGGAGCCTTTTTTTCATATCATACCATCTGTACCTTTTAATCAAAGCTAGGAATGATAAAACAATTCTTAAGACCTGTTAGGGTGTCCCCTTGAATAGGGGGTCCTCCTTAGATCTCTGCTGGATAGCCCTATCTCTATTTCTGTTTCCTGCTGAGTAGCTGAAGGATTCCTAAGTCGCATCCTTAACCTCTTCAAAGAGTTTTTTGTGTGATTGAATATTCTGGCCTTCTTTCTGAACCTTCTAAGACACTAACAAAAGGTTGTCCAGTCACATCCTTAGTCTTCTCTCCAAAGCCTGCTTTACAGACATTGAATCTCCCAATTAGGCATCATTTGCAATATGAATAGGCTAAGAATTCCCAAAATCATCTAACCCTTGTTCCTTTCTGCAGCAGGAACAAGGGCTTGAATGGAATTCCAGAACAAATATGGATGTTACATCCAAATATGTAACATCCATATCTGTTCTGGAATTCCATTCAAGGTAGTCTAGACTTCTTCTATGATGCTGTTTCTATCAAATTTCTTGCAGGTGCTGCCCACTGACCAGTTCCAAAGCCATGTTCACATTTTTAAAGAATTTGTTCCGGCAGCACACTTACTGTTATCAAAACCTGTATTTGTCTCCTATGGCTGCTATAACAAATTATCACAAAGTGGCTTAAAACAACAGAAATTTATTATCTTATCGTGTTAATAGTTAGAAGTCTAAAATGGGTCTCACTATACTGAAATCAAGGTGTCAGCACAGCTGTGTTCCCTTCTGGAGGTTCTAGGATAAAACCCATTTTCTTGCCTTTGTCAGCTTCTAGAGGCTGTCTGCATCACTTGGCTCATGGTCCCCTTTCACCTTCAAACTAGTCATGGTCAAGCAGATCTTTCTCATATTGTAACGCTCTGACTCTTCTGTTTTATCTTCTCCATAAGGTACCTTGTGATTACATTAGGCCCACCTGATAACCCAGGATAATCTATCTCAAGGTCATCTGATTACCAACATTAATTCTATGCTCAACATTAATTCCCCTATGCCATGTAACATAGTATATTCACAGATTTCAGGGTTTAGAATGTGGACATCTTCGGGTGTCATTATTCTGCCCTCCGGACTTACACTAACTCATTTATTGCTCTTAACAATCCTGTAAGGTAGGAATTATGATTATCTTTATATTGCTGATAAGAAAAAGACTCAGAGATGTTGAGTCACATGTCCAAAGCTACTATGTGTGGAGTTCACCACACAACTATAGTTCTGATAACCGGAGTGGTGAGCCAAGGTTTTTTCTCCCGGGGTCGTGTCTCACGAGGCCGAAGACTGAGCTTGAGGACCAGAAGATTTAAGCAAAAGCGTGGAAAATTTATTACAAGTGGATTCAGATTCCTGTCATGGGGAGAGGGCCCAAATAATGGGTTTCCAGTGAAACCTTATAGTCTAGAGGTATATATTTGCTGCTCTTATCTACCTGTGTAAACCACCTGATTAATTCCCTCAATTGTTTTTGCCTAGCAACAAACCTGAACTTTCACTGTTTTTGTGCATCAGTTCACCTTATTGTTGCCCACCCTTCTTATTTTCACATGCCTCCCACTCTAAGTCCAAAAATATTCTATTATTTCTGCATGGTTGGTTCCTGTGATTAGACTTGATCAAACTGTTGTGTCTGCCCCTGTCTATGTTCCATTTGTCTTTGTTTTCTATTGGACCTCTGCCCTGTTTGTCTGTGTGTCAAGCTTACTCCTCTCAGTTCTATAGCTAAATGTGTATAATAAGTATAAATATCCCTCTCTTAGATAAAACTACAGTCCACCTCAAGTACTCTATTTCAGACTTTACCAGCATACCTTTGAATATTTATGGCAGTCATGGACAATAACAATGCTTCTGTTGGTGTTTGGGTTTATGAGGAGATCTAAGAATTTATATATCTACCTCAAGTTGCTATAGTAGTCCAAATTACTAGTTCTCATAGAACCAAGAAGTGCAACGAGTAGATGAGAAGGTCCACACCTGATGAAAGTCTATCCTCAGTAGATGATGAAATAAATGGACAACTCAAATGCTCAGATGGAAGAAGATAAAAACAGATTGGCCAAAAACAAATTGACCAAAGCAACTATTTGGTTGAAAGTGAATCTTCTGGTATTTTTGGTTCATTGTAGGGAAAGTCCTGGTAAATTTTTATGTGTTACTTAAGAAATTTTCCGGTTTCCCCACGTTTTTTAGGCTTTTAAAAATTTCTCACTTATTTTGCATCTCTTTTTAATCATTTGTAATAAAAATAAATTTTGGAAGCAAACTCAATGTTCAGCACCAGTAAAGTCACTGTGGTCCAGTTAATACCATTTACTCAGTGCAAATAAATTATAAAATATAAACTGCTGATGAAAAAGGAATAATTTTCCACCAATTTCCACATTTGTAAACACTAATAATTAAACAAAACAGGTAAAATTGCTTGAAAAATAGAAATTAAAAAAACAACTCAGGTTGAAAAATTTCTAAACTTTTCTTTCAATATTTTAAATATTTTTAATTTTGTTATTACAATCATATAAAAAGTCAGAAATACAGACATAAAAGATGTATTTATATATTAACATAATAGAAAAATTAGAGACTCAGATAAGCAGAAAAATATATATATATATCATCCCATTCTCATAGATGACCAGTTTATTAACTCCCTAGTAAATCTCTTACAGATACTTTTTCTAACTTATGTTTTGTGTTTTACATATATATATATATATATATGCATATATGATGTGGGGAAGCATGGGACTTGTTTGGAAAGTTTGCAAGGAGGAAATTCTGAGAAAAGGGAAGTATGCTGAAGGCCGCTCACCTTGTTTATCAGAATGACTTAGGGGAGTGCTAAAGGTGGCAACCCTAATTATTTCTTGACCTTTCCAAACAAGTCTGTGCATGTGCAGACCCCCAGATTCATTTACTAGAATCCCATGCTTAATCTTTGGGTGTCCTTGCTTAAAGGACACTACAAACACATGTGTCCTCCCAAGATTACTTACCCTGCTGGTTATATCTTAAAGATAAACTTTATCTCAAATTGCTGTTGCAGTAAAAGCCTAACAAGGCAGATGATCAAGGCTGTCTGGTTCCTTTAGCCAGGCAGTCCCTTAGACCTCTCTTTCGCAGCAAACATTGTGTTGGAGTAATCCATTCATCTGTGGCTCAGGGTCTGCTGGTCAGCCCCGGCAATATATTATACTTGTATCATATGTTATTCTCAATAGAATCATGCTGTAAAAAGTACTTTGTAACCTGCTTTTTAAGCCTAACAATACATCATAAATACTTTGTCAAGATATACATTTCTTTTTTATTTTTAATTTTTTAATTATATTTTTTATTGATTTCAGAGAGGAAGAGATAGAAACATCAATGATGAGAGAGAATCATTGATTGGCTGTCTCCTGCACACCCCACACTGGGAATCAAGCCTGCAACCTGGGCATGTGCCCTGACAGGTTATCAAACTGTGACTTCCTGGTTCATAGGTTGATGCTCAACCACTGAGCCACGCCAGCTGGGCAAGATATACATTTCTGAAACATACTTTTACATGGTTGCATACTATTCCATTAGATAGATATACCATGGTTTTGTTCAATCAATTTCCTATTGCTGTGCATTTAGGTTGTTTTAACCTTTTAGGAAACAAGGCAGAGTAGACATAATTTCTGGGAAGAGTTAGCAAAATTTGAAAACAATTTTAAAATCCAAAAATGTTAAAAAACACAAAGTGGAATAAAACCTCAACTATAATAAATAAATAAATACTTAGGGGGGAATCAATATAGAACTTTGAGCATTTACTTTTTGACCTATTCTTTTTTGCCAATTGTTATCCAAATTATTTTTCTCAAATTAAATTGCTTTAACTCAATAATTTAAACCAAACCTGGTTCAATGAGGAAGTTCTTTGGTTATTCATTCTGTAACAAGGCTTTTTATTTTTAAATCAAAGTTAAAATTAGTACTGAGAAATGTGCCTCTGTTGAGAAGGGGGGAAAAAATCTAACTCAAGACAGAAATTGAAAGAGCTGAGTGTGATGGCATTGGGACGCAGTAAAGAGAATACAAGTGATTAGTTAACTGGGAGAATTAAATATCATTATTTCTCTGAAACTGCCAAGATCATATTAATCTGAAATATGGAAACAGTGCTGGCAGTCACACCTTGGGTTTACATCACATCTTCAAGTGAGACATTTCCATCCAAAGGTATCCACCTCGGCTGCAAGTGCTGGCAGAGATAATATTGCTCTAATCCAAGTTATGAATTGATCTCCATGAGTCATTTGTCCTGAAATTTTAAGCAGACACAGTACCTTCCCTGTTAAAAGACTCTGTGCTGTGGAGTTACAGAATCAATGCAGCAAGCATTAAATGTTACTGTGGATAGCAATGATTTCTAAATTGTTAACTAGCTGCCTTTCTTGTTGTGACACTAGTTAGTTAAAATGTGTCCAACAAGCTAATACCCCCTTTAAGCCTTATTAGAAACATCAATACTTTACCAAGATGTGACATTACATCTTCAAAAACTTTTTGAAAAGTAAATCATTTTTTCTAAATATAAAATTATTTCAAAATGACAGTTTCTCTCTGTATTATTCTAAATAGCAATGTAATTTAATTCAATTTTTTTGTCTAGTAGAATTTAACTTGACCTGGCCAACATTTCATTGGTTAATTCAAAAGAATAACTGACTTTTTCATTCTTGTGTATAAGCCATATTATTTTATTCAACATTTATGGGAAGTTATCACATGCTAAGTACTAGGGATGTGAAGATCAGGAGGAGAAGGGGAACTCTGCATCAAACACAGGGCCTATAGGTCTCAGAACAGTGCCTGGCACATAGTAGGTTCTTAATAAATACTGAATAAATAGAAGATAAGGAGAAAAGAGAAAAAAGGCGGGGGCAGGGGAAGAGAAGGAAGGAAAGACAAGGTTCCTTCCCTTAGTAGCTTACACTTTTTGGGGTGGAGTTATAGAAAAGTCCTAGGCTGGGAGGCAGGGCACCTTGTTCCCATCATCTGCTACCAACCACCCAGAATCTGGGAAAGTTATTTCTCTTCCCTGGGACTTAATTTTCTGAACTGCAGGATTTGTGCTCCATTTCAAAGTTCTAGAATGCTGTAATAACACTTTTTCCACAAAAGTGGTCATTTATTCTTCCTGCTTGCCTTCTGTGCATACACAGTCGCCCTGTGTGAGGCGCAGCTCACCTTTCTCTTTTATGCTCTTCACTAAACGGCAACAGACCTAAGGATAAGCGGCTCCTTACAGCCTAACCTTGTATCCTAAGAAAATGTATTGCTTTCTCCTTTCAGTCAATTCTGGCCTTTGTTTTTTTCTCTTTAATGACATGAAAAGTAGCCAGTTTGACTTCCCCCCGATAAATAGCACAGTGCGTGCAGCTTTATGTCAAAGAGACTGACCAGGAACTCTGGCTTTTCTTATAAAGATGAGTGAGTATTCTAAGCAGCTCAGCTGGGTTGGACCTGCAGTCACTTCTTAGAGGGGCCAACCCCCAAATCTGAAGTGAGTTTAGGGAAATGAACTTGGATCTTAGGACACAGGAGAAGAAAATAAACAGCATTGAGGTTGCTCATGCTGTCTTCTTCTGTTGGCCTGACTGCTGCCTTCTGGGCTCCCATGAAAAACCTATTGTATGACAATTACTACTTTTTTATTTTTCAAAATGTCATGGAGCCTATTTAGCCAATAGATCACATTGTGCAAGGCTCCAACTTCTCTTTTTAATATTGCATTCATCTTCTAAAGGTCGAACCATGTGAGTTATTGGCTTGGCAACAAAATAGTTTTTCCTCTTGGCTCTTTTCATCCTTCCCCTATTATTACAGAAGAGCCAACCAATACTTCACAATGGACACTTACGCAGATCCTCAGGGTCTAACCCAGGGGTGGACAAACTTTTTGACTCAAGGGCCACAATGGGTTCTTAAACTGGACCGGAGGGCCGGAACAAAAGCATGGATGGAGTGTTTGTGTGAACTAATATAAATTCAAAGTAAAGGAGCGGAGGGGAGAGCAAGAGAACCCTCTGTTCTTTCGGCTCCGCGGGCCGGATAGAACAGCCGAACGGGCCGGATCCGGCCCACGGGCCGTAGTTTGCCCACGGCTGGTCTAACCGGTACTCCTTGGTTTTCACCTGTCATGCGATGTATATCCTATGCTGCAGAGGCACTGTAGAGGCATGCCTCCTGTCATGCCCATCTAGGACATGGCTCACCTCACTGTGCTCATCAGCTGAGATTCCAAGGGTACTTCACCACCGAGGGAGGGGCTAAAGGGAGCCCAGGATGATGTTTCCAAGACCTAGATCTGGTCTAGCTCTGTCACAGGCCAGCTGTGCAACCTGGGAACAGTCAATTAACTTCTCTGAATTCTTCTCTAATATGAGGGAGTTTTAAAGATTGTCTCTAAGCTCTGAAATTCTTAGATCATCAAACTCTTTACTGTCTAAAGTAATTTAGAGTGAGAGTAGAGTGGCTATAGCAAGAACCTTATGTTGGTTCTGAAAGTAGGCTGGTGATGCAATAAATGCCCAATGCTTTTGAGCAGAAGGCCTTTTTTCATATCCTGGATTATGAAGTCCTTAGGTGAAGTCCTTAGGTGTACGTATATGTGTCCTGTCTGTGATGTTGTGAATGGGGTGCTGTGCTAATTTTGAGAAACATGTGCCATGTCATTGTGTCTGACTGGCCGCGTCATGGTCCTGTGATTATATGAGACTGAGTCTGCATTAGGATGACTGAGAGTTTTTGTATCACGGGGATGTCTGTGGCACCCTTCGTTTCCTTATTTCCTTCGGCATGTGACTGGTTTTATCACAGCTGTATGGCTGAGGGCCGCTAGGCTTGTATGTGATTTTCACCCAAACTGCCTTACAAAGAGGCTGTAAGGATAAAACAAAATGATGAGCATGAGCAATTTGCCCCACTTATATCACTTTTAAAGGGCTTGCTCACATGACATCTGTTTTGGACATCCTAATAGCTGAATGGAATATTTTATTACTTTATATTATTACTAATAGCACTGCGCATGAATCTGTGTGCCAGTAGCTCGCCAGTAGCTCCCTGATGCCTTCCAGCTCTCTTGCCCGCTGCCCCGCCCACCTGTAGCTCCCTCCACCTCCCCGCCCCCCACCCCCACCCCATAGCTTGCTGCCCTGCCCCCTCCTGTAGCTCTCTGCAGCGCCCGACTTCTTGTAGCTCGCTGCCTCACCCTCCTGCTGATCCATGATCTGGTCATTACATGGTAGGCCGTTACACTTCACGGCGTAACGACCATTTGCATATTACATCTTTATTATATAGGATTGTATAGACCAGAATATTTAGAACTTAACTAATAAATTTGAAGTAACTCAGCTAATCAAGAGGAGAGCTATATTAAGCCTAGTTCTTTATCATTCCCAATACTTAATTTATTCCTTTTCCCCATGATACCCACCTCCTTGTGATAAATTACAAGGTCTACTGTGAAGCAAATTGGTACAAATGTAAACTTTGTTGTTGGTATTAATGAAAACTCTGGAAGGAAGGCTACGCAGTTATAACTTCCTAAGCTATTTATTGGTTAGGTTTTCCTGAGGAAGTGCATTATTTCCACTTCACTGCTGAGGATATACTAGTAGCCAAAGTTGATATCAAAGTTAGGAAAGGATCACAGTTTTGAATGTCAACTGTTAAAAACCTTGTCTGAAAGGCCTGCACTGCAAGTTCTGGGGTTGAAATTGTTGTGATGCCTGCTTAATGCTTTTAGTGTGTGGACAAGAGTCTGCACCTGATCTACTCTATGATCAATACTTTCTCCAAAAGATAATGCAAAAGCCTCATTTTTTCTATACTAAGATACCAAAACTGAGTCATCAACAGAATGGGGCAAGAGTCATGAACTACTTCTATAGGGTCAAGGGTAAAGTGTCACTGAGCCAATTTCCTCTTTCTTATCACTCTGGTGGTCACTTGCTCAGGGTAGGAACTGTTCCTGTAGCCCGTGCACTCAGAGTTTAACAACAGCAGCCTTGTGGAATTAGTATGCATATTTATAAAATAACACAATAAATAGTAGTTAGTGAGTATAGACATTATTACAAGGAAATTATATCCAACATCTTTGCCTTTTAGCACAGAGCTAGGTAGCCAGCCATCAACTGAGCTAGGTAGCTAGCCATAGTCATTACCATTTTATATTCTGATAATCATTTCTTAAACAGTTATCCTGGGTGGGGTGGGGGGGTTAATTAAGTAAACATTTTTCATTAATAACTATCCTTAAATCAAATCTTTGAAATTTTTATCTAAGTTTTATGCATTTGTTTACTGCTCTTTTTAGAATAATGAATAAATTAATTTCTGTTCTTACTTGGCCAAGGATGCCCTTGTAGGTACCATTTATGCACGAGAGGCTAGGTTTTAGGTCTGTGCTAAAGACAATTAAATTCACAGGGTTCTATACATCCTGAGGCAAGAAGCTAATGTGTTGTTTTTAATGTTGAAAGTAAATTCCATTTATTTAACACGTAGCATATGCCAGGTTCTGAACTAAATGTTTTATATATACCATTAATTAATTTATTTATTGAGCACCTACCATGTGCCAGGGGCTGTAGTCAAATAAATCATTGAGAAGCCAGGCTCTGATCTCTGCATAATAACCAACCACTTTTTTTGTGGTTGTTTTAAAAACAAAACAAAACAAAACAAAAACATGATTTTCTGGCCCTTACACTCCTCATCTGTCTACTGGGGATAATAAAAACCATTTTTTCTTCTTCTCACAACTGTTATAAAGATCTAAATAGATAATAGACATTAAACCTTGTGAATAATTAAAAGGGTTTCAAAAATATAAATGTTAAGAAACCCACAGAAATGTTTGGTTTAGATTTTATTTTGTTTATTTGTTTTCCTAGATTCTGACCCTTTTATATCATTGAGATTTTATTAGAATGCCTTCCAGAGAAAAGGCTAACTAAAATAGTCTAACCAAAAACACTTATTTTTTCCAAATAACTAAAAACCTGGGGGTAGGCAGTTCAAGGCTCAATAATACTGTTAAAGACCCAGGTTAATTCTATCTTCCTGCCACTTCAAACTTAGAGTTTGATTTTCTTCTTCATAATCATATAATCACTGCTTCACCTCCAGAATTGCATCCACATTCCAGGAAGATCTCCTATACACTTTTGTCATATAATTCAGGGAAAGAAGCTCTTTCCAGCTGAATTTAGAATTGAATATATAAACTATAGTTTCCTGCAGATAAAAATTATCAGTTTATTAATAAATAGACAAAAAGGAATGATATTCCTTATTATAAAAAGAATAGAACATTTTGGGGGATTGCTATAAAGAAAAAAACAACTCCATATAATTATTGCAGACCCAAAGGTTAAAAAGGAAATTAAATGGGCCCGTGCCTGGAAACTGTCTCTCAGAATCAAATTTGCAAAGAGAAATAAGGAGAACTGGAGCAGTTGGGAAAATATGCATCATTCAAACTATCAGAACAGGAGCAGAGAAAGAATGAAAACAAAATACATAAAGACAAGTATATTAAACTGGAACGAGAACGTCATTTCTCTAAGGAGCATATATTAGTTCTCCAGAGAAACTGGACCAATAGGAAGCCAGGGAAGAGCTGCAGCTCCAGACCAAAGGCTCTCAGTTGGCAGAATTCCCTCTTCTTCCAGGAAGTTCAGGCTTTTTCTTAAGTCTTTTAACTGATTGGATAAGACCCACTCACATAATGGAGGATAATCTTCTCAAAAGTCTGCTGATTCAATGCTCATTTCATCAAAAAACCACCTCCACATCAACATCTAGATATGTTTGATCAAATACTCGGGTAGCATAGACTAGCCAAGTTAACACTTTAGACTAACTATCACAGGGACTATTGAGATCTTAGAAAATAAGCTAAGCACATATGAAGTACAGACTATAGTGATTTTTACAGTGGATCTAGGAAATTATTGGAAAACACCATTCCAAAACTCAGAGATTCCATATTAAAAATAAACAATCCCTTGCAATTTGGGTTAGCTGTACTTAATAATTACAGAAACTTTGGACAGAGTTGTAAGGGTATGATCAAAGAAATACTCAAAGATTATTGTAGTACGTAGTTAAAGTAATGGCCTCAGATCAATCATGCCTCCTTTTGTTCATCCCCACTTGCCATGTCACTCTGTTACATCTCTCATCCAGAGATTGAGCCCATTTCCTCACCCCTTAAATGTGGGGTTGTCCAGTGACTCTTTGACCAGAATGTGATAGAACTGATGTGAAACTTTCATGACTTGCATCTCCTTCTTTGACCCTCTTAACACTACCAAAACCACTATTCTGTGAAGAAATCCAGGCACATGGGAGGAGCGGTCCAGCTGTCTCAACTATGGCAGTTGAGTCCAGTCCAACACATGACCTGCCAGCTAGGTGTAGCCTCACAAGAAAGCTCAGACAAAATTAGCAGATGAACAGTCAGCCAAACCAAAGATTTATTTTAAAATGGATAATTTTGGCTTTAAGCCATTAAGTTTTGAGGTAGTATGGTGTACAACTATTAAAAAAAATAGATCATAGTCATTCATGTGAGGTGATATCTCATTGTGGTTTTAATTTGCATTTTTCAAATGCTTAGTGACATTGAGCATCTTTTCATGTCTATTGGTCATCTGTATGTCCTCTTTGGATGAGTGTGAATTAGGTTCTTTGCCAATTACTTGGATTGTTTGTTGTTGTTTTTGGGTGTTATGTTTTATAAGTTCTTTATAAATTTGGGATATTAACTCCTTATCAGATGTATCACTGGTGAATATGATCTCATATTCAGTGAGTTGTCTTTTCATTTTGTTGATGGTTTCGTCTGCTGTACAAAAACTTTTTAGTTTGATTTATTCAGTAAATCAACAAACAAGTGTTGTCAAGGATGTGGAGAAAAGGGAATCCTTGTGCATTTTTGGTGGGAATGCAGATTGGTGCAGTCACTGTGGAAAGCAGTATGATGTTACCTGAAAATTTTAAAAATGGAACTGCTTTATGACCCAGCAGTTCAATTTCTGGGAATATATCCAAAGAAACCCAAAACGTAAATCAGATAGAATATATACACCCCTATGTTCGTTGCAGCATTATTTAAAATAGCCTACATTTGGAAGCAACCCAAGTGCCCATCAGCAGATGAGAGGATAAAACAGCTGTGGTACATTTACACAATGGAATACTCTGCGGCTGAAAAAAATGAAGGAACTCTTACCATTTGCAACAGCATGGATGGACCTGGATAGTATTATGCTAAGTGAAATAAGCCAGAAAGAGAAAGATATATGATTTCACTTATATGTGGAATCTAATGAACAAAAAAACCTTACAAACAAAATAGAAACGGACTCATAAATACAGAGAACAGACTGACAGCTCTCAGAGGGGAGGAGGATTAAGGTGCTGGGTGGAAAAGGATAAGGAATTAAGCAAAGGAAAAAACCTCATAGACACAGACGGTAGTATTATAGTAATTTCCAGAGGGAAAGGGGGAGGCAGGTAGAAGAGCGTAAAAGGGGAATAAATGGTGATGGAAAGAGCCTTGACTTGGGGTGGTGAACACAAAATACAATATAGAGATGATATATCATAGAATTGTACATCTGAAACGTATATAACTTTATTAACCAATGTCATCCCAATAAATTCAATAAAAATTTTAAAGAAAAAGAAACTAAAACACAATTGCAATTTATTTGTTGTCATGGCTGCCTAGTCCTCCATTGGAAAACTCACAATTTTCAACAATCCATTCATTTCTTCTTAAATATTTAAATTGTTCCCAGTTTATTGATTTCAAAATGTCATTTATGAACATTTGTTTATATACATTTATGTGAACAGTTATACAAATCCAAAAATTTATCTGAAGTCTACACCTAGGAGTAGAGTTACTGTGTAGAGATGAGCATTTTAAACATAACTGTCAAAGTAATTATCAAGCTATAATCCAAGCGATAAACCATGCAGAGATTAAATAGATAAGCCATAAAATAAAAGGTTAGTAAATATAGTAATTAAAATCAAGAACTTTTTCATCAAAGATAACATAAAGAAAGGAAAATACAAGCAACAAATTGGGGCAAGTATCTGCCTACAACTAACTAAGAATTAGATTACTTAACACATAAAAAATTATAAATCAATGAGAAAAATACAAACAACTTACTAGGAAAAAATATGAGCAAAGGTATCACAGAAAAAATATGATGGTCCATAAATACTACTAAATAGGGAAATGAATTTCTTAGTGAGTTCAAGATGTTTCTTTGCCATTTTTAAGGGGTAGGTGATATCGGTAAAACAAAATTTAGATTATGGTTCATAGCTATCTACCTAACAAATTTATCTCTTAAATATTCAAAAATAACAAATCTGCATTTAAAATTGTGGCAGTAAAATATACAATGTGGATGAAGGTGCAGGAAAGAGTATCACTAATTCTGCTGGTAAGAATGTAAATTAATACCACATTTCTAGGGATTGATTGGCAATATACCTCAAAAGCTTTTAAAATGTGTACACTTTTTTGGTCAGGAAATTTACTTCTGAGGATTATCAGACAACTGCCAGGATATTTGCACTAGAAATGCTGATTATTGCATGCCTTGACCAAATGCCCTTCTGTAGTCCTTCTGGAAAAGCAGCACCAACTTTTTATACCAGATAAACCTGGCCTCATCATGCCAGAGTTGAATGGACCAAGAACTGAGCCATTCCAAGAGTGAGTAATCAATAGACTCTGGACAGAGGTTTGATTTGTCAGGCATCAAATGATGAGAGGAGACAACAGAAAACTAAGAACCTAGAGCCAAAGAGATTAAGGGCTGCTATGAAGTACTAATAAAGATGGGGAGAGATATGGCATAACAGAAGCAAGAATTATGAGGAAATAGAGGAAGATTGTTCATAAAAAGAAGAGAATGAAATAGGTGCACAGAGAGAAGCAGCTATCCCAGGGCTGTTTGAGACCGCAATGGTTTTCTACGTCCAGTCCCAGACCACATATAATACTACAATAAAATATTTTTTTATTGAGGATCCTCAAGCAAAATTCTGTTTTTTGAAACCAAAATGGTTCTCACTAAAATAACAGAATAAAATAAAGTGTAAGGATATAAAATTGTGATGCTGAAGCATATTAATTAAACTACAGGTTATGATGATAAGTTTTTTGTCTCCTCTATGTGATATGTGGTCTGACCCCTGAGGGCAATTTAATTCTAGGGAAGAAAAATATGAGGAAGGCTTTTGACTATTAGATCAAGCAATGTTTCCTGATTTAATCTCACCAGCAGTATACAGCATTTTGAAGCCGCAAAATGGCTTAATAACTTATTAAAATTAAAAGAAAAGGAAGCAAGAACATTATAGAACAGTATACCTAAATATTTGCATTCCATCCTTGATATTTGTATATACAATATGTGATAGACAGATGGATCAGAAAAGATGTATAATAAATATTGACGGTGGCCATCTTGAATGGTAATATTATTTATATATTTGTTTTTGCCTTACTGCATTCTTAATCTTTCTACAGTAAAATGGATCACTTTAGAAGTTATTATTTTAATATTTTAATGTGAGACAGTGATTATTGGTGCCATTGGACATCACCCCCATGTATTTCTTCCATGGGAAGGGCCAATTCCATGGGAATAGTTTGAAGATGCTGATTATGGTCAAACGGTTTACACTTACTCTCATAAATGAGTGCTACAGAATGAAACACTAGGTAAGAGTCAGCCCTGGAGCTGGACATTGGGAAGATGTTGATAGTTGTACTGAACTATCAGAACCACCATGATTAGATCTCTTGATTATTCTGGTCACAAGTACACTGTTTTGCTCATGTGATTTAGAAGGAAATGCCATAGGATGTTACTAGTAAATTGAGTTATTTGATGTATAATTCAACATTGAAACGTGTTTTTTTTTAATTTAATAAATCTTTATTGTTCAGATTATTACAATTGTTCCTCTTTCCACCCCCAACATAGCTCCCCTCCACCCAGTTCCCACCCCACCCTCTGCCCTTACCTCCCCCCCACTGTCCTCATCCATAGTTGTACAACCTTTGTCCAGTCTCTTCCCACAACCCCCACACCCCTTTCCCCCTGAGAATTGTCAGTCCACTCCTTTTCTATGCCCCGATTCTATTATATTCACCAGTTTATTCTGTTCATCAGATTTTTAATTCACTTGATTTTTAGATTCACTTGTTGATAGATATGTATTTGTTGTTCATAATTTTTATCTTTACCTTTTTCTTCTTCTTCCTCTTCTTAAAGAGTACCCTTCAGCCTTTCATATAATACTTGTTTGGTGTTGATGAACTCCTTTAGCTTTTTCTTATCTGTGAAGCTCTTTATCTGACCTTCAATTCTGAATGATAACTTTGCTGGGTAGAGTAATCTTAGTTGTAGGTTCTTGCTATTCATCACTTTGAATATTTCTTGCCACTCCCTTCTGGCCTGCATAGTTTCTGTTGAGAAATCAGCTGACAATCATATGGGTACTCCCTTGTAGGTAATTAACTGTTTTTCTCTTGCTGCTTTTAATATTCTCTGTTTGTCTTTTGCTCTTGGCATTTTAATTATGATGTGTCTTGGTGTGGTCCTCTTTGGATTCCTTTTGTTTGGGGTTCTCTGCGCTTCCTGGACTTGTAAGTCTATTTCTTTCACCAGGTGGGGGAAGTTTTCAGTCATTATTTCTTCAAATAGGTTTTCAGTATCTTGCTCTCTCTCTTCTTCTGGCACCCCCATAATCCGGATGTTGGTATGCTTGAAGTTGTCCCAGAGGCTCCTTACACTATCTTCAAATTTTTGGATTCTTTTTTCTTTTTGTTTTTCCAGTTGAGTGTTTTTGCTTCTTTGTATTTCAAATTTTTGACTTGATTCTTGCATTCCTCTAGTCTGCTGTTGGGTTTCTGTATAATATTTTTTATTTCAGTCAGTGTATGTTTAATTTCCAGTTGGTCCTTTTTCATATCCTCGAGGGTCTCGCTAAATTTATCAGCCTTTTCTAGAAAATTCTTGAAAAACCTTATAACCATGGTTTTGAACTCTATATCCAGTCATTTGTTTTCCTCCATTTCTTTCGTTTGTGATCTGTTTCTTTGTGTCCACATTTTTGCTGCTTCCCTTAGTTGGTAGAGTAGCTTTGTGTGCTAGGTGTCCTATAGGGCCCAGTGGCTCAGCCTCCCCAGTTACCTGAGGTGGACAGTCTTGGTGCACCCCTTTGTGGACTGTGTGCACAGCCTTGTTGTAGTTAAGTCTTGATTGTTGTTGGTATCACTGGAAGGAATTGACCTCCAGGCCAACTGGCTGTGAGGATCAGTTGTGTCTACGCTGGGAGAACTTCTGTGCTGGAGACAGCCTTATGAGACAAGACTTGCAAAATTCCAAAAGCCTCTGTGCTCAGCTTGGATGGGGTGGAGTCTCAGGGCTGAGCAGACAGCCTTGGCTTCCCATAAGCCCTGCCCTATAAGGCCCCTGGGTCTCAGTGTCCCTCGGTTATCGCTGCAAGCACCTCTGAGAGAAAGCCACCCTCGAGTTTCGCCCACTGCCAGACCTGTCCAGTTTCTCCCCCAGTGAATCTGGATTCCCAGATTCTTGGCTGGAACTGGAGTTCAGTGCAGTCGGGGGCTTCCATCTTCCTTCTGCTTGAGAAAGCCAGAGGCACACTCAGCAGTCAGTCCTCTCTGCACACACTTGCACGCATGCCTCCAGACCTCTGCCTTTCACAGCTCCTCTGAGTTTCTGTGCACTCCTCTCTTTTCCCGACAGTCCAGACTCCCCCCGTATGAGTCTGGAACCCCAGGGTCTCGCCCAGAACTGGGGTTCAGTGCAGTCAGGAGCTTCCATCTCTCTCCTGCTACAGAAAGCTAGCCAGGCACTCAGCCGCCCATCCTCTCTGCGTGCATCTCCGTACCTCAGCCTTTTGCAGGTCCTCTGAGTCTCCGTATGCCCCTCTCTTTCCTTCTAGTTGTAAATTTCCACTCAGCCAGCTTTCCTGTGGTTCTGGATGATGTCCGTTCTCCCTTTTAGCTGTAGTTTTGAAATTGTTGTGCGAGGCAGCAGTTTAAGTGTTCACCTATGCCACCATCTTGGTTTCTCTTGAAACGTTTTTTAATGAGAAAAAAAATTAGTAGCTGAGTTTACTTCTGTGATAATGTTTTTAATTAAAATTCCCTAATAAACTTATCTTTAGGGTTTTATAAGTTGGTTGTTCAATGTTAGTTTATTAATACAAACTATTTATTTAGTAATGACTTTAAAATAGATTTCATCTGTAATCTGTGGCAAATAGGACTTTAATAAACAAGAAATGGTTACTCTTATGTCATGTTAATCATTAAATTGAGCCAGGAAATAACAGAGTTGAATTAGATGAAAATATTAAATCTTTAGTAGGAGGCTAGATAAAACCATCTGATTATTTCAGATTTACCTATGAATTAACTCATTGTGAAAAGATAATAAATAATTCAATTATTCCCCATCTTAACACCAGTTAAATGCCACTTAGTTTCTATAACCACAAACCTCCTGTCATCATTCCATTCTTAACGTAGTATTATCTTTACTGCATATTGATGCTACTGAAGAGTGAACTACAACTATCTAAAGACAGTGAAAAGCATGAATTCCATTTTACATCTATGATATATCTGCCCTCTGAATTTCATTCACTGTTTCATTCATTCAACATTCATTCAGTGATATGCGGCAGTGGGTCTCCTCAATTCCCAGGCACACATCGTCCTCGGCCCTCAGCTTTCCTCTGACACTCGGGAGCTCTCTCTGCGCTTATTTTGCAGTGTTGCCATGATATGGTTGTGTGACTACCTCTTCACAAAATGATGAGTTCTTTAAGGCCAGGGACAATATAGAATCCATTATAAAGTAATGAGACAAAAAAATACTATTTAAAGACCACATTGACTGTACCAACTTCTACCGATTGTGAAAACCATTATAGTTCTATGAGATGAAAAAGACTTTTTATGTGTTTTCTTTACTTCACAGACACTTTTGAAGAAGTGAGAAATGACTGAAATTGCAAAACCTCTTTCAATTGTTTTGTGCTGTTACACAGTGGGAACTAGAGTACACATCCCACTGTTTAGCAGAATGCCTTTAGTGTATCTCCCACATTTTCAAAGGTATACCCAGAGCAGAGGAATGGAAAATAAGTTGACCTACATAAGGTAGTGGGGAAAATTTAGTTTCCTTGAGGCTGTATTGTCTGCTTTTAATCTTCATAGCAGCTGAAGATTAAAACTGAAAACCTGAGGTTCTAGGGAATGGCTCTCAGGCTATCTGCAGTGAATGACAAATTCTTTAGTTTTATGATGTTTGGGGATAAATTTTCAATCATCACAGATCAATGTTTATAAACGCCTACTCTCCATTTCAGCTTTTATCTCATGGTAGACTGATAACAGACCACACTTTGAGTAACATTGGTCTAGAATGTAGGGTAATTGAAGGACTCTCAAGAATGCTTCTTATTCAATTCTAAGTTGTTATTGCTAATCTATAAGCACCCATCATGTCACCAAATTTTTTAATTGTGGTCAAAACACAAAAATGTTTTATAAAAATGGAGGGTTTTGAGGTTGTAATTGGTGATGGGGATGGTTGGTAAACAAGGAAGAGAGACAATTCTATGTCTTGGTCAGCACAGATACAAGAGAATGGAATAGATGGCTATACATAAATGTTCAATGAAATAAAAAAACTGAAGCCAAAATAATTTTGAGGATGTAATCTCTGTAGACTGCCAACAAAACCACCGAATGACTTACAGATTAAGCAAAGCCAAGTTTATTGCCCAGTGGAATAAAGGAGATTGCCACCTTGACAGAGTCTTAGTCCCATCTTAAAAAAGAGAGAACAAAGGAAAGATATTTATAAGGTTCTGGTTTAAGATGGGTCCTTCAATGTGGGAGAAAAGTTTGTGATATACTACTTTGGAATTGGCAGACAGAGTGAGAACAAGTGTTGAGAAATAAACAGTCCTTTGATAAACCCAGTTGAATAGTTTATTATTCTCAGAAAACATTTATTTACTTTAATAAAGGCTACTTGGATAGTCTACTATTGAAATAAGTGGATTTCAGAAAGTTCATGAGACATACTCCTTCTCAGTAAGAGTTTCCTGGAAAAATAAAGTCAGGTTAATGCAGATTGAATAGTAATGTCCTAGTAATGGAGAGAGGAAGTTATAGGTTTCAGTTCTTAGTCACCAGCAAATGCAAACC
Organism: Plecotus auritus; assembly: GCF_963455305.1. Taxonomy (NCBI): domain Eukaryota; kingdom Metazoa; phylum Chordata; class Mammalia; order Chiroptera; family Vespertilionidae; genus Plecotus; species Plecotus auritus. The sequence continues at coordinate 168,092,531 of NC_137772.1, forward strand.
CTATAGAAAACATTAGAATAGAAAATTTGGTCTCATGTGACATCTACGTTATATTTGTAATCCATAGCAGCCAGAAATGGCAAACACATAGTAAGGACTCGACAAATACTTCTGAAAAAAAGAATAAATAAGTAAATAAATTAGTCAGTAAATGAGCACACCACCCTAATACTGCTTCAGTCAAAGCCGGAGATCTACATTTTCTAATGTTCACTATCATAATGACTTTTTATTTTAGCATAATCTTTTTTGTTCTAACATAATCTTTTTTATTAAGAGGAAAAAGCAACCATGCTAAGCTTCAAACATGAGCATGCAAGCATGTCTGATGAATGACCCTAACCACTGGAATTTTACACAGCTTATCTTGAACTGGTTAGAAATCTGGTCTCCCAGAATCAGCCATGTGAAACCTGAAAGTGACCTTCATAAAGAAGTGGTGTTTCTGCCATGGGAGGCAATCAGAGCCCTGAACTCAGAATTCTGCCTGATATATCTGATGTAATTCCTACTTTGTACTTTGCTCTCTAATACTATTTGAATTCCATTAGACATGTGTTTGAAACCAACAACATTTCTTTTGTTATAAACTTCTCTAGGAGGTACAGAGCATTATTCATTTATACATACTCATTTATGTATTATGAATTTGGTCAAATAAGGGCATATAACCTTGTCACTTACTAGATACCAGGAGAAGGGATGAGTCTGAGTCAGCTACCTTAAAGGGCTGCTTATAACAACATAGAAAAAAAAAAGTGCTGTAAGCCAATGAGCCCAGGGAGAGTAAGGACCAAAGAGAGATGGGAATATCCTAGTCTGTACATTCAAGGAACATTCCCAACACCAAATTATAAAGGGAGGTCTGGATCTCACTTAGTTTGTGGGCTGAGACCTACCTGTAGTATTTTTAAGATATCTAGTCACTGAAATGCTATGTTCTCTGAGAAGAAAGGGAGAGATATCATCTCAGCTATATATATTTTTGGAATATTTTAGTTTTGTTTGTCTCTCCAGCTGAGCATGGGCTTCCAGCCCCATGGTCTGCATTTAGAATGTTCTGTTGGAGTATGCAGTTCATTTATTTTTAATTAAAGTGTTATTAAAATTATAAAGCTGCTATGAAGATTAAAAGCAGACAATACACATTCCATAGATAATGTGGTGACATTAAATATTCACCCACCCAGCTAATTTGGGTAACTTCAGAGTGAAAAGCAAAAAAGAGCTATAGCTTCTAGCTTTGTTCTTTTTGGTTTCCCACCAGTTATCCCTGGGAACTCCTGTCATTCTGATGTGATTCAAGAGTAAGTGCTTCTGCCCTGGCCAGATAGCTCAGTTGGTTAAAGCATTGTCCCCACACACCAAGATTGTGGGTTCGATCCCTGATCAGGGCATATACAAGAATCAACCAATGAATGCATAAATAAATGGAACAACAAATTGATGGAATCAATACTTCTCTCTCTCTCTTTCTCTCTCTAAAAATCCATAATAAAAATAGAGTAAATGTTTCTTTGTGGCCTGACAGACTGCTTCTAATTGAGCCTCTAAAATAAGTAATATCTCACCAGCCCATCAGTGTGAAAAAATGGGGGGAAAGGGAGTGTAGCGTCATAACCTGTTATCATCCCAGACAAGAAAAACCAGTTTCATGATCAATAGAGGCTATGGAACAAATATAGCGTGGGCACCTTGAAGCGATGAAAGAAGTCAGTGCACATTAAAATGTCCCTAATACTTAGTTCTAGGACCTGCGAGAAAGGTGGTTCTATACAGAAGTTATCTGGCTCTGGCATGACTTTTACCTTTATGGATAGACAGTAGAAATGTTAAGGAGAGTAGGCCTACCAAAAAGTATAGTTGAACAGGAAAATACATTATATCTACAAAGCACTTTTAAATTCAAGATCTATCATACCTTTCAACAATCTATTGAGATTGAAAGCAATGGTTAAAGGAGCAGAGGTGTAGGAAGGTAAAAATACCTACTCAAAACCATTCTGGAAGTATAGGTATGTAGGTAATAGAGTGAGCATTAAAACCAGCCTCTAAGTCCTACGGTCTTTCTACTACACTACCAGTAAGCAGGAAATTCTAGGTGGTGTGTGTGTGTGTGTGTGTGTGTGTGTGTGTGTGTGTGTGTGTGTGACAGAGAGGGAGGGAGGGAGGGAGGGAGGGAGGGAGGGAGGGAGGGAGAGAGAGAGAGAGAGAGAGAAACTAGTCAGTACAGTATACTTTTGTATAGGATGTACAAACCCAATACCTTATTACCATTGTTTCTACAATGCACAGTTGTATTAGTTGATAGCTATGCATTTTTAGAAATATAGCCACTTACCAACCTTGAAATGCTGGTTAGCTAATCTAACCATCAATAGGTTATGTCAGATTATTTTTAGAGGCTTCTTAAAATCAAACATTAATGTTTTGTATAAATATTTCCATTAAAGAGAATAAATCCAGAAGAAAAAAGATATACTTCCTCCTCCCTTAAATGTCACTCAGGTAAAAAGCAGGCAATCTGAAAAATGGCAAATATTTCAAAAATAACATTGATTATAAATGTAAGACTCTACAATAGTTTTGGAAAAGAATGAAAGCAATTGGAAAGAACTCATTAAAGCAATCTTTTTCAAGGAAGAAAAAAAATGTTACTCCTGGGTTTCTTAGTCAGCAGAAGAAATTCCAAACTATATCAATGGTTTGCCTCAGATCAGAATCTGCATTTTTTATTATTTTTAAAGCACAGGAGCTAGGTAAATTTTCATGAGTCCTGGGTCTAGCATCAAGTGTAGACTGTGGGACCTGTGTTCACTGAGATCCAGTCAGATTCCAACTGGAGGGTTTAATAATGTCATTGAAGAATGGTCTAGATGTGCAGCCTTCAAAGCTAATTCTTTGGCCCTCTCACAGTTCCTGTGAGCTCTCTAGGATTCTTTAATTCATTCTTTTTCTGTTTAAACTGCCAATACCAACCTTTATTTTTTTATTTTTTTAATATATTTTATTGATTTTTTACAGAGAGGAAGGGAGAGGGATAGAGAGTTAGAAACATCGATGAGAGAGAAACATCGATCAGCTGCCTCCTGCACACCCCCTACTGGGGATGTGCCCGTAACCAAGGTACATGCCCTTGACTGGAATGGAACCTGGGACCCTTCAGTCCACAGACCGACGCTCTATCCACTCAGCCAAACCAGCTAGTGCTCAACCTTTATTTTTTTTTAACATCTTCACACAAAGACACAAACAAAGTGCATTCTTTATGTAATGGCCAGAGTGTGATTTTTATATAAACATCAATACATGACACTCCCTTGATCAAAACCTTACAACAGACTTTCCATTGCCACTACATCACCGCTCAAACTTCTTACCAGGACTATGGGCCCAGATCTTGACCACAGAGAGAGATCTCTGCTACAGTCTGTATTTCCATGTGACCTGTCCTGCCTGTCACATGGAGATACAGTGTATCACCACTCCATGCACAATGATAGGCTACTCTCACTCAGATAAACCAGCTCCTTTCTGTTTTGAGACCTTTGCACTTGCTATTCCTCCTGCTTTAAACAATCTTCCTCCAGAACTTCATATTTCTGTCTCCCTCTCACCTTTGATGTCTCAATAAAATAATCATTGTCTCACTTCCTTGACCATATGAAGCCCTGTCTACTATATTCTCTCATTTTATCTTTTACTTACTTGGTTCTCACATGTAGAGGAAATTACTATATTGATTTATTCCCTTAACTGCAGATTGTCTATTCCCTCATATGTGAATGTGAATTTCAACAACTTGAGGGTAGGAACTCTCTCTTATCTCTACATTTAGAATAGTACCAAGAACATCATAGATATTCAATAAATATTCACTAAATGACACTTTCAAAATATCTTTGAATATTTTATGAAGTTTTAATTTTAAAGCAGAAATTATTTATCTTCTAAAAGAAAGCAATGAATTCTCATTTGAGATAACTTGGAAGATACAAAAGATTACAAAGGAAAAAACAACAATTACCTTTATTTCCACACCCAGGGATATGTACTTTGAATAATTTTATCTATTTTCTTCCTGCATTTTTTCCTTGGAACATAGAGAGATCCATTTTTGCATAATGAGATTATGTAAATTCATGTTATATACTGTATTAGTTTCCTAGAATGGCTTTTACAAATTACCGCAAACTGGGAGGCTTAAAATAATAGGAATAGGCAACTTACAGAATGGGAGAAAATATTTACAAATCATGTATCTGAAAAAGGGTCAATATCCAAAATATATAAGAAATTCCTACAATTCAGGAGCAATAAAACAAAACAAAACCCAAATAACCCAATTAAAAATGAACAAAGTACTTGAATAATTATATCTCCAAAGTAGACATACAAATGACCAATGAAAAATGCCCATCACCATTAATCATCAAGGAAATGCAAATAAAAACCACAATGAGGTCACCTCATGAACCTATCAAAGTGATTATTATAAAAAAGATGGGAGAGAGAGAGAAAAAAATGGTGGCAGAATAAATGGACATGTCCCAAGTCTTTTCCCGGAGCAGATAGAATGAGCAACTAAATCGAATAACATCCACCCTGAATTGGCAGAGTGGACACAGCTGGTGAGACAATTTGCAGCCAGGAAAGGCAGAAGACGCCTGGAGAAAGGTAAAATCAGGGATCTGGGCTAGAGAGAACTGTGAGAACTACGAGCCCACAGGGCCAGAGGAAAACCTCACAGCACCGAGGCCGCGTCCCTTGGGACAGGCACAGCGTCTGACTGTGGACGGAAGTCCGCAGGACTGCTGGTGGCAGGGGATTCTAGATCTGGGCCCATAGCCAAGAGAAACTGAGCACAGAGGGGGGCAGCCTGGATGGCTGCACAGGCCAGGCCGAACTGGAGGGAGAGGGGCTCTCAGTGGCGCAGCTCTCTCCTCCCTTTTTGGTCTTTGCTTTTGTTCGCTGAACCTTTCAAAGTTCATAGAACCTTCACAGGACCTTTCAAATACAGACACTCACCCGTGGCTGAGGTGCAGGTAGAGGTGCAGACTTGTGGAGTCTGGGGAGCATAGGGAGTCCGGGAGAGGTGGCTACAAATCTGGTGCTGAGGCATACATGACGTTCTGGATGTAGACAGCCATTTTCTCCTGAAGAGATAGCCCCTTCCTACAGTCTCCAGGCTACCAATATAACCACACCCAGACTACACCCCGAGTGGTACAAAACATACAAAACAAAACAAAAACAAAAAAACCTGAATAGTCCCTGAGAGCCCACAGGGAATGGCCTAATGTGCAGCCTTCAGTCCCAGCAACAGGAAACTGAGAAGCGGCAGACAGTACAGAAGAGTGGGATCTTAAACCGGCCCTCATTTCTATTTTTATTTTATTTTATTATTTTGTTATCTCTTTTTTTCTTTATTTTCTTTTTTTTCCATTTGTTTCTTTATTTTCTATTTCTTTTCACATTATTTTTTCATCATTCTAATTTTTTTATTTAATCCTACTTTTCTAAATTAACTTTTTTTTTTCTTTCTCTTTTTATCTTATCCACTCATCCTCTTTCTACTTCCTCTATACTGAACTGAGGTCCTCCCCATATTCATCCAATTCCTTAACCTTACTTTCTGTATATAAGATTCTGCCCCCACCCTCTTTACTGGGTATTTGGTGTTTGTATGTTTTGTTTTATCTGTTTGTTCTCTGGTGTTTTCTCCCCATAAATATATATTTTTTTCTTTTTCTTCCTTTTTCTTCTTTTCCTTTTCTCTCATACAATGTTTTCTCTTTTTGAAATCATTTGTGCTCTCTTTTCTCTCCCCTAATTCTCTTTTCTCTAGTGGTCACTTATATTGGGGTTATTGATGTTGTGAGTACATTCGTGTTTTGTTCCATTTATGTTGTATCTTATCAAGGTGAATTTTATTCTGTTTGGCCAATGTGGTAGAAAGCGAGCCACATAACCAGACTCCATCCACAAATGGGTCAGTAACAGTCCAGACCTAACTACAGAGGCAGGAAGAAGGCAGTAGTGAGGGAGAGAGTGTGAGTGAGTGAGGGAGCAAAAGAGGAGTGTGTGGACATGTGGTGTGTGTGTGTGTGTGTGTGTGGGTGACACAGTTAGATCCCGCAGGACCTTCGGGGACAGGTTGACCAGGCCCACCTAACCAGGCAGCCTTTGCTAACATTGGAAACAGTCCCAGAGCAGCCGGTTCTTCTGCAGAGACCATGACTTTTTGAAGGGGAGAGCTGCTGTGATGGGGAGCCCAGCCTCACCTCCACCCAGGGTGCCCTCAGATAACACCTGGAATTCTACAGCCACCCCCAGCAGGGACCTGCTGCCTCAGCTGGGGTTCCATGGTCTCTGAGACTCCAGCCACACCGGGCGCAGGCTCCTGTGAGTTCTGAAGCATGCTCCCCTCTGGCTGGCCAAACACTTTAGCCCAGGGCACTGCGACCACGTAGTAGCCACATGAGCAGCCCACCCCTGTCTGAGGAGCAGTAGCCCACCTCAGTCTGAGGAGCGGCAGCCTCACACAACCTGCCCCCATCCAAGGAGCAGCAGCCCTGGGAGCGGCCTGCCCACGTCTGAGGAGCAGAAGCCCCGCACAGCCCACCTCCGGCCAAGAAGCAGAAGCCACACCAGCAGCCCACCCGCATCCCAGGAGCAGCAGCTGCATGAGCAGCCCGCCCCCATCTGAGTAGCAGCAGCCATGTGAGCAGCCTGCCCCGTCTGAGGATCAGCAGCATCACAAGCAGCCCACCCCTGTGTAAGGAGCAGCAGCCCCGTGAGCAGCCTGCCCCTATCCAAGGAGCATTAGCCATACACAGCCTGCCCCCATCCAAGGAGCAGTAGCCTCGTGAGCAGCCTGCCTTGTCCAAGGAGAAGCAAGTGCCAGCCAGAGGAACCACCACTGCTGCAAGAAGTGCCCACCAGAGGAGCCGCTGCCAACTGAGGAGCAGCCATTGCCACGAATGCCTGAGGAGCAGCCCCTGCACAACTGGACACCTAGATCAAGCAAAAATGGGGAGACAAAGAAACCCCCAAAGGAAAGAAAAGGAGGAATCACCAGAAAAGCAGCTAAGTGAAACAGAGGCATGCAACTGTACAGGGACCCCTGGGAAGGCACATGGGCATTCTTTAATTATTGTCAGCTGAACCCAGTGGCATCGGCAAAGCCACGCCCTGGGAACACGCCTTGCCAAAAGGGCAAGGGTGTTGTCAGCTTGACCTTCATTTCAGCCCATGGTGTGGGGAAGTGGGTTTTGATATCTAAATCCAGCCTAGCACCAGGAATGCTCAGGGCCTACTCAAGAATGCAAATAATCTCCTTTGTCTTGACCTTTTGGTAAAACTTCCTGATATTTGGGGGTATAAAATAAACACACTGCATCGGCTCTGAGTCACTGTCTGTTCGTCAAAAGATGGCAGCGGTCCACCCGGCCCCAGCTTTTCTTTCTATCTCTGTGTTTTGTCTCTTTCTTTTATTTCTCAATCCCCAGCCGCCTCTACTCAGGAATTGGATCCGCTCTCTAGCCACGCTGGACATGGAAAAGAGAGAAAATAGTTACATCTGGGGCCCACATGCTCTGGCTGAGTACAGAGGCAAGAAGCGAGGAGGTTGCTCCAAGAAGTGTGCGCACCACAGAATAAGGTAAGGAGCAGATTGTTGTAAGTTGTATTAGCTGGGTGTAAAACATGGGTAATTCTCAAATGTTTAAAACTATGTTCAAAGCTCAAGGATGCTCTGTTAAGCGTAGTCAGATTCTTGATTTCTTAAGTTTTGTTGATGAAACGTGGGAAAAGGTCAGAAAGCAGTTGCGTGACCTATATACAGCAGAAGGTCCAGAGAAGATTCCTATTCCTACTTTAATTTGTGATGGCCTTGATCCAGCACAGGAGAGTTCAAGAATGTCTAAGCAGGATGTGGCCACAGCCTTACAGCCTACAGTGGAGGGGTGTGACTTTCTAAGAATACCAACTCCCTCCTCTGCGCCTCCTCCACCTCCACGTGTCACTCCTGCGACCACAGTCAAAAGCCTACGTGATAAAGATTTATCTCGTAATTATGAGCATGAGCTAGAGTTTGAAGCAGAGCGGGACAAGCATCACTGTGAGTGGGATAAGAAAGGTTTTGCTCACAGCTGTCCAGCCTTTATGGCTGGATGCAGGTGCTTGGCCGAAAGTGACTTCATATTTCATTTTGTTGGAGGCTCAAACTACTTGTATTTGGCTGAACCAAGTAGAAAGGATTAAAGGAATTTCTCATCAACTTCCAATGATTCTTTATCTTAAAAAATCCTTTTTTTTCCTTAAAAAAAATAAAAAATAAAAGCAGTAGATGCCAGACCATCACTGAATTTTTCCCCAAAGCAAGAAGGAGGTGGGGGAAGGGAGACACATGGCAATCCAATATGGACGCCCACTCCCCGAGAAAGCCATTTTAAAAGGTCTCATCTTTGCCATTCTTAAAGATGGAGGATTTGACGTGGGAAAAAATAAAAGTCAAGCTTCTGAGCCAGGCCTGTTGGCTGGAAACTTAAAAACTTTGAAGTTTACTAAATCAAATGATAAAAACTTATATCTAAATATATTGAAATGATATAATACTGAAATGTTGATCTGAGTATGCCTCGTATGAAGTCTAGAGGATAGAATTTAACCTATTAATTGAATATGCCTTGTATTTTATTTGAAATGTATCCTTAAAAATGTAAAAGTATTATTGATTTGAGAAATGCTAAATATTTAATTTGCTACATAAAATTTGAAGCTCTGAAAGTTTAAGGTTCAGATTGAATTGGGAGAAATTATATAATTGTGGTAACTAAATGCCTAGAGTATAGCAATTTATTTTTGAGAAAATAATTTTTGTGTTTTCTCTGATAATTAGGAATTCAAAATATGTTACTTATTGGTCTAATTAAAAAAGAGGATTAATTCTGTGAACCAGTGTAAATATAATTGATATTCTTTAAGATGATTTAAGTATATAATCTTTAAATCATATATATATATATATATATATATATATATACACACATATATATATATATATATATATATATATATATATATATATAATCTTTCCAAGTAATTTCAAGACTTTGAGAATAACTTTTGGACATTTCATGGGCCCTGAAATGTTTTCAAAAGTCTGTTCTCTCTTAAATATTTTTTAATTAAACCAATTGATACTTGAAATCGCATGGAAAGCTTTATCAAATAATAATTAATCAATATATTTTACTTATATACATATATTAAATGTTATGAAGGTTTTGGCCTCTAAGGAGGGCAAAATATTTCTTAAAATCCAACAGCAAAATTTTAAGACGGAATTTAAAGTAACAAAAAGCCCATAGCCGCCTGCATTTTAAATAGGTTGGTTGTGGGGCAGCATTTGTGCTTTGTGAATCAGACCTATAAGTTTACTAAATTTGCTTGCTTTGCTTTTTTAATAAAAATACCTACTTAAATTACTTTATAAATTAGCTTTTTAAAATATAATCAAGGTCTCATATAAATTAAGTTACATGAGAAGCCAATGTTTTTTTAAGTAATTGAATCCAAGTAAAATCTAAGAACAAATTAGAAGCCACCATGAGGACTGCCTGGCTTGGCAGCTGCCATGTTGGCCTCATGGCTTGCCGCTCCCATAGGGGCTGCCATCTTGAAACAGCAAAGGCCAACCCCCTTCCTTTGAATAAGTCAATGTCTTTGTAAGCAATTTGATTAAGTCTTCTAAGAAAGTTACTGAGACCTCCCATAATCCCTCTGTATATGCAAATAAGCCAAAGGGGATACTCTTTAAAAATTAAATTCTAGCTTAATGAAAAAGAGAAATTTGAAAATTTTGAAATCTCTTCCACTAATATTTACAGTATAAACTAAGATTGTTGTTAAAGTATTAAATCGGACAGTAAAATAGTAGTCAACTTAATTTTAATGAGATTTCTTGTAATATGGCTATTTGGCAATATCTGCCAGTTTTAAGCAACAGCCCTGTAGGCTGGTGTAAAGACAAAGGTTTTTAAATAAAACTCTCTGTAGCCTGAAAATTATTTTGGAAGGAAATAAAGACAGGTTTCCTTCAAACATCTTAAGAACTAATTAAAAGTCTATATATTTGGCCTCTTAAACTAAAGTATATAATTTGTGTTTTTGCCTCCCTGATAAATTTTATGTAAAGTTAAAGACTAATTGCAGAAACTTAATGTCATTTACTGTCCATAACCTAGGACAAATAAAGTTAAAGTTAATAAATAAATTAACCTTATTTCAGACTAACTTAAGTTGGCTAATTGAAATAAGTGAATATTCATAAAAACTTAATTGTACTGGACAAAAAAAAAAACTGTTCCTGAAGTATTAACTAAAATTTTTATTGATAGTTCATCTCATAGTAAAATTGCTTAACATGCAATGAATCCAAAGCAGTAATATTTCTGTGCAAAAATTAAAATTACCTCAGGCATTAACCATTTTTACAGATGGATCCAGTTCTGGAAAGGCTGCATCTACTGCATCAGGGGAGCAAATGTCCTTCAAACCCCTTATATTTCAGTAGAAATACAAGCTCTTATTTATGCCTTAATAGACTTTGCTACAGAGCCCATCAACCTATAGTGATAGTGCTTATGTGGTAAGTATGGCCAAATTATTGAAACAGCTATTATAGGGCACACTAATTCAGAGGAACTTTTTCATTTATTTTTCAGCCTTCAAAATGTTATTTGAGAATGACAATTTCCATGTTTTATTGGAAGCAATGTCCTCAGTGTGTTATCCACCTCCCTGTGCCAACTTTAGGGGTAAATCCCCGAGGACTTAAACCTAACCAAATCTGGCAAAATGGATGTCACTTAATAGTGGAAAGAGCCAATCGTACTCTTAAAATGCAATTACTAAAACAAAAAGGGGGAGGCGGATGTTATGTGTCACCTCAAAACAAATTCAGTCATGCTCTTTATACTTTAAAATTTTTGAATTGTGATGCAGAGGATTGTACAGCAGCCAAAAGGCATCAGGCCTCCTGTACAATAGCCTCCACCGAGTTAGCTAGGTGGAAGGAAGCACAAACCAGACAAGAGTTTTATCAGATTAATAATGTGGGGAAGAGTTTGTGTTTTATATTTTTCCAGAAGGAGCAACGCAGCCAATTTGGGTGCCAGAGAGATACGTGCGTCACCACAATGGACCCAGAGAAGCTTCTTGTCCCTTCACTCAAAAAGACTAAGTTGCCCCAATGACAGCAAAGCGGAAGAAGAAGAAACCTGAAGGCTACGCAAGGGACTGAGTGCCAATATGGGGTCAAATGAAGAAGCTAATCACCGATGCTCAGCAAGTGGTGAAAGAACAGGGTGTTCAGGTAAGCCCCTCTAACCTTTTTCTTGCTATGATGGCACTTCTCAGCTGCCAGGTAAGTATGGCTGCAGCAGAAACTTACTGGACTTATGTTCCAGATCCCCCTATGATCAATCCAGCCACCTGGACCGGAGAATCAGTGCCAGTGTTTACTAACAACACTAATATGGTCAGGGGTTGCTCCGACAAGCATATAACTCCTTCTTCCCAAGGTGATTATACTTATAATGGCTTTAGTGGGGAGCTCCCTATTTGTTTAACAAAAAGGGGGACTTCAGAATGTTTGCAGCTTGGCCAAGAAAATAAGACATCCTATGGAGGCACAAACATTGCTAACATTGAAGGCCCCTGGGATATGAGAAAATATGTTCAGACAGTTACTAAACTAGGATTTCCTAAGGCCACCCAATGGCTGTCTGATAAGCATCCCCCCCCAGCTCCCCTCCTGCCCTAACAGCACCACTACTGAGTTGGGAGCATTTCCTCAATGGCAAGATTGCTCCAATCGTGTACCAGTGAGACATAATATTTCTGGCTCTGACTTGTACATATTAGATTTGTCCCATAGGCTTGATGCTAAATATCCCTATCACGAGCCTATGTCACCAGGAGGTTTTGTAGGTAATCCCTAACCACGAAAACAGGAAATTTACAGAAAGATCTGTGGCATTTAGCCACTGCTTTTGACTTTCTTAATTTTACTGGCTCTTTCTTAGCTAATACTATAGGAGCATGCACATCGAGCCCTTGCTATGGCTTGTGAGCCTGTGTCCAGCCCCCATATGTATTGGTGACTGGAAATGTGAATATCACCAGATTGGACACCCATTATGCTGTCCAATGCCATTACTGTAACCTTACCAGCTATATTTCCAGGCATAACCTGAATGAAGATATATTAATTTTAAAGCAGCTTTCTTTCATTATGCTTCTTACCAAAATAACAGGAAAATGGTATCATGATGCGGGCCTCCAGGCATTGCAGGAATTACACAATCAACTGTCCCGGGAAAAGCGTGCTTTGGGACTTATTATTTTTGGTATTGTTATCCTAGTTACTTTTATTGCATCTGCTGTGACTGCTTCTCTTGCTTTGACCCAAAGCATCCAGAACACAAAGTTTGTCAATGAATTGGCTCAGAACACCTCAACTACATTTCATGATCAAGAACATATAGACAAAAAGCTAGAAACAAAGCTACATGCTTTGGAAGCTGTAGTGATAGGACTAGGTAATCAATTAGAAAGTATCAAGATTAGACAGCAGCTGCAGTGCCATGCTGCTTTTACATATATTTGTGTGACTTCAGCCCGCTATAACAGTTCTCTATGGGATTGGAATAAAATCAAGATGCACCTACAGGGAATATGGCATCATAATAATATCAGTATAGACCTAGTGCAGCTACACAAACATGTGCAAGCCATTCAGAATAGTCATGATGAAATTATATCTCCAGCAAAACTGGCAAAAGAATTGCTGGATGATTTAAAAGAATTTAATCCATGGAATATGTTAAAAAACACTGCCTGGTACCTAATTGGATTCCTTTGTGTACTACTAATCTTATCCTGCTTTTTTTCAGTCGTCAGGAAGCTCCTGTGATATCAAGTCCGAAGGCTCCAACTAGATGTCCACAAGTTACATTTAAAAGTGAAAAACCGGAGGAGAGACAAAATGGCGGCAGAATAGACGGACGTGTCCTGAGCCTTGTCCCGGAGCAGATAGAGGGAGCAGCTGAAACGAGTGGAATCCAGCCTGAATTGGCGAAGGAGGCGCAGCTGGTGAGACAGTTTGCAGCTGGGAAGGGCAGAGATCCCCCGATAAAGGTAAAGTCAAAGATCTAGGCATTAGAATCTGCTGGACCTCTGAGCCCAGGTTAGGGAGAAACTACACAGCGCCAAGCCGCATCCCTGAGGACAGGCAAAGCGTCTGACTGGAAAAAAAAAAAAAAGGGTCCACGGGACTGCAGGAGGTAGGGGATTTTAAATCTTGGAGTCTGGATTTGGGATCTGAGCTCTAAGGCAGCCCTGAAGAGCTGCCGGACCGCGCAGTGCTGGCAAGAAAGGAACTTGTAGAGACGCGGTCCCTCCTCGCACTGGGGCCTGCGCCTTTCTCCACTGAACCTGGTTCGTAGGACCCTTAGGATACAGACGCTTACCTGTGGTTGAGGTGCAGAAGAGGGAGTGGGGTTGTGGAATCTGGGGAGAGTAGGCAGCGGATGGTCCAGGAGAGGTGGAAGCGAGTCTGGTGCTGAGTCATATCTAGCCCCCGTTGCCATTTTCTCCAGAGATATAGCCCCTCCCTCCAGTCTCCAGGCAACCAATATAGCCACACCCAGATCCCACACTGATTAACATCATGGAATCTCAATACTCCCTGAGGCCATAGGATCTGCCTTAAAGAGAAATCTTTAGAAGTTAAGCACCTCAATTACACAGCTACACTGCCAGAGCCCTTCAGAGTGCTTCAGTGTGCCTCGCTGGCAAACTTACGGCGGGTGCTCCTGTGAGCCGCCACTGGGAGTAAGCGCCTATCCACCACAGGTGCAGCAGTAAAAGCTGAGTCTGCCCACCCCATAACTACAGAACTCTGGGCATCACAGTCACACCTTTCCAGAGTGCAGGCCCCCTGAGCCACATCACCCCAACAGACAGTTCCTTGGTGCCACTGTGAGTCCCCACTGGGCACGCGTGATTTCAATTAAGGGTGCAAGACAGCAAAAATTGGGATACTCCCCTCCACGGCTGCTGACTTCTAGATACTGCAGTTGTGCCTCTCAAGCTCGCAGGCCTACATCAAGAGAACCCAAATAGCTCAAGTAGGGAGCTACACTAGATTACCAAGCCCAGGATAACTAAGAGAGTACACCAGTAGCACCATCACCAAAAGAACCTGGGTAGCAAAGCAATTGGATCTACAATTAAAACATTACAGGAAAACATGGGGAGACAAAAAAGCAACTCCCAAAGGAAAGAAAAAGAGGAATCACCAGAGAGGGAGTTAAATGAAATTGAGGCTAGTAGCTTAACAGAGAAAGAATTCAGAGTAATGGTTATAAGGATGTTTAAACAGATGTATGACAAATACACACAACTCAATGACAAACACACAACTCAATGAGAATTATAAGGAGCTGAATGAGAATGTCACCAACATGAAAAGAAACCAAGAAGAGATGAAAAATGACATAGCTGCAATAAAGAACACATTGGAAGGCTTAAACAGTAGACTAGAAGGGGCTGAGGACTGCATCAGCGAATTAGAAGACAAGGTAGGAAAAAACACACAAACACAGCAGCAACTGGAAAGAAGACTTAAAAAGCAAGAGGAGAGCCTAAGGGAGCTTTGGGACAACACAAAACGAAACAATATTATAATAATAGGGATACCAGAAGGAGAAGAAGAGAAGCAAGGAATAGAAAACCTGTTTGAAGAAATAATGACAGAAAACTTCCCTGATATTGGCAAGAAAAAAAACTATGCAAGTCCAAGAAGTACATAGAGTCCCAAACAGGTTGAACCCCAAAAGACCAACACCAAGACACATCATAATTAAATTGGCGAACACTAACGACAAAGTAAGAATCTTAAAGGCTGCCAGAGAGAGACAGAAAGTTACCTACAAGGGCTCTCCTATTAGAATATCAACTGATTTCTCAACAGAAACACACCAGGCCAGAAGGGAATGGAATGAAATATACAAAGTGATGCAAAGCAAGGGTTTGAATCCAAGAATACTATACCCAGCAAGGCTATCATTCAAAATTGAAGGTGGAATCAGGAGCTTCACAGACAAAAAAGGGCTAAGAGAGTTTATCACTACCAAGCCAGCAATGCAAGAGATGCTAAAGGGACTGCTGTAAAAAGAAGAAAGAGAAAGGCAAAAAGAAACACAAACACTAAGGAAAAATATGACAGCAAACATGTACTTGTCAATAATAACATTAAACGTAAATGGATTAAATGCACCAATCAAAAGACATAGGGTAGCTGAATGGATAAGAAAACATGACCCATATATTTGCTGTCTACAAGAGACCCACCTCAGAGCAAAGGATTCACACAGACTGAGAGTGCGCGCAGAGAGGAAGGGCGGCTGAGAGTCTGGCTGACTTTCTCTGGTGGAAGGGGGAAGGAAGCCACCGACTGCACTGAACCCCAGTTCCGGGCGAGCCCCTGGGGACCCACGCTCTTACGGGGGGGGGGGGGGGGGGAGTCTGGACTCTCGGGCGGAGACTCGGGAGCCGGGGAAGGCGGAGGACAGAAAGCGCACGCGTGCCAGTGCGCAAAAAGGCTGCAGAGGTTGCCACAGGCTTTCCCTAGTGGAAGGGAGTCAGAGGCTCCTGACTGCACTGAGCCCCAGTTCTGACTGCAGTGAACCCCAGTTCCAGGCGAGCCCCTGGGGACCCACGCTCTCGTGGGGGGAGTCTGGACTCTCGGGCGGAGACTCGGGAGCCGGGGAAGGCGGAGGACTGAAAGTGCACGTATGCCAGTGCGCACAAAGGCTGCGGAGGTTGCCACAGGCTTTCCCTAGTGGAAGAGAGTCAGAGGCTCCTGACTGCACTGAGCCCCAGTTCTTACTGCACTGAACCCCAGTTCCAGGCGAGCCCCTGGGGACCCACGCTCTTGTGGGGGGAGTCTGGACTCTTGGGCGGAGACTCGGGAGCTGGGGAAGGCAGAGGACTGAAAGCGCACGTATGCCAGTGCGCACAAAGGCTGCGGAGGTTGCCACAGGCTTTCCCTAGTGGAAGAGAGTCAGAGGCTCCTGACTGCACTGAGCCCCAGTTCTTACTGCACTGAACCCCAGTTCCAGGCGAGCCCCTGTGGACCCACGCTCTTGTAGGGGGAGTCTGGACTCTCGGGCGGAGACTCAGGAGCCGGGAAGGCAGAGATCTGAAGGCACGCACGTGCGCGCGAGGGCAAGACTGACGGGAAGCCAAGACTGAGACTTCACCCCATCCAAGCTGAGCACAGAGGATATTGCAATTTGGCAAGTCTAATCCTATAAGGCTGTCTCCAGCACTGAACTTCTCCCAGCATAGACACAGCTGATCCTTACAGCCAACTGGCCTGGAGGTCAATTCTTCCCAGTGATACCAACAACAATAAAGACTTAATTACAACAAGGCTGTACACACAGTCCACAAAGGGGTGCACCAAGAGTGTCCACCTCAGGTTAACTGGGGAGGCAGACCCACTGGGCCATATTGGAAACCTAGCACACAAATCTACCTTACCAACTCAGGGAAGCAGTGAAAATGCGGCGTCAAAGAATCAGATCACAAACGAAAGAAATGGAGGAAAACAAACGACTGGATATAGAATTCAAAACCACGGTTATAAGGCTTTTTAAGAATATCCTAGAAACGGCTGATAAATATAACGAGACCCTCGAAGATATGAAAAAGGACCAACTAGAAATTAAACATACACTGACTGAAATAAAAAATACTATACAGAGACCCAAAAACAGACAAGAGGAACACAAAAATCAAGTCAAAGAATTGAAATACAAAGAAGCAAAAAACTCTCAACCGAAAAAGCAAAAAGCAAAAAAAAAAAAAATCCAAAAAGTTGAAGATAATGTAAGAAGACTCTGGGACAACTTCAAGCGTACCCACATCAGAATTATGGGGGTGCCAGAAGAAGAGAGAGAGCAAGATACTGAAAACCTATTTGAAGAAATAATGACAGAAAACTTCCCCCACCTGGTGAAAGAAATAGACTTACAAGTCCAGGAAGCCCACAGAACCCCAAACAAAAGGAATCCAAAGAGGACCACACCAAGACACATCATAATTAAAATGCCAAGAGCAAAAGACAAAGAGAGAATATTAAAAGCAGCAAGAGAAAAACAGTTAGTTACCTACAAGGGAGCACCCATACGACTGTCAGCTGACTTCTCAACAGAAACTATGCAGGCCAGACGGGAGTGGCAAGAAATTTTCAAAGTGATGAATAGCAAGAACCTACAACCAAGATTACTCTACCCAGCAAAGCTATCATTCAGAATTGAAGGGCAGATAAAGAGTTTCACAGACAAGAAAAAGCTAAAGGAGTTCATCACCACCAAACCAGTATTATATGAAATGCTGAAAGGTATTCTTAAAGAAGAGGAAGAAGAAAAAAGTAAAGATAAAAATTATGAACAACAAATACATATCTATCAACAAGTGAACCTAAAAATCAAGTGAATTAAAAACCTGAAGAACAGAATAATCTGGTGAATATAATAGAATCAGGGGCATAGAAAGGGAGTGGACTGATAATTCTCAGGGGGAAAGAGGTATGGGGGGTTCATGAAGAGACTGGACAAAAATCATACACCTATGGATAAAGACAGTGGGGAGGGAGGTAAGGGCAGAAGGTGGGGTGGGAAATGGGTGGAGGGGAGCTATGGGGGGAAAAAGGAGAAATAATTGTAATAATCTGAATAAAGATTTATTTAAAAAAAAGGATCATACAGTTCATAAACTGGATGGATGAAAAAATCAACAGCTTATGTAAGAATCAAGAAGAAATAAAGAGTGGTATTGCTGCAATAAAAAACACCACAGAAAGTTTCAACAGTAGACTAGGTGAAGCGGAGGACCGAATTAGCGAATTAGAAGACTGGAAAGCAAAACATACCCAAACTGAACTACAATTGGAGAAAAAAATTAAAAGACAGGAGGAGAGCCTAAGGGAGCTTTGGGACAACCTGAAACGAAGCAACATACAAATAATAGGGGTTCCAGAATGACAGGAAGAGGAACAAGGGTTAGAAAACCTATTTGAAGAAATAATGTCAGAAAACTTTTCTGATGTGGGGAAGAAAAAAGTCACAGAGGCACAGAGAGTCTCAAACAAGATAAATCCAAAAAGACCCACACCAAGACACATCATAATTACGATGGCAAATCTTCAGGACAAAGAGAGAATCCTGAAGGCTACAAGAGAGAGATAGAAAGTTACGTACAAGGGATCTCCCAATAGATTATCAAATGATTTCTCAACAGAAACCCATCAGGCCAGAAAAGAATGGAAGGAAATTTACAAAGTGATGCAAAGCAAGGGACTGAATCCAAGAACACTCTATCCAGCAAGGTTATCATTCAAAATTTAAGGGGAAATAAGGAGCATCACAGACAAAAAAAAAAAAGGCTAAGGGAGTGTGTCACTACCAAGACAGCAATGTAAGAAATGCTGAAGGGACTGGTGTAAAAAGAAGAAATAAAATGGGAAGAAGGAACACAGGCACAAAAAATAAAAGTGGCTACAAACAAGTACCTATCAATAATAAGTTTAAATGTAAACAGACAAAATGCTCCAATCAAAAGACATTGAGTGTGAATGGATTAAAAAACAAACATGGCCCATATATATGCTGTCTACAAGAGACCCACCTCACAACAAGGGACTCACACAGACTGAAAGTGAAGGGGTGGAAAAATATATATTTCAGGCAAATGGAAATGAAAAAAAAGCTGGGGTAGCAATATTTATATATGATAAAATAGACCTCAAAGTGAAGGCCATAACAAGATATAAGAAAGGCCATTTCATAATACTAAAAGGATCGATACAACAATATGATATAACTCTCTAACATGTATGCACCCAATGCAGAAGCAACCAAATACATTAAAAAAAAAAAAAAAAAAACTCCTGGAAGATATCAAGGGAGAGATCAACAACAATACAATCATAGTAGGGGACTTTAATACACCACTGATATCACTGGATAAATCCTCTAGACAAAAAATCAGCAAAGAATTAGCAATCCTAAATGACTCACTAGATCAGATGGACATAATTGACATCTTCAGTACATTGCACCCCAAAGCCACAGAATATACGTTCTTCTCAAGTGCACATGGGACATTTTAAAAAATAGACCATATATTGGGTCACAAGCAAAGTCTCTCCAAATTCAAGATGATTGAAATCATATCAAGCATCTTCTCAGACCACAATCGCATAATATTATAAATAAATTACAATAAAAACAATCCTAAAAATTCAAACACTTGAAAGCTGAATAGCATGCTATTAAATAGTGATTAGGTTACCAATGAGATCAAAGAAGAAATTAAAAACATCCTGGAAATGAATGACAATAAAAACACAACATTGCAAATCCTATGGGACACAATGAAAGCAGTCCTGAGAGGGAAGTTTATAGCTCTACAGGCCTACCTCAAAAAAAGAAGAAATGGTAGTAAATTATCTAACTCTACAACTTAAAGAATTATAAAGAGAGCAATGAGAAAAGCCCAGAGTGAGCAGAAGGAAGGAGATAATAAAGATCAGAGCAGAAATAAATGACATAGAACCCCCCCAAAAAAACAAAACAAACAAACAAAAACAATACAAAAGATCAATGAAACCAAGAGCTGGTTTTTGAAAGGATAAATAAGATTGATCTGTTTCACTTACCTGCTTTTCTGCTGATTCTGAGCTGGAGAGCATTATGCTAAGTGAAATAAGCCAGTCAGAGAAAGATAAATATCACATGATCTCACTCATTTATGGAATATAATGCACAACATAAACTGATGAACAAAAACACATCCAGAGACAGAGAAACATCGATCAGACCGTCAAACCTTAGAGGGAAGGTAGGGGAGAGTGGGGGTTAGGGAGACAGATCAACCATAGGACTTGTATGCATGCATATAAGCCTTACCAATGGACACAGACAACAGGGGGGTGAGGGCATGAGTGGGGGGGTGATGGGAGAATAAGGACACATATGCAATACCTTAATCAATAAAGAAATTATTAATAAAAAATAAATAAATAAATAAATAAATAAATAAATAAATGAAATAGATTGATGAACCTCTAACCAGGCTACCAAGAAGCAAAGAGAGAGGACCCAAATAAGCGAAATCAGAAATGAAAGAGACAAAATAACAACAGACCCCACAGAAATACAAAGGGTTGTTAAAAAATACTATGAACAACTCTACTCCAACAAACTGGACAACCTGGAGCAAAAGAACATATTCCTAGAAAAATACAACCTTCCAAAACTCAATCAGGAAGAATCTAAAAATCTCAATAGGCCAATAACTATGGAAGAAATTGAAGCAGTCATCAAAAAGCTTCCAGCAAACAAAAGCCCAGGGCCAGATGGCTTCACAGGGGTGTTTTACCAAACATTCAAGGAAGAACAAAAAACTATCCTCCTCAGACTATTCCAAAAAATTCAAGAGGAAGGAACACTTCCAAGCTCCTTCTATGAAGCCAGCATCACCCTAATATCAAAACCAGATAAAAACAACACAATGAAAGAGAATTACAGGCCAATATCCCTCATGAATATAGATGCCAAAATCCCCAACAAAATTCTAGTAAATCGGATCCAGCAGTACATCAGAAAGATCATACACCATGACCAAGTAAGATTTATCCCGGGGATGCAAGGATGGTACAATATCCACAAATCAATAAACATGATACATCACATAAACAAACTGAGAGATCAAAATCACATAGTCATATAATAGAAAAGAAAACCCAGAAATCAACCCAAACCAGTATGCTCAATTAATATTTGACAAAGGAGGCAAGAACATACAATGGAGTCAAGACAGTCTCTTCAATAAATGGTGTTGGAAAAATTGGATACATGCAAAAAAATGGAACTAGACCACCAACTTACATCATAAACAAAAATAGACTCAAAATGGATAAAGGACTTAAACATACGTCAAGAAACCATAAAAATATTAGAGGAATCCATAGGCAGCAAAATCTCAGACATATGCCAAAGCAATATCTTCACCAATACAGCTCCAAGGGCAATGAAACTAAAGAGAAAATAAACAAATGGGGCTACATCAAAATAAAAAGCTTCTGTACAGCAAAAGAAACCATCAACAAAACAAAAAAAAAGCCCACTGCATTGGAGAACATATTTGCCAATGTTATCACCGATAAGGGTTTAATCTCCAATATTTACAAGAAACTCATACAACTTAACAAAAGAAAGATAAACAACCCAATCAAAAAATGGGAAATGGACCTAAATAGATAATTTTTGAAAAAAGAGAGAAGGAAGGCCAGAAGACATGAAAATATGTTCAAAGTCACTAATCATCCAAGAGATGCAAATCAAAATGACAATGAGGTACCATCTCACACATGTCATAATGGCTATCATCAATAAATCAACAAATGACAAGTGCTGGCGAGGATGTGGAGAAAAAGGAACTCTCATGCACTGCTGTTGGGAATGCAGACTGGTTCAGCCACTGTGGAGAACAGTATGGAGTTTCCTCAAAAAACTAAAAATGGAACTCCCATTTGACCCAGTGATCCCACTTCTAGGAATATATCCCAAGAAACTAGAAACACCACTTAGAAAGGATATATGTACCCCTATGTTCATAGCAGCACAATTTACAATAGCTAAGATTTGGAAACAGCCTAAGCGTCCATCAGCAGATGAGTGGATTAAAAAACTGTGGTACATCTACACAATGGAATACTACACTGTGATAAAAGAAGAAGGAATTCTTACCATTTGCAACAGCATGGATGGAACTGGACAGCATTATGCTAAGCAAAATAAGACAGTCAGAGAAAGATAAATATCACATTATCTCACTCATTTGTGAAATATAATGAACAACATAAACTGATAAACAAAAACAAATCCAGAGACAGAGAAACATCGATCAGACCGTCAAACCTCAGAGGGAAGGTAGGGGAGGGCAGGGGTAAGGAGCAGAGATCAACTAAAGGACTTGTATGCATGCATATAAGCCTAACTAACATATACAGACACCAGGGGTGTTAGTGAATAAGTGGGAGGGTGGGAGGAGGCAATGGGGGTTAGGACACATATATAATACCTTAATCAATAAAGAAAAAAAAAAAGACAAGAGAGGACTTCTAGTCAAGATTGGGGCATAGGTTGCTGGAAGCCAATTCCAGCATGTCATAATTGTAAGAGTTTCATCAAAAGGTTGATGGAACTTGGGCACTCAACAAGAGCTGAGTCACATATGTTATCACCTGTTGGGAATGGCTAAAGGCATTTCCCCAAACCTGAAAGGATGATTTCTTGCTGCCAGACAGCTCAGGGCATCTTAATCTACATGTTATTGCCTCCTGTTGGCTAAACACCTGAACAGCCAAAGGCAATTCCCCATTCTGACAATGGATTCTGTACCTAACCCTACCCTTTGATGTGTATATCTCCACCTCGCCTTAGGACAATTTGTGTTAATAAAAAGCAAGGGGTCCTGAGACAAGGAGAACTTAGTTCCTTTAATTAAGTCTTCTCTGACCCCCAAATGCTTTTCAAAATTATGTTTCGTCTCTGGACCCTTATTTAATTTACACACAGCCCCTTCTCCAGATTTCAGAACCCTTCTAGATGCTAGATCAAGAGACCACCAGCGTTAGTAGGTAAACACAGTACTCGCTTCCTCCCACAACCACATCAAAATTACAACTAAATTACAGAGCAACCACATTCATAACCACCTGAAATCTAGCTGAATGGAAGTGCTACAACTAAGAATATAAAGAAGAAGCCACATCGAGACTGGTAGAAGGGGCAGATATACAGAATAAGCTGATCCCACATATGGCATATTAAAATCACGAGGGATATCTCTGTTGCAAAGGTCCCCCCCAGAGGAGTAAGCCCAGTGTTCCAGTGCCAGGAAGAGAAGTTCCCATAAATTCTGACTGTAAAACCAGTGGGGATTTTGGCTGAATAAGACAGAGGCCTGGTGGAGTCCCAGGCAGTTTCTTTAAAAGGACTCACACACAGACTTACTTGGACTCATCCCCTCTGAGTTCCAGCATTGGGGCAACAGCTCAAAAGGTGCCAATGGCATATGAGGAGGAGCTGAACTGTCTGGCATCAGGGCAAGAGCTGGAGGTCACGCTTCCCCCTAGACAGAATTGCTGGCAGAGACCATTGTTCCTTTTCTAAATCCTTCCCCCACACAGCCAGTAGGCAGGAGCCATATCTGAGACTCCATCAACCTGCTTACACTGTTTGCCTCACCCTGGTGATTCCATGAGATCCAGCCCCACCACCTTGCAGACTACCCAAGATGTTTCCAGTGTTGTTGTTTTCCATGTAAATAGCCTGTCTTGGTTCATGCTTCTTCAGACTTTCATAAATATCTCAAACAAGCAGCATCTGGCCTCAGTATGTCCTATACTAGCAGCAGCCATCTGCAGATTGCTTTGTAACTCATGCCAGGTGGCCCTGGGCAGAACATTGCCCTCTACCCTTGGTTTGCACCTCCTGGGGGGCTCCAGAGCCAGAAAACCTGGTGTATAGCAACAGATCACATCAAAGTAATACCCAACCACCTCCACAAGTGACATATTTAAGGGGCAAACTCAGCAGACATCACCCCATTGAAGTAAGTCCTGCTCTGTGGGACAGGCTCCTATGTAGCTAATCCTCCAGGATGGTCAGTGGTCTGTGGTCACAGCCAGTCCTTGCTACTGATCAGCCTGGGGGTAAATCCCTCTAACTGATATGCCAACAGCAATCAAGGCTCAACTACAATAGGATGGTATACACAGCCCACATAGGGGCATACCTTGAGTGACACACCTTGAGTGATTGGGGGGGCTATGCCACTGGACCCTACAGAATACCCATTATATTAGGTCACACTACCAAGCCTGGGAGACGTAGCAGCTAATACATAGAAACAAACACAGGGAGGCTGCCAAAATGAGGAGAAAAGAAAATAAAAGAAAAGAACAAAACACCAGAAAAAAAAAAAAACTGAACAAAATGGTGACAAGCATATACTAGATGCAGAGTTCAAAATACTGGCAATATGGATGCTTAATTAACTTAGGAAAAGAGTATATGAACTCAGAGGAAACTTCAACAGCATAAAAAAAGGACATAGAAACCATAAAAAAGAATAAGTCACAAATGAAGAATACACCAACTGAAATGAAGAATAATTTACAGGGAATCAACAGAAGAGTAGATAAAGCCAAAAATCAAAACAGTGATTTAGAATATAAGGAAACAAAAAAAAAGCACCTAATCAATACAACAAAAAGAATCCAAAAACAAAAAATGGGTATAGTATAAAGAACCTCTGGGACAACTTCAAGCATACCAACATTCACATCATGGGGGTGAAGAAGGAGAAAAGAGAGAGGCAAGGAATTGAAAACCTATTTGAAAAAAAATGACAGAAAACTTCCCCAACCTGGTGAAGAAAATAGACATACAAGTCCAGGAAGCACAGAGAGTCCCAAACAAGAGGAACACAAAAAGACCCACACCAAGACACATCATAATGAAAATGCAAAAGGTTAAGACAAAGAGAGAATCTTAAAAGCAGCAAGAGAAAAGCACTTAGTTACCTATAAGGGAGCTCCCCTATGACAGTCAGCTGATTTCTCTACAGAAACTTTGCAGGCCAGAAGGGAGTTGCAGGAAATATTCAAAGTAATGAAAAGCAATGACCTATAACCAAGATTCCTTTACCCAGCAAGGCTCTCATTTAGAATTGAAGAACATATAAAGAGCTTCCCAGACAAGAAAAAGCTAAAAGAGTTTATCACTGCCAAGCCAGTATAACATGAAATGTTAAAGGGTCTTCTTTAAGAAGAAGAAGAAGAAAAAAAAGGTCAAAAAGATGAATAACAAAATGGCAATAAATACATATCTATCAACAATTGAATCTAAAATTACAAAATAAATGAACAAGCAGAACTGAAACAGACTCATACATACAGAGAACATTTGGACAGTTGCCAGATAGGAGAGAGATTGGGGGAATGAGTAAAAAGGTGAAGGCATTAAAAAGTACAAATTGGTAGTTACAGAATAGTCATGAGGATGTAAAGTACAGCATGGGGAATATAATCAACTAGAGGCCCAGTGCATGAATTGGTGCATGGGTGGGGTCCCTTAGGGTGGCCAGCAGGGATTGGACCCCAGCTCGTGCCCTTAGGCTCGCAGCCCCAGCTCACGCCCCAACCTCGCAGCCCTGCAGCCCCACAGCCCTGCCTAGCACCCCACCTTGGCCTGGTGCCACCCCTTCACCTGCTCCACCATCCTGCCTGCGAGGCAATTGAAGCTGGCACCCCACCCCCCCAACTCCCTGTTGCCGTCTGCAGGCATATGAGGAAGAACTGAACTCTCTGGCATCTCTCCAGGGCAAGAGCTGGAGGGTCAAGCTTCCCCCTAGACAGAAATGCTGACAGAGACCATTGTTCCTTTTCTGAGCCCTTCCCACACAGAGCCAACAGGCCGGTGCTATATCTGAGACATAAATCTTGAGTACATTATGTTAAGTGAAATAAGTCAGTCACTGGATCCTTCCACTAATATGAGGTAGCTAAAGTATTCAGACTCATTGAAACACAAAGTAGAATGTTAAGTGCCAGGAACTGGGAAAAGGCAAAAATGAGAAGTTGGTGTTCATGCAAGATGAAAAAATTCTAGAGATCTGCTGGGAAACTTTGTGCTGGTAGTTATAATATTGTACTCTAAACTTTTAAAAAAATGTTGAGAGGGTAGATCTCATGTTATTTGCTTTTCACCACCATTTCAAAGTAGTTTTTTTTAAACAGAAATATATTCTTTTATAATTCAAGAAAACACAAGTCACAAAACAAAATGTCATCAGGGCCATGCTCTCTTTGAAAGCTCTGTGAAAGAATCCTTCTGTGCCTCCTCTTAGCTTCAGGGGATTTCTGGCAATCTTTGGATTGCTTGGCTTGTTGATTCACCACTCCAATCTCTGCCTTTGTTATCACATGACCTTCTTCTCTGTGTGTCTATGTTTCTGTGTGTTCACATGGCCTTCTATAAAACACCAGTCATTGGACTTAAGGCTTACTTTATCTAATATGACATCATCTTAGTTAATTATATCTACAAAAACCCTATTTCCAAATAAGGTCACATTTCTGGAGATCTCAGTCCCTTCTAGGACTCCCCTCAACTTCTTTCAGGCTTTATCCTAAGACCCACGATCAAACCTATACTTCAGCTCTGAAGTGACCCTGACTTACTCAGTCCTCCTGTCCCTCATCATCTGGGGAAGGCATTTCTATTCTGGCTCTAAGGACAGGCATGTTCTTTGCCATCATATTTTCCTACACAAATCTTGCAGATTTCACCTTCATCACTACTAGAGATTTCTCTGATCTTAGGACAGGGAAGTTAACCTCTAGGCCTTAAACAATTTCTCTTATTGTTGTTATTTTTATTTATTTTATGCATATTAACCATAGAGATTCTAAAACTGCTTTCACCCTTCAGAGAGGTTTAACTTCTTTATAGGTTTCTCTAGGACAGCACTTGGATCTAGTTGTGTATGGGGCCTACTATGTGGATATTTTCTAAGTACCCTATCAAAGATTGGCTTAAATTTTCTTTTGAAAGCTTATGAACTATTGAACATGCCCTTGAATTTCTAGGATTCCACCTCATTAGAAGAATAGAAATAACTAGAATATGCTGAGCTAAGGAATGCTCAGGCAACATCCTCTGTTCTTTTCTGGTGTTCCAATTAGTCTTCTTTCAGAAAAGTATCATGCAAACAATATCAAAATAGTTTGAAAACACAGCAATATTACATTTTTCTCAAGGACATTAAAGATTTCTGGTTGGAAATGTTTGGGAAAGCTAGTTCTTGTAGTAGTGAGTACAGGAATAAAGGATGAGAGAGAGACTAGAAAGTAGACTGCTAGTCAACAGGTCATTTTGAGATTAGAAGACATTTTGTGAACTAAGGGGAGACCAGAGAAGAGAAAGCAGTCATGAGACCTCTATTCAATGTAACTGATGTGATACTATGATTTGGCCAACTTTCCCACATGTCAAGGAAAAGGTAGCATTGAACTGGTTTTGACATGTATACATTATTAGAAGAGCATCTGTCTGAAAGAGACTGAGTAGAGTGCTAATAGGATGACGATGACAACACAGAGCTTTGATGTTGATGCTTAATCTAAGTAATGTGCAAAATATGAAACCTGTAGGTGGCTTGTGACAGTAAAATACCATTAAATCCAACAAGATATTAAAATCCCACATGTCCCCATGGAATAAAGGCAGACTGGAAAAGGCAGGATACTTTGCTTAACAAATATCAAATATCTGAGAAGGTAGCAAATTATTCATGTTTTAAATAAAACAAGATGCCAGTATGCTTGTTATAAAAATATTTAAATAACCATCAAAGAAATCATAAAAGTGTTCAAGAATTAATTTAATGACTAAATTTTTAAAAATAGTTGCAAGTGGACCTTTCCATTTCCAGTATTGAAAATTGCACATTTAATGCCATTTTTAAAAACTTATGTTTTGGCCCATTTTACTTTAAAATTCTAAAAAGAAGAAAGTGTCAGACAAATATCTTTGTACTTCCTCGGGCACAGAAAATATAGTGTGATTCCTTTTATTATTCTTGTATGCCTGTGGGAAGATTCAAAACCAGAGATATGATTCAGTTTAAGAACCTTTAACCTTATTTCATGTGATGTTGTGCTGTTTGTCATTAAGACAGTTCTGAGTAAAAGTTTATTGACTCAATAGATGCTCTCTATTATATATTACTGTTTTAAAAGAGCAAAGCCAACTCATTAGTTAGAAACCAGCAAAGCATGTAAGCGTTTTGTTCAACTGACAATAAGAGAGAGAACCAGTGGAAATTTACTGTGGAAAGCAATGTCACCAAAAGATACTAGCTGAACTGACAATTTTTGACATTTCCCATGTTCCTTCTGAAAATACTTGCGTTAGAATCAGACCTTTCAGCATCACCAAGTGGCATCTGATTGATTTCCATGTGATTTTTCAAACTCTGGAAACTGAATTACAGATAAAAGGGGTAGAGTTTCTGTGAATTCACACCCCAGGTCCAAAGTCATACTAAGCATCAGCTCTCTCAATAATACTATCGAGGCTAAATTTGAAATATAATATGACCTTGTATAACCCATGTTTCTGGGGGGAAAAACACACACACACACAGATGAGAATAGTCAAAGGATATGACTAATAAAAACAATAACAATGCTAACAAAAATAGCCTTGTTTCTGACTGGAAAGGAATGACTGGGTCTCTTCTCTTTCCCTGACAGGGAAACTCAAATTCCTACTCCAGACCACATGTTCTCTGTGGAGTCCTTCACCTTCAACTTGCTGCAGTGGTCTTGCCATCTTCCACCTAATGGCCTGAGTGATGCTGTCCCCAGGTAGTTCCTGCTTCTGCTGCATCTACCCGAGATTTGTCCTCAAAAGTATTGCTGCTGGGATTCAGCCTGCTGCCACCCCTATTACCTTTCCTCCTATCACAACTTCTACTGCTCTCACTGAGTAGGTAAAATCTCCTTTCATGCTCCCAGACATAGTGCGCTATTACAGATTATGAGTTTGTCCTTTCTGCCCACAGGACTTTGTCAAACACCATTACTGAGGGCTTACATAATGTTTATTCCACTGACATGTGATACTGAATAACATTGCTTTAGCAATTGCTGGCCTGATAGAGCAATGGAACATCTTGGAGATGATCCCATGAGAATGATGAGCATCATCTAGGAGGCAATGTAAATCCTTAAGCAACAACCATTGTGTGGTGTGTGTGTTCCAATAAGTCCAAGAAGCAAGGGGTAGAAGCAGTAGAGGCCCTTCTTATCATTCCCAGTGACTACCTGGGGAATTTGTGCTTCCTAATCCTGCATCTTTAGGTTCTGGCATCCAAAGGTCTTGGTTCCCAGAAGGGGAATGCTTCTACCAGGGAACCTGGTTAGAATCTTACTTAACTTAAAGTAAAACTACCTCTGAGTTTCTTTGAGTCCTTTGTGCCAAGAGACCAGTAGGTAAAGAAAAGTATCATGAGATTGGCAAGATTAATAAGGAGGAAACAGGACTGCTTTTATACAATGGGGCAGGACCCTCAGGGATGAGAGCCTGGGTAACCCTGCCAGGTAAGCCACATAGTCTAGCAGAAGTGTCAACCATGGGTGAAGGGAATCTAAAATGGGTAGTACAGGAAGGAGAAGATGAGTACCAGTAGTGATTTTCAGACAGCTAGGGTGTCAAGGAACTGGGCTGGACTCACCAACCTTCCCCTTTTAAGTTTCTTAATAAAACAGGTTCAATCAGAATTTTGGAGGAGAGAATTTTGGAGGAGTTGTTCCCCTAGGAGGGGGACCTTACTATATAAAACAAGTGAATCCTGAGGATAGACTGTGGGGGTGGTGTCATGTGTCATCTAGATTGCCCCTTTAAGACTGAGGAACTCATTCTGCTACCTTCTGAGAATGTGCTGATGATAGATCTCAGCCAAATGGAGCTGCCTCTCCTTGGGATGACTGGTATTCAGTGACTGGGCCATGAGACATTTTAAAAAGCCCAGCCCCTTCACCTTGATAAGAAGCAACTCTAAAAGGCCATCTCAGTGCCAGAGCTCCACAGTGGATTTGCTGAGGCCTCTATCACATCATCACAATCCAGCTTTTATCTCTGCCCAGCTGTGCTTCCTTCACTCTTCTACGGGTCCTCATAAATCTGTGCACAAATCACAGAATCTGTTTCCAGAGGAACCTGAACTAAGACAATCTCATGTGCCTTGGTTTCTGCATTTGTAAAACTCATCACAACACCTGCATTACAGGCTTGCTATGAGGATTAAAGGCAAAACTACTTGTAAAACATTTACCATAATGTTCAGGCAAAATTAAGTAAGTGCTCATTCTCCTGTAGTCCACTTACAGATTAATTATTGATTTGCATGTCAATAGTACACAATCACTGGAATCTAGAAGTCCTTTTGCATCTCCTAAGACTGGAGCTATAAGAGGACCTTCCACATTTCCCCTGTCCTCTCTCCAATTGTAGTGCTTCTTTGAGCCTGAGTCTCTTGGTTTTAATTATAAGCTTCTAAAAGGTTTTGTGACATCTGTGGCCTATCTCCTTGGTGATGCAAGGAAAAAATTCTCTAAGGCTATGACAGAAATGAAGGGAAATTATCAGACCTAGATCTGAAAGAAAAGTGATTTTCAAATTATGTCTAACTTGGTTATAGTATATGTTTAAAGACTGTAAAATGAGAATTTGGGGATCTGTTATTGACCTTAGGAAAATGAATGCCCAATTCTCGGCACTCAGTTCTTAACCTGAGAGCCACAAAGCTGTCTTTGGAAGGAATCAAAATAGGGAGTTTCACTATTTTCTTATTAGTGTGTCTCAGTGTTCTAGTGAAACAACCCATTTTGCTTAAAATGGATGGGCAGCCAACCACTCTAGGTAGAAGGCAGGCTGATGGGGTAAAACAAGCTGGCTGTCTAACAGATAATTCTCACATTTTTCTGATAAAATAAAATTATTCTCATCACCCTGTCTAGCCTTCTTCATCATTCACCCACTAATCTAATCTCCTCACTGTCTCCGGGGGGCACTGTATTCCCTCCAGGCTCCGATCACACCTGCTCTCCATTCTAAAAGTTAATCAATGCCTCTCTTATAGAATCCCAGGGCAACTCGAGGCTGTACATTGAGCAAGCAAATATATTTCTATTCTAGTTATCTCTTAGATATGTTGGTTTTGTCTCTCTAATGAAATATAGTTTTTCAAGGGAGAGAGTCATATTCTAAATGAATTTTGAGAGTATGGTGGACACCCTACAGAGGCTATCCTTTAATGTATTTTGATATCCATTGTCACACCCATGCAATTAAATATGACATCTGCTTATCTGGTCAAATAAAGGCCTCGATTTATAGCATTCTCAACTAAAAGAAACCAGATTTTTTTAGAGAAATACCTGATTCTAAAGCTTGAGGAAGGAAATAATAACATTAGTCTGGAACGTCTTTCTGCATCAGAAAATGAAGATGTGCTCAAAGAATAATGAGGACACATCAAAAGGACATAGGATCCAATTTAAAGGGCTCCCTCTGGCCAAATCTGATCACTGAGCATGAAACTCAATATTGGCTTAATGAATTATAAATCACTGAGTAAAATAAAGATCCATGTGCCTCTAATAAATAATCTATCTTTGCCTATTTCTAGGTAACAAATATATTCTTATGTATTTTCTTCTAGAAATTTCAGAGTTTTAAAATTTACATTTAGATTACAATTCATCTCAAATTTATTTTTGTGCATAATATGAAGTAGAAATCAAGACTCATTTTTTCCATATGTTGATGTTATTTTCCAGTTGTTCCACACACTTATTGAAAAATATCTTCTCCAATTAAATTAATTTACTCCTTAGTTAAAATCCATTGACCATATATATGTGGGTGTACTTCTGGACTCTATTCTGTTCTAGTTCTTTTTTTATTTCCTCCTTATGCTGATTCTACCCTATCATGAGTATTGTGATTTTATAAAATCTAGACTTACCCTATTAGATTTTGAAATCTAATAGGGTAAGGCTAGATTGTTTGGCTCTTTCCTTTCAGGAATATTTTGTCTCAATCTCCAGCCACCCAGCATTCAAAACTTTGCTTTCTAATTTCTCAGGTCAATAAGACTGTGACTTTTCCATAAGCCTCATGAGGACAGGAAGAAGTGCCTTCAGGAGAAGAGGCTTGTATATGTGGATTTCACCCAGTATAGTTTTATTTTTTCAAGTATTGAATCCCCTCCAGTTCTTGCTAGCTTTTGGATATACTTACAGAGACAGTCTATAAGGGCTGCCATCAGGAGAATTAGTTTAATACAAGCTGTTTGGACATTACAGACCTAACCTTTCCACTGGTTTTCAACACAGAATTTCAGGTCTGTGCCAATAGCTCCCATCAGCACTACCTAGGGATTCCTACCAGATGGGTAAGCTAAGAATCATGATCTATTGTCCTGACAGCTTTTCATTTTCTCCATGCCTCTGACCAGGACTCCCCAACCCCACTGCTAAAGCACTTTGCAAACATAAGAAACATCCAAACCTGTAGAGAATTTCTATGAGTTTATTTGAACCAGACAGACTATATGTGCTGCGGAGCAAGATCTCAAATGCTCCAGAGAGTAACAGTTCTGCAGTTTCTCTTATGAATTTGAAATTGAGGAGGGAATGTAAGAAAGGTTAGATGAAGGTGGCAGAGAGCAAGGTGGGGATCAGATTATGGGATAGTTAAGATTATGTGCTCTCTTGAGGGTGGACACACTTTAGAAGGAGGGTCTGAAAGGGGAAGGGTGGGGCGAAGAAAGCAGGAACCTCAGCCATACCTGAAGGTGAGTAGAGAAGAGGCACTGGGGCCAGGGATGCTAAGATTTAGAACAAAATCTTGTCTTTTGTGGGAGCTATTTGTCAATGTCTTGGCATTAAAGAAAGAGTTTTATTACTCTATTGACACTGTCTCTTTGTCCTCCCTGGAACCTCTAATCCCATAATTATTCCCAGGAGAATCAAAACTGTAATTATACTTCTAGCTCCCTTAATTCCATGGGCAGTCTGGACAGCACTGTCATGTCAAAACTACCTTTCCTGTGATGGACTCCTTTTTTCTCTTTTTCAAAGGCAGTTATTTTTATTTCTGAACAACCGTATTATTCATCTTTTTTCAATTCTGTGAAAAAACAAAACTACATATTTTCTAATGAGAAAAAAACTCACTTTCCCTTGAAAATTATGCTTCTCTTTGAAAATTATGTAGCCATTTTAGTGGGAAGGGCATGAAGGGAAAGAAAAAAACCATACTAGCACACATAATAATCATCTTCCACTCTGGCTACCATTTGTTAAGATGTGAAGAGCCTCAGGTTATGTGATCTAGGCCAATAGCTTCATTTATCAAAGAAAGATAAGGTAAACTCTAAACAAATCCAGCTGCACACTTGTTTTCTGACCTTTCTTTGAACTGTTGTCCATTGTCACTTTGGCTTGTAGACCTACATTTAAAAGGATGAAAATATTACTTCCCTAGTGCAGATTGCTATGGATACCGCTTTTGTTCAGGTTATGATGCTCTGACAAATAAGCCCAGGCAAACAGGGCAGAAAAGAACTGTCTATATTTCTACTTGTTATCATCTTTAATATTACCAGAGCAGTTATTATTCCACTAGAGGCCTGGTGCATGAAAATTCATGCACTGGAGGGGGGGTCCCTCAGCCTGGCCTGCCCCCTCTCACAGTCCAGGAGCCCTCAGGGGCGGAAGGCGGGAGGCGACCCGGCAGTCAGGGGAAGGCGACGCCCCATCATACCTCTGCTGCAAGCCTTGGCCGGCCCTGGTTACCTGAGCCTTGGTCGGCCCTGGGCAGCTGGGCAGCCACCATCCAAGGCTTGCCTGTGCCTTGGGCCAGCCTTGGGAGGCTGGGGGGCTGAAGGGACTGGGGGACTCCGGAGGCAGGTGCGCGGCTGTGGGCACTGCCATCTTTGAGGGTGTGGCAGTCAATTAGCATATCCCCTCCTTATTGGCTGTGGGCGCCGCCATCTTTGCGATGGCATGAGGGTCAATTAGCATATTCCCTCTTTATTAGATAGGATATGCTCCCAACTCTTCACTTCTCATTGAGGAATGGAATTGAGTAAGTTATTCAGTGATAAAAAACCTAATTAGATTGTAAAGGCTGTGTGTGGGGAACTTGTTTTAAACCTGGAGGCATGTATCATACCTCTGGGCTCACAGAGAGTACTCTGTAATTCTTATTTGATCACATGGTATGCATGTTCAACATTAATACTATATATTCAGCCTCTGTTTCCCTGAGTGTCAAAATTTCACACTAATTTTGTGCTGGCTCTGTGTTGATAGCAATGTCTTTTTTCATGGGTTTTATAAATACAGTGGGAAAATCTTTCATAACTCTGGTTAATGGATTTTATCTTGAGCTTTTCTGATACTTTAGTAATCAAATTGGAAGAGATAAGACCTTTTAGCACCTCAAATCCATGTAA
The DNA here is from genome assembly GCF_963455305.1 of Plecotus auritus. NCBI lineage: Eukaryota > Metazoa > Chordata > Mammalia > Chiroptera > Vespertilionidae > Plecotus > Plecotus auritus. The sequence goes on from NC_137772.1 coordinate 168,126,773, forward strand.
TAATATGTCACATTATAATGCAGGTTCTCTGTCAGCACATTTCCTACTAAGAGACATTGTTGATAAGTATGATGCTGCTTGGAGTGGTGATTAATGCATAAAATATGTTTGGCCAACCAGAAGTCACTAAATAATATCAAACTCTCTTTTGCTCTCCATGTTCTGCAGACTGAAACAGGGCAAATTACTGGGGGGAAAAAATCTCTCTTTGCCTTAGTCTCTTTGCTTGTAAAAGGGAGAAAATAACACCTGTCTGGCCTACCTCTCAGATTTATTGTCAGGGTAAAATGATATAATGCATGAGAAAATAATGTGTAAATTGCCAAGCTAAATACAAATGCAAGTTGTTATAATAATTTGCATTGTACACAGGTCAAGGCCTTATAGGGCAAAGAGCCATTCTAAACTTCTAGAATGAATATTTTAAACCATTTATAAATCTGCAGTGTATAATGTGAACTATTCCTTTCTGTGCCACAGATCAATGATGATACTGCCTAGTCATTCATTTCATCTGATGGGCCTCTAAATAAAAATAATTAAAAGCTGATCTGCATACCACATACTCTTCATTGCCATAGAGATCCTTATAAGCTAGTAACAGATCAATTAATCAATGTGTCTCTCAATTATGGTTTGTCATCAGATAAATCTACCAAACCAATCAAGAGTATTCTAGGGGTACAGTTGTGCAGGAATGATTTTTGCAGCTTCTGAGCCATTTCTCTTGAAGGAAAAGGGTGAGAAATGATTGCTTTATCTCATCTTTTCTGCAAGCATAAGTTTCCACCTTGTGAAAGTTAACGTTGACAAAATCACAGTCAGGCACTTGGAATCTGTGTATAAACTTTGTGATGGACATGGCCATGGCACAGAGGACCTGAGACGTCCTGAGGAGGGCCCAGATGTTCTCCCAGAACATCAAGGAAACAAACCCCATCCATGTATTCTTTGTGGGTAAGAAAGAGAACAAGGTCCTGTTTCTGAACCTCCATAAAAGAATTAATGATATTGTCATAGTGATGTGTAAAACAAGACAATTTTCATTAAGCATGGAAATTTTTTTAACTTTGAGCACAAACTTTTAAGTAGGGAAGAATGTTAATATTTTGTTCCCCTAACAAATATCCCTCATCAACGCATTTCACTTATGATTGAATCTTACCTCATTTGATTTACCTCACTTGGTTTTACTTCTTTTTTTTTTTATTTTCTCCTTCTCTGAAAGAGAATATGGTAAGGGGAGAAATGCAGGGAGGGGCCTAGCCTTCCTGCATAGGCAGACCTGGCCTTCCCTGTGTGTAATTCCCTCAGCACACAGGGCTCTTGAAGTTTGTTTTCCCTTCTGCAGTATGAAAAGCTTAATATACACTGAAACCTAAAAAAAAAAAAGTTATTCCAAATAAGTTCTCATTTCTAAGGTGGCAGGCGGTGCATTCTGGCTAACTGGTATAAATTTTTGGGGACCCTAGAAGAGTTCAGATCAAGATCATGACTTCTCTCTCTCTTCTTCCATTCTCTTATCATTCTATGCCCTTCCTCCAGCTAATGTAATCTGTGTTGTGATTTACAGCTGGAAATAAATTTAGATTGTGTTTCCATCATTGATTTTTTTTAAATTGATTTTAAAGAGAGTAATGGAGAGGAAGATAGAAACATCAATGATGAGAAAAAATCATTGATGGATTGCCTCCTGCGTGCCCCCTACTGGAGATTGAGCCCAAAACCTGGGCAAGTGCCCTGTCCAGGAATCGAACCTTAACCTCTTGGTTTATGGATTGATGCTCAATCACTTAGCCACACCAGCCAGGCTCCATCATTGATTTTTCAACCCTTGCAAAGAATTATCAATATCTGGGTCCCATCCTCAGGTATTTAGTAGGTTTGGGATGAGGGCTGGGAGGCAATACTTTTAACATCCCTCTGTGAAATTTTAATGTGTGGCTAGGGTTGAGAACCAGAATCTAAAATGTAACATGTAATGGATCTTGGAAAAACTAACTTTATTTGGGACATTCTATGGTTTATGGAAATTAATATTTTGTTTATATATATTATAAACTGCTGTATGGTCACATGTTTTAAGGAAATGTACTTCAGTTTTTCAAATGTTGCTGGAATGGAACTTGCATTTATGCAGTCCTATGGTGTCCCTGTGGAACTTTGGAAAAGTAAAGCATATGAAACAGTGAGGGTAAAATTAATCCAGTTTGGGAGATTCAGAAGAAACTGCAGAAGCTCTGATGGGTACCCCAGGCAGAACCTGCCAAAGGTGAGTTAGAGTATAACCAGAAGTTCCTTAAACTGATACTGAGAAGAATAAGAAACAGAAAATTGAAGAGGACACTGTTTTGTACATACTTCGGTGATTAATTTGTTTAAGATAAGAAGAATAGATTCCTTTGATGGGGAGACAGACTTTATTTTCCAGAGAGAGGACATAATATCTTAAAGTTCAAGGGGGAAAGAAGGAAAGGAAGCTTAGAATAGGCGATGTAAGGCTGTTCTGCTGTAGGTTGAAATGAGAAATTTCTTTCCTTTGGATTCATCTTTTGAGCCACCCAAAGGAAAATAAAACTCCAACGAAGATGAAGATGTGATCCTGGGGAAAGAGCCCATAGGTCCTTTGGCCCGCTCCTGGGTCTGGAGATAGAATCATAAATGGAATTATTGAGGCTCCCATTTTGTCTATTCTGGTTCACTGCATTTGGAAACAAGATCCCCATGAGAGGAAACTAGAGAAGTGGTAGGGCCAAATCCCCAGCTAAACTGATTGTAGAGCTTATTCAGAAAACCACAGTACTGTATCAGCAATGCTGATTGAAAATGCGGAGATTGGGATCCTGGCCATCTCTATTTCTCTGCATGGGATATGCAACAATTAGCAATCAATGTGGGTGCCCTCTGCTTTCACTATTACTTCTTTATCTTTATCCCCCCTTGTTGCTCAGCTGGAGTTGCTTGGTTTACTAAGACTCATGTAGTTTATTGCTTTGATTGCTAAATCAAATAAATATTATGATTGGTCTTATCTATTTACCACTTCTAAGCACTGGGTTCAGCCACATTTTTTACCTAAAATACTCAGAGACTGTGATTTTTATTAAAAATGCAAGCTTATCCATATTTTCCATATGTTCTACACCAAGATATCTGAAACTCAGTACATTCTCTGGTGCTGGCAAAATAAAACAAAATGAAAAAAAAAATATTCTTCATGGGTTATAAATTAAGAACAAAAGCTCAGAAGTTACTGAGCACTGATTTCTAAAATCCAGTACTAGACTATTATTCTTGCTTTTTAAAAAGTCAATTTTATTTTCCTGGACTATGCATTAATAACAGGGTAAAAGTAATACTTTGCTGTTTGCTTTAATAAACTCGCATTTTAGGTATTTAATTTGTCATCATTCACCTCTGAGTAGAATAAAGTAGATATTTTTCACAGTAATGTAGACTAAATTACAAATGAAGGGGAACATTAGCAAATGAGAACATTACAGTTATTTATTATTATAATGTGATTCAATTTTCTTCTCCAAATGTTTGTTTTACAGCCCATTTGGATAAGTTCGGCAACCCAGACTCGCACTTCATATTGACAAAGATGAAGTATAAAGGAAAGATTGGAAGATATACTTCTCCAGGAGGTTTTCTTTTGAAAAAGTATAGTATTCAGATGCATTCCAAATGCAAGGATTGAAGTGTCAAGAGCTATGAAAGGTCAGAGATTTTTTCCCTATTTGTGAGGTGACAGGTTACCCAGCCACAGTTTCATAGACGCTAGCAGAAGACATGAGACTCCTAGGTCAGAGACATAGGACTTTATAACTCACACCACAGCACACAGCACAATTTTTGTGGGTATGTCCGTGCTCCTCCCCTCCTGCCTCGACATGACAGCTGAAGTGGATGCTGAGCATGCAGTGGGTTTGCACCAGAGCTGGGAAGTCAAGCTTAGGGATCCCAAAATCTTTTATAATGCGCTGCAAGCAAACCTATGGCAACTTTTGCCCCAGAAGGACACATTATCTTTGTTATACTAGAGAGTAAACAAATCAGCTCTCTGGTCCCTAGAGAAATATTATTCTTACTTTCTCAAGCTGTTCTCTAAACAAACACCAGAACAGAAGACTGCCAGTGCCTCTGCTAACAAGTCATGCAGAGAGATCAATGGAGATTGGTCCCCAGCATGAAAGTTATTATGAAGTATCCAATCAGAGTCTGTTTTAGTTCATGTATTAATTAATGAGAGCACATATTTGTTTAGACCCCAATAATCCATTTTTTTTTTCTAATTAGAGTATAAACTCCTAGAAGGAAAATATGGTCTGGTTTGTCTTTATATCGCAACAACATAGCCCAGAACGCTGCATATAGTAAGTGCATGATAAATGTCTAATAGATGAGCAAATAATTCAGACCACAGAGCAAAATTTACTAATGTACCTAAAGATGTAAAAAATGTCACATTAGGGAGAAATTAAATTTAATATTCATTCCTTAGTATATTCAGAAACAAACTGATCCTAATAAAGACACCCATGTGTACCAAAGCCTCTAAAGTTTTCATTAAGTTTTTCTTAAAAGTTATTTTATCATTATGTCTTACAATAGGGAGCTTTTGCCTGGTAAATGGTTAATTAGTATGCAATGAAGGTTGTTAAAATAGTTCCTAGGCCCAGGTCTCATCTCAGGATTTATGGAATTCTCTTAATGGCAGGTAGTTAAATTGAGTAACTCTGTTAATATGGTTTTGTGTAACCACTAAAAGTGGTTACTTAGAAATACTGTATTATCCCCTCAGAGAAGAAGTCAGAACATTTCAAAATCTAATCCTCAAATTTTGATCCTTGTCTCCCCAATACAATCAGTATTCTTGGTGATCATCTTAATGATATATGGATGATGAACATCATCATATATATAAAATAAAAATAATGATATCGCCGAGGCCGGTTTGGCTTAGTGGATGGAGCGTCGGCCTGCGGACTGGGGGGTCCCGGGTTCGATTCCGGTCAAGGGCACGTACCTTGGTTGCGGGCACATCCCCGGTGGGAGGTGTGCAGGAGGCGGCTGGTCGGTGTTTCTCTCTCATCGATGTTTCTGACTCTCTGTTCCTCTCCCTTCCTCTCTGTAAAATATCAATAAAATATATTTTTTTAAAAAAAATAATGATATGGCAAATCTTAAAATGGTCTTCAAGTCTTAAAGCAACTAGTAATGTGATGATGGCTAGAGCTTAGAGACAGAAACATTACTGCCAAGGTCCCAGCCAAGGGAGTCAGCACGAAGTCTAGGAATCCTGGTCTATTGTGGCTTCTAGATGGGCCCAGAACCAGGACAGGAGTAAAGAGGAACTCACATAAACCCAAATCTATGGATGTGTGATATGTATTTAATAGACTTACATAACACAGTAACATTCATTCTGGAGTTGGCAAAAATCAAGCTGGCGAGGGACAGGCATTCAATTAGAAAATACCGTACTGATTTAGAGTAAATCTGTGGTCAAGGTCCAGCAGCTCTGTTTTCCTATGTGAGCTTGGGTTAGTTAAATAATCTTTAAAAATGTCTATGGTAATACTCACCTTACAGACTGTGTTAGGTATTAAGTGAATTAATATATGTAAAAGTGCTTCATACCCCATTATATGAATGATGGTTATTATCATTGCTATGTAGACATAATACAAAGACAGTCTGGTTGGATTAGTGGCATGACAGAATTAAAATGTTGTACCCCACTCCAGCTTTCACTTAAATAAACCAGACAAAAAATATTTTGGCAAGAATGATAGAAGAACTACCAAATTAAAGAGTTAGAGCTAATCATATATCCTCTATATATAGTATAATAACCATGAAATGTCTGAGGATTAATTGTAATGTTTGTAATGTTTGAATTCTATGATTTTCAGATTGCATAGTGGATAGGCTTCTGGAACTTCAGGGCAGTTAATTTTTTTAATTAACTTTTTAACAAGTCTTCACTTCTAAAAGCCTATCAGCGTACATAAAGGCACCAGGTTCAGCACAGAAGCTCCTCAAGGATGGTTTCTCGATCTGTAATGTCCTTACTATTTTAGTCTTTCTACTTCCATTGAGATCTTGGGAATACACAGATGAACAATCCACAAGAAAATAACTTTAATCCTTGTATCTAAATACAAATAGCACTTTTTTATTAATATAAATGGGGGGGAAAGCTTTTGTGGAGATATTAAACAAGGATCACCTTTTAAATTACTTTTTTAAATGTGTGAAATAAGCAGAGTGTAGTGGTTTGGAAAAAAATGTTGACTCACCTACAAATTCCTGCAAATTTCTTTTGGCATTTCTCAAAATATGTAAAATTCTCTTAGATGCTTAACAAAGGGCCTACAATATAGTGTATAATAATGAAGGTTGAATACAAAGAAGAAAGAAAGGAAGAAAGAGGATAGGGAATGCTGGAGGAAAGAAGGAAGAAAGCAAAGAAAGAAGAAAGGAGAGAAGAAATAAGAGGAGGGAGGAAGAAGAGAATGAAAGAAGGAAGAAAAGGAAGGATAAAGAAAGGGAAGAAAGAAAAAAGAGAAAGAACAAGGGAAGGAGTAAAGAAAAGAAAGAGGAAAAATAAAAGAAGAGAAAGGGGGGAAGGAAGGATGAAAGAAAGATGTAGGAAGGAGAGTGGGTAAAAGAGAGAGGTAGGAAATAAAGAGGGGGATGAAGAGAAAAAGAAAGGAAAGAAGCAAGGAAGGAGAGCAGAAGAAGGAAAAATTCATAGCACACAGAATGTTAAAGAAATGCCACCTTAAGTAATCATTCAAGAAAGTAGTTTGAACCCAGGTATAAAATGACCTGGTACAACGTAACTTCTCTCACTGTAGTCAATCTAACATCTCCCACAATCAAAGCAGGGTATTTGGACACGGTCTTTTTGAGTCATCCATTTCGACATACCTAGATCTGTGAATGTAGTGAACATTTCTTAAACTTATTCCACACTGAACTTCAACCAATTTCTTTCTTCACTCCTTCCTTATCCTATCTTCACTCCATTGTGGCTTTCATCCAATACCTTAGCCTGATTTCATTCTGAAGCTTTACCTTGTCTCTGAGCTTCAGCTAAATATTGAGTAAGGTGGTCGATTGATGTGAGAATGTTAATTAACCCCATTGCTTAGTAGTTTAAAGTTTTTGATATTAAAAATGTCTAAAAAAAGAAAAATTATATTAAACTGCCTTGGCATCAAAATGCCCCTCCTCCCACGCTTAAATGGCAGCATTAAATAGGCTGCATCCAGCTGTCTAGTACCTACTATTGAGGGTCTCTTGTTCTCTACAGGGATCAGATTTTGTCATCAATGCCCAACAAAGACAACTCAACCTTGTATCATAGTTTGAGGGAGGCCCTGACAATTTCTAATTAGCTTTTGTGGAAACCCCTTTCACTTCCTGCGTGGTTCAGGGTTCCAGTTCAGGGTTCGGGTTCTGGAGAAGGCCACACACAAATGAAAAGAGACTAGAAAAGCATTAATTTGGGAAATGGCCAGGTGGAAGCCCAAGAGAGGACTACTACTCGCTCCAGCCTTGCCATCCCTTTTATTAAGATTAAGATTATGGGATACACCCATATCCCCTAGGCAGGAAACTCTAATAATAGCCAACCAGCGAATTTACTTAAGACTAACAGGTGGAGGCTGCTTCAACTACCAATGTCTAGTGATAAGCTCTGACCCTTCAGAGCAATTAAGGTTGATCAGCCTTCCGGATTCCCCGTTCACACCTCTCTACTAATAAAACAATGATCGGCTTCCGGCAAGCTTTCTCTTGATCAATAATTCTAGACTAGTTTCAATATAATCAGGCCTTTAATTCACAGAAGGTAATATTTATTTTAGTACTTCAGAGCAATTGACAGTTGGTTGTTGTTATAGTTCTTTATCATGGAATAAAAAATGCACTATTCCCTTTTATGGTCTGTTACTCCACACAAATGCACCTTCATCTGAAGTCTTAAAAAGAAAGCATTGACTTTGCCATAAAAGACCTGCTAAGATATCTAAATGATGACTTACACACTACTCCCACTATTATATCCCTCAACCCTTCCCTCCTCTAGGATCCATTTGTCAGCTGTGTAATTGCCTCCTGTTGATGTTCTTCCCTAATTTCCAGATTCCCTAATCTTTCTTTTACCGGTCAAGGTTGTACCATCAGCTTTTTGTTAATCTCCTCTGATGCATATTGACATACCCTTCCTTCATTCTTTCTGGGTTCTTTGATCTCTTCCTTAGCCCTATTCCTATACCTGTAAGAACATAAGCCCAGCACCATTCTTTCTACCTACTTTGGCCTCCTCTGAATTTCCATTTCTCTTAAATCTTCCTGATATTTTTTATGGGCTTTAAAATAGCTAGTCAATATCTCTTCTTCCCCTACTTTATTCACCATATTTACTTCATTTTCACTTCCATTTAAGCTCTCATTTATACAACAAAATGTATTGATTGTGTATGATGTACAGGAGCCTGCCTATAAAATTCCCAATTATGCCAACAACAGATTCCTATGCATCATTCATTTCTAAATTTGACATTTCTTGATATACATACATTAAGAAATATATAGTAAAAAGTTATAGGAGTAAAGCCCTTCTCACAGTTACAAGAGATATTCCAATTCACTGAAACATAGCTCTGTTAACAGAGCAAATATATCATAAATGTGTGAAATGTGAAATATGCACAGCTGCTTGCTGAAGGGAAGAGGAATGTTTGGGGAGGTGGGAGGGAAAATTTTAGCTTGAAATGACTAACACAAAGCCACAAATTCTTTCAGAACTACCATTACTCTACAGTAGAATTTAACCTTTATCTAGCTTTAAAGGTCAAAACAATTAGAAAAATAATTGACACCGCACCATCATTTCATTATAAATTATCTAAATCTATGATTGCTAGATTGTATTTCACTTCTCAGTCATCCAGGTCCTCTAAGCACAGTTTTTAACAAAAAATTTAAGACTGTAGAACCTCAGAGGGAAGGTGGGGGAGGGTGGGTGGGTGGGTGGGTAGGAAGAGATCAACCAAAGAACCTGAATGCATATATGCATAACCCATGGACACAGACAATAGGGTGGTGAAGGCCTGGGGCTAGAAAAAGTCAATGGGGGAACAAAGGGGACATAGGTAATACTTTCAATAATAAAGACTTTTTGTAAAAGAAAGAATAAAGGAAAATAATCAGAACAAGAGAAAAAGAATTGTAGAATCTGGTTATGGTGTTTATGCAGAAAGATCTTTATTTTGGATTGTGCTGTGTTGACTTCTATGATAAATTTAGTTTATGATCATCTCAATTTAGGAGATTTTTATTCTCTCTTAAAGAGTATTCAACAGCTAAGCTAACTGCTTTTACAATTAAGAAGAGGAATGTCTAAGTCAGATCTCCTCCTCAAAATAACTCTGAAATCCAAAAAATAGGAGGCACAAAAAATAAAAACCTACTTCACCAACAAGACAATTTGTGTATGGAGAAACAGTTTGTACTTTTGCTGAGTTCAGAAAAGATTCATTTAGAGGGCGACTATGAAATCGAGTAGCGAACCAGCGACTTAGTTAAATTTCTGGCTGGAGGGCAAAGCCTGATCTTGCTGCAGCTTTTATCCTTTGCATCCCTCATCCCCTGCCTTGGAACGCCCGCCAGAGCGTTTGTGGAAGTGCTACAGTGCCATCTACAGGACTGTCACACCCCAGCACGACATGCTGGGTCAGGTCCCACCACCCAGCGTGTCTCACTTTGTGTGCTATCTTCACTGGGAGACTATAGTTAATCTTTCATTAAGTGTAATCACCTTAACTGTGAAAAGTTTAATTAACATCAGCAATAAAGGAACTAAGTCTTAATGGGCACATTTTCTTGTTGGAGGGGAAGCTATTTTTAAATCTAAAAGATTTCCTTTAAAAAAATAATAAATCAATAATACAGCCACTATATTGTTCTTCGCTGTCAAAGTACGGGTATTCAAGCAATGAGCAGAACATTTACCTTGACCTTAGTTTCTAAAATAGTCTCCAAATTTACAAGTTCATTTTCTTTCCAGAGTGTAGAGAGCCATGTGAATAGGATTCCCTGTAACACACACACACACACTTGTATATTTGATATATTTGATATTTGAAATATGAGTAGAAGTTCCTATTGCTACAGCACAGCACAACCCAAGGAAGTTTACATACGGTTAGTCCCCAAATGATGATTTTGGGGGTAATGCCCAATGCAGAGCAATACCGAAATATTCTAGACTTGAGGCTCCTACATAGGTATGTCCAGTATTTATTCCTACTCCCTACTTTCTGTTACTCCCTTAGACAGAGCAGGATAAACACTTCATATGTGGCCAGAGATGGCCAATAAACACAGAAAAACTCAGCACCAAATCAAACAATGACTCTCAGGCTGGTTAGACGGCACTGTCTCTGCTCCGATAGTACATCTGTGCGTGGTTTGATAAACCACAGACAACAGTATGCTAAACTATTTCACATTCTCTCCTTTTTTCAAACAAATGCTCCAAAAATGATGGTTTAAAAGCATTTCAAACGCATGCTTAAAAGGATGCACGGGGCACAGAAAAGGTGAGATTTCTTTCCCTGCTGTTTGGTTCATCAACTGCAGTAGCAATGCTGACTCACTGGAAATGATACGAAAATCAGAAGGATAGTTAGAGTTCATTTCTATTTGAAGCAAGAGCCTGAAATTTTCATTGAATTTACACAAATTAGGGGAAAAAGTCAAACTTGGCATTATCTCATCCTGAAATTTCTCGCTCATACCAAGAGGGTTTCATCTTCTCAGCTGGACAGGATGAAAAAGTACAGAAGGGACGGGGTGTCATGGAAGTTTATTGCTGCTGCTTTTCACCATAATTTTTCTTATTTGTTTCATCTCTTATTTTTTTAAATATATATATTGATTTATTTCAGAAAGGAAGAGAGAGGGAGGGAGAGATAGAAACATCAATGATGAGAGAGAATCATTGATCGGCTGCCTCCTGCATGCCCCACATTGTGGATTGAGCCTGCAACCCAGGCATACGCCCTGACCTGGAATCAAACTGTGACCTCCTAGTTCATAGGTCAATGCTCAACCACTGAGCCATGCTGGCCAAGCTCATCTCTCTTATTTTTTAATTTACTTTATCTTGCTCTATTGTTTGCATCTTTGAAAGGAACTCTAAATCTGTTTTTCAATAATGTGAGAATTTAAAAAATAGGTATATCAATTTTACTGCTGAAATTCATGAACATCCTCCCACTTTTCACTCTTACTCTTTCAATGGAATCCTACAAATTTGTCCAAATGGACAAAACCAAATATGAATCCAGTCCCTTCCCCCAAACTGACCCCATGTGGTTCAATGTGCAGCTTCCCTTGCCCAGGCAAAAAGCCTGTGGCTGGCTCACCAGGGCCCCTGTATAAGGGCTCCAGCAAGACTTTTGGAAATGGAGTCTTTTCACCTGTGCACTACTTTTCTGGCTGCCAAAACAAATGACCACAAACTGGGTGGCTTATCACAATGGAAATTTATTCTGTCAGAGTTCTGGAGGCAGAAGTCTGAAATCAAGGTGTCTGTAGGGCCATGCTCTCTCTGAAGGCTCTAGGGAAGACCCTTCAATGTCCCTTCTATCTTCTGGTGTTGCCAGCATCCTTGATGCTCTTTGGCTTGTAGATGCAGCACTCCAGTCTCTGCCTCCATCTTCACATAGCATTCTCCTCTCTGTATCTCTATCCAATTGGACTAGAGTTTTTTTTCTAACTCAGTATGACCCATTTTCACTTGTATATACATACAAAGACCTATTTCCAAATGAGGTCGCATGTTGAGGTAACAGGAAGGTATGAATCTAGGAGGACACCATTCCACCCAGTGCACTTCCCCCCTCATGTTTATTCTCTGAGTCAGGGGCACACATGTGTAAGTCTGGCATAATAATGCTGGCCTCAGAGAGCTGTTGTGACAAATATTCAGGGCAATGAATAGCAATACTAGGCACAAGTTCACTTCTCATAACCTTGTCCGCAGTGATGAATGTTCTATCAGGAGCTCAAGTTCAAATTGCCTTTTTTGTTCTTATTTTTGTGTTTCATTCTAAGGAAAGTTTTATTGGTTTACTTTTAATAGTTTGCATATTTTTAAATGACCAGGATATTACTTTAACATATATTAAGCAAAATACTTCTCTACAGAAGATGAGCAGATGCACTAATTATCTGATACTCATGGTGGGAGAGTGCGTGGGTTGGAGGTGTGGTACAGAGATGTTACGTTGCCAGATACTTGCTAGAGACTAGAAAACCCAACAGCTTTTTTAGGTTGACTGCCCTGGGCCTTCCTCAGAATCCCTTTCGCTCCATCTTCTCTTTCTTTTCCTATTGCTTCAGGAGACTGTGTAGCACCCTGTTTTCTCCCCTACTCCCTCAATAATCCAAAGAAACTAGTGAAAGCTTAAAGATAGGGCAAAGCTAACATGAAAAAACATGTTCAGATACAATTCAGAGCGACACCAAGTAATTATTTGACTTGAGCAGACTCAAAACAGAGCCTCCAAGAGAGACAGCGAAATAAAAGATTATTCTATCCATTTGATGTTCTTGTTAACCTAATAGCCTTCCTCAGCATCACTTATGCTCCAGGGAAGTTTGGCATGGAATGAATCCTGGATGCTATGCCCTTGCCTCATTTAAAAAGGACCAGCTCCAGGTTTAACACAGTTCAGCAACCATTCTAGTTTTAAAATATTTTAATGTGTGCCTTTCCCACCACTAGGTGTGCACAGGCTTCACTTGGCATGAATGCCCTCTGCATCCAATATATAGCAGTGCCTATCCATTCTCTTATCCTGTAAGCCATTCCTGGGATTCTTGGTGCAGATCACACTGAATAGCAACCCAGGGACATGTGTGCTGGTGCATGTTACCAACATGTCCATAAGGTGCACAGGCCATGCAGAGAACCTTTGTAAACATGGTTCCTTCCCTCCACGTGTTTGTTCTCTGAGTCAGGGGCACACATGCGGCAATAAAAACTAGAACGTTCTTCTTTTAGGGGGAAAATTAAGAACTAAGAGTTGATGTTTCCCTCTCCGTGTGGCAATGGAAGAGTCACTTAAAGCTAATACAACCTCTAGTAATTTAAGGCAGAACCAGGAAGGAACACGATAATACTGGCTTTTATAACTAAGAAGTGATAAGATTAGAGTTACGTTAAGAGGAAGAACAGTCTTGCTTTATGTGAGAGACAATTACATTGTGTCTAATAGAAGCTAATGCTCACTTCAGAGAGAGGCATCACCTTGTAAGTAAAACAAAGTGAATCAGCCTCTTGGCTCTGGCTGATGAGAAGACCAGGATGGAACTGGAATACTTCACTCTGAAGCTAAGAAAACTTCAGCTTCAGGTCCCCAAGACCACTGGGAGTTGCTGAGAGATGAAGTATTCTAGGTGGTTAGGAAAAGCCAGGTTGCGGTCAGGAAGTATTTCAATGGAAGCATTTGTGAATAATTGCCTAAAACGATAGAAAGAAATGCCGGTTCTCCAAGTCTCCAATAATTAGTGGTGAATTCTCTTCTTGTCTATCTACCTACTTTTTAAATTTATAATTATGTCTTCTTCTTCTTTTAAAAAAAAAAAAGCCTCAAAATTTTATACACAGAAGGCCCCCACCAGGTGGGATATCCTTTGATTCTCCCCTTTTCAGGAATAAGCAGAGTTAGCAGAGGCCAACACCATGGCTGGAGGGTGGCACAAGGAAGTGAACTTTGTCCTGATGTAAGGTGCAGCAGAGTTCCTCAAGCAAGGGTGTTGGAGCATCTGACTGTAGACCACATAAAAAGATAGTATTTGTGCCCTGGCCGATGTGACTCAGTGATTAGAGTGCCAGCCCACAGACTGAAGGATCTTGAGTTCGATTCCCGGCCAAGGACACACAACTAGGTTGCAAGTTCCATCCCCAACCCCGGTCTGGGCACATTTGGGAGGCAACCAATTGATGTGTCTCTCTTACATCAATGTTTCTCTCCCTCTTTCTCTCTCTTTTTCCTCTTCTTCCCTTCCTCTGTCTAAAAATCAATGAAAAATTATCCTCAAATGAGGATTGCAAAAAGACACCACAAAAACAAAAAAAGATACTATTTGTAAAGAAGGAGGCAACTGAGGAGAGTAGACATTCATTCACACACTCTTCCTTCAAAAGTCTTGAACTGTAGGTCTTCTTGGATGTACCAAAGGTAAGATAATACTGTTCCTTCCATACTCTTTAGAGCTCTAACTGATCCTTCAGAAAGAAGCTGGGAACTTCCATCATAGGACTTTGGGTGAAGCAGGAGGTCCTCTGGAAGGGATGATTACCACTCCTGAACGTGTATGAGGGGTCTCAGTGAAAACATGTTGACAATAATCAATTTCTTTCAAGATTAAAAGAAATTTTGCCACACCCATGTTGCACATCTGTATGACTGGAGTACATGCTCTGCAGGTTTCAGACCAAGGAAAACAAGACTGTACAAAACATCTAAAGTTTAAATTATGACCCAGGTGGTGATGATGATATCTTGTGGGAGATGGAATGTAGGCTTTGCTCTAAAACATGACTATAAACATCAGGACTGCTTATTGTAAAAATAAATCAATTTCTCCCAACAATGGGTCTTTGTAAATGTATAAGCCAATTCTTCTACAAGTATAGTACTGCCTAAAAGCAGAAACACTGAGTAGGAGCCCAAACATTTTCATGAGAAAAAATAATTATATATAACAATTTGTATATAATTTAAAGCCTTAAGATATTTCAGAGGGAGGAAACTATAAGCTTAAGACCCAGTATGAAAAGAAAGAGAGAGACATTCCCAGAGAAATAGGAGGATGGATTGGGTGGTCCAACCAATTGAAAATTGTGTTATATTATTCGATTTTTGAGAACAATATGGCCTTGGTTTATTCATTTTTTCATCTCCCATAAAATCTATTACAGTGTTCTATACATTGTGCAACCTTAGTAGATGTTCATTGGATGAATAAATAAAGTATAACAGATTAGGTACAACTGAAACTCTTAGTAGCATTTCAAATCACCCTCAACCAAAAGTCTTTTCAAGATGTCCCCTCCCCCGAAAAGTTGGTATGGGGTTGGAAGAGTCTACTGCCAAGAAAACAAGGTCTCCTCCATATAATTCTATAGGCAAAGTGGCTAGTTCGCAATAAATGTTAATTTCTTTCTTCCTCCCTCCCAACTTCCTCACTAACTCTGCCTAAACACTTCCAGTAATGAGAGGGGCTCATTCACTCACATTTAGTGTATAGAATAGAGTAATAGGTCCATCCTATTTTTCAACTGCTCTACTTGTTGGGAAATTCTTCCCTTATTCACCCAAAATCTGCTTTCATGTAACTTTTGTCTGGAATTTATCATCCTCCCTGGGACAAATTAGAGCAAGCTTCATTCTTTTCCAAGATGGCAGCTTCTCCTTCCATAGGTTTCTCCCCAGTTCATTTATTGCTGTTCCTGTGATAGTCTTCTCAAATTATGGACTCTACTGGATCCCCTCTTCTGAACAGCTCCAACTTTTCCCTTTTAAAAAGGTGATACTCCAAACTAAATACAATCACTAAAAATGGTCTGTTATGTAATATAGACTGTCAAATGACTATTCTTCCCTTGACCTGGGAACACTCCAATTATTGAATTAAAGCATCTTTCAATTTCCTCAGCTCCTTTGGCAGCCCTGTCAGGAGACTCTGGAATAGCACATGGGTGGAAGAGAAGCACTGATGCCAAGCCTTGTGGTCTAGTCACTAACCAGGCTGAAGCAGGCCACTAAAAGTTTCAGCAATCAAATAAGGAATGGCTGTGATTCAGAGCTAAGGCATCAAGTAGCATTAATTGAAGTAACAAAGACTCCAAGCAAGCATGAGACTTCTTACTCTAAAGGGTATAGGTGAACAAAAAAGAAACATCATACTCAATAAATTTTGCCTGGCCCTATCCTCTCCGCTATCCAACCAAGTTGACCACATGCTATCTCTCAGGCACTGTGCTGATGTGGTCTCGTTCTCAGGCAACTTAGAATCTAAGGATGGTAAACAAGTAACTAAACAAATAAGTAGGCAATGGGATGAAGGCTACGAATGATGATGATAGGCTGTTACAAGAAGCAGGATAAAAAGAGGGACATACTTTAAGTGTGGATGATGAAAAAAGGTGTGTCTGAGATGAAGATATTTAACTTTTGACACCTGGTGGAAGAGAAAGAACTAACCAGACAAAGAGTAGGTCGGGGAAGTTTTTGGTAAAAAAGGGCAGGGTGGGTTAAAAAGCCCTGAGGGTGAGTGGGAAGAAATCAACCAAAGAACTTGTATGCATATATGCATAACTCTTGGACACAGACAACATGGCGGTGAAGGCCTGGGGCAGGAGGCAGGGTTGGGCTAGAAAAAGTCAGGTCTTGAATAGTATCTGGAACATTAGTTGGTCCTCAAAAATTATTTATTCAGCCTTGAAAAGGAATAAAATTCTGATACATGCTACAACATGGGTAAACCTTAAAAATATCATGCTAGGTAAAATAAGCCAGTCACAAAAGAACAAATATTGTATGGTTCCACTTACATAATTTATCTAGAACAGGCAAATTCATGGGGACAGAAAGTATAACAGAAGTTACTAGGGGCTGGGGGAGAGGTAAATGGGAGTTAGTGCTTAATGGGTACTGAGTTTCCATGTGGGATAATGAAAACATTCTGGAACTGGATAGTGATGATGGTTCCACAGCATTGTGAACATGCTTGAAGCCACTGAAATGTACACTTCACATGGCTAAAATGGTTTTATGTTATGTTTTACCACAATAAAAGATGTTAAAAATTGCTAAGTTCTAAGAGAATTGAATAAATACTTATTTACTGATGCCTCCACAGGGTTCTTGTAAAGAAGTAACATAACATATAAAATGACTGCAACTACTCATTATCATTCTTATTATTGCATAACCTGAAATCGTTACGTTTACCGTCTGCATTAGTAGAAGACCTTGGAATTGAAACACAAAATGTCTGATTTAGCAAGCAGGCTTTATTAACATTAGGATAATGCTAATGCAGCCACAAATATTACTCATAAGTCCTTGGAACTTCTAGACCACATATCTTTATCTGTGGTCTACCAAATACATTGCATGTCAGTGACTAAATGAGTATATTTCACTAATCAACTTCATGTGTTCATCTTAATCCAACAAGAAAATAAAAATTTATTGTGAATCCCTTCATTACTTTTACACTAAACCTAAGTCAATAAAAATTAAAACCTAAGCAGTTTCTAATTTTGGTTTATGCATTTTCTGTAAACTACAAAAATCCACCAGAGAAAAAAACTTATGCCTAATAAAAACCTTTATATTTTTCTCAGAAGGAGGTTTCATACCACAAGTTACTCACTGCTCCTGATCTGTCACTGCTAGTCTCCTCACCTGTCCCTTTTCCCCTAATTAGACGAAATTATAAAGGGGGGGGGGAGCAATTTGCAAATAGCCTTTCCTTAGCTCATTTAAGCTCCTACAATGTGTGTCAAATCCTCATTGAATTCTTTTTGTTGTATGTATAGGAAGACATTTAGAAAAAGGTTTGGAATGCTTCTAATCCTCTAAATCAACAATAAAGAAAAAAATAAAGCAAAGGTCAAGGTTTTGATACACTGCTTCTAAAATGCAGCCCACACCGAGTAAAATGCCATGAAATCATCGGTCAGAACCGAACTTTCTTCTAGAGACTCCATTCCAAAAGCGTGAAGAGAGCTGGAGTGGCTATTGATGGTTTTCTTAGATTCCAGTGCACCTTAATCATATTCACAAGACTGTACTTTTTCATCGCTGCAGGAGCTGACAGAATTTTGTGACAATTCTGGGAAATGCTTTCAGATGGCCCCTTCTGTGAATTATGAAAGTTTCACAAAGCACCGCAGTAAGTGCACTAGCCTTGTTCTCCACAAACGCAGGGGCGGAGGAGGAGGTGGCCCTCCTTTGTTTCCCTGCCTTGAAATGTAGCACTCTTTGCAAAGAGTTAGAGAAAATACATTTTGGTAGGTAAATAGGCTCTAATTTGTTGTAAAAATGATTTTATCTCACAAAGGATTACATTTATTTTATTCATTAGAGAAGATTGCACAAATGTCATACTTTTCATCTCCAAAATGTGCTTTGTGATAGTGAATAGATTCATACGTGACTCCTTTTAGAGGCTAGTAAAAAATACACAATTGATTCTCATTATTCCTTGTAGTTATGGTCTATAAATTCACCACAAACACCAAATTAGTGAATACTGACCCATTGCTATTAGGGAAAATATAGGGTTAGGTTCTTGCAAGCAAGCCTCTGGACACATTTTTGTCAACCAAGCAATGCAAAACTTGTTTTATGTGCGTCTTCCTTTAAAGATACCCTGTTTAATATATATTGTTAATTCACTGCACTAACAATGGACTCACAATCCACAGCTCCATAACTTACGCCTGAATAAAGCTTATCTAACACACATAATTTCTCCGTGAGATACAGCATAGCCTTGCCGCATTTGAGAAACCCACAAATAATAAAGATCAACTGTATATGTATGCATCTGATCCATCTCTCAGCTTGGAGACAATTTTTCGCTTCAAAATAGTGGTCAGTTGTTAGGACACTGTGGAGGAAAGCCCACCTGGCTGTTGTGAGATTTACGACAATTGTTGTTTTCATTCTATTTCCAGAGTCTCTGGACAGTCTTACAATAAAAGTTACCTTTACTCACTCCCCCTTGTTCTGCAGTTTCCCCAGGCAAGATTGAAAACTGTCTGATAGGGGTGAACAGAACCTGGCTGGGCTGCCTGTCATACCTGGGGGGGTGGGGGGGACGGGCAGCTTCTGGTTGGAAGTTTGGACCATATTCTGAGGCAAGGTAACACAGAGCTCTCATCTCAGTGCAGTGAGGTCCAGGGAGCCACTCAGATAACCACCCAGAGGGTTAAGTTGGAGACTAAGGAGAAGGTAAAAAATGAGGAAAATGAGGCTGGAGTTGAAAGGATATACAGCAGGAAGGCAAGAATTTGAGGAGTTTCCAAGGTGACAGCATTTAGACCTCAAGTAAAAAGTTCAGGGATTTCCATTCTCTGAGGTGTTTGGCATATGAGTCCCAGACTAGGGGAAGTTATTTAGAAAGAATCATGAAAATCTGGAGAGCAATATTATTTAATAAGCATTAAGTCATGTTCATGCTTAATAGAATCTCAACTAACTTCAGGAAGTACAATCTGTACTTTGTCTCTGATGTAACAGTTTACCACAGATAATGGTAAAAATCATAAAGCTAGAATAGATGTCTCAGAATCATCTGTCACACTCTCAGCTTCTCAACCACTCTCCACAGATATATGTCTATTTTATTCCTAAATATTACCAAAAGTTGAAACTTTTAACCATCTGAGGTGATAAAGCTCATCTCTGTGGCTTTATCATAATCCTATATAATAAAAGCCTAGGTGGCATCACATGATGCCCTCGTGCGATTTTGTCACAAGATGGCCACCACAAGAAGGCTGCCCCTCATGTCATCACAAGATGGTCACCACAAGATGGCCGGCAGGGGAAGGCAGTTGTGGGTGATCAGGCCAGCAGGGGAGGGCAGTTGGGTGTGACCAGGCTGGCAGGGGAGGGCAGTTAGGAGCAATCAGGCCAACAGGGGAGCGGTTAAGGGGTGATCAGGCTGGCAAGCAGGCAAGCATTTAGGAGACAGCAGTCCTGGAATGTGAGAAAGATGTTCAACTGCTGGTTTAGGTCCGATCCCCGTAAACCAGCATTCAGACATCCCCCAAGGGGTCCCAGATTGGAGAGGGTGCAGGCTGGGCTGAAGGACACCCCCCCCCACATGCATGAATTTCATGCACCGGGCCTCTAGTAATGATATAATTATCACAATAATGACCCCTACTCCATGAATTTTTTTCACTTTCTTCACCAGAAAGGTTTTCTTTCTCACCTAGACAGCACAGAATGGAGGCCAAGTTTCTTCCTTGTTATTCTAAAGTGTTCTCTAGACTCCTCCATGACAGTTTTATTGTTTGATAATTATGTTTATGCTAGAGGCCAGATGCACAAAATTCATGCAAGAGTAGTCCTTCCTTCCCCCAGCTGCAGGCACCGGTTTCCCTCTGGCACCTGGACCCAGGCTTCCCTCTAGCCCCCAGCAGGAACCCAGGACCCAGGCTTCCCTTGCAGCCCCAGCTTCATCTGGAAGGTCGTCCAGAGGGACGTACGGACTAATTAGCATATTATGCTTTTCTTATTATAGATGTTTGGTTTTCCTCTAGATCCCAACTTTTCTACATGGACAGATTATGTTCATCTCTAGCATCCATCACATTGTTTGACAGTAGGTGCTCAATAAATGCTGATGATATGCCAGGACTGTCTCCATCTACATGTGTTATCGTATCACCTATATTTTGGCTTTATTTAAATAGCAAAGAAGTGGGGAGAGACTGTAAATCCAGTGATTTCTAAGGACTCATCCTGCTCTAAAGTTCTTGAGCATCTTGTGAGCATCAAAGCCCATTGGGACCCTGATCAAGATGTCTTCACTCAGCTTCCTTTCCAGGCCAGATGTACACAAGGTACCAAGGTGAATTTTGGAGGCCTCCTCCCTAAATCTACTTGGGCAATCTGTCTTAGCTAGTTGAAAGCTTCTTGCTTTGACAGGATGATGTCCTAGAGATTACCCCACTGCCCAAGGAAACCCTAATATAGGAAGGAAAAAGCCATAACCTGTCTCCAAATCACTTTATGATTTGAGTATGACAACTCGTGGTGGCTACTCTTTTTTCTGGAAGTTATTTTATAGAATTTCCAGTATCCTAAGGGCATCCCAGAGCCAAACAAGTATTCATAATATCATAATCTAATGTATGGAAAGAGTGCTTGATTTGGAGTCTAAAGACTACAGTTCAAAACCAAGCTCCACCAGTTTGAACAAATCATTAGTTAAGCTTTAAACCTCAGTTTCCTCACCTGTAAAAGGGAAATAACTATTGTTGTGAGGTACAAATAAAATACTAGATGAATTAAAAAGTTATGCTGTTAATAATCCAGTCACAGAGGCCTTCTATCTATTCCATTAATGCATCAAGCTCATTCCTGCCCCAGGCCCTTTGTACCTGCTATTTATTTTACTTAGAATGCTGTTTACTAGTTCTCTAGCTGACTAATTCCTACTTCAATCATGTCTTTACTCAAATATCACTTCCTCATAGATAACTTACCTCACCATTCTCACTAAAATAGCACCCCCTGGCTCTTTAATCATTTTAGCCATATGTTTTTACTGATAGCACTTATTGACCATATTATGCTTGTTTGTCTACCAACTCTCTCCCACTTGAATACAAGCTCTTTGAGACTAGGATTTTGTCCTCTGCGGTGTCCCTAAAGGCTATAATGACCCACGCATAGTAGGTGCCCATTAAATATCTGTAGAAAGAGTAAACAGATGTGCAAAGAGAAGCATAGGAATTAAAAGAGAAAGCCTAAGGATAAGATGCAATTGAAGGCAGAGAAGCAATAAAGATGAACAAGAAAGTATTTGATCTGAAATGAACCCTAAACCAGAATTTTACAATTTTGTAAAGAAAGCTCTGTGAATTTTACCATAGGCATAAGTTATTAACATCTCAAATTGATATATGTATTTTGTAAGCTATTTGAGGACAAAGAACATACCTTTATCTCTTTGTATACCCCTTTCTCATTGCCAAGTAGAATACCTAGTGAAACTAGATTAAATGTTAGTTTATTTGTTTACAAAGACATCACTTTAATGAAATTCCCCTGACAACTTACTAGGGTATTGATCTAGTACTAATTCAGAGAAAAGATAATGACCCCTAGACATTATTTATGTCACAATTATATTTCTCACTGATGTCTTGCCTAAATAAACCCAATGCTGTTAAAAATCACAGCCTTGGGTAGAGAAGAGTACTCATGAGTCAAAATTTATGGAGGGGAAATGTCTGTCCCTCCATGGTTTTCTCCTGTTTCTTTCTCTCTTCTTGCTGTCACAACTCTGCAAGCTCAGTAGAGATGGTGATAAATTAGAGAAGAGGAGTTAGCAGGAGGGACTTTGGAGGAGAGGAGAAGAGAATAGAATGTAAAAAGATGGAATCCACATGAGAGCAGATGAATATGGCAGGAAATCTATGAGCCACAAAGATCTGTACTGAGTGTGTACCTTGTCAATGACCTATTGTAATGAAAGCCAACTGCACAAAAACACCTATAAGAATCTTGAAAGTTGTAGGAAAAAAAGATGGGGTAATTATTTTAGCATGTGTGTACAAATTTCTTATTAAAGTATTAATTGTTTTTAGTCAATTTATTCTGCATACATGTATTAAATACTGATTGTGGACCATGGAGAATTTATTTTAATTTGTATTAATATTTGTATTATGTTTCAGAAAAATATAGTTCAGTTACTCAAATTTGTAAATATTTAGAAAGCCAAATCTATCAATTTATGTCAGCAGTATTTAATGAGTACCTCCTACATTTTGAGAAGTTGGTGCAGGAGACACAAAATACATGACCTGTTTTCCTTGCCCTCTAAGAACTTACACTGACCCAACTGTGTCTAACAAATAACTGGATGTACTGTTATTGAATTTGAGTCTTATAGCTACATGTAAGAAAGAGCTGGGAAGCTGCCAATGGACACTCAGAGGCAATTTCAAAAAGGAGATACCATTTGTGCCTTGAAGGACATTCGCCAGAAGGACACAAAGGGAGAAGACATTCCTGATGGAGAGGAAACTGGAAACTGGGGTAAGATCTCTTTGAAGTGAATGGGAAGAGTGAGAAAAAAAAGATATCTGGTTTCAGAATTCCAAGAAACACTAACATGTAAGTCTTGGACCAATAAATTGAGCTGAGGTAAATGATTACTTCAAAATTTCCAACTTTTCTTGAAATTAGATTGGCTCTTGTGAATGGCTGGTGGAATAAGGGGAAAGTGCTAATCTAGGCCTGATACATGAATACACCTTGTTTCACTTTCTTTATCTCTGGGCTGGATATCAATGCCCAAGCTTCCTGAGCCATACTGCAGATGGCAGAGTCTCCAACGGCTTTTTAAAACAGAGGCTCTCCCCGCCCCCCCTTTCCTACCCTCACTACCATCATCTCCATTAGACTACAACATGCTCAAAAAATAAACTTCTGTTAAAGCACTGAGATTTATTATAAGACTTAGCTGAGCATGGTGAATTCAGAAAATTTTATTTCAAGTGACAGTATAATACTAATGATTAGGGAATTACACAGCCATTGAAAAACAAGGATACCAAGGTGAAAGAAAACCACAGCTGGCCTTCAGGACATTTGGATGGTAGGAATCCAGGGAAGCTCGTGTTGATAATCTCCCCTGACTACAGCACCCAAGCCGGTGATTTGCAGGTGCTCTCTGAGAAACTGCTGTAAATCTCACATCTGCCAACTCCCCACGTGTGTCGGACTGCAGCTGCCACCAGAGAAAAACAGCCTTTCCTTCCTTCTGTCTCCCAAGTCTTGGGAAATGCTTCTTTTTAGCAGAATCTAACCCAGAACCCTGCTGGAAAAGAAATTTTGCAAGGTTTATTTAGCTGCTTGTACTGTGAGATGCAGAAGAGAGTTTGGAAATGGACCAGGATGACACTGAGTTGACAACAATCAGGTACAAGCAGGAAAAAAGGGAGGGAGGAAGGGAAGAAGGGAGGGAAGCAATCCTCTCATGAATTCCAAGGGGGAGGGAGTTTAAGGAATGGTGTGAATGTCACAGAGATGTCATAGTGGAGGAACTTTAAAAAGGCCTTTAGAGTTACCAAAATGGTCAGTAGTGACCAATGGGAAAGAACTCAGTACCACTGTGAAGTAGGTGCCTGACCGAGATGAGAAAAGAATTGGAAGAATAAGTTTTAGGAGGGGTGCCAATTTATGTTATTAATAAAAGATGGGATTGGATCAAAAATAAGGAAGAGAATAGTAGGTTTGAGAGAGGGAATTAAGCAGTTATAACTAAGAAAGATGGGATGGAATTTAGGAGGTCCCTGTTTTGAAGTCCAACTGGGATTTCAAGATGCATAATATATATATATTGGGGGTATGAGAGAAGGCATAGATTGTCAGGGCTGGATTGGCCCAGGGGCCAAGTTTACACAATAGACACTAAAATACAGGAATTAAATGCATGCTGGAATCAGGGGTTGCAGCTAAACTAGACAGAAGGTCCCTAGCTCTGCACATCCACCACCAACCTGCACTCCAAGCAGGCCCAGCAGAGAGAAAACGTTCCATGGCTAAAATTAGTAAGAATAAGAGGACAAGGCTTTGTGCTGCCGCATGTCAGGCTGCCTTTTGCAATCAAACTCAGTGTCTTTCTCCAGCTCTCCTCCCCCTCTTTCATCAGTCACACTGCTTAGTTCCCTTTCCTAAACCTACTACTATCTTCCTTATTTTTGATCCAATTCTTTCTTTTATTCCTTACTGGCTTGCCACCACACACTCATCAGAATGGGTGAAATTAAGAACACTGACAATACCAGGTGTTTGCAAAGACATGAACTGGAATTCCCACAACTCTACTCCTAGGTATATGCCCAGAGAAATGGGTGCCTAGCCACTA
Organism: Plecotus auritus; assembly: GCF_963455305.1. NCBI lineage: Eukaryota > Metazoa > Chordata > Mammalia > Chiroptera > Vespertilionidae > Plecotus > Plecotus auritus. The sequence continues at coordinate 168,151,499 of NC_137772.1, forward strand.
AAATACACGAACAAGAATGTCTATAACAACTAAACTCATAATAGGACAAATGTGGAAACAACCTAGATCTAAATATCTGTCAGCAGTTGAATGATAAATCAATTGTGAAATGTTCAAATAATGGGGTACTGCAAACAATGAAAAGAAAGAATTATTGCCATATACACCAATTTTAATGAACACACAAAAAGCATGTGTTGCATTATTATGTTAATGTGGAGTTTAAGAACAGGAACCACTGTGCAATGGTGGGAAAAATCAAAAAGTAGTGGTCACCTTTTCGAGGAAGAGGTATTTATTGAGAACGCACATGAAGGAACCTTCTGGAATATTTTTATATGGGTAGTACTTGCATAGGTGTTGTTTTTTTTTCATATGTTATTTAAGGTAAGTCACTTAACATTTGAATTTCAAATTTCTCACCTATATAATGAAATAAATATTAATACCTACACAGCCTATCATCATATTAGTATATTCGATAAAAAGATGTGAAGAGATCTTGCAAACTCTAACACCCTTATATTAACAACAATTATGTGCTGGAATACTACTATCATTTCATATGATCTACAGATTATATGTGGGTATTCTCAGCCTGTGTAGCTGAGCAGTCCAGCATTTATAATTTGGGTGACTCACAAAGTAGGGCAGGTAAGAGGATAGTGATAGGGCCCAGTTCCATGGGAACTTTCTATCCTAACAAGAAATTTTCCTGTGGACCCTGAGGGGCTGATGAGTAGTGTTAGAATTAGTCAATGCTGAAGGTAGGGAGCTTCTCTTTAGTAGATTCTTGGCAAATTCTCATAGAAGCATAAGTGATTAGGAGAAAAGGTGGGGAGATGTGTAAAACTGGATGATATGTTCCTGAGGCCACATTTCTTTTTTTATTGAATTTATTGGAGTGACATTGGTTAATAAAATTATACAGGTTTCTGGTATATAAGTCTACAATACATCATCTCTATACTAAGGATGCATTTCTAAGGAAAACTCCCTGTGGTGCTGGAACTAAAGAAAACTAGCAGCCATATACCTGCTAGCCTTTCGATACCTCTGTTTTGGAAACCCATCCCTCCCTGTTTCATGCCCATTACCACTTACCTGTAGAGCATCACTGAATAGCTTCCTCCTCCTCCAGGAAGACTTTGGGGATTAAGTCTAGACAGTTCTGAACACTCCTTGATTCTGCCTCCTTCCAGGATCTCCCATTTTCCCCTGTTAACAGGATATATTGTCATTGTTTGCATGGCCTTTCATATGTATGCTTTGTAAACAGCTCTGTATCTCCTCTTCTAGGAGGTTTTCCTTCCATGTTCTCTTACAAAATGGTTCTAGAAAAAAGAAGCGCTCCATTAATGTTAGCTAGAACTGTGCCTGATACATAAGATGTGTTCAGTAATGATTTTCTGAATGAAGAATGAGCAAACATGAATGAACAGCACCTCACCAAATTCTAACTAAATGCCTCTATAGGGCCTGGAATAGTTTGGGCACTCAGAATAATAAAGCTTGATAGATATTCAAATTAATATCTCATTTGTAAATTCTAGTTCACCATTCTCACTTTTCTTGAGATAATACCTTCAGTAAAATCAAGAGTTGTAATTTTGCCCGGCCGGCATGGTTCAGTGGTTGAGCATCGACCTATGAACCAGGAGGTCAGGCTTTGATTCCCAGTCAGGAATCAAAGATGACAAAAATCTTTATGAAGTAGATTAAGATACCCACATTCAAATCACATAAACTTTCTGACTTCAGATTTTTTCAATTGCAAAGTGTTGAAGCATGCAGTAACAACTTACAGCTGATTACCACATGCATTTTTAAGGTGCTTTCATAAATATTATTTAACTCATCAATCAAGTTACCCACATTTAATTGAATTTCATGGGAATACCCCTGAATTTGCTAGAGACTATTCTGGGGGCCAAGCCACATCATAGCACCTGAAAATACATAAATCAACTTCCCAGACTCCTGCAGTGTTTAAATAGTTTCACTGACATTTTCTTGAGATCAAGGGAGGTGGTTATGTCACACAGCCACCCTTGCTCACTATCTTTTTTGTGCAAACCCCTTGGCTTGTCCAGACACACCCCCTCACCTCTTTACACAGACAACCCTGATCTTGTTATTCATGTGTGTTCATGGAGAGCCCAATTCACCTGCCAAAGACTTACCCACTAGGTGGAGGAGGCAGGGGAGGTGCTAGTATATGTGTGGCTAGTTTGCTGCAAATCCAGGCCTTGAATCCTTATCTCCTGACCCCAGGCACAGTGTTATTTGTGCACTACCACAAAAGATCTCTAAGGGCTGTTCCAGCCCTAAGATAGTATGATTCTTTGAAATGTAGAAACACACAATGAAACAGAGCAAACAAGGCACAGCACATTCCATGTAATGTTCTCCAGTTTTTGGGAACTGCCAAACTCAGTTTTCCATCCTGTTTTACAGCATGTGGGTTGAATTTGGAGTGGCTGCATGGGGCAGTGCTCGTGCCAGGGATGGTGGAGGTTCAAAACGCCTGGGATCACTTTCAGAAATTTACATCCTGGTTTCCTAGGCAAAATCTGAGGGAAACAAAATAGAAGGAATTAGCCTTCATTGCGTGTTCATCAGAATGGGCCAGGCACTCTGCTTGGCACTTACACTATTCTCATAACAGCCTTTTAAAGCAGGCATTGTTTCCGTTTCATTTGTGAGAACACGGTGACACCTGGAATCTAAACTACTCGTCAAAATCCACACGGTTAGTAAGTGGGAAAGCTGGATTTCAAATCCAGATTCATTTGAACAACCTCTCCTCTGCACAACCCAGTATGTTAAAAAAATGACAAAATTAACTATCCTTATAAGCACACACATTCTGTTTCTCCTGTTTCCTCCCTGCTGGGGAGGTGAGAGTTCAGGGCAGTGGGCTCCTGTCTGAGCACAAGTTGGTAACCATGAGCTGTATTTATGAACAGTAGCAGGTGTACAAGGAGGGTGGAATGAGTCCTTTGGACTGTGCCACAAGAATGCATTTTTGTTGTGCTTGTTATACACTGAGTGGCCAGATTATTAATGATCTCTGAATGCATAATAATCTGGCCACTCAATGTATATCCTATATAATAAAAAGCTAATATGCAAATTGTCCCCTCGACCAGGAGTTTAACCAGCAGGCAGGCTGGCCAACTGCCCATGTCCCCTCCCCCTGGCCAGGCTGGTTGGACCCCACCCATGCACGAATTCATGCACTGGGCCTCTAATATATAATAAGTGGCCAGATTATTATGCATTCAGAGATCATAATAATCTGGCCACTAAGTGTATACATAACTGCCCTATCAGAAAGAAATATGCCAGATGAAATTGAAGATATAAGGAAGGAAGGAAGAAAAAAAATGTCAAAAGCCTAGAAAGAGGGTCCAGTCGTACTTTTTAGTGGAAGGACCAAGTAGGAATGAAGCCAGGAAATAAGTTATAATTTTGTCACAGAACAACTCAGAGACAAGGGTTGAGACAAAGTAAAGCCATGAGGGGAGGAACCTAAAGAATGAATGAGCAGAGCCTGTTAACTCTCTTGGGTGCTGATTAGAGTACTTCATAGGGTGCCAAGCAGAGCCAGAAATCAGTCATCTTTCACTCCTTTTTTCTTTTACTTCCTCCATTAATCAGTTGCCAAATCTCATAAAACCAACAAGCTCTATCAAATATCTCGTCCCTTCCCACAATCACCACACTCGTTGAGGCCTGCACGGCTTTTTGTCAGTATTATTGGAATGATCTCTAACCAGTTTTCTCACCTGCAAGTTCTCCTCATGTGCAGCAATCATCCCAAAATCATGTATTCCCATTCTCCACCAATGAATTAAGCCTGACAATACAAAGCCTCACAGTAGGGCATCAATTCCCTGTCTCAAGTGTTTGCTGGTAGCTTCCATTATTCATCTATACAGACTCCCATAAACTGAGCATGTCTGCAACAGAATATTTTATTTTTTCTATTATGGGTATGTTTTTCCTTTTTCAAATATTCTATAGGTAATTCAATAAGCTTATTGGTAAATAGTCTCAGGACCTAGATATTCCCTACACATTTAATTCTCCTCCAGCTTCTGCTAAATTTCATGTGCCTCCCATCAGTAACTTCCTACAAAATTATTCAATGACTAGTTAGTCTCAAGCGATAACGGGTAGAAATGTGGTTAGAATCAACACTTATGCTCTTCAGTGGGATGATGTCTGAGTTTGTATCCCACCACAGAATGATGGGAAGGCACAGATTGAAAAGTCCTGGAAGTGAGAAGGATTGGAAAATCATCTATAATAATAAAAGTGTAATATGCTAATTAGACTGGACATCCTTCCGGACAAAGCCAGGGCTGCTAGGGAAGCCCGGGTTGTGGGTGCCTGCTGGTGGCTAGAGGGAAGCCAGCCCAGGTGCCAGGTGCCTACGGGCGGCCGAAGGGAAGCAAGCCAGGTCCTGGGTGCCAGAGGGAAGCCTGTGCCGACAGCCCGGGGAATGAAGGTGTACTCTTGCATGATTTTATGCATCAGGCCTCTAGTAGTATATACGTATAATGAGGATGTTATTCTATTTCCTTGAACTGAAGTTCTACTGATACATGGGGACTGCAGGTCTTGTTGAAACCCAAGCATTCTAACCAAGACTATTCTGGATGCTACTGACTACAGCAAGTTCAGCCTGCTGTTGCTTGAAAATAAAAGACACTTAGAGCAATCTCCTGATGGTGTGATATGAGCTAAATTTACCCCCTTCCCCTACACATATTTCTTCCTACTCCCACACTATCACCTCCAAATTAAACATTCCTCCAAAACTGGTTTCTGAGGACATTCTCAACCCATTTCTTTGAAAAAAAACTAGAATGATGGTAGGACATTTTTAAAAATAATCCTTATAGTAATGGAAAATATGAGTGTTCTTAAACTGAGGTTGCATTTTTAGCTGTGAGATTATTTGCTTTTATACTAACTCATACTAGACCATATTTTATTTGTTTTAATTTATACAACTTCCCAAAAACTCTGAAGGCAATTAAAATGCCCAAATCAAAAGATTAGAGACTAATGTTGAGCATTGACATGGTAATGGTGTGGACTCCAGATAGAACACAATATGTGCCCTTAAGATACCCCTTTCTCTGAGGTGTGATGGCAGTGAGCGATTTGCAAAACAATTTGTCCAGTGGCTGCTTTTCTAGAGCCTCGGAGAACACAGCTGTCAAACTGATGTAGCACATCCTTACCCCACCAAGATGACATAAAATGTAGAAGGAAAATGTCAGGAAACTGAAATGTTGCAACACAAGCACTTCATTCACCAGGTTCAAGAGCTGTAACTATGGAAGACAGCTAAGCATCCAAAAGTACTGCTATTGAACAGATTTCTCATTTAGATTTTCATTAAAGTCATGACATTCTTATTCAGAGTTTTATATATTTGGGGCTATTTTTCTTTTAACTTAGCATTATGACACATCTCAGCTGACCTTTGTTTCTTGAAGTATATTAGAGATTAAATGATTTCTTCCTGATTAGCGTCAATGAAATGGCATCTCTTTAGCTTTGCTACCCTGGCCAACCTAACCTCAAAGGGATAATGCAACATGATTCTGGTGTATCAATTAAGTGCCACTGTGTGCATCTGTGACACCCAGATTTTGGATAAGGTTTCTGAACAGTAATGCATTGTTTCATGTCATCTACTATGCCTCCAGGGATCAGCTAAAGGGACACAGTTGCTAATAAATTTTTACACCAGTAAACTTGGCTTGAAGAGCAGCTGTAAAAACCCACTGATTGTCATAAGCATTCATTCCTGAGAATGCACACTACTGAGCACACGTGGGACAGGATGTTTTGCTCTGCCACAAGCGAATTTCCATGCTGCTGAATTCATGCATTTCCTGCTAATACTCCTAAGGCCTGTCTGAATGTTCAGGCAGCGGGGAGTGCTCTCCGCAGAAAAATGTTCCTCTTCTGTTTGTGTCAAAAGGTCTGACCTCTCCTCCAGCCCCCACTCAAAGGTAATTTGCAGACTATGTTAGAAAATCTTCCCAAAAAGCCACCAGGAGAGAATACTGGATTAATTTTTGCTAAGAAAGAAAAGGGCTATACAGAGCACATTAGGAAGGGATAAAATGGTCTTAAAATGGAAACCAAAACAGGCATTTGGGAAAGATAAATGCAACATCTTTTCACCTTCAGGAAATGAAATTTTTCTGACAGGGTCGGAGACTCTGCTTGCGAAACTTTCTTAAATTAATTACCTTTTTGACGGTTTAAAGGAAGGTTTCAGATTGTAAATTTAACCCAGACAAAGCACTCTTTTTAATCTTGTCAGTATGCAAACTACTTTGCACCACAGTCTGTGAATTATTTATCAGAGGAACGACCCCAAAGGGCGAAAGGGAAAAGCAGGCATATTTGATCTGAGATTCCGCAGCTAGATGTAGTTCTTTGCCTTAGATCTGTACCTGTTGCAACTACTTAACTTTTTCTGCTTTTGATGTTTTTAATACCCCAAGCCTTCTTTGTCTCTAAGAGGAAGACATTCGGTGCCATTTTATAATGTGCTTATTAAGCTGAGTGAAATATATAGCTCGGCAGGTTTTCTATGGCAGCCATAGTCAGTTTGGTGCAAGAAACAATGGGACTTCTTTTCAATAGACTTTCACATTACATATGTTAGACAAGCAGCATCTTCACCTACTCTTTTTTTAAAATATATTTCTTTATTGATTTCAGAGAGGAAGGGAGAAGGAAAGAGAGATAGAAACATCAATGATGAGAGAGAATCATTAATCGGCTGCCTCCTGCACGCCCCCTACTGGGGATCAAGCCCGCAACCCAGGCACGTGCCCTGGGCCGGAATCCGAACCTGGGATCCTTCAGTCCGCAGGCTGATGCTCTATCCACTGAGCCAAGCCGGCTAGGGCTTCACCTACTCTTGTGCCCATGTGAAATGGAGCCTGCAGAGATGGATTGTTGGGAAAATTAACTCTTCCAAATATTAACAAACCTGTGTACATAATATTTCAACAAACATTAGCAGATTAGGGCTTAAAGAAAACAGAGATTTACAATGCTTCAAAGCTATAAAATAAAGTTTTGGCTTTAGTTCTGAATTAAGTGTTCTTAGATGAAATGATTTGGGGTCAAGAACATCTGTGCAATGGGGCATCACATAACAGATGTGATACTGCACTAGAGCAGCAATAAGGCACATAAAGTAATAGAGAAGAGTGTCTGTTGCCTCCAAGGAAAGAGTTTGCAGAGTGATAGCAAACCTCAACTTCACAAAGCATACCCAATGGCTTAGGTCCTGGGCTATTGGATGTACCCATAGATCACATCTTACCTGAGAAGTCTTCCCATGCCCTGCAACTGCCTCGCCTCAGGAAATCCTTGGGCTTCCCTTGAGAGAAAAGGAAGGAATGCAGCATTAATGTCCCTTCTCCTGCCACATGCAGGCATTTCACTTAGAACAGACATCCCCAGCCCAAATCAAAAGACTAGGGTGTTCCTGGCAATGGTAAATAAAAACTCACAGCTTGCACAGCTATATTCTGCATGAGACACTCCTATGAAATTAAAAAGGAAATACATAACTAAAATAAAACTCAAAAGTAGACATAATATTTTTTAAAATATATTTTTATTGATTTCAGAGAGGAAGGGAGAGAGAGATTGAAACATCAATGATGAGAGAGAATCATCTATTGGCTGCCTCCTGCACGCCCCCTAGGATTGAGCCCACAACCTAGGCATGTGCCTTTGACCAGAATCAAACCCAGGACCCTTCATTCCACAGGCTGACGTTCTATCCACTGAGCCAAACCTGCTAGGGCCATAATATTTTCTTTCATTCCTAAGACTATCTGGGCTGATTTATCCTCCTTTGAAATATTGATTTGTTATCATAATAGCTACCACTTATTGAGTAATTACTATGTTGCATGCCCTTCCAACTCACCTATAAGGAAGGTCTTATTGCTCTCCCCCACAAAACACACACATTTTTTTTTACAATTGAGAGATCTGAGGCTTGGAGACAGATTAAGTGTCCAGCCAATTGCCGCGCAGTGAACCAAACTGAGAAACTGAGATTCAAAGCCAGGTCTCCATGACCCTAAATTTGATGTGCCATGCCTCTCCTAAGGTCAGATGTGATCTTAATTCCATTTGGCTTCCTGTAGCTTTTCTCTTTGTGACATTTAAATCTGGTAGAAGTGAGATAAACCTAATGTAAGTCACTGAATAAAGACGTGTGCTTTATAATTTTTTGATCATGCTAGAGATTTTTTAAGCTTGTGTTCACATCTTAACAATCTATCCTCTGAAGAAGCTATTGTATGCACTAAGTAGACCACACATATCTTGAGACTCATCGTGGCTTCAGCCGAGACCAAACTTTTTTAAAATTATCATCTGGATCAATCAGGATTCTCCAGAGAAACAGAACCTATAGGAGAAACAAAATATAGGCTCTCTCCTCCAAATATATACACACTTTGAATAATTATTAATTCTAATGAGTTAAATCTAAAAAGAAAGAAATATCAATTGAGCTGTTAAGTATGTATACATTTTGGGAGGACACTCTGTATATATAAAGAAATTTCTTATAAGCAATGGACTCATGTGATTATAGAGGCTGACAAGACCCAAGACCTGCAGGGAGAGTCAGCAAGCGGGAGAGCAATGGTATTGTTCTAGTCTGGAGGTTGACAGTCTCAAGACCCAGGAAGAGCCTGGGTTTCAGTTTGATTCTAAAGACAGAAAAAACTAGTGAACCAGTTCGAAGGTAGTCACACAGGAGACCTTCTCTCTTCCTCCCAGGATGAGCAGTCTTCGTGTTTTAGTCAGGCCTTTCGCTGATTGCATGAGGCCCATCCACATTAGGGAAAGCTCTGCTCTGCTCAGTCCACTCATTTAAACGTTAATCTCATCCAAAATCACCCTCATAGAACTTCCCAGAATAATTTTTATCCAAATATCCAAGTACCCCATGGCCTAATCAAGTTGACAAAAATTTAACTATCACATTACCTAAACTGAGATTTATATTCTATTAATTCACATATCTGTTAGGGACTGATTCTTATATTAAAAAGTTAAAAGAAAAGCAATTCAGATATTCATAAAATACTCTAAGTATTATTAAATCATAAAATAAGAAGATATGTTTTTATCTATTAAAAGGTTACAAGTTCAGTGGAGAGATCAATTTGCATTCAACAAAATCCTCACTAACATTTACTGACTCTGTGCAATGTTTTGAACTGGATATTTATATTTTTCTTTCCTATTCTCTAAAATATAAAAGCAAAACTCAAAAATATAAATAATATAATTAATCTTAAAGTCTAAGTAAGTTCAATGTTAGTTTAGAAATTTAAATCGCTTAGGCCAACATATTGTGAAAATCTAGGGCACTGTAATTTGTTGTCTAAATAATGTGAAGGACCGAGGAAGATCTTTCCTGAGTTGCATAAATGTAATAGCATATTTAGTCTAGTACTCCATGAATATTTAATGCTGGTGGAAATAAAGCAAGCTTATAATTCATTAATTATGTAAACTTATACAAATAAATGTATATTTAAGATCACGTGGGTGGTGGTTTTAAAATACACCCACAAATTCCATGTCAGTTCTCTCTTTAAGAGGTGAAGTTTAATTCCCCTTTCCCTTGAGTGTGGCCTAGACTTATGGACTCATTTCTAAAAAACTAGTGGCCTGGTGCATGAATTCGTGCACATTGAAAGAAAATTAATTAGAAGAAATACTTTAATATCACTATTTGCCTTTCTCTATAACAGAAGTGTCAACCAAATTCACAATTGACAATGACAGATCGAAACACACACGGGCGATTGGCACCAGCGAGAGCTTTATATCCTACTAGAGGCCCAGTGCATGAAAATTCATGCACTGGAGGGAGGATCCCTCAGCCCTGCCTGCCCCCTCTCACAGTCTGGGAGCCATCAGGGGCAGGAGGCAACCCGGCGATCAGGGGAAGGCGATGCCCCATCACTCCTCTGCTGCTGTCACTGCTGGCAGCACAAGCCTCGGCTGGCCCTGGTTACCTGAGCCTCAGGCTGCCCTGGGCAGCTGGGCAGCCACCATCCGAGGCTTGCCTGTGCCTGGGGCCAGCCCTGGGAAGCTGAGGGGCTGAGGGGATTGGAGGACTCCAGAGGCAGGTACGCGGTGCAGCTGGGCCCGCCTGGGGGCAGGCCTGGCCTTGCCGCACACCTGAAGCCCCAGTGGGGCTGAGGGGACCGGGTGTCACCATCTTGTGGCTGTGGGCACAGCCCTTTGAGGGCAGGGCAGTCAATTAGCATATTCCCTCCTTATTGGCTGTGGATGCCGCCATCTTTGAAACAGCATGAGGGTCAATTAGCATATTCCCTCTTTATTAGATAGGATACTAGAGGCTGGATGCATGAAATTCATGCATGGGGTGAGGGGTACGGGGGTGTCCCTCAGCCTGGTCATTCTACCATTTCAGTCACTGGGCTTTTATTATATAGGATAAACTCTTGAAGACTTTCTGAATAAAACTCAAGCTTCTTCTTTTATTTTTAATATTTGTATTTCTTCTTTAATTTTTATTTTAAAATTCAAGCTTCTTGAGAACATGAGGCATTTAACATTATTCCATATTCCTTACAGAAAACTAAGCATGGTAAACACAGCAAATACTTAATACTTATGGGCTTCTATACAAACACTTTCCAACCAGGAATGTTTTAATAGGCAGTGTCCAAAAACTTGAACTGGAAAACCTAAAAGTAGAGTGCTCAGATTTCAGGCATCAGGTGCTCTTAGCAGGATTTCTATCCCAATTAAACTCTAATTCTGAGCTCTTAACAGTCTGGATAAACTGCCCTTCACTATCTCCAAAGTTTCTTATTCATCACTATCCCATTTTCCTCTGTTCTTTCTCACCACAAGGGAATAGCAAATCCGAATTGACATAATTTCCTGCCAAAAGTCATGTCTAAATACTGTGAGACTGAGGACTATAGGGTTGACTATGTACATGTGCAATAACAGGCTCACATTCTAGCAGTAGGCACCCAGGCATCTTCCACAATCCCACAATCCTCTGGTCGTATACTTCCAGTTTTTCTAGCTCCTCCTTAAGTGGTGTTTCCTTCAGTCGTGTTGCAACGTCCAGGGCCTCTAGTTGAAGAGGATTTTTCTGTTCTTTGAGGTTAATAGCTGTTTACTATTTGGAATCAGTGAAGTTTCAGGATACTGCCACTGCCACGACCATGTCAGTCCCAAGCCCACTCATGAAACAACTGCCCATTCAGTCCACAGCTGGTGCCATCCTGGTTCGCAATGAGGAAGGTACTGTGCTGAGCTGTTTTCCAATTGGATCTTCCTCTTCCTTCCCCAGCACACTCCAAACCTACTCCGGGCCGACCACCCCAACCCCGCAGACCCTTAAGACCTTCTCCCCTATTTCTTCAACTTTCCCCCATCAAACTTGCACCCTATCGCATTGCTTAGGGCACCCCTCACCGTTCCATGGGGGGCGGGGCCAGCCTGAGTGAGGGGACATAGTGTTCTGGTCTCTAGTTGTTCTGGTCATTCCACTGTTTCAGTCACTGACCAGCTGGGGGCAGATGCTCAGACCAGTAGATTATTATCCTATATAATAAAAGCCTAATATGATAAGTGTCCGACCATTTGTTTGACCATTCGACCAGTCACTATGATGTGCACTGACCACCCGGGGGCAGACGCTCAGACCAGTAAGTTAGCTTGCTGCTGGGGTCTGGCCGATTGGTGCATGAATTCATGCATGGGTGGGGTCCAGCCAGCCTGGCCAGGGGAAGGGGACATGGGCGGTTGGCCAGCCTGCCTGCTGGTTGAACTCCTGGTCAAGGGGACAATTTGCATATTAGCCTTTTATTATATAGGATATACACTGAGTGGCCAGATTATTATGCATTCAGAGATCATAATAATCTGGCCACTCAGTGTATATAGATAGTATTTGGCAGGAGTGATGGTGTACAACTTCTGAGATTAAGTCATAAAAGATAGATTGGGTTCTGCCTTCCACTTTCAGACTGCTCTCTCTTAAAGAAGCCATCTACAATATCATGAGAGCACTTAAGCAGCCCTATGGAGAGGGCCATGTGCTTAGGAACTAAGCCACCTCCCAATACCCAGATAGGAGCCAAGGTATCCTGCCAATTGCTGTGTGAAAATGAGCCATCTTAGAAGTAAATCCTCCAGCCCCAGTCAAGCCTTCAGATGACTGCAGCTCCTACCAAGGCTTTCACTGAAACTGACTATAACAGGAAAGACCCTGAATCAGAATAATCTAGCTAAGCCTTTCCCACATTCCAGATCCACAGAAACTGTGGGCTAATAAATATGTGTTGTTTTCAGCTGTTAAGTTTGGAGATAATTTGTTATACAGGAACAGATAACTCTTACATGTGAAGTCCAAAATTGCCATTATCATAAGATTATTGTCAATAAATTATCATTCATTACAGTATGCTATAGTCATAATTTATAGATTATATATTTTTAAGCCAAACATATATGTGTATCTATAGGGCAGTAACAATTTTATTATTTATAAAATAGTATTTTTTTTTCACATAAATATCACCATGAGCACAAGGATTAAAATTATTTGTCAGTATTTTGGTGAACAGCCCAGCCAGCCTGGCTCAGTGGTTGAGTGTCAATCTATGATCCAGAAGGTCACTGTTCAATTCCCTGTCAGAGAACTTGTCCCCGTTGTAGGCTTGATCCCCATAGGGGGCATGCAGGAGGCAGCTGATCAATGATTCTCTCTCATCATTGATGTTTCTATGCTATCTCCCTGTCCCTTTCTCTCTGATATCAATAAAAATATCTTTAAAAAATAAAATAGCAGAACCATTTAAAAATATTTTGGTGAACAAATTCCTTTGCTACAATAGCAAAGGAAAGACTCTTGAAAGTTATTTTAAACCCATGTTAATGTTATTCCTTTTTTTTCAGTTGTGATATCATAGTTTTACTAGAGGCCCAGTGCACGAAATTTGTGCACGAGGGGAGGGGTCCCCTCAACCCAGCCTACACCCTCTGCAATCCGGGACCCCTTGGGGGGTGTCCGACTGCCAGTTTAGGCCCGATCCGGCAGTTGGACATCCCTCTCACAATCCTGGACTGCTGGCTCCTAATTGCTCACCTGCCTGCCTGCCTGGTCACCCCTAACTGCCCACCCCTGCTGGCCTGATTGCCCCTCACTGCTTCTGCATGCCGACCTGATCACCCCTAACTGCCCCCCCTGTCAGACTGGTCACCCCTAACTGCCCCCCACTGTCATCCAGGTTGCCCCCAACTGCCCCCCACCAGCTTGGTCACCCCTTACTGCCCCCACACCAGCCTGGTCACCCCAAGTTCCCCCTTCTGCCAGCCTGTTTGCCCCCAACTGCTCCCCCTGCTGACCTAATCACCCCTCACTGCCCACCCTGCCAGCCTAATCACCCCCAACTGCCCCCCCTGCTGGCCTGGTCACCCCTAACTGCACGCCCACTGCCAGCCTAGTCACCCCTAACTGCCCCCCCGCTGGCCTGGTCACCTCTTACTGTCCTTCCTGCTTGCCTAGTCACCCCCAACTGACCCCCGTGCTGGCCTGGTCACCCCACGCAGTCTGCTTGTTCAGTTATTTGGTCGTCCCTCACTAATTCCCCTGCCAGCCTGGTCCTAGGCAGCCATCTTGTGAAGGTGTGATGGTCAATTTGCATATTACCTCTTTATTATATAGAATGAGAAAATATAAATGATGGCTAGCCCTTTCATTTTTTTATTTACAAAGCTTAAACTTAAGTTAAAAGCACAATTAATTATTCTAAATAAACTCTTCACTATCTATACTAATAATAGCCTAGGGCCGTCACGACCAGAGGAACAACCAAATGCGATGGGGCGGGGGAGGCACGGGCATGGTGAGGTTGTTAGCCTCTGGCCCAGTCCAGACAGAGGCCTAACAACTTCACCGCTGCTTCTGCGGTTGACTCCAGCAGGACCTGGGCCCTCCCCTCTGTGGACCAGAGGCCCTTTTCCTGATACCATGTTCCCAGGATCTCTCAGACCCATTTGTGGAAGTCAGGAAACATTGTGTGTGGTCATCCCGCCCTGAGGACTTCCAGGGCTGACAGCAAGGGTGGGCTTTTGTGGGGTCCCCTCTGTTATGCGATCCAGGGTTGTTACATCCTAATGTTGACTCTGGCAGGACTTGGGATGGTCCTCTGCATATCTGAGTTCCTGCTCCCTATACCAAAGCCTCGAGCCTCTGAGACCCAGATGCAGAAATTGCCTGTCATCATCATCCCACCCTGGGGACTACCAGGGCTTACAGTGAAGGAGGGCCTTGGTGGGGCTTCTCTGTTGTGGCGTCCAGAGTCCTTTTGGTATTTCCTCAGGGTTCTCACCTTGACTCTGGTAGGACTTGGGCCGGTCCTCTGCATAACTGAGGTCCTGCTCCCTATAGCAAAGCCCCCGAGTCTCTGAGACCCAGGTGCAGAAATCACCTGTTGTTGTCATCCCCCCCTGGGTGGGATGATTCTGTTCTAGGGTCCAGGGTCCCTCCCTCCTCCCTCATGTTCCTCAACTTGAGCCCTGGCAGGTCTTGGGATCCTCCCTCTGTTGACCCAAGGCCGGATTCCTCAGATCAAGGCCTCACTGCCCTGAGTCCTCTGCAGGAAGTCAGTGCACATCACATCTGGTACCAAGACCAGCAATTCCAAAGCCTGATGGCAGGGGCTGAGATGGATTCTGCAGGGTCCTTTGGCCCTGCCTCTGATCCATGCTTTAACAGGGCCTGGGCCTTCTGTCCTCTATGAACCTGAGTCTGCAATCCTCAGACAAAGGGTCTGACTACCCGAGTTCACTGAGGAGGTGGGTGGGGGGAGGTGCAGTTTTCAACATACAAACAGGAAGCCCAACTTCGGGAATTTAAATTCCTGCTTCATTCACCTTATACTGTTAAACCCCAAATCTAGATACTATACCTACTATGATCACTCTTCAGATTTTAAACAAAGCTAAGATAATCACTTGAGCAACTCTATTCATTAAAGACAGCCTAAAGGCAATGATTTCAACCTTGAAAACAGAAAGCTGGGGATAGCCACATGGACAGTGGAAAAAGAGGGGTGAGATGGAAAATTTCTCTGGTAGTAGCCAAGAAGTGAATGGTTTTCTAAGTGCATAAGAGCAACCTGTACTAGGGAAGCAGGATGATTCACATCTCCACAGAGACTGTCACATTACGTTGAAAAGATTTTAGGTGAATCTTATGAAAACTAGATAATGGTGAAGGAGGAGAAAGAACAATGAACCACTGAAATAGGTGGCCTAGGGAAATGTTTCGAGGAAGCATCATCTCCCTACCATGTGACCCATCAGAATTGAAGATGGGGTCAATAAGTTTGAGAAGGCTTAGGAGTGCTAAAGAAATGCCCCCTTTCTCTTACCAAAGCATCTTGGCCTCCTCATCCCTTCCCATGGAAGTGTCAGGATGGTGCTTTATGATGTCTAAGTTTCTCTTCCAGAGCTACTACCATTAGCTGGAGGAGAGGTTTCCTCATTAATTAAAGCCTAGGGGGTGTGGCCCCTCACTGTCCTAGAGAAAAGCATATATTCAGGAGGCCTGGGGTAGGGTCCTGGGAAATTTTGACATGGTGAAGATGACCAGGAAACCACAAACTCCTAGCACAGTTATGTAACAACCAACCCCATTCACCAAAAGAAGGTAAAAGAGGAAGAAGTCCTGTTAACCAGGTCCAGTGTCCAGGATGAAAGGACCACACCCAAACTTCTCCTCTTCTTTAGTGGCACATGCCCAAGACTCCCTGGTCTTGCCTGGCAGATTCCATCCTCAACCCATACTTTTTCTCATGAAGAATTTTTCCCTTTCATTCCAGCCATTCCCCCACAAACAAATGTCCTTCTGCACTCACTCTGTTGTCCTTCCAGGTACTAAAGACATCCATGGGGGTGAAAAGATGTCTTTAAGGGAGTTCAAGGAAAGGAGCCTTTCCAAAAATTCCTACCCCTTCAAGAAAACCTACGAAAGTTATAAAACCAACAATATGTGGCCATTATCACAGGCCAAATGAGGAACTGAATAAAAATGATCCAGAAGAAGACCAAGACAATGTAGAAAAGTTCACCACCTCAAGTGATAACTTGGGCAGCCAGTAACGTCAGAGCAAGGCCAAAGACCTCAGAACTATCTATGAAGTCTCTGAAACCTGGCCCCCAAGAAGTGCTGACAGTGTGGAAGCCAAATTTTACACCTACAGGGTACACCAATAGTGATGATTAAAATAAAATTGATAAGTGGTTCACTTCCAGTGTAAGCATAATTTGCACACAATTTTTATTAAATTTATTGAGGTAACATTTACATTATAAAAGACCAGGGGTTGTCATGTCTTAAATCACCAGACAGACAACTGGTCACCAGGAGGTGGGGGAGGAGGGCGGGGCAGGGCAAGGTGGGCAAGACAAAGTTGTTAGTCTCTGGCCCAGGCCAGGCAGAGGCCTAATGACCTTGCTGTTGCTTCGGCAGCTATAGATCAGGCCCAGAGAGAGGCCTGGAGAGAGAGGCAGGGCCTAATCAGCAGCTGCCGTGGCTTCTGGCAAGGCCCAGAGAAAGAGAGAGGCAAGGGCTGATCAACAGCTACAGATCAGGCCTGGAGAGAGGCCCGGAAGCAGAGGCAGGCAGAGCGGTTAGAGGCAATCAGGCAGGCAGGCAGAGGCAGTTAGGGGTGATCAGGCAGGCAGGCAGGTGAGCGGTTAGGAGCCAGCAGTCCCAGATTGCAAGAAGGATCAGGCCTAAACCAGCAGACGGACATCCCCCAAGGGGTCCCCAATTGGAGAGGGTGCAGGCTGGGCTGAGGAAACCCCCCATGAATGAATTTTGTGCACCGGATCTTTAGTAAAAAATAATTAAATATTACCTATAATTATTTCTGCAAGATTAAATATTCTTCTTCTTTTTATGTTCTCATTTTTAATATTTTTCTTTCTTTATTCATCTATCCATTCTACAGTGATTCATTTATTTGATCTTTTATTCTCTGTGCAATTCTACATTTTGTTCTTTTCAACTACTCTCTCTCTTCGCCTTCTTTCCTAATGTTTTATTCTATCCCTCCAGCCAGCACCAACTCCTCTCTTCTCTTCACTTCAACTGCTCTTATTATGTAGCTTCTTAAAAGCAAAATACAAAAAATAATTGTTCATATCAACTTCCAATTATTCAACTATGTCACTCTTGTCTCTCAAACAAGATTGCGGACTCCTTCAATTGTGGAGGTTGTTGTTTTTTTCTTTTACATGCTTTTTTATGCGTACCCTAGTGCTTGGCTCAGTAAAATTATGTAGTATTGCATTTATTGTCTTCTCTCCATGCTCCTGGCCTCCTAGCATCTTACTTTCTGCTTTTGAGAAGAGCCTTATATGCCACTAAGAACAGCTGCATAGAAAAATAGAAGAGCAGCAGTCAGCATGCAGGGAGTTATATAAAAAGGAACTAGCAAGAAGAAGCATGGTCATAGCATTCTCATGCCTTCTAAATACAGTCCTGAATACACTTTCGCTCCAGAGACACAATTTCATTGAGTCTCCTCTTTTCTTTTTTTCCTTTGACTATCATGTTGACAGAGTAGAAATATATAGGCAGTGTTACTGCCCTCTTTCAGTAAAGTTAGCACTTAATGTGTGCTCATATTCACCCAGCCAGCTGAGTTCATCATTGTCCCATACCTGACTGTATATTTATGCATCTTTTAGAATTTCAATGTTCTCCAAATGCCCACTGCAATACATTTTTTTCTGACATTTTTCTATTGTCTAAAATAGAGTTGGCATCTACTGGTGGATGGTTTTATCTTCTATATATGTATTTGTTCATTGCACTTCCTAATCTAGTATTCAGTATTTATTTTTCATCATTGACAGCTGACTGCTCTGTTTCAAATATTTAAGAAAGAGAAAAAGTGAGAGTAAGGTGGGTGAAAATTGCTGAGCCCAGGTTTAGGATTATTAATAGTAATAATTTCTCATCGAAAATACAACAGTGAAGAGTTTGGCAAAGATATGCAGGGTAGGGCTGGGGAAGAGGCTGCATCCTCTACCCATTTCTATTTGGTAACTAATACAGAGTAATCTTTCTGGATAGTTTGTTCAGATTTTCTCAGCGCTAGAACTATATACTAGTAGACATGTGAGAATTGGGTTTGATTTAATTATTTTCTCTAAATCTGTCTTTGCTGGGTCATTTGTCTCTTCCAGAACTTATTAGGTAAACAGCTTTCTTAAACTCTTTACCTTCATAAAATATTCATAAACAGTATTAAATAGAAAGAAGAGGCTCAAAGAGTAAAAATGGTGTAAAGAGCAAACATGTAAACATTTTATTAAAATAGATGAGATTTGTGTGAATGACAGAAAACCATAATGCAGCAGGCTTATCATATTACTTTACTTAGGGATTTGTGCTGTGTCTTTGTGGTTTTCTTTTAAATCTTCACCCGAGGATATGTTTCCAACGATTTTAGAGGAAGGAAGGAAGAGAAAAAGAGAGAGAGAAAGAGGAAATACATCGATGTGAGAAACATCGATTGGTTGCCTCCCATACACACTCAGACCAGGGATCAAACCCACAACCTTTTGGACAATGCTCCAACCAACTGAGCCACCCAACCAGGGTGGATTTGTGCTATATCTTAAAGAATGAGTACCATTTTCTAGATGGAGAAGAAATGAAGGGAAATCCAGTCAAAGGGAACACATGGTACCATGCAAGGACATAGCATGTTCAGAGAAGATAAGAAACTGGGTATGGCTGGAGGTTAGTATACATGGTGGGGAGTGAGTATATCAGACAAGATTGTGAAGGACTTTATACTCATCCATTTATTCAAAAATATACATGGAGAACCTATCATGTGCACTGCATTTAATGAACAAGCCAGTCACAGGCCCTCCTTCAGGAGCTTAGGATCCATATATGTTATGAGGAAGTTTGACCTTGAACCTCTGTGGGGATAACTTTTCAGTCTTTACTGGGTCGTACATAACTCAATGACTTTACTATTGACTTCACTAGATCACAATTTTATTGGATCATAATGCTGGCAGTGGTGCTTTGGGTTTTCCAGGGTCTGGGACACCAGCTAGAGGGCTGTGGTAATGGCAAACAAAATTCAAAGTAATAACTAGATGAAGGCTTAACAAGGCAGTAATGGGAGATGGGAAAGAAAGGTTAGATTTGAGGTACATTTCTGAAGTAGAATTAACAGTATGGATTATCTAAATAGATGTGGCCTTGGAGGTACAGTGAAACAAAGGGAGGAAATCCCTGAGATTTCCGGTGTGGAAGACAGAATGAATGGGAAGAGACGGGGAATGAATGGATGAGGAACAGGTTCATTTTGGAAGAAAGGGAGTTCACTAATGAATCTATTAAGTTTGAAAGTGACCTTCAGAACTTCCTTCGGTATTGAATTAAACTGCCCTAAGCCTAAATGCCACCTTTTCCCTTTCTTCTCTTCACTTTTACCCTTTATTTTCCTTGACCCAAGAGCTTTGGGAAGGTGGGGAGTGTGAACAGAATCAGGGTGTGAGTGGAAGGGGACTAGAACCCAATATGTAAGTCTTGATTCTCAAATCCCGGAAACCACAGGTAGAAAAGTGGAACTTTCTGTGACTACTGAGTAACAAGTTTGCATGATGTCAAACAGCAGGTTGTTTGAGCTGTTTATTTTATTGGATTGGAGCCTCTTAATTGGCTTTGCCATAGCTTGTACAAAAATCTTTCTCCCTCTTAAGATACAAATGCCATAAAGCCACTTCCAGTGTGGATTATAAGCAGGGCCAGCTCATGCATAGACAACTTTATGTGATTTGATCTCAGATAAATCAGGAAGGAAGTCTACCCAAATATCTTCTTCAGAGGCTAAAATTCCAACATGAATAGACCCATTTATTTGTTCCAAACAAGGTCACCCTGCAAACATACCACAATGCTAATGTGTATATTAATGGAGGGATGTGCATTCATAGTCAATGTGTCTTTATTCCTGCTATTTCCTATCTGAAATACTCTTTCCCTTTTTGAATAATGTACTTTTTGAATAATGAGGTTTATCTCATTATTCAAAAAGCCAGCTCAATTGTCACTTTCTTTCCACATATTTCCTTGAACTTTTGTTATGTTCCTGCCCAACACACACACACACACACACACACACACACACACACTTTCCCTGAGATAATATATTTCACTTTCCCTATCTTCCCATATCTTATATATGTGCATCTATTGTAGCATATACCATACTATAGTATCATTTGGGGTTGGGTAGAATGAGTTTTTTTTTAAAGGTGGGAAGAATATTCTTATATTGCACATTTTCATATCCCCAACATGTAGCACACAAATAGTAAACATTAGATAAATGTTAGTTGTTAAATCATAACCAGTGTCTCATCCCTAAGTGGGTGACCCCACCCTTCACCCCCAGGCCAACTTAATAAATAAGATAGTATAGGAAACAGGTTTCAACCTAACAACTCCAGTAATTTAATGCTGCCTGGAGCTTTGGTGGGGAAGGAAGACATGATCCCATCTAACCTCAGTGAGAAAGAGTTTCCTGATCCAGTAGGTTAGATCCAGTAGGTTGCCAGGGCATAAAAGGCAACAGGGGCAGCACAATTATTTCTTATCCCTGGACTAGGTTGTATTCTCAGTAAGGTACCATTTACTCACTCAACAAGTATTCATCACGCAGCTGGCACTGTTGCTAAGCACCGGAGGGCAGGATATGCAGAAATGAACACACAGGTCCTACCCTCAGGGATCCCAGAGTTCTGGAAAGTAAATGATGTGACAGCACCTATAATTTACTCAATTGTAGAATAATAGTTGTATAATAATAATTTGCTAGATATGAAGTAATGATGATTGTATTAAAAAAGGAACCAGAGAGTACACATGTCATCTGTCTCCTG
Organism: Plecotus auritus; assembly: GCF_963455305.1. Taxonomy (NCBI): domain Eukaryota; kingdom Metazoa; phylum Chordata; class Mammalia; order Chiroptera; family Vespertilionidae; genus Plecotus; species Plecotus auritus. The sequence continues at coordinate 168,172,559 of NC_137772.1, forward strand.
AACTGCTCAGGGTAGAAAGTGTGTTGACCAGTGCTTAAGAGAATTCCAGTCCCCAGGATGGGTGATTGCACAATGCCATCATTGTTTAATGAGATCATTCATGTGTTAATTTGACACATGTTTATTAAATGCCTACTACATGTCTGTCCATATGCTAGCCACTAGACTGTAGCAAGTAGAGAGGCAAAACTTAAAGAACCGATCACACAATAAAGTTCCAAAGTACAATGACTGACAGTATCCCAATCTGTTTCTTTAGTCATATTAAACAATCTTCTGAATGTAATTTTGATCCATAGGTTGACTCCTTTAATGAGGTAGGAATGCACTAATTATTTACATAAATATTCATTTTTGTTTTCCCCTGATACAGCAAAGGGGCTGCCCGATTAGTCTCATATATTCGGTAGTTATGCATCAGTCCTCAAGAGCCCAACCACCTCCAGGATAATCAGTCACTACATTTCTGGACAGTAAGCCTGTGGGCCTCATCTGGATTGTTTGACCTCAAAAATTCATGTTAATAACCAATCTCCCTCTTGGCATTTTTTAGCAGTTTTGAAATCTACATTTCTTACATACCTAAACTCTTTCCAAAACATCACAAGAGAAGTTTCTATTGAATTTTATTTGCAAAAATTAAATGCAATAGAAAACAGCTCTGAAAGAGAGAGAATATATAAATATATAGTATTTATTTTTATTTATACATTTATATATTTGACTGAAGATGCTCATTAATTTAAAATTCATAAATATTAGATAACATTCTTTGATCATAAAATCCTCATGGTCTTAAAAGTTAAGTGAAATGTATGCTCTACCATCTAGAATTATTTTACATTCCATTTTGCAGAAAATCATTTTTACAACATTTTTAACATCATTTTTGACATAATTTTTTAGTTTCTTATTTTGTTATTATTGTTTGTTATTTTGTACAAATTTATATTGTCTGTGCCGCTTTCTTTTTTATAGAACCACTGCTGATACCTGCATGCAATTACTCCACTTCAAGCCACCTACACTCAATACTATTATGCTATAGTCTCCCTCACTAAAATAACTCTTACTGTATTCTCCTATTGTGTGTGTGTGTGTGTGTGTGTGTGTGTGTGTGTGTGTGTGTGTGTGTGATGAGTGATATACAAAGAGGAGTTAGCCTGGCTTGTGTGGCTCAGTGGTTGAGAATCGGCCCATGAACCAGGAGATCATGGTTCGATTCCCCATCAGGACACATGCCCAGGTTTCGGGCTCAGTCCCCAGTAAGGGACATGCAGGAGACAGCCAATCAATGATTCTCTTTCATCATTGATGTTTCTATCCCTCTCTCCTTCCCCCTTCCTCTCTCTGATATCAATAAAAACATATTTTAAAGAAATTTTTGAAGAGGAGTTAACTGTAAATGATTGAAGATCACAGAATCTTGGGTTGTTTGCTTGTTACCAGACCAGCCTCCCTCTTGGTAGCTGGATTTAGTTCCTTCTTATACCTGTTTCAGGGGCTTGTTGTTGTTACATGTACAAAAGTGTAAGAGACTCCACAAAGCAAGTGTGGACTTGGAGTTCCATTTCTCGTGGGCATTCCCATCAGATGCTTAATGACATCCAGAGTAACAGAGAGGACAGAGCACAGGCTCTGCCACAAATAATTAGAATCTCCATTTACTCCCTGCATGACCTTGGACAAGTGATATAACTCCCTTCACCCTTGGTCTGCTCATTTGTATAATCAGGGTTATAGTACCTGAGTTGGGTAGGGGCTATTCAGAACTATACAATTGATGTGCAGTACATGTTTTGCTTCTTTTGTTGTTTAATTTAGCTTTTGTTTTATAACTGCTGGTAGTGGTCTCTGCAATAACCCATGATAGCTCTAAACCCCCTTTCACATGGCAACCCTTCAAATATGCTTGGGAAGCTACTGTGACTCTCACACAGTTTTCCATCAAATAATTCCTCTCTCTTAGATTGTGCCCCTTTCCCAGACTCTTACCAAGATTCCTGAGTCCTTCACTGCTCCACCCCATCTCTGGCTCTCTCCAGCCTGTCCTGGTTCTCTTAGAGAGAGCCACCCACCCAAGGCTGCCTTCCAGTCTGCAGTGGAAGTGTTTTTCTTGCTGGTGGTAATTACTTCTGCTGCATCTGTGTTTACTTTAGAACCTGTGGCTAAGGTGATTAGCTGGCAGCTGGCTAAGTCTTCGATAATAATGTGCCTGACATTTTAGGTATCTCTTTCCTAGAAATCATTTTTTTTTTTTACTTTATTTCACTGAACAGTCAACGGACAGTAATGGCAAATCGTCCCTAAGTGGAACACAATTGGGATTCATTTGCATTTGGAAAGAGATCTGCTTTTTTTTTAAAATTCAGAATGACTGTTTCTACACATACAGTAGTTTTTTTAATGTAATACTTTTCCATTTATTCACTAAACATATATTGAAGACCTACTATGTATAGGGCCCTGGGCTAGGTGCCAGGGACTCAAACAAATATATGACATCATCCCTTTCCTTAAGCTAAGTGAAATAAAGTCAGATGGAAAAGAACAAGACCACATGCTTTCCCTCATATTTGGCATATAAAACAAAAAACAACAAACAAATAAAAAATCAAATTCATAGATACAGACAAGAAAATGATGGTTATCAGAGAGGAAAGGGATAAAAAGGATCTAAAACATGATGATGGAAGAAAATTAGACTACAGGGAGTGAGCACACAATAGCATGCACAGATGTCCTATTATAAAGTTGTATACCTGAAGTTTACAAAATGTTATTAATTGGTTTTCCCAATAAATGTAATTTAAACATTTTTTTTTGAAATTTGAACAGTTGGGTATCAAACAAGCAGATGTCCAAGCCAAGTGCTGTGGAGATGTTAATGGGGGCGTGAGCATTCAGAGGCAAATCCATGAGCAGAATCTTGAAAGGAAAAATAGATATGTAGATATTTACTGGGCGTATCTGAGCATTCAACAGAGAACTTCCTTCTAGATAGAGAAGCATAAACAAAAGTCTGAGGTTTCATATCCTTGACACAACCTGATTAGTTGACAGTCAAATGCTAAGACTTGATGCTCTTGTAAGTAAGGCACCAAGGTGAATATTTAAGGAGGCACTGCAAGTTCAGGGTTGGCCAAAAGCCTTCAGAAATGGCACCATACTTGCACCACTCAGAGTGTCTCCTTAAATTTTGCACCCTGGGCATTGAACTTGCCTCACCCTAGTCTGGCCCTAATATAAATAAGAATTTGTGTGTCAACAAAACCTGTACATTACTAAAGCAATGTTACAATACTCTAAGTGTTCTCTGTTTTATTTAAGCCCAGGGGTAATCAACTCTCTAAACAATTAGTTCTTAACACTTTCCTCAATAATAAAGATTGTGCCTGACCTCAGCTAACCCTATCAGTGGAGTTGGCACTAGGCTAGACTCTCGATTCCAATAATTACAGGCCGTTGTTGTTCCTTGTGATTAAGCCCCTATCCCAGTGGTTGGCAAACTCATTAGTCAACAGAGCGGCAAACTGTGGCTCTCGAGCCGCATGTGGCTCGCGAGTCGCAGTTTGCCGACCACTGCACTAGGGAAATGGGGCAAAGAAAATTAAGACTCTGACGGCGCCTTGCCATACTAGCAGTCAGCAGCTATGTGTCGCTGTAGGTTGCCCAGGACCAAACCAGAGAGGGTCGGACCTGCATTACCACCATTTGTCCACCATCCAGAACTGAAATATCATTGCTGACATGTACACATAAGGAACTGTTTGACATTGAAATTGGGACTCAAAAGAACTGTTGGCCCAGAAAGAAACTCACTACAGACTGATTCATTTGCCTCTCAGCATAACCATTATTGCTTGTCTCATTTTCAGTTCTTATAAGTGTATTTCTAGTATCACATGATCTCACTCATCTAGGGGAAATAATGAACAACATAAACTGATGAACAAAAACAGACCCGGAGACAGGGAAGCATCGATCAGACTGTCAAACCTCAGAGGGAAGGTAGGGGAGGGTGGGGGTAAGGGGGAGAGATCAACCAAAGGACTTGTATGCATGCATATAAGCCTAAGCAGTGGTCACAGACAACAGAGGGGTGGGGGCATGCATGGGGAGGGGTTTGGGAAGGGAATGGGGGGATGAGGACAAATATGTGATACCTTAATCAATAAAGAAACTAATAAACACACACACACACACACACACACACACACACACACACACACACAAAAGAAAATTATACTTCCAAAACCCATAGCCCCAGTCATTTTATATGTGATGTATTACAATCATCCAATATTTTCCTAACACCTGAAGAGCTATTCATAGCTGGATATTCTAAATTGTCTGTGGGAAGAGGGTGATTTGGTACAAAGATCTAAAGCACAAAATATTTAATGAAGCCCTTTATTCTTGTGACTAAAAAGAGAGGTTTTATAGAAGAGAGAATAAAAGGACATATCTGTGAAGCAACTCCAAAATGGCAACAGGATGGTGGGGAGAATGATGATGAGTCTGCTGTTACACAAGTCTGTATATTGAGACATAATTATCTCAGTGGCTTAGGCAGGGTAAATTGTGCACGATAGTCTTGTAAGATAAGATTACTGAACGAGTAGAAATCACACAATTAGGTAATTGCAGAGTAAATGTGAATGATGATAATAGCAGATGTGTAATGCTATAGGAGTGCTTTCGTTCCACCCAGTGGGATAACAAACATGATATTTCGTTTCCATTCTTCAGCTAATCCTATGCCATAATTGCCTAACAACAATCTTGTGAGACGTCTACAAGTTTTCCAGCTCACTCCATTGAACATCAGTGATTTGTTAAGTGGAGCTATTATTCAAATTTGACACTATTCAAAATTTGTTACTTAACAGTTTAAGTGTTCATCAACATATTGATGTATACATAGGATATTTTTTCCAGAAAATTTTAATGTTTTGGGGACTATATTTAACTTATCATTGTAGTCCCTTACAATGAAGTCTCCACCCTTCCCCCATGATCCCTCTACATCCTCAAGCATACACCCTCATAGCTCCCTTACACCCTCAAGCCTGCATCCTCATAGCCCCGCCTACACCCTCAAAGCCTACATTCTCATAGCTCCCCTACACCCTCAAAGCCTACATTCTCATAGCCCCCTTACACCCTTAAAGCCTACATCCTCATAGCTCCAGGCCTTCTATCCTACACCCTCAGGAGCCTGCTTCACTGTAATGTAAACCTCACTGGTGGTGCTGGCATTGATGATGTTGCTGACCATGGTACTCCAACACACAACACCATATCTGGTACATAGTTTCTTAAGTATCTGAGAACAAATTATGCATTGATGACTGTTATTATATATGATCGGCTAAGGATCTATATTCCCAACTCAGCAGCCAGAGTGATCCTTTAAAACATAAGTAGGATTACGTTCCCTCTGATCAGAACTCTCTACAGTCTTCCTATCTCACTCAGAATAGGTGCTCAAGCCCCCTGCCCCAGTGGCCTACAAACCCTTTGAGTGATTCACCTTCCACAACCTTTCTGGCCACATATCCTAGTAATCTCCTCATTTTACCCTCTTCTCCAGCCACAGTGACTTCCTTGCTGGTTTGAGGTTTTATTTTTGTTTTTGGACATGCCATACTGCTTCATCAAGGCCTTTGCTGGAATTCTTTTCCCCAAAGTTCTCATCATTCACTTGGCTCATTCCTGCTCCTCTGCTCAAATCCTACCTTCCCAGTGAAACCTGCCACCCTATTTAGCTTGGAATCTGCCTCTTCCACTGCTGGCATTCCCTATATATGCTCTCCCCATCATTTCCCCAAACCCTTATCCTTCTAAAATACTATGTAACTTAAGTGTTAATAATATTTAGTTTTGTTAGCCCTCTCTCCCCATTGGAAGCTCAGCTCCTCAAGGCAAGGATTTTTGTCTCTTTTGTTTAGTGATCCATACCATGTGCTTAGAACCATGACTGCAACATCAATATTTGTTGAATTAATTACTCACAGATCATAGCTGAATAAGCACTACTAAATTTGACAGAATAGTATATATTACCCATCTTTTTTTAACCTCATTTTATCCCAGCAACAACTTTTTATGACAGGTGCTGTTATAATTATCTTCATTGGATAATTATATTGGATGAAGAAATGGAGCCTGAGAAGTCAAGTGGCTTGCTCTTTGGTCTCTACACTGTGAGTGGGTTCACTCAACATCTGTTTGCACCTCATTCTGCTTGGAGATGTTGGAAAACCACAAGCTACGTTTCCTGGACTCCTTGCAGTGTGAGGGGAGCACACACTGAGAGGTTGCAAGGCAGCAGTGAGATAGAGGCCACCTTTCTTGCCTTTCTATCTGTCTCTGCTGGACAGCATAGCTGCAATGTGAGGTATCTCTACCAGCTTTCTGTTGAAAAACAATTTTAGAGATAGCAGCATCAGCATTCCTTTGTGATCTGACTTCTTGAGCCTTGGATCACAGATATGGTGTCCATTCTTCAGCTTCTTGGGCACTTGAATCAAGGTAACAGAAGCAGCTAACATCAAGGTCTTGATTCCACATGGACCTCAGAGATAGCAGCTCCTGGAACCTTCTATGATAGGTCATTTCTATATGGTTCTGAGAATCAGAACTGAAGGCCAGTCTAAAAATACTTCTTCATTCCTTCCAACAATACTGTAAACCCCTTATTCCCTATATTAAATTTCTCTCTACTTAAAATACTTAAAGTGACTTCTATTTCCTCTCTGAATGAACCTGATGGCTAAGCCTCCCGATCATATCATGTAAGCTTGATCTTCCTTCTGGTGTCATTTAATTTAAAAAGCTATTACCTGAACACTTTTAGTATACAAGATGCTGGATTAGGTCCATGGTTACAGATGCAAATTTGCAACAGTGCGTAATAACAATATTCTCTCAAGGTCAATCCCAGCTACAGAATTTGGGGAGCCCAGGCCCTTTTCAAATCTCTCATAATTCAGGAGAGTTCCAGAGGCTATTTCACATGTTCTTCCAAGTGCCATCTTTCAGTAACCATTGGCAGCTTTCTCCTCCCATGATCAGTTGTAATGTGATAGCAACCTTGCCAGTCCCAACACTGGTTAAAATGTATAAAGTACCAGGGTGGAGCAGGAACCTCAACTGCCATCCACAAGAAGTGGTTTCTCCTCCATCCCACCCTCCAGGCAGGCGGAAATACCCCCTCACTCCCACTTGTACTTCACTCCAGGGTCATAGTAGTAAAGTAGCCAAGAGTCAGAATTATCTGCCAGTTGATAGTTGCTAGATTTTTTTAAAATTTTATCTTTATTGTTGAAAATATCACAGATGTCCCTCCCCACATTGAGACCATCTACCCTACTCCCATCCCCTCCCCAGGCCTTCCCCACACTATTGTCTTATATATGCATATAAGTTCATTGGTTAATCTCTTCCCACCCCTCCTTCCCTCTGAAATATGTGGTTGCTAGATTTTAAGATATTTATTTTACCACTCTAAGCCTTGGTATCCTCAGCAGTAAAACAAACAAAAACATCTATTTTCCAGGGATGTTTTTGAGGATTAAGTGAAGTAATATATGTGAAATGTTTGGCAAGTTGGGTATACTTAATAAATGTTTATAGATAACATTTAAATGTTTATTATGTGTCAAGTTATATGCTAGACATTCACATACATTTAATGCTGATTAAAATGACAAGATAATCCCATTTAACTGATTACTGCTACCACTATGCCTTCTATTACCATCATCAATGCCCTATATATACCTGTTGTTTCTCAGATATTCAAATAATACAACTCTTCGCTTTGTTACAACTTTCCTCAGAACTCCCTGGAAAGAGGAAGATGGTCAGGCCTTGAGCAGTGCTGAGTGAGGAACAATGTGAGTAACACAGCCTTTGACAGATTAAAATAGTCTCTCCATTGTCATTGTTTTTGGACCAAGTTTGCAAATCTTCATCCTCCTTTTCCAAGTGTAGGAGAACCTTCCCAAGAGTCTTCTCAGCCCCTCATGGTCCTATACATCCTCCCATGAATCATGGCCTATTCATCTGATATGTCAGACATTTCTGAACTCACAGAAGGCATGTAGATTGGGCCATAACTTTCTAATATCCAACACCAACACCTCTATTTTACATAGCTGAATAAAACATATCCCTGCTGTCAGCAAGCCTATAACCTTATTCTAAAGTTGAGAAAAATAAATGTTAATTTTTCAAAACTGACCATATAGAGAGATGTGATGGCATATGCAAAACAATAGTGAGAACACAGACTCTAGAGTTGAGAAGATTCCAGTTCACACATTTCCTCTGCTACATTCCAACACTAGGACCATGGACAGGTTATGGAGGCTTGTCAAGTCTCAACTTCCATGCCTGAAAATTCAGATAGCTATGATGACTAAATGAAATGACTATGTGGATACTGGGCATGTAGTGAGCACTGAAGAATAACCAAGAGTTCTTATTATGTTCACTTAAGCTAGTTTAGTGTGCAATGGACACTTTTAGTGTCTTGCAGGTTGAAAATCTAAATTAAGTCACTGGTGAGGGAGTTACCATTACTTAGGATAGCGATAATAAAAGGATTCACCACTTTTAAATCTGTGGACCAGAAAGCTAGAATATGTTCATTATTATACAGTGGCAAATTAACATTTATAAACTAAATATTTTAGCTTTTCTCATTGTATATTGTTAACACACCCTCAAAAGATATGGTATATAGCACAGTGATAAATGATTTGTGTAATAGCTAATATAAAAATGTACTGCACACTGAACAAAACAAAATATTGACATGAGTTTATCATTGGTCAATACTTATGCCTCAAATAAGTAAATTTAGATATTGAATGTTGCTTATATCAATTACACTTTATTATTCTTTCTTCTGATAATACTATGTTCCAGATGAATAGATTTATTTTCAAAGTAATCATCCCCATTTGCAAATACTTTCTGATATGTTTATTCAGTTATGTGGATTTTAATTACCAATTCCATACTTTGTTACTATAATTAGCCCACCACAATTTTAAATTTTTATCAGTTTTTCTTCCTTTGTACAGACATATGAGGGAGATAAGCCACTAATGATTTCTGCTTGTGTAGTTCAGAATGAAATACCATCCAAGTAGAGAAGATGACAGTTAAAAGGGTAATTGCCTTCTAACACAGTCTTGTCCACCTGCTTTTGATTGAAATGTACAGTTTCCCTGCTGTACATTACAATGACCTGGGTCTGAGACTGAAAGTCTATGCCTGATACCAAAGTCCTGAAATAAAAATAAACAGCAAGGAAATGCAATGAGTGGAATTTGATAAATATTACCAACTTTATGAAAATGAAAAATATATATATTCCCATTAAAGGCTTGTTTTCTATCATGTCTTATTCACTTTCACCTTCTTGGTTTCTTATCACCTAGACTCAAAACTCCTTGTCAAAGAGAAGGAATCTGTCCTTCTTCCTCACCTTTGACTTTCAATCAGCCCACAGATCCAATTACTTCTTCCTTTACCAACTTTCTGTCTGCCTAATTATTTCTATACTTGTTATCTAAAGTCAAGTCCTTGATACAACAGCTTTCCATTGGTGCTCCTACCTCTGATTTCTGCCCTGTCCAATTCTTTGGAGATTATATATATATATATATATATATATATATATATAATTTCATGCACTGGGGGGAGGGAGGGTCCCTCAGCCTGGCCTGCCCCCTCTCATAGTCCAGGAGCCCTTAGGGCTGGGAGGCGACCTGGCGATCAGGGAAAGGTGATGCCCACATAACACCTCTGCTGCTGCCACTTCTGGCAGCACAAGCCTCGGCCGGCCCTGGTTACCTGAGCCTCAGGTGGCCCTGGGCAGCCAGGCAGCTGACATCCAAGGCTTCCCTGCACCTTGGGCAGGCCCTGGGCGGCTGGGGGGCTGAGGGGACTGGGGGACTCTGGAGGCAGGAGCACAAAGCAGCCTTACTGTGCACCTGCTGCCCCGGCGGGGCTGAGGGGACTGGGCACCGCCATCTTGTGGCAGTAGGCGCTGCCATCTTTGAGGGCAGGGCAGTCTATTAGCATATTCCCTCCTTATTGGATGTGGGTGCTGCCATATTTGCGACGGTGTGAGGGTCAATTGGCATATTCCCTCTTTATTAGATAGAATATGTGTATATACATATTCCTAAGAAAGTTCTAGAAATAGCTCCACTCACTTTTACCTTAAACATTGTATACCTACTATGTTTATAAATCTTCTGTTTTCTTTATTTGCTAATAGATCTGTGTCAAAAATATAAACAAATAAGAAAATATACCCTAAGTATTAGTATACTCACAAAGAAATCCCCAGAACTAAATTTTACCAAGTATTTAAGGAAAAAGTAACAAAAATCTTCATTAATTTTTTCCAGATCACAAGAAAAGGAAATACTTCCCAACTCGTACTTTGAATTTAGAAGAAACATGACACTAAACCTGATAAGGATGTACAAGAAAGCAAGTTAGAGGTCTTTCTCTCTCATCAACAAAACTGTAAAAATCCTAGATAAAATATCAGCAAAATGAATCTAGCAATAAATAAAAATAATAATACATTATGCCCAAGTTGGATTTATTTCAAGAATAAAAGTTTGTGTTTTACATTAGGCAATTAATCAATGTATTTCAACACATTAACAGTATATGAAAAAAAACATGTGATTATCTTCACAGATGCAGAGAAAGCATTTGACAAATTTAATATCTATTCATGATGAAAGCTCTTAGCAAATTAGTAATAGAAGAGAATATCTGTAATTTAATAAAGAGTAGTTACAGCCCTAGCTGGTTTGGCTCAGTGGGTAGAGGGCCAGCTTGCAGACTGAAGGGTCCCGGGTTCAATTCCAGTCAAGGGCACATGCCTGGGTTATGGGCTGGATCCCCAATAGGGGGCATGCAGGAGGCAGCCAATCAATGATTCTCATCATTGATGTTTCTATCTCTCTCTCCCTTACTCTCTGAAATCAATAAAAAATATATTTTTTTAAAAAGAGTAGCTACAAAAGACTAGCAGCAAATATCCTATTTAATTATGACACAAAGTTTATACAAAAATTAGACAAAGCTGACTGCTATTGCCACTTCTATTTAGCATTGTGAGAAATCTCAGCAAGGCATTGAAAAAAAGAAGGATTAAAAATAGAAAAGGAAGAAATATAACTGCCATCTTATTTAGAGACAACATGATTATATAGATGGAAAATTGAAAATAATCTTCAGATAAATTATTAGATTAATAAATGGGTTTACTAAGGTCACTAGAAACTGAATCTATATAAAAACATCAATTTTATTTTTACATACAAGCAACAAATGAAGGTATAATAAAACTTCATAATGTTATTTAATATAGCATCAAATACCTATGAATAAATATAAAGTAAATGTAATATGCAAGACTGTTGTAAAAATAACTATATCCGAGAGAAACCAAGATGGCGGCATAGGTAAGCACCTAAACTGCTGCCTCACACAACAATTTCAAAACTACAACTAAAAGACAGAACGGACACCATCCAGAACCACAGGAAAGCTGGCTGAGTGAAAATTCTACAACTAGAAGGAAAGAGAAAAGCTCACAGAGAATTGGAGGTACAGCAAAGGGTCTTTGTGCGAGCAGAGAGGAAGGGCGGCTGAGAGCCTGGCTGACTTTCTCTGGTGGAAGGGGGAATGAAGCCCCTGACCGCACTGAACACCAGTTCTGACTGCACTGAACCCCAGTTCCGGGCGAGCCCCTGGGGACCCACGCTCTTACGGGGGGAATCTGGACTCTCGGGCGGAGACTCCAGAGCCAGGGAAGGCAGAGGTCTGAAGGAGCACGCGTGCCAGTGCGCACTAAGGCTGTGGAGGTTGCCACAGGCTTTCCCTAGTGGAAGGGAGTCAGAAACTCCTGACTGCACTGGGCCCCAGTTCTGACTGCACTGAACCCCGGTTCCAGGCGAGCCCCTGGGGACCCACGCTCTTGTGGGAGGAGTCTGGACTCTCGGGCGGAGACTCGGGAGCTGGGGAAGGCAGAGGTCTACGCGTGAGCGCAAGGGCAAGGCTGATGGGAAGCCAAGACTGTCTGCTCCGCCCTGAGACTCCACCCCATCCAAGCTGAGCACAGAGGCTATTGCAATTTGGCAAGTCTAATCCTATAAGGCTGTCTCCAGCACTGAACTTCTCCCAGCATAGACGTAGCTGATCCTTAAAGCCAGCTGGCACGGAGGTCAATTCCTCCCAGTGATACCAACAACAATCAAGACTTAATTACAACAAGGCTGTACACACAGTCCACAAAGGGGTGCACCAAGAGTGTCCACCTCAGGTTAACTGGGGAGGCCAACTCACTGGTCCATATAGGAAACCTAGCACACAAATTTACCCTACCAACTCAGGGAAGCAGTGAAAATGCGGCGTCAAAGACACAGATCACAAAAGAAAGAAATGGAGGAAAACAAACGACTGGATATAGAATTCAAAACCACGGTTATAAGGCTTTTCAAGAATATCCTAGAAAAGGCCGATAAATATAACGAGACCATCGAAGATATAAAAAAGGACCAACTAGAAATTAAACATACACTGATTGAAATAAAAAATATTATACAGAGACCCAAAAACAGACTAGAGGAACACAAGAATCAAGTCAAAGAATTGAAATACAAAGAAGCAAAAAACACTCAACCGAAAAAGCAAAAATAAAAAAAAAAATCCAAAAAGTTGAAGATAGTGTAAGAAGACTCTGGGACAACTTCAAGCGTACCAAAATCAGAATTATGAGGGTGCCAGAAGAAGAGAGAGAGCAAGATACTGAAAACCTATTTGAAGAAATAATGACTGAAAACTTCCCCCACCTGGTGAAAGAAATAGACTTACAAGTCCAGGAAGCGCACAGAACCCCAAACAAAAGGAATCCAAAGAGGACCACACCAAGACACATCATAATTAAAATGCCAAGAGCAAAAGACAAAGAGAGAATATTAAAAGCAGCAAGAGAAAAACAGTTAATTACCTACAAGGGAGCACCCATACGACTGTCAGCTGATTTCTCAACAGAAACTATGCAGGCCAGACGGGAGTGGCAAGAAATTTTCAATGTGATGAATAGCAAGAACCTACAACCAAGATTACTCTACCCAGCAAAGCTATCATTCAGAATTGAAGGGCAGATAAAGAGCTTCACAGATAAGAAAAAGCTAAAGGAGTTCATCACCACCAAACCAGTATTATATGAAATGCTGAAAGGTATTCTTTAAGAAGAGGAAGAAGAAAAAAGTAAAGAGAAAAATTATGAACAACAAATACATATCTATCAACAAGTGAACCTAAAAATCAAGTGAATTAAAAACCTGAGGAACAGAATAATCTGGTGAATATAATAGAATCAGGGGCATAGAAAGGGAGTGGACTGATAATTCTCAGGGGGAAAGGAGTATGGGGGGTGTGGGAAGAGACTGGACAAAAATCATACACCTATGGATGAGGACAGTGGAGGGGGGGAGGTAAGGGCAGAAGGTGGGGTGGGAACCGGATGGAGGGGAGCTATGGGGGGGAAAAGGAGAAACAATTGTAATAATCTGAATAAAGATTTATTTAAAAAATAAAAAAATAATAACTATATCCACCTACAGGTAGGAGAGATACCATGATTAAGAAGGTGGTTATCCCCAGGGAAGGCTTATCCATTGCACTTCAGATGTGCAATTTCCCCAGATGTGGAAACTCAACTGCATAATTGTGATCATGGGGGACTACATTCACGCTCTCCCCTACCCTTTAAAAAAATAAATAAAAATAACTGTAAAACATTGTTAGGAAAACTATAGAAGACCTATGTAGAGAGATATATCATGTTCACGGGTTGGAATATTCAATAATGTCAATTCTCAAATTCATGTAAAGATTCAATGCAATCCAAATCAATATTTTAGCAGATATTTTTTAAAAACTGACAAGTTGATTTGAATATTTATTTGGAAATGCCAAAGGCCAGAAGTACCCATAGCAATATTCTTTTGAAGAAGAAGAAAAACAAAGTTGGAAGTTTATATTTCAGATATCAAGGCATTATAAAACTGTAATAATTTAGACAGCGTGCAATTCTGGGTAAATGTTATGTTGTTTAATAATACCTTTGAAGAAGAGCTAAAAATTAAGAATAAAATACTTCAATGAAAGTCATTGTAAATTTTTAATTAGGTCAGAAAAGTCATAGCACTAGACATTCCAACACAGCTCTAGCTGGTGAATGATGTGTGTTATAGGTGAGGGACACTTACTGGGGCAGATTTATTATTCAGCTTGTGAATTTTGAATGGAGAACCAGCCTGCTTGTCTCCCAAAGACATGATTAACAATAATAACATACTCTCAACTTTAAAATTTATGCTGCACATGAACAAATTAGTCCTCACATTGCCTCCAAACATCATGTCAAAGTCCTAAATTTTTTTCTGAGCAGAAATCTGTATTTAAAGACATTTATAAGACCACAGAAATGACAAGTGATGGAGCTTGGGAATAAAATTTAAATTTCCAATGCCTCATTTCATATCCACTTGATTTCAAATCACTGTGACTTAAAAGTCTATGTGTATAGATCAAATGATCTTATGCTGTATTTTCATAATTCCTCTTCTATTTATTTAAACATAACTTTCTCAATTCCAGTAAGGATTTAAACTGAAAAATGCAATATAAAATGGCATAAAATAAGAAGCTGCAGGTGAGAAAAAGGAGGAAATAAGGAGAAAAGGTAAGATAAAGTTAGAATTAAATTCGCTTACACAATATAAGACCCTTACATTTGCGAGGTCTGACACAGATAAAAAAAAAAAAAAAGACCAAGACTGAAGTCATTGCTTGACTGAGACTGTCAGCTGGGCTGCCCCTGAAGCAAACACCTCTTATTATCAGCCATGTTTTTCCTTCCCTGAGGTTGTCAGAAACAAAGGAGGTCAACTCATACTCACCTCTGCCAAAATTGTTTTTCCTGCCAGTCAGAGATAGAAAGGTCTAAAACTATAAATGTGGGCAGACATGCTTTATTTTTTTTCAAGTCTCTTAAAGGAGAATGGTATTAGGGGAGAAAAACAACAATTAGGAAACCATTTGGCCATAATACTTCACTGAGAAACCTAGATTGAAAGTATTACATTAGCAAGCTTAGATGCTCTAATAGTAATAGAAAACATCCACAAAAAATAGAAGCCACATAAGGATCAAAGTGTCAGCTTTACTTGTGGGCTAAGCAAGTGCCCAATAGCTGTCAACATACGGGATTGTTGGGTAAACTGCGCTGGCAAACCAGGCTTGAACAACATAAGTGAGGGTGTTGGGCCACAATGATTGAACTGATATGTGGGGACAATGAGCAAAAAGATCTGATTCACTGCATCAGACCTGTAAGAGAAAGGTGACTTCCCTGAGCCCAACCAGAAGCAATCCAAAGAGCAAGGAAGAGGTGAGGGCAGTCACCTTTAGCACACTAATCCCTATAAAATGTGGTCCAATGGATGAAAACTCATTAGTCAGCTCTGCCGCTCTTCCCTTCCTGGAGAAGAGAAAGTTCAAATACTCTTCACTCACAGACAGACAGCAAAAAAAAATTCCTCATTTATGAAAATGAGAGGGAAAGGGAATAATAGTTCCCAACTAAGCAGGGTCAGCTTTATGGGTGTGTAACCTGTACAACCACACAGGGGCCTATGCTCAGAAGGCACCTGTACTGCATTTAATATCTTGCTTGTCCCTGTTTTAAAATTCTTAATACTTTTTTTAGCAGGAATCATATTCTCATTTTACATTAAGTTCACAAATTTTATAACTGGGCTTGCAACAAAAAATAAAGAAAACAATTACATTAGAAAGTGGTGGTGACATAGGGACAAAACTGTCTAGATATAAGGAAAACTAATACCAGTGTCAGTAAATAATAGCAATATATGAAATAGTGGTTAATATAATTTGATGGCACAGCGTCAAAATGAGAGGTGGGGATTAGTAAGGAAGAAGAGAAGAGTGCAAAGGAATGCCTTTCTCACATCTAGGCCCAGTTGTTTAAATGTTTGTGTTGAAAGGGCTATTGGGGAAGCAGTGTCTTCAGGGAAGAGTGACTTATGGTGTGTGTGTGTGTGTGTGTGTGTGTGTGTGTGTGTGTGTGTTCATACATCCAGAAATATAGAGCAAAAGAAAGGAATCCAGAAATTTTAAACAAGAAAATGGCCATATAAGATGAGGATAGTGTAAAATATTAATTATATGATCTATACAAAAATTATAACTGAGAGAAGATAGGATATAGGTCTCCCTAGTCTTTAAGGATGAGACTTTTTGAACATCTGAACTTGAAAGGTCTGAGAGAAACATTAGGAAGCACCTGAGGATTCAGCTGAGAAAAAGGACCTAATTCTTTTACTTATGGGGAGAGTTGTCCCTCTGCTGTCTCCCTAGGCTATGCTTCTTGCTGCCTACTAGAGAAGCAAATCAGAAATCAGTAAAATACAGGAAAGACCAAGAATAAAAGAGAAAAATAATATTTTTCAATGTAACAAAAATAGTAAGACATTTAATACTAAAATATCTAAATAAAAAATAAAAGATAAAAGAAAAAGAAATGATTAAAAATAAAAACTAGAATTAAAAAGAAAATCATAGTTTACAACTTTTTAAATAATGATAAACAGACGAGACTGCAAATAAAATATTAAGGATCAACAAAGTAAAAGATTAACTACTCCCAAAATTATTTTACTCATTTGTTTATGGCTCAAAAGTAACAAATGGTAACCTTGTGTTGAATAAGTGTGTACTTAACTTCATTCTTCTCCTCGCCACAGGTAATTGCCAATGTTTTGTCTTTAGAGTAATTTTGATGTCATGTAAGTAAAAACAAACAAACAAATAACTAAAAACATGAAGAAAAGAAATTAAACAATGGTAAACCAAAGGCAAGTAGGATTTAACCCTGGAATGCAAGGATAGTTCAACACATGCAAATCAATCAATGTAATACACTTCATTTAAAACATGAAGGAAAAACACACACAATTATATAAATTGATGCAAAAAAATGTGACAAAATAAATACCCTTTTATAATTTAAAAAAAAACATTCAGCAAACTAGGAATACAAGGAAACTACCTCAATGTAATAAAAGACATAGCATCAGAGAGAATAAAATACTTAGGAATTAATTTAACGAAGGAAGTAAAAGATTTGTACAAAGAAAATTACAAAATATTGCTGAAGGACATTAAGGACATAAATTAATGTCAAGATAGCCATGTTCATGAAATGAAAGATTTTAAATTTCATGTCAATACTATAAAAAGAAAGATTTAATGCAATCCTTATTAAAATACTCATGATGTTTTGCACAGAAATAGAAAATTCTACTACAAAACATATATGGAATCACAAGTGGCCCCCAAAGTTGGAGGACTTCCCGATTTCAAAACTTAACCACAAAACTATAGTGACCAAAGCAGTGTGGTACTGGCATAAAGATATATAGACCGATGGAATAGAAATAAACTCTTGCATATAAGTTCAAATTGTTTTTGACAAGGGTATCACGACCATTCAGTGGAGGGAAAGGACAGTCTTTTCAATGAAGGGTAATGTGAAAACTATATGCAAAGCCCTAGCCAGTTTGGGTCAGTGGATAGGGCATCAGCCTGTGGACTGAAGGGTTCTGGGTTCAATTCCAGTCAAGGGCACATGCCTAGGTTGCGGGCTCGATCCCCAGTATGGGGCTTGCAGGAGGCAGCCGATCAATGATTCTTTCTCATCATTGATGTTTCTATCTCTCTCTCCCTCTCCCTTCCTCTCTGAAAGCAATATATATATATATTAAAACTATGTGCAAAAGAACAAAGTTCAACCCTGACAACACCATATGCAAAACTTGTATGCATATATGTATAACCTGTGGACAAAGACAATGGGGTAACAAGGGGCTGAGAGGGGGAAGGATGGGAGTGGGTTGGAAGAGGTTAATGGGGGAAATAGGAGGACCTATGTAATACTTTCAACAATAAAGATTAAAAGAAAAAGATTCCTTAACTAAAGAAAGAAAACTTAATTTAATATGGATCAAAGACCTAAATATACAAGCTAAAGCTAGAAAATTCTTAGAAGAAAAAATAGAGCAAAAGCTTCATGGCATTGGATTTAACAGTAATTTTTTAGATATGATACCAAAGGCACAGACAACAAAAGCAAAACTAGACAGATTTTACTTAATAAAAGTTAAAAATTTAAGTGCACCAAAAGACACTATTAATAGCATAAAAAACAACCTACTAAATGGACAAAAATATCTGAAAATCAAATATTGGATATGTGAGTTTAATATCTTAAAAATATAGAGAATTTCTAAAACTTAACAAAATACAAATAACAGGATTCAAATGGGCAAATGATTTGAATAGGCATTTCTCCAAAAGAGATACACAAATGACCAAAAAACACAAGAAAATATGTTCAAGATCATTAAATAATTAGGGAAATGCAAACAAAACTGCAATGAGATACCACCTTACATACATTAGATGGCTACTATTAAAAACAAACAAACAGAAATAGCAAGTGTTGATGAGGATGTAGAGAAATTGAAACCCTTGTGCACTGTTGGTGAACTATGTAAAACTAGATGCCCGGTGCATGAAAATTCATGCACTGGAAGGGGGTCCCTCAGCCTGGCCTGCCCCCTCTCACAGTCCAGGAGCCCTCAGGGGCAGGAGGCAACCCAGCTATCAGGGAAAGGAGATGCCCCCATCACACCTCTGCTGCTGCCACTGTCAGCAGTGCAAGCCTCGGCCAGCCCTGGTTACCTGAGCCTCAGGCAGCTGCCATCTGAGGCTTGCCTGCACTTCGGGCATTGGCTGGGCAGCTGCCATCTGAGGCTTGCCTGCATCTTGGGCCAGCCCTGGGCAGCTGGGGGACTGATGGGACTGGAGGACTCTGGAGGCAGGTGCATGGCAGGCTGGGCACCGCCATCTTGTGACTGTGGGTGCTGCCATCTTGAGGACATGACAGTCAATTGGCATATTCCCTCCTTATTGGCTGTGGGTTCTGCCATCTTTGTGAGGGTGTGATGGTCAATTAGCATATTCCCTCTTTATTAGATAGGATGGTAGACCTTGGTGGGTAACAGTATTGTAAGATGGTTCCTAAAAATATTTACAATTTTTTTTAATTTTTAAAGTTTTAATTTAAAATTTTTAAATGTTTTAAATTAAAACAAGCATACTTAATTTAAAATCATATGATCAAGTAATTTCACTTCTGGGTATAAACCCAAAAATAATTAAAAACAAGGTCTTGAATAGATTTTTTAACATTCATGTTCATAACAACATTATCCACAATAGCTAAAATGTGGAAACAACCCAAGTATCCATCAACAGATGAATGGATAAGTAAAATGTGGTATGTATACACAATGGAATATTATTTAGCCTTTAAAATGAAGGAAATTCTGACTTATACTACAACATGGCTAACTATTGAGTACATCATGGTAAGTGAAATAAGCCAGTCACAAAAAAAGACAAATTATTCCACTCATATGAATACTTAAAGTAGTCAAATCAGAGAGACATAAATAGAATGGTGGTTGCTAGGGGCTGCAGGGAGAGGGAGAAATACAGAATTATTGCTTAAAGAGTATAGAGTTTCAGTTTTGCAAAATGGAAAGAGTTCTGAAATGGATGGTGCTGATGGTTGCACAAAATGAATGTACTCAATACCACTAAACTGTATATTTTAAAATGGTTAATATGGTAAATTATATTTATATGTATTTTACCACAATTTTAAAAAATGCAAGATGCTATTTGAATTTAAATTTTAGATGAACAGTAAGTGGTTTTATAGTATAATTATGTTCTCAATATTGTATGTGATATACTTATATTGTAAAAATTTTTGTTGTGTACTTGAAGTTCAGGTTTAACTTGGTGTCCTATATCTTATCTGACAATCATAAAAAGAAGAAATAAAGGAGATAGAGAGAGAAAGAAAGAAAGAGAGAGAGAGAGAGAGAGAGAGAGAGAGAGAGAGAGAGAGAGAGAAAGAAAGGAAGAAAGAAAGGGAGAGAAAGAAAATCCCAGTAAGTTTCCTGAGGATGGATTTGCTACTGCTTCTCCTGCCCCAGATCCAGATCAGGTCTCTCTGGCTCAGTAATGTGAACACATATTGACAACCTAATCAAGGCATAATATTGTTAGTTTGCTTTAAAAATATAAATGAGACCTTGATGGGTGACTTGAGATATTTGGCTATTTTAAAAAACAGGGAAGAGAAAAAAGGTACATGTATTTTTGTTCTAATCCAGGATACTCATAAATGAAGAAAGTTTTTTTAGCAGAGAAATTTTGTCTTAGAAAGATAGAAAAATCTTGTCTTGAGTTCTTTATTCCTCCTTGTTCTTTTCTAGCCTCTACAAATGATTGTGCAATTTTATTTGTTTACATGGACTGGGATGTTAAAGCTATGAACGCCCTTTAATGATATGGAAATAAACTATTAGACTCCATGCTGATATCTTCCAAATTTCTTCTATCCTTCATTGAAACTTTCCAAGCTATTTCATACACTAATATTTGCAGATAATTACTTTATATTTCAAAGGATTGAATCATTTTATTCCATGCCTCTCATTCTATTATCTTGATTTTGGCCTCAGCATTTTTTTCTGCAAAGATCCAGTTTATTGTTCACAATTGCTGCTGATGTCATTTACTCTTAAAAATTCAAATGCCCACTGCTACTAGACTGAAGACCTTCCATCTTGACTCCTGAACTAATACACCATACATTCCCCCCCACACACCCCCCATTACATCTTACATACACATGCTGCCTTTTTTTACATTTTGTTTTGCTCTTTATTTTATTGCTTGGAGAAAGCCTTCTGATAAATTTCTCATGATCAGGAGAAACCAAGATGGCGGCATAGGTAAACACCTAAACTGTGGTAAACACCCACAACAATTTCAAAACTACAACTAAAAGACAAAACGGACATCACATCAACTAAAAGACAAAACGGACACAGGAAGGCTGGCTGAGTGGAAATTCTACAACTAGAAGAAAAGAGAAAAGCACACTAAGACTCAGAGGAGTTGCAGAAGGCAGAGGTACTGAGACCCGCGCCCGGAGAGGACTGGAAACTGAGTGTGCGGCTGGCTTTCTCTAGCGGGAGGGAGACAAAAGCTCCCGACTGCACTGAACTGCAGTTCCGGGCAACACTCTGGGGACCCAGACTCATATGGGGTGAAACTGGACTGTTAGGAAAGACAAAAGCACACTGAGACTTAGAGGAACTGCAGAAGGCAGAGGTACCCAGGCGCACCCACAGAGAGGGCGGGCAACTGAGTACGCGGCTGACTTTCCCAAGCGGGAGGGAGACAAAAGCTCCCGACTGCACTGAACTCCAGTTCCGGGTGAGACTCTGGGGACCCAGACTCATTCGGGGAGAAACTGGACTATCTGGCAGCGGGCAGAACTCAAGGGCAGCTTTCTCTCAGAGGTGCTTACAGCGATTACCACAGGACACTGAGACACAGGGGCCTATAAGGGCAGGGCTGATGGGAAACCAATGCTGTCTGCTTCGCCCTGAGACTCCGCCCCATCCAAGCTCAGCACAGAGGCTTTTGCAAGTCTTGTCTCATAAGGGTGTCTCCAGCACTGAAGTTCTCCCAGCGTAGACACAGCTGATCCTCACAGCCAATTGACCTGGAGGTCAATTCCTCCCAGTGATACCAACAATAATCAAGGTTTAACTACAACAAGACTGTGCACACAGCCCACAATGGGGTGCACCAAGAGTGTCCACCTCAGGTAACTGGGGAGGCTGAGCTACTGGGCTCTATAGGACACCTAGCACACAAAGCCACTCTATCAATTCAGGGAAGCAACCAAAATGCAGAGACAAAGAAACATCACAAATGAAAGACATGGAGGAAAGCAAACGACTGGATAGAGTTCAAAACCACGGTTATAAGGTTTTTCAAGAATTTTCTAGAAAAGGCCAATAAATTTAGTGAGACCCTCAAGGATATGAGAAAGGACCAACTAGAAATTAAGCATACACTGACTGAAATAAAAAATATTATACAGAGATCTAACAGCAGACTAGAGGATCGCAAGAATCAAGTCAAAGATTTGAAATACAAAGAAGCAAAACACACTCAACCGGAAAAGCAAAAAGAAAAAAGAATCCAAAAATATTAAGATAGTGTAAGAAGCCTCTGGGACAACTTTAAGCGTACCAACATCCGAATTATGAGGGTGCCAGAAGAAGAGAGAGAGCAAGATACTGAAAACCTATTCGAAGAAATAATGACCAAAAACTTTCCCCACCTGGTGAAAGAAATAGACTTACAAGTCCAGGAAGCGCACAGAACCCCAAACAAAAGGAATCCAAAGAGGACCACACCAAGACACATCATAATTAAAATGCCAAGAGCAAAAGACAAAGAGAGAATATTAAAAGCAGCAAGAGAAAAACAGTTAATTACCTACAAGGGAGCACCCATACGACTGTCAGCTGATTTCTCAACAGAAACTATGCAGGCCAGACGGGAGTGGCAAGAAATTTTCAATGTGATGAATAGCAAGAACCTACAACCAAGATTACTCTAACCAGCAAAGCTATCATTCAGAATTGAAGGGCAGATAAAGAGCTTCACAGATTAGAAAAAGCTAAAGGAGTTCATCACCACCAAACCAGTATTATATGAAATGCTGAAAGGTATTCTTTAAGAAGAGGAAGAAGAAGAAAAAGGTAAATATAAAAATTATGAACAACAAATACATATCTATCAACAAGTGAATCTAAAAATCAAGTGAATAAAAAATCTGAAGAACAGAATAAACTGGTGAATATAATAGAATCAGGGGCATAGAAAGGGAGTGGACTGACAATTCTCAGGGGAAAGGGGTGTGGGGGGTGTGGGAAGAGACTGGACAAAAATCGTATACCTATGGATGAGGACAGTGGAAGGGGAGTAAGGGCAGAGGGTGGGGTGGGAACCGGGTGGAGGGGAGCTATGGGGGAAAAAGAGGAACAATTGTAATAATGTGAACAATAAAGATTTATTAAATTTAAAAAAATTCTCATGATCATTTTCTTTTCTTCTCCTCTCAACATCATGCGTGCACTCATCTCAACTCTCCTTTGCATTAACCATATCCATTTACCTATTTTCATTTCATGACTAAATGTCCAGTTATGGCAGACAGGCAGGTTTTATAAGAACTTTTGTTTTCAAATCTCACATGAACCCCTGAAGATTCAAGTTTGTTTTTAATTCTTCAGAGGATGAAATTTCCCTGTTTACATTGAGAGCAAAGAGGTTTTGAGGAGTAGCTTTTAGGAGTCTGCTTAAATCAAAATGAAAACAACATTTTCCATTGTCCCTACTTTTTGTGATTTTGTCCTTAGCAATGGTTTAGGCAAAAAATGGCATCAAGCATGTCTTTGAATACTCCCACTCCATTCTCAATTCTACTATGTTTAGTATCACTTCATTAGATTTTACAGTCAATACCACCATTACAGACTTGATTAAATGAACTCCACTGGGTTCTGTAACATTAATTATAGCTGCACAGCTCCTGCAGCTGTCAGAGAACATTTATTATGCAGGATCCCATCCACAGAAGGAGAAATTACTATTTGGGTGATGTCTTTGCAGAGGAGGTCTGTGGAGTCTCTTTGATCTCTATGAATATAAACTAGTGGAGGAATACATCTGATAATATAAAATTTTGTGGGATTATTTTACCCCTCGAATATGAGAACAGCAAGAGAAATGTGATCTAGTGCTAGTGAGCCCAATTTCGGTTTTACGAACTACTTCAGCTGTGCTTGATTCTACAATAAAAAATTTCTCCACAGTTAACCATTATTCAGTAAATGTTTATTAAGTAGCGGTTATGTTTCCTACTCTGAATAAGGGCTCTGGAATATGCAAAGATGGAATCCCAATCTCAAAATGTTTATATAGGCTATAATATCAGCTGTGTGCAAAAATATGAAGGTTACAATGTATCTGATAAAACAAAGGAAATTTTGGATTCAGGAGTAAAATAGTTTTTAAACCCCAATGTTACCCTTTTCCTCCTGTTACTTTCCACATAGGAAATGTTCATGTTTACATCCAATTCTGGGGTAGATGGGTTCAAGGAACAAGTTGCATGGGATTCGTGGACATTTGGTCCTGTCCAAAAGTCCATGGAGATATTTGGTCCATGATGTGTTCAATACGACAAACCAACTTTGTTAACATTTTATTGATGCTAGGCAGCTGAGGCCAGAAGAATTATTTTTGGCAATACATCCAAAATGCAATTATTTGACCAATAAAACATGATAGTTTTTTTAATGTATTAATCCTGTAAACCAAAAGCATAAATAAATGTTACAGGTTATTTGAACCCAGGGAATTTTTCTAAACATGGACATTTTGGACAGGACCAAATATCAAGGACCATTTGGCATGGAACAAGTATGATCATGAATATTTTGGATGGGACCAAATGTCTTGCAAGGGTGGCCTGGATGTCCAAGAGTATTTGGACTCCAAAATAGTGATCTCCACATGATTAACCAATTCCTCCAAGATTTGAGATTTTCTGCTTTTGTAAACGTTCTTGAATAGAGGAGATGTTAGAAGCAAAGAAATTATTTGAGAGGACCCAAAATACTATGAATAAAATAAATATGTTTGGGAAAACAGTTATTTTAAAAAGACATTTGTGTTTTTATAACTATTTATACCAGAATCATGTAGGCATGATTCTTGGTTTAATCAACAGCGTGCCCTCACCAGGGATTTGTGATCCAAGCCAAGGACATGGGGACCAGGGACATGGTTCTCCTTTTGGTTCTTCCCATCTACTTACATGTCACCCTCTTCCATCCTGACCACAGTGCCCTCTTCTTGAATCAGTCTGGCCACCGCTTCACTGGCTCTGGGGACTTAGTCTCTGAGTTTACTTAATGGATTACAATCCTTAACTGCAAAAAAAATACTATTACTGTTGCTAATATTGCTTCTATTTTACTTTATCAATTTTTTTTTCTTTAAATCTGCTTTCTGAATGCATTGCCCAAATTCTAAATAGGAAATCATTGTATTTCCTTGAGGAGAAAAAAAAAACACTTTTTCTCTTTTCTCTGTAGAAGCCACACATATCTGACACATAATTTTGAAAGTCTTATGGCTTCTAAACCCAGGAAGATACTCTCTCTTCATTTTTCACATCTTCTGACAATGATATGGCAGTGATCACTCTGGGGTTGCAGCAATTGGCTTGAGGCCAGCAGAGAAAACATTGTTCATTCCTTCTCATCATACATGGATCACACTCGCTTTCATGGGATTGGTTTCCAGTGCCAGTAGCAACTTGATCCATAGCGTTCAAGAATTCAGGGAGGGATTGATGAGTAAGACGAAAACAGCTGTTTCCTCTTTTCAATATGCTAGTGACAAAGATTCTTTGCTTAACAAACTCTAATCAAGCTCCTGAACCTTCTCATAGGCCCATCTGTGTACTTCCTTGTAAAATCCAGTTTTAGCAGAAAACCCTAAGAGTTTAGCAAGAACCCCTCACCCTCAATATCTGATCACCCTCATATCTGATTGGATTCCTCATCCTCTCCCATCTGATGTCTGATCACCTTGGTGTCTCTTTAGCAAGAATACTGTTAGATCAGTTTAACCAGAACCTCCCCTCCACACCACCTATGATGTTTCCTCTTAGTAATTTTCCATCTATTGACCCCTACTCTGTTTCTTGGTTAAAAATTTCTACTTGCCCGTGCTGTATTTGGAGTTGAGCCCACTCTCTCCTCCACTACAAAATCCCATTGTAATAGGCCCTATACCTATTGAGATAGTCTTGAATTAAAACTACCTTACTATCTTATTTTTTCATGTTTTAATTCACTTGTTCTTTTATTACAGAAGGTCTCTTGTACTTTGTTGAATGTATATTTTCTTTTTTTTTCTTTATTGATTAAGGTATTACATATGTGTCCTTATCCCCCATTGCCCCCCACTATCCCCTCCCACTCATGCCCTCATGCCCCTGGTGTCTGTGTCCATTGGTTGAGCTTATATGCATGCATACAAGTTCTTTAGTTGATTTTTCCCCTTTACTCCCACCCTCCCCTACCTTCCCTCTGAGGTTTAATGGTCTGATCAATGCTTCTCTATCTCTGGATCTGTTTTTGTTCATCAGTTTATGTTGTTCATTATATTCCACAAATGAGTGAGATCATGTGATATTTATCTTTCTCTGACTGGAGAGCATTATGCTAAGCGAAATACCTTACTATCTTTAACAAGTGTCATGAATATTTTTGTCTTTAACACTGGACAAAAGGCAAAAGCAATTCACTCTACTCCTCCTGTGCCCATCAGAACAAATCACAAAGAGCTTTAGACATGCTCTATTTCTGCCCCCTCATTTAGGTCTATGACCTTTGCCCCCAAGAGATTTCTTACACATTAAACACAATGTTATTTTAAACAAATGTATTAGAATAGTCAGGCTCTTCAAAGAGGAATGTCCGCTTATTCTGTGTCTCTTCCAACTGCAAAGACTATGGTCTCTCTGTAGCCTCACCACGAAGAGCTGTTTTAGAAGTTCCCTTTATAGAATGAGCTTCAGATGTTTCGTCATCATCAATACCTCACCCCATGTGTTCCAAAGTTGGCACTTCATGGGGAGTGTGCAGCCATCCCCTGAAATTGGCTGTGAGTTGCATGACCAGTCATTCGGCATATCAAGTGACCTGCAACACAGACAGCTGTATTTGCTGCAGGTTGCACAAGGAATCCAGAGCCCACTGGCAACCAGGCTGCTTCTGTGGACCTTCATAGAAAGTCTTTTTATTCAACTATGTGCTTTCTTCTAGTGACATCTGATTATATGCAAATCAAGTCAAGAAAAGCAGAAACAAGATTATAATAAGCAAACAAATCTTTTGACCCAGTATTTTCCAAAATTTTATTGCCTGATGAGATGCTTATTGGGGGGGTGGGAGGAAGGACTCATTAAGGATGCAGAATTAAAGGCCAAACCTGGGACCCATAGAATCAGGACCTACAAGGGAGACTCTGATGATTGGATATTTTTATCAAAAGTCTTCAGTGTGATCTCACTCATTTGTGGAGTATAATGAACAACATAAATTAATGAACTAAAATAGATTCAGAGACATAGAAGTATCGAATAGACCATCCAAACTCAGAGGGAAGGCAGGGGAGTGGGGGCGGGGGTGAGAGATCAACCAAAGGACTTGTATGCATGCATATAAGCATTACCCATGGACACAGACAGTAAGGGGGTGAGGGCATGTGCTGGAGGAGGAGGGTGGGAATGACCAGGGAGAGGTCAGTGGGGTTGGGGGGGGGAAATGATACATATATAATACTTTAAACAATAAAGAATTTTTAAAAAAGTATTCAGTGAATCTTAAGTTCAAGCAAGAGTGGGAAATGCTGTTTTAGCCAATAAGCAGAAAGTCGAACATGAATGAATCATTGAATATGGAATAAAACCCAAACCCCCTTAGCTAGCACTCAAGGCCCACTACCATCTGACACTAGCCTACTATCTATTACTCATCTCAAGACAAAAGGCAGTTGTGATATAATGTAATGAGTATTGGGGTCAGAGGCATATCTCATAAGTCCAGTCTCTGAATTTATCTAGCTTTGCATGTATCTAGCTAGCTTACTATGTGTCAAATTCTATGCTAGGTACTTTTTCTTCTTATCTTGTGTGCCAAATACATTATAGTCATTCAATAATTATTGATGAAATAAATGAACTATAACTGATGGACAAACAATAGCTGTTTAGTATTAAATGTATTAAATAACATTAATTTATTATATAACACTGTATAATTTTTAAATAATTCTGATTTATTGAATTTACATTTTAAAGTGTTTATAAAATAGAAGAAAGTCTGATGGAGGGGATGATTATGGAGTCTATTGGCACAGGGCTGTCCTGCAAAGCAAGACAGCCATCACTTATAAATTGCTGGTCAGTGCTGGATAGCTTCTGGTCACAAACAGAGGTAACAAACCCTCACAAGGTTGCAGAGTAACAGATCCAGAGCAACAGTGGAGTGAGTCCCACTGTAGAGTACATTACACATGACGTGTTTTATTTAATTCCAGGTACATCTTAAGAGTTACTCTAACAGACTAGAAGATGATAAAAGTGTAACTCACTTAGCAAATACCACGAGTTTCTACTAAATATTACAACTCTATTAGCTCTTTAAATATATAAAGTGTTCCTCAAAATGCTCAATATTAAAATATCTCAAGAAACTCAAGTTCTGTGAGGGAGGAAGACAAGTAAGCAGGTGATTATAACACAGTAGTCATCTACACTGTCCTCTCATAAAAGGAATTCAGCCCTTCACCCTGAGAGAGAAAACTCTTGCTCTGCCAGATCAGATTCTAGGACATTGGGGGCCACATTTTCTAGGAATACAGCTTTCAAACATTGGGAGAGTCCCATCCATGGCTTATCTTCCTCTGCCACCCAAGCAAACACAGAGGTAAATGGATAAATTTACCAGAAGCAGGTCTAGTCACTGTTTCTTTCTTTGGACACTTTGTCCTTTTCTCATGTGACTGCCAGGCTGGAGACATTGGCTAGGCACATCTTAGTCCAGCTCAGCACTGGACTTTGGAGACCAACATTCCCTGATATTGGTGGGTGGGTGTTGGACAGGCACTTTCTTGCCCCTATGTTAACATTCAAGGTTGGGGTCCATAGGTGATAAGGAATTGAATGGACCTCTTGGCCTGCTTTAGTTTGAAGTGATTTAAGCTTAGAAAAAAAGAGAGTTTTGAATGTGGTCAATCTAATCTACTAAAGTGGCACCTTGGAGTTTAAAGCTAAAGTATTAAGGAGGTTTACAAGAGCAGGGGAAGGAATACAAAGAAAGGGCACCCAATCCTATCCTAGCTGGGACACATGGTAGAAGCAATGAGGGATGACTTCTAGGAACAGAAAAGCCAACCAGCAAAGAAGACTACTAAGGATGCTCCCTGCAGAGTGAGCCCCAGCTGCCAAGCTTCAGGCGTTTAATAGAACAGAGAAAATGCAAAGAATTGCACCTGGAATGAGGAATCTAGAAACAATGCTCCAAAAGAAATGTTTGATGAAAACAGGGATGTCTTGCCTTTTTAAGAGAAAGCTTGAGTAGAGGCATTCTTATATTTTAAGGTTACCCTATGGATGATATACTGGGCTTAAACTCATTTTTCCAGATGATAAAATTAGTAGCACAAAGGGAAAGGACCAGCAGTGGACTCCGAGTCATTAAGTATAAAGAAGTCTCCCTCCTACAGGAACTAACATGGAGGGAGTGCATTCCCCTGGATTTGTTCAGAAGCCTGAAAGACACTAGTGAGTGCATTGAAGGGGACATTCATCACTATGAATGTCAGATGGGAGCTCAGCCTACATGACAATCTCAGTCTTTCCAATGCATGATTCTATCACCAGCCAATTCTTGGACACAACTCTATGCTGAAATGAAATTCTCTCTCTCTCTCTCTCTCTCTCTCGTATTCAAATACTGCATAATTTTACTTAACTGATTAGGACATGGTTAAAGGGGAATCATCACATATTTCAAATAACAAAACACACTTGATTTAAACTCTTCTAAAAAGTAATAGCGTGTTTCTTTAAAATTCAGAAGGCACTTCCAAACCTTGCAGGACCTCATGTTTTCCCCTTATGTATGTCACAGCACTTACAGCATCCTATCCTATATAATAAAAGCCCAGGGACTGAAACTGTGGAACGAGCAGAGACCAGAACACCACGGCTTCTCGCCCAGGCTGACCCTGCCCTCCAGGGAACAGTTAGAGGTGTGCCTAGGCAACGTGATAGGGTATGAGTTTGATGGGCAAAGTTGAAGAAATAGGGAGGATGGTCTTAAGGGTCTGCGGGGTTGCGGTAGTCGGCCCGGAGTAGGTTTGGAGTGTGCTGGGGAAAGAAGAGGAAGATCCGATTGGAAAACGGCTCAGCACAGTACCTTTCTCATTGCAAACCGGGATGGCGCCAGCCGTGGACTGAATGGGCGGTTGTTTCATGAGTGGGCTTGAGATTGACAGGTTCATGGCAGCAGAAGTACTCCTGAAACTTCACTGATTCCACATAGTAAACAGCTATCAATGTCAAAGAACAGAAAAATCCTCTCCAACTAGAGGCCCTGGATGTTGCAATGCGACTGAAGGAAACACCACTTAAGGAGGAGCTAGAAAAACTGGAAGTATGCAACCAGAGGATTGTGGGATTGTGGAGGATGCCTGGGTGCCTACTGCTAGAATGTGAGCCTGTTATTGCACATGTACATAGTCAGCCATATAGTCCTCAGTCTCGCAGTATTTGGACATGACTTCTGGCAGGAAATTATTCAATTGAGATTTTCTGTTCCCTTGCGGTGAGGAAGATCAGAATTAAAGGTTTCATTTGTTACCTTGGTTTGAAGGAGAGGAAAATGGGATAGTGATGAATAAGAAACTTTGGAGATAGTGAAGGGCAGTTTCTCTAGACTGTTGAGAGCTCAGAATTAGAGTTTAATTGGGATAGAAATCCTGCTAAGAGCACCTGATGCCTGAAATCTGAGCACTCTGCTTTTAGGTTTTCCAGTTCAAGTTTTTGGAGACTGCCTATTAAAACATTCTTGGTTGGAAAATGTCTGTATAGAAACCCATAAGTATTAAGTATTTGCTATGTTTACCATGCTTAGTTCTTTGTAAGGAATATGGAATAATGTTGAATGCCTCATGTTCTCAAGAAGCTTGAATTTTAAAATAAAAAATAAAGAAGAAATATAAATATTAAAAATAAAAAAAGAAGAAGCTTGATTTTTATTCAGAAAGTCTTCAAGGGCTTATCCTATATAATAAAAGCCCAGAGACCAAAGCACCACAGTCCCTCACCCAGGCTGGCCCTGCCCCCACCCCCACCCCAGGGAGCATTTAGGGGCAATCAGCCAGGCAGGCAAGTGGTTAGGGGCGATCAGGCAGGCAAGGAGAGGCAGTTAGGGGCAATCAGGCAGGTAGGCGAGTGGTTAGGGGTGATCAGGCAGGCAGGCGAGTGGTTAGGGGCAATCAGGCAGACAGGGAGAGGCAGTTAGGAGCAATCTGGCAGGCAGTCGAGTGGTTAGGGGTGATCAGGCAGGCAGCGAGTGGTTAGGTATGATCAGGCAGGCAGGCGAGTGGTTAGTGGTGGTCAGGCAGACAGGCGAGTGGTTAGGGGCAATCAGGCAGGCAGGCAGAGTGGTTAGGGGCAATCAGGCAGTCTGGCAAGCAGTTAGGAGCCAGCGGTCCTGGATTGAGAAAGGGTGCAGGCCGAGCTGAGGGACCCCCAACCCCCATGTATGAATTTCGTGCATTGGGCCTCTAATTGTATTATAATTTATCTGTTTATATTTCCCTCCCACATGAACTATGAGCTCCTTTAACGCAAGGACTCCTATTTATCTCAGTATCTCCATGTCCATTACGTTGCCTGGCATATAGGAGGTTTCACAGCTAATTAAACTTTTTTATTATCACAAAATTTTTTAGCTGTGGCATTCTTAGTGTACTTGCTGCAAAACAAGATAATAGAATTCAATGCAATGGTATTGACACAAGTGTTCATTCTCTATATCTCTGTAACCTGGTTTTAATTTTTCTTTCTATTATGATTTAAACTTTAAATTTTAAAGGATAAGACTCTCCCACATTGAAATCTCAAGTTCCTGATCCAAATCTTGCCTTATTCTTGATTTTTTTTTTTTAGGTTTTCCTTGTTATCTGATAGCTAGAATGAAATTACTAGTCCAGTTAAGTGTGTGTCTTAATAAGTGACTGTATGCTAGGCATGGGTAAAATCTACAACCCTTCCCTGCCACTCTGATAAGCTCTCTGAGGGACGACCAGCTCTGTTCATTTGGTGAGACTATCTGAAACTTAATTGACTAGGTTATTTACACTTTCTTATCTGGTTTTGTTTGTTTACATATTCTGAAAGCTTAACCAGATCCAGCTCTCTGAGTCAAATCCCTTTAATAATTTAGAAGGTTCAATTTAATTCCAGCTTACTTTTTGTGTGGGAGTTTTGTTTCCCCCCCCCCCTAATGACATAATGTAGTTTTCAGAGGAACTGAATGATCACATGCTTCCTTTACTTCTCTGCAGTCACATATCTTATTAGAATCCTCAATACCCATAACCAGAAGCAAATTTTCTAAGTAAATTTGCCTTTGCTTTCTGGTTGTAAGTGCTGGGATTTATCATATTATATTTGAGGTTTGGCTCTAGTTCCTTGGGGAAATTTTGTCAGCCCCTTTAGATTTAAATATTATTAATCATATTAGGTTATCTCTATATGCTGAACACTGTGCTAAGAGATGGAATGATAAATGACATCTACTATAATTCTTCCACCCAAAAGCACAAAATGAAACCTGCAGAATTAAACTCACATGGAATAAAAAAAATTAGAGGGAAGCAAAGCCAAGTTAATATGTTAAACAGCCTTCTCTGTGTATCAAACATAGTGTCCTGAGTTTACAAATGAAATTTTCAGATGGATGGATGCAGACACAACCAGATGAAGGAGAGCACAGAGCACAAAACTTCATAGGAAGACACCATGGCAGGACCCACCACCTGTCCAGATGAAGCACACTGACCAGGAAGGGATGAAACAGTACAATCCCTAAGTCTTGGCTGCTGAGAGAAGGCTAGTGGTTACCTAGAAAGCTGTCATGATAGAAGATATGTACTATTTTTTGTTCTTTGGAGACATTTTTGTTTTTCTTATAATCTTTTTATTTTTCATTTACCATTGGCATACAATATTATATTATTATATTAGTTTCAGGTGTACAATATAGTGATTAGATACTTATATAACTTATGAAGTGATCACACCAGACAGGTCTAGTACTCAACTGTCACCATACATAGTTACAATATTATTGACTGTACTCCCTATGCTGTACTTTACATCCCTGTGACTGTTTTTATAACTGACAATTTGTACATCATCATCCCCTCCTATTTTTTAACCCTCCCTAAAGCCCTTCCCATTTGGCAGCCATTAATTTGTTCTCTGTATCTCTGAGTTTGTTTCTGTTTTGTGTGTTCATTTATTTTCTTTCTTAAATACCACATATAAGTGAAATTTTACAGTATTTGTCTTTCTCTGTTTGACTTATTTCACTTAACATGATACCTTCTATATTCATCCATGTTGTCACAAGTCGCAGTATTTCCTCTTTTCTTATTTACCATATCTTCTTTTTTTAATATATTTTTATTGATTTCAGAGAGGAATGGAAAGGGAGAGAGAAATAGAAACATCAATGATGAGAATCATTGATTGGATGCCTCCTGCAAGCCCCCTATTGGGGATTGAGCCTACAACCTGAGCATGTGCCCTTGACCGGAATTGAACCCAGTACCCTTCAGTCCACAGGCCGATGATCTATCCACTGAGCTAAACTGGTGAGGACTAAACCATATCTTCTTTATTCAATCATCTATCAAAGGACACTTTGGTTGTTTCCATGTCTTGGCCACTGTGAATAATGCTGCAATGAACATAGATAGGTGTGCATATCTTTTTTTCAAATTAATGTTTTGGATTTCTTTGGATAAATATCAAGAAATGGGATTACTGGCTTCATATGGTAGTTCTATTTTTAATTTTTTGAAGAACCTCCATACTGTTTTTCATAATGGCTGCACCAATTTGCAATGCACAACAGTGCATGAGGGTTCCTTTTCTCCACTTCCTCAGCAGCACTTGTCATTTGTTGATATGTTAATGATAGCTATTCTGATAGATGTGATGTGATTATCTCATTGTGGTTTTAATGTACATTTCCCTGATGATTAGTGATGTTGAGCATCTTTTCATATGTCTATTGGCCATCTTTGGGGAAATATGTATGTCTTCTTTGGGGATATATCTATTCAGGTCCTCTACCCATGTTTCAATCAGATTGTCTGAATATTTTTCTTTTTGGGGGGGGTGTTATGTTGTATGAGTGCCTTAAGAAGATCAGTTTTTACAATGAAATTAGGAGTGGTAGTGAAAAGAACAGCATTCATTCCAGGAACCTCCCTCTCCTCTCCCTTTTTATTAAGCCATATGGTAAGTGCTTAATACATGCCAACCACTAAACTAAGCAATAATCATACATTATCTCATTTAATCCAAATAAAATCATTTTGAGGAAGATAGTTATGTCCCCATTTTACAGGTGAAGAAACTAAGGACCTGAGAGAACTCATCCAATATCCTCACATTAATAAATGGTAGAGCTAGCATACAAATCCAGATCTCCCCTTACAAAATCCCCACTCTTCACTATTATTCCAAACTTCTAGAGCTAAAGCAAGTACTTGACATTCTGTAATGCATATTTGAGAAAACTATCTTCTTAGAACCCAACTTATAAGTATTTTGGCTGAACTTTAAGATGCAGTGAATAAGAAATTAGTAATTAGAGACTTGACTGTAAGAGGCATAAATCTGAGCAGCATAAGGCTGACTTCTCTTGATTAAAATCAAGGTTCTAATGCCTATTTGAAAAATCTAGGTAAGTGTCACATATTTTTAATGCCATTTTATCAAGGTTTATTTCTTCCTGCTAAACATGATAGCAACACACATTCTCCCAACATATAAAAATACTCATGTTGCAAAAGGATGGACTGATTCTGGGAAAGCGGGCTGAGCAACTTCTGTTTGTGCCTCACTCTACCACGCACAGAGAGGCTGCTTTGCTACATGAGCTTTCATTTCCTTTAGTCCAACAATTGTCAAACGGTGTGCAACAGCAGGCACACTGGTCTTCCACAAGAATTTTTAAAACATACACTATCTGACTATTTAATTAGGGGCACTGACCTTTTTTCCCTTAGATTGTCAAGTAAAAAAAATGGTAACAGCCAATACAACAATAGCCATTCGGTGTAAATGAATCAAAATTATACCTCTTTTTTTGTCAAGTTGGCAAAAGATTTATTTTTTTATTTGCTGCAAAATTTTAGTAATTAGTTTATGTGTTCCATGGAATGAAAAAGGTTGAAAATCACTGCTTTAGCCTAATGATGTTTGCCATGACTTTAGACTTCTAACTTTATACAGTGAGCACTTTTGCTCTAGAAGAATCTTCTCTTACATTTTAGCATCCTTCTTCTAAGAGCTGGTGATGCCTCAGTATAGAAATTGGATTCAAGTAATCAGAAATATCCATAAGTACAGTTACTTGTAAGCAACATAGATCTGATCCATTTTTACAAAAATTGACCCTTTCTTAAAGTAGCTGTGAAATGTGTTTTAAAAACAAAACAAAACAAAACAAAAAACCATAGTGTTTACCATGCCAAAGTCTCATACAAAACCTAGGTAGAATTTAATCACCATTGCAGAGTATTAACTGTTATTGTTTGCAGCTGACTGTGACTTAATTCTGGTCCCAAGATTGGAGGTTCCTCCCTCATTTGCTCTAGTGCCTGTCATAAGGTCAAGCCCCTCCTGAGGGAGATGTGGGATTCCAGAGCTCCTAACCAACCCTGCAGCAAAGATCTTTACAACCACTTTATATATGCTAAGATCAATCCCATAACTGCCTTTTTTCCAAGAATTTTCAGTGTTTTTGGTTTTCTTCTCCTTGTGGCAAAGCCCAAAATGTGAACCAATGCCTCTTTCCTAAAACATAATTGGAAGATCACTTCCTATACTTGTGTTGGCATTTTTGTGCTCCAACTCAACTACAGAATCATAGATATCCTATATACTAAAACCCTAATATGCAAATTGACCGAATGGCAGAACGACTGGTCGCTATGATGCACACTGACTACCAGGGGGCAGATGCCCCCCAAGAAGGAGGTGACTGGCAGCAGTGATCTGGGGCGGGGCCAAACAATAGGTGGCACCAGGCCACCAACCAAGGCAGATGTCAGCAGGGGACCCCAATCGCCCCACCTGCCGGTCGCCCCACAGATGGCCCTAATCGTTGGCGAGGCCTAGGGACCCTACCCTATATATTGGGAACAGTCTCTTAGATTTAAAAATTAAAACCTGGCAAGGCTACTCTAACATGAAAAAACAGGATGATGCAGCGATGACATGCATGGACTCTGGCTTGCATATTTTGTGGTCAGCCCTGATTCTGACACTTATAACTGTGTGACAAAGCCAATTACTTAACTTCTCTCTGCTTCAGTTTTTCCACCCATAAGATGGGGGAAATGGTACTACTGCCTCAGAAGGATCATGTTATGTACTATTTATAATCAGGGCAAAAAAATGTAGCTGCCCATACAACAGTAAGATGCCTTTCACCTCTATGAAAAGTATGGTCACTGGTGCATGCAGCATCCTTGATTGCGAGAGGGATGTCTGACTGCCAGTTTAGGCCTAACATCCCCTGAGAGGTCCCAGATTGCGAGAAGGTGCAGGCTGGGCTGAGGGACATTCCCCTCCAGTGTACGAATTTCATGCACCAGGCCTCTAGTTCACTCAATAATACCCACTTTTGCAGCTCCTGCCCTGAGAGGCACTGTTCTTGGTGCCAAAAATACAATGGAACAAAACCAAGTCCCTACCCAAGTTCCTACCCAAAGGGATTAAAAAGCAAACATATACTTTATCAGATGATGATAATATATTATGAGAATAAAACATAGTAAGGAAGCTAGGTAGTAGGAGGTGGGGAAAGGAAGGGAGTTGTGCTGTTTTAAAAAAGTGGTCAAGAAAGTCTTCAATGACAATATAACATTTGATCAGAGACCTACAGAAAGCAGAAAGTACCTCACACAGAGGCTTTGAGGCAGGAGCATGCCCAATGATTTAGATAAATAGCAGGGAGACCAGTGTGGTCCAAGTGGGTGAACAAAGAGCAATATGGCATCAGGAGAGGTCCAAGAGGAAGTGAGGCTCTTGCCAATCCTATATGATCTTGCCAGATCTATATGATCTTGCAAATATTTAAAAGATGAAAGTGGGAATTTTACTTAGTTTTAAGTGGAATTTGAATTGTGAGTATGATAATTACATTTTAATGACCAAGCTATGAGGAAGAAAAAGCCTCCAGCTGGCTAGATAATCTCTGGCAGTAAAATGGTAAAGAGCTACATGGTACATTTAGAGAAAAACCAGTTAGGTCATAGGTATCACAGCTAAAGCCATCTATGAAGCATCTATTCTGTGTCATGGTCTGTGCCAACTGCCAAAAACTCTACTATGAACCACGCTGCTTTCTTATAGGGTTTAGAACTTCCTACCTGAAAAGTGTAACGTTCCTCATGACTGATCCTTTCAGTCTGAAGGCAATGACATTTATAATGGACCATGTGATATAACGAGAAAAATTGAGATTTTAATTTTTTTAATATATTTTTATTGATTTCAGAGAGGAAGAGAAAGGGAGAGAGAGATATAAACATCAATGATGAGAGAGTATCATTAATTGGCTGCCTCCTGAATACCCCCTACTGGAGATCAAGCCCTTAACCTGGGCCTGTGCCCTGAGCAGGAATCAAACCGTGACCTCCTGGTTCACAGGTCAACATTCAACTACTAAGCCACACAGGTGGGCAGAAATGAGATTTTTAAATAATTCTGATCTTAAGCCCTAGCTCTGGGAAAGCATAAGAAGTATTCATTAAGTGACATTCAATAGGTTCTCAACACATGATAGCATTTTTTATTATTATTTTAAACAATAATAAAACATTTGTCTTTCAAAATGTGTGTTGTTTTTTTTTTAGTTACCAGGTAAATCAAACTTGAAAACTTTTATTAACCACTTCTTGCCAATATTCACAATTTAAAAATTACCTCAGAAAAAAAAATAGTGTTTAACATATCTATTACTGCAAAAGAAAACTACCCAAGTGGCTTAAAACAATAATCCTAAATAATAAAAGCCTAATATGTTAAGTGTCCGGTAGGCCATTCAACCAATCAAAGCATAATATGCTAATGATAGTCTAAGGCTGCTCAACCGCTTGCTATGACTTTCACTGACCACCAGGGGGCAGATGCTCCAACTAGTAGGTTAGCTTGCTGCTGGGGTCCAGCTGATCGGGACTGAGAGAGACAGGCTGGACTTGCCCTCCTGTGGTCCCTCCCCAGCTGGCCAACCTCCCTCATTCCTCCCCAGCCCTGATTGTGCACCAGTGGGGTCCCTTGGCCTGGCCTGCACCCTCTCGCAATCCGGGCTGAGGGACTCCCAACCCCAAGTGCACAAATTTCGTGCACTGGGCCTCTAGTTTATTATCATCTCCCAGCTACTGTATGTTGTCTGGCTCAGCTGGGGCAGTCCTCACTTGGAATCTCTCACGCAATTACAATCAACAGCTGGGACTGGTGTCATCCGAAGGTTTGACTGGACTGGACATCCACAATGCTCACTCACATGCCTGGCAGCTGCTGCTGGCTATTGGGTTGGAGCTCAGCTGGAGCTGTCAATGCTAGCTCCTACATGTGGCCTCTGCATCTAGGTTATGAGAGGGAGTGTCCCAAGAGTGAATGTTTGAAGAAACTCAAATAGATACTAAAAGATTTCTTATGAGTAAGCTTCAGAAGTCCCAGTCACCTTTGCTGTCATCTATTGATCCAGACAGTCACTGAGGCTAGCCCACATTCAAGGGGAGGGGGACTGGGCTCCATCTCATACGAGTGAGGGAAGTGATGGCAGCGTCTGGGGGACTATGTCCTACAGCACTATACCCGGAAACTGCAGTCAGAGCTGGTATCCTTCATCCTGGAACATACTTGAATACCACTTTCAAATAAAACTTTCACTTTAAATTTAGAGATCTTACAGTTTATATGTAATTTCTTTTATTCAGAGTGTCCTATAGAGAGTAAGTATACAATAAATGTTGCTAACTGATTAACCAGGCCTCCATCCCCTACCCCCACCTTTTAAGCTGTTTCAAGTCCACAAAGGAATTTCGGCCCTAACCGGTTTGGCTCAGGATAGAGGGTTGGCCTGGGAACTCAAGGGTCCCAGGTTCGATTCTGGTCAAGGGCATGTACCTTGGTTGCAGGCACATCCCCAGTAGGGGGTGTGCAGAAGGCAGCTGATTGATGTTTCTCTCTCATCGATGTTTCTAACTCTCTCTCCTTCTCCCTTCCTCTCTGTAAAAAATCAATAAAATATATTAAAAAGAAAAAAGAAAAAAAAGAAATTTTAAATATGTAGGATCCTTAAATTCACATGCTGAGTTAAAACTTTGGTCCAGCTGTGTTGTACCTCTTAACAGGGAAGCAGCAGGAAAAAAAAAAAAATAGTGGCCATTTGTCATTACCTTTACTCTTCAGAAAGAATATTAATGTTCATTGGTTCACTTGATTTCCACAACTACCCACATGGGGTCAATAGGAAAAACAATATTACCAACATGTTCAGCAGAGGTATAAGATCTCAGGAAAGTGAATGGCTTGCCCAACATGTAGATAATAAAATAAAAGAGGAGCTACAACTTGAACACTTCAGAAACCAAACTCCTTGCTACTAAATCACACTATTTTCTCAGAAGATATCTTGGGACAGTGCTTGATGACCTTCCCTGGCATCATAATGGTAATAACTAATAATTGCTGAATGCGGGTGTGTCAGTCCAGACCCTAGCACTTTGTGTATATTAACTCACTTAATCCTCACAGCCACTCATGAGATGGGGAGTAGCTTTATCCCTGTTTTCATCACAGAAGCTACGTTCACACGACTAGAAACTGGCATAAGCAGCATTTTAATTCAGACAGTTTTGGCTAGTGCCTGTACTCCTAATCATTATATTTTGTCAAAATAGTGTTGCAATATCTCAAAGCATGTCTAGCATCCCCTAAATTCGCTATGATATCCAAGAATTATTTGAGCCCTTCTTGGATCTCTTTATATTTCAGCTTGTACCTATGTCTTGTGATAAGACTTAATAAAAGTCTGACACTGCTTATGAAAACTAGAAATTGGTTT
The DNA here is from genome assembly GCF_963455305.1 of Plecotus auritus. Taxonomy (NCBI): domain Eukaryota; kingdom Metazoa; phylum Chordata; class Mammalia; order Chiroptera; family Vespertilionidae; genus Plecotus; species Plecotus auritus. Next base: position 168,212,668 of record NC_137772.1, read on the forward strand.
GATTCTCATGCAGGTAGAAAATTTGTTTTGTCTCATGGCTATGTGTACTCTTGACCTTGAACAGCTATCTCATAAATGTGAGCCCTTCTTCAAAGTGGAAAGTTTAAACAAGAGAATGGAGAGGTCAACACAGCTCTCATAGGTGCATTTTATTCATATAAAAATGTGAACTTGGATAAGAGGCTCTCAAAGGCCTCTTCTAACTCTAGGGTCTATTTTTACACCCCTAATGCCACAATGCATATGACCTTGTAATGGCTGATTGTGAGGGCAACGTTGTATAATTAAATGTAGAATTTCCTTTCTAAGTAGTTGGTATGCTCCTGTATATTGTCAGGAAGGACAATGATTAAAATTCTAGAGTATGTTAACATTTTTGCTAGCACTGTTTTATATTAGGTTCTGATGTAAATTACAAATGTGTTTGTGGCCAAAGAAAAATAACTGAGAAAATAGTTCTGCTTTGCATGACATTCTGTGGAAGTTTTCTCTTCTGTGATTTAGCCTAAGAGGATGTATAATATAAAGTATTGAGCTGACAGTCAAAAGCCATTCACGATGCCTGTGACCTTGGACAGGTCACTCTCAAGCTTGTTTCTTCATCTGTAAAATAAGAAGCCCAGGATAAGGTGATCTTACAGTCCTGTCCAGTTTAAAATTCTACATTCAAACATGTGCTGATGGTCAGAATTTGAAGATAAGAATGTAAATGAGAAAGCACACTATTTCTTTTGTAATTTATATGCTATTTTGTGCTGCAGAATTGTGAATACATTTGACATAGGTGAAATGAATAGAAATTAGTATTACTGCATAAAAATTCTTTCATGTTTCCCAGGGATTGGGAAGGCAGGGAAGAGGACAAATCAAAACATCTCCTAACCTATTATTTTAAAAGGTCCTGACTTCCTTTTGTTTAAAAAAAAATGGAAAAATATAGCAAGGTAGTCTCTAAAAATGAGCTGGCTATCCCAATTCTTGGTTTAGAATATATTTTGGTTTCATCCAAAGGCAAACTTGTTTGGTAGATAAGATATTCTTAGGTCTAACAATGTTGTAATTTTGAGTGACCTATTTAAAACACTGCTCCTTGGATGAACTTTTGCAATCTGTCCATGCAGATATAAAGAGAGTCATTTCCTAAATGAGTTCATTTTCATTATTATTATCCATGACAGGTGCACAAAATGATGTGCAGTGAAATGAGCAGGACCAGCAGATGCCTCCTATGACATCAATGCCAGTTTTCCCTTGAGGTAGCCTTGTATCTTGCTGACATGTCTCAATCATTCATTCTCCCTTATGGTCACAAAATTAATTTGTTGCCAGAACCTTGACAATCTTGTTCTACCTCTTAACTTTGGATATTACAATGACATCATTTTTCTGACCAGGACCCCTCAGGTTCTATAGCTCCTTTTGTATTTTATTTTTTTCTTATTCACAACTTCTGAACCTAAATTCTTTGGGTCTTATCTGGAAACCATACAGTCATAAGTGGTATTTAATGTCTCCCTATTATGATGACATAATAAAGGTGAAATAACATAATGAATATTATTAAAACAACTATGTGGTTGTTGATATTATGTCTAGGTGTTAGTCATTCCCACACCTAAAACAACCATAAAAATTCCAAATTTGAAAGCAGTTGAATTAACTCACTAATTCAAATTTTGAAAGTCAGGAATAAGCACTTTATATACAGTTTAATCATTACACTCCCAAAAGTCTAAAATAAAATTTAGTGGCTTGATTTTATGACAATAAAGGTAGATAAAATGAGGTGTTACTTGGCACTTGGCCTTTGAAAAAAAATAAATTTTGAATATAGGATGCCAAATTTTGTACATTATATTTGATTTAAAACATGTTTTATTTCTGTTTTATAATTTATAATAAATTTATAATTGTCTATAACTTGTCTCTCCAAAGAAAGTATAACTCCATGAAGATAAAATTATGTCTTATAATTCTTACAATTATTTCAAATTTAAAATAACTAGACAACTTTTTTCTAATGAGAACTTAGCAAATATTTACTAATTAGAAAACAAGAATTCTGCCTTAAATAAGCTGAAAATGGAGTAAATATTTTCTTCATGGATAATTTAATAACCAAGTTTTGCACCATTCCTTCTCTGTACCCTATTATAGTTTTCAACTAGTACATAGGTGAGTCAAGATATTACTTTGCCAAAGCACCTTAAATTAATAATTATTAGAAGGGAATGTTACTTAGGGGAAAATATAAATATTTTTTGAGATCCTTGTGTAAGAATCTGCCAATGAAAAGGAATATTATGTGCTTCTTTTTGTGTTTTGAAATTACTAGGGAAGATTTCTTTAACTGACCTCCCCACTCAGGACATTGCCTCTCATCTTCCTCCACAATTATAGTGCTGTGTACTCCCACATAAGTGGGCAGGGAGGAGGGTGTGAGAATTCAACAGAGAAGGTGGGCCTTATGCCAGCACCAAAGTCAAAGCGAGGAGTGAAGATGAATGTAGAAGCCAAGAAGTAGGAAGTAAATCCTACAATGAAAGTTTGTGATAAAAGAGGAAGAGCTGGAAGGCCAGAGAGAGTCAAACCAAGAATGACACATTATGGTGGCAGCAAATAAAAACCACGAGGTCAAAACCAAGGAATATTGAAAGCCGCACCGCGTACAAATTGAGAGGCACTCCTGGGGCCCTCACAGAATTCTGATGGAAATGCGTTGTGGCTTCACTTACTTGCCTTTTATTCCCTTGGGAGGTGGTTTCTAGCCATGGAGTCCTTTATAGACATCAAAGGGTATTTTACAATATCATAAAATAGCCAAGGAAAGTCACTGCATTTCCCTCCACTATCTATTTTGCCTCTTTTATTTCTTTTGCAGGCAAAGCAGTAACAAACTGTGGCTGTTTCAGAATGGAGTAAATGTGGAACAAACAGTCACAATGATACTTTATAATTGGCTACTTTCTCAGAAAAATTCCCTGCTCCCTCTCATTGTGTCTATTCACCAAGGAGTCTGGAGTGTTTTTGTGTAAGCAGCTTCTGGTTTTGAGATTTTAAAATAAAATAAAGCTTACTTTCAAGTACTCTTATCCTTTCAAGAATGGCTTTAGCTCAAAAATCAATCCTGAATGTTCAGAGTGTATATGAAGATCCTTTTACTTCTCCATGAACACATTTATTTTGAGGCCTTACCTTCCATGATAATAAAAGAACTTTCATCAAGTTTGACACTTCATTTATCAGAAAGTTTTTTTCCATCATTAGGGAAATGGTTCTCTAAAGCTATCTTTACCCACTGGCAATTAGAGAACTTTAAGATTTATGAATCAAAGCTAAAGAAGTTGTGAAATATGAATCAATGGTTTGATCTCTACTAGGCCAGAAATCCAGACACAGGTTTGGCAGCTAAACTAGTCAATGTGCACTTTTTACTTATGGATTACAAAAGAAAATTCACCACTAATAAAGCTTCTTTTCATTTACATTTCAGAGTTTTTAACTTGCCAGGATGATTAATCAGAATATTTTAATATCATTGATTAAAGAGGAAAGGAAAGTTTTTCTGAAACTGAGAGGGGAAAGGTCAAGAAATAAGAATAGAGCCACGGTTATTTAATATTTATTCACCTTACTAACTATAGATAAGCAGTTTTCTTACAGACCCTGGGAAACTGGAGGATGAAACAAGGCTGTAAAAAGATAAGATGCCTTGATGGGTCCATTACTCAGAAAAGAAATACAATTTGAGAACAGACCAAGGACAAGACACGCTTTGATTTGGTTTCTGTGCCCAGACCCTGACCCCCTCTGCAAGTTTGCCTCAGGAATGCTGACCATTCTCCGGTCCCAGGAATGGGCTGAGCTGTTTGTCACATCATAGAAGATTAGCCATCTTGTTACCGGACTTTGAGCTCCTAAAGGCTGCACTGCAGACCCTACCCTCTCCTTTCCCTGTTACTCTTGCAGCTCGCAGCTACACTTAGCTATCTTCTCTCTTACCTGTATATAACCAGCCAGCTGGTGACGGGGGTCAGAACAGAATTTCCAGGGTGTCCAACTGCTCTCCCCAGACTGCCGGCAGTATTGGAATAAACACTCGTATATGATTCAACCCTATCTATGCTTAATTTGGCTCAACTAGTGACAGGTGGCCTCAGACCCATAGTGTCCAGTATCAAAACCATTCTTAGTAGGATCCCATGTTTTAAAATAAGTTCAGACCAATCAATTTATATTTTCCATATATTTTCTAGCTAAAGTCTTTCATAGTCAACTTGCCAATTTAAAACTTAACTCACTTATGTTTGGGAGTCCTTAGGGGATGTATACCACTGTAAGCAAACATATATAAAAGTTTATATATAGTTATAATAGATAATCTTGTTTACAAGAATTTTACTTTTGTAGGAATGCCAGTTCAAGCATTTATTGCAATTTTTTATTTGAGAATTTTGCATAATCAATTTGAAATTTTAAAAAGTGGGGGAAGTTTAGTATCCTCTTCATCCCCCAAAAGTGAATCGGTCAACCTAATTTAATAGAAACATTCTGAACAGAATTCTAGCATAAGCAATTTATGACACAGACCCAGACCCTTGCACAGCCTATATGATGTGGAGGTGAAATGGTTAAAAAGATGGACCTGAATCTCTGGGACTTGGGTGGGATGAAGGAGAAACTTAATGACTTCACAATGGAAGTGTTGGAAATATATATTTCTGCCAATGGGTGATTCATTTTTATCTTAGACCCCAAACAGGAAGTGATTTTTCTCACCAAAGAAGGTAGTCTATATATCCTATACAATAAAAGCCTAATATGCTAAGTGTCTGGTTGTCCAGTCAGTAATTCAAACAATCAAAGTGTAATATGCTAATGATATGCTAAGGCCGCTCAACTGCTCGCTATGATGTGCACTGACCACCAGGGGGCAGATGCTCCAACTGGTAGGTTAGCTTGCTTCTGGGGTCCAGTCGATCAGTACTGAGCAAGATGGGCCGGACACACCTTGGAACCCTCCCAGGGCCCCTCCTCGGCTGGCCAAATTCCTGCATCCCTCCCGGCCCCAGTTGTGCATTGGTGGGGCCCCTCGGCCTGGCCTGCATTGTCTTGCAATCCAGGCTGAGGAACACCTTCCCCCCTGAGTGCACAAATTTCATGCACCAGACTTCTAGTAAAACATAAGAAGGCAGAACTCTGGCTCCTGGGTATAAGAAAGCAGAGTGCATCATCAAGCAAATATCCAACAAGCCAGTGCTTGGGTAATAAAATTTCAATAAAAATATTATATGCATACACTATGATAGGGGAATCAAACTTCCTTAGCAATACCATGAAAAGAGTCAGTTCTGGGCAGAGGCAAGATCCTGTGTAAAGACCCCAAGTCAATAGAAGATGATTCTAATTGATTGCTGTGATTAATTAGAGTGTGGATTTCCTGGGAGCCCAGAGACTGTAATAGTTTCATCTGTGCATCCTTCACGATACTCACAGGACCATAGTTTTTTCAGTTGAATTGCTGTCATTATTAACTATCTTTTTTCAAGTGAATGCAATTCTTTTAATTATTAAGTTTCAATATATTCTAGGATTTTTTGGCAACTTGTTCTTCATAGTATAAGAAAAACAGATTTCATGTGTGGCTGATCAGGTGTGTAAATATCAATGCCTTGGCCAACGTGGATTAATAACTTCAGTAGGGTGGACCTGTGGACATTTCCACTATCAACTTTATTATTGGTTCATTTTACTAATGACTACTACTGTGCTTATAAATGCTAATGTAACATACGTTATCCATTGATAAAGGAAAAATGATAAATTTTAATTGTGCCCATTTGTTTTCTGCCAGGAATCATTAGTAATAACTTTACTGTATTTTGATATGCTAATAATACTTCACAAGGAAAGGAAAGTGGCTTTTGCTGTAGTAAACCAAGCCAGTCTCTTGCTTGGTTTATTTTTTTCAGTTCATAAACTGTGGCATAAAAGCATGCAAGAAGTGGGCTATGTGTATATGTGTATACACAGCGGCACACTCTTTTCCATACAACTGAAAATATCATTCTACATCCCCAAGTGCAAATCGCACAAAAAAGAACTAATATTTTATTTAGAACTATGAAGCAGACATATTCATTGTAATATCTGATATGATGTGGAATCAATGAGTTGGAGGCTTACCTGAGGTTCCTGAGAGTTGTGTGAAATGTAATAGTTCATAAATAATGCATGAATCAAAAAATCTGGATATTTGAAAGCAAATAATTGCAGGCCCTAGAAAGCACATTCTGAAAGTTTAAATATCCATACCTGGAGAATCCAGTCTGCCACTTGCAACTGGCACAGAAAGTCAGAGCATTTTGCTAATAATTGTTTTTGCTTTGTCTTTTACAAAGAAGTTATTAATTGAGGTAAACGTAAGTTGTGATATCAAACTCTCTTCTAAGGAAAGTTTCCTTTTACTTGGATGAATGCCAGTGTGTTTGTTGAAGGCATGATTAATTTTGTAAATTTTTTCATTACCGTAGTCTAACATTGCTGCTACCTGCTTTGCCTTTGAACTTTTCACAAAGAAACTGATGCAAAAAGTTATTAGTTTTCCTCTGAAGTTAAAAATTTGTCTTACAAATGAAGAAATAGGGAAGTGCCTAAACTCAATATTAATCAAAGATACTAACCCTTTAGACGCTGAATTTTATGTGACTTTCGTAAAACCAGTTAATCAAGAATGCACCAAGAGATGGTCAGATTTTGACTTTCAAAGATCTACAATATATATATAATTTTTTTTTTACTAGTGAGACCATCTGTAACCTTTGAAACTATTATAAACCAAACAGAAGGGGCTCTGGAATTTCTATAAAGGAGGGCCTCAGGCAGCAGTCTGCTGGAATGAAATACTAGAAATTCTTTAGATGGTACATTTTATAGCAAGCACATTCTTTTTTTTTTTGCGTTGCATATTTATTTAGTATAGGTTGGAAGAGGCATAGATTGATAGAGATTATGAGAAACTTAAAATTCCCCTCCCTTGGGCATCTCCATTAAGCATCCTGGTTCACTTTCTATAAGGCAAGGGTATAAATTTTACCACACTTTATATCTGAGCCTCCCAGACTTCTGGCCTTCACATAACTTCATAACCCACATTAGATCCAGAGCAGTGAGGAGTCAAGAGCATAGTTGTTAATGTTAAGTGATCTGATTTGAATGTTTACTTCAGCACTTAATGAGCCATGTGACACTGAGCCAGTTTATCAACCTTCTTGTCACTCAATTTTCTCATGTATATAATGAGGGAAACTTACAGTATTTTCCTCACTGTATTGTGAAGATTAGGTTTAATATCAGATAAAGAATAAGCACTATTTAAATGTTAGCTAGTATTTTCATAGATGATGGGAGGAAGTCCAAGGCTGAAGCTTCATGTTCCCCACAAAATAAAACCCTTGGGGTACAGGATGATGCAATGTAAGATGCATTTTGTCTTGATATAATGGCTGTTCGTGTTAATCATTCTAAAGAGAAAATAAATAGCCACCAAGGAACACCTCATAAAACAGAGGCTAAAATCCAATGCCAATTATACATGGTAAGAAAACAAGAAATTCTACATCTTGTCTAATCCTATAAATCTAGTATACAATAAAAATTATTCATATAAGATTGCGTATACAAGAGCAATGGAATTAAAAGGCTCCAATTCATTTTTGTGCCCTATACAAATATGCAAAAGTGATCTGTAAACTTGAAATGCCCACAGAAGATAACAGTTATTGATAAAAACTGGATTGTTCCATTAACAGTCCCAGCTGAACGAAGAGACATGAGGGCCTAAGAAAATGTTACATCCGTGACCATGGCAATGAGGAGACAGAGGGAAGTAAGGTGGAAGTAAAGCCAGAAACTGAAGCTATGACTAGATGCCTCAGAGCATCTAGATGGGTTTCCTTTTTAACAGAGTAACAAGGATCATAAGTAAAAAGCACAGGATAGCAAAGGACAGAGGCCAAGCAATCCTGACTAAACTTGAGGAGGAACCATGGTTGGAAGATCCGAGTTTCTAGGATATATAATCAGATTTTGGTGGTTCCCAGAGGAGTGTTGCCTCCTGGCTAAGAAACAGAGCAATGAAAACATATGCTCCAGGGTATTGGGAAGTCTTCATACAGGGCAACTGCATATTTACACAGTGGTGCGTGGATACCCAAACATCTTGCTATCAGGTAAACAACTCTTGAGGTTAACATCTAAAATAGTTTTAATCTCATTTGTAGCACCTGGAAACAATTTCCAAAATTTGTTTACTCTGAAACATCATACATTTTCTTCTAAATTATTCCTTTCGTGTGTGTTTTTTTCTCTTAGAAAACATATGCATTCCATTTTCCCCTTCTTCTGATTTTATTCTTAGATTTTGTATATGCTCCTCAAAACTGGTAAGGGAAAAGGGGTGAGTGGTTGCTTTCATAGTTCTAGCAATTTCCCACGGCTAAACCTTCTGAAGTATGATTGAATTACAATATACATAATAAACTGTTACTTAATCTTCCTGGTTCCAAAATGTTTTCTGTGTAGTAAGATCTATTTCTTATCAATTTGAGCAGTATTGTCTCTATTATTTATTAAGTACTATCTACACAGAGCTATAAAACTGAATGAAGATGTCAAAGTTTTGCCCTGTGGTTTTATAATACTCATAAAAGTTGAACAATTTAGCTAAGTAAAAACGTTGATATACATTCCTAATGACAGAGCAAGAATAAAGCTCACAATGGCAATGGCCCAAAGTCAGGTCAGGGTGGATCTGAGACTTTTAGTGAAGCTTGGGTCCAAGAGGCCTGGAAGATTGCTGGGATGGAGTTTGGGAAAAGCCATGGACAGCTGGCGATGCAGGGCAGCCCTGGTGGGCTCATCTTATACACTGCAGGGCGGCGCAGTCATTTGCTCTGTCCCAGCCCACACCCAAGCCTGATGCCATGGTTCTTTTCTTGTAATTTGCTATAAGTGTGGGGTTCTCTGAAAACAAAATCATTGTGGGTAGAGGGGGTTCTTCTGGGAGCTTGGTCTGATTGAGGTGCTCTCAGCAGCCCGCTGCAGTATCCAAAATCCATCACTTGAAGGAGATTAAGGGGACATCATTTAAGCAACAACAGAAGGAGCATCAGGAGTCTTCTCTTTATTCTCCATCTACAGGAAACCAGAATTGTGCTGCCCAATCAGCACGATGCTGGGGATGGACTTTCCAATCATCAAGTGTGTAGGCATGTGCAGTGAGGGGTGGCAAAGCAGTAAATAAAGGAATATGTGAAACAAGATTGACCACTTATTAATAATTTTTGAAGTTGGGTAATAAGTACATTTATATATTTCACTTTTTCCCTTTTTTTGGCATGTCTGAAAGTGTCCACAATAAAAAATAAATAAATAAAATCTTTCTGTCTAATAGATAATTAAAAATCGAGGGTGAGATTCTTCTTACTTATTTTTCTTCTTATATTTTATATGAATTCCTGGTTGCCAGCACAGTTCCCCACAGAGAGTGGTACTCAGTTCATAGACATGATTGAATGAATGTCCAAGTGTTAAAGGTCAGAAATAAAATCAATAAACAGAGAATCCAAGGGAGAGAAATGCACACAAGTGTGCACACACATACATACACACAGGATCAAGAGATAAACAATGATGGAAAACACAGGTTCTGCATACATGTAGCTTGTGCTGTTGCTACATGTCCTTTTGTCTTGATTTCATCAACCATTAGCCCATGTGAGCAGGATGCTCAGAGCAGAGTAGGATCTGAGGAGAAGGATGCAATTATAGGCACAGGCTCTGTGAGTGGAATCACCTCCTTAGGCTTTTGCTTACAAGGCTAAGAGAAGACTGGAATTCAGCTCTGGCTCAGCTCCCAGCCCCGTATTTTGTTCATTAGACATGCTTTCCTCTATTGAACATTGGCCAAGTCCTTCTATCGATTACCTCCTGCATAACTTCAGGGCTTATTTGGAGATGAGATGAATAATTCAGGGACAGGACAACAGGCTGTCTGGTGAGTCTCCAGTATTGCCTTGGATTCAAAAGTTGTGAGAGAATGTGCGTCTACGGGCTTATCTGAAAGAGCTGCAGTGAGTTACTCATTTAACATTTGTGAAGGTTCTTAAACACAAGGGGATTTAAATAAGGAGCCCTGTGTTTACTAACCCAAGTGCATTACAAGCTTATGATTTGTTGGTTTGTTTTGGTATGCTTTGAAAATAGGGTTGTTCTTAATACCTAATTTATAGCTCTGCCCTTTTATACTGGAGAAGACAATAATAAAACATCTTTCTCCATAAAAGTTAGTGTAAAATCAATAGAATAGCTCCACAGTGAGGGCATTAGTTTCCAGGTGAAAATATAAATGAAAGGCCTCACATATCTATACTAATAAAAGGGTAATATGCAAATTAGACCAGAGATCTTCTGGACATCCTTCCGGATGTCCTTTCAAACAAAGCCACAGTGGTGGGGGCTGAGCAGAGGCAATTAGGGGCAATCAGATCATCAGGAGAAAGCAGTTAGGGGGATCAGGCCGGCAGGGGAGAGCAGTTAGAGGCAACCAGGCCAGCAGGGGAGAACAGTTAGGGGCAATCAGGCAGGCAGGCAGAGGCGGTTAGGGGCAATCAGGCAGGCAGTCAGGCAGTCAGGAGAGCAGTTAGGAGCCAGCAGTCCCAGATTGTGAGAGGGATGTCTGACTGCCAGTTTAGGCCTGATCCCGCAGATGTCTGACTGCCAGTTTAGGCCCCATCCCACAGGGACCTAAACTGGCAGTCGGACATCCTCCAAGGGGTCCCGGAATGGAGAGGGTACAGGTCAGGCTGAGGGACCATCCCCTGTGCATAAATTTCATGCACTGGGCCTCTAGTTAGTAATAAGGGGGATAGGGGTTGGGATCACCCAGAGGAAGATGGAGGTTGCTTTTATTTTACTGATACATATTAAGTATCGATTGGGGATGTTGAAAAGAGATAAGGTAAATTGTGTTTAAAAGATGTAATACATAATGAATAATACCATAAAAAGTCAGCAGAACTTCCCCATGTGAGCACAGGTGAGGCAAGGTGGTGTGGTCAGTCAGCTTTCATCACACACACTGCTGAGGAGCTTTCCTGGTGTTTTTCAAGTCTCTCCTTGATCTATAGTTTGAGGCTGGGAACTATGTTGCCTGCTGCTAAAGCCATGCATCCTCTTTTACATCACATATCTGCTTCCTTGCACTCACGCATGCAAGTAAACCCAACATGTCTCTTCCTCATGGCCCTGAAAAATCTAACCAATTATAACAAAAGTATTAAAAATCCATACTTAGGAATCATAAAATCTGATGTATGACCTTCTGTCTCTATTTTCTTATCTGTAAAATGGGACTAATAGTAAGTACATTCTTTACCTACCTCATATATGGTAAAAATACTGTATAAAAAGTGTTTTTAAGTTAAACATATTATAAAGATGTTAGCTGAACTATTTTATGAAACTAAAAAGGGCTATAGATTCACCATCACAGATCAAGAGGCTTTCTTTGTGTAAAAGTGTTGTTCATCTTTCTTTCTGTTTAGACTGTGCATCATTTGTTTACACAGTTATCTTTATTTCTGAAAGACAAAACATAATATAAATTGTAAGAAATAAAAGGTCCTAAAAAATAAAATAAAAGATATAATACAAATAAAAGTACAATACTTTTAACAAAATATGTAGAAAAAGAGACAAAGAATGGTAGTACTGCTACTATTTTAAGTATGTTCCAGTTGCTGTTTGCTAGGTGTCCACACGCATCTCACTTAATACTCAGCAGAACTCTATGAGTTAACATGTTATTACCTTCATTTTACCATTGACAAAGTTACTTTGTCAGTGTTAAGTATCTTAGATAATACACAGTAAGGTAGAGCTGGAATTCAACCCAAGATATTAGAACTCCAAAATCCACATTTTTAACCATTATACAACCCTGGCTCTTGTGCTCTAAGATACATTGATCAAAAGAAAATAGAGAGAAAAATCATCTTGAAAGGAAAAGCCTAATAGCATTAACAGAGACGAGAAAGAGGAAACAGAATTCCCAGGAGTGGTTATGGGGAGAGGGTAGGAGCACCTCCTGGACTGGCGAAGTGAACCAGGTTCCTGTCCCCACAAGTGTAACCAGGATCCAATAAAGATATGCCTTGGGTCCTCCAGAGATTGAAGGAAGGGCTAAAGCAAAGACAAGTCCAGGTCTATGGTGAGAAAGTGGGGTGGAGCCAAGAAAAAGAACCTGAAGACCTAGGGGAAATTGTGCCAGGTGTTAATAAAAACCAGACAGTCTTCTATGTTCAATATACAATCACATTTGTAGTTTATCTCAACTTTAGACAGTTCAATTAAACAAACTTTATTGAGTGCTTCTGAATGCAAAGCTGTCTTATGGCATAATGGTGTTATATTTAACAAAAACAAATGGGACTTCCAAACTGGAGAGGAAAACAGAAACATATCTAAAATAATTTTAGCACGAGACAAAATGGGATACATTATATAATAAGCATTCAAAGTATTGTGAAAGTTTGAAATGGGGGGCATTAAATCCTACTGAGAGAATCTGAGGGGGTGTGATTTAAGCTGAGACATAAAGAATGTGTAACACTTTAGCAGGGATAAGTAAGAGAAGTCATTCTAAGTAAAGAGAATGGCTAGGCATCAATTGACTGAAGGCCATATTTGGGAAAGGGTGAGTGGATGATGGTGACTGAGGACAGATATATAGAGGCATATACTCAGAATTAAACATGAAATAAAGGGGAAAAGTCAAATTGTGGAGGGCTCTATGTCAAGCTGGGAAGTTTGGTGATCTCAATCAATAGTGGGCTTTCCATTATGTTGAAATAAAGGTAGCACCAAGAGTCAATTGACTCTGAAATAACAGATTCCTACAGATACAATTACTGGGCAAAGGTCAGCCCTGAACCTCTGATGCCATCATGAGGTCTGTGGATGAGTCTTCCTGATCATCACTGAAATGTGCCCTTCAGAACACTGATCAATTCCAACTCCCAACTGCCTCTTTAAGCACCTGAGAATGGGTGGGCTCTCCGCTGGACCCTAGTCCTACTCTCCACAGATGATATGTGACTCTGAATGGCCTATTGAAGGAGAACCAGACTGCATGCCTGAACTACTCCTGTATTACCCCTGTACTTGGGTTCATCAAGTTTTGGGGTACCCAAGCCCTCATGCAGTGCCATCCAGGCTTTCTCAGTTGAGATTCTTCTTCCAGTAATGAACCGTTTTCTTCATATTCATTACTCCCTTACTATGAATTTCCTCTCCTAGACCATGAGCACCTCCACTTTACCTCTTTCCTTCTATGTATCTAATCCTATCTAATAAAAGAGTAATATGCAAATTGACCATACCTCCGCTACACCCACAAGCCATGCCCACCAGCCAATCAGGAGCAAGTATGTAAATTAACCCAACCAAGCTGGCTGCGGCCACGGAGCAAGCAGGAGGCTTGAGTTGCCCCCAGCGATGGAGGAAGCCAAGCTTTCCACCTGCCCTGGCCTGCCTTGGCCTCCACTGAAGGCCACAACATTTCAATTATAGAAGATAAATAAATCCCAGATACCAGGGCCTCCACTTGGGTCACCGGGGGACGTGGCCAGCCTGCAAACCACCACAGGCCCCTCACCCAGGCCACCCCATGCCCCAAGGGAACCCTCACCCTGATCCGGGACACCCTTCAGGGAAAACCAGCCAGCCCCCACCCGTGCACCAGGCCTCTATCCTATCTAATCCTATCTAATAAAAGAAAAATATGCAAATTGACTGTCACTTCAACACACAAGATGGTTGTCCCCATGTGGTCAAAGATGACTGCCCCCATGTGGACACAAGATGGCCACCACAAGATGGCCAGCAGGGGAGAGCTGTTGGGAGGGGCCAGGCCTACAAGGGAGGGCAGTTGTGGATGATCAGGCCAGCAGGGGAGGGCAGTTAAGGGTGACCAGGCTGGCAGAGGAGGGAAGTTGAAGGCGACCAGGCCTGCAGGGAAGGGCAGTTGGGGGGGACCCAGGCCTGCAGGCGAGAGCAGTTGCAAGGGACCAGGCCTGCAGGGGAGGGCAGTTAGGGGTGACCAGGCCTTCAGGGGAGAGCACTTAGGGGTGACCAGGCCTGCAGGGGAGGGTAGTTAGGGGCAAACAGGTTGACAGGGGAGCAGTTAGGCATCAATCAGGCTGGCAAGGGAGTGGTTAGGGGGTGATCAGGCTGGCAGGCAGAAGCGGTTAGGGGCAATCAGGAAGGCAGGCAGGCGAGAAGTTGGGAGCCAGCAGTCCTGGATTGTGAGATCCTAGGATCGGGCCTAAACAGGCAGTTGGACATCCCTTGAGGGGTCCCAGATTGGAGAGGGTGCAGGTTGGGCTGAGGGACACACACACACGCGCGCGCGCGCACACACACACACACACACACACACACACACACACACACCGTGCACGAATTTCGTGCACCAGGCCTCTAGTTAAGTTATAACTGCTTTGCTTCCCAGAATGTTGTGTTTTCTACTTCTTGGCACACTTATCTCTCAGTAACAATATTTTTCTAGTGTCTGAATCTTTGCTAGAATTAGAAATACCCTAGAGTGTGATAGCCAAGAAGAAACTCCTAAAATATGCAATAATGTGATGGAATTTAGAATTCTGAGACATTCTTGTTAAGTTCCAAGAGTAAGAAAATCTGGGTACCATAGAAAGGATACCAGAGAATATGTAGTGTGCCTAGACTGACATTGGATAGGAAATCAGTAAGATTCAGCCAGCTCTTAGAACTCTGTGAGTTCCCTGCCCCTAAGTTTGTGATGTGAAAGACAGAAAGCTGTTTGCCAAGGGGACAGATCAGCCTTACACCCAGAATGCCACAGAATAGGCAAAAGATCAGAGTCAGAACATAATTTGTTGAGGTCACAGAAGGTAGTAATGGGCCATTACCAAAGCTCAGGGCATCACTTTGCACAAAGAGGTATCTCACATATACAAGAAGCAACTTCAAAATGTTTGACAATCATTCACATAGATCACATGGACCTAGAAAGAAAACCTCAGGACATCAAGCCAGAAGTCAGCCTTCTTCAGTATCTCTCACAATACCCAGCATATAACAACCTCTTAAAAATTAACTACTATATAAATTAACTGGAGGCCCAGTGCATGAATTCGTGCAAGGGTGGAGGGGACCAATTGGGGTGGGGGTGGGGGGGTTGGGGGCAGAGCTGGCCAGGGGAGGGGCCACAAGCATTTGGCCACGGAGCGAGCAGGAGGCTTGAGTTGCCCCCGGCAATGGAGGAAGCCAAGCTTTCCGCCTGCCCTGGCCTGCCTTGGCCTCCACTTATAACAGAATACCATAGACTGGGAAGCTGGGAATTCGAGATCAGGGTGCCAGCATGGTCAGTTTCTGGTGAGGACTCTTCTAGATTGCAGACAGCCATTTTCTTGTTGTATCCTCATATGGCAGAGAGGAAGAGAGAGCTCTCTGAGGTCTCTTTTATAAGGGCACTAATCCCATTCATGAGGGCTCCTCAGGACTTAACTACCTCCCAAAGGCCCAGTCTCCTACCATAGTATAGGGTGTTAAGATTTCAACATGTGAATTTGGGGAAGGTGGGATACAAACATTCAGTCCATAACAATTGGTCAAAAATGAAAATAAAAATCTAATCTATATAAACCACTGTGGGAAGTTCCATAGTACAGTCTTTCTCATTATCTATTTTTAATTG
This sequence comes from Plecotus auritus, assembly GCF_963455305.1. NCBI lineage: Eukaryota > Metazoa > Chordata > Mammalia > Chiroptera > Vespertilionidae > Plecotus > Plecotus auritus. Next base: position 168,228,467 of record NC_137772.1, read on the forward strand.
GATTGATTTGAAAAGTGAAACCACTCAATGCAGGCTGTATGGAGGACACAATCATATTTAAATCACTCAGTCTTGGGCAGATTCAAGTTTTGCCAAGCAACAGTGAGCCAAATAGCTAGAGCTTGCTGGGAATAGATTATTTCTTCAAAAGGCCTTCTTCAGTTAGGTGAAAAAACTCTTTAGCATGCATGCTACAAGCAAAGCTCATTGTCCACTCCACTCTACAGAAATAAAAATCTTTAGAGTTACTCAAGTAATGGAGAAGCCCAATGCCATTAGAAGAGACTCATGTTCAATCCTGTAGAAATGGTGTTTGCTGTTTGACAAAAAAAACATAAAAAAATTTTTTTACTACTTTTATTAATGTCATAAAAAAAACTCTTTGCCCAGAGATATAAAATGTAAGACCAAAACCTGAATTTAATCTTGTAAAAATTAAAGATTTTTGTGCAACAAAAGGTGTCATGGATAAAGTTAACAGAGATATGACAGATTTGGAAAAGATATTTGCAATGTTTGGAACTGAAAAGAGATTCTTGTAATAACAAGGAAAATACAGGCACCCCAACAGAGAACAGACAAAGAAAACAGTCAATTTACAGAAAATTAAACCCAAAAAGTCAACATATAAAGAGAAACATTATTAAAAACGCATTAGTATTAAAAATGTAAAATAAAACAATAATGGGATATAATTTTATATCCTTTGGGCCAGCAAGAAGTAGAGAGCTGTGTAATGCCAAGCTGGCAAGAACACAGGAATGTTGGAGCCCTCCTCACTGCTGGTGGGAAAGTAGACTTGGAAGCCATTCTGGAGAGGAAGTGGCTGCAGTTAGTTAAATATTCAATTTTGCACATATGCCTTATTAATCCCACTCCTGATTACATATGCTCTCAGAAAATATACACATCCATAAGGAAACAAGTACTAGGATGTTCATCACAACATCACTTCTAGAGTGGAAAACCAAAGGCAAATCTGGGGCCCAACACTGAGGAGTGAATAGGTCAAATGTAATAGATGCACCCATGGAAGACTCTGCAACCATGGATTAAATTCTAGACCATGGATTGAATGTTCATTCAACTGCACAGTAGATCTTAATGCTCAGAGAAAAAAAAAAATTGAAACTAATAATAATGGTGAGAAGATCTGTAGCATAATACAGTGTAAATTATACATTAACTAGTGGCCTGGTGCATGAAATTTGTGCATAGAGGGGGGGTGTCCTTTGACCTGGCCTTCACCCTTTCCTATCTGGGTCCCCTCAGGGGATGTCTGACTGCTGAAACTGGCAGTCGGACATCCATCTCACAATCCGGGATCACTGCTTCCTAACCGCTCACCTGCCTGCCTGCTTGATCACCCATAACCACTCTGCCTGCCAGCCTGATCGCCCCCAATTGCCCCCCACTACCAGCCTGCTCACCCCCAACTACCCACCCTGCGGGCCTGATCACCCTCAACTGCCCTCCCCTCCTGGCCTGATCGCTCCTAATCACCTCTGCCTCAGCTTTGTCCGGAAGGACATCCAGAAGGTCTCCTGGAAGGTCTCTCAGTATCATTGGCATATTACCCTTTTATTAGTATAGATGCTCACAAAATAATAACTCATTTTACAAAATACAGAAGCAAAAGGATCACAGTAAACCTGAACATGGTTGCATATTGAAGAGTGGGTAGAGGGGTAGGAAAAGGAAATGGAGATAAAAGAAGCAAGCAACATTAAAAAGGTCCTTGTTCTCATAGAAGGATCTGATATAGAGAACTTTGGAAGCTATGAATTTTCACAATGGAGCACTTTGAAAATCTGATCAGAAAGGACAGTGAAATGGAAGGAGAAAGAGCAGTCTTATTCCTTTTATCCCCATCACTTTTGGATTAATGACTTTAACATCAATCAAGTAAGGACCAGTAAGCATTGACATCATTGATGTTTCTGAAAATTAACATAAAAAGAGCCATTTCTTCCCATTTTCTTATTTATTCAATCATGATTAAGTGCCCATTATGTGTAAGGCACTTTTTCAAGTGCTTTGGGGGATACTCCTTTTTAGGCCCCTACTTTGTGGAGCCTGTACACTGATGGAGAAATCCAAAAGCTGCCTGACCCCCTCTTCTGTGTAAGGCCAACAGCCTGGGTCCTGCAAGATAAGCCCAAGGCAGATACCTGAGGAGTAAACTATGTAAATAGTTTTTCTTCTCCCCAGCACAGCTCAGTGTTTTATATCTCCCAAGAGCATCTCAGAAATACTCTGAGGATCTTCTGACTTTTTAAACATAGCAGAATATTTCTCTCTTGGTGCTGGCAGAGCATGTGCTAGGTAGGATACAGGAGAATACGGAAGCCCACCCCACCAGCCCTTCTCTTTCTCATTTCCGCAAACTCAACCTAAATTAAGGAAAACATAGTTTAGAAAACAGATGTGTGCCAGAATCAAACAGGAGGAAAATGCCTTTGTCTTCTTTCTGGGTCATGGAGAGCTCCTGAGCGTGGAGGAGAATTATGACAGAAAAAAAGGATGGAAGACAGTTGAATATACCCCCCACCTCACAAGCTGTCAAATCTGTAGATAAACTTTTGCCTATTTAAAAGTTTATGAAACTTCTAACTCAGGAAATAAAATTCAATTTATACTTAAATCTTCTCAGTAAGCTCTACTCAGTCAGCCCTATTTAATGGAGTTCATTATCTGTTGTTCAGTTCTACATATGATTTCTCTTCCCATCAAGAAACAGAAATTGAGTGTAGTAATTAGAATTGAGAGCTGAGTTAAGAAATGTAGATGTATGCTTAAAGTGAAATATTTTATTGTGCTGGTCAGTGGTACATGAATTATTCAAGATGTTAAAATGAATATCATATAGGCTAGCAAAAAAAGCACATGTAAGATTAATTTTAGGAATGGATATTTCAGGCCAAATTCAAAACTCTTTCTAATTCCCTCAATAAGAATTATACCCTTGATAAATTGTTTTGTGTTCCTCCCTGGATTATTTTTATACTAGAGGCCCATGCACAAATTCGTGCACCAGTGGGGTCCCTCAGCCTGACCTGTGGAATCGGGCTGAAACTGGCTCTCTTACATCCCCTGAGAGGTCCCAGATTGTGAGAGAGCACAGGCCAGGCCGAGGGACCCCACTGGTGCACTATTGGGGCCAAGGAGGTTGGCCAGCCAGGGAGGGACCACAGGAGTGCTCCAGGGTGTGTCTGGCCCATCTCACTCAGTCCCATTTGGCCAGACCCCGCAGCAAGCTAACCTACCAGTCAGAGCATCTGCCCCCTACTGGTCAGTGCATGTCATAGCGACTGGTCGACCAGTCAACTGCCTGCCCCCTGGTGGTCAATGCACGTCATAGTGAGCGGTTGAACGGTCTTAGCATATCATTAGCATATTATGCTTTGATTGGTTGAACAGCCAACTGGTCAGCCAGACACTTAACATATTAGGCTTTTATTATATAGGCTAATCTATGGTGGGAAACTGAAGGACACAGATAAAGTGCCCTCTCTTCTTCTAGATTTTAAGTCATAACTTTGAAAAGAAAAGGTATCAATTGAAATAAAGAACTAACCTTGAAATGGTCGAAGATGAGGATTTGGTCTCTGACCCTGGTATATGAGAATGAGAACCTGAAGATGAGATTCTTGGATAACCACTATAGTGAGAGGGCAAGAGGAGAAAAAGTTGCTGCACAGAAAGAGCCCCAAGAGATGTTCAAGAAGAATTAGGAGACTGCATCATCCCAGATGTCAAGACATTTCAAGGGGCAGGAAGTCAAAGGCTCAGAAAAGCATCAGGGAATGAAAAATAAGAAAATAACACTGAATTCGACAGCTTGGAGGTGACTTTAGGAGAGTAGCTTTGCAGAGTTAATAGCAAGGGCTAAAGGGACAAAGGAGAAAATGCACAGTAGAAAACTGATCATTCATGACTGTTAATACTGTAATTTCTTCTCTCATAAATGGAGGGATAATGATAATTATAATAATTATGAAGTAGCTACCATTTACTTACTGGGCATTTGCTACATGCCAATAACTGTAGTTGGTGTTTTATACTTATCATATAATCATTAATTCACAAATATTTAAGGACCTTTACATCCAAAATGTACCCCAATTTCATCCACTTTCATCAGAGCCACTGTGGCCACACAGTCTAAATTTCTTCTTCTCTTGCCCCAACTATGGCCAGAATCTCCCTTGCCTTTGTTCCATCCCTACATTTCATTATTTGCAACAGCAGAGAGAATGTTTAAATTCAAATTCTATTAAATAAAAAAATTCTCCAATGTCTTTCAATTTCACCAACATAAAATCTAATCTTCTCCAAAGCCCTGTTTGCCCTGGCCCCCACTTTTCTCTCCAATTCCATCTCTGCCTCACCTCCTTTTTGTTCCCACTGCTCTAGCCACACTGGTCTTCTAGTAATTATTTTTACATATCAAATTCATTCCTGAAGGTAAAAAAGTTACGACCTAAAGTAAACAAGCAGACATGGAGTGTAAATGGTACTAAGAAGGCCACAGTGCAGAATGATTTAACATTCATTTTAACCATTCAATTACCTAAGGTAGTACTGAAAGATGGTAAGAAGTCAGCTCCTGATGCTGAGTTTCTGGATTCAAATTCTGGCTCTACCACTGATTGGCCATCTGATGTTGGTAACCTACTTAACCTCTCTAAGCTGTTTCTGCATCAATATAATGAAATTAATAGTAGAATCCCTATAGAGAACATAAAAGGAGGTATCTCTTACTTTATGAATATTCAATTAAAAATGCAAGTAAAGTACTTTGCATGTATGCTTTGCTGTAAATATTAGCCATTATAATGCATTTAATAAATATTTATTGAACACAGTTCTAAGCTCTGTGCTAAACTCTGGGAAAATTATCTTTGCCTCCACGAAGCTTTTATGTCATTTTTTTTAACATGGCGAAGAATTTTTTTATATTGTGTGCAATAGAAAAAGAAAAAATAAATTCATAATCAGTTCCTTGTAGAAAGAAGTTATAGTTGTCAAAAATGTTAGAGATAATGCCTACCTCAGTTCTATTTGTCAAGAATATGTAATTTTCAAAGGATAGAAAATTGATTGAAATTACTTGATCTTCAATACTCATTCACCCCTTGAAGACTACTATAAAAAAGGCACACAGTGCAGAGATGACCAAGAAATAAAGAGTTCCATTTAAGGAGTTCAAAATCTAAGGAGGAAAACCAAAAAATTAACATTTACAATGCAATGTGTCCAGCAATGTTATAGAAAACAGAAAGGTGCTGTAGGAGCCCTGAATAAGGAGCTTGAACTTGAGCACAGAAGGGCTTCACCAAGTGAGCAAGGTGAGTGGGTAGATGTTCTCAGCACAGAAACATGTGCCTAGAGTTTGATGAACTAGTGTGTATAAGTGACAGTCATATTTAACAACCAGCTGACACCGGCATTAAAGGGTCAATACAGTTTCACCAATGCTATTGAGCCTGTATCAGAGTTGATGGGGCAGGTAGGGTAGATAATATTGGAAAAGAGGAAGCAGACCAAACCACCAAAAATTTTATCTTTATAGATTAATTTGCTAAAAGGTAGGCACTGAAAACCAATTCACCAAATATCAACTTGTCAAAAGACCAATTCAAAATATTAGGACACTATTCAAGGTTTTAGTTTTATCAAGGCTTTGCCAGCTGGAATGCATGTCATTTTGCAAGTGTTTTACATTTTCAGCAGCTCAATATTCATATGTGAATGGAATGGTTTTTCACTTTTGTATTCTCTATTTTTATAGATATACTAGAGGCCCGGTGCACAAAAATTCGTACACTGGAGGGGGTCCCTCAGCCTGGCCTGCCCCCTCTCACAGTCCAGGAGCCCTCAGAGGATGTCCTACTGATGGCTTAGGCCCGCTCTGGCCTCCCTCTGCTGGAGGCACCCAGGCTAATCAAGGGAAGGCACTGCCCCCAACACCCCACTGCTTCTGCTACTGCCAGCCACGGCAGCTGCAAGGTCTGAGCCCCGGCTGCCTGAGCCATGGCTACCATGAGCCCCAGGCCTCACAGCCGCTGTGGCTTTGTCCAAAAGACATCTGCCCTAATAAGCATATTACTCTTTTATTAGTATAGATGTCTTACTTCCACCTCTGCCCTTGCCTTTGCTTTGCAGAAAACTATCCAAATCCAGCTCAATGCATTTCTGACAGTTTTAGTCTTGATTATTCAATAAGTTGATTTTTGACAAGTAGTCTTAGAGCCAGAAAATTGGGAAGCAGAAATCAGATTAAAAAGGGCTTTTACAGACAATATGCATAGTTGTCAAGGACCCACTTTCTGGAGCTCACCTTCTAAGTTTGAATTCAAGTTTGGCTATTTACCAGTAATATGACTTTGGGCAGGTACTTTAAACTCTCTTTGCCTCTTCTTTATACATAAATTAGAGACAATAATAGAACTCACCTCAGAGGCTTACTATAATGAATTAATGTGAATGAAGTTCTAGAACAGTGTCTGGCTTAGAGTAAACAGTAATTTATGACAGTCATTAATAGTATATCATGCTAAAGAAGTTTAATTTATGCTAAAAATGACAGTGAGTCAGTGAAGGACTTTGCAGTCTAGAGAATGGATTAGAAGTGGTTGAGTATGAAAACTGTTAGCAATCGTCTGGTAAACAAAAATACAGACATGAACTAATTTTGACCATAAGGAAGAAATGAGAAGAAATTAGGAAAACACTATGTTCTCTTGAATAAGGTCAAATTTCTAGGTGCATAGAAGGATGAGAAAGTAGTGAAAGGGTTTGTGTATTAGCAGCAGATCTGAGGCTAGCCATTGTTAAGATAATATGTAAAAATATAAAAGTGCCAAGAGAAGAAAGGCAGCAGATGTCATCCAATTAAAAAAAATTCTATTGACTACTACAGCAAAGAGCCAAATTCTATAATGGGTTGCTAATGGAGTAGTTTGTGTTCCCTAAGGAAAAAATTGGCCAAATAAATTTCATTTCCTTTTCTTGAAGAGAATTACAAGAACAGAAGACTGGAGATAACCTCAGCCTTAGTGTATCTGTATTTCAACCAAGTATTTACAAGGTGACACATTCTATCTTCGTAGACACATGAAAAGGCTAGATTTATAGCTTTCTAAATCTACCTAAAAATGTAAATTAGCACTGTCACCTCCAAACTATTCTTGTTACACAATTCCTCCCATTAAATATTATATATGCCACCTATACATATTTATTATTAAATTACTTACATATAAACCACATTAATATATAATGTACATTATGAAACATTTATAAAACTATAAAATTGAAAAGCACCAGGTAAAGGTAAAATTATTTTTAATATAATTTCACAATTTTATCTTTTCATATAATTTCAATAATTTACTTAAAAATAATTTTATAATTTAATGAAAAATATATTTGCTCATCTTTGAAATAGGAAAGGTCTGATAGCAACAAATTCTCTTAGCTTTACTTCATCTCAGAGATTTTGCTTTCCCTCCCCTTTATTCTTGAGAGACATTTTCACAGGATACAGAATTCTGGGTTGATAGTTCTTTTTTTTCTCAGCCTCTGATAGATGTTGTGCCACTTTTTTTTTTTTACTTCCATAGTTCCTGGTGAGAGATTCTTATTGTTTTTCCCTATAAAAGCAATTTCTTGAATCTATAGGTGTATGTCTTTTGACAAATTTGGGTAGTTTTCAGTCATTATTTCTTTGAGTACTTTTTCATTCTGCCCTCTTTCTTTACTCTTTCCAGGACTGTGATGATTTGAATGCTAAATAATTTGTTATAGTTAGTTCCATGGGTCTTTGAGACTACTTAACTTGTTTGGGTTAATTCCATGGGTCTTTGAGACTCCTTAATTTGTTTGTTTTTAATTGTTTCTTTCTGTAGTTCAAATTGAGTAGTTATATCATTCTATCTTAAAGTTCCCTGATTCTTTCCTCTGTCTTCTTCATTTTGCTTTGATCCCATCATTGAGATTATCATTTCAGTTATGATATTTTCCAGTTCTAAAAAATTCATTTGGTTCTCTCTATATGTTCTGTTTTTTGCTGAGACTTTTTATTTTTTATATGTGTTAAGTGTGTTTATAATTGCTGTCTGAAACATTTTTGTGATGCTGCTTTAAAATCCTTGTCAGATAATTAGAACATCTCTGTCATGTTGGTGTTGGCATTGGCATTGATTGTCTTTATTCTTTCAGTTTGATATCTTCCTGGTTCTTTGTATAAGGAGTGATATTTGGATTGAAACCTGAACTGTTGTGTATTATAAGACTTTAGATCTTAGTTATACCTTCTATTTTTCTGACTTTTTCTGGCACTGTTCCACCAGGGAAATTGATAAAATGTGCTGCCTCATTACTGCAAGGTAAGGATAGAAATCCAGATTCACCACTAGACCTTCATTGGTCATGAAGAGGAGGCATGACCTTTGTTTCTACTGGTCAGGGATGTGAGCTCTGTTTCCCTCCTATGCTAAATTGATATCTCCTTGGCTGGATGAGGTAAGAGTGTCTCCTTACTGCTTTCCATCTGACATTACTCACACCCTGGGGAAGGAAGTAGGTGACCTTGTTACCAGTTGGTAGTGGTGATACTGCTGATGCTCCACTGGGCTCCTTTGACATCACACCAGTGCAGAGAGTGAGTGGCACCTCAGTACTTCCAGGTAAGGTAGAAGTCCCAGCTCCTTAATCAGCCTTCTCTGACACCACCTGGCAGGAGCATTTGGTACCTTGGTAGGCTCTCCACTCAGCTTTTGCCTGCATGGGTGAAGGTGAGGCCAGTTTTTCTGTGCTATTTGGCTGAAGTTGAACAGTCATTGTCTAAAAGTTTCCTGTCTTGCTAGGCTAGTGCTTTCCTGATCTTTTGGCTAGAGAGTACAGGTTTATTTGGGGGCCTTTATTCTGTCTGTACCCATTGGCAATTCCAGGTTGCCAACTTCTCTAGCTCTAAATCCGGGACATGAGGCCAAAACAAAACCTAAGGAACTCACCAGCATGTCCTTCCTTGGGTCCCAAGGTCTCTAACCAGTCTGTCTTCTTTCTTCAACTTTTCTGTCTTATTTTTGTATTATATGTAACTAGAGGCCCGGTGCACGAATTCATGCAAGAGTGGGGTCCTTCAGGGTGGCCTGTGGGGATTGGGCCAAAACCAGCAGTCCAACACAACCTGCTGCTCCTGCCTGCCACTCCCACTCATCTCAGGTCCCGCTGCACCTGCTGCGGGCTCACGCCTAGCCAGTCCCAATTGGGAGAGGCTCATGTTGCAGCAACAGCACTCGCCAGCTGTGAGCCCCATGTCAGGCACCCATCTCGATGGGGGTGGGGGAGGTGGGATGCAATTGGCACTCTGGGTGGGTGGTGGGACACCCTTGCTGGCCCAGGATCCAGATCCGTCCTGCTGACATTTGTGCAGGTTGTCGGGATCCACCTGGTAGCTGCTTTTATATTGTTTCTTCCTGTGGAGCATCTAAGGAGGGGAAGCAGTGATGGTGCCTGGGACCAACTTCCAAGAGGCCTGCAGCACTGTCAGGATCGTGCCAGTGGTGCCGGTCCATCTGTGCCTGGCCCGTTCTCTGGAGATTGGACCTGCAGGACTACTGAGGGAGTGAGTGGCTGCCGCTGGGCTGGTAGGCCGCCAAAATAGTTGGTCAGCTGAGCAGCACTCCTGCTGAGGGAGCACATTGACCACCAGGGGGAGCTCCTGCATTGAGCATCTGCCCCCTGGTGGTCAGTGTGTGTCATAGCGACTGGTCATTCAGTCGCTTAGGCTTTTATATATATAGATGTCCTGGGCTTTTACTTGTACTTAACAGGAAAAAGAAGAAAAGTACGTCTATTTCATCTTCCTGGAAGTGAAAGGCTCCATAAGCAAGAATTTTTTAATGAGAGCATTGTAACTGAAGGTCAAATCTAATCAAACCACTAAGTTTTACTTCCTAATATGGCTGTCAAACAGGTTATATAAAGAATAGAATTATTAATGATATTTTCTTTGTTTATGCAGAGGCTTGCATCATAATATTACTTTCAATCTACCATCACTTTGCAGAAATATTTTAGGTCACTTAATATTTTCTTTCCATGTTTTATGTAGCACATTTTTTTTCTTTCTTTTTTTTCTTTCTCTCTTTTTTTTTTATTGGTTAATCCTTATCGAGGATATTTTTTCCATTGATTTTCAGAGAGAGTGGAAGGAAGAAAAGGAAGGGGAGAGAGAAACATCTATTTGAGAGAGACACATCGATCAGTTGCCTTCCACATGTGCCGCAACCAGGGCTGAGGATCAAACCTGCAACCCAGGTATGTGCCCTTGACCAAGAATCGAACCCAATGACCCTTTGTTCTACAGGCCAACACTCTAACCACTTTGTAACACTAGCCAGGGCTGTATCACACTTTTGATCTTAGTAGGTAAGGGAAGGAATACTATACAGGAATATTATATATGAAAATGGTCTATATCTATAATAATAAAAACATAATATGCTAATTAGACTGGATGTCATTCCGGACGTCCTTCCGATGAAGCTGGGGCTGCAGCCGGGGATCAAGGTAGCTGCCAGCGGCTGCAAGGGAGGATCGAGGCAGCTGGGGCTGTGAAGGCCTACTCTTGCACAAATTTTACTCATAGGGCCTCTAGTTTAAATATAGAAAGCAATGAAGCTTTAGAGATAGCTAATATGTTTAATTATAAAACAAGAATTCCAAAAAGGTGCCTCAAGCTAGAATGACAAACAGAAACTGTCATGTTTCATTTTCACATAAATTTAAAAATATGCACATAAATTTAAAATTTCACTCCAAAAAAATAACACAGGATGAGGATAACTTGACCAACAAGGATGATTGCCTTCACCTCACTATCTCCTCCCCTCATATAGAAAATACCTAGAGGTATGGCAACCATAAGCTCAATTCAAGATAGCAGCAGAGCAAGCTATGAATGGCATGTCAAGATGGTTTGCACAAAATAGACACAAAACAAATGTTTTGAATAAGTTGTATTGAAAAAAGATAAATGCAACATTAGGCTACAACAAAAGTATTACAGCAAATATACAATAAAAGTAATAATTTCAAAAGGGCCTGCATTCATGAATTATATTTGAAATACACTGAGTGGCCAGATTATTATGATTTCTGAATGCATAATAATCTGGCCACTCAGTGTATATATATATTAGAGGCCCGGTACATGAATTCGTACATGGGTAGGGTCCCGCCAGCCTGGCCAGGGGGAGGGGACATGGGCGGTTGACTGGCCTGCCTGCTGGTAGAACTCCTGGTAGAGGGGACAATTTGCCTATTAGCCTTTTATTATATAGGACATACACTGAATGGCCAGATTATTATGCATTCAGAGATCATAATAATCTGGCCACTCAGTGTATATCTAGTCTTGTTAAAAAATATAGTTGTGTATTTTATTTTTCAGATTACAAAAGCAATATATCCCCATTGTAAGCAATTTGGGAAATATAAGAAAGCTTAAAAAAAATCCTGAAATTGTTCATCAACAGCCACTGTAAATTACTTCCAGGTATTATACTTTATAATCATATTAAGGCAATATGTATTTACTGAGTGCCTACAATATGCTTGTGATTCTATCATGATTCATGTTAGACACCAGTGATAACAGTGATACACAAGAGGCATAGTCCTTGACCTCAGGGAGCAGGGACATGGGAGAAGTTAACCTGGAAGCTAGTAGTTATGCCTGTAAAAGAATGCCCAGCACAATCAGGGGTACAGAAATCATGTTTTTTGAAAAATGCATGAGTTGAAGGAACTAAGTCTGTTTAGTTGGCAGAAGAGAAGACCAGGGAGAAAGTTTAAAACTTTCCTCAAATAATTAAAGGAACCAAATAAATGAGACTAGTTTAGATTATTTTAGAAGACAAAACTAAGACCAATGTATGGAAGTTACAAAGAGGCAAATTCTGATTCACTAAAAGAAGGAATTGCCTAATAATTAGAATGGACCAAAATTGTTAGAGACCTCTTTAAAAGTGGGGAATTCTCCACCCTGAAAGTGGCAAAGCTGGATGGCCATCATGAAGAATGCCGGAGAGACAGCTCATGCAAAGCAGGGATTGGACACTTGCCTTCTTTTCTGAATGGAAAACTCAGAGACAGAGCATCAAAGACTTACTTTCCTAAATTAAAGCACTTTATACAAGTAAACCTGAGATAAACCAAAATGGCAATACTTGGATTGTTGGAATGCAAGCATGATGTCTGGAGTTGGCAGAAGCCATTCTGTGGTCATAAGACAATAAATATAAAGAAAAGGCCAAAAGAATTTCACAAACTACAAATCAATGCTAAGATCCACCTACCTACAAATCAATGCTAAGATCCTTGTTTCTAAAACAAGTCAGTCCTTATTTGTTTAAACCACTGTAGATGGCTTTGTTGTTACACACAGTATTCTTCTTGTTTTATATAATTATTTTGTCTGAATTCCTGACCCACAGAAGCAGTGAGCATGGTAAAAAAATGGTTGTAGTTTCCCAAGTTTAGAATAGTTTGTTATTCAGCAACAGATAGCAAACAGCCCATGACAGAGGCTGGAGGAGAGCAGAATAACCCAACAAAAGAGAGAGACATGTCCCAAACATTTTCTAAAAGCTAGTCGCTTTCTAAGTTGAAAAGAGGGTAGGGTGAGCTGAAAATGTGATTTTTTTAAAGCAACATATGATGAGAAATGAGAGCCCCCATGTTAAGCACAATGTGGGTCAATTATGAGGCTAATCGCATGCCAATAAAGAGACAGTGAATGGGAAAAGGAAGACTGTGCCTTAAGGTGAGTCACTGAATAAAAAGAAGAGAAGCATAGTGCTGAAAAGGGGGCTAAAGCTCTCTAAAGTTTTCATAGTGTTTAGGAACTGTGCCAGCAGCTTGTAACCTTGTGAAGGTTAACTTTTAGTTAATATTTTTGTGCCACTTAAGTGATGAAATTCAGTGAATTTCATCTACTTTTGATAATGTGTTCATGATGATTCTTCAGGTCTAGCAACTGTCTACTACTATTGTAAATCTAATTTTATTTTATTACAGGAGGAATCCTATCATTATAGCTGCAGATATTTTGAGGCTTGTCACAGTTATGCTGGCATAAGCACAAACTTACAAAGAACAATAACAGAAAACTGTATTTAAAAAGAAAGTTTGTAATGTTACTCTGTTTGTGATGGAAAGTTTTTCCACTTTTTCACTGTGGCCTTCATTAGCGGGTAAAGGAAAGTATTCCAGAACCCCAATCTTCTCCAAGTGACAGTATTATCTATTTCTATTTACTGGCTACAGAAAGGTCTAGGGGTGGCATTTCTCATTGTTGCTTTGAATCAACTAAAAAGTTTCACATTATGTGGGTTCAATGGAATTCAGAAAAAGTCCAGAAAAAGATGTTTACATTTCCAGGACAGTTTATTTTCCCACAAAATGATTAAATAGATTCTTAGCTCAACCATAATATAGCTTTCTATCGCACTATTACTGTGACTCGAAAAACTCAATTATCACAATGTTTGATACGGTTCTGGGTCAACTCTGTAGTTACACTTAGAATTAAAATTCTAGTAGGTTCTTCAAATAAACTTTGAGTATCCCAAGGATAGAGTTAAAGCTATATGTCTTACTTTATCACTTTTTGAAATGTATAATTTACCTTACTTGAGCATGAACAGTAAAGACAGACATACATTAGAATGACCACAGCTACCCCTGTTCTGGGGTCTACCCATGCTTTTTAACTCTTTTACGTAGCATCAAAATCTCTAGTCATTAACTCTTCCAGGAAATGGGTCTCATTCAATTAGGTTTGCCACATATGGCAATGGACATACATACACTAAAGCATTGTCTGAATTCAAAGTTAACTAAGCATCCTGTAGTTTCATTTTCTAAGTCTAGCAACCCAGCATGTGATATTACTGGAGGAACTGTTCTCCTTTCTAAGAAACTCCTCCTATCCGTCCTAGAAATATCTAGAATTTGATACTCACACTGTTCTTATAGAGTTATATTAGAAGTTCAAACAAGTAAAATTCTTATTATACAAATACAAAATGTTCAGTGTCTGGGTTTCATATAGACAGTGGTGTCTCCAGAGCTGCCTTCATGTTTAACTCTTCTCCATTCATGCACATGCTCACACCTTCACAACACACACTCTCAGGTGCTAAGCACATCTTCCCCTCACTTTCTGCTCCACTGGGATGGAGCAGATCTTGAAAGCAAGAGAAACCTCTCTATGACCCAGCACTAGGGCCCTCCAGCAACCAGTAGCAGGCTTTGTGAGGCTGTGCTGTCATAGTCCGCTTTACTGAACGTTTCCACTGGATGGACCACATTATCATGTAAATAGAACCTTATCAAACAGGAAACAGTTTGTGTTACTGGAACATTCCAAATCTCTCCTCGTCACAGGGCTTTCCCACACTGAGTAGAGAACACCTCCAATCCACAATGGATCTTCTTTCCCCAACTAGTCCACCAAAGGCCCAGCCACTGGCTCAGGTCCTCCTCTTTGATTAGTACTTCTCGCTCTAGTTGCAATTAGAGGTAGAAGGAATTGACAGCCCTCTAGTCTAAACCTCATGTTTTACAAATGGGATTGCTAAAACCCACAGGTGACATGATGCACTGAAGTCACAGAGGTAAAATATCCAGTGGGGACAAAGTCCATCCAGTGTTCTTTCCAACCCACCCTGTGCCTCTCTCAGCAACTCAGCTTTATCAGCTAAGACAGAGTGGATCAAGTAAAATCCTAAGAAAATAATTCTTGTTATGCAGTCTTGTATGAAATTATTTTTTTAAACAGACTTTTAAGTTGCTCATTAAAAAAAAGCAATCTCTTTATGGGATAAACAATACTTTTTATCTAGATCAGGGGATGGTAAACTTTTTTTGGAAAAAGGTCAGAGAGGAAATACTTTAGGATTTGCATCCACATGGTCTCTGTATTCCATTTCAAATACAATCCTTTAGAGATCCCATTCCCAATTAAAGTATTTTATCAATAGTTACTTAAGATCTCCTTGTGTGGTAGCCATGGAAGTTCCCCACACAAATCTTCCTATAAGAGAACCTACTATGAGGGAGATGGCTCATTAAAAATCTCCATGCCCAGCCCGTGTTGCTCAGTGGTTAGGCATCAACCCATGCACCAGGACGTCTCTGGTTCAATTCCCTGTTTGAGCACATGCCCGGGATGTGGGCTTGATTCCCAGCAGGGGTCATGCAGGAGGTAGGCCATCGATGTTGATGTTTCCATCTCTCTCTCCCTCTCCTTTCCTCTCTCTCTAAAAGTCAATAAAAACATAATATTTTTTAAATCTCCAACTACCACACTTTGAGTCTACCCACAACATTTACAGCAAGATCACAGTTTCCTAGAGCTATTCTCAGCCAAAACCCACACATGGTGGGGGTACCAGAATGGGTCATTCCTGCCTAACTCTAAAGGATGGTCAGTAAACTTTTCTGTAAAGAGTCAGATAATAAATATTTTAAATTTTTTAGCCATATGTTCTCTTTTACAACTACTCAACTCTGCCATTTCATCACAAAAGTAGCCATAGACAATATGTAAATTAATGGGTGTGACTGTATTCCAATCAAACTTTGTTTACAACTAGAGACCCAGTGCATGAATTCATGCATGGGTGGGGTCCCTCAGCCTGGCCGGTGATCAGGGCAGATCAGGTCTGTCTCGCCCAGTCCTGATCCGCCAGGCCGAGAGGAGGGAACGTGGGAGGTTGGCCGGCCATGGGAGGTTGGCTGTGAGAGCGCACTGACCACCAGGAGGCAGCTCCTGCATTGAGTGTCTGCCTCCTGGTGCAACCAGTTGACAGGTTGTTCAGTCGAACGTCATAACAGTTGCTTAGGCTTATAGGTATAGAGATACCAGGTGACAGACCGGATTTGTCCCATTGGCCATCATTTGCCAACCTCTTCTCTAAAGGGTTAAGGGACTCCCCACTGACCTGACAAAAAAAAAAGCTTTTCAGAACTGTGCTATGGTCTGAGGCTCTTCCTATCCAATCTCTCCTTCTTTCTTTCCTTTACAGGTATCAGACCTGTCTACTGATCTCCCTGCCTATTCTTCCTTCTTTCTTCTTTATTCTTCATAGGCATTTTACCCAATAAAATCTCTTGCACATCAATCCCATGTTAATATCTGATACTCTGAAGACACACTGGCACTCATTGCATTTAGTCCAATGCCAGTGGACTCTATGTAAATGATGAATAAAAATGAGACAGAAAGAAAAATTTGCAGTATTGGTCCCATTCACAAAAATGATTAGCTTAAAATAATGTGATATATAGAAGTCAAATATAATGCAGGGTGGAAAGAGGGAGAAGGGATGATGTAATGGAACTGTATTGGACTCACCTGAGAAGGTCTGAGACAGCTCTTGCTTTGTCATTTTCTGGTCCTATGGCTTTCAGCTCTTTAAGCTCCTCTTGGAAACGGATTAATCCTGCTTTGTCTATTTCCCAGCATTGCTAAGAGAACATATGAGAAAGCAAATCTCTGTCATTCAAGACACTACCTGTGTTTGGAACCACATTTGAGTCATTGCACCTCTTTTTGTCCCTAGTTTCACAGCATTTCCTTGAGGGGTTGAATTGTTGATTTCATAGAAAATGTAAAATTATTTCAGGTAACAGAATAAATAGCAAAGTCTATACATAGTTTAAATAAGTTGTTCTGGCTGGCCACTTCCTTGATTGAAGTATGAAACATCTCTCACATGAACCACCTTGCTTCCAAAGAGAACAGACAAACTGTCACCATTACAGGAATAAATACTCAAAAGTTTATATCCTGTTTACATTGGACTAAGACTATCATCTTCTAATCCCAAGCACAGCCCCACCACTGCTGAGTTAAGACCATGGATTTCTCACTGGCCCTTCCAGACTGAAATGGATGGTATTCATTCCCCAGATATGAGAGTAGGCAGGAGAAATAACTGAAAATCTCCTCAAGTTTGTATTTTATTAGAGCAGGGCGTTCTATACCTGTGTGAGTTTCATAAGTCAACGTTGGTGTATTGGTGCAGGCTACATAATATGACTCATTTGTCCAGAGAATAGACTGAGAATAAGAGTCTCAAGGACTCCACATGCAAAAATTAATCATGTGAAAAAACAAAAGCAAGAGGCTGGGAAAAAGGCTTTTAAGAATGTTTGCTGAATTGTGAGAATTAGCATAAATCAAAGAAAGAGTTGCAAAGTTTACTTATTCGTTCATTCAGAATTCTTTATGAGCACCTACTATGTATCAGACACTGCTCTAGGTGCAAGGACTTGGAGGTGTCCAAGACAAACAAGAGTCTGCTTACATTTTTAACATGAGAAGATAGCCCAATGAAGCAACATGCACTTAAAATGACTTTCAGAGGATGACAGAGGCCATGACAAAAATAAACCAAGGTAAAATGGGGTGGAGGGAGAGAAGATAATGTAGTCAGGAAAAGACTCTTGGAAGAGGTCACATTTGAGCCAGACACAAATAATGCAAAGGAACCAACCACAGGATGGTGGGGGTAGAGATCTATATGTAGAGAAAATGGCAAGTGCAAAGACTCTGAGTCAGGGACAAGATTGAACCATGCAAGAACAGAAAGAAGGCCAGTGTGTCTGAAGCTTAGTGAACCAGAGAAAGAGTGTGTGAAACAAGGTCACAGAGATAGGCAGGGGACAGATCAGGGCTTTGGGACCATGGTTAGGAGCTCAGATTTTATTCTAGTGAAACAAGAAGCTACTGAGCCACTAGAGGCTTTTAATCACCAGATTAATAGATGGAAACAAGCAGATCGACCAACCCAACTCCTTCTTAGAGATATAGACCTTGTCTTGCTCACCTGTCTTTCCTTTGGGACCTAGCCTGTGTTTAAAAAATGGTGTGTTCACTAATTCTCATTGAACTGAACTGTGAAAAGGCCATTTATGTCCAGCCTACACTGATTTTTATATACTCTGAGCCCTTTGAGGAATATAATTGTTTATTCTTCTTTTTATAATTTTAGTGACTAGGAAAATATCTAATATTGCACTTTTAGAAATATTTAAATGAATGGATGAAGCAGATACTGAAATTCTAGTGAAAAGCACAGTTGCTAGACAAATAGATTTCATCATAAGGAGAAATGTTACTTTCAGAATCCACTCTAGCTAGGGAAACACTTTTGAGAGTGAAAGGGAACTGCTGCTAATAATTATGTTGGGACAACAGGTGTGAAGTGGGACTACCTTGGGTACTCCGGAACACATGGTCACCCTAAATATAATTTTTATTAAATCTTTCCAAATTATCAACTCTATCCACTGTTCAGTGTTTCCATCTTTACTTTTTTAAAAAAATCTTCATTGTTGACAGTATTACAGATGTCTCCCTTTTACTTCCCATTGCCCTCCTCCACCCGGTTCTTGCCCCAGGCCTTCACCACCCTACTGTCTGTGTCCATAGGTAATATCTTTGGTTTATCTCTTCTCGGCCCCCAACCCCTTCCCTCTGAGATTTGTTAGTCTGTTCCATGTTTCCATACCTCTAATTTTATTTTATTCACCAGCTTATTTTGTCCATTAGATTTCTTGTTCATTTATTTTAATTTTTAGATTGTTGATAGATATGTATTTATTGACATTTTGTTGTTTTTATTGTTCATATTCTTATCTTTTTTTCTCCTTCTTCTTCCTATTCTTAAAGAATATCCTTCAACATTTTATGCAATACCATATTTGCTAAGATAACTTCTGATGATTAATTTTTTTGTTTGCCTTGTTTTTAACTATCAAGAATATTAACACCTAGATCAAGTTTTCCAGTAAAAATGTAGGTTTGTCTCTAATGTCAATAATAAATAATAATAATAAAGAATAGAAAAAATTTAAATGTAGGTTGATCTCACTTCTGTATTTGAGAAATCAATGTGCTATTGTTTTTCCCCAAAAATTATTGTTTGTTGATATATTAACCCAATCACAAAGTCAAGATTTGAAATCATGGCATAGTATTCTTTATAAAGCTTTTATTTCACATTTATTCTCAACCTTTGGAATCAAGCTAACAGTCTGATTTTTTTATTTTCTCCTTTTAAAATAAACCTATGACCTATCATTTTCAGCAACACATTGATGTTTGTGGTTTGTTTATTTTCCCTTTGATAAAGCCAGCGGTGCAATATAGCACTTTGCTTTCAAACATGAGTGATTTTCCTACAGTTTTGTCAGTTGTAGGAGTGAGAAAATAGGTTTTGTCTAAACAAGTTCTCTAATAGAGTAATCCTAGCATCCCTATAATCATATTCATGTGTTTAAGTTTACTTTTCAGCTGATTTGCCAAAAAGCCTTGGCGTGTCAGAACAGAGTCTGGACAGAAGGGAAAGCTATAAAATGGAAAAATAAAATGCTAGAGTCGAAGTTTCCTATTTGAGTTTGCTGTTTCCTCTACATTATTCTGAAAATTGGCTTGGATCAAAGCGCAGCCTGAGGAATGGGAGAAGCAAGAATGTGCCTACCTGAAGCAGCCTCTCAGAGGCTTGAAAAATTGAATGCTAATGTTGTAAGTTCAGCTTCACCCAGAAATCAGGGCTCCCCAAAGGAACGTGGAAAAGGCCATAGTTGCCCTCTAGTTACACACATCAGGAAAACTTGCTAATTCTCTATATCAGTCCTGTAGAAATGGAACCAACCACCTACTAAAAGTCACCACTGCCTCTGCCCCCAAGCATGCTAAGATTAGTCCTATTTGGGGACATTTGCAATAGTTGATTCCTCTTCCTGAACACCTTTCCCCAAATCTTCACATGACCGACTCCTTCTCTCCATTCAGCTGAGATTTTATCTCCCTAGAGCAGTCTTCCCCAAACATTAGTTCCACTCATTGTCCTAGTTTTCTTTTTTAGTAGCATATGTCTGCTCACTTATATGTTCATGCATTTACTGTTTGTCCCACACATTCACACATTCCCAGCTATTCTCAGAAGACAGAAAATGTATCTGTCTTATTTACCCTTATAACCCTAAGGTAACACTGCCTGCCACAAGTAGTACACAGAAAAACAGATAAATCACCAGTGAATAAATGAATGCCCTTCAGGCTCAGTGCCCTGAGACCTTCTGCAATGGGGATCCCAGACCTTTCCCTTGTGGAGCACCACAATCGGCTGCCACCCTCTGGCACTGAGTCACCAGCTGTCTTGGCCTGTGATCTAGCTAGTTTCATGTGACCTCATCCTGTCTCTCAACAGTCAACTTGTAGGCAACAGGCTATGTCTGGTCGTCTAATGTCACCTTTTACTTGGGTGCTTAAGTAACTACTTCCTTTTCTATATTGTGAGTTTCATGTAGACCCAAACCACTTCTGTGTATCATCTGCGTATCCCCTGCATTTAGCAACAAAGCCAATTACATTAGAAGTATCTACATGTTTGTTGAACCACAATTATATTTCTCTAACCACTAGTTCAGTATGGTAGACATTAATGCTTCCAAAAGAATATTATCTCATTCCAAATAATCCATTATCTTCCTCTTTTAAACATATAATATTGTGTTAGTTTAAGGTGTACAATACGTTGATTTGATTCACTTGTGTATTGCAACATGATTACCACTATAGTGTTAGCTAGCATCTCCACCATTACCTTCAAGTTGGAAAAATTAAAAAAGAGGCATTGTGCAGTAAAAATAAAAAAAAAGCATTTCTTGAAAAGTTCTAAAAAATGTGAATTCAATAAAAGTGCTCTTGAATGGAACCCATTTATTCAAGAATTGATTAAAATCTTTTACTCCCTGATAAATAACATGAGCAGATTCAATGTTCCCAGATGGCGAGTTCTCTCTCATATGCCTATTGCATTTTCCCCACCAATTGATTTCTGTGCTTACCAAGAGTCCAAGTATTTATTCCCAAATCTGTTTGCCAGTTGTTTGTTATTATATTTGCACAATTTAATTAAATGTTTGGCAAGTTTATGAAATGCTAATGAGAAAATAAGTATTTTGTTTATATAAAAATTAAGTAGAAAGTTTAGAGAGATTCAATAAAGAACCCCCAAAAAAAATTCCTGTCCAATTATATCTAATAAGATAATTATAAATGGTCAGGGAAACTATAAAAATCTAGAAGAATTCTGTCCTCAAAATGTTTCACAAATGTCATAAAGAAATTGAATTGGAAAGCATAGGACATGCATTATGAATGTGGGTATTCCCAAAAGAATGAAAACTATCCTATATAATAAAAGCCTAATATGCTAGTGTCCAGTCGTCTGGTAATCCGTTCAACCAATCAAAGTGTAATATGCTAATGATATGCTAAGGCTGCTCAACCGCTGGCTATGATGTGCACTGAGCACCAGGGGGAAGACAGTCAACCAGTTGCTATGACGTGCACTGACCACCAGGGGGCAGACATTCTGACCCATAGGTTAGTTTGCTGCTGGGGTCCAGCTGATCCCGACTGAGCTAGACAGGCCGGATATGCCCTGGAGGCTGGTCAACCTCCCACATCCCTCCCCAGCCCCAATCATGCACCAGTGGGGTCCCTTGGCCTGGCCTGCATCCTCTCACAATCCGGGACCCCAGGGGATGTCAGAGAGCTGGTTTTGGCCTAATTCTACAGGCCAGGCCAAGGGACTCCACTGGTGCATGAATTCGTACATTGGGCCTCTAGTGCTTAAATAAATAGCCTTGACCCTAAATCAAAAGATTGGCAAATGAATATTATATGTATGGTGATCAAATAAAATGTTTAAAATATGAGTATATAATTTTTATTATCTTACCAACTAGCAGTATTAATCTAAGTTTATATCAAGATTTTGGGTACATATAACAGAGGCCAATTCTAGCCAAGTTAAGGCCAAAAAGGAATTGATTAGAATAAAGTAAGGTATGTCAGAGAGAAAAAATTTTTCTCTACCCTTATAAGTTTTTCCAGCTTGTCTAATAACTAAATTGACATGAGATGGATTATCAGGGGAAAAAAACAAATTAAAGTTTAATAATATTTAATATCCTGTCTACATGGGAAAGACACAGGAAAATAGGGTAACCAAAATGGAAGTCTTTACCTTAAATACCACCTTCAGTTAGAGACAAAAGAAGATGGTGATGGTGATGGTAAGGAGTCAGTTGTGGGAGGTAACCAGGAAAAGCACAGTAAACCAGGGTAAGATTTAAGTCCATGCCTTCTCCATTGATAACGGTTTCTAGATTTAAATATCCTCTTTCCAATACAGTGAGGGAAGCAATTTTACAAATGGAGATTTCTCTTACAAATGTAAATGCTCTTAAAATTAACCGGCATAAAATAATAGATATCCCCAAAGAAGCATGTTTTGGATTGTCAAACTCTGCTCCCATCAAATCAAAGAAAATCTGAACAACCACATTCTACAAATGATAAGAACCAGGAAATTTCCAGTGATCTAGGGAGTAGAGCTTATAGAATAGAATAGTCAGGGAGACATCGATATGATTATGCAGTCCTAACCATTTTTCATCCTTTATTTAAGACACAAATTCTAAGGCGAGAGACACTGCTAGTTTTATTTTGCATTATGTTCCCTTCCTTCCCTTGGTAAAGCAAGATATTTTGACTGAGGGTCCAACTAATACTGCAGGTGAAGGGAAAGAAATAATTCTTCAAAGGTAATAGACATGCTGTTATTAGAAGAAGGGGAAGTTCATCCTGGGAAGGAAAATACATCTAGAATCCAACACACAACTAAGCATACATTAAACAGCAGATGAGAGGAAAGACATCCTTTAATATGCTCCATGGTGGTTCATGAGAACTTTTTCTTTCATTCAACAAATGTTTAATGAGCACCTACTCAGAGACTGGTTCGATCATATGAAGTAATATACTAACTCAACTTCTTGACTATGAAACTTCTTGAAGAAGTAAAAGCAGAACTGTAGGGAAGCAAAATTTACCACCCCAAAATATGTTTCTCTGACATAAGGATTTTTTTTCTTCCACCTCCTACCATCCCCCTCCCATCCCACTCCTCACAATTACCACACTGTTGTCTGATTATTTTATTTTTAAGAAACGGGAGAATTTTTTACCTTCTCCAAAATTTGTCTAAAAGAATTAAGATAGAAAATCTGTTCCAAGAAGAACTATCACTATAGGTAACCATAATATAATATGAACTAGGAATGGCAGACAAGGTAGCAAGGCCTATTTGAACACAGTTCCCTCTGTGATCCATTGTCTCTAGATGACCCTGCAAATGTTGGTTTAATATTAACTCTTTCATGTCCCTTGAATTCCCTTTGAAGTTCCAGATCTTTACCTCCGTCTCTGTCACCCAAAATGACATATATACCTCTTTTTGCCTTACTGTCCTTGGAATGCTTCATGCTTATGTGAACCCCTCATGCATATGTATTAAATTTTATTTTCTCCTGTTAATTTGCCTTACGCCATTTTAATATTTGACCAGCCGTAAGAACTAAGAAGCAAAGGGGGGAATTTTTATCTATCCCACATCATATAAAACATGTTCTCTGCACTATAACTAAGTTAGTAATTAATAACACCCAATCACAAAGAATATATGAACTCCTATGTTCATAGCAGCACAATTTACAATAGCTAATATCTGGAAACAGCCCAAGTGCCCATCAGTAGATGAGTGGATTAAAAAAAACGAAAAAAAAAAACCTGTGGTACATTTATACAGTGGAATACTATGCAGCTATAAAAGGAATAATCTCTTACCCTTTGCAATAACATGGATGGACCAGGAGATTATTATCTGAGTGAAATAAGCCAGACAGAGAAAGACAAATATCACATGATCTCACTTATTTGTGGAATCTAATGAACAAAATAAACTGACAAACAAAATAGGTCCAAAGACATGGATGTATGGAACAGATTGATAGACCTTAGAGGGGAGAAGGAGGCTTGGGGGGAAGAGAAGTAACCAAAGATTTTACACTGAGTGGCCAGATTATTATGATCTCTGAACGCATAATAATCTGGCCACTCAGTGTATATCCTATATAATAAAAGGCTAATATGCAAATTGTCCCTCGACCAGGAGTTCGACCAGCAAGCAGGCTGGCCAACCACCCATGTCCCCTCCCCCTGGCCAGGCTGGCCAGACCCCACCCATGCATGAATTCATGCACTGGGCCTCTAATATATATATACACACACACACACACACACACACACACACACACACACACACACTGAGTGGCCAGATTATTATGCATTCAGAGATCATAATAATCTGGCCACTCAGTGTATATGTATATATGCATAGCCATGGACACAGGTAATAGTGTAGTGAAGGCCTAGGGAGGGAAAGGGGCTGGGAGGAAGGGGACAAGAGGGGAAAATGGTAGACATCTGTAATACTGACAACAATAAATAAAAATTTAAAATAAAAAGAACTTAATAACAGAATGTGCCCATATAGTAGGACATTTAAACACACACTGTAAAGAACTTCATGAGTTTAAAGAGACATCATAATGGAAAGTTTAAATTCTTATAATTGAATACTAATGAAAATAATGTATAGTAAAACCATTGGATGCAGTAAAAGTGGTGGTTATGTTCACATACTATAAAAGACTGAACTGTGATTTAGGTATCCAATTAAGAACTTATTAAAAGAAGAATAAAACCAATTAAAATAAAGAGAAGGAAAGATGATAAGCAAAAATTAATGAAATAAAAATACTTATAACTAAGAGAATCAGTAACATCAAAAGTTTGTTTTATGAAAAGACCAATGAAATAGACAAGCCTCAGGCAAAACTGTTCAAGAAAATGAATAAACAGCATTAAGAAAGGATAACTGGGACTAAAGTACAGATATTTTAAAGAAAATAAGGGAATTTTATGAACAGTATTATGCCAATAAACTTAAAACACACAAAATGGACAAATTCTTAGAAAAACATACTTAAACTGACTTAAAGAAATTGCATTGTCCTGTAACTATTAAAGAAATTGAAGCAATAGTTTGAAATTCTCCCACCCTAAGTCTAGACAATTTAGAAACAAATATTAACAATCTCCAAGGAAAAAAATATTTCAATCTTAAATTCTCCTCGAAAACATAAAAAGAAGGAAAACTGCCCCAACCCATTGCATTAGACTGTTATAATACTGATACCAAAAGCAGACTAGACTAGAACAAATAAAGAAAACCACAGGCCAATATAACTCATAAATGCAAAAATTATAAATAAAAATTTAATCTAGGGATGCAAAAATGGTCCAACATTAGAAAATCAAAATTCATTAATCTAATTGTCTAAAAACCTGCACAATGATCCAGAGAAAGAATTAGTTCTATTATGGAAATGTTAAAACCAGTCTATTAAAATCAAGAAAGGGATGCCCACTATATTTGCTTATCCTATATAATAAAAGGCTAATATGCAAATCGACCGAAAGACGGAATAACCAGTCACTATCTCACACACTGACCACCAGGAGGACAATGCTCAACACAGGAGCTGCCCCTGGTGGTCATTGCCCTCCCACATGGGGAACACTGCTCAGCCAGAAGCCAGGCTCACGGCTGGCGAGTGCAGCAGCAGTGGTAAGGATGTCTGACTGACGGCTTAGGCCCGCTCCCCACTGCAAGAGGGCACAGGCCAGGCTGAGGACCCCCCCGCCCCCGAGTGCATGAATCTTGTGCACTGGGCCTCTAGTATTCAATATTGTAGTAAAAATCTTAATTAGCACAAGAAAATGAAACTAAGTATATAAGGATTTAAAAGAAAGATGCAAAATCAGTATTATTCACAACTGTTGTGATTTTCTGCACACAAAAACTTTTTAAAATGCATTAGGAAGAATATGAAAGTTTAGCAAGATAACTAGATGATTAAATCAAGATAATAAAATCAATAACATTTTTATATAGCAACAACAGTTAAAAAAAACAATTTTTAAATAACACCATTTCCAAAAGCAACAAAATTTTTTAAAGATTTTATGAATAAATCTACAAAATGTATAAAACTGATATTTTTATTACAAATATTAAAGATCTGAATAAATTGAGAAAATACCATGTTCATGGATAGTAAAACTCAGTAACAAAAATGCCAAATGTTTCAGATTGAATGAATATTGAAAAATATTGAAATGAATATTGAAAAACTGATATGAATATTGAAAAACTCATTTAAAATGTATAAGAAAAAGCAAAGGGCCAAGGAAAGCCAAAACATACCCAAAGAAGAAGTTGGAGGATCCTCCCCACCAGCTGTAAATTCTTATGTAAAGTTATAATAATTAAAACAATGCAATATTGGAGCACAAACAGATAAACTGACCAATGTAAAGAATAGAAACAGATCCATGCATAATGCAGCCATTATTACTAAGCAAATCATATGCAAACCCCATTCTGAATGCAATTCCAGGACTCTGGATTTTTCCCATATTATTATTCTACAGAGGAAGAAACTGGGGGTCAAGAAGGTAATTAATATATGTCATGTCTCAAGGCTAGTAAATTACAAAACCTGAATTTGAAGACAGGTTTGACTGAGTCCAAAAGCCATATCCTCTTGGGGCAGAGACATTCGGTTATTTGTCTTGGTATCCCCTTACAATGTTTGGCAAATAGTAGACCCTCATTATATACTTCTTGATTGGTCTATTTGCACCCACATTAATTTGGTTTGTCACTTAATTTATACATAATATATTGACTTTTTTGCCTTTACTTATGTAATAACTACTTTTAATATGAAAACAAAGGAATAAAAGCTATCCTATCTAATAAAAGAGTAATATGCAAATTGACCATCACTCCAACACACAAGATGGCTGCCCTTATGTGGTCAAAGATGGCTGCCCTCAGGTGGACACAAGATGGCCACCAAAAGATGGCCAGCAAAGTAGGGCAGTTGGGAGGAACCAGGTCTGCAAGGGAGGGCAGTTATGGGTGATCAGACCAGCAGGCGAGGGCAGTTGGGAGGGGCCAGGCCTGCAAGGGAGGGCAGTTGGAGGCAATCAAGCCTGCAGGGGAGGGCAGTTAGGGGTGACCAGGCCAGCAGAGGAGGGAAGTTGGGGGCGACCGGGCCTGCAGGGAAGGGCAGTTGGGGGGACCCAGGTCTGCAGGGGAGAGCAGTTGGGGGGGGGGGGGACCAAGCCTGCAGGGGAGGGCAGTTAGGGGCAAACAGGCTGGCAGGGGAGCAGTTGGGCATTGATCAGGCTGGCAGGGGAGTGGTTAGGGGGTGATCAGGCTGGCAGGCAGAAGCGGTTAGGGGCAATCAGGCAGGCAAGCAGTTGGGAGCCAGCAGTCCTGGATTGTGATAAGGATGTCCAACTGCCCGTTTAGGCCTGATCCCGGTCAGGCCTAAACAAGCAGTCGGACATCCCTTGAGGGGTCCCAGATTGGAGAGGGTGCAGGATGGGCTGAGGGACACACACACACCCTCCCCCCCGTGCATGAATTTCATGCACCGGGCCTCTAGTCCTATATAATAAAAGCCTAATATGCTAAATGTCTGGTCATCCAGTGACCAGTCAACTGTTCAACCAATAAAAGTGTAATATGCTAATGATATGAAGCTAAGGCCACTCACCTGCTTGCTATGACATGCACTGACCACAAGGGGCAGACGGTCCAACTGGTAGGTTAGCTTGCTGCTGGAGTCCGGCTGATGGGGACTGAGAGAGATGAGTCTGTACACGTCCTGGAGCCTCCCATGGTCCCTCCCCAGCCCCGATCATGCACCAGTGGGGTCCCTCAGCCTGGCCTGCAGCCTCTCACAATCCAGGACCCCTCGGGGGATGTCAGAGAGCCAGTTCCCTCCTGATCCCACAGGCCACTCCTTGGGAGGGCACCAGATGCAGGGCTCATGGCTGGTGAGCACTGCTTCGGTGATGCAAGACTCTCCCAATCGGGACTGATTGTGTGCAAGCCCACGGCAGGAGCAGTGGGGCCGGGATGAGCGGGAGCAGCAGGTAGGAGCTGCAGATAGCGTTGGACTGTGGGTTTCGGCCCGATACCCACAGGCCACCCTGAGGGACCCCACCCATGCATGAATTCATGCACCGGACCTCTAGTTTTTAATAAGGAACTAATATGCATCAGAAATTGTTCTGGGTGCTCATAAAACTATCTGGTCTTTACTGCATTTTACAGTGTTGGAGACCTGGATTTGAATCTTGTGTGTCCCTTATTAGCAGAGTAAACATTAGTAGATCACTTAACTTCTCTGAGCTTTTAAGTTCTTAACTATAAATAGCTAGTGGCAGCCTGGCTACTGTATCTGGGGGATACCAAGGGATCCAAATTAGCTTATGTATGTAAAAGAGCATTGTAAGCTGTTAAAAAAACAGCTGAATATACCACCCCACAACATACCTCTTTGGCATAAAAAATATGTTAGACTATTTTTTTAAAAAGCATACATAGGAAAAACTATGAAAACTAAGTAAAAGTTTCCTTTTTGTAAGAGACATAAACATTTATAAGGAAATCTCCATTTGTAAGGGTGTCTCCCTTTTTCTACCAAGAAGAGAATAACTTTAGATCTCTAGAAAACTATCAATGGAGAAGGCAAAGACCTAACTGTAATATAACATTTAATATACTGTAATATAATGTAATATAAGATAACATAAAATAAGGTTAATATAAATACAATATAAATATAACATAATCCTATATAATAAAGATGTAATATGCAAATGATCATTACACCGTGAAGCGTAACGACCGACCTCGTAATGACCAGATCATGGATCAGCAGGAGGGTGGGGCAGTGAGCTACAAGGGGGCGTCGGAGAGCTACAGGAGGGGGCAGGGCAGCAAGCTATGGGGGGCGGGGGGGAAGGGGGGCAAGGGAAGCTACAGGAGGGTAGGGCAGCAGGCAGAGAGCTACTGGAGAGTGGCAGCAAGTTATTGACGAGCTACTGGTGCACAGATTCATGTGCAGGGCTACTAGTATAAATATAATTACTTTTGTTTACTATGCTTTTCCAGGTAACATTCCATAACTAGCCTCCTCTCTTCCCCCACCACAACATCTTTTGTCTTTAGCAGGAGATGGTATTTAAGGTAATATCTTGGGCCATTTAAGGGAGTTACTCAGTTTTCCTGGGTCTCTCCCATGTATGCAGGAAATATACATGCTATTAAATTTGTTTGTTTTCCTCCTGTTAATCTGTCTTTTATTACAGGGAGATTTCAGCCAGGAACCTAGAAGAGTATAAGGAAAATTACTTTTCCTCCTCAACACTAATGCAAAGGATAGGATGATTTTATTGGCTGTATTGATGCCGTTATAATAACCTGGTTATTATTTAAGAGGAGTAAAGGGAAGACTAGATAATATAGGCATGCCATTTATACAGCTTTACTAATTTAACACTCTCCCTGCTGGTTGACTGGGGAAGAAGGGAAGAACAAAGGCAGTTTAGATGCATGCCCAATAAGGTCTGAGTGATGTGGGAAGATGATTATCTGTCAATCACACCTGGGAACTGACATGGCCACTGCAAGGATGCAACACCTGAATATTTAAACTGAACAAAGGGAGTTCTCTTTCTTGTCTCTTGGCCCTCTTGGGACTCGTGTTGTAGGTGGCCCACTCCCCTGCATTCATCCTGTGGACTCTACACAATGGACTAACGGACTTTAATTAGCCTCATGCTGCACTGGACCCAGCTGCAACATGGAACAAAAGCTCTGGACACTGGCCTTGCTTTTGGCTTTGATGAGTCCACAGGACTCATCAGGATTGACTTAAGGGAAATGGGACATTGGAAACTGAGGAATGTAACTCCACGCCAATAAAAACCATTTTTTCTCCCTTGTGAATCTTAGAAAATTATTTTTCTAAAGATATCATAAGAATCCCACTCCCACAAGATAGGGAGGAATTTGATTCTCTGGTAACAATAGCTTATACATATTAGTTCTCCTATTTCACTATACACAAATGTGGCATATAATGTGAAACTTTTAACTTAAAAATACATTACTTCTTCCTCCCACTGCTTTAAGCTTATCTCCAATTACTGAAGTTTCTGAATGATCCACACTGCAAAATGCTACTCAGTGAACTATGTGATCTTTTAAGACTTAGGTCATTTCTCTGAGCTGACAAACAGGAAGGAACTTGGGATCAAACAGCTCAAAGAATATTTTCCTTTTTTTTCCCCTTTAGGTAGTTCTAGATCAGGGGTGGGCAAACTTTTTGACTCGGGGGCCACAATGGGTTCTTAAACTGGACTGGAGGGCCGGAACAAAAGCATGGATGGAGTGTTTGTGTGAACTAATATAAATTCAAAGTAAAGGAGGGGAAGGGAGAGCAAGAGAACCGGATAGAACAGCCGGATCCGGCCCGCGGGCCGTAGTTTGCCCAAGGCTGTTCTAGATGAAGTGGTATTTTCTAGCATGTAGAAATGACATGATCACCAAGGTTAAAATATTTAGATTCTTGATTTTCCCAAATGCAATGGAAATCGAGTTTAATTAGGTTTTATGCAAATTAGTAAAAAATAGCCCTACTTTTAATATTTAAATTGTATTAAAGAGTAAATTATAAATAGGTTGCCATTCAAGGTTTTCCAACTTTTACACTTATTAAATGAGTCAGAATAGTAATTTTTAATTTATAAGAAATAAAAAATATGCTAGAAAAAAGCTGTCTGGGAAATTGGATTAAACTTAAACTATACAAAATCAGAATAATTCTGAACTCAAACTCTCTGGATCATCAAATGTATTTTCCTTACCAAAACTCAGTAAATGCTTAATGATTAAAATACTAATATGGAGATATTTGCAGTAGCACTCACATCCCTTGTTAAGATATGAAAGTAATTGCACACAATGCAATATATAGATCATGTGCATAGATATGTACACTTGAAACCTGTATTATCTTTTTCACCAATGTCACCCCAATCAATTTAATAAAAAAACAAAGCCAAACCATTGGACTCAAAAATAAACTAAAATAAAAGCACAATTTAACAATCTGTTCAAAGAAAAAAAAATAAATTATAAAATGTGCCAAAATTTATTTTTGTTGTTGTTGTTAATCTTCACCTCAGGATATTTTCCCATGGTTTTTTTAGAGAGAATGCAA
This sequence comes from Plecotus auritus, assembly GCF_963455305.1. NCBI lineage: Eukaryota > Metazoa > Chordata > Mammalia > Chiroptera > Vespertilionidae > Plecotus > Plecotus auritus. The sequence continues at coordinate 168,259,622 of NC_137772.1, forward strand.
GGGATGGGGACAGAGCGAGAGAAACATCAATGTGAGAGACAAATCGATTGGTTGTCTCCAGCATGGGACAGAGCCTACCACCCAGGTACGTGCCCTTGACTGGAATTGAACGCGTGACCTTTCAGTCTGCAGGTCAATGCTCTAACCAATGAGCAACCAGCTAGGGCAAAAATTTACTTTATTTCTATAAAAACTTGTTTGATACATTTGGGTAGGTAAGTGTAGAATGTGTAATAATGAAGTGTGTTCTTTGTGGATGGCTGCAGTGGCTCAACATAATTCAATTTTGTTTCTTATCAGAGAAGCCTATATACCAGCTACTTTGGGAATTTATGATTACATAAGTAACTGTACCAAAAGATGAGTTTAATGAATATTTCACTGAAAAAAAATGAAAGCAAGGGAGATGGGTAAATTCATCAAAGCATGCAATTTGAAACCTGATCAAAGAAAGTCAAGATATCTAGTCCTAATTACATAAAGAGAAATAAAACACATCTTACTTTGTGGCTGTTTTCAGAGATCTTTTTTTTTTTTTTTTTTTTTTTAAATATATTTTATTGATATTTCACAGAGAGGAAGGGAGAGGGATAGAGAGCTAGAAACATCAATGAGAGAGAAACATTGATCAGCTGCCTCCTGCACACCTCCCACTGGGGATGTGCCCGCAACCAAGGTACATGCCCTTGACCGGAATCGAACCCGGGACCCTTCAGTCGCAGGCCGACGCTCTATCCATCGAGCCAAACCAGTTTCGGCTGTTTTCAGAGATCTTGTTAGGAGGAAGGGAAAGCAAGTCTGACCCCATTTGTATTACATGGCTACCAAGCTTTTTCATTTTTCAGTATAATGAAATTAGACATTCTGTCAATAGATGAAAATACCCGGATTTTAAAATATAGGACTTTACCCCCACATCCACCCTGTTTGTCTAATGAAGCTAGTGGTTTAAAAATACAAAATCATGGGTAAAAGCCTCCCTCCTCTACTAAGGATATCTCTGAATTCCAGCAGATAGCCTTGCGCAGGTGACATGTGACTAAAAACATTTAGCCAAAAATAATTTTTCTGAGTTGGTGCCAAGCTTCTATCAGGAGAATTTGTATATATCATAGGGGAGGTGGGGGCGGGGAGGATGAGAAAATAAAACTTTCACTTTGGGGCATATAAAGCAGTAAGTTCATTTGTTAAAATGCCTTTTAGGTTCATTATCAAAATGTGAATTGAACTTTTATGGTACATTAGCTGAGCTATTTCTAACATTATTTTGAAAATGAGAAGATTCATGCCAAAAATTGGCTATCTGTGGCCTATTTCTAATAAATAAGTGGATAGGTGAATAACAGCTGCCTCTGCGATTCCCACTGGCTTGAAAACTGCTTATTTGGGGCCATTTGGAGATAATTCTAGAACGTTATAATGATTTTCTGGGACCATGGATGAAACTCTGAGAAAGTGATTACATTCTCATAGTTTTGCTCTAGAATTCAGTGTAATGAAACGGAACCTTTTATCAACAGTTAAAAATATTTCAGATTTGCTGAAGCAATCAGTGCAGTGCTAATGTCTTTGAGTTAACTTTATAAATGAGACAACATGAGCCCTGCTGATAGAAAGCTATCTAAAGAAAGTAGGAACATGAACCATGGCACACATTCTCAACCAGTTTCTACCTGGTCCGTCAAATTTAACAGGAAATGTATCAGACTGCTGGATATGTTGTTGTTGTATAACCACCAAAGATATTGAGCAGACAGGTAAGATATTTTAATTTTTCCCCTTCTGGTGAATACAGGACCACTCAATGTCAGGGGTGGCACCATGCATTTGTAAAGTAAAATTTTCTGTTGCATTTCAACAGTGGAAAATATCTCTGGCTGCCCACGGTATCTGCATTTAAATTCTGCAGAATCCCAGTTGCTTGTTCTTGCAACAGACAAATATCAGGGCCTGAATGGCCTTTGAAAGTCATCTCATTTGGATTTGAGTGAGGGCTAAACTGTATCTCTTTGCCATGTATGAAGAAAGAAAGTGGATTAAAGAAGAAAGAAAACTGCTTGAAATGCACAATGTCTTTCCGAGGAACTGAAGGAATTGAATTCAGAGAAAGCTGAATTCCAGACTAGTAAACAAGTTCAGTAATCCTCTCTTTGTTTACTGAAACTGAAATCACTCTTCAATTTCTGAAAAGAAACAAAGAAATATGCTCTCTGTTTGCAAAGGCGATACACTCTCAAGTTGAGGCCATTTCGAGCTCCCTGAGACTGGTGGCATGGTCGAGTCACGCTCTTATGAATGCCATGGCACAGTGTCAAGAAATCAGCAGAGTTTTTAGCAAACTGGTGATAACGCTCCAAGAGAATTAGCCTTCAGCCTGTACCCACAGTCAGGTCACGGATTTATTCCTCTGTGTCAAATGGCAAATGTATTCACCCTCCTAAAGGTTGATCTCCATGACAACAGGTCCAACCCTTACCTCTGGAGAAAAGCTGGAAACCATTTTGGACACTTCTTACTAGTTTAGGAATGTCAGCTGGACTTGGAAACCTGCCCAGACTGGATTTTGCCATGACTGACAGTTCTTGGCTCTGAATTCTTACGTAGCTATATTCAAGGACTGAGGCCTAACTCCACCATTAAGAGTCAGAGTGGTCAATCGAAAGGAGCCAGAAAGACTTATATAGAGAAAGTATGGAAGCAAAAAAAGGAAATTATTTGTTTGACTAAAGCTTAAAGCCTAGTTTGTGAATAGTTGTCCAGAGCATCAAGATTTCATAGCCTTACCAATCAGAAAGGATATATGCACCCCTATGTTCATTACAGCACAATTTACCATAGCGAAAATTTGGAAACAACCTTAGTTCCCATCAGCAGATGAGTGGATTAAAAAACTGTGGTACATCTACACAATGGAATACTACGCTGCTATAAAAAAAGAAGGAACTTTTACCATTTGCAACAGCATGGATGGAACTGGAGGACATTATGCTGAGTAAAATAAGCCAGTCAGAGAAAGATAAATCTCACTCATATGTGGGATATAATGATCAACATAAACTGATGAACAAAAACAGATCCAGAGACAAATGGCAGAGGAGGTGGGGGGGGTGCATTAGAGATCAACCATAGGACTTATATGCATGCATATTAGCATAATCCATGGACACAGACACTGGGGCAGTGGGGGCTTGCTCTCGGGTGTGGGGATGACTGGGGGGGTCAATCAGAGAAAAAGGAAACATATGTAAAACTTTAGACAATAAAAAAAAAAAGATTTCATAGCCTTGAAGCATTTCAAGCTTAGATTTTGGTTTGTTTATACAGGCCTCCGTGGCATTAGAGCCACATCAGTCTGATGGCCTCCTTCTTTAATTAATTCAATAGTTTTTTAAAATATTGAATTGCAAGAGAATGACACAGCCAATGAAAACAAGTGCAGCTGGTGCCAAAATCTAAGTAAGAACATCTCTCCAAAGAGATCTATTTTAGCCATCAGGTTCATAAAAGTCTTTTAAAATAATAGAGCCTCTTTTGCCAAAATATTTGAATTATTATTTTTAATAAAAAGAAAACAATCTAAAAACACTTTTTAAAGATCATCTAACATTTCAAAGTATTGCCGGAAGATGGATGGGTGGAATTCCTCCATCACTAGTGAAAGTGGGGTTCTTACCGTAGCTTCGGAAAAGGCATTTTCTAAGTCTCCCACTGGAGTATGAATGATTTTTATTTGTGTGGAATTATACTTCTCAGTTTGCAAAGTCCCATGTCCCTTAAACTAGTCCTGGAAAAGGTGCAGCTGGGGCTTTAGCGGAGCTTAAAGCAAAGCCAGTGTCCAGAGTTCCTGCTCCTTGGTGAAGCAGGGTCCAATGTAGCATCAGACTCATTAAAGTCCATTAGTCCATTGTGTGGAGCCAGCATGGCTGTGGGCCACGTGGGCAAGTGCAGAGTTTGCGAGTCCCACAAGCCAGGAGTCAGGCGTGAACAGCAAGAGAGCAAGAAAGAGAGGGAACTTTCTTTGTTCAGGAGTTATCTCAGATTTCACATCCTTGCAGTGGCCATGCCTATTCTGGCCACTGACTCACTCCCGGGTGTGACTGACAGATAAGCATCTTCCCAGGTCACCCAGGCCTTACTGGGCATGCAGCTATTGCCCAGTCCAGCCGTGGGCAAACTACGGCCCGCGGGCCGGATCTGGCCCGTTCGGCTGTTCTATCCGGCTCGCGGAGCCGAAAGAGCGGAGGGTTCTCTTGCTCTCCCCTCCGCTCCTTTACTTTGAATTTATATTAGTTCACACAAACACTCCATCCATGCTTTTGTTCCGGCCCTCCGGTCCAGTTTAAGAACCCATTGTGGCCCTCGAGTCAAAAAGTTTGCCCACCCATGGCCCAGTCCCTTCCCCCAGCAATCTGGGGAGTGTTAAACTGTAGCTTTCTGGCAAAGCTGTACAAATGGCATGCCGATATTATCTAGTCTCCCCTTTGCTCCTTTCCTCTTAAATAATAACCAGGTTTTAAAGCAGTATCAAGAGATGTCAAACATTGCCCTAGCTGGCTTGGCTCAGTGGATAGAGCATCAGCCTGCAAACTGAAGGATCCCAGGTTTGATTCTGGCTAAGGGCACATGCCTGGGTTGTGGGCTTGATCCCCAGTAGAGGGCATGCAGGAGGCAGCTGATCAATGATTCTCTCTCATCATTGATGTTTCTATCTCTCTCTCTTCCTTTCCTCTCTGAAATCAATAAAGAAATATATATTTTAAAAAAAGATGTCAAACATTATTTTTACATAAACTTGTGCTCCTAAGTAAATTACCCAAACTTAAATTTTCTAGCATCTAAAAATGTTTTTTAGAATATAAGTTTCTAAACCTCACCCTAGAACCACAAAATCAGAATCTCTAGGGGTAGAGCCCTTGAATCTTGATTTTTTTTAATACTCCACCAGTCATTCCAATGATTGGAAATCATTGGTCTTAAGTGAGATTCAAGTTCCTTAAGGAAATAAGGACCTGAAGACCAAATAAAATGTTTAAGATTTAAATATCTATTCCCTTAATTACACCTTGCATAATTAATCCTAAAATGCATATATTGCATTTTTCTAAATAAATTATTAGGTTATCAAAATTTAAATTTTGCACTTAAAAAGGTAACTTTCACATATTTGATTCCATTTATGAAAGAAAGCATGAATGGTTTCTACAAGTATCGTATAATATGATTAAAAATGCAACTTAAAGGTTTATACATGTCAGTGGTGTCATCACAACTCAAAAATTCTAATAATTAGTTGCTTATGAATCCCATTTAGCCCAAGAATGTTAATTTGGCCCTGTGTCTTGTTGAGCTTCATTAATTAACTTGTCACCTTGTATTTAATAAGGTCACAATTTATCTAGTGTGGTTGAAAAATAAATGAGCAGTGGCGAGCAAACATACTGATGCCAGTGTGTGTTGCTTTATTTGCTACTTGCTTTTCTTTTTTTTTTTTTAAGCTAATTTTAGGTGGTGCTACCATTAACATAGAGATCCCAGGCATGTGTTGTACACTAACTAGTGATTATAAAGCACAATAAATGAACATCTCGTTTAAGTGGAGTACTAATGATCATTACAGCCTGTGACAAAGACTGCTAATTGTCCTGCCTATCAGTCCTGGCCTCCAGCTGGCCCCCAACATCATATGGGAGAGTATTAATCACCTGCCTTATTTAAGCCACTGTTGTCCTGGCCGCTGTGGCTTGGTTGGTTGGAGTGTTGTCCTGTGCACCGAAGGGTCACAGGTTGGATTCCTAGTGCGGGTTCGATCCCTGGTCGGGGCATGTACCATCAGGGCACATACAGGAGGCAACCAATCAATGTTTCTCTCACATTGATATTTCCCTCGCTCACTCTAAAAATCAATATAAATAAGTCCTCAGGTGATAATTAAGGATAAATAAGTAAATAAACAAATAAGCTACTGTTATTTTGTCTCTATTCGTGTCACCTAACACATAGCCATTGCCCATCATTCTGCCATTTAAGAATGTTGTGGTCGGAATGATCTACATGCACACACACAATACTCAGTGACAAAGCATTCTCCATGAACAGTTCAGTCAGGCTCCCCTGAACCCTCTTCTCAACTAGACCCTGCAAAACAAATTAGAGGAGAAAAGCTGGTGGAGGTGTCTCGTCTTTATGAAGTAAAATTTCATTAAATAATACAACCCACTATTTCCTCATTTCAGTACTTAAGGATAGTTTCCTTATGTTTAACTCCAATCACCTCTATTTTATTTCAATTCTATTCCTCTTATCAGTTCTCTACTACCTATATAATTACCAGTCTTCTTCCTGCTCATTACATCATTTGTAACAACTTTATGACATCAGAAACTGAGAATAGCTACACAATCCATGAGATAACACATTGCTTATCCCTGGTTACCTCTTCAAGTAGATGCTCTTTTCAAAGTACTGAAAGGGCAGAATAGGTCACCCTTAATGCAGCAGCTTAGTATGTAATTTATTTTGAGCAGAAGACAATCAAGGCCCAAAAGACTCAAGAAGAGCTTTTTACCACCCAGTTAGCTGAGTAAAAGAATTTAAAGGGCCAGATTCAGGCAGGGAACTATCACCAGAGAAAACTACAAAGAGTATGGGCCAGTCGTAGTAAGCTAGCGGGGAGGTCGGCAGGGCCTGTTTATTCGGATTCCTCCCTGAGCCCATTGTCTCTACATGTCATGGCAAACAGTTTTTCACCAAACATTTGCCCTTCCCTCTTTCCTGTGATTGTTTTCCTTCCCTTTGAAGCCTCAGACCCCTACCCCCTTTTCCTTTGTTCGGGATGGTCTACAAGTCTCAATTGCTTGAATGTCTGAGAGCCTCGTGTCTATGTTAGTCTATTTCCTCTTGTTAACCTGTCGTATGTCAACTTAATCATTAGAGCAGCCAAAAGAACCTAGAAGGGTAGAGGAAAATTTTCTTCCCCTATAATACAATATCAATAACTTACTTTGTAATTCTGGAAAAAGCACCTTCCTTTAAATAGATTTATTCCATCCTCATTGCAGAAGCACATTATAAGAATTTAAAATATAACTGGAGTCATCATAATATATTTAAAATTTTTTCACTGCAAAAAAAAATTATTTTAGTTAGCACGGTTATTTTAACATGTGCCATTTATAATTTCTCTCATAAAGCTTTGACTAACCAGATATGTTAAATATAAAATAATTAGGCCTTCATGCATGTCACTATTCTGTGCAAGTACTTTTAATGATGCTCCATTACCTGGTGAAAAAATATAAATCCTTTAGGTTGGCATCCGAAGCCTTCCATCTTATGGCCCTGATTTTCCTTTCTAGCCAAATCTAAGTACCTTGTGTTATAACAAAAGGTGCTATTCCTTATTCCTCAAACAAGTCTTTTACTTTCCCATCTTCAAGATTATGCCTATTCTCTTCCCTCTGCCTGGAAGAACCCCACCGATCTATCACACCGCCACCATCCATCCTACTACATTCTGACATTTATTTTTACTTGATTTTAATCTTATTTTTTTCTCCTCTTTCACGTGGGCTTTCTCAGTTCTATCAAATGGCTCAAGAATCGTCTCGTCCTCTCAACTAGCATAATGCATAATTTGTTTCTCTCCTAACTCTGATATTTTTGCTTTACTGTTCTTCTACATAAGAGTAAATATCAAGAGGGAAACGACAGCTTTTATAGCACCAGCCAGATTAACACAATATCTTGAACATAGGTCCTCAATACGTATTAGTGAATGTATTCATTTCCTATGGCTGTTGTAACAAATTATCACAGACTCAGTGGCTTAAAACAACACAGGTTTGTTCCCTCACAGTTCTGGAGGCCAGACATCCAGAATCAGTTTCACTAGGCTCAAGTCAAGGTGCTTGCAAGGGCATGTTCCCTCTGGAGGCTGTAGGATAGAATCCATTTCCTTGCCTTTTCCAAATTCTAGATTTGCATTCTTTGTATTCCATCTTCAACATCAGCAGGTAACATTTTTCAGGTCTCTGTTTGCTTCTGTCATATTACCTTCTCCTCTAGATGAAATCTCCCTCTATCTCTCTCTTATAAGGATATGTGATTACATCTAGGGCCCTCTAGGATAGTCTCTTCATCTCAAAATCTGTAACTTAACCACTTTCTATGCCATAGAAGGTAATATTCACCACTTTGTCATTATTCACAGGTTCCAGGGATTAGGACATGAATATCTTTGGGAGCCTCTGTTTAGCCCCCACAGCGAGTGTAATTTATCAGCCCTCACTGGTGCCATTCATTACATTTTGCCACTACATGGGATGATGCTAGTGCACTCTCTGACCAAATCAAGGCTATTTAACAATTTCATATGTAAAATTTTTGTTAAAAGGAGTAATAGGATACTGAATAGTTTACAAAGTGCTTTCTTCTTCAATCATAAGGACAACTCAGTGAAGTCTGTATGGCTATTATTCATGTTAAAATCATAGAGATGTCCTGTCCAAGGCTGCTCTGTGAGCAAGAAGGTCAGGCTGACCTCTCCCTCTTGATGCCCTAGCACCTCCAGCCCTTGATTCCTTGATTTTCCTCACTTCCAAAGTGACCCCTTCTGCTAAAACTTTGTAAGCCACACTCATTTATAGGCTCTTAAAATGTCACCATTCAAAGCAACATTCAAAATATTCACTGATGCTGAGTCTTGATCTACTGCTATCAAGACATTTTCCTACTAACAGCATCTGATGTCCCCAGAAATACAGATTTGACAACACCAATAGCTTCCACTTCTGCCCAGCTGACCTTTCTGAGTACTCTGAACCCGGGAGCTGACATTGGTCACCTTCTTTTTCTCCTAGCCTTCTTAGGAAGTTTTCTTTTTTTGTTTGTTTAATCCTCACCCAAGGATATTTTTCCTTTGTTTTTTTTTTTTTTCTTTCTTTATTGATTAAGGTATTACATATGTGTCCTTATCCCCCCATTGCTCCCCACCCCCACTCTTTTCCATTGATTTTTAGAGACAGTGGAAGAGAGAGGGAAAGACAGAGAGAAACACCTATGTGAGAGAAACACATCAATTGGTTGCCTCCTGCACGAGCCCCGTTCAGGGCCTGGGCTGGGGAAGAGCCTGCAATTGAGGTTCGTGCCCTTGCCCAGAATCAAACCCAGGACCCTTTGGGACCACAGGCCAATGCTCTATTCACTGAGCCAAACTGGCTAGAGCTAGAGAGTTCTTTTCAGGAATCTCACTTTGCAGGATAAACTGTTTCTTAGAAGGTAGTGACTACCTTTCTATAAGAACTGTCTGCCCCTAATCTGCTAGGAAAATGGCTGCCCCATCTCCCCCTTCCTTCCTTTAGTACAGACTAACCTTTTCTGGTAGAGTCAGACTCCATAGGCACAAGCACACCTGAGCACAGCATACTCCACCATTGGGTTCCTGCCTGGGCCCCGATCCTCTCCACACACAGAACTGTGTCTTCGCACATGGCATGGCCTCTAATTGGAATATCTGCCCTCACTTCTCCCTAGTGGGCTTAAAGACAAGCCTCTCTTCCTTCAGGCTTAGCTCCATCTACACCTCTTTGACTTCCCCCAGTAGACCTGGCCCTGCCCTTCCATGCCCGACCAGTACCCTTTCGCCTAAATAGTCCTTATCACACTGGATGGCGTTGGTTGTCTATCCCCCCACACCATCCTGGGAATTCCCAAGGAGCAAAAGCTTTGTGTAATTTGCCTTTGTACTTAACCTTTCCGTGTCTCCATTTCCTCATTATAAAATAGTGATCATAATCATTTCTACCTTATAGGGTTGTTAGGAGGATGAAATGATTTAATATATGCAAAACGGTTAGAACAGTGTCTGGCACATCAAAGTAATCGGTAAGTGTGAGCTATTATTAATCATGATGTTAACCACACTCCAACATCATTTTTATATGTTTGTTTATAGCTTCTCAACGTGCTTAGCATGTAAGCTCCAAAATGGCAGAGATTTTTGTCTCTTTTGTTCACTGGTATACCCCCAGAGCCTGGGGACTATATGCCTGGTGCATAGTAGGCATTCAAAATTTTGGTGAACAAATATGTGAGAGAATGAAACCCTTAACATCATACCTATTATGCCGTGGCACATAGTGTGTTTTCTTAAATTTAACTGTGTATTTTTTAATATCTTTTTTACAGATCTGATTCTAAAACTGAATAATTGCTTCTTCAATGAAGTACCTCCCTGAATTTTCATGAAAGACACAGCATTAAATCTTTTTTATGCAAAACAGGTATTATTATTCATATTATTTTATGTAGCTGTAGTTCTTTTTACTGTTGTAAAATATTAATTTCCTTCTTTCTACTGCCCTTTATACTTTCTTTGGTTGATTTTGATGGTTTCTTTTGCAGGCCATCAATTTTCAGCATTTTTTTCTTTTTTAATTTATATTTTGCTGGTTATGATGTTTCCTCAGTAAAAGCATTAATGTACCGTATCTAATAAAAGAGTAATATGCAAATTAACCATCACTCCGCTACACCCACCAGCCACACCCACCAGCCAATCAGGAGGGAATATGCAAATAAACCCAACCAAGATGGCTGCAGCCACAGAGAGCAGGAGGGTGGCTTGGGTTTCCCTGGCAATGGAGGAAGCCAAGCTTTCCGCCTGCCCTTGCCGGCCCAGGCCTCCATTCAATGCTACAAAGTTTCAATTATAGAAGATAAATAAAGCCCAACAGAAATGGCAGCAGCCACGGATCTGGAGAGATCAGGAGGCTAGGGTTGCCCGCGGAAGATACATAAATCCCAACAGAAATGGCTGCCACCATGGAGCAAGCAGAAGGCTTGGCTTCACTCCAGGCTACAAAGTTTCAATTGTAGAAGATAAATAAATCCCAGATACCAGGTCCTCTGCTTGGGTCGCTGGGGGGCATGGCCAGCCTGCAAACCACCACAAGCCCCTCACCCAGGCCGCCCCACACCCCAAGGGAACCCCCACCCTGATCCGGGACACCCTTCAGGGCAAACCAGCTGGCTCCCACCCGTGCACCAGGCCTCTATCCTATCTAATAAAAGAGTAATATGCAAAGTGACTGTCACTCCAACACACAAGATGGCTACCCCCATGTGGTCAAAGATCCTGCCCCCATGTGGACACAAGATGGTCACCACAAGATGGCCAGCAGGGGAGGGCAGTTGGGAGGGACCAAACCTGCAAGGGTTGGCAGTTGGGGGCGATCAAGCCTGCTGGGGAGGGCAGTTGGGGGGTACCAGGCCTGCAAGGGAGGGTAGTTAGGGGCAAACAGTCTGGCAGGGGAGCAGTTAGGCATCAATCAGGCTGGCAGGGGAGTGGTTAGGGGGTGATCAGGCTGGCAGGCAGAAGCGGTTAGGGGCAATCAGGAAGGCAAGCAGGCAAGCAGTTGGGAGCCAGCAGTCCTGGATTGTGAGAGGAATCCCAGATTGGAGAGGGTGCAGGCTGGGCTGAGGGACATCCCCCTCGTGCACGAATTTCGTGCACCGGGCCTCTAGTTAAATAATATACAATACATGTTTTAATATGAAGTATTTCTGTTATTATTCAGAACATTTTCTAATTTTCATTATGTAAAAATTATCAAAAGTATAATTTTAAAATTCTGAACACATTAGGATTTTCTAAGCATTACATCTTCATAACCAAAAACCCCCTTAAAGTTCACTTTGGTTCAAGGTTTCACCTCCAGTATGTTCTGCACAGTTAAAAAGTCTTTAGACAGGTTTTCTCTAGTAGTTAAACTTTTTAAATGTATCAGTCAGGATGCCCATTTAAATTTAAAATAAAACTAAATAAAATATTTAAAATTTGCATGAGCCACATTTCAAATGTCATTAGTGGATACCATGTACAGTTCAGATATAAAACATTGTCATCACTGCAGAAATTGTATTAAATAGGCCTAGTCTCGATTATTTGCAGTAACAAACACCACCAAAATCTTACAGGTCTAATATAGCAAAAGTTTATTTCTGTGCTCAAAGTCCACCACAAGTCAGGATGATTCCACAGTACCATCCTCCATGTGCTAGCTCAGCATTATTGGCCCTTTTGGTTTTGTGGCCCTTTCGTATCTACATATACTCACTCCCATGATCACTGCAGCAGGGAAAGAAAACACCAAAATTCATGCACCAGGTCTTCAGCGCTTCCACCTGGAAATGACAGCTATGCCTAACTGCAAGGGCCTGGCAAGCCTAATGCTCTGTGTACACAGAAATGGAAGGAAATTAGTAAACATTCATGAAATCTTCCACATTAGATAGACATGACTGTGTTCAAACTGCCTCCTTATAGGCACTGTCTTATAGTTCACATCATACATGTGAAAATACTCGATATAGTTTTGGGGACACAGTAGGCTATCAGTAAATGCTACTTTCTCTTCACAACGACTTTTTATATGACATCCCAGGTTCTGGCCTAATCCATGTTCTACAATATCATCAAAATTAGCAGATCATTTTCCTTCTTTTTTATTTTTTCTTTTTTCTTTTTTAATCCTCACCCAAGGACTTGCTTAGAAAGATGAAGGGGGAGAGAGAGAAACATTTATTTGAGAGAGAAACATCAGTTGGTTGCCTTCCCTATAGGCCCCAACCAGGGATTGAACCAAAAACCCAGGTATGTGGACTGACCAGGAATTGCACTGGCAAACTTTTGGGGTACAAGATAATGCTCAACCAACTGAGCCACTCCAGCTGGGCAACAGATCATGTTCTTGACTTCCTACAGGAAATTCTTCTACAGTCCCTCATTGAATACAGATTGAAATGCAATCCCTTTAATATGATAGCCAAGGTCTCCCAGAGTCTGACCCACCTGGCCTCCCAAACTTATCTCCCACTAACCCCTGAACTCCAGCAATGTCACAAATGAGGCCATTCTACTCCCAGCTCTTATGTATAATTCCCCAACCTTGCTCTGAAGCCCTTCCTAGAATGTCCTTCCTCTCCTTCCCTGCCCACTATAGTTCTCTAAGTCCTTAAAATGATACCTTTCTTAACTTCCTCCGTTAAAATTCATCTTTCGTCCCACATCCTTACTCTGGCTGTGTAGCCCTTATAAGCAGCTTAAGGAAAAGGATGGAGTCTTACTCATCTTTGATTTTTTTTACTTAAAACCAGGAACATAGTCTGTGCTTAGTAAATGTTTGATGAATTTAATAAAATCTTCCTCTGGGGAGCTTTTCTTCAGAAATTTTCCATCAAAACTATTAGCATCTTATAAGAAAAACAATATAGCCACATATTAGAAGTACAACCCTCTTTTTTCAATAAATATCAATATAGTATCTCTAATATCTATAATGATCTATAATAATAAAAGCATAATATGCAAATCAACTGAATGACCTAACAGCAGAATGACCGTCCGGACAATCTTCTGGACGACCACGCTATGATGTGCAATGGTGCCAGACCAGCCAAGGCAGGTGCGATGCGATTGGTGGCGGGAGGGGGGGGGCGCCATTGCCCCATGATCACCCCATAGAGGGAGGCCCAGGCCACCCTCTGCATGGCGATCGATCATGGGGCCCAGGCCAGCCAAGCGATCACACCCCACACCTGTCGCCCACAGGGCCAGCTGCCAGCAGCTTGGAGAAAGAAAGCCTGGATAGGCCCTGATCGCCAGCCAGGTCTAGGGACCCTACTCAAGGGGTCCCGGATTGCAAGAGGGCGCAGGCCGGGCTGAGAGACACCCCCGCCCTCCTGTGCATGAATTTCATGCATCAGGCATCTAGTTATAGAATAAGACTAACTGCAACCAAATAGATGGGCTGAAAATATAAGAGGTGTATGGATACCTTAAAATGAAAAAGAAATCACTCAATGTTTTACTCCTAATAGAAGTAAACATTTTATGCAAGTGGTGTTAAATCAGCATTTTGTAAGACTATAGAGAAATGGAAGCTTATATTTTAAATACCTTTTAAGCAGAAATTAGAAACATTAGAGCATATTTAAAAATAGCTCACAAAACATCCTGTGCCTTTGCAATATCTGTGTGTACTTCATTGTTATAAGAGAAAGTAATCGAGAATTACCTCTAAAATTTCAATATCATTCAGAAGACATTGAAAAGAAATTTTGAAAAGAGATAGGGAAGCCTTCAATTTGAAAAAAGGACGTATAAGGAAAGATGTTATATAATTTGTTAAATTATACAAGAATAAGAGGAAATATTTCTTTAGAGAATAAAAAATTGGAGAAGGAAAGACATTATCTCAAAACATCTGGAGATGAATGGCAATCACTTCCAAATAGGATGAAAACCTAAGGAAATATTATCTCAATAATAGTCTACATAAAAGCAAAAAAGATGGGAGGTTTTTAACAGTCACCTACAGAGATTATCTGTAAAACGGAAGATAGATGAGAAGCAGATAAAGATATAACAGGCTATTTCCAAGGAGAGTGTTCTCTAGAGTCTCTGTAGGAGAAAGGATGTTACAGCTGATTTTTCAATTTGAGTTTTTAAAAGTTTAGCTCTACTAAAAAAAAAAAAAAAAAAAAAAAAAAGTGCCCAAGTGCCCTCCCTCATTTTCAAAGAATCTCAGGAAGTGTATAATCTCACTTTCATATACCCCTTTTGTAGTAAAGCGGCCAGTTTTCTTAAGGCTTCCCATATCATCAAAGCACCACGGTGGTGGACTCCTGCCTGGAAAATTCAAGGGAAAACAATGTTCCTGGATAGGCCAATCACAAAGAAGATAATGAGTACATTTGTGCCTGTATAGCTGGCAACTGTCTTTAGTCCTTCCTTTTGATACAGCTGTGCTGCCCATATTAAATAGATTAGCTCAATTAGAACAGAATCCCCTGGGATCGAGGGTACAGATATAATTCTCATTTAGGCAGTAAGCTGTGCTCTGAGAAAAATGGTTCTATAGTTACAGGAGGACACTTTGTGGTGGTCATCAGACTCACAAAGCAATGTCCTTGGTCACAAGAATCTGAGTCAAGATCCTTGAACAGAGTGGGGAAGATAGTGTTTGCATTTAACCTTGGAAAGCTTTCTTGAAAAAGGGTTTCTAAGGACTCTGAAGAATGAGTCTCCACCCAGCTTAGTGGACAAGCCACCAATTTGCCCTAAAACTAAAGGTGTTGTAGAACATGTAGAACAAGATTCTCTGAAAAAATATAAAGAATGCTGACTCAAGTAGATCAGCACAGACCCTAAGAGATCCATCCCTTTAAGGTCTAAATTAAGTGCCTCAGGAATCAGGCTGACTGGGAAAGACTAGTGCTGTCCCATATTAGAGAGTAGGAATCCTGTATGTTCCTGTGGGTCACTAACTCAGATTCTGCTTTGTCTGACCTTGCCTGACCGCTGTCTGATTACCAAACCTGTACTGGCTTGGAACACGCATCTTTTCTTGGCATCTGATGCCTCACTGTGTTGTTATGGCCAGTCCTCCGGGCCTGTTCTTGCTTTGGTCATACTCAACCCTTAGTCCTGATCTTTGCCTATCTCTAAGGTTCCCCAATACCATGTTTCCCATCCACCCTAGCCTACTACTTTATATCTCCTGCGAAAACTGACAGGAGCCACAGAAACAAAATCATCCTTTGCTCCAATTGGCCCAGCAGGAAGATACTTGAGCTGCAGTCTGGGCATATAGAGGGTAGACATCCATCACATTACTCTCAACACACCTCTCACCTTGAATTCCCTGATTCATGATACATTCTCTGCAAAGAAAGCCTCTTTCGTTCAGGGTCCACATCAAATGTTACTCCTCCAGGAGCCTTCTCAGGCAGAAGGTTCACATAGCCCTTGGTACCTGTATCTCTCCACCAAAAGCTGAGGTC
Organism: Plecotus auritus; assembly: GCF_963455305.1. NCBI lineage: Eukaryota > Metazoa > Chordata > Mammalia > Chiroptera > Vespertilionidae > Plecotus > Plecotus auritus. Next base: position 168,275,465 of record NC_137772.1, read on the forward strand.
TTCCTTTCCTTTCCTTTGTACAACCTTAGTGTTTGGCATAGTACTTGACTCGCTGTAGATGAAATTATATATTTAAGAAAAGTTAATACATTTTAACTAATTTTTCTTCAACATGTAAATATGGCTTTCTAGGTCACAACTTCCAGATAATTAGAAAATGTCACCATGTTGGCCCCAGTACTATATTTTTTTTCACTAAGCAGGCACAAGATAAGTTCAGAGGAGCCTGAAATTAGTCGCCAGTTTCTTCACCAAATATCTGCTGTAAATGAAGTTGCAGCCATCCAGTCATCAACAAGTTGCCTTCTAATAGGAACAGCCTGCACTTTTGGAGGCACTGACCCTCCTCCCACTATGGGACATCCTCAAATGGATCACTCCTGCCTCCTACAAGGCAATGGAAAACTCTCCTTAGTTAATACAAGTTAAGTCTTTTAAATGTGAGCAGTAGAGGAGGGGGCATCTCAACTACCAGATCTTGCAGCTTTAGCAAACATACATTATAAGACCCATTGACCCTATCAGGGAATTCACACAGACTACTGGGGACCTACACTTTTGAGGGAGTGACCCTGGAGAATTGGTTCCATAAGGTTATCAGTGATTCATTCTCAAATAATACTTCAGGGGAAAATCTACTCATGTCTTAAAATTGAAGGATACCTAGACTTTGAGAAAACCCCGTACAAGGGTCAAATACCACTTCAGTACATACCCAGACTATTCTTCTCGGGAAGGTCTAAAATGTTACAGATAGGTCCACTTTGGTTCTCTGCTGAGTTAGAATGTAAACATAAGGGGAACAATGTAATGAAGCAGTTAAAAGCATAAGCTTTGAAGTAAGGCAGATCTAGGCTTGAATCAGCTCTACCACTTAGTTTGGGCAAACTCTTTAACCTATCTAAGCCTGGTTTCCTATCTCTAAAATGGGGATAAAACATCCTTATAAGATTAAGAATTAAATTAGACAACTAATAAGTATATAGCATTTGATAAACAACCAATCAATAATATTGTTGTTGTTATATACCCTTCATCTACTATATTCTAAGGTTCTTTGTGAAGGATCGAGACCATCATCACTTTTGAAGCCCTAAGGAGCATCATCATCTAAGATTCTGAGACCCCGGTACACATTCTTGTCTAAAACAAACCCATGGAGCCAAAACCGGTTTGGCTCAGTGGATAGAGCGTCGGCCTGCGGACTGAAGGGTCCCAGGTTCGATTCCAGTCAAGGGCATGTACATTGGTTGCGGGCACATCCCCAGTGGGAGGTGTGCAGGAGGCAGCTGATCGATGTTTCTCTCACATCGATGTTTCTAGCTCTCTATCCCTCTCTCCTCCTCTCTGTAAAATATCAATAAAATATATTTTTTAAAAAAAAACAACCATGGATTTCATCTGGTCTGGGGATCTGTGGTGTAGCTGGGAATCATCAATGACCATCAGCTCTGAAAGGATGCTTAGGACATGTATTATTCGTTATGATACCTATGATATGATACTCAATCCTCTAGTTTTGAGGACTAAAGAGGTGTGTGAGGTAATGAACTCCCTAAGGGCAGGAATCTGATCACTTATTGATCCAGAACCAACCATGCATCTAGATTATAATAGGTGCTCAACAAATATTTAGTGTAATGGGAATCTGGAAATTCCTACTCCTAGCCTATGAGTCTGGAGTTAATTCATTCAATTCAACATATACTGAGTAACTCCCATGTACCAATCAATGTATTTGATGCTGAGTATACAGAGAAAAGATACAGCCCTTAAGCTTAAAAAGCTTACACTTTTAATTGTGTTGTTTTCCCAGTTCTAATACAGGCAGTCCTCGGGTTACGTCGGACTTGACCTATGTCATTTCGTGGTTACGTCGCCATCTCCCATTTATTTATAAAAAAGAAAAGTTCCGTCATTTTGACGTATGAACATACGTGCTTTATGTTTTTATTATTTACTGTATTTACCACAAGTAAAGGACAGGAATTGTTATCTTTTAATTTTTTTTTTTTTTTTTTTTTTACTATTTCACTTCATTACTGCTGTGTATGTGCTCCATGTGAGTGACGTAGGTGCTTATGTAGGTGGGTTCCAACTTACAGCGAAAATCCGTTACATCGTGCTGTAGGGACGGATCTCCAAAGTAACGCGAGGACCTACTGTACTCACTGACCTTTCAGATGGATGATCCCATAGACCACACCTAAAATTGAGCTCCAATCTGTTTCTGCTGTGGAAAAGATATCCTTTCAAATATGTGCTTAGCTCTAGAATCACCAGTCCCCAGTTTCTTTACTTTATCACTATTAAACCATTAACAGGGCATGTGGAGTTTATATACTTCCTATATACTTCCAGACTTCCAAGTTGGTTAGGACTTTGACCCTTGAAGTCAAGTAGAATCTCAACCTCCTCCTCGCCCCCAATCACCAGCAATAGTAAATATTTATTATAAAATCTTTCTGACACTAATTTTTTAAATCTCTAGAGAAAAAAGTTAGTAGTGTTTTTACCATAGATTTATCATGAAGATTATAGAAGATGGTGTATATGATGCACCTAATATAGTACTTGGTTCATAGCAGGCATTTAATAGCGTAACAATATTGTTCTGAGTCTAGGTCATAAGACAGAGGCAGTGTCTGTCATGTTTATTGCCAACATTTAACAAAGTTCCCAGGACATAGTAGGCACTGAATATTTTTTCTTTTATTTCTACATATATTTATAGCCATAAATTTATTTGGCTCCCCTCTTCTCCCATCTGGTCCCTTATATCAAGACAAAGAGTAAAGCCAAGTAAGGTCTGTCAGACATGATGTCACTATTTAATATACCTGGAATGGTCAGTAATAACTGAAACAAAACTAGTTCTCAAGGGGGACATATATCTTGGTTAAAAATCAGTCTAAGGGACAATGTTTGAGTCACAGTGTGGTCACGTGGACAGATTGTGACAGTCGGCCTGTGAAATGCTCTCGCACTGTTCCAGAACTTCCTGAGCAAAGACTTCCTGGGCCTCCAGACTTCTGTTGAGTCATGTCCTGGAGGAATGCTCTGGGACTTCTATGTCCACCATGGATGCTCTGCCAGTTTCCTTCCTCACCCCTGAAGCGTTTGTATCAGTTAAGAACTGGGTTTGCCTGCAAGTCACAGAGATCTGTTACAGTGGTTTAAACACATAACAGGCTGCTATCATCAATAACAAGAAGTCTGAGGGTAGCAGCTTCTGTCACTGGATCAGCAGCTCAAAGATTTCAGGGCCAAGGTCTTTGTGATGCTCTTGGCATTTTTCTTATTGTCTCCAGGGTCCAAATACCAAGCCTGTATTCCAGGCACAAAGAAGGAGAGAATGGAAAACCCAGACAGCACAGCATCTGCAGCAGGAAGACAAAAGTGTTTCCAGAAATCACACACTTGAGTTTACACATCACTACCCAAAATTCTATCATATGGCCTCCCCTGGGTGCAAGAGAGATCTGGAAATGTACAGATTTTTTTTTTCAGTTACACACCACCCTCAGAAAACTCAGTAAATAAAGCAGAATAAAAGATGAATATGGAGTAAGCAATCGGAAAACACTTCCTGAAACTGGGAATGAATGACAGCCAGCATTTCTTACTGAAACCTTCATCCTTAATCACCTCCTCTACCACGCTGTTACAAAACATCAAATGGCTGCCTAAAGCCCAACTATCCTTCAGCCTCTTGAATTGGAGAGCTAGTCAGGTCAGTGGCATCATTCGCCTTGGAGAAAGATGCTTTTAATATGACAGTAGGGTCAGTCTCATCCCCAGTCAAGAAAAGCTGCTTTTGCCGAAACCGGTTTGGCTCAGTGGATAGAGCGTCGGCCTATGGACTGAGGGGTCCCGGGTTCGATTCCGGTCAAGGGTTGCGGGCACATCCCCAGTAGGGGGTGTGCAGGAGGCAGCTGATCGATGTTTCTCTCTCATCAATGTTTCTGACTCTCTATCTCTCTCCCTTCCTCTCTGTAAAAAATAAATAAAAATATATTTAAAAAAAAAAAAGAAAAGCTGCTTTTCTTCCTTCATAAGAAGACAACTCCAGACCAATAGAGTAAACTGGATCAATATTTTTTTTATTACATTCCAAATGGCGATTGAGCTTTGTCCTTTTGCCCTTTTTATTACATTCCAAGTGGCGATTGGCAATTGAGTGGAGTCCATATCAGCTTCATAACAGCCACGTGCCTTTCCAACAAGTTGGAGTCTCCTATACTGATATGCATGTCCCCTCCCCTTACACTCACCATCCTCCTAACTGTGAAAAAATTATCACAGAGTGCCAATATTTCCCGGGTCAATTTGGAAACACATCTAGAGGAGCTTCTATAATCTCACATGAACCAAACAGCCAAAAGATGGGCCTAAAGAAATCGCTTGCAGTGAGAAACCAAAATACAACCTCCACCAACCTTCCTAAATCTCTGCAAAGTTAGTCAATGATTCCACTCTCAACCAAAATTTCCAAACTCATAGCCTATGAGCTCTTCACTCCCCAAAAGCATAAGTAATTACTTTGTTTACTATAATAAATCAGGCACAAAACAACTCCCTCTCAAGCTGATTCTCAAAACCAGTAGAATTGACAACTTTATTTAGACTAGGGGGCATAGAGACCTTGAGCCTCATTCCCAGCTGTGTGTCCCTATCACAGGAATAGAGTGCGATAATAAGAGAGATATCACAGAACAGGAAAACAACGGTCCAATGCCCACCTTCCTGAGCTGAGATCTAGAAGAAGATTTCAATGAAAAAAATAAAAAGTTCCCTTCAGGCTCTAGTCCTACTTATTTCTCCAGCCTCACCTCTTGCCACTTCCCATTTTGTACTCTCTAACCTCTTTATTTTATGTGTATTGTTCCCCAGCCTAGAACACTGCTCCACCTCATTCTTGCCCTCTGGCAGCCTCAATCCTACTTGTTCTTTAGGACATGACTTGGATATCACTTCTGGGTTAGATATCTCACCTCTGTGCTTCCAATCTATTTCCCTCGTCAAGCACTTGCCATATATACAACTCTAGCCTGTTGGGCTCATCCTCCCCTGTCCCCAGTCCCACAGTAAATTCCATTACAGCAGCAGCTCTGACTGCCTAATCACACCTGGAACATAGTAGGCACTCAGTCGACCTTCACTGTATGAATGAGTAAGGGATCTAAATGCAGGTACAGACAGGTGGCCTCACGTTCCCAGATTTTTCTCCAGCTCAGATATCTGGACTCACCCTGCTGCCAAGACTAAGCAGACACAGAGAAGAAAATACAGAGGATTCAGCACAACCAGGGAAACAACTTATTAATAGCTTTAACTGGGGAAGAGTCAGAAGCACCATATTGTACTCTGTTAATGTGTCTGTGTGAGTTTCTCTATATGTTTGAGGGAAGGATTGTTTTGTCTTGTTTTCTTTTGTTTACAAGTATTTTGAGATTGTCTTCTGATCAGTTACAGCTGGTTTTATCCGAGGCAATTTTAAACATCTTGTATAAATTCAACTGCCGCCATGAATTTTTCAAAAATAGGCACACCAAAATGATTGTGGTCCCCAGACAAATCATCACAGCCTTTTGTCATTAAAATTGAAATAGATACTATAATGTTAGGAGGACCTCAACAAGCCACAGGGAGAAGAAATGGGGAAAAGCATAAAATTAGTTGTTTTGCGTTAGGTTCAAGGCTGTCTCCCCACAGGCAGAACAAGGCTGGCTGAATCAAATTCTACATTCTAGTGTGTTAGCCTTGTCCCAACTAGGCAGTAGAGACATCTAGGGACATAGAGTCATATCCTCCACTCTCTTCTCTCCTTCAAAAACACAAATAACAGGACCAGTGGGTATGAATCCTTCCCCTGCCAAGCCTGTCATAGCACAAGGTCTAACACTCTCAAAACAGTCGCCACACTCTACTTGTCTCTAAAGACAGAGGATGTAGCACAACCAGGGAAACAACTCATTAATAGCTTATCTAAGGAAGAGTGAAGTGTATGTATCTGTCACCACAACCAGTTGTGAATTCCTAGAGGGGTTCTTCACCACACCCAGCCATCTGTTTTATTACCCACTTTTATGTCTCAATATTTTTTGGAGGGGGAGGATAGTGGTTGTCAAAGAGAATTGGGATGTTGAGCACTTAATTAGAGATCGCTAAGTTTTTTTATTGCTTAACTGATGTTTAATTCCATAACATCAACAATGTTATATTCTAATAATAACTATGCTTTTCATTATTTTCTCCCAAAACCTTATGACTGCTTTGCCACTGTGTAGCTTGAGTGTTTTTCAATAGTTATCTAATTGCTTCAAAATTCCATTAACTTTTCCTTTTTATCTAACATGCTCATTATTTTTATCTATGAAATTTGACTAATGGAAATTGATTTATTTCTCATAAGTGTCATTTTTGGGCCACATCTAATACACATTCTTTATTGCTAGCTCATAGGTTTTGATGCAGTCATTTCCAATGTTAAATTTGGAAATTATGCTTATATTTCTTACACTTCAAGAATATGGCCTTGCATCTTTCTGGAAGTAATTTATTTATTATATTATATTATTATATTATATTATAAGGGAATGTTCACTTTTTTTATTTTTTTTTTAGCAGAAACTCAAATGAGATCATTACTATTTCATTCAATTGACATTCAAATGCCCCTTATGCTCAGGTGCAACTGTTGCTATGCCCTTTCATTGGGAATCATTCATTACATAAATAGGCCTCAGTACTACTCAGTGTTCAGAGAAGAGACCATGGGTATACTTGTCTTTGGTCACTCTCACCTGCTGTGAACTCTGTGTGACCTTGGCAAATCACTGGACCTCTCTGAGCTTCAGTTCCTCATCTGTACCTGAATCTCAGGACTGTTGGAAGGTTTGTATAAGAAAATGTTTGAAAAAGTTCCCAGAAAGCCTCCTGCATAATAGGGAGTTAAATAAGAGTTCATTATCTTCCCTAATCATCTTCCTAAAATTCTCCTTTCTTCCTGTTCCTGTTCTGTACCCTAACGGCCTTGTCAGACTAGCTAATGATCCTTTCATAAGGTACTTTTAATAGGAGACTCTGAAAGCCTGAAAATAAAATTGTCCAAAAGAAAAGAGTTTGGGCATCAAGAGTGGCAATAGAAGAGAATTCTGGGCCAGAAGAACTTCCAGGTCCCATCACACTGTGTTGCTTTGGACTATGGTTTCTGCCTTCACCCAAGGGTCTGCCCTCTGGGCTCACTTTTACTCAGGTAAAAAGAAAACCAAAGTTGAATTTTTCAGGATATTTGAAAGTAGATGAGTCACTTGCTATCAGTGCTGCCTCCTGAATTTCAGCCACAAGGTTCCATATCACTCTAATAAGAAAAGAGAATAACACAAAAATGTCTTTTAATAATTAAAGACACTGTAGAGTCTCTGAAGCAGGTGTCCTACTGACTACTAGAGGCCTGGTGCACGAAATTCGTGCAGGGGGGGGGGGTGGCTGTCCCTCAGCCCAGCCTCACCCTCTCCAATCTGGAACCCCTTGAGGGATGTCCGACTGCCCGTTTAGGCCCGATCCTGGATCGGGCCTAAACGGGCAGTCGGACATCCCTTTCACAATCCAGGACTGCTGGCTCCCAACTACTCGCCTGCCTGCCTTCCTGATTGCCTCTAACCACTTCTGCCTGCCAGCCTGATCACCCCCTAACCACACCCATGCCAGCCTGATTGATGCCTAACTGCTCCCCTGCCAGCCTGTTTGCCCCTAACTGCCCTCCCCTGCAGGCCTGGTCCCCCTGAACTGCTTTCCACTGCAGGCCTGGGTCCCCCCCAACTGCCCTTCCCTGCAGGCCTGGTCACCCCCAACTTCCCTCCTCTGCTGGCCTGGTCACCCCTAACTGCCCTCCCCTGCAGGCTTGATCGCCCCCAACTGCCAACCCTTGCAAGTCTGGTCCCTCCCAACTGCCCTCCTCTGCTGGCCATCTCGTGGTGACCATCTTGTGTCCACATGGGGGCAGCCATCTTGTGTGTTGGAGTGACAGTCAATTTGCATATTAGATAGGATAGCGGCCTGGTGCACGGGTTGGGGCTGGCTGGTTTGCCCTGAAGGGTGTCCTGGATCAGGGTGGCTGGTTTGCCCTGAAGGGTGTCCTGGATCAGGGTGGGGGTTCCCTTGGGGCATGGGGCAGCCTGGATAAGGGGCCTGTGATGGTTTGCAGGCCGGCCACACTCCCCAGTGACCCAAGCAGAGGCCCTGGTATCTAGGATTTATTTATCTTCTGTAATTGAAACTTTGTAGCCTTGAGCAGAGCCAAGCCTTCTGCTTGCTCCATGGCACCAGCCATTTTTGTTGGGATTTCTTTATCTTCTATAATTCAAACTTTGTAGCCTTGAGTGGAGGCCTGGGCCCACCAGGGTGTGTGGAAAGCTTGGCTTCCTCCATTGCTGGGGGAACCCAAGCCTCCTGCTGGCTCTGTGGCCGCAGCCATCTTGGTTGGGGTTAATTTGCATACTCACTCCTGATTGGCCAGTGAGCGTGGCTTGTGGGTGTAGCAGAGTGATGGTTAATTTGCATATCACTCTTTTATTAGATAGGATTGGCACATTATTGTTCCCAAAGTCCCATTCTCTTGAAAGCTTTGTAATGGTATACTTCGAAATTCAGCGACAAAATAAAATGATGGGTGTGGTCAGGTGTATCACACAGCTTTCCAGTTCTCCTGTAGTAAGGATTTTCTATGAGGTTTTAAAAATACTTCTTACTTTTATTAAGTGTCAGTTCTGCTGTTCAGCAATAATTAAACGGAAAGAAAAATGTCAAGAATGATAAATTACTATTATAGGTTTTTCTTTTCTCTTCAGAAACTATCAGCCCTGTATCATGAGATTCTAAAATATTAACTTTGAGGGTATTGAAGGAGAAAGCCTTCCTGCTATGTTATTTTCAATAAACGATGCCTCAAATCCATGTAAATTGCAAGGTCTATGATTTAAATACAATCCGTGGTGTATGAATACCCCATGTTTATTCAATTTCATTTAGAACTACTTGACCCTACAGAAGTAAGTTACTGTAGCTGAAATATGCATATGTGACCCAGTTTTCTCGATGAAAATAGGAAAAGACTTTATATTTCAATATTCAACATAGGGAGTAAAGTTGAGGTTGATGAATGGTTTGAATGACTTTCTGAATAAAGTCAATCATTATTAAAGCTTTTTAGAGACAAATTTCCAAGCAACTCTGGCATTTCCATTGAATCTAAATAAAGCTTTAAGGATCATGAGGAAGACTATTAAAAGCCAATTACTTTTTCTGAGCATCATACTAGTATTTCAGACTATAAGTCTTATTATTTAAGATAATGAAATTTCCAGCTTATTTCTCAAACAAATAGAAGTTAAGATAATAAGCAGGGTGGAGGTATGGAGAAATTTAAAGACCTCAACACATGATTTGTTTTGGATGACTATATCCAATTGCAATGAGAGTATGTGTGAAATCTACAAACATAGTTTTCAAATCAACAGTGTGTATTAGTCAGGGTTCTCCAGAGAAATGGAACCAAAAGAAATACATATCTATGTATCTATACCTAATCTATAGCTATATATCAATATCTGGGTAGATAGAGGTTTATAATATTATGAGGAATAGGTTCACACAAAGCTAAGTCCCACAATCTGCTGTCTGCAAACCCAGGAAAGCCAGAAAGTCTGAGAACCAGAGTGCCAACATTTTAATATATATATTGAAATAATATATATGGGAATAATCAGAAAATTAGTTGATGACAAGTAAACGAGCAGAGAATAATTAACCCTAAAGATATGATTATAGCCCTGGCTTGTGTGGCTCAGTTGGTTGTGCATTGTCCCCTGCACCAAAAGGTTGCAGGTTTGATTTCCTGTCAGGGCACATACCCAGGTTGTGGGCTCGATCCCCAGTAGGGGGTGTGTAGGTGGCAGCTGATTGATGTTTCCCTCTCCCTCTCCCTTCCTCTTTCGCTAAAAATCAATAAACTATTCTTTCAAATATATATATGATTATAATAGCTAAGATTAATTGAACATTTATTATATACACAGTTCTATTAATATTTATAAATCACATTTTATACTCACAACAACCCATTTTACAAGTGAGTAGCCTGAGGCCCAAAGAGTTTAAGTAGCTTGCTCGGTGGCACCCAGCTAGAAGGTCAGTAGGTCTGACAAGAGCCATTGCTTTTAATCACAATTCAGTGAGTCCTCTCATTTCATCAGGAGTAAGAATTATACTCAAGAAATCATGGTGTGGAAGTATAACAGAGGGAACTAGCTGAAGAATAAACTCTAAAAAGTTTTACTAGATTTATTTTAATACTTGATTAAAATGTTAACATGAATTAAAGCTCTTTTTTTTTAGATTCTGCCTGCAAAATTGCAATGTAATACTGTGCAAGAAAAAAGAAAAAAAAATGGCTAATAATTAAATGGCCCACTTCTTTAAGAGACAACCATTCTTTTGGGCTAATAGCTTGTAAATAGATTTGAGAATATTTCAGCCTTTGGGAATAAAAGAATGTTATGAACAGAGGATCTGCATTTCAAATTTTATTATGGTTTTTTTTTTCAGATCTACATCACTCCTTTCAACCATAAAATTCAGAGTTTATAGAGTTAGGTTCTAAAAGCTTGCCCATATTACTATGCATGTATTTTATTATGCAATTAAAAACAAGATAATAAAAATAAACATTTTATTTTCTATTCAAATCAAATTTTCTAAGTAATCCTCGTAGTAAAAGAGGAGAAAACTTCACATACTCTTTTTTCACAGTGGAGCTTACCTAAAATAGCAAGTCGGCTACAGGGCTAAGGACTTGTGAATTTATGCTCCTTTTCAACAAAAATTAATTAGAACAACTCCACTTCAGCAACACTAATTTCTAACTCAGTAGCATTATTCCCCCTTCTTTCTTCTCCAGCTCTCCCCATTCTTTCTCTCTATTTCCTGAAATCCTGCCAATTCCCTAGTATCAACAATTAGCATGACATTCCAGCCCATACGGGGTCAATCACTTCTTGCCTCTGCACAAGGGTAAAGCCTTCAGTTTATCTTTTGACGTTGTTATATATTGTGGCAGGCAGACTCGAAAATAGCCCCCAATGATTCCATCTCCTGGTGTTCATGTCTTTGTGTCATCTCTTCCTCCTTGAGTGTGGGCAGAAACTGTGACTTGCTTCTAACCAATCAAATATAGCAAAGGTGATGGGATGCTATTATTTTGGTTACATTAAATTATATATTATATAAGATTCCACCTTGCCAGCAGACTTACTCTAGAAATTCTCCCTGCTAACTTGATTAAGTAAGAGCCTTGTTGGAAAGCCCATGTGGGAGGACCTCTAGGAATAATGGGCTGCCTCCAGGACTGAAGATGGCCTCAGGTGACAGCCATTAAGAAACGGGGCCTTCATTCCTACCAATGCAAGGAAATAAGTTTAACCAACAACCTAAGTGAACTTAGAAGTGTTTTCTTCCCCAGTCATGTCTCCAGGTGAAAAGGTAGCCTGGCTGACACCTTTATTATAGCCTTGTGGGACCCTAAGGAGTGGATCTAACTGAACCATGTCCAGAATCCTAACTCACAGTAGTTGTAAGATAATAATGTGATTTTAAGTCACTAAGATTGTGGTTAATTTGTTATGCAACATGAGAAATATGGTACATATGTCCTCCTCTGAACTCTTCAACCCAAATACCTCACACCGAAATCTCCCATTCTTCTGTCTCTTACTTGCTTGACTTCATAGAATCCTCCAGACCCTCAATCCCCTTCTTCTGGTCTATGTATTAACTTCCTCCTAAATGTACAACCTTCCATCTTCAACTTAGAATCCATGGTTTATCATTTCATCCACTTTCTTGCCAATATTTCAATGCTCTCTTCCATATTCTTCCATAGCAAATACCTGACAAAGCCCCAAACCTGAATGAATCCAACTATTTTCCTTCTCCATTCTTAGCTTGTGGTGATTGAGAAAAATCATTGAACTGTAGAAATTGTTGATACTAAAAATTCATGGATACAGAAACATTTGTTTAATTACAAATAATCACTACTGTGTGTACATTTTGAAAAAAAAATGTACAAAAATGACGGAGAAACTACTGGATGCAAATTTAAATGAGAACTCTCTCCACTGGTGAATAATGCATTAAAAGATAATTCCCTCAGTATTTAGGTAATGCTGTTTCAACTATATTTTTAAGCCCTACAAACACTTGATTATTCAGTCATTCCTGATATGCCTGGTTCAAAGGAGAACAAGAAATGGGGATTCCAAGAATCTTTCCTAGTGACTCAATAAAAGTCATGTTATAGGCTTTATATTCTCATTTCAGAAACAGTAATATTCTTCACATTATTTGGTGGAAAAGGTTACTTTGATGTTCTAATTTGCTTTGACTTAAGGTATTATCAGTTAGAACGCTAGTGGCTCCTAAGGTCATAATAGAATTGTTTTAATGGCTTTACAATACTTGGGAGTGTGAAAGATACAGCTAAGCTTTTTGCCAAATGGATTAGGTTGATTATTCTTTGTTACTGTCCTTGTCATATACAAAAACAACAACAACAACAACAACAAAAAACCTCTCAACTGCCTTTTCCTCCACAGATGTCCCTAAGTGCATCATTTGTATATTTTACTTTTTCTCAGATACATACACTGAATGGCCAGGTTATTATGTGTTCAGAGATCATAATAATCTGGCCACTCAGTGTAGAATCCAGAAAGTAGGCAGATTATTATTATTATTATTATTCCTCACCTGAGGCTATGTTTTTATTGATTTTAGAGAGGAAGAGAAAGAGAGAGAGAAACATTGATCTGTTGCCTCTCATACACACCCCAACCAGAGATCAAGCCTGCAACCTGGGTATGTACCCTGACTGGGAATTGAACATGCAACCTTTTGTGTATGGGACGATACTCCAATCAACTGAGCCACCTGGCCAGGACCAGATAGTATTATTTTAATGGATTCTATCTGTTTTATAATATTAATTTAGCCATTAGTTAAATACAATTACATTAAATAATTAATATTGTATATTCAGGACAGCCTTTTTTTTTTCAAATTTTTATTAAGGTATTATATGTGTACATATCTTACCATTGCCCCTCCCACCCCACTCCCATACATGCCCTTCCCCCCCCCCAATGTTTTGCATCTGTTGGTTACTCTTATATGCATGCATACAAGTCCTTCAGTTGATCTCTTATTTCCCCCACCTCTCCCTAACCTTACCGCTGTAATTAGACAGTCTGTTTGATGCAGGACAGCCTTTTTTATCAAAGAGCTAGTGTGTGTGTTTTTTCAATTCTAAGGATAAGTAATCTTAAAATAAGTACAAATTTTATATTTTGTTTGTATTTGTAGGTATGGCAGGAAATTTTCTAATTTTGTACTTCTCAAAAATATTTTATTTCCCCTTTTAGCTTTACCATTTTCTGTTTTCTTTTTTCTCTCTTCCTTTTTTTCTGGCAGTTTCATAAAGACAGCCCTGGGATATCCAAATCTAGATCCTAAAGATAAACTCTATTCTCTTTCTTATAGGAATTATGTTTAGTTGAGAATGGGCCATAAAATAATGTTTAAAAATTAATACAGTATTTATTTATTCATCACTCCTTCTAAAGCAAGCTTTATGCAAAGCTATGAGTTCACTTTGGTTATGTGCCTGCCAGATTCTGTGAAGCAGATGAAGTTAATTGTAAGTTTCTTTCCATCTTTACAGCAAACACCTTCCTATATCAAAGGGGGAAATGCTACCTGATAGCTAGTTACCCTTCATGATTCCTTTTCATAAGAACCCATTCGTCAATAAATGTCTACGGAATGCTTAGTATATGGAAGCGCTGTGCTAGTGGAGCTGCGTTTATCCTCTTTATGCCCTTACCTCCTGCCTGGAACAGCTTCCCTCTATGTACTTACTGAGCTTCATTTGATGTGGGCTGATTAACTACTCACCACTCAGGTTTCTAATTAATCTGCACGTCCTGTAGGAAGCCATTCTTGACTGAGCTCAGTGCCCCTCCCAGTGATCCCACAACACTTTTATTTATTGTATCTCTCTGTGTTAAAGTTATCTGTTCTTTTGTGACCATGCTTAGATTGTTGGACTTTTTCCAGTTGGGTTTCCCCAATGCCTCGGCAGAGGACCTACTGTGGCAATAGGGCTGAACAAATATGAGACCAGAGAGGAAGGGCTGCTCCGGTGCTATGGGAATCGAAGAAGCAATAGATTAATTTTCCTGGGAGGATTACAGAAGGCTTGTTGCCTTAGGAAGGACTTAGTAGGATGGATAGAATTTGAAGAGAAGGCATTTCAAACATAAAGAAAAGTTGAGCCAATAATGATGTAGGCTTTGTGAAAATCGTGGAACATATTGTAGATTGGAAGCAGAATGCTGAATGAAGGCATCCTGACTTGATTTTCTACAGCCAAATACATTCTTAAAATAGATTCAGGAAAAAAGAAAAATAAAGTAAAATTCATCAACTCCCTGCTTCCATTCAAGATGCTTATTGTCCATAGGCATTCGCAATCTGCTTTGACTAATGTGATCCTTCTATTTTGAATGAACTTGCATCCAGATGTTGAATATCCAGATCTTAGCTATGCAACAAGATCTGCTTACATGCGGACTCCTCTATAAAACCAGTACTATTAATGATGATGATGATGATGATAATGATAACAACTGCTAATTATTGAAAACCTATCATATCTCAGGAACTATTTTAGGTACATTAAGCACCCTTTCAGTAATCTTATCAAAGCCAAAACATAGAAATTTTAATCTCTATTTTATAAAGTGGAACATAGACTCAGAATTTTCAAGGTTAAATAGGAACACAGCCAGTATTCAAACCAAGGTTCATTACCTTCAGTGCCTATACCCACACAACCATACCATCTGCTTGCTGGGCTTTCCTTCTTCTGGAGCCCCCTGACACTTCATCCAAGTCTCAATCAAAGCAACTGCCAAATCTCTCATAAGTATTTTTGTACCATACTAATTTTCCCTTCTTCAGTGAGCTCTTTACCTTGACCATCTTATGTGACCTCACCAAACACCAAGCAGTACATAAATTATCCAATGTGGTAAATAGACAGTTGTTGAATGAAAATAATCTAAAGGTCATTTTGAATAAGATCCCAAATTTAGCTGCATTAACAAGATGCATGAAGTCAACTTGCTTGAGGTGTCAATTATATTTGAAGGTAAGCTCTTCCAAACTATTTTTGTTGTTGTTTATATAGTGCCAGAAAGAAGAAAGCGAAAGAAAGAAAGAAACAAACAAACAAACAAACAAACAAACAAACTTTGGCTAGTAACCAGCACTCTGATTTTGTAAATATAACCAGGATTAATTGATTATTCTTCTTTCTATACAAGCAGGGATAAATAATTTCTACCCTATAATATATACACAAATTCAAAGCCTCTTGAGTGACCTGAATGCTTAACTTTCCCTCTTTGAAAATTTAACTAAAGCAGTAGAATTTAGCCAAATTGACTACATAGCCTAGTTTAAGATTCATTCACCACACAAAAATTAAAGTCAATTTAGTTCCATCAATAGGGCTTCTTGCAGTTGTCACTAGAAATAGTTTTGCATATGTTTAGGAAGTCAGTTTCTAGTCATTTCAGCATTAGTTTATATATAGCCTATTTCCCTTTGGATTACATAAGCAAGATAAAATGTATGAAATAAAAACTCAAAGAAAGCAGTTTGGACACACAGAAAAACATTTCACTGTTATACCATCTTATGGTGTGTGTGTGTGTGTGTGTGTGTGTGTGTGTGCGCGCGCGCACGCGCTCTTGCTCCTTGGATCCTGCAGAGCTGATCTGAACAAGGTGCTGGCTTTGAAATGAAACATACATAAGACAGCTACAGAGATAGAAGGAAGCTGTAACACTAGCCTTTAGCTATTAAAGATCAAGTCAATATATGTTCACGTATTTTTAGTCTGACTTTCTAACATTTTTGATGAGTGTATATTTGCAGTATTAATCTCACTGTATAAAGTTAATTACATAATTTATAACTCCAATCCAGTATCCCACCATGCCCAGTTCTTCTGAGATCAGATATATCCAACCAAAAAGAAATGTCAAGTTGAAGAAATTCATTCAAGCTTTTCCTTTGGTCTTGGCAGTTTATGTCATTGTTTAGTCTCAATTTCCCTTTGTCAGCAAAGGAAGAACTACCCTAAAAATATACCCTAAATACACTATCAGGATGCATGTGAACATGTCAGAAAGGTGTGATCACTTCATGAGTGGGGGCTTGTGGACTTTTATATGTGGTAGGATGGAATAAAATCATCCATTCTTGAAAATGGAGGAGAAACTTGAGTGTCAGAGAGAAATGTGATGTATGAGCCACCACCATTTTGTATGGCTCAGACATTTTATCTAAAATCTATGGGGAGCCTTTCTAATGAAAACCAAGACAGGGAGGGCCAAATATGCTTTAATTTAATAGAGTTGGATTTATTATTTTGCAAGAAGGGTCAAAGACATAGGCAGAATATTTATTCCTTGATAAACCAGACTGTGTAGTCTTCAGAAGAAAATTAATTGTCACTGCGCTAGGTATTTAGCTTTAGGTAAATTAAGACCTGCCACATCATGAGTAAAGAGTTAACTGTGATTAAAGCACTAACTACTTACTATCCAGAAGAGAAGAAGAGTTTCTTCTCTTCTCTCTGTGGAACAATAACCAAAACTTATAATAATAAAAACATGATCAAGTGATTCCATTGCTACCCAGTAAAAACTTAAGGAGACAGTTTACAGGACACCAAAATAAACTGGGAGCAGGACTGTGTTATCCTGGGAGGAAGAGAAGCAAACTCTGAGGAGGGGGTTGGTGGGGTGCAAAGATACCAGAAAAGAACAAGGTGGAAGCTAAGCCTGCCAGGAAGTATTGAGAGAGTCAAGGAACCAGGTGAGGCTTTGCCCTGTTGTCTGGACAAGGAAATGAGTTGTCTAAAGAAAGACAATTTCCAAGTTTCTGGTACTGTACTGCTCTGGGATACCCACATGAAGCCTTGTTAAACCCCACCAGAGTTTAGTGTGACTTTAGTCTGAAGGGAAAATGGCTTGCATCTGAATGGGAGTGCGGTGCGGCTGGGGAGATGGTAGCCTCGGTCCCTTATTCATCTGACAAGCACTGGTCTGCCCTTTACAATTTCTACTCTGAGGGGATTTCCAACCTGCAGATTACTTCTCTGCAGTGACTACAAATTTAATTCCCTAACATCCATGACCCATAGCATGGTGAGACAGCCTCATAAAGGACAGGAAAGGAAGAGAGGCTGGCCCTAGAGATGACATAAAGTTACACCGAAAAACACATCTTAAGTCCCCTATGCCTGAGAAAGATGAGCCCAAAAAAATCATCTTTCATCAACATTTCTAACTCCTTTTCCCTAAGAACATAGCTACTTTTTAGGGGGGGGGGGGGCAATAGTGTGATCTTCTTGAAGGAAAATCAGGAAACAAGAGTTTTCAATAAGTTTTCTAGACCTTTTTAAAGTTAAAGAGGGAATCCATCCCTCTTTCCCTGTAGGCTTGAAAAATGTATATGCCACTCTTTCATTTAGTTAAGAGGGTCTGTACCCTCACTGCATCCTACCCATCCATTCTAAGAAACAAAGGAGTCAAGCAGGGCCATTTGCCTTTCTCTCTTCCCCTCTCTGGGGCTTCATGCCTTTATGGAACTCTGGGTCAAGTCTCCAGCTCACATCCCCTCAACAAGAACCAGGGCCAACCAACTATCTGCAGGGCACCAACATCAGCTAGAAGACACTTATGTTATTACTAGTTTAAACATAACTCATTACCTAATGATATATGTACACTAATAGAAAACTATGCTTATTTACTACTTATTAATATCATGAGAGCACAATATTAGAAGGAAGGTTTAAAGAAATAAAATAACCAAGGTATAGCTCATATGCTTAGCATATAAATTAATTTTAATCACTGTGTAACTTAAGCCAATCTTGATTTCAACCTTTTCTGAAGAACAAAGACCTCAGTTCCATGCTCATTTCAATGTGAGAGCACTTCTGTGATCCCTGGAGCTTATTCTTGAAATACTGTGTAGACATCCTCCAACCTTTGTCACAAGCTACCCAGAAGGTTCTTTTCATTAATTTTTAACAGTGTATGGCTAGAGGGCTGCCCAGCCCTGCATTGGTACTCTGCTACTTGATCACTTAAAACCATATTTGTGGCTCTTCTTCTGCCCTTTTGACCTGCTCCAAACCAAAGACATCAATATCTTCCCAGTGGGAACTTCTGGGTTTTTCCTCATAACTCCAGATCCCTGCTCTTCTTATCATCCCAGAAAGACCTGAATACATTTCTGGAATATATGTCTTCATTTGTTCTAATGAAATCAGGTCTGATTGCTAGTAGAAGAGCGACATAACTACCTAAAGATGAATAGAATAGAAGTCATAAAAAATGTACTAAGTACATTTTCCTTTCACTTCCTTTACTCCATTTTATTAATAAGTTTCAAAATCCAAGTCGTCTGCATTAACCAGAAAAAGTCTGGCTGTTTCCCCACAATTTATTTAACAGGGACACAGAATCCCAATGGCTGTTCTTCTTGATTTCTTCTAAAATTCATTGTGACATCCAACAGACTGTCAAAACACAGAGGGAAGACAGAGGAGGATGGAAGGGGGTGCAGGGTTAAGAGATCAACCAAAGGACTTGTATGCATGCATATAATCATAACCAATGGACACAGACAGTAGGGGGGGGGCCGGTGAGGGCCTGTGCTGGGGGACAGGAGCAGGCTGGGAGAGATCAATGGGGGGTAAAGGAGACATATGTAATACTTTCAACAATAAAGAATAATATAAATAAATAAATAAAATACATTGTGACTTTGTCACCCCTATTTCTTACCTCATCATTTCTCACCTATCCCATAATAAATCCATGAGCTATATTCAATTTTAGAATTTTAGGTATAAATAATTTAATTGTATTTTTCTCTGGTATCTATAAATACTTGTATCAGGATCAGTATATTGTAGTTTGGATATTTACAGAGAACAAAAATATACTAATATTTTTAGCATAGTAATTCATGTAAAAAGGCATTTAATTAATGGATTTCTATCATAATAGAACTCAAGATCATCCATCTAGTGCTCTTTCCGTACCATCATGCATTTCAGAAAATGAACAATCTCTCCATTTCCATGACTGACTACCCAGGGAAATTTTCTTGTCAATATAATAACAAATGTAAGCATAATATTAATGCCATGTAGACATATACAGATCGAATATATGGATCCTGTCAGAACCAATGAATTCACTCAAGAAACATTAATAATACACAAGACCAGGAAGTCGGGACAATAGTCACAGTGATACAGAACTGATCGACAAAAAGTGTGTAAATCCAGTCTATACTGGGCCCAGTAAGGGATATGACTGCATGATTGCTCTTTATCGGGTGTTCATCAAATACAAATGCTTGGGAGCCATAAGTCAGAGTTACAGTTCAAGCCTATGAGCATTAACTTGAACATAACAGGATAAAAAATGCTTATTCATTTTAGAAACCTTCACCATAGCATTATTTGGAGTTTTGCTTTGGGGAGCTGAAACTAAAATCTAATCCAACACACTTGCCCTGAAAATGCCCAAGAGGATAGTCTCGTCCCTAATAACCCTGAGATCCTTAGGCTAGAGACACTCAGTCAGAATTCCTGATTCAATGAGAATTTCAACTGGAAAATAGACCATGTGTAATTAAAAACATAAAATGTTTACTAACATAAATTCCCTCTCTACTACTGCCCCAGCCCAAGCTCCCCACATAAGGGATGAATTGACCACTACTTGGGATCAGAAGTAAGAAAAGAGCAGGGGAGATGTTTGCATCTGGACCACAGAGACAGAAAATACACCAAAACTTCAATAAACTAAAACTCAACTGGATGATCCCTCACTTACCATTTTTTTTTTCACTTCCTGATCTCACATTCCATCTCAGCAATCACTTTAAGCACAAAACTGGTAAGTACACTCATATGAATAATTTAGCTTTTAAACCAACACATCAGGGAGCACCTTTTGGGATCTGTGCACCTTCAGCCCAATCTAGCTCACATTCTCTATTTTTACATTGACTATTTATGTGCAGGTTAATGACACCCAAAGTGCTGCCAGATATTCAATCTTCAAAAAAAATATTTAAAATTAATCATGAAACTTTACTTGCTAAATGAAGAAGCATTTTTAAAACTTTCAAGTTAAAAACAGCTGTTTTTTAATCTCTTTGTAAGCAAAACTTTTAATTAACCAAGAGTTCATTCTTGCAGAATTTTTATTGATCATTGCATTACTTTATAAGTGATTTGGGAATTATCCATTTTTTGGTATCCACTTATTTGAGTAGCAAAAAATTGTCTGCCTCTGAAAATGAACTTTTATGCTTTTAAGTAAACAGTTAATACATGGGGGTGAGGGGTTCATTTTCAGGAATTTTGTGCTCAAGTCCCAGAGAGAAAAAGACTCTCAAAAGGTGTTTTCCAATAATTAGTTCCAAATCCAATATTATTTCCTTTCAGGGTCTATATTTTTAAAATATGACTGTCCCATTCAGTCCATCCTTGAAGAGTCTCCATAAATTTTCAAATAATATTGTTTATTTCAAATTCCATTAGCATACTAAATACTGGCCTTAAATGAAAAGCAATGTGAGCATTGATTGAGATATTAAGTGATAAAATAATGTGAAATAATAAGCTCTGGTTATCAAAATAACCACCACTCAGTAATCCTATCTATTGTGTATTCAATTATGTGTCACTACTGTGCTTTGTATATTATCAACCAATGAGCCTCATTTCATAAACCACATGCAACCATCAGACATGTCCATTTATAAGCACAGCTTGGGTATGCCATTAGTGGGAAGCAGAACACATTGAAACCCTCAATTAATTAAACTTTTGCTGCACTCTACTTTTATGAGAGAAGCTGATCACAAGAAAACTCAAGGAGTGAACATTTTGAAATTCCATTAAATGCTAGGGTTCAATGCATATTAAGGCCAAAAGCCTACATCAGTGGTTCTTAATCATTTTTTAAGCAATATAAATTTTTTCTTTCAAATAAAACAAAAAGAGAGGAATTGTTACAGTTTAGGGTAGGCATGCAGGGTGCCGACGTGGGGAGTTTCAGAGCTCTGCCCACTTCTACCCTATGAGCCAGTCAGATAAAACTGGGATGTGCTGTGATATTAAGAAACCCCAAAATCTCAGTGGCTTAAAATAGCACAGGTCTATGCTGCAGAGGCTTTATCTTGGCGCTTGGTCCTATTATTACTATGGAACGAAAGGAGTGATGTAGTTACTCAAACATGTCAATTAAAGGCTTCCACCCAGAGCGACTCTCATCACTTCTGTTTCTATTTCCTTGACCCAAGGAAGTACATGGTCATGTTTACTTTTATGTTGGTAGAAAATGCAACTTTTCTGAAGGAATAAGATAGCAGTGAACAGGAATCATGTCTGACATATGCCAAGTAGCAGTGTCAAAACTACAGCACTGCTCAAAGCCATTGACCTCCATGTCTCCACTTAATGTGATTCAGAATGAGGCATTGCAAGATGCAAATTAATGAAGAATAAAATTATTCTGGGGGGGCAGGTAAAGGCATGTACTGGGGGGTAGGGGACGCCGTGGGGGGAGGTCAATGGGGGAAAAAAAGGAGACATATGTACTACTATTTGTAATACTTCAAACAATAAAAAATTTAAAAAATTAAAAAATAAAATAAAAATTATTTTCTTCCATACAGTAGTTGTATTAGGAAAGTTGAATGGATTAATGTATTGGGAAAATATTCCAACAACAAGAAGAATTTTCAGAATATCCCTTCAGTAAGCTGAAAAATTCAATTAACCGGAACACAATTTCCCCCAATATATTATCTAACTCACATTTATCTGTTTTATTTTTTAAATGAGGCTCAGTAATACTTAACATAAAACAAACTTCAAAAATAACAACAGAACTAATACTTTCTCATTTCCTCCTTTCTACTCTGTCAACCTAGTTATATGGCCCAAACCAGAAGCAAGTGAAAAAAGACTAAACTAAAAACAACTTCAATGGCCATCTATGCTACATAATAGTTATTGTCACCCTTAGGTGACTATTGGTTTAATAGTGTGTGCAACATTGAAGTTATCAGCTTCTAAGGCATGATTAGCCTTCCTGACCCTCTTTCCTTTTCTATCATGCAGTAGACATAAGATTAGAGGCAACAAGAATGATCAAAGAATTCCCAAAAGCAGAAGCTTAAAAAATGATAACCAATTGAAAAAGACAGATGAAAAACTATCTAGAAAAATGCCTTTGTTCGTGAGGGGTGAATAGTCTGCACTTAGTAATCCACCATCTATGTATCATAGGACAACCTAACAATTAATGTTGGTATGATGACCCTAAGACATGAATAAAATATTAAAATGACAGTGGTCTTGAGTACATAGCTTACCCTCATTAGTTAGTGTTTTGTTTTATTATCTAAAAATGAGGTAGTAGAAATAACTGATCTCTGATCACTTTGTGATTCTATGAGGCTATAAAAAAATTGATCATTACTGACAAATATGAGCTGGAAACCTAAAGAAAACAAATGAAACTGAAATAGAGTAAGAAATTAGACAAGGAGAAAAATCAATGAAGCAGGCTGCCAAATGGTTATGATTAAATAGGTTAAAAAAACAGTGCATTAGTCATAAGGATTTTGGTTTCAAACAAACGAAACCCAGCACATACCAGATAAAGAAATAATGTGTTTGTTCTCATCCCTATAAGATCAGGAGTAATGTGGGATCAAAGTTTGGTTTGAGCCAATAGCACAAAAATGTCCACAAGGAAACCCAACTTCTGCCTCTATGCTCTGCTTTCCATAATATTGACCACATCCTAAAGCTACTCCCCTTGTGGATGCAAGATGGCTGCTCCAAAATCCCAGGGCTACAAGCTGTTTTGTCCAAATCAAACAGAGAAAGGGCATCTCTAGCTCAGACTATCAAAAACAAGTCCTGAGATTCACGGCAATTAGTCAAAACTCACGTTTGTTCTTCAACCAAACACTGTAGCTGGATTGTAGAGAGTGTTGTCTGGCCTAAGTCAATGAGGACCCACTTCAGAAGCTCATGAAGGGATGACCTTCCTACATATGCATATAAGTCCACAAGCAGAAAGGTAGATATCCAAATAAAAGTAGGAGTACTGGCAACAAGAGGAAAAGGATGGTTGGCAGATAATAAACATATGTTCATCATATGTTGAAGAAAGCAAGATAAGAAAAAAGCAATTTAACAAGTTAGTTAAATTGATTGGGAAATATTCAGATACTTAAATGTATCAAAACACTATGCTAGACACTGGTAAGGTGATATAGAAGTAATACATATCCCTTTCTTTCTAAGCACATGTGTAAATACTTAATATAAAGCAGAATAAATTAAGTTTTACGGTTTCAGAGATATAAGGTGAGGGGTAAGGAAACATCTTTAAAACATCAAAGTTTCCAAAAGAGCAAAGCCTAACAAAGCACATCCCAGATACTTATAGTATCAGTCAGACAATAATTTACACTTCCCAGAACAAAAAGAAATTTCCAAAAATAAAAGGAGGCACAGACCATGTCCAGCTATTAAAATTCAACAGGACTATCACAGGGAGTCAAACCTTGTCAGCTTATTTTGATCCTCAGAAAGACACTAATATCCAAACAATTTCTAAAATCCTAAGCAAAGAACTTAAGAATCAGGACTCTTTCACATGAGTGTCATGCTCTTGATGAACATCAGTCATTGGAGTTCTAGAGACTGAAGCTTAGGGCATGTGGAGGACTTAAGCACAAAGCCAGCAAACTTTTTGAGCATCTATTATTCTACAGGCAGCTAAGAATAGTCCAGTGGTACAGAGAAGCATATAAACAGATCATTTCTATGGAATGTTTTGAAGCAAATTTTGAAGCTGTACTACAGTTAACAAAATCCTTGTTTCCATCACTTCAACCCTGAGCAAATGTCCAACTGCATTCATCTTCTTAACTAGGGAAATAATCCATTGATTCCCTGCCTCTTAAAAATGCCATCAAAATGACCAACAGAATACCAAACTAGGGGAAAACTATGTAATTACTAGAAACTAGAAAACAGCTATATCTACATGACAGAAACATCAAGAAATTTTTGCTAGGAGTATAACTGATTAAGAATTGCCCAGAGAAGTCACACCATCTTGAAGGGGAGAGCTGCTGTGACTGGGAGCCCAGCCTCACCTCCACCCGAGGTGCCCTCAGACACCACTCAGGACCCTACAGCCACACCGGCCAGGGACCTGCTGCCTCAGCTGTGAATCCACAAACACCAACACTCCAGCTTCCCCAGCCATGGACTCCTAAAAATTTGTCTGAGGGGAGATAAAATGGTGGCCAAATAGGCGGACATGTCCTGCCCCTTCTCACGGAGCAGGTAGAAGAAACAAGTAAATCGAATAACACCCACCAAGAATTGGCGAATTAAACAAAGCTGGTGAGACAATCTGTGGCTGGAAAGGACAGAGGATGCCTGGAGAACAGAAGGATGGGGGATCTGGGCTGGAGAGAGAGAGAGAGAGAGAGAGAGAGAGAGAGAGAGAGAGAGAGAGAGAGAGACACCTGATTACCAGGAGGAAAGGATCAGAAGGAAACTGCGCTGCACCAAGTCCGCATCCCTTGGGGACACAAGTAACACTCAACTGTGGAAGGGGGTCCACAGGGATGCTGGCAGCTGGGGAATCTAGATCTAAGTCCACAGCCATTGGAGGCTGCTCCCGGAAAGGCAGCCTGAAGTTCTGCACTGGCCACGCAATCCTGGGTGGGGCGGGGGGAACCACACAGCAGCATGGTTGCTCTGCCTTTATCTGCCTTTATGTTTCTTGCTTTTACTCACTAAACCCAGTACACAGGATCTTTCAATTACAAACACTCACCGAGGCTGCAGTGCAGGTGGAGGTGCAGGTTTCTGGAGGCTGGGGAGAAAGACAGGAAGAGGCGACCAGGAATCCAGCTCTGGGACATTCCAGTACCTCCAACCCTAAACAGCCATTTTTCTCCTAACCAGCCAGTCCCTCATAGCAGTACCCACAGGGCAACTAGCGCAGCCGCACCCAGCCTTAAGCTCTGCAGGGAAACAAGGAATCTGAATACCCCCAGGGAGCTCTCGGAGACTGGGTTGAGGGGCCATTTGGTCCCAGAAACTAATACAGCAATAGATGCTTGTGTAAGTACAACTGAAAGCAGGCAGACAAACAAAGCGGGCAGATTGGTCCTGCCTTCCTGAAACCAAGGCTGTGGAGACAGACACAGAGGAGTGGTAGATATTTTTATGTACATATAGGTTTTTTTAATAAAATCACACTATTCATAAAAAAAAAAAAAAAGAATTGCCCAGCCAGTGTTGCTCAGTGATCTAATCTGATCAACTTGATATAATAGGAACAACTACACGTAATCCAATCAACTTGATTCAATTGGATCAAATGGAGGCAATCCAATCAACTTGGTTTTAGCCTGATCAACTGGATTAAATTGCATCAACTAAATTTACTCCAATCAACTAGGTTTAACCCGATCAGCTTGCTTTAATCAGATCAAGTAAATTTAATCCAATCAACTTTGTCTTGCATTGAATTGGATCAACTAGATTAAATCTGATCAACTTGTTTTAATTGGATCAGAAGGTCATGGTTTGATTCCCATTCAGAGTGCATGCCCAGATTTCGGGCTCAACCCCCCAGTAGGGGGCATGCAAGAGGCAGCCAATCAATGATTCTCTCCCTCTCCCTATCTCTCTTAAATAAATTAAATATATATATGTATATAGTATATATATATATATATATATATATATATATATATATACACACACACACACACACACATTATGTTTACATATATATATATATGAATATGTGCATATGAGAGATCAGACAACCTCTTGACTGGATAGTCAACTCACATCATCTATGAGGGGCAGATAGATATCAGGTGCCTCCAGATGTGATACCTTGAGAGGAACACAGTATTCAAGCTGGGATGCATAATCTAACCATGAAGAAACATCAGAAAACCTCTAAAATAAGGAACTTTCTATTAAACACAAAAACAAGATTGTACCTTCAAAAGTGTCATAAATGACAAAGAAAGGCTGCAAAATATTCCAGATGAAAGGAGACTAAAGAAATGTGATAACTAAATGAAATACTTGAACCTACATGTGTTTCTATACTAGAGGAATAAAAAGAAATGCTATAAAGAACATTATCGAGTCAATTGACAAAATTGGAATATACATGGTAGATTAGATAAAATATTGTATTGCTGTTAAATTACTGAAGTTGACATGTAAGAGAATATTCCTATGCTTAGCATTTCATGTATGGGAAAAAAATTTTTGCTAGATATTATGCAGATAAGACCAGAACGGAG
Source organism: Plecotus auritus (assembly GCF_963455305.1). Taxonomy (NCBI): domain Eukaryota; kingdom Metazoa; phylum Chordata; class Mammalia; order Chiroptera; family Vespertilionidae; genus Plecotus; species Plecotus auritus. The sequence continues at coordinate 168,302,063 of NC_137772.1, forward strand.
CAAGAGCTAACCTAACCCACAACTCCTTGTATGAGAAGGAATTATTGGCCAGGAATGTAAGTGGACAGGTGTCCATGAGAACTCCTAAATCTGCCAAGCACAGACCACCTTCCATAAGGACACAGAGGAAAATCCTGGGATGCATGTAACAACTGGACAATTCAGCAGAAGGGCATCATGTTGAAAAATCAAAGCAATGTCCTCCAATGAACGAGGAAAACTTTACAAATTTATAATTTGTATTCTTTACAATAATCAAAGAGACATTGGATTCAAGAAAGTAGGATAGGCAGCCATTAGAAAGGGGGTTCTGAATTAATAATAAACCACATGAAATCAATACCATAAAGCCCAAATTAAATTCCACAATCAAGGCATGTGGACAATAGATCCACTATTTCAAAAGAGTAAAAGTAAAAAAGAGAGAGAGAAACCGGTCAAAAAGATAAGAGGCAAGGAAGACAGATTCTAGGGATCCAATTCACTATAGTAAGGACTCCAGAAGGAGAGAACAGAAAAAAAACAAAAATCAGAAACTTTCCTAAGCTGAAGGAAAGACCAAGTATTCACATAAAAGGGTTTAACAAGCAGCAGAAATAACTTTGTTAAAAGATACTGGGGCTGTCCAGACAAATAGCACAGACTGGAAGCCAGAAATCCAAGATCAAGGTGTCAGTAGGTTTGGTGTCTTCTAAGACTGGTCTCAGTTTGCAGGTGGCCTCCTTCTCGCTGTATCTTCCTATGGCCTTTCCTCTGTGTATGCAAATCCCTAGAATCTCTTTTTGTATCAAAATTCCCTCTTTTTATAAGGACACCACTAGAATCGGAATAGGACCCACCCTAACAGCCTCATTTTAACTTAATGAAAGTAATGTCCTATCTCCAAATACTGTTACATTCTGATGTACTAGGGGTTATGATTTAACATGAATTTGGGGGAGTGGGTACACAATTCAGGTCATAACAGATACCAGAACCAAGATGTTTCATGGTCATCTATTTTTATTTCAGGATTTTTAAAAATAATATAATCAGAGCAGAAAAAAAGAAAGTAATAACAATAAAATCAAGCCCGTTTAGGTTTTTCACCTACATCGTTAAGCAGCAGAAGTTTTCACTGGAAAAAAGGTCTGCAGAGTTTTGTGGGGAAAAGACCTGATCTAAAGCATCCATGTATAACTAGGATGACAGAAAGACACTCTCAGATATAAAAAGTGCAGAGTGTATTAACACCCAGGTACTCTTTCCAAAATAATTACTTCAAAAATAAAAGTAAAAAACTCAAAAATTGGTGAGTTGTGATGGTATTTAAAAATTATAACCAGTAATGAACCCATTTAAATATAGAATTACATCTAAATAATTCTAGATATCAGTGTCATAAATGTAATGTATTTTTAAAATACATAGGGACCTAGAAGAGGGGAGAGAAGAAAAAAATAAAACAATACTAAATGAGAGAAAAACTGATTTAAATATATTATAATTAATGACATATAAATTAACTAGAGGCCCGGTGCACAAAATTTGTGTATGGGGTGGGTGGGTGTGTTTCCCTCAGACCAGCCTGCACCCTCTCCAATCTGGGACCCCTCAAGGGATGTCTGACTGCCCGTTTAGGCCCAATCCCAGTGGAATCGGGCCTAAACGGGCAGTCGGACATCCCTCTCACAATCCAGGACTGCTGGCTCCCAACCGCTCACCTGACTGCCTGTCTGATTGCCCCTAACCGCTTCTGCCTGCCAGCCTGATCACCCCCTAACCACTCTCCTGCCAGCCTGATCGAAGTCAAACTGCTCCCCTGCCGGCCCGATTGCCCCTAACTGCCCTTCCCTGCAGGCCTGGGTCCCCCCCCAGCTGTCCTCCCCTGCATGCCTGGTTGCCTCCAACTGCCCTCCTCTGTCAGCCTGGTCACCCCTAACTGCCCTCCCTTGCTGGCCTGGTCTCCCTCAACTGCCCTCCCTTGCAGGCCTGGTCCCTCCCAACTGCCCTCCCCTGCTGGCTTGATTGCCCACAACTGCCCTCCCCTGCTGGCCATCTCGTGGTGGCCATCTTTGACCACAGAGGGGTGGCCATCTTGTGTGTTGGAGTGATGGTCAATTTGCTTATTACCTCTTTATTATATAGGATTACATTGAATATGAATAAAATGAAAGTTTTTTAAATTATTGAGAGTAACAAAAAAACATATTCCACATGGCAAAAATATTTCTTAGAAGAAGCACAAAGCCCTAGACAGTTTTTCTCAGTGGTTGAAGCATTGCCTGCAGGTTCTATTCTCAGGTTCTATTCTGCTTAAGGGCACAGACTTCAGCTGCAGGCCCAATCCCCAGCCTGATCGGGGCACATGCAGGGGGCAACCAATTGATGTGTCTCTCTCACATCTGTGTTTCTCTCTTTCTCTGTCTCTACCTCTCCCTTTCACTCTCTCTGAAATATCAGTGGCAAAAATTATCCTCAGGTGAGGATTAACAAAAAAAGAAGCACCAAAACCCAAAAAGCATACAAAGTTTCAATTAGAGAAAATAAATAAATCACAGATACTTGCTTCCAGCCAGCCCAGGCTTGCCAGGCACCCCAGCGGGGACCCCCACCATTTTTATCACATTGTAAGGATTTGATTTTTATTCTAGACTGAACGGTTACTTGCTACAGTCCTGCCTAATAAGTAGTGCCAAAGAACTCTATGTTAAAACTGTTCAGATAGAGTGACTTGTTAAAACAATCAACAAGTTGTCTAGTGTGTTCACATCTATCTGAGTGAACATGCACATTCCTCTCTCCATAGATGAAATCTATACTGTCGTTTTCATTTAGGCAAACACTTTTCAGGGCTATGCCTATTGAAAATTCTCATTGTATCTTCTGGGTTGAGGGAATAATAATACATTGAATTTAATTCCTTAAAATAAAAACTGCTTTATGTTTCATGGTGGCTGATAATTTTTTAAATGGTAGTGTCTAGTTACTGTTTCTCAGAATCAGACAACCTTGTCATGTTTCCTATTGGCCATGGGTATGATCATTAAAAATTTATATATATAAAAAGCCAGGGTCGTAACAACCAAAATGACCAAAGGCTCGATCGTATGCCAGGCTGCGTGCACAGCAGGTGAGCGGGCTGAACTGCTGACCTCTCAGAGAGAGAGAGAGGCAGGGCTGATCAGCAGTGGCAGCAGCTGCGGATGAGGCCCGGAGAGAGAAGCAGGGTGATCATATCCTGCTTCTCTCTCCAGGCCTCACCAGCAGCCAAGCCTCTCTCTCTCTCCCAGAGGTCAGCAGTTCAGCCCGCTCATCAGCAGCCTGGGGCAGCTGCTGATCAGCCCCACCTCTATGATCAGGCCCGGAGATGCTGACTGGCATAGAAACCGACCAATCAGAACCAAATCTGGGTGAAGTGCGAGGAGCCAATGGCTGCCTAGGAGGCAGAGCCTTTGATGCTGATTGGCGTAGAAACCAACCAATCAGAATCTACTCTGGGTGAATTGCAAAAATAGAACCTAAGGTGGGGGCTGAGGAGGGGTTTTAAGGGCAATAGCTGTTTGGTGTAAGGCGTAAGAAAGCAGTTCAATTTTTTAATGACCAGTTTGGCAGTATAGTGCATATGGCTGGCTATCAGTGCAGATATAGGGATTATGTATTTTTGTCTGTCAAGAGCATCTCCTCCTCCTGAAAAAGGCTTTTCCCCCACATTTAAGCAATCCTATCCTATATAATCTATCTATACTAATAAAAGGGTAATATGTTAATTAGAATGGGTCGACCAGCATCTTCCAGATGTCCGACTTTCTTCCAGACAAAGCCATGGTGGTGGGGGCCGAGGCAGAGGCAGTTAGGGGTGATCAGGCAGGCAGAGGCAGTTAGGGACGATCAAGCTGGCAGGGGAGAGCAGTTAGGGGAGAGATCAGGCCAGCAGGGGAGAGCAGTTAGGGGCAATCAGGCAGGCAGGCAGAGGCAGTTAGGGCCGATCAGGTAGGCAGGCAGAGAGGTTAGGGGCAATCAGGCAGGCAGGGGGGCAAGGTAGGGGCGATCAGGCCAGCAGGGGGGCAAGGTAGGGGTGATCAGGCTGGCAGGGGGGCAAGGTAGGGGCAATCAAGCTGGCAGGGGGCAAGGTAGGGGTGATCAGGCCAGCAGGCAGAGGGGTTAGGGGCAATCAGGCAGGCAGGGGAGGGCAGTTAGGGGCCATCAGGCAGGCAGGCAGAGAGGTTAGGGGTGATCAGGCAGGCAGGGGGACAAGGTAGGGGTGATCAGGTTGGCAGGGGGGCAAGGTAGGGGCAATCAGGCTGGCAGGGGGGCAAGGTAGGGGCGATCAGGCTGGCAGGGGCAAGGTAGGGGCAATCAGGCCAGCAGACAGAGGGGTTAGGGGCAATCAGGAAGGCAAGCAGAGGGGTTAGGGGTGATCAGGCAGGCAGGCAGGCAGGCAGGCAGGCAGGCAGGTGAGTGGTTAGGAGCCAGTCGTCCCGGATTGCAAGAGGGAAGTCCGACTGCCAGTTTAAACCAGCAGTCAGACATCCCCTGAGGGGTCCCAGATTGGAAAGGGTACAGGCCGAGCTGAGGAACACCCCTCCATGCATGAATTTCATGCACCAGGCCTCTAGTAAATAAATAAAAATACTGGGGGTGGGGCGGGTGGTCTATGTGTGCTTGCTGCTTTGCCAATGTATCTTGTATGGTCCATTTGTCAAGCCAGAATTCTGGAACGAGGGCTGCCTTCCTGGTTTATTAACTTTCCTCACTAAAATAATCAAGTGAGGTCAGCCATGTACAGATCTATAAAGAAGAAAGATTAAAAACACACACACACACAAAAAAAAAAAAAAAAAAAAAAAAAAAAAGACCTTGTGTTGCTATAAAAACAACATCACAATAGGTAGAACATGACTGGACTCACATTATATTTTATTTATTCAATGAATAAATGAATATGTGAACAAGTGAAAGAAAGAAAAAATTTTAAAAGTGGATAAAGGAATAACATTAAATTAAATGAAAACTTTGCCTTTAAGTTAAACAATTATACATAGAAACAGTAGATAATTTACTGTAGTGTTAATGAAATTCATTACTAACTCCTCAAATTGGAATTCTGAAGAAAAAAAGACTTTGATACAAGGATCTAAAAGATAGTTTTTTAGTTCAATATTGTCTCTTCTAAATTTCTGCTGACCCTTTCTGTATGTTCCACATTGTTCTGGTCAGGAATAGTTGCTTCTTAGTATTTCGGAGCCTATGCTACTATTAACAGAAAAATAGTTTCTCCTTATACAGCTGCTCAGTGGGCTCTGTAAATGCAGTCTTTAGCAACGGCGCTTGTAAGGAGAGATCATTTTATTAAGTAATTTCCAAAATGCGGCTATGTCCTTAATTTTATTTCCCTAGGAATGGTTTTTCCTTCTGTTTGCATGTTATAGCACTGTGCTCACTTGTTCGTTCTCTCTCTCTCTCTTTCTCCCTCTCTCTCTCTCGTATTCTCATATCATAGCAAAAAAAAATTGATTTTATATTCAGGTAATTTTCTGAGCAGAAAACAGATCCTGTTACTGAATAAAAATATAGTCACCCTCTCTCTTTTCTCAGAAGTTTGACTGTATTACTGTTTCAGTATTGATATTTAAGTGTTCTCGTTCTACCATTCTGCCTTTGGTAAAAATGTAACTTCTAATCTATTGTGTCTTTTCATGCTCTTTTAAATTAACCTAGAGTATTCTTCCATCATCAACTCTTTGAAAGCAGGAATTCCATAATACCTAATAGTATCTTTTACATATGTGAATTAAATTAAATATTTGATACTGTTTGGGGTTTTAAACTATGGAAAATAGCATAGGGTGTGAAAGAAAGTAATCAAAATATTCAATGTGTGGGAAACCCTAGACACATAAAAAGTAAAAATATTAATAAATGCAGTCAAAAATATAATTTAACCTCTTATTAATGGGTTGAGACATTAGGTGTTAAGTCAGATCTCTTGAAATGTAACTTCACAGAGTAAAATACTAATGTAAGCACAGCTATTCTTTGGGTTTTGTTTTTGCTCCTCAGCTGTGTGGTGGGGTCTGATCTCATGGATTGGCCTGGCTAGCCAAGAAAAAAATGAGATAGAAACTGATGCAGGGGCATATCTTGACAATGAGGCCTGACATGTTAGAAAAAAAATTCTGAAATAGAATTGTGACAACTATCAGCTCCCAGGGACATAGAAAATTAGTTTGCTCAAAATTCCAAAAGGCATGCTCGAGTAAGGCGGTTTCAATCAATGCAAAGGAAGGGAGATGGGCTCACTACCCTGCCAGGTCTATTCCCTTCTTTATGCCTCTGAACGTGTCTGAAGCACATTAAGAAAACATCTATCTGCTGCTCACCTTGAATGCAAAAGCACACACCGCATCTCCCACACAGCCCATGCAGACCTTTCGTTTTCAAATTTACATAGAATAAAATAAAATTAGAGCTTGTCACCTTTAGAGGAAGAGAAAACAGACTCAAATCAGGCAGCAACCTGAAATGCTCATCATCAATGGAGAGTAACCAGACACAGGAGCACATGGCAGCCTGTTCTCAGGCACAGCCAGTGATGAGGTTTTCACACACAATGCAAGTGACTTCTAATGGCTGAAACTCTGCGGCCTGACTGGAGTCATAAAATCCCACAGACTTTGTTCACAACATCACAGCCTGTGATGGTCACCTGTAGTGAACTACATTTCTGGCTCTCCCCTACTTCTACATGGTGTACAACCCATCTACTCAGATTCCACGAACTAAGAATTTTGGACACTTTAGAAAGTAATTTGGGCTGAAGCTTATTAAATATTTCTAAGATATTAGTATTGTAAACAAAAATGCAGCACAATGAATAAATTTCAAGGCACTGACAAGACCCAGATTGCCTTAAGAGTCCCCCTCAGCTTGACTGAATCTTAGACCGATTTCTTTCTGATTATAGGCTCTGATGACCTCGTTTTTCTAGGACATTTATTTTTTAAAAAATTGTAATTGTAAATTATCTAGAGAAATAAATCTTCTACAACCCAAGAATGTCTTTCTCAAAAACCTGGAAGTCATTCTTTGAAAGAAATCATCAAGAAAGGTAACCCCTATCTCCTAATCTCTGTGAGAGGGTAATATCCTAATGTAAACACATAAGTGACAATTAACTTCCATAAGTGACAATTAACAAGCATAGGTGGCCTGATCACATTGACCAACCAATCCCCTAACATCCTCCAGTACTTTTCATTAGTTCACCCCAGTGTTTAAAAATTCTCCCACCTTTTGTATCAACAGAGTTGAGCTCAATCTCTTTTTTATGTTGTAATAGTCTCTCCTTCTCTCCTATTGCAATAGTTTAGAATAAAATCTTCATTGCCAGTTTACCTGGTCCAGTGCATTTTTTCTTTTACAAACAATAGTTGGATATCCTATCATCTACTCTCCCCTTCTTCCGTATTTTATCAAGAGCAGCAATATTCCCAACTAAAAGATGATGTGCTCCAGCCCTCCCTGCAGCTGGGTGTGGCCATCCCTGTGCCAACAGGCATCTTGGCTAGAGGTTCTGTGCTCAAGATAGCACAGAGCGGTAGAGAGATGACTGAGCCCGGGCACCTGATAACCTTGTAGAATTCTCATTAAAGCCTCTACGGCCTATTCCCTACTTCTTTGCATGAGAGAGAAATATACTTCTCTGCTTAAGACACTGTGATTTAGGGAAAGGAGAGGAGGGCCTCAAGCTATGTGATAAGTTAAACTTTTCAAGCTTCCTCTAAAACCTCAAAAATATCTATTTCACATATATCTTGGGCCTTAAAAGGATATTAAAGAAGAACTAATCCTCACCCTCTATTTTATAGATGAGAAAACTGAGAAGACCCAAAGATTGCAACCAGCTTGACCAAAATCTTTTATATAGGACAATAAATAAAATGCAAGTCATTACTTTTTGACAATGCCCAGCCTGGTGCCTGACTTCTGGCAGATACTCCATATGAGTTTAGTGACTAAAACAGCAAATAAGCAAATTATTACAATTCAATGAGGTACTGTTATATTGGACAAATAAAAAAACTGCTGCAGAAGCACACACCACTAATCACTCTCCTTGCTAATCACGTGTATACCACCTTTAAACTTTAAAGCTCATGTTTAAAGACATACTTATTTTTAATTCCTTAAGTCAAACTTTTCACTAGCAACTGGCCTTCATATTAGTGATTTTTATATTGATCCCAGCAGGCACTTTGTTCAACACACAGAGTCTGACTAACATATTCAGTGAGCCCAATTCTTTCTATGAGAACAGGGCACTATGAGTCCCAGACACCCTTCCTCCTAGGGATCTGTGGCTCAAGGTCTGTGTAAATCCGTAGCAGTGAAATGAAAATATTAAATCTCTCAATTGGATTAGTTCTGCTGTTGCATGTAAATCCATACTAAGTGTGCCAAACCAAAGTTTTAATTCTTTCATATGCCAGATTTCAATCTTACTGTTAATTGTGTTTTAAAATTTGCAAATACTTTAAGTCAAACACACAGACACAAACCTTTTACTAAGGCAAAAGTTATATCAAACTGGAAGCCTGTTTTCTTCCATTTATTTTCAGAGGCATGAATATGCAGGCGTTAATATACAGGGGGGCTTCCTCCAGTCTTGGTTACTTCACTTTTGTGAAGCCGTTTTCTCATCTATAATGATAGTGTCTGACAAGACAGAATTTCAGGTCCTGTCAACTCTGATAGACTATGATATTATTATTTAACTTTTACACGATGTAATATGGAGCTTGCTTATTTCTCCTCCCTCACATGCCATGGAGAAAAAACTTCTGCTCTACTTCCAAGGAAGGAGGGTATAAAAACAAACACTTGGGTTCCCTCTCTCCATCCACTCACTCACTCACTCACTCTTCCCAATGGGAAGAAAAGTGATTCACCTGATGGGTGAGGCAGGGAGCATCTGAAATCCATTAGGACCTAGTTTACCAAGGGTAAGTTTACAGCATCAAAAATTGCATTGAACAAGGCTCTCGCTATCTTGCTGTCTTGGCTCTTATGCCCTCGTGCTGGGTGCTCTCTGGCCCTCTGCTTCCTGCCCCAAACAGTATCTTTCCTCTTCTAGGAGATCCAATAATCTCTAGCTTTTCTGCTCAGGACCCATAGGCAAGTTTCAACTGAGGTATGAGGTAAGAGGCTGAGCCACCATTTTCTAGCCAGCTTTCCTTGTATAAAACTGATACTACACTTTAATCCATATTTGACAACTGGTATCCATTGTCATTTATTGAGAACACCACATGAACAAGGACCCAAGCTGGTACCCTCTGTACACTCCAGAAAGTCAGGACATGACCCTGTCCTAGAGAAGGGAATATAACTAAATGCTGAAGAACTCTGGCTGGGCCTTGAAATGTGAGTGACATGCAAAATAGGGAAGAAATTCACCCATGGTGAGTCAGGGGAAGGCAAAGAGGAACCAATCAGAGTGTTGTCCATTGCGTGATGATGTCAGTATCATTTTCCAACTTAGCCCCAAGGGAATTTACACTAAGTATTTACTAAAATTGAACAATGGGCCTTGAAAGGACTGACTCCTCCATCCTGTCCCTCGCTCTCCATTTGAACCATAGGCACCCTATCTTGTTCCCATAACCTCCATTTTGTAAGAAATGCCATTTAAAATTTTCCACTAAACACAGATGGTTCTTTGTTCTGTAAATTCCAGGAAGTAACGCTGCTATTTCTAGCCTCTGTAAGCACGCTTGCTCGAATAATGGGGAAAATAAGACATTTGGGGGGGTGCGGCTAGCAATCTGAATTTGTGCCAATAACCTAATGTACATTCTTATCAGCCTATAGTCTAGTCCAGGGGTGGGCAAACTTTTTGACTCGAGGGCCACAATGGGTTCTTAAACTGGACCGGAGGGCCGGAACAAAAGCATGGATGGAGTGTTTGTGTGAACTAATATAAATTCAAAGTAAAGGAGTGGAGGGGAGAGCAAGAGAACCCTCCGCTCTTTCGGCTCCGCGGGCCGGATAGAACAGCCGAACGGGCCGGATCCGGCCCGCGGGCCGTAGTTTGCCCACGGCTGGTCTATTCACTGCTCTCTCTTAATTATGTGGCCCTGTAAGCCACTCTGCCGGTGTGGGGGTTTGGTCTGTCCTTGGTTCCTCCCATGCCAGGTGTCCTCTGGTTATTTAAGCTATGCTGTGCTCAAGGCTACAAGCTTTCTGCAAAGTATCTGATAAGCACAGCTTCCCCCTTTGTTCTAACCAGGATGTAGTTTGCCTTTATAAGCTTACCCTTAAGCTCATTTTGGGGCCTCGAGGTTGAGAGAAGCATGAGCCCTTTGTAGCTGCCAGCTTTTGAAATAAAGACTCTTAATTTGGCTTACTGACTAAGGCGTCCTCTGTTCAGCTCGCTGAATTCCAATATAACAAAATAATACATTTTAAGAGTTACTTTAATGACTTACTTCTATCATCAGCGAATCTGTAAGAAATGGTCAAATTATTTGATTCCTTAAGATAAAGGAGCTTACAACAGTCAGAAAGGGAGTTCTCCTCTCCCTCTCAGCAGTGATGGGAGGGGCTCAGCAGTCAGCCATGTGTAAAAGCCAAGACAGAAGCAGAAGCTGTAGCTAAGATGGGCAGATCAAATATGAAGTGAGGAAGGCAGGAGAATGGATACTTCCATAGTCATGGCTCAGAGGATACAGGATGCTACTGAGGAGCCTCAGAGGAGACACCAGGGGTAGGATCTCTGAATGTCAGGGTCTGGTGACTAGAGTTCCAGTAACTTTTCACAGCTCACAAAGGAATACCAGAGTATCATTTGTCATGATGCATGTTCTTAGACCAGTACTATAGTAATAAACTAGAAGCCACATCTAAAAAGTAAGAACAAGTGAAATTAATTTTAATAATATATTTTATTTAACCTAATATATTTAAAATATTACTATTTCAACATTTAATCAATATAGAAAACTAGAGGCCCAGTGCACGAAAATCGTGTGCTGGGTGGTGCGGGGGGATCACCTCAGCCCGGCCTGCACCCTTCGCAGTCCGGGAGCCCTCGCAGTCCAGATGGCCTAAACCACCATCAGTTGGACATCCTTAGCACTGTTGCGGAGGTGGGAGAAGCTCCCACCACTGCCTCTGTGTTGTGAGCCCGGCTTCTGGCTGAGCAGTGCTCCCCTGTGAGAGCGCACTGACCACCAGGGGGCAGCTCCTGCATTGAGCATCTGCCTCCTGATGGTCAGTGCACGTCACAGCAACCAGTCCTTTCGCCATTCGGTTGATTTGCATATTAGCCTTTTATTATATAGGACTAGAGGCCCGTTACACAAAGATTCGTGCAATAGGCCTTCCTTCCCCTGGCTGCCAGCACCAGTTTTCCTCCGGCATCCGGGACCCAAGCCTTTGCTCCGGCCACAGTGGAGAAGCCAACCCTCTTCAGTCTTCAGTCTTCAGTTGTCTTCAGTCTTCAGTCTTCAGTCTTCAGTCTTCAGTCTTTGCTTTGTGCCTGTGTATGCAAATTAACCTACCATCTTTGTTGGGTTAATTTGCATACTCACTCCTGATTGGCTGGTGGGCATCATAGAGGTACGGTCAAGTTGCATATTTCTCTTTTATTAGTGTAGATAATTAAGTTATTTTTCATTCTTTTTTTAATGTTGTCTTTGAAACCTGGTGTGTATTTTTTATTTTATACTTACAACATAGTTCAACTTAGACTAACCACATTTCATGTGCTAGCAGCCACATGTGGATAGTTGTCACAATATTAGATAATACCACCTTACATTATAGCCAATAGTCTGGGTACTGTGGGAAACATGGAGTGTGTGTGTGTGTGTGTGTGTGTGTAAATCATCTCCCAACAGCAGCAGAAAATGTAAATTTTGAAATCTTAAAGACATTACTACTGAACCAAATTGTGGATGATGTTATCTTGCAAAGTAGACAATGTTTTTAATCTAGAGCCACTATTTACCCTCATATTGAAGGTTTCATTCTAGGATTTTAAAAAAAAAAAGGCTTTTGTTTCAGGATATCACAAATCTGGCCACACAAAGCTGCATTTTAAAATCCCCAAATCTTATGCATTCAAGGTTGGCCTCTCCTGAGTAAATCTCCCCTCCCATATTGCAGTTCTCGGTTCATGTGAGTAGGCTGGCCACAAAGTTTCCTCTGCTCCAGAGAGCAAATCATTGCAACTAAACTGCCATCTCTCGTCTCAGTGGGCATCCAACAAAGGCTGATCCTGTAAATTGCCAAGGAGAATTCATCTTCTCTCCCATGAAATCATTTTTATATTTACACTAGTAAAAGATTAGCCAGCAATGAAAGGATTTTGTCATTGAGATTTGCTCCAACAAAATGAGTTTCCTGTCCTTCCTTTTGCACACTTCCTTTGCATTTGTAAAACCTGAGATATAGTTGATGATTTTTAAAATACATATATGTCCTTTTATTCCTATAAAAATGTGCTCTGGAGAGAATAAATGTGTTGCCTACTATCAAAAAAGGTAATTTTGTATAAAAAATAGGCCTTCTGCCTTGCACAGAGACAGCTGATAAATTAAAACAAAAAAGAGGAATTAAGTAAAAGAAGATACATAAGTTAATGCAGCCTAAATGCAACCTCAGCTTTAACGCCAAAAAAATCATAACATTTGTCTGAGTTTTTCCCTGCTTATTTTACATTTTAAAAAATGAATAGCTGACATAGCAAAAGCAAGCACCTTCTTGCAAAAACATATATAGCAGGGATAAAACAAGCAGACCTCTTTTTTTGTTTTCACTAATGAATCAAGTTCTAAGCTACAGCAATTAGCGGTCACTGAATGATCAATACCCAAGATTGATTTGCTTGGGCACTTGTGAAACTAGATTTTGACAGCAGGGGTTAGTGCAGTGTGCTAGTGACAAATCACACACAAAAAAAGAGAACTTTGGAAAATAGTGAATTGATGGTTTTATCGTGTGTCAACTGTGTTCACCTTGCAATTTAGTTTTAGAAGCTCAAGATTACTGAGCATGACTCAACAAAAGTGACCTGACTTTTTGAAATTCCACAACAAATTATGTTTTAACTCACAAAATCTTAGCCATAACTTCACATTCTCATGACTGTGATCATTCAGATACATCCAACCATAAAAGATAGACTTTATTTATAAGCCTCTTCATCATTTAGCCCACTTTACTTTTAAGACCTGAGGCTAATTTCTCCCAATGATGTATGTCAGTAGATGGTGGTTCAACTCTCTCGCATTAACACTGGCATCCTTTTGAAATGGTTCTCACCAATTAATTTTTAAGCCTGGGGCCCCAAAGTTACAGAACCTCTCTTAACCAAGCCTCCCTAGTAGCAACCCTGCAGCCCCATTTTGGAAATGGAGTTATAATGGGAAAAACTTTTATTATTTTATCTTGAAAAGTGGGGAGAAATATTTGAGGACTGACCTTCATTGAATAAACATAGTTAGTGACTTAAGGTTCCAGAAAGAAGTGCTGTGCAGTTTTAAGTACTGTTTCACATGTCAATAAATGTTGAAGGCTACATTTCTAGTGGTACATTTTTTAGGAAATCTACAATATGTGACTATTCAGTTACTCAATCAATTTTCCATTGTGAAATACTTTTTAAAGTATAGATAGATAGATAGATAGATAGATAGATAGATAGATAGATAGATAGATATAGATATAGATATAGATATAGATATAGATATAGATATAGATATGATAGATAGATAGATATAGATATAGATATATCTTATCTCAATCACTGAAAATAAGAAGTTAAAATTTGCCTACCCAGTAGTCTTCCCAGTCATTTTTCTCTGACAAGTTCCTTCATTGCAGCCATTACGTCTGGCACCACCATTACTCTTCCACACACCATGCTAAGGAAAAAGGAAGAGATCAAAATAATGTCTAGCCAGTCATGATCCATGACCTCTCCAGGCCAACTGAGAAAATCTACTCAGAGGACAAATCTTCTGGGCACTTGAAACTTTAACTTACAGAGTAGCACCATGCTGGATAGTGCCCTGCAACCTGAAAAAGATATTACTGGTGACAATCAATTGTCTGTCCATACCTCTCACCCTTCAATTGTTTCAGAGACCCCATATGTAACTCTAAATAGAATATGTAAAAGTCAGCTGGGCCACATTCTCTGTGTCAGGTAACACCAGGACCACCTTCCTATCTGGACCCATGGCTCTTGGCTCTCATATATCTGCTTCTCAAGGACACCATGAAAAGCTTCTCTTTGTGACCAACTCTCTTATATGACTTACTACCCTCCTAACATAATACCCTACTCTGTCCTACTCAATCTCACCCCTAGCCACACAGGCTAGCCCCCTCTCTCTTAACTGTCCTTCTAGAAGAGAATGATTGCACATTTCCTAACTGACCTCCTGAACATCACATGTGTTTGGATTCTCTATCACTGTGCTCCATCTGCCTGCTTATAGAATACTCATCTGTTACTTCAGCTTGAGGGAGATTTCCCAGCTAGGATCTAATGATGACATGGGGAAAGCTAAATGCCAGTCAACATTAGCAGCTAAATCTATCTTCTCCCCACTCCCCACCCCCAGAACCTGCCCCATTCCTGTAAATAGGATATTCCCATGTCTTATTTATATAGTTTTTCTTCCTCGCTCCAAGTCTCCTGTCTTCCTCTTAGTCTGCCAAATTCTTTCATAGTTTTCAGTCCATTCCTGACTCTGTGGAAAAAAAAAAAAGCTGCTCTTAAAATAACATGGATTTCAGGGAACTGAGCAGTAGTCAAGAAGTTGGGCATCTTTTCTTTTCACCCTAAGTTTAGCCATCAATGATATTTCACTGTTTTCTTTAAAGCATTAGTTTTCTAGGACATCCAACACATGCATATTCATTAGCTGCTATCTACATTAGATTATTCATGCTTTGCTTTTTTCCATAAGTGCAGTTAATCAAGAGCATTAGAAAGTAGAGCTACACTATAAAAGTCTGAATTTTATGGCAAAGTATGTGCAGAGCTAGCAGATACTTTTGTTATATTTGTTGACCTCTCATGAAGGTACAAAGGAAACTAAAAGCTTCAAATATTTCAAAGAATTTGAAATGGTTTGGGAGGGATTTGAGTTGCTAAGAAAGCTTCTCTAAAGGAAATTGCATTTTGAATTGTTATATCACATATACATTTTATTGCTCTTTCTATTCTCTCAGTCATCAGAATACCAAGCTAGAGCATTGGACCATTGGAGACAATAATGAATTCCAAGAAGATTAGGGAAACAGGAAAGTGCAGAAGGGCTTAAAGACTCATGGGTGAAGCATTAGTCATTGGTCATAAGCCAATACGGAACCAAAGACACTGAACAAATTCAGATTCTGCTGGTTCCACTTACCAGGTCAAGCAGGTGACTCAACACTTCCACAGAGTTCACAAAGCAAAAAGTCCAGTTGGTTTACTCTATTTCACCTTCCATTTAATCAAGGTATCTTTTAGCAAACTAGAACAACACGAAAAAGTGATGTATGGAAAAATATGAGTCCTAAGAGAAAGAACAATGACCTAAAATACTCAAATACACAGGTAAGTAAAAGCCTGCAATGGTTAAGCTAGGAATATATGCTGCCATAAAAAAGAAGGAATTCTTACCATTTGCAGCAACCTGGATGGAACTGGAGAACATTATGCTAAGTGAAATAAGCCAGTCAATGAAAGAAAAATACCACATGATCTCACTCATTTGTGGATAATAAAGAACATTATAAACTGATGAACAAAAAGATAGATACAGAGGCAGTAAAGCATCAAACAGACTGTCAAATTACAGCGGGAAAATTAGGGAGAGGTGAGGGAGATAAGAGATCAACCGAAGGACTTGTATGCATGCATATAAGCATAATCAATGGACGCAAGACATTGGGGGGTGAGGGCATGTATGGGAGTGGGGTCGGGGGGGGGGGGCAATGGGAAGATATGTACACATGTAATACCTAAATTTTAAAAAATGGGAAAAATAGATGCATTAAAATATCATTTCTTACATAAGGAGTTTCAAGTGGTTTCATGGATGACTGGGAACTAGGAATTCTGGCTCTACTTAATTCTGCATGCAATTCAGGTTATAATTCAGTCTAAGCAGATCCCTCACATGCTCTGACTCCTGATTTTGGACATTTGGAAAGGAGTGTGTACCATCTCAGGATCTTTTATAGGCCTTCCCACATTTCTGAAGGCTTCTTTGACCTCTCCACTTGCTGTAAAGTAAATTACACTGCTCTCTGTATCACCTCTATATCCTAAGGATATTTCCCACTTTACACATACTTATTTGTATTAGTGGTTTACCAGCTGGTACTGTCCCCCTGCCCATTAACTAATTCCTTACATGCTAATTAAGAGGGATTTATCATTGTTCAGCGCTGACAAATTTTGACAGGGATCTGGATGGAAAAGATATCTCAATATTAGAAAAGGTATAATGACTTTAGATTAACTGACCAGAATTGTGGTTCACAATGCATTCAGAATTCTTATCCTAATGTGTATATACAGTTAAACAACAAGCAAGATATGTCATACAAACATCATGGACATTGAAGTCAGAAAGGCTTGAAGTGGACTGGGAAAGGAAGATGGCTGCCAACGGGAAGGCAGACTGCAAGATAGTGTGTGAGTGAGAAAACAAAGGGAGAGTGTGTGGTCGCACAGGGAGTGTTTGTTGGTGAGTTGAGGGACAGCTATACTCCAGGAGACTGTGGGGGACTGCTGGGTGGGGCTCCCCTGACCAGGCAGCCTCCACTGCTGCTGGGTTCCCTCCCAGAGTGACCGGATCAGACGCGGAGACTGCGCCATCTTGAAGAGGAAAGTGGATGTTGTCAGGAACCTGAAAAGCCCAGGGAATCTACAACTACGACACCCACCGAACAGCTGCGAACCTGAGAACATCGGTCCCCGAGTGGCACAAGCACGCAGATTCAGAGGAGCTCTACACTCCACCATGGAAAGGTCAGATTTTACCTGGGATAAGGTGAGGTCTCTGGTCCCGGCAGGAGAGAGAAAGGCGTGCACTGCGGGAGCTGGAGGACTGGGGGAAGTCTGCCACCAGAAAAATCTGCTGCCTTTGGGGCTGGCGTGATCTGCGAATGTGGAAGGGGGTCCACAGAGCTGCTAACAGAAGGGAACTCTAAAAAGCAACCCATTTTGATCTGGGTGCAAAAGGACATCCTAAAAATTTTTTAAGTGTGCTGGCTGCTTATCCTCTTTAAATCCTTGCTTCTGATTACTAAGCCCAATACATAGGATCACCCAATTGGGGTCACCCTAAGAGACTGCAGGGGAAAGTTGTTTTTCTGGAACCTGGGGATCAGAGTCAGGAATAACCATCAGGGAACCAGCTCTGGGGCAATCCACTCCCACAAACCGGTATTGAGTGCCACAGAGAAAGCAGGATCTAAGCACTGGTTAGAGAGGACCTATAGACCCAGAGGTCAATCCAGAAACACTGCCACCCAGGGGCTGAATCACAAATAGACTCTTGTGTAAACACACATAAAGGAATACAAGAAATTAAGACACACTGGCTGGTTAAAAATCAGGACTGGCTTACAACACTGAGGAGCAGTGGAATGCAGGGAACTGAAATACTGTCCTGACTAAGAAACAGGCATGCCAAACACAACAGTAGAGGAGGTGAATGACCTTCACTTCTGCACAATTTTTTTTATTTTTTTATTTTTTTTATCTTTAACTTAAGAAACTAATTTTTTTTCTTTTTTCCTCACTTGATTTTACCTTTTTAATTATTACATTCTTATTTTCAATCAGTATTATTACTACTACTATTTTACCTTTTTTTAAAAAAAAAGTGTCATTTTATTTTCTCTTTATTTTACTTTGGGATTAGTGTTCTACATTCTATTTTCATCTTTCCTTTAGCATCATTTTACTCTATCTCAACTTTGCCTTTATGCCATCACTCTCTTCCTAACATTTCCCCTTTTGTTGTCCTGTTTCTCTTACCCTTTTCCTGCTTTAGATTTTTCCTATTCCTTCTTTTTACCCCATGTTAAAATTTCACCCTACTTATATATCTAATTTCCAATCCCCTGCACCAAGTCCATACACACCTCTCTCATCTCTGTCTTCACTATCCAAAAATTTTTTTTCTCTCTGTCCTTTTGTTGTTGTTTGCTTGATTGTTGATTATATCGATTTTTATGCTTGTTTGTGAGATTGTTTTGCTTTTTCTTTTTGTTTGTTTGTTTGTTTTGTTTTTTGCTTCTGTTTTTCTCACCTCGCTTGATATTAGTTGTTGTTTGTATTCATCTCCAGGTACTTGTTGCTGGCATGTGTTGGGATTGGTGGCTGTTCTATTGGAGTTTTCTCCCCATATATATAGTTTGTTCCCCTCTTCTTTCTTATTCTCTTTCTTTTCTCTCTTACTTTTTTTTTCCTTTTACCAATTTCATTTTTTCATTCCTTTCTTTTTTTTTCTCTTCTTCTTCCTCTCCTGCCCTCTAATTTGCCTTTCTCTGTTGGTCACCTTTATTGGAGGTTATTAATATCATGAATACATTTCTGTTCAGTGCCTTGGGCGTTGTACCTGGTTGTGTTGTATTTTGTGCCATTAAATCAACGCAAGAGAAAGAGAACTACATAACCAGACACCCGGAGAAGAGAGACCATGGGGAAACAAAGAAACAGCCTGCATATGAAAGAAAAGCAGGCATCACCAGAAAAGGAAGTAAACGAAATGGAGGCAAGCAACCTGTCAGAGAAATGGTCATAAGGTGGCTGAAAAGAATGGAAGATAAATTCGACAATATGTGTAAGAACCAAGAGGAAATGAAGAAGAACCAAGAAGAAATGAAAAATGACATCGTTGCTGTAAAGAACTCAATAGAAAGCATCAAGAGTAGACTAGAAGAAGCAGAGGACTGCATCAGTGAGCTAGAAGACAAGGTGGGAAAAAATACCCAAGTAGAGCAGCTTCTAGAAAAAAAATTGAAAAGTAGGAGGAGAGCCTAAGGGAACTTTGGGACAAAATGAAACAAAACCACACCCGCATAATAGGGGTTCCAGAAGGAGAGGAAGCTGAGCAAGGAATAGAAAACCTGTTTGAAGAAATAATGACAGAAAACTTCCCTGATATAAGGAAGAAAAAACCCACACAAATCCAAGAAACTCACAGAGTCCCAAGCAAAATGAACCCAAAAAGACTGATGCCAAGGCACATTAAATTGGCAAACACCAACGACAAAGTAAGAATCGTAAAAGCAGCCAGAGAGAGACAGAAAGTTACCTACAAAGGAACCCCCATCAGACTAGCAACTGATTTCTCAACAGAAACTCATCAGGCCAGAAGGGAATGGAGTGAAATACACAAAGTCATGCAAAGGAAGGGTCTGAATACAAGAATACTATACCCAAGAAGGCTATCAATCAAAATTGAAGGTGAAATCAGGAGCTTCACAGACAAAAAAGGACTAAGAAAATTTATTACCACCAAACCAGCAATGCAAGAAATGCTAAAGGGTCTGCTGTAAAAAAAAAAAAAAAGAAAGAAATAAGAAGCAAAGAAGGAACACAGGGGTAAAAAATAAAAATGGCGACAAATAAGTACCTATCAATAATAACTTTAAATGTAAATGGATTAAATGCCCTAATCAAAAGACAAAGAGTAACAGTTTGGATGAGAAAATAAGACCCATATATCTGCTGTCTACAAGAAACCCACCTCAGAGAAAAAGATGCACAGACTGAGGGTGAAGTGATGGAAAAAGGTTTTTCAGGTGAATGGAAATGAAAACAAAAGCTGGGGTAGCAATACTTATATCTGACAAATTAGATCTCAAAGTGAAGGACATAACAAGAGATAAGGAAGGCCACTTTCATAATACTAAAGGGAGCAATCCAACAAGAAGAAATAACTCTGGTAAACATATATGCACCCAATACAGGAGCACCCAAATACATAAAAAAAACTTCTGGAGGATATCAAGGGAGAGATTGATAGCAATACAATCATAGTAGGAGACTTTAATACCCCACTATCACCATTGGACAAATCCTCTAAACAAAAAATCAGCAAAGAAACATCAATCCTAAATGACTCACTAGACCAGATGGAATTAATTGACATCTTCAGAATATTTCACTCCAAAGCCACAGAATATACATTCTTCTCAAGTGCACATGGGTCATTTTCAAATATATACCATATATTGGGTCATAGGCAAAGTCCCTTCAAATTCAAGAAGATAGAAATCATATCAAGCATCTTCTCAGATCACAGTGGCATAAAAATGGAAATCAACTACAATAAAAATAACCCAAAGAAATCAAACACATGGAGACTAAACAGCATGCTATTAAACAATGACTGAGTTACCAGAGAGATCAAAGAAGAAATAAAAAAAATCATGGCAACAAATGACAATGAAAACACAACAATCCAAAATCTATGGGGCACAGCAAGAGCAGTCTTGAGAGGGAAGTTCATAGCTTTACAAGCCTACTGCAAAAAACAAGAAACAATGGTAATAAATTACCTAACCCTACAACTCAAAGAGTTAGAAAGAGAGCAATAAGAAAAGCCCAGTGTAAGCAGAAGGAAGGAAATAATAAAAATCAGAGCAGAGATAAACGACATTGAGACCAAAAAAAAAAAAAAACAATACAAAAGATCAACAAAACCAAGAGCTGGTTCTTTGAAAGGATAAACAAGATTGGTGAACCTCTAGCCAGGCTCACCAAGAAGCAAAGAGAGAGGACCCAAATAAACAAAATCAGAAATGAAAGAGGTGAAATAACAACAGATCCCGCCGAAATACAAAGGATTGTTAAAAAATACTATGAACAACTCTATTCCAACAAACTGGGCAACCTGGAGAAAATGGACATATTCCTAGAAAAATATAACCTTCCAAAACTCAATCAGGAAGAATCTAAACATCTCAATAGGCCAATACCTATGGAAGAAATCGAAGCAGTCATCAAAAAGCTTCCAGCAAACAAAGGCCCGGGGCCAGACGGCTTCACAGGGGAGTTTTACCAAACATTCAAGGAAGAACTAAAACCTACCCTCCTCAGACTATTCCAAAAACTTCAAGAGGAAGGAACACTTCCAAGCTCTTTCTATGAAGCCAGCATCACTCTAATACCAAAACCAGATAAAGACAACACAATGAAAGAGAATTACAGGCCAATATCCCTCATGAACATAGATGCCAAAATCCTCAACAAAATTTTAGCAAATTGGATCCAGCAGTACATCAGAAAGATCATACACCATGACCAAGTAGGATTTATCCCAGGAATGGTACAATATCCGCAAATCAATAAACATGATACATCACATAAACAAATTGAGAGATAAAGATCATATAGTCATATCAATTGATGCAGAAAAAGCATTTGACAAAATCCAACACCCTTTCTTGATAAAAACTCTCAGCAAGGTGGGAATAGAAGGATCATACCTCAACATAATTAAAGCCATATATGATAAACCCACAGTTAACATCATACTCATTGGGCAAAAACTAAAACCATTTCCCCTAAGAACAGAAACAAGACAGGGATGTCCACTTTCACCACTCCTGTTCAACATAGTACTGGAAGTATTAGCCATTGCAATTAGACAAGAAGAAGAAATAAAAGGAATCCAAATTGGAAAAGAAGTAAAGCTGTCCTTATTTGCAGATGACATGATATTGTACATAAAAAACCCAAAAGACTCCATCAAAAAAACTAATAGACTTAATAAATGAATTTGGCAATGTAGAAGGATACAAAATTAACGCCAAGAAATCTATGGCATTTCTATAACCAATAGTGAACTTACAGAAAAAGAGACTAAAAAAGCAATCCCACTTACCATCGCACCAAAAAATTAAGATACCTAGGAATAAACTTAACTAAGGAGGTAAAGAACCTATATGTGGAAAACTACAGGACACTAAAAAAAGAGGTAGAGGAAGATGTAAACAGATAGAAGAACATACCATGTTCATGGATTGGTAGAATCAACATCATTAAAATGTCCATACAACCCAAAGCAATCTTTAGATTCAATGCACTCCCCATAAAATACCAATGGCATATTTCACAGACCTAGGAAGAACTCTCCAAAAAATTCATCTAGAATAAAAAAAGACCCTGAATAGCCACAGCAATCCTGAGAAAGAAGAACAAAGTAGGTGGGATCTCAATACCAGATTTCAAGCTGTATTACAATGCCACTGTTCTCAAAACAGCCTGGTACTGGCACAAGAACAGACATATAGACCAATGGAATAGAATAGAGAATCCAGATATCGACTCAAACCACTACACTCAATTAATATTTGACAAAGGAGGCATGAACATACAATGGAGTCAAGACAGTCTCTTCAACAAATGGTGTT
The DNA here is from genome assembly GCF_963455305.1 of Plecotus auritus. Classification (NCBI taxonomy): domain Eukaryota; kingdom Metazoa; phylum Chordata; class Mammalia; order Chiroptera; family Vespertilionidae; genus Plecotus; species Plecotus auritus. The sequence continues at coordinate 168,324,485 of NC_137772.1, forward strand.
GGGAAAATTGGACAGATACATGCAAAAAAATGAAACTAGACCACCAACTTACACCATACACAAAAATAAACTCAAAATGGATACAGGACTTAAGACGGGAAACCATAAAAATACTAGAGGAATCCACAGGCAGAGAAATCTCAGACATATGCCGAAGCAATTTCTTCACCAATACTGCTCCTAGGGCAATGGAAACTAAAGAGAAAATAAACAAATGGGACTACATCAAAATAAAAAGCTTTTGCACAGCAAAAGAAACCATCAACAAAACAACAAGAAAGCCCACTGTATGGGAGAACATATTTGCAAATGTTATCACTGATAAAGGTTTAAACTCCAACATCTACAGGGAACTTATAGAACTTAATAAAAGGAAGATAAATGATCCAATAAAAAAATGGGCAACGGACCTAAATAAAATCTTTTCGAAAGAAAACAGAAGGAAGGCCAAGAGACATATGAAAACATGCTCAAAGTCACTAATTATCTGAGAGATGCAAATCAAAACGACAATGCGGTACCATCTCACACCCATCAGAATGGCAATCATCAACAAATCAACAAATGACAAGTGCTGGCGAGGATGCGGAGAAAAAGGAACCCTCGTGCACTGCGGTGGGAATGCAGACTGGTGCAGCCACTGTGGAGAACAGTATGGAGTTTCCTCAAAAAACTAAAAATGGAACTCCCATTTGACCCAGTAATCCCACTTCTAGGAATATATCCTAAGAAACTAGAAACACCATTCAGAAAGGATATATGCACCCCTATGTTCATAGCAGCACAATTCACCATAGCTAAGATTTGGAAAGAGCCCAAATGCCCATCAGCAGATGAGTGGATTAGAAAACAATGGTACATCTACACAATGGAATACTACGCTGCTATAAAAAAGAAGGAATTCTTACCATTTGCAGCAGCATGGATGGACCTGGAGAGCATTATGTTAAGTGAAATAAGCCAGGCAATGAAAGAAAAATACCACATGATCTCATCCATTTATGGAAAATAAAGAACATTATAACATGATAAACAAAAAGATAAATACAGAGGCAGTAAAGCACTGAACAGACTGTCAAATTACAGTGGGAAAGCAGGGGAGTGTTGAGGAGGGGGGAAAGAGATCAACCAAAGGACTTGTATGCATGCATATAAGCACAACCAATGGACTCAAGACACTGCAGGGGGCGGGGGGCAGGTTCCAGGGATGAGGGCATGCGACAGGGGGTAGGGGAGGCTGGGGGAAGGTCAATGGAGGAAAAAAAGGAGATATATGTACTAATATATGTAATATTTTAAACAATAAAAAAAAATATTTTAAAAAAAAGGCTTGGAGTGAAACCTAAACTCTGTCTAAATCCACTTTAATTCCTCTATTCCATTCAACAAGTATGTACTATGCACCTTCTATGTTTTAGACATGGTTCTAGATGCTGGGAGTATAGCAGTAAACCAAACAGGTAAAATTGTTAAAGAATTGTGATCTTGGAAGAAACTCTAGGACCTTCTAAGTTTGATCGAAACAAGTCCAGGCCCATTTGCTTACATATTGTCTCTGACTGCTTGTATTACAACAGGAGAATTGAATAGCTGTGACAGAGACCATATGGACCAAAAAATTCTAAAATATTGAGTTTTCAGAAAATGTTTCCTTTGCAAAAAAATAAAAATAAAAAAATCTGCTGCCCTTTCTCTGAGGGTTGCTTGCTTTTCTTATTGCATGTTGACTGTATACCAAAGCATTCTTATAGGCTTTGGGAACACAGTAATAAATAATGCACAAGCTCTGTCTTCAGAGATTTTGCAGTTCAGAGAAACAGGACAAGTAAATAGGTCATTAGTATCCAATAAGGTAAGTAGATCTTTCCCTGTTTTGTTCACCAAAGTATCCCAAGTAACTAGAATAGTGTCTGGCACATTGAAGATGCTTAAGAAATATTTTTTAGTGAATTAATTCTATGTTTCCCAAAGAAGTAGTGTCTCAACTAAAAACAGCTTTCCAGGCAACTAGAAAAAGGAGGAGAGATAAATGTATGTGCAAAGGCCAAGAGGCTATTAAGGGCAAGAAATATTTTTAATAAATAGCTCAATAGATCTCATTGGAGTGAGAGGAGTGAATGGTGAGGAAAGAGGCTGGAGCAGTAGCAAAGGACAGACCCATGGGACCTATTAAGACATGCTGATGAGTTGGGACTTGAAGTGGGAGCAATAGGAAGCCACTGAAGAATTTCAGATTTGAGTGTGATGTAGTTAGATATACACTTTAGAAAAATCACTTAGTGTAGGGACCAGAGGGGAGGCAGGACTGGAGGCCCAGGGGCCAATTAGCAATCAGCGGTAGTTACTTTGCAAAGTGACACAAGAAAATCTTCCCCTGGATAAGTCTAACCCCAGGTCTCCTCAGGTGATTGGTTTCAGGGGTTTGGGTGTTGGTGCCCCTTAGGTGTATGTGAGACATACGATGACACCAAAACTCAGAAGAGGCAAGGCAGCGAAACCACAAACAAGCAACTGGGGAAAATAAATGATAAGGAAACACATTAGCAGAGCCTGTGGTGTTTTGAAATTATTGTTAGAGTAATTGGAGCTTTAAACAGATATCTCAGAAAATCCAGACTCCTGCTCAGCAAGGGGACAAAAAGCTTATCTTCTCTAAAAACCATTATCATTGATTAATGATTTGGTCAGGGCAAAACTCTTCCCATTGGTTTGATAACCAATGTGTGGTTTTGGGTTTCTCATCTTAGATTGTCCTCTTTCCCCATGGTGAGGAGAAGGTATGCGGTAAAGTCACAGGTCGCCAGGGAGACCAGCAGAGCTACTGGCAGGAGGCACTATCAGGTGACACACATTGTCTTGCCCACAGTCCTGCTGTGAAATTTGCAGGTTCCAAAACTCAGGTCCAGAGATAATCAGACTCAGGGATCCTGACTCGGGCTTACGAAAGACTAAAGTATAACCTCCTACCAACCCTCGCCAAAAAAAAAAAAAAAAAAAAAAAACCCCACCTTATTATTTTACAATGATAAATGTAAGTGGCAGAAGGTTATTAGCATCCTCAGTCTGGTGTGTTCTTTTTCTCTATAAGCAAACTATAGGGGAGATAAGTATAATCATACCATTTCATGAAACATATAGAATCCATACAAAATACATTAGTTACAGCTTTGACTATGTTGTGATATTGAGCTAAGACAGCCTGAGATGGACATCCCACCATGTATATAGATGGTCTTGCCAATGGAAAGAAATATTCAACGTCCCTCAGCTAAAAGTCTTTCTCCCCTGGGGTAGTTCTAGGAGGGCACGCCAACATTGGCCTCTCCAACTTTCCATTTTCTCTTCTTCCATTGCTAGCTGGCTGCAGTTCCAAATGATAATATAGATCCTCAGGTTACAGTCCAGTCTTGTGGACTCCATTTAAAGTCATTCTCAAAGTGATTTTTCACATCTTTGTCCTAGCCTGCTAGATGCAGACAGCACATCTACTCCCTGGTTCCCAAATTCTTGGGAGCACTTTCCTCTTGCTCCCCTGTGCAGAAACAGTTTCTTATGTTCAGATGCTTGCCCCTGTTCAATATGTATCTAGAAGCTGACAGCAGGACTCGATTAAGATAGGACCTCATGCATTATGGTATTTTTCTTGCTTTTTACTAGGGTGAATTTTTTTTTTCATTTGAAACCTGCTTTTCTTAAGACATGATTAAAGCATTTACACCCTTTACTGATAAAATTTAAGATCTCTTGGATCTAAGAGACAGAAATAACACTGCAGTTTACATGGTGCTTGCTATTTACAGTCCCTGGATTAATCATTTTATATCCAGTATTTAATTCAAGCCTCTAAATACTCTATGATGAAAGTATCACCACTCTCCATACACATATAGGGAAACTGAGGTTCAGAGAAGATAAGTGGTTACCGAAGGTCACTGAGTGGTACAACTGGGATTCAAAACGAGGTCCACCAAACATCGCAGCATGGGCGTCACCTCCCTGTGCTCACAGACATTAAGGAAGAATTAACCTGGCTGCTCATCAGATAGGAGCCTGGCTGTTTGCTATACTCACTGTACCTCTCAAATCTTTCCAGAAACTGAAAGAGTAAGCATATTGTATTTTGATGGTAGATTATCTGACTCCTCCGATTTTTGTTTCATCCAAGTGGTCTCAACCTGCAGCTGTACATCTTTGACATCGGCAGCCCCCTGGTGTGTCCCAGCACTTTCACAGATGTGTCGTTGTCTAGGGAAAGGTTGGGAAACATCACTTTATGTTGTTATGATCTAGCTTCCCCTCATCACGCACTTGCTGCCAGACGCTAGTAATCAAACTGAACCAGCCCTCCCAAAATTGTTGCAGGCTGCATGGTTGAGTGGATTCTAATGCTTCCCAGGTGTGGCTCTTCTGACCTTCAAAATATCCGCTCACCTGCATCCCCAAAGTAAAGAAGAATTCAAACTGGTTGGTGAGAAAACCCAAAACAGGTTGATCCTCAGAATTACTTCAGAGATTTTTAAACATATAGATTCTAGAATCTAGCCCATGTCAGGAATCACTAAATTTCAACAGCTCCTGGGCTATTTTGGAAACTCACCTAGTTTTAGAATTCCCAATGCAGTGGATACACCCACGGGTGTTGGGAGCAGAAGACCTGGGTTTAAGTTCTTGTCTGCCACCGCATGATGTTGGGAAAATTCATCTCTTTAGCATCAACTTTTTTAAGCAGAGGGAGGTTATGAAATACTTATTTCTTGGTGTGTAGAGGGAGGACTAAATAAGATAACTTATGTAAAAAGATCTTCATAAATAATTATTTTATTTAATATTAGCATACCTCAATAAGAAAGACTCCAAAGTAAAGTGGACATGCAGTCCAATTTTACATTCATTCTTGGCACTTCGTTAATGCATTTCACCATATTCATCCTTGAATTTAATAATTCCAAATTTATGACAAACATAACCATAGCTATTCCTTATAAAAACAAACATAGGCATTACTTGTATATTTAAAGAGAAGCCAGGAATCTTGACATGTCTTTCTTGTCCTCAAGCTATTAATTTGTCAGCCTTTGGGGAAAGGGTGTTTTGAATTTCTTACTATCAATCCTTCACTTAATATGGAACTTCATGAATTCCAGCTGTTAGCCACATAATTTCTCTCCGCATTTGATTTCTGGGCTTTTCCCTTGTCTCTAAATCCTTCCCATATGTTTGTCAGGGGGCCCAGGACTGAGGGGCAGAGGACAGGAGGCTCAGAGCTGCCCCCTGTCCAAGGGCTCAAGTGATATGTGGGAACACGTGACAAGCTGCACATGCTCTCTGTCTTCATACCGTGCCTTCTGCCCTCCAGGCTGCAAACGCCACCTGCTCCCTATTTTCCTGAGGTATTCTTCAATTCACCATGTAAAAAAAATTATACATTTTTTCAACCAAAACTGCTCCTAGGCCATCTACATCCTGGCTTTTGTTTACAAAGGCTCTGTGGTGTGCTTGCCAAGGGAAAAAAGGGGGGAATGCCCTACTTCTGCTTCAGTTTAACCTTGTACAGTCAAGGTCTCTTCCAGTGCACTGGGAAGATGTGAAGCAGTGATTCACATGGGAAAGATATGATTGCTAAGGGATGGAACACTGGCTCAAAATACTCAAATACACACATAAATAAAAGGCTGTGATTTTTAAGCTCGGAATATATTTGTTTAAAAAGAAATGCATTGGCTTCTAATATAGCTTCTAATATAAGGAGCGTCTAGTGGTTTTGCAGTTAACTTGAAACCAGGAATCCTAGGACTGTTCGATTCTGCCAGCAGTTCAGGTTACGCCTCAGCCTGAACGCAGCAAATCCCCTGTGAGCTCTGCCTCTTCATCTTGGCACACATGATGACAAACCAGACCACCCCAAAATCTTTTGACACCTTCTCTGACCCATCCACTGACAAAGTTAATTACACTCTTCTCTCCACCATTTCTCCATCCATCGTAGCCCATACCATGTTATTCTAATTATTTGGCTCCTTTTTCAGCCTCCCCAACTTGGCTGAGCCTTCGTAATGGGTCAATATTATACCTTATTCTTCAGGATGCTCCCCACGCTCCAGTACCTAGCACAATGTCTGCCAAATCCTGGGTGTTTGTTGCTGAACTTCATGTATGGCAATGTATGTTTAGAGAATTAAGGAGAGTGTATGCATCAAGTATTTGTGATATGTTCATCTTATCTCATCTTCCCCCAGCTCTCACACCAACCTTACTCTCTGCCTTAAAAACTTATCTGCACAGACTATATTTGGAAGGCTTATTTAATTCTGAGCACCAGCTTTGAAAGAACTTCAGAGAGACTAGAGCTCATCCAGAGCCCAGCAGAGAGCCTGAGGGATAGCACATGCATCTGGTATCTCTCATGCCCCATTTCTGAATCTCGGCCTAATTCCAGCCACTGCCACAGGACCAGATCAACTTCCCACAAATATAGCTGTCAGCACACACCTCAGATCCAGCCTCCTGACTTTCACGTCCTCTTCAAGTCTCCTCTGCTGAGAAGGTGGGGTCAGGGAGGATGCTTCTGCCTCAGGCATTTGCAACCTGGCAGTGCAGGATAGTTAATGCCCCACTGGGCAAACCTCTGATCAATAGGAGATGGGAGACAATGGGTAAATGCTTTCCTTGGACAGATAGCCCTGGGATACAGCTCATATGGCTCCTCAGGTCCTGTCATAGAATGGAGCATCCTGTCCCACTAAGCAGAAGCCAATGTGAACATACTAGTACATTTTTATTGACTTTCTCGCTTTCCCTGCATGGTTCCTCATCCCTAGAGCATACTCCCCAATACAGTATTTGCACATAAGTTTTAACCAGTATCTTAATGATACATTAGTAGTCCTTAATGAAAGTCTACAAACAGTACCCCATGGTACATAAAGAACCAGGACAAGATTCTTTTTTAAAAAGAAATACCTTAGTCCGGCTGGTGTTGCTCAGTGGTTGAGCATCGACCTATGAACCAGGAGATCACAGTTTGATTCCTGGTCAGGGCACATGCCCGGCGTGTGAGCTTGATTCCCAGTGTGGGGCATGCAGGAGGCAGCTGATCAATGATTCTGTCTCATCACTGATGTTTCTATCTCTCTCTCTCTCCCTCTCGCCTCCTTTATGAAATCAATAAAAATATTTTTTTTAAAAAAAAGAAATACCTTAAAAGAATGAAGAACTAAGTTATATGGAAAAAATAGTAGACTTATTCTATGTTGCTCCAGTCAAATTAAACTAGACCCATAAATGAAAGAAAGTAACAATGAGGAAGACTGACTCAATGCAGAGTTAGAAAAATATTTAACAATTAGAGCTGTCCTCCCTGCCAGTGTCCTAGCTACCAGCTCTCCTCTCAGATTTATCCTGCACAGGAGTCACAGATTCTTCCTTTAATCAACAGCCCTTTAATCAAGGTATCCCTTCTTTGAACACCTCTAATAGCTTGCAACGCACTTAAGGACTAAGTTCAAACTCTGGTATTGGAATTGTTTGGCAATACAATAAGCTGTATCATGAGGTAAGGAGAGCTCTATCACAAGAAGCGTTCAAGCTATGGCCAATAACCATCTGGCAGATTCATTATAAATAAGGTTCTCTCCCAGTTCCTTCTTTCCAGGGACCTTCCAGTCACTTCCACTCGGTGTTCCATTATCGCCCTATACTTAGTGCATCTAAAACAGAAATCATGTCTTCCCCAACCTCCAACTTATTTTCTTGACTTCTTTATTTCTGCAATGGTACTTTCTTTTTTTAATATATTTTTGTTGATTTTAGAGAGGAAGGGAGAGGGAGAGAGAGATAGAAACATCAATGATGAAAGAGAATCATTGATTGGCTGCCTCCTGCACACCCCCTACTGGGGATCGAGCCCGCAACCCCAGGCATGTGCCCTTGGCTGGAATCAAACCTGGGACCCTTCAGTCCGCAGGCCGATGCTCTATCCACTGAGCCAAACCGGCTAGGGCGCAATGGTACTTTCTTATCCCTTGTTGAATTTCTAACCATGGGCAAGACCCTGCTAAAATGCTACCTCCTCCATAAATTCTTCCCAGTTCACTTTCTTCTATATTTTATGCCTATATTATAAAAGTCGGCACACACAATTATAGGTATTGCAAAGAGAGAAAAAAAAAGTCTGTGAACACTTTGAGAACAAAGACCAGGTCTCACTATTTTTTTTTTACAATCTCAGCACCTACACAGTGTCCTGAACACAGTAAGCACTCAGAAAGTATTGATAATTGAATCACTGGAAGACTAAGGCAATATTGAGGGACATGATTCCTCAAATTACCACAATGTGGAACCTGAGAATCATTGTTGCCCCTCCCCTCAAATCCCATAGTCAACCACCAATTAGTCTTGCTTCTTTCTATAATCCCTCACATCTCTCCTGGTTTATATCTCCATCCCATCAATTCAATCTGGGCCTTGAATCTCATTCAGTAACTGCCCAGCCAGTAGCCCTAACTCCATACACTTTCAACACCTTTTAATATTCATTTGCTGTGAATAAAAACACCAGATTGTCTATTCTTAAATCCCACTGATGGCTTCTCTCCACCCATGAGATAAAATCCAAGTGCCTTGCCCAGGATTTTTTTTTTTTCTTTCTTGCCAAATCATACACTATTTTAAACCCCAGTTCAAATCCCCTCATCTCTATGAAGACTTTTCTAATGATCCCAGTCCTGAGTGCTCACTCTCCAAATGTATATGTATTTATTGCCTACAACCATATGTTCCAAAAAAAAAAGTTCCAAGGAACAATAGTCCTCTAAGATTTCCCATTACACACAAACTACCACCACCACCATCACCACCAAAAATAAAAATAAAAAAACACCTTGGGAGATGTATATCTATACATATTACAATAGCAATAGACAACCATTAAAAGTGTGTCAGCCATTAAAAGTATCTTCAGGGATGCTGTTCTTCCAATTAATCCTCACAACAACTCTCTGAGGGACCATTCAAATCTCAGTCTACAGTTTAAAAAACTGACCCCATTTAACTCCTCACTTTTCTTATCCATAAACTAGGATTCAAACCCAGACAGAGTTTGCAATATGTTCTTCTTGAATATGTATAGTCAGTCCAATCTTCAGGTGTATAAAATGCAATATAAATAAAAGAGCTTGTCACTAACAATATTATTTTTGTTTCTCGCTTAGACTGGCAGTTCTCTGAGGACAAACACCAGTCCAATTCCCCTTTTTGTCTCCACAGCAGAGAGCACAGTAAATGTGCATCTCCCCAATAAAGTGGTTGGTTTCTTTCCTTAATTTTCACATTGTTAATGGACTTTCTTTTTTTTTTTTTTTTTTTTTTAAATATATTTTATTGATTTTTTACAGAGAGGAAGGGAGAGGGATAGAGAGTTAGAAACATCGATGAGAGAGAGACATCGATCAGCTGCCTCCTGCACACCCCCTACTGGGGATGTGCCCGCAACCAAGGTACATGCCCTTGACCGGAATCGAACCCGGGACCCCCGAGTCCGCAGGCCGACGCTCTATCCACTGAGCCAAACCGGTTTCGGCGTGGACTTTCTTAATGTATAAGAACAGCACATCGTAGCTTCTTAAAGCACTTTTCTCATCTGTTAATTCATTTCATTTTCATAACAATCCTCAGATAGGTGGCTATTTTTGTATACAAGAAAATCAAGATACAGAGACGTTAGATGTTCTGCCCAGAAGTGAACACATAGGACTTGGCTAATAGGCTTCCTACCTCTCACCCTAGTGAGTGTGAAATCCTCACTCCACCTGACACCAGGGTCCCCCATCAGCACCTCCAGGAGGGGCATGGTTTTCCACCTTGAATAAGGCTCCTTTTTTCACTCAATGGCCACTGACCATCAACCTGAGAGTAAATAAAAATGCAACTATTTTGTTAGGAAAAAAAATAATAAAGGCTTTCTGATGCATCAACCTTGAGTGTATTCCAGCCACTGTTTTGTGGAAATTAAATCACTGTCTCTCTGAAGTGAATTATAGAGGAATACATGATATTACACCAAATCAATCTCTATTCTTTTTGTCACTGCTTTGCTGTTCTTTCCCTTTTTGCTTATCCAGTCATGCCGCCTGTTTTATTCAGTATTTGAACACTATAATTGAAACATAAAATATAATACATCCCTTTACTTCTCCTTGTAGTTATGTGCACGGAAAGTGGTCACACACAGACACAGATGTAGCCTTCTCTGGGTAGAACTTAGTCCTCTTGCCTTTGCAAGGCCACACTTTCAGTCTGCAAAGACTTTGCCTAAATAATGAGCTTTGGTATTTTTATTAGCAGCACTCTACTTTTTCTCAAAAATTCCCTCTGGTCTGCAGGGGGGTTGTTTTCAAAGAATTCCCCTAATCTTTCTTTCCTTTCCTCTCATCCTTTTCCTGATCAATGTTTTAGTCTAACAACTACTTGATTTTCAAATTACTTTGTAATTACAAAATGCCTAGCTAATTTTAGCTTAATTCCAAAAAGTGATTTTCATTGGTGCCATCTCTGTCTTTGTCTGCTCCTTTCCTTGGCAATATTGTAGCCAGATGTGAAATTAATTGCACCCTGATTTTAACAATGCTGCCTTAACTAGCGAGCTGTTCTTCTTTGAGGAAGAATCAATTTTTTAAAAAAGCATTCAAGTGGATGGATAAAAGAAGTAAGATTGCTTAGCCTGGAAAAGTGTTGAGGGGTGACTATAATGGCCATTAAGTACATAGGAGACAATGGCTAGTTGTCAGCACCTTCAGTGAGACTAGAACAAAAGGAAATATATTTTAAGAGGGAACATGGAGATTCCAAATAGAGATAAGGAATACATTTCTATCTAAAGACAGAACTGGTGTAATCTGTAAGTGCGACAAATCTAAGGTACATGGGGTATTTTGAAGATTCCCAGGAAAACTCCTTCTCCCGCACAAATTTATCTCTCCTCCTGGCCTTCAGGGAGCTCTTAAACTCCTCCATCATTCATCCTTTCCACACTCTTTAACACTCTCTTTAAAAAATTCAAATTGTCTTATGATTCATTAAGTCACAAGCATATCAGTAAGGCTTATAGGACTAGCAACATAACTTGTGGGGCCCAGCATGAAATGAAAAATGTAGAGACCCCTGTTCAAAAGTTAAGGATTTCAAGATAGTGACAGCAGAGCATTAAAGCCAAATGTGGGGCCCTTCTAAATGCAGAGCCCTGTGCAGCTGCACAGGTCCCACGCCCAGGAAGCTGGTCCTAATGCTTGTTTGGTAACAGGTAGAGTTCATGGAGGTTGGACCACATGGCCTTCAAGATCCTTTAAGAATCTATCAAATGATGAACCTAGATCCAGTGCTTAATCATGTAGCAACCAGCCTCATGAGACCACAGTGGTGGAAAGAGGACATTATGAGAAAAGGAGGAAAGAGTGAGGGGAGATGAACATGAGCCCAATTCGCCCTGCAGTTGTGTGAGGGCCTGTCTAGGGGAAGGATGTTACAATGAGCACGGGGAAAACCTGCAAAGTTCATCTTGAGTTCCTGGCTGTTCTTTCACTGATGCCCCTTTTCTCCAGTACCCCCAATTGGTCCCCAGCCTCCACGGAAGAGCCCCCTCTTCTCAGCATTGATCAATTCCCATATTTTCCCCCATCCAAGTCCATGGTTCTGTGCCTCTCTCTTCTCACGCTCTGTGCTGTAAATCTGATAAGGTTAATACAAGTTAAGATGTTAATAGCTAATAATGTCCTAACACCTAAATGTATTATTTCTACAAAGGTTCACTTAAAAAGAAAAAAAAAAGATGAAAAACAACCCTCCAGGGCCTAGGACAACAGCCTAAAATGGAATGTGATAAATCCAAAGTTTAAATTAAAGTTGTGGGTTTTTTTTTTTTATCTTAAACACACATGTGGATTCTAGTTTCCAGTCCATAACATACTAGTCTATTTTCAAAATTTTTAAGAAACTTTATATCAAATTACTTACATCTAGAACAAAATACATTGTCTACATTTTCATTTTTCTCCAGGCATAAACAAAATATTCAATCCAATGCAATTGTGACAAGGAGTCACACTGGTGTGTGGCAGCCAGTTGGTTTTTATTTTATTTTATTCTTATTTGGAATAATTAGAAGTTCAAAAACACCAGTTCATAAGGTGACAAAACTCATTTTTCAAAGACTAGCAGTGGGATTTTGCCAAGGTGGTTTAGAGCCTCAGCTCTGGAAAGTTTGCACTACCCCTTAGGACCAATAAAATTAGCATATGTTCCCCCCAAACAGAATGTCTGCTTCATTTTGATGCAACCAGTTCTCTAACGGCTGAAAGTTTCTTGATAACATAAAAGTAATAAGTACCAACTTTTCCAATCATGTACTCTGAATTGTCAAGAAAGAATGAAATTGACCATCACACACACAAAAAAAAGGTAGATTAGGAGGATTTGCTTGTGCATTCTGTCACCAAAACATTTATGGGAATGAAATTCAAACTTAACCCATGCCCTATTATTCCTACACTAGAGGCCCAGTGCATGAAATTTGTGCATGGGGGGTGGGATGGGGGGTATCCCTCAGCCCAGCCTGCACCCTCTCCAATCTGGGACCCCTCAAGGGATGTCTGACTGCCTTTTTAGGCCCGATCCCAGTGGATCCTAAATGGGCAGTCGGACATCCCTCTCACAATCCAGGACTGCTGGCTCCCAACTGCTCGCCTGCCTGCCTGCCTGCCTGCCTGATTGTCCCTAACCGCTTCTGCCTGCCAGCCTGATCACCAGCTAACCACTCCCCTGCCAGCCTGATTGATGCCTAACTGCTCCCCTGCCGGCCCAAATGCCCCCAACTGCCCTCCCCTGCAGGCCTGGTCACCCCCAACTGCCTTACCCTGCCAGCCTGGTCACCCCCAACTGCCCTCCCCTGCAGGCCTGGTCACCCCTAACTGTCCTCCCCTGCAGGCCTGGTCGCCCCCAACTGCCCTCCCTCCCCTGCTGGCCTGGTCACCCATAACTGCCCTCTCTTGACAGCCTGGTCACCCCCAACTGCCCTCCCCTGCAGACCTGGTCACCCCTAACTGTCCTCCCTTGCAGGCCTGGTTGCCCCCAACTGCCCTCCCCTGAAGGCCTGGTCACCCCTAACTTCCCTCCCTTGCCATCCTGGTTGCTCCTAACTGCCCTCCCCTGCTGGCCTGGTTGCCCCCAACTGCCCTCCCCTGCAGGTCTGGTTGCCCCCAACTGCCTTCCCCTGCAGGCCTGGTTGCCCCCACCTGCCCTCCCCTGCAGGCCTGGTTGCCCCCACCTGCCCTCCCCTGCAGGCCTGGTCACCCCTAACTGTCCTCCCCTGTAGGCCTGGTCACCTCCAACTGCCTTCCCTCCCCTGCTGGCCTGGTGACCCCTAACTGCCCTCCCTTGCCAGCCTGGTCGCCCCTAACTGTCCTCCACTGCAGGCCTGGTCGCCCCCAACTGTTCTCCCCTGCAGGTCTGGTTGCCCCCAAATGCCCTCCCCTGCTGGCCTGGTTGCCCCCAACTGCCCTCTCCTGCAGGCCTGGAAGCCCACAACTGACCTCTCCTGCTGGCCTGATCACCCACAACTGCCCTCCCTTGCAGGCCTGGTCCCTCCCAACTGCCCTCCCTTGCTGGCCTGATTGCCCATAACTACCCTCCCCTGCTGGCCATCTTGTGGCGGCCATCTTGTGTCCACATGGGAGCAGCCATCTTTGACCACATGGGGGTGGCCATCTTGTGTGTTGGAGTGACGGTCAATTTGCATATTACCTCTTTATTATATAGTATATACACGTGCAAGTTGATGCTTCCCATTTATTTTGTGGCTTTGCCACACTTCTAAAGGGAAAATGCTAATCAATCTCCTTGAGACAACATTCACATGTTAATTACTGGTTGCCTTTCAATAAATACCAACAAGAAAAAATTGCTGTCATTTGTTGACCACTTCTCACAGACCAGGCACAATGCCAAAGGCCACGCATGCCTTATCGCAGCCACAGGCGATGATTATCTCACTGAAGGATGATTATCTCACTGAATCATTATGAGAATTAGATGAGCTAAGCACTCAAAGTTTGCTTAATATTAGCTAATTTACATATGTTATTTTCTTTAATCCTTTTAATAATCTCATGATTAACAAGTTAGTAAGATCAAACTACTAAGTAACAGCTGGAATTTTACCCCAGGTCAAAAAAAATGGAAAACCTGTGCTCATTTTCTTGCTTTGCATTCTAAATCCAAGACTTGGCCAATACACCTTTTTTCCATGAATCACCTCTGCTTCATCTGTTCCAGAAAATGCCTCCACTGACCACCCCTGTGAGAAAGGTCTGTTGCATTTTTTTCTCCTATAGGTAATTCTCATCTGATGTTTGTTATTCATTTCTTTATTCTTGTGTCAAAATAGCTTATATTGGCTTAAGGAAGGGCGGGGGGGCAGGCGCGGGGGAGGCATGTATAAGGTCGTGTCTGAACCCTTGAAGGAAACCAGACTGAATGAACATTAGTTCCAGGTCTGGAGGAGCTGGCAGTTAGAAAGAACACTAGGATATGTACACAGTAATTACCAGAAGTTTAGGATATGAGCATCATGGGAAAGGTGCAAGCAAAGTGCCTCCAGAGTTCAGAGTCAAGGTCCTCTCAGGTTTGGGGGTCAGGGAAGGTTCATGAAGAAGGTGACATATGAGGGGGCCTTGAACAACATGTAGGTTTGGAGGGGAGGACCTCCCATCTGAGAGAACAACATGAGCAAAGGCTTGGGAACAAAAAATAGTAATCAATCTCACAGCATCATTATGGAATTAGGGGTAGTTCACTTAAGTTGAAGGAATATGAATATGTGAAGTAGAAGTTATAACTGAAAAAAATGGGTGAGGAATAGAGAATGTCAAGACAAAGATTTTATCTTTTGTTATTCCCCTGACAAGAGGGAGCCATTAGGAGGCATGGAGCAGAAAGGCGGCTTACTCAAATGTGGTTTGGGGGCAGAGTGTGCTTCTAATGTACTTCAGTGTGTAGACTAGAGGAACCAGGTGAGACGGGGTAGCCTGGGGAACCAGCTCACAGCTACTGTCCAGGCCCCGTAATGAGAATCTAAGTGAAGGTGACAGAGAAGGATGTGGACAAGGTCAAGGTGGAGGGACACTAATGAGCTAGGCTTGACAGAATTTTCAAAGTAGCTGCTACAGCGAAGGGAAAGGAAGGAAAAGGATATGGGAGGAATCAAAGTCCGCTTTGGCTGGAAGAATGTTAGCACCATGCTTCACCAGCCATGATAGGCTCACTGAGAGAGGAAAGCCAGGTGCTCCCATTAAAGTATAGGGAGCACCTCAGACATGTACTTCCAAACCCACTCACCAGGTCCTATGGGGCCCTACATGACCTCATGCTGGCTCTAGCCTTGCCAAACTTCTGTTCCTTGAACGTAACAAGCTTGCTTCTCTCAAGTCCTTGCACTTTGCTGCCTCCATCTGTAACATCCCCCCACCTCCAGTCTTCACCTGGCCTGCTTTTTACATCACCAGCTTTCAACTCAAATTCCACTTCTAAAACAGCCCCAATCTCACACTCCCAGCCACTCGATCCCATCACCCTGTTATATATCCCACATGGCACTTCCTGCTATCTGTGGGTTTCCTGGTTATCACCTGTCTCCCCTCACCAGAATGTCAGCTTTATAAGAACAGGGGCCTCACCTTGCTCACCATTGCAAACCTGAGACCTAGAATGGAGTCTGACTCCTCATAAGCACTCAGGTAATCACTGAATGAATCAGTCTACTTGCACCGCAGATCATCCTCATGAACTGGCTTTCTGCAGGCAATACCGCATCAACCCAGCTCACTTCCCCAATCAAAATGCACCTTCATTGTGGAAGCATGTCAATCATACTGACAGAAACTTCTATTACTTCCACTACTGCTATTACTACTACTACTAATAGTACCTATCACATGTTGAGTGCTTACCATGTACCGGATATAGTACTAATCATTGAATATGCATTATCCCATTTGTCATTGCTACTATCCCCATTTTAAAGAAAAGGATCTTAAAATTAATTCAATCAGGTTATGGAGCTTAAAATCGTACAACTAATAAGTGGTAGAACTAGCACTCGAATCCAGTTTTTTCTGACTCAAAAACCACAATGACATACTCCTTCCCCTGGCAAAAGTATGAATTTTTAAGCATATCATTTAAAAGTTTGAGAAACACTGAAGTAAATGATGGAAACTCCAACTGCAGAGAGCCTAAAAATATATATATATATCTAAATAGCTTTGGAGAATTCTGGATTATAGACAGGAACGTGAATGCATCCTTTGAAAGAAAAAGAGTAAAATGCTTTTAAAGAAAAGTCTTAGCCAGCCAGTTATTCTCTGTTAACTCTGTCAAGGCAATCATTAATCACCTCAATTTAGAGGAACCCGTTTGTGAAAGTGGCCTCCCAAAACAAGGATAGAGATTGGGTTTGCAAGAAATGCAGCTGAGAAAGAATGGTTTCAAAGCACAGCAGGGCTGCCCACTACACTCAGCCCTGCCGGCTGCTTATAGCCTTGGCAGAGCTTTCTGTGAAATTAGGGAAAAGGAGCTGCATATTCTAGTCAGAAGACAGGAGCAAAAATCATACAGATTTTTTAAGGATTTTGTAGATTATTGGAGTTGTTGTTGGGTTTCCAGCACGCAACACACACCCTAATCTCTCTAACCCTGCCAAATTTGGGCCCATAATAAATAATGGATAATCAAGTTTGAGATTCATTGAGACACAGTTTGAGTTGGGGAAAATTTCTGTGAATCCAACAATAATGCTATAGAAATAAGAATACCCAGAGAACCAAATGACCCAGGTTGTGAAAAATAAATATGATCTGGTGAGGTGATTGTGACACCACTTTTCAAGGCTGCAAACAGTAAAAAGAAGATGAAAGAAAAAGATGAGCTTTTCAAACCAATATAAAATTTAAAGCTTCCTGGTTTATAGTCAAGTAAATGTAAGACTCCAGTGGGAATGATAAAGACTTGGTTATCATGTCACTTAGGCATTTTGGATGACATTATTCTCAGCATGCATCCTATTAATATTAGGACTCTATTTCACTTTTCTAATACTTAATATTTGATCGTTTTTCAAACAGAAAAACAACCTATATCCTTGCTGAATTTACCAGGGAGAAATTCTTTTAAAGACACAGATGCATCAGGAGAATTTGTTGGATCTCTGCATTCACCTTAGAAACGATCCTTAGATGTGCATATCTCATGTGTCATTAACTCATTTTAATACTTCATTACTGAGTTTAGAAGCCATATTTCTGTACTGCCGGGAAACAATCTTGGGAGGAGGGGGGAGAAAACTAAACCAAAAACAGAAAAGGTTAGTCCTCTATTATTTTCACACCATGGAAAGCATGGATGCAATTCTGTTTTAATAGTAGAATAAATGGTAATAATGATAATGTTTCACACTAATAAATTAAATTTGAGTCACCAATATAACATAGAAATGTTTTTGATAGTTATGGCCTGGAATATGGAATCTGAAAGAGCAGTACAATTGTTCTGGAAAATGTTTCTTTGTATTTAAAAAGGAAGGCTATCATTTTAACATTTCTCTTGACTTTGCTAAAAATAATAACCATGACAGAATGCTTTTTCACCTAACAGGGATGCCACATGGAGGGAAAAAAAATAAGTAAAGAACCACAGTGACCTCTTGTGAGAAGAAACAGAATTGTTCTTCATGCACGGTAAATTAACTACACAGAGCACTTGTGGGCAAAATCAGCCTCTTTCTACAAATGAAATTAGAAGAAAATCATAGTATTGTTGATTCAAAAACAATCAGTATTCATGCCTGGACTCAATTTTATTTTAGTTATTAGGCATTTCATAGTTATTGTAAGTGATAGTTTATGCAGTTGTAAAAATGCCATATGCACAATTTTGCATGCTGATTTACTTTTAACAAGGTAACCCAAGCATTTCCCATGTTATTAAAAATCTTCATAAACATCCTTTGTGTGACAATTTATTTAACCTTTTCTTTTACCCAAGAGACTTTAAAAGGATTAAAAATATTTTTTAAAAAGTTTTGCAAAAGAGTTCAAATAGAATTAACAAAGCATTGCAAGGTGTAATAGGTCCTTTGGCACCTAATTAAAGAAACTCATAGAGATTATTTATAACCCAAGTATCAAATATTTAATGATCCCCTACTATGTTCAAATGGTTAATGTTAGATACATACTGTGAAGGGCCCAACAAAAGAAGTGATGCGGGAGGGATATAATCAAAGTGTTTAAAGGGCACATGAATATAAACAACGCAGGGCAGTGCAGTGAACTAATAACTAATTACCATAATGAGCTGAGGAGACCAGAAGGGTGAAAGCAGCCAGCCCTCTGGAAAAGAATCAGGAAAGCCAACAGAGGTGGACAGTTGAAGAGAAGAGGGAAGACATACACAAGATAGAGTGAATAAAGGAAGCAAAATTAGAGGCAGGAGCTCAAACAGTTTTTCCAAAGGATGGAGAATAGATTATTTCAGCAGAGTTTAGAAGAAGCACTTCTTGTAATACAAAGGGAAGGGAGTAGAAAGGACATGTTCTGAGCATCATCCATGTCCCCGTCACCATGTCTAGAGGTCAAGCTGCTCATCTCACTTACTCATCAACAGCCTTATAGTGATGTGTGTCATTGACCTCCTTTTAAAATGAGGAAGCTTGTAGGCTGGAAGGGGTTGATTCTTGGCCAATAAATAGAAAAGACAAGATTTGAACATAATCAGTTGTCTTGTGTGGATTATATTTTCTTTTTTTAACTATTTAAAAATTATTGATTAGAGAGAAAGAGAGAGAGAAACATCAATTTGTTGTTCCACTTATTTATGTATTCATTTGGTTGATTCTTATATGTGCCCTGATTGGAAATCGAACCCACAACCTTGGTGTATTGGGACAACGCTCTACCCCATTGAGCTACCTGGCCAGGACCGAATTCTATTTTCTTTTTTTTTTTTTTAATATTTTATTGATTTTTTTTTTACAGAGAAGAAGGAAGAGGGATAGAGAGTTAGAAACATCAATGAGAGAGAAACATCGATCAGCTGCCTCCTGCACACCTCCCACTGGGGATGTGCCCGCAACCAAGGTACATGCCCTTGACCGGAATTAAACCTGGGACCCCTCAGTCCTCAGGCCGACGCTCTATCCACTGAGCCAAACTGGTTTTGGCCGAATTCTATTTTCTAAAGTGAGAAAATTTCATCCCTTGCAATCATGTTTAATCCATTCATTTATCTAGGAGAAGAAAACCTTTTTTATCATAGAAAAAAAGCAATGCACTTCAATCAATATTCTATCCCGGTGATCACAAATGTAGAATATGTAGCTTCTGAATTCATTATAATTGCAATTAAATAACCAAAACTCTTTTAGACTTCTCAAACCACAATTCTCAATTCTCTTTCACATGTGGAATTTGTGAAGGCTGAAAACTATGATACTGGGAATAAGGGTGCAAAGCCAGTCTTTGAAAAATTGCAGAGGAGGACAGCCCCTTTCTCTCCCTCTGGAAACAGAGGGGTGGAAATGGTGGAGTAAGAGCAAGAACAGCAATGCTGCCTTTGGGGGTGGTGTTTGGTTGTGTTGCACCTGCCTTTGGGCAGCCACACAGGTCCACGATATTCCCATAAAGAATAAAGCTAACATTTATAGCACCTCTACAGTTGCCATATGCCCTTCATGTACGTTACCCATTTAATACTCATCCCAGCTACCCAGGGTTACAGAGTACTGCAAAGCTGCGACATGCAGGTCAGGTGCTCAGAGCTCTCACATTCAAGAAGCACAGTCCAACAATACAAAGTCAGTTCGAATGAACTTGAGTCTTTACTTGCATTTCTCAACTATTCTCGAGTGAGTATGGAAGTCACAGCAACACTTGTCTAAAGTTCCCTTTTTCTCTCCTAGTTGGTATGACTCAGTGGCTGAATGTTGACCTATGAACCAGGAGGTCACAGTTCAATTCCCTGTTGGGGCACATGGCCAGGTTGCAGCAGGAGGTATGCAGGAGACGTGCAGGAGACAGCCGATCAATGATTCTCATCACTGATGTTTCTATCTCTCTCTCCCTCTCCCTTCCTCTCTGAAATCAATAAAAATATATTTTTTAAATTCCCTTTTTTGTCTCTTCTCCACTTTCCTCACCAAGCACAACTACTCCAGCATCTTTTGTATTTCAAAATGCCTCACAATTTTCTTTTCAAATTAAAAACTTTTGTTCCAAAGGGAGTGTTAAGAGAATAAATAGGCAAGCCATACACTGAAAGAGATGTATTCCCTGGGAGGAAATATTTTCCAAGCATGTATCTGATAAAAGACATGTATTTAAAATATACAAAGAACTCTTAAAACCCAACAATAAGAAAACAAACAACCCAATTAAAAAGTGGGCAAAAGATCTGAACAGATGCCTCACCAAAGAAAATACGCAGATGGCAAATAAGCATTTGAAAAGATGCTCAACATTAAATTGCAAATATATGCAAATTAAAACACTGAGATACTGCCACACACCTATTAGAATGGCTAAAATCCAAAACACTGACACCACCAAATGCTGGTGAGGATGTGGAAAAACAGGAACTTTCATTCATTGCTGGGGAGAGTCAAAATGCTATGGCCACTTTGGAAGACAGTTTAACAGTTTCTTACAAAGCTAAACATACTTTTACCATGCAATCCACTAATCACACTCCTTGGTATTTACCCATAAGTTGAAAACTTGTATCTACAAAAAACCTACACACTAATATTTAGAGCAATTTTATTCATAATTGCCAAAAATTAGAAGCAAACAATTGGCCATCAATAACGAATAGATAACCAACTGTGATATATCCATAAAATTATTTATTATTCAGTAATAAAAAATGAACTCTCAAAACCACAAAAGATATGGTGGAAACTATAGAGACAGTTAAAAGATCAATAGTTTCCAAGGAGTGGTAAGGCAGAGAGGGAGGAAGGATAAATAGGCAGAGCACAGTGAACTTTTAGGGCAGAACTGGATGGGTGGCTTCATGACTTTATGCATTTGGCAAAATCCATAGTACTTTACAAGACAAGAGTGAACTGTAATGTAAACTATGGATCTTAGTGTATTGAAGTATGGTAGTTTTAATCTTAACTTAACCTGCTATTTGGTTTCTGTACTCATTTGCTTGCTAAAATAATAGAAGAGTTATTTTAATTGAACTTATGTATGATTGATTGAATACTCTCTTGTTGGTGGTTTGAATATCCCATTGATTGTGATCTCACTGGTCATCGAAGCACATTCCTCTGGGACCAAGGACAGATAGTGATCCTAAATTGTCTCAGCAGCTACAGATAACTGAGTTTAGGTTGACTCAGTGACCTCAGAATCTAGACAGCACAATTATTCTAAATTGTCCAGGTGGTCCCAGATAATGTGTTAGATAACTAAGTTGCTCAATTTTGCTTCTAAAATAAAAATGGTTTTTCGCGAAACAGGTTCCTCATTCCAGACCCAAAGATGTAATCAATACTTTTGTGATTTTTGTGATATTCTGCCAATATAAGCCAGAAATGGCAAGCTGTTCGGCGCTGCGAGGTCTGGAGCGCTTTTGCCCCTCATCAGCCGCCGGCTTTTTAGTAAATGACTCCATAATTTGACCTTTTTTAAAGTGTCCTTTGTGAGATTTGGGGTACATCACAACATTATCTATGTTGGTTCGTCAATTGTAACAAACATGCCATACCAATGCAAGATGTTAATAATAGAAGAAGGTAAAATAATGGAAACTTTCTGTACTTGTTGCTTATTTTTTCTGTAAACCTAAAACTGCTCTATAAAATATGGTCTATAAATGGTTTTTTTAAATCCTCTCCACTTAGAAGTGGACACTGGGGCCATCTCCAAACCCCCATGAGCTTCTATGGGTGCCAGAAGGCTGGAAAAAATGTGTCCTCCTCACTGTATTTCTCTTGAGAATCTACCCACGTGGTTTTGAACCCTCTATCTTTCCTCTTAGCTGTCATTTTGTTTACTTGACATTATTTTTCATCCTGTCCCACTTCTTATTCTCATGCCCATGTCACACAACCCTGTGCTGTGCCTGGTGCCAGGTGACCTTATGAGAGGCCCCACACAGAGGGTTCACCCATCCCCTAGTGGGGTTCTTCATGGAGAGAGAACTTCCTGGGAGGTAGCAGAGGTCGCCCCAGGAAAGCAGTGATGATCTAGAGGTGATGACCCAGTGTTCAGTGTTTTCTCAGAAGGATACCTTGCAAAGGAGCTGAGAATGATTGGTGGGATCTCCAGGAGCCCAGACAAAGGTCTGACCTAAAGAGGAAGCAGGGGTAACGTCAGCCCTCAGGGGAAACAACCCTCCCTGCTATGACAGGTTGTCCAGAGAAATCATTCTTCTGAACCTGCCACTTCCTTTTCTCCTTTGTGAGGACTTTATTACAAAGTAATACTCATGGTCTACAACTCTCCAGACCTTGAGTCTACTTCAAAAAGCTCTTTCTGGAAAGACCTACTTTGGGAATCCCCCAAAGCAGTCCATATTACATACTCAGGATTTTCTGAGACAGGACAGAACTTAAGCCAACTACCAAAATCTTCAAAGAAACCTGAATGGGAGACCATGAGTAACTGTAACTAACAGCGGATATAAAGACCCAAATAGGTATAGATCATCAGTCCTCCACAGTGACATTCAAAAGTAACATCGCTTAGTTGGAAGAAGTCACTTCTTGGTTTTTAAGAGTGAAACATGCCAATAACCCCTTTTTATTTCAAGGGTTAAATTTTTCCTAAGGCTCTAAGCACTCCTCCTTTTCTTGTCTGAAAATTGTCAGTCTGCCAAATCACTCGGGAAGAAATGTTTACAATACAATACATACATTTTCAGTTTATCATTTTGCCATCTGCTCATGGAAAACTATCAACACCAGCACATACATATGCACTGTCCTCTAGTCTTCTACTACCTAAGCAGTAAACACCAGCAGAAGTTTGGCAAAAAGTTATTAGAAGCAGATGACCTTTCCACTGATGTGCAAAGAATATTGCCTAGACACACACAAACTCATGGGATCAGATGGGATGCCAAATCAACGCATACATTCCCCAGAGAAAATTGTTTATCTCATACAACCTCAATTAAAATAAAACTGTGGAACTGTAATGTTTTCTGAAAGACATCTTTCCTATAAGAAATATAACCATGGTATCCTTTTAGGGACATTTCTACTGATGTGGACATATTCCCTTCATAATTTTCAAATTGTTATGTATAAGCTTTCCTTTACTTTTATTAGTAAGGAAGAGTATTAAATTACTTAATGTTTCCTGAGTGCCTGCTTTGAGACTATTGCTCATTATATCCTCCTTGTAAACATATGAAGAATTTTACAATCCCCCTAAAATATGGTAACTCTACCAGAGAAAGAGTGTTCTGTGATAACCCCAATTTAAATTTACATATCTCTGGGGTTTTATCTTTTCTATTATTAAAGATTCATCACTTTCATTATGGATTTTATTTAAATTTTAGCTGAACTTACTCTGAATTTAAAGTAAAGATTAATCTAAATGGGGTTGAGCAGTTTCCATTTGTGGGACTAGCTGACCCAAGAAATGCACAAATGGAGATGAGATGGTTAGTTCTAGGTTTATTGAATCTTGACTAAATTTAAGCAAGTTATTACTTCTCTTACAAAATCTCAAATAAAAGTAAGAATATGATACCCTTACAGAGCAGTTGTTCATTTCCTGAGGTGGTTCATTCAGCCTGATAATGACTGGTCCTAATGAAACCTGTGGTGGAGATTTGTACCTCAAATGGACAGGCTTGCTTTGTACCAAGAAAACCTCTCTTAACTGCCACAATTAAGCTTCTCAAAGATGTATCACTTATGTTGCCATGGATACCAGAAAAGATATATGGGTGGATCTGTGCAAATCCATAATCACTAATCACTTCTAGAAAAAATAAACCCAGAACTTCAGGTCCTACTGAAAATGATTCATAGCATCATTTTGAGTAGAAACAAATGTACCTTTTTCCTGCATTAGAATAAAAATTATGAAAGTTAAAGCTCACTATCACATGTCAGGCTCTGCCTTCCCCACCACCATGTATGATGTTCACGGAGAACAGTAATGTCAATCAATGTCATAGCTATCTTCACTTTTGGTCCTAAATCCAACTGAAAGAAAATTATTGCAAAACATGCATTATATTCTAATATACCAGAATCTTACCTTGATTTTAGCCACAAAGACAAAAGATAAAATTAAAACATTAGGAGGTTCTTTTTATAATCAAGCAAGAAAATATCTTCTTCAAAAACCCTACAGAGTAAAGTCAAAAGCAGATGATTAATATGAAGGCACCATTTACCAAAAATATGAACATCATTATATTAATATATATTTTTAGGCTTCAGCCATGAGCCACGCACTGAAGGTATTAAAGGAAATTCAAAATCTGCCATTTGCAAAAAAACAACAACAAACTTACATTCTGCTTAGGAAAATGAGGCATGCAAAACAAAACAACCTATAAATAACACAGACAGTTTAGTTTATAGTCTGGAAAAGAGGGTACAGATATATACTGTGGGGATCAAGAAATAGAAATAGAAGAATGGCTCAAGTGGGAGAAACCAAGATGGTGGCATAGGTAAACACCTAAACTGCTGCCTCACACAACAATTTTAAAACTACAACTAAAAGACAAAATGGACATCATCCAGAACCACAGGAAGGCTGGCTGAGTGGAAATTCTACAACTAGAAGGAAGGAGAAAAGCACACTGAGACTCAGAGGAGCTGCAGAAGGCAGAGGTACTGAGACTCGCAGGTGCAGAGAGGACTGGCAACTGAGTGCATGGCTGGCTTTCTCAAGCGGGAGGGAGACAAAAGCTCCCGACTGTGCTGAACTCCAGTTCCAGGTGAGACTCTGGGGACCCAGACTCATTCAGGGAGAAACTGGACTGTCTGGCAGCGGGTGGAACTCGAGGGCAGCTTTCTCTCAGAGGTGCTTGCAGTGATTACCACGGGACACTGAGACACAGGGGCCTATTAGGGCAAGGCTGACAGGAAACCAAGGCTGTCTGCTCCGCCCTGAGAGTCCACCCCATCCAAGCTGAGCACAAAGCCTTTTGCAAGTCTTGTCTCATAAAGGTATCTCCAGCACAGAAGTTCTCCCAGCGTAGACACAGCTGATCCTCACAGCTAATTGGCCTGGAGGTCAATTCCTCCCAGTGATACCAACAACAATCAAGGCTTAACTACAACAAGACTGTGCACACAGCCCACAATGGGGTGCACCAAGAGTGTCCACCTCAGGTAACTGGGAGGCTAAGCCACTGAGCCCTATAGGACACCTAGCACACAAAGCCACTCTATCAACTCAGGGAAGCAGCAAAAATGTGGAGACAAAGAAACAGATCACAAACGAAAGAAATGGAGGAAAGCAAATGACTGGATATAGAGTTCAAAACCACGGTTATAAGGTTTTTCAAGAATTTTCTAGAAAAGGCCGATAAATTTAGCAAGACCCTCGAAGATATGAAAAAGGACCAACTAGAAATTAAGCATACCCTGACTGAAATAAAAAATATTATACAGTGATCTAACAGCAGACTAGAGGATCGCAAGAATCAAGTCAAAGATTTGAATTACAAAGAAGCAAAAAACACTCAACCAGAAAAGCAAAAAGAAAAAAGAATCCAAAAATATGAAGATAGTGTAAGGAGCCTCTG
Source organism: Plecotus auritus (assembly GCF_963455305.1). Taxonomy (NCBI): domain Eukaryota; kingdom Metazoa; phylum Chordata; class Mammalia; order Chiroptera; family Vespertilionidae; genus Plecotus; species Plecotus auritus. Next base: position 168,350,321 of record NC_137772.1, read on the forward strand.
GGACAACTTCAAGTGTACCAACATCAGAATTATGGGAGTGCCAGAAGAAGAGAGAGAGCAAGATACTAAAAACCTATATGAAGAAATAATGACTGAAAACTTCCCCCACCTGGTGAAAGAAATAGACTTACAAGTCCAGGAAGCGCAGAGAACCCCAAACAAAAGGAATCCAAAGAGGAACACACCAAGACACATCATAATTAAAATGCCAAGAGCAAAAGACAAAGAAAAAATATTAAAAGCAGCAGGAGAAAAACAAGAGAGCACCCATATGACTGTCAGCTGATTTCTCAACAGAAACTATGCAGGCCAGACGGGAGTGGCAAGAAATATTCAAAGTGATGAATAGCAAGAACCTACAACCAAGATTACTCTACCCAGCAAAGCTATCATTCAGAATGGAAGGGCAGATAAAGAGCTTCACAGAAAAGAAAAAGCTAAAGGAGTTCATCACCACCCAACTACTATTATATGAAATGCTGAAAGGTATTCTTTAAGAAGAGGAAGAAGAAGAAAAAGGTAAAGATAAAAATTATGAACAACAAATACATATCTATCAACAAGTGAATCTAAAAATCAAGTGAATAAAAAAATCTGATGAACAGAATAAACTGGTGAATATAATAGAATCAGGGGCATAGAAAGGGGTGTGGGGGTGTGGGAAGAGACTGGACAAAAATCGTACACTTATGGATGAGGACAGTGGGGTGGGGCGGTAATGGCAGAGGGTGGGGTGGGAACCAGGTGGAGGGGAGCTATGGGGGAGAAAAAGAGGAACAATTGTAATAATCTGAACAATAAAAATTTATTAAATTTAAAAAAAAGAAACATAAATATCTTTGTGGAATGGAATAATAAAAGAAAGCCTTCCTGGAGATGGTAAGGCTTGAGGTAGACTTGATTTGATTTAGAGGTGAATAAATGAATAGGTATTCCATGTCAGACAAGGCTGCTTACTTTCATTAGGATGCTGAGGGAAGCCTCTCTGAGATGGTGTTTGAGCTGAGACATAAATTATGAAGAGTCAACCTGTAAGCATCAGGTAGAAGGAACAGCAAGAGCGTATGTTCTCACGGGTAAAAATAGTTCATGCTCATATTCTAATACCGAAAGAAGACCAATTTGGCAGGTGCACAGTGAGAAGGTGGAAAGTGGCCCATATTTCAGGCCGGAATAAAAAGGAAGCAAAATGAGAAAGTATGTGTATCTATATCAAGATTGAAAATTTCCCAGAAATCTCCATAAGACTTTGAGTGACTCTCCAATGACTGCCCATAGCTGCAAGGGAGTCTGAAAATGTAGTTCTTAGCTGTGCACATTGCTACCCCAAATAATATCAGAGTTCTCTTGAGAAGGTATCTTCCTGTGTGAGCTGCAATATCCAAGCACAAATTGAAAAGAGATACTTGGTTAGAGGAATCTGGAGCCCAGGGAAGAAGTTAGAAATATAAAACTAGTCATCAGCCTGCAGAGGATATTTAAAGCCATGGGACTGAATAATATTGGTTGGGTAGAAAGTGAAGAAAGAGAAGACGACCCTAGGATGAGCCTGGAAACTTTTCCACATCTGAGGTCCAATAGACGAGCTAGCAAAAAGGGTTGAAAGGAATATTCAAAAAGATAGGAGGGAAACTAAAATATACTAAATCAGAATATACCAGAATATATCTGTGTTGCATAAACATACCAAAATTTTTGGAAATGAAAAATGTGCTCATTTTCATGGCTCCTCTCTGATAACAATAAGGAAACATGGAGACCATAGCAATCAAGCAACTCAATCAACTCACTCTTCAGATAGAGCTGACAGCCAGCAAGATGAAGGTGAAGTAATTCACCCAAGGTCACTCTACCGATTAGCAGAGCTGTAACTCCAGGTGAGAGCCCAAAAATACAGAAGTCATGTAACAAAGGGCAGAACAGGGACTACTGGATTTGGCAACAGGAGATGGTCAATAACCATGAAAAGAATAGTTTCAGTAGTGTAATGATTAGAGTGGGTTGAAGAGTGACTAGAAGGCAAGAAAGGGTAACTGAGTATAGATAACTATTCCACAAAATCTTGCTATAAAGAAAACAAAGAGATAAAGCAATGATAGGAGATATGTGACTTCAAGAGTTTTTGTTGCTGTTGTTGTTGTTCTTGTTAGTTTGCTTGCTATGTACTTGCTTTGTAAGTGGGAGATACTAAAATATGTTTTTCTGCTGATGGAAGACCTTGAATTCCAAGCTGAGAAGTTGAAATTTAATTTTACAAATGTTGCAAGTTTTTAAGCCAGAAAATGGCATAATGAAGGCAGTGTTTTAGGAAGATTCATCTGAAAAGAGCTTTCCAGAAATTGTACAAAATTGGAAAAGTATACATAACAATGAAAAGTGCTGGATGTCACCCAAGGGAGCTGACTAATGCAACAGAAAATGGCCTTAAAGAGGCTCCTGTGGTAAGTCAGCTGCAAGTCTTTCAGTGGCTAAAGAATGGGCCCCAGAAGGGGCATTCAGAACCGATGCTTCTCCAAAAGGCAAAATTTAAACTTAAAGTCTGTCTCTGAGAGACTGCCATGAAAACTCCAAATACTGTAAAATATCTGAGGATAAAATATTGAAGGCATCACTAAAATCTGCTAAATATTAAATGGATGAATGTGTTGGATCAGCACATATTTTTATTCTTATATTTTATAGAACTATGGAAATGTGTATGGTACTTTATAGAACATAAAGCACAAAAGACAAAATTCCTGTCCTATGAAGTTTACAGTCTCATACAGACATAAACTAAAACACTTGATGACCCTAAAATGGTTTGGGGTTTTTTTTGCAGCCAAAATGATTGGAGAAGACTAAGTACCACCAACACAATGGATTAATGTTTTACACATCCCAATCCACAATCCCAATAGAAAACCTTGTACAGAGGCCATGGTTATTTACCAAAATTTTTTATCTGTGTTGTATAAACATCCCAAAATTTTTGGAAATGAAAAACGTGCTTATTTTCATGGCTCCTCTCTGATATCATTGAGGAAACATGGAGGCCATAGCAATCAAGCAATCCAATCAACTCACTCCTCAGATGGAGCAAGGTGAAGGTGAAGTAATTCACCCAAGGTCACTCTATTGATTAGCAGAGTTGGGACTCTGAGGTAAGAACCCCAAAATGCAGTCTCATACTCTACCTCTTTTCCTCTTCAAAAGCCAACCGACTAATTATTTTCCCATTGATTTTCATGAAACTCATGTGACTCTTTCGTGCTATTTCCTCTGATATTCATCTACATTATGCTGCACTTAAACAGAAGCATCAGCGAAGGAAATTGGGAGCTGCTTTCTAAGGCTGAAATCTTGGATTCTGGTAGCTCAGAATCAAAGATTGTCCATATTGTACATGGAGTTCATTTTTAAAGTTTTTTTCTCTATACATCAGGTGGTTCCCACTCTCAGCAGTCACATTTAAATCAACCTAAAAATGTAGTATTTTGTGAGATTTGGATGCCTAGAACAGCAGCCTACAGAAAACAGTATATAGTATGTGGTAGATTAAGTGACTATAAAATTACAGTTTAAGCAACAAAGCTTTTTAAAGAATTAAGAATATAAACAAACTGATTTTCATTATTTGTTGAAGTAAAACAGTTTACCTTTTCTTGTGCTTTTTTTTTCTTCCTTTCTCTTTATAAATATCTTACAAGTATTTGCTATGGGATCATTTCATTTAGAAAGCCTTCCTAAACACCACTCCTTGAAAAGGGAAATTTATCTATAGAGGTGCTAAATGAGTCTTAGCCCACCTCAATCTGCAGTGGCTTCTGTGGATGCTAAAAGCTATTGACACTTTATACAAATAAAAGTATTATATTAATGTTATGTTGAATAAGGTGAGTGGCCATTGTTGTGAAGCTTAGTGATTGCCTGTCACTTTCCAACTGCAAAGGACAATAGAGAAAATTAACTCAGGCCATTCATTCTAAAAATGAGGAACATGAGGGCTAATAAGAGGAAGTGATTTATCCAGGATCTCACAACTAGTTAGAGGCTGAGCTGGAGACCAGAACCTTATGAAGCTTAAGAAATTTTAAACTCCATTCCCCATGAAGTTCTCTGTGTAATATTTTAGGTCTGGATGTGATATCCTCCAGGAAACCATACCTATCAGATCCCTTCATCTTGCCCAGGAGCGGCCTGCAGGTCAATGACTGAAGGTGTTTAGGACTAAAACCAACTAGCAAGAAAGGTCAGTCATTTTTAGACTCACGTTTCCTAAAGCTAAAGCCAGGGAAGACAAGGCGATTATTTTGGAAGAGGGATACAATTAGTATAGTTATTCCATGGCATTTAGCCTATGATCTATCATAGCAACATAAGCCACATAAATGCACTAAAATAGATTGTTAAAAAACCTTCAACTTCAAAATGTTCATTTTTTTTTCATTTCATTCGAATTCTACAGCATGCCCAATTTGCCTTTTCTAATTCCAAAGACCATATTGGTTTCCTACATGCTCATCATTTCATAGGGTACCAATGTAATGAGTGTGCATAGTCCATTTGATGAGTAGTCCATTAGTTATTGGCTTGAATATGATCTGTTGCCTCTTTTGTATCATTCAGTAAAGACTAGAGATTCTTTCTAAATATACTTACCAAAACTTTTACTAAGACCTATGGAATCTATTGTATTCAGAATAAGAGAATTCGTTGCAAGTTTAAAGTCATGCTATAAAATATTTTCCCCCAAAATTTTAGGTTTTTCAAAATATTGCCAATTCTATGGAAGCTAGATATAGATATGATGATGACCCAGGCTCTTAATTGGTAGGAACACCTGTCAGATCACAAAGCCATCAATGTGTTATTTCGAGCTCTAATGGATGTATGCTAATTGAGAGAAATAGAAACAGACTATTATAAAGCTTAGGGGAAAATATCACAACATTTGACCGGAGAAGAAAGAGTCTACTGCCTGCCTACCTTCTTCACACAATGGACCTAACACATGGATCCATTCTCTTTGCATAATATCCTTACTTTCTGTAATATGATACCTTCATTCCAGAGGCATTCTGTCTCCATTCCAGCTATTAAAACACTTTTTGGGCTTTCATCATCCCAATGAGACCCTCAATGGCATCCACCCAAGTCAGGGAAGGTCCTACCATGACAAAGGGGCAGAAAGAAGAAACAGCTTCCCACAGGTTGTTTTTCTCACTGGAGAACTTTGTTCAACATATTCCAGAGAAAAATTTGCTCTTCTATTGCGACAGGGTACTCCTCCTAAGCAGTTTATATAAAATAGGGTGAGAACCCCCACAACAGTAGAAATGAATTTCCTGGTCTCAAAAGGAACTCTCCAAATTTGGGAGTGGAGGAAGGGAGAAGACAAAGCCCAACCCCAGAATTTCCCAAACAAATAAAGTAGCAATAGTGGTCATTTATTCATTTGCTCAGCAAATATTCACTGAGTATCTACTCTGAGCAAGACACTGCTGTAGGTGCTGGGGATATAGCAATAAACAAACAGACCAAGAAAGTGAGTAAATACATACAGTATGTTGAAGGGTATAAATACTATGAAGAAAAATAAAATAAGGCAAAGGAGAAACATAGGGACTTGGGAAGATGGGCCAGTTTATATTTTTAAATAAAGTGTCCAAGGAAAGGCTTACTGAAAAGGTGACTGTAGGAGGTGAGTGAGTGAACCAGACAACTATCTGGGACAACAGCAGGGGTAAGAGCAACTTCAAAGGCCCAAAGGCAGGAGTATACCTGGCATATTAGAGGAATTTCAAGGAGGACCGTGTGGCTAGAATGGAGAAAAGGAGGGGAGAATAGTAGGTGGTGAGGAAAGAAGAGAATGATGTAGGGTCTTGTAAATCATAGTCTTATAAATCATAGTAAGGACTTTTACTCTGAGTGACATGATTTGACTTACATTTTAAAAGGATTATTCTGGTTGCTTTGTGGAGAATAAACTGAATGGGGGAGGCGGGGCATGGGGTAGAGGAGGTAACAGGCAGACCAGTTTGAACGCTCTTCCTGATGATGATGGCTCAGACCAGAGAGGTAGAAGAAGGCATGAAGAGAATGATGGGTTGTGGATATAGTTGCAGATAGAGACAATAAGATTGGCAGGTAAGTTGGATGTAGGATGTATAAGAAAGGAGTCAATACTCAAGGTTTTGAACTTGAATTTTTGGGAGGACAGAATGAAATGCATGACACTAAAAGAAGTGAGTTTGGAAAGAATGATCAGAAGTTCAGTTTGAGACATGTTAAATTTGAGTTGCTTCTCAGACACCCAAATGAAGATGCTGGGAATAAGAACCTGGATATGCAGATCTGGATTGGGAAAAAGAGACCCTGGATAGAGATATAAATGTCAGTCACATACACAAAGCTTCCCTACCTGCAGATTCAGTTTCCATGGTGTCACTTCCTGTTCAGAACTTGATTATTCTTTCAAGCTCTTTGACTTAAGGGGGTCCTACTCCTAAGGACTCCAGTCATTTAATATTTTTCCTTCTGCATTAATTTCTTAATTTCAGGGCTCAACTGAGTAACTAGAAAGAGAGATTATTACTCTTCTACTTTCTAGAACCAGAGCTTTTAAGATTTTCCTCCATTAATCACTAAAGAACCTTCAGGTGATTTTTTTTAAAAGCAAATAAAGTAAGAAATTCCCTGGTAAAATTATTATACAGCTTAAAATGTGACTCTCTTTACAATTTTGTAAGATATTATCAACATTTCACTGCTATGGCACTGAAAACATTCAATTTGTTGATTTTTTGCATTGTTATTAAAAGTTGCCTACAGACTCAGTTTTCTCAATATAAAATCTTATGTTACTTTTAACTAGTTTCTAAAATTTAAGGATGTATTATTTCCACACTGGCATTTTAAGATCTAAGAAGACTTTTCCTGGTCACCTATGCCACATGTTCGCCTCCATTTAGGAATTTGATAATCCAAAAATCGTTCAGTCTCTATCTTTAGCCTTTCTTCCAAAAAATCTCCTTTAATTCACCATTAAATTGTGAGGAGACTCTCTTCACACCAGACTAAGATATGATTAAGGAGTCAATAAACCAATATTAGAACTACTAACTATTTTCTATTGATGTTTACAAAATGGTAGGTTGTCTTATATTGAGTAGAGAAAGCACATCACACAGCTCAAGGAATAACTGTATGCTATTACCAAAAGCAAGAATCTTCTCTTGGACTTGGAGTCAGAAGATCTTTGTTCTGGCCACCATAATATTTTTTGTGATGATGACAATGGCAAATCACCATGCTTCTCATTCCTAAACTCTAAATACAGTCATGTGCTGTAAACATTTTAGTCAACAACATGTTACTTATATAACAGTGGTCCCATAAGATTATAATAAAACAGAAAATTCTTAGTGACATTGTAACTGTGGTAATGTCATAGCACAACATGTTTGTTTATGGTGATGCTGATGTAAACAAACCTACTGTGTTGTCATCCATAAAAAGTATAACATGTAATTAAGTATATTACATAATACTTGATAATGGTAATAAACAAATATGTCACTGGTTTGTGTATTTGCTATACTATATTTTTATCTTCATTTTAGAGTGCAATATACAGTATATTTCATTATATATAATCTGGCCACTCTATATAATATACACTGAGTGGTCATAATAATATGGCCACTACATATATATATATATATTGAGTGAGATATATACTAACAGACACTGAGTGGTCATAATAATCTGGCATATATATATATATATATATATATATATATATATATATACTGGCCAGGCCACTATATACACTGAGTGGCCAGATTATTATGATCTCTGAACTCATAATAATCTGGCCACTCAGTGTATATCCTATATAATAAAAGGCTAATATGCAAATTGTCCCCTCAACCAAGAGTTTGACCAGCAGGCAGGCCAGCCAATAGCCCATGTCCCCTCCCCCTGGCCAGGCTGGCCGGACCCCACCCATGTATGAATTCATGCACTGGGCCTCTAAAATATATATGTGTGTGTGTGTGTGTGTGTGTGTGTGTGTATATGTGTGTATATATATATATGTGTGTGTGTGTATATATATATATATATATATATATATATATATATACACACACACACACATACTGAGTGGTCAGATTATGCGTTCAGAGATCATAATAATCTGGCCACTCAGTGTATATAGTGGTGTAGCCAGTGTGTGTGTGTGTGTGTGTGTGTGTGTGTGTGTGTGTGTGTGTGTGTGTATATATATATATATATATATATATATATATATATATAGTGGCCAGATTATTATGACCACTCAGTATATATATAGTGGTCAGATTATTATGACCAAACCATCAGTACTTCGTTGGGCCACCTTGCCTTCAATACTGCAGCAATTCTTCTTGGCATTGACTCCACGAGATGTTGAAAGGTCCAGTTCTGTGAGATTTGATGGTTGTGGAACCAGCTGCCTGATGGCTCTTTTAACTTTGTCCCACAAATGCTTAATTGGATTGAAATCTGGTGGTTGTGAGGGCCACCTAAGCAAGGTAAAGTCTCCCTCATGTCCTTGAAACCACTCCTGCACAATATGAGTACCGTGGTATGGCGCATTGTCTTATTGGAAGAAGCCATCTCCATTGGGATACGCCATCAACATGATAGGATGACCTTGGTCAGCAATGATACTTAGGTATGTTGTGCTATTCAGACATTGTTCCACACTAATTAAAGGGCCCAAATCATGCCAGGAAAATAACACTGCCCGCACCAGCTTGAAGGGTTGTACTCATGCATGTGGGGTGCATGCTTTCATGCTGTTTCCACAAAATTCTCATTCTGCCATCTGCATGATGCAACTGGAAATGTGATTCATCGGACCACATGACTTTTTTCCAATGCTCGACTGTCCAATCCTTGTGTTCCTGTGTGAATTGGAGACGTTTTATCTTGGTAACTGCAGACAGCAAAGGTGTTCGAACAGGCCTTTGGCTTCCATATCCCATACAATGCAGTGTACGGCTAATTTGCCTACAAACATCAGGTGGTCATAATAATCTGGCCACTCAGTGTGTGTGTGTGTGTGTGTGTGTGTGTGTGTGTGTGTGTGTGTGTGTGTATTATTATTATTATATTATTATATATAAAGTTTTCTGTAAAACAGTATGCCATGTTACACAGGCTGCAGCCTTGTACATTTCATGTTTACCACATCTCTTGATTAAATCATCTTCTCTTATGCATGGACCTAGAGGGAAATATACTAAATGAAACAAGTCAGACAGAGAAGACAAATATAGTATGATTTCACTTGTATGTGGAATCTAAAAAGCAAGACAAATAAAACAAAACAGAAACAGACTCATATACGGAGAGCAAACTGATGGTTGCCAGAGGGAGAGAGGTGGGGGAATAGTTGGAAAAGATGAAGGGGATTAAGAGGTACACAGTTCCAGTTATAAAATGTCATGGAGATGTAAAGACAGCATAGAAAATATAGTCAATAATATCGTAATAACTTTGTACAAAGACAGATGGTTACTAGATTTGTTGTGGTGATCACTTTGTAAGGTATATAAATGTCGAATTACTATGCTATACATCTGAAACTAATATATGTCAATTATAATTTTAAAATAAATAATTTTTAAAACTCTAAGTGTTCAAAAATATATACTGAAGTCATTCCTTACTTTATAAATTCTAGATAAATTAAAACTTCAGATGTGAAACTGTTAAATAAGAAACACCAGTATAATCACTTATACTAAATATAATAATTCTATTAAGGGCCTACAGTGGATCAAAAAATATCATTTACCCAAATAATGTGTTGTATCAAACAAGAAGCCTCATTCAAAAAAAGCATATATTTATAAGATCATCTGCCAGAATAACAAAATATAACTGCTACATTTGAAGCAGATTTCCAAATTTTTTTAATGTACCTACATGCTACAGTTTCCACTTTTGTTCAATTGCAATCATCTTTTTATATCATTTTTTATTTTTTATTGATTAAGGTATTACAATAATCTTAGCTTGTAAATAGAGATATCAGAAATAATATTGGAGATTTTATAAATTTATATTCACATTTCAGTGACCCATAAAGAATTGGAAACACCAGTGAGTGTTTATTTATTTATTTATTTTTATTTTTATTTTTAATTTCTTTATTGATTAAGGTACTACATATGTGTCCTTATCCCCCCACTATCTCCCAACCCCCCCACACACTCATGCCCTCACCCCCCTGTTGTCTGTGTCCATTGGTTAGGCTTATATGCATGCATATAAGTCCTTTGGTTGATCTCTCCCCCTTACCCCCACCCTCCCCTACCTTCCCTCAGGTTTGACAGTCTGATTGATGCTTCTCTGTCTCTGGATCTGTTTTTGTTCATCAGTTTATGTTATTCATTATATTCCATAAATGAGTGAGATCATGTGATATTTATCTTTCTCTGACTGGCTTATTTCACTTAGCATAATGCTCTCCAGTTCCATCCATGCTGTTGCAAATGGTAAAAATTCCTTCTTTTTTATAGCAACATAGTATTCCATTGTGTAGATGTACCACAGTTTTTTAATCCACTCATCTGCTGATGGGCACTTAGGCTGTTTCCAAATCTTAGCTATGGTGAATTGTGCTGCTATGAACATAGGGGTGCATATATAATGAGTGTTTCTGACTGTACTTTTGAAATTTGTACAATAGAATCACAGGAATGGAAAAGAGTCTCAGAAACTCTATGAATGTGTGGTTGTTGAGTGTGCTATTCTAACTTTTCTCTACTGAAACATTGCCTAGGTATCAATGCTAATTTATTTGAGGGTTCTAGAGATTGTGGGAGCCAATGTCCAAGATGGCCTCCAATGAACCCCACCCCCGGTATTGTCCCTGCTCACACTATACCAGGGTTCATCTGTGTAACCAACAAAATAAAGCGTAAGTGACAGTACATAACTTCCAAAATTATATCCTAAAAGACACTTCAGCTTCCATCTTGTTTGCTCCATCTTGCTCTACTCTCTTAAATCACTTTCTCAGTGTGGCCAGCTGCCAAGTCATGACCTTCATGTGAAGAGACCCACTTGGTAAGGAACTGAGGCCTCCTGCCAACATCCATGTATGTGATCTTAGAAGTAGATCCTTTAGTCCATGGAGAAACTTGCAGCCAAGTCAATAGCTTGACTACAGATTCATGAGAGACCCAAAGCCAGAACCACCCAACTGAGCTTCTCCTGGATTTCTGACCCTCAGAAACAAGGTGAAATAATACGTATTTGTTGTTTTATTATGCTAAGTATTTGCATAATTAGTTACAGTATAATAGATAATTAAGTCCATATTGAAAAATATCTAACATATATATACATACATAAAAACAGATTGTAATCCATCTTCAGTCAGTATAAAAAGGACTGATGATATTCAAAGGCAGACAAGAAAGAAAAGCTCTTCAGATGTTGCAACTAGATCCTGAAATATAGCTCACACTGACCAGATCCAGCCATTATTTGTAAATGTGAGTTCAAGTAACCAAAATGTGAGGCAATACTTTCTGCTTGGGCCATATACTGACCCTGAAATTCCATCTTATTTCTTTCTACCTGTGCCAATATGCAGATTTTGTTCATTCTTTGTGGCTCAGGTCAGAGTTCTATTCCTTCCCAAAATCTTTTTAGACTACCTCAACACCAACAAGTCATTGCCTTTTCTCAATATCTAATGTGTTTAGTTCTATACCACAGAGTTTATGATTACTATCCAGAAATCTCCCAAAGTATCTTGAGAGAAGAAGCATGTTTTTATAAGAATTCTCTACTTCTTACCTCATCTTTACCCTTATTTCCTGGTGTCATTCATTCACTAGCAATAGGACCCTGTTTCATACTAATTTTAGCAATTCTGAAGCACTTTCTATACTAGATAATGTATATGACACTCATCATCTATCGTCAATATCTTCTAAGCCTCCCCCCCCCCAAATTCAGGGGCTCAAATACTGAAAACTACAATTACCAGACTCCCTTGCAGCTATTATTCTGGATATAATTTGAGTTCTGCAAGTAAGATGCACTTATGGAGATTTAGAAGCTGGAAAAGAACTGGAATATTATTTCTTCCATTGTGAGTGGGGAGAAACAGGCTCCAGCCAATATGAACATTGGCCCATCAGCTTCAAGGCTATAAGGAAATTATAAAGGCAGTAATGATAGCAGTCACCACAGTTTTCTAACCTAAAATCACAGCTCAGATACGTGATCTTAAATCAAAAAGTCCAGAAACTTCCCCTGCCTTCAGGCCTTTCAAAGATTTTGTAAGCATCTAAATCCTTGTATAAATTCCTTTCAAAGTAAGATGCCCCATTGGTTTCTGTTGCGGACATTGACCCTGACTGATATATGTACCATGCAGCTTTATTTTTTTGTAAACCTTTGCTGTTAACCTGGTAAATTTTTGGTTATTTCATTCATTTATCCACTCAACTCTCAAGGACATTTGCACAGTGAATAGATAAGTAGAGAATAAAAGAAGATCTCAAAGGAAAGATAATGATTTCATTTTTGATGATATGCTTGTGAGTTCTCCAGGTGTGGGTAATCAACAGACAGTGGAATCTAAGGTCCGTGGTTAAGGCTAGAAGTCCAAAGCTTCCTTTAGTACTCTGATTGGTGTTAGTGAAATGTCAGGGAAAGGGACTTAGCACTCATTGTTTCTTGAAAACCTTAACTGGGCCTGAATCAGAGCAAATGCATTTAGTATTACTTTGAATAAGTAAAAGCAATGGGAGAAGGTGATAAGGAGAATATAAGGCTTAACCCTATCTCTTTCTTAAATTCTTTGCAGCAGGACAAACCACAATTTTTATTATCATCAAATCTTCAGCATTTCAGTAACTTTTACTTTGAGACTAATTTAAAAGAGTAGAATTATTTTCAATGGCTCTGCTTGCTTCAGCAAAATTCAAGAAGAATAAAAGGCATAAACAGAACTTCCTGGGACAGGGTTTTTAAGAACTTAGGCCATCCAAATCATTCTAGCAAAAGCCTTGTAAACTCCTAAAAAAGTATACAAAATTATTGCTGCTTAAATATTTAATGTTAATTAAGGCTGGCATATTAGTTTTCAATCAAATTTATGATAGAATGGAATTATATTTCTAAGTGCTATGTGTATATTTGACACTACATTAGAGTCTCAACTACAATAAAAGTATATGGCACATTTATGCCCATTTTTACAGCATATTTATTATTTTAAGTGATTATAAGTGTTTATAGTAGCTGTAGTTTTATCATATTGTTAATAATGTTTATAACACTGTGCCCAGAGCCGAATATGAAGTACACATTCAATTATGACATTGTGAAATGGGATTTTCTTCAACATTCTAACACATTTCAGTCAAAGTTAGGCACTGCCTCTACCTTTTTGCACATCTAAAACAGGACTCAGGCCAAAACTGGTTTGGCTCAGTGGATAGAGTGTCGGCCTGCGGACTGAAGGGTCCCAGGTTTGATTCCGGTCAAGGGCATGTACCTGGGTTGCAGGCACATCCCCAGTAGGGGGTGTGCAGGAGGCAGCTGATCGATGTTCCTCTCTTCATCAATGTTTCTAACTCTCTATCCCTCTCCCTTCCTCTCTGTAAAATATCAATAAAATATATTTAAAATAAATAAAAAATAAAATAAAACAGGACTCAGAACAGTGCAGGGTACAAAGAAGGTGTTTAATATTTTCCTGTTGCTTGACTAAATACACTGAGTGGCCAGATTATTATGATCTCTGAATGCATAATAATTGGCCACTCAGTATGTACATGTATATATATATATATATCCTATATAATAAAGATCTAATATGCAAATTGACCATCACTCCAACACACAAGATGGCCGCCCCCATGTGGTCAAAGATGGCCAGCAGGGGAGGGCAGTTAGGAGCAACCAGGCTGGCAAGAGAGGGAAGTTAGGGGTGACCGGGCCAGCAGGGGAGGGCAGTTGGGGGCAACCAGGCCTGCAGGAGAGGACAATTAGGGACGACCAGGCCAGCAGGGGAGGGCAGTTAGGGGTGACCAGCCAGCAGGGGAGGCAGTTAGGGGCAATTGGGCCAGCAGGGGAACAGTTAGGTGTTGATCAGGCTGGCAGCGGAGTGGTTAGGGGCAATCAGGCAGGCAGGCAAACGAGCTGTTGGGAGCAAGCAGTCCTGGATTGTGAGAGGGATGTCCGACTGCCCCTTTAGGCCTGATCCCACTGGGGATCAGGCCTAAAGGAGCAGTCAGACATTCCTCAAGTGGTCCCAGATTGGAGAGGGTGCAGGCTGGGCTGAGGGACACACGCCCCCACCACCACCACCACCACCACCATGCACAGATTTCGTGTATATATATATACATTAGATGCCCGGTGCATGAATTCATGCATGGGTGGGGTCCGGCCAGCCTGGCTAGGGGGAGAGGACATGGGCGGTTGGCCGGCCTGCCTGCTGGTCGAACTCCTGGTCGAGGGGACAATTTGCATGTTACCCTTTTATTATATAGGATATACACTGAGTGGCCAGATTATTATGTGTTCAGAGATCATAATAATCTGGACACTCAGTGTATATCAGTGTGCGTAAATCAGTGAAAACAGTCTACACCTAAAAAAACAATGAAGACATGCTTTCTTCTCTTCCAACTGTTTTATTCGTGTCTTTCTACATATCAGAAGCCTTTGCTGACTTCAAGGACAGTTCCTGATGAGTTATAAGATAATAAAATTATCTAGTAGATATTATAATGGCTTCTTCAGTTAATCTCTGCTCCATCCCTACTATAATTGTACCATACATGATATATAACTGCTCTGAACCTATGTGCTAGCTTACAAGCAGGTCTCATTGCCTCAGTGTCACCTGCACCTATCACCCAGTCATTCAATCTGCCATTATGCATTGAGGACCCAACACATGCCTAACACTGGCAAAGCAATAGAGAACGTGGTGACGAGGACAGGTTCTGAAGGCATACTGTCTGGGTGCTCATGTCTTAGCTCTGTCCATTACTAACTGTGTGGCATTGAAAACATTCCTTAACCTCTCTGGGACACAGTTTCTTCATTGATATGATGAAGATTAAATTAGTATCTACCTCACCAGGGTATTTTAAGGATTAAAGGAAATAGTATGCATCTTTTATGATAGCACCTGACACACAGAAAGTGCTCAATAAAAAGTACTACAGTTAGGATACAAAATTGAATGAGTAATCCTGCCTTCAAGGAAAGCACAGCCTAATAAGGAAAGCAGATATTTAATCAGTCATTACTTACACAATACGTGCAGTGATGAAGAGAAGCATGGGTAGGACAACATGTTTAAATTAGCCTGAAAGACTGCATAAGCTTCCTGCAGAAGTCAATATCTGAGCCAAGCTTTGCCAAGAGTAAAGAGCACATATTTCACCAAGAGGCAACAACATCAAGACCTAGAGGTGGCCAAAACCAGTTTGGCTCAGTGGATAGAGCGTCAGCCTGCTGACTGAAAGGTCCCAGGTTCGATTCCGGTCAAGGGCATGTAACTTAGTTGCGGGCACATCCCCAGTGGGAGGTGTGCAGGAGGCAGCTGGTCGATGTTTCTCTCTCATCGATGTTTCTGACTATCTATCACTCTTCCTCTCTGTAAAAAATCAATAAAATATATTTAAAAAAAAAAAAAAGACCTAGAGGTGGAAGGCTGGAGATGGCCAGAGGGTTCAGTGCAGCTGGAGGAGGAGCTAAAGCCAGAGGAGCTGGTACAGAACAGATAATGACAGACTTTGCATGCCAGCCTGAGGGATATGGACTTTAACAATAGTCATAGGCGCCATTGAACATCTGGATTTTGAAAAGATCTTTATAGACTTACGATAGAAATTGGTGTGTCAAGTAGCTCCAAATTTCAAGATCTGCAGAAGAGGATAGGAAACAATTACCCTCTCCACTTTTTTCTTATTATCTGTTGCCATTGTACTCAATAAGGGTTTGTCAAGTATCAGCTCTATGCCATTTCACTGAGTCCATCTTAATATCCTTCATGAAGTTTATTCAAAATAAAAAACTTTAAAATTACACATGGACTCTAGAGTCTCTTATGTATGGTATATTAAAAGAGAACTTCAGACTATCTATATATGACAGGCTCTACTAGAAAATTAGTAATGTGACAGCTTCTTTTGTTCTGTGAAATTTCCATTCATTCATGAGGTGAATCTGCCCAAAGATACAGATGAGGATCATAACTCTATTTTTAACTTCCTATTCTTCCCAAGTGAAAACAGCCTAATTATATTTCAGAAGTAACCTTTTCCTTCCTTTAATTGGTAATTTTGTCAAATAGTTTCATAATGAATAATAAAAGTCCATTAGTGTTATGAATTATATTAGTATGAATCTTTACCAAAGTCTTAAAATGTTTTAGCTGATATTTTTACTGTCTTAAAATTATAGTATAAAGTACTTTTTAAAAAATATCTCATGGTTCAATCCCAACTCACCCAAAACCAGCAATCTTAACCACTGCACTGTATTTGTTCAAATTCTCCTCTCTAATATAAAGCATTTAGTAATTTTATATCTGATGCTCTTACTACTTCTGTTCCTGAATATTCTTAAACAGATTCTTACATTGCAAAAATAAAAAAAGATGTAATTGTCCAAGGAGGTTCCTTACAATTTGAACACTCTGTGAATGCCTTCCAGGATGGTGAATTTGGGGTGGAGAAAGAATTATTTTCAGAACAAGTGATAATATTGAAATACTCTTTCCTGTGTAGTTGTTCTGGTCTCCCATTGCAACTGCTACCCATCCCTAAAGCCATCCTTTCTCAACAAAATGCTGCCCTCCCAAACTTTGCTGCTTATAGTTTCCATGCCTCCCTTTGGATATCACAAATACTTTGATGGTGATTAATTATTTGAATTATACCAAGTAACTCTTTGGCATCCAGATGCGTATACTTGGACTATGATTACATGACTGCAAAATATTCATTTGAGAAGAAAAAAAACACTCAATCATCCCCTAGGACATTAATTCCCCCCCAAGGCAAGGAACAGATTTATTAAAATGTTTACTAACAACATAGAATTCATAATGCTTCAGGCATAGCCTTAATTTTTTGACCCTTAGTGGTCCATATTCATTTTATTTTGCTGCATAACAATTTACCACAAATTTAGCAACTTAACACACACAGTTATGATCTCACAGCTGCCATAGATCAGGAGTCTGGGCATATGTAACTGGGTCTTTTATTCAGGGTCTAACAAAGCTGTAATCAAGGTGCCAGCCAAGCTGCATGCTCATCTAGAGGCCCAACTGGGGATGAATCTGCTTCTCAGTTTATTTAGTTGTTGGCAGAATTCATTTCCTTGCATCTGTGTAACGAAGTGCCCAGGTTTCTTACTGCCTGTCAGCTGGAGGTCACCCTCAGGACCAAGAGGCCACATGGCCAACTGGAAAAGCAGTTCACAACATGGATTTTGTTTCTTCAAGACCAGCAAGAGAATCTCTTCCTCCAATCTGTTCAGCAGTATCCTATATAATAAAAGCCCAATATGCAAATCGACCAAATGGCAGAACGACTGGTAGAATGGTCGGTCCCTATGACATGCACTGACCACCAGGGGGCAGATGCTCAACACAGGAGCTGCCCCCAGCTGGCAGGCCCCAGGCCAGCCAAGGTGGGTGCCAGTGGGGAGGAGGGCCTCCCCTCCCCACCCCGCATCACCCTGTAGATCGGCCCTGATCACCGGCCAGGCCTAGGGACCCTACCCATGCATGAATTTCATGCAGCGGGTCTCTAGTCTATAATAA
This sequence comes from Plecotus auritus, assembly GCF_963455305.1. Classification (NCBI taxonomy): domain Eukaryota; kingdom Metazoa; phylum Chordata; class Mammalia; order Chiroptera; family Vespertilionidae; genus Plecotus; species Plecotus auritus. The sequence goes on from NC_137772.1 coordinate 168,368,172, forward strand.
TACAAGTGTAATATACTAATTAGACCAGATAGCTAGACAACCTTCCAGACGAGGCTGGGGCTGCAAGGGCCAAGGCAGCCGCTGCAGCTACAAGGGCTGAGCCCCTTGCCTGAATTTCATGCATCGGGCCTCTAGTATTATATAACAAAACATAATCACAGGAATAGTGAATCACAATCATTGGTCCCTGCCACACATTTTTTAGAAATGTAGTCATCAGGAAACAACTCTGCAAAGAATTTTCTCTCACCATGGACTTCTGGAGTTGCGGGGGGGGGGGGGGTGGGGCGGGGGGGAAGTGGTTAAACCTAAGAGAAAAATAAAGAATTACCATTGTGGATAAAAGGAGACTATTAAAATGAAAAGTCAAAAAAGTTCATCTTAAACATTTGAACTTTACAAATATCTTTCTTCAATCTATTTTTTGCTAATGACACTTGGTTTTCTAAAAGTCTGTCTATTCTTAAATACCAACAGGACATAAGTTCTCCTGATTTTTATTTTCACAATTTGGGGATTTATGATATCTTTTAATGCAACATTCTCTTAGAATGAGGTTTTTCAGGAAACTTAAAGAGACCAGATTTGCCTACTTGAGCCTACCAAGAAGAAAGCTTTTTTACAGATTTAATATTAATACCACTCATGTGTATATATAAACCTCATGAGATATGACCACTCCTTAAAGTAGGCAAAAGAGAAAACAAGACCCCTGTATTTCTAGCCTGGAGGTAGCTGATATAAGGAAAAGTGCACTAGGTGGGGGCTCTGGCACTGAATTTTCTTCTCAGCCACTTGGCCTTCAGCAAGTCAAGCAATCACTCAGTAATTACTTAACACTTCACAGCAGTCCCCCCTTATCCACAGGCAATGTTCTGAGACTCCCAGTGGATGCCTGAAACCACAGATAGTACCTAACCCTGTACATACTATGTTTTTCCTATACATACACTTCTATAATAAAGTTTAATTTATAACTTAGGGACAGCAAGAGATTAACAATAATAACTACTAATAAAATAAAACAGTTATAACAATATACTGTAGTAGAAGTTATATAAATGTGGTTTCTCTCTCTCAAAATATCTGTACTCACCTTTTTTCTTGTGAAGATATGAGATTATAACATACCTATGTGATGGGATGAAGTGAGGTGAATGAAACATTATTAAGTAAAATAAAGGTTACATGAGCACAAGCACTGTGACACCAAGACAATTGATCTGATAGCCTTGAGGGCTACTTAGTGACAAATGGGCAGGGAGCATGTACAATGTGGATACACAAGACAAAGGGGTGATTCAAGTCCTGGAGGGATGAGGTGAGTCTCGCAAGGTTTCATCCAGGTGTCAGAATAGCTAGCAATTTAAAACTTATGAGTTGTTTATTTCCAGAATCACCGATTTAATGTTTTTGGAAGTTTTACTCATTTGACCACAGGTAACAGAGACTATGGAAAGTGAAACGATGGATAAGGAGGGACTACTGTGATGGGTTGTAATAGGGGTGCAAGTGAACGTCAGCATGCTGAAGACACTAATTTTTTTATCGATTAATATAATATGGTGTCTAATGGGACTATTGATTGAAATAGCAAAGGGAACTTGCACTGAAAGGGATGTGTATATTTTCTTAAAAGCAAATTCAATAAACACTGTCAATCTGGTCCTGAAATAATTGAAACAACACTAATCTGGGTAGCAAAAATATTTCCATTCCAAACTGTGGCCTTTTTTAGCAAGTAGGTATCTCACAAAACCACAGGTTTGGTTTAATGTTTGCAATGAGCTATTCTTTCTATTTTGTATGATGGCTGAGGCCAGGGGTCCTTACAAAGTCCTTTTTAAAAATGGGCTTCTTAAATTTGTCTTTCATTTTTGTGTGAAGTCTGAAAATTATTAAGGATGCTGACCCTATTTCTGAAGTTTTTGTACTACAAAAGTGTGCATTAAAACAAAGTGACCATGTGCCATGCAAATGGGAATGATAGATTAATGGTTTAAAATACTATGGCATATAAGTTACTAACCCTATTCTCAAAGAGGTGACAACCCAGTGCCTGAGACCATCACATACACACAGAACTGCAGATGGAAACGGATATGCCTTGATGGGGAAATGTGATGAGAAGGGGCCACCCCCTGGCCTGGAGTGACGGTTATGGGTAGTGGAAGAGGAAAATCAGGGAAACAATATAACATGGTGGCTAAAAAAAGCTTAGGCTCTGGGCTAAGAAAAACTGCAGTTGGAATCATAGCTTTTTTGCATAGTAGCTGGGTGACAGAAATCAACAATAATATTCAAATTATTAATAATAATATGCTAGATTTTTGTCTTTATTTTAGTGTTTCTAAAGTAACATCAGCTTTTCAAGACACAAGTGTGACTGACTCAGTTGAGGAACAAACCTATCTCATCTCTCTCACTTTTAAATTTCCAATTAGTATGCCTCTGTCCATGTCTGACAAGGTACAAATGGCACCATTTAAAGGAGAATAACTGAGGTGGATAAAGGGATGACTGAAGATATTTTAAAATCCCACTTAAACTTTTTCTGGTGAAAATATGCAAGGAAAAGCAGTTTTGACTATAATAAAAAAATCTCTTTTTGGCAGATACTTTAAGGATTACACGAAGTTTAAACTACCCTTTCACCTCCTTACTAAAAGGAAGCTGAAAGGAATCTTAGGTCTCACCACGTTAGGACTGCACCAGCCCCTGCACAAAACCTGACACAGCAAACCTGAGCTGTCCAAAAGTGACCTCGCAGGCTGTGAGTGCCAAAATGTGAATGAAACAGAAGTACCTCGTATCTTAAGCCTGTAAACGTAATGTCTGAAAGAGCGAGAGTGGTTCTCAAGAATAAAGCTTGCCCTCATCAAATAGCTACTTCTTATCAAACCAGGTGATGCCAGAGAAAACAGAAATGGAAAATAAGATCAAGGCTATAAAGCGTCTATTTAATCTTGTCGGTCCTTCATCTGCTGCCCCGTTTTCAGAAAACTTGATGGACAAAAGATGGTAATCTTGAAAAGCAGCGAAGAATCAAAAATTTGTCTTTTTCCCAAAGAAATAGCATTTGAAAACCCATTCTGATATGGAATAAATTTCATGTTTTCTTCTGTTGTTCTGAGTTGTTTTGGTTGTTTTTAATATAGAAGGTTTTGGTTTGTTTTCTTGAGCTTTGGCAACTCAAGTTTATTTCACCCATTTCAGTGTGTGGTATAACTGACCAAACACTGAATAAATTTAACTTTATGTTACCACATGTCCCATTTGCAATAGTTGGGATGACCGGTGCTCACTATGGGAGATTGATTTCTCCCCAAACCTTCCTGGAGAAAAACCAGCTCAGCCACTGTTGGAGCTACAGTTTTCATGTACCTGCGTGGTAAGTCATTCTCAGGAAAGCAAGATGTCACAACATCCCCCATTTTTATCAACACAAAGGTAATTTGGGGCTAAAGAAATCACATCTTTGAATCTGACTCATCTTCAAAACAAGCAAAAATAATGTAATTAAGCAATTGATTTTATTTTATATAACAACTAGAGGCCTGATGCATGAAATTCATGCACTGGGGTGGGGGGATCCCTCAGCCCAGCCTGCCCCCTCTCACAGTCCGGGAGCCCTCAGGGGATGTTCTCTGCGGGAAGTGACCAGGCTGATCAGGGGAAGGCGCCACCCCCATCACCCCACTGCTGCTGCCACTGCCAGCTGCTGCAGACACCAAGGTGTTTTCATCAACACGTACTCCAGTCCCTTCACCACAAAAAAATGACAACTTTCTTTAGGCATTTTCAAGATATGTCTTTCATAGGATATGACATTTCTTTCTTTCTTTTCTTTTTTTTAATCCTCACCTGAGGATATTTCCATTGACTTTTAGAGAGTGGGGAAGAGAGAGGGAAAGACAGAGAGAAACATCAATGTGAGAGGGACACTTCAATTGGTTGCCTCCTGCATGAACCCTGACCTGGGCCCTGCCAGGGAGGAGCCTGCAACCTAGGTACATGCCCTTGATCAGAATCGAACCTGGACCCTGCGGTCCGCAGGCTGACACTCTATCCACTGAGCCAAACCAGCTAGGGCAGGATATGACATTTCTTAGCCCCTCCAGCAGTGGACCTTTGTTTTTTCCTCCAGGAATGAGGTGAAAAAACCCTAGATCACCTTCTTGGATTCTTATTACCCAAGTTACCAAGAACACTGCTAGTGGCAGCATACAGGGAGCTTAGCCAATGAGCGGTCAGAAAGGGTGTTTCCTCTGCAGCTCACGCACAGAGACCCCCGAACGCTCAGAGCACACCCCGACCCCTGGTGTGTGTCCACTGGGGTGGAGGCGCACTCCAAGCCACACCGTGGCCACTCGGAGCACGCTCCCACCCCTAGTGTGTGTCCGCTGGGGTGGGGGTGGCACGCAGTCCCCTCCTGCCCATCTGCACACGCAGCTCCTCCTGAGCCGGTCATGATGCAGCCTCCTCCTGAGCCAGTTGTGACACCTTAAGGTGTCCCAGCTAATTTGCATATTTTCTCTTGATAGATAGATAGATGATAGATAGATAGATATTTTGAAATATGGACATGTTGGGTAAAAATCTCCCAAAAAGTCAATGTTTGCAAATGTTCTATAAGCTGTCTGCACTCCAAAATATATGATGCACTTTTATTTGGAAACTCAAAGATGGAAAATAAGAACTGCTTTGGTCTAAATTGATTTAATGATTTATCTTATAAGCAGTAGTAAGATGGGTGTGAAACCAATGGTGGTGGAGATCATGGTAAAGGTGGTGGTGGTGGAGGTAATACTGGTTTTTAATAAATCAGTTACTGATTTTTTAATTTTAATTTGAAGGTTAGAAAATGAACCAGAAGCAAACCAATAGGCCTATGTTACTTTGGGAATTCATAAGATACACATTTTATATTAAAAGCATTTCATATGGGTAGTAAATCTGTATATAGATAGAATATGGCCTGTTGAGGGCCACAACTTGATATTTTTATGATAAATGTAGATGAAATCGCATCTAAAGAACAAGATATCACAACTGAACCTGTGTTAACTAAATGTGTAGTCTTTGGCAAACTTCTTGACCTCTGTAAGATTCTATTCAACAAATGGCTATAATACCTACTTCGATGGTTGTAAGGTTCAAAATAATTAATAAATGTAAAATACTTACATAGTAACCACTGAACAAAAATCAATGCCCTCTCCTCCCGCCCCATCCCCATTTTCTCCTAGTGTTCTCATTTTTTCTTTCAATAGAATAAAACTATTTTGATAGAATGAGATTAAATGTCTTAGAGACACTAATAGAACATAGGAAATAATCTCACAAATTAATTCAATATAAGATCTATCTCTGATCACACAACACTTTGTAAGCCAGAAACACATATGACTTAAAATGTTAAGAAAAGAGGACTTCTTCAGAGGCAGGCTTAATGCACACCTAACTACTTGATTGTCTTTGTTCTATTCTATTCAGTACATCACCTCCATCATTTGTTCAATCAATGTCTGCTCTCAAGAAGAAAAAATTGATCAGATATTACTTCTTAATAACATATGAAGCTTCATCCTGAGTCATTAATTTGGAATTTAAAAAGCAATTTTTGGTGTAAGTAACACTTCTATCCCTTTCCAAGAGAAGAATGCCTCATCTAATCACCTGTGTCTCTGAGATAAATGAATGCATTAAAGCTCTTAACACCCTTTGATGAACTACAAATGGTCACAATACAGGACAATATTTGAACAGTAATGATTTGTGCTTTCTTCTTAAGTGTAAGCTGATTGCAAAGGCTCCTAGACAGAGCGAAGTAAATAGCTAAAAGGGTCATGAATCTTAATAGCTTCCAAATCAGAAAGATCTGCAACTTATATGCTCTGACTGGAGTGTGAATGGAATGTATAAATATTAATAGGTCTGGCAGAGCCCCTGCAGACAACCTGTCTAAAATTTCACAGCAGGAAGATTGAAGTTGCCGTGTGCGGAGCAGACGAGAGGCTCCCACCTGGAAATGAACTGTCAGCGTGTGTGTAAATACATTTTTCCTGAAGGGATATTTAACACTCAGTACTGCCCTGTCACCCAGCAACACCAGGCATCGATATTTAACTCCAGTCCATTATTCAAAATTATGAACATGCAGACCAGGTTCACTCCGGAAACACTAAGACAGAACATCCTAGTTTGTAAGTCTCAATGTACTTCTTTTTCTTCTTCAAAATACAGGGTTGAAAATAGCTCTAAATTCCTGGAAGACTCTAAAACAATACTCAGCCCCATCACACAATGACTTGCTTGCCCGTGAGGCACGACTTGGTTCTGTAACACCCTGTTCTCCATGAACAGGACACATGGGCATTGATGGGTCTTATCAAGATAAAGAGATTGTGGTCTTGTGTTCTGAGTAATACAGTGAACTGCAAATAAACATAAGTTTAAAAAAATGATTCCATAAAGGAAAAAAATTTGTTTTTAAATGAATAAAGTCCATGTGAAACAACAAAGAAATATTTGTCTTTTCTAACCTGGAAGAACTAAGACCCATATATTAACTTTTCTGTACTTTTTCCTATAAGCAAGAACTTCTCTCAGAACCAAGTATGGGAAGAATACTTTGCTATTAATTGATGAAATGAAATACAGAAAGAACACTAAAGGAGGCATTCTTAGGTATAATGAAGAGAATTTGGTCAAATTAGAAAATAATCCACATTTTCCTTTATTTTAGTATTTGTGAGGGAAACAGAAATGCATAAGAATATTTATTTTTGTATCAGTTTAAGGATATCTCTGTTGTTTCACGAAGGTAATGAGATATTGATTTTAAATTATTTTTATTTTTGCTCTTCTTGGACAAAACAAAGCCAAAAATTCCTCTCCTAGCCACTCAGGGGAGTTATGAAGCCCTTTGTCTACATATGGGAACATGATTCTATATCCCAACTCCAAAGCCTCCAAAAAAATAGTATTAGTCATTATTTACCCTCAAGTGAGAGAGGTAATGAAGCCCTGAAGAAAAAGCAAACACTCGTTAGGTTTAAAGATTTATGCATTTGATTCTTGTTAGAGATTCATCAAAAATTTGTCTTCATCAACTTGGGACTCTCAAGAGAAATTATTTGAGATTTGTTAGATTTTTCCACTCAAAGGCTCTCATGGGCAGCAAACCAGCAAAGCCTCATCTACCATCTTTTCACACGAAGGCAATTTTAAAGGATTAATTATGTCGCCCCGATAAATGCAATAAACAACAAATAAATAAGATAATTAATTATAGCCCCCAAAACAATTCAGGCTAACAGCAAAATTTAAATCCAAACAATAGTCTTAGTGAAATAACTCATGATGGCCCTGCTACATTGACCAAGGAAAGCACCATGAGGTGCCATCATTTGGTCAGTTGGGCGCTGCCTCTCCTACAGTGGGGGGGTCTATTTCATAAATAAGTGAGCTCCTGGAAACTCCCGCCCATGTCAATCCTGATCCTGCCACTTAATTTCAGACACACAGGTATCTCCCGCTTTTCAAAGACTTCTGTTACGCCACTTTGTTTATGAAAGACCTACATAAATTAGTAGCCGTTATTACTAACTAAAATAAATGCAAAGAGGAGTTTTGCTTTTCTGTGAAAAGGTGAAAAGCAAAAATAGTGTTCAGCTTTTGTTTTGCAGCGAGCTGTCCTAAAGACAGCAGCACGGGGCGGGGCAGCCAGTGAGGCCCCGCCCAGCTCCTTTCTGGGACCTGCACTCAGCATCTCAGCATCAAGCCGCCTTGGCTGTGAACTGTGTCTGTGAGCATCTGTGCTGTATCTCGATTTATTTTGTACATTCGTTAGCAAGATGTGGCCTAAGGTATCAGAAAAGCCTAAGAGAGCTCTTAAGGGTTACACTTAGCGTAACACTGACTCAATTTTTTTTCCAGTTAAATTCATGATGAGTGCTGTGGTGAGTGATGAAAGTATTAGAAGAGTAGCAAGCCCCCAAGTTTATCACACAATAAAAATGGTTTAGAAACATTGAACTAGGCGAGATGCTCACATTATCCGATTGATCTGAATCGTTATATTTCGGGGCACACAAAGGTCTGCTCAAGTGATCACGGCTGACAAGCTCTATTACTCTACTTTCCTATTTTCCTGTTTTAAATTGGTCAGAATTCAGTTGAATGTCTTCCGTGCACCCCAACAGTCTTTGGAGTTGGGATATAGAATCATGTTCCCATATGTAGACAAAGGGCTTCATAACTCCCCAGCATGAAACTCTAGTGTTCTCCTTCCAGCCACCAATTCTCCTACAAAACCCCAGAGTTGGTACAAACGCAACTTTAGTGAAAATTGATTATACATACCCCAACATTTTTAAAGCCAATTTTAACCAGATAGTTCCCAAAATCATTGTGCCTCTTCTTTTTACTTTTCAAAACATGCATATTAAAATATTTTTTACAGCATGGTTTCAAGCATAATGTTCAAGCAGAAATACACATTGGTTTCACAGAATAAGCCAAAAGACAGTCCTTGAATGTGTAGATGATACTCCAGGGCCCATATTTACATGCAAATTAGGCCCAGCACATCAAACAAAAATGCCGTGACTTTTAGATCTGCTCTTAAATTCTGCACAATAACTTTATATTCTTCTCTTTAATAATTAGCATGCCTAGATCTTCATTTTTTCCAATAAGGCATTTTTCAAATAGCTTTGCTTACCTTTATTTTTTCTTTTCTTTTTTCCATCATCATTTATCTCCTCTATGCCCTTTTCTACCTTCACCCACCCGCCCTCCCCACACCCACAATCACTACACTGTTGTCCATGTCTATGATTTCTCTCTTTTTCTTTTTCTGTTTTGCTCAGTCCCTCCACACACCAACACCAACCCCTGCTACCAGAGCTGTCTGCCTGCTCTCTATCCGCGAATCTCTCTATTTGGCTTGGTAGTTCAGTTTGTTCATTAAATTCCACATGTGAGTGAAATCATACGGTAATTGTCTTTCTCTGACTGGCTTCTTTCGCTTATCATAACGTTCTCCAGGTCTATCCATGCTGTTACAAAGAGTAAAATTTTCTTCCTTTTTATGGCAAAGTAGTATTCCATTGTGTACCATACACACATCTACTGATGGGCACTTGGGCTGCTTCCAAATTTTGGCTGTTGTAAATAATGCTGCAATGAACATAGGGGTACATATATTCTTTCAAATTAGTGTTTCAGGTTTCTTTGGACAAATTTCAAGAAGTGGAATCACTGGGTCATAAGGCAATTTCATTTTTAATATTTTGAAGGGCTTCCATACTGCTATTTTTAATGAAATAGTCCCCCTTATCCTAGGAGTTTAAGATACCTTTTCAATACTTAAGATACCTTAATTTCATGATACTATTGTAAAGAAATACTACCAGTATTTCTGTTATTATTGTTGTTAAGATATCTAACAATTCCCACCCCCCCTCCCCAAATGTGGTCATAAGAGGGTTTGGTATTTTGCCCACATCTAAGCTGTACCAGATAACTATAAACATAAGATATCTCAATTTATCTCTGCTTTACAATATAGGAAACTAAGGATCAAACAGAAGAAATGATTTCTCTACTATCACATGGTTAAGAAAAACAGAACAGATCTCCTATTTAAGCCCTCTTTGCAAATTAGTCAGGTAAAATAGCCAAAAATATGGAAATACAAAACCATGATAATTATTTCTAAAAGAAATTTTGAATTCTGAACTTTGTCAAAATCAATGGAGGAGGAAAGGGGGACATATGTAATATTTTCAACAATAAAGATTTTTAAAAAACAAGTTTTTTGTGTTTTTTTTGTTGTTTTTTTTAATATATTTTTATTGATTTTTTACAGAGAGGAAGGAAGAGGGATAGATAGTCAGAAGCATCGATGAGAGAGAAACATCGATCAGTTGCCTCTTGCACACCTCCCACTGGGGATGTGCCCGCAACCAAGTTACATGCCCTTGACGGGAATCGAACCTGGGACCTTTCAGTTCGCAGGCTGACGCTCTATCCACTGAGCCAAACCGGTTTTGGCAAAAAACAAGTTTTTAAGAGAAAAAAATCAAAGTCAACTATACTAGATGTGAAGAAAATGTAGTATAGAAAATGGTATCAAGAAGGATCTCATTAAACTATTATTTCAAGAAGTAACATCTAATTAATGCCTTTCTTAATAAGAAAAATCATTCAGTTATTTTCATACCCACAGAGCGGTTAAAATTAAAGTTTTTCAATATCATCTATCTATAATAATAAAAGCATAATATGCTAATTAGACTGGACAGCCGAACGACCTTCCAGACATCATTCCAGACATCCTTCCCAGCAAAGCCGCTGTGGCGGGGACTGAGGCAGAGGCGGTTAGGGACAATCAGGCAGGCAGGCAGGTGAGCAATTAGGGGTGATCAGGCAGGCAGGCAAGTGGTTAGGGGTCATCAGGCAGGCAGGCAGAGTGGTTAGGGACAATTAGGCAGGCAAGCAGGTGAGCAGTTAGGAGTCAGCAGTCCAGGATTGTGAGGTGCCGGCTGGGCTGAGGATCTCCTTCTCCTCCCTCCCTCCATGAATGAATTTCATGCCCCAGGCCTCTAGTATATATATAAAACCCTAATACGCAAATAGACCAAACTGCGGAACAACCGAACCATCGAACAACTGGTCACTATAACGTGTGCTGACCACCAGGGGATGCGCACGGAACATGGTGTGCATCAGCAGCAGAAGGCAGAGCATGGAACATGGTGGGCATCAGCCGCAGCAGGATGGTGGAATAGGTTAGCAGGGGTGTCAGACCAACATGGGGTGCCGGTTGCTGTCCTCAGGGTAAGCCTCTGGTGGTTACTGAAAATTCTTTGCTCCCACGTGGCCTGGTCCTGCCTGGCACTCACACCTGCTGCAAGCAACTACTCCACTTGCACCCACTGCTGGCGCCGGTCCTAATAGCTCAGCGCCATCAGCTGTTGCAATTGGCGGCTGCCAGCCCTGACCTTCCCCTGTTCCTGAGGGGTGATCAGGGCAGCAGCCACCACTACCACCCGCCAATGGCACCGGCCCCACCCGCACCTGCTGCTGGAGCTGGTTCCAGTAGCTCTGCACAATCAGTGGTGGGAGTGGGGCCAGCACCATCAGCATGTGGGAATAGCAGTGGTGGCAGACAAGGAACCAGGGGCTGTGGTGGGAAGGGCCAGGTGGGGGCACGGAAAATGGGCCAAGACCCCACCTCTGTGCCCACCGTAGCCCACAGTTCCTTTCAAGGTGCACAAATCTGTGTACTAGGCCCCTAGTTTTTAATTATATTAGACTATCCTAAAGGCAATGTTTATCTAGACACAAATGTTAAAAACAAGTTTGACACAAAAATAATATGGCAGGGTATTGAGAACTATCTTATGTTAGGAGGGTAATTTAACAATATGTTTCTGAAGCCTTAAAAATATGCATACCCTTGAACCAGAAGTTCTAAGAGTATATCCTTAATTAATAATCCTAATTTTGAAACAAAATAACTCAAGCATAAATATGTTTGATTTATAATGGTGAAAATTGTATACAACCTAAATGACAAAACATAAGACAATGGTTCCATAAATTGAAGTACATCTAATAGGTAGATCATGCATATGTGAATTAAGTATACTATATAATAGCATGGAAATGCATATGGTATTTGTTACATTTTAAAAAGATATTAAAATATACATGCAAAATGTAACATAATATAAACTATACTAGAGGCCCGGTGCACAAAATTCATGCACGGTGGGGAGGGATGTCCCTCAGCCCAGACTGCACCCTCTCCAATCTGGAACCCCTCAAGGGATGTCCAATCAGGCCTAAACGGGCAGTCGAACATCCCTCTCACAATCCAGGGCTGCTGGTTGCCAACTGCTCACATGCCTGCCTGCCTGGTTGCCCCTAACCACTTCTGCCTGCCAGCCTGATCACCTAACCACTCCCCTACCAGCCTGATTGACGCCTAACTGCTCCCCTGCCAACCCGATTGCCCCTAACTGCCCTCCCCTGCCACCCTGGTCACCCCTAACTGCCCTTCCCTGCCTGCCTGCTCACCCCCAACTCCCCGCCCCTGCCAGTCTGCTCACCCCCAACTACCCCTAACCGAAGGACATCCGGAAGGTCTCCCAGTCTAATTAGCATATTACCCTTTTATTAGTATAGATAAAGAAGGAAAGTCAATGTTAGTTCTGGTGATGAAGAACCTGGTCACTTGAACCAGCCCCTCTGCTGAGGACAGTAAAAAGGCTGAATGAAATGTAAAAAAATCTACTAGAAGGCATCAGAGTCTTAACAAAACAGTGAAAATGACTGAACTCAGATCTTGGAAAATGTGAAAATCCAGAGAAGTGAGGTTTTCCTTAGAATCTCTTTTGCTTTAAGACAAATTCCAGAAGAGGCTGCTAAAAGCGAAGCAACACTATTGACAGTCTCTTCACCCAGTGGGACAAAACTTGGAGCCCAGACCTGCTACGTGAAGGGGCTCACATAAATCCTCAGTGTATTGGGTTAAATCCCAAAGACCTGCATCATATGCATTAGAGAAATTTTAAGTAAGCCAGCCCTCACAGGGACTAAAACTCATCTTTAAATCTTTTAGATGGAAAAAAATCTGTTCCTAACATTGATATTAAAGTGATTTTAGATTGCTAGTGCTCTCAGACTCCTGGCCAAAAAAAAAGAATTATCTCTGGACAAGGAGACCTTCATTCCAGACTTTAAATTATTCCCATAAATAAATTTTTAAATATAAAGTCTAGATACAATCAAAGATAGCCACGTATACAAAGATATGAGACCACAAAAACAGAGTAAAACAGATCTACAGGGTTGTTCAAGAAAACCAGGTGATTTTCTCTTTAAAAAATATTATTTAAATGTTCATATGCTATCTGATGCCCAAGATGAGTGAGAAACAACTTTCAACCTTTAATGAAGTAACATGAATTGGATTTGTTTCTAATATTTTATTACTGTCAATTAACAAAGAATTATGCTAAGGTACACATAAGTTAGTTTCAATGGAACAAATCACAAGTATAGTAAATAATATAAATAGCAGCGTAAGTATAATAATAAACATATAAATATCAACATTAAATTTCCCAAATTTATTTAAACTATCAACTTAAATATAGACTTATAATATTTATCAGTGTCAGTTTATTAACAGTAACAAGCTGTAGACACAGAAACAAAAATTGAAATTACAAGAATAATTTGTTTTAACCACCAAATTATTTAGAACAACTTCTACAATCCCTAAATCATCTATTTTTATAAAAAAGATAGGGGAACCAGAAAAGAAAAAAAAAGGCAGAAACCATAAATAAATGATATTTATTGAAATTCTGCTTGCAAGCTACAGGCAACATGGCTTTTTAAATTTAATATGTGTATTAAAATAAGAAATGTGCCTCATGAATCCACCATGATCATGAGCTAAAAATAGGGTACAGTATTTCTTATTACCATGATTAAAGCTGAATAACTTTTCCACCGAACTAGTTTTACATTCACTGATCCCTTATCATCACTTCTCAGAGCCCTTGTAAATAAGAAACATATTATATATCACACTAGAGGCCCAGTGCACAAAAATTTGTGAACAGGGGGAGGGGGGCATCCCTCAGCCCGGCCTGCACCTTCTTACAGTCCGGGAGTCCTCAAGGGATGTCCTACTGATGGCTTAGGCCCACTTCCCATGGGGAACGGTCCTAAGCTGCAGTCTGGCCTCCCTCTGCGGGAGGCAACTGGATGGGCGATCAGGGGAAGGCACTGCCCCCATTACTTTGCCGCTGCTACCGCCAGGCCAATCAGGACAGTACCGGGGCCCTCCCCCGCATCGCCTCTCTGCCACCACTGGTCGCTGCTCTCCCACCCGCCATGGCCGTTCCCTCCCTCTGCTCTCTGGCACACGCTTTGACTGGCCTGGCACTGCCTGCTCTCCAGCCCCGCACCCTGCCAACTGGTCATTCTGCCATTTGGTCAATTTGCATATTACACTTTTATTATATAGGATTATAAATTTGGAGAATGTACTAGGAGTTCTTAAATTGATAACTCAAAGGTAATTTGGTAAGGGTTTTTTATTAGAAAAAATAGAAATCCAATCTGATTTCTAATATTTAATGAGATGGAAATGGAATGCTTCTCTCTGTTAAACATCAGAAGGGTTGGTGTATAACTTCCTCTCTAATATTCAGGTTCATGCTGTCCATTTTAAATTCTAATTCCCTAGAACATTTCTCTTGTACCTCCCCACTGACAATATCTGCTCAGTCCTTCCCTGGGATAGGTTCATTTTTGTTGGTGATAAACGGGTTGAAATTTGGCTTTCCCTAGCTTCCTTGAAGCACTGTGTTTGCCATTTGCATTCGAGGTCCAGCAGGTCTTACTGATCATGCAAATTTGCAAAAATTAAAAGGCTCTGCAAAATGTTTGGAGTAAGTTCAAGAAAATTGGGTGATTTGGAGCTAATATTAATATCTGAGTGGGGGTGGGGAGATGACTGAGGCCAAGCAGATAAACAGGGCTCGGGTCTTTTAATGTCATCTATGCAGAACAGGGCTTACAGAGAAATATCACCTGTGAAAAACCAAATAAGACTGTGTAAGATCAGTAATTCGAACAGTTGACATTCAGCAAATATGAACCCAGTGCAGTTGTTATGTAGCTTTAATTAAGCACTTCACACTAGCTGCAAGTAATGCACTTAGGAGGAAAAGTTAGGGATAAGTCCACTCAACTAAGACTATTTTACATGTAAAGTGAATGGTAATGAGTTCAAAACTCTACAGGTAAAACCTATAACAATTGTATGTACATAAAAGTTGGGGCACTAAATGTGTGGTCTACACCCCTCCTTCCTCAAGAAGAAGCTGGGATTGTAAGGTGCTATGCTAGAAGTGGAGTTTATGGCAAGAGTGTATCTCAGCCTTTCCTACCCCTTTCCAGATGGATATTTTCTCAGCACCCCCAACCCCCCACCATGTGTAGGAGTCACTCAACTAGTTTCTATATATTCAATTCATCCTGGGAGGAGGGAAATTCAGGAGTCTCCTATGTCGCCACCATAGTGTCATCTCTCATTCATCTTTTTATCCATCTTGTCGGGAAGAATGGGACTTGGTTGGAAAGTCTGTAAGGAGGATTCTCTGAAAGGTCAGAGGCCTCTGGGAGACCTTCCTGAAGGTGGCAGACCCTGCCTTGACTTTTCCAAACAAGTCTGAGCCCCTGGGTGTTTTACTAGAATCTTTATGTTTAGACTTAAAAATGTCCTTGTTTGAAAGACACTACAGATGCAGGTGTTTTCTGAAGGAGGCTTACCCTGCTGATTGCATCAAGAGATTAATTTTAGTTCAAGCTGTTGTTACAATAAAAGCCTAAGGAGGCAAGCAATAGGGGCTTTTTTGGCTCCTTATGCCAACTAGCCCCTTAGCTTCTCTTTCACAGAAATGTGTATCAGAGTAATCTATTCATCTGTTGCTCAGGGTCTGCTGGTCAACCCCAGCACCATCTTACCACCCAATACACTTCATGAAAATTGTAGGTGCTCAATAAACATTTGTTTAATTGGAAAAATATAATATTATAAAATGTATTCAAAACAGAGCTCCCATGGTGAAAAATCAAACTGGTCACCCTACCAAATAATCTTCTTATTTTATTGATATAAACTGAAAAAGAAATAGTTGTACTGTATATACACAAATATAGGTCAGATTCCTAGAAAATTCATTTGCATGGAAGACCTCTTTCCCCAACAATGCTGAATAAATATTTCTCTATTTTAGAAAACTGAAATTTGACAAACTCCTTTTTTTACTTATACAGAGGTGTTTTTTTGTATTTTGGGGGGTTTTTTTGGGGGGTGTTGTAGTTGTTGTTGTTGTTGTTGTTATCCCCATCTGAGGATATTTTTCCATTGATTTTTAGAGGGTGTGGAAGGAAGGAGGAGAGACAGAGAGAGAAACATGGATGTGAGAGAGACACATTGGTTGACTCCTGCATGCCAGGGATGGAGCCTGCAAACAAAATACATGCCCTTGACTAGGAATCAAACCCACGACCCTTCAATCCATAGGCTGATGCTCTATAAACTGAACCATAGAACCAGAGTTTTTTTTAATAGTATATTCAGCAATTATGTGTAGAACAATCACTCAAATAGTTGCTACTATCAAAACAGTAAGTGGTTAATTGTAAAGTATTTAGATTATAACTACTTTAAACTGTGTTTCATGGGCTAAACATAGGTAAATAAATGGTTTGTGGACAATAGAATGGCCAAATCTACTATGGAGAAAAAGGTCTTAAATTTTAATTTCACCTCTTATAAATATGCCTTATAAGGAGACCTATTTCTTACAGAATAGGGTTTTACTTTCTCTGGACTTTGCATCATGAAATTTTAGTGAAAAAGTGTTCGTGAGGAAATTGTAAGAAGTTGATTATACAAGTTTGGAAATATACTAGTAAGTAAAGCATTAAAAACAGTACTGTTCTCATTGTGACAAAGTGAAAAATAGCTTTGTCAGTAATTCTGAAGTGTAAAGTAGAACCCAAAGAAAGAAGAGTCCTGTTTTATTATTGTTTTAATATCTTCTATGTTAGTTCTCAAACTTCAGAAGGCATCAAAATCACCTAAAGAAATTGTTAAAACACAGATTGCTGGACCCCACTCCCAGAGCTTCTGATCCAGCGGATCCCAGGTGCAACCAGAATGTGCATTTCTAACAAGTGCTCAGGTGGTGTCTGTACTGCTAGTCAGGGACCACACTTTGAGAACCGTTCTATACAGTTACTAATAATCAGAAGAAGGTAATTTTCTGAAATATTTTTCAAACTGCAAACACTGAGAAATAACCCACATTTACTTTCCATAAGACATTTGTTTAAATTGGTGTATCACACCCATGTGTATATTTAAAATTCTATCATAATATACCCATATAGAAAGATGTGTATTATTTTGTATTATTTCATAAAACCTGTAATAGATTCTTTCATAAGATTAAAAAAAAAAAAAAAAACCTTTGGTAAGTCAAAAAAAACCATATGGCGGAGACATTAGTAGGAGGAAGTGTACTTTAATGGATTCAATCACCCGCAACAGCTCACACATTTGTGAACACGTAGTAATTGCTCAGCAAATACATGTTGGCTAATTAACCAATTATTCCATTTTGTATGGAAAAATGAATCTAGATTCTTATAAATCTAGTTCATTTTCCAAAAACATTCCCCATATATATTATAAGGAATGTCTTAAACTCCAAAGTCATCTCTAACCATCATCTCCTGCATCCAGTTCTCCCTCCCTCTAATTTAACCTCCACTTCAACCATATCAAAATCTTAAGTTCCTTGACCCCATCCATATTCTCACATCTTTCAGCTTCCTTTGGTTTCAGGTCCTTCCTTCCAGCTCCATGACAGATTATCTCAGTCATTCCCACAACATTTTTCCCAACTATCCCATCTTCTTTGGCATGGCTGCAACCTTTGAACAAAGCTCCATCCTGGATCATACCAATCATCCACTGTCCATCCATTTCTGCTCCTCTATGACTGCAGGAGAAAAATCATACAACCAGGCAGACTGGTGTTGTTTCTGCACATTGTTTATTTTCCATCTCAGCTGAGCTCTCAAGTCTGCCTTACCATCCTACATCCAAAAAGGGCTGCCTCTCCAATTCTCCTGAATAGTGATTCCAAGCCTCAACCTTCCCTCCAAACTCTCCCTTTTTCTCCATCCCTCTCAGAAAATGACTTGCCTCTCCCTCCACTGAAAAAAACCGAAGCCACAGGTCAGCCTCCCTCTTAACTTTTTCTCCTTTCTCTCACACTTCTTTTTACAGAGTAAAGTTTTCTTTTGGAGTTCTGCAGTAGCCAGCCTTTAAGATGGACATCAATGACCCCTGCCTCCTGGCATTCATATCCATGTGTAGTCGCCTCTACATTGTACCAGGATAATTCTGTATGAACAATTGAATATGACAGAAGTGATGATAAGTGATGACATTACTCCAATGTTAGATTTATAAAAGACACTGTGGCTTCTGTCTTGGGCTCTGACTCTCTAGCTCTCTCTTGGATCACTTATTCTAGGTGAAACCTTGTCATAAGCAGCCCTGTGGGGAGGAACTTAAGCTTCTTACCAACAGCCTGGAAGCAGCTGCTCCAGCTCCAGTCAAGTTCAGAGGCTGTGTCAGGCAGACAGCCTCACTGCAGCATCCCAAGAGATCTTGAGCCAGAACTACTCGACTACTCAGCAAATAGCTCCCAGATTCTGACCCTCAGAAATTGTATGAGATTATAAATGTTTATCATTTGAAGCTTCCAAGTTTTAGGGTAATTTGTTACACAGCAATAGATAACTAGAGCAGTGTCTCAGGCTAACCCACCCTCCTCTGCTTGACCCTTCAAAGTTATTATTCAGTCATCTCTTGCATCCTACATTTCAAGCTTTTCTATTCTGTCTCCTTTCCTATATTAGTTTGCTCAAGTCTCCTCTTTAATTAAAAAAAGGGGCCTCCTTTATTCCTTTTCATCTCTCTAGTTGCCCCCTAACTCTCTCCTCCTCTTTACAACAAAATTCCCAAAAGTAGTGACTTGCTATTAACAATTTCTAGCTGCCGCCCGCTCCTCCACCTTAGTCTGCCATTCAAACTTCACTAAAATGTCTCACAGAAGCTTCTAATGAGCTCATGTTGCCAAGGCCAAGGCTATGATAAGGAGTTTGGATTTTATTCTAAGTGCAGTGAGAAATAGACAAGAAGTAGCTAACAGAAGTGATCAGAAGCACACACTCCAGAGCCAGACTGCCTGAGATCCAGGGAGAACAGAGAGAGGGCTATTGTAGCAGACAGCAGAGGAATGTTGATTCTTTACTCCAAGGTTGTAGCAGAGGAGCTGGAAAGAAAAAGGAAGTCTCCGATATTTATTTTGAAGAGCAAAACAATAGAACTTGCTGACGAGGAAAAGTAAAGGAAGAAATGGAAAATGACTTCCCAGTTTGAAGCTTGAGCAACTGGTGACTGTTGATGATTTATTGAGATGTAGGATTTGGGAAGAATAGGTTGAGAGTGGAATGATAAAAATTAAGAGTTCTGACATTATTTGAGATTCCTAGTGGGCATCCAAATGGAGATATCATGAAATAAAATGAAATGTGTGGGATAGTATACTGGAAACTAATAATTCCTGTCCACTTTTAAAATATGACAAGTGAACTCAAAAACAACTCTCAGAAACTGTTCATTATTTGTATAGTTCAGCAACTGTAAAATAACTACTTTCTTTAGTACAGAAGTTCTAGAAATTCTCATTTACAAAGTTTGATTCATATTTCTTGAAATTAGGGCTCAGCTAGGGTTTAATATTACATGAGCAATCAGACACAGTGACAGAGTTCAAAATTGGTGACTTGCAGAAGCAAAGTCTGCAGGGATTTTAGGCTTCTGATTAAAATACATGGACAGCACATCATTTAGGGTTAAGTTTATCTCACGTTCTGATGCCATTACTTAAGCCCCAGAGGAGAAACAAGACCCAACATATTAAGTATCCATCAGGGAGTCTGAATACCAAGATGTAATTTAAATAGTCTCTTATTGAGTCACCATGTCCCAAAACTCATGCAAAAACCATTTAAACTCTCTTTTAGTATGAGAAAAGCAAATACAGTAAAAATAGAAGAAATAAAATAAGTTAAAATGATAAATTATGCTGGAAGGAATAACAATAATAAGAACTACTCAAAGAAATAGCAAAAATAAATAATTATTAGTGATCAAAAGCTCATTTAAAAATATCAAAAATTACTAGTATATTGTCCTGGCCAGGTGGCTCAGTTGGTTGGAGCATCATCCCAAGCACCAAAAGGCAAAAGGTAGGGGTTCAATTCCCAGTCAGGATGTATACCAAGGTTGTGCATACAATTCCCATCAGGACCATTACTGGATCTCTTCTCTCTCTCTCTCTCTCTCTCTCTCTCTCTCTCTCTCTCTCTCTCTCTCTCTCCTTTCCTCTCTCTCTATAATCAATGACATACCCCCATGTGAGGATACCTCTGTCTCTCTCTCTCTCTCTCTCTCTCTCTCTCTCTCTCTCCCTCTCTCTCTCTCTCCTTTCCTCTCTCTCTATAATCAATGACATACCCCCATGTGAGGATAAAAGAAGAGAAAAAATTATATGATAATAGATGGGCACCTAGCTAATACAAAGACATCTGAACTGACTTGACAGAGCCTTACATGAGAAAAGTACCTGATCAGCTGAAACAGCAGTAATACCCTGTATTTGTACATTGATTTACTTTGCACTTTGCTATATACATCATTTCACGCTACATGGCTATTCAATTCAAGTCATTCAGCAAACATTAATGATCACCTCCTCTGTGGCAGGCAGTGCACAGGGCATTGAAATGAAAGACCTAGTTCTTGCTCACTGAGTTGGTGTCTCCTGCCTCATCCTGTGTATGAAGTGTGGGGGAGAGAAACGTTGGAAGCTCATATTTCCCAATTAAATGATTGCTGATCTGAGTATTGCTAGTGAATAGCAGTTAGGTTATCAAACACTGGAAACAGAATATATCTGGCTGAAGAAACGCCATATATGGAAAGGATGGCACAAGAGCTAGCAGGTCAGCTTTGCATATAATTTACCTTGATTTAAAGCATAGGGTGGCCCTGGCTGGTGGGGCTCAGTTGGTTGAGCATGGTCTTGTGCACCAAAAAGTCGCCAGTTCAATTCCCTGTCAGGGCACATATGCAGGTTGCTGGTCTAATTCTGGTAGAGGTGCATATGAGAGGCAACCAATCAATGTTTTTCTCTTACATCAATGTTTCGCTCTCTCTCTCATAATTACCAGAAAATCTGTGCCCTGTAACCTTAGAACAGATGCTTGCACTCTCGTTTCAATCCTACTCACTTATGTTGCAGATTTATTTACAAGAAACTTGCATATTTGGTATCCTAGACCACAGAAGATTAAAAATGGCAAATTAGTAGTATTGAGGGATATTGCTATAAACGCAAAGTTGTAACAGGTAACAACCTAACAACAAGGGAAAACACAGAAATAATAAAGCAAATAAAAGCACAGTAGCTTGAAGTCATTCAGCAAAGATGTTTGCAAGCCTCAGCAGGAAGACCTTAGTGTACAATAGCTTTTATTTTTCATGAGAATTCAATACATATTTACCGGGTACATTCTATCTCCTGGGCACTACTGTGTCCCCACAGATAAAAGAATAAATTAACCAAGAAGTGATAAAAATGCATGTTTGGAAAATTTTCCATTAAAAATGGTATTTTAATGCCTCTATTTGGACAATTAGCTTGGATAGAATGCCTCATTCCCCTACAATGAAGCTTTGTAAAGTGATTTTCCTTCTGTTTTTCGTTCAAGATCATTTAATAAACTGCGATTAATTCGAGTTGAGACTGCTAGCACAGCTTAAAAAAATAGAGATGAACACCTTCAAGAAAAAAAATGAAGAAAAGAAGATATGACATAATCCCTACACCACCATTCACAATGGTGTAATTGAGGCAAGTCACATAATTGCAATCTTGTTTTCCTCACCAGTGAAATGAGGATAACCCTATCCATCCATTGTGACTTTGAAATAAGTAGTAAATAACAAAGGACTATAAAGCACTATATAACTATTTTTTTAAATCTTTATTGTTGAAAGTATTACACAGGTCCTTCTTTTCCCTCATTAGCCTCTTCCAGCCTGCTCCAATCCCCCACCTTCACCCCCACCCCCCTACCCACCCCCCCCCCCTGCCGCACTACCACCACCACCACCACTCCATTGTCTATGTCCTTGGGTTATGCAGATATGCATACAAGTTCATTGGTTGATCTCTTCCTACCCACCCTCCCTGCCTTCTCTCTGTACATAACTATTAAGTAACAATAGAATTTTTATTCCCACTGCAGCTCATCAACATCACCTCAGGCCTGTCACTGCTTGAGAATTTTCTTTATGTTGCTGCTGCCATCATCACCACCCCTTGAAACTGTAGCCAGATCCCTTACCATGGGTAGTACATCCCCTTCACCCCTCCACAGTTATCTCTACATGTGATCATCATCCCTGTCTCCAAGCCACCCAGGCTGTCTCTGGGTGGTGGTGACATCTTCTAGTAACAGATAACTTGCCTTCATGTTTTTCTTGGTTGATAGAGACTTATCTTTTTTAACATAACTATATGTTGGTTTTCCACGTGTTTTAAACTATAAAGATATTGAGCTGAAGCAAAACATTTAAACTGAGACCTGAAATCTGAGAAGTCATCAGTTCTGAGTCAGAATTCATATTTTGATAAATATAAATGTCTCTCTCTCTCTGCTCCCCTAATCTTGTACTTCTTTTCCCTTCCTTCATTCTTATTCCCAGTGACTTAGTCCACAAAGATAGAAATTTAATTTATTTTAGTGAATCTATTACTTGTGCATAATACCAGTGAATAACTGTATTATGAAATAAGCATTTTTAAATTGTATTTTTCATCTAAGTATAATGCTTATTACCCAATTGTTCATCACATAATATCTTGCCCATTGCTGAGCAGAAATTTCCTGTATCTTTCACCAAGTAACTTATCTTCATAGATTTTTAACACAAATATAATCATACTGACCAACTCCTGAAAAATCATTCAGTCCTCCTCAGTGCTATTTGAAAAAATTTAAATTTCTTAACATGGCTTAAGATTCTGCATGATACCTCTCCAAACTTACTTCTCACCACTCCTCACATTATAATTTATGTTCCAGCCACACTGAGCTCCTTTAATTTCTTCAATTGCACCATGATTTCCTTCATTTCCAAATCTTTGTGTATACTATTACTTCTATATCCTACACAATTTTCCCTTCACACATCATCTGTTAAGTTCCTATTGATTCATCAAGCTATAGCTGTAATGTCATTTTCCCAGGAGACTCTTTTTGACCCCTACCACCAATACCAAGATTGGTGTAGGTTTCCATCTATGTGTTCCCATGGCACTCTGTACTTCCTCAATAAAGCACTTACATTTCTTTGTAACTGCCTGTATTCCTCACAAGAATGCAAGCTATAGGGGTAGCAGCCATTTCTGTCTTGGCTGACAGTTATACATTCAACATTTAGCAGAGTCTGGTTATATACATTAAATGAATATTTGTTGTACAGGTGAAAGCAGAATGAATGAATCTTAAACAACCAAACACAATTCTAGAAACAGAGTGTACAGTGGTGAGAAAAAGTACATAATGTCTTTGCACTTGTGGGACTTGAAGTTTAGAGTAAAAGATACTAACAAATAAATGAATAAATAATTGCAAGATGTAAGGTTCTGTGAAGAAAGCAAATAGTCCATTTAGATAGAGAAAAATTATATGGACAAGATCTGGGGGAGGACCTATTTTTACTCAGTGGTCAAGAAAGGAGTCACTGTGGAGTAGCACATGTGGAAAAATAAGTATTTGAGGGAAGGAGAAACAAACTTCCATTATTTCAGGAACAAAGGAAAAAATGATATAGACAAGGATGTTTGGGAGGAAAGGCTGATGATTTTTGTTTCCTCAATGAATTTAAAGCAAGGTCTTCAGTGGAAGTTCAAGAAATGAGAAGACGGAAGCCGATATGTCAAAGGAATGAATGGCCTTAGAAGCAAGTATAGGATAGTGTGCCAGTGTTGAGCTTGCATTGAGGGTGGTGATCATGAAGTTACACTTTTTCCAAACTGCCTGTCATGTAGCAACACTAGACTGTGTGGGCATATGCATGGAGATGATAGAAGGTTGGACCTTCTGAGTATACAGATTTACCAGGGGATAGTATGATAGTTCAATCATACAAAAATTATATCATTAATATTATCATGGATTCAAAGTGGGTAAGGAGGAGAGGAATGAAAATAAAAGAGGATTGAGGAATAGAGAGAAAATGGATTATAAATCTCAGGGTCTTTAAAGAATTGTTTCCTGATATAGTACTGGAAGTGCTAGTATTAGCGCTCAGACAAGAAGAAAAAATAAAAAGCATTCAAATTGGAAGAGAAGTAAAATTGTCATTATTTGCAGATGACATGATATTATACATAGAAAACACTAAAGATCCCATCAAAAAAACTACTAGAATTAATAAATGAATTCGGCAATGTAGCAGGATACAAAATTAACACCCAGAAATCTATGACTTTTTTATACACCAATAATGAACTCACAGAACGAGAAACTAAAAAAACATTCCCATTTACCATTGCAACAAAAAAAAATAAGATACCTAGGAATAAAGTTAACCAAAGAGGTAAAGGACCTGTACTCAGAAATTACAGGACGCTGAAAAAAAAGATAGAAGAAGACATAAACAAATGAAAGAATTTATTGTGTTCATGGATTGGTAGAATCAACATCGTTAAAATGTCCATACTACCCAAAGCAGTCTATAGATTCAACACAATCCCCATTAAAATACCAATGGCATATTTCACAGACCTAGAACGAACTCTCCTAAAATTCACCTGGAAAAAAAAGACCACAAATAGCTGCAGCAATCTTGAGAAAGAAGAACAATGTTGGAGGGATCACAATATCAGATATCAAGCTATACTACAAAGCCACTGTTCTCAAAATTGCCTGGTACTGGCACAAGAACAGACATATAGGTCAATGGAATAGAACAGCGACCCCAGAAATCAACCCAAGCCATTATGCTCAATTAATATTTGACAAAGGAGGCAAGAACATACAATGGAGTCAAGACAATCTCTTCAGTAAATGGTGTTGGGAAAATTGGACAGATACATGCAAAAAAATGAAACTAGACCACCAACTTACACCATACACAAAATATAAATTCAAAATGGTTAAAGGATTTAAACATAAGATGGAAAACCATAAAAATCTTAGAAGTATCCATAGGCAGCAAAATATCAGACATATGTCATAGCAATATCTTTACTGATACAGCTCCTAGGACAATGGAAACTAAGGAGAAAATAAACAAATGGGACTACAGCAAAAAAAACAGCTTCTGCACAGCAAAAGAAGCCATCAACAAAACAACAAGAAAGCCCACTGCATGGGAGAACATATTTGCCAATGTTATCTCCAATAAGCATTTAATTTCCAACATTTATAGGGAACTCATACAACTTAACAAAAGGAAGATAAACAATCCAATCACAAAATGGGCAAAAGACCTAAATAGACACTTTTTGAAGGACCAAGAGACATATGAAAACACGTTCAAAGTCACTAATCATCCGAGAGATGCAAATCAAACAACAATGTGGTACTATCTCACACCTGTCAGAATTGCTATCATCAACAAATCAACAAACAACAAGTGCTGGCAAGGATTTGGAGAAAAAGGAACCCTCTTACACTGCTGGTGGGAATGCATACTACTGGTGCAGCCACTGTGGAGAACAGTATGGAGTTTCCTCAAAAAATTAAAAATGGAACTTCCATTTGACCCAGTAATCCCACTTCTAGGAATATATCTCAAGAAACTAGAAACACCAATCAGAAAGGATATAGGCACCCTTATGTTCATAGCAGCACAACTTACAATAGCTAAGATCTGGAAACAGCCTAAGTGCCCATCAGCAGATGAGTGGATTAAAAAATGTGATACATCTACACAATGGAATACTATGCTGCTATAAAAAAGAAAGAATTCTTACCATTTGCAACAGCATGGATGGAACTGGAGAGCATTATGCTAAGCGAAATAAGCCAGTCAGAGAAAGGTAAATATCACATGATCTCACTGTGAATATAATGAACAACATAAACTGATGAACAAAAATAGAACCAGAGACATAGAAGCATCAAACAGACTGTCCAAACTGTGAGGGAAGGCAGGGGTGGGGAGAGGGTAAGAGATCAACCAAAGGACTTGTATGCATGCATATGAGCATAACCAATGTACATAGACAGTAGGGGGAGTGAGGGCATGTGTTGGGGAGGGGAACCAGCAGGGGAGAGGTCAATGGAGGGGGGGGGAAGGAGTCTCATGTATACTTTAAACAATAAAGAATTTAAATTTTAAAAAAAGAATTGTTTCCATAGGTAACTGAAGAGGTAAATGAGAAAGATAAGACATTGCTCAGAGAATGGGATGCATGAATTTATTTTGACATTTTTATTTTAAAATTGGAGTAGTGGTGAGAATGCAGAGCTGAGTTGGAGTGGAGGTAATATTCACTGGGGATGAGATGGCCAAGACAGTGAGAGGCCAGAATATTTCAACTACAGGATGTTGAAGGTGCTCAAAATTGAGAAGTACATAAAGCAGGTTTATACTTTGGAAATATTCCAGCTACAATACAGAGAATGGATTGGAAGGAATCAAGACTGGAGAAAAGAAAACCAATGCACAAACTCTGAAAGATCACGGTGGTTCAGATTAATCTCTTACCCTTTGAGACAGCATGGAGGGACCTGGAGAGTATCATGCTAAGTGAAATAAGTCAGTCAGAGAAAGACAAGTATCACATGATCACACTTATGTGGAATCTAAGTAACAAAATAAACTGATGAACAGAGTGGGTCCAGAGACATGGAAGCATGGAACAGAGTGCGGAATCTCAAAGGGAAGGTGGGGGAGGGTGGGTGGGTGGGAGATAATCAACCAAAGACTTTGTATGCATATATGCATAACCCATGGACACAGACAATAGGGTGCTAAAAGCCTGGGGCAGGGGGAGTGGGTGGGGGGGCGGGGACAGGCTGGAGAGGGTCAATGGATAGAAAATAGGACATATGTAATACTTTCAACAGTAAAGAATTATTTTTTAAACAGAAGAGAGAGCACTAGGGAAGATGCAAAGAAATGCATATTTTCAAGAAATGCTGAGGTAGTAAGTAGGACTTCGTGTTTTTGTGGTGGGAGTGGGAGTGAGGAAACGTGTCAAGGTATCAAGAACAGGTGACAGAGGCAGATGCTAGTTCCATTCTTTGAAAAAGAGAAAAGAGAAGGAAATCTGCTCTGGGGACCATCTAAACCACTGGTGATAAATCACCTAATCAATATGGATATAAATATATCACAGAAATTATCAAAATTAATATCTAGATATTAAAATTCCAGCTAAGGTTTATAGTTTGAATGTTGGTAACACAGTTGGTGGTTTGAGGCAGTTTCTATGTAACAGCAGCGCACAACAAAGGCTTTCAAGTCTAGAAGAAAAATTAAATTATTAATAAATTTGGTCTCAACAAAATTGCTTTGCCTGAAGATTAAAGGACTCCCAAACATCATAAAGATTAAATATTAAAATAGTTATTTCAATTTCTTAATAGATGAGGCAATATCTGGTTTTTTAATTTGCATTTTAAAAATCAGTTAAAAAAACACATTACATCAGTAAAACTTGATTGAACTAATATTTTGGAATTCTCACTAAAGAAATTTAACTTTATTGTGCTACATAACAGACAACTTAAATATTAAAAATGTTTAACAAATGACCCTAGCCAATTTGGCTTAGTGAATAGAGCATCAGCCTGCAGACTGAAGGGTCCCAGGTTCGATTCTGGTCAACAGCACATGCCCAGGTTTCAAGCTCAACCTCCAGTAGGGGGCATGATTGAGGCAGCCGATCAATGATTCTCTCTCATCACTGATGTTTCTATCTCTCTCTCCGTCTAAATTCCTCTCTGAAATCAATAAAAATATTTTTTTAAATATTTAACAAATGAATATATAACTTTCTTGCATGTTATACTTTCTTAATAACAAGCTCATGTTCACTGTGAGCACAAATTTTAGAAAAAGCTATTTTTCTAAAAAGCTACTTTCATACATCCTCCATTTGCTAACTCTCAACCTTCTAAATATCATGGAAAAGTCAACATATCAGCCTGCATAGTAAGAATTTGTGATTCATTCAAATACTAACCCAACATCTATGTTATTTACTGTGATTTAATTATGACATCTTCCCCTTTTCCAGAATTTTTATGAAATGTTTTTTGTGTAATCCCAAGGTACATTATTTTCTTTTCTTTTATTGTTGACATTATTAAGATGTATCCCATTCTCTCTCTTTTTGCCCCTCCACCTCAACCCCCACCCCACCCCAGGCCTTCCCTTCTGTGTCTATAGGTTATGCGTATATGCATACATGTTCTTTGGTTAATTTCTTCCTGTCCCCTCCCACCTGCCCCTCACTGAGATGTGTTATTCTGTTCCATGCATCCATACTTCTGGACCAAGGTACATTATTAATGCACATCATAATACAGTTTAGCTATAAAAATAATGACCCATGCAAAGCAACTCTGAGCATGAAATAGCATAACACAGTCCTTTTTTTTCTCTAAGTCCTTATATTGCTTGATTATAGATGTTTTAATTAGTCATGAGTATTGTTTCATTCATTTTGATGAAAGGTTAGAAATTATAGTATTGCAATAATCAAGTTTTTAAAATACAACATAATATAATTTGTAGCAGTTCTTTAAATTTCCATTTGGCTGTAAAATATGTTCTCCTGTAATAATTAAGTGTATAATGAATGTAAGGGCTAAAGAACAGTTGCTTTATAACATTTACAAGAAGTAATTTACATTACTGAGAAGAAGTAAGAAATTTTTAACATAAATGTAATTAGAATTCACTGGACTCCTTTTCTATTAGTCTTATAAAGACAGGTCTCTAATACAAATTTTTCAATGCATAGTTATTAAAGAAACCAAATGCTTTCCTTCCCTATTTGTAGTATAACTGTTTAAGGATATATGAAATTCTTAAGGCACTTTACATGACTAATTTTCAGGGTGACTATAACTATTGTAGCTTCAATAATTTATAACTAATTCTCAATTATTATCTTAGCTTAACTCTAAACATGACAGGAATGTCTACAAATAAATACTGCTTAACATTTATCATTTGGAGTGCTAATGTTTAATAAAGTCATCAAAGACTTGAAAAGCTCTAAGAGGGCTAGAAATGAATTAACATTTAGTAAATATTTCCATAAAGAAAGATTGTGAGATTCTGAATTAATCCCCCCAAGTAATTAAAAGGTGATTGATAAAAGTAATAAGTACTTGAAATTATATTAAAATTTTTGCCCTGGCTGCGTGGCTTAGTTGGTTGGAGCATCCTCCCATACACCAGAAGGTTCAATTTCCAGTCAGGGCACTTACCTAGATTGTGGGTTCGATCCCCAGTAGGGGTATATAGGATGCAACCTATCCATGTTTCTCTTTCATATCGATGTTTCTCTCTCTCTTTCTCTCTATTCATCTATCTATCTATCTATCTCTAACAAGTCAACAGACATAGATGAACATATTCTCTGGTGAGGATAAAAATAAATAGATAAAATTGTTGACCATCTGTGTTGTTCTTACCATGACAGAGCAAAAGAAATGGCTAAAAGCTTATTACAAGTAATGTTCATTGAGGGCTTCCAATGTGCTAGGCATTGGGCTAAGTACTTTGTTATATATTTATTTAATCAGTCCTTATAACTAACAAATGAATTGGATACTATTCTTGTACCCATTTGAGAGATGAGGAACCTAAGCCATTTTATGAGCATTTTTCCCAGTTGGTCTCCAGAAGGCCTTGCCTACTTGACCTCAATGGCTGTTATTCTTCCACCCCTTCCCTTTCTTTTATCCAGGTAAGATAAGTGGTGATTAGGAACACAGACAGCAAGTTCTCCCAATTCTCTTAGCCATTTTAAAAGCATTATAATACTTCATGGTTGTTGAGACATTTGGGGAATAGGCTAAATTGGCATCCCTTCCAAGTCTGATCCATTAGTGTCAAGAACCTTGATCCTAACATCATGCATGCTCTTGACTTCAGAGTCAACAATAACTAAGGAAGACTGACAACCAATAGGATGTAATGAGAAAAGTGTAGCCACTTTTTCTTATAAGCCTTTATTCTGCTCTAAGCACCTGATGCTTGGGGCTTCTAATGTCCACACCTTTCTGCAACTGGATACAGGGGCACTGATTCCTGAGATCCAGGGGAAGCAGGCCCTCTTTTGCAGAAATTTCTCACTAGTCTTAAGCACCAGTGATTCCTCTAGCTTCATGACTTACTTTTTTGTTCTGTCCTTATAGGATGTTTACTAAATTTTGTAGCCAAAAAACGTTGGAACAGCCTACCAACTTGTTATCTGCTTAACAACTCCAACTCTAGGTAAAAATACCTTTCTAAACATCCCTAATCAGTGTGTCCCAGCCTACGTGTGAATATTCCAAGAACAGGAGCCCTATCCACTGATAGAAGGGACCATTTGAAAGTAGAACAGCTCTAAATATTAGCCTCCTCATTCTGGGCCAAAATCTGCTTCCCTGTGATTTCCAATCTCTGTACCCGACAAATCTCTCTTTTAAGATCAACCCTTCAACTTTGAAGCCAGCAATCAAATCTCCTTTTAGTCTCAAATGCTCCAACTAATCCCCAGTTCCTTCAAACATTTCTCATTTGTCAGACCCTCTACTAATTCTACAGCCAAAGCTTACTCAAAATTTACTTTCCCATTATTTGCTCTGGAAATTGTCAGATTCTTGTCTCCATATACAACCAAGAGCTAACATACTGAGCTCTTACTACATGCAGGAGCTGTGCCAACTGCTTACACACCTGATCTCCTAGTGTCCCCACAAGATAGGGACTCTATCATCAGACCCTTTCTCCACATCAGGAAAATAAGGCATAGAGAGAGTAAGTGAAGGTCAGAATGCTAGGAAATGGCAAAGGAAGGATTTAAGCCCAGTTGTGTCAAACCCCCAGAGGCTCAGCTGATCTTGTCCTTTCTATGTCACACCCATGTATTCTTCAAACATGTTCTGTTTTGCAATTGCAGCTACCAGTTTTCTCCTACCCCATTCAGTCCCAAGGCAGAGCCCTCTGGATCCATTCAGAGATCTGCCAAGTTCTTAGCTCCTCCTGGAATTGTCTGAAAATAGCAGAAAGCTAATTTGGGATAGACTAAGCCGCTACTATAGAATATAGAATGAACATCTCAAACTGTTAATCCATGTAAATTTAAATACAATAAATTATAAACCCTATAAAGAGAAATGCTAGCAAATTAATGCCTATTTCTCAGTCCACAAAAACTCTTATCCAGCTGCCTAAGACAAGCTATCTCCATCACAAAATATTCTGGATTTCTCCTCTTTTCTTTTTGCTAAGATTTTGCTAAGCCTCTCTTCTGCATTGGTAATGGCCAGCCTGCTCCAGAACATTCACACCTTAGTACTGGGCCTTGGTCACTATCTGTACAAAAGTAGAAGTCTTTACATATGCAATTGTAAGTACATTGTATTTATCAACAGTGTGGTTAAAGAGGCTTTCCTTCCCTCCCATATGTTCTACAAGACAGACCTGACACTAATTATTACTCCTTCTGGGGACTGTATCTCTTTGGTTTGTGAAACTGTGGCTCTGCTCTCTAGGAGGTTGGGTCAGGGGGCAGAAGGGCCCCCTGTTCAATTACTTTTGTGTTCTGTCCCACCCTTTGACAAGGAAGGAGATCATGTTAACTTCTCCATTTGGTGAAAATAAAATTTTAAAACTTGGATAGCAACTAAGACTGATTTCTCCATTAGGCAAAATGCCAATGCCATGATACACCCTATGGATTAAAACTCAACATTTGGGCTGAGCGCAGCAGACCAGAAGTTTGGGAGCTTAACCATTGATACCAGTGCCCATGTGGGCTACCTATACCACATCAGGTTATATATACTACGCAATGATAAGAGTGTTTTCTCCTTCTCTCCCTATATTCTCCCCTTCTTCTCACAAACTAAATAGATTAGGAACTAAAAGCCTTAGAATATACAGCATAAAATCAAGAGTGCATTACACTGGGCGGTAGACAATTATATCTTCAGGCAGATGGGCATGAAGTCCTCCCTTTTACTAATAGCAAACTGCTATTCTTTTAGAATCCCTCCTCCATTGGGTACATTAGGATAAGACCACTAATTAAGGAACACACCTGGCATTAACCATGGGGAGAAAGGGAGAGAGGATGTGACCATAATGATCCAATCAGCTGTTCCACCCTGGAACTTGACCCCTGACCTCCATTCATTCTAGCAGCACCACCCTGATGAGCCCAAAGAAGAGTTCCTGCCTCATGGATTCCTGGAGCACCCTCAATCCTTTTCCTGCTCTGAACCCAATTCTAGTATCCCTGCTGCTCCATACCCTTCCAACAAATTCTCTTTTTACCCAGAGTCCGTTTCTGTCACTTGCATTCAAATAACTTTGACTGAGATACATCTCCATAATGCTACTTCTTATGGACATTGCCTAATTCTTAATTAGAATCAAGCATACTAGATCAAGTCTTCATCTGTGGGAAGAAAATAAAAACCAAACTAAACATTTTCATCAGCTTCAGCATTTTGCCCAGTTGAAGCTAAATGCCAAGTGAAATTTATCAGCTGGTTCCATAGAGCATTTCTTAAGTAGCTTACTGCTTTGTGTCTTGCATCTATTTTTGCAGCATACCCACCACTTAGTGGTCCTCTTGGGAAGGAACACCTCCCTTCTTTGATTTACACCCTCTCATGAGAGCCACCCATATTTGAATTCTGAGCTGTTGTTTATTTGTTTTTCATTCTGGAAAGCAAAGGGGTGGCGTGAGGGGAAAAAAAGAAACGCTTATGGCACATTCCATTGTAAGTAACAGGAAGGTTAAAAAAAAAAAATCCTAACTTGGAACACCAAGAGAGAAGGAGTGGAAGGTAAAAAGGCCTCATTACCTCTTGTTGTTTTAATTCACTTCAAATAGCCTAGCAGGCGTCCTCAAACTACAGCCCGCGGGCCACATGCGGCCCGGCCCGCCAGGGGCCGCTGCCTGTCCTGCTTAGCAGCCGACTCGTCCCGGGCCCACAGTGCGCATAGGAATTTGTTCATAGTTTTTTTTTTAAACTATAGTCCGGCCCTCCAACGGTCTGAGGGACAGTGAACTGGCCCCCTGTTTAAAAAGTTTGAGGACCCCTGGAAAAGCTTTTAAGAATCTCCAGGCAGGTTGAATTTTTTTTATATCAAGACAACCAATTGCCTAGTTTGAGACCCAAACAAACCTTTAAAAACAGCCTTCTAGTGGTCTTCTTATGGCCATCTACCTCTGAATTTGTAGAGACTTCACCCTAAATTCACCCTAAGTGAAATAAGAATTTCTGTTAAGTGTCATAGCCAGGGGCCAGGAAGTCCCTAAGATTGGTGGAAGTGAGACCTTAGCCAGCACTGTTCACCTTATTTAGCATGTGTCAGAATGTTTATATTCATTCAGTTTCCTTCCTTTCTGAGAAGTGTCAAAGCCAAGAATTCATTTTAATTCGGCGTGATCTGTTTTTCATCTTTCTCCTCACACTTAAAACACCTGCTGTCAGTTTATATCTATCTCTACAGCCACATGTGGGAAACTCTTGCCATTTATAGAATGCAGGGAAGCCTGTCCATGGTCTTATAAAATAAGCCTCATTTCCCCCCACTTGAATATTTTTCTGCCTCACTCATGTAACTTTGGCAGAAATATAGCATAAGGGGATTGCAATATAATAAGGCAATTAATAATATGTGGAGCCAACAAGAGATGTAATACAATGTTACGCTTCTCTCACCTATAACACATTGAGCTGTAAAATATGAACTATGGTTGTCTTTATCTTTATACCACCAAAGAAACCCATAAAGATAAAGAATGACAGCATCTGAAAAGGAATTTGCATTTCCAAACATACCTGTCATTTCAAATGGCAGATGAAACATAGACGCAGACTGGAATGGAAGTCAGCAGACAGAAGAAAGGAATTGGGAGGGAAATCTGATGGTCCTTATTTCTTTAAAAGAATGGTTTTAATATTGTATGGTCTCATGTTCATCACAAAGGAAATTAGAACAATATGCCTTCACACACCAAAAAGGAAGGGGGAGGGAGAGGGGGATTTGGGGTGGAAGTGACTGGAAAGGAAATCTGGAAAGACATATAGCAGACATTCTCTGAAACAGGATGTAAACACAGGCTTCTAAGCCTCGATGATTTCTGGGCAGCCTGTGCTGTTACCACATGAGCTGCTATGATTGGTGCAGTATTTACTCATGCCTCATTTTTGAACAGTCTTGGCTTATGATGTTTTCCCTTCTAGAGAACTGGAATAAAGTCTGAGGTTGGAACGCATCAAAAGACACAGCACACTGTGTATCCTCTACCATGTATCATTAAAAAATTACACAGACCAGCAGCAGCTCATTCTTTCCTCCAAAGCAGTTACTATTATAGCTACAACCTGCAAACAAATAAAAAATAGGCCAGATTCTTTTAGCAAAAGAGATAATATTTAGTGGGAATTTGAGCTCTGTGGATCAAAACGCCTCTCCTTATTTTTTAAAGAAAACAAGAAACATCACATATGGAATAGCTGGATATATTTTGATGAACATATGGTGCTTCTTGGAAAAATAATCATCTTTCACTCGTGCCCATCTCTTTTTTTTTTAAATATATGTTATTGACTTTTTTTACAGAGAGGAGGGGAGAGAGAGAATTAGAAACATTGATGAGAGAGAAATATCAATCAGCTGCCTCCTGCACACCCCCTACTGGGGATGTGCCTGCAACCAAGGTACATGCCCTTCACCAGAATCAAACCTGGGACCCTTGAGTCTGCAGACCAACGCTCTATCCACTGAGCCAAACCAGTTAGGGCCCCATCTCTTTCTTATGAGCACTCCCCCATCTATATTCATACCAGGGCCATCTAATAACTTTTTTCTTTTTCATTTATTTTAGAAGTTATAATCTAATTACTGTGGCAAGACTAATTCAATATTTTCTATCAAAATGTGTAGTATACTAAACAGAATCTCTTCACCTTTTGCACCCAACCCACCAACCTCCTCACCCCTCCTGACAGCTGTCAGTCTGTTCTCTATATCTATGAGTCTATTTCTATTTTGTTTGTTTATTTTGTTCATTAGATTCCACATATGAGTGAAATCATATGGTGCTTGTATTTTTCTGACTGGCTTATTTCACTAAGTATAATACTCTCTAGGTCCATCCATGTTGTCACAAGGGATAAGATATTCTTTTTTTATGGCTGAATAGTATCCCATGGAGAAAATATACCATAGCATTTTTATCCACTTGTCTGCTGATGGAACCTGGGCTACTTCCAAATCTTGGCTATTGTATACAACGCTGCAATGAACATAGGGGTGCATATACTAGTATTCTTTTGAATTTCAGGTTTCTACAGCTATATATTTAAAAGTGGGATTGCTGGGTCATAAGATAGTTTCATTTTTAATTTTTGCAGTAACTCCATACTGTTTTCCACAGTGGCTACACCAATCTGCATTCACAACAACAGTGCACAAGAGTTTCCTTTTCTCCACATCCTCACCACCACTTGTTTGTTGATCTATTGATAATAGCCATTTGACTGGTGTGAGGTGATCTCTAATAGTGGTTTTAATTTGCATCTCTCTGATGATTAGTGACATTGAGCACATTTTCATATGTCTATTGGCCATCTGCATGTCTTCTTTGGAGAAGTGTCTCTTCAGGTCCTTTCTTATTTTCTTAATTGAATTGTTTGTTTTTTGGGTGTTGAGTTGTATTAAGTTTTAGATAGTAACCCCTTATCAAATATATCATTGACAAATATGTCTTCCCATTCAGTGGGTTGTCTTTTGTTTTTATTTCAGAGAGAACAGGAGAGGGAGAGAGAGATAGAAACATCAATGATGAGAGAATCTTTGATCGGCTGCCTGCTGCACACCCCACACTGGGGATGGAGCCCAAAACCCCGGCATGTGCCCTGACCAGGAATCAAACCATGACCTCCTGGTTCATAGGTCGATGCTCAATCACTGAGCCATCCCAGCTGGGCATCTTTTAATTTTGTCAATGGTTTCCTTTGCTGTGCAAAAATTTTTTAGTTTGATGTAGTCCCATTTGTTTACTTTTTCTTCTATTTACCTTCCCCGAGAAAATAAATCACAAAAATATTGCTATGAGAAATGTCCAAAATCTTTCTTCCTATCTTTTTTTTAGGATTTTTCAGGTACTGGGTCTTACATTTAAGTCTTTAATCTGTTCTGAGTTTATTCTTGTGTATGGTGTAAGAAGGTGGTCTAGTTTCATTTTTTTTTGTCCAATTTTCCCAACACCTTTATTGAATAGACTGTCTTACCCCATTGTATGTTCTTGCCTCCTTTGTTAAATATTAATGGACCATAACTAGAAACAGGAAGGAAACACAAAAATTGTATTCCACACAGCTTGCTTTACTTCTGAGTGGATAAACCTTTCCTCTGTTCCTGAGTCTGAAAGTTCACAGGGTTTTTACACTTGGTATTCAGTGTATGTTTCCTATAGGATTTTGCTGGATATTCTTAATTGGTTTATGGAAGCGTCCTAATAGTCTAGTTTGCTAAAAAAAAATTTCAATAAAATGTCTGAATGCTGAAAATATTATATACTAATTGATCAAATAGGCATAGGTTTATTTCTGGGCTCTCTATTCTGTTCCATTGACCTATATGTCTGTTTTTATGCCAGTACCATGCTGTTTTGATTACTATGGTCTTGTAATATAGTTTGATAGCAGGTAGCATGATTCCTCCAACTTTCAACTTTGTTCTTCTTTTTCAAGATTACTATCAGGCTTTTTTGTGGTTCCATATAAATTTTGGATTATTTATTCTAGATCTGTAAATACTCCATTGGCATTTTGATAGGAATTATGTTGAATCTATAGATTGCTTTGGGTAGTATTTACATTTTAACAATGTTAATTCTTCCTCTCCATGAGCATGGTATATACTTCCATTTATTTGTATCTTCTTCAATTTATTTTTTCAGTGTCTTATAATTTTCTGAGTACAGGTCTTTTACTTCCTTGGTTAAATTTATTCCTAGGTATATTTTTGTTGTTGTTGCAATTGTAAATAAGATTGTTTTCTTACATTTCTGATCTGATAATTCATTACTGGTGTATACAAATGCAACTAATTTCTGGATATTTACTTTATATCCTCTTGTTGGATTGATCCTTTTATCATTATTAGTATATAGTGTCTTTATTTGTCTCTTATTACAGCCTTTGTTTTAAAGTCTATTTTGTCTAATTTAAGTATTGCTACCCCAACTTTTTTTTCTTTCCATTTGCATGAAATATCTTTTTCTATCCTTTCACTTTTAGTCTGTGTGTATCTTTCATTCTGAGATAGGTCTCTTATAGAGAGCATATATACAGGTCTTGTTTTCTTATTCATTCAGCTACCTATGTCTTTTAATTGGAGCATTTAAGCCATTTACATCTAAAGTGATTATTGATAGGTACATATTTATTGCCATGTTATTCTTTATTACTATGTTCCTCTTTTTTTTCTTTCTTCTCCTTAAAGAAGTCCCTTTAACATACCTTATAACACTGGCTTGGTGGTAATGAACTTCTTTAGCTTTATCTTGTCTGCAAAGCTCTTTATCCTTCAATTTTAAATAATACTGGGTAAAGTAGTCTTGGTTGTAGTTCCTTGTAGTCTCTCTTTGTCTTTAACCTTTGCCCTTTTCATTGTGATGTGTCTTGGTGTGGGCCTCTTGGGTTCATATTGTTTGGTACTCTGCACTTCCTGGACTTGGGTGTCTTTTTCCTTCACCAAGTTAAGGAAGAGTCATTATCTTTTCAAATAAGTTTTTGATTTCTTGCTCTCTCTCTTCTTCTCCTGATACCCCTATGTTGCAGATGTTATACTTCATGTTGTCCCATATGTCTCTTAAACTATCCTCATTTTTCTTTTTCTTTTTGATGCTCTGATTGGGTGTTTTCTGCTAACTTATCTTCTAAATTGCTAATTCAGTCCTCTGCTTCATCCAACCTACATTTAGCCTTCTAGGGTATTTTTCATTTCTGATTGTTTGGTGTGTGTTTTTATGGTTTCTATGTCCTTCTTCATGCTGTTGAAGTTCTCACTAAGTTCCTTGAGCATCTATATATCCTTTTTTTTTTTTTACTCTATATCTGGTAGATTGGTTGCCTCTGTTTAATTTAGCTTTTTTTCTGGAGATTTCAACTATTCTTTCACTGTGTATTAGGTAGATTTGCAATGTCTATCAACTTTGGTAGGGTGTCCTTACATAGTTGGTGTCCTATGGAACCAAGTGGTGCTGTCTCCTTGATCACCTGAACAGAGTGCTTTAGGAATGTCTCTTGTATGGGTTATGTGAGTCCTCCTGTTGTAATTGCGTCTTGATTGCTATTGACCTGTTTGTGCATGGGGTAGACCTTCATGCTGGCTGACTGTGAGAATTAACCCTGTCCACAGTGTATGAGCTACTATGTAGGTGCTGGCCACACAAAGCAGAATTCACCTGAAGAAGAGTCTGGTGCCTGCCAAATCTCCCTTTGGATGTGCTGCTGGTGAAGTTAATTAGATCCTGCTCTGATGTGAAGCTGGCCACTGGGCGTGTTGGTTCTGGGGCCATCAGAAAATGTCCCAAGGCACCCCAAGATCTTCTTTTGCCTGCCTCTATCTGCCAGCTGCCTATTAGCCTCAGTCCCTGAAAGAGCCTCCAGTGGTATTTGAGTTGCATGAGGTAGGTTCTCAGTGAGTCACCAGGTAGGGGCAAATAGTGTTCACCAGATTGATACAAGTTCATACTGATACAAGTGCCAGTCCTGGGTCTGAGGCTCCTCAGAAAAAATCCCAGGGTATACCAACACTAACCTCCACCCACCAGATGCACACAGATCTATGTGGTGGCAAGGGATCTCAGATAGTCATCAGAGTGAGATTAGCAGTTTTCAACAGGCCCAAATAGACCAAGACTTGGCCATATGAATGGAAGGCTCTATACCACTCAGGCATTACCAGAACCACACAACTCAGTCTATCTTGGATTCTGCCTGGACTTCCTGGAAAGCCAGAGCTTGGTATTGTGGGGCCATTGGGAGTAGGGAGGGTGAGGCTAGTGGATTTCCCTGACCAGGAATAGCCAGTCAGGCTCAGGGAAAGGTGAGGGGAATGGTCCCAACCCCAGAGCAACAGAATTCAGTCACTGATACCACGTGAGTCTGCCCAGACCTTTACACCCCAACCCCGGGCAGCTGACTCCTCCAAGGGGCATGAGCTTTGCGGGGTGGGGTGATAGGGAGCCCAGAGGATGGGTCTATTACATTCCCCCAGGCTTATGCTGTATGTAGACGAATGCTCCGCCCAAGAAAGACGGTGTTTGTAGTGTGGGAGAGGGACTCAGTTCAGGGGCCCTGAAAGCTGTCCCTTCAGCTCTCTACCTAGAGCCACAAACCCCAGTCAGTCTCCATGACTCTAGTCCATTCTACTCTCCCTCCACCAGAGCACAGAGCCACACAACTCAGTCTGGCTGCAAATGAGATTTAGTGCACTGGTCCTTTAAGAGGGAGCCTTGGCAAACTGCTGTCTCTCCCTGGTGGACAGAATCCTCACTGATTTTCACAACCAGATCTTATGTGGGTGCCTCTTCCCAGCTCTGGTGCTCTGGGCTGGGGACCCTGGCATGGGGTTGAAATATCTCTCCGGATTCTCAGTAGCCACCTATGGGAGCAGAGCCAGCCCGTTTTGTGTCTCTGTCCTTCCTACAAGTCTCAATGTGTCTTCTTCTACAAATTCTTAGTTATAAGACTTCTGTTTCACGAGTCTTCAGTTGGTTATTCGTTGATTGTTCTATAATTTAGTTGTACTTCCAGTTTGGTTTTGGGAGGAGATGAGTGTAATTTCCACATACTCTGCCACCATCTTGGATCCCACTCAGAGCTCTTTCTACTGCATCCATCCCTCTGATGCTCCATGGGGCAGTGCGACATAGTGGGAAGAGCTCTGGGATCAAATCTTGGTCTTCCACCACTGACCAGCTGTGTGACCTCTGTGTGACCTCCACTTCTCCCAGCCTACATACCTCCCTTTGTGTTAAAGAGAAGTAGGATGCACCTCAAAGATTCTCTATAAGCATAATTGAGATAATGCAAGAGTCAGTGTCACAATAATCATTCAATAGAAAGCAAGTGTGCAATATCATTTAAAATAAAATTCCAGCCCTGGCTGGTGCAGTTCAGTTAGTTGAGTGTCACCCATACACTGGTTCGGTTTTCAGTCAGGGCACATGCCCAGGTTGCAGGTTCAATCCCCAGCAGGGGGCATGCAGGAAGCAGCCAACTGATGTTTCTCTCTCGTGTCAGTGTTCCTCTTCCTCTCTCTCCTTCTCCCTTCCTCTCTCTCTCTCTCTAAAATAAATGAAAACATATTTTTAAGAAAGAAATAAAATAAAATTCAACCTGATGTAAAGTAAGATGAGAGCTGATTTACAACCAATTCATGAAAGCCAATCATACCTTCAGACCAGAAAACTCCATAATATTCTACTTGAAAGTTAAATGTATTTAAATATCAGTTTTCATTGGCCCTTTACAAGAAAATGTCCTAGCTTTTTCTAAAAGCAAATGTCTTTAAATAAGATAGTGTATATTGTATTTTATATCCTAACTGAAAGAGTTGATTTATTTCTTTCACGAAGTAGTGTATTCACATTTTAAAAGTAATACTAGACCACCTATAGATATATGGCATTTTGAAAAGTTGTTGAAAGTTCTGGTTCGTTTATTTTCTGTACAAAGATAAATGGTTCCATTTTAGGAAAAAAAAACACTAATATTTTCATTTTAAACCTTTATCAAGTTATTTGAACTTAAATGTTTCAAAGGCTGTTTGATTGAAATAAATATGTGAAATGGGAAAACATTTTGAAAGGCCACACAAATAAAGCAGATATCTATCTATATATAAAAGCCTAAGCGACCGTTCAACCGGTAGCTATGATGTGCACTGACCACCAGGGGGCAGATGCTCAACGCAGGAGCTGCCAAGCTGCGGTGACCTGGCAGCTGTGGTTCTTGGATGACACATCTGGAACCAGAGAGGAGAGAGCTTGATTCCAGGGTGCATCACCCAAGAACCCCTCTCGCAATCCAGTATCCCTCAGGGGATGTTGGAGAGCCAGTTTTGGCCCGATCCCCACAGGCCAGGCCAAGGAACCCCACCAGTGCACAAATCTGTGCACCAGGCCTCTAGTATATGTATATATATGTGTGTATATATATATATATATATATATATATATATATATAGAGAGAGAGAGAGAGAGAGAGAGAGGGAATATGCTAATTAACCATCACTCCGTCACAAAGATGGCTGCACCCACAGCTGAGGCCAAGTTCCCATAAGGAGTCTTAACAAGCAATCAGCAGGGACCTGAGACTATGCCCTCCCCCGCCCCCGTGGGGCTTGACAGGGGACCTCAAGGTGCACTTCCCGTCCTGGTGCTGGGCTAGGGGACCTCAGGCTGCTCCCCCCACCCCAGTGCCAGGCCGGGGGAACCTCAGGCCGCACCCCCCACCAGGTGGGGCTTGACAGGGGACTTCAGGCTGCGCCCCCACCCCAGCACCAGGCAGGGCGAACTCAGGCCGCACCTCCCGCCCCAGCACTGAGCCAGGGGACCTGAGGCTGCATCCCCCTGCCTGGCAGTGCTTGACAGGGGACCTCAAGGTGCACCCCCAGTGCTGGGTCAGGGGAACTCAGGCCGCGCCCCCGCCCAGGGGGTATCTGAGGCTGCACCCCCCTGCTGATGGGGCTTGACAGGGAACCTGAGGCTGTTCCCCCCTCCTGGTGCCGGGCCGGGGGACCTGAGGCTGCGCCCCCCCACCCCCGCCTGGCGAGGCTTGATGGGGGACCTAAGGCCATGCCCCCCACCCAGCGGGGCTTGACAGGGGATCTCAGGCCATGTCCCACACCTGGTGGGGCTTGACAGGGGACCTCAAGGCACACCCTCCCCGGTCTGGGCTGGGGGACCTCAGGCCACACCCCCCATCCTGGTGCTGGGCCAGGGGACCTGAGGCTACGTTCCCTGCCTGGCAGGGCTTGACAAGGGTGGGACTAGCCAGGTCTGGATCTATCCCAATGAGTGGGGGGGGGGCAGCCGGGTCTGGATCTTACGCAATTTTGAGGCGCATGTGGGTAGGTGGGTTCTTGACTCTGGGTCCTGTGGTGTGCCCCAGACTCTGACAGGAGGAAGGTTTTCATATACATTTTACTAATTTTCTTTCATCTCTGACACTTCTATTATAGAGAAAGGGCAAATATCAATATTAAATTATTTCCTCTAATTAATCCCCTTTTAATGTGCATGAATTTCATGCACCGGGCCACTAGTGTGTATATATATATATATATATATATATATATATATATATATATATATATATAGAGAGAGAGAGAGAGAGAGAGAGAGAGAGAGAGAGAGAGAGGTAATATGCAAATTAGGCCAGGATGCCATAACAATCATGACCGGTCAGGAGGAGGCTGCGTGCGCAGGTGAGGCCTGGAGCGGAGACGGACACAGAGACAGGGGGGCCTGCCCGAGCTGCTGCGCTGCCGCGCAGACTCAGGCAGCCCTGGAGTGGACACAGGCAGGGGGGCAGAGGGAGCCTGGGTCAGAAGTCAGGCCCAGGTCCCAGCCACCCACGGCACCAGTCAAGCCTCTCTTCCGTGGTGGCCTGAGAAGTAGGCAGAGGACAGACCACTGAGGGTCTTATATACCATAGCAGGGAGCTTAGACTTTATTCCACAGAAGGAGGAAAGAT
Organism: Plecotus auritus; assembly: GCF_963455305.1. Classification (NCBI taxonomy): domain Eukaryota; kingdom Metazoa; phylum Chordata; class Mammalia; order Chiroptera; family Vespertilionidae; genus Plecotus; species Plecotus auritus. Next base: position 168,410,901 of record NC_137772.1, read on the forward strand.
GAAGAATGTCAAGCATGGGAGCATCCTGGTCTTGGTTTCATTTTAAGTTAACCATTCTGGTGCCTGTGGGAAGGATCAATTTAGACAGCTGCAGTGTTTTGGGGCCCAAGAAAAATAGAGACTGATGTTGGGAACCAGGACTAGACAGACGCAGTGGATCAGAGACATATTTATGAGGAAACTTGATGGAAATTTTTGGCTGATTACACAGGGATGAAAGCAAACAAAGCAAATGGTATTAGCCCAGGTTTTCCAGTTTGGGCAACTTTGTTGAATGGGTGATTCTAATAATTGGGAAGGTATCGAGGAAAAGGAACAGTGTAAGGGAGCTTGCTTAGTTCAGCAATAGCCAAACAATTAGGACGGAAGACAGACATAGTGCTCTTTCTTTGATGCAACGTTTGTTTTTCTGCCTTCAGCCACCACCATGTAAGGCTAATGTGCCATCTTTTCTCCTAATCTAGGATATTATCTATCTACTCCACATTCCTATCACCTAAATTAGCTTTCCTGCATGATCCCTTAAAAATACTTATCGAAGTCATTCAATGCTCTGTGATAATGGGGACTTTCAAGATGTGGAAATATTATGAGCCTATATAGATTGATAAAGAGATATTGGGTGCTCAATTTTTAACAATAAAAATCAGATACTGAATGTGGTCATGCCAGAGGCATAATTTTAATGAGCCAATGTCTCTTTACTGAAGTGTCACACTTCAAAAGAGATCCTCTCAAATAATACAATGCATAACACTCATCTGAATTGCCTGTTAAAATGTAGGACCACCCTTGAAAAACACTCCTTCTAGAGCTCATTTTGGTGGATAAATCTCCTTCCAAGTAAAGCAATCCTATATAATAAAAGTGTAATATGCAAATCGACCAAACAACAGAACAACCAGTCAGTGGGGGGCGGGGCCAGCGAGTAGGTATCGCCAGGCCAGCCAAGGCACATGCCAGTGGGCAGAGGGAGGGGACGGCGAAGTGGGGGGGGGGGCGACAGCAACCAGTGGTGGCGGGGCAATGGAGGTTGGCACCATCCCCTGATCGCCCACCTGGTCGCCTCCCACAGAGGGAGGCCACGGGCAGCAACAGCAGTGGGGCAATTCGGGGCAGGGCCACCCAGCACCATCCCCAGATAGGCCTGCTGGGGTTGCCCCCCACAGAGGGAGGCCACCAGTGGCCGTGGTGCAATTGGGGGCGGGGCTAGCTGCTCACTGCCCGTGCCATCCCGATCGGCCCGCAGGTCCCCCCCACCAGAGGGAGGCCAGACTGCAGCTTAGGCCCACTCCCCGCTCCCCTAAGCCATCAGTAGGACATCACCTGAGGGCTCCCAGACTGTGAGAGGGGGCAGGCTGGACTGAGGGACCCTCCCCCAGTGCACGAATTTCATGCACCGGGCCTCTAGTATATATATATAATTGTCAAATGGAAGTTGATCACAATGCCTCATCCACAAAATGCAAAGTGTTCTTCATAAAATCAGTGGCTCTGTTAATGGTCCCATTTCTTTGTTCTTCAAACTCTGGAGTTGTCTTGTTTTTATTAAACAAAACCTAAAACTGATTGGTATGCAGGCCATTCTCTGTTATTAAAACACTAGATATGGTGCCTTGGCTGGTGTGGCTCAGTTGGTTAGAGCATTGTACCATGTACTGGAAGGTTGCTGGTTCAATTCTCAGTGAGGGCACATACTTAGGTTGCTGGTTCGATCCCCAGTCAGGGCACTTATGGAAGGCAAACAATCAATGTTCTCTCTCTCTCTCTCTCTCTCTCTCTCTCTCTCTCTCTCCCACTCTCTCTAAAATCAATAAGCATATCCTCATGTGAGGATCTTAAAAAAACATCAGATATGTCACTGCATTATTTATGACCCTGTTGGAGCCTGTAGTGGGCAGTCAAAATCCTGCAAATCTAAAGGGCATCACAGACATGTGTGGTCCTGTGAATGAGCCATGTCAGTACATTAAGAGTCAAGTGCTTTTCTTGTCAGAGGACAAGTTAATGGCAGTGAATGCTTTATATTTCCTTTGTTGTTTCTGAAAAGAAATGGGAAATCTGCTATTTAGACTCTAAGACAACTAAAATAGAAGCATTTTGTGGCAGATGGGATTTTTATGAGCTGTTTGTCACCATATACCAGTCTTGTTAAGAAGCAATTGTTTTCTGCTTCATTACACTAAGATAGCTCTGTTTAGGGTTCCACTGAGCTGTGAAATTATTGTAAAACTTCTATAAGGAGTAGAGATGGGGGTTTTATATATAATAAAAGAGTGTTGACAAATGTATACTAAAAGGTGGTAAAACACACTATTTTTTTTATGTCAGGGAAATAGAAATATGCTGAATCTCCTACTTATGCTTAATCTGCTCATTTATGCCAACAGAGAAAAATACATAATACTTTTATTTTCTTTGCCTAAGAAAGGTAAGATTTTACATTGTCTTCATGACATATAGCATTAAAATAGATAGGGATTAGTACTTGAGTAAGGAGCAATTTCAGCTTAAAATACATAAAAAGAAAAAATAGTAAATGCAAGAAATACATTTTTAATGGCTTTATTTTCCTCAAAACTAATCTGCTATTGGGTTTCTTTTCATATTTAACCATGTTTTTAAAGGATTGGCACTGGGGCCAAGAGGAGTCTAAGCTTCCTATTTTAAAGATTATGAACTTATCATGTCACCTTTCCTGGCTGTACTTCCCATTCATTGTTTTGTTGTTGTTGTTGTTGTTGTTGTTGTTGTTTTCAGATTTTCTGAGGGTTTTTTTGTTTTTTGTTTTTAATTTAATAAATTTTTATTGTTCAGATTATTACAATTGTTCCTCTTTTCTCCCCCCATAGCTCCCCTCCACCCGGTTCCCACCGCACCCTCTGCCATTACCTCCCCCCCACTGTCCTCATCCATAGGTGTACAATTTTTGTCCAGTCTCTTCCTACACTCCCCACACCCCTTTCCCCCCAAGAATTGTCAGTCCACTCCCTTTCTATGCCCCTGATTCTATTATATTCACCAGTTTATTCTGTTCATCAGATTTTTTATTCACTTGATTTTTAGATTCACTTGTTGATAGATATGTATTTGTTGTTCATAATTTTTATCTTTACCTTTTTCTTCTTCTTCCTCTTCTTAAAGAATACCTGTCAGCATTTCATATAATACTGGTTTGGTGGTGATGAACTCCTTTAGCTTTTTCTTATCTGTGAAGCTCTTTATCTGCTCTTCAATTCTGAATGATAGCTTTGCTGGGTAGAGTACTCTTGGTTGTAGGTTCTTGCTATTCATCACTTTGAATATTTCTTGCCACTCCCATCTGGCCTGCATCATTTCTGTTGAGAAATCAGCTGACAGTCGTATGGGTGCTCCCTTGTAGGTAATTAACTGTTTTTCTCTTGCTGCTTTTAATATTCTCTGTCTTTTGCTCTTGGCATTTTAATTATGATGTGTCTTGGTGTGGTCCTCTTTGGATTCCTTTTGTTTGGGGTTCTGTGCACTTCCTGGACTTGTAAGTCTATTTCTTTCACCAGGTGGGGGAAGTTTTTGGTCATTATTTCTTCGAATAGGTTTTTAGTATCTTGCTCTCTCTCTTCTTCTGGCACCCCCATAATTCAGATGTTGGTACGCTTGAAGTTGTCCCAGAGGCTCCTTACACTATCTTCAAGTTTTTGGATTCTTTTTTCTTTTTGCTTTTCTGGTTGGGTGTTTTTTGCTTCTTTGTATTTCAAATCTTTGACTTGATTCTTGTGATCCTCTAGTCTGCTGTTAGGTCTCTGTATAATATTTTTTTATTTCTGTCAGGGTATGTTTAATTTCTTTGGTCCTTTTTCATATCCTCGAGGGTCTCACTAAATTTATCAGCCTTTTCTAGAAAATTCTTGAAAAACCTTATAATTGTAGTTTTGAACTCTATATCCAGTCGTTTGCTTTCTTCCATTTCTTTCATTTGTGATCTGTGTCTTTGTCCAAAGTAGCTTTGTGTGCTAGGTGTCCGATAGGACCCAGTGGCTCAGCCTCCCCACTTACCTGAGGTGAACACTCTTGGTGCACCCCTTTGTGGACTGTGTGCACAGCCTTGTTGTAGTTAAGTCTTGATTATTGTTGGTATTACTGGGAGGAAATGACCTCCAGGCCAACTGGCTGTGAGGATCATCTGTGTCTACGCTGGGAGAACTTCTGTGCTGGAGACACCCTTATGAGACAAGACTTGCAAAATTACAAAAGCCTCTGTACTCAGCTTGGATGGGGTGGAGTCTCAGGGCTGAGCAGACAGCCTTGACTTCTCATAAGCCCTGCCCTATGAAGCCTCTGGGTCTCAGTGTCCCTCAGTAATCACTGCAAGCACCTCTGAGAGAAAACCACCCTCGAGTTTCGCCCCCTGACAGACAGTCCAGTTTCTCCCAGAATGAGTCTGGGTTCCCAGAGTCTCACCCAGAACTGGAGTTCAGTGCAGTCGGGAGCTTCCATCTCCCTCCCACTTGAGAAAGCCAGACACGTACTCAGCTGCCAGTCCTCTGTACCTCAGCCTTTTGCAGCTCCTCTGAGTCTCCGTGTGCTTTTCTCTTTCCTTCTAGTTGTAGAATTTCCACTCAGCCAGCTTTCCTGTGGTTCTGGATGATGTCCGTTTTGTCTTTTAGTTGTAGTTTTGAAATTGTTGTGCGAGGCAGCAGTTTAGGTGTTTACCTATACCACCATCTTGGTTTCTCCTACACCCCATTCATTGTAATTCAGGGGGAGTCAGGAGGGCTTGGGCTAAATCCTGGCCTAGCCACTTACTTATGTGACTTTAGTTACATTAATTACCCTTTCTGAACCTCATTTTCTTCATCTATAAAAGGATGATTGGTAACACAAACTTTGCAGTATTGATTATCTGCATAACAAATTCTCAGTGGCAAACAATAATAAACATCCATTTAGCTCATGAGTCTGTGGGGTTCAGTTGATTCAGGCTGAGTTCAATCAAGATTAGCTGTGCATACTCATGTGCCAACAGTGTGGCTGTCCTGCTCATGTCTGTGGGTTGACTCTGCTGGGGCTTGGCTGATCTTGGATAGTCTCAGCTTATAAAATTGGGGCAATTTGGCCCTGGCTTATGTGTCTCCCATCATCCAGCCAGCTAGCTTGGGCTCATTCTCATGACAAGCCAAAGGTGTTAAGAGAGAACAAACCCAGTCACACAAGATTTTTTCAAGCCCTTGCTTACATCACATTTGCCATTGACCAAAGCCAAATCACGTGGCCCAGTCAGGTGGGACGATGCTACAAGTTGCATGCAAAAAATACACAGAAGCAAGTTAGAAGCAGGTTCATTCCAAGTTTATATGTGCTACTGGAGATTCTCCTCACTCTGTGCTAAGTTCAGATAGTTCTGGTAGTTGCAGTGATGTAAACCTAGCACTTTTGAAATATGCTAAGGGAGTTTGAATTTTAAATACCCTTATGGTGACTCTTTTGGTAAAGCAAATTATTAACTCTTAATTTTTTTGTTTTGTAAAACCAGATTTTGATATGTTACATGCTTAAAATGGGATCAATCTATAAATCAGCTTTTTAAGTTGTGTAATCTTCTGAGTCTGCAAGCATCAATAGTCATAATAATTCCATGAGACATGCATGCTCAGACCTTGGACTAAGCAAAGGCAGTTTTCCCTGCATAATAAAGGGCAGAGATGGTGGCCTGGTATTCACTTCCTCAATCCCAGTTAGGGACTCAAGTGCTTGAGGAAACTGCAAACATTCCTGTTTCTGTGCCTCACACACCTGAAACCAAATCCCATAGCAGGGAATTAACCTCTCTCTGCTCAGAATCCTACAACTTCTTCCCTTTTTAAAACTGGTTCCCTTGCTGCTTTTAAGTTTCTATTTTCAATTATTAAATAAAACAAAGCCCTTTATCAAAACCAAAACTCCTCTTATTAAAAAAAGTCTACTCTCTACTAAGTACAAAGCAAACGTTTTTTAATGCCTGTTAGTTTGGGGGTTAAGTACTGGCTGAGCTGCTGAAATATGCTGTAAAATTATCCTTAAAATTAAAACACAGAAACATTCACTTAACTCAAAAGCCCTAGTTAGTGCAATTAAATATTTTGATCCATTGAAACAAACATATTTTGAAAACTAACCTGAGCCAAGAAGCCCTAAAAAGGAGAAAATGTCAGTGAATCAAAGGATACCAAGGTGGCAATTGAAACAAGTCAACAAAAAGCATCATATATTATAAAGGCAGATGACAGCTGTCTGATGATCTAGAAACCCCTTCTGTTGTCCCCAGTGCCTTCGGGCCACCATTTCAGACATCTCTTGGTATTGCCACAGGAAAAATAAATGTCACAGGGCCTCTTTGTATTACATGTATTGTAATTTTAATGAAATTAACTATAGCTAGCTTTTACATGAAAACTTTTTTAAACCTCAGAATCAGACGGGCTTAAAATCTCTACCTGCTACCATGGCAAATGATGCCTTTGTGAGCTGACCTTGATTTTAAATGTTGCCCTTAAAAAATTCATTCTGGGAAGGAGAGGACCTGAAGCAATTCTTTCCAACATATTAATAGCTCTCACCAAGACAATTAGGTCTATGCTGAATCAAGTCAGAAGCACCTCCATCTGTAGAATATATTGAATTTTTAAAGGATTTTTCAGTTGTACGTTTTATAGAACATCCTCACTTGAAAAGCATGCATCACCCTTAGAGAGTGGGCTCTTTTTGAACTTTCATAGAGTCAGAGGGCCAGGGACAAGTTCTATCTTAATGCATCTCTGCAAAGCACTTCAGGTGGGAGATGACCTGGCCATCGGGGTTTTAGAAAGTAATTCAAATGACAATGTAGAGATAATGAGGTTCTGAACTAGGTCAGTATCCATGGAAATGCCAAAGAGGGAATGAGTCAAGAAATCTTGAAGAGGCAAAATGAATGTGGTTTCTTGATTATCAGATACAGGAAGTATGGGGCGAATAAAGGGGAAGGTAAGATCATGAATTTTATGATACAGTACAAAGGAGAAGAAAGATTGGACTTAAGGAAGAAAATTTATTCCACATGGACATGTTGGGTTTTAAAACTTTTAAGACATGTAACAAACAATTAGAAATTCAGATCTAAAGTTTGAGAGAGAACAATTCTGAAGAATACAATTGAAGGGCTGTGCATATGGTACCATAAAGTTCAGCACAGGGAAGAAGAGGAGATCCTCTGAGGGAAAAGTGGAGAAGAATGCTTAGAACAGAAGTTTGAAATGGCTAAATGCAATCAGCAGGCAGGAGAAGATAAGCCATTCGTTCAATCATTTATTCAATCAATAAACAGTTTGAATTAAGCAACCCTTTTATTCTACTTTGTGGAGAGAATTTGGTGGGTAGGTGGGTGGGTAAGGAAGGGATGCTACAAAGTTCTTTGTCTTGCTGTAAGAATGGTGTAGGCTGTTTTCCAAAACAGCTAAATGTGGATGACCCAAATGGGTGTGGCAAGTCTTGAGGGAGCTATTTCAGAAGTCTCTGGACAGGGTTGATTAGAAACAACTTGGAGCACAAGGGTGAAGAAGGGGGCAAGGTTAGCACACTGCCCCTCCACCCCACACTGCCTCACCTTCAGTACTCCATCACCAATTCTCACCCTCTTCTCTCACTCCAAGTCCTTCTTCCAAGGGCCAACAAAGCTTAAATCAAAACATCAGGAGTCTTTCAGGAAAAGGGGTGTATTTACCTGTTGGGACAGTAAAATCATTCAAAGGGCTAAAGCTTCCTGCAGTCAGTGTAACGCAAAACACACACAAACACACACTTGTGCAAATGTGTTTACATCTTCCTTCTTGGCCTCATGGAAGTTTCCAGACTTTCTTTACACCACCATCTCCTCCTGATATAGCTCCTTTGTCTTTTCTTCTATCACTGTGGCTTAATTCAGACACATCTCATGCTGTTTGTTTCTTCGTGCATCTGAATGCTCATCTCTAGATAAGCTTCTCTGTGCTCGAGTGTCTCTCTGTCTCTTCACTCATGTCTTGCTCCTGCTCTTGTTCCTCTTTCCACACTATTTTGACTCTAAAAAGCACACACGGTCATAGTGCACCATTAACACATGGGAGACCTACACAAATCAGCCAGCCAAGTCTGTCAGCCACGGTGTTCCTCTTCTCCCAGCTGCAAGGAGGATAGACAGAGTAGTTAATGTCAATATAAATCCTCACATTAAAAATTCAGAGTGTCATTGTGGCCCAAGCCAAGGGAACTCCAAAAATGCATTTGGAATACGCAGCTTTCAAGAGTCATATTGCTCTGAAGACACATAATTTCCTGAAGGAGAATCTTCGTTTTATGAGCTCAAACATACATCCCCATTTTTGCCAATTGTTCAGGATTATTGGGTCAGAATAACTGCTTTAAGTAAACATTCATAATGTTTCCATCATTTCCTGGTGAAGAGATGTTCTGCTTCAACTATGTACCCTATAACTTTGCAAAGCATTGTTTTTATCACTGCTGCACTTGTGTTTTTACTACAAAAGCTTATTGTTGCTGATCTATGGTATTTTTCTTGCCATCAAAGTATTTGCTACATCCATCTAATCCTTTTCCCCTCTGTATAATGTTTTAATTTAGATAGGAATATCAATATGTTGTTTCTTGTGCCGAGAATTCTTTTATGGTGAAAAAGCTAATGGCATATTTAATCACCCTATTATTGTTATCTATATATCTTGATATAATGGTAAATGTCTGAGAAAGCTCAAATCCTGAGAGAGGAAAAAAGTGAGGTCATCCACAGGGATAGATATATAGTGATTATTACTGAGTTCATGTTTTCAATTTCATCACTCCCTATGACCCATTTGCCCTTAGGAATGACTGTTTGAACAAAATTGTTTCACTTACACTCCTTTTAATGGGAACTGTAATTCTAGTCAGCAGCTCTTTGTGTTACAAAAGACTGCACCTCCTACCATTCATTCACGAGGTTTAGAAAAGTGCTATAATTCAAATAAAATTTCTCTTGTAAGACAATGGAGCATATGACCCTTTTATGATAAACTATAATTTTGGGGTCAATAACACAATTGTTCCATCATTTGTTATTCCTGGAGTAAAACATAGATTAATATTAAAACATCCTGCTCTATGTATTTCATTCAACACTACCTAATAACACATCCTTTTGTTTTCTCAACAGAGATTTAAAAGTGTTACAAATCTCTGTCATATCCAAGAAAGAACATTTTAATAATCTTCTTAATCTCCCTTTAAATCTCCCTAGCACAGCAATTTTCAACCAGTGTCCTGTGGCTCACTGCTGTGCCACAAGAATTATTAAAACATACCATACTTGACTGTTTAATCTGGAGCAACAACCTCTTTTCCCTTAGATTATCAAATAAAGAAAGTGATAACGGGCAACACAACTATAGTCATCTGGTGTGAGGGAATCAAAATTATACCCTTTTTTTTTTTCCAGATTAGCAACAAAAAAAAAGTATTTTATTTTGGTGTGCTGCAGAATGTTAGTAATTAGTTTATGTATGTCGTGAGATGAAAAAGATTGAAAATCTCTGCTCTGGCATAATGTTCCTCAGAATTATTCTTTACCTCATGACAAACTAAATAGGTCCTCAAATGAAGTCTAGGTAGTCATCTATTCTTCTGTTTATGTTGCTCCTATGAAGCCAAGGCTGGAGGATTAGCGCTGAGTGAAACAGGACATCTTTGAAAAGGTTTTCCTATTGTCCCAGCTTATGCTCCAGAATTAGGACACCTTTCCGTTAGTGTGTGTCCAAAAGACAAGCAGGATTCTGAGTCCCTAAATGCAAGACCACCTGTTTGTCTTAACAGCCACATGGCAGCCACTTCCTCCAGCACCATGGCCAGTTCACCTCCATAGTTTCCCAAGGAGACACTGCAGGGAAATGTGCTTTGTGGCCTAGCACCTGAACATGCCTCCCTCCAGCCCTCGTGAACTGGGCCAGGCCAGCTATGGGCCTCAAACTCTCTCTTGCCTTTGGCACAGGTCTGGATGACAGCCAGCTTTCCTCCCACCTCCATCTGGGCCCCACTGTGGTCTTACTCCTTCCCCAGGATGCTTCCAGATTAGAGGCATTCTTAGTACCAGCTTCCCAAGGCAAACACAAGCAGAAATCCAGATAAGCAAATTCCTTTAGCCTCGTCCCTGATCAGAACAGGACCAAACTGTCCAATTCCTGTTTCCTTTTCTCACATGTTGATCCCCAACACCACCCTGACCAGGCCTGGCTTGAGCTTCCAACTCTCTAATAACCTGTCAATGAGAAGTGTTTCCTGATGCATCTTATCACGATTTTACCTCACCATAACTCCTGTATGAAAGAAAGGAGAAGAGAGAGAGAGAAAAAAAAGAAAGGAAAGAAGAAACCAACAGAGGGAGAGGGAGAGTAGGAAAAATGGATGGAAGGAAAGAAGGAAGGAAGGAAGGGAGTCAAACAGGCAGAAAGATTTTGTTCCTGATCAGTTCTATTTATAACTCTTCCATTTTTCCAATTAAAAGCTACATTTCTTACTTTCCATCCCAGTTTAGTGACCTTGTTATATGCCCTTGAGCGTTTTATTTTACCCTTGATTCTTCACAGGTAAAATAAGGTGGCTGGAGAGGACATTGACCTATCCCTAGAAATGAGTGTGTGATGACTACCCTTCTGGCTCAGCCATCACGTAAGACCAGCCCTCAACCCAAGCATCTTTCACTAGCTGGGATGGAGCTGTTTATAGCTCCAACAGAGCAGTCTTTTCTACCCTGGGTCCATAGTTAGTTTCTTGGCTCACTGGATTTTGACACATGAAAGGGAAACTAAGACAAATATGCTCGAAACTTTTCAGCCATTTTCTTTTCATCAAAATAAAAGGGAAATTTTTTAAATAATAAAAGGAAAAACATTTTAAATTAAAAGGGAAACATTGAACTTTCTAGGCACACTGGTTGTCTAAAGCCTACATGTTTATTGAAATTTTACTGCAAGTGAGTCCATTTTAGACTTTGAGAATTTCAGAAACCACTTGGCCAAGATTTATGAGAACTAAACTCAATAAAAGTTGCTGGGGGAAAATCGTTTGGGCAAAAATAAAAAGGATCCCAAATCAATTATATAGAAAAGATTCCTTTATTAACTTTAGGTCGAGAATATGTTTGTATATTCTCAGAAAACAACTCCAAGAACATGTGGATTCCTGCAACAAAGAGGAATTGATAGGTCTGCTCCAACCACGAAGACGAGGAGAAACAGTCCAGAGATGGAAGACGCTGACGACACCTTGCCACACTAGCAGTCAGCAGCTGTGCGTCGCAGCAGGTTGCCTAGGACCAAACCAGAGAGGGTCGGACCTGCATTGCCACCATGTGCCCACCATCCAGATATCATTGCTGACATGTACACATAAGGAACTGTTTGACATTGAAACGGGGACTCAGAACTGTTGGACATTGAAATTGGGACTCAAACACTTTTTGTTATTATATGTTTATTTCTAGTCTGCAGAGGCAAGATTTTTTAAAGGAAAGAAATGGGGGGAAAAATAGATACAGAGGCAAAGAAGCATTGAACAGACTGTCAAACTACAGCGGGAAGGCAGGGGAGGTTGGGGGGGGCTGTAAGAGATCAACCAAAGGACTTGTACGCATGCATATAAGCATAACCAATGGATACAAGACACTGGGGGATGGGGGGCAGGTAAAGGCATGTACTGGGGGGTAGGGGAGGCCGGGAGGAGGTCAATGGGGGAAAAAAAAGGAGACATATGTACTACTATTTGTAATACTTTAAACAATAAAAAAAAATAAAGTTGCTGGGGATAGAAGAAGAGGAATCAGATAACTGTTCTATCAGTCACAGTTCAACTCGGGAAGAACCAACACATAGGGGTGTGTGTGTGTGTGTGTGTGTGGTTTATGCGATTGTGAAGGCTGGTTAAAAAAAAAAAGAAAAGTCCAAAGTCCATAAGGCCAACTTCAAAAAGGGGAGAAATGAGCAAGCTGTTACTCATGGACACAGGCTGAAGCTCCTGTCCACAGGCAGGCAGGAAGAAAGATCATGAGCAGGCTGGAGCCCCACAGGCACAAGATGAAGCTTATTGTCCACAGGCCCTCAAAAAGGGGAAATTATATGCAGGTTGCCACCCCAAGATCCAGAGAATAGGTAGAGTAAATGTAGACCCATTTGCTGTTGGAGTCTTTTGAGCCCAGGGAAAAACTTCTGAAAAGGCTCATCTGATTAGGTCAGACCCATCGAGGATAATTTTCCTTTTGATTAACTTAAAGTCAACTGACCAGGGAGTCTAAACTGCAAGATCCCTTCACTATAGCACCCAAATTAGTGTTTGATTGAATAACTAAGAACTGTAGTTCAGCCCAGTCAAGTTGACACATCAAGAAGCCATCATACCCTGTCTCCTAAAACTAGTTGAGAAACCCTATTAATCTACCTTTAGCCATTACAGGAACACCTGCTGTGTGCAAACCCCTGTGTTGTGCACTGGAGGAAAGTTAGTTTATTGCACAGAAAACTATACAAAGGAATAAAAAGGAAGGCACCAGCAAGAGCAAAAATATCTAATGAATGAAACAGGGTTAGTGACAAGTAGAGGAGTATTTAAAATAAGATAAATACATATTTTAAATTATATTAAGAATGGGGAGAAACCAAGATGGCAGCATAGGTAAGCACCTAAACTGCTGCCTAGCACAACAATTTCAAAACTACAACTAAAAGACAGAATAAACACCATCCAGAACCACAGGAAAGCTGGCTGAGTGAAAATTCTACAACTAGAAGGAAAGAGAAAAGCTCACAGAGAATTGGAGGTACGGCAAAGGGTCTTTGTGCACGCAGAGAGGAAGGGTGGCTGAGAGCCTGGCTGACTTTCTCTGGCGGAAGGGGGAAGGAAGCCCCTGACCGCACTGAACCCCAGTTCTGACTGCACTGAACCCCAGTCCCGGGCGAAACCCCGTGGACCCAGGCTCATACAGGGGGCGTCTGGACTGTCAGGTAGAGAGAAAGGCACCCGGAGACTCGGAGCCCCGGGGGAGCCCCGGTGGGCAGGGTTCTGGAGACGCGCATGCCAGTGCGCACAAAGGCTGCGGAGGTTGCCACAGGCTTTCCCTAGTGGAAGGGAGTCAGAAGCTCCTGACTGCACTGAGCCCCAGTTCTGACTGCACTGAACCCCAGTTCCAGGCGAGCCCCTGGGGACCCACGCTCTTGTGGGGGGAGTCTGGACTCTCGGGCAGAGACTCGGGAGCTGGGGAAGGCGGAGGACTGAAAGCGAGTGCGCGCCAGTGCGCACAAAGGCTGCGGAGGTTGCCACAGGCTTTCCCTAGTGGAAGGGAGTCAGAAGCTCCTGACTGCACTGAGCCCCAGTTCTGACTGCACTGAACCCCAGTTCCAGGCGAGCCCCTGGGGACCCACGCTCTTGTGGGGGGAATCTGGACTCTCGGGCGGAGACTCGGGAGCCGGGGAAGGCAGAGTTCTGCAGGCGCGCACGCACACAAGGGCAAGGCTGACTGGAAGCCAAGACTGTCTGCTCCACCCTGAGACTCCACCCCATCCAAGCTGAGCACAGAGGCTATTGCAATTTGGCAAGTCTAATCCTATAAGGCTGTCTTCAGCACCGAACTTCTCCCAGCGTAGACACAGCTGATCCTTACAGCCAACTGGCCTGGAGCTCAATTCCTCCCAGTGATACCAACAACAATCAAGACTTAACTACAACAAGGCTGTACACACAGTCCACAAAGGGGTGCAACAAGAGTGTCCACCTCAGGTTAACTGGGGAGGCCGACCCACTGGGCCATATAGGAAACCTAGCACACAAATCTACCCTACCAACTCAGGGAAGCAGTGAAAATGCGGCATCAAAGAAACAGATCACAAACGAAAGAAATGGAGAAAAACAAACGACTGGATATAGAATTCAAAACCACGGTTATAAGGCTTTTCAAGAATATCCTAGAAAAGGCCGATAAATATAACGAGACCCTCGAAGATATGAAAAAGGACCAACTAGAAATTAAACATACACTGACTGAAATAAAAAATATTATACAGAGACCCAAAAACAGACTAGAGGAACACAAGAATCAAGTCAAAGAATTGAAATACAAAGAAGCAAAAAACACTCAACCGAAAAAGCAAAAAGCAAAAAAAAAAAATCCAAAAAGTTGAAGATAGTGTAAGAAGCCTCTGGGACAACTTCAAGCGTACCAACATCAGAATTATGGGGGTGCCAGAAGAAGAGAGAGAGCAAGATACTGAAAATCTATTTGAAGAAATAATGACCGAAAACTTCCCCCACCTGGTGAAAGAAATAGACTTACAAGTCCAGGAAGCGCACAGAACCCCAAACAAAAGGAATCCAAAGAGGACCACACCAAGACACATCATAATTAAAATGCCAAGAGCAAAAGACAAAGAGAGAATATTAAAAGCAGCAAGAGAAAAACAGTTAATTACCTACAAGGGAGCACCCATATGATTGTCAGCTGATTTCTCAACAGAAACTATGCAGGCCAGATGGGAGTGGCAAGAAATATTCAAAGTGATGAATAGCAAGAACCTACAACCAAGATTACTCTACCCAGCAAAGCTATCATTCAGAATTGAAGAGCAGATAAAGAGCTTCACAGATAAGAAAAAGCTAAAGGAGTTCATCACCACCAAACCAGTATTATATGAAATGCTGAAAGGTATTCTTAAAGAAGAGGAAGAAGAAAAAAGTAAAGAGAAAAATTATGAACAACAAATACATATCTATCAACAAGTGAACCTAAAAATCAAGTGAATTACAAACCTGAGGAACAGAATAATCTGGTGAATATAATAGAATCAGGGGCATAGAAAGGGAGTGGACTGATAATTCTCAGGGGGAAAGGGGTATGGGGGGTTCAGGAAGAGACTGGACAAAAATCATACACCTATGGATGAGGACAGTGGGGGGGAGGTAAGGGCAGAAGGTGGGGTGGGAACCGGGTGGAGGGGAGCTATGGGGGGAAAAAGGAGAAACAATTGTAATAATCTGAATAAAGATTTATTTAAAATAAATAAATAAATAAATTCAATGAGAAAAAATAAATAAATTATATTAAGAATGAGTGGGGAAAAACTGATTTCTGTAGGAAAATAATTGGAAAAGATCACATTGGTATAGTATCAAAGTCATAGTAATATTGATGCATAATTAACATTCTCAGAGTGCAGACCATGACTTAGTTCATTTTCCCAAAGAAGCTTTCTCAACTAATGAAAATTTATAAATACATAAAATACGTTAAAGGGAAAATTTTATTTACGAGTTCCGGAGAGGAACCACTCCAATCCCAGACTATAAAATTAAATTTCATCCTCAATAGAACTGTATGTTATAAAAACAACATGTCTGTCACTGTTGTTTTTTTGTTATGCTCAAGAGAATGAAAGACAATGCAAACATACACTATTGAAAAGACCTGAGGGAAAAAACAAAGTCATGGCGACTTTGTATATATTTAGTTGTGAGAATTGTCACGTTCTTATGAATGCTGGGCTCTCTGAGTTTAATAATGTAACCTGCATAAACGGGGCTTCCTAGAGGCCAGCCTGAGCACCATGGAGCCTCCAAAGTCTGTCTCTCACCTCTCAGCAGCTATTCCTCATACTCAACCCCTCCCCATGTTTATTCATTTCTCTCTCTCCCTCTTCTCCCTCTCTCCATGCCTCTGCTCTGAATCTCTTTGCCTTCCCCTCTCCTCTCCTTTCTAACACAGAGTTATCTGGCCTGTTTTTTTATTTCTGCCATTCTTCTCCCCACTTCCCACCCCACACCTCATTTAGCACAACAGAGGCCCTATCTCAGGCCAAGAGAACAAATGATTTTTGCTCCATGGAAGGTAAGGGGAGTGTACAATTGCAAATATCCATTACTTTATATAATTTTTTCCTGACAGAGCTGTAAATCTCCAATGCATTTGCAAGTAATGAATCAGAACTGGTTCTTCATTTCTCAGATGCAAAAAAAAAAAAAAAGTCAGAAAAAAAGATAAATATACTCATCCCAGTAGTCACACTAAAATGGGGGGGGGGAGGGGGGAGTTCTATTTGTTTATTTGCTGAACTGCTCTTACGATTTTTATTTCTCTAGATAAAATACAATGTGGGAACCAAAAAGATAAAAGTTTGTCTTTATTTTGTTATTTTTAAGAACTAGAAAAGAAATCTTATGATTTGGGATGTTTTTGAGACATTAAAAAAAAAATACAGAGTTGACAGCCAGCATTATTCGTGCTGGAGAGAAAACCAGATTTGTTACAGCTGATTCTCAATTGTTCCAGGAGCTGACAGGGCAATTCGAGAATCAACTAGATCTCTGCTTCGCTTTATGCCTCCTGCTGCAGAGCTCTTGGCCTTTGTACTGCAGGCTGGGATATCTGTGGGAAGGTGAACAAAGACTGGAGAAGTCATCAGTCCAGTCGATCCATTCTGTTCCCCTGCTACTTGCTAAAAAGCTTAGTGTGAGATGCTGAAAAAATGTTATTAAAATAAGACGTATAGATTTGAGAGGCATTTCAATTTCCTCTGCTATTCCTGGTCATCATTCTTTTTCATATTCAAGAGTAGGCTTTATATTCAAGCATGCAATTTAATCACCCACACTCATTATCCAGTCTGAATTAACTGAAAATTTTGATTTTTTCAATAATAACACAAGTAGTATTTAGTATATTTCCTGTGAAAAGGTGTAAGATGAGAAGGGGCTGAGGATGGGAAACGCAACCAGTGTCTCACTTGAGGGACTCAGCTTTGGCCCTCACACAATGCAATTGCTAATGGCTCATCTTTTTAAAGAGAACCTTTTGTTTATAGTTGCCCAATGTTTAAAGGGATCAATCTATTTTAAAAATTGAATGCGGCCAAGTTGCACTTCAAACTTTTTGCTGGGCCCAGTCTTCTACTACTTGCTTCATTCAGCTTCATAAAGTGTTTCTCCTCCATAAAGAATTTTTAAGCACTTTAGTTTGCCCTGTAAATCTCTGATGTTCTTTTCCCCCTCAGTGACCTGCTCTGTTGTGGATCCAATTTTGTAGCTCACAAACAAAATCTCCTCAGAAATGTCCTACGAGGCAGCCTCTCCAGGGCTGCCTGGGACTTGAGAACTTTCATTTCCTCCCCTATGGAGAGCTGCAATGATCCAGCATGAAGACCAGAATGAGGGACAGGGGGAGAAGTTGCATTTAGTTGTTAGAGCTCATCTTTTGCAGTTTGCTCTCCTAGGTACAGCAATTCCTTAATCCTTTCCTGGGGTTATGAAGTAAATTTTGACCTTTCATCTTAATTGGCATATAGACATAAATTTACTAGAAAATCAATCATGTTCTAAGGGACAGTTGAATTTTTACCTTATTCTTGATACCTATTTATATTATTTAAGATGGTTCACATCAACTGTGGTTTTGCAAATAGAAGGAATCATTTCCAGAAAAGTCATAATAACAAATCAATGTCTTATTCTAGAATTATAAAAGCATAAGCCTCTTTTTAAATAACTACAGTTCCATGTCAGAAAATCTAAACAAATGTGTGGTTAAGAATGATTGTTATACCTTAGGGACTTAGTTTATACGAGATAGATTAGCAAGATATGAGGCTCATTATGCATGAAAGTCATTTGTTTTTCCATGAATCCAGCACAGCACAAGTTCTGGGGTTACAATTCATAAAGAGAACGAATGTGAACACTGAGCGCTGTTATGACATTAATCTTCATGAATATGGAAAGAAGTGAATTATTATCTTTCTCTTTATGAGGTGAAGAGAACTGTCACAACAAATTTGAATCTTGGTATACAGTATATTAGAATGTGAAAGCTGGAAGGGCCCCAGAGAGTTAGTCTAACCCTTCAGTTTACCCAAAGGAAAGTGAAAATGTTCTTAAGAGACTCCCCCAACTTTATGTGGTGAGCTAATGGCAAGGATAGTACAGAACTCTGGATTCCCAAAATCGGGATTTTTTTCAACCAAAAAGAGGCGCAAATTTTCCCTAGTTCCAATTTTGCCTTTTTTTGGTGTATAAACTACTTAGTAATAGACAAGGCCTACAGATAAAGGGCATACCCACAGCGCAACCCCAGCAGCCCTGGTCTTGGTGTGCTGGCCTCAAACACGAAGACTCCAGAGTGGCACAGCACTCTGTGGGCCTGAATTTTCTCAGCCTCTCCACATCTTCACAGAGCTTGTTGTCCACATCATTGGCCAGGACCTGGCTGTATTTTCTGTCCTTCATGTCCTTCTGTCTGTTCAGGAGCCAGTCTGGAATCTTTCCCGGCATGGATTCTGCATAATGGTCATCACACATTCCACCTCACCCTCAGTGAGTTCTCCTGCCCTCTTGCTGAGGTCAATGTGTGCTTTCCTCAACACCACAGGAGACATCTTCACCTCACACCCTAATTGCAGTGATGGCAAAGGCTATTTTCCTCCGCCCATTGATATTGGTGTTGAGTACCTGCAAAATATGCTGGAACTACTCAGGGATCACTAGAGACATGGGGGCAGCCCCAGGAGTGCATGTCAGCCTCCTGTGGAAAAGGTAATTCCAATTATTCTAAATAACTGAGAGTCTTCTATGTGTGTGCCCTCTTTAACACACTACACAGGGATCCTAAGCTAAATATAAATAATCTATTTTTGACCACTTATTGTGAGCTAAACCACTTCTTGGTGTTTTACTTTCATATATGCTGTGCCAATTCCACTGTCAATAAGTTCTCTCTACCTTGGTTCCTAACCTGGATAACCTATATCAGAAGAAAACTGGAATTATTACTATAGGATGATGCATAGAAAATGTTTGGAGCATCTAACCCATTGCAAAAATTCTTTCATAGGAAAAAGGATTGCTAAAAAATAACACATAACAAAAAGATATTCTTCTAAGATTTAAGACATATGGATGAGGCACAGGTAATATAATTAAGTAGTAATTGTGCAAGGTAAGAAGAGAAGAACTGGGAGATGGGGGAAAGAGTCTTCTGGCTTAGGCAACTGAGTGAACAAAGGTTCCTAGAACTGAAGTAGGCAAGATAGAGGATAGGATGAGTAGAGGCTACGAGGAAGGATGGCAATAGGTTTAGTTTTAGCTTTAGTTTGATCTGAATGCTTGTGTCCTCCCAAAATTCATTTGTTGAAATCCTAATCCGTAAGCTAGCATTAGAAGGTGGACTTTTGGGGAGGTGCTTAGGTCATGAAGGCAGAGCCCTCATGATTGGGATTAGTAACTCATAAATGAGGCCTCCCGGTGCTCCCTTGCCCCTCTGCCATGTGTGGGAGAACAAAAAGACACCATCTAGGAACCAGAAAGTAGGTTCCCACCAGAACCTGACCCTGATGGCATGCTGATCTTGGACTTCCAGCCTCCAGACTGTGAGAAATAAAAGGCTGTATGTCTAAGCCACCAGTTCATGGTATTTTGTTATAGCAGCTCAAACGGACTAAGTCAGACATGTCAAATTTGAGTTTTATGATTCTATAATCATCCCCACCCTCAAATAGGTAGTGGTCTCTAAACAAATGATTCAAGTTCGTGCATGCCTTTAAAATGAGCTAATTTCAAGAAACCTCTTTTATAAAACAAAGAATCATTTGATAAAACAACTCCTTAGCATATCTGTTTTGTGAATTCCAATTTTAGTATATCGGGTTTTCCTCCAAGAAAAGCACATCTGTACATATGCTCATTATAGATTTTTTTTATTCATTGCTCCAGGAACGATGACTGCCAATTCTGAAAGTTGTTTGAATTGTATGTCACAACTTCTGTTTAATTCCATTTATCCTTTTGAAATTAAGTTGTCGTGTTTGTTAAAAAAAAAAAAAAAAGGCAATTTGGTCCAAGTTTCTCAGAAATTATCATATTTAAGACCATGGTTTTTTATCTTGGCCATGGTTTTGAAGAAGTTTTCTCTGCACCCAAAACTTCATCCCCTCCATAAACTTCATGCCATCTTCACTCCCACCCACCCCTAAACTCCACACCATTACCATCCCTCCACACACAGAGAGAATTTTAAGACCTTTGAAAGATTTAGTAGTTCTTACTTTGGAGCTACCACTGCATAATATGGCAAACATATTAAAATAACTTATGCAAATCACTTACAACTTTATGGGTTGAGTTGCAGTAGACTAGTTGATGTAATGTTATGTTCTAGAGGTATTTAAATTAAATATTAATTAATTTCATTTGTTCAGGATGGGTTTTGTTTTTTTAATTTTAAAGCCAACAAAAATATTTTAAATTTCAAACATTTTGTAGGCCCTTGAAAACTTGTAGTCCATTAAACACTTTTTCTGTAACAATTCATGAATAATATAGTTCTAACAACAAACCCCCACTCAAAGAGAAAGATGAAACATCAGTACTTTCAGAACAGTTATAAGACCTCCTAGCAAACCTATGGTCCAACTGAGGCCTAAGATAGAGCTTGGTCATCTATGGGATTGTGCTCCAATTTCTATAAATTTTGGAAGATATTCACAGGGAAAGTATTAAGAAAGCAAAATGTGATTGTTTAAAAGCAAATTGTCAAATATTCAGGGATAAACATGTCTTAGGTATTTGCCTTCACAGAAATCGGTAGCAGAAGCATGCTGAAAACTACGAGGTTTCTGTACGTTTGCAACTGATTTCAGAAGATCAACTTTGGTATGTTCCTCCCAAGGTTGAAAGGCCCTGAGTTGTTCCCTCTCTTTCTCCTTTCTCGCCCATGCAGTCACTCTGCTTATCCACGTCACAGCTTGGACAACAGAGAATTGGAGAAAAGAAGAATGGAATAAATGGAAGTAGATTGAAAGCTGTGCAAAGATGTGCATTTCTCTCCTACACCTCAGACACTCACATCTCCATTCTTCCCTGTGGAGACAGTTTGAGTTCAGTCAGAGAGAACCAAGGCCTATTTAATCAATAATTTGACAATATGCTCAGGATACCCCTTTCCTTTAATTAGATAGCCACTTTCTTTTGACAATGAAAGGAAAGTAGCTCTTATAATATTAACTTCTCAAATAGCAAGGTTGTGTTGAATTTAATATGTCATTTGAGTTCTACCTTTCACCCCACCAGAGACAGCATTAGAT
This sequence comes from Plecotus auritus, assembly GCF_963455305.1. Taxonomy (NCBI): domain Eukaryota; kingdom Metazoa; phylum Chordata; class Mammalia; order Chiroptera; family Vespertilionidae; genus Plecotus; species Plecotus auritus. Next base: position 168,432,029 of record NC_137772.1, read on the forward strand.
AATTGATTTTTAAAAAACAACTGCAGCACATGATAATTGCAACATATAAGTGGTATTAATGATTTTAGTTCCTGTTCTATCATTTTGTATACAGTTTTAAAGGTTCAAGAACTTAAATGTAAAAGGGAGAAATTGATTTTTAAAACAAAGCTAGCTCTTTATTTTAACAAAAGATGAACTCAAAAGGGGGTTTTCTCTTATCTATGAATAGAAGTTCTGTGTAATGTTATAGCTAATGGAATATTGATTTTCCCCCTTTCTACTTTTGCAATGTGCTTTGTAGCTGCTTTTTATGTATTTTAAATATACAGGTCTTGTGTTGCATTTGGGCAAACATACATATACAGAAAATGTATTCTCCCAAATGGGTCTAGGTATTTCGGCTGTCAGAAATCTATTTCACACACATTAGTCTAGCAGCAGACCAACTGTGATGCCTGTGAGAGGAGTAAGTTGAAATTGGAGAATTCAGCAATAACTGTTCAATGAATAAGACTGATTTCAAACCAGAAATAATTTCAACCTGATTTTTAATTAAAGGCAAAAAATGTGGAAATGATCATGAATACTTAAACTTTCTGAGATGTTTTCCCCCATTTCTTTCCACACTCATACTGCCTCCATCATATTCTTTGCACGCTGAAAATAATTACATATGGTAGCAGCGTTGGCAGGCCCTGAAGCTGACAACTTCAATCTTCTTACCAATTTCATCTCTAAGGACAAAACTATAACATGCAAAAAAAATTTGAAGGAAAGGGGAAATAGTTACATATTTGAAATGAGACTCTGTAAGGTGCAAAAGCCAGATGTGATCTCTTTGTATTAACTCAATCCAGAGTCCCCAACTTCTAACTTTATTTTGAGCATGGCAGTCCTCAAGGTAAGTCATTGACTTAAGGCTGGTTATGAGTCTGAATCATGAATCTGTATGCAGTGAAAGCAGGAAACAGCTCCTTTAGAAAGCAGAAGCGCCTGAGACTCAGAATCACATGTCTTTCCTTGGCCTCTCATTAGCTGTGTTGCCTTGAGTGTGTCGCTTAGCCTTTCTGAGTCTGCTTCCTTGTCAGTGACATGGACTAATTGGACAGTATGGTACCCATAATCTCTTCTAGTTAATTCTCAGCCAAAAGGGATTGATTGAGCAATGGCCTTGGGCCCGACTCTGCAGGATAAAATAAAGATCTATGTTAGTATGATGTGTTTGGCGGGAGAGGGGGGTCCTACCACACCTCCTGGCTTTTAAGTAATTTAAAGGCATATCTGTGCCCAGTTCCTCTTTCTTCCCCCCTTATACTTAACACAGTGCATAGCAAAATAGAAGCACCCAATAACTTTTTTGGCCAATGAATAAATACATAAAAGTTTCCATGGTAGTTTTATAGCCTCCTTGAGAAAATACCACAAAAGCATTCTTTGGGTCTGGGCGGCGGGGGGGGGGGGGGGGGGGGGGGGGGCGGAGCGGCGGAGAAGGGAGAATAACTGCTATAACTAAGAAACATGATGAACAGTGGCCCTGAAAATCTCATTTATCACACTCAGAAGCAAAAAATTAAAATAAGTTACTAAACCATTCTCCTGAATTAAAGAATGAAAGCTCAATTTATAATTGGAAGAACCTCCTCCCCCCGCCTCCCCCCAATTAACAAGTGTTGTTGCTCATCTCTCCAGCTGCACCTAAAATGACTGATGCCTTGAAAGGAACTTGCTTGCTAATAATCACCAACACAGCTGGTGCCACAAAAGCTTTCCACCACGATTGTTACCTTGGTTAATGAAGTCTCCTTGGAAGAGCAGAGATCTTAATCTCCAGCAAAGTAGTCATAGAATTGTAAACATCAGAATTCATTTCATGAGGCTTGAAAAAAATTTTTCTTTTTAAAATAAGCTTAACTTTTAAGGAGAAAAGACATTTAAATAGAGAAAGAAAATCTTTTCCAAACACAATTTTCACAGTGAAATAACTGAAACTAAAGCTCCACTTGATTTAAAAGCAAGCCGGATTCTAAACCGAAGCCACGGTCACTGCTACACACAATCGGTTTATTCTCCAGAGAGGGGTTCAGCAGGGAGACTGAGAGGTCTATTTGTCAGTCAGGGTGAAAGACCAAAAAACCAAGGTGTCAGTTAAAGAAACATACTTATGCTTCCCTGATGCCTTCTCAAAGTCCCCTGTCAGAAAAACAACATGTGTTCCAGCCTTGCACATTTTATCTCCTGAGACATCACATGTCATCAATCATCTCAGTCTGTCAAACATTCATATTCCAAATCTTTCAAATATCAAATAGGTCTCAAACAAAAAGTGCACTCTGATTACCAATTACTATTGGATATTCCGGGTGACAAGTTCTGTTCCAGGCTCTTAGCTTTCCCCTCCCACCGTCAGGCTCCGAGGATTGCACGTGAGAGGCCCAAAAAAGAGCTACACTTGGGAGGATGTGGCATGAATAGCTTTATTCCCGTGACATAGAGAAACACTCAGCATCCACTATGACCATGGCTTCCTCCCAGGGGGATGCCCAACATTGCCCTGAATGTCTGACTGGCTCCAAGGTGGTGTTTTCTGAATAATGGAAAAGCCCATACTCTCCTCCCCACCAGTCAACGCTGCCTCCCCCAATGGCCTGTAACACATGAGTCACTGAGTTAAAACAGCTTTGCCCATAACCAAACACCCAAGGCATGGTATTGCTAATAAAAACAGAGTTAGGTGGACAAGCCTAATTCTGGAGAGAGGATCTGGAAAAGCATCACAGACAGTGGGTGTCTGAGGAGGAAGGGACAAAATAAGAAAGGCTCTGGAAAGAAAAGACATGGGGTTGACTAAAGATAATCATAACCTACTTTGCAGTTTGCTGAACATGCAGCTCCGAGGTCTGGACCAGGAGCTTTGCAGTGATGAAAAGAGCACCAGGAGGCTTTGGGTGTGCAAGTAGCAAACATGTGTGCCATGAGTCTACTCCAGGGCCCAACACAATGGTTTTGAGATGTTGATCACTGCACACCTTTTAGCACTCAACTCACCAACTCAAACCTGAAAGCTTCTTATTTTATGAAATTATGGCTTTTTCGTTTGTAAATACATTTTGTTCCAACTATCCAAATGTTTTCCCATCTTCTTATCTTTGCTGATTTTGTTTTTTCTGCAAGGAAAGCTCTCCCACCGTAACAACTGGAGAGCTAAATAGTATCCATCATTTAAAACCCAATTCTATCTCATCTCCTCTGTGAAGACCCTCATTAAAGAGTGGTCTTTTCCCCCTTCAAAACCTCCATAGCATCTATAATAAAAAAAAGGGTAATATGCTAATTAGACCAGACGAAGCCGGGGCCGGAGTGAAGCCGCCCAGGTCCCGGGTGCCGGAGGGAAGCCGGTGCCGGCAGCTGGGGGAAGGAAGGCCTACTCTTGCATGAATTTTTGTGCATCGGGCCTCTAGTATCTATATAAATTAGAGAGAGAGCATCGAAGTTGCACAGGATTCTTACTTTGTCTAAATTCTGGATGCAGGTTGTCTGGAGAGGCAGAGCATAGTATACACCCCATCCCTGTCCAATGATAACCCAGGCATTCAATGCACACAGTATAATTTTCTAGCTCTGGCCAATTCTCTTAAGGAATGGTTTTCCAGCATCCTAACAGTGTACAGCTCTAACAGTGTACTTTAGCTTAGAACTAATGATAGCAAATAATTTTTGCCAACATTAAAATGAGGCTGCTTCCTCATAATTAGGAAATGAATCTTCTCCCAATTGCTCTTCTCCCTGGTTCTATTGTTTTCACTTAGCTTTAATACCATTCTACTATTTTCTCTTTGTGTGTGTGTGTGTGTGTGTGTGTGTGTATTAGTGAGCCTTTCAAATGAAAGAACTAATGTAGATTGTTTTCTACATTTTACCTTAAAATTCACTTCAGATTTAGAGAACCTATGTGGTTATCAAATTAAAATAATGAATACCATTTCAATATTATACTATTTTTAGACAGTAAGATAACTATTTTTAAATGTTTCTGATTTGGTTTAGATCCAAGAAATTAGGTTTACCTTATCTATAATCTATTATATGACTAATTGTGTGGTGTTCACCATTAAAAGCAAAATAAGGAATTTGGCATGTTAGCTCATTATTTATATTCATATTAGCCTAATATTTAAATTAGCTTTTTTCTTTTCTAAAAAAAATTTTTTCAAGTCTTTGATTCCTACCTTTATGCTTCTTAATGGTTAGTGGTATTGACAGACCATGTTAATCTAAAAACAGTAAACAAAATGCTAAATTTTTAAAAAATAAACAATCATAATATTTTTTAAATGTGATCTATACTAAAAACAAGCAACTCATGATATCCAAAACTTTCTGGGAAAGAGCAGCACATTTATGTGTTTATGTGCATCCACAGAAAAGTCTATTAAGGGTTTAAATACCATCTTCATAAGATAAAGTTGAATTTTTAAAAGTTTGTGTTATACTCACATAAATCTTCCTCAACTTCATGATGGGCCATATAAATTACTATTTAAATGTAGCTGAGGAATTTCTTACACTTTAGATACTGAGCAATATTAGTTCTAATTAGAGAGAAGGGAATTTGCCTTAGTTGAACACTGACTTGAGTTTGTCAGTCACTTTAAACATATTCCATTGTATATATCATTGTATAATCACATTTTACAGATTAAAAACTGAGGATCAAAGTGACATTCCTAAGTGGCTGAATTGGAGTTTATATTCTGTCTGACTCTAAAGGTCATGATCTTTTCACTATGTGGCCTCCCCAATTTAAGCCTCTCTTGTCAACAAATTTGTGAGGACAGAGATAATGTGACTCCCAGGAGGAGGGCAAAGATAGAAGATCATCACTACCTTTTCCAAACACAGCCCACAAAGGTCCTAGGAGCTATGTATGATGCTAGGTGGGTACTATAATTATCAGTGGGATCACTTTGTAAGTTATATAAATATCTAACCACTATGCCATACACCAGAATCTAATCTATATAATAAAAGCCTAAGCGACCATTACAGCAGAACAACCAGAACGACTGGTTGCTATGAAGCGCACTGACCACCAGAAGCAGACGCTCAATGCAGGAGCTGCCTCCTGGTGGTCAGTGCGCTCCCAAAGGGGGAGTGGTTGCTCAGCCAGTAGCCAGCCTCACAGCTGGCAAGTGCAGCACCAGTGGCCGGAGCCTCTCCCGCCTCCACAGCAGCACTAAGGAACAGCGAGCCGAGTGGTAAGGAGCCTACCACTCAGGACCAGTGAGCCGAGCAGTAAGGAGCAAGCCCAGACTGCAAGAGGGCACAGGCTGGGCTGAGGGACGTCCCCCCCACTCAGTACACTAATTTCATGCACCTGGCCTCTAGTATAAAATAATATTGTCAACTGTAATTGAAAAAGTAAGTAAACTAAAATAAAAACCTATTGCATTGCCTGGCCAGCATGGCTCAGTGGTTGAGCATCAAACTATGAACTTGGAAGTCATGGTTAGATTCCTGGTCAGGGCACCTACCCAGGTTGTGGGCTTGATCCCCAGTGTGGGGCATGCAGGAGGTAGCCAATCAGTGATTCTCTTTCATCATTGATATTTCTATCTCTCTCTCCCTCTCCCTTCCTCACTAAAAACAGTAAAAATACATTTTTTTAAAAAAACCTATTGCACAGCTACAGTAATCAAGACAGTGTAGAACTGGCCTAAGGATAGACATATATATCAATAGAATGAAACTGAGAGTCCAAAACTAACATTTTAAAAACTATTCTAGGATATTTCAACCTAGTCATGAAGCTGTAGATAAAAATTTACAGATTATCTGGTTTACCATAGAATTACAGAATTACAAAGTGATTTACAGTACTTCTTCATCCAACCAGATATACATGATGTGCTCTAGAGTATTTTCCAGAACAAGTGTCTACTGAAAACAACTAGCAAAAACAACAGGAAAAATAAAATAAGTCTCTGTTGAGAGTGATAGAGGGCCACCTTCCCTATGAAGGTAAACCAGGCACTACAATTTAGAGGCATAGCAGAAACATCATTTCTGTGTTCTTCCACCTAAAGCAAAAATGAAGGAGAGATATGGAAAATGAAGGGGTATGGGGAAGCACAGGACTTGGATGGAAAGTCTGTAAGGAGGATTCTCTGAAAGGTCAGAGGCCTCTGGGGGACCTTGCTGAAGGTGGCAGACCCTGCCTTGACTTTTCCAAACAAGTCTGAGCCCCCAGATGTTTTACTAGAATCTTTATGTTTAGACTTCAAAACATCCTTGTTTGAAAGACACTACAGATGCATTTGTTTTCTCAAGGATGTTTACCTGCTGATAGTACCTACTAGTTAATTGTAGTTCAAGCTATTGTTTCAATAAAAGCCTAAGGAGGCAGGCAATCAGGGCTTTTTTGGCTCCTTATGCCAACTAGCCCCTTAGCCTCTCTTTCATAGAAATGTGCATCAGAGTAATCATTCATCCACCGTTCAGGGTCTGCAGGTCAGTCCTGGCAAAAGGGTATGACCCCAGAATAAAGGGCACAATCAGACACATGTTACAATGTGGATTTTCCTAATTTTATCCCTGTATCTAATTCCTGGAGCAGTTGGCAAGTACTAGGTCCTGTACTATGCACTTGAGATTTGGAGTTGACTCAGAAATAGTCCCGGCCTTCCAAGATCTCATGGTCTAATTAGGGAAGTAAGGCAAGTACATTAATAGCTGCAACTGTTGGTAAAATATAATACACAAAAAAACATACAGAAGTGTTCAAAGGCAACAACAATGACTCCTTGGGTGCCATTTGAGATAAGTAGAATGGGTGGGGTGACACCAGGTAAAGATGGGGCACCAGAAAAGGCATAAAATGGTACGTATCTTCCAGAACTGGCACTGGTTTCCTGGGCTGCAAGTTCAAATATGGTTGATTGGTGCCACACTGTGGAGTGCTTGGCACACAGCAGTAAGGCTTCTGTACCCAACTGTGACCTTTGAAAGAGTTGGTTCCATCAAGTGGAAAGGTCTAAAATTAAACCACAATGTGTGATTTGCATTCATGAATCCACTGACCAACCCTCCCACTCCCCCTTCTTATAAGGTTGATGCAATATCTGAAATTAGACTCAACACTTGAAAAGTCATTTTCCCCCTCCCTATCTCCTTGGAAGATTTAATTGGTGACACATTCAAAGTAAAATAAGCAGTAATAAAAAGAGAAATTGGAGTGGTGGCAGGAAGTGTTAGTAACAGGAGATTGGCCAAGGAAAGAGATCAATGGATCTTGAAGATGGGACGGAGAAATCTGCACACCCGGCCATCTCCCTGCCCCCACCACTCACACTCCCCCACAGAAAGTGAAGGTCAGCTGCTTTATACTGTGAGGGAAAAGGAGGCTCTTTGGGATTTAATGGATTCATACATTGTGAGCACAGAAACTAAACACATTAATTAGACTCACACAGATGTCAGTTTGAATATACACTTACTGGCTATGTGAACCTGAGCAAGCTACAATCTCTCTGGCCCTCAGTTTTTCGTCTGTAAAATGGGAATGCTAGTAGTACCTGCCTTACAGAATTGTTGGAGAGGAGAATGAGATGATGTAAGAAAAAGAACTTAGCCCTATAGAGACATCTATTGTTACCTACAAATTTACCTGGAAATAGAGGTCAGCTAGACAACCCTTTTCTACATTCAGAGAACAGAAGACACAAACCCTCCCTATCCCAATGTGTGTGTGTGTGTGTGTGTGTGTGTGTGTGTGTGTGTGTATCAGAAAAATTTCAGTCTCATATTGTTTATTCTTTTCTTATAAAGAAGAACACTCCCCAGAACCATGGCACCTTAATGTCATTCTGGGGAAGAGTTACAAATTAAGTGACCACTTAGATAGGAAGGGGAGAGTAAAAAGGAATAATAATTGATTTTTGTGGCAACCTGAATGCAAAACTAGAAAAAGACACATTAACTCGAATAAATCACAGAATGTGAAAAGCAGATGTATATGTATCAGAAAAGGTGTGCTTTGATTAAACACACAGGCCAAATACTATTAGGGTGGTACTGTGAAAACACAGCTCACATTTATCCTATTTTATTATTTGGAATAGTAAAAGCTATCACATATCTGAGACCTCAGGCTGCTCTACAGACATGGTTTCACTGAGTCAAAGAACCAAAATTCAAATGGTCACTAACAAGTATTCCCCCAAGAGCCTAGTATTTGACTGAATGCCATCTTTTTCAAAAAATATTATATGTGGTCCTGACCAGTTTTGCTCAGTGGATAGAGCATTGGCCTGCGGACTCAAAGGTCCCAGGTTCAATTTCGGTCAAGGGCATGTGCCTTGGTTGTGGGCACATCCCCAGTAGGGGGTGTGCAGGAGGCAGCTGATTGATGTTTCTAACTCTCTATCCCTCTCTCTTCCTCTCTGTAAAAAATCAATAAAATATATTTTTTTAAAAAAGAAATATTATGTGTACAGACAGAGCCTTCGTCTTGTTTACATGAACCATCTGAACATTTTGACAAATTGACTGTCAGCTGCCAAGTCAAAGTCCAGAAACTTCCTAGGGGAAGAATTATGATTAGCAGTGTAACAAAACAGAAAATTACCTTCATTCTAATCCCCTTCACCTTCCAACAAAGGAAAACAGAATGCAGCTGAAAACTTCCCAAAGGCCCCTATTCCTGAGGTCACAATTGAAAGGAAGTCACTAGCAGGTCCTAGAATCACCTGCATATCAGAGGAAGAGCGGCAGCCAATGCCCCATTCGATACACAGCTCCCAGTCTTGTGTAGAACCCCAGCCTGTGGCTCCACGCTGTGATTTCTTTAGTTAACGTCCCTAATGTGCCTTTTCCTGGATGAGATAAATATAGCAGTGCAGTCCATCCATGGAAAGGAACCATTGATATTTATTATGGAAAAACAGAACGGGTGAATTGTGCACTTGGTTTTAATTACTTTTGTCAGCAGCCCGATGACTTCAAGGATAAACCTGGAGGAAGCACCATTAGTGGGTAAATGGAAAATCTCCAACAGCTGCAGCTTTCTGTAGTCAGCTCTGACCTCAATTCCGCTGGAGTCACAGTTCACCTTGATAGTGTTTTCATTACTCTGTTTGAAGAATAAAGACTTAATTATTAAAACAAAACAAAAACTTAAACTTGGAATGAAAAATCACAAGTTCACATAGTGATTTGGGCTTTTATTCACTGTAGCCTGTTGCAGCTAGAAGACTTCTTTGAAATCACTTCATCCCATGTTTTCATTGTACAGATGAGGACGATGGGACCCAAAGAATATCGGCAACTTTCCCAAGGTCACCTCTCTCCTTAGAAGTGCTCTTTCCACAATAGGACAGTGACTTCAGATTAAAATATACTCAGTAAAATGTCATTCCCGTGCGCCATTTCGCTATTGGTACTAAAGGATGAGAGGTACTAGAGGACTGTCTTCTTTTTCGACTAAAAGTTTACTGTGCTCAATACCCTGTTTTAACCACTAAGGACCCCTGCATTTACAACCAAGTTATATTCAAAATCTTTGTAAATCAGTGGGGTAGAATTTGAATTATATCTTTCCCATAGAAACAGTATTAGAAATTATAGGTTAGCATCAAGATAACCCATAGAAATATATTTAAATTATGATAAAACTGCAGTGCCATAGGCATTCCAGAAAACACTGTAAAAATAATACTTTTACAATTCTTGTAATTAACAATTCAGATGAAATATAAAAGCAATCCATTCCAAAGTAAATAGTCAGCTTTTAGTTATCTTGAATGTTGATGCTTAAAGAAAAGCAGTTTTAATAAGTACTTTTCTAACAAGAATATACCGGGTACCATCAAATTGAGTTATTTTCCTCTGAGAAGCTCCAGAAGTCTGGAAAGGGATACGAAAACAAAGAGAATGAGAAGGTTAGAGAGATGCCCTTAGCGCTAAAGGAGCACAAACCGCCTGGGGAGATCAAGAGGGTCCTTGCAAAGGAGGTGACTTCTGATCCAGTGCTCAAAGGATAAACAGGAGTTTGACAGGAAGATGAAGAAAGAAATGTCATCCCAGGAAGCAGACAGACGTGTGTTGAGGCTATTCTGATGAGAATTTGAGCACTCTCAGGGACTAATTATTTCTCATTTCACTTCAGAATGTGGAGCTGCCCTTTTTGCTTAATAGAGATGTTTCACTAGCACTGCTTGGTGCTCTTCGGTCATAATAAAGATTGTATTTTGCTATCAATAAACGCTAACCCTTCCATTCCAATCATAGGAAGAGGACAATTTCAATCAACAAGTGTGTACCTTAAATTCAGTTTGAGAAAAATAGCTACATCAACTATAATTTGAAATATAGCCATGGCTATTAGCATCCCCCTGAAACTTTCTTACTAGTAGGAAGGTGGTTTTGTCTTGAGAGAAAATGGAGAAGCTGTCAAGCAATTCTACAATGGTATAACCCATCCCTACTGTCTCCAAAAATCTGATTTCTTGTTTTGAATACTGTTTTGCATTGTAAATTGATGGGGAATATGCTTGTGCAACCAAATGCCAATCTTGTTTCCAGGGCTTAGGACCAAAATGTAAATTCCACTATATATTTTGCATGCACCTGAAATAAGAGTTCAGCAAGAAAGATGGGTCTGGATGCAAAGTAATGGGTCTCCAAGCAGGATATCAATCCCTCAAGTATTTTGAATATAGGGTGGTTACAGAAAACTGTTTCTCTACTCACAACACTTCTGACACAAATGTGTGAGTGTTCTACACCAAGATATTATCCCGTTCTCTGCAGACACCAACTGGGTGTCCTACAATTTAATTAAATTCTGACACTAACTACCCTGAGTTACCACAGACCCGGCAGGTCAAAGGCTCAGTCCCATAAGGCTGTCCCCCACTTCAGATATGAGTCTCAAGTAGTGGGTTCCCATATTATCCACACTTCTATCTGACTTAGCTACAAATCAGGGGTACCCACAACCCCTCCTTGGGTTCAATAATTGGCTATAATGTCTCACAGAACTCCGGGACATGTTACTTATGTTCACTGGATTATTATAAATGATGATATCACAAAGTATACAAATGAAGGACCAGATGAAGAGGTAAAGTAGGATGAGGTCTGGAAGGAAGCTTCTATCCCATGGAGTTGGGGTGCAACACCCTCACAGCATATGGATACTTTCACTAACCTGGAAGCTCTCCTGACCTTATAGTTCAGGGGTTTTGATGGAGGCTTCATCACATAGCCATGATCAGTTATTAACTCAATCTCCAGCCTGCTACCCTCCCTGGAGGATGAGGAATGGGCTAAAAGTTCCAAGCTTCTAATTACAGCTTGGTCTCAGGTGACCAGCCCTCACCTAAAGCTATCCAGAAGCCCACCAAGAGTAATGTCATTAGAACAAAAGATATTCCTATCACCCAAGAACTTCCAAGGGATTTAGAAGCTCTGCCATATATTAGAAGTTCCTAATATGCCCATAACTCAGGAAATTACAAGGGTTTTAGAACTCTGTGTCAGGAACTGGAGGCAGACTCCAAGTATATATTTCTTTATGTCACAGGTGGGTGACCACATAATATAAAATATATCAAATTTTTTTCCTATAGATGGAGAGATGACATGGATGATCTCTAAAGGTCTCTTCAAGTTTTGGGTTTGATTTAAATATATCATGTATTTTGTACTCCTATAACACACACACACACACACACACACACACACACACACACACACCATGCATGCACACATTTATCCCTAATTTTTGATCTTCAAACTACTTTAGGTTTTTGAGTAGATGATAAACTTTCAAAAGTGTCAGAGTTGTAGCCATCAGGTCTGCAGGAGAAAACAGAATTTAATACTTTGAGATTTAATTGACTAACATGTAAAAGCACCCAGAACAGTGCCCAGAACCTGGGAGAAACCAAGGATGATATTTAAAACATGTTACCATCAGTATGGCATGGTCTTCCACCAATCAGAACAAACACCAGCTATAAACCTTTCCTAGGGCTATACCACAGCATGCTGGCTAAATTACCAATGCTGATAAAAGCTCAATAAATGTTTGGATATTTTTTCTTACGTGTGCCTTTAATCACATAGAGTTTTTCAAACTAGAATTAATATTTATAGGCCATTATCATCACAGTATATATGCTTTCTAAATTAAGTTATATAATTATACTAGAGGCCCGGTGCACGAAATTCATGCACTCGGGGGGGGGGGGGGGGAGGGCGTCCCCTCAGCCCTGAACCCTTTCACAGTCTGGGAGCCCTTGGGGAATATCTGACTGATGGCTTAGGCCCACTCCCCCTGGGCCTAAGCCAGCAGTTGGACATTCTTAGCGCTGCTACGGAGGCAGGAGAAGCTACTGCCAGCCTGGCTTCTGGCTGAGCAGTGCTCCCCCTGTGGGAGCACACTGACCACCAAGGGTCAGCCCCTGCATTGAGCGTCTGCCCCCTGGTGGTCAGTGCCCATCATAGTGACTGGTCGTTCTTCTGTTTGGTTGATTTGCATATTAGCCTTTTATTATATAGGATTTACATTTTGTTCATTTATCTCTTATTGATACTAGAGGACTACAGAAAGCTGTCTCCCAAGAACTTAGAAATAAGAAAAATAAGATCTCCCTCTGAGAGTTAAGACTATGAAATCAACTTTTACTGAGAGAAGTGATTAGCCATAATGACTGAAGAACTTTCTCGAATTAAATAATCTGAATACAACTCTAAGTAAAGTTTAATATCATATTAAAGCTGTGAAATATCTAGAGTCCAGAGAAAAACAGAGATCTTATTAATATAGCACCTGTCACATGGGACGCACTCAATAACATACTGCTGCTGCTGATTGAGAAATCCTGCTCCAAGGCTTCTCCTAAAACCCTCTGTCTAGGACTCAGATATCTGATAACACAAACCGAAGCTTCCTTTTGACTGTTCCATAACATGTGTCCCATTGGTCTAATGGGTTTCTAGTGGGTCAAGTATCTATCAAATGGTGAGAGAGGCTTATGTGTGTGAAAAACAGGTAGGCATAAATGCTTGAGTTGTGCTGCCCCACACCTGGTCCAGGTGTCCTCCAGAGTGAAATCAGGGCAGAATGAAAATCGTGTTTAGTGAAGAGCTGAGGGACATAGGTGAGGACAAACTAGCCCTGGGCAGTTGCTTCTCCAACCTTGCCCCCATCCAAGCTCCAGGGCTGGTAAATAATCAGGGAAGGAGAGCATCCCAAGGTTGCTTCTACTTGGGGAGGAGGGGCAAAGGGTAAACTCTGACCTAGAGAGTTGTTTTGTGGGTGAGAAAAAAACACAGAACCAAGAAGAGATATGAAGTATAAAATACACAACAGTGAAATAAAGAATTCAACAGAAGAAATAAGTGGTAGGATAGAAACTTTCAGGGTTCAAATCAGAGAACCAAGAGAAAAAAATTGTAGAAAACTCCCAAAAGAAAGAAAGGACAAAGAAATAGAAAATAAAAGCTAACAAAGATGGAGGCTAGAAGTAGAAGTGCTAGTATCCAGAGAGTAGAAATTCCAGACAAAGAAAAAAATAAGAAAGAAGATCTCTCTATTTTTGTGTATGTTTGAAATTTCAAAGATAAAAATTTTAAGATGATTAGAAATATTTGAGAAAAAATGAAAATAAATTTCCTGACACAAAGAAGACCTTAGATTTAAAGTGCTATTAGGAACCAATGAGGAGATATTTTTTTAAAAATACCTCACACTTAGTGCCATTTAAGAATGTCCAAAAAAAAAAAAATAATGTTAAGAACAAAGAAAAAATTCTAAATCTTAGAAAAAGAGCAATCAACATAAAAAGGGATAAGAAAAAATGGATAACACTAGATACAACACAATAGAATGATATTTTCAATATAAACTCCAATATACCATTATCAACTTCAGATTTTTCCAATATACAAGGATGGTTTCATATTAAAAAATCCAGAAATATAATCTATAACATTAATGTATTAAAGGTGAATAGCACATGACCATCTTTAAAAATGCAAGAAATCATTTTATAAAATTCAACATCAACCTGTGATTTTACAAAATTTAATATTGATCTACATTCTTACCCTGATAAATAAACCAAAAACCTACAGCAAATATTACCTGAAATGGAAAATATTAGTGGATTGGCAAGGTGATCCTTCAGCGCTAATAGGTATGGCTGCTCAAGAAAGAAGATGAGTAATGGGCCTCTTTGAGGAAAGCAGGTTTGAGGGAACCCTAAATGGGGGTCTTTATACATGTGGGAGACAGCATGAGAGGATGGGACAAAGAGTACCCTGTAAGAAAGAGTGGCAAAAAAAAACAGGGACACAGAGGGATCTGGGAAGAAGTCTGCTCCAAAATTTTCCCTTTGGTGAACCCTGTTCCTTCTCCCTACCTCACTTTTCCAGAAGCCAACTCCAATGTCATTAAATCGGGATGGAACCTGCCTTTTCTCACATTCATTACCTGAAGTGACATAGACAGCTCTGGGAAAGGGTCAAGAGAGTCTTCACTGAGCGGAGCCCAGTACCCTGTGAACCACACCAGGAACTGGGAGCCTTGAATGACTGAGCATATGCATCGTTGAGCAGAAATTCTGATGCCGAACTTCAGCCTCTGAGAACACTGGAGAGACCTTCAAGTGTCAGGCTTGCTTTTGTCTTTTATGTTTTCACCAGAGGCCCAGTGCACCAAATTTGTGCACAGGGGTGGGGGGAGGTCTCCTTAGCCCAGCCTGCACCCTCTCACAATCCGGGACCGCTGGTTCCTAACTGCTCACCTGCCTGCCTGCCTGGTCACCCCCAACTGCCCCCACCCTGTCGGCCTGGTCACCCCTAACTGCCTGGTTCATGAAATTCATGCATGGGGGGGGGGGGAGGTGTTCCCTTAGCCCAGCCTGCACCCTCTCACAATCCAAAACCGCTGGCTCCTAACTGCTCACCTGCCTGCCTGCCTGGTCGCCCCCAACACCCCCCCCCGCTGGCCTGGTTGCCCCCAACTGTCCCCCCCCACACTGGCCTGGTCACCCCTAACTGCCCCCCACTGACGTGGTCGCCCCAACTGCCCCCCTGCCAGCCTCATTTCCCCCAACTGCCCCCCACCAGCCTGATTGCCCCCAACTGCCCCCACCCCGCCAGCCTGGTCACCCCCAACTGCCTCCCCCTGCTGGCCTGGTCACCCCACACAGCCTGCTGTTCAGTTTTTTGGTTGCCCCTCACTAACCCCCCTGCCAGCCTGGTTGCCCCACGCAGCCTGCTGTTCAGTCATCCATCTGGTTGTTTCAGTCATGTCAGCCCCTGGCTTTTTATATATTAGGATTACTCTTCTTTCTATTGCTTAAGAAAACCAAGTGCAAAATGTAGAACTGTGGGAAAGAAGGTGGATTCATTATATTTGGGATGGTATGTTGGGCTCTAATCTTGTTAAGGTATGACTATTTTCCCAATATAGCAGCTGAGGCAGCAGAGGTTCTGAAGTTGTGGAGCATGCAGGATAAAACAGGATAAAAGGGGAAATGCTATCCCAAGGAGTTGACAGTCTGTGCTTAATAGTGACTTCATGTGCCAAAAAAAATACAATGGAAGAGGATGGTTAAATCTCAGAAGTATGGGATCTGCTAAACTATTTCCTTTGTTCATTTTCTCTTCATAATTATGAGGCTTTTAGGACTGGCTAAGAATTGAAAACCCAGCATTTGTCATCTATATTATTAAATACCAAATTTAGTTTATAAGAAGAAAATTTTCATTATTGGGCCAGTGTGTATTAAGAGAGGGGACAGGTAAAAGTGCCTTTCTGAAGAGACATCTAGAATTTGGTACTACTTACCATTAGAGTGCTCCAACTTTTTAATTTCCACAGTAAAGTTGCATTATCCTATATAATAAAAGCCTAATATGCTAAGTGTCCGGTCGTCCAATTGTCCGTTCAACCAATCAAAGCATAATATGCTAATGATATGCTAAGGACACTTAACCGCTCACTGTAATGTGCACTGACCACCAGGGGGCAGACGCTTCAACCTGTAGATTAGCTTGCTGCTGGGGTCCGGCCAATTAGGACTGAGTGAGATGGGCCAGACACGCCCTGGAGACCTCCCACGTTCCCTCCCCGGCTGGCCAACCTCCTATGTCTCTCCCTGGCCCAATCGGACATCCCCCAAGGGATTCCAGACTGGGAGAGGGCACAGGCTGGGCTGAGGGACCTCCACCCTCAAGTGCATGAATTTTGTGCACTGTGCCTCTAGTATTTTATAGAATATTATCTTGGGATGAAAATTCTAACTCAGCAAAGCAAAATAGATCAAGTAGAGAATTTAATATCATTGCAAATGGATGAGTGATCATTTCATATATTTGAAAATGTAAAGAAAAACATATAAGCCTGGAACAAAGAAAATAATCATAGATGTTATTCAGACACACCTGAGGTGACATTTCAACTTTGTATTATAGAGTGAGTGGATTTTCAGCAGATAAACCAGGCGGGGAAGAATGTTCCAGGAAGAGGGAACCCCATTCACAGAAAGGCAGAGTGTTTTCAGGGACCAGCACGCCGTGCAGTGTGACAGATGTTTATAGGAATAGCAAGGGGACGAAGCTGGACAAGTAAAAGGAGGGGCCATGTCATAAGGAACATGTATGCCTCATTTATCATTCAACAACTTTCCTGAGCACATGAAAAAAGACCCAGTTCCAGCTGGCTTAAGCAAAGAAAGAGGGAATTTATTGTTTCACGAAATTGAACAATCTGGGTGTAGGCTTTAGGCACAGCTGGGTTCAAGGTTCAAATGAGGTCATTAGGGCTCAGGTTCTCCCCAGCCTTCTGCTGGGTTGGCTTCATTCTCCAATTACACATGGAAATTTCCAGAACCAGGATCACACCCCAGGGCCCAGACTAGGATAAGGCGAGGGAGGCACAAAATTTAAGGAGATACCCAAAAACTCAGTAATTCAAGATAAATAATATTTTAATGCAATATTTTAAGGATTCAAAATGAAAACAAAGAAATCTGTGAACAACATACCAAAATTTTAAATAAAGACAAGATCAGTATTACTGACATTTTTTTTACTTTATTTTATTGATATTTTACAGAGAGGAAGGGAGAGGGATAGAGAGCTAGAAACATCGATGAGAGAGAAACATCGATCAGCTGCCTCCTGCACACCTCCCACTGGGGATGTGCCCGCAACCAAGGTACATGCCCTTGACCGGAATCGAACCCGGGAACCTTGAGTCCGCAGGCTGACGCTCTATCCACTGAGCCAAACCGGTTTTGGCATTACTGACATTTTTTGCTGTAATTTTATTTTTTTTTTCTGTTGTGTCTTTTTTTTTTTTCCTCTAATTTTAAATATATATTTTATTGATTTCAGAGCAGAAGAAAGAGGGAGAGAGAAATAGAAACATCAATGATGAGAAAGAATCATTGATTGGTTGCCTCTGCATGCCCCACAATGAGGATTGAGCCCACAACTGGGGCATATGCCCTGACTGGGAATTGAATTGTGATCTCCTGGTTCATAGGTTGATGTTCAACCACTGAGCCATTCCAGTCAGGCAGCTCTAATCTATACTAATAAAAGAGAAACATGCAAATTGACCATACCTCCACTACACCCACAAGCCACACCCACCAGCCAATCAGAAGCAAATATGCAAATTAACCCAACCAAGATGGCTGCGGCCACGGAAGGAGCAGGAGGCTTGGGTTGCCCCCGGCAATGGAGGAAGCCAAACTTCCCGCCCTGCCCTGGCCGGCCCTGGCCTCCGCTCAAGGCTACAAAGTTTCAATTATAGAAGATAAATAAATCCCAGATACCAGGGCCTCCACTTGGGTCACCAGGGGGCATGGCCAGCCTGCAAACCACCACAGGCCTCTCGCCCAGGCCACCCCATGCCCCAAGGGAACCCCCACCCTGATCCAGGACACCCTTCAGGGCAAACCAGCCAGCCCCCACCCTGTGCACCAGGCCTCTATCCTATCTAATAAAAGAGTAATATGCAAATTGACCATCACTCCAACACACAAGATGTTTGCCCCCATGTGGTCAAATATGGCTGCCCCCATGTGGACACAAGATGGCCAGCATGGGAGGGCAGTTGGGGAGGGACCAGGCCTGCAAGGGAGGGCAGTTGGGGGCGATCAAGCCTGCAGGGGAGGGAAGTTAGGGCGACCAGGCCTGCAGGGGAGGGCAGTTAGGGGTGACCAGGACTGCAGGGAAGGGCAATTGGGGGGGGACCCAGGCCTGCAGGGGAGAGCAGTTGTGGGGGACCAGGCCTGCAGGGGAGGGCAGTTAGGGGTGATCAGGCCTGCAGGGGAGGGCAGTTAGGGGCAATCAGGCTGGCGGGGGAGCAGTTAGGCATCAATCAGGCTGGCAGGGGAGTGGTTAGAGGGTGATCAGGCTGGCAGGCAGAAGCAGTTAGGGGCAATCAGGAAGGCAGGCAGGCAAGCAGTTGGGAGCCAGCAGTCCTGGATTGTGAGAGGGATGTCTGACTGCCCGTTTAGGCCCGATCCTACTGGGATCGGGCTTAAATGAGCCGTCGGACATCCCTCAAGGGGTCTCAGATTGGAGAGGGTGCAGGCTGGGCTGAGGGACACACACCCCCATGCACGAATTTCGTGCACCAGGCCTCTAGTTTTAAATAAAGACAGAATCAGTAACATAACTACCAAAACTAGAGGAGTGAATGGATGCCAGCGGTAGGGAGGGCACAATGTGATATCCACCCCATCATAGCTAGAAGTTTCAACTTCATCTGTAGGCAATAAATAATCATGAAGAATCTTAATCAGGCAAGAGGTATAGGACAATGGATGGAAAAAGTAATGAAGGGATTGGAGGAAGGAAATTCAGGGATAGGGGTTAAACTATTAGCCTAAGCAAGACACAATAAAACAGGGACAAAAAGTAATGCCAGGTGGGACCAAGGGAGGGAGTACAGGAGAGATGGGTGACAAAAACTTAAAGGTAGTTAGAAACAGGAAGCATAGAATTTGGAGAAATTAGAAATATTAAATAGTCAGGCATAGTTCTCTGGTTTCTGACTCTAGCAGCTGGTTAGATGGGGTAGCACAAGAACCAAGATGAAGAACTCAGGGTATAAGCAAGCCAGTGATTGGCCCAGGGAAAGCCAGGGTGAGGAAGAAATGCAATTCTAGACATATGACATCCAGGTGGCAATATCCAGCAGACGCCGAGGTCTGAATCTCACACAAGATGTCTGGACTGAAGAAGTGACATTGGAAAGTATTAGAATAGTTGAGACCCTGGGAATTACCAAGTTTTCCCAGAAAGCGTGTACAGAGGAAGGAGAAAAGACTGAGAATGGAATTGATATCATTAGTTCTCTCTAGTGTAATTTTCTTTTTAAATAACCCTGGCTCTATAATACCTTCCCCATTGATCTTACAATAACTCCCAAGATTTTTTTTTTAACTCCTAAAATTTTCACATTACTCTGGCCTTGGATCAAGTCACTGAAAGCATTTTGATGTAATACAAATGCTATCTATATAACGTTAGACTCTAAGTATACAATTTACCATAGCATAGCTAAGATACCCACCAAGAGAACATAGAACACAGAACTTCAAAGGGGGTGGAGTATGAAACAAGAAACAGGTACTACCTGTTGGGTTTGTGACCACCTTAATAAACCTTTGTTTGTAATTGACTAGAGGCCCAGTACAAGAAATCCGTGCACTGGTAGTGTCCCTAGCAGCTGCCCACTGCCGGCAGAGTACTCCCTCCCTTCCCCCGGCTGGCCCCGCCCCCAGGTCAAACTCCCAGATGAAAACCTGGTCAAGGGGACAATTTGCATACTACTCTTTTATTATATAGGATTTCTCAGATTGGGCCCAAAAGTATTACAGAACATTCAAGGATCCCTGATATGTCTTAAAATTAAGCAATATTCTTTATGTAATAACACAGCAGGTACACCCCAGATCTGATTCAATTAGACAGGTAAGAGAAACAGAAACAAGAAATGCAAAAAAATTAAAACCGGCGGGCCTCAAGTTGGGGTCTGGGGATTGAGTCCACTGTAGGTTTCTGTACTCTTTCCTCTCGCCCTTTGAATTAGAAGTGAAAAGAAATCAGTCGTTTCTGGAGGTCCCTTGCTGGTGCCAACTATAGGAGAAATACTAGAAGATACCATCTGACTCTCTCTGGGGGGCAGACAGACCCGAGACTCCCTGTTCCCCCTATCTTTGAACAGAGTAACTCCAAGGTAAAGTGTCTGAAATATCTGAGTATTCCACTAGGAAATGCATGACTCAGTAACAATCTGCAGTGTACCTTTAAAAAGCCCAATAGGGCCCTAACCAGTTTGGCTCAGTGGATAGAGTGTCGGCCTGCGGACTCAAGGGTCCCGGGTTCGATTCCAGCCGAAGGCATGTACCTTGGTTGCAGGCACATACCCAGAAGGGAGTGTGCAGGAGGCAGCTGACCAATGTTTCTCTCTCATCGATGTTTCTAACTCTCTATCCCTCTCCCTTCCTCTCTGTAAAAAATCAATAAAATATATTTTTTTTAAAAAGCCCATAGGATCTACAACAAGGAGAAAGATCATCTTCATTTGCAAGCTAAGACTGGCATCACTATTTTTACAGTGTAAGTTTTGGCAGAATTTAAACATCTCTTGTTATCCTAAAACTCTAACCTTTTTTTTTGTTAAGATAACTGTGTCAGTTGAAAACTATGGCATATTTGCATAAAAATAACTATAGCAAACCAAAATTTTAATTTTAAGCTTATTTAATCACTTTCCCAGACATGCCAGTAATGACTTCTGGTTGACACCACGGTAAGCGCTTCCCAGCAGCTCTGAATATATTCATAACAATTGACGTTTTCCCTCGTGCAGAAAGATCAGATGCCCAGGAGGACTCTGGGAGTGGGCCAGTCACATTTTTCATCAGTGCCTAATAATTAGCAGAAATTCATTACTCTGTGTTTGTTCGAGCCTGAACAAAATCAGCTTGTAATTACTGGTAGCTTGGGGCAAGGTAAATATTTGATGTGCTGCTGGTAAATCAGCTTTTAGTGATACAAGGAGTTAGCTGATCATGTATTTCTTCAGCCTTTAATAAGATTATAAGTATTAACCACAAAGGTGAGGCTGAACCTTCGCCATCTGTTGTGCCTTCATGCTGCAGACAAATAACAGGAAAGAAACTGCCTCAGAGCACCAAGCTAATGAACCCCTGGGGGACCAGGGCTATCTACTTGGGTTAAAAAAGGGAAATTGCTTTTAGCAAATTCAGTGCAAGAAAAATAGCTACTGTAGCCTTATCACTAAAATCCTACAGCCTGTTACAGGACTAAGCTTTGACCTAGTTTTGATTTAAATCTTTAATTTTTTTTTGTTTGACAGCCTGATACTAGAGGCAAATTTAATCTTTTCGATTGGTTTACCAGATATTTTTAAATCTTAAAATTAAGCAATATTCTTTATGTAATAGCACAGCAGGTAAATTTCACAACAATCTTCTGCAGTGGTGAAATATAAAAGAGCCAATAGCCCTGGCTGGGTGGCATGGTTGTTTGGAGCGTGGTCCCATACACCAAAAAGGTTGTGGGTTTGATTCCTGGTCAGAACACATACTTAGGTTGGGGGCTTGATCCCTGGTTGGGGCACTTAGGGGAGCAACTGATCAATGTTTCTCTCTCACATCGACATTTCTCTCTCTCTCCCTTCCTCTCTCTCTAAAATCAATAAAAACATATCCTGCAGTAAGGATTTTTAAAAAAAAAAAAAAGAGCCAATAAAAGTACATAGGACTTTGTGACAGTCAAACAGGAATATCTACACCAATCTCATTTATTCCACTACAACCAGCAAGGTAGACAAAGCCAGTAGTATTATTCCTTTTTTAAGAATGAAAAAATTGATTCTCAGTGAGATTAACGCATTGACAGGAGGTCACAGTTTTAGTCACTGGTGGAGTCAGCTGAAATATTCTGACTGCATTCCAACCACATTCCAATGTGGAAGACAAGCAAGAAAGCTAGTGATTGCCAGGGAATGTGACAGGTGCAATGAAAGGGGCACACAAGGTCCTAATGGGGCTCAGAGGATGGACCCCTGACTCATTCTATGGGTGGGAGGGGGAGAGGGAAGCCAAAGAATGCTTCCCAGAGAAGTTAATTGACTCTGGAGATATAAGTTTACAAAAAGGGGAGAATATGAAAGATGTTTCTAGGAAGAGAGAATAATGTGAAAAGAGTCCTGTATCAAAATACCCATTTTGATGAAATAGTAAGTGATTTGTAGAGCATAAGAGGAGGAGGTTTTGGAAGAGAAGAGACTGGAGAAGTTGGAAAGGGTAGATGATGGTGGACCTTGTGTGCTAAGCCAAGGAGCTTCAACTTTATCCTGAAATAATTGGAACCATTGAAGAGCAAAGGGTGTGTTTGTGTGTGTGTGTGTGTGTGTGTGTGTGTGTGTGTGTTTATAAATTATAAATATATGTGAATAGGAATTCTAAATATATGTAGCAGCTAAAGAAGACTGTCCATTTAGGATGACAGTATGGAAAACTGATTTGCAAATTATTGTTTGCATGAAGAATTATAAATTAGTGTAGTATTAGCTCTGAAAAGGACAGTTTAGAGGTCACCTATCCAATAACCATATTTTGCACACTAGGAGATGAGGGGGGCGGATCTTGCCTCTGGTCATAGAACTTGTGAGCACCCAGGACAATCATTATTGCCAATAATAATATTTTCTTTTCATCATTATCATGTAAAACATGTGCTTAACAAGAATTTTATTTGGCTTCTATTTTATATTAACAGGTAAGGTTGTCAATATCTCAAATAGTTTATATAATAATTGAATGCAAATATGAGCTGTATCCAAATAAGAATAAAATGGGGTGTGTTTTTTTTCAATGACATGGAAACAGCAAAAAGCAGTGTGATCTTTTTAGGAGTCCGCATGGTTATGTCATCAACATCAATTTGAAACTCATCCTTTGGGACTGCCCCTGAAACCTCAGGAGATAGGATACCATTTAGTTAATTTTTTGGTCTCCTGAACCCCTGAGTGTCTGGGTTCCGTCTTGGTTCTGCCGTTAACAAGGTAAGTGACCTAAGCAACCTGCTTAATTGCTGTGTGTATCAGTTTCCCCGTGTAGGAAAAGGGAAATAATAATAGTACTTACCTCTAGAGTTGTTTTGAGCATTAAATGAATTTGTACTTATAATAGGTTAAGAATAGCACCCTAGCACGTGATAAAGCCAGATGTGAACCATGGTACAGTGGCATAATGAATTTTCATCATGCTCTGGTTAAAGCTGACAAACAGAATCCTAAAATCAAACTGGAGAAAAAAATTTCTAAAGCACTTTTATGCTGTAGGAGTTAATCATACTGTTCCATTATTCACCATTATTTGTGAAATATGAATATTTATTACTGTATTTGTTCAGTGTTCATTATTTAATTTTTGGAAAAATTTACATGTCTGTTAAAACCCCCAAACAACAGATACCATGTCTTTGAACTTGATCTCTAAGGTGCCAAATTCAAGTAGGCACTCTTTGGTGATGGGGATTAAACTGAGCAAACAAGTTCCTTTACTTCTTTAAGTGTCAGCTTGACTTGACTTTTTGGTGCCTGTGCATACATTTCCTTTTTATTTCACTTACTTTGATTTTCTTTTGAAAGGGGGAGAGATCATGCAAAAGATAGTTTACTATTGTGGGGGCTTTGTCTAGAGCAGTGGTTCTCAACCTTTCTAATGCCGTGACCCTTTAATACAGTTCCTCATGTTGTGGTGACCCCCAACCATAAAATTATTTTCGTTGCTACTTCATAACTGTAATTTTGCTACTGTTAATGAATCGTAATGTAAATATCTGTGTTTTCCGATGGTCTTAGGCTCTACAGGTCGTGACCCACAGGTTGAGAACCGCTAGCAGGGTCACTTAAGACCATCGGAAAACACAGATACTTACATTATGATTCATTAACAGTAGCAAAATTACAGTTATGAAGTAGCAACGAAAATAATTTTATGGTTGGGGGTCACCACAACATGAGGAACTGTATTAAAGGGTCACGGCATTAGAAAGGTTGAGAACCACTGCTCTAGAGTGTGCCAGATGTTCAAGGTCACTCTGAGCATGGGAATATTAATCAGGGTATTCAAGTTACTTTGCTATACCCAGGTGCAAGAAGCAAGGACACAGCTCTCTTATTGTATGTACACTGTGCAAGTGTGCCCTTCTGTGAATGCCGCATCCATTTGAGGCTAGGGTTCAAGGTCTGGAGAAGGGGCTACGCACAAACGGACATACTAGACAAGAAATATAAATTTAGAAGGCATGGGGAGCCAGGCAGAGGCCTTGCTCTCTAGTGGAGAGGCTCTCTGAATCCCCGGACCCATTAGCTTTCATTTACTTGAATACACATTTGCCCTTTAGCAAAGCAAACAGGCATATCAAAGGTAAAGTTTGGTAAACAATGAAGGGTTATCAGGTTAGGGGATTGCCTTCAGCCATTCAGCCAAAAGCAGGGCAATATTATGCTGATTTTCAGCCCTTGCTGAATATCAAAGTCCATTAGCCTTCCAGTGGACTTCTTGTATAATTATGCTAACGACCTGTTGGTCTTAGTCTCTGGCACCCTGCTATAACCCAAAAGACTGAGGTCACTATTTGGCAAGAAGCCTCTTTTGTCTAAGTTAGTATTAAAGTATATTTCTGACCAGCAGACAGCGAGCTCTGAGTCTGCTGCTTAGTGCGGCTGTAGCTCTTAGGATGGCTCCCGTATAGCTCCTAGGCTGGAGGCCATTGCTACTTTGTAGGAAAGATGTATTGTTACCCAGCCGGTGTGTGGCTACAGTATGGGAATTTACTTTGAAGAACTGCTTTGTCTAATAGCTCCAGTCATAGCAAGAGTTACATGGCCACTGGCTTCTACAATAAAGACTCTCTTATATACCCACAACTTCTCATGACCATTAATCAAAATATAAAATGTGTTTAACTGAAAGCAAAGTGCAGGTTACAGATAGGATAAAACACTTGAAACTGAAAGGTCCTTCTAAGTATATACATATTCACAGTAAAGTATTAAGTAATATTCTTGTGAAAAACAAGTGAAACTAGCAAGAAGCTAGATCTGTCTCAAAATAGTAAATATGTTACAGCCATAATCAAAATAGCCCAGACTAAACCTTAGTGATCCAGTGGAGTGTCTGTAGCACATGTGTTTGACTTCATTAGTAAAGGCAGTATAACAGAAACATGCATGCTCTTAAAGTGGAAATGCTTCTGTATACTCTCTTTGAACTATTATCTCTCCCCCCAAAAAATAAATATTTTTAGGAGCTTCCAAGGGTTGAAAACAAGGTCAGAGGACAAGAACTACATAAGAAATGTATTAAGCCACAAAGTAAAACTTTTTGAAACTTTTTCACTGTCAATTACAGCCTGTGTTGTCAGTGGGTAACTTCCCCCACAATGTAGATTTGGGACTCCAGGAGTATCTCTACTGTTGTTAGTAAGAAAGCCTCAGATGTGCACCAACTCTGCTGTTATTAATGCATAAATAAGCATTTTCAGTGTGCAGGGAAATGTAATAATATCAAATTGCCTAAATTCAAAGAAAGAACTTTCTCGATGCTGACATTACAATGGCCCTCTCCTTTTTCACCAGCTACTGCATACCTTCAAAGGTCAAATCATTTAGGAAATAAGAAATTCACCTGTATCACTTAAAGAAACGTGCCAGAGGACTTATATGCATGCATATAAGCATAACCAATGGACACAGACACTAGGGGGGGGGGGGGGGGGCATGTGCTGGGGGATGGGAGTAGCCAGGGAGAGGTCAATGGGGGGAAAAGGAGACATATGTAACACTTTAATCAATAAAGAGTAAAAGAAAAAGAAACGTTCCTAAAAAAAGCCTTAAAGCAAAGATCAGCAAATCCATTTTTTTTAAAATGTCCTTACTATCAATTTGTCAAGGATGTCTGAAAAAAAGAGTGATTTGTGATCAAAAGTTCTCTCCACAGAAAATATGCACATTCCCACTATGTTTCCTGACTGGCAGAAATAGCCAATATTAATATGCTTAATTATTTATGGTTTGACCTTTACTTTCCACAGAAATTCAAAGAGCAGCTTTCCTTATAAATTCAAGATAATGACCATACTATTTTTTTACTATAAATCAACTTTTTAAAATTAAAGATGTACTGACTACCATTTTTATTTTTTGATGAATAATGAGATGAGAGAAGAAAATAAAAAATGGAACTTCAATAAACCAGATAATCTCTTCAATTTCTGCTCTTCAACAGTGTGTATGCAGTTCCTTCTATGAGCAGGAACATGAAGGAAGAGAGTTAGAAAAAAATAATAAAATAAGGAATTCGGTATAAGGCAAAATTTTTATTAAGGGGGCCAAAGAATTTGCCTCGGAAGGCAAAATTCTTAATAAGAGGACATTAAAATGCAAAAGTATATCTCCAAGGGCAAAATTAGTTGCTGCAAAGAATGTGTCTAACAGCTAGGAGAATAACAAATAAAGGAATTGTGGCTGTCAAATTAGGAAACAGACAGATTGTTATTCTGGGAAAGATTTTGGAGCAACTTAAGTTAAGCCTGAATTGTTCATTCACTACTTAGAATGTGTCTGTCAGTCACTGTACAGGGCACTAAAAACACACACACACACAAAAATGAAATACCTGAATCCTGTCCTCAGAGAGTGCAGTAGAGGAGACAGTCCCCTGATTCAAAGTGATGACAGTGGTAACAGTGTCATCAAGTTACAAGAGACAAATGGTGCTGTTTTACCTGGCAAGTGGGAGATGTTTTCAAAAGACAGAAACTGAGTTGAGAGTTGAGAGAGGAACAGAAGTTCCATAAAGAGAAGGCCACCCAGGCATAACAACCATGCAAAGTGTGCAGGCCACAAAGATAGAAAAGCACATGAGGCTTCCAAACCTGCAGGAAGTCCCCAGTGACTGAGCTGGCTGCTGGGCCTGAGAGCCAGAAAAATGTCTGGGGACCATGGGAGGTCTGATAGGAAGCCAATTGGGGGTTGGGCTGTAAAGAAGTGTATTTATGTACTGTTTCCTCCTCAGCACTAAAAACACATTCAAAGAAACAGCTAAATTTTTTATGATTTTCTTTACATTTATTTTGCCCCCAGCATTGCTATCCCATTGGGTCTGTGAGGAGCTGAGGAGGGAAAGCATATCAGATACTCATACTTTATTGTTTGGAATTGTTTTGAAATTAATCTTTGTGAGGGCAAAAGAATCACATCTCTAAGTGTTTCCATGTTGGATATTGACTTGTAGATCTAATTTCAGTGCTTAAATAGGGCAATCTTTATTAGTCAGAAAAGACTAATGCATAATATGGGATAAAGACTGCATTTATTAGCAAGCATTTGGCTTAATCAGCCTGATAGTTGCTATTGGCCAGACAAGTGCTTATGAATTGTGGCATTGCTTTTGGCAAAACTATTTATCTGCGTGACACGATATATCACTTTTGAACTTCAACTTGACATCCATAAAATTACATTTTCATCAAACTGAAAGATCAGGCTTTCTGTGCTGACTCACTTGGGTCAACATTTTGCAAATGCCTGGATTTACCACTTGAACCATAAACCCTTTGTGAATAGTTCTGTGCACTGATGTTTGATAGCCCAGGGCACAGATCATAATTTCTGAACAGAAGAGGTGTCAAAACAAAAATGCATTTTCTTTATGCATACAAATGACTTACTCCAAAGTGTCACCTCATCATGTCATTTTTAGATCACTGAATAAACACTAACTTTGTTGAATCCCAAAAAGAGAGTAAATAGCATTGTTGGCAGTTCCTTTTATTTCTTGGGGTTAGGAAGGAGTAGCACCTCCCTGCTAGAGAATGTCCACTAGTGTGACAGGCACGTGCCACAATTTGCAGTGGTTCCCTTCTTTAGGTGGGACCTAATTTTAGTGTGTGTTTTTAATGTAAGCAATGAGGTAGAAATTTCAGAACTGACCAAAGACATAGAGATGAGTCAACAGTTCTGTTGGCCTTAATTCTGTACTCAGAATAACCCTACATAGCATCCTGGTGTTACTGCTCTTGTCTTATCCCTGTATGTAAGGTGGATTCTCTTTTCATGTGAACAAGCATATTAGGGTCTCTCACTCTGGTAAGTAAATACAGAGGGTTTGGCTCCCAGCCAGGAAATGACCCAGTGCCCCTTATAATCTCTTAAGACATAAAAAATGAAATCCAGTCATAACTCAATTATCCCTTAGAGGATTTTTACATGAGCAGGTTCCTTGCAATCTTTACTAACCACATTAAAGAGCAATCTGGCACCATTTTTGGAACAAGATGTTTTGCAGCGATTTTGCAAGTATAAATATCCTATTTGGTGCAATAACGTAAACTTCGTCTTCTGAGGAAAGTGCATACCAGTTTTGGTGATATTTACATAAAAACAATTTGTTAGTTTCAAATCCTTCCCAAGGAAAATTAAGACAAACATTAAATATCTGATTGTTTTGGTGACTTCACTAAGGGCTCCTAGACGAAATGATGACAGTTCTCATTGCAGGTGGAAAGACTGAAGGCAACTCTGGGAAATGCTCTGCGCCAGGAAGCACCTCAAATTGGGATGTTATTGACAGAATCAACTGGGATAACTACAAAGGTGGAAGAGAAAGTGCTAGGATTTTAGCAATATCTGCAAGAACCATTCAGGCCTTAATGAGATGATGTTGAGTTCTCGGGGGAAGGTTGAATCTAGTGTTAGATATTCAGCACTTACAAGAATCTCTCACTGGCAAGACTTATCATAAGCCAGTTTTGGTAATATTAGTATAGACCTTGCAAATTCTCCATTGATAAAAGAAAGACCAAGCTTCTAAGTCAGGTGACTGAGAAAAAGATATATTACTTATGATCATTTCTGTTGCAACTAAGAGAAAATTCAGTTTGGCCGGGATTGAATAGCGAAGTGATTTATTAGCTCAGTTACCTAAAAAGGCCCTAAATAAAGAGAGCTTTAGGACAGGCTTGATAGACCACCCAACCAAGGTAGGAAATATCCAATTTCTTTCAGGCTCCAGCTCTCTTATAGTCATAAGTACCTCCCAAGGCCACATGCTGCTTCCTTATTCAAGCTCATAGGCAAAGGGCAGCCTTCTAGGTACCTCCCACAGAAACACAGGAAAGCTCCCTTTCTAGAAGATTCCAGAAACATCTCCTTACTTCTCATTGTTGTTAATCCTGTGCCTATCTCTGAACTAATCAATGTGACAAGTAACCAAGGCAGATAACATACCGAGTCATAGACTTTAAGTCTAAGACTGGGAATTTTTTTTCTTCTAATGATCTGCTATCGTCCTCGATTTAATGCTCTTCACCTCAGGCCAATTCCAAGCTGACTGCAGAGAAGGCTGCATCCCTGCTGCATTCTCAGGAAAGCAGTTAATGTTTCTGCTCTCCAGCAGGGAGTACATAGCAGGCGGGACCTGGGGAAGTCTGGGGGAACCAGGCTTCTCTTATTTTCAGCTGAGTCTTTTGCCTTCTTGCTCTTGCTTGCACTAACTTTAGCTTGGGAAAAATATTCTCAGCCCCGCTAGCCCTTAACCCACTTTGGATTATAGACTACTACATAAAAGACCTCTCTCTGCAAAGTTGTGAGGGTCTTTCCTTCTCTTTTCAATTTCAAACTAAGTATATCCCTTTTAGTAAGACTAAAGCTTAAAATGAAGTTAAAGTATGCCAATATCCTCAATATTTTTTTTACCAAGTTTCCTAATGTAGCTGCTGCCTTTGTAGGCAAAAGTTCCTACTAGTAAGAACAAAAATAGATGATTTTCCAGGACTACACCTGATGAGGGATTCACCAAAAATAAGAAGCAAATCAGACACTGGAGCACCAAATAATAATGACAAATATCCACTACAGGGAGGATACAATTTCTCTCAGCTACTTTTTAATCAAAGCATCTTATTAATCTCCTGAAAACCAATGGATTTTAGAGGGGTTGTGGCCCTGGCTCACGGTCTGGTGACTAGAAAACAAGTAGATGTAACCTTACGAATAGCAGTGAACTCTACCACCTTCTTTAAGAGATACATAGAAATATTGGGGGAGCGAAGATGTTTTATGAATCAGGAAAGTAGCTTCTATATCCCTATAGCCTCAAGGTTTCACATCTGGGTGGGGAGACGTTTTCTACTTATTTAGAAAACATAATTTTCCTTCATCTAAATCAATCTTAGAAATCATCACATTCCATGTCTCCATGAATGAATCTCTCTGAAAATCTTGTTTAAACTTTTTGGTTAATCGAAAAAACGTGATCATTACAGACATCCAATGCTTTCTATGAGTAGGATACTAGAATTGATAAAGACACAGCGGATTTGTTAAACGAAAGATCTTTGCAGCAGTGTTTCTGGAGGAAGACACTATTGTCATTTGTGGTGGGACAATTCTCCATGTGTAGGACCACTCCATACAATATGCAAATTTAATATCCCAGCCCTCCAGGCACTAAATACCAGTTGCACCTCATTATAATATACATTACAGCCATTGCATATAGTCATTGTAGTAACTAAGATTGTCACATGGGAATAAAGGGGAGCGCGGGGGGAGCGATTGGGCGGCAATCCCGGAGCTCAGCCTCGGCCTATGTGACTGGGCGGCCTCCGGGTGGAGAGGATTCAAGATGACCAATGAGGAACCTCTTCCCAAAAAGGTCTCACTGAGTGAGACAGACTTCAAAGTTATGGCACGAGATGAGTTCATTTTAAGATGGAAACAGTATGAAGCATATGTGCAAGCTTTGGAGGGCAAGTAAACAGATCTGAACTCCAATGATGTAACTGGCTTAAGGGAGTCGGAAGAAAAACTAAAGCAACAGCAAGAGTCTGCACAAAGGGAAAACATCCTTTTAATGCCACCAGCAACCAAGGAGTAAGATATGCAAGAGTGTACTACTCAAATCCAGTACCTCAAGCAAGTCCAGCAGCCCAGTGTCACCCAACTGAGATCAAGAATGGTAGACCCCGTGATCAACTTGTTTTTCCTAAAAATGAAAGGTGAACTGGAACAGACTAAAGACAAACTGGAACAAGCCCAAAATGAACTGAGTGCCTGGAAGTTTAAAATTTTCTAATTTTTATGACCAGTCTTTTTAATGTTTTATTTTCATCATTTTCATATAGATATTTTTTAAAATAAATAGATCTACAATGAAGTCAATATTGAAACCTGGGAACTCCTTAATAAAATCTTCTGATCATTAGTTGCTATTCAATGAATAGCATAAGTGGACTGAACAAATTTTGCCACTAATGTCTGTCTCACATGACCAGCAGCCCAAAGGGAGCCTGTGAGAGTGACCAGATGGTTTCTGCAAGAGCTGATGTACCTTCTGGGACAAATGGATGGTACCCAGGGAAGCAAAAGGAGAGGAGAGGACCAGAGCTTGGCTCCCAGGCTGCTGGAGTTCAATTACTTTCTCTACCACTTTTCACATCATGACCCATTGGAGAATTTCTCCCACTATTAGGTAATTATTTCAACTGGGTTCAAATAAAAAGCCACTTATGTAAGGCAAGTTTCTAAGGCATTACTTTAAGTTTCCTTCAAGTTTATCATGCTACTGTGCATATGAATTGCAATAAATATTTGTTGACATCATGTGTTATGCAAAATATAAGACAACCAAAATAACACACAGTGATGTGACAGGTATGGGACAGCTGTATTCAACACTGTAATATAATTGTGCTTCCACATCACAATAGTTACAAGTGTGTTGTACAAAACTGGAGGCAAATTATCAACAATAGTGATTTTACTTTTAAATGTCTACATAGCTTAATTTGTACCTCAGCTTATAATGTAGCAAAAACACACACACACACACAACTGTTTGAAGAGTTTTTAAATTCCATCAAAATGTTGATTTAGAAAAATGTATGTTTTTTTAATTGTATGTGTATAGACATAGCCCTACAGTGGAATTTCATGCTTCCTGGAAACTGGAATATGTTCTTACACTTCAGGTGTAATTTGGACTAATTTGTCAAAAGATTTCCCACCTACCCTGAATAATTGAATTTAACTAGCCAACATGAAGTTAACATTAGTAGCTTTTTGAGACATTATTTCAGCAAATGATTTTTTTATCCTTGTACCCAAGGAAATGCATACATGAAGGGAGAAAAGGCTCCATGCTTCCTGGTCTGAGCTGTTGGTTTTCTCCCTCTAGGACTTAATCACAACAATAAAAATCTACCTTTTATTGAGCCCTTACCATGGACCAGGTACTAGGCAGTGCTTTCCATACTTTGTCTCTTTAGATCCTTTCCCCAATGATCCTTTGCAGGTGAAGAAACCACACCTCAGAAGGAGTAAGTGACCTGCCTAAGGTCACCCAGCGTACAAGTGGAAGAGTCCAGATTTAATCCCTAACCCGTTTTACTCCAAAGCCCTCACTCGTGACAATTGCACTCTGGCTTCAACTCACATGAATCCAGAGCCATTCTGAGAAAAAAAAAATGGCCCAATCAGCAATCAGGCCATTTGGAGTGGTGCTGTGTATCTTTCAGGCCATCTTAGGGATGCTGTATATCTTTTATCAATGTTCATGTCAAGTAAAAACCATGTCTTAGAGACAAAGACCAAATAATTATAGCATGCGCTTGATGTAGTACAACTTATGTCAGGCACTGTCTAAATATAATACATATTTATTTTTAACCCTCAAAACCCTACTAGTTAGTATTACTGCCATCCCTAATTTGTAGATAATAATTTTTGACATAAAGAAATTAAGTAAGTTGCCTAGGGGACTTGACTGGCAAGTAGAAAAACTGAGATGAGATTCAAAGGCAAACAGGCTGGTGCCAAAGGCCAGGGCACCCAGCACCACCCTCCAATTGACCATAATGTAGTCACATGCCTACAGTGCAGCTCTCTTTACATTCCGCTCTGTCTCTGCATAAAGCAATGACCAAGGCTTTTGGAAGCAACTCTACTCTTTGAGGTTTGGAAATAACACACTTCTTTGCAAAGTGTTTGGGGATATAGAGATAAATTATTCAGTTCAATAAATAGATATTCTGTTTGTATGCTCAGGTACTTTTTGTATAAAACACTCTGGACTTGGATTTTCTTTGTTAAGACCTAACGAGGAAATAAAGAGGAGAGAAAACCTGATGGTGAGAAAAATGTTTTGACCATAATAAAATGGCTTTTTAAATATGTATAAACTCCAAGAGCTTTCTTTTAGTCAGGTAATATCTAACTGGCTATAGGAAGATTAACACGTGTAAGACAATGCGTTTGAATTGCAGAGAATTAATATTTAATTTGGTGCCCATGGTACATTCTCAGGCACATGACAAGGTGATTTTAAAAAACAAACTAAGGAGATAGCACTCGATTGCTGTGAGCCACCTCTAGGGCCGGATTGACAAGAGTTAATCAGTAGATTAATTCAAACACCTGTATTAACCCTTTTTCTAATATAATCTCATAACCTTTGGCCCCATAGAAATGAAACTCATACAAATCAATTAAGCCACTGCACATGGACCACCTCAGGCAGAAAAGAAAGGAAATTTCTCATCCAACAATGATCCAGTGCAGAAGAGAGAGGCTGGAGGCTGGGAGAGGAGCTGTTTAACTGAATGCCCCCTCTCTCCTGATTTAATTGCACTGCACTGAATTGACTAATAAGACCAAAATGAGAAAACCCATCCAAATTATGAAGAATTGGGCGTATCCATTGCCTTCATACACCATTGGCTTGACTCACTTTGGAAAGCAATGTAAATCCAAGAAATTTAAATACTTAAGTAGACTCTTCTCCCTGGGAGGGAAATGGTCTTGCCATAAGGCCAAAATCATCCTGCAGTACTAGAAAGGGTGCACAGTGCAGAAAACTGGGACTCTAGGAACTAAAAGGAGGCCTAAAAGAATCCAAAGAAATAATTGTCATTTACTGAGTACTTACTATGTGTGAAGCATGTGATCAACATTAGGGGCAATGTAACATATTGGGAGAGACACAGTATTAGCAATCAGACAACCTGGGATCTGGTTCTGGCACCTTCACCTCTGTAGCCTTTCTCGCGTTTACTTTCCTTGTGTAAAAATGGGTCAACACCCATCTGACTGTGTCACTATAAGGATCAAATAAAATAATGAATATGTGGCAGAGATTGCTGTGAGGCCTCCCAATTTTTACCTAGGTTCTTGACTACCTGAAATAAGTACTACATTTCCCAGACTCTCTTGAAGTTAAATGTAGGCATGTGACTACATTATGGCCAATGGGAAGCAGACAGCAGTATCAAATTGTAGTTTTCGTTCACCAGCCTTAAGAAGAAGGATGAATACACCCTTTGCCTCTTCTTTGTCCCTTCCTTCTACAACCTAGAACACAAGGCTGCCATATTGGACCATAAGGTTACTGTCATACATGCTCAAGCAAATAGAAGGAGTATGGGTCTCTGACACGTTGCAGTGGCAAATCCCTCATACATCCACCCAGACTTTTTACCGGAAAGAGAATAAGCTTCTAAATTTGTTTAATTTACTGTTATGGCTTGGTTTTCCTGTACAACTCTGTTGTTATTGTTGTTGTTGTTGTTGTTGTTGTTGTTGTTGTTGTTGCTGTTAAAATTTTTCTCTGTATCTACTTTCATAAGGTCTGGACTCCAGCTCTAAAATGCTAAAGTTCTATTATCCCCATGTTGTTACTGCCACAGAGTGTGAGTTCAAAAGGACAGTCTGCCCACCAGGGAGGTTTAAGGTACTGCCCTAGGCAGTGCATCATAAGCTTCCTGGGTCTATCTAGAAGGAGGATGCTGCAGTAGTCTGGAACCAGAATAGGTTAAGGCATCCAAAACATTGGGGACAGGGCAGAAGCAGAGGAAAAGTTTCCACCAGAAAAATCCAATAAGGGTTGGGGTAGCAGTTTTGCTACTAAACTGTGGGTTTGGTCCTTATAGTCCTTGGTGAATTGCTACAGAGTTTCAACTTCTCCAGTGGCCTGGTGAACCTAGAAAATGGACACACCTTCTGGGGGCCAGAGGGCAGGAACTGGGTTGGATTTGATGATGAGTACAAGAAATGGAAGAAGAAAATGGTCTTGGAAAAGATTTTGTTTTTCCTTAGTTCCTTGGCATGGGAAGAAGGGAGTTTTTGTTGCTCTTCTGGAGAATGTAGGGAAGAAAAATGGTAGTGTCAGTAAGGGATAGAAACAGGGATCCCCTTATCATACTCTCTGCTAAAACCAAGGGTGTGAGTAGGAAAAGCTTCTTGGAGAAAAAGACATGCACAGGATTATCCCCATGGAGAGCAAGGGTCCCCAGTGTGGCCATAGAACATAAAGTCTCTTGACACCTTGGTTAATCCAAAGTGATGTGGCTGTTATTCAAAGACTAGATTTGTAAGAGATTCTCTTTACCAGTGCAGTCAACAGTGATTTGTGATATTGTTTTCCTTTAATAAAATCTCTCCATCTATAATCATGCATCTAAAGAGCTTGCAAAACCTCTCATAATCAAACTCTTAACCTACCTTTTGAGATCCATGCAAGTCATTCTA
The DNA here is from genome assembly GCF_963455305.1 of Plecotus auritus. Classification (NCBI taxonomy): domain Eukaryota; kingdom Metazoa; phylum Chordata; class Mammalia; order Chiroptera; family Vespertilionidae; genus Plecotus; species Plecotus auritus. The sequence continues at coordinate 168,467,670 of NC_137772.1, forward strand.
TCATGCATTTCCTCATGCGTCAAGCTGTATATTCCCACCCCTTGCAGTGTTTGACATCCCTGCCACCAACTGGGCTTGTAGACATCCCTCAGGACTCAGCTCAAATGTGTTTTCCCTTCCATGACCTCCACAGATAGAGATAAATGCCCCCACTGACCTACTAGCCATATCAGCATTTTCCTGGTGCTGTTATTTGTTTACATATCTGTCTTCCCCACTTGACTGTGAGCTCTTGAAGAGTAGGCATCACATATTTTTATATCCCAATCACTTAAAACTTAGATATCTTAGACTCTAAATAAGTTACTGGTAAATTAATTAATAATCAATTAATCAAAAAGTAACCAGCTGTCTAGATAAAGGGATGTCTTCCATGATCTGAGTGGACTCAAAATCAAAGACAAGCTTCCCCCAAAATGAATAAATCAGATCGTGGATATCAGGAACATCCTACCCCAAATACAGGGTGTCCCAAAAAAATGCATATACACTTTAACAGCTGATAGCTCAATTTTGAAAATGAAATGTATTTTAATAAACACTGCCTTTATAATTATTCAAAGTGTGTGTATACATTTTTGGGGATACCCTATATATATATAATATTATAATATTACATACATAGGATGAAATGTTAGCAGCTCTCTTAGACTCTTACTTGTAGATAGGACCAAGATGCAAAAGTTTGAGAATTGTTAAACACATACATACCCTATGACCCAGAAATTTCACTCCTAGGTTTATATCCAGAATACACATATCCACACAAACATTTGAATTTGAATATGAATATGAATATGAATATGAATATTCATAGTACCTTTATTCAAAATGCTCAAAAAATGAAGACAATCCAAGTATCCACCAATGGGTAGGGTAATAAACAAGTTGTGGTATCTATATATATAAAAGCCTAAGTGACCATTGCAACCGAACGGACGACCAAACAGGCTGTGTGTGGGTGACCAGGCCAGCCGGGGGGTTAGTGAGGGGCGACCAAATGACCGAGCAGCAGGCTGTGTGGGGCAACCAGGCTGGCAGGGGGGTTCGTGAGGGGTGACCAAACGACTGAACAGCCAGCAGTGGGGGACAGTTGGGGGCGACTAGGTTGGCAAGGGGGGCGTTGTAGGTGACCAGGCCAGCAGGGGGGGCAGTTAGGGGCAATCAGGCAGGCAGGCAGGTGAGCAGTTAGGAGCAGTGGTCCTGAATTGTGAGAGGCCTAAACCGGCAGTCGGACAACCCTCGAGGGGTCCTCGATTGGAGAGGGTGCAGGCTGGGCTGAAAGGACCCCTCCCCATGCACGAATTTTGTGCACCAGGCCTCTAGTATTCATATAATGGGATAGGAATATTATCCAGCAATAAAAAGGAAAAACTTGCAAAAATACAGATGAATCTCAAAACAATATGTCTATTAATTATGGCATTTATATGTTGTTGTTTTTGCCTAAAGAATAGGCAAAAAAAAAACATATCTACAGTGGTTGTCTTGGATGGGAGAATTTGACTAAAAAGGGGCACATGGAAACCTGTGAAGATTATAAAAATGTTTCTTATCTTAATTTGAATGATGATAACACTGATATATACACACACACACAGTGTATGTACCTATGTGTTCACTGCAGCATTACCCATGCTGGCCAAGATATGGAAACAACTAAAGTGTCCTTCAGTAGAAGATTGGATTGAGAATATGTGATACATATATGCTATGAAATACTATGTGCCATAAGAAAAGTTGAAATACTAACATCTGTGGCAATATACACTGAGTGGCCAGATTATTATGCGTTCAGAGATTATAATAATCTGGACACTCAGTATATATATATATAATAGAATGTACCTCAGAATCACTTACATAACTAAACATGATTATGTGTTTGGCACAGAATCTAGCTCATCAGAATTCTCAACAACTGCTAGAAGAAAAACAACCATACAGAACTTCAGAGATAGAAAAGACCTCAGATGTTATTAATTGATAGATAAGGACACTGACGCTTAGAGAGGGAAATGATATATATATATATATCAGAAGGAAGTCATTTAATTTAAAATCTATTTTACTGTTTATAAATTATCCCTCAATAAAAAACAAAGTTTGAGAATTACTATTTTTTAAGAAAAATGTACTTCAAGAAGTAATGCAATAAGCGTTTTTCCTTGGGAGATGGAAAACCTCAAGTAAGTTCTACTTGAGACATTACCTCATAGAAAAGAATATATGGCATATTACCTAGCATAATGACAATCCAAAATATAAACCCTTTAAAAATGACAAATTGTCAGTTTGTTGAGCATTCCAAAGAGGAAAAATTGTTGTTCAAAAGACTGTATTAAAATTTACTTTTGCTTGCCTGTCATAATAGATCTTAAATCAATTCTCTGATTATGAATTGCCTATTATAATATTACCCATTATTTTTAGCCTCTTTTTTATGAGGGTACAGAAAAATATTTTAACTTGAAGAGGAAATCATGGAAATGTCATTGCAAGTGGCAATGAATAAAGGCATTTTATGAAGCAGAAGTGATTTGGTAGTGCTTTGAGATCTATGAATTAAAAGCTGCACAGCATTTTGCTCTATAAAAAAATAATTTCATTTTCAACACTCTGCACAACTACTTCAATTGGCATCAACGGTCAACAAATTTATCCAAAATCGATATCTTATATCTGCTCGTGGAACTCAAATCGATGTTACTCAGCTCTTTATTTCTAGACATCCTCCCCAGTGGCCTGATGAATACTGCAGATTCAGAAGCTCCATCATTTGCACACACACATACATTTATCTTTTACCCAATGGGCTTTAGAGTTATGTTCTAAACTCTCCCACTTATCACTTACTAGCAACTTACTTAACCTCTCTGTTCTCCAGATTTCTCATCTGTAAAATTGGGTAATAATAGAATGTACCTCAGAATCACTTACATAATCAAACATGATTATGTGTTTGGCACAGAATCTAGCTCATCAGAATTCTCAACAACTGCTAGAAGAAAAACAACCATACAGAACTTCAGAAATAGAAAAGACCTCAAACGTTATTAATTGATAGATAAGGACACTGACACTTAGAGAGGGAAATGACTTCCTAAAAATCTCACAGATATTTGATGGCAGAACTGGTACCAGAACACAGATTTCCTAACTCCCAAACCAATGTTCTTTCTGACATTGTTGCTCTTTTCTCTCCTGTAACCCTGATGGGGAATAAAAGACATTTAGGGGAGGAGGGGAAGGGCTAGCAATCTGAATCTGTGCCAGTAACCTGCCTTCTAAGGCACACTCTTGCTAGCCGATAATTACTGGTAACTCCATTGATGCCTTTCTTGTCTTACAGAAAAATTCATTGTATCTTTATAAAAATAAAAACCATTCAGATTAACCTGGGACAGGAGGAAGAGGGCAGAGGTGTGCCTTTCACCAGGCAGGCCAAGGCCCTGCAGGAGGAGGCCCTATGATTTGACTTCTCTGTTCCTTCCCCTGCTGTAGTCAAGGTTGACTCCCACTCACAACTTCCTTTGCTTTCATCTGTCTAGGGCCTGCCACTGTGTAGAATTTAGTTGTTAAAGCCTGAGACCATTATAGGTAGGATGTCAGAGGCCTTTGCCTTCTTCTAATTAGCTTTGCTCCTATCGCAGAAGCTGACTTCCACGTTCCCTCTGCACCTTCGGGGCAGCGTGCCCCGGTTAGAGAACACAACTCTTTAGTTGGGCTGGATATTAAAAAGTGTTAGTTCTTTCTTCATTTCTGCCTTAAAAAATACCTCCTTTCTCTCACATCTCAGACAATAATTAGTACCTGGGAAGTCTGTTAGTGAAAAACAAAGAGGAAGGCCTCCTCCTTCTAGATGATTTTCTTCCTCCTTGAAGCCTGGTACTCATTGGATGAAAAGTCCAGGGCACATTGATTTTATTTCCCAGAGTTGGTCCTATCATTTTTACTTCTAGAAATCTTTTTAAATGCTCTATCAATATTTAATGATAGCAATTATCTTTAACTGGCAAAAGTGCCTTCCATTGTATAAGGTTGAAGGATAACATTTGTATAGTCCTTGTATAAAAATTCTTGTCCCATTACATCTATTGGGGGGGAAATGCAATAAATGATTAACTACCTAAAATTGTTGGCGTGAATAATAACATGGTCAGCAAGGTCTTCCATCAATATACAAAATCAATCTTGTGAGGATGCCACCACCTGTAATTGTACACACACTTTACTCCTGCTCGCTCCTGATACAGGCCCCAAGTACCTGTTTCCATTCTGATTACACTGCCTTTTGTTGAACTTGCAGCCATGTGGAGACAGGAGACCTGAAATCCTGAGCAGGGAACAATGTTTTCCAAAGGGAAACATCAGCTACAAACAGACCCCTCAGCCTAGGCATGTCACTGCTGATGAGGAGAAGCAGCCTGGACCCCAGGGCCTCCTCACCGGCTCTGTGATCTCTGGCCACTGGCCTGACCTTACCAAGACTCTGCCCAAGGACTGACAGTATGACTTCTGCCAACACAGTTCAAAAAGAAAACAGAGAAAAAGAAGCTGAGTTTTCATATGAAAAGTAGATTGGGCATTTATGTCTTCCTAAATACTTCTAGAACTCTAACCTAACAAAAATGTTCATGAAAATTACTGATAAAAAATTAGAAGCCACCTTCTTAACACCACAGCTGCCTACTTCTCCCTCCAGGCCACAGGTGCACTGAGGCCACTCACTGCCCAGACTCACTGTTTTGTCCCATGCAGCACTCTCTGCCATTGTTATTGCAGCAACTTCTCTGAAGAATGCAGCTCTCCCTAGAAAATGGGTAAAGAAGAACAAGGGCTATCACGCTTTCCCCTTTGTCACCTCTTTCTGAAGATGGAAGGAAAGATCTTCATGACAGATCCCTGAAGATTTCTTCCAGCTTCATCCTAAACCTGGAGTCCAGGACCTTGCATGTGTCTCCCCGCCTTCCATTTTTTCAATTTTTCATGATCACTTACAAATAAATCACTTTTAATAAAATGTGTTATGTTATTAAAAGTATCAAGTTATGGTTTAATTGTATAATTCAATCTGACATCCTGGAAAAATTAACATATGAATTGAGGTTTACAAAATTCAAGAGAGGAAGAGAAGAAGAGAAGAAATTGGAAATAACTCTGTCTAAAAGTAGGGAATAGTAATCTATACAATGGAATTTTATTTTATGAAAAATATTTATTTTGTATTTATTTTATGAAAAATTATTTTCACAAAAAGAAAAATATTTTATGTCATAAGGAGATGATCATTATATAATATCAAACGGGGGGAACAGGAAATAATACATTATAAGACAAATTTTCTAAGGGTAAAACAACTTAGCCTGGTAAAAATACCCCAAAATGGTAATCTTTTTTTTTCCCTTGATGCTATGATACAAGGATTTTTATCCTCTTTACATTTTTCTGTATTTTCTCTAATACACAATGTAACCTTTATATTGAGAAAAATTATGGTTTTTATTAAAGAATATCATAATCATAAGAGGATTGGTCATGGATTGAAGTATATAAAAAGATGAGTTAGAGGGCCGAAGGGGCAAACATTGGCATGAACTTCCAAGTAGCACCTGAGGTATGATCCTGGAAAGGACCCTGGCTGATACTAGGGACAAGTGCAGTAGGCTGACACTGACTGGTGTTATTAAGATTTCAGATTATAACTAATTCTTCATTTCATTTTGGTTTGTTTTTGTTTTATTAATTCTCTACATTGTTACTAGAAAATTAATTTTAGGTTCAGATGTATCTGAACTTATTGAAGTAGATAAAATATACTACCTGTAATAATCTCTTACTCTGGCCACATTTTATGATTTCTGTGATGATTAAAATAGGCTTTTCAAGCATAGGTAGTCTTGTAACAAGATAATTTGACAGCAAGACAGTCCTTATCTCTTGATAACCCATGGAAAAAAAATCTAGTGAAGAAATCTGTTCCTGGATGGTAGAGGACAGAGAGTATAATCAGATTTTAATCTTTCTCAAAAATCTCCATCTTGATTGATTTTGTTCAGCTATCCAAAGCTCTTCATTTGGTTTATTAGATCATAAATCCAATTTAACAGCACAGAGAAACTAATCAATTTTAGGTCCAAGTAGGTTGTTTACTAGTTTTCCTTTAATTAAAAATGATTTCCCTCTTAAAGGAGACTCATGCTTCTGATTTTATATTTACTTTATCAAAGAATGAGTTTATATTGTTTCTACATACAGTTTACCAGTTGGCATCAGCAGTACCCAGGTATTAGACATTAGCCTTCCATCTGTGGTGTTTAGGTACTGGAGGCATCTGTGGGTGTATTTCACATAGGGTAAGGGAGTGTGGGTTAATATAATAACTCAATTTGGTCTAGAAGGATTAAAAATGCTTCTACTGGACCTTATGGAACTATTTGGCCTAAGTATCTCTGCACAATGCTTGTCCCTACACCCTACTCTTCACCAAAGCATCAACAGTTCTCCAAAGTCTGACATTTAGATTTAGATTTTTCCTCAATATTCATCTGTGTTTTCTCAATGCCTAACAGAACATACTCAACAGAAGCTTACTGAGCACATTTAACAGGCACTGTAATAGGTGCTGGTGATAGGCACTGAACAAGACAGGCACAACTCCTATTCTCATAAAACTTCCATTTGATAGGGGAAAACAGGGTAAATACAGTAACTCAGTTTCCGCTAGTGTAAGATCAATGCAGAAAATAAAACAGGGTAATGGAATAGAAAGTGATGGGGGTGTGAGTACTTAGATTGGGTAAATAGGGAAGGCTCCACTGAGGAGAAGAAATTTAATCCTCATTCAGAAAAGAAGCTGCCATTAAGAGAGCAAGGGAGGAACACACTAAGAGAACTGCAAGTTCAAAAGGATTGAGAAAGAGTAAGTTTGGTTTGTGAACAGAACAAGCAGGGAGCCAGCCTGGTTAAAATCTAGGGCAAGGAGTGACAAATGACATTGGAGTGGTAGACTGAAGCCAAATCATGCAAGATCTTGTAAGAAGGAAGTTCAAATTTCATTTAAATGTGGATGAGAAAATGCCTGGAAAAAAGTTACCATCTGTTCTGGAGGACTTAAAGATGATGATCCCTCCTTTGATATGACATTGAAAAGTCCTCGTATACCAGTATATCATTTACTTCAAGCCAAGTGCTGAGATTTCTGATAAGACACAGCTCCAGGGTACCTCCCTAAGATCATGAATCAGAGGCAAGCAAGTCACTCTTTCTGTATTAATTTTTCATCCAAAATACTTTTGCTTTTCCTTTTCCTTTTGAAAACATCACAAAATGTAATTGCAGTTAAGGTAAAGCCTACCCAAGGTCCACATACCCACCTGCCTATTCATCATCCCCACGGGTATGTCAAAGTCAACCACAACACACTCCCACCTGTCCTTCTCTGAAACCCAGCTCTCTTCTAGTGCCCCACCCAACGAATAACACCCTCACCCCTCCAGTTTTACAAGCCAGGTATTTGGGAATTATCCAACACCTTGTACTCCCTCAACCCTACATTCAATCTTCACCAGGTGCTCCTAAGACTCTCAATTCCATCTGCTTCTCTCCAGCTCAACCACCACTGAGATCTTTGATTCAAACCACCATTAGACAGTAAGCAAGTCTGAACTTCCTTCTCAGTCACCTTTGTTCTCCTGCAATGCACTGCAGGCTGAATGATCTTAAACATGCTTAAGGCTCTTTTTTTTTTCTTCTTTATTGATTAAGGTATTGCATATGTGTTCTTATCCCCCCATTTCCCTCCCCCTCACTTCCCCTTAAGGCTCTTTAATGGCTTCTAAACATGCTTAGGACAACCACTAATCAAGTTTACAAGGTTCTGAACTGCCAGGCCTTTGTCATTCTCTCCAGACTCATCTCTGTATCTGTGTTCCAGCCATCCTGGCTCTTATCAATTCCTCAAATGCGTCATGCTTTCTTTCATCTCTAAGTCTCTGCCCATGTTCATCCAGCCCACCTTTCCTTCACCTGGTTAATGCCTACTCATTTTTTAGATCTCACCACAAACATCATTTTCTTCGGAAAGCTTTCTTGAGTTTCCTTGCTTATGGCTTCATTACATCTAAACCTTTCCTTTATATCATTTATCAAAATTTATAAATGTATGTTAAATTGAATAATCACATTATTGGATCAGTTTTCCCTACCAGTCTATGAGCTCCATGGTTCACCATTACTTTCAGCAGTTAATACAGAGCTGGACACCTAAGAGATTCTCAACAAATATTTGTTACCTGAGTGAATGAGTTATAACATCCATATTACTCATTCCATTCACTCACAATGCATGGCACAAGTTAGGTGCTATGGTTAATGTAAAGTAACAAAATGTGATCTTACATTCCAGAAGCTTTAGAGATGAAAACAGACATGTAGTAACAGACAAGATATGAAAAGTGCATCAGTAATAGAAGTTGCCAGAAAAGGAAGAGATTAATTCCCCAAAGGAGAAGGGGGCAAGGTAAGAAAGGTGATCTAAATTCCCAACTTTTAGCTATACATTTCTTCAGTCTCCTAACAAGTTATATTTTATATCCTACTCAACACTTCGGCTTTCCAAAATAAAAATCTAATTCTTTGATCTAGTAATCTGTATGTTGAACAAAAGTATAAAAAGGTGAAATGGAAAAAAAAAAAGTATGCATTTTTCTTTTCAAACTTAAGCCAATATGTTCATTCTTCTCCTAACCAAAGTTGCTTGGAATGCCTTCGGAAGACTTGGGCATAGGGCCCCACCCTATGACCTCATTTAACCTTAATTATCTTCTGTAGGCTCTGTCTCCAAATATAGTTATATTGTGACTTGGGCTTCAACATATGAATTTTGGGGTAGGGGCACACAATTCAGTCCATAGCATTATAAGGTCTTGATTAAACCACTTTATTACTCTGGTCTTCATCCAGATTAAGGTTTGACAACTATAACTCAAAGGCCAAATCCAGCTGGCTTCTTATTTTTGCATATAAAGTTTTATTGGAACACAACCATGCCCAATTATTACACATTGCCTATGGCTGCTTTTGTACGACAAGGGCAGAGTTGTGTGGTTGCAGCAGTGATCTAATGACCTGCAAAGCCTAAAATATTTACTATCTGGCCCTTTACAGAAAAGTTTGCTGACTGCTTACCTAGAAGATCCCTTAAGACTCTTCTTGTTCTAATATTCTAAGATCCTATTCATGCCTTCAGCCTAAAATATCTTTTAGCTTAAGTCAGCGATTTTCAACTATTTTCATCTGATGGCACACATAAACTAATTACTAAAATCCTGCAGCATACCAAAAAATATATTTTTTGTGGATCTGACAAAAAAAAATAGGTATAATTTTCATTCATTCACACCAGATGGCTATTGTTGTGTTGGCTGTTGCCATTTTTTTATTTGACAATCTAAGGGAAAAGAGATCAATGTCCCTGACTAAGTAGTCAGATACTGCATGTTTTAAAAATTCTTGAGGCACACTGGTTGAAAATCACTGGGTTAAGTCTTCAAGTTCTGCAAAAGGCATTAGTGACTTAATGATTAGTTTAATAAGTATTAAATGCTTACTTTGACAGAGGTGTTTTCATTAATCTCACATTGAAATTAACCTCTGCACTGTTATTAAGTGAGCTTAACTAGACATGGAACAAAGTCTTTCCATGTAGTAAATTCATTTTATATCTCCATAGCCAAATACATTCTTGTTAATGATTGTCTTAAGGGCTCTGTTGAGTGCCTAATGCAGCAAGAAAAAACATAGAGAGCTAGAAGTGTTCCAGCCTCATTGGTTTCCCCTCTCTGCACTTGGATAGCCCCTTTAATCTGCACCACACAATTTGGCACAGAGATATGTGCCATGTTGAACTGCTTGTTAGTTATGTCATTTGCATTAGTCTTGTACCACAAGCTGGACAGTTAGCACTTTGGGGCCAGGGATTGTGCTTTATGAATCAAAAAAGCATAGAACTAAAGAGCTAGAAGAAACATTAGCAGTCATTATTTAACCTTCTCATTTCACAGATGAATAAACTGAGACCTATACCAAACAAATAATTTATCTTACTTCCCTTGACTGTCATGATACATAGCAAGTGCTTGATTCAGGATTTCTGTTTGGCAATGATTAGAAAAGTAAGTAAGGAGGAGGAAAATTTTTTCTGGGTCCTGACTTGAAAGGCTTTTGGTGGAATGTTCTAGAAAACAATCTAAAATCTACTTGATCATGCATCTCTAATACAGCATTTCTTAACATGTATTCTGTGGAGCACCAACTCCAAGAGATGCTCCAAGTAAACATGGTCCTGGAGTTAAACAAGATTGGAAAAGGCCTCATACTGTGCACCCCTCTTGGAGAACTGCATATCAGCATAGCAAGGCTCTGAGAAGCTCTGCAGTAAATGCACCTGATAAACACCAAGATGCACAAACATTTGACAACAAAACGTTTTTTCATAGATCATCCATCAGCACTTGAGAAAAAAAGAATAAAATGGTGTTTCTCAGATATCACTTTAGAAAAAAGTCTGTCACCAGGCAAATTTTCTACATAAGAATATTTCCCAAAACAATTTTGCACATTTATCCATGTATTTCTGCTAATGTGTGCCACAAATCTGAGAGGGAAAGAGGCTATCTTTCTCTTTGTTAAACCTCCTTATATAGAGTTCCTATCCCATCCTTTACAGTGAGTTACCTGCCTCCTAATGCACCATGTGCAAACTCTAGACTGCCCAGGAATCCATCCTTACTCGAGAGTGGCAGGTAGAGGAAAATGGAGAAGGATGGTCAGGAAACCAGGACTGCCATGATCAGCAGCAGTTGAAAACAGATGGATTTCCCTAGAGAATTCCTCCTTTCTGGTTCTACTATAATTTACAGAAGAGAAAGAGTTATGTGAGCAACTTATTGTGTGTTATAATCCTTGGCATCTCTTTTAGATATAGTAAGTCTTAGACCTAATTTCTAATTGAATGGCTAACATTTTAAAGGCCGATTACAACAAGTATGTGGAGCAATTAGAACACTTACACTGCTGTTGGGATGTAAAATGTACAAGCCCTTAAGAACACAGTTCAGAAATTTCTTAAAAAGTTAAACGTGTATGAACTCTGTGATCCAGCCACTCTACCCCTATATATTTACCCAAGAGAAATGAAAGTATACAAACACTTGTACGTGACTGTTCTTAGACTCTTTATTTGTAATAGCCAAAGGCTGAAACAACCCAAATGTCCTGCAGAAGGCTATCGAATAAACAAACTATGGTATATCCATACAGTGCAATACTATTCAGCAATAAAAGGGAATGAGCTATTTGTAAACTCTGCAACGTAATGAATCTAAAAATAATTACATTAAATAAAAGAATCCAGAACCTCCCCCCCAAAAAAATGAACACTGATTTCATTTATGTAAAATTCTAGATAATGCAAACTAATTATATTGACAGAAAGCAGATCAGTGATTTCTTGGGGTGGGAGGGAAGGGGGATAGCTGGGAAGAATTACAAAAGATTACAGGAAAATTTTAGGGCAAGTAGATGTGTTCATTATCCTGACTGCAGTGGTGGTTTCCTTGATATAATCATATGTGAAGACATCATAATGTATAGTTTAAAAGCATAAAGTTCATTACATATCAATTATACCTAAATAAAGCTTTGTATGTATAAATAAATAAATAAACAAACAAACAAACAAACAAACAAACAAACTCTTCCATGATGACACTCTCTGTTTCCTGAATGCTGCAATCAAGTTCCACTATTTCTATAAATGTATTTGGTATAAATACAGCTCAGAAATATTATGGTGTATTTCAAAACTAATACCTATTTATACAATGCACTGAGAAACAGAACCTGTGATCACTAACCAATGTCTAATGATCTTTCATTTGGTACAGGACAATTAACTAAATTCTACTAGAGACTTGCTGAGCTTACAACTTAATCTATTACTTTCTGGCAGAAAACTGGAATGGTGCCCATATAGCCTAACATCCTTTTGTACCTTTCTCTTCCACAAGATTGTTTTAGTTTCTCACAGTTCCTCTAGGTAAGAGAATGTTAACTTACCAACCGGGGAACCACCTCACACCACAGGAACTCAGAGGTCATCTGAGACCAGATATAACATCACCATCTGTGTCTGAACCAGGCTCACCAGTCCTGGCAACCCACATCTATTTTATGCACAAGAGGCAAATGGCCATTATGGCAGAGAAAGTAGAGAAGTTTGTAGATTATCAGCTTTGAGACTAAAAAGATCCATGATGATAAAACTGCTGACATTTAACCTAAAATCTAAAACTTCATGTCTTTTTGCAGCTCAGTGTTTTCCCTCCTTTCTCCCAAAGCATCTGAGGTGAAAGTTTCATTTACACATTTTGCTAGAGTTTGACTACTTAGCACTTCTCAAGAAAATCATTTGTGAAAACAATTGATGTGATTGTCCAAGTTCAAATATCTACAAAATTCACTGCCTTCTTAATTAAGAAAGCAATTGCTGCAATATTCAATTTATCACTGAGCTTCCAAATTCCAAAAATTCTACTTGGTCAGTCACAGTTTGGAATTGAGATGTTATTGTCCATGAAAACGATGCTCTTACTTATTGATTCATTCAGCATACTTTTTAAAGGGCTGCCTATACTATTGAAGTTCCTGTACACAAAGAGTTTTTATTTTAGTAGAGAAGTATAGATATGCAAAAAATAAAGTAATATATATGTAATATAAATTGGTATATGGTAAGTACTATGAGTATCATTTAGAGCAGTGTTTCTTAAAAGTTAGCCCATGAACCACCCACCCCCTTCCCCTGGCAATCACCACACTGTCCATGTTCATGAGTTCTCTCTCTCTCTTTTTTCTTTTTTGCTCAATCCCCCCTTTTGATTTAATATTATGCTAACTAAATCTCTACTTCTTTATTCCAATTTACAAAAGATCCCCTTCATACCGGTGATGAGAGAAGAAATAGAAGCTGTCACGAACAAAGAAAATCCTGTCTTGCCAGGTAACTGTGCTAAGCACAAAGTTTGTCTCAGTCTAGAACAGAGTCTAAACATGGTAGTGCCCTAATAAGTGTTGGATGGATGAATAAAAGAATAAACACAAACTCCAGAGTAAAAACACATCTGACCTGAACAGCAATGACCATGGCATTCATGATAGTCTCTCCGAGCCTTTTGTTTGCTAACTCACTCTGTGTTAGATTGGTTGCATTAAGAGTTCCAGTTTTTCACACCACCCTGATAAACACCTTTGGTAGTGCCTTCTCAGATTGACTTTGGACTTGGCCATGTGATTTGCTTTGGCCAATAGGAAAGCAGCAAATTTGACTAAGCAGAAGCTTGAAAAAAACACTGCACATTAACTGCCACTGACATGAGAACAAGTCTGAGCTAGCCTGCTGGAGGCATGTGAGAAACACATGGAGGACAGGTGGACTGTCCCTATCAAGCTCATCCTAAGGACCTAGACCCACTAGTCACCAGCCTACCCATCAGTTGACCACACAGATGTGTGATGAACCCTAGTCAAAATCAGTGGAACCATGCAGCTGACCCTTTGACTCATGAGATATAATAATCTGTTACTGTGCTAAACCACAAGGTTTAGGAAGTATTCAGCAGCAATAGCTAACTGATACACATCTAAACCCCAAATCCCCATCCGGTTGTGTGATGCAGAGCCTATATGGCCATGTGCAGAAGCACTGCTGGGAGAGCACCAGAATAAGTAAAACTTTCTCTCTCCTGCTTGCCCTTCACCTTTAATTACATAGGGAGAAAGGAAATGAATGTTAAAGGCAGCAAGAGCTGCCAAGACTAACTGCATATTGCAAAAGGAACCACTTTCTTTGACTAAACACTTCCAAACAAGTTTCAGCTCCTGAATGCTTTAAATACAGAGAGAAAATAACATAAATAATGTATGTGTGTGTGTACACACACATATACACATAGATATGTATTTATATCTATATGGCTCTTAATGAATCATTGCAAGGGACATTTTGAATGTTAAAATGGTGTGAATTTCTACAGTCCTATCTGGCTTTTCAGGCACCAGACCCATCAATCTCTAAACCCTGAGACCAGGCAGTTCATTGTTTTTCAAATTTATGACATTTTTCAGTCCATTGTTTTTAAACTGTCACCCTCAGTGGGTTGCTGGCACAACTCATTGCTACTCTGAGCTCCTACTGAATTCATCGCCCTAAGAGTGATGTGCTAGCAAAATTTTCAGTTGACTGATCTCCAGGATGGTAAATTCTCTTTGTGTGCTTTCTCTGCTGACACCATTAGTACTGTCTTCCACCCTTATCCTAAATAGATATAATTAAGATTGTGATTGTCCATCCTAAACACAGATAATGAAAATGACGGAAATTGAAAACAGTAATTCTATCCAAGTTCTTGGTAGGATGAAAGACTAACTCTCACCCAGACATCCCAATAGTTTTATATCCCTGCAGAAATGTCCCTAATATTGCAGCATCTATCTGGTCTCTTGAGAAACTATTCTGCATCTGATTCTCAATTTTTAAAGGCTTATTTTGATCTGCTGAATTTTCTCATTTGTTTTCTGAAATGCATGACTCAATGTACTTTATTCTCATCCCAGGGGATGGCCTGATTTCTCCCCCAGTTCTAAAAGTAATTGCATGGGGCCGAAACCGGTTTGGCTCAGTGGATAGAGCGTCAGCCTGCGGACTGAAGGGTCCTGGGTTCGATTCCGGTCAAGGGCATGTACCTGGGTTGCGGGCACATCCCCAGTGGGAGGTGTGCAGGAGGCAGCTGATCGATGTTTCTCTCTCATCGATGTTTCTAGCTCTCTATCCCTCTCCCTTCCTCTCTGTAAAATATCAATAAAATATATTTTTAAAAAAATAAAAAAATAAAAAAAATAAAATAAAAAAAATAAAAGTAATTGCATGGGGTTCAGTGAACATGGAAATCAGTTCCTTCTCTCTGTCCTTGGTTGGGCACTGGCATAGGGTGGAGTATGTGTCTGGATTCAGGAATCAGAAAACTAGATCCAGCTGACTCTGTCCCTAACCAGGAATGTGGCCTTGCACAAGTCACAATCATGTGTGATCCTGAGATTCCTCATCTACTAAATGAGGATTTGGATGTTTCTAAGGCTCTTTTTAGCACTGAAAGCTTATTAAATTATCCATAGATTTAGGTGATATTTTCTTTTACTGTAGAGAGCACAGATGCTCCTTTACTTAAGAAGGGGTTACATCCTGATAAACCCATCATAAGTTGAAAATATCATGAATTGAAAATGCATTTAATACTACACTGTAGAATAACTAAAGGTTGTTTACCCTTGTGATCACGTGGCTGAATGAGAGCTGTGGCTCGCTGCTACTGCCCAGCATCAGGAGAGATTATCATTCCACATAGCACTAGCCCAGGAAAAAATAAAAAATCAAAACTCCAAGTGCAGTTTCTACTAAATGAGTATAGCTTTGGCACCATCGCAAGATCAAAAAATCATAAGTTGAACCATCAAAAGTCCAGTACCATCTGTATATGGTTTTTTTTTTTTCAACATTTATGGTGTTTCCAATCAGTATGATCTCTTATTCAAATTGTACACCTGAAAAAAAGTGTACACCTGTGTATAATTTTTATAAATATATTTTTAGTTTCCCATTCCATCTTGAAATTGGAAGGATTTGAAAAGTAATTAGGTCATTTGATCAATCAACAAACATTTATTGAGCACTTATTATGTGCCAGGCCTTAAGCTAGGTGCTTGAGAAAATAAAATGAAAGTGATTACAATACTGATGTAACTAATTATTACTTTACAAAATCATCGAGTGGATACTTGTACACATCTCAGCCTCAACCCAAAGTACACATCTAGCCTAAGAAAATGTTTAATTTAACAGATAACTATATTATACAAGACTCAATAAGAAGCTAAAATCTTTTGTTAAAATGACTGTATTGATAATACACATCCTCCAGTGTATTCTAAAGAGATAGTGTGAAAGTGATTTGAGTTCTGATACCTATTTACATTAACTAAATTGCTGAGCTCAGTGTCTGGTATAGTAGGAAAGAGCTGTAATAATTTTTATATTCCTATCCCTCCTTTCTCTTTCCATCTCCTTTCCCTAGGATTAATCTGACTCCTCTCTCACTCCTCCTACCCACACTGTACTCAAAGGATACACGAGTGAAGTAGTAGAATCTCCATCCTGGCTATCAACGCTGTGAAAGACAACTGCCTTCTTTGGTTCTAACCCTACCACTTCCTACCCTCTGCTCAGTACATGGTAATGCCAAAATGACCTGGAAACCAAGAAGGTGATAGAAAATCTGTTATAATCAATAGGTTTCTGTGTATTAAGAAAATCACAGAAGTCCTTGTATTAACCAAGAAGCCCAATAATTCACACAGGCAGAAAACTCTACATCTGTCAATCTCTACTCTTTCACAAGGCTCATAAGAGAGAATCTGTTTTGTGACCACATTTTACAAAACAGATTTTTCTTCGGGTTTTTGTTGTTGTTGTTAGTGTTGTTGCTCCAACTAATCAATTTAGAATGCAATTCTAATCTCTAGCACCCCTCCACACCAGGAACTAAGTCTTTTAGAATGAAAACCTTTGTAACTTGCTTTTTCAAGTATAATGAAGGCTCATTAGTGGTGGTTTATAAGTCATTAGAAAAGATAGTTTACCACACAGAGAAAAGAAACCATTCAAATATTTTTAAAACACAGTAGTTGAGCCATATTTATTTAATGAGATATAGCTTAAAGACAAAAAAAAGAAAAACTTAAACTTTATCCAGTAGTCTAATCGCTAGCAGTAATATTGGTATTGGTATTTTTAAGTATTTAAATATACACTGAGTGGCCAGATTATTATGATCTCTGAATGTCATATATATATATAATTTGAGGCCCGGTGCATGAATTTGTGCATGGGTGGGGTCCGGCCAGCCTGGCCAGGGGAGGGGACATGGGCGGTTGACTGGCCTGCCTGCTGGTCGAACTCCTGGTAGAGGGAACAATTTGCATATTAGCCTTTTATTATATAGGATATACACTGAGTGGCCAGATTATTATGCATCCAGAGATCATAATAATCTGGCCACTCAGTGTATAGCATGATAATGATATGAAAAACATACTGTTGTTATTAGAAATTATTATTTTCAGTGTAAGAGAAAAAAGGCAAATGTGTAAAATTTTTAAAGTAAAAACTCTAGAGCTTGAAAGCAATAAAGGCCCAGTAATGAGCACCCCTGCTGAACAGACTTGGGACTCAAATATTATAAACCACAAAAATGAACCAGGACTCCTTGGGGGAAAAGCTGATTACAGGCCTGCAGCAGGAAATTATATAAGATGAGCTTCGAGCATTTTGTTGCTCTGGAAAGCAAGGAAGCCATCAAAGTTTAAAGGTACTCAACAGGTCACAGAAACCACCTTCAGAGGACTCCCACTGGCCAGAGATGGGACAGTTTGAGTATCAAAATGAATAATGATTGCAATTGGTTGAAATACACTGAATATATCAAAATCCATGATGAAATTTGTTTTTAGAGACAGAAAAACCTTTGAAGAGAATGAACTTAGAATTTACCTTCCCCTTCTTTTAAAAAAAAACAAACTTAATTTTAGTATACCAAATGATTCCAGTTGATAAGAGAAAGCTCTTCTTATTTTCTACTCATATCTTTTATATTTTTTATTTTATTTTTCAATTACAGTTCACATTCAATATTATTTTGTATTATTTTCAGGTGTATAGCATGGTGGCTAGGCAATCATGTACTT
The DNA here is from genome assembly GCF_963455305.1 of Plecotus auritus. Classification (NCBI taxonomy): domain Eukaryota; kingdom Metazoa; phylum Chordata; class Mammalia; order Chiroptera; family Vespertilionidae; genus Plecotus; species Plecotus auritus. The sequence goes on from NC_137772.1 coordinate 168,485,529, forward strand.
TACAAAGTGTTCCCCCTATATTTCAAGTACCCACCTGGCCCCATTCATAGTTACTACAACATTATTGACTATATTCCCTACAATATACATTATATGCCCTTGACTATATTATAACTACCAATTAGTGCATATATATATATATATATATATATATATATATATGTGTGTGTGTGTGTGTGTGTGTGTGTAGTATATATCCTATATAATAAAAGCATAATATGCAAATTGACCAAATGGTGGAATGACCAGTTGCTATGACATTCACTGACCACCAGGGGGCAGATGCTAAATGCAGGAGCTGCCTCCTGGTGGTCAGTAAGTTCCCACAGGGGGAGCGCCACTCAGCCAGAAGCTGGGCTCAAACACAGCAGCAGTGGCAAGAGCCTCTCCCGCCTCCCTTGCAGGTGAGCAGTAAGGAGTGAGGGGTCCCAGCCTGGGAGATCCCCGGACTGCGAGAGGGCACAGGCCGGGCTGAGGGACACCCCCCCTCAGCCTGGGGGATTGGCGTGAAACTAGCTCTCCAACATCCCCCGAGGGGTCCCAGATTGCCAGAGGGCACAGGGGAGGTTGGCTAGCCAGAGAGGGACCGCAGGAGGGCTCCAGGGCATGTCCGGCCCATCTCTTGAAGTCCGGATCAGCGGACCCCAGCAGCAAGCTAACCTACCGGTCAGAGCGTCTGCCCCCCAGGTGGTCAGTGCAGAACATAGTGAGCGGTTGAGCAGCCTTAGCATATCATTAGCATATTATGCTTTGATTGGTTGAACAGATGACCAGACAACTGGACACTTAGCATATTAGACTTTTATTATATAGGATTTTTTTTTTTTTATTATTTCAGGGAGGAAGGGAAAGAGAGAGAGAGGTAGAAACATCAGTGATGAGAGAGAATAATTGATTGGCTGTCTCCTGCATGCCCACACTGGGGTTTGAGCCTGCAACCCAGGCATGTGCCCTGACCAGGAATCAAACCGTGACCTCCTAATTCATAGGTCAACGCTCAACCACTGAGCCATGCCAGCCAGGCCAAATTAGTACATCTTAATCCCTTCACCTTTTCCACCCAATTTCCCAATCTCCCTCCCCTCTGGCAACCATCAGTCTATTCTCTGTATCTATGAGTCTACTTCTATTTTGTTTGTTAATTTATTTTGCTCTTTAGATTCCATATATAAGTGACATCATATGGTATTTCACTTAACATAATACCCTCTAGGTCCATCCATGCTTTCACATGTAGTAAGATTTCATTTTTTTATTGCTGAATAATATTTCATTATATATATGTACCACCACTTTTGATGGGCATTTGGCTATTGTAAATAACACTGCAATGAGCATATGGGTACATGTATTCTTTCAAATTGGTGTTTTGGATTTCTTCTGATATATACCCAGAAGTAAAATCATTGGATCATAAGGCAGTTCTCAGTTTTAATTTTTTTAGTCCATTTTTAATATTTTGAGGAACTTCCATACTGCTGAGAAAGCTCTTCTTTACAAAAGAATCTCAACTAATAAATGTAGTAGGAATTTCAGCACTAGAAAATTACCATTTTACAACCCCTAGTGGAATAATTATTCAGGCAACCATCAAGTGTTGCTAAAACAATTAAGTGAAAGGAAAATGATAACTGATATTTATAGGCTACCAAGTAACACCCCATTGATTATTTGTTGAGCTTAAGGGACGAAATGCAACTTTACAACAGTAGGATCAGATGATCATTCTTTGCATCCTTAAAACTAGAAGACAACATTTGCCTCCTGATATGGTGTAATATTAAGTACCCATATACACCTATGAAGTATTCTTGTCAAAAATGTTGAACCTGAACTTAATCAAGTATATAGCTCTAACTTTCAGTTTATGAGAAATATAAGAGGATAAAACCATGTTAAATGCCATCATTCAGAAGCAATCAGACAAATCAGAATGAAAGGTATTCTCCATGACAACTAACCTGGTCTTTTCAACAACAAGTAAATGGCATAAGTGAAAAGGAGGTTAAGGATACTTTTAAATATTAAAAAAAAAAAAGACTCCAGAGGCACAATAATCAAATGTGTGCACCTTATTTGTATTCTGACTTAAACAAACCAATTGTTAAAATAAAAAAGAACACCAAGGAAATTCAAAAATGGACTGGGTATTAAAAAATGAGGAAATATTGCTAATTTTGTTGGACATTATAATGGTATAGTGGTTACTAAAGGAGGAAAAATGGTGGCGGAATAGACAGACGTGTTCCGAGCCTTGTCCCAGAGCAGAAAGAAAGAACAGCTGAGGGTCGCACGAGGAGTATTTGTTGGCAAGTTAAGGGACAGCTAAACTCCAGAAGAAGGTGGGGGAATGCTAGACGGGGTTCCCCTGACCTGGCAGCCCCCACTGCGGCTGGCTCCCCTCCCGGAGCTGCGGGCTTGGACGCGGAATCTGCGCCATCTTGAACGGGAAAGTGGAGCTTATCGGAAGCCTGAGAATCCACAACTGCGGCACCCACGGAATAGCTGCGAGCCCCAGAACACCGGTCCCCAGTTGGCGCAAACACGTGGATTCAAAGGAGCTCTATACTCCACCACAGAAAGGTCAGACTTCGACTGAGATAAGTGCCTTGTGTGTTGTACCTGGTAGTGCTGTATTTTGTGCCTTTAAATCAACTCAGGAGAGAGAGAACTACATAACCAGACACCCAGAGAAGAGAGACCATGGGGAGACAAAGAAACAGTCCATATATGAAAGAAAAGCAGACATCACCAGAAAAGAAAGTAAACGAAATGGAGGCAAGCAACCTTCCAGAAAAAGAATTCAGAGAAATGGTCATAAGGTGGCTGAAAAGAATGGAAGACAAATTCAACAATATGAGCAAGAACCAAGAGGAAATGAAGAAGAACCAAGAAGAAATGAAAAATGACATTGCTGCTGTAAAGAACTCATTAGAAAGCATCAAGAGTAGACTAGAAGAAGCAGAGGACTGCATCAGTGAGCTAGAAGACAAGGTGGGAAAAAATACCCAAGTAGAGCAACTTCTAGAAAAAAAAATTAAAAGGCAGGAGGAGAGCCTAAGGGAACTTTGGGACAACACGAAACAAAACAACATCCGCATAATAGGGGTTCCAGAAGGAAAGGAAGCTGAGCAAGGAATAGAAAACCTCTTTGAAGAAATAATGACAGAAAATTTCCCTGATATAGGGAAGAAAAAACCCACACAAATCCAAGAAACTCACAGAGTCCCAAGCGAAATGAACCCCAAAAGACCGACGCCAAGGCACATTATAATTAAATTGGCAAACACCAACAACAAAGTAAGAATCTTAAAAGCAGCAAGAGAGAGACAGAAAGTTACATACAAAGGAACCCCCATCAGACTAGCAACTGATTTCTCAACAGAAACTCATCAGGCCAGAAGGGAATGGAATGAAATATACAAAGTCATGCAAAGGAAGGGTCTGAATCCAAGAATACTGTACCCAGCAAGTCTATCAATCAAAATTGAAGGTGAAATCAGGAGCTTCACAGACAAAAAAGGACTAAGGGAATTTATTACCACCAAACCAGCAATGCAAGAAGTGCTAAAGGGTCTGCTGTAAAAAAGAAAAGAAATAGGAAGCGAAGAAGGTTCTCAGGGGTAAAGAATAAAATGGCGACAAATAAGTACCTATCAATAATAACTTTAAATGTAAATGGATTAAATGCCCCAATCAAAAGACATAGGGTAACGGATTGGATAAGAAAACACGACCCATATATCTTCTGTCTACAAGAAACCCACCTCAGAAAAAAAGATGCACACAGACTGAGGGTGAAGGGATGGAAAAAGGTTTTCCAGGAAAATGGAACTGAAAAAAAAGCTGGGGTAGCAATACTTATATCTGACAAATTAGATCTCAAAGTGAAGGACATAACAAGAGATAAGGAAGGCCACTTCATAATACTAAAGGGAGCAATCCAACAAGAAGAAATAACTCTGGTAAACATATATGCACCCAATACAGGAGCACCCAAATACATAAAAACAATGCCTGGAGGATATCAAGGGAGAGATTGACAGCAATACAATCATAGTAGGAGACTTTAATACCCCACTATCACCATTGGACAAATCCTCTAAACAAAAAATCAGCAAAGAAACATCAATCCTAAATGACTCACTAGACCAGATGGAATTAATCGACATCTTCAGAACATTTCACCCCAAAGCAACAGAATATACATTCTTCTCAAGTGCACATGGGTCATTTTCAAAGATAGACCATATGTTGGGACATAGGCAAAGTCTCTTCAAATTCAAGAAGATAGAAATCATATCAAGCATCTTCTCAGACCACAGTGGCATAAAACTGGAAATCAACTACAATAAAAACAACCCAAAGAAATCAAACACATGGAGACTAAACAGCATGCTATTAAACCATGACTGGGTTACCAGAGAGATCAAAGAAATAAAAAACATCATGGCAACAAATGACAATGAAAACACTACAATCCAAAATCTATGGGACACAGCGAAAGCAGTCTTGAGAGGGAAGTTCATAGCTCTACAAGCCTACTGCAAAAAAACAAGAAACAATGGTAATAAATTACCTAACCCTACAACTCAAAGAGTTAGAAAAAGAGCAACAAGAAAAGCCCAGTGTAAGCAGAAGGAAGGAAATAATAAAGATCAGGGCGGAGATAAACAACATTGAGACCAAAGAAACAATACAAAAGATCAACAAAACCAAGAGCTGGTTCTCTGAAAGGATAAACAAGATTGATGAACCTCTAGCCAGGCTCACCAAGAAGCAAAGAGAGAGGACCCAAATAAACAAAATCAGAAATGAAAGAGGTGAAATAACAACAGATCCCGCCGAAATACAGAGGATTGTTAAAAAATACTATGAACAACTCTATTCCAACAAACTGGACAACCTGGAGGAAATGGACATATTCCTAGAAAAATATAACCTTCCAAAACTCAATCAGGAAGAATCTAAACACCTCAATATGCCAGTAACTATGGAAGAAATTGAAGCAGTCATCAAAGAGCTTCCAGCAAACAAAAGCCCAGGGCCAGACAGCTTCACAGGAGTGTTTTAACAAACATGCAAGGAAGAACTAAAACCTATCCTCCTCAGACTATTCCAAAAAATTCAAGAGGAAGGAACACTTCCAAGCTCCTTCTATGAAGCCAGCATCACCCTAATACCAAAACCAGATAAAGACAACACAATGAAGGAGAATTACAGGCCAATATCCCTCATGAATGTAGATGCCAAAATCCTCAACAAAATTCTAGCAAATCAGATCCAGCATTACATCAGAAAGATCATACACCATGACCAAGTAGGGTTTATCCCAGGAATGCAAGGATGGTACAATATCCACAAATCAATAAGTGTGATACATCACATAAACAAATTGAGAGATAAAAATCACATAGTCATATCAATTGATGCAGAAAAAGCATTTGACAAAATCCAACACCCTTTCTTGATAAAAACTCTCAACAAGGTGGGAATAGAAAGATCATACCTCAACATAATTAAAGCTATATATGATAAACCCACAGCTAACATCATACTCAATGGGCAAAAACTAAAACCATTTCCCCTAAGAACAGGAACAAGACAGGGATGCCCACTCTCACCACTCCTGTTCAACATAGTACTGGAAGTATTAGCCATTGCAATTAGACAAGAAGAAGAAATAAAAGGCATCCAAATTGGAAAAGAAGAAGTAAAGCTGTCCTTATTCGCAGATGACATGATATTGTACATAAAAAACCCAAAAGACTCCATCAAAAAACTAACAGACTTAATAAATGAATTCGGCAATGTAGCAGGATACAAAATTAATGCCAAGAAATCTATGGCATTTCTATACACCAACAGTGAACTTACAGAAAGAGAGACTAAAAAATCAATCCCATTTACCATCGCACCAAAAAAATTAAGATACCTAGGAATAAACCTAACCAAGGAGGTAAAAGACCTATACGCGGAAAACTATAGGACACTGAAAAAAGAGATAGAGGAAGATGTAAGCAAATAAAAGAACATACCATGTTCATGGATTGGTAGAATCAACATCATTAAAATGTCCATACTACCCAAAGCAATCTATAGATTCAATGCACTCCCCATTAAAATACCAATGGCATATTTCACAGACCTAGAAAGAACTCTCCAAAAATTCATCTGGAATAAAAAAAGACCCCAAATAGCCACAGCAATCCTGAGAAAGAAGAATAAAGTAGGAGGGATCTCAATACCAGATTTCAAGCTGTATTACAAAGCCACTGTCCTCAAAACAGCCTGGTACTGGCACAAGAACAGACATATAGATCAATGGAATAGAATAGAGAATCCAGATATCGACCCAAACCACTATGTGCAATTAATATTTGACAAAGGAGGCATGAGCATACAATGGAATCAAGACAGTCTCTTCAATAAATGGTGTTGGGAAAATTGGACAGATACATGCAAAAAAATGAAACTAGATCACCAACTTACACCATACACAAAAATAAACTCAAAATGGATACAGGATTTAAATATAAGATGGGAAACCATAAAAATACTAGAGGAATCCACAGGCAGCAAAATCTCAGACATATGCTGAAAGAACTTTTTCACCTATACTGCCCCTAGGGCAACGGAAGCCAAAGAGAAAATAAACAAATGGGACTACATCAAAATAAAAAGCTTTTGCACAGCAAAAGAAACCATCAACAAAACAACAAGAAACCCCACTGTATGGGAGAACATATTTGCAAATGTTATCACTGATAAAGGTTTAATCTCCAACATCTACAGGCAGCTTATACAACTTAATAAAAGGAAGATAAATGATCCAATAAAAAAATGGGCAACGGACCTAAATAGAATCTTTTAAAAGAAGACAGAAGGAAGGCCAAGAGACACATGAAAACATGCTCAAAGTCACTAATTATCCGAGAGATGCAAATCAAAATGACAATGCAATACCATCTCACACCTGTCAGAATGGCTATCATCAACAAATCAACAAACGACAAGTGTTGGCGAGGATGCACAGAAAAAGGAACCCTCGTGCACTGCTGGTGGGAATGCAGACTGGGGCAGCCACTGTGGAGAACAGTATGGAGTTTCCTCAAAAAACTGAAAATGGAACTCCCATTTGACCCAGTGATCCCACTCCTAGGAATATATCCTAAGAAACTAGAAACACCAGTCAGAAAGGATATATGCACCCCTATGTTCATAGCAGCACAATTTACAATAGCTAAGATTTGGAAACAGCCTAGGTGCCCGTCAGCAGATGACTGGATCAGAAAACTATGGTACATCTACACAATGGAATACTATGCTGCCATAAAAAAGAAGGAATTACTACCATTTGTAGGCACCTGGATGGAATTAGAGAACATTATGCTAAGTGAAATAAGCCAGTCAATGAAAGAAAAATACCACATGATCTCACTCATTTGGGGATAATGTAAAACATTATAAACTGATGAACAAAAAGATAGATACAGAGGCAGTAAAGCATCAAACAGACTGTCAAATTACAGCAGTAAGGTTAGGGAGAGGTGGGGGAAATAAGAGATCAACTGAAGGACTTGTATGCATGCATATAAGAGTAACCAACGGATGCAAAACATTGGGGGGTGAGGGGATGTATGGGAGTGGGGGGGGCAATGGTAAGATATGTACACATATAATACCTTAATAAAAAAATAAAAAATTTAAAAAATAATAATGGTATAGTGGTTAAGTAGAAAATTTCCTTATTTGTAAAGATATAAAAATATGTTGAAATATTTAAGGACAAAAAAATATCAAGTTGTGCAGGATTTGCTTTAAAATTCTTCAGCCAAAGGGGGAGAAAGCAGACATGGTAATCTTTATTTAAGATGAGTATATAGAGCTTCACTACACTATTTTTCAACCTCTATATGTTTGAATTTTTTAATAACAAAAATTTAAAATAAAAGGATTTTCAAATGTAATTTTTTTAAAGCTCCTTGCCTCCTGGAGACTACCTCAGGATGGCTATAATTACTTTCATTTTAGGAAAATGACCTTTGGCTTTCAGAATCTCTCTATAAGCATCTGAAGTCTTAAATTCATGGTGAATATTTTAGTACTCCCTGTTACTGTTTTCCCCAAATTGGATATTATATTTCTTCTGAAATCTTTCCTCTAAATACTATATCAATTGCCATCTGCTCCAGTAAGTCTATTCATTCATTCATTTAACAAATAACTATTGGGTGACTTCAATGTGCTGGATGGCTCCTGTGCTACGCACAGAAGATATTCTGGAAGCAATAAAGACAAGTTCTTGATTCTCTCTGAGCTGACACTCTCTGTGACAGAGACAAGCAAAGAGGAAATTACAGTGCACAAAGAAGCATGCTATGATAGGGGAACTGGAAGATATAAGAAAGAGACCTAACTCAATCTAGAAGGAGTGATTTGTGCACTGAGACCTAGAGAACCCATAGGAGTGAGCCAGGGGTCAGGAGACCAAGATTAGTATAGGCATAGGAAACAGCATATGCAAAAAAAAAAAAAAAAACACATAAATGAGAACAAGGCATGTTCTTGAAAATTGTGATGGTTAATCTCATGTGTCCATTTGACTGGATCATGGGGTGCCCAGACATTTGATCAAACATTATTATAGGTGTGTCTGTGAGGGTGTTTCTGAATGAGATTAATATTTGAGTTGGTAAACTGAGTAAAGCAGATTGCCATCCTCATGTGGGTGAGCCTTATCCAATCAATTGAAGACATCAATAGAACAAAAAGGCTGACTAAGAGAGAATTTCACCTGCCTGGCCATTTCAGACTGGAACTTGCACCATCATCTATCCTGTTTCTCAGGCCTTTGGATTCAGACTAGAGCTACACAATGGCTCTCCTAGATCTCCAGCTTTCTGACTGCAGATCTTGGGACTTGTTGGCCTCCATAATCACGGGAGCCAATCCTAATAATAATAATGATAATAATAATCATCTAATATATAAAAGGCCAGGGTTGTAATGACCAATCACAACCGAAGGCTGACCAACCCTGAAGTCCTTCAGTCAGTGCTGGGTTACCTGGGAAACCCAGCACTGACTGCCCAGCTGCAGCCTGGAGACCCAGCACTGACTGCCCAGGGGGCTGAAACTCAGAGAGAGAGGCAGGGTCTGATCTGCAGCCTCAGTGGCAGCTGTTGATCAGTACTTGCCTCTCTCTTTCTCTCTTTCTTTCTGAGCTTTGCCAGCAGCCGGGTTTTTCTTTCTCTCCCAGCCTCTGCGGGGCTGCTATTAAGCCCAGCCTCTCTAATCAGGCCCAGAGATAGGCCCAGAGATGCTAACTGGCATAGGAACCGACCAATCAGAACCAAATGTGGGTGCTGTGAAGAACCAATGGCTGTCTAGGAGGCAGAACTTTTGATGCTGACTGGCATTGAAACCGACCAATCAAAACAAAATTTGGGTACTGTGGGGAGCCAATGGTTGCCTAGGAGGTGGAGCTTTTGATGCTGGCATAGAAACTGACCAATCAGAACTAAATTGGTCAGCAGAGGAGGGCAGTTGGGGGCGAGATCAGGCCAGCAGGGGAGGGCAGTTGGGGGCAACCAGGCCAGGAGGGGAGGGCAGTTGGGGGCAATCAGGCTGGCAGGGGAGGGCAGTTAGGAGTGATCAGGCTGGCAGGCAGAGGCAGTTAGGGGCAATCAGGCAGGCAGGCAGGTGAGCAGTTAGGACCCAGGGGTCCCAGATTGCGAGAGGGATGTCCGACTGCCGGGTTGCAGTCAGACATCTCCCAAGGGGTCCCCAATTGGAGAGAGTGCAGGCTGAGCTGAGGGAACCCCCTCCCTCCGTGCACGAATTTCGTGCACCTGGCCTCTAGTAATAATAATAATTTACTATTATAACACACATATACACACACTTTTGGTTCTATTTCTCTGGAGAACCCTGACTGATACAGATCTAAAAAATGTTTAGTAGGACTAGCACATGAAGGATATGTTTGGGAATGAGAGAAGTGGAGAAAAAGAGATGAAATTGGAGAATTAAGCAGAAATTTATATACTGAACAATTTATCCCAAAGAAAATGAGAATCCATGATATTTTTAAGCATAGTCAGATTTGCATTTGAGAAAGAACATGTTGGCTGTTGTGAGGAGTAGATTGGAGGGGGCAAGTCAAGCAGATGGGGTAGAAGGTTGTTACTATATCCCAGCCAATAGTTTATCTCCATAGCATCCACATCAAGGCACTTTGAAGCTCCTCATAGCCTTTATCCCTCTCACCTTGAAGCATAGATATTTATGCACATTTTCTCTCTTCTTCTAGAACAGGCTTCTTAAAGATGGGAACTAAGTCTCATCTTTCTTTGTTCACATAGCCTATTAATATTAGCAAGCACTTAATACTTAAGATGTGCCAATCACGCTATATACATAATGTCTAATCCTCACAATAACCATACAAATAGCTATTATCCCCATTTAGAATGAGGACATATTCAGGATTTGCCCAGGCTCACACAGCTGGTAAATGGTGGAGTTCGGATTCCCACTCAAGTTTGCCTCACCCCAGATCTCAGGCTCTTCCCACTATACCATGTTCTCCTTGGATAGTGCCTGCCCCTCATAGGTGAGCAATAAACTCATATTTAGTTGAGTTGCAAGATGTCTGAGTCCTTATTAAACTATAGATTTTTTCTTTTGATGTATGCTTACCTATAGACATGTGCCTACCTACAGATGTTGCCCATATTTCAGGGCTGCTGGGGTTCTGTTGTTGTTGTTGTTGTTTTAATTTCTAAAGTACTCCAGAGCAGAGGCTTTTTTTATTCTCACAATGAATGTGAAGATGCATCTCAGGGATTTTCTATATAACTAGAGGCCCGGTGCACGAAATTCATGCACGGGGGTGGGGGGGTCACCCTCAGCCCAGCCTGTACCCTCTCCAATCTGGGACCCCTCGAGGGATGTCCGACTGCCCGTTTAGGCCCGATCCTACCTGGATCGGGCCTAAACGGGCAGTCGGACATCCCTCTCACAATCCAGGACTGCTGGCTCCCAACTGCTCGCCTGCCTGCCTTCCTGATTGCCCCTACCACTTCTGCTTGCCAGCCTGATAACCACTCCCCTGCCTGCCTGTTTTCTTCTAACTGCCCTCCCCTGCAGGCCTGGTCACCCCTAACTGCCCTCCCCTGCAGGCCTGGTCCCCCCAAACTGCTCTCCCCTGCAGGCCTGGGTCCCCCCAACTGCCTTTCCCTGCAGGCCTGGTTGCCCCCAACTTCCCTCCTCTGCCAGCTTGGTCACCCCCAACTGCCCTCCCCTGCAGGCCTGGTCGCCCACAACTGCTCTCCCCTGCAGGACTGGTCCCTCCCAACAGCCCTCCCTTGCTGGCCATCCTGTGGTGGCCATCTTGTGTCCACATGGGGGCAGGATCTTTGACCACATGGGGGCAGCCATCTAGTGTGTTGGAGTGATGGTCAATCTGCATATTACTCTTTTATTAGATAGGATAGAGGCCTGGTGCACAGGTGGGGGCCAGCTGGTTTGCCCTGAAGGGTGTCCCGGATCAGGGTGGGGGTTCCCTTGGGGCGTGAGGTGGCCTGGGCGAGGGGCCTGTGGTGGTTTGCAGGCCGGCCACGCCCCCTGGCAACCCAAGCAGAGGCCCTGGTATCTGGGGTTTATTTATCTTCTACAATTGAAACTTTGTAGCCTGGAGCGGAGCCAAGCCTTCTGCTTGCTCCGTGGTGGCAGCCATTTCTATTGGGATTTATGTATCTTCTATAATTGAAACTTTGTAGCCTTAAGCAGAGGCCTGGGCTGGCCAGGGTGTGCGGAAAGCTTGGCTTCCTCCATCGCTGGGGGCAACCCTAGCCTCCTGCTCTTTCCAGCTCCGTGGCTGCTGCCATTTCTGTTTTGATTTATGTATCTTCTATCATTGAAACTTTGTAGCCTTGAGTGGAGGCCTAGGCTGGCAAGGGCAGGCGGAAAGCTTGGCTTCCTCCATCGCCAGGGAAACCGAAGCCTCCCTCCTGCTCTCTGTGGCCGTAGCCATCTTGGTTGGGTTTATTTGCATATTCAGTCCTGATTGGCTTGTGGGTGTGGCTTGTGGTGTAGCAGAGTGATGGTTAATTCGCATATTACTCTTATTAGATAGGATAGTGTAAGCAGTGAAGTGACTTGACTGGTGATATCAAGAGAAGTAGAAGAAGAGGATGCTGGAGCCAAAAAGGAGAGCCAAGGCCGGCAGGAGCATCCGCGGCAGGCAGGCTCTGATGCAATTCGAGGAAACATTAAAGGTTGGCATCACTCTCTGCTTAATCCATAATGCGACTGAGCTGCAACCCCAGGGGTTTTGAGAAACAAGAATCAGCAGAATTTTGCAACTTTAATAGAATGTATAAGCAACTAGAAGTTTCAGGGAAGCCTTCACTTCATTACCTCAGCAGTTGTATCCTGACCTTTTGGCTGCTCTTTGTACAAAAACGCTTTTATGTGTTTTCACTTAAGTAGAATTAACATTTTTTCCCTTCGTGGCATGAACTCGTGGTGAGAAATGCTTTAATAGATGGCAAGCAGTTTTTCAATGTCACATTCCTATAACAGTGTTATGGAACAAAACTAATTGTTGTCTGTATTGGAGGCAATTCTATTCACAGCGAGATAAATTGGATTTCTGAACTGTGATTTCCATTGTGTTACCTGTATGTATCATGAAAGCTATCCTGATGTGCACAGCGGTCAGACTACTTACTTATACAGTGAGGTCCAGCTTTATGCTGAATCCATCATTTCTCCCTTCCCCAGGGAGGACAGAAGCACAACGGAAGCATAATTGTAAACCAGCATCTAATGGAACAGGTTCATGAGGATACACTACTCTAAATATCAGTATGAACATTCGAAGACTAACGAACATAACCCATTCCTTAAGGGGATTAGACATCACTGTGAATTTTCCAGTTTATCACTGTGGAGTTTGTGTATATATGAGGCTCTCTCTGTCTCTCTCACTTGCTTTTTTAAATAACACTTTTTTGATATATGCATACATACAACTATTTCAGGATTCAAACCACCATCAATAAAACAAGCCTGTCCTTCAATTTGTAAATTTAGATGCCACTGATCTCAACTTTTAATATGTTGGGCAGTGTGTTGGATGGCATTTTCAGACTCTATTAAAAAAGATTTGCTAAGTGCATTAGTAGAGCAAAAATATTATGGAAGACAAGATGGAAAGTGTAGATGTTCCTACTATTGTGATTGAAAGGCAAAGTTGAGGCAGTAAAACTTAAGACGACGGACCTAGAGACAGTCCTCCTGAGTTCAAATCTTGTCTCACCGCTCTTGTGATGAATTACTTAACCTGACTCTGCCTCAGTTTTCTTATCTGTAAAAAGAGATCACAATAGTGGTGATCGCCACCTTACAGATATATACTTTTACACAATATATTTCTAGTAGATTGTCATGAAGGTCAGCATTAACAATACACAAAAGTTCCTGGCACACAATAAATACCAGTCAGGGCACATACCTAGGTTACAGGTTCGATCCCCAATCGGGGCATGTATGGGAGGCAACTATCACATCGATGTCTCTCTCTCTCTTTCTCTCCCTCCCTCCCTCTCTAAAAATTATTAAGGAATATATCCTCATGTGAGGATTTTTTTAAAACCATAGTAAGATATGACTGTACTCTGGCCAGATTTGCAAAAAATTTTTAATCACATTATCAAGCACTGGCTAGGAGGTGGAATAACAGAAACAGTTCTATCTGCTGGTAGGAGTGTAAATTGGTAGATTCACTTTCACATCATCTCGTGAGGCTGAAGGTGTGTGTTAGCTCCACTCCTAGATAAACTAGAGAACCGCCTACCCATGGGAACCAAGTATGAGAATGTGCAGAGCACCACTGTTTTCTAAGGGAGAAAAGCAGAACTAACTCAATGGTCATCAATAGAGGACTGGATAAATCAATTATGCTATTTCATATCATGGAATTCTTTGCTACTGTGGATTACAGCTACATGCAACAAAGTGGATGAATCTTAGAAGCAAGTTTTATATCACACAACTCACCAAAGAATACTTATGATTATATTACTATAAAGGTCAAAAACATGTAAATAAAATAATGTATTGTTTGTGGAGACACATGTAGTAAAACTATAAAGAAAAGCAAGGACATAAGAAATTCATTTCACACACAGACTAATTCATATTACTCTGAATGTGGAGAAAAGAGGTTGGGACAGGAGGGATGCATATGGGACTTCGAAGGTAATGAGAAAGTACAAGTTCTTTAGCAGAGTCATGAATTCCTGGGAATTTATTGTATTGTCATTCTTCAGCACTTAAACACATTTCATATACTAATATACTCTTTTATAGCTGTAATATTTAATTCAAAAATGTTTAAAGAAAAGACAAATAAATGACAGAACATGTTTATCACATATTTAAAACAAAGAATTAAAAGTATAAAATAAAATTATCCCCTATCAATTACTAAGAGAGAAAAAACACAGTAGAAAAATGAGCAAAGGATATGAATATGCAGGTCACACAATAAGAAATACAAATGGCCAATAAATATATAAAAAGCCATTCAACTGCACTAGGCATAATAATGCAAATGAATCAGAAGTGTATTTCACCCATCAATATTTTTTTAATGTGATGCTATCATGATTAGTAATGGTATAAAGAATGAACTGACAAAGTCCTATAGTGAGCAATTTGATATTATCTACCAAAATTTAAGATGTAAATATGCTTTTACCCAGCAATTCCATATCTGGGGAATCTATCTGATAGAAATACAAACACATTTGATCAAGTTTTATGTCAAATGTTTATTGTAACATTATTTGTAATAATGGTAAATTAGAAACCACTTAAATGACCATCAATAAATAGTTAAATTGGAACACAGCTTCATTTTATCATTTTGAAATATTTTCAGCTGCAAGTAGAAATTGTGCCTTAAATAAATAGGGCCTCATTTTTATCACATAACTAAAGTCTGGATAAAACTAGTGCCAGTGTTGGTTCAGCTGTTCCACGTTGTCATCAAGGACCCAGGGTCTTTTTATCCTTCTGCTCCTTTATCCTGGATTATTGTTCTCAGCCGTTCACTCTCCTCTGCAGTGTAACCTTGCAGCGTGCTAGAATGGGTTGATGTTGGACTTGGACTTGCAACATGCATTAGACAATTGAATGTATGTGGAAGGAACTGTGTGTGCTAGTTCTAGGCCAAGTTCTTAAGAGATATCTCACTCTCATGCACTACTGTGATCCATCATCAGAAGAACTTGGAAGCCACTGACACAGAAGAATGAGGAAATACATAGAATAGACTTGAACCTGAACTCACAGTTTGGAGCCAAGTCCAGCAGAGCCAGAGATGACTTGCACACTCTTGAGCAAGAAAATAAATGTTTATTGTTGTAATGCCCTGAGATTTCAACGTTTGTTAGAAAGAAAAATTGACTAATACACTTTGCATGTTGACTTCCCATCCTTATGCCTGTAGCCTTATGGTCTCAAAGTGGTTACAAGCTCCAAAAATCAGTAATTGTCTTCAAAGGCAAAAAGTTGGGGATGTGAGGATAGCAACCAAGGTGGAGAAAAACCTCCTTGTGACTCTTTTTTATCAAGGAATAAAGATATTTCCCAGAAGCCTTTCTGAAAACTTTTGTAACCTAAACCAAGGTTCAACTGCCTGCTACCACAAAAGCCAACCTCATGACACAGGTGCTGGTAAAAAAAAAAAAAAAAAAAAAAAAAAAAAAAAAGGAAAGAGGTTTATTCAAGTGTCAACCACCTGAGAAGATGGGGGACTCTTGTCCAAAGCCCATCTCCCCACCTTAGTAGAGGCAGAGGTTTTTATAAAGAAGGAGAGAGAGCCCAGCCGGCATGGCTCAGTGGTTGATTTTGTTATTAATGTGAGAAGTGCACTGAAATCTATATTGTGTAGAGGAAACGCTTTTAAAATGCATTTAAATTTATAAACTTCCACTCTACTATCTCATCCCTGAGAGGCTGGCATTTCCCTGAGCTCCAGACCTACATCCGACACCTCCATATTTAAACTTCTCATCTTCCCCCAGCAAGCCTGCCTTCCTTATCTTAGCAGGTAAAACACCATCAACCACACCCAAACCAGAAACACAGGCAACAGCCCTCTCTCCTCTCAGCCTCCTCCTCTGCAGTGAGTCACTATCGGACCAATTCTACCTACTAAGCACCTTTCAAATGCAATTCTGTAAGCTCCATGCTCCATGTCATTGCCTTAGTTCAGAATCTATCGTTGCTCCTTCCTCCCCACAATAGCTCTCTATGTGGGATCTCTGTTCCAGTCTCATCAGCCTCTAGCTGCGCATCTTTCCATTGTTGTCAAATGATCTTTCTAAAGTGGTCATTTGATTATGCTGTATTAAAATTCCTTAGGGCTATCATTCACCAACACAATGTTCAAACCCTTTTTAATACGGTATACAACATGCACGATCATTTGTCCCTACCAGCATTTTCAGTCTCCTTTCCCATCACCTGCCCCCATACAAATCTTGTCCTAGCCACATTAGTCAACTCATGAATGCCCCACATGCCTTCTCTGGGCCACATGCTATATATAGTAAGCACTAGAGATACAACAGTGAACGGGAAGATATGGCCCCAGCCCTCCTGGAACGTAGGGTGCCCTGCAGGTCATTGAAGATAGCACAGTCTCTTGGGCCTCTGTACCTTGACACTTGCTGCCTTACCTGCCCCCAGTCCTGGCTTGTCAGAACCACGACCTCACTGGCCCAGCCATTGGCTAGCTGGGTGACCCTGAGCAAATCACTTCACCTCTCTGAGCTTCAGTCCTTCTGACTAGGTAGCCCACATCCTATCTAATAAAAGAGTAATAGGCAAATTGACCATCACTCCAAGACACAAGATGGCTGTCCCCATGTGGACACAAGATGGCTGCTACAAGATGGCTGGCAGGGGAGGGCAGTTGTGGGCAATTGGGGGTGACCAGGCTGGCAGAGGAGGGCAGTTGGGGGAGACCAGGCCAGCAGGGGAGGGCAGTTGGGCGGGGACCCAGGACTGCAGGGGAGGGCAGTTGGGGGGTACCAGGCCTGCAAGGGAGGGCAGTTGGAGGGGACCAGGACTGCAGGGGAAGGCAGTTGTGGGTGATCAGGCAAGCAGGGAGGGCAGTTATGGGTGACCAGCTGGTAGAGGAGGGCAGTTGGGGGGGACCAGGTCAGCAGGGGAGAGCAGTTGGGGGGGAACAGGACTGCAGGGGAGGGTAGTTGGGGGGGGGGGCAGACCTGCAGGGGAGGACAGTTAGGGGTGACCAGACCGGCAGGGGAGGGCAGTTAGGGGTGACCAGGCCAGCAGGGGAGGACAGTTAGGGTCAATCGGGCTGGCCAGGGAGCAGTTAGGCGTTGATCGGGCTGGCAGTGGAGTGGTTAGGGAGTGATCAGGCTGGCAGGCAGAAGGTGTTTAGGGGCAATCAGGCACAGGCAGGTGAGTGGTTGGGAGCCAGCAGTCCTGGATTGTGAGGGATGTCCAACCACCCGTTTAGGCCCGATCCCTCAAGGGGTCCCAGATTGGAGAGGGTTCAGGCTGGGCTGAGGGATACACCCCTACCTGTGCATGAATTTCATGCACTGGGCCTCTAGTGATCTCTATAATTTCCTCCGACTTTTGCAACTTATAAATCTTAAAGAATAACTTTAAATTTTAAAACTAGACAAGAGTCTTCATACATGTCTCAGCAAGTAGTGATGTTTAAACTACTATAAGCAGCACTATTAACTTGTCCAAACTGCCAAGTTCTTTTTTTTTTAATTTAATAAATCTTTATTGTTCAGATTATTACAATTGTTTCTCCTTCCCCCCCCCATAACTCCCCTCCACCCAGTTCCCACCCCACCCTCTGCCCTTACCTCCCCCCCCACACTGTCCTCATCCATAGGTATATGATTTTTGTCCAGTCTCTTCCTGCACCCCCCATACCGCTTTCCCCCTGAGAATTATCAGTCCACTCCCTTTCTATATCCCTGATTCTATTATATTCACCAGTTTATTCTGTTCCTCGGATTTTTAATTCACTTGATTTTTAGGTTCACTTGTTGATAGATATGTATTTGTTGTTCATAATTTTTATCTTTACTTTTTTCTTCTTCCTCTTCTTAAAGAATATCTTTCAGCATTTCATATATACTGGTTTGGTGGTGATGAACTCCTTTAGCTTTTTCTTATCTGTGAAGCTCTTTATCTGCCCTTCCATTCTGAATGATAGCTTTGCTGGGTAGAGTAATCTTGGTTGTAGGTTCTTGCTATTCATCACTTTGAATATTTATTGCCACTCCCATCTGGCCTGCATAGTTTCTGTTGAGAAATCAGCTGACAATAGTATGGGTACTCCCTTGTAGGTAATTAACTGTTTTTCTCTTGCTGCTTTTAATATTCTCTCTTTGTCTTTTGCTCTTGGCATTTTAATTATGATGTGTCTTGGTGTGGTCCTCTTTGGATTCCTTTTGTTTGGGGTTCTGTGCACTTCTGGACTTGTAAGTCTATTTCTTTCACCTGGTGGGGGAAGTTTTCAGTCATTATTTCTTCAAATAGGTTTTCAGTATCTTGCTCTCTCTCTCTTCTGGCACCCTCATAATTCTGATGTTGTTACGCTTGAAGTTGTCCCAGAGGCTTCTTACACTATCTTCAACTTTTTGGATTCTTTTTTCTTTTTTTTTGCTTTTCCGGTTGAGTGTTTTTTGCTTCTTTGTATTTCAAATCTTTGACTTGATTCTTGCAGTCCTCTAGTCTGCTGTTGGGTCTCTGTATAATATTTTTTATTTCAGTCAGTGTATGTTTAATTTCTAGTTGGTCCTTTTTCATATCTTCGAGGGTCTCGCTAAATTTATCGGCCTTTTCTAGTATATTCTTGAAAAACCTTATAACCGTGGTTTTGAATTCTATATCCAGTCATTTGTTTTCCTCCATTTCTTTCATTTGTGATCTGTTCCTTTGTCTCCACATTTTCGCTGCTTCCCTGAGTTGGTAGGGTAGTTTTGTGTGCTAGGTTTCCTATATGGCCCAGTGGGTCGGCCTCCCCAGTTAACTTGAGGTGGACACTCTTGGTGCACCCCTTTGTGGACTGTGTGTACAGCCTTGTTGTAGTTAAGTCTTGATTATTGTTGGTATCACTGGGAGGAATTGACCTCCAGGCCAGCTGGCTGTGAGGATCAGCTGTGTCTATGCTGGGAGAAATTCAGTGCTGGAGACAGCCTTATAGGATCAGACTTGCAAAATTGCAAAAGCCTCTGTGCTCAGTTTGGATGGGGCGGAGTCTCAGGACAGAGCAGACAGTCTTGGCTTCCCATCAGCCCTGCCCTTGTGAGCGCCCCTCCAGACCTCTGCCCTCCGCAGCTCCCCTGAGTTCCCGCCTGACAGTCCAGATTCCCCCCTTAAGAGCATGGGTCCACAGGGGCTCGCCCGGAACTGGGCTTCAGTGCAGTCGGAACTGGGGTTCAGTGCAGTCAGGAGCTTCCGACTCCCTTCTGCTAGGGAAAGCCTGCGGCAACCTCTGCATTCAGTGTTCTCTGTGAGTACTCACGCACGCGTGCCTCCAGACCCCTGCCCGCTGCGGCTCCCCCAAGTCTCTGAGTCTCCATGTGCCTTTCTCTCTACCTGACAGTCCACACTCCCCCTGTATGAGCCTGGGTCCATGGGGTTTCACCCAGAATTGGGGTTCAGTGCAGTCGGGGGCTTCCTTCCCCCTCCCGCCAGAGAAAGTCAGCCAGGCACTCAGCCTCCCTTCCTCTCTGCGCGTGTCTCTGTACCTCAGCCCTTTGCCGCTCCTCTAATTCTCCATGAGCTTTTCTCTTTCCTTCTAGTTGTAGAATTTCCACTCAGCCAGTCTTCCTGTGGTTCTGGATGATGTCTATTCTGCCTTTTAGTTGTAGTTTTGAAATTGTTGTGCGAGGCAGCAGTTTAGGTGCTTACCTATGTCACCATCTTGGTTTCTCCTCCAAACTGACAAGTTTTCTTCTACTGTAACAAAAGAAAGGATTTATATTCCAAGAAAAATATGCCCTCCATTGACTTAAGCTCCAACACCCTGTTACAAGTGTAGTTTTATTTAACTAAAGTATTTTGTAATTTAGAAAGCACTGAAAATGCTTCTGTCCTTCCTGTAACTGTAGATGTGCTACTTCTCCATGAAGTCATGATATAAGTGCATTCCCTGAATTTCAAGGAAAAGAGAGGTGACCTCACCTCTGAAAGGCTGTTTCTTTTGCATCTAACAAAAAGGAAGTGGGCCTTGGGCATGTTTTTCCTGGACACCCAGGATCCAAATTTATACCATTGAATTACAAATAAATCTCCTGGAACAGGATCACACAGTGCCAATGCTGTCTTCAGACCAAAATAAAGCTAGCTTTGATGTATTTTTAACCTAGCTTCATAATTTAACTTTCAGAGAAAAATCTTTATTTTGAGGTGGAACAGAATTGTGAAACTCACATCTAATTAATCAAATCATGGACAGTTTTTATTTTAATTATTTTACTGGACTTGTAAAGGAAAAATGTTCTTATCAGAAAACTTTTAAAAACAAATTACTATGGTACTGGTGTCAATTTCCTAGTTTTGATATTGAACTTGGGTTATATAAAGAAGTTACTTTTATAGCTGAGGGAAGTTGGATGACGGGTACATGTGACTCTCTGTACTATTTTTGTAACTTCCTGTGAGTTAATTACTTTAAAATAAAAAATCAGAGTCCATCTCATAAATTATTGAATCTAGTCAGTGATCCCCAATAGCTGACAAGAAAAAGAGGCAACTAGATAGGATGCTCCTCCTGCTGAAAGCACATAGCACCATCCATGAAGGCGTCTCACCAAAAGGCAAATGTGAGTGTAATCAAACCTCCAACCACTGACCAATTTACAGGCAATACAAAGAGCAGAGGAATGTGTTAAGAGACCTTCCAAGGATGCTATCAGCAAGATCCAGACTATGAAAACTCTACAAAACAAATGGTTTCATTTCTTAAACAAATAAACTGCAAAGAGACACAGAGGAAGAGGGACAGAGACAGAGACAAAGGGATAGAGAAGAATCTGTAGATAAAAAGAAGATAAAATATATACAGGTTATTCAAAAAAGCATACATACTTTAACAGCTGATTTCTATTACATTTTGAAAATGAAATATATTTTTAATAAACATTGCCTTAATAAATTATTCAAAGTGTGTATACATTTTGGGGGAACACCCTGTATACATATCAACTATAATGCAAGGACCTTGTTTAGATCTTGATTTGAACTAACTGTGATACTAAAAAGTCCTATAACATTTAAGAGATAATTGGACATTTTAACACTCATTGGCTATGTTACAATATTAAAGAATTAACTTTATAATAAATAAATAATTTTGTCTAAATTATACATGTGGATGCTGCCATCCCTCCATTCATTGTCGGAATTAGTTGTAATTAGACATAATAATGAACCAGAGAACTGGCCTGCAGGAAATACCTGGACACTGTGAGGGAAAGAAAAAAGGGAAGTTGAGAATTAGACACTGGTTTAAATTTGTCCTCCTTTTCAAGTGAGATTCCACAGCCCTTCAATTAAAATATTAAACACTGCTTGGCAAAGGTAAACACTAGATCCGTTTCTTTGGCCTGGGTGGTTTGAGACCAGGAGTGAAGAATGCCTGACTAGGAAACACGGCTGCATTAGCCTGAGATTTGTGGAGGAGAACCTTTGATTACTGCACTTGTTCTTAAGTGTTTGTTATCTGGACAAATGACCACTTCCACCTATTTTTCCTGTAGTTTTCACAGCAAACAGAAGAGTGTTTTTCAGAGAAGAGCTGACTAAGTTTTAATTTTAGAAGTCTTGATATGTTAAGTGTGTTTTCACCTTTGCTCTGGAATTTTTCAGCAAACTTCATTGAGATCTGCCTCTTTCAGGAATATTTGTTTTTATTATATTCAATGTCCTTTGAAATTTGAGAGTAGAGTTCATAGTGTTTTAAACATAGTTCTCAGAAAACAGCTGAGATTTTATAAACACACCAAGCCTCCCCAAGGGTGGACTGAATTGGGGTATTTGCCCTAATCCTTCTGTTTCAGGGGACTGCTCAGCTGAAAAAAAAAAAAAAAAAAAAACTGAAGATCCCTTGGGATGACAGCAAAAGAGAAAAAAGGAGGTGTCTCCTATGGTTGGTTTTTTACGAAGAGCTATACAGATATATACAGAATTCATGGGTTTGCATATAAGCCCAGATATCAGCGTCTGCTGCCACCCATCGCCCATTGTAAGGTGACTTCCTTCCAGCATATTTTTCCTTTGATCAGCTCCTGCATGGAACTCAAGCTGCAGCAGCTTCTCTGCACCAAGACAGATTGTTGTTCACTCCAGCCACAGCCTGGAACCCTGGGACTGGGACCCCTTCTGCTGCCTCAACACAGCATCATTTCCCTTTGCTACCCACTCCTTTATTTCCTCACATCATCCCTATACCTAGTACAGAGAGACTATTAGATTTTGCTCAATTTTTGTTTTCAGCAAAGCAAACCATCAGCAATTAAGTATTAAATATCCTGTTCTTAAAAGGCTTTTACACACGGTTAATGTGGCTCAGCAGTTGAGCGTTGACCCAGGAACCAAGAGGTCGTTGGTTGATTCCTGATCAGGGCATATGCCCAGGTTGCAGGCTCGATCCCCAGTAGGGCGGGGGCGGGGGTGGGGGCGGGGGCGGGGGCGGGGGCGGGAGTGGGGGCTGGGGGTGGAGGTGCAGAAGGCAGCCAATCAATGACTTTCTCTCTCATCGATGTTTCTGTCTCTCTATCCCTCTCCCATCCTCTCACTCTAAAAATGAATAAAATATTTTTAAAAGGTTTTTAGCCACTCCATTTAAATCCATTTATACAAGAAATATGTACTGATCATCTAAAATATGACAAATACTCTGCTAAGCTTTAACCCTGACCAATATAACCTCTGAATGTTATATTGGTCAGGGTTAAACTGCAGACAACAGAAACTATACCAGCTAGGTTAAGCAGAGAGTGATTTAAAACAGAATTTAGATACTCTATTTAAAAAGTCATTGAAAAAAATAAGAGGAGATGCCTCCAGGCTGAACAAGGCAGGAGTGTGCTGCTCAGATCTCTCTTGAGAAAGAAACTGCTCCAAGGAATGTTAGTTGGCTGACAGCCTCCAGCTGCCATGGTCAGTGGCCACCGCAGCATGCACACGAGGCCACGCATTCCAGGGCTGGAGCACAGCAGGCTTCTAGACCGTGCTGTTCCTGCCGAGTGCCAGGCTCCTCTAACAAAGTATTTGCTCAGAGCATCCCATCAGCCTAGCCGAGATTTTCTCAGACCTACACTGCAGCCCAGGGCTCTTCCGACCCAGTTCTCCTTCCTTCCCTCTAGATGTCAGAACTCCATCATGGTCTGAAGCTCTCTCTGCCCACACCTGCTGCCTCCCTATTGGAATT
This sequence comes from Plecotus auritus, assembly GCF_963455305.1. Taxonomy (NCBI): domain Eukaryota; kingdom Metazoa; phylum Chordata; class Mammalia; order Chiroptera; family Vespertilionidae; genus Plecotus; species Plecotus auritus. The sequence goes on from NC_137772.1 coordinate 168,509,044, forward strand.
TCCCCGCCCCGCCCCCCCCCCCCCCCCCAAAAAAAAAAAATCTCCTATACATCTAATTCCATTTTGACATCTGCTTCCTGGTTGACCTGAACTGACTCACTCAGTGTTTGCCTCCAAGAACAACTCCCAGAACAATGTGATGAAACTGGCCCACCAAAGAGTACACGGTTGCCACATTCAGGAAGTTAGAGGCTTGGGTAGCCACCATCTCAAAGGCTGGGTTCAAGGAACACAGTACCTCTGATCCTATCTGAGCCACCACAACCTACTTCTCAACACCCACACTTTGGAAGAGACACTGAGGTCTCTACTACAGCTGCCATGAGGAGAAACAACATCCACAAGACCATGCTTGCCAGGAAAAAATAACAAACAACAGAAGTGTGCCCTCTTCCTCAAAGTGTCCGTGCTGGGCACCTCAGGTCACATGGTAACTTGGTGACTTATGGTCAATGTTCAATCTCTTTTAAGGTCCATTAGCAAGCCAGAAGGTCATTATCAAGGGAATGGTTTCCTAGAGAGGAGGCAGAGCTTTGCTCAAAAGCCTAAAGGCCTGCACTAGTGTTTGTCTATAGGGCCCTGCCACAGACACTGCCAAAGCCACTAGATGAGCTGGACTGGATGTTTATCTTTTTCTTATTGACGTTAGGTATTCTGTGTCTATTCTGGAAATTCAGCCTATGTCAGGTATATAGAACTGATATTATCTTCTACCAGGTTGTGGGTTATCTATTCATGTTAATTGTATCCCTTTTGATGAACAGAAGTTATTTTTAAAGTAGTTGAATTTATCAGGCTTTTCCTTTATCTTTGTCTCTTGTTTTAAAAGTCTTTCCCTTTTTTTCTTTTTTTTTTTTTTTTTTTTTTGCTCAGTCACTCCACTCCCACCCAATACCCACCTCCTCCAGAGCTGTCATAAAGATATTCTCCAATACGTTCTTCTTGAACTTGTAAGTTTTCATCTTTAACATTTCAGTCTTTAATCTCTCTAGAGTTGATTTTTGTGTATAGTATGAGTAGTAATCTTTTTTTTTTTTTTTTTTTTTGCTATAAAACAGCCAATTTTCCCAGCACTTTTTATTGAATGCCCCATTTTTCACCACTGTTCTGAAATATACCGTTCCTATTACAGGCAGTCCTCAAGTTACATTGGACTCGACGTATGTCGTTTCATGGTTACATCGCCATCTCCCATTTATTTATTTTTTTTTTAAAAGTTCCATCATTTTGACGTATGTACATATGTGCTTTATGTTTTTTATTATTTATTTACCACAAGTAAAGGTCAGGAATTGTTATCTTTCTTTTAAAATTTTTTTTTACTGTTTCACTTCATTACTGCTATGTATGTGCTCCATGTGAGTGACGTAGGTGCTTATGTAGGTGGGTTCTGACTTACAGTGAAAATCGCGATACATCGTGCCGTGGGAATGGATCTCCATTGTAACCCGAGGACCTACTGTATATCTTTTCATGTATGGATGCATCTGTTTCTGGACTCTTCATTCTGTTGCACTGACCTGTTTATCTGCACCAATGCCACACTGTCTAAAAACTATACACTGTACAATAAGTTTTACAGGAGGGTCAGTTCCTCAACATGTTGTTCTTCAGGAATGCATTGGCCATTCTTGGCTCTTTGCTTCTCAATTTTGATTTTATAGTAAGTTTTTCAAGGTTCACAAAAACTTCTTTAAGAATTTTTACTGGAATTTTATTGAATCTATTGATCAATTTGGGGAAAAATTACTTCTTAATGCTATTGAGTATTTCTATCCTTGAAAATAATATGAATTTATTTTTTAAATGTCTTTCAATAAAGTTTTATGATTCTCTCCATGAAGGTTCCACATATCTGTGGTGCAATTTATTCCTAGATACCTTTTATTTTGCTACCTATCCTATATAATAAAAGCCCAGTGACCATTATGGCGTAATGACCAGAATGACCAACAACCAGACCACCAGCCAGTAGCTATGACGAGCAATGACCTAGACCTTGCTGTCGGTGCCCTGACAGCCCCAAATCCTGTTCACCCACACCCCTGACCCTGACAGGAGGGAGAAGGGAGCCAGATACCCACACCTGGACCCTGACAGCAGGGAGGCAGGAGCCCCATTCCTCCTGGAATCGACCTTGGTCAGCTTACTGTTGGTGCCCTGACAGCTCCAAATCCCATTCACCCGCACCCCAGACCCTAACAGCAGGGAGGAGGAAGCCCCATTTCTCACGGAATCAGCCGTTGTCCCTTATAACCCATATTTGTGCCTTAAATATAACTGTCATATAAACGGTGAAGTCTGTGCATCGATTAAGAGTGTTAAATATTTATTTAAATACATCTATCAAGGGCACGATTGTGCAAATATCCAAATTTCTGAAAAAAAAATATTATCAATCATGACAAAGTACAGGACTTCATTGACTCCAGGTATGTGAGTGCTCCTGAGGCTGTTTGGAGACTTTTTGCAATGCGAATGCATGACCAATCTCATGCAATCACAAGAATAGCTATTCATTTGCCAAATGATCAGAATTTGTATTTTCATACCAATGATTTTGCTGAAGTTATAGATAGAGCTAAAAGGCATAACTCAACTTTGATGGCTTAATTTTTATTGAATATAGAAAATTCTGACATGTGTAATTATTATTATTAGGAGATTCCATAACATTATGTGTTTAATAATTCTTCTTGGAGAAAGTGCCAAAAGGACAGGAATAAAGTGTTAGGTAGACTGTTTACTGTGAGCTTTAGAGAACCAGAACAGTATTACCTTAGACTTTTGCTTCTGCATGTAAAGGTGCGATAAGTTTTGCTGATCTACGAATTGTAGGAGGTGTAATTTATGATACATTTCGTGAAGCTGCTAAACATAGAGGATTATTAATCGACGACACTATCTGGAAAGATACAATTGACGATGCAATCATCCTTAATATGCCCAAACAACTACGGCAACTTTTTGCATATATATGCGTGTTTGGATGTCCTTCTGATGCAGACAAATTATGTGATGACAATCTCATTTTATTGAAGATTTTTGTTGGAAATTACACCAAAGAGAAGGTGCCTGTGTGAACTCTGAAATGCATGCCCTTAAAGAAACTCAATAAGTATTCACATTGCATGGAATGAAATTTTCACATTTTAAACTTTCAAACTATCCTTTATTAACGAATACAACTACATGTGATGAATCGTACAAGTGACAACAGGCAGAGGTTTTGATAAATTCTCTGAACAATGAACAGTTAGCAGCCTTTCAGACTATAACTATCATCATTGAAGATCAAACTGTACACCCCAAATGCTGTTTCTTGGATGGTCCAGGCGGTAGTGGAAAAACATATCTTTATAAAGTTTTAATACATTATATTAGAGGTCATGGTGATACTGTTTTACCCACAGCATCTATAGGAATTACTGCAAATTTACTTCTCGGTGGAAGAACCTTTCATTCCCAATATAAATTACCAATTCCATTAAATGAAACTTCAATTTCTAGACTGAATATAAAGAGTGAAGTTGCTAAAACCATTAACAAGGCCCAACTTCTTATTATTGATGAATGCACCATGGCATCCAGTCATGCTATAAACACCATAGATAGATTACTAAGAGAAATTATGAATTTGAATGTTGCATTTGGTGGGAAAGTTCTCCTTCTCAGAGGGGATTTTCGACAATGTCTATGCTGGAGGCTAATTCCAGTGGGTCATAAATGCAACAAGTTCATCAAAAGGTTGATTAACCTTGGGGCTTTAGCAGGGCTGAATCATATTACCTGCTGCTGGAATAGCTGAAAGCATTTCCCCAAACCTAAAAATCTGCATATATTATTGCCTGCTGCCAGACAGCTGAGGCAGTTCCCTCAACCTGATAATCTTACTGTTTACCAAACCTAACCTTTGATATGTATATCTGCTTTGCTATAGGGCAAAATGTGTTAATAAAAAGCGAGGGGTCCAGAGACTCGGAGAACTTAGCTACTAAAGCTAAGCCTTCCCTGGCTCCCCCAAAAAAATGCCTTCCGAATTTATATTTCATGTCTAGTTTATTTAATTTACTCGCAGCCCCTTCTCCAGATTCCTAAACCCTTCTAGATGTGGATAACACCACAGCATGTCTCAGTATTGTGCCGCACGCTATGCAATCAGCCATAGTACAAACAAGTTTAAAGTACTGTAGTGTTTGGGGATGTTTCAGAAAGTTGTCTCTTAAAACAAATATGAGATCAGAGGATTCTGCTTATAGCGAATGGTTAGTAAAACTTGGAGATGGCAAAGTTGATAGCAGTTTTCATTTAGGAATGGATATTATTGAAATCCTCCATGAAATGATTTGTAACAGATCTATTATTGAAGCTACCTTTGGAAATAGTATATCTATAGATAATATTAAAAATATATCTAAATGTGCAATTCTTTGTCCTAAAAATGAGCACGTTCATAAATTAAATGAAGAAATTTTGGATACACTCAATGGAGATTTTCACACCTATTTGAGTGATGATTCCATCGATTCACTGGATGATTCCAAAAAGGAAAATTTTCCCATCGAATTTCTTAATAGTATTACACCTTTGGGAATGCCATGTCATAAATTAAAATTGAAAGTAGGTGCAATCATCATGCTACTGAGAAATATTAATAGTAAATGGGGTCTTTGTAATGGTACTAGATTTCTGCAGATGGAGAGGTTGTTCTGATTCCAAGAATTGATTTGTCCCCATCTAACACTGGCCTCCCATTTAAATTAATTTGAAGAAGTTTGCTGTGATGCCAGCATTTGCCATGACAATAAATCACAAGGGCAAACTCTAGACAGAGTAGGAATACTCCTACCTGAACCCACTTTTGGACATGGTCAATTATATGTTGCTTTCTCTCGAATTTGAAGAGCATGTGATGTTAAAGTTAAAGTTATAAATACTTCATCACAAGGGAAACTTGTTTCCCAAGCACTCTGAAAGTGTTTTTACTCTTAATGTGGTATACAGAGAGATATTAGAATAAGTTTAATCAATTTATCAGTCATTGTTTATATCAATGTTGTTTTTATATCATGTTTTTGTTGTTTTTATATCATGTTTTTGTTGTTTTTATATCATCTTTGTTGTTGTTATATCATGTTATTGTTTATTTATTAAAAATTCATATATTATTTTCATATACATTTTACTACTTTTCTTTAATTTCTGACACTTCTATTATAGAGAAAGGGCGAATAGCAATATTAAAATATTTTTTCTAATTAATTATCTTTCAATGTGCATGAATTTGTGCACCAGGCCACTAGTTATAAATGTTAGATGTTAAAATCTTGTTTTTTAACTGTTTACTGTTGATGCACAGAAATGCATTTGATTTTTGTATAATAGTTTTATATCCAGCAACCTTATAAAATTCTTATTCTAATAATTTGTCTACAGATTCTTGGGAGTTAAAGAATCATATCATTTGAAAAAAATTACAATTTTTCTGCATCCTTCCAAATTTTTTTTTTTTTTTTGGTCTGTTATCTAGTACAGGGGTGGGCAAACTTTTTGACTCGAGGGCCACAATGGGTTCTTAAACTGGACCGGAGGGCCAGAACAAAAGCATGGATGGAGTGTTTGTGTGAACTAATATAAATTCAAAGTGAAGGAGTGGAGGGGAGAGCAAGAGAAACCTCCGCTCTTTCGGCTCCGCGGGCCAGATAGAACAGCCGAACGAGCCGGATCCGGCCCGCGGGTCGTAGTATGCCCACGGCTGATCTAGTACAAAAATGAATAGAAGTGGTGATAGCATTTATTCTTATTTTTTACACAGAAGGTTTTTAACAATTTAACATTAAATATTGTGTTATAATTCACTTCTTGTCTATTGGCCCAGATCTACCTCTACATACTATATTTCCCAGACACAAGCTTCTTGTTAGATTCTGCCAATAAGGTAGTACTGATGGGAAATTAGAAGGTGGGATTTGGGGAAAAGAGACTTCCTGTTTTCTAGCTTCTGTTGACGTTCTTCTTACAGCAGCAAACAGAACAGCTTCAGCTCTCTAAGACTTTTGGTGTCCCAAATGCCAAACCCCAGGGTGCCCCCTCAGGGGGTAAAACACTAGTTCTGAATCACCATCTCAACAATCATCAGCTAAGAGCCAGAAGGTGGCTTTCCTTAGAGGTATAAGATATATACAAGCTTCACAAAATGAGTTGAGAATATTCTCTCTTTTCCTAGTCTTAGAACAGTCTGAATATTACAAGAATAGTAATCTTCTATTTCAATGTTCAATAGAACTTGCTAGTGAAGCCATCTGGCATTTTATTTTCTTTGAGAGAAGATGTTAAACTAAGTTAATTTCTTGAGTCATTATAATATTGTTTAGGTTTTCTAAAAAGATCATTTACTGTTTATTTGGAATTTGTATTTTTCAAGAAATGTGTCCATTTTGGCTAAAAAAATTGTAGGCAAAATGTTGTTCATTATATTCTTACATTTTCTTTCAAATTCCACATCACCTGTGGTGATGCTTTCTTTTTCATTCCAAATAAAACCTATTTGTGCCATATCTCCCTTTTGATCACTCTTCCCAGAGGTTTGTCAATTTTATTAATCTTTTCAAAATACAATTGTTGCCTCTTTTGTCTTTCTATGATATCTTTGTTTTCTGTTTCATTAATGTGTGCTATCTTTACTATTGTCTTACTCCTCTTTGAAGGAGTTTATTTTGCTACTTAGAGGCTCAGGGCACATTTGTGCACTGGGGGGTCCCTCAGCCCGGCCTATGCCCTCTCGCAGTTCGGGACCCCTCAGGGGATATCCACCTGCAGGCTTAGTTAGACATCCTCTCACAGTCCAGGGCTCTCCCAGTCCAGGACCCCTCACTCCTTACTGCCCGACTGCAGCAGAGGTGGGAGAGGCTCCCGCCACCGCCGCAGCGCTCGCTGGCCATGAGCCCGGCTTCTAGCACTGTAGGAGTGCACTGACCACTAGGGGGCAGCTCCTGCATTGAGCATCTGCCCCCTGGTGGTCAGTGCATGTCCTAGCGACCTGTGGTTCTGCCATTTGGTTGATTTGCATATGATGGTTTTATTATATAGGATTCTGTTATTTTTATAGGATTCTTTTAATGTCTTAAGTAGAATGCTTGATTCTACCATTTTGGGCCTTTTTTAAAATATATGCATTTATGACTATATATTTTCTTCAAAGTGTTATTTTGGCTTTGTCTTTCAAATTATTTGTTTTATATTATTGTTTAACTAGAGGCCCAATGCACGAAATTCGTGCAAGGGGCTGGGCCCTTGCAGCCCCGGCTTCATCTGGAAGGTTGTCTGGACAGTCATTCTGCTGTTCTAATTAGCATATTAGCTCTTTATTATATAGGATATCTTTTATTATCATTTCTTCTTTAAATTTTCAGAAGTGTTTTAAATTTTTTTAAGATTGTGGGTACAGTGCTCTAGGTGTATCCATTGGACCAAGATTGTCAATTGTATTATATTCTTTCTGATTTTTTAAATCTGCTTAATTTTTTAATTACTGAGAAAGATGTTAAAATCTTCCACTTAGCTACCAGATATATCCAGTGGCTCCATCTCTTGTCTCTTTGATTCTCTGTCAATTTTTGCTTTATAAATTTTAAAGTATGTTATTAGTTTATTACCAGTTTATACTTTTCATATCTCCATGGTGAATTGAATCTTTATTATGTGGCAAACCTCTTCATCTCTAATAATACTGTTTTTTTAAGCCTCTTTTATGTCACTTAATATTGCTACACCATCTTTTCCTGATCCTGTGCATTTTATTATGATTACCCGTCTATGTGAGGAATTGAAAATGGGTAGCCATGTCCCTACCTCTTTGTTCAAGAGGCCCAAATGACTCCAGCACCTTGTCTTCCCGTGCTATAACATAACAGCTTCTTACGGGTGGATTCTCTTTGCAGGCAGCCTTCAAATTATTATCTTTGGCCACAACAATAGCAGCATGGCCAACTTCCCTCTCCCTCTCCTCGCCCAAGCTTCCATTCAGTGGCCCTATAAGCAAGTATACATAGATATAGGCATTGCCCCTTTATCTCTGGTGGCCAAATTTCTTTGTCTGAAAGCTGCACTGATGGAATTCTATCTTCCCTGAGCAATGAAGCCTCAAAAAGGGTCCTATACTAAGTTGTTTCTTTATCAATTAAAGTATACAAATAACCACTTCAAAATGTCTTAAGCTGAAATAGTTCCCTTTTTTCAATTTACCTATCAAGCTCATTATGAACATGAACCTACTAACCTTACTTGAAAATGGCTGCCATAACTGATGAAATGAAATTGTTAAAAGATAGTTGACTGAAATTGAAATTGGATATTGGAGGGCTTCCTTTTAATCATGCATCTTTCAAAATGACATGCCGTGGGTGTGGGACTTAGCAGAGTTTACACAATAAAGTGGAGGCAGAAATTATGTTGTGGAACAAAGTCTCAGTTCAGTGAGCTGGCAGCTATGTGACCTTGGGCACATTAATTAATCTCCTTTTTCCTAGATTTCTTCATCTATGAAATGGGAATAAAAAGATCTACCTCAAGCCCTGGAGGGGTAGTTCAGTTGGTCATCCCAATTCGCCAAGGTTGTGGGTTCAATCCCAGGTCAGGGCACATACAAGAATCAGCCAATGAATGAATGAGTAGGTGGAACAACAAATCAATGTTCCTCTTTCTCTCCCGCCCTGCCCCTCTCTCTCTAAAATCAATTTTTTTTTAAAGTCTACCTCAAAATTTGGTGTCAGGACTAAATTAATTAAAGTATGTAAATAAAAATGGGCACTCAATAAATAAACATTCTCTTCACATTTTCTCCCAGTCTAGGAGAAAGATCCTTTTTTGGGGGAGGAGGAAGTTGTTTGTTGTTAATCCTCATCTGAGGACATTTCTTCCACTGATCTTTAGACAAAATGGAGGAGGAGGGAGGGAGGGGGAGAAAGAGAGAAACATCCACATGAGAGAGACACATAAACCAACTGCCTCTGGCATACGGGCCAGGGATTGAACCCGCAATCCAGGTACATGCCCTTGATGGGGAATTTAACCCGAGACCAACTGAGCAACACTGGACAGAGCAGAAAGATCCTTCTTGGAAGCAATGATACAATTGTAGTACTGTCTGTGAAATGAAAATCCAGAACTTTTTTTTTTTGAGGGATCAAACTTCCAACAATAGACCAAGTCCATCTTTCCCAGTCTTCAGTGAATTAAGTCCAAGCTATGCCTAAGCAGAACAGAACCAAGTTAAAATCCAATGAAGTCTTACTATGGCCATAGGACTGAACCACAAACTGAAACTTGTGATTGCTCAGAAAACCAAGATGGCAGCATAGGTAAACATCTAAACTGCTGCCTCACACAACCATTTCAAAACTACAACTAAAAGACAAAACGGACATCATCCAGAACCACAGGAAGGCTGGCTGAGTGGAAATTCTACAACTAGAAGGAAAGAGAAAAGCACACTGAGACTCAGAGGAGCTGCAGAAGGCAGAGGTACCAAAGCGTGCGCACGGAGAGGGCTGGCAACTGAGTACATGGCTGGCTTCCTCAACTGGAGGGAGACAAAAGCTCCCAACGGCTCTGAACTCCAGTTCCGGGCAAGACTCTGGGGAACCAGACTCATTCGGGGAGAAACTGGACTGTCTGGCAGCAGGTGAAACTTGAGGGTGGCTTTCTCTCAGAGGTGCTTGCAGTGATTACTGTGGGACACTGAGACCCGGGGGCCTCTTAGGGCAGAGCTGATGGGAAGCCATTGCTGTCTGCTCTGCCCTGAGACTCTTCCCCATCCAAGCTGAGCACAGAGGCTTTTGCAATTTTGCAAGTCTGATCCTATAAGGCTGTCTCCAGCACTGAACTTCTCCCAGCATAGACACAGCTGATCCTTACAGCCAACTGACCTGGAGGTCAATTCCTCCCAGTGATACCAACCACAATCAAGACTTAACTACAACAAGGCTGTTCACACAGTCCACAAAGGGGTGCACCAAGAGTGTCCACCTCAGGTTAACTGGGGAGGCCGACCCACTGGGCCATATAGGAAACCCAGCACACAAAGCTACCTACCAACTCAGGGAAGCAACGAAAATGCTGAGACAAAGAAACAGATCAAAAACAAAAGAAATGGAGGAAAACAAACGACTGGATATAGAATTCAAAACCACGGTTATAAGGTTTTTCAAGAATATCCTAGAAAAGGCCGATAAATTTAGCGAGACCCTCGAAGATATGAAAAAGGACCAACTAGAAATTAAACATACACTGACTGAAATAAAAAATATTATACAGAGACCCAACAGCAGACTAGAGGACTACAAGAATCAAGTCAAAGATTTGAAATACAAAGAAGCAAAAAACACTCAACCAAAAAAGCAAAAAAAATCCAAAAATATGAAGATAGTGTTAGGAGCCTCTGGGACAATTTCAAGCGTACCAACATCAGAATTATGGGGGTGCCAGAAGAAGAGAGAGAGCAAGAAACTGAAAACCTATTCAAAGAAATAATGACTGAAAACTTCCCCCACCTGGTGAAAAAAATAGACTTATAAGTCCAATAAGTGCACAGAACCCCAAACAAAAGGAATCCAAAGAGGACCACACCAAGACACATCATAATTAAAATGCCAAGAGCAAAAGACAAAGAGAGAATATTAAAAGCAACAAGAGAAAAACAGTTAATTACCTACAAGGGAGCACCCATATGATTGTCAGCTGATTTCTCAACAGAATACAGGCCAGACAGGAGTGGCAAGAAATATTCAAAGTGATGAATAGCAAAAACCTACAACCAAAAAATAAAATAAAATAAAAAGAACCTACAACCATGATTACTCTACCCAGCAAAGCTATCATTCAGAATTGAAGGGCAGATAAAGAGCTTCACAGATAAGAAAAAGCTAAAGGAGTTCATCACCACCAAACCAGTATAATATGAAATGCTGACAGGTATTCTTTAAGAAGAGGAAGAAGAAGAAAAAGGTAAAGATAAAAATTATGAACAACAAATACATATCTATCAACAAGTGAATCTAAAAATCAAGTGAATAAAAAAATCTGATGAACAGAATAAACTGGTGAATATAATAGAATCAGGGGCATAGAAAGGGAGTGGACAGACAATCCTCAAGAGGAAAGAGGTGTGGGGGGTACAGGAAGAGACTAGACAAAAATCATACACCTATGAATGAGGACAGTGGGGGCGGTAAGGGCAGAGGGTGGGGTGGGAACTGGGTGGAGGGGAGCTATGGGGGGGGAAGAGGAACAGTTGTAATAATCTGAACAATAAAGATTTATTTAAAAATAAATAAATAAATAAATAAATAAATAAATAAATAAACTGAAACTTGTGTTATTGAGCAGCCGTGGGCAAACTATGGCCCGCGGGCCGGATCCGGCCCGTTTGGCTGTTCTTTCCGGCCCGCGGAGCCGAAAGAGCGGAGGGTTCTCTTGCTCTCCCCTCCGCTCCTTTACTTTGAATTTATATTAGTTCACACAAACACTCCATCCATGCTTTTGTTCTGGCCCTCCGGTCCAGTTTAAGAAACCATTGTGGCCCTCGAGTCAAAAAGTTTGCCCACCCCTGGTTATTGAGTCTTCAGTTAAAAAACATTGCTGGTATTCCTCAGTATTAAAAAATACTCCACACCTTTTTGAATTGTTAAAGTTAAAAAATTGCCTAAAACCTTGGAGAATTTTAAAGCTGAATTCAGACGTTAGAGAGCAGCACCTGCTGGCAAACTGTGATACTGCAGCCCACCGGGTCACTGAAGAAGTGAAATGGACGTTGCTGGCAGTGAAAATCCAACTGGTCAGAAGCAGTCCTACATCCATATAGAGGGAGCAATCCTCTCTTCCATCCCTCGGCCAGCCCCCAGTCACCAAGACCTATGCATTTGCCTCCTCAAAAGCTCTTAGAGTCTTCCTCATTTTATTCCCAGGCTCCTAAGAGATTTCCCAGATTCCAGTCCATTCTTTACATAGCAGCATGGGATCCTTTTTATACAGCACCATTATGATCATTTTGCTCCCTGTCCAGTAGTTTCTCATTAAAGAGGTAAATCTTTTACTATAGAATTGCCAGAGTCTTCTCTTTCTTCACCATAGTTGTCCTTCTTCCCTCCCAGCATCATCTGTCTACACAGCCTCCCTCCATTCTTTGCTCCAGCCACACTGAAACCCACGAACTCAGAAAGTGACTTTCAAAAAGCAAAAACAAAGGTGTGCTAGCTCTTAAAAACACAATAAACTTCCAAACGTGAATGTTCTGACCTTGGTGAGTTCTTTGGCTAAAAAACAGCTCTCTGACCTCAGCATCCGAAAATAATAATCAAAACCTAGCCACGCATTCAAAGGAGTTATATCTAGGCCATTTTCCATTCTGCCAAATACGTATTGCAGCTGTTACTTTATCCCTCATTCAACACTTCCCCAAGTGGATATCGCCACCCATCATGTCCAGCCCCAAAACCGCTGCCTTCGTTTGAGCAGGCAATGCCAAAGTAAGCCACTAGTTAAATAAATACATCTGTGCTTCCTCTGGAATCTGCTCATTCGTTCATATAAACATGCTCAGTGGGATAGAACAGGTCAGTGGGCTCCAGGACAAAAGGAAATCTGTCAAGCAGATGTAGCTTTTGTGTAGTTGATTATATTGCTTAAAGGTTTCAAATAAAACTAACAGAAGGCAGGGGACCAGGGTGGAGGGGTAATTTTCTTTAGCCTGTTTAGTGATTTCTCTACATTTTTATGTGGTGATAGCCTGGTTCAACTTCTACGTGCAATGGATTCCTCACAAACATTCAGTGATTTGGATATTTTTATAGATTGCATAGTCTGTATTAAAAATTCTGTACAAAAATCATTTATTCCTGCCAAAATACACGACTTTCTTCTTCTGTTTGTTACTTTTGTGGCTGAAAAAAAAATGGCTTTTCTTAATCTCTGTTCCCTGTGTCATATTGGCTCCAAAATAATTACATTTTATGCTACAACTTCTCCCATTTTCTTCCCAGCCAGATGTGATTTGAGGCAGAGAATTTGGAAAAATCCATTTACTTGTGGTTTTGTTTTTGTTTTTATTTATTTGAGCATATATTTTTAAATACAATTTTAAATGTAATCATTTTACTTCTTATTTTAAGAAATTTTATGAAACCTACAGAATTGTGTTTTTTTGTTTTTGGTTTTGGTTTTTGTTTTTGTTTTTTCATATACACATCTTTATATTTATACTAGAGGCCCAGTGCACAAAATTCCTACATGGGGGGGGGCAGGCCTCAGCCCGGCCTGCACCCTCTCCAATCTGGGACCGCTGGCTCCTAACCGCTCGCCTGCCTGCCTGCCTGATCGCCCCTAAACACTCTGCCTGCCTGCCTGGTGACCCCTAACTGCTTGCTCCCCTGCCGGCCTAGTCTCCCCTAACCGCTTGCTCCCCCACCAGCCTGATGGCCCCTAACTGCTCCACTGCCTGCCTGATGGCCCCTAACCGCCTCTGCCTCAGCCCCCGCCACTGTGGCTTTGTCAGGAAGGATATCCGGAAGATGTCCAGTCTAATTAGCATATTACCCTTTTATTAGTTTAGATATTAGGTACAGGCACAGGTGGGCAGGGGCATGGGGCTCTCTGTGTCCCCACTTTCACTTCTGCTCACCCACACACAGAAGCAGCAGTAGTTAGATGTGGCAGCTTACGGGGAGGGGGCTTAGTCAGGGCCCTGCTCCTCAAGGATGCTAGCCCTTGAGCCTTAAAAATGTTCCTTGAGGGAAAATGGGTAGGGTTTGAATGAGGTGAGTGGGGCATGGCTGGCCCTGAGTCCCTACTCAGTATCCCCTATCCCCCACTATCCCTCAGGAGGTCACAGGGCAGCCAGAGCCCTTCGATTCCAGAACCACCAGATACTCGGATAACTGGGGGAGAGGAAGGCAGAGCAACTGAGGAGAATTTGCTTTGGGGCCACCTGAACCCCACAGGTCCTAGGAGGGAGGTGGGGGGAGCTTTGGCCTGCCTAAAGAAGGAGGCCCGAGCAAAGTGAGGGAAGGTGGCCAGGCCCACCCTGTGCACCGACCTGGACTGCCAGGGTCCGGGTTGAGCACAGCGTCCATTTTCTAATAGTCCAGCAGGGGAAGGGCAGACAGGAGTCAGGGCCAAGCCCCAGGGAGCAGAAGCATCTGTTCAGATTAGGTGGCCTCCAGCACCCCAGGCTGGAAGCAGGCTATCTCGTGGAATACGAGCTCATTCAGCCACAACTTGGGTAGATCATCCAGCCCCATGTCAAAGGTGAAAGGTTCCCAGCCACTGGCTCATCTGTTGGGTCGTAGTACTACTCCAAGTAGGGGTGAGCCAGGGCTTCTTCCAATGTGATCTGTTTATTAGGGTTAAAGGTCAACATGCGGTCCAGCAGGTCAAGGGCTTTGAAGTCTGACTTGGGGAATAGCTTGACCCAGGCCACTGTGGTCTTGGAAGGCAGAGGTTCTAGGTAGTTTCTGGATTTCTTATTGATAATACAGTTCAGGTCCTCTGGGGATGGGGAGCCCAGGATACCCAGAATGTGATTGAGCTGGTCCAGGTAGTGCTTGCCAGGGAAGATGAGCTGGTTGGAGAGTATTTCAGCCAGAATGCAGCCCACGGACCAGATGTAGATGGACTTGGTGTAGCCCTTGGAATTAAGCATGATCTCTGGGCCCCAGTACTAGCGTGTGACCACGTATTTTGTCAGGAAGCCAGTGTGGTCATGCTCAGGATCAGCAATCCGGGGCAGGCCAAAATCGCATATCTTAAGGTCACAGGTGGTGTTGATGAGCAGGTTGGAAGGCTTTAAATCCCGGTGGAGCACAGTGGCTATCTTTGAGGCCCCGCAGGATCTGGTAGAAGAAGTAACAGATGTGATCACTGCTCAGGGCTGGCTTTTGAGTAACCTGTACAAGTCTGTCTCCATCAGGTCCTGCACAATGTAGACATCCCTTATGGCATCCAGAGTAAGTGCCCAAAGAATGTCTTACATGCTGATGACATTCTCATGGCAGAAATGCAGCAAGATCTAGATTTCCCACAGCGCTGGCAGTAGGTCTGATGCTCAAAGGGACTGATTTTCTTGACGGCCACGCGTGTCTTGCGTAAGTGGTCCTAAGCTGAGGTGACCATGCCCTACGCGCCCTGGCCAATGTACTGCAGCTGCGAGTAGCACAGGCCCACATCAAACAGCTGCCCTGGCCCACCCCCTCAGCTCCCTGGGGCTCCCTGCCTCTGCCCCCCTGAGCCGCACTGCTGCCATCTTTACTCCTCCCTCCCGCCACCCCAGAATTGTTTTTATTAACCAACTAGAGGCCTGGTGCACAAATTCGTACACCAGTGGGGTCCCTCGGCCTGGCCTGTGGGATCGGGCCAAAACTGGCTCTCTGACATCCCTCAAGAGGTTGCAAGAGGGCACAGGCCAGGCCGAGGGACCCCACCGGTGCACAATCGGGACTGGGGAGGAATGCGGGAGGTTGGCCAGCTGGGGAGGGACTGTGGGAGGGCTCTAAGGCGTATCTGGCCCATCACCCTCAGTCCGGATCGGCCAGACTCTAGCAGCAAGCTAACCTACGGATCAGAGCATCTGCCCTCTGGTGGTCAGTGCACGTCATAGCAAGCAGTTGAGCAACCTTAGCATATCATTAGCATATTACGCTTTGATTGGCTGAACGGCCAACCAGACAACCGGACACTTAGCATATTAGGCTTTTGTTATATAGGATGTCACCCCTCCTGGCCAGCATGGCTCAGTAGTTGAGTTGTGGACCTATGAACCAGGAGGTCACAGTTCAATTCTCAGTCAGGGCACATGCCCAGGTTGCGGGCTCAATCCCCAGTGTGGGGCATGCAGGAGGCAGCCGATCAATGATTCTCTCTCATCATTGATGTTTCTCTCTCTCTCCCTCTCCCTTCCTCTCTGAAATCAATAAAAATATTTTTTAAAAAATAAATAAAATTAACCAATGTCACCCCAATAAAGCCAATAAAAAATATAAATAAATATGTTTTGAAATAAAAATGGAAAATTTTAAATCAACATCTTGCTGAATGTCAAGCTAAAGATCCACAAATATCTTGATTCTCTCTCTGGCTGTCATCTCTCCTGATGTGAAAATATAGTGTATGATATGGGAATATATTTATCTTCTTTTCAATGTATTAATTAGATGTCTTTATTAAAGACCTAGGCAAAACTATAATAGGTCCTTCACAAATAGGCATGTCTTACACCACAAATCAAAATGTACAGTTAAAGAATATGGAAAGGGTAGGGTACAATTTTGGTATAAATAGTGATTGACTCAGCTATTGTAATGCAACGTCAGGGTAGTAGAAAGAGAAGTTGATTTGAGTCAGAAAACTTGGAACCAAGTTCATGACTCTCTGTTTACCTGCTGGGTGGTTCTAAGCAAGTCTTCTAAACTCTCCAATCAGGTCTCCCTGCTCATGGCACTGAGGATTAATGATCATTGATGCTGTATGAAAACAAAATGTAATGAATGTCAGTCTTTACTTTCTTAAATCAAGTTATCTGGCCATCTCCCTGCCATGTGCACTGCTGGTGGCCTTCCCAACAATCAGCAGACTAATGGATAAAGATGCAGTGGTACATTTACACAGTGGAATACCACTCGGCCACACAAAAAGAAAGAAGGATCTCTTACCCTTTGGCACAGCATAGATGGACCTGAAGAGTATTATACTAAGTGAAATAAGCCAGTCAGACAAATACAAGTGCCATATGATTTCACTCATATGTGGACTCTAATGAACAAAATAAACTAATAAACAAAATAGAAACAAACTCATGGATACAGAGAACAGACTGACAGCTGTCAGAGGGGGCTGGTGAGAAAGGTGAAGAGATTAAGAAAAAAACAACAAAAATCTCAGACACAGACAACAATATAGTGATTACCAAAAGGAAAGGGGATGGGGAGGTAAAAGAAGGTAAAGAGGGGATAAATGGTGATGGAAGGTGACTTGACTTGGGGTAGTAAATACATAATACAATATACAGATGATGTATTATAGAATTGTACACCTGTAACCTAAATAATTTTATTAAACAATGTCATCCCAATAAATTCAATAAATAAAAAATAAACCTGTGAGTCCCCAGACTTTGACCACAGGAGAATAGGATGTGACTATTATGCTAATGAGCTCATTAATACCACAAATACAATTAATAAATGAAGTTGATTATCACTAGCAAGCATTCACTACAAAGAGATAAGTTGCTGTGCTCCAACCACACAAGTAACTATTTTGCTGTGTTTGTCCAGAAGCAGTCTTTTCATCTCTGCTCATTTATTAGCATCAAATGGATAAATGCCTGGGAATGTGGGCTCAGCTCATTACTTATATATATTACGTTGATTGTAATTTGACCTCATGCACATTTCAGTTAGAAGAACCCTACAAAATGTCACTTCTTTTTATAACACAGCCACATCTGCCAAGTCTACAGAGGAACAACATCCTAATTGGAAAAAAATAAAAGGTTACTTTTGTGCATAAACTGCACATTCATTTAGTCATCGATTTTATTTCTTTCTAATGATCAATGGCTGTGTATCTCCTGGTAGCTTGGACAGAATTTTTTATTCTCCTAATAACTCCTGAGAAATGGAAACCTTAATGATCAGATCAGTAGATTGGGAGGCTGTGTCTTTAATGTGTGGTTTATTGGGGCCATCAAAAATTAAGAAATGTTCAAACTTTGACTTCTACAGGACTGGTGCTGCAGCCAAAGGACTATTTTCACGAGGCCCCTTCACTATCTGTGTCAGAGGAAGTGCATCATCTTTGTAGTTCACGCAAAAGTATGCTCTTGCTATACACCCAAAATTAAATATTCATCTTGTCCCCAGCAGCTTGTGTTGCTTCCCGGCCAGGGGCACTGAAGTTGTGGTTCCCAGCTGTGGGTTCTAAACCCTTTGAAGGAAAGGATGCAGCTGATCTCCACTGGGAACTGTCCCAGTCACCAATCCTCAGCACCAACTCGTGCACAGCCTCCTTGCTCACTCCCCCTGCCCATCGCATCCTGCCTCTCATTCAGAGTCAACCCTTGTATTAGTCTGCTCAGGCTGCCATAATAAATACCATAGACTGGGGGGCTTGAACAATAGACACTTATTTTCTCATGGTTCGGGAGGCTGGGAGTCAGAGATCAGGGTGCCAGCAGTGTGTGTGCTGGCGAGAGCTCACTCCTTAGTTACAATGGCCGCCTTTTCGCTATGTCCTCCACTTATAAGGACACCAGTTCTATCAGATAAGGGCTCCTCCTTACAACCTCGTTTAACCTTATCACCTCCTTAACGGCCCTTTGTACAATACAGTCACATGGGGGTTAGGGTTTCAACATATAAATGGGGCGGGGGGGGGGGGGGGGTAGCACATTTCAGTTCATGTCTGGCACATTGATTCACCAGGGCACAGTATTCTTTCACATACGAAAAAAAAAAGGGTTGAGGAAGCCATGTGGGAAGAGTGGCTGGTGGGTAGCAATTCACCAGGCTGTTTCATTTTTGCCTTTTGATTCCTGAAACAGTTTCTCCAGGTGGCCCCTTGCAGAGGCCAAGATAGAAATTTCTCAGGGAGGCTCTACGGGTTGATGGAGTATGGAAGGGCCATTTGGCCAAAAGAGGAGGCTATGGTTCTCTAAGCAAAGAATGGCTCTGACTGTGGACTGTTACTGCATCATAAGATCTGAGATGCACTGAAAATGCCTATTAAAAATACCTCCTTCATGCCCGGCTGGCATGGCTCCATGGTTAGCATTGACCTATGAACCAGGAGGTCATAGTAGTTCGATTCCTGGTCAGGGCAAGATTCCAGGGTTGTGGGCTCGATCTCCAGCTGGGGGAGCACAGGAGGCAGCAGATCAATGATTCTTTCTCATCAATGATATCTCTCTCTCCCTCTCACTTTTTCTCTGAAATCAATAAAGACATTTTTTTTAAAAATACCTCCTTCAATGGGCTGATGCTGGAACTAAACCTTATTCCATTGAGCTAAGGAAATGGAATTGTCAATTAAGAGAAAAGTCAATGTAGTTGTCAGTTAAGAGAAAATGGAGGTAGAGGAAGAAACCTTTTCTTATTATTTTTTCCTAGATTCTAAGAGCCACTGTGTGTTTGAACCCCCAAGCACCTAGTGTGGTACCTTGCTCAAAAGTGGGTGCTCAGTAAGTATGTCTTGAGTAACTGAATATTGCCTTAAGGATTTGCATTTCTTTCACTTCCACATGCCAAGTGCTGAGTAGAACTGATTACCTTTACTGTTAGTATTTACAAGAATATTTATCCGCTTTGTTTTCACTGCCTGAGCCAAACTGAATGTGGATGCCATATAAAGCCAAGCAATAAACCAACCTAAGCCGTCACATACTAATATTCACCTCTTTCTACCCACTTTGTGAATATGTTAAATAGAAAACAAGCTGGTTTCTCTTTAGTGTGGGTATATATCTGGAAATTATTCTGGGCCGCAGTAAAAGCACAACTGAGGTGCTATTCACATTGCAAATAAATTTTCTCTTTAGCATTGTAACCACGGATTCATTTACTGTGTTTTCTGATTGTTCTTATATCAAACAGCTGAATTTTCTGCCTTCTTCAATTTGCAGTATTGGAAGTATTTCTGTTTTGAAACTGCACCTCTTATTGGAGGAGCTGGCACTGAAAGAACAAACAAGTTAACAGGGTCAGAAGAAGGTCTTGCCCGAAGCACAAACTTGGAGTCACCTGATGGAGCAATGGAACAATGGGTAAGGTGCCGGGCTGCAGCCTGAGGGGTAGCGATGCCCAGGGCTTTGAACCTCACACAGGCCTGACCGGTGGGGTCCTCTCTAGATAGTGATATATCTCCTTCTTGACCTAGCCCAGACACATTTGTTTGTGAGGAAGGAACAGAATCCCTTTCAAATTAGCTCAAGAAAGGGGGCTCTGTTCAAAGGATACATCTCTTGTGGAATTTGTGGGAAAGCATGGCAAAAATAAAAACAAACCTCAAGGACAAAACCAGAGCTTGTCTGCGAAGCTCTGCAGCACAAGTTTCCTGCCCTTCACACCAGCATCACAGTTAAGGTGTCTGAGCTCTTAATGCCCTCTGTCTCTATGCTACCCAGAGTGACCAGCAATATTACATCACCTAAACTTGTTAGAAAGCAGAATCTCAGGCTCACCCCAGCCCTAATCAGAATCTGCATTTTAGCAGAGGTAGGGCAGAAGAAAGAGGGAGGCGGGAAGGGAGGGAAGGAATAAGAATGAGAATAAAATTTAATTGGCTGGTTGTTTGGTAGTGGACTGGCCATCCCTGAGGCAAGAGGCCACCCTTGATTGAATTCTGGAGGCGGTGGATGAACCAAAGGCCATGGGCAGCAAGAGAAGTTAGGTATTGCAGACAAATTGGCTCCACTGTGTATTTGAAATGTGTTTCTGGGCTCAGTTGAGCCTGAGTATATTTTGAGTGTTTAGCTCCTGAAAGAGTCTACACTGCGAGCTGATTGTTATCACCTTTATGCACAGCTCCTGAAAGTAGGCATCCTTGTGTCTCAGGTGACTAGAAATGTCAAGTGTCAATAGCAGAGTGAATGTGTGGCTATGTCTGAGCATTATTGTTACACCGAATAAAAATAATAACAATAAATTCAGTGCACATATAAACTAAAGAGAAAAGGGAGCTCTGTATAATTCTTACCAGTTCAGTGATTCAGTAATGAGCTCTCCCAACCTCTTCTTCGATAAAATCTGAGTTGAGTCTCTCCGAAGTAGGATCGCACTGATGCTTTCATCTGGGCCAGTGGTTTCCATGCCTAGAGATACAGAACAGAGCTGTGTGTCATTTATCTTCAGGGTTGAAACCTAATTTGAGGAGGCCAGGCTGTGGTTGTGTAATTAATAATTGTTTTCATAATTGTAGGTACCTGGCATTTTTCTGATTAAATTTGAAAACTGATTAAAATTTAGACCAAAATAATAATCACATTTTTTTCCTGCCTTGTAGAGCTGAAAACTAGCTGGAGAAGCTCCTGACTTGGGACACATGCCAAGAAAGAGAGGAAGGCTATGAACACAAGGGTCCAAACTAGGATAGGCATAGTTTTTTTCTCTCTTTCCCTCTCTCCTCTCATCCAAGCATGAATCTATGTTCTACTTTTCAGCACGCAGAAATGTCTGGTTCTTATCTGCTAGCAGCCAGAAACACAGAAGCCCCTCCAGAATCACAGACTCGGCATTTCTACTATAGCCCCTTTTCTGTGTCCTGCCAATCAACACACATTCAATGGGTCCTGCTCTCTGCTGCCAGCCAGCCTCAGCCCCACCCTGAGTTCCTGGGGCTCCTGCCGGAGCACTCCCTTCTTGTTAAAAGACACACTGGCAGCTCACCTTTGTTAAGAATGTTCAGATGCAACCATGAGGTAAAGAGAGACCAGCCAGAGGCTCTCGCTCCTGATCTTAATTTTATAAATATATGAATATAAGGAAACAGAGGGAAAAAGAACTTAAAAGAATAAATTTGTTAAAACTGGTTCCCAGAACAGCATCTGCAGGTAGATGCTTTCTTAAACCGTGTCGCTCTGATGCATGTTTCCAACATGTGCCAAGCGGTGGGTACCTGATCCAAGATGGGCCAATCATAAAGTCTCAACCCTCAGTCACTTGGATTGGTCCAGGAATAGTCACATGACCCAAGTAAAGCCAATTAGAATTTTATGCTGGGGTGGTGTTTTTTTCCAAACTTGAGCTGAGGACAGAGGACCTTTCCTCTCTGGTCTTGGAACTATACATACGTGAGACTCCAGCTGCAGCCACAATGGCTCCAGCCACTTGAAAAGCCAGTTCAAGCAAACAGGCTGATGCTCAAAAAAAGCCAGGATAAGCAATAAGAGCAGGAGTCCTCATAATGTTTAAGTCCCCAGGTTCACCCCTGCCCTTTTCTGCTTCCCTTAGTTCAAATTCAGTTCCTTTCGTTTGCCACAAAGAAATTTCTAGCTAACCTGCCTATCCCCTCTACTGCTGCTATAGCTGTCCTCAGTGAACCCCCCTTTATAAAATAGAAATGCCTCCTTAGAAGCAAGCATATTTGACCGACATGGATTGCACATACCAGACTCACATGCATATCTGTGTGTGCAACAAGCCAGAAGGAGACTTGTCCTCACTGTACAGAATACATTCAGTGGGCCCTACCAGTACAGAGTACAGAGGACTGAAGGGGACAACAGAGAACATGTGACCTTGGTGACCAGTCACTTCACCACTCTGGGTATACAAACAAAAATTCTCTTAGAAATAATAAATAAGATAGCAAAGTAGTGGAATACAAAGTCAATACCCAAAATCAGTTTCATTTCTATACACTAACAATAAACAATCTAAAAATAAAGTTACAAAAATAATTCCATTTAAAATAGCACCAAAAGCTGTCAAATTACAGCAGTAAGGTTAGGGAGAGGTGGGGGAAATAAGAGATCAACTGAAGGACTTATATGCATGCATATAAGAGTAACCAACGGATGCAAAACATTGGGGGGGTGAGGGCATGTATGGGAGTGGGGTGGGGGGGGGCAATGGTAAGATATGTACACATATAATACCTTAATAAAAAAAATAAAAAAATAAAAAATAAAATAAAATAGCACCAAAAAATAAAATGCTTAGGCCCTAGCCAGGTAGCTCAGTTGGTTAGAGTGATGTTCTGATATGTCAAGGTTGCAGGTTCAATCCCCAGTCAGGGCACATACAAGAATCAACTAATGAATGTATAAATAAGTGGAAACATTTCCATGTTTCTCTCTCTCTCTTTCTCTTTCTCTCTCTCTCTCTCTCTCTCTCTCTCTCTCTCTCTCTCTCTCTCTCCAATAAATAAAAATATTACAAATAAAATAAAATATTTAGGAATTAACTTAACCAGGCAGATAAAAGATTTGTACAATGAATACTACAAAATACTGCTGAAAGAAATTTAAAAGACATAAATAAATGAAAACACATCCCATGGATGTGAAAACTTCATGGATTGGAAGACAATATTATTAAAATGTCGATACTAGCCAAAGCAATCCACAGATTCAGAGCAACCCCTATCAAAATCCCGAAGATAGCTTTTGCAGAAATAAAAAAGCCCATCCTAAAATGCATGTGGAATCTCAAGAGAATCAGAATAACCAAATTAATGTGCATTGTTGTTGTTTTGGGGGAGAGGTAAGTTGCTTAATAAAGATACTTCTTTATTCATTAGTGGCCTCTACTCATATTTGAACAACATCAAAGAGGAAAAGTATATTTAATATGCTTGAAAGAGTTTGTTCTCTTAAGCAAGTAACCAAGTCCTCTTTGAAATCTTGTTGACTCTGCTTTTTGTTGAGTAAGCTTTCCCATTCCTTTTTATTTAATTAGCAATGGTAATTTCAGCCCACTAACAGATGGAGAGTGCTTATTATATATCAGGCACCATTCTTAGCAGTTCACCGGTATTAATTTATTCAATCCTCACAACTCTGTGATACAAGTAGACATTATCATCCCCATTTCACAGATGAGGAAACTGAGGCAAAAATGGTTAAGTAACTTTATGATGTCACAAGCTAATAAAAAGAGAGTCAAAATTCAAATCAGTCTGCTTCCAAAGTCTATGTTATGCTATACTTGTTTTCTAATTCCCCTTCAGAAATTATCAAAAATTTTATATTAGCCCTAACCAGTTTGGCTCAGTGGACAGAACGTTGGCCTGTGGACCGAAAGGTCCCAGATTTGATTCCAGTCAAGGGCTTGTACCTTGGTTGCGGGCACATCCCCAGTGGGAGGTGTGCAGGAGGCAGCTGATTGATGTTTCTCTCTCATCGATGTTTCTAACTCTCTCTCTCTCCCCTTTTCTCTCTCTAAAAAAATCAATAAAATATATTTTTTAAAAATTTATATTAGTGAAGTAGGATCTATAGAAGCATATGTAGTCTGTTGGTTACCTACTACAAATGTTCTGTAACAGTGTCTATCTTTGATATCAGAAAAGGTCATTATTTTAAACTCAATCTTTTATAAGCTGAAGAATTTTAAGAAAAATCAGAGATGACCATCTTTATTTGAATAATGTTTCCCAGCCATTAGAATGAGCAATTTCCATTTGATAGATAAGAGCAGTTCTCTAAAACACCAAAATGATGGTTGATTTTTAGTATACATATTTTAGGCATTTACCACATGTCTATGAAGGCAGAAAATTGTTTATATAATTCCTCTTTCATAGCTGCTTCCCTCCCTTTACCAAACACCATTTTTTAATTATTTGTTCCAAAAGTAAATTTAATATTCTTCATGTTTACTACACTAAGATTCAGTTCCATAGAAAATCCTGCACAGCATGGAAGTTAACTCTTTCCTGGGGTTAAACAATTATGATTCAGGTAAAGAGCTTAAACTGAGATTGATTTTTGACTGCCATGTGGAATCGCAGCCACCAAATGCTTGTTGTGCATTGAGAACTGGGCCAGTGACTTAACAAAAGGGCCAATGACTCCTCAGAAGAGAGTGATCAAACAAGACAGTCCTCAGGACAGTGGTCTTCAGGTGAGCTTCTTAAAGTGTAAGATGTTTGTATTATTGTTTCAACTGCTCTTACTCATGCTCCCCTTCACTGGTATTTCACATACACTGAGTGGCCAGATTATTATGATCTCTGAACGCATAATAATCTGGCCACTCAGTGTGTGTGTATATATATATTTATATATATATACACACACACAAACATATAGTAGAGGCCCAGTGCATGAATTCGTGCATGGGTGGGGTCCGGCCAGCCCGGCCAGGGGGAGGAAACATGGGCGGTTGGCCAGCCTGCCTGCTGGTCGAACTCCTGGTCGAGGAGACAATTTGCATATTAGCCTTTTATTATATAGGATATACACTGGGTGGCCAGATTATTATGCGTTCAGAGATCATAATAATATGGCCACTCGGTGTATATTGAAAAGGGGAGTGCCTTTTCCCATTATGTCTGGTGGTTTTTTATAGTGGAGACAGGGGCAATTAGCTGTGATGCAGTTAACAAAATATAGGGGACTATCTCCCACATGTGTCCCCTCCTCCTAGACTACCTTGGCATCTGCACAGTAGCTTGGAAATCATTTCAGGCCCCATCTTCCCTCTGTTTTCTTTATCAATACCAGAGTCCCCTCAGTCTGTGACTTTTCTGGTTTAAAATTTAGCTTCTTGTCTTCTCACAGTCCTATTTGGACAGATAACAGTCTTCGACTGTTTGCTTTTGCTTTGCCTCTGATTTGAGTGTTAGGCTTTGTTTTGTTGGGGTGGAGGGGAGTAGGGTTCCTGTTATTTGCCTTTATTAATCTTCACAACTAGGTCAATTCCCCTAACTATATACTCTCATTTACCATACACATCTTCTCTAGAGCCCTTAATGTGTAACACAGTTGTGATTATGTATTTATTTGCTTGCATTGCCCAGTGAGTTTTAAGTTCACCATTGTATCCCCATCATCTTTTACAGAACCTGATATATGGGTCAATAAACATTTGTTAGATGGATAACTGTATTGATTAGGGTAAGACTAAATGGCTAAAACAAAGAGATGTGACAATAATTTAAAGATTTTTTAAAAGAGTTTATTTTTCACCTAAAAATTAGTGGTGACCATTCCATGTCAGTGGGTGCTCTGCTCCACATAGTCATTCAGAGACCCTGGATGTTGTTCTCCACTGCATGTCAAGGTTGAGTTGATGGGTTCCAAACAATAGAAAGAAAGAAAAAAGCTTGGAAATGCCTATCTAAGTGTCTAAAGTCCCAGAGCTGCTAGTGGCACACATCACTTCTCCCATTCCACGTGGAAGGGGAGGTTGATAAATGGAGGATATAATTTTGTTATTATAGAAGGAAAGAACATAATACATTGGGCAGTTAAGAGTCCCCACCACATAGTGAATGAATGAATGGATGGATAGATAAATAAATAAATAAATAAATAAATAAATAAATAAATAAATTCCTCCCAACTTCCACATAGCAAAATATCATTTGCCCCTCACCTTCTCTGGCTTTCTGCCAAGGTCACCAAAGTCAACAATGGGACATCCAATGCCCAATAGCCAAGGTCAGATGTCTTTTTATTTGGTCAAGGCAGCTGGCACCAGTGCTGCTGAACCTGTTGGCTTATGTTCTCACATCCCAAAGGAAGATCAACTGAAGCTGCTTCTCTTCTTTTAGTTATGTTTGTATTGCCAATCCCCTCTCTCTGGGATTCAGGCTTGAGTCCACAGTGGCTGAGCTGACAGGCAGGTAGAGTGATGGTATTCACAGTTAACCCAGCCCTCTAACACTGGACCATTACCCAGGCACCAACTTCCTGAACAGGGAGTCTCTTTTGAGTTCTTTCATAGGAGACTCATTGGTCCCTTGTGCAAAGACTCCTAGGGAAATTACCCCACAGACAGACACGCCCCCTACCGACTACCCAATCATGTTTGAACTAAAGGACTTTACAGATACAATTCTTAAATTAAGACCTCAACAATATGGGATAAAGAAAATAAAGCATTTTGAGATGATCAAAACTCACAGAATTGCCGAAACTGGTTTGGCTCAGTGGATAGCGCATCAGCCTGTGGACTGAAGGGTCCCGGGTTCGATTCCGGTCAAGGGCATGTACCTTGGTTGCGGGCACATCCCCAGTAGGGGGTGTGCAGGAGGCAGCTGATCGATGTTTCTAACTCTCTATCCCTCTCCCTTCCTCTCTGTAAAAAAATCAATAAAATATATATTTTTTTAAAAAACTCACAGAATTGTCAACCAATCAGAAAAGGGTGTGTATGCTGTTTCGGTTACTATTGCTACATAGCAAACACCTAAAACTTAGTGGCATACAACAGGCATTTCATTAGGTTCACCACATTATGACCTGATTCTGTGGGTCAGGAATTTGAACAGAGCACAACAGGGAGGGCTTGTCTTTGCTCTCTGATATTTGATTATTCAACTAGAAAGTATCAAAGATTGAGGGTCACTCAATGACTGAGAGGTGAAATCATCTGGCGGGATTGATACTGACATGTGATTGATGTTAATGATCGATGCCAGTGTTCAGCTGAGATCTCAGCTTGGCTGTTGGCTGGAACACCTATATGTGGCCTCTTCATATGGTCTCTCCATGTGGGCTAATTGGGTTTCCTCATAGCATGATGGCTGGGTAACCAAGAGCAAACGTCCCATTACAGTAAAGCAGAAATGTACAGCATTTTTAAGAACTAACTTCGATAGCCACATAGCATCACTTCCATCATACTCTATTGGTCAGGACAGTCATAAAGGTCTACCCAGGTGCAAGAAGAGGAGACACAGATCTCACCATTTGATGAGAGGAACATCATAGTAGGAGCATATAGGATGGGAGATATCATTGCTATCATCTTTGGAAAACACAATCTGCAACATGTGTCTAGTTCCCCCAATAAAAAGAAGATTTTTAAAATAAATAAAACCCATTAGCAATATTTTTGACACAGTAAGGATCTCGGAGTTTTGCTTTAATGACTTGAAAAGCAGGGTCATATGGTTAATGTAGACAAAAATATTTTTCTTCTATTAAAATAAAATCAAAGCTAATAGTGCTCAATGGCTTTGAAGATCAAATGGCCAGACAGACAGACTGTCAATGTGTTTATGTCACATATATACAGTCAAAATGGAAGAGTGTGATAATGGATGATTTAGGAATTACTTCTACACCCTGAGGGACACAACAAACTATAAGGTAAAGGAACTATTCCTCTTGCAGCTTATATTTCTTTTAATATCTTAATTATTGTGCCTGAGAACCAAATGTCCTCAGACCTCAGCAGCCTGTGAGGTCACAGTGACACAATGCCTGCACCTTGCTGTCTTCTAGCCTCCGTTTACAGTCACAAGGTTTTGCAGTCCCTGCTACCTCCCCAGCCTCAAAGTCTCACCCACGCTGAGAATCTCCGATTGTTATGCTGAGAAATAACTGCTGTTCATGCCCTTCTGCTCCAAATGTCCACTGTCTATTGGGGGGAGGTGTCTAGACCCCACCACACCTGCAGTGTCCACTGTAAGGACATGGGACTCTAAGGACCACACTCTCACCTGACACTTTGGTGCCACCCTGATCCTTCAGGTGCCAAGCTGCATCCTGGGGAAATGGCTTCCTCGCCATGCTGACACCCAGGCACCTAGGCAGGTGCTGTTGGTTTACCAATGCTTACAACATCCCTCATCAAAGTGACCCCTTCTCTCTACTGTCTCCCACCACTGCTGCCTGAAATGCCTTATACTATCCGAGTCAGACAAACAGAAACAGATGGGAATGTCCATGTAGACACCAAACCTAAACCACAAATCCTCAGGGTGCCAGAGCAGTGCTGGGTTCTATGCAGGGGTGTGAGGGATGAACGAGAGAGAAAGAAAGATAGAGAGATAGAGATAGAAAGAGAGAGAGAGAAGTATAAACAGTTGGTGAATCTAGAAGGCAAAGATTATACATCTTTTTGTTCTATTATTTCAATTTTTCTATAGTTTAAAATATTTCTAAATAAAACATTGAGGAAACATTTAAAACAAAAGAGCTATAGAAAACAAAAATACAATTGCTTTCATGGTTACATCCTAAATCTGGTTCAGTATATAGGCTTAGTCATTAAAATGAGAAATAGTGACAGCCCAGATGAAGGCCGTGGGAGTGAGTGTAGAAGCTAGATTTGAGAGAAATTTCTGACTAGAAACAAGAGGATGTGGCTAATTGGATATGGGTTATGAGGGAGGTAGGAGTCAAGGGTGACTATGATATTCAAGTTAGGATAGATGATTCAAGAAGAAAACAGATGAATTCTGTTTGGACACGTAGAGTTAAGGTTCCAACAAGACATCCAGAATGATGGTCAGAAGACATCCAGCAGACTGGACCATGAGCAAGAGGTCGATGCTAATGTTATAAAGACAGGAGTCAATAGAAACTCGAGCAGATCCACCCATGAGGTCACCCAGGGAAATTAAGAAGGAAAGTGAGAAGAGGGGAAGACAAGGATGGGCTGTGGAGGGGAATCACTTTCCAAGATGAGGCCCTCTGTGTTAATCCCACACTCCATGGTGTCTCGGTATACTCATTCCTGGGCAATTTCCATTCCATTAACACTCCTGCTTTCTTTAGATTGTTCTTTATTATTTCAGTTTTATTATGCTGGTACAAACGCCAAGCACTTCTAATAAATGGCCTTTTTCATCTGTTATATCACCCAAATGAATTCAAGCACTTATAATTAGCGAGGTTTATATAACAGGTATAATTTCTTCATAATAAAGTCAGACCATCATCATTGATTTTTCTTAATGGAAGCATTTTGCTTTTGAAATAAACAGCAGGCATTAGCCAAAGATATCTGGATAGCAATAATATTCAACTCTGATCATAACCTGTTTGCTACTCTCTTGAAACTAATCATAATTCTAGAACAAAATAAAAACATGAGGAGATTAATAAAAACCATTTTATCAGACAAGGCTCATTCTTCTTCAGTGTTACATTTATCACACAAGGGAAAATTACTTTATTACATGGGTAGCAACACATTTATGACAGGCACTTGAAAAATAAGTCTGATGCTCATTTTGAAATTTTATTTCTTAACAGTCATACGCCATTCAGTCATCAAAAATCCTTTAAAATAAAACTACCACATGCTTTTAAGTGCTTTCTTCTTAAATAAAAGGACTTGACAGGTGCATATATTACAGTTTAGATTATTGATATATGGTTTATGTTAAATTGTAAATGAAATTCAATACTATGTCCATCCCAGATCAAAATAATTAGGCAAAAGCAGAGGGTTATTAATTATTTGGTAATTTTATATAGTCAAGCAGATAATTCCAAGGAAGGGGGAGTGGAAATGTCACTTCCACACTTAGAAGATCAATGAGTAAATCACTGGTCTTGTCACCCCTGTATCACTGGCTTACCCCACCAGCCAGTTCAGCACTCTGCAAATTATCTGCCTCACCCCAATTCTACCCCTGAACAAGTATTTCTGGGAAGGCCTGGATGTCCATTTTCCCGTTTCATGATGTAAAGTTGTAACCTGGAAGCAGCTGCCCAGCCAGGGAAAGCCAGTTCCCACTCCTTTTGCAGTTAGGTAGAGACACATCACTCATTCTCACTGTGCAATGGGCCAGGAGAAACATGTGCCACTCTGTAGCCAGGCCTTTAAGACGCAGGCAGCTCTCCTCCCTGCTCTCTTTTCCCCTCCTGCCAGCTCACAGGTCCACAAGGAGTGTGAATCTCCACATGGAAGTCTCCTGAGCTCCTGGGTGGAGAACCATCACTGACCACTCAACTGTTATGGAGGCCAAACAGAAATTCCTATTGTATTGAGCCATTAGACATTTTGGGTGTAGATGTTGCAGCAAGTTATCCTCTCTCAGAAACCAGAGGATGAGTCATATGTGCTCATAAACAAACCAAATCAGCTATCAGTGAGCCCCTGTGTACCATAGCTCTATTTTCTCCTTCTGCTCTATTCCTAGTGTCAACCAGGAACCACCACTAACTCTGCCAGGCTTCACCACTCACATCTGCCACTGGTACTGGGTTCGCCAGACACTGCAGCCACAGCTGCTTGGTACAGCTGCTTCCACTGCCATCCTCTGTATCCTCTGAGGACTGCATATGCTCCGAGCAGGCACTCCGGCCCTGCCCGGCCTCTGCCGCAGCTGGAGCCCTCAAATTACTCACTCCTCCAAGCTTTGTGGTAAAGGGAGAGTGCCTCTCTCCATTTTGATGTTAAACTCATTTGGCTTCAAGCAACTCACAGATAGAAAAAGCCCAGTGAATGGTGGCTTTAAGCAAAAAAAGCATTTACCTAATTCACACGACAAGCCGTCTGGAAGTAGAGAGTTCCAGGTTTGGTGCATCAGATCCACAACACCATCAAACATTAACTCTATGTGTCTTTGCCTTTCTCATCTGTCAGCTTCTTTTTTTTTTTTAATTGATTTTAGAGAAGGGAGAGAGAAAAAGAGATAGAAACATCAATATCAATGGTGGGAGAGAACCATTGATAGGTTGCCTCCTGTACGCCCCCTACTGGGCATGCAACCCAGGCATGTGCCCTTGACCAGAATCAAACCCGGGACCCTTCAGTCTGCAGGCCGACACTCTTCCACTGAGCCAAATTGGCGAGGGCCAGCTTCTTATTCTTAGGTATATCACCCCCTAGATCACAAAATAACTGCCACAGATCCAAGCAGCCCCTCTTCAGAAAACATCAGTTTAGCAAAAAGCTAGGAGAGATTTTCCCAGAAGCCCACCTGCAGATTTCTCCATACACAGCATTGAGCAGAACTCCTTGCATACATGGTCATCCTGCCTCCAGAGAGCACTGGAGAAGGGGAACTCTGTCTAGAGGAATGATGTTGGCTATTGGGGGTGAAGAGGCAGTGATCAGTAGCTGCCTTCCACTCAAAGACAATGTACTCAAAGGCTCCTCTGCCTTCTGTGACCCAGCCATGAGTCCGGGGGAACTGGCCAGGTACAACGCCAAATGGCAGACATCTGCCCTCTATACAACACATATGCCTGCGCACACACTTGTTATGACTCTGGTTTTGATCATGGGTCACCCTGTATAAAGCCTCTCTCTGTCTCTCTCATATATGAGAGCTCATCTAATCATCATCAAATGGCTTCTTTGCAGGGGAGCCCCACCAGTTCGAGAGATGAGCTCACCACATGTGTTTAGTACTCTATGTCCCATTTCAGTCATTGCTTGGGCTCAAGCCACAAACTACCACCCCAAACCTACCACTTTCCTTTGCATTGACAGAGCTGGTCTGACCAGACTGCAAATGGACAAGCACATCATTTTTTATACATACACAACACTGGCCAGAATGTATTAGAAAAAGGTTTTATTCTAGAAATATATATTTCAAAAAGAAAATATTGCTGGTGTTCAAGTCACATTAACTATAAGCACTAATAAGGACAACAGATAGTTTATTCAATATTAACTGCATTTAATTGTGTGAAAAAGCAAAGTTTGCCACAGGGAGCATACTGCTTGTCATGAATGGGATGTGCTAATAATTCGGGAGAAAAATTCTAATTCATCTACAACTTCAAAGGGTAACGTTTCCCAGGGGAAATGAAATTAATCATAGGGAAGAAATATGCAACAGAGTTAAATGCATTTTTTAGGCTCTTAATGTTTGCCTTCTTCCATGTTAAGTGAATTCCCAAAATGATGGGCTCCGGTTGGTGAAAAACTCCAGAACAATCTGAGATGAGACTTTCTGATCGTCTATACCCCCTGCTCAGGGCCCTTCACAGACCTTTGTGATCAGACAGGCTGTGCAGCTGACACTAGGCTTCTGAAAGAGCGAATTTATTAAAACACATTCTCTATCAAGGCAGTAACAGGTAAGATGTCTTTAGGGCTTCAGTTTAGGTTGGTGATTTCTAATCTACATAAATTTCCCTGGAACTGACTGTAAACTAGTTAAATGGTTGGCTGGTGACAAAAAGATGAGGAAAATAATGAATGCATATCAAGCAGCACAAAAGATTTGGAGGGATTTGTATCTGCTCTGTAATTATGTTGGCTCATGGGAAATTAAAATTCTTGTCTGGGCCTCCTCATTCCCTTCCTCCCGCCCCCCAGGCCTCCTCATCTTGTCCTCAATAAAAGAGCTTTAGGAGCAAATGGAAATGGTAGTTTAAGGTCAATGAAAACAAAGAGAAAGGAAGATGAGAGAAAGAAATGAAAAGAAAAGATGGCCCCTTGAGGCCTCTCCATGTTCCCCAGTGAGGCAAGGGGCTCTCACATAACCAGGAAAGGCTATTTTCACCAAAACGTCTGGTTGGCTTAAAGTAGAAAATAGTTCCAATGAATATTTTACCTCAGACTTCTATCAGCACAGCTTGCACATTGGAGTGATTATCTTTTTGATATTCCTCTAGTCCAGGGATGGACAACTATAGCAGGACCAGATCCAGCCCACCACCTGTTTTTGTGCCACCCTTAAAATAGTTTGTACATTTTTTAATGGTTACATAAATACTTTCGATTTTGCCTCTTGGCCCACTAAGTCTAAAATATTAACTCTCTGGCCCTCAAAAAGTTTTCCAATCCTTGCTCTAGATGAGACCTCGAGGGAGCAGTACTGCTCATTACATTTCATCTCTTAGATCCAGAAAGTTCTAAGAAAACATCTCAATCTGGGGGAAGACATTTTTCTCATTTACAAATGAAGAAGCTAAGGTCTAGTGATGCTAATTGACTGGCCCAGGGTCCAACAGCTTTTTAGTGGCAGAGCTAAAACTAGAAACCCCACTGCAATACCACATGGATCTGGTAATACCAACATAAAGCATTATATCACCTTTCAAAGTCTCTCTTTCGTTCAAACTCATCAACCTCCGTGCTTCAGTAAGTACAAAGACAGCTATTCAGAGCGTACCTCAGTACAAAGAAACAAATGCATTTAGTAGGAAACTCCAAAAAAAATTAATCTTATTCCTAAATTGAGGTACAGTTTGAAACTCAATCACTGGGTAAGTGACAAATCTGACATTGTCCTAAATAATTAATCTCTGACTATATGGGTCTGATGCGGAGACACTGAAAAATACATTTACTGTGAGGTTCAAACGTGATTTGTAATATACTGAGTGGTAAACTGATAGAGAGAAACACATTGACAAAATAAAAATAAATTTATTTTACTATATATACTCAGAATTACATCAGAGAGAAAATAATTTGCTTGGTTCACTTTATATCCATGTTGAATGTCTCTAGTGATGAGAGTTTCTGACTCTTTCCTGGGGAGGCTACTCCCTAAACTAATATTTTTCATTGTCATTCATGTTTTCCAAGGCAATATTTCAAGGTCTAATGGGTTTATTCACCACTCAACACACATGCCGAATTGAAACCTGTCTAATAATACTCAAACTGTATTATAATTTTTGCTATGTTTTCAAAACTTGAGTATATAAAATCTTGATGTGTATATTTTAACAAATATGGAAGCTTTCTTTGGAATTTAGGAGGACAGAGTCAATGAATTGGGTATGACTGAGTATTTTGGCCTGCCATCTGAGCAGCTATAATTACCCTAATGCTATGCATAGGTGACTTGTGGCTTTATGTCATCTAGACAGAGTTAGAGAAAAACCTCTCCCTCCTCTCTCCTGAGTGCTCTTTTGAAAGTCTTGCTGCTCTAGTTAGTTCAGTGCTATTTATTTTTCACTTGTGTTCATTACTTTAGTCCTCAGGAGTATTGTTCAATGTTTAGCAACAATAAATTTTATTTCCCATGTGTCAGTCTGGTTACAAATCCCTCTAAATCTTTTCTGCGGCCTCATATGCATTCATTATTTTCTTCATCCTTTTGTCACCAGCCAACCATTTAACTAGTTTACAGTCCGTTCCAAAGTAATTTATGTAGATTAGGAATCAAGAGTAGTCCAGAGTCCTGCAGGCATCTCACCTGGCCCTCTCTGCAGTGAATAGGGTTCTTTATCAAATCAACCCTTCATGCACCCCACTTAAGAGCCGCGGTACTGGCTTGCTTTAACCTCCAGCTTCAGAATACACACTCTCTAATCATAGCCAATCAACTAGCCATTATTTATTTCCACCCATGTAATGCTCTCCTAAGGAGTTGCTCTGGGTTAAAAAATAAATAAGTAAAAGCAAAATAAATGACACCAGATGGGGAAAAAGGGCAATATTAAACAAGTAATTTTTCAGAATTGATTTAAACTTGGCTAAGGAGTTCAAAAAGTCTCATTGTTTTAAAAGTGAGTGTCGTATATAAAAGGGAGAGGGAACAAAAGTGATCCTCAACTAAAAGTCTCAGTTTTCATTTATAAAAGGATGTACCAAAGATAAACTACAGTAAAATACATTTTTACTCCTTAAGTTGTATTGGAAATTTTATAAATTTCACTCCAATACAACAAATATCCTTTGTCCATTTAGGCTAAATGAAAAAGGGGCAAGGTCATTTTCACTAAGGTTATACCAACCAACAAATATTTATTGAGTGCCACTGTTTACTCTGTCTTGTGTTGAGACCTATGAAGAATGTCATAATGGTCCCAAAGAAGTGATGACTGTAGACCCCTCAATACAAAATGTCAAGATAAAAGAAAAGGCCAAATACAGAAGGCTGGAAATCATGGAGGGAAAGAGAGGCATATCTATTCCCCCCTTTTTCTCTGTCCTTTTCTCTATTTCTCCTCCCACCCCCATCATCAGGTTAGCAAATCTTAATTAAACTTGATCCATCAGAATATGGGTGCCACCGAAACCGGTTTGGCTCAGTGGATAGAGCGTCGGCCTGCGGACTCAAGGGTCCCGGGTTCGATTCTGGTCAAGGGCATGTACATTGGTTGCGGGCACATACCCAGTGGGAGGTGTGCAGGAGGCAGATCGATGTTTCTCTCTCATCGATGTTTCTAGCTCTCTATCCCTCTCCCTTCCTCTCTGTACAAAATCAATAAAATATATTTTTAAAAAAAGAATATGGGTGCCACTAATGATTTTAGAATGGATAAAATAAGGTAGTAGAAACCAGAGGAACCAACTTTTTTTTTTTTTTTTTACAAACAAGGCTTCAAAGAGACTATTTACAAAGCTCTGTCTGAATTTTCTAAGGATCTGATGAAGTAATTCACACACACACACACACAATCCTGCCTTCAGGTGAGATTATAACTAGATCACGTTCAGCAAGTTCAGGCTTTATTTTGCCTTTTTTTTTTAATTACATTATTAAGAAAACAACCTCTGAGAAGAACAAAATTTATAAATTATGTCTTTTTAGGAATTTGTTCATGGGAGATTGCATCAAAATAAAAGATATATGGCTGCCCAACCCAAGACAAAATAACCAAAACCTTCAAGTGCAAACAAAAATTCACCAAAATAGAAGTAATGGTGTGCAGGAGATAAAATCTATAAACAACATACTGAATATTCTTACTGAAGCAATTAGGATATTCTGGAATTTTATTACATTTGACCATCTAGTCATTAGTTAACATGCAATTTTTTTAAATCTATATTATTTGGCCATGTCTTCCGTTTACAAAAAAAAAAAGTTATGGATCATGATTTCCACTGTGGATTAATAATTAATCTGTTCCTACTGGGGCTGATTTTCCATACCTCTTTTCATACTGTTAGCTTCTTTCAAAATTATTTTAATCTTTTGGATGATTCTAAATGAACAATAGTCCAACCTTCATTAATAAACACATTACAATCCTCTAACCTGGTTTCCCTGCCTCTTCGTGAGGGACAGCTCAGGGGCAGCCGGGGAAGATATGCACAATTTTCTTCAGGGTCTCTGCTTTGATGGTGACTAGAAGCAGGCAAGCTCCCTTGGCTAGTTTGCATGTTAAAGGTACTTCTGGCAGGTGTCTGGTTGAAGATCTAAATGCTCCTCTCTCCTGTGAGCAAGGGCAAACTCTCTTCAGTGACATGAATTGACAACAGAAGCATATTCAACAAACTTCAATAACCCTTTGGACCTCCTTTTTTTAAGCCATAAAACCTGTATTAGAGAAAGTTTAGACCTAATGTTTTCTAATGTGACACTCTGCCCTACTTCCCCCAGTTGACAACAGTGGAAAACCTTCTAACATGTTACTACTTCTTAATTCTAGCCAACAGGCAGATATCTCCACGTCTGACTTTTTAAATTATTTTTGAAATCCTTTCCAATTCCTGATTTTGCTTGCACATCACTCACTTATTTTCTATACAGAACAGAAATGCTTGAGTTATGCATAAAACCTTTTAAAAGGCATTTTCAGACAAAACACTTTGCATTATTAAGCATTGTAAAATTATTATTACACATCACTTTTATTACATAGCTCATTTTAAAGGGACCAGGATATTTTAATCATCCAAGAAATGCCATTGTTTATAGCTTAAAATTGAAAATATATCTGCACATTTTTCTATAAAATATAAATACATGATTTTCCATTTCTTTTAATGATGTTTTGGAAATATGTTACAATAGTAAATGCAATAAATCTCAGTCAAGGAAAAAAGTAATGTAAAAAGTGTTATTAATAGCAATATATATTTTTTTAATTTTACAGACATTTTTATTTTGAAATATTAATCATTTTATATAGATAACCTCTGTGTTACCATGCCATTTATCTAAACTGTAGTATATTACAACTCTGGGTGAGGAATTGCAAATTATATCAAAGAAACAAATGGTCTAAACAACATAAATTACCCACAATGCATTTGCAGAGAAAAATTGCAACTGTTAAAGAATTAAAGAGTAATCCAAAAAATCCAGTAAGGCCCACAGCATAGATGTATGTAGGTTCAGAAATGTAAAATACTTGCAACTGTATTACTGCAAATTATTTCTTAATTAAACTAGTGATGTGAAAAAGAAAGTTATTGGATTGATGATCTTCATAATTAGCTCCTGGTGAGCATATTAATATTAAACATGCATGGTCCTGTATGTAAAACACATCTCTTTGATGGTATCATTTTGCTCAGTTGTAACTTCACAGTAAAACTGAGCCAGTCTTTAAAATGTGTACTAAAATTTTGGATGACAGCACATTTCTGTAAGGCAAAATTGGTTTGTGGTTTCTACTGTAAGAAAGAGAATTACTGTGCACAGTATAGGAAGTCTAATTTTATGGTTTGCAAGGTTGGGGAGTAGCTAGAGTTTTCAGCTGCTCAACCACACCTGTCATGAATAACAATACAATGAATTTGCAAAGCTATTTCCTCAGTGGAATTCCAAGAACTGCATAATCTTATTTAGACTCATAACATCTCTCCCAGGAGCCACCACGTAGGAAATGTCTCCATTTTAAACAATGGAAAGGAGGAGGCAGATAGTGTTCAGACAATACCTTGCACCAAACAGATTAGAAAGTACTTCCCTAGTAATGGCAGAACTCTCAACAATCCCCTTAGGGAGATTCCAAGCACACTGGGACAGGCGCCTCATTTCCACAGTAGCATCATCAGGCCACCATTGTCAGACAAGCCTCAGTACTGAAAGAACCAAACCTATGCATTTTCAACACCTTCCCCCAGCACCTTTCCACAGCTGGCCCACTAGCAACCACCACTACCACCCAAGCTACTCTGTCTCAGGACTTTGGCTTCTAGGGCCTAGCACCCTTCCCCTGTCTCAGCCCCCAATGGTTCTGATCTTCCTCGACTTTGGCATCTGGATCTTCTCTGCTTATTCCTTTGGATTGGTATATCTAACCACAGGACTCTCCTCCTCAACTTTGACTTCACCGGTCATCCTTGAACCCAGCCGAGGGTCAACACTTCCACGCATTATTCCATAGGACAGACCCTAACCAGCCCAGAGATGGGCAGTCCAGCTCTGGGAAGCAGCCCCACAGTGCATATCAGAGTTCCAGCTTTGATGCATTCAGCAGGCTGGATGCCCATGACCCCAGCTCCCACTCTAGCAAGCAGCACCTGTAGCAGTGAACTCTAGCGTCCTTCTGTGTGACACTGACGGCCTGAACATGGGGCTAAGGAGAACAGAGTCACAAACCAAGGCCCCAGGAAGCCTGCCATTCTGTGGTCACAAGTGTACTGCCTGGTCATTTACCAGCATTGCTGACAAAACCTAAAGCTCTTCACAGGGGACACAAGGCAAAAGTGAAGGTGATTAGTGGCTGAACAAATAATTCCAAAATGCATGTTCTGCAAGCAACAGAATGCAGCATAATCTTCCTAGGAGCTGTGCATTGCATAATCATGGTCTCCTTGCTCAAAATCCAGCACCATGGCTGTATTGCTCCTGCTGTTGCAGAAGACCAAAGAAAACCAAGGACGCTTCAAAGAAGAGGAGGGACACTGTATAATACACTGGCGGACTCAGGGAACAGCCTTCCAAATCTGAGTAAAGGAACATGCCTGGGGCTCTCCCTTATATCTCCCTGTGGTCCTTGTCCCACAAACATGGATTATGCTTCCGGTCCTTTTCGCAGGCCTTGAAAGAAGGCCCCCAGGTGTTGGGGGTCTCCAGACCATATCTGTTGGTCTGGCCTGGTGCCAGTGTTAATAACCCTCCCTCTGGGGCAGTGCACTGTTCACAGTAACAGGTTCTCCAAGACCAGTATCTGGGAAGGAGATATGGACTTAATTATAAGTTATCAGGAATGTACACTGAGCTTGCTGGCTTGGATTCAGATCACTAGCCCCAAATATCAGGGTTACATTGGAATTAGCCCTTTTTAGCATTCTCACTGCAATAATCTATATTTTTTAAACTAGCACCATGTGGGGCTTTCTGCTGAAAAGCAGACCAGTTTCCTGAGACACTCTGAGTTATATAAGTGGACAGCTTGCAAACAAGACCACTTTAAGACAGGCAAAATACTACCTCTTGGATGGTAAAGTCTAGCCTCCAGAAGCCACCTTGACTATTTGATATGACTTTTAAAAATACACCCCATAGGGAGAAACCAAGATGGCGGCATAGGTAAGCACCTAAACTGCTGCCTCGCACAACAATTTCAAAACTACAACTAAAAGACAGAACAGACACCATCCAGAACCACAGGAAAGCTGGCTGAGTGAAAATTCTACAAGTAGAAGGAAAGAGAAAAGCTCACAGAGATATTGTACATAAAAAACCCGAAAGACTCTATCAAAAAACTAACAGACTTAATAAATGAATTTGGCAAGGTAGCAGGATACAAAATTAACGCCAAGAAATCTATGGCATTTCTATACACCAACAGTGAACTTACAGAAAGAGAGACTAAAAAAGCAATCCCATTTTCCATCGCACCAAAAAAATTAAGATACTTAGGAATAAACCTAACCAAGGAGGTAAAAGACCTATATGCAGAAAACTACAGGACACTGAAAAAAGAGATAGAGGAAGATGTAAACAGATGGAAGAACATACCATGTTCATGGATTGGTAGAATCAACATCATCAAAATGTCCATACTACCCAAAGCAATCTATAGATTCAATGCACTCCCCATTAAAATACCAACAGCATATTTCACAGACTTAGAAAGAACTCTCCAAAAATTCATCTGGAATAAAAAAAGACCCCGAATAGCCACAGCAATCCTGAGAAAGAAGAATAAAGTAGGAGGGATCTCAATACCAGATTCCAAGCTGTATTACAAAGCCACTGTCCTCAAAACAGCCTGGTACTGGCACAAGAACAGACATATAGATCAATGGAATAGAATAGAGAATCCAGATATCGACCCAAACCAATATGCGCAATTAATATTTGACAAAGGAGGCATGAGCATACAATGGAGTCAAGACAGTCTCTTCAATAAATGGTGTTGGGAAAATTGGACAGATACATGCAAAAAAATGAAACTAGATCACCAACTTACACCATACACAAAAATAAACTCAAAATGGATACAGGACTTAAATATAAGACGGGAAACCATAAAAATACTAGAGGAATCCACAGGCAGCAAAATCTCAGACATATGCCAAAAGAACTTTTTCAGTGATACTGCCCCTAGGGCAATGGAAGCCAAAGAGAAAATAAACAAATGGGACTACATCAAAATAAAAAGCTTTTGCACAGCAAAAGAAACCATCAACAAAACAACAAGAAACCCCACTGTATGGGAGAACATATTTGCAAATGGTATCACAGATAAAGGTTTAATTTCCAACATCTACAGGCAGCTTATACAACTTAATAAAAGGAAGATAAATGATCCAATAAAAAAATGGGCAACGGACCTAAATAGAATCTTTTAAAAGAAGACAGAAGGAAGGCCAAGAGACACATGAAAACATGCTCAAAATCACTTATTATCCGAGAGATGCAAATCAAAACGACAATGCGATACCATCTCACACCTGTCAGAATGGCTATCATCAACAAATCAACAAACGACAAGTGTTGGCGAGGATG
This sequence comes from Plecotus auritus, assembly GCF_963455305.1. Taxonomy (NCBI): domain Eukaryota; kingdom Metazoa; phylum Chordata; class Mammalia; order Chiroptera; family Vespertilionidae; genus Plecotus; species Plecotus auritus. The sequence continues at coordinate 168,550,051 of NC_137772.1, forward strand.
CAGAGAAAAAGGAACCCTCGTGCACTGCTGGTGGGAATGCAGACTGGTGCAGCCACTGTGGAGAACAGTATGGAGTTTCCTCAAAAAACTGAAAATGGAACTCCCATTTGACCCAGTAATCCCACTCCTAGGAATATATCCTAAGAAACCAGAAACACCAATCAGAAAGGATATATGCACCCCTATGTTCATAGCAGCACAATTTACAATAGCTAAGATTTGGAAACAGCCTAGGTGCCCGTCAGCAGATGACTGGATCAGAAAACTATGGTACATCTACACAATGGAATACTATGCTGCCATAAAAAAGAAGGAATTACTACCATTTGTAGACACCTGGATGGAATTAGAGAACATTATGCTAAGTGAAATAAGCCAGTCAATGAAAGAAAAATACCACATGATCTCACTCATTTAGGGATAATGAAAAACATTATAAACTGATGAACCAAAAGATAGTTACAGAGGCAGTAAAGCATCAAACAGAGTGTCTAATTACAGCGGTAAGGTTAGGGAGAGGTGGGGGAAATAAGAGATCAACTGAAGGACTTGTATGCATGCATATAAGAGTAACCAACGGATGCAAAACATTGGGGGGTGAGGGCAGGTATGGGAGTGGGGGGGGGCAATGGTAAGATATGTACACATATAATACCTTAATAAAAAATTTGAAAAAAAAAAAAAAAAAGCTCACAGAAAATTGGAGGTACAGCAAAGTGTCTTTGTGCGCGCAGAGAGGAAGGGTGGCTGAGAGCCTGGCTGACTTTCTCTGACGGAAGTGGGAAGGAAGCCCCCTACCGCACTGAACCCCAGTTCTGACTGCACTGAACCCCAGCCACGGGCGAAACCCTGTGGACCCAGGCTCATACAGGGGGAGTCTGGACTGTCAGGTAGAGAGAAAGGCACCCGGAGACTCGGAGACCCGGGGGAGACCCGGGGGAGACCCGGGGGATCCCCGGCAGGCAGGGTTCTGGAGGCGCGCACGCCAGTGTGCACAAAGGCTGCGGAGGTTGCCACAGGCTTTCCCTAGCAGATAGGAGTCCGAAGCTCCTGACTGCATTGAACCCCAATTCTGACTGCACTGAACCCCAGTTCCAGGCTGGGGACCCACGCTCATACGAGGGAATATCTGGACTCTCGGGCTGAGACTCGGGAGCCAGGGAAGGCAGAGGTCTGCAGGCACGCGCATGCCAGTGCGCACAAAGGCTGCGGAGGTTGCCACAGGCTTTCCCTAGTGGAAGGGAGTCAGAAGCTCCTGACTGCACTGAGCCCCAGTTCTGACTGCACTGAACCCGAGTTCCAGGCGAGCCCCTGGGGACCCACGCTCTTGTGGGGGGAATCTGGACTCTCTGGCGGAGACTCGGGAGCCGGGGAAGGCAGAGGTCTGCAGGCGCGCACGCGCGCAAGGGCAAGGATGACTGGAAGCCAAGACTGTCTGCTCCTCCCTGAGACTCCACCCCATCCAAGCTGAGCACAGAGGCTATTGCAATTTGGCAAGTCTAATCCTATAAGGCTGTCTCCAGCATCAAACTTCTCCCAGCGTAGACACAGCTGATCCTTACAGCCAACTGGCCTGGAGCTCAATTCCTCCTAGTGATACCAACAACAATCAAGACTTAACTACAACAAGGCTGTACACACAGTCCACAAAGGGGTGCACCAAGAGTGTCCACCTCAGGTTAACTGGGGAGGCCGACCCACTGGGCCATATAGGAAACCTAGCACACAAATCTACCCTACCAACTCAGGGAAGCAGTGAAAATGCGGCGTCAAAGAAACAGATCACTAATGAAAGAAATGGAGGAAAACAAACGACTGGATATAGAATTCAAAACCACGGTTATAAGACTTTTTAAGAATATTTTAGAAAAGGCCGATAAATATAACGAGACCCTCGAAGATATGAAAAAGGACCAACTAGAAATTAAACATACACTAACTGAAATAAAGAATATTATTCAGAGACCCAACAACAGACTAGAGGAACACAAGAATCAAGTCAAAAAATTGAAATACAAAGAAGCAAAAAACACTCAACCGAAAAAGCAAAAAGAAAAAAAAATCCAAAAAGTTGAAGATACTGTAAGAAGACTCTGGGACAACTTCAAGCGTACCAACATCAGAATTATGGGGGTGCCAGAAGAAGAGAGAGAGCAAGATACTGAAAACCTATTTGAAGAAATAATGACCGAAAACTTCCCCCACCTGGTGAAAGAAATAGACTTACAAGTCCAGGAAGTGCACAGAACCCCAAACAAAAGGAATCCAAAGAGGACCACACCAAGACACATCATAATTAAAATGCCAAGAGCAAAAGACAAAGAGAGAATATTAAAAGCAGCAAGAGAAAAACATTTAGTTACCTACAAGGGAGCACCCATATGATTGTCAGCTGATTTCTCAACAGAAACTATGCAGGTCAGACGGGAGTGGCAAGAAATATTCAAAGTGATGAATAGCAAGAACTTACAACCAAGATTACTCTACCCAGCAAAGCTATCATTCAGAATTGAAGGGCAGATAAAGAGCTTCACAGATAAGAAAAAGCTAAAGGAGTTCATCACCACCAAACCAGTATTATATGAAATGCTGAAAGGTATTCTTAAAGAAGAGGAAGAAGAAAAAAGTAAAGAGAAAAATTATGAACAACAAATACATATCTATCAACAAGTGAACCTAAAAATCAAGTGAATTAAAAACCTGAGGAACAGAATAATCTGGTGAATATAATAGAATCAGGGATATAGAAAGGGAGTGGACTGATAATTCTCAGGGGGAAAGAGGTAGGGAGTGGACTGATAATTCTCAGGGGGAAAGAGGTAGTTTAATTTTTTAAACTTAAACTTCTTCTAACGCCACTTCTTCAAAATATACTTGCCCAGGCCGTGGTATTTTGTGGAAGAGCCACACTCAAGGGGCCAAAGAGCCACATGTGGCCCACGAGCCGCAGTTTGCCGACCACGGCTCTAGGTGATATGAGTGTGTCCCATAATTTTTCAGGAAGAGACTGGACAAAAATCATACACCTATGGATGAGGACAGTGGGGGGGGAGGTAAGGGCAGAAGGTGGGGTGGGAACCGGGTCGAGGGGAGCTATGGGGGGAAAAAGGAGAAACAATTGTAATAATCTGAATAAAGATTTATTTTTTAAAAAAATAAAAAATTAAAAATAAATAAAAATACACCCCATAAACTCTGGCATTTCCTCTCGGTGTTGGCCATTTCCTGACTGGATTCCAACTTGCTTCCATAACCTCTCACCACTATTCCACCACTTAGCTCTGCCTGCTCTTCAATGCTAGTTGCCAGTGAGCCCTGCCCAGGTAGACCCATGTAGCTCCTCATTCATTAGCACATACCCAAGTACAGTGTCCTAGTTCCCACCTCAGCAGTCTATTCCAACTCAATGTTTGGTTTAAGTGATTTTCAATCACTACCATCCATTCATACTCACTCCCAACCTCTCCAACCGAAAAAGGAAAAGAAAAAAAGATAGAGCAAACATATATTCCCTTATTTTTTCTTTCTCACATAACCCTAATTCCATTCAGTATGGAAGTGGGCTGAAATGAAAATATTCTCCTTCCCTGACTCCTCTGCAGCTAGGGCCCTGAGATCCAGTTCTGGCCAAGAGATGCAGAAGAAAATCTTTGGAGAAAAGCATCCCTTTTCAAACAAAAAGTTAGACTCAGAAGCAAACAACTTGGGCCCTTCTTCCAGGATGGAATGTGTATATGGAGCGACAGGCAGAAAAGCTGATCACAATCATTAGGCAACAAACCTAAAGACAAGAGCCCCATGCTAAGCGTGGCAGTGTGGAAGGACAGAAGGAGCTGGAACTCTGATGCACTGTGGGGATCCTTCCCAGTCCTGGACTGTCCACCTTGGACTTCTTGTTATGAGAAAAATAAATAAATACCTGTTTGGTTAAGGCACTGTGGTCAGATTCCTCTATTTTTCTATTACTTGTAGCCAAATGCATTCCTACCAGACACATTGCTCTCTTTTTACCCCATTGAATTTCAACTAGACCAGTGGTTGGCAAACTCGTTAGTCAACAGAGCCAAATATCAACAGTACAACGATTGAAATTTCTTTTGAGAGCCAAATTTTTTAAACTTAAACTTCTTCTAACGCCACTTCTTCAAAATAGACTCGCCCAGGCATTGGTATTTTGTGGAAGAGCCACACTCAAAGGGCCAAAGAGCCACATGTGGCTCGCGAGCCGCAGTTTGCCGACCATGGGACTAGACCAGCCGTGGGCAAACTACGGCCCGCGGGCCAGATCCGGCCCGTTCGGCTGTTCTATCCGGCCCGCGGAGCTGAAAGAGCTGAGGGTTCCCTTGCTCTCCCCTCCACTCCTTCACCAGCAGCAGTGTTAACATGGCAACGTCGGGAAACACGGCCGCAGCTCCTTCTTCTGAGTGGGCGGATTTATATCCACCCATTCAGTATAAGGAACAGCCTCTCAATCTTCCAGAGGCTCCTTGTAATGCCCGCGGACGCGTCCCCCGACATCACCCTGGGAATGCGTAGACACGTTATTGTGGTGATGTAGGGAGACACGCCCCTGGAGAGCACAGTATCAGAGCACAGTTTGAAATGAATAAAACTATTGAAATAATAAAAAAAAAGACCGTACCCTTTTATGTAATGATGTTTACTTTGAATTTATATTAGTTCACACAAACACTCCATCCATGCTTTTGTTCCGGCTCTCTGGTCCAGTTTAAGAACCCATTGTGGCCCTCGAGTCAAAAAGTTTGCCCACCCCTGGACTAGACTGTTGTTTTCACATCCTAATGGTCAAAGCTCAGGGTCTTACTTTCACACTTTTTGGCTTTTTAATTTTCAGCTACAAACACATGCTAATATTTGACCTGCAAAACCAAATCCCTTCATCTTTTGGGTAAAGCATAATAATGATTAAATAAAATAATATTTAAGCATGAATACTTCAATAATACACCTAGCTTAAACCAAGGGAACATGATGTAACAAAAAATAAAATTATTTTATCTCAGAAGATCTAGGTTTGAGACCTCTCTTCACTACTCACTAGTTGTGTAGCCATGAGCAAGTCACCTAAACCTCTCCAAACTTCAGTTTCCTATCTATTAAATATGGATAAAAGTAATGTCCACTCACAGGGTTGCTGTTAACATCCCATGAAACAGTATGAACAATAATGGGTATTGTTATTGGTATAATAATTATCTAGGAGTTATTTCTCCATTGAGTAAAAAATGCACTTTTAACTAATCTTTTTTCTTAATATATTTCCTTTTTTGGTAATAGCCTCCTAACCATTTCAAGGCAAAAGATAAGGTAAAATGTTCTAGAAGCCACTTATCTTGTGCAGGCTCAATTCTAATTAGAGTAGGCCTGGAAAGCCCCTAAAAGAATTCCACTGGTCCTGGGTTGGATGCTATAATAATACAAGTTCATACCTAGTGAAGCAAAAAAGACCACCATTCCACATATGACCTACAAAACCAAGCACCCAAATCCAACTAAAGCCAGAAAACTGAAAATTTATCTAGTAAGCATATTTTAAATATTTATTAAGGGAAATGTCTTTCACTTTGCATACTGTGGATTTATCTATTCTTCTCCATGCCTTAATAGAGATGATCCTCTAGGTCAGTGGTCAGCAAACTCATTAGTCAACAGAGGCAAATATCAACAGTACAACGATTGAAATTTCTTTTGAGAGCCAAATTTTTTAAACTTAAACTTCTTCTAACGCCACTTCTTCAAAATATACTTGCCCAGGCCGTGGTATTTTGTGGAAGAGCCACACTCAAGGGGCCAAAGAGCCACATGTGGCCCACGAGCCGCAGTTTGCCGACCACGGCTCTAGGTGATATGAGTGTGTCCCATAATTTTTCAGAAAATATTTTTAAATAATGTGTAAAATTTGTGTTCGCTTTGCTCCTTTCATTTTTCCACTTATAAATATTTAGGAACTAAGAATTAGAAAGAATTTGAGATATATCTTATAAACTTACAGAAGAAAGTTCCTAAAACCAAGGCACTATCCTGAGGATGCTGAAAAGCAGTGCATGTTTCTAACCACCTCCACACAGTGACCACAGCTCTCCTGAGGCTGTCATTGTCATTTCCATGATGCTTAGATGCTGTGACTTTAAAGTGCGTGTATTGTCTGCAATACGCAGCACCACAGTGATGGGGGCTATACACATTTCCTTGTAGAGTTTAGGCTTTTGTCCCTTCTGTCAAGGTTGGTAAGTGTCACTGTCTTCATTTCTGCCTGCGTTTCATGTGGATCTGGACAGTAACTTCTGTACCAACTTCTGTGAATACTCATTGCAACCTTGTTGATCACCAAGCCTGACAAGATTAAACTTGAGAATGTGAAAGTCGGCTGAAAGCAGACTAGAGAAGTATGGTCAGGGAAATGGCTGGATGGTCCTGAGCCTGTGAAAGAAGGTGATTGTGGCCCTTCTCACATCCCTGACCTGAATCCAGCCCACTCCCCTACTCCCCAGCTCTATCCCTAGGGCACCTAGCCCTGAGCCAAAGGCCAATCTTGTCACATTTTCTGTTAGTTCTCAGTAGTCATAGTGCTGTGTACAGGAAAGCCATTCATTTGGAGTTGAACAGAAAGATTATTTACCAACTTGAACACCTACTTACCTGCTCCAAAATGTTGTTTCTTCAGCTATAAAATGTAAAAATACCAACAACATAAGGGCACCTTCTTACGTTTCTGGGGTAGGGAATAGAGGAGTTAATATGGTATGACTTCTCCCAAAAGCAATTTATCAAGAGCCCTAAAAATGTCTAGATTATTTGACAAGGTAATTTTGCTTTGGGGAATCTATACTGAAGAAATAATCTTTATTGTTGAAAGTATTATATATATGCTTATAAGTTTCCTGGTTAATCTCTCCCCACCTTACCCCCTGCATTCCCTCTGAGATTCGTCAATCTGTTCCATGCTTCTCTGTCTCTGGATCTATTTTGTTCATTAGATTCCACAGATGAGTGAGATCATGTGATACTTATCTTTCTCTGACTGACTTATTTCACTTACCATAATACTCTCCAGGTCCCTCCATGCTGTATCAAAGGGTAAGAGATCCTTCTTTTTTATAGCTGCACTAGAGGCCCGATGCACATAATTCATGCAAGAGTAAGCCTTCCTTCCCCTGGCTGCGGGCACCGACTTCCCTCTGGCACTCGGGACCCAGGTTTCCCTCCAGCTGCCAGCAGGCACCCGAGACTGGGCTTCCCTCACAGCCCCAGCTTTGTCCGGAAGGACAGAAGGACATCCGGAAGGACGTCCAGTCTAATTAGCATATTACACTTTTATTATTATAGGTAGTATTCCAGGCTATCTAATCTTTTATCTACTTCAGTGAAATTGGACCAGGTTAGTGTTGGAGTTTCTAAGGGAGACAGTAGTTTACAAATCTTTCCTTGTCCAACTCTGAACCAATTGAAAAGTAGACATAAGAGTCAGACAGGAATTTACAAACAGCTTAAATATTAAAACACAGAAGAAACCAAGATGGTGGCATAGGTAAGCACCTAAACTGCTGCCTTGCACAACAATTTCAAAACTACAACTAAAAGACAGAACAGACACCATCCAGAACCACAGGAAAGCTGGCTGAGTGAAAATTCTACAACTAGAAGGCAAGAGAAAAGCTCACAGAGAATTGGAGGTACGGCAAAGGGTCTTTGTGCGCGCAGAGAGGAAGGGTGGCTGAGAGCCTGGCTGACTTTCTCTGGCGGAAGGGGGAAGGAAGCCCCCGACAGCACTGAACCCCAGTTCTGACTGCACTGAACCCCAGTCCCGGGCGAAACCCTGTGGACCCAGGCTCATACAGGGGGAGTCTGGACTGTCAGGTAGAGAGAAAGGCACCCGGAGACTCGGAGACCCGGGGGAGCCCCGGCAGGCAGGGTTCTGGAGGGTCGTGCGCCAGTGTGCACAAAGGCTGCGGAGGTTGCTACAGGCTTTCCCTAGCAGGAGGGAGTCCGAAGCTCCTGACTGCACTGAACCCCAATTCTGACTGCACTGAACCCCAGTTCCAGGTGAGCCCCTGGGGACCCGTGCTCTTGTGGGGGGAATATGGACTCTCAGGCGGAGATTCGGGAGCCAGGGAAGGCAGAGTTCTGCAGGCGCGCACGCAGGCAAGGGCAAGGCTGACTGGAAGCCAAGACTGTCTGCTGCGCCCTGAGACTCCACCCCATCCAAGCTGAGCACAGAGGCTATTGCAATTTGGCAAGTCTAATCCTATAAGGCTGTCTCCAGCACCGAACTTCTCCCAGCATAGACACAGTTGATCCTTACAGCCAACTGGCCTGGAGGTCAATTCCTCCCAGTGATACCAACAACAATCAAGACTTAACTACAACAAGGCTGTACACACAGTCCACAAAGGGGTGCACCAAGAGTGTCCACCTCAGGTTAACTGGGGAGGCCAACCTACTGGGCCATATAGGAAAACTAGCACACAAAGCTACCCTACCAACTCAGGGAAGCAATGAAAATACGGCGTCAAAGAAACAGATCAAAAACGAAAGAAATAGAGGAAAACAAACAACTGGAGATAGAATTCAAAACCACGGTTATAAGGCTTTTCAAGAATATCCTAGAAAAGGCCGATAAATATAACGAGACCCTCGAAGATATGAAAAAGGACCAACTAGAAATTAAACATACACTAACTGAAATAAAAAATATTATACAGAGACCCAACAACAGACTAGAGGAACACAAGAATCAAGTCAAAGAATTGAAATACTAGGAAGCAAAAAACACTCAACCGGAAAAGCAAAAAGAAAAAAAAATCCAAAAAGTTGAAGATAGTGTAAGAAGACTCTGGGACAACTTCAAGCATACCAACATCAGAATTATGGGGGTGCCAGAAGAAGAGAGAGAGCAAGATACTGAAAACCTATTTGAAGAAATAATGACCAAAAACTTCCCCCACCTGGTGAAAGAAATAGACTTACAAGTCCAGGAAGCGCACAGAACCCCAAACAAAAGGAATCCAAAGAGGACCACACCAAGACACATCATAATTAAAATGCCAAGAGCAAAAGACAAAGAGAGAATATTAAAAGCAGCAAGAGAAAAACAGTTAATTACCTACAAGGGAGCACCCATACGATTGTCAGCTGATTTCTCAACAGAAACTATGCAGGCCAGACAGGAGTCGAAAGAAATATTCAAAGTGATGAATAGCAAGAACTTACAGCCAAGATTACTCTACCCAGCAAAGCTATCATTCAGAATTGAAGGGCAGATAAAGAGCTTCACAGATAAGAAAAAGCTAAAGGAGTTCATCAGCACCAAACCAGTATTATATGAAATGCTGAAAGGTATTCTTAAAGAAGAGGAAGAAGAAAAAAGTAAAGAGAAAAATTATGAACAACAAATACATATCTATCAACAAGTGAACCTAAAAATCAAGTGAATTAAAAACCTGAGGAACAGAATAATCTGGTGAATATAATAGAATCAGGGGCATAGAAAGAGAGTGGACTGATAATTCTCAGGGGGAAAGAGGAATGGGGGGGTTCAGGAAGAGACTGGACAAAAATCATACACCCATGGATGAGGACAGTGGGGGGGAGGTAAGGGCAGAAGGTGGGGTGGGAACCGGGTGGAGGGGAGCTATGGTGGGGAAAAGGAGAAACAATTGTAATAATCTGAATAAAGGTTTATTTAAAAAATAAAATAAAATAAAATTGCAAACTGAAAAAAAAATTAAAACACAGTTTAAAGCTTAAAGCTTAGTTAGTACATATTTCTTGAACCATACACCAAAATGGACTACTAAACACTTATCCCCACTCTTTCCAACTAGGCGCCGAGCTATGGGCATTTCTCAGGACAAGACCGGGGGCAAGAGAAAGCCCTACCACAAAAAGCAAAAGTATGAGCCGGGACCGCCCTGCTGCCAACACTAAGATGGGTCCCTGCCACATACACACAGTCCAAGTTCTCGGAGGCAACAAAAAGTACCGAAACTTGAGGCTGGACGTGGGCAACTTCTCCTGGGGCTCCGAGTGTTGTACGCGCAAAACAGGGATTATGGATGTCGTCTACAATGCATCCAACAATGAATTGGTCCGCACCAAGACCCTAGTAAAGAACTGCATCGTGGTATGAGTCCCACTACGCACTGCCCCTGGGCCGCAAGAAGGGGGCCAAGCTGACTCCTGAAGAGGAAGAGATTTTGAACAAAAAACGATCAAAGAAAATTCAGAAGAAATATGATGAAAGGAAAAAGAATGCCAAAATCAGCAGTCTTCTCGAGCAGCAGTTCTGGCAGGGCAAGCTTCTTACATGCAACGCTTCAAGACCAGGCCAGTGTGGCCAAGCAGATGGCTATGTGCTCCAGGGCAAGGAGCTGGAGTTCTATTTGAGGAAAATCATGACCCAGAAAGGCAAATAAATCCTCTTCCCTCCCATCTTAGCTCAGGTAATAAAGGTGTTTATTCTAAAAAAAAAAAAATTTTTTTTAAATAAATTATCCCCCTTCCCCTCCCCATACCCCCAACCCTTCAGCCATCTCCAGGTCATGGGACCCACTTGGGGAGCATCATAGCATACTACCTGAGTTAGAATCCCAGCTTTGCCACTTACTAGCTTATTTTCTATGTGATCCTTGGCAAGTTACTTTTTCTCTCTGTGCCTCAGGCTTCCCATCTATAAAATGGAGGTACTTGTATTTGACTCAGAGTTATCACGAAGTTTGAAATGCTTAGAACAGAACCTGGCACAAAATAAGCTATGGTATGATTATGGTGGTTATTATTGGATAGACAGAACAGACACTACTGAGCCAGCGGCATGGGGAGTTGTGGCTAGAGATTGAAGCCCAGAGAGACAGGTCACAGGTGAGCAGTGACATGAACACATTAATTCTACCTAATGGGGAAATTTGAGCCAGTGCATGTTAGACTCTTGCCCCATCATTAGTGAGATTACTCTCTGGGCACCTACCTCAGTTGCAGGTTTGAGCCCCAGCCCCCAGTCAGGGCACCAGGAGGAAGCAACCAATCAATGTGTCTCTCTCATGTTGATCTCTCTCTCTCTCTCCCTCTCTCTCTCTCTCTCTCTCTCTCTCTCTCCCTCCCTCCCTCCCTCCCTCCCTCCCTCTCCCTCCACCCTCTCTAAAAATCAATGGAAAAAAATATCCTTAGGTAAGGACAAAAATAAATCATTAATTAATTTTTTTAAATGGGCAGAGGACCTGAGTAGACACTTCTCCAAAGAGGACATACAAATGGCTAGAAACATATGAAAAAAAAAAATGCTCAATGTCACTAATTATCAAAGAGATGCAAATTAAAATGACAATGCGGTACCACTTCACACCTGCCAGAATGGCTACCATCAATAAATCAACAAACAAGTGCTGGTGAGGATGTGGAGAAAAGGGAACCCTCCTTCACTGCTGGTGGGAATGCGGACTGGTACAACCACTATGGGAAACAGTATGCAGTTTCCTCAAAAATTCAAAATGGAATTGACATTTGACCTAGTGATGCCACTTTTAGGAATATATTCTAAGAAACCTGAAACACCAATCAGAAAGGATATATGCACCCCTATGTTCATAGCAACTTTATTTATAATAGCTAAGATCTAGAAACAGCCCGTGTCCATCAGTAAAAGAATGGATTAAAAAACTGTGGTACATTCACACAGTGGATACTATGTAGTGAATACTATGCAGCGGTAAAAAAGAAGGATCTCTTACCCTTTGAGACAGCATGGAGGAACGTGGAGAGTATTAAGCTAAGTAAAAAAGCCAGTCAGAGAAAAACAAGTATCACTTGGTCTCATTCATAAGTAGAATCTAATGAACAACATAAACTGACCTACAAAATAGATCCAGAGACATTAAAGCATGCAACAGACTGACGTATTTCAGAGGGAAAGGGGGGAGGGGAGGGGAAGAGATTAACCAAAGAACACATATGCATATTTGCATAATCTTTGGGCAGATAATAGTGTGGGGAAGACTTGGGGCTGGAGCAGGAGCGGGGTTGAGGGGTCAATGGGGAACAAACAGGGGACATCTGTAATACTTTCAGCAATAAAGATAAATTAATTTTTTTTAAAAAAAAAGTTTCCTGCCTTGGCAGATGTGGCTCAGTTGGTTGGGCTGCACCAAAAGGTTGCTGGTTCAATTCCTGGACAGGGCATATGCCTGGCTTGCAGGCTGGATCCCCAGTAGGGGGTGTGCAGGAGGCAGCCAATCGATGTTTTACTCTCACACTGATGTTTCTCTCTCTCTCTCTCTCTCCCTCTCCCTTTCTCTCTCTCTAAAATATCAATAAAATAAAATGTTTCCCTTTCACTTATTTTTTATTGTTACATTTGATATACAACATTATGTAAGCGTAAGGTGTACAACTAGTTAACTTGATACATTTTCACTTTTTATTTTAATTTGTTAAATTTCAAAACTTTGTGATGAAGCTCTGGACCAGTAATACAAAAATAGCCAAGAGGCAATGGAACATTAGCAGTTTGTCCAATCTGAAAATCTATGAGACTATATACAAATTCTTGATATAATGGCAGACTCACATCAGTACAACTAGTCATGCTTTTGTTAAAATAAGGTGCTTAAATTCATGTTTTGATAAATTAAAAAAAATAACTCTCCTCCTTTCTTCAGTTTTTTCTATATTGTTCCCCATTCTCTGAATTAAACAGAATTGCTACAATTCTGTTGCTTCCTTAAATTGTATTTAAAAATTGGCAAATATACATGTCTCCAAAAGAAAGGATGACATGCTACAATTTGCCCACAATTTCACAAAGGCACAGCCTGGAGTTTCCTATTCACTCTTAAAGGAGTGAAATACCAACTTTGTAAATGAAAGCTCTAGAATAAGTCTTAAAATTTATAAACAATGGCACCCTAAACAACTCACCAGGGAAAATGTTGCAACCCACGGCTGTTACATACTACATGTAATTCAAAACTTTTTCAAAGATGTGTCTTGGTAAGACCTACTTCTCCTATTACACTCATTTTGCCAATCTTTCTTTTAAGGTTTGGTTTCATAAAATTGACTTAGAGTAAATCTGTGACAGAATGACAAAGAATATGGTGTCCCTTTCCACTGAGATCTAACATAAGATAGTTCAAGATATGGAGGTGAGGTGACAGGATATTATATATTTTCACTGGCAGTAAACTTCCTCTTCAGGAGAATTTTGTCTTTTCTCTGATGGGCTCTTTGGTTATGAGAGGGAAAGCACACAATAGCATGATTGAGGGCAAGACAATGCGAGAGCAAAATTGTACATATTTTATAAAAGGAATTTTGAGTTGCCAGAAGCAAGGAAGGAATTACAAATTAGAGAGACAAAGAGATGAGAGAACAGGGGGAAGAGAAAATTGGCAGTTGGAAGACCAGGGAGCTGGACATTTCAATCAGGGGCAACTAACATTCAATTTTAAGTAATCAGCTGTAAGTATTTTGTTTCAATGCAACTGCCATTTTACCATAACATCTTTATGAAATTCCCTGCTTTTATGAGTGGTGTTTGAAGTAAATGAAGGAAAAAATATGATGTTCCATATTTTGATTGACTCAGGGCAGAGACAAGGGAAAAGACACAGAGTCAAGATGACAGTGAATTTGAAAATTATGAAAAGCAGAAAATTTCTGAAAAGCAGGAAAATTCTGAAAACCAATAAATGACTAAGGGGCCAAGTGGGAAACGCTGAGATGTTGGAGGGATGCTGTGTCACTTAGGCTTTGTCAAACAAGCAGAACCACTCTATGGGGTTTACTACAGGGATAACACCTTACACAACTGTGGGAGCTGTTGAGAAATTCTATGGAAGGCTGTTGCCTCCTTGTCTGTTGTTGGCCTGCAGAGCTTCAGGACTAGCAGATGAGAAGAAATATTGGACATGGAAAGGGGAGATCAAGGACAAACTGGAGACCTCATCTCTCTCTCTCTTCCCCTCTTTCTACCTCTCTCCCCTTCTCTCCTATTCTTTCTCTCCTCTCTCTCCCTCCAACATCAACAACACAGGTGATCTACAGAAGAAGCTGGCACTCGGAGAAACCTAGATGGCAGCATAGGTAAGCACCTAAACTGCTGCCCCGTACAACAATTTCAAAACTACAACTAAAAGACAGAACGGACACCATCCAGAACCACAGGAAGGCTGGCTGAGTGGAAATTCTACAACTAGAAGGAAAGAGGAAAGCTCACGGAGAAGGAGTGGCAAAGAGCTGAGGTACGGAGAAACGAGTGCGCAAAGAGGAAGGGCGGCAGAGTGCCTGGCTGGCTTTCTCTGGTGGGAGGGGGAAGGAAGACACCGAATGCACTGAACCCCAGTTCCGACTGCACTGAACCCCAGTTCCGACTGCACTGAACCTCAGTTCCAGGCGAAACCTTGTGGACCCAGGCTCATACAGGGGGAGTTTGGACTGTCAGGTAGAGAGAAAGGCACACAGACCTCGGAGACTTGGAGACTCAGGGGAGCCACAGCGGCAGGGGTCTGGAGGAACAAGTGCGCACAAAGACTGACTGTGGAGGTTACCACAGGCTATCCCTAGCGGAAGGGAGTTGGAAGCTCCTGACTGCACTGACCCGCAGTTCCTACTGCACTGAACTGCAGTTCCGGGCGAGCCCCTGGAGACCCACGCTCTTACGGGGGAATCTGGACTGTACGGCGGAAACTTGGGAACCGCGGAAGGCAGAGGTCTGGAGACTCGCACGCAAGGGCAGGGCTGACAGGAAGCCAAGACTGTTTGCTCCGCCCTGAGACTCCACCCCTTCCAAGCTGAGCACAGAGGCTTTCGCAATTGGGCAAGGCTAATCCTATAAGGCTGTCTCCAGCACCAAAAATCTCCCAGTGTAGACACAGCTGATCCTTACAGCCAACTGGCCTGCAGGTCAATTCCTCCCAGTGATACCAACAACAATCAAGACTTAACTATAACAAGGCTGTACACAGTCCACAAAGGGGTGCAACAAGAGTGTCCACCTCAGGTTAACTGGGGAGGCCGACCCACTGGGCCATATAGGAAACCTAGCACACAAAGCTACGCTACCAAATCAGGGAAACAGTAAAATATGGGGAGACGAAGGAACAGATCACAAATGAAAGAAATGGAGGAAAACAAATGACTGGATATAGAATTCAAAACCACGGTTATAAGGCTTTTCAAGAATATCTTAGAAAAGGCCGATAAATATAATGAGACCCTTGAAGATATGAAAAAGGACCAACTAAAAATTAAACATACACTGACTGAAATAAAAAATATTATACAGAGACCCAACAGCAGACTAGAGGAATGCAAGAATCATGTCAAAGATTTGAAATACAAAGAAGCAAAAAACACTCAACAGGAAAAGCAAAAAAAAGAAAAAGAATCCAAAAAGTTGAAGATAGTGTAAGAAGCCTCTAGGACAACTTCAAGCGTACCAACATCAGAATTATGGGGGTGCCAGAAAAAGAGAGAGCAAGATACTGAAAACCTATTGGAAGAAATAATGACTGAAAACTTCCCCCACCTGGTGAAAGAAATAGACTTACAAGTCCAGGAAGCGCACAGAACCCCAAACAAAAGGAATCCAAAGAGGACCACACCAAGACACATCATAATTAAAATGCCAAGAGCAAAAGACAAAGAGAGAATATTAAAAGCAGCAAGAGAAAAACAGTTAATTAGCTACAAGGGAGCACCCATACGACTGTCAGCTGATTTCTCAACAGAAACTATGCAGGCCAGATGGGAGTAGCAAGAAATTTTCAAAGTGATGAATAGCAAGAACCTACAACCAAGATTACTTTACCCAGCAAAGCTATCATTCAGAATTGAAGGGCAGATAAAGAGCTTCACAGATAAGAAAAAGCTAAAGGAGTTCATCAGCACCAAACCAGTATTATATGAAATGCTGAAAGGTATTCTTAAAGAAGAGGAAGAAGAAAAAAGTAAAGAGAAAAGTTATGAACAACAAATACATATCTATCAACAAGTGAACCTAAAAATCAAGTGAATTAAAAATCTGAGGAACAGAATAAACTGGTGAATATAATAAAATCAGGGGCATAGAAGGGAGTGAACTGATAATTCTCAGGGGGAAAAGGGTATGGGGGGATCAGGAAGAGACTGGACAAAAATCGTACACCTATGGATGAGGACAGTGTGGGGGGAGGTAAGGGCAAAGGGTGGGGTGGTAACCATGTTGCGGGGAGCTATGGAGGGGAAAAGGAGAAACAATTGTAATAATGTGAACAAGAAAGATTTATTAAATTAAAAAAAAAGAAGAAGAAGAAGTTGGCACTCTTACCTCAGAGCTGCACACACACCTGGCTTATGATTCAGAGAAGCTGAAGGAAGTGATCCAGCAGGAGCTAGAGCAGCTGTGACCTTGGCTGCTGCCTTAAGCCAACAAGATACATCAGTAGATCAGTGTCAACATGCATGAATTCCAAGAGTGACTGGTACCCCACAATGAACTTCAACAAATAGTGGCTCACTGTTAGTAATAATGAAAGGAATCATCCCATTTTCACATGGTTTTCCTGGACTCATGGATCCTAGTGATACAAGAACTGGCACTATAGGGGGGTCCAGTCAAGATGGCGGGTATATAAATGCAGTACTCGCTGCCTCCCACAACCACATCAAAATTACAACTAAAATACAGAACACCATCATTCAGAAACACCTGAAATCTAACTGAACAAAGTTCTACAACTAGGGAATTAAAGAAAAAGCACATTGAGACTGGCTCATCCAAGCCATTTACAGTAGCTTTTCCATACAAGTGGTCTCTCTTGCCTTATGCTTTGGACTTTCCTAAAATCTCTCAAACAAGCAGCCTCATACCTCTCAATAAGTGGCCCCAGGCTCAGGTCTAGCAGCAGCCCACCTTAGTTCACAGCTTGGCTTCTCCTGAGAACCTACAAGCCCAACATAAGTAGCAGTCACCTGCAGATTTCTCATTAGCTCAGGCCAGGTGGCCAAAGACAGGCACAGACAGTGGCTGACTTTACATCTCCCAGGGGGCCCCAGGGCCAATGTACCCAGTGGTCAGCTTCAAACCATGCAGTATTATAACCTTACCACCTCCACAAGTGACACTCTAAAGGGGTGGACTCGGTGAGCATCAAAACCCTACTGAAGCAAGTCAGCTCCTGTACAGCAGCTCTTTAAATGTAGTCCCAGTCAATCCTTGCAATGGATGCCAACATCAATCAAGGCTCAACTACAATAGGACAGTGTACACAGCTCACATGGGGGCACACCTGGAGTGCCCAGCTCAGGTGACTAGGGAGGCTGGGCCCTCCAGGACACCTCCTACAGAAGGCCATTCTAACAAGTCCGGGAGCCATAGCAGATCTACTTAATACATAGAAACAAACACAGGGAAGCAGCCAAAATGCAGAGACAGAGAAACATGTCACAAATGAAAGAATGGAAGAACTCTCCAGAAAAAGAACTAAATGAAATGGAAGCAAGAAAACTACCATATTCAGAGTTCAAAACAATGGTTATAAGGATGTTCATGGAACTTACTTAGAGTTTCAAGGAATTTAGTGAGAACATCAACATCATAAAAAGGACCAGTCAGAAATAAAGGATACACTAACTGAAATAAAGAATAATTTACAAGGACTCAACAGTAGAGTAGAAAACTCTGAGAATCAAATCAAGAATTTGGAACATAAGGAAGCAAAAAACACCCAATCATAAAAGCAAAAAGGAAAAAGAATCCAAAAATATGAAGATAGCATAAGGAGCCTCTGGGACAACTTCAAGCATACCAACATTCACATCATGTGGGTTTCAGAAGGAGAAGAGAGGGAGCAAGAAATTGAAAGCCTATTTGAAAAAGTAATGACAGAAAACTTCCCTTACCTGGTGAAAGAAGTAGACATACAAGTCCAGGAAGCACAGAGAGTTCCAAACAAGAGGAACCCAAAGATGCCTACACCAAGACGCATCATAATTAAAATGCCAAAGGTTAAAGACAAAAAGCGAATCTTAAAAGCAGCAAGAGAAAAGCAGTTAGTTACCTACAAGGGAGTACCCATACAACTGTCAGCTGATTTCTCAACAGAAATTTTGCAGGCCAGAAGGAAGTGGCAAGAAATATTCAAAGTGATGAAAAGTAAGGACCTACAACCAAAATTACTCTACCCAGCAAAGCTATCATTTAGAACTGAAGGCCAGATAAAGAGCTTTCCAGACAAGAAAAAGCTAAAGTAGTTCATCACCACCAAACCAATACTACATGAAATGTTAAAGGGTCTTCTTTAAGAAGAAGAAGGGGGAAAAAGATCAAAAATATGAACAATAAATGGCAATAAATACATATCTATCAACAATTAAATCTAAAAATTAAAATAAATGAACAAGCAAAACAGAAACATTCTCATAGATACAGAGAACATTTTGACAGTTTCCAGATGGGAGATGGTTGGAGGAGGAATGAAAAAAGTGAAGGAATTTAGAAGTACAATAGTGTAGTCATGGGGGTCTAAAGTACAGCATAGAAAATATAGTCAATAATATTCTAATAACTATTTTTGGTGTCAAATGGGTATTAGATTTTTCAGGATGATCGACTTAAGAAGTTTTATAATGTCTAATTATTGGGGTGTACACCTGAAACTAATATAATATTGTATGTCAACTATAAATGAAAAAAAAGGATTTTTTTAAAGACATATCAACCCTTTAAAAAGATAGCACCATACATTGGTCAATGATTTAAAGCACACACCACATCCTGGAGGGCTTTATCTTAACCCTTCAAGGTGTTTCTACCAAGCCTGCATGGAAACTAATCCTTTGAAAGGCTATTCCAGCATTCTAGCTACTTCAGGTTGATGAGAAACTTGGTGTGATCAGCGAATTCCATTAGCATGAGTTCATTGCTGCACTTTAGTTGCTTTTAAATGAGTTCCTTGATCAGGAGCAATGCTGTGGGAATATCTTGAAGGGAATTACATTATGTAAGTCCACAGATGGTGATTTTGGCAAAAGCATTGAGGGCAAGTGCCTCTCCCAAGATGCATGTGGTCAAACACAATCAACCTGCCACCAGGTGGCTGTCTGATCCTCCTGGGAAATGGTGCCAAATCAGGGCACAGAATTGGTCTCTGCTTGTTGGCAGGTTGGGTACTCAGACAGATCAGCCTTAGTGAGGGGAAGATCATGTTGCTGAGTCCATATGTAACCTCCATCCCTGACACCATGGCCACTTCGTTCATGAGCCCATTGGGCAAAGATGGGGTGACTAGGGAAAGAGCTTATTACCATCCACAGAGCAAAGTATCTTGTCCATCTTACTATTAAGATCTTCCTCTACTGAGATTGCTCTTTAATGAGAAGCCACATGAGACAAACATCTTCATGCTCTGTGCCCATTCAGAAAAATCTATTCACATACCTCTGCTATCAATTTTCAAGTTGTGCTTCTTCTTGAGTGCACACAAGCATTCAATTCATAATTCTAACCATCTAGTCAAAGCACTAGTCACTGTCTATGAATCAGTGGAGAGCCATACCTTCAGCCATCTCTTCTTCTAGGAAAAAATAAGTAACTAGATGCACTCTTTGAAGTACTTTTAACACTAGGATTTCCCTTCACTGCTATAGTACTTCAGAGCTACCTCAGGGTGGGCCAACAATACTGATTATATGCTTTGGAGATGTGCCACTGTACCATGCATATCTATAAACCAGGTCTGAATATTTTTCTTCTTCAGTCAACATAAATCATAGAGAATTCCACATGAGACCATATGTGTGGGTTGAGAAAGAGGAGGCAAGATAGCAAGAGTAGGGGCCCTATCTATCAACAGTTAAATCTAAAAAAAACAAAATAAATGAACAAGCAGAACAGAAATAGACTCATAGATACAGATAACATTTTGATAGTTGCCAGACTGGAGTGGGATTAGGGGCTGGGTGAAAAGGGGAAGGGATTAAGAAGTACAAATTGGTTGTTACAGAATAGTCATGGGTATGCCGAGTACAGCATAGGGAATATAGTCAATAACATTCTAATAGCTATGTACAGTGTCACATGGGTGTGAGATTTATCAGGATGATCATTTAGTAAGTTATATAATGTCTAATCACCAGAGGGGTACACCTAAAACTAATATAATAATGTATGTAGACTGTAATTGAAAAATAAAAATAATTTTTAAATGGAAAAAATAAGAAGTAAGGGCCATTAACATCTGGGCCACTTGCTCATTCTATTTACTTGTGCCTTCAGGCCCTGTTGAAGTTGTACTCCATTCCCAACTTTATGGTTTGGTGGGCCAGCTAACACCCACTTTATAATAGGTACCTCATGTTCATGTGATGGCCCATGATCAAGTGTTGGATGTCTACTAAAGCCCAGTAGCAACCATAAGCTGTCTCTCAAAGAAGAACTACCATCTACAAAGGATGGCAGAGCGTTGCTCCAAATTCTAACAGAGGTAGGCAATGTAATTCAGCTGTAGGGGCCTGCAGACTCTATACACATCTCAACCTTACAGCCACTGCAAGCACCATCAGATCCACTGGGTCACATGGCTAAGCACTTACACAGCAACCTGGACCTGTTGCAGAGCATTCTCTTTTTCTGGGTGATATTTTGACTCCTTTCTGAAATCAGTTGAATAGACACATGATATAATAGTTACTTGTATTTTTTAACTGATTTTAGAGAGGGAGGGAGAGAAAGAGAAAAAAAAAAAAAAAAAAAAAAAACATCAATGAGTGAGAAACATGGATTCATTGCCTCCTGTACACCCTCCGACCGGGTTTTGAACCCAAAACCTAAATATGTGCCCTGACTGGGAATCGAATCTGTGACTTTCCAGTGCCCAGAATTATGCTCCAACCAACTGAGCCACACCAGCCAGGGTTCTCTTGTATATTTTCTCTCTACTTATTGAGAACTTAAGTAAGGAAAGGGGGCTATTTATTGTGTGCTCCTCGGGTACTCTAGCACATGGAATGTGGGGACTCTGGTTAATCTTAGTGAAATATTTAAGGAAAGCGTAGCCCAATAAGGCTGGAGCTCTTCAGGACCCCCAGTGGCTAGCATGTATATGTAAGATATAGGTCCTAAAAATGGAGGAAAGGGACAAACAGTGATAAGACCACTTCTCTGACACCAAAACAATTGGTTGCAATGTGAAGATTTCAGTTAATCATCTCTTTAATTTTTTCCACTGCACTAAGCATCCAGTTTGACTGACAGGTCAGGTGTTTTGGCCCCACAGCCTATAAATAACCATCTATGCTTCCATGAAAAGGAGGGCCTTCAGTGAACTGGAGACTCATTTAGACTATGTGAACATTATGGTTCTCAACTCCTTGCTGCTTAACATATTTACTTTGTATTCTTGCCAGGCAGACAGAACAAAAATGCTAATTTAACCCAGTTTAAAAAACAAAGAGGACGGAGATCTCACTTTAAATGGGATCATTTTTATTCTTGTCATATCTGCCTCGGACATGGACTTTTAATATTTAAATATTATTTCCTGTGAGAGCTGAACTTTCAGGATTTTGTGGCTATGAAAGGATTCAAATTTCAGATTCTACCTTGTGTGAAAATATCATTTTAAAGTGTGTGTCCCAGGAGAATAATAATAGACCTGAGTCCGGGCATATTTTTTAAATGAACTTCTTTCAGAGGTCTCTTTAAATATAGCTTATTCTCTCTCCTTCCTAGGCACCAGGAGTTAAGCAATGATGCCTTTCATTTTCTCCCAAATTCAGTCTGACTCTATTACCAAATTACTTATTATAAGCAGAATAAGTAATTGCAAAATGACAAAAGAATATCATGTCTGCATTTAACACATTAAATATTTTATAATATGCTAACCTTGTCCTTTCATTCTAATTAAAAATGTTACATTAATTATCTGTAATTATAATTTAACTATTAAAAACATGTCTGTTGCTTTCCTTTGTAATTAGTATAATCCTGCCCACAGTCTACCAAATACTAGGGTTTCCTGTTATTATATAAACCTGCCCACAATCTACCAAATACTAGGGTTGCAGTGATTAATAGTAATAAATCCTGAGAAGTCACATTTTATCCGTAAGCAGTCTGAACAAAGTGGGCCATTTAAATACCAGCTTAAATGCTACATTGCTCTGGCATGCATTGTAAAGTTGAGTACATTCTGTCACTTTGCATCTCATAATTTCACATAATGTGAGAAGTGCAGTGTGCCTGCTATTGACCGTGGCCTGGCAAAGTTTACTTCTTGCGCATGAGAAATTGACAAGGAGAGTCTGAGCATCATAGTCACTCAAGAGTCCAGGCTGGCATAAGTTCCATTTTAACACATGCTTTCACCGTGCTGAGAGGGAGAGTTCTTTTAAAAAGCATGACAAGTCATGTTTTAACATTTCTGCTTGGAAGGGACTCCCTCCATTTCTGCTCACATTCCATTTGCCGAACAAGCTGCACAGCCATGCCTGAGTTCAATAGGGTAGGGACGTCTAATCCTCCCTCCAGAAGGCCCACTGCATGCTTGTGAGCAGTAGTAATACCTCTACCACTCTGTGACTCAAATGCATGAAGCGGGGGATATGTTTTCTAGAACTGATCTCATCTCCCTCTGGAGCCCTACTCCCAGTGATGGTGAAAGATTCCTATTCAGGATTTCCCTGAAGTGCTCTAATTACTTCTAACCCCCATCCCCTAAAGACTCTCAATGAGAATGGGAGAAGGTGGGCCAAGGTCCACAGGCTAAGTCCTTTGCCCTTCTCCTCTCCCATACCCACTCCTTCTAAGCTCTAAGCTCGGCCCTCCAAATTTTGGGGTTTTGTTTTTTAAAAGGAAGCTTTGGAATTTAGAAAGGTGTGGTGTTGTGTTTTTGTGTTGTTGGTTGTTTTTTTTCAACAGAGCCTGGTTTTCAATAACTGCCTCACTGTAGACTTAACAAATCTAATATAAATGGAATGAATTGGATGATGACAAATCAGCAATGTGGAAACATCTCATTACCTTTATTTTCATATCTGCACACACTTTTCTTTGATGAGCTTCCACTCCACTTGACTGCAAAGAAACTAAATTTAGTCCAATCCACTTGGCCCAACCCAGCAATGTCTTTTAATTCACTTCAGGAATTAGTCTCAGTATCACTCAAGTCTCTTTCCCAGCTTCCTTCTCCTCCTTCCCTTTGACTCTACACCCTGAAGAAAGGGCAGAATTGTAATCCAGCAACTGCCTCACTCACTTCTGAGGCAGGTTCTGGGCCCCACAGAAAAAGTCAAGCATCCTTGCCAGGCCATGTGGTGGGGACCCAACACTCTCTTCATCCCTCTCAGCTGCACTGTTCCTTGGTTCCTTCATACCCAATGGTAGGAGAGCACATCTGTCAGCCTAGTCTTCAGAGGAGCTCCTGGCAAGAAGTAGGCACCAGCTTCGTGTTCTAGAATCACCCTTCAAACCCCACGTGATACTCTTAGGGACTCTTTGGGTTGGGGGTCAGCTGAGAGAATAGGTCAAGTACGTTCTAGACCTCTGCAGAAGGGAGAAAGGGGAAGAGACTAGGTGCCTAATATAACACCCCATGACCTCTGCCTTCTGCAAAAAGTCCCTTCTCCTTTTCCATATGGCCTTATATTTTCCCCTTCAGGCAGGAGGAAGTTGAACCACTTGGAGGGGGTGGGCACAGTCACTTTGGCACACACCTGACAAGCTGTCATTGGGTGTGGACTTGGATAATGCATGAGTGGGTAGTCATGACCAAAGGAAAGTTGAACTTGTGGTCCAATGTTTCAAGTTATTTCCCCATGTAAATATTTTATACATGCCGCCTCCACAACTTGATCTGTGAAAGGTCAAGCTCTTCCTCTTTATGAAGATGGCACCGAAAGCTAAGAAGGAAGCCCCTGCCCCTCCCAAAGCCAAAGCCAAAGCAAAGGCTTTGAAGGCAAAGAAAGCTGTGCTGAAAGGCATCCACAGCCACACAAAGAAGAAGAAGAAGAAGAAGAAGGAGAAGAAGAAGAAGAAGAAGAAGAAGAAGAAGAAGAAGAAGAAGAAGAGGAAGAGGAAGAGGAAGAGGAAGAGGAAGAGGAAGAGGAAGAGGAAGAGGAAGAGGAAGGAGAAGGAGAAGGAGAAGAAGAAGAAGAAGATCTGCACGTCACCCACATTCTGACGGCCAAAGACACTAAGGCTCCGGAGGCAGCCTAAATATCCTCAGAAAAGCGCACCCAGGAGAAACAAGCTTGACCACTATGCCATCATCAAATTCCCCCACTACCGAGTCAGCCATGAAGAAGATAGAAGACAACAATACACTTGTGTTCATTGTAAATGTCAAAGCCAACCAGCACCAGATCAAACAGGCTGTGAAGAAGCTCTATGATATTGATGTGGCCAAGGTCAACACCCTGATCAGACCTGATCGAGAGAAGAAGGCATATGTTCAACTGGCTCCTGACTATGATGCTTTGGATGTTGCCAACAAAATTTGGATCATCTAAACTGAGTCCAGCTGCCTAATTCTAAATATAAAAATATTACACTGTAAAAGAAAGGTCAAGCTCTTGATTTATCTCTTGTTCCCCAAATGTCTAGTCTAATTAATACTTTTGGAATACTGAATGTATGATCTATAAAGCAATATTTTGAAAAGGTCCTGATTGTCGCCGAAACCGGTTTGGCTCAGTGGATAGAGCGTCGGCCTGCGGACTGAAGGGTCCTGGGTTCGATTCCGGTCAAGGGCACGTACATTGGTTGCGGGCACATCCCCAGCGGGAGGTGTGCAGGAGGCAGCTGATCGATGTCTCTCTCTCATCGATGTTTCTGGCTCTCTATCCCTCTCCCTTCCTCTCTGTAAAAATATCAATAAAATATATTAAAAAAAAAAAAAAAAAGAAAAGGTCCTGATTGTCATTCCCCCATGTTTTCTCTGCCTTTTTGGTCCCAGGTCCTTACATCAGAGCCCACTGATGCCTTTTGCCCACAGGTCAAGAGAAATATAACCTGGGCTTGAGATTCACAGATGCTAGATGCTGACCAAATAGAGCACAAGCCTGCCTCTCCGGGGACACTCAATCAATCAAGAATTGAAAAGAAGCCAAGAATTGGGTCATGTCTAAAGAATCAGGGTTGGGCCTTATTTCTTATTTATTAGGAAAAATTATCTATCTGTCTTCAGGTTCTCTCTCTCTCTGTCAAACATGCACACACACACAGTTCTTAAACAGAGATGGGGGTATTCCCCCAGCTATTTTAACAGTCAATGAGATAAGCAAGATAGCATATGTGAAAAGCTTTATGGTCTGTAATAGGCTTTGAAAGTGTAAGTTGAGGCCTGGCCAGAGTGGCTCAGTTGGTTGGGACATCACCCCGTGCACCAAAGGGTTTTAGGTTCGATTCCTGATCAGGGCACATACCCAGGTTCAATCCCCAGTCAGGGCACATGTGGGAGGCATATCCTCGAGTGAGAATTATTTTAAAAAGTATAAGTTCATGTTATTATAGATGATGATTTTTTATTACATCTCTTGAACTGGTACATTCATGGAATACAGGACCCCCCCCCCCCATCACCACTTACTTTGCAACAATACAGCAGAGAAGATATGACTATGACCATTGGCACCACAAAGACATGGGTTTGAACCTGTTCTGTCACTCACTATTTGGGACACTTAGCAAAAGTATTTTTTGTTTTTGTTTTCTTAGCAAGGTTCTTAACCTCCCTGAGGGTCAATTATCCCATCAGCAAAATGGAGATAATAATAAATGTGTAATATTATGGATCATAAAAAGAGATCAGGAAAGAGACCATTATTACTGTTTACTACTTTATTTTTCACTTTTGTCAAATGATGTCACATTTAGATCCTTATTCAATAATCTAGGAAAATACATATATCTGGCCCAGCTAGTGTGGTTCAGTTGATTGGGCATCCCCCTGTTAACCAAAAGGTTGCTGGTTTGATTCCTGGTCAGGGCACGTGTCTGGGTTGCATGCTCAACCCCCAGTAGGGGTTGTGCAGAGACAACTAGCAATGTTCCATTCTCACATCAATGTTTCTCTCTCTCTCCCTCTCCCTTCCTCTCTCTCTCTAAAAATCAATATAAATATTTTAAAATACATCTTTTTTTGAAAGGAAGGAAGGAAGGAAGGAAGGAAGGAAGGAAGGAAGGAAGGAAGGAAGGAAGGAAGGAAGAATGAAAGAGAGAGAGATCCAGGCACTCTCCTTTGTGAGCATTCATCCCACAAGTGTTGTAGAAGGAAGCTTAATTGACACAATATCGATAACATAGCCTCTCAAAACATTAAGTATCATCCCTTATCTTGGAGAGCCATTAGAAGCTGAGCAAGAAACAGACGTGATTGTATCAGGCCAGCCCACAAGGGGACTAGAACGCCATGATCAACCTTTGCTGGAGTATTTGGCAGTTTCTGACCTTATAAAACCCACTGCGAATACATGATGAATGGCATTCATCTGCAGCGCTAAGATTAAGGGCTTTTGCACAAATGAAATATACTGCAGGTTGTATACAATTCCCCCTTCTCCAGTTCACTCTCATTTTGTAAGGCTCATAGAAATGCCTGTGAGTCCCATGTCCTTGGATGGCCTCATTAAATAGATCATTCTTTGTTTGCTCTAATTTCTAGTGAGTAATTCATTTTAAAACTTTGGTAACTGTTATTAATCACAACTTATTTGTGATACACCTCACCAAAAGACATCTCAACTGAGGACTGCTGCTCCAGATAAGGGACACTGGAATTAGTTTAAAATATTGATGCTAAGTGTCAGTTATTAGTAGAATTTGCAATAACCTAACCTAGTCTATCGCCTATGTTGGTATATGCTATATTTTATAATTCTCTTAAAATTGTTTCTATTTAATTACTTATGTTATTTCTTCAATGATCCAACATGTTTAAAAGGACAGCATGATTTAGGAATGGTTTATTACATCCTCTCATCACAAATATTTTTCATGTAGCTGCTCACGGTCATTTTGAATATCATGTATTAACTGTCACCATGCTTTTATGAAACGGTTTTCAATAACATGATTTATAAACTGCCTTGTGCTGAAACATGTTTCCATTTATTTCTTCATGTAGTACAATTAGGATTGAAATGTTGTATTTGCTCACCAGCCTGTGTACTCCTGTATAGTTCATACTTGTGACTACTTCTAGAATAATTATATGAAAGTAAATAAAATTAAAGATACTTAATATAAATGGTTACCCTCAAGACACACTGCCCATATTAAACGGTCTGGAGATCTGGTGCTCATCTCAATGGGCGACCAACAGATGGAGAGCTCTGTTTGTCACATTACTTTGGAGCTTCTAAAAGTGCCTGATGGGAATTCCATTACTTGCACCAGCTGCACAGGTGACCTCCTTGCCTTCCACTGCCAGTTTCAGAATATACGAGGCAGTTTTAAACATGATTTTAAAATACAACATATGCAAATATGGCTGTACTTGGCATATTTACTCTAGTGCAAAAAAAAACACTATCCTTTCTTCTTCAACCCCTAGAATTATGGGATGTATGGTTTTCCACCTTCTGAGTCTTTCTACAAAAAGGTATTTAATGCCCTTCAACATCTAGATAATTTTAAAGCATTATTTTTTAAACACATACAGAAGGGGGAAATATGATTTTTTATGAGCTAAACCTTTATAAAGAGCTCTTATTTTCTTATCAAATAGATTAAATGAGTAAAAGGTAGAATTTGAGACATCTGAAAGGTATTCTCAACCCAGAAATAACCTCCTTCCCAAGACCTGAAAATTCTCCATGAATAATGCACTATTTGGAGTTCAGCAGTCTCTGTCCAGGCACCATTTTTACAAAATGCAACAAGCAGAGCCAGAATTGAAACCCAGTTTCAATTTTGCACTTTTCCCCTACAATGTGCTGTTTCCCTTAGAAAATAGTCACCAACACAGTAAATGTAAAGGAATTTTCCTTTTTTTTACTCATTACTTACAATTTTAATCTTAATCTAGCTGAAAGAATGGTTTAGATTATTTAGACATAAGTTTTTTTTTTAATTTCTTTACTGACTAAGGTATTACATGTGTGTCCTCGTCCCTCCTTTAACCCCCAAACCCCCCCTTCACTCATGCCCTCACCCCCCTAGTGTTCGTGTCCATTTGTTAGGCTTATATTCATGCATACAATTCCTTTGGTTGATCTCTCCTCCTTTCCCCAACCCTCCCCTATCTTCCCTCTGAGGTTTGGTAGTCTGATTGATGCTTCTCTGCCTCTGGATCTGTCCCTGTTCATCAGTTTATGTTGTTCATTATATTCCACAAATGAGTGAGATCATGTGGTATTTATCTTTCTCTGCCTGGCTTATTTCACTTAGCATAATGCTCTCCAGTTCCATCCATGCTGTTGCAAATGGTAAGAGCTCCTTCTTTTTTAGCACAGCGTAGTATTCCATTATGTAGATGTACCACAGTTTTTTAATCCACTCATCTGCTGATGGGCACTTAGGCTGTTTCCAAATCTTAGCTATGGTGAATTGTGCTGCTATTAACATAGGAGTGCATATATCCTTTCTGATTGGTGTTTCTAGTTTCTTGGGATATATTCCTAGAAGTGGGATCACTGGGTCAAATGGGAGTTCCATTTTCAGTTTTTTGAGGAAACTCCATACTGTTCTCCACAGTGGCTGCACCAGTCTGCATTCCCACCAGCAGTGCATGAGGGTTCGTTTTTCTCCGCATCCTCGCCAACACTTGTCTTTGTTGATTTGTTGATGATAGCCATTCTGACAGGTGTGAGATAATACCGCATTGTTGTTTTGATTTGCATCTCTCGGATAATTAGTGACTTTGAGCATGTTTTCATATGCCTCTTGGCCTTCCTTATGTCTTCTTTTGAAAAGATTCTATTTAGGTCCGTTGCCCATTTTTTCATTGGACTGTTTATCTTCCTTTTGTTAAGTTGTAT
This sequence comes from Plecotus auritus, assembly GCF_963455305.1. Lineage (NCBI taxonomy): Eukaryota > Metazoa > Chordata > Mammalia > Chiroptera > Vespertilionidae > Plecotus > Plecotus auritus. Next base: position 168,579,028 of record NC_137772.1, read on the forward strand.
GAGTTCCCTGTAAATGTTGGATATTAAACCCTTATCAGAGATGACATTGGCAAATACGTTCTCCCATGCAGTGGGCTTTCTTGTTGTTTTGTTGATGGTTTCTTTTGCTGTGCAAAAGCTTTTTATTTTGATGTAGTCCCATTTGTTTATTTTCTCTTTAGTTTCTATTGCCCTAGGAGCAGTACTGGTGAAGAAGTTCCTTTTGCATATGTCTGAGATTTCGCTGCCTGTGGATTCCTCTAGAATTGTTATGGTTTCCCATCTTATGTTTAAGTCCTTTATCCATTTTGAGTTTATTTTTGTGTATGGTGTAAGTTGGTGATCTAGTTTCATTTTTTTGGCATGTATCTGTCCAATTTTCCCAACACCATTTATTGAAGAGACTGTCTTGACTCCATTTTATGTTCATGCTTCCTTTGTCAAATATTAATTGGGCATAGTGGTTTGGGTCGATTTCTGAGTTCTCTATTCTATTGCATTGATCTATACATCTGTTCTTGTGCCAGTACCAGGCTGTTTTAAGAACAGTGGCTTTGTAATACAGCTTGAAATCTGGTATTAAGATCCCTCCTACTTTGTTCTTCTTTCTCAGGACTGCTGCAGCTATTGGGCTCTTTTTTTATTCCAGATAAATTTTTGGAAAGTTCATTGTAGGTCTGTGAAATATGCCATTGGTATTTTAATGGGGAGTGCATTGAAGCTATAGATTGCTTTGGGTAGTATGGACATTTTAATGATGTTGATTCTACCAATCCATGAACATGGTATGTTATTCCATCTGTTTATGTCTTCCTCTATCTCTTTTTTCAGTGTCCTGTAGTTTTCCGCGTATAGGTCTTTTGCCTCCTTAGTTAAGTTTGTTCCTAGGTATCTTAATTTTTTTGGAGCAATAGTAAATGGGATTGCTTTTTTAGTCTCTCTTTCTATAAGTTTACTATTGGTGTAAAGAAATGCCATAGATTTCTTGGCATTAATTTTGTATCCTGCTACATTGCCAAATTCATTTATTAAGTCTAATAATTTTTTGATGGAGTCTTTAGGGTTTTCTATGTACAATATAATGTCATCTGCGACTATGGACAGTTTTACTTCTTCTTTTCCAATTAGGATGCCTTTTATTTCTTCTTCTTGTCTGATCACAATGGCTAATACTTCCAGTACTATATTGAACAGGAGTGATGAGAGTGGGCATCCCTGTCTTGTTCCTGTTCTTAGGGGAAATGGTTTTAGTTTTTGCCCATTGAGTATGATGTTGGCTGTGGGTTTATCATATATGGCTTTTATTATGTTGAGGTATGATCCTTCTATTCCAACCTTGTTGAGAGTTTTTAATCAAGAAGGGGTGTTGGATTTTGTCAAATGCTTTTTCTGCATCAATTGATATGACTATGTGATTTTTATCTCTCAATTTGTTTATGTGATGTACCACATTTATTGATTTGCGGATATTGTACCATCCTTGCATCCCCAGCATAAATCCTACTTGGTCATGGTGTATGATCTTTCTGATGTACTGCTGGATCTGATTTGCTAGAATTTTGTTGAGGATTTTGGCATCTATGTTCATGAGGGATATTAGCCTATAATTCTCTTTCATTGTATTGTCTTTATCCAGTTTTGGTATTAGGGTGATGCCGGCTTCATAGAATGAGATTGGAAGTGTTCCTTCCTCTTGAATTTTTTGGAATAGTCTGAGGAGGATAGGTTTTAGTTCTTCCTTGAATGTTTGGTATAACTCCCCTGTGAAGCCATCTGGCCCTGGGTTTTTGTTTGCTGGAAGCTTTTTGATGACTGCTTCAATTTCATCCATAGTTATCGGCCTATGGAGATTTTTAGAATCTTCCTGATTGAGTTTTGAAAGGTTGTATTTTTCTAGGAATATGGCCATTTCCTCCAGATTGTCTAGTTTGTTGGAGTAGAGTTGTTCATAGTATTTTTTAACGATCCTTTGTATTTCTGTGGGGTCTGTTGTTATTTTGTCTATCTCATTTCTGATTTTGTTTATTTGAGTCCTCTCTCTTTGCTTCTTGGTGAGCCTGGCTAGAGGTTCATCAATCTTTTTTATCCTTTCAAAGAACCAGCTCTTGGTTTTGTTGATCTTTTGTATTATTTTTTTGGTCTCTATGTCATTTATTTCTGCTCCGATCTTTAGTATCTCCTTCCTTCTGCTCACTCTGGGCTTTTCTTGTTGCTCTCTTTCTAATTCTTTGAATTGTAGAGTTAGATGATTTACTACCATTTTTTCTTGCTTTTTGAGGTAGGCCTGTAGAGCTATGAACTTCCCTCTCAGGACTGCTTTCATTGTGTCCCATAGTTTGGATTGTTCTGTTTTTGTTGTCATTAGTTTCCAGGATGCTTTTAATTTCTTCTTTGATCTCATTGGTAACCTAGTCATTGTTTAATAGCATGCTATTCAGCTTCCAAGTGCTTGAGATTTTTTTATTGTTTTATTGTATTTTATTTCTAATTTTATGGCATTGTGGTCTGAGAAGATGCTTGGTATGATTTCAATCTTCTTGAATTTGGGGAAACTTTGCTTGTGACCCAACATATGGTCTATTTTTGAAAATGTCCCATGTGCACTTGAGAAGAACGTATATTCCATGGCTTTGGGGTGCAATGTACTGAAGATCATAAGTCCATCTGATCTAGTGAGTCATTTAGGATTGCTGTGTCTTTGCTGATTTTTTGTCTAGAGGATTTATCCAGTGATGTCAGTGGTGTATTAAAGGCCCCTACTATGATTGTATTGTTGTCGATCTCTCCCTTGATATCTTCCAGGAGTTTTTTTATGTATTTGGGTGCTCCTGCGTTGGGTGCATATATATTTATCAGGGTTATATCCTGTTGTTGTATCGATCCCTTTAGTATTATGAAGTGGCCTTCCTTATCTCTTGTTATAACCTTCACTTTGAGGTCTATTTTGTCAGATATAAGTACTGCTACCCCAGCTTTTTTTTCATTTCCACTTGCCTGAAAGATATTTTTCCATCCCTTCACTTTCAGTCTGTGTGAGTCCCTTGTTCTGAGGTGGGTCTCTTGTAGACAGCTTATATATGGGTTGTGTTTTTTTTATCCATTCAGCCACTCGATGTCTTTTGATTGGAGCATTTAGTCCGTTTATGTTTAACGTTATTATTGAAAGGAACTTATTTGTAGCTATTTTTATTGTGTCTGTGTTCCTTCTTACGTTTTTATTTCTTCTTTTTACACCAGTCCCTTTAGCATTTCTTGCATTGCTGGTTTGGTGGTGATAAACTCCCTTAGCCTTTTTTTGTCTACAAAGCTCCTGATTTCCCCTTCAATTTTGATTTATAGTCTTGCTGGATAGAGTATTCTTGGATTCAGTCCTTTGCTTCGCAACACTTTGTATACCTCCTTCCAGTCCCTTCCAGCTTGATGTGTTTCTGTTGAGAAATCATTTGATAATCTGATGGGGGATCCTTTGTAGGTAACCCTCTTTCTCTCTCTTGCCACCTTTAAGATTCTCTCTTTGTCATTAATATTTGCCATTGAAATTATGACGTGTCTTGGTGTGGGTCTTTTGGGATTCATCTTACTTGGGACTCTCTGTACTTGTGTAGCTTTTTTCTTCCCCATATCCGGGAAGTTTTCTGTCATTATTTCTTCAAATAGATTTTCTAATCCTTGCTGCTCTTCTTGTCCTTCAGCAGCCCTATCATATGTATGTTACTTCGTTTCATGTTGTCACAAAGCTCCCTTAGGCTTTCCTCCTACTTTTTAACTTTTTTCTCCAGTTGCTGTTCAGATTGGGCGTGTTTCTGTACCTGATCTTCTAACTCACTAATTTGGTCCTCTGCTTCTTCTAGTCTACTGTTGAAACTTTCCATGGTGTTTTTGATTGTAGCTATATCACTTTTCATTTCTTCCTGATTCTTGCATAGGTTGTTGATTTTCTCATCCATCCAATGTATGAATTTCACGATCATTACTCTGAATTCTTTTTCAGTCATGTTGCATGCTTCAATTTCACTAATTTCCTTTCTTGGCGACTCCTGATTTTCTTTCCTCTGGGGATTGTGTCATCTCCCCATTCTGACTATCACCTGAAGGTTCAAACTTCGAGTTGCGTGGACCTGGGCCATGTGCCATGGGAGCTTTGCACCACCCGAGTGTCACTGAAGTGCTCCAACACTAGAACGTGTGGCTGCCATGGGTTGGTGAGAACCAGGCTCTCCCAGGGTCAGTGTTACCAGCGTTCAGTGTGGTCTCGTTTGCACACGTAGAATCATGGACCCCGCCTGCACTGTGCTGTTGGCGTGTGCCAAAAATGAGTCCCCTAGCACATGCCAAGAGTCAGAGTTCCCCTGTGTCTGCACCAAGAATCGAGTATCAGAGTCTCTTTTGCCTCATGCAGCTTCTTGCTGAGAATCAGGGTTCCCGTGTGTGCATGCACCAAGAATTGGAGTCACTGGCTCTTAGTGTGAATGTGCTGTGAGTCAGGGATCCCAGGTTCACACAGTAGGAAAGAGAGTCAAGTCAGTGGTGCTCAGTGCGACCTCTTGCTGGGAGAATCTGGGTCCCGGTCACCATAGGGGACTGGGTTGCACAGTAGCACTGTGGCGTGCCTGCACTGCGGAAAACAGACTTCCATGTGCGCTGCGGAAAACAGACTTCCATGTGCACTGCAGAAAACAGACTTCCATGTGCGCTTGCCCAGAATCGAAGTCAGGTGGCACTGCCGCCCTGCGTGGGCTTCAGGTTTGGTCACCCGATTGCGTTGCAGGGAGCAGATTCCAGTCTCTGTGCTCAAATTCCCATAGCAGCACTGCGGTCCGTGCGCACACTCCCAAACTCCAATTCCCGTAGGGGCGCTGCGGCCCGAGCAAGGGGTGGGTCTATCAGTTACTATGGCACTATCCGCGATCCTGGGTGGAGGAGGATAGGCTCTTTTACTCACAGAAATCTGCGGCCGGGAAGTCTGGATTCTTGTTGTCTGTTGGTCTGAGCTGTGGTCACAGTTCTCTGTCCCCAGTGGCTGCAGGGTCCTGGTTTGCGTCTGAGACGTGACTGGGTGGTACTGAGACCAGGATCCTAGTCTCAGGCAGCTCTGTTTCTCAAGATGGCGTGGTCTCTGTGCCTGCACTGGCCGCCCAGAAGTGTCCGCTTTGTGCATGGGGCTCCGCCATCTAAGACTGCCCGGTTTGGCAGCCCCTTGGAGGACCTGCAAAATCTAACTGTCCCTAGCTCATACACACACACACCACACATGTCTACACTCTCCTCTATGGTTCCCTCACTCTCTCACACTCTCTCCCTCCCTACCTTCCTGCCAGTCACCATCTTCCAATCTTCGGAATTTTCTTAAGTGAGAGGAAAGATATCAGTACATGAAAACACTGAGCCAGAAAAGATGAGGACACAGGAAAGTGGGGGAAGGGCACAGATAAGGAAGCTAGGAGGTGTCAAAGAGTGATATCCACTTCACTTTTGCCTTGTGTTAGCAATCACTGGACTTTGATTTCTAAGAACTCTGTCTGCAATGTAACCTAGTGGTGACCCATTCCACCTTAAAGACCTCCTGTCTGACATTCTACTTCAGTGGTTTATATAACATGGATTAGTATGTCAGATTGGACTGAATTAAAAATGGAACATCCAGCCATTTTTATTTGCTGCCTTATTGAGCATGTGGTAAAATAACCTTACCAAAATATTGCAGTAGCAGTAGGCACCCCTAGTACCAGGTTTACACAACTTCTCACTAAAAGGAAAAGAGCTCCTTAATCAAATGACTCACTCCAAGTCTGGGGCAGAACATGCTTTGAGATGAGTCGGGGACATCCTTTTGAAAAGAAGCTTTCAACAATGAATGAGTTCCTATCTCATACAACTTAACTAAAGGAAGATAAACAATCCAATCAAAAAATGAGCAAAGAACCAAAATAGACACTTTTCGAAAGAGGACAGACAGAAGGCCAAGAGACATGTGAAAACATGCTCAAAATCACTAATCATCCGAAAGATGCAAATCAAAATGACAATGCAATACCATCTCACACCTGTAAGAATGGCTATCATCAACAAATCAACAAACTACAAGTGTTGGTGAGGATGCAGAGTAAAATGAACCCTTGTGCACTGCTGGCGGGAATGCAGACTGGTGCAACCACTGTGGAAAACAGTACAGAGTTTCCTCAAAAATTAAAAATGGAGCTTCCATTTGACCCAGTAATCCCACTTCTAGGAATATATGCCAAGAAATCAGAAACACCAATCAGAAAGGATATAGGCACACCTATGTTCATAGCAGCACAATTTACAATAGCTAAGATTTGGAAACAGCTAAGTGCCCATCAGCAGATGAATGGATTAAAACCCTGTGGTACATCTAGACAATGGAATACTATGCTGCTGTAAAAAAGAAGGAACTCTTACCATTTGCAACATCATGGATGGACCTGGAGAGCATTATGCTAAGCTAAATAAGCCAGTCAAAGAAAGAAAAATATCATATGATCTCACTCACTTGTAGAATATAATGGACAACATAAATTGATGAACAAAAATAGATCCAGATACATAGAAGCATCAATCAGACTGCCCAACCACAGAGGGAAGGCAGGGGTAAGAGATCAACCAAAGGACTTGTATGCATGAATATAAGCATAACCCATGAACATAGACAGTCGGAGGGGTGAGGACATGTGCTGGGGGAGGACATGTGCTGGGGGTGAGCAAGCAGGGAGAGGTCAATGGGGGGAAAGGAGACATACGTAATACTTTCAACAATAAAGAATTTTTTAAAAAAAGGTTTTGTGGGGCTAGCCTACAATATGACTACTATTGATCTTTGTTTATGGTATTCATTCCCTTGCATAGTTCCCTTCCACATTGTTTCAGGTGGTCTGGGTGACCAATAGAAACCAATGTGACTTCAAAGTCTAGATAATAAAAGACATTTCTGTTTCTTCTTTGTTCTCTTGGATACTCACTTTGAGGGAAGTGAGTAGCCATGTCATGATGATACTCAAGCAGCTCTGTGGAGAGGTGTATGTGACACAGAACTGAGGCCTCCTGCCAACAGTCAACGCTAGCTTGCCCGATACATGAATGAACATATTAGAAATAGATTCCAGTCCCAGTCAAACGTTTGACAACTGAAGCACTAGCCAACATCTTGGCTACAACCTCATGAGAGACCTCAAGGCACAACAACCCGGATAATTACTCTGTGTTAGTCAGGGTTCAATCAGAAAAGTGAAACCAGTAGATAATATATGGATTTATTATAAGAAATTGGCTTATGAAATTGTAGGGGCTGGCTCAGCAAGTCTGAAGTCCACAGGCTAGGCAATCAGGAAGGAAAGATCACAAGCAGGCTGGAACCCCAAGGACACATAGGCAGTCAGGAAGAGAATATGGCAAGCAAGCAAACAAGGTGGAACTCCATGGATGCAGGCAGAAGCTATTGTCCACAGACAGCTATTGTCTCTCTTGCTCTCTCACTCTCTCTCTAACTCTCTCCCCTCACTTACCCCCTCTCTCTGGCCTGAACCTTCTTTTACAAGTCCTTCCAATTATTTAAGTCATACTCACCAAGAATAATCTCCCTTCCAACTGGATAAGTCAGGCCCACCCAAGAAAATCTCTCCAATTTAAAGTCAACTGATTAGGGACTTTAATTACATCTGCAAAATCCCTCCACAGTAGCACATAGATTAGTGCTCAATTAAATAGAAGGGAGAAGGTGAGTATGCACACACTATGGAATGGTTGTAGCTTCTTTTCTATCCTCCAACTCTCATAAGACAACCTCTCCAGTAGCCCACCCTGTCAAGAAACATACTAGAAAGAGATGTCTAAGGCATACAGTTTAGCCTAGCCAAGTTGACACACACCAAATTCTGACCCACAGAGACTGTAAAAGATAATAAATGTTTGTCTTTGTTATAAGGCTTTGGGTTTTTTAGATCATTTGTTACTCAACAGTAGATAACTAATATAGCTTTGATTGAACAAATCATCTGTAAGCAAGTGTAACGGCTAATAAAAAGCTGTTGCCTAAGATTACTAGAGTTTTATTACCAGTAGATTTGTACTTACTAAATTAAAATAGTATTTGTGAGTGTATAGTTTTTGTGTGTAGATGTGGTTCGGGGGGAGAGGCTTATTTGTGAGTGTGGGTGAGTTTAGATACACTCTTCATCAGAATCACACTAGCAGAATAACAAAGTACAGAAACATGTCTTGATTGTCACTAAAACACCTCATGGGTCTTGGAAACTTGGCTAGGGGATATAGTAAAAAGACTTAAAAACCTAAATTAATGCAATCTTCTGACCCATGATGCCTCGACTCTGAAATAGCCCTACAAATTTAGGTGTGGTATAGAAGGGGACAGATTTTACAGTCAAACACACCTGGGTTCTTGTCCCAACTCTATCTCTTTCCAGTTATGTGACAATAGCCACTTAACTTTGTTACTATGGACAGACTTGTATTCCCTTAAAATTCATGCATTGAAACCCTAACCTCTAGTACCTTAGAATGTGATTGCATTTGGAAATAGGGCCTTTAAAGAGATAGTTAAGTTTAAATGTAATAAGAGTAGGCCATAATCCAGTATCACTGTTGTTCTAATAAGAGAAAGAGACACCAGGGGGACACTCACACAGAGGAAAGGTCATATGAGGACACAATGAAAAGGTGGTCATCTACAAGCTAAGGAGAAAGGCCTCAAGAGAAACCAAACTTGCCAATACCTTGATCTTGAATTTCCAGTCTCCAGAACTGAGAGAAAAGTAATTTATATTGTTTAAGCCATCCTGTCTGTGGTATTTTGTATGGCAATGCTAGCAAACTAATAAATACACTTTCTGAGCCTCAAATTCTGCATCTATCGCTCTAGGCTTTCCTTTAGGTGTCAGAGTCTTTCCGGGCTTAAAAACAGACAAAATGTGGTGAACACACAATACAATATGCAGATGCTGTATTATAGAATTGTACACTTGAAACCTACATAATTTTATCAACCAATGTCACCCCAATAAATTAAAAATATATATATTTGTTAAAACACATGTTTGGTCAAGAAAAAAATCTTAGATTTTATTAAAACAACTAGAGGCCCGGTGCACGAAATTCATGCATGGAGGGAGGGGGTGGTCCCTCAGCCCGGCCTGCACCCTCTCCAATTCAGGACCCCTCAGGGGATGTCTGGTCTAATTAACATATTACCCTCAGGGATGGGGCCTAAACCAGCAGTCAGACATCCCTCTCGCAATCCAGGACCACTGGCTCCTAACCACTCGCCTGCCTTCCTGATCACCCTTAACTGTCTCTGCTTGCTGGCTTGATCGCCCCCTAAATGGTTCCCTGCTGGCCTGGTCGCCCCCTAACTATCCAGAAGGAAGTCGGACATCCAGAAGATGTCGGGTCAACCCGTTCTAATTAGCATATTACCCTTTTATTAGTATAGATGAGGTCCAGCCTTGGGAGTCAAGTCTCATTCTAGTCATACCCAACTCAGCGGTTTTATAAGCCAGAACCTTACAATATTTTCCCAGTCTCCTCTGAGAAAACACCCCCTCCCAAAAGCCCAGGTAACAAAATGGGAAGGGGAAGTTCCCAGGGCTCTATTTGCTTTGATAATCCATGATTTAAGAGAACCAATTTAGGTTCTCCATTTTTCTTTGACAGTTACCTGCATCTTCCATATAAGTGAACCTGGCTCTTATTAGGAAAATAGGAGAAGAGGGAGGAGAAGTTATTGTTAGGAAATAAGATTTGCTAAAGAAATTACTTGAAGCAACAGAAAGATAAAATGAATAGCCATTCTGCAAATACCTGGAAATACATTCACAGCCATGCAAAGCCATTCTGCTTTGACATTCTTAGGGGAAAATGGAGAAAGAGAAAAGACAAAATTTTCCATCTATCAAGTTCACTTCCAATTTGAATTTCACACTAAAATTTCTCCTGATTAATAATAACTGTTTAAATTTACAATAGCTAAGATTTGGAAACACCTAGGTGCCCATCAGCAGATGACTGGATCAGAAAACTATGGTACATCTACACAATGGAATACTATGCTGCTATAAAAAAAAAAAAGGAATTCTTACCAATTGCAGCAGCCTGGATGGAAATGGAGAGCATTATGCTAAGTGGAATAAGCCAGTCAATGAAAGAAAAATACCACATGATCTCACTCATTTATGGATAATAAAGAACATTATAAACTGATGAACAAAAAGATAGATATGCAGGCAGTAAAGCATCAAACAGACTGTCAAATTACAGCGGGAAGGTTGGGGAGGGGTGCGGGAGATAAGAGGTCAACCAAAGGACTTGTATGCATGCATATAAGCATAACCCATGGACGCAAGACACTGGGGGGTGAGGGCATGTATGGGGGGCAATGGGAAAATATGTACACATGTAATACCTTAATCAATAAAAAATTAAAAATGAAAAATAATAATAATAATAACTGTTTAATCTTTCTTATTATCAACCTCAGAGGTATTATAAAGACTAATGCAGTAACTTATAGAGCACCAGAAATGCTCAAAAACATCAGTCTCTCCTCCTCCGCTTAATGCAACGAAGTCAATTTCTTGTGCAAATCTTGGTATCCTTTGGTCTTCTGTATGTTTCAACACACACACACACACACACACACACACACACACACACACACACACCTTAGCCTGGCATTTTTGAAGACTATAAATAACAAAAGGCTTCACCAGGCAATTCTATGAAGTGAGGCAGTTTCAAGGGGCATGTTGCTTCCCCACAAAGGCATTCACCAGAAGTTGTCTTCTTTCCTCACAGATCTAAAAGACCCTGACTCTAGGGTTTAACCACTGGATTCATTCCAATTCTGCTCTCTCCTTCCCCTCCTTCCACCATTTTCAGTCCTGACTTTAGCAGTTAGTTCCCTTGTCCAGGCGCACGATGCCTTGATTTATACCCGGCCAGTTTACCTCCCAGTGCCTCTCCAGGCACAGAGAAATGATTGAGTTTTGGGGTTTGAAACATACAGTTCAAACCCAAAATGACTTTAAATTTGTTCTTCTCAGAGAACGGCTTGACAGACCTTTACAAACACAGTTTCAATTAGGCAGGATCTCTGAGTCAATATCTTTTCCCTTTTTTAAAATAGGGTTTTTCTTTTTCTCCTGACGAGGGAAAGGTTTGAGAACAATATATAGTATTTGTTTGGCCCAGGAAAGAGAGGGGGGGCTGGAATTTATTTATGTCATTTTAAAAAACAAAAGCATTTAAATTCAGTGCTCAATACACAAAGAGATGCCTCCAAAAAATGGAATGGATGAACCTCAGCATAGTTAATGTTAGACTCTGGCAAACAGTCCAAAAGGGTGCTTTCCAAATCATGTATTTCTCTGGTGCATGGAGCCCATGGACAGAGAACATAGGTGGATAATCGGGCAGCAGCACAACTCGTTTCTCAGTTGGCAACCTTTCAAAGCCTTTTAAATCCTCACTAGCAACTGCCCTTTCCATTCCTCTTTCCCACCTTCTGGCTGGTGTCTCCAGCACACTTTGCCGCCTCTGTTCTGGTGGGCCTAAAAATTCTGCCCACTGCCTATATCAGGAAAAACACCTAACGCAGACCATCTGAACATAAACCACCCGCCATTTAATAGCATGGGGTCTCTCCTGGTATCCCAGTTCCTGCCTAATGGGAATGTCCTGTTTTTAGCTTGGACTGCAGGAATGTCATTTGTCGTGTGAAAGAGAGTGGAATAAAAATCCTTCCAGCCCTGACTGGTTTGGCTCATCCAGTCAAGGGCATTTACCTTGGTTGCAGGCACATCCCCAGTGGGGGGTGTACAGGAGGCAGCTGATCGATGTTTCTCTCTCATCGATGTTTCTAACTCTCTATCCCTCTCCCTTCCTCTCTGTAAAATATCAATAAAATATATTTTTTTTAAAAAGTCCTTCCATTTGGTCAGCAGGCATATAAAGAGAGCAGAATCAATAACCCACCCAGAACTGAGCGCTGAGACAAGGCCAAACCCCTACGCAGCCTGAGTAGGAATTCCCTAATTCACAAGGATTAACAGCAGGCTTTTTGCAGAGCCAATTGTATTTGTTTGTTTGTTTGTTTGTTTTGAGGAAGGAAATCTCTTTAGCAACATAAAATGGTATTTAACACATTGACTCTCAACTCTGGCTGCACAATAGAATCTCCTGGGGAGATTGTTTTTATGGAAATGCTTGGGTCCCACCCCAGAGAGTTTGCATTTTTTACAAAAAAAAAAAAAAAAAGCTCCACCAGGGATTCTGATGCACAGCTGTGATTGAGAACTGATCTAGGATGTGGGGAAAGCTTATAAGCAGAGATTGGAGCTCTAAACCCTGACTGCAGAAAGAAACCTCCCAGAGCAGGTCACCTGGCAGGTGCAGATGAGCCCAGCAAAGAAGCCTGCACCACCACATGCTGTGCCGGAGCCCTACACATTTGGTTTTTGTATCAAAACTCTGCTGTGACTACATCCAGCTGGTTGTTTATACACTAGCTCCTCACTACTCAAAGCACTGAGACCAGCAGCAAGGGCGTACCCTGGAAGCTTGTGAGAAACGCAGATCGTCGGCCCTCCCCCTCCCCATCCTGCAGGATTAGAATCTGCATTTTAACAAGATACTCTCCGGTAATAAATTTGCTCATCAAATTTATTGAGAAACAAAGATCTCTCTCTTTGTGGAACTGACAAGCTAGTGATCCTTCCAGAAACTTATTTTCACAAGTTGATAGGAAGGATGGGTGGAAAGATTGCTTTGTTTGTTTGCGGTTTGGTTTAATTTGCTAAAGAATAAAGGGTTTCCGTGCATGAGTGTTTGAAGAGAAAGGAAGAGACAAGGACAATGGACGGTGTGGTGTTTTCAGTTCCAGTAGGGGGGAAAATGATGAAGTCAAAAGGTGAAGAAACTTTTTTCCTAAAAGACTCAGTGAGACCCTGGTCACAACGTAGTGCCCTTCCAGAACCCATTTGATGACGTGCCACCGCTAAGACAGGGGAAGGAGAACCCTCCCCACTGCTGCCAGAACCCAGCTCTGCATTGACACACCAGGACCGCGGGGCGGAGGCACTGGCTGTTGGCAGCCTTGGCACATACATTGGCATTTTCATGAAGGGGATCAACATCAGAGGCAATGATAAGGCTCCCTGACAAGGCAGCAGCAGTGGCAGTGGAACAACTAGAATTGTTCCTGAGTATATGTGCCTGACACATAGCAGGCATTCCACAAATACCTATTGAATGGGTAGGTGGGTGGCAGACACCACCTGGAGACTTTGGAAACAAATGGAGGGAGAGAATCCGTAAGGGGGCTGAGTACAACAGCAATGGAGATAGCATAAAGAATCATCAAAATGTAGCATGAATGGGGGGGTTGGGGGGGTAATGGGGAATAAGGACACATGTAATACTTAATAAAGAAATTTTTTTAAAAAAAGAATCACCAAAATGTAAAGATGAATTTAAGTGACCTCATTTGTACCCATAGACAGTACAGTCAGATGGTCGCATAAAGTGCAGACCAAAGAATTTCCAGGGGGTGTCACATCTAGAGATTCCTGGAGTAGGTAGATCCTCACCTAACCATTACCAAAATTATGGTCCCCAAACTCATTACTCTGAAATTTGGCATATATATATATATATATATATATATATATATATAGCCTCTCCTCAGAGTAGCCAAATTGTTGATGAGAGAAGGTTTTTTTTAATATATTTTTATTTATTTCAGAGAGGAAAGGAGAGGGAGAGAGAGATAGAAACATCAATGATGAGAGAGAATCATTGATTGGCTGCCTCTTGCACACCCCACGCTGGGGATCGAGCCCACAACCCAAGCATATGCCCTTGACCGGAATCAAACCTGGGACCTTTCAGTCCACAGGCCGATGCTCTATCCACTAAGCAAAACCGGCTAGGGTGAGAAAGTTCTTAATTTTAAAAATCCAGGTGTTTTTCTTCTTCCTTCTTTCCCCATCACGAATAATCGCAGCCGCTGGTTTATCGCAGGGCGCCTCCCTGGGCAGGGCTGGGTTGTGTCTTGTGCAATCCGACTCTGCTCACAGCACTCCTGGAGAGTCTCATTCTCCAGTGCATGCAAGCTCATTTCTTTCTCGTCACTGTGTTGGCACCAGCTGTATAGGAAACAGGGGTCTTCAACACCAGAGGTGGAGCAGAAACTGGGATGTCCCCAGACAAAGTCTATCAGATACTACTGGGCTGGCTCTGGTCTACCTGGTAGGATCAATGGTTTCCACAGTTAACTTGGAGATATTAGAAACCTTACAGTCTGCACATAAGAGTAAAGCTTTACCTTAGGGAGGAGAAGATGGCTGCTGTTGGGAAGGCAGACTGCAAGATAGTGTGTGAGTGAGAAAACAAAGGGAGAGTGTGTGGTCGCACAGGGAGTGTTTGTTGGTGAGTTGAGGGACAGCTATACTCCAGGAGATGGGGGGACTGCTGGACGGGGGTCCCCTGACCAGGCAGCCCCCACTGCTGCTGGGTTCCCTCCCGGAGCGACCGGATCGGACGTGGAGACTGCGCCATCTTGAAGAGGAAAGTGGATGTTGTCGGGAACCTGAAAAGCCCAGGGAATCTACAACTACGACACCCACCGAACAGCTGCTACCTGAGAACATTGGTCCCCGAGTGGCGCAAGCACGCGGATTCAGAGGAGCTCTACATTCCACCACGGAAAGGTCAGATTTCACCTGGGATAAGGTGAGGTCTCTGGTCCCGGCAGGAGAGAGAAAGGCGTGCACTGCAGGAGCTGGAGGACTGGGGGAAGTCTGCGACCAGAAAAATCCGCTGCCGTTGGGGCTGGCGTGATCCGCGAATGTGGAAGGGGGTCCACAGAGCTGCTAACAGAAGGGAACTCTAAAAAGCAACCCATTTTGATCTGGGCGCAAAAGGACATCCTAAAAATTTTTTAAGTGTGCCGGCTACTTAGACCCAAGGGGGAAGAAGACTACACAGACTTGCACACAGCCCTGGAGTTCGCACACTTACTCTGGCTCTTTTTTTTTTTTTTTCTTCTTCCTCTTTAAATCCTTGCTTCTGATTACTAAGCCCAATACATAGGATCACCCAATTGGGGTCACTCTAAGAGACTGCAGGGGAAAGTTGTTTTTCTTGGGGATCAGAGCCGGGAATAATCATCAGAGAACCAGCTCTGGGGCAACCCACTCCACCAAACTGGTATTAAGTGCCACAGGGAAAACAAATCTAAACACTAGCTAGAGAGGACCTATAGACCTAGAGGTCAATTCAGAAACACTGCTACCCAGGGGTTGAATCACAAATTGACTCTTGTGTAAAAACAAATAAAGGAAAAGGAGAAATAGAGAGGTACTGCCTGCTTAAAAATCAGGACTGGCTTACAACACTGAGGAGCAGTGGAACGCAGGGAACTTCAAAACTGTCCTGACTAGGAAACAGGCGTGCCAAACAGAATGGTAGAGGAAGTGAATAACCTTCACTACTACACATTTTTATTTTTATTTTTTTCAACTCTTACTTAAGAAACTAAATTTTTTTCTTTTTTTCCTCACTTGATTTTACCTTTTTAATTATTAAATTTTTATTTTCTATCAATATTACTACTACTACTATTTTACCTTTTTTTAAAAAAAAGTGTCATTTTATTTTCACTTTATTTTACTTTGGGATTAGTGTTCTACATTCTATTTTCATCTTTCCTTTAGCATCATTTTACTCTATCTCAACTTACCTTTATGCCAATACTCTCATCCTCACTTTCCCCCTTTTGTTGTCCTGTTTCTCTTACCCTATTCCTGCTTTAGATTTTCCCTATTCCTTCTTTTTACCCCCTGTTAAAATTTCACCCTACTTATATATCTAACTTCCAATCCCCTGATCCAAGACCATACATACCTCTCTCTTCTCTTTCTTCACTATCCAAAATTTTTTTTCTCTCTGTCCTTTTGTTGCTGTTTACTCAATTGTTGATTATGTCAATTTTTTATACTTGTTTGTGAGATTGTTTTGCTTTTTCTTTTTTTGTTTTGTGTTTGTTTGTTTTTTGCTTTTATTTTCCCTCGCCTTGCTTGATATTAGTTGTTGTTTGTAGTTTGCATTCATCTCCAGATACTTGTTCCTGGCATTTGTTGGGATTAGTGGCTGTTCTATTGGAGTTTTCTCCCGATATATATTGTTTTTTCCCTTCTTCTTTCTTATTCTCTTTCTTTTCTCTCTTTTTTTTCCTTTTCCCAATTTCATTTTTGCACTTCTTTTTCTTTTTTTTTTTTCTCTTCCTCTTTCTCTCCTATCCTCTAATTCTCCTTTCTCTGGTGGTCATCTTTATTTGGGGTTATTAATATCGTGAATACATTTGTGTTCAGTGCCTTGTGTGTTGTACCTTATTGTGTTGTATTTTGTGCCTTTAAATCAATGCAGGAGAAAGAGAACTACATAACCAGACACCTGGAGAAGAGAGACCATGGGGAGACAAAGAAACAGCCAGCATATGAAAGAAAAGCAGGCATCACCAGAAAAGGAAGTAAACGAAATGGAGGCAAGCAACCTGTCAGAGAAAGAATTCAAAGAAATGGTCATAAGGTGGCTGAAAAGAATGGAAAACAAATTTGACAATATGTGTAGGAACCAAGAGGAAATGAAGAAGAACCAAGAAGAAGTGAAAAATGACATCACTGCTGTAAAGAACTCAATAGAAAGCATCAAGAGTAGATTAGAAGAAGCAGAGGACCGCATCAGTGAGCTAGAAGACAAGGTAGGAAAAAATACCCAAATAGAGCAGCTTCTAGGGGAAAAAAAATTTTAAAGCAGGATGAGAGCCTAAGAGAACTTTGTGACAACTGAAACAAAACAACATTCACATAATAGGGGTACCAGAAGGAGAGGAAACTTAACAAGGAATAGAAAAGCTGTTTAAAGAAATAATGACAGAAAACTTCCCTGATATAGGGAAGAAAAAACTCACACAAATCCAAGAAGCTCACAGAGTCCCAAGCAAATGAACCCCAAAAGACTGACGCCAAGGCACATTATAATTAGATTGGCAAACACCAACAACAAAATAAGAATCTTAAAAGTGGCCAGAGAGAGACAGAAAGTTACCTACAAAGGATCCCCCATCAGGCTAGCAACTGATTTCTCAACAGAAATACATCAGGCCAGAAGGGAATTGAATGAAATATACAAAGTCATGCAAATGAAGGGTCTGAATACAAAAATACTGTACCCAGCAAGGCTATCAATCAAAATTGAAAGTGAAATCAGGAGCTTCACAGACAAAAAAGGACTAAGGGAATTTATTACCACCAAACCAGCAATGCAAGAAATGCTAAAGGGTCTGCTGTAAAAAAAAAAAAAAAAAAAAAAAAAAACAGAAACAGGAAGCAAAGAAGGAACACAGGGATAAAGAATAAAAATGGCAACAAACAAGTACCTATCAATAATAACTTTAAATGTAAATGGATTAAATGCTCCAATCAAAAGACATAGGGTAACGCATTGGATAAGAAAACATGACCCATATATCTGCAGTCTACAAGAAACCCACCTCAGAAAAAAAGATGCACACAGACTGAGGGTGAAGGGATGGAAAAAGGTTTTTCAGGCAAATGGAAATGAAAAAAAAAAAAAGCTGGGGTAGCAATACTTATACCTGATAAATTAGATCTCAAAATGAAGGACATAAAAAGAGATAAGGAAGGCCACTTCATAATACTAAAGGGAGCAATCCAACAAGAAGAAATAACTCTGGTAAACATATACGCACCCAATACAGGAGCACCCAAATACATAAAAACAACTCCTGGAGGATATCAAGGGAGAGATTGACAGCAATACAATCATAGTAGAAGACTTTAATACCCCACTATCATCATTGGACAAATACTCTAAACAAAAAATCAGCAAAGAAACATCAATCCTAAATGACTCACGAGACCAGATGGAATTAATGACAACTTCAGAACATTTCACCCCAAAGCCACAGAATATACATTCTTCTCAATGTATGGGTCATTTTCAAAGATAGAGCATATATTGGGTCACAGGCAAAGTCTCTTCAAATTCAAGAAGATAGAAATCATATCAAGCATCTTCTCAGATCACAGTGGCATGAAACTGGAAATCAACTACAATAAAAACAATCCAAAAAAACCAAACACATGGAGACTAAATAGCATGCTATTAAACAATGACTGGGTTACCAGAGATCAAAGAAGAAATAAAAAACATCATGGCAACAAATGACAATGAAAACACTACAATCCAAAATCTATGGGACACAGCGAAAGCAGTCTTGAGAGGGAAGTTCATAGCTCTACAAGCCTACTGCAAAAAACAAGAAACAATGGTAATAAATTACCTAACCCAACAACTCAAAGAGTTAGAAAAAGAGCAACAAGAAAAGCCCAGTGTAAGCAGAAGGAAGGAAATAATAAACATCAGAGCAGAGATAAACAACATAGAGACCAAAAAGACAATACAAAAGATCAACATAACCAAGAGCTGGTTCTTTGAAAGGATAAACAAGATTGATGAACCTCTAGCCAGGCTCACCAAGAAGCAAAGAGAGAGGACCCAAATGAACAAAATCAGAAATGAAAGAGGAGAAATAACAACAAACCCCACCGAAATACAAAGGATTGTCATAAAATACTATGAACACCTCTATTCTATCAAACTGGACAACCTGGAGGAAATGGACATATTCCTAGAAAAATACAACCTTTCAAAACTCAATCAGAAAGAATCTAAGCACCTCAATAGGCCAATAACTATGGAAGAAATTGAAGCAGTCACCAAAAAGCTTCCAGCAAACAAAAGCCCAGTGCCAGATGGCTTCACAGGGGAGTTTTACCAAACATTCAAGGAAGAACTAAAACCTATCCTCCTCAGACTATTCCAAAAAATTCAAGAGGAAGGAACACTTCCAGGCTCATTCTATGAAGCCGGCATCACCCTAATGCCAAAACCGGATAAAGACAACACAATGAAAGAGAATTACAGGCCAATATCCCTCACGAACATAGATGCCAAAATCCTCAACAAAATTCTAGCAAATCAGATCCAGCAGTACATCAGAAAGATCATACACCATGACCAAGTAGGATTTATCCCGGGGATGCAAGGATAGTACACTATCCACAAATCAATAAACGTGAGACATCACATAAACAAACTGAGAGATAAAAATCATATAGTCATATCAATTGATGCAGAAAAAGTATTTGACAAAATCCAACACCCTTTCTTGACAAAAATTCTCAGCAAGGTGGGAATAGAAGGATCATACCTCAACATAATAAAAGCTATATATGATAAACCCACAGCCAACATCATACTCAATGGTCAAAAACTAAAACCATTTCCCCTAAGAACAGGAACAAGACAGGGATGCCCACTCTCACCACTCCTGTTCAATATAGTGCTGGAAGTATTAGCCATTGCGATCAGAAAAGAAGAAGAAATAAAAGGCATCCAAATTGGAAAAGAAGAAGTAAAGCTGTCCTTATTTGCAGATGACATGATATTGTACATAAAAAACCCGAAAGACTACATCAAAAAACTAGTAGACTTAACAAATGAATTCGGCAATGTAGCAGGATACAAAATTAATGCCAAGAAATCTATGGCATTTCTATACACCAATAGTGAACTTACAGAAAGAGAGACTAAAAAAGCAATCCCATTTACCATCGCACCAAAAAATTAAGATACCTAGGAATAAACTTAACTAAGGAGGTAAAAGACCTATAAGCAGAAAACTACAGGACACTGAAAAAAGAGATAGAGGAAGACATAAACAGATGCAAGAACATACCATGTTCATGGATTGGGAGAATCAACATCATTAAAATGTCCATATTACCCAAAGCAATCTATAGATTCAATGCACTCCCCATTAAAATACCAATGGCATATTTCACAGACCTAGAAAGAACTCTCCAAAAATTCATCTGGAATAAAAAAGACCCTGCATAGAAACAGCAATCCTGAGAAAGAAGAACAAAGTAGGTTCTCAAAACTGCCTGGTACTGGCACAAGAACAGTCATATAGGTCAATGGAATAGAATAGAGAATCCAGATATCGACCCAAACCACTATGCTCAATTAATATTTGACAAAGGAGGCATGAACATAAAATGGAGTCAAGACAGTTTCTTCAATAAATGGTGTTGGGGAAATTGGACAGATACATGCCAAAAAATGAAACTAGATCACCAACTTACACCATACACAAAAATAAACTCAAAATGGATCAAGGACTTAAACATAAGATGGGAAACCATAAAAATACTAGAGGAATCCACAGGCAGAGAAATCTCTGACATATGCCGAAGCAATTTCTTCACTGATACTGCTCCTAGGGCAACGGAAACTAAAGAGAAAATAAACAAATGGGACTACATCAAAATAAAAAGCTTTTGCACAGCAAAAGAAACCATCAACAAAACAACAAGAAAGCCCACTGTATGGGAGAACATATTTGCAAATGTTATCACTGATAAAGGTTTAATCTCCAACATCTACAGGGAACATATACAACTTAATAAAAGAAAGATAAATGATCCAATAAAAAAAATGGGCAACGGACCTAAATAGAATCTTTTCAAAAGAAGACAGAAGGAAGGCCAAGAGACACATGAAAACATGCTCAAAGTCACTAATTATCCGAGAGATGCAAATCAAAACGACAAGGCAGTACCATTTCACACCTCTCAGAATGGCTATCATCAACAAATCAACAAACGACAAGTGCTGGAGAGGATGCAGAGAAAAAGGAACCTTTGTGCATTGCTGGTGGGAATGCAGACTGGTGCAGCCACTGTGGAGAATGGTATGGAGTTTCCTTAAAAAACTAAAAATGGAACTCCCATTTGACCCAGTGATCCCACTTCTAGGAATATATCCCAAGAAACTAGAAACACCAATCAGAAAGGATATATGCACCCCTAAGTTCATAGCAGCACAATTCACCTTAGCTAAGATGCCCATCAGCAGATGAGTGACTTAGAAAACTATGGTACATCTACACAATGGAATACTACGCTGCTATAAAAAGATGGAATTCTTACCATTTGCAGCAGCATGGATGGACCTGGAGAGCATTATGTTAAGTGAAAAAGCCAGGCAATGAAAGAGAAATCCACATGATTTCACTCATTTATGGAAAATAAAGAACATTATAACAAAAAGATAGATACAGAGGCAGTAAAGCACCAAACAGACTGTCAAATTACAGCAGGAAGGCTGGGGAGTGTTGAGGAGGTGGGGGGAAGAGATCAACAAAAGGACTTGTATGCATGCATATAAGCACACCAATGGACTCAAGACACTGGGAGGGGGGTGGGATGAGGGCAAGCGACAGGTGGTAGGGGAGGCTGGAGGAAGGTCAATGGGGAAAAAAAGAAGATATATGTACTACTTTTAAGAAGATATATGTAATACTTTAAACAATAAAAAAATATATTTTTAAAAAATCCAGGTGTTGAGAAAACTGGATATCCACATGCAAAAGAATGAAACTGACCCCCACCTTATACCCCTCACAAAAATTAACTCAAAATGGATTGAAGATTTAATGGTAAGACTGAAACCATAAAACTCCTAAAGAAGACATTGGGAAAATTCTCCTTGACATTGGCCTTAGCGAGGATTTTTTCAAATATGACACCATAAACACAAGCAACAAAAATAAACAAGTGATACTACATCAATTTTTCAGAAAAAAAGTAAGTTATTTGATCTTAACTTACTTTTAAGTTAAATGTTCTCTATTATCAAGAACATTTTCCTAATAATTTGTTTTTCATAGGTATCAGATATTATTTTCCAGATTTTATGACATTTTAACAATGACTTACAATATTTGTTATGATGATGTATTGAGTTAATTTGAATTGAAAAATGAGCCAACTTTCTTAACCTCATCACCAATAGATTTCTTTCACCTTTTCATTATGCCAGTAAATACTTTGCTATTGTTTTATAAATAAAGTATGTGGAGCATTTCTCCATTATTCTTTAAAATTTATTCTAGCTATTATAGAATGAAGATGCTCTCTGTGTAGCGAAACAGTTTGTAACATGCTGTTTTGTGGCATAAATTTACTACTGATTCTCTCATTCTTCTATCACTGAGGTCTTCTTTTTTTTAATATATCTTATTGATTTTTAGAGAGAGGGAGAGGGATAGAGAGTTAGAAACATCAATGAGAGAGAAACCAAGATGGCGGCATAGGTAAACACCTAAACTGCTGCCTCGCACAACAATTTCAAAACTACAACTAAAAGACAGAACGGACACCATCCAGAACCACAGGAAAGCAGGCTGAGTGAAAATTCTACAACTAGAAGGAAGGAGAAAAGCTCACAGAGAATTGGAGGTATGGCAAAGGGGCTTTGTGCGCGCAGAGAGGAAGGGCGGCTGAGAGCCTGGCTGACTTCCTCTGGCGGAAGGGGGAAGGAAGCCTCCGACCGCGAGCTGGGAAAGGCAGAAGTCTGAAGGCGCACGCGGGCCAGTGCGCACAAAGGCTGCGGAGGTTGCCATAGGCTTTCCCTAGTGGAAGGGAGTCAGAGGATCCTGACTGCACTGAGCCCCAGTTCTGACTGCAGTGAACCCCGGTTCCAGGCGAGCCCCTGGGGACCCACGCTCTTGTAGGGGGAGTCTGGACTCTCGGGCGGAGACTCGGGAGCCGGGGAAGGCGGAGGACTGAAAGTGCGCACACTCGCGCACGCCGGTGCGCACAAAGGCTGCGGGGGTTGCCACAGGCTTTCCCTAGTGGAGGGGAGTCAGAGGATTCTGACTGCACCGAGCCCCAGTTCTGACTGCAGTGAACCCCGGTTCCAGGCGAGCCCCTGGGGACCCACGCTCTTGTGGGGGGAGTCTGGACTCTCAGGCAGAGACTCGAGCTGGGGAAGGCGGAGGACTGAAAGCGCACATGCGCGCAGGGGCGGGGCTGACAGGAAGCCAAGACTGAGACTCCACCCCATCCAAGCTGAGCACAGAGGCTATTGCAATTTGGCAAGTCTAATCCTATAGGGCTGTCTCCAGCACCGGGCTTCTCCCAGCATAGACACAGCTGATCCTTACAGCCAACTGGCCCGGAGGTCAATTCCTCCCAGTGATACCAACAACAATAAAGACTTAATTACAAAAAGGCTGTACACACAGTCCACAAAGGGGTGCACCAAGAGTGTCCACCTCAGGTTAACTGGGGAAGCAGACCCACTGGGCCATATTGGAAACCTAGCACAAATATCTACCTTACCAACTCAGGGAATCAATGAAAATGCGGGGTCAAAGAATCAGATCACAAACGAAAGAAATGGAGGAAAACAAACGACTGGATATAGAATTCAAAACCACCGTTATAAGACTTTTTAAGAATATCCTAGAAAAGGCCGATAAATATAACGAGACCCTCGAAGATATAAAAAAGGACCAACTAGAAATTAAACATACACTGACTGAAATAAAAAATATTATACAGAGACCCAGAAACAGAATAGAGGAACACAAGAATCAAGTCAAAGATTTGAAATACAAAGAAGCAAAAAACACTCAACCGAAAAAGCAAAAAGCAAAAAAAAAAATCCAAAAAGTTGAAGATAATGTAAGAAGACTCTGGGACAACTTCAAGCGTACCAACATCAGAATTATGGGGGTGCCAGAAGAAGAGAGAGAGCAAGATACTGAAAACCTATTTGAAGAAATAATGACCGAAAACTTCCCCCACCTGGTGAAAGAAATAGACTTACAAGTCCAGGAAGCCCACAGAACCCCAAACAAAAGGAATCCAAAGAGGACCACACCAAGACACATCATAATTAAAATGCCAAGAGCAAAAGACAAAGAGAGAATATTAAAAGCAGCAAGAGAAAAACAGTTAATTACCTACAAGGGAGCACCCATACGACTGTCAGCTGACTTCTCAACAGAAACTATGCAGGCCAGACGGGAGTGGCAAGAAATTTTCAATGTCATGAATAGCAAGAACCTACAACCAAGATTACTCTACCCAGCAAAGCTATCATTCAGAATTGAAGGTCAGATAAAGAGCTTCACAGATAAGAAAAAGCTGAAGGAGTTCATCACCACCAAACCAGTATTATATGAAATGCTGAAAGGTATTCTTAAAGAAGAGGAAGAAGAAAAAAGTAAAGAGAAAAAATTATGAACAACAAATACATATCTACCAACAAGCGAACCTAAAAATCAAGTGAATTAAAAACCTGAGGAGCAGAATAATCTGGTGAATATAATAGAATCAGGGGCATAGATAGGGAGTGGACTGATAATTCTCAGGGGGAAAGGGGTATGGGGGAGGTTCATGAAGAGAATGGACAAAAATCATACACCTATGGATGAGGACAGTGGGGGGGAGGTAAGGGCAGAAGGTGGGGTGGGAAAGGGGTGGAGGGGAGCTATGGGGGGAAAAAGGAGAAATAATTGTAATAATCTGAATAAAGATTTATTTAAAAAAAAAACATCAATGAGAGAGAAACATTGCTCAGCTGCCTCCTGCACGCCCCCTACTGGGAATCGAGCCAGCAACCCAGGTACATGCCCTTTACCGGAATCAAACCCGGGACTCTTCTTCAGTCTGTGGACCGACGCTCTATCCACTGAGCCAAACAGGTTAGGGCCACTGAGGCCTTCTTTACCAGTATTTAAGTATATCAGTCACTCATTCTAAAACCACTGATGGTAACAAGAAATGTAGAGGAGGCATCCAAAATACAATGTGTTGTGTCTAATATAACATGAGCAGAGGTTACAACATTTCTACTTCTTGATTTGCCTAAATGCCTTTACTCTATCAGGACTGAAATACACTAACAAAAGTTATTATTTTTATGTTAAATATTAAGTATTCTAAAGAGTATATGTTCTATAGAATAACTAACTCGGGCATATTGTATTCAATCTGTAAAATAAAATACAGACTTTCCTCTAATGATACAGTGAATTATTTTATCTGTTAAGATTTGGTTGCAAGAAATAGAAATTCTTAGCTAACTTAAGCAGAAAAAAAAGAAAGTATGAGAAGATAGGGTAATTCACAGAATGAAAAAAAAAAGTGGAATAAACAGACTCAGAAAGTGCAAAACTCAAGCAACCCCAGAGAAAAACAGAGGCAGCCCCTGATGAATGGTCACTGCAGGGAGTGCTGCCAAGATACAGAGTGCCAGCCATTTGGGGTCATCACATCACTCTTCCCAAAAATGTAAATGCCTTCCAGCCACCTGGCTTGGGTCAGGAGCCATCATGTCACTGATTAATAGCCCCATCAATGCAAAACTGGGGTACCATTAAGAAGGGTATAGCTGATGGGAGGGGGCAAAAATGTCCACTGAAATAATTAATTTTAAAACATGGGCAAAATACCACTTAAAAGCAAGTCAATCACAGCAATCCCTCATTCAAGAAGTAGAGGCCACCAAAAAAGTTGTCCATAACACCAAGTCTGTCATCCCTTTAATTCTGGTTGAACTCACACATACATAATATATATACACACACACATATCCAAAAATATGAGTGAAAATTATAAATAAAATATATAGTTTGAATCATATTCAGCCTAATAATATAAGGGGCTCATTCATTCACTCATCTGCAAATAGTCAGGCACTAGTCTAGATCTGAGGATATAACACTGGGAAAAAAAATTTAATTCCTGCCTCATGGAACTTATATTTTAGTCAGAGGGAGACAAACAACAGACAAGTAAGTAAATTTTGTAGCATCTTAGAGGATGACAGGTGCAATGGAGAAAATAAATAAGGGAAGGCTGATAGAGAATGGGCAGTGGCAGGTCATGGTTGCAAATTTAAAGAGAGAGATCAGGGAAGGCCTCGCTGAGGTGGCAACAGAGCCAAGACTTGCGGGGAGAGAGGAAGGCAGGTACCCGGAGGAAAGTGTTCCAGGAAGAAAGCAGTAGGTACAAGGCATTGAGGCAGGTGTATATACCTGAGCTGCTCAAGGACCACAAAGAGTGGCTGGAGCCACTGCTGCAAGTGATAGGAGAGGAGGTGAAGGTAAGGACAGAGGCCAGAGGATGGCCAGGTCATGTCAGGCCTTGTAGGCCACTGTGCAGCCTTTGGCTTTTTCTCTGGGTGAGATGGGAACACCACAGAGCAGTGAATGAATAACCCCACCTAAGAATTCATCCTTCCCTTGAATCATCTTCCTATTCCAAACTCTAACAATTGTCAAGACATCCTTTCCTCCCAGCTCTCAAAGCCCATCTGTACACTTCCTAGGTGACTAAAGCACTGCAATGCCTAGACTTTATCTAACTCCGCACCATTGCTGCTCAGCCCCCTCAGTCAGTGTCCAACCAGGAGACAGAAACCACACAGTCCTTTTAACAGTGAGAGTTTAACTATAACAGATTAGAGCAGTGGGGCATGAGAGTGAAAAAGACTGTAGGGAATATAGGAATTGCCAATATAAGGAGCAGCTGCTACCCTGAGGGCTGACATATTGTGCCCAGAGAAGAGCGCCCTGAAAAAAAATTGCTGTTGATAGTGTGTGCCACAGGCCAGGTTTCTGGGTCAGTATTGGTAATATCAAATGAGTTAAAAGTACTAGTCTTAGCTTGTTCTTCCTTAATGTACTGTTTTAGAGCCTTCCAGTTCCCTCCCTACAGTGATAATGTCCACCTCAGCAATCCTGACAAGTTAGAGAGGACAGCTACCCACATATCCAACAGTTGGATTGATTGCTTTGCCAGGCATACAAGTGGGCCCACTCTAGAAAGGTATACCCATCAGGTATCCATCTGAAAGTGGAAACCACGGGAGCAGCAGAAGTCTAAGGTCAGAAAGGCAGATATTTAGTAGAAACTTGCGTGGGAAGGTCTTCCCCTTCTATAAGAATTACACTTGTGGTCCTGGCCAGTGTGGCTCTGTTGGTTGAGTGTCATCCGACACACCAAAATGTTGCTGGTTCAATTCCCAGCCAGAGCACATACCCAGGTTGCAGGTTCCATTCCAGACAGGAACATGTGCAGGAGGCAACCAATCTATGTTTCTCTCTGCTCTCTCTCTCTCTCTCTCTCTCTCTCTCTCTCTCTCTCTCTCTCTCTCTCTCTCCCCTTCCCCTTTCTCTCTCCCTAAAATCAATCAAAATATATATAAAATATATAATTACATGTGTGGCCTGATCCTTAGATGTTAGTGTGGCTGCAGCCTTAGGAACTTGACCTGGCTGTGCGTTCTATCATGCTGGCCAGGGGAGGCAGCATGGCAGGCACATAGAAATACGCCAAACCAGGACCTTCATTTTTCCCCTTTCAATGGTGTGTGTTCCATTTCAGGTATAGTGTATTTCAACAGGTCCTGCTGTTGGTATTGGACAGGGGTCCACAGACTGACATATGGAGCAACAGGCCCTACTGGTTGATCACTCCAAAGTATTAAGCCTGGGTCCTGGCTGGTGGCTCAGTGGTCTGAGCGTCATCCCGTAGTAGGTTGCAGATTTGATCCCCAGTCAAGGTGAGTATGGGTGGCAACTGATTGATGTTCCTCTTTCACATTGATAGTTCTTTCTCTCCCTTCACCTCTCTCTAGAATTAATAAAAACATATTCTCAGGTGAGGATTGTTTTTTAAGTATTAAAGCCTGAGGCAGTATTTAAGTCCACCTGGTCAAAGTGGTTTTAATCTGTTGCTAATTTAATTTGCTGTTTTAATATTCTGTTCTTTTTTATCAACCCTGCTGATTGTGGGTTATAGGGGAGATGGAATCTTCATTCAATGTCATGTATTTTTGCCCAGTCTTGCATATTATGATTTTTGAAATGGGACCCCAATCACTATCTATTTGATGATAGTATCCATACATGGTACTCAGCTTCTTTAATCCCCTAATAGTGGTAGTCTGGTCTGCATGGTGACAGGAGAAAGCTTGAGTTAGACCAGAAGCAGTGTAAACCATATTTAGAACCCACATTCAGAGGGAGAGAGCCAAAACCAATCTGCCAGTCCTTCATCAGTTGGGGACTCTGGTGAATGGCCCCAGATAACTTGGGTAGTTGCCTTGGGTGTTGTTTAGAACACACAGGACATACTCTTACTGCATAACCAAGTCATTGTATTTCAAAGCCATCTGGCATCATTGATAATATGCCATCCCACCTGGGCACTATGGTAACAGTTCTTCCTATTCACCCAACTGTTGTATCTACTGAAGGGTCAGTTGCTGGGGCTGGTACCCAAGCCAGAGCATCAGCTAATTGCCAGGAGGTGTCAGCACCTTATAAGCTGGGACATGGAAGACAGTGAAGTCTACCTCAGATTCTTTTCTTTTTTTTATCATTATGTATTGATAATATTGAAAGTATTACATAAGTCCTCATTTTTCTCCCATTATCCTCTCCAGACCACTCCCATCACCCCCTCTCCCAGGCCCTCACCACCCCATTGTCTGTGTCCACAGGTTATGCATATATGCATACAAGTTCATTGGTTGATCTCTTCCCACCCATCCTTCCCTGCCTTCCCTCTGTAGAACATGAGACTCTTACCTCAGATTCTTGCAGACCAACCCAAATGTCTTTCCATATCCTAGCATCATGGAAAATGGCTACTACCTTGGGAATGGTGGGAAGAATGTACTTTCCAAGGATAGGGGAGGAGCCTCCAATCACCCAGGTCCAACTTACAGGTCAACCCACAGTCATGTCCTCTAGGTGACCATCTTCAATACCTTTCTTCTCCAGTATCTGTCCAGCGCCCTCTAGTGACAAAGTTTAACATCATGCCAGCTGGCAAAAAAGAATTATTTCAAGGGCCCTACTCCATTTTCATAGAGCAGACAATGATGAATGGATTTGAAGCTGAGAGGCAATAAATTGATAACTGGCACACCAGTTTTTCTTATTTGAATGCAATATTTGCCACATAAATTGTTAGTGAACTGCAATATTAATACATTTCTAAGTGTTGCTACTTTCTAATACCAGGTAACCTCCCACCCCTAAAAATCCAAAATCACACCTAAATGTTAAGTTCCGGGTTCTGAAAAAGATAGTCTATCCATTCTGAATATCTACACTTAGAAAACATCTGAA
The DNA here is from genome assembly GCF_963455305.1 of Plecotus auritus. Taxonomy (NCBI): domain Eukaryota; kingdom Metazoa; phylum Chordata; class Mammalia; order Chiroptera; family Vespertilionidae; genus Plecotus; species Plecotus auritus. Next base: position 168,608,120 of record NC_137772.1, read on the forward strand.
CATTTATTTAGGGCACTGAAGGGTCCTCTGGTTAAAGAATGCCCTGTGTAGGTCTCAGTACATAATGTTCTATCCTATATAATAAAAGAGTAATATGCAAATTGATGCTAACGGCAGAACGACCACTGGACCAGTCACTATGAGGCACACTGTCCACCTCTCAGTCCCTTTCCCCGGCCAGCAGGCTCCGATCGCCTAATGGCGAACAGGGAACCAAGGGTAGGTGGCAGGGGATGTGGGCAGTGCCAGGCCAAGGCCTCCACCCCACCAGTTGCCCCACACACAAAGAGCAACCCGCGGTGGGGGTGGGGCCAGCAAGCAGGCGGGAACAGCCGACCTCTTGGTCCCTTCCCCCGGCTGTCAGGCACCAATCACCCGATGGCAAAAGGGGAACCAGGGGTGGGTGGTGGCGGGGGGCGGGGGTGGGGCCGGCTAGCGGCAGCTGAGGATGACGGCCCTGATCGCAGGCCAGGCCTAGGGACCGTACCTGTGCAGGAATTTCATGTGCCAGGCCTCTAGTATAATTATAAGTTCAACTGATTTTTATTCACTTTAAATTCTTGTCTCTTAGTATTTGCTTTGTTTTTTTCTTTCTGAGATAAGCACACAATTGTTGTCTTCCTCTACTTGGCTGTATTATGAATTAATGGCCCCATAAGGTATGTCATGATGGAAATAGCATCAGCTCTCTGTCAGGCAGACCTGGTATCAAATTCTGACAAAAGTTATAGATTTTATTCAACTGCCCCTGACAAAAGTTATGGATTTTATTCAACTGCCCCTGGTAAAAAATTATAAGCCTGACAAATTAATTCAAACTTTCATGCCAAAGACAGCCATGGAAGCATGAAATAAAACTTCGTAAAGTGTTCCACTAAGTACCATAGAATTTCTAAACAACAGTCCAGAGTTGTTGGGGGGAAAAATAGTAATTGGCACAGACACCAAACGTTAATAGAGATTCTCAGAAACATTGCCTCTCCCCCTTGCTGCCCCTCCCTTTTATTCCATTGTTCTTTATAATGAGAGATAGTTTTTAAAAGTGAAATTCCCTTTCCTCTTAAAAGTATCTTTCTATAACAATTCTATTCTCAACTTTAAATGTTCAAATAACTACTTATAAGAAAATGAACCACTTCTTTACATAGAATGCAGCTGTTGACAACAGTTTACTGAAGGGTCTGAGATGCTACAGTACAAGACTGTGAAAATAGAGCTCAAATTGGAGATCTGCACACTTCAGTTAAAAATACCAGGATGAACTGATTCAAGTCTCTCATCCCAATGAACAAGTTGCTAGAACTTTCACCTAGTTTAATCTCAATTTCCAAAAACCATGATGGAATTACTAGACTGTATGTTCCTTTGTTTTTTTTCATACCACCAAAGTTATTCATATTTAGACCATACCTGATGCCAAATATTTTTTCCACTTTTTTCTTTTTTTTAGGGGAGGTTAAAGGTGTGGGTTTGGAGAAAGAGTCCATATGATGACTTCTACAGATAGTGGTGGGGTATTTGATAGAGGGAGTGATTTTCACAGGGCACTGAAGATTACCCAGATCCAACCTCAAATTTATATTTATCCTTACTGTCTTTTACTCCTGTTAAAAAAATATATATATTTTCTTAGGGAAAAGACTGGATGATTCATGCTGGAATAAAAGCCTTTGGCATCAGGATCTGTCACTAAAGTTTTAGATCCATGATAATGGTGTTTGTATTCTTCCTATACAATTGGTGAAGAGGGTGTTAGAGATAGAGAGACATAGAGACAGACAGAGACAGAGGTTCGAGATGATTCTGAGTGGGACACAGAGCACAAGAGAGTAAAAGAAGCAGAATCAAGTGTCAGGAACAGGAACAGTAGGTTCATTTAACTAAGAGCAAAGGAAGGAGAAACCTAATGCTGGGGGCTTTGGAGAGGCCCCCCTCGACCCAGAGCTCTGGTTTCTAAATACTTTCTGCAACCACCTGGGGAGGCCAGGGGCTGAGAAAGCCACTCTGTGGGCACCTATACAGCCTTTGGGATGCTGCCCTGCACCTGGGGCAGTGCCAGCAGCCAGCCCCTCAGCCCGAGGCCCCAAAGGCTCAGGGAAGGTGGCGAAAGATGCAGAGTGCAACTGGCCGCTGGGGCAGGCTAGTCTGGGCAGGGGACGGGCATGGAGCTGGGGACCTGGGCACCATTCTAATGGCTGGACATGTGGTTCTCATTCTGTAGCTGGTGCCAGCGCTCAATCTTGTCCTTGTTTTTCAGACACTCATACCCATGTTTTACTCTCCCTTGGCCAAGATCCCCAGCTGGCAGCCTCCAATGTAATCATTGGACTTGCCAATGTCATAGCCCCAGACCAAGATGTCCAGCTACTTCTTTGCCAGGTCACTATGTTTGATGTCATAGAAGAACTCCCCATTAAAATCAGGATTCAACATTTTCTTCTTAATTTGAGTCTTGTGTTTGGCCTTCTTTCCCATGTCTGGTTTCAGCCAGAGCTTGATGAATGGATCTGAGTAGCCATTGGCATCCCTGGGGCCAGATGCTGCAATGTAGGATGCCCACGATGAGGCCTCCCTGCTGTGTGCTGTACACGAGGCACACCAGGATCTTGCCGCGTTCCTGTGTCACCAATGCACTCCACCTGCTCCTCCTCACAAAGGGCCATGTCTCGGGTGGACCTGGTGGTCACCACACTTCATCAGGATCGCCGGCTCTAGATAGATATTGAAGTTCTTCCTTCGGCTCGGCTTCAGCTTCTTGAGTAAGAATCTGGTCTCACAGATAAACTTGTTATGGCCACATCTGTCCTCATCACAGAGATCCTGAGGGTCCTCCTCTGCATGTGTGAGGGTCTTCCTCCCCTGTGATGCCCTGACAGACAAAGGTCTCCGTCCAGACCAGTTCCCGGGCTCCAGGGATTGTTGTTTTTCTACTATTTAAAGTAGATGTAGATGTAGCCAAAGATAAATGTAACTCTTCCTTAGCAAGAGGGTTCTGAAGTTTCCTCTAAGTCCATTGAATTCTCAACACAAGATCAGACGAACGATAATATAATGAATCCCTGGTGTTACACTAACTACTCATTTAACCATAAATGAGGAAAAGAGAAATATTCATTCTTGATGCAAGTTGTGCTATTAGAGAATTCATCATAATGAAGTAATGACCTCACTTTGCTCAGAGGTTAACTGCACAAATGGTGCTGTATTGACCGAATGTTAATGAGTTGTGCGTGTGGCAGCAGGTGAGCCGGAGACCGCAGAAGGAAGCTTCTGTGCTAGGTAGATCATTACAATGGAAGTCATGTCTTGGGAAATGAGCAGGATTCATATCACATCTTCTGTCTTAACACAATTTCTCTAGCTCTGTTTCTAGTAATCTGTGGGATTATTTAACAGCAAGATGACATTTTGACTTTGGAACCAATTTTTCTCATAGAAAGCACAATTACCTACTGATATTGTGATGTACAATTAGACACAGCCATGCTGGACAATTTAGATTTTTCAAACATGCAAACAGTAGATATGTTGTTCATTAGCACATGAGATTCTCCTGTCCCTGTATTGTAGCCCTTTTGGTTTAAATGCCTTAGTCATATGCAATGAATGCGTTATGAAATTTTGCCTATCATTTAAATTAAAAGTTTCAAGTTTTTTAAATATAGGAGAATTCCGGGAGCTAAACCTAATATCTATGATGGATCAGACCTTTATTGTATGCAGAGACTGTGTTTCAAGGAATATTATTTGGCTCATATTCTATCTAAATCCATTTAAACAAAAAATCCATATTATAAAGGAATTTTGTTATCATGCAAAATGTAATATGCTGGAAATACATGTGAATTCTTGTGAGTCCAGTTTTATTTAAACTCACCGAGGCATCAGTAATATAGCACACTGAGAATGTAAAATAGAGAAAACCTCCTTTTATATCTTTTCTGGGTTAGTCAAGTTCAGGAAGGGAATTCTCTCTCCAGGGAGAGAGAGAGAGAGAGAGAGAGAGAGAGAGAGAGAGAGAGAGCTATATGTGTGTGCATGCACATGCATTAATAGTCTACATTTAGCTATTTCTCGATTAACTGCATTTAAGATGACTACGTTTTCATCCCACACTGATTTTCCCTGCTATCACTCAGACAACACTCAGAACCGCCCTCCTCTCTCCTCAAAGTATATTCAGGAGACATCAGTACATTTTAACATTAGCCCAAATAAAACACAACTAAATGGAAGAGAAGCCTAAAACAAAGTGTTTGTTATATGTCATAATCAAAGAGTTTAAGCATCAACAATGTGCTTGAAATCATGAAAAATAAGATAAAGGTGTCTTCCTTCTGTATTGGTGATATTTAAAATATACTCAGAAAACAATGGAAACTGTTTGTTCTATTACACATCATGAACATGTCATTAGTCAAAAGAAAAAAAATCACACTAACTTCTTGGTGGGATGTTACCTGATTACCAAAGATTAGCAGAAATACTAAACCTCCGCAATATTCATATATAACATGAGATACTATAACTACCTCGTGAGATATATTGTGCAGATTTAATGAGATAAAGTAGGGGTCAGCAAACTATGGACCACAAGCCAAATCTAGCCCACCCCCTATGTTTTTGCAGCCCACAACATAAGAATGGCATTTACATTTTTAATAGTTTTTAAAAATCAAAAGAATAATATTTCATGACGTGAAAGTTATGTAAAACTCAAGTTTCAAAGTCCATAAATAACGTGATATTGGAACTCAGCTTCAGCCATTCACACTTGTACTGTCTACGGCTGCTTTCCCACTACAACAGCAGAGCAAAGCGTAAAATATTTACTATCTGGCCCTTAGAAAAAGTTTGTCAAGTTATGAAATAAGCATGAAAATCACTTAGCACAAGGCCTGACACATAGCAGGGGCTCAATACATGGTATTTATTTACATAAACATAATCTTAACATATATATGTGTATATATATCCTATATAATAAAGAGGTAATATGCAAATTGACCATCACTCCAACACACAAGATGGCCGCCCCCATGTGGTCAAAGATGGCCACTCCCATGTAGACACAAGATGGTCAGCAGGGGAGGGCAGTTGTGGGCAATCAGGCCAGCAGGGGAGGGTAGTTAGGGATGACCGGGCCGGCAGAAGAGGGCAGTAGGGGGTGACCAGGCCTGCGGGGGAGGACAGTTGGGAGGGGGACCCAGGCCTGCAGGGGAGGGCAGTTGGGGGTGACCAGGCCTGCAGGGGAGGAAAGTTAGGGGTGACTGGGCCAGCAGGGGAGGGCAGTTAGGGGCAACCAGGCCTGCAGAGGAGGGCAGTTAGGGGCAACCAGGCTGGCAAGGGAGGGAAGTTAGGGGTGACCAGGCCAGCAGGGGAGGGCAGTTGAGGGTGACCAGGCCTGCAGGTGAGGAAAGTTAGGGGTGACCGGGCCGGCAGGTGAGGAAAGTTAGGGGCAACCAGGCCTGCAGGGGAGGGCAGTTAGGGGTGACCAGGCTGGCAGGGGAGGGCAGTTAGGGGTGACCAGGCTGGCAGGCAAGGACAGTTAGGGGAATCGGGCCAGCAGGGGAGCAGTTTGGCATCGATCAGGCTGGCAGGGGAGTGGTTATGGGGCTATCAGGCTGGCAGGCAGGCGAGCAGTTGGGAGCCAGCAGTCCTGGATTGTGAGAGTGATATCCGACTTCCCATTGGATCGGGCCTAAACAGGCAGTCAGACATCCCTTGAGGGGTCCCAGATTGGAAAGGGTGCAGGCTAGGCTGAGGGACACACACACACCCATGCATGAATTTCATGCACCGGGCCGATAGATATAGATAGGTAGGTAGGTAGATAGATAGATAGATAGATAGATGATAGATAGATAGATAGATAGATAGATAGATAGATAGATAGATATGACTTAAATTTTTTGGTCTCCCAAGTGCTATTCATGACTGCAAAGGGTAGCATGGAGACCCAACTCAACAGAGCCACCAAGCCACCAGCCACACTGGAGGAAGGCTTTCTCCATCTCTGTCCCACTCCCCCAGGACCTGCTTAGACTCACCTTCTCCTCTGCAGAGAGGATATAAAAGGCATCTTCCATGTACCTTATCCGTGGTCTTCAATGCAAGATTGGATTATTGCTCAGAAACAACCTCCACCTTCCCCACCATCTGCATAGGTGGAGTATACTTTTGAAATGACCAAATGAACTGCTTTGAAATGAATATAACAGACATCTCATGCCCTACTGGAGTCCTCATTTTCAGAGCATTCATTCTAAATCTGTTACAATGGAAGCAAAAGTTGTTAGAACAAGAAATAATCCAATAATGAACCGGCCACCTATAAAGTTAATCCTCACTTCCAAAATCCAACACCCTTTCTTTTTTTCTTTTTTTTAATTTAATAAATCTTTATTGTTCAGATTATTACAATTGTTTCTCTTTTTTCCCCCATAGCTCCCCTCCACCCGGTTCCCACCCCACCCTTTGCCCTTACCTCCCCCCACACTGTCCTCATCCATAGGTGTCGATTTTTGTCCAGTCTCTTCCTGCACCCCCCCATTCCGCTTTCCCCCTGAGAATTATCAGTCCACTCCCTTTCTATGCCCCTGATTCTATTATATTCACCAGTTTATTCTGTTCCTCAGATTTTTAATTCACTTGATTTTTAGGTTTACTTATTGATAGATATGTATTTCTTGTTCATAATTTTTCTCTTTACTTTTTTCTTCTTCCTCTTCTTAAAGAATACCTTTCAGCATTTCATATAATACTGGCTTGGTGGTGATGAACTCCTTTAGCTTTTTCTTATCTGCGAAGCTTTTTATCTGACCTTCCATTCTGAATAATAGCTTTGCTGGGTAGAGTAGTATTGGTTGTAGGTTCTTGCTGTTCATCACTTTGAATATTTCTTGCCACTCCCATCTGGCCTGCATAGTTTCTGTCGAGAAATCAGCTGACAATTGTATGATTGCTCCCTTGTAGGTAATTAACTGTTTTTCTCTTGCTGCTTTTAATATTCTCTCTTTGTCTCTTGCTCTTGGCATTTTAATTATGATGTGTCTTGGTGTGGTCCTCTTTGGATTCCTTTTGTTTGGGGTTCTGTGCGCTTCCTGGACTTGTAAGTCTATTTCTTTCACCAGGTCGGGGAAAGTTTTCTGTCACTATTTCTTCCAATAGGTTTTCAGTATCTTGCTCTCTCTCTTCTTCTGGCACCCCCATAATTCTGATGTTGGTACACTTGAAGTTGTCCCAGAGGCTTCTTACACTATCTTCAACTTTTTGGATTCTTTTTTCTTTTTTTTGCTTTTCCGGTTGAGTGTTTTTTGCTTCTTTGTATTTCAAATCTTTGACTTGATTCTTGTGTTCCTCTAGTCTGCTGTTGGGTCTCTGTATAATATTCTTTATTTCAGTCAGTGTATGTTTAATTTCTAGTTGGTCCTTTTTCATATCTTCGAGGGTCTCGTTATATTTATCGGCCTTTTCTAGGATATTCTTGAAAAGCCTTATAACCGTGGTTTTGAATTCCATATCCAGTCATTTGTTTTCCTCCATTTCTTTCGTTTGTGATCTGTTTCTTCGTCTCCCCATTTTTCACTGCTTCACTGAGTTGGTAGGGTTGATTTGTGTGCTAGGTTTCCTATATGGCCCAGTGGGTCAGCCTCCCCAGTTAACCTGAGGTGGACACTCTTGGTGCACCCCTTTGTGGACTGTGTGTACAGCCTTGTTGTAGTTAAATCTTGATTATTGTTGGTATCACTGGGAGGAATTGACCCGCAGGCCAGTTGGCTGTGAGGATCAGCTGTGTCTACACTGGGAGATTTTTGGTGCTGGAGACAGCCTTATAGGATTAGCCTTGCCAGATTGCAAAAGCCTCTGTGCTCAGCTTGGAAGGTGTGGAGTCTCAGGGCGGAGCAGACAGTCTTGGCTTCCCATCAGCCCTGCCCTTGCCTGCAAGTCTCCAGACCTCTGCCTTCCTCGGTTCCCGAGTTTCTGCCTGACAGTCCAGATTTCCCCCATAAGAGCATGGGACCCCAGGGACTCGCCCGGAACTGCGGTTCAGTGCAGTTGGAACTGGGGTTCAGTGCAGTCAGGAGCTTCCGACTCCCTTGCGCTAGGGATAGCCTGTGGTACCCTCCGCAGTCAGTCTTTGTGCACACTGCACTTGCGCCTCCAGACCCCTGCCGCCGCAGCTCCCCTGAGTATCCAAGTCTCCGAGTTTCCGTGTGCCTTTCTCTCTACCTGACAGTCCAAACTCCCCCTGTATGAGCCTGGGTCCACGGGGTTTCACCCGGAACTGAGGTTCAGTGCAGTCGGAACTAGGGTTCAGTGTAGTTGGGGTCTTCCTTCTCCCTCCCGCTAGAGAAAGCCAGCCAGGCACTCCGCTGCCCTTCTTCTTGCGCGCACGTGTCTCTGTACCTCAGCTCTTTGCCGCTCCTTCTCCGTGAGCTTTCCTCTTTCCTTCTAGTTGTAGAATTTCCACTCAGCCAGCTTTCCTGTGGTTCTGGATGGTGTCCGTTCTGTCTTTTAGTTGTAGTTTTGAAATTGTTGTATGAGGCAGCAGTTTAGGTGCTTACCTATGCCGCCATCTTGTTTTCTCCCCCAACACCCTTTCTTGATAAAAACTCTCAACAAGGTGGAAATAGAAGGATCATACCTCATCATAATTAAAGCTATATGATAAACCCACAGCTAATATCATACTCAATGGGCAAAAACTAAAACCATTTCCCCTAAGAACAGAAAAAAGACAGGGATGCCCACTCTCACCACTCCTGTTCAACATAGTACTGGAAGTATTAGCCATTGCAATTAGACAATAAGAAGAAATAAAAGGCATCCAAATTGGAAAAGAAGAAGTAAAGCTGTCCTTATTTGCAAATGACATAATATTGTACATAAAAAAACCCAAAAGACTACATCAAAAAACTAGTAGACTTAACAAATGAATTTGGCAATGTAGCAGGATACAAAATTAACGCCAAGAAATCTATGGCATTTCTATACACCAATAGTGAACTTACAAAAAGAGAGACTAAAAAAGCAATCCCATTCACCATTGCACCAAAAAAATTAAGATACCTAGGAATAAACTTAACTAAGGAGGTAAAAACCTATACGCGGAAAACTACACAACACTGAAAAAAGAGATAGAGGAAGATGTAAATAGATGGAAGAACATACCATGTTCATGGATTGAGAGAATCAACATCATTAAAATGTCCATACTACCCAAAGCAATCTATAGATTCAATGAACTCCCCATTAAAATACCAATGGCATATTTCACAGACCTAGAAAGAACTCTCCAAAAATTCATCTGGAATAAAAAAAGACCCCGCATAGACACAGCAATCCTGAGAAAGAAGAACAAAGTAGGTGGGATCTCAATACCAGATTTCAAGCTGTATTACAAAGCCATTGTTCTCAAAACTTCCTGGTACTGGCACAAGAACAGACATATAGGTCAATGGAATAGAAGAGAGAACCCAGAAATCAACCCAAACCACTACACTCAATTAATATTTGACAAAGGAGGCATGAACATAAAATGGAGTCAAGACAGTCTCTTCAATAAATGTTGTTGAGAAAATTGGACAGATACATGCAAAAAAAATGAAACTAGACCACCAACTTACACCATACACAAAAATAAACTCAAAATTGATCAAGGACTTAAACATAAGATGGGAAAATACTAGAGGAATCCACAGGCAGAAAAATCTCTGACATATGCTGAAGCAATTTCTTCACTGATACTGCTCCTAGGGCAATGGAAACTAAAGAGAAAATAAACAAATGGGACTACATCAAAATAAAAAGCTTTTGCACAGGAAAGGAGACCATCAATAAAACAACAAGAAAGCCCACTGCATGGGAGAACATATTTGCCAATGATATCAATGATAAGGGTTTAATCTCCAACATTTACAGGGAACTCATGCAGCTTAACAAAAAGAAGATAAACAACCCAAACAAAAAATGGGCAACTGATCTAAATAGACACTTTTCGAAAGAAGACAGAAGGAAGGCCAAGAGATATATGAAAACCTGCTCAAAGTCACTAATTATCCGAGAGCTGCAAATCAAAACAACAATGCGGTACCATCTCACACCTGTCAGAATGGCTATTATCAACAAGTCAACAAATGACAAGTGCTGGCGAGGATGCGGAGAAAAAGGAACCCTCATGCACTGCTGGTGGGAATGCAGACTGGTGCAGCCACTGTGGAGAACAGTATGGTGTTTCCTCAAAAAACTAAAAATGGAACTCCCATTTGACCCAGTGATCCCACTTCTAGGAATATATCCCAAGAAACTAGAAACATGAATCAGAAAGGATATATGCACCCCTATGTTCATAGCAGCACAATTTACCATAGCTAAGATTTGGAAACAGCCTAAGTGCCCATCAGTAGATGAGTGGATTAGAAAACTGTCGTACACCTACACAATGGAATACTCCGCTGCTGTAAAAAAAGAAGAAATTCTTAACATTAGCAACAGCATGGATGGACCTGGAGAGCATTATGCTAAGTGAAATAAGCCAGTCAGAGAAAGATAAATAGCACATGATCTCACTCATTTGTGGAATATAATGAACAACATAAACTAATGAACAAAAATAGAACCAGAGTCATAGAAGCATTGAACAGACTGTACAACCTATGAGGGAAGGTAGGGGATGAGGGGGTAAGAGATCAACCAAAGAACTTATATGCATGCATATGAGCATAACCAATGGACATAGTCAGGGGCAGGGAGGTAGGGATGAGGGCGTGTGCTGGGGGGTGGGGGCAGCTGGAGAGAGGTCAATGGGGGAAAAAGGAGACTTATGTAATACTTTAAAAAATAAAGAATTTAAAATAAAAAAAAACATGCCCTTGGGTGAGAATTTAAAAAAAAATAAATAAATAAATAAATAAACACATAAAATGCAGTCAGCTGGAGTGACAGCTCATTTTGCCATGGGATCAGCTTCAGATTTTCATCTAGAATAGGCTGTTTCCAAATTCACATGTTTAAAAGTGAAGAAAGAAAGAAAAGGGGTTTAAAGTCACTTCAGCAGTAAATGGCCTATGAACCACCTTGACACCCTCTCTTGAGACCCCAAGCTTCTCATGCTCTAGCAATTTAAAAGACAAAAATGGATGAATATGTTGTCATCATTTATTGGCCCACTAAGGAGTTTGGCCAGGTAAAATATCTTCTAGGAGGAGGCCCCAAACCATCACTCTGATAGGGCTTCCTACTGGGCAGGGCGTGCTGACTTTGCCATCATTCTCTAATAGCAAAAAGAAAGGATTTATGTCAACAAGTATGGAGAATCCTGCTTAGATGAGACAAATCCTCTGAAGATTTCACACCACAAGAATTCTTGACTCAGTTATATAATTAAATTATTCAAATGTTTTCTAGTGACACAATCCACCCTGATAAGACTTCATTTATTCCATGTTCATGTTTTAATAATATTTTTAACTTTTTTTTTTTTGAATCCTCACCCGAGGATATTTTTCCATTGATTTTTAAAGAGAGTGGAAAAGAGAGGGAAAGACAGAGAGAAACATCAATGTGAGAGAGACACATTGATCGGTTGCCTCCTACACGCGCCGGGCTGGGGAGGAGCCTACAACCAAGGTTATTTTATTTTTTTCTTTTTTTTTTTTAAATACATTTTATTGATTTTTTGCAGAGAGGAAGGGAGTGGGATAGAGAGTTAGAAACATTGATGAGAGAGAAACATCAATCAGCTGCCTCCTGCACACTCCCTACTGGGGATGTGCCCGCAACCAAGGTACATGCCCTTGATCGGAATCGAACCTGGGACCTTTCAGTACGCAGGCTGACGCTCTATCCACCGAGCCAAACCAGTTAGGGCCAGGTTATCTTAAATTTTTTAAAAATTGTTTTGAAAAAAAGCTTTTTCTGCCCCAGCCAGTTTTGCTCAGTGGATAGAGCGTCAGCCTGCGGACTGAAGGGTCCCAGGTTCGATTCCGGTCAAGGGCACATGCCAGGTTGCAGTCTCCATCCCCAGTAGAGGGTGTGCAGGAGTCTCTCATCATTGACGTTTCTATCTCTCTCTCTCCCTCTCCCTTCCTCTCTGAAATCAATAAAAATATTTTTTTTAATGAAAATCAGCTTTTTGTGTAAATATTAAAAACTAATTCAGGTCCTATTTTAAAGTTACCTCTTGGGGAGGGGAGGAGCTACTTCTTGGCCAAGGGCACTTTGGTTGCTATTTTCTATTTACAAGAAAGGGTATATTACCATATCTTAGCAGTTAGACAGGCATAAATGAATAAATTAGCATTTGCCTACATTTAAATCTGAAAACCTGAACTGCTGGACAGCTGACTGCAATTAATTTATTATTGCTTAGAGTTATTGTTTGCCAACTGAAGCCAAATGTTAAAGTAAAGGACAAGTTACTAACCAAAAAAAATGATGCCTCAGTGCCCTGGTCTTTGAGCTCAGAACTCTTCCTGGGGTCCATGAGTGAGGACGGGTGCTCCTGATTTTCTTCTACCACATGCTCTAGTAAGTCTATTTTTAATGTTCAGCCCATTCTCAACCATCTATTTGAGGCTTTGGGCTTCCATAGATTGTGCAATTATGTTTTAACTCTAGTTTGCCTCATTATTTAAAGGCCAGATATATCCTGGTACAATTTACTAGTACCCAGAAGTTTCAGTGACTTCTCTGTGGTTTCTTAGAGTGAACCCCATGATCCCTCAGATTGCCCCCTCTACCTATAAGCAGCCACCCTAGCAGCCTAAATATCCATGTGCTTTGATAGACACTGCCCATCTTCATCCATATACAGATTTATTTTTCTTAATGGACATTCAGAAGATGACACCTCCCAGCCCTTGTACAGTTAGAAGGCCCCCTGTGACTAGGTTCTGGCCAATAATATTTGAGAAGTAACTTGTTTCATTTGTACGCTGAGGCAGTATCCAATTCTCCAACCTCTCTCCAGTCTGTCTCTTGCCCTGTTGGGACAGAGACATTCCAGACAGTGGAACTGCTGTCAGGCTGGTCCCTGATGACTCTGTGGGGCAGAGCTCACCACTAGCCTACCCCGCATGCCTTGCCCCACTACCTGCCCACTCAAACTGGACGTGCAGCTTGAATAGGAAAGAAAGCTTTACAGATTAGGCCACTGAGACTTGGGGGCTAATATGTTACTGCAGCATATGGTAATATATCCTATCCTGACTAACATGGTGTGAGGTGTCTCAATTAAGTGGTGTATATCACTTCATCATGAGAAACATCATAGTTATACTTGCCACAGTCCTGAAAGGAATAATAGAAAGAAAGATAACACCACTTCTGAATTTCCTCGGGAAAAAAATCACTCAATATAAGATTTTTTAAGTGTAAAAATTTAGATTAGATAGAACGATAGAATTGTATTTAAAATAAATATATTTTTGAACACTTAGTCTCCAACACTGTTCTAAGCACCCTATATGTATTTGTTCATGTATTCTTTATAACAACCATTTGAGATAGGGGCTATTATTCTTCTTTTATAAATTTATAAAACTGAGGCACAAAGTGGTTAGTCATCCAAGATCTCAGTTTGCAAGTGGCAGAGTCAAGATTTGAATACACCAGTCTGACTCCAAAGTACACACTGGTGTGGGGATCAATACACGCATACTCTGAGCTTAATAGATAAATACAAACAATTGAGTTTCCCCTTGGCAACATCATAACTCTGGAAGTCATCCTACTTGGGCTATAGCCAGCTTCTCCCACCAGGCAAAGCCTGAGCCCTCCTCCTCACCAAGGGCTTCTGCTGTTTCTCTCATGTGTTAAATATTTTGGAGGAAAAGTAAAATAATTTTATAATCAATTTCCTTTATTCAAGCCTCTTAATTTTTTTATTATGAAGTTTTTAAACATCCAGAAAAGTGCAGGGGTGAGCAAAAGTAGGTTTATAGTTATAATACAATAGTAAGTAATACAAATAAGTAATACAATAATTAATTAATTAACTCTTTCATGTACTCACAACTGTAAACCTACTTTTATCCACCCCTGTATAATAAATCCCGATAAACCCATCATCATCTACCTTTACCCAATCCATTTACCCCCTCAAGTCCTTCCCTCCCCTTCCCCCACCATTCTGGCTTCTGCCTCCACCATGCCATTGAAGCTCATCAAGGCTCCCCAATGACCTCCTTGAATTATAGTCCACTGGATGTTTTCCAACCCTTTTATGTCATTCTTCTAACCTATCTGAATCTCCTGACACTCTTGAAGAGACACTTCTAATATCATATTAATATGAAAGCTACCATTCTTTAAGAACTTTCTCTGAGCCAGGCACAGTCCTGAGCAGTTTTTATACATCATCTCATTTGATGCTCAAGACAATGCTGAGGTAAGTCTATTATGAACCTCATTTTTAAAATGAGGAAACAGACTGAAGCATAGAGAGACTAAGTAAATTTGATATGGATCATACAATTAATAATGAGTAGAAGATAGTCTGGATAATGAGGGCTCTGTGACTCTGAAGCTCATATTATTAGCCACTACACCATATGCTGAATCTCCTGCCTCCCTGGCTTTCACTACATCACTTTCTCTTGGAGGTACTTGTATCTCTTTTCCCTCCTTCTCTAGTCTCTTTTATGGCTTATCTTCTATCCATCTTCTAAGTTTTGGTGCACCCTATGGTATTGTCTCCCATGCTCTTCTTTCCTATACCCTCTCCATTTGAAGGCCCTCACCCATGCTCCAGGCTTCGGTTGCCACTTCTATGCCGATGACCTCCAATCTACAATTTCAGCTCATCCAGATAAAACCCAAATTTCTCATTATGGCTTATAAGGCCCTTTTTAGTTCAGTCAGATTCTAGACTTGTCAGAGTTAGACCTCATCACTACCTATTTGCACTCAATTCTCTAGACATGGTGTATCTCTCTGAAATTTTTCTTAAATGCTATAACTTTTTGATATGTCCATGTTCGATTGTCCTTCCACTCATCCCCTTCCTGCCCTTTGACATCATACACAAGCTCACATATCTTTTACTGGGCTAACTCATCTTTCAAGACCTAGCTCAAAAGTCATCTTCAAGAGCTTTCTTTAACTAACCTTCCTCTACCCTAGTCCAGACCTTGGTTCCTTCCTTCATACTCCCACAGCACTCTGAACTTCTAAGGCAGAAACTATAAGTCACCTACTCAGTATCCTTTCTCCCCTCTTTATTACTAACAGAATAACTCTGTTCAGAGTACAATGTGTCCAGTTAAAAGTATTCATCTTTCCAGACTCCCTTGAGCCAAGAATGATCATATGACCCACTTTGATCAGTTATATGTAAGTACAATTCTATTGGGTCTGGCTTGAAGAAAGCTATAAAACTCTAATAAAAACAGATGGACTTACTGGCACATGCCCTTGCCATTTACCTTTCCCCTGTCTTCATTCCTAGAACACAGTCAAAGCATCCAGAATTAGAACAATCTATGGGGATGAAAGCCAGACACTAAGAATGGAAGAGGAGGAAGTTGGATGGAGCCTGGAGCCTGGTACTGCATGACTTCCCTGAGCATTAGTACTAGCCCTGAAGTGCCTTCCTTGGGACTTCTTGTTACAACTGTTGAGTTTCTATTATATGTAGTCCAACACAGTTCTAGCTGATAACCTCTCCTTTTGTCTTATTGTCTCACATTGTATTGTTTGTAGTAGCTTATTGTCTGAGTCTACCACTAGACAATAAGGTCCATGAGCATATGGCTGTATTATCAGACTCCTCTTCTGCCTTATCTCACATCCTCTTGGCCCACTTTTTTAGTCCAGCCTTGGCCATGGCAACCAGCAGATAAAAACTGACAGCTGCACCAGTATCTCTTGCTTTCTATTGGGGTTCTCTGCCTCTGCTAGGGGGCACCAAGAGTCACTCAGACATTCAGATTCTTACACAAATTTGGAAGTGGAGAAAGTTAACACCTCCAAGGACAATCCTTATTCAAGTGATTGTGTATTACTCACCTCCATATCTTAAGTGGGCAATTCTGAGGGGTGTCTTACACAGCTTCTCAGGGGTTCCCAGTGGCACTAAACCCTCGTTTCCCACTGAAGTCAGCCAGCTCAGTAACACTTTGTTTCCTTCCCTATTTCACTATTTCCAGTTTCCTCTCCTGTTTATTTCCCAAAATAAAATTCCCTACCAGCAAGCCCTTGTCAGGCTCTGCTTTAAGAGGGGAACCAAGCTAAGATAACTGTGACCTCATATCTCACCAGTACTTAGCGTGGTGCCCAGTTCTTCACAATCATTGGTACATATCTGAACTTCTTTTCCAATTATACCTTTTTGTGAGAAATGCTTTTTTACTTCATCAAAACATTATAATCATTTGAAAAAATAGGGGTGGATTTTAATAGCTGCTAACTTCCACATAAAATACTGGGCACAGAAGAGAGAGAATCCAGGAGATTAAAAATGGTGGCAGAGTAAGTGGATTCTGCATGGACATGTTCCCAGGAACAAACTGGTATTACAACTAAAATACAGAAAAACTTCCTGAATAATCAACAGAAAACTCTCAGGAGAAAACCCTGACACCAGAGGACCAAAAGTGGAGACCGCATAGAGACTGGTAGGAGGGGCGGAAGCTCAAAAGGGCTGGCTGGACACCCAGAGACAGCAACTGAAGCCCCAGAGAGATATCTCAGCTGGAGGGGGTAGCCACTGAGAACTCTGGGATCTGATCCCCAAACTGGGCCCCCGAAGCAGAGAGCACCAAAACTGAGGAGGGTACCCACATAACATCTGGCTGTGAAAAGCAGTGGGGCACTGTCTGCCAGGGAGAGATGGCTGGAAATTCAGGCACTCTCTTAAAGGGCCAACACACAAAATTCCCTGTGGAGCCATCCACATTGTGCTCCGGAAGAGGGAGGGTGAAGTAGATTGGAGCTGTGAGGGCAGAAGCCTGGACTGGGGACTCTGGGGCTAGAGCTCAGACGGCAAACACCTCAAGTTTCCTGGGCTGAGTCATTCCCTCACATAGTGGAGGACATCATTCCCACATAGACATCTGCCTTGCCTCGGGGGAAGACAGTTGACACACCTGATTGGAAAACACCTTGCCCTACGGCCACTTAAGAGATTAAAAATAACAATTAGCCTCCAGGCAGTAGCAATTGCTCCACCCTGTTGAAAAAAAAACTCTTGCCACACCTGAGGTTTTTTTCAACAGGGTGGGGCAATTGCTACTGCCTGGAGGGCAATTCAAGTCAGAATCCTATCAGTCTGTAGACAGAGGCGGTCTCTGGAGGTTTTGAGTTTTTGCCTGATCTAGTTAGTCAGAAACAGCCTTTAACACTGTCCTGCACTAGAGATTGAGAGGTGTAGAAGATCTACCTAATACATAGTCACAAACCCAAACAGAAAGCCAAAATGCAGAGACAAAGAAACAACCCCCAAATGAAAGAACTAGTGAATTCTCCAGAAGAAGAGATAAATGAAGCAGAGATAAGAAATTTATCTGAAATAGAGTTCAGATTAATGATGGTAAAAATACTCAATAGTATGCAAAAAAGATATAGTAACTATGAAAAAAGAACAGTGTGAGATAAAGAATGACATAATATAAATAAAGAATACATTGGAAGGAATACACAGCAGATTAGGGGAAGCTGAGGATCAAATCAGTGAATTAGAAGACAGAATTGAAAATTTCGCTCAATCAGAAAACCAGAAAGAAAAAACAATTAAAAAACAGGAGGACAGCTTAAGGGAGCTGTGGGACAATGTGAAACATAACAATATTAGAATAGCAGGTGTACCTGAAGAGGCAGAAAGGAAGAAAGGCATAGAGAAGGTGTTTGAAGAAATAATGGCAGAAAAATTCTGTAACCTGGTAAAGAAAAAAGTCACACAAGTTCAGGAGGCACAGAGAAGTCCAAACAAGAAGAACCCAAACAGGCCCATGCCCATACACATCATAATTAAAATGCCAAAAATTAAAAACAAAGAGAGAATCTTAAAGGCAGCAAGAGAAAAGAAAACTGTTACCTACAAAGGAGTTCCCATAAGGCTGACACCTGATTTCTCATCAGAAACTACAGGCCAGAAGGGAATGACATGAAGTACTCAAGGTAATGGAAAGCAAGAATCTGAGACCAAGATTACTATATCCAGCAAGGCTATTATTCAAAATAGATGGTCAAATAAAGAGCTTCCCAGACAAAAATTAAAAAATAAAGGCTAAAGGAGTACATCACCACCAAGCCAGCATTACAAGAAATACTAGCCAAAAAAACCGGTTTGGCTCAGTGGATAGAGCATCGGCTTGCGGACTCAAGGGTCCCAGGTTCGATTCCGGTCAAGGGCATGTACCTTGGTTGCGGGCACGTCCCCAGTGGGGGGCATGCAAGAGGCAGCTGATCGATGTTTCTCTCTCATCGATGTTTCTAACTCTCTATCCCTCCTCTCCCTTCCGCTCTGTAAAAAATCAATAAAATATATTTTAAAAAAAAAAAGAAAAAGAAAAAGCTAAAGGAGTTCATCACCACCAAACCAGTATTATATGAACTGCTGAAAGGTATTCTTTAAAAAAAAAAAAAAAAAAAAAGAAATACTAAAGTGATTGTTGTAATGAGAAGAAGAAACGGAGAGAGAAACCTAACCATACAGAAATATAATGGCAATAAATAAGTACCTATCAATAATAACCCTAAATGTAAATGGACTAAATGCTCCAATCAAAAGGCATATGGTAGCAGAATGGATTCAAAAACATGACCCAACTGTATGCTGTCTACAAGAGACCCACCTCAAAACAAAAGTCACACACAGGATGAGAGTGAAGGGATGGAAACAAATTTTCCATACAAATGGAAAAGAAAAAAAAAGCTGTAGTAAAATACTCATATCTGACAAAATAGACTTTTTTAATATGATTTCAGAGAGGAAGGGAGAGATAGAAACTTCAATGATAAGAGAAAATCACTGATCACCCTTCAGTCCACAGGCCAATGCTCTATCCATGGAGCCAAACCAGCTAGGGCACAAAATAGACTTTAAAATGAAGGCCATCACAAAAGACAACAAATGTCACTACATAATACTAAAGGGATCAATCCAACAAGGGTATATAACCCTGGTAAACATATATGCACCCGAAAAGGAGCACCTAAATATATAAGAAAAAAAAAAAACTTCTAGAGGACTTTAACAGAGAGATCAACAACAATACACTCATAATAGGGGACTTTAACACCGCTCTGACTTCACTGGATAGATCTTCCAGACAAAAACTTAACAAGGAAACAGAGACTCTAAAGGACACATTGGATCAGATGGATTTAACTGATATTTATAGAACATTTCACCCCAACGCAGCAGAATATACATTCTTCTCAAGTGCACATGGATCATTCACAAAGATAGACCACATGTTATGACACAAAACAAGTCTCTACAAGTTCAAGAAGATTGAAATCATATCAAGCATCTTCTCAGATCACAGTGGAATGAAATTAGAAATCAACTACAGTAAAAACACCCAAAAACATTCAAACACATGGAGGCTAAATAGCATGTTATTAAACAATGAATGAGTTACCAACGAGATCAAGAAAGAAATCAAAAACTCCTGGAAACAAATGAAAATGAACACAAAACAACCCAAAATCTCTGGGACACAACAAAAGTGGTCCTAAGAGGGAAGTTCATAGCACTACAGGCACACCTCAAAAAACAAGAAAAATCAGCAATAAATTATTTAACCCTACAACTTAAAGAACTAGAAAGAGAACAACAAGAAAAGCCCAGAGTAAGTAGAAGGAAGGAAGTAATAAAGATCAGAGCAGAAATAAATAACATAGAGACTAAAAAAGCAATACAAAAAAAAAATCAACGAAACCAAGAGCTGGTTCATGGAAAGGATAAAAAAAATTGATAAACCATTAGCCAGACTCATCAAGAAACAAAGAGAGAGGACCCAAATAAATAAAATCAGAAACAAAAGTGGAGGAGTAACCACTGACATCACAGAAATACAAAGGATTGTAAGAAAATACTATGAACAACTATATACCAAAAAGCTGGACAATGTGGATGAAATAGACAAATTCCTAGAAAAATACAAACCCCCAAAACTGAATCAGGAAGAATCAAAAAACCTGAATAGGCCAATAGCAACTGATGAAATAGAAGCAGTAATAAAATAAAATAAAAATCCCACCAAACAAAAGCCCAGGTCCAGACAGCTTCACAGGGGAGTTTTTCCAAACATTCAAAGAAGAACTAACACCTGTACTCCTGAAACTATTTCAGAAAATCCAAGAGGAAAGAACACTTTCAAACTCTTTTTATGAGGCCAGCATTATCCTAATTCCAAAAACCAGATAAAGAAAGAGAATTACAGACCAATATCCCTAATGAACATAGATGCTAAAATCCTCAACAAAATATTAGCAAATCACATCCAACAATATATTAAAAAGATCATACACCATGATCAAGTGGGATTTATTCCAGGGATGCAAGGCTGGTACAATATTCTCAAATCAATAAACATGATACATCACATAAGCAAATTGAAAGACAAAACTCACATGATCACATAGATGCAGAAAAAGCATTCGACAAAATCCAACACCCATTTTTTATAAAATCCAACACCCATTTTTTATAAAAACTCTCAGCAAAGTGAGATTAGAGGGAGCATATCTCAACATGATAAAGGCCATATATGACAAACCTTCAGCCAACATCATACTCAACGGGCAAAAACTAAAACCATTTCCCCTAAGAACAGGAACAAGACAGGGATGCCCACTTTCACCACTCCTGTTCAACATAGTACTAGAAATGCTAGCCATAACAATCAGACAAGAAGAAGAAATAAAAGGCATCCAAGTCGGAAAAGAAGAAGTAAAACTGTCATTATTTGCAGATGACATGATATTGTAAATAGAAAACCCCAAAGACCCCATCAAAAAACTACTAGACTTAATAAATGAATTCCAACAAATCAACAAATGACAAGTGCTGGCAAGGATGCAGAGAAAAAGGAACCCTCATGCACTGCTGGTGGGAATGCAGACTGGTGCAGCCACTGTGGAGAACAGTATGGAGTTTACTCAAAAAACTAAAAATGGAACTCCCATTAGACCCAGTGATCCCACTTCTAGGAATATATCCCAAGAAACTAGAAACACGAATCAGAAAGGATATATGCACCCCTATGTTCACAGCAGCACAATTTACAATAGCTAAGATTTGGAAACAGCCTAAGTGCCCATCAGCAGATGAGTGGATTAAAAAACTGTGGTACATCTACACAATGGAATACTACACTGTGGTAAAAAGGAAGGAACTTCTACCATTTGCAACAGCATGGATGGACCTGGAGAGCATTATGCTAAATGAAATAAGTCAGTCTGAGAAAGATAAATATCACATGATCTCACTCATTTGTGGAATATAATGAACAACATAAACTGATGAACCAAAATAGAGCCAGTGGGGGGAAAAAATATCTATACTAAAAAAAGGTAATATGCAAATTGGTCACAACACCCTCACAGTAACAACCGAACAGCAGGCTCTGTGGGGTGACAAGGCCGGCAGGGGGGTTAGTGAGGGGCGACCAAATGACTGACCAGCAGGCTGCGTGGGGCAATCAGGCTGTCAGGGGGGTTAGCGATGGATGACCAAACAACTGACCAGCAGGCTGTGTGGGGCTACCAGGCCAGCAGGGGGGGCAGTGAGGGGTGACCAGGCCAGCAGAACGGGCAGTTAGGGGCGATCAGGCAGGCAGATGAGCAGTTAGGAGCCAGCAGTCCCGGATTGTGAGAGAGTCCAGGCTGGGCTGAGGGGACCCCCCGCCCAGCATGAATTGCATGCACCAGACCTC
This sequence comes from Plecotus auritus, assembly GCF_963455305.1. Lineage (NCBI taxonomy): Eukaryota > Metazoa > Chordata > Mammalia > Chiroptera > Vespertilionidae > Plecotus > Plecotus auritus. The sequence goes on from NC_137772.1 coordinate 168,630,007, forward strand.
TAGTTTTAGAATATAATAGAAGCAATCCTGTTACTTGCAGATTTTTAATATTTCCTACAACTTTTATGTTATTATACTATGTTAGTAGCTTTGGTAATGTTATTATATTTAAAATCTTTTTTCTTGAAATATTAATGTTTATTGCATGTAATATTGTCATAGTTAAAATCGTTTTTCTTGAAAAAAATGCTTGACTCAATATAAATATTTGATTTTCAAAAATAAAAATATAAATAAATAAAAATAAAAACCAATTAAAAAATCTTTAAAAAAATTAAAAAGAAGAAGAGAGAGAATCCTAACAATAGCATCTACCTAGATTTCAACCAATAGGTTTCACAATTTATTATAATCAAGTAGAGGGGGGGGGTCCTTGAATTATCAGTATAAAATCCATTGTCCTAAATACAATGACATTTAAGCACTAACCCTTGGTTTAATGATAATGTAAATATTTAGGCAAATAAAAGTAGTAAAATATTATAAAAACTAAAAGATTTCATTAGTTGCTCAGTTGTTAGAGCATCGGTCTGTGCACTGAAGGGTCACAGGTTCACTTCCAGGTCGATGGCACATACCTGGGTTGCCAGTTCATTCCCCATATCTCTCTCACATCAATGTTTCTGTCTATCTATCTATCTATCTATCTATCTATCTATCTATCATCTGTCTCTCTTTTCCCCTTTCCTCCCTTCTACTCTCTCTAAAAATAATGGGGGGAAGATATATATTATATATCCTATCTAATAAAATAGTAATATGCAAATTTACCGTACCTCCGCTACACCCACAAGCCACGCCCACCAGCCAATCAGGAGCAAGTATGCAAATTAACCCAACTAAGATGGCTGCAGCCACAGAGAGAGCAGGAGGCTTGAGTTGCCCCCAGCGATGGAGGAAGCCAAGTTTCCGCAGCCCTGGCCTGCCTTGGCCTCCGCTTAAGGCTACAAAGTTTCAATTATAAAAGATAAATAAATCCCCAAAAAAATGGCAGCAGCCACAGAGCAAGCAGGAGGCGTGGCTCCGCTCAAGGCTACAAAGTTTCAATTATAGAAGATAAATAAATCCCAGATACCAGGGCCTCCGCGTGGGTCGCCAGGGGGGCATGGCCAGCCTGCAAACCACCACAGGCCCTTCGCCCAGGCCGCCCCATGCCCCAAGGGAACCCCTACCCTGATCTGGGACACCCTTCAGGGCAAACCAGCCAGCCCCACCCATGCACCAGGCCTCTATCCTATCTAATCCTCCTATCTAATAAAAGAATAATATGCAAATTGACCATCACTCCAACACACAAGATGGCTGCCCCCATGTGGTCAAAGATGACTAACCCCATGTGGACACAAGATAGCCGCCACAAGATGGCCAGCAGGGGAGGGCAGTTGGGAGGGACCAGGCCTGCAAGGGGGGGCAGTTAGGGGTGACCAGGCTGGCAGAGGAGGGAAGTTGGGGGTGACCAGGCCTGCAGGGGAGAGCAGTTGGGGGGGACCAGGCCTGCAGGGGAGGGCAGTTAGGGGTGACCAGGCCTGCAGGGGAGGGCAGTTAGGGGCAATCAGGCTGGCAGGGGAGCAGTTAGGCATCAATCAGGCTGGCAGGGGAGTAGTTAGGGTGTGATCAGGCTGGCAGGCAGAAGCAGTTAAAGGCAATCTGGAAGGCAGGCAGGCGAGCAATTGGGAACCAGCAGTCCTGGATTGTGAGAGGGATGTCCGACTGCCCGTTTAGGCCTGATCCTACCTGGATCGGTCCTAAATGGGCAGTCGGACATCCCTCAAGGGGTCCCAGATTGGAGAGGGTGCAGGCTGGGCTGAGGGACACACACCCCCATGCACGAATTTTGTGCACTGAGCCTCTAGTATTATATATAAACCCTTGGATGAGGATTAACAACAATACAAGATTTAATTAGGAAACCAGCAACATCTATGAATATACAATCATGTTTTCCCAAAAGATGTTACTCCAAGCCTGAAATAAGTCTTCAAATCTGAAATAGCTATAATAATGTTCAAACCATTAATTTAAAATCAGAAGAGAAGTATAACAATAAGAAAATGTTAGTAATAAAACATTATTAGAAAATATGAGGCAACATTCAAGGCTTTGTATTTATATTAATGACGATAAAAATTCATGTATCCCTTTCTATTTACTTTTCAAAGAGATTTTTTTTTAAACCTACCACATTAAAATGCCTCTAGGTCTGTGCACAGTGCCTTAGAAATAAAAAATGTATTATCAAAGAACAGCTATCGCCTCGGCTCATCCAAAAGCTCCTCCTACTGGTTTTTCAAAATATGAAAGCAGTCCATCAACAGGAACTTCCCCTGAAGAACCAGAACATGGCAAAACCAAGGAGCAGGATCCAAGAGAGTTAAAGCTCTGAGTCAGAGCTGGGTCTCTGATGCCTTGAGCAGGACATGCCAAAGGCCAGACTCTGACATGAACAGAGCTTCCCGGGATCCTCAGGGCCCTCACTTCCCATAAGCTGCCTTGTCCAGGAACTCTGCTTACTGCAGCTTCACAAGGGCTTTCTGGCAGTAATACCTTAACTCAGAGAAAGTCAGCTCTAAAAAGAACATTGCACAGGACAGAGTAGTGGGAGAGAATCTTTGAACAGGCATTCTTTCCATTATCTCCAAACAAGGGCAGTCTCCTTTCTCTGCATATGAATCATCCTGAAGAGAAAATGAAAGATGTGCTTCAGGCATAAAGCGGTTACTTTTAAAATGAGTAGTTAGTAGTAAGTTTCTAACTTAACTTAGAATTAATTCCTAATGAATTCTAATTGCTTAATTAATCTCTAACATTTTGGGTGAATGGGTTGTAGATTTTGGTTTTCAACCTATGGGCATGAGGGCACACACCTGAAACACGAAGAGTAAACTATAAATGCAGAAAATAATAAAGGTTGGAAAGCTACACATCAAACTTAACATTGGTATGTAGAGAGTGGTGAGAAACTGGGGAGGAGCCCAGCCAGTGTGGCTCAGTGGTTGGGCGTCAACCTATGAACCAGGAGGTCATGGTTCCATTCCTGGTCAGGGCACATGCCCAGATTGTGGACTCAGTCCCCAGTGTGGGGCATGCAGGAGGCAGCCAATCAATGACTCTCTCTCATCATCGATGTTTAGATCTCTCTCTCCCGCTCCCTTCCTCTCTGAAAGCAATAAAAATATATTTTAAAAAATAAAGGAAGAGATGGAAGAAAACCAAGATGGCGGCATAGGTAAACACCTAAACTGCTGCCTAGCACAACAATTTCAAAACTACAACTAAAAGACAAAACGGACACCATCCAGAACCACAGGAAAGCAGGCTGAGTGAAAATTCTACAACTAGAAGGAAGGAGAAAAGCTCACAGAGAATTGGAGGTACGGCAAAGGGGCTTTGTGCGCGCAGAGAGGAAGGGCGGCTGAGAGCCTGGCTGACTTTCTCTGGCGGAAGGGGGAAGGAAGCCTCCGACCGCACTGAACCCCAGTTCTGACTGCACTGAACCCCAGTTCCAGGCGAGCCCCTGGGGACCCACGCTCTTGTGGGGGGAGTCTGGACTCTCGGGCGGAGACTCGGGAGCCAGGGAAGGCGGAGGACTGAAAGTGCGCACGCGCGTACGCGCTGGTGCGCACAAAGACTGCGGGGGTTGCCACAGGCTTTCCCTAGTGGAGGGGAGTCAGAGGATTCGACTGCACTGAGCCCCAGTTCTGACTGCAGTGAACCCCAGTTCCAGGCGAGCCCCTGGGGACCCACGCTCTTGTGGGGGGAGTCTGGACTCTCGGGCGGAGACTCGGGAGCCGGGGAAGGCGGAGGACTGAAAGCGCGCCCACACCGGTGCGCACAAGGGCTGCGGAGGTTGCCGCGGGCTTTCCCTGGTGGAGGGGAGTCAGAGGCTCCTGACGGCACTGTGCCCCAGTTCTGACTGCAGTGAACCCCGGTTCCAGGCGAGCCCCTGGGGACCCACGCTCTTGTGGGGGGAGTCTAGACTCTCAGGCGGAGACTCGAGCTGGGGAAGGCGGAGGACTGAAAGCGCACGTGCGCGCAGGGGCGGGGCTGACAGGAAGCCAAGACTGAGGCTCCACCCCATCCAAGCTGAGCACAGAGGCTATTGCAGTTTGGCAAGTCTAATCCTATAGGGCTGTCTCCAGCACCAGGCTTCTCCCAGCATAGACACAGCTGATCCTTACAGCCAACTGACCCGGAGGTCAATTCTTCCCAGTGATACCAACAACAATAAAGACTTAATTACAACAAGGCTGTACACACAGTCCACAAAGGGGTGCACCAAGAGTGTCCACCTCAGGTTAACTGGGGAAGCAGACCCACTGGGCCATATTGGAAACCTAGCACAAATATCTACCTTACCAACTCAGGGAATCAGTGAAAATGCGGGGTCAAAGAATCAGATCACAAACGAAAGAAATGGAGGAAAACAAACGACTGGATATAGAATTCAAAACCACGGTTATAAGACTTTTTAAGAATATCCTAGAAAAGGCCGATAAATATAACGAGACCCTCGAAGATATGAAAAAGGACCAACTAGAAATTAAACATACACTGACTGAAATAAAAAATATTATACAGAGACCCAGAAACAGAATAGAGGAACACAAGAATCAAGTCAAAGAAGTGAAATACAAAGAAGCAAAAAACACTCAACCGAAAAAGCAAAAAGCAAAAAAAAAAATCCAAAAAGTTGAAGATAATGTAAGAAGACTCTGGGACAACTTCAAGCGTACCAACATCAGAATTATGGGGGTGCCAGAAGAAGAGAGAGAGCAAGATACTGAAAACCTATTTGAAGAAATAATGACCGAAAACTTCCCCCACCTGGTGAAAGAAATAGACTTACAAGTCCAGGAAGCGCACAGAACCCCAAACAAAAGGAATCCAAAGAGGACCACACCAAGACACATCATAATTAAAATGCCAAGAGCAAAAGACAAAGAGAGAATATTAAAAGCAGCAAGAGAAAAACAGTTAATTACCTACAAGGGAGCACCCATACGACTGTCAGCTGACTTCTCAACAGAAACTATGCAGGCCAGACGGGAGTGGCAAGAAATTTTCAATGTGATGAATAGCAAGAACCTACAACCAAGATTACTCTACCCAGCAAAGCTATCATTCAGAATTGAAGGGCAGATAAAGAGCTTCACAGATAAGAAAAAGCTGAAGGAGTTCATCACCACCAAACCAGTATTATATGAAATGCTGAAAGGTATTCTTAAAGAAGAGGAAGAAGAAAAAAGTAAAGAGAAAAATTATAAACAACAAATACATATCTATCAACAAGCGAACCTAAAAATCAAGTGAATTAAAAACCTGAGGAGCAGAATAATCTGGTGAATATAATAGAATCAGGGGCATAGAAAGGGAGTGGACTGATAATTCTCAGGGGGAAAGGGGTATGGGGGGTTCATGAAGAGAATGGACAAAAATCATACACCTATGGATGAGGACAGTGGGGGGGAGGTAAGGGCAGAAGGTGGGGTGGGAAAGGGGTGGAGGGGAACTATGGGGGGGAAAAGGAGAAATAATTGTAATAATCTGAATAAAGATTTATTTAAAAAAAAAAAAGAATAATTCATTATGGAAGCAAACAGAAAAAAAAAATAAAAAAAAATAAAGGAAGAGTATGAATGGGGACTTCTTATTCTTACTTGATATAATTCTACATTATTTGAATTTTTAATAAGAATGTTTTTATGTGTAACTTCTGAATTTTTATTTTTTATGAAGACCATCTCAAATTATTATTCTCTGGGATATACTGACCCATCTAAGCAGTATATGTTCTCCCTTTGGTTACTCTGTTCAGTCATTTCACACACCAGCTCCTTTAGGACACCTGTCTCAGGCAGGCACTGGCGGCTTCAAAACTGTCCTTGAAATAACTAACATTTATGGAGTGTTGGCTACGTGCCAAGTGCGTATCCACAACTTTATCAGAACTATTTCATTTAATCCTCACCCTATATGTCAGTACTGGGATCACATCCATTCCTCAAATGAGAAAACAAGGCACAGAGAGATTAAGTAAATTGCTCAGGACCATGCAGCAGGCACAGTAGAGTTTGATTCAAACCCAAGAAATTTGGGTTCAAGCCACACCCTTAATCACTATGCTATTCTACCTCCCTGAAAATGAAACTCCCTAAATTTCCCAATTTCTGAGGGTTTACAATCTAGTCAGGGAGAAATAAAATAACCAATCACCACACTGTGTTCTAAATGGTGCAATAAAGGTCACACACACAAAAAGGGGGGGAAGAAAACTTGACTAAGTGTAGTCAGGAGGGGTAGGGAGTGCCAAGAAAGGTTTCCCAAATACCTTAATCAATAAAGAAATTTTAAAAAAGAAAGAAAGAAAGAAAGAAAGAAAGGTTTCCCAGAGGAAGCCCCCGCCAAGCCAAGAGCTGGCCTCAACACAGAGCTTCGGGAGGGAGAGTCACGAACATCTGCCCACTGGCTGTTTGCCAGGCATGTGGTGAGTGTCTTACACAGATCACTTCATTCTTCCCTGTTATAGCCCTGTGAAATATGTGGCGGTGTCCCCATTTTACTAATCAAGAGAATACCCAAAAACTAAAATAAGTTGCCTAAGACTGAACAGCTACCAGGTGCCAGAGCACATTTTCAGAAATGTCCATTATTTTTAGATGCTAAAGCAAATCTCACAAGGAGGATTAAGGATTAGGTGTTATCAACGTAAAGAGGAAATAATCACTCCTAATCATGGCAGCATTATGTGAAAAAATGACTTCTTTTCATTGGATTTTGGGTTGAACCATTATACTGAAATTGGCTTCTGAAAAGTTGTCTCAGATAACTTATCTACAGTCATGATGTGGAAAAACACAATTTCCCATCAGTACCCTATTATTTCTATTCTGCTATGTTATTTATGAACTGAATAAATAAGGCCTGGTAGTTTAATAGGAAGAGAAGGCTGGTAAGATACGTAGAAGCAAAGATAAAGCCTTTTGTATATTCTTCCCAAGAAGATGAACTTGATTAGCTGGAGATACAAGTCATGATACTTCCAAAAGTGTGGCTGTGTGCCCAGAGCCTTTTCATGCAGAGCCCTACTTCAAAGGGATGCACAGAATGGATTAATGGAGCTGGCTTGAATAAGGTGATTCAAGAGGAAAAATTATTTTTTTTTTGTTATAGGCATGTGAATACCTCAGGAAAATATATTTCAAGATTGAATTATGTGCATTATTTTTCATTGTTTTCAAGTTTCCTTTTGCATACTGAATCACAACTGAATATTTCATTTCTAACCTCTATTAATGGTGCACATATGAATTAATTTCATTTGCCCCATTGGCAGTATGGTACATTGCTTGATAAGGTTTTAAAAGGTTCTTAGAGAAAAGGTACCAGATCATGTGAATAACACATCTCTGGAGAAGAAAAGGCCAGAGATGGGTGGCTTCGTGATAATTTGCCAGCCCTCAAATTACTGAATAACACCTGAAATTTGTGTTCTTTAAACTTCAAATCTTTGACCACTCTCCTGATATAGATGTCCATGTCCTTCATTTGCTTTTATTCATCTAACAAATTGCATGAAGAGGTAATGCACTGATGAGACGAAATTGAGTGTGCGTGTGCATGTGTGCACACATATGTGAAAAAGAGAACATCTGTTTTCCCAGAGTGTGTCAAAGATGTGTGATTCCTAATGACTTCTATCTAGGATTTACTCATAATCAAGTGTTCCAATTTCTCATCTCCGAACATCTGAGCCATACTAAATTAATGGAAGAAAGAAGTAATTAATTGTTCACTCGAGAACAAAACAGAATGCCACATTAAGAAATCATTGGAAACCCAGTTATCCATTATCACCATCCTCTTATAAAAGTTGGAGAAATAAGGTCACAGGAATTAAAGCTATCTTCCCATTCAAACAAAAGGCATTTTGCCTCCTCATTTAACCTATTGGGTCTGTGTCATATCCCTGGGTCCTAACCCAATGCCCAATAAACCAAAGAGGCTGAATACATGTTTTTGATGATGATGATGATCATGACCCTTTTATTCCTACCATGAAATATATCCCATATATTTACTCAATTAGACCCATGTTTCTCAAACCATGTGCCACAGAAGGTACATGTCTTGCAATATTGATGGTCATTCTATTAAAAACGGAGGGAGAAGCAGAATTCCTTAGTCCATTAGTATTGAGAAACCTGAGTTGGAAAAAATTAAATCTGTTTCATTGCCACAGAATTTCTGAAGAAACTTTAAAACTTGTTTGTGCATTGTGAGGGTTAAAATTTGCAACATTTCCCAAAATTGTTTAATAAAGAAAACTTATAAAACCTTGAAGGGCACCAGTGTCCTTCAGAACAAAGTTTGGGAAATTCTACTTTGGGCAAATGTTAAATGAGTCCCCACTGCAGACAAGAATAGTGTCCATGCAAACACCTTTTCTCTCAGCCTAGGGTTTTGTTTTTTTCATGTGTAAGCAGATGATCATAATACCTGTCTCACAGCGTTGTCATGAGATGGAAATGAAATCATAGATATAAAAGGTCAAGCCTAGCACAAAAGCCCACAAGAAATGCTCCTTTTCTCTACTGTCAGAAAAATAAAATTGTCCTGAATTTAACTAGCCCTACACTACCTTTGAGGTGCGTACGTTTTAGGTCAGAATTGCGGCATGTGACACGCATTCTCCAGTTCAGGAGTCAAAGTCAGGACAGCCGTGGTCTTCACCACCCCGACTGGGATTTTCACTTCCTTCACTTGATAAACCTTCACCCGCCACTGCCTTTCTGAATTAGACCTATGATCATTCACACAGTCACACACACCTGCAGAGACCCCAGCACTCAAGCCTAAATCCAGAGCACGGTGCTTCTGACTGCCAACGTGGGCTAAAGTATATTTCTTAGCCAAGGATCTTGAGCAAAAGAAATATATCATTTAGGGAAATGTGAGTGCTGAACAGTACACTAGAACTGCATTTAATTTCTAATCTGTTTTAGCAACATTGCATGCTAACGCTGACTAAAATAAACATTTAAATAAAATCTAAGTTGCACAAAGCATTGTAAAAGCCTTTTGTGGCTCAGAATTCATCAGTGATACATTAGCACCCTCTGCTGGCTAGATTTTCCAACAGCTCAGAATGTTTAGTAATGCTTTTTTTTCCTTTTCCTTGTTTTGTTTTATTTTCTTTTGTTTTGTTTTGTTAAGAACATAAAGTGTTTTGTTTGGGGTTCGATTTTTCACACACAAATTAGTAAAAAATATTAGTAGAATTGTAATCAGAATGCATGGAATTCTTTTAAAATTATTAGCTCATGTTTCAATCCTCACTTCAAAGAGGGGTCTTTGTCAAAAACCACTTAGATTTCCTGTTGGGCTATAATCAAGGAGTATATGTTATTGTTCTTTAAATTATAAAATATTCCATAAAGGCCATTTGTGTAGGTATACTGCTATCAGAGCATATAGGTTCCAATTTTTATTAATTACAGATATGATTTCCTGTTTATTTTACATGACGTATTGCTTAGGGCTACCAGATTTAGCAAATAAAAATATTCCCCTGTGCTTGCATGGGACATACTTCTACTAAATACTTATACTAAGTTATTAAGTAAAAAAGTATTCATTGCTTATCTGAAATTCAAATTTAACTGGGTTGCCTATATTTTATCTGGAGAAATTACCTAGTTTCATGTGTATACTCTGAATTTCACAAATGAAATTCTTTTCTCTTGTGATATTCAGTGTTTATCCTACCATGATAATGAATAAAAGCAAAACATGTCTTTCTCAGTTTCCTATTTCTGCCCTCACATTTTGTGAGACACCGCATAGGTTTTAACATAACAAAGCCTAAAGCAAATGATTGAATTAGCAGGGCCAGCTAGGCATGAGATTAAAAACCTTTGTTCTTAAAAGAAAAAGTTATTTAATTAATGGATGGATTGTATGAAAAAAATCCTGAATTTCTAGACATCTTTTGTGCAACCGCAAAGATGCTATATAAAATATATGAAATGTGCCAAAACCGGTTTGGCTCAGTGGATAGAGCGTCAACCTTCGGACTGAAAGGTCCCAGGTTCGATTCCGGTCAAGGGCATGTAACTTGGTTGCGGGCACATCCCCAGTAGGAGGTGTGCAAGAGGCAGCTGATCGATGTTTCTCTCTCATTGATGTTTCTGACTATCTATCCCTCTTCCTTCCTCTCTGTAAAAAATCAATAAAATATATTTAAATATATATATATATATATGAAATGTTTTGCTGCATTTTGGTTTGTTTTCAGAATGGTAAATTTGAAAATAAGAGCACTTCGATGCAATATAAGTCAGTGAGTCTCAAACCTGCACCTGTGTAAGTTTTAAATCTCAAGGATGCACAGGCCCCACCTGAAGACCAATTAAAGCAGAATCCCCAAGGTTGGGATCCCAAGGAATCTGAGGACTTAAAAGCAGCCCAGGCAATTTTAATATGCAGCCAGGGTGGCAAACCCTTCAGAGAGTGCTTCTTGACTTTGATGTGCGTGCAAATCAATGGGCATTTCTAACCAGCTTCCATGCAGTTACTGCTGGGCCAACGACCACACTTAGAGCAGATTTTAGAAGAGGCCAAAAAAGAAAAGGCAGTTTATTTCAATATGAAATAATATAATGTCTGTGTGAGTTCAAAATGCAGAGTACTTACAACCACATTACTGTAATGATAACTACCATAAAAACAAAGGATAGAGGTGAGAGAAAAACTTACCTTAAAATAGTTCTGCAGTGGGCTACTGTATACCTTCAGTTACCTTACTGTTTGCTGTCACAGTATCCCCCACTGGCCAAGAGGAGTTAATATTTACTGCCTGACTACTTTTTCAGCAATGGTATGAAAATTTGCATTAGATCATTTTATATGCAGCACCTCAAATATGCAGTAATTTAAAGCATACAAGTTTAGATCACATTAGAATTTAGTTCATAGTTCATTTCCATCAGACCTTTTTTAACTATTTTAGTCTGTTGGAGCTTAGAGCAGCAATATGCAGATTGTGCAACCATGTGAAGCTGATCAAATCAACCCTTGAAAGTGTAATTGGTAAATCTCCTCATGTGCTTTTGAAAAATTAATCAAGACAGGTTTGGTGAACCTTTGCTGAGAGAGTCTCTTTAGGACAAATGACTTGGTTCCCAATGTATTTACCATAAAGGAAAATTCCAACTGCAAACCCCAAGGTGACCCATTCGTCTTGCTTGGATGGAGCATAATGACTTCTTAGGCACTGCAAATAATTCTGCTGGTTTCAAATCAATTTGGTTAATACAATTAAATGAAACTATTTGATCCTTCAGGTTCAAAAAACCATCCATTTGACTCACACATTAACATTTTAATATGGAAACAGCCACCATTATCTTTCAATGCGTTCTAACAATGTCCTGTGGCAATATGTGGTAGAAAGCAGTGCATATAATGTTGTCTTTAAAATCCTCCAGAATTAGTCAAGAGAATTGGTATTAAAATGTGTCTTCCTCAAGCACTTCTATTTTACCTCAAAGCCAATGCCTTTATCAGGCCTTTTGCACATAGCCACCAGAAAAGGCAGAGGAGTTCACGGTGCCACTAGTTCCACGGATGGCCAGTCTCCCCAGGCCACCACCTTCAGAGTGACAAGACCTGATGGGAGCACAAAAGTATGGCCAACAATAACTTCAGTTCTCATTTTAATGACTCATCATTGGTATGTAGCACTGGTGATCGCTCCCTCTCTTGGAACTCACTTGTCTGGTTTTTTTTATAGGGTACCACTTCTTCTTTTGGTCTCTTTGACCATGCTCCATCTCTTCTTTCTCTGACAGAACAATAAATGCTGATATGCCCTAGTTTCTAATCCTCAGCCCTTGCCCTTCCCATTTTATTTACCACCCCCTTCCCCCGCCCTGCTTCATTCTTATGGCTTCAACTGTCATGCATGTGATAACTCCATCTGTAAGTCCAGGCCTGGCCTCTCCTCCAAGCTCGAGATGCATGTTGTCAAATAAGGTAGCTATTAGTCACGTGTGGCTAATTAATTTAAATTAATTAAGAATAGCCTGGCTGGTGTTGCTCAGTGGTTGAGCAAAGACACATGAACCAGGAGGCCGTGGTTCAATTCCCTATCAGGGCACATGCCCAGGTTGCGGGCTCAATCCTCAATGTGGGGCATGCAGGGGGCAGTCGATCAATGATTCTCTCTCATCACGGATGTTTCTGTCTCTCTCTCCCTCTTCCTTCCTCTCTGAAATCAATTAAAAATATTTTTAAATAAATAAATAAGATTAATTAAGAATAAATAAAATTTAATTCCTCATGAGAGACACAGACAGAAGAGAAGGAGGAACAGTGAGCATGGAGGCAGGGATGGAAGTGATGTGGACACAGGCTGAGGAATGCTCACAGCCACTAGAAGCTGGAAGAGTCAACAGGCTAACTAAATGCTATGGATACAGCAATAACCAAGACAGTTACATCGGAGATTTATACACAGGAATCACTGGCATTCACCATCCAACAGTCTGTCCAGGTGGCTACAACCAAGAACCCAGTAGAGAACAGGGCAAAGAAGCAGGTGACATACTAAAGAAGATCTTTCTTCTTAGCGAGCAGCCTGTCTGAAAGGGATGCATGGGAAGCTGCCAGACTTGGCCACTCAGGGTCCCCCAGGATAAATACAAGGTTGGCAGAAGTGGCTCAATCATCTCTGCAGCACCAGAGCTCTTTGTTCTGCACAATCCCTACAACATGTTGGTCGGTTCATAGGAACTGCGTTCCTACTCACCCAGGATCTACACTACTCCTGGTTGGAACTTTAGAGTCACCTGAGGTAAGTGAGGCCCTCAGCCTGGCACCCTGGATATTGGTCTATGTAGGAAAGGAGGTACAACTAGAAATACTGAAATTGTCCCTTTGTCCTGGGAAGCAACTCTGCATTTTCAATGGTGGAAAATAGCAAATTGTTTTGTATTAACTCTGTTCTTTCTGCTAGTGTCTCAAAATGTTCCTTCTCTATTCATTATAATGAGTCCTTAGAAGAAATATGCTGATTTATACCACATCTTATGAACAATCTTACCACTCTTTTTTAATTGCCCATTAGAAATAAAAGTCATCCAAATTGGAAAAGAAGAAGTAAAACTGCCATTATTCACAGATGACATGACATTGTACATAGAAAACCCTAAAGACTCCATCAAAAAACTACTAGACTTAATAAATGAATTGGGCAAAGTAGCAGGATACAAAATTAACACCCAGAAATCTATGGCTTTTTTAACTCACAGAAAGAGAAACCAAAAAAAAAATCCCATTTACCATTGCAACAAAAAAATTAAGATACCTAGGAATAAACTTAACCAAGGAGACAAAGGACCTGTACTCAGAAAATTTCAGAACGCTAAAAAAAAGAGATAGAGGAAGACATGAACAAATGGAAGAATATATCATGTTCATGGATTGGTAGAATCAACATCATTAAAATGTCCATACTACCCAAAGCAATCTATAGATTCAATGCACTCCCCATTAAAATACCAACGGCATATTTCACAGACCTAGAAAGAACTCTCCAAAAATTCATCTGGAATAAAAAAAGACCCCGAATAGCCACAGCAATCCTGAGAAAGAACAAAGTAGGTGGGATCTCAATACCAGATTTCAAGCTGTATTACAAAGCCACTGTTCTCAAAACTGCCTGGTACTGGCACAAGAACAGACATATAGACCAATGGAATAGAATGGAGAATCCAGATATCAACCCAAACCACTATGCTCAAATAATATTTGACAAAGGAGGCATGAACATACAATGGAGTCAAGACAGTCTCTTCAATAAATGGTGTTGGGAAAATTGGACAGATACATGCAAAAAAATGAAACTAGACCACCAACTTACACCATAAAAAAAATAAACTCAAAATGGATCAAGGACTTAAACATACAATGAGAAACCATAAAAATACTAGAGGAATCCACAGCCAGAAAAATCTCTGACATATTCGGGAAGACAAGGGGAAATGTTGTGGAGCGAACGCAAGTGAAAGACCACTGGAGTCCAGCCAAATTAAAATTTAGGGAGCCTTTAATAGCCGGCCGGCGACTGCTCTGCCTTTCTCCATGCAGGGGGTCCAGAGAGCAGCCCTGACCCTTTGTGAGGGACCACTTTTAAGCACATTAACCACATCCTGTTTTTGCAAAGCAGGTAACCCAAGACAAAACAGTTTTTCCTAATCAACGTCAGGATCATGCCATTGACGACCATGGTATTTACAGGGTCATCCTGTTCTTCAGAAAGCTGACAGTGATCTATGAAAGAAGGCCTATGTGCTGGGAAGGGGCCATGAGACCATATCTCAAGGCCTGGCCAGTTGTCAGCACTGACAACTCTATCTGGGGCATAGTCCACGGCCTCTCTGGAATGGTAGTAGTAAGTATGCTCAAAAATTCCCACTCTCTAACATTCCCCACTGGTTTTATGTACATGAGTCAAATCATTCACTCTTTTGGGTCATTGTTGGCGAGGGAGTTATATTGACCCCTGAGGACGATAAGCTTGATAGAATTAATTCTCTGCTGAATAAAGTCAGTGGGCCTGTTTATAAGATAAGGGCCCAGAATGAGGGCCAGGACTAATCAGTGAAGAAGTTCCTTCGGCATATGTCTGAGATTTTGCTGCCTGTGGATTCCTCTAGAATTGTTATGGTTTCCCATCTTATGTTTAAGTCCTTTATCCATTTTGAGTTTATTTTTGTGAATGGTGTAAGTTGGTGGTCTAGTTTCATTTTTTTGCATGTATCTGTCCAATTTTCCCAACACCATTTGTTAAAGAGACTGTCTTGACTCCATTGTATGTTCATGCCTCCTTTGTCAAATATTAATTGGGCATAGTGGTTTGGGTAGATTTCTGGGTTCGCTATTCTATTCCATTTGTCTATATGTCTGTTCTTGTGCCAGTACCAGGCTGTTTTAAGAACAGTGGCTTTGTAATACAAATTGAAATCTGGTATTGAGATCCCACCTACTTTGTTCTTTCTCAGGATTGCTGTGGCTATTCGGGGTCTTTCTTTATGCCAGATGAATTTTTGGAAAGTTCGTTGTAGGTCTGAAATATGCCGTTGGTATTTTAATGGGGATTGCATTGAATCTGTAGATTGCTTTGGGTAGTATGGACATTTTGATGATGTTGATTCTACTAATCCATGAACACGGTATGTTCTTCCATCTATTTATGTCTTCCTCTATCTCTTTTTTCAGTGTTCTGTAGTTTTTCGCATATAGGTCTTTTACCTCCTTAGTTAAGTTTATTTATTCCCTGACTTTATTCAGCAGAGAATTAATTCTATCAAGCTTATAGTCCTCATAAGTCAATATAACTCCCTCGCCAACAATGACCCAAAATGATTTGACTCGTACATAAAACCAGTTGGGAATGTTGGAGAGTGGGAATTTTTGCCCATTCCAGAGAGACTGTGGACTATGCCCCAGATAGAGTTGTCAGTGCTGACACCAGGCCAGGCCTTGAGATACAGTCTCATGGCCCCTTCCCAGCACGTAGGCCTTCTTTCATAGATCACTGTCAGCTTTCTGAAGAACAGGATGACCCTGTAAATAACATGGTCACCAAGGCATGATCCTGACGTTGCTTGGGAAAAACTGTTTTGTCTTAAATTGCCTGCTCTGCAAAAACAGGATGTGGTTAATGTGCTTAAAAGTGGTCCCTCACAAAGGGTCGGGGCTGCTCTCTGGACTCCCTGCATGGAGAAAGGCAGAGGCCAGCTGGCTAATAAAGGCTCCCCAAATTTTAATTTGGTCTGGACTCCAGTGGTCATTCACTCGTGTTCGCTCCACAACAAAAAATAGGTCCAGAGACATAGAAGCATTAAACAGACCATTCAACCTCAGAGGGAAAGCAGGAGGTGGGGTAAGAGATCAACCAAAGGACTTGTATGCATGCATATAAGCATAAACCATGGACACAGACAGTAGAGGGGGTGAAGGCATGTGCTGGGGGATGGGGATGGCCGGGGAGAGGTCAATGGGGGGAAAAAGAGATATATGTAATACTTTAAACAATAAAGAATTTAAATTGAAAAAGAAACTCCATTCCTCACACTAGCCACATTTCAATATTCAAAAACCACATATGTGTAATGTATCTAGTGGATAGTTCAGATAAAGAACATCTCCAACATCACAGAAAGTTCTATCGGACAGTGATACCTAGATAATAATCTATATATATATAAAAGCCTAAGCAACCATTATGACCAGTGGACCAAACGGCCAGTCGACTGGTTGCTATGATGCGCACTGACCCCAAGGGAGCAGACACTCAATGTAGGAGCTGCCCCCGGTGGTTAGTGCACTCCCACAGCCAACCTCCCGCGGCTGGCCAACCTCCCACGGTCCGTTCCCCTGGCCAGCCAACTTCCCGCAGGCCCTCCCCCTGGACTGCGCAAGACGGCCCCAATCAGCCCCAATCCCTGGCCAGGCCAAAGGACCCCACCCATGCACAAATTCATGCACCAGGCCTCTAGTCTATATATATAAAAGCCTAAGCAAGTGAACCACCAAACTACCAAACGACCAGTCAACCAGTCACTATGACACACACTGACCACCAGGGGGCAGACACTCAACACAGGAGCTGCCCCTGGTGGTCACCGTGCTCCCACAGAGGAGCACTGCTCAGCTGACTAACTGGCACCAGACACAGGGCTCACGGCTGGTGAGCGCTGCTGGAGCAGTGCAAGCCTCTCCCAATCGGGACTGACTGAGCTCAAGCTGTGAGCCTTGCATCTGGCGCCAGTCCCAAGGGAGATGGGGGGGTGCCAGGATGTGATCGGCCCTCCAAGTGGGCGGAGGGACACCCTTGCCAGTCCGGGATCCGGATCCATCCCGCTGGTGTTTGCACCAGTTGTCAGGAGCCACCGGTTGGCAGCTTTTATATCATCTCTTCCTTGCGGAGCATCTAGGGAGGGGAAGCGGCCACGGTGCCCAAGGCTGGCTTCCAGGAAGCTGGTGACACTGTCAAGATCATGCCAGCAGCGCTGGTTCATCAGTGCCTGGCCCATTCTCCGAAGATTGGACCTGCAGGACTACTGAGGAAGTGAGTGGCTGCCACCAGGCTGGCAGGCTGCCAGGACAGGTCAGTCAGCTGAGCGGCACTCCTGCTGTGGGGGCTCACTGACCACCAGAGGGCAGCTCCTGCATTGAGTGTCTGCCCCCTGGTGGTCAGCGCACATCATAGTCGACCAGTTGTTCGGTCATTCGTTCATTCAGTCGCTTAAGGCTTTTATATATACATAGGAATGAGTTAGGAATTTAACTTAATTTTTTCCAGATGTCCCCAGTTTTCTCCAAACCACTTATAGAATATTTCATTCTTTCCCACTATGTTTACCTTTTTGAATTGAAACTCAGGTCACATAGCTTGTCCTCTCCCTGGGAACTGGGTATAAGTTTCTTTGTGAAGTAGGTATTTTATTCAACATTATCCCTTTCCATAGCCCTTCCACTGCCCCTGCCCCATCCTTGGGCCTTCACACAAAGGGTTGCCTCTTAGTCTAGAAGTCTCCTTCCCCACCCCCTTGACTTGCTACCTCCTCTTCATACTTCAAGTCTCAGTTTAAATGTCACTTTCTCTAGGTTTGGTGCCATGTTATATATCCCCAAATCACCCCATACCTCTTCCTCCTTGGTGTAGCTGTTCCCACGATGACAAAGATGCAATCCATGTTGGTCACTTCAGTATCCCAGTGCCTACATCAGTACATAATGGACAGTGAGTGCTTGATAAATATTTGTTGAGCCTGGCCAATGTGGCTCAGTGGTTTGCCGGAAACCGATCATTGTCTCACTAATTAGAAAGGTGTTGACAAGGAACCTTGGAAGGCTGGTCAACCTTGAAGCTCTGAAAGGTCAGAGCCAACCACTCCCTATCTAATTGAGACAATGGTAGCTGAAGCAACTTCCCCACCAAATAATCAGATAATCTGCCTGTTACTGGAATTACCTGCCTAAGAGCAATGGGTGTATCCCAAACCTGAATAAAAGGGATGGCAAGGCCAAAGCAAAGGGTAGTCCTCCCACTAGAGGTGGGCTCCCGCCTGGCCCCCCAATATTTCCAAATTAACTCTTCTCTAGTCTCTCTCTTCATTTTTGTGTGCGGCCTTCTCCAGAACCCGAACCCTGAACTGGAACCCTGAACCACGCGGGACGTGAAAGGGGTTCCCACAGTGGTTGAGAGACAACCCATGAACCAGGAGGTCAGGGTTCAATTCTGGGTCAGGGTTGAGGGCTCAATCCCCAGTTGGGGGAGGGGGGGATGCAGGAGGCAGCTGACCAATGATTCTCTCTCATCATTGATATTTCTCTCTCTGTCTCCCTCTCCCTCTCTGTGAAATCAATAAAAACATATATATATATATATATATATATGTATATATATATATATATATATATATATATATATTCACACACACACACACACTAGTGGCCTGGTGCATGAAATTCATGCACAGAGGGGGGTTCCCTCAGCCCAGCCTGCACCCACTCCAATCGGGGACCCCTTGGGGGATGTCCGACTGCTGGTTTAGGCCTGATCCCCGTGGGCTGTAGGATCAGGCCTAAACCGGCAGTTGGACATCCCCCTTGCAATCTGGGACTGCTGGCTCCTAACCACTCAGCTGCCTGCCTGCCTGATCGCCCCTAACTCCTCTGCCTGCCTGCCTGATTGCCCCTAACTCCTCTGCTTGCCAGCCTGATCGCCCCTAACCTCTCTGCTTGCCTGCCTGATCACCCCTAACTGCCTCTGCCTGCCTGCCTGATCGCTCCTAACTGCCCTTCCCTGCCAGCCTGATCTCACCCCCAACTGCCTCTGCCTGCCTGATCACCCCTAACTGCCCTCCCCTCCTGGCCTGATCTTGCCCCCAACAGCCCTTCCCTGCTGGCCTGATCTCGCCTCCCAACTGCCCTCCCCTGCTGGCCTGGTTGCCCCCAACTGCCCTCCCCTGCCGGCCTGATCTCGCCCCCAACAATCCTCCCGTGCTGGCCTGATCTTTCCCCTAACGGCCCTCCCTGCCAGCCTGATCTCACCCCTAACTGCTCTCCCCTGCTGGCCTGATCGGGCCCTAACTGCCTCTGCCTGGCAGATCGCCCCTAACTGCGCTCCCTTGACAGCCTGATCTTGCCCCCAACTGCTCTCCCCTGCAGGCCTGATCTCACCCCCAACTGCCCTCCCCTGCAGGCCTGATCTCACCCCCAACTGCCCTCCCCTGCTGACCTGGTTGCCCCCAACTGCCCTCCTCTGCCGGCCTGATCTCGCCCCCAACGGCCCTCCCCTGCCAGCCTGATCTCAACCCCAATGGCCCTCCCCTACTGGCCTGATCTCGCCCCCAACTGCTCTTCCCTGCCGGCCTGACCGACCCTAACTGCCTCTGCCTGCCTGACCACCCCTAACTGCCCTCCCCTGCAGGCCTGATCTCGCCCCCAACAATCCTCCCCTGCTGGCCTGATCTTGCCCCTAATGGCCCTCCCCTGCCGGCCTGGTTGCCCCCAACTGCCCTCCCCTGCCGGCCTGATCTCGCCCCCAACTGCTCTCCCCTGACAGCCTGATTGGCCCTAACTGCCCTCCCCTGCTGACCTGATCTCGCACCCAACTACCCTCCCCTGCAGGCCTGATCTTGCCCCCAACTGCCCTCTCCTGCTGGCCAAGTTGGTTCTGATTGGTCAGTTTCTATGCCAGTCAGCATCAAAAGCTCCGCCTCCCAGGCAGCCATTGGCTCCTCACAGTTCACCCAGATTTGGTTCTGATTGGTCAGTTTCTATGCCAGTCAGCGTCTCTGGGCCTATCTCCAGGCCTGACCAGAGAGGCAGAGATGACCAGCAGCCCCTGTGGAGGCCTGGAGAGAAACAGGCACGGCTGCTGGTGAAGCCTGGAGAGAAAGAGAGAGGCAACGGCTGATCAACAGCTGCCATGGAGGCTGCGGATCAGACCCTGCCTCTCTCTCCGGACCTCTCTCCGGGCCTGATCTGCAGCCCCCTCAGTAGTCAGTGCTGGGTCGCTGTGCCCACACTGGCAGCAATCAGTGCTGGGTCGCCACAGCAACCCAATGCAATGTCTACTTTCCCTCAGATTGTTTCTCCTCCTGCTGCTGTGGTTGGGAGGATGAGGGGAGTTGTGGTTCCTCAGTGAGCCCTGAGGCAGCCACCTGACTCTCAGAGGCTCCTCGAGGCCTCCTTCTAATAAGTGGCCACTCCAGTGGCCTGACTGGCCCCCTCCAGACATGTCTGGCTTTGACCCTACAGACCCAGACCCGGAGGGTGCCTACATCTTTGGCCTTTGCTCTGGAACTCTGGGACTTCTTAGTTTTCAGAAAAAAAAGCATTATGTTAGGAGAGTTTCCTTAACCCCATTTGATTTTTCCCCCTCTCATTTCACCACCTTGGATGTGAGGAGATAGGAATGCAATTAACACTCAAGAGAAGCTGTCACTTGCACTTAGAATGTCACATGATTCACTTTTTCCTTTTAACTTAGCATTGGTACCTGTCAAATGAACAATATTGTCCTTATAAAATCCCAGATATTCTACTAGGTAATTTCTATAAAACCAAATTCTGCTCTTGGGAATTTAACACTTGCATTGTAAAAGTTAGAAGTAGAAATCAGCAGGGAAGAGAAAGAAGAAAGACAATAATGTGAAAATATGCAAATTAGCAGCAGAATGCCTGGCTCTTGCTTCTCAAATATTTTAAATTCAGAAAAAAAGTTTAAAAATTCAAGTGCAATATTATCAACATAAATTAACATTTAATTAATTATACATTCAGGGTATTGCTCTGAAGTGAGTTTAATTAACAAATAACTAGGTTTGGTAATATCTTGGCTGGATATCTCTATCCCCTTGAGAAGGGGAAGTTGAATAGTTGAAGTAACATTGTTTGACTGCTGCAGACCAAGATTATCCTATTTTATTCTTCTGTCTGCCCTTCCTTCTCTCTCCCAAGGGCAGAAATGAACAAAATAATGATTTTCTAATTGTTTAGCACTTAATTTTCTGCCTAGCAAAGACTGTGGTTATGCTGTTGCTCATGTGATTTTTGTTTTTAAATATATATATACATATATATATATTGCAGCCCTAGCTGGTTTGGCTCAGTGGATAGAGCATTGGCTCATGGACTGAAGGGTCCTGGGTTCAATTCTGGTCAAGGGCATGTACCTCAGTTGCAGGCTTCCTCCCTGGCCCTGGTTGGGGCACATGCGGGAAGCAATCGATCGATATGTCCCTCTCACACCACTGTTTCTCTCTCTCTCTCTCTCTCTCTCTCTCTCTCTCTCTCTCTCTCTCTCCCCCCCCCCTCCACTTCCACTCTCTCTAAAAAAAAAAAATCAATGGCAAAATATCGTTGGGTGAGGATTAACAAAAAATGAATTAAGATCTTAAAAAACATTACTGCATTTAAAATTCAGTGCATATTAATCTTTAACTCATTCCCCCCCCCATCTTAAAAAAAAACTTAATTGTGGAAAATTTCAAATATGTACAAAGTACACAAAATAGTGTAATGAATATCCTTATACCCATCACTCAGGTTTGACAATTATCAATATTGTCCCACCTTGTTTAATCTATACCTCCACCTACTCTCCACCTGCCACTCAGTTATTTGTTTTAATATTCTTTTATTGATTTTAGAGAGCGGGGAAGGGAGAGATAGAAACATGGATGAGAGAAAAACATCAACATCAATCAACTGCCTCCTGCATGCCCTCTGCTGGGGATTAAGTCTGCAACCTGGGCATGTGCCCTGACCAGGAATTGAACCAGCGACCACCTGTTTCACAGGTCAATGCTCAACCACTGAGCCACATCAGCCAGGCTGTTATTTTTTAAGATAAATTTTACATATAATGAGATGCCCAAATATTAACTGTACAACTTTGACAATGAATGGATACATCTGTGTAACCTACATCACAAATAAGATATAAAACACTTCCATCACCCCAAAAAGTTCCTTCTCTTTCATTCCAATTTTTTTTCCCACTCCCCCACCTTCCAGGCAACCACTATTCTGATTGTTTTTTTCCCAACAGAGAATAGTTTTGCCTGTTCTATAATTTCATAGGCATGGAACCATCAAGTAAGTACTCTTTTGTATCTTAAGCTCCTTTTAATTAGCATAATGTCTGTGAGCTTCATTCATCTTATTGTATACGTAATTCATTCCTTTTTATTGCTGAGAAGTGTTTCATGGGTTGAATATATTACAGTTTGTTTATTCATTCTTCTATTGGTAGACATTTGGTTGCTTTCAGTTTGGGGTTTTTATAAATAAAGCTGTTATGAACATTCTTGTACTTTTTGTGGATGTTTTCATTTCTCTTAAGTAAAATACCTAACTTCGAATAGCAGAGTCAAAGGGTCGGTGTATCTTTAACTTTACAAGCAACTACCAAACCTTTTTCCAAAGTGATTCTATTTTACGTTCTTACCAGTAATGTATGAAAGTTCTGTTTGCTTCACACCTATTAAATTTTTTCAGCAGTCTATTAAATATTTTGCTTTTCTAGTGGGTGTGTAGTGGTTTCTCGTTGTGGTTTTAATTTCCATTTCTTTGATGACTAATGATATTAAACATTTTTCATGTGTTCTTTGTATCATTGTTCAATTATGTCTCATTCTTTGTAAAGTGTGTTCAAGTGTTTTGCTATTTTCTTAACTGGGTTGTCTTTTTGAGGTATACAAAGTTTTTATATTTTCAAATAAGAGGTCTTTCTCAGATAAATATACATATTTTCCCAGTCCATAGTTTGCCTATTCATTTTCTTAATACTTTTCAATGAATAGAAGTCTTTAATTTAAACGAAGACTAACATCAATTAAAAATATCTTATGCTTCCCACTCTCTGTGTCTTTGATGCAATTTGACCTACTTTGAGTTAATTTTTGTATGTGGATATCCAGTTTTCTCAGCACCATCTTAGAGGGGTTTTTTTCTCATTGAATGGTCTTGGCATCTTTGTAAGATGGGAACACAAATAGATTAAAGATGAAAGGATGCCCTGCCCATGTAGCTCAGTTGGTTGAGCATCATCCCATGCACTGAGGGATTGGCATTTTGATTCCCAATCAGGGCACATACGCGGGGTTCAACCCCAGGTTGGGATACACAACCGATAGATGTTTCTCTCTCACTTTGATGTTTCTCTCTCTAAAATCAATAAAAACATTTTTTTAAAAGATGAAAGAATGCAAATAAGTAACCAAAAGAGAGCAAGGGTAGCTATACTAACCTTAGACCAGTGGTCGGCAAACACTCTGTTGACTAATGAGTTTGACACTCTGTTGACTAATGAGTTTGCCGACCACTGCATTAGACAAAAATAGACTTTAAATAAAAAAAGATTACAAGAGACAAAGAAGAACATTATATATTAATAAAAATTCAATAAAGCATGAAGATACAACAATTATAAACATTTACACACTAACAGATCATCAAAAGATGTGAAGCAAAAATTTGACAAAATTGAAGGGAGAAATAGAAGTTCTACAACAATAGTTAGAGGATTTACTATCCCACTCTCAATAATGGATAGAACAAGCAGACAGAAGATAACTAAGGATATAGAGAACTTGAACAACCTAAGGAACCAATGAGATCTAGCAGAGGTATGCAGAACACTCTAGACAACAAAAGCATACTCATTCTTCTCCAGTGCATATGGGACAATTTCCAAGGTAGGCCACAAATTAAGTCTCAATATATTTAAGAAGATAGATAGCATACATCCCTGATCACAAAGGAATGAAGTTAAAAATCAATAGCAGAAGGAAAATTGAAAAATTCACACTTTTAAACAACCAACAGGGCAAAGAATAAATCACAAGGAAAATTAGAAAATACTTAGAGATGGATAAAAACAAAAATACAGCCCTAACTGGTTTGGCTCAATGGATAGAGCGTTGGCCTGCAGACTCAAGGGTTCCAGGTTCGATTCCAGTCAAGGGCATGTACCTTGGTTGTGGGCACATCCCCAGTGGGGGGTGTGCAAGAGGCAGCTGATTGATGTTTCTCTCTCATCGATGTTTCTAACTCTCTATCCCTCTCCCTTCCTCTCTGTAAAAAATCAATAAAATGTATTTTTTTAAAAAATACAACATACCAAAACTTCTGGAATATAGCAAAAGCAGTGCTAAGGGGAAATTTATAGCTATAAATGTTCATGTTAAAAAACAAGAAAGATCTCAAATCAGCAACTGAACTCTACAACTTAAGGAACTAGAAAAAGAAGAGTAAATTAAACCAAAAGCTAGCAGAAATAAATAATAAAAATTAGAGCAGAAACCAATAAAACAGAACTTAAAAACAATATAGAAAATCAATGAAACAAAAAATTGGTTCTGTGAACAAATCAACAAACTTGACAAACCTTTAGCTAGATGGACTAAAAAAAAGAGAGACCTCAAATTATTAAAATTAGAAATGAAAGTGGGAACATTACTACTAATCCAACAAAAATAAAAAGGATCAAAGAAGAGTACTGTGAATAACTATATATCCACAATAGGATCACCTAGATGAAATGGACAAGTTCCTAGAAACACAAAACCTACCAATACCAAAACATAAGGAATTAGAAAATATGGTTAACCTATCATTAGTAAGAAGATTTGATCAGAAATCTGACAAAGAAAATGCCTAGCTTCATTAGTGAATTCTACCAAACATTTAAAGAATAATACCAATCCTTCTCAAACTTATTGAAAAAGTTGAAGTGAAGGTACACTCCCCAACTCATTCTATGAGGCCAGAATTATTCTGATACAAAAGCCAGACAAAGGTACTACAAGAAAAGAAAACTGCAGACCAATATCTCTCATGAACATTGTTTAAAAATCCTCAAAAAATACTAACAAACCAAATTCAGCAGCATATTAAAAGAATTACACACCATGACTAAGTGGGATTTATTCCTGGAGTGCAAGGATGGTTCAACATCTGAAAATTGATCAATGTAATATACCACATTGGCAATGAAGGAAAAAGACCATATGATCATCTCAATTGATGCAGAAAAAGCATTTGACAAAATTCAACATCCTTTCTTGATAAAAGCACTCAACAAACCAGGAATAGAAGGAAACTACCTCAACATAATAAAAACCATATGTGAAAAACCCACACCAAACACCATCCTCAATGTGAAAGACTGAACACTTGACATTTGAATTTAATAAGGTAACTCTGAAAATCAGATTCTCTCTCTTCCCCAGGGTTTGCTGTTGTTTTGGGGTTGGGGAGGGGGGTTGTTGTTCATTTGTTTGTTGTTGTTGTTGTTTTGGATATTTTTGTTGTTGTTGTCCCTGTACCAAGGATCTGCCTGAAAGTATAAACTTCAGGTCTTCGTGGGTCTTTTCTGAGCCTGTACTTTCCCTAGGCATGCATAGTGACTTTCTAATTTCCCTTGTATATGACATTGTTTTTAATGTTCTAGTCTTTAATGTATGGTTCTCAAAAGGGGGAAAAGAGAAAAATTAATAGAGAAGAAAAGAGCATCAGCCCTTTAAATACCCTGTAGGTCATTTCAGACAGATGAGAAGCAGTTTGCAAAAACGGGAGGAAGTGTAACAATGCCACCATCTCTTTGTCTGAACCTCTGTGAAATGAGCAATCAGAGCAGATCCCAAATATATGGAGGACAGGGTGCTTTTTGCCCCACCCCTCCTGCCTGGTTCCCACTATCTGTATACAAGCTGTGCTGGGAAAACATGCACAGCTGCCTGCCACAGGGCACACTAGTGAGAGATGAGTAACTACTACTGTGCTAACAGCTGAAAATGGCCAAAATTAGCTTCAATTTACCTCCCAACCCTCCCCCTGGAAGTTACAAGCCTTTAATAGACCCTAGAAGTCCAAAATATTTACACTAGACAGATTCTGTCAGTGTAATTTTATTTAGGTGGGGAGATCAATTTCTGTTGCTTCCTATTCCACCATCTTCCCAAGAATATTCAAACCATATTTTAATGTTTAATAAGTTATTAAGCTTGATTTATCACTTTATAATTTATATTTAATCAAATTTTAACTAAAAGAATCTACTAACTTCATTATTTTTAAACCTTTAATTAACACAGTGTCTCTCAGTCTGGACATAGGCCAAGAAATGTTTGCTGGGACAGCTAGAAGATGCAGTTACCAGTTAAGAGGAATAGATTAAAAAAGAAAAAAAAAAGAGGGACAGATAAAAGGACCATATTTTCTGAATTCAAAACTCAGATCAGGGCTTGACAAAAGATTTAAGAATGATTATGTGAAAAAATCTTGTAAATATATAAAAATTAGCCCTGGCCAAGTGGCTCAGTTGCTTGGAGCATCATTCCATACACCAAAAAGGCTGTGGGTTCGATCTCCAGTCAGGGCACATACCTAAGTTGTAGGTTGATCCCCAGTCCGGGGTGCATACAGGAGGCAATTGATCAATGTTTCTCTCTCTCCCCCCCACCTTCCTCTCTCTCTAAAAATCAATAAAAAACATATCCTCGATTAGAGGTACGAAAAGATGGCGGCTGGCAGGACAGAGGTGAGGGAGAGGAAGTGAGTGAGGGTATGAAAGAAGAGTGTGTGGATGTGCGTGGTGTGTGTTGAGTGAGTGAGGGAAAGTTAAATCTTGCAGGAGCAGCAGGGGCTGGCAGACAGGCTCTCCTTGACAAGGAGAGACTACCACTGCTGTGGGCACTCCCCGGACAGCGGGACTCCAGCACGGAGCCCACGCCATCTTGAAGGGGAGAATGGCCTTTTTTAGGAACTCATCAACACCACTAACCAGACAGGCCTTGGAACTGCCCCACGACCCAGCAGCCACTCCAGCCAAAATCCTGCTACCCCAGCTGCAGACCCGCGGACCCTGGGACCTCCACATCCAAAGGTGCACTGCTCGGCACCCTTGGGAATCAATAAAAAATCATCTTTTTGGTGCTTGGAGACAAAGCAAGACACCCATGAAAAACATACATGGTATCAAAACAAGCCAAAGGGAAATGGTTTGGGCAAATAAAATGAAAAAGGATCCTAAGTCAAATTTATAGAAAAGATTCCTTTATTAACTTTTAGTCGAGAATATGTTTATATATTTTCAGAAAACACCTCCAAGACCATGTGGATTCCTGCAACAGAGAGGAATTGACAGGACTGCTCCAGCCATGAAGACAGAAGAGAAACAGTCCAGAGATGGAAGACGCTGACGACGCCTTGCCATACTAGCAGTCAGCAGCTGTGCGTCGCTGCAGGTTGCCCAGGATCAAACCAGAGAGGGTCGGACCTGCATTACCACCATTTGTCCACCATCCAGAACTGAAATATCATTGCTGACATGTACACATAAGGAACTGTTTGACATTGAAATTGGGATTCAAAAGAACTGTTGGCCCAGAAAGAAACTCACTTCAGACTGATTCATTTGCCTCTCAGAATAACCATTATTGCTTGTCTCATTTTCGGTTCTTATAAGTGTATTTCTAGTATCACATGATCTCACTCATCTAGGGTAAATAATGAACAATATAAACTGATGAACAAAAACAGACCCGGAGACAGGGAAGCATCGATCAGACTGTCAAACCTCAGAGGGAAGGTGGGGAGGGTGGGGGTAAGGGGGAGAGATCAACCAAAGGACTTGTATGCATACATATAAGCCTAACCAGTGGTCAACAGGGGGGTGGGGGCATGCATGGGGAGGGGTTTGGAATGGGAATGGAGGGATGAGGACAAATATGTGATACCTTAATCAATAAAGAAATTAATTTAAAAAATAAATAAATAATAAAACCTATTAGAAACTTAAAAAAAAAAACATATCCTCAGGTGAGGATTAAATTGCATTATAAATTTAATGTACTGGCCTTTACTAAAAATAAAGAAAGCCCTGGCCGGTGTGACTCAATTGGTGGAGTATCATCCCATTCACGGAAGGGTTGCTGGTTTCATTCCTGGTCAGGACACATGCCCAGGTTGCAGGCTTGATCCCTTCCTCTCCCTTCCTCTCTCTCTAAAAATCAAAAAACTATTCTTTTTTAAAATATATTTTTATTGATTTCAGAGAGGAAGGGAGAGGGAGAGAGAGATAGAAACATCAATGATGAGAAAGAATCATTGATTGGCTGCCTCCTGCACATCCCCTACTGGGGATTGGTCCCACAACCCACGCGTGTGCCCTTGACCAGAACTGAACCAAGGACCCTTCAGTCCACAGGCCGATGCTCTATCCACTGAGCCAAACCGGCTAGGGCAATAAACTATTCTTTAAAAAATTAAAAATTAAAAAAATTTAAAAATCTAATAAAAATTGTTCCTAGAAAACACCCAGCCAGTGTGGCTCAGCAGTTGAGTGACAACCCACGAACCAAGAGGTCACCAGTTCGATTCCTGGTTGTAGGCTCAATCCCCAGTGGGGTGCATGCAGGAGGCAGCTGATTGATGTTTCTCTCTCATCAATGTTTCTATCTCTCTATTCCTCTCCCTTCTTCTCTCGCTAAAAAAAAAAGAAAAAAGAATCAATAAAAACATATTAAAAAAAAAACTGTCCCCAGAAAACTAAACCATATAGTCTCCACATACATGTTGAAAAAAGAGCAGAGAGTGGGGTAGGCATTGATCATTGAATGAGTTATTTTCAACTTTCATTCACTATGTGTTTTGATCATAACATCTCAACAAATGTCCTATAAATAAGATCAGTACATTTTTCTTTACACTTAATGTAAATACCAACAGTGGTCTCCTATCAACATTATACAAGGGTACCACTTCACAGTTTTCTTAATCAAATATTAAAATAATCATCTATATATATAAAAGCCTAAGCAACCAGCTGACCGACCAACCAATCGGTAGCTATGACACACACTGACCACTAAGGGGCAGACGCTCAATGCAGGAGCAGAAACCATAGGCATGGAAACATGGAACAGACTAATGAATCTCAGAGGGAAGCGGGGAGGAAGGAAGGTGGCCAGAGATTAACCAAAGATCTTATATGCATACTAGAGGCCCAGTGCACATGCACTGGTGGGGTCCCTCGGCCTGGCCTGCGGGGATCGGGCCGAAACCAGCCCAGTGCACGGATTTGTGCACCAGTGGGGTCCCTTGGCCTGGCCTGCAGAGATCAGGCTGAAACCAGCTCTCCAACATCCCCTAAGGGGTCCCAGATTGCAAGAGGGTGCAGGCCAGGCCGAGGGACCCCATCGGTGCACGAATCCGTGCGCTGGGCCTCTAGTATGTAATAAAAATAAAATCACAAGAATCAAAAACACAAGTACAGTGTAGAAAATACAAAAACATAATTGATTTGCCTTATTCACCGAATGATTGGCTATACAGATATAATTTTTGCCTTGAAGTTTAAGGCAGTTTCATTTTTCACCAGAGTTACATTTTCTGATAATATGCTAGAATCAGCATCTTCTGTCTTATCTGTATTTAATTGATCATTTATGTTTTATACATTTGTGCACCTGAGAACCATATTTTCTTCATGATCACTGAGGCTCTGTAATATAAAATGTCATTGCCTTCATATATTTGAGTAATACCGATGACGGTTTTGAAAGTCTCTGTGAGCATATTTTGCATATGTCTTGTTATGTGGGATCCTTCCAAAAGGTTCATGGTCATTGAAACAAGATTCAAAAACTTCATCAACAGCCTTTTCAGCTACTTCTTTGCTGACATTCCTAACAGCCAGGATAGAAAGAATGGCTCTGTCTCTGACACAAGTCTAAAGAGAAAAAAAAAAGTATGTGGCTTTAGTTTTATATGAAAATTTAATCATGAAATAACAACATTTTATATAATATCTGAACCATAATCAAAACTCATTTTTGCCCTGGCTGGTTTTGCTCAGTGGATAGAGCACCAGCCTGTGGACTGAAGAAGGGGGTCCTGGGTTCTATTCCGGCCAAGGGCATATGCCTGGGTTGCTGGCTCAATCCCCAGTGGGGGACATTCAGGAGGCAGCCAATCAATGATTCTCCCTCATCATTGATGTTTCTATCTCTCCCTCTTTCTTTCTCTCTGAAATAAATAAAAATATATTTTTTAAATAAATAATAAAAAACTCATTTTCCTATTATTTCATTCTGTCATTCCAAAGAAGAAATTAGCTCACTCTAAAATTATTTCAGTATAAGTAAAACCTCCTTCAATTTTCTCATCCTTTCCAATAACATAAGCAGATGTCATTCTGTGAAGTTCTAGACAGTGTTTGCCAAACAATAACTCCCAATTGGCAAAATTATAGAAAAGTGGATAAATAAGGTTCTGGTTGGGTTTTTAATAAAATTTAAATAAATGTAAAATATACTTTACTTCTGTAACTCTCTTCCTTTGCAGTTGACCAATGCTAGGTAACTTTTCCTTTGAGAAAACACTATCCCCTGCAGGCAATAGGAAACCACACATATATACACATAGTCTGAAGATGTCTTCATTTTCCAGGGGAAAAACAAGTCAAACAACTTTTTTTGTTTGTTTCTGAGTGTTCTTTGCATGGGTGTTCAAGTTTTCTTTCTAAGAAGAAAATTTACCTAATATACATTGTAATAGACTAGAATTTCTCAGTATTCTAAATATTTTAAGAAACATAAGGTCACCCGGCCAGTGTGGCTCAGTGGTTAAGCGTCAACCTATGAACCAGGAGGTCACGGTTTAATTCCCAGTCAGGGCACATGCCTGGGTTGCGGGCTTGATCCCCAGTGGCAGGCATGCAGGAAGCAGACAATCAATGACTCTCTCATCGTTGATGTTTCTCTCTCTCCCTTTTCCTTCCTCTCTGAAATCAATAAAAATATTTTTTTAATTTAAAAAAGAAAAATGGAAAGAAAGAAAGATAAGGTCCTACCATTCCAATTCTTGAAGAGCTTTTACTCATTTTATTTCCCCACAGGCCCAAACTAAAACTCAAAAGAATGGCATTTAACATTTTCCTGAAAAAAACAAACACTGGTTCTGAAGGCTGTGCATCCTGTCAATCACTGATTTTCTCTGCATGTTCCCAGTTTTACTTGGCCTGGTCAGCATGCCCAGCCTGGAGATGCTCACTGATACTGGAATATAAAACAGTGCTTCTCAACCTAAATTACACCAAACACTGATTTTTAAAATAAACCCCAGGCATAAAGGAATAAGAAGGAGAGAAAGATTGGTACAAAGCCACAACCACAGTTGCCAGAGAGGAAATTTCTCCCCTCCAGGGGGGAAACGTGGTGGTAAAAATTTGTCTCCTGGAGACACAGGGAGATACAAGTATAGATCACAATTCAGATTCACTTCTTTCTAGATGTAATAAATTTCTGTTAAAAGTGTGCAAATTTACAATCAGCTACTGTGGTTGATGTTGTTGTTTTTTTAATATATTCTTATTGATTTCAGAAAGGATAGGAGAGGGAGAGATAGAAACATCAATGATGAGAGAGAATCGTTAATCAGTTGCTTCCTGCACACCCCACACTGGGGATCAAGCTCACAACCTGGGCATGTGCCCCAACCAGGAATCAAACTGTGACCTCCTGGTTCATAGGTCCATGCTCAACCGCTGAGCCACACCAGCTGGGCTGATGTTTATGCTTCTTGGGTACAAAAGCAGAACTCCATTCCCTAACACTCTTCTCCCTCAACCACGCTCCCACTACCTCCCCGTAGTTACTTCCTGTTGCTAGTTCTATGCATTTTCTGCTGCTGCTACCCGAAGTTTTGAGAGAGAGAGAGAGAGAGACTTCTCTTTCAAAGACTCTGGGCCCTGGATCACATGCTTTAACCACATTATCCTCTTCTTCCAACCTTCCCGCTGAGAGCCAGAACACACAGGCCATCCAAACGCAGCCCAAGCTGTATTTACTGGAGGGGAGGCTCAAGGATCCCAGGGCACAGAAGACCTGTGGCACAGCAGCTCAGCGCCATATCACTACGCTGACCAACACAGGCTGAAAGCATAACAGCCTGACTTAAGGCATTACCCTCTCTAGGCAGCAGACTTCTCCTCTAGCTCCCATTCACAAAGTCACACCTTCTCTTAGTAGTTCACTGTGAGTTTCTTCCCTCCGCCCCAGAGATGAGTGACTCTTCTCTAGAGAACCAAGGGCCTTCCTGTTGTTGTTCCAAGCCTATCCTTTTTTGCACCTACTATCCGGTTGAAACTGCTATCCTGATGCTCATAACCCTCACAAATCGGCCCAGCAAGCTCTTCCCACAGAAAATCTCTCACCAGCCTTTGTCCTAACTCAGAGCCCCTTGGTTGCTATGGGCAGAACTGCTCACATTCATTTTCGGTCCATCGGTTCCATGCTCCTCTCCCCGTGTCCATCTGTGGCGGATAGATGTATGACGTGACAGCAAAGCTCTCTAACAGGATGATCTCGCCTCTAATTTTCTTTTGGGGTTTTGTTCTTAGTTTTGATTACAAAACCCCTCTCAGCTCAGTTTATCAAACTCAGTCTGAACTAATCCAAAACTTTGCTATGATGTCATACATCCTTTAAAGGCGCACTAATCCTGGCACACAGCCATAACCTGTGCCGCAGTGAAGTCTCTTCTGACAGGTATTCCTTTTTTGTCTTGAGAATACAGTGGTAGTTTTAAAATGGAAGCCCAGGTCCAGTCCTTATCTACCCCATCCACAAGTATCCCAAGAGCAAGATCATCATAGTTCTTTTCACTATTAAAATCTCTCTCAGTCACACAGCTTTCCCATAATTATAAAGCAGAACTAAATTCCATCTATTTGGCTTAAACGGTACACAGTTTGTATTCATTTCATGCAAGCAGTTCTTTCAAGTTTCAAATACTAAATGTACTTCTCATTTCTTTATTCATTATTTCCACTCTTAGCACTCTTAGAGGTAAGTGATTTCATGTTAGTTTTTACCTGATGGTGTTGTTTTAATCCAAAACGTAACCTGAATATTTCATTCACAAGTGAGCAGTCTCCACTGAGGTTAGCAGCTCGAATCTATCACAAAGACAGAAGGCAAACAAAAAGAAAATAAGTGCCCAGGCTCTAGACCTTTATAACAACCAATTTTTTTAATTGTAAAAAAATATATAGTAGCATGTTTTTCTGAAATCAGAGTAACTGTAAGACTTTTTGAAAGAATTTTTTAAACTCTATTGACTCCTGAAGTTCTTCAGTAAGAAAGAGAGCAGCTATCCATGAGCTAGGTCAGACAATGCCAAAGGCACTGGGCTGGGTGTGCATGACAACTTGAAGTTAGGACATATTTTCTAATTTACTACATTTTTAAAGTAAAAAGCAGCTTTAATGGATGAAAAAATTTTGAACTACCCACATAGATTCTACAGCTAACCTGGCCACATTTTTGCTAATTCATTGCAAACAGAATGACCCACTTCATGTTACTTTACAATAACACGGGCTTATTCCTCTGAAGAGCTCAAGGCACTTACACATTTTAGCCAACAGACATTAATCCTCATAACACCCATGAGAGACCTATTCAAAAACTCAGGATTCGAGAGAAACCAAGATGGCAGCATAAGGTATACACCTGTACGTGCTGCCTCTCACAACCACACCAAAACTACAACTAAAAGACAAAACGACTACCACCCAGAACCACGGGAAAGCTGGCTGAGTGGAAGTTCTACAACTAGAAGGAAAGAGAAAAGCGCATTGAGACTGTGTAGGACATGTGGAGCCACAGAAAAGCAGAGGTACGGAGGCGGGCACGCAGCAACCGAGGACGCAGTTGTCTTTTTCAAGCGGGAGGGAGACATAAGCTCCCGACTGCTCTGAACTCCAGTTTCCGGCAAGACTCTGGGGACCCAGACTCCTACGGGGAGAAACTGGAATGTCTGGCATCGGGTCGGAAAGTGAGGGTGGCTTTCCTGCAGAGGTGCGCACAGCAATCATTGTTTACTGCACTGGGGTGCTGGACGCGGAAACCCAGAGACGCAGAGAGGGCTGACTGGCAGCCATCGCTGGTTACCATGCCCTAGTGATTCCCTGAGACCCCGCCCTGCCCAATTTACAAACCCACCGGAGCTGTGCACAGAGGCTTTTGCATATGAATGGCCTGCCTTTTCACACCTTAACCTAACAAATTTGCAGCTGGGTCAGACAGCTCCAAAACTTCCAAACCCCAAAGAGGAGAAATTTACAGATCTCGCTGTAGTTTCTGCTGGGTGGCCTCAGACAGTAGCTGACTTGCACTTCCTTGAAGATCCAGGAACCAGTGTACCTAATGGTCAGTGTGAGACAACACCAGATTTCAACTCTTCACATCCATAAGCGACACACTCAAGAGGCAGACTCAGTGAGCACCAAAGCCCCACTAAAGCAAGTCCTGCCCCATAAGGGTGTCTCCAGCACTGCAGTTCTTCCATTATAGACACAGCTGAGACTCACAGCCAATTGGCCTAGAGGTCAATTCCTCCCATTGTACCAACAGCAATCAAGGCTTAACTACAACAAGACTGTGCACACAGCCCACAAAGGGGTGCACCAAGAGTGTCCACCTCAGGTAACTGGGGAGGCTGAGCCACCGGGCCCTATAGGTCACCTACCACACAAAGCCACTCCATCAGCACAGGGAAGCAGCCAAAATGTGGAGACAAAGAAACATGTCATGAATGAAAGAAATGGAAGAAAGCAAACTACTGAATATAGAGTTCAAAACCACAGTTATAAGGTTACTCAAGAATCTTCTAGAAACTGCCAAGAAACTTAGTGAGACCTCCAAAGAACTTAGTGAGACCTTCAAGGATCTTAACGAGAATGACAAAAAAAAAATGGAAAAGGACCAGTCAGAAATTAAGCATACACTGTCTGAAATAAAGAATAATATACAG
The DNA here is from genome assembly GCF_963455305.1 of Plecotus auritus. NCBI lineage: Eukaryota > Metazoa > Chordata > Mammalia > Chiroptera > Vespertilionidae > Plecotus > Plecotus auritus. Next base: position 168,664,909 of record NC_137772.1, read on the forward strand.
AAATCCAACAGTAGATCAAAGGACCCCAAGAATAAAACCAAAGATCTGAAATATGAGGAAACAAAAAACACCCAACCAGAAAAACAAAAAGAAAAAAGAATCTAAAATATGAAGATAGTGTAAGGAGCCTCTGGGACAACTTCAAGCGTACCAACATCCGAATTATGGGGATGCCAGAAGAAGAGAGAGAACAAGATACTGAAAACCTATTTGAAGAAATAATGACAGAAAACTTCCCCCACCTGGTGAAAGAAATAGACTTACAAGTCCAGGAAGCGCACAGAAACCCAAACAAAAGGAATCCAAAGAGGACCACACCAAGACACATCATAATTAAAATGCCAAGGGCAAAAGACAAAGAGAGAATCTTGAAAGCAGCAAGAGAAAAACAGTTAGTTACCTACAAGGGAGTACCCATACAACTTCAGCTGATTTCTCAACAAAAACTATGCAGGGCAGAAGGGAGTGGCAAGAAATATTCAAAGTGATGAATAGCAAGAACCTACAACCAAGATTACTCTACCTAGCAAAGCTATCATTCAGAATTGAGGGGCAGATAAAGAGCTTCACAGATAAGAACAAACTAAAGGAGTTCATCACCGCCAAATCAGTGTTATATGAAATGCTGAAGGGTATTCTTTAAGAAGAGGAAGAAGAAGAAAAAGGTAAAGATAAAAATTATGAACAACAAATACATATCTAGCAACAAGTGAATCTAAAAATCAAGTGAATAAAAAATCTGATGAACAGAATAAACTGGTGAATATAATAGAATCAGGGACATAGAAAGGGAGTGAACTGACAATTCTTGGGGGGAAAGGGGCGTGAGGGGTGCGGGAAGAGATTGGACAAAAATCTTACACCTATGGATGAGGACAGTGGCGGGGGGTAAGGGCATGGTGGGGGAGGAATCAGGTGGAGGGGAGCTATGGGGGTAAAAAAGAGGAACATCTGTAATAATCTGAACAATAAAGATTTATTTAAAAAATAAATAAAAACTCAGGATTCACTAATGAACAAAATAAACTGATGAACAAAATAGAAACACAGGCAGGGATACATGGAACAGACTGACAGCTGTCAGGAGGAACAGGGCGGGAGGGGGGAAAAGGGCACTGGATGAAAGAAGATGAAGGGATTAGCCAAAGAATACTATATATGCCTAGCCCACAGACACAGACAACAGTATGGTGATGGCCAGAGGGAAGGGGGAGCAGAGGATGGGTGCAGGTGGGCAATGAGTGGGGGGGTGACATCTGTAATAGTGTCAACAATAAAAATAAAGTTTAAAAAAAAAATAATAAAGTTTAAAAAAAAACTTAGGATTCAGTCTACTCTCCAAATAATGAGTTATAATTAGATGCAATGAGGTTGCTTATTAATTTTAAGGGAAAGAGAAAATAATCTAAGTTATAAAATATAAGCTTGAAATTTATATTAGTTTTTTAACTTCTCAATGCATTGCACTCTTTGATTAATGAAATGCAAGTATGAAATACTTATGTCTCTCTAGGAGTATATTTATATTTATACTAGAGGCCCAGTGCATGAAAATTCATGCACTGAATTGGGGGGTCCCTCAGCCCGGCCTGCCCTCTTTCATAGTCTGGGAGCCCTCAGGGGCGGGAGGTGACCAGGCAATCAGGGGAAGGCGACGCCCCCATCACACCTCTGCTGCTGCCACTGCCGGCAGTACAAGCCTTGGCCGGCCCTGGTTACCTGAGCCTCGGGCGGCCCTGGGCAGCTGGGCAGCCACCATCTGAGGCTTGCCTGCTCCTTGGGCATTGGCTGGGCAACTGCCATCCCAGGCTTGCCTGCACCTTGGGCATCAGCTGGGCAGCTGACATTCTCAGGCCGGCCCTAGGCAACTGGGCGGCCAAAATCCGAGGCTTGCCTGCGCCTCAGGCCAGCCCTGGGCAGCTGGGGGGCTGAGGGGACTGGGGGACTCCGGAGGCAGGCGCGCTGAGCGCACCTGCTGCCCCAGCCAGGCTGAGGGGACTGGGCACCACCATCATTGAGGGCGTGGCAGTCAGTTAGCATATTCCCTCCTTATTGGCTGTGGGCACCGCCATCTTTGTGAGGGCATGATGGTCGATTAGCATATTCCCTCTTTATTAGATAGGATGTATATTTATATGTATATTTTTTAGAGCAATCCAAAGTGCTTATTCATAAATATCTTTTTATGTTTTACTCTAGAGCAAGAAAGGATCTTTACCTATAGAAAGCAGCACAGAAAGCCAGTTAGGAACCCTGCTTGTAAACCTGCCTCTTTCAAACAAATTCCTCACTTTCCACAGATATTAAATGAGGATAATAGTATCCACTTCCATGGGCTGTTGTGACAACTATATAAGGATCCACAAACGCTTTCCGTTGCCAATAGCGCTCTCGCAAACATGGAGAATGTTCCTAAAACCCGCTGGACTTTCTGTAAGAATTTGGGCAAGCAAAACCCCACAAAGTAACAGTACGAGATGGGCAAGGATTCTCTGTGCACAGGGAAAGCGGCATTACGACAGGAAGTAGAGTGGCTGTGGTGGGCACACTAAGCTGATTTTCCACAAAAAAGCTAAAACTACAAAGAAGTTTGTGCTGAAGCTCTAGCCAGTTAGCTCAGTTGGTTAGAGTTTGTCCTAATGCACCAAGGTTATGGGTTCGATCCCCAGTCAGGTCACATACAAGAATCAACCAATGAATGCCTAAATAACAGAACAACGGATCAATGTTTCTTTCTCTCTCTCTCTCTCTCTCTCTCTCTCTCTCTCTCTCTTTCTTTGGGGGGGGAGGGAGGGTAGAGGGGGTCAATGGGGGGGAAAAAGGGGACATATGTAACACTTTCAACAATAAATTTTTAAAATAATAAAATCAATAAATTTTTTTAAATTTGTTTAAAGAAGATTGTGCTGAGGCTTGAATGCATTGAGCCCTACTGAAGATCTAAGAGAACAATGGCTATTAAGAGACGCAAGCACTTTGAACTAGGAGGAGATAAGAAGAGAAAGGGCTTAGTGATCTAGTTCTAAGCTTCGTGTTTTGTTTTATTATGTAACAATAAAATCTTGAGGATATGTTCACTTCAAAAAAAAGAATCCACAAACAGAACAGTGTTTGGCACACAGCCCTCAGTAAATGTTAACTACCCTTAATTTTTATGTTACATAGTTTATTTCATAAGAAATAGTTTATTATAATTAAAGTTAATCACTACTGTTAGGATTAAAACAGTTATATTTAATACAATTCTAAAAAAAGTACTTAAAATCTCTCTGTTGTGTCTCAAAAATTTGTATTCAATAGTTAGAAACAGAAATTCAAGACGAACGTGGAGCTATCACAGTAAGTAAAGGAGTATCCTATATAATCCTATATAATAAAAGCCTAATATGCTAAGTGTTTGGTCATCCAGTCAGCCGTTCAACCAATCAAAGAATAATATGCTAATGATATGCTAAGGCCATTCAACAGCTTGCTATGATGTGCACTGACCACCAGGGGGGAGACACTCCAACCGGTAGGTTAGCTTGCTGCTGGGGTCTGGCTGATCAGGACTGAGCAAGACGAGCTGGACATGCCCTGGAGCCCTCTCACGGTCCCTCCCCAGCTGACCAACTTCCCGCATCCCTCCCCAGTGCCAGTCATGCACCGGTGGGGTCCCTCAGCCTGGCCTGCACCTTCTCACAATCCAGGATCCCTCAGGGGATGTTGGAGAGCCAGTTTCAGCCCAATCCCTCAGGCCAGGCCAAGGGACCCCTCTGGTGCACAAATTCATGCACGGGGCCTCTAGTCCTATCTAATAAAAGAGTAATATGCAAATTGACCATACCTCCGCTACACACAAGCCACACCCACCAGCCAATCAGGAGCAAGTATGCAAATTAACCCAACCAAGATGGCTGCAGCCACGGAGACAGCAGGAGGCTTGGGTTTCTCCGGCAATGGAGAAAGCCAAGCTTTCCAGCGGGTCCAGGCCTCCTCTCAAGGCTACAAAGTTTCAATTATAGAAGATAAATAAATCCCAGATACCAGGGCCTCTGCTTGGGTCACCAGGGGGCGTGGCTAGCCTGCAAACCACCACAGGCCCCTCGCCCAGGCTGCCCCATGCCCCAAGGGAACCCCCACCCTGATCCAGGACACCCTTCAGGGCAAACCAGCCGGCCCCCACCTGTGCACCAGGCCTCTATCCTATCTAATCCTATATAATCCTATATAATAAGAGAATAATATGCAAATTGACCATCACTCCAACACACAAGATGGCTGCCCCCATGTGGTCAAAGATGACTGCCCCCATGTGGACACAAGATGGTTGCCACAAGATGGCCAGCAGGGGAGGGCAGTTGGGAGGGACCAGTTCTGCAAGGTTGGGCAGTTGTGGGCAATCAGGCCAGTAGGGGAGGGCAGTTAGGGGTGATCAGGTCTGCAGGGGAGGGCAGTTAGGGGTGATCAGGCCTGCAGGGGAGGGCAGTTAGGGGCAAGCAAGCTGGCAGGGGAGCAGTTAGGCATCAATCAGGCTGGCAGGGGAGTGGTTAGGGGGTGATCAGGCTGGCAGGCAGAAGCGGTTAGGGGCAATCAGGAAGGCAGGCAGGCAAGCAGTTGGGAGCCAGCAGTCCTGGATTGTGAGAGGGATGTCCGACTGCCCGTTTAGGCCCGATCCTACCTGGATCGGCCCTAAACGGGCAGTCGGACATCCCTCGAGGGGTCCCCGATTGGAGAGGGTGCAGGCTGGGCTGAGGGACACACACCCCCCTGTGCACAAATTTTGTGCACCGGGCCTCTAGTGTTTAAATAAAATACTTTAATAAATTGTTCAAACACAGTGTTCTGCAGGGGAAAAAGGATATCGTTTACAATAAAACTCACCTCTGAGCAGGCCAAATGTCTGACATTGGTGAACCAGTCAACATGAGCACGACAATGATCAAACGTATGAATGAGCTCGTGGGTGACCACTCTGTTCATATGGGCCTGATTACGGATATTATTCTGGCACAAAACAATCTAGGAGGCACCAAAATAAGAGAAGTTCAGTTATGTCTAAAATCCACTCTCATTTCCTGGATTCTATCCTCTCTCACACATAAGGGGGACTTACCTGCTTGCATTGCCTCCACCCACTTTTCTCCACTGACCCCACAATTCTCTATCTGTCAAGGTCCAGTCTAACTACATGCCCCATTAAACTTTCCCGATGACTAACTTCTCCCCTCTCTCCTCTCCGGACTATAAGAGCACTTAGATTGAGGACAGGTATTCACACACTGTCCTCATTGGCTGACTGTATCAGTGTGTCTTGGACTCCACAGCATTGTATTTAGAGTGTGGACTTTGAAGGAAGCTGACAGATTCAAATTCTAGCGCTATTCCTTACTAATTCAATGACCAAGGGCAAGTTTCCTACCTTCCCTGTGCCTCAGTTTCCTCAACTATGAAAGGAAATCATTAGAGTACCTACCTCATAGGACTGTGAGAATTAAATGAGAATATATGTAAAATGCTTCTGATTGAGGTTCTGAATGAGCAATACAATGAATGACCACCACTGTCCCACTCTACTAGAATTGCCAGAAAAAATGCTCAGAAAGACCTTCAGAAAGAAGTGCAAAAAGCCCACAGCACTCTGAAGAGGACCCTATAAGAACAATAAAGACATGAGAGATCCTAATAATAATAGTTACCATTCAACATCCACTTATTCAACTGATATTTATGTAGACCTTTTAGGTTTATAATCTACTAACAGAGACAGAAATTAATCATTATTTACCAAAATGTTTAAATACATGCAATGACAGCTGTCATGAAGAAAAACCCAGGTTGGCATGAGTACCTACAATGAGAGTACCTGGCCTGGTCTGGAGGCTGGGAAAGGCTTCTCTGCAGAAGGATGTTTAAACTGGGATCCAATGGGTGAATGGTAGTTAAATTTGAGGAGAGGGGAAGGGAGCATACCAGAGAGAACACCTAGGCAAAGGGCATGGGGAGGGTTGAAGGAACAGAATGTTTGAGAAGCAGGCTTATGTTTCTGAAGCACATAGTTTGAGGTGGTAGGCATCAGATAAGGCTGGTGAGGTCAGCAGTGGCCAAATAACTGAACGCCTTGCCTTTATCCTGAGAGCAGTGGCAAGTCACTGAAAGGAAGTAGTGAAATAGGAGGTGCTTTGATTTTATTTTGTTTTTATTCCTTTAACTGTAGTTGGAAAAATAAGCAGAAGATGACCAAAACTGATTCAGAGAGACTAGCTGAAGGCTAATGAAGTATTCTAGGCAAGAGGTAATGGGACCTGAGCTAGGATAGAGGAAACCAACAATGTTATCTAGGAGGTAAATTAGATAAAATTTGGTGATGGGCCCAGCCGCCATAGCTCAGTGGTTGAGCGTCAATCTATGAACCAGAGGGTCACAGTTTGATTCCCCATCAGGGCACATGCCCGGATTGCGGGCTCAATTCCTGATGTGGGGTGTGAGGGAGGTAGACAATGGGTGATTCTCTATCATCACTGATGTTTCTATCTCTCTCTCCCTTCCTCTCTGAAATCAATAAAAAAAAAAAAATTTTTTTAATTTGGTGATGGCCCTGGCTGGTTTGGCTCAGTGGATAGAGAGTTGGCCTGCAGACTGAAGGGTCCTGGATTCGATTCTGGTCAAGGGCACATGGCCAGGTTGCAGGCCCAATCCCCAGAGAGACAGAATCATTGATGTTTCTCTCTCTCTCTCTCTCTCTCTCTCTCTCTCTCTCTCTCTCCCCCCCCCCTTCCCTCCTCTTTGAAATCAATTTTAAAATGTATTAAAAATTTGGTGATGGATAGAATATGGGAAGGGAATCAGAGGTATCAAGAATGATCCTAAAAAAAAGAATGATCCTGGCCCTAACCGGTTTGGCTCAGTGGATAGAGCGTCGGCCTGCGGACTCAAGGGTCCCAGGTTCCATTCCGGTCAAGGGCAAGTACCTTGGTTGCGGGCACATCCCCAGTGGGGAGTGTGCAGGATGCAGCTGATCGATGTTTCTCTCTCATTGATGTTTCTAACTCTCTATCCCTCTCCCTTCCTCGCTATAAAAAATCAGTAAGATATATTTAAAACAAAAAAAAAAAGAATGATCCTGAATTTCTGGTTTGTATAATAGGATGGATGGTGGTACCATTCACTGAAATATGCAAAACTAAAAGACCAGGTTGGGTGGGGTAGGGGATGGTAAAAATCATCAATCTGAAAAAATAAATCATTAATCTGGACTTGGACAGGTCAGATCTGAGATGCCTTTAAGACAACCAAGAGTGGGTATTAAGTAGGCACTTGGATATACGAATGTGGAGTTCAAGAGAGAGCTCTGACCTAAGAAAATAAATGAGATCCCCTTGGCAGAGTATAGAGTAAAAAAGAAGGGGTCTAACACCAATAATTAAGGGACTTCAACATTGAAGGGCTGACAGAGAAAGGTGAGCTAGCAAAAGAACTACCAGAAGAGTGCTGTACACCGGGCACCATGGGAAGAAAAGTGTTTGGCATTACCTGCTAATGTCAAATGTATGCATACCATATGACCCAGCAATTCCACTCCTAAATATATAGCTTGCAGTAACTTTTTGCACATGTGCACCAGGAAAAAAAGTTTAAAAATATTCACAGCAGCATTGCTCAAAGTAACAAAGTTGGAAAGAATCAATATTAGATAGGGTAAACTGTAGTAGAGACACACCATGGAATACTATCCAACAATGAAACTAAATAAACCAAAGGTATACACAACAACATGGAAGAATCTCATAATGCTGAACAAAAGAAATGTTGCAAAAGATGATATACTGTATGATTTCATAAAACTACAAAGTATTACCTTTAACTCAAAGTATCCCATGAATAAACCTTAAGAGCAGGCAACTAACACATTGTTGGATGTTTAAGCAATTCAGGAAGCAGGGGATGAGTACCACAAGAGTTAGAATAAGGAAGGAGAGATCATGTGATCTAAGAGAGGCACACGGTCTTCCAACGTCCTGGTAATGCTCTATTTCTCACATCTGGGTGGCAGTTACACAGGTATTCATTCTTTATTATGACCAAAGATGTACATATAGGTTTATTCCTGTCTGTGTAAATGAGATGCTTTACAATACAATTTTTAATTTAAAAAAATGTAAGGGAGTGCTTACTGTATTCAAAACTGCTGAGAAGTAAGATGAAGGTTCAAAATATCCACTCTATTTAATCCTAAACGGGGTGCGGGGGGGGGGGGGGGGAACAGGGGAGGGGAATGAACTTACCAAGACCCAATCTGAGCGCTATAGGTATTGTGATTACTAATTTACAAGTGAGGAGACTGAGAATAAGGCAATAACTTGCCCACACCCCACAGCTAATGAGGGTATTAGATACAATCATTACCCATGTTTTACAAATGAGATACCTCACTCCCTAATCAAAAATTGTCAAAGGTATATATCACTTCTCACCATGTAAAGGTGAAACTTTAGCTTAGCATTCAAAGCCTCCCACCATACCGCTTACCTTCATTCCAATCCTATCTCCCCTATCTTCCATGTATTCCTGCCCTCCAGCAAACTAGAAAACATGCCATTCCACAAATACACCTTGTGGCTCATGCTTCCCCTGTGTGGGCAACAAACAGTCTTTGTCTTCTTTGCCCTGAAGAGAGGGGCTTTATAACCTCTCACTGCATCTGTTGGCATCTTTCAGTCCATCATGTCACTGTCCCATTGTGGCAACCATGCCCACCTAAAATAGTTTAACCTGCCTCCCATCGTGTCCTTGTCTGTGTTCATGTCTTATCTCCCCTGTGAAGAGGTAAGCTCCTCACGAGTAAGGACCATGACTAATTCATTTTTTGAATCCCACACAAAGTCTACCAAACGATCCCCAGCATGTGCAAGGTCCTCAGCAAACATCAGGAGAACTGGGAGGAAAGAAAACAACTTGGCAAAAATGCCTACCTGAGACAGTGACGCATCAAAGCCTCCACTGACATTCCCATTACAGTCTTCACAAGAAAAGTGTCTTTCTCTGTTAACAGCACTAAAAGGCAAGAAGGAATGGGAGACAATGTCCAGAGACAGTGTGCACATGGCACAGGGAACTGCCCTGGGCCAGGACACCTGCATCAAACCCCCTCCACACTGACACACAGGAAACACTGGGAAAGCAACTTAACACCCTCAGGACTCAGTTTTTTCACCTGTAAAATAAGGATATTACCTCTGACATCTATCCTAGTTCAAATTCTATGAACGTTATGATTCCACAAAGCATTCGGTCAACTAATTAAGACCATATTGGAGATATGATGGGGTTCCTGTCCTTGGGCCAGAATGGTAAGAAGTGGACCTCAAAAGTTGCTTCCTTTAATACCCTCAAAGTTAAACAACACCTGGACGGTTCCGACATAACCAGCTGAGATCTATTCTCCATTTAGGAGAATGCTGAGGCTGGCATAGTGGAAAAGCCAGGTTTAGTAATTACTTACAAGAAAGGTTTTAAGTATTGTGTTTAATAAGTAACCTAGGTGAATGGTAGAGCCAGAGATATAAAGTTAAAGCAGATGTCTGAAAAGCATAAGGCTTGTCTGCAGAGAATGCAGCCAATCACTACCATCTACCATAGGGAAAAGGATTTGTGGCCCTAGCCGGTTAGGCTCAGTGACTAGAGCAGGGGTCCTCAAACATGCAGCCCGCCGAGGACATTTATCTGGCCCTCCAGGTGCCGCTGCCTGTCCTGCTTAGCAGCCGACTCGTCCCGGGCGCGCAGTGCGCATAGGAATTTGTTCATAGTTTTTTTTTTTTAAACTATAGTCCGGCCCTCCAACTGTCTGAGGGACAGTGAACTGGCCCCCTGTTTAAAAAGTTTGAGGACCCCTGGTCACTAGAAGATCCAACTTCGGACTGAAGGATCCTGGGTTCGATCCCAGTCAAGGGCACATGCCCGGGTTGTAGGCTCAATCCCCAGTACAGGGTGTGCAGGAGGCAGCCGATCCATGATTCTCTCTCATCATTGATGTTTCTATCTTTCTCTCCCTCTCCCTTCCTCTCTGAAATCAATAAAAATATATTAAAAAAAAAAGAAAAAAGAAAAAGAAAAGGCTCTGTGGCCTAAAGTGAAATATAAGTGGTTCCAGTGTTTTGGATTTTTGTTTTCAGCAGGCAGAATATAGAGCAGCACTTCAAACAGATTTACTTACCAACCAGAGTGTTTCATGGCATCAAGTAGAAGTTTGACATATGGATCTAAAAAGATATTGATTTGATTATGTATGCTAATTGTAATAAACAGCCAATTAAATTATCCAAACAGCAGTATACGATATTATCAAAAAGCAACTCACAAATCTTAATGAAGTTATACTATATTAAAATTGGGTTTTTTTAAAAGACAAGCTTAAATTAACATAAAAGCAAGTCTTTAATGAAATGAAGCACTGATACAAATACCAAGATGTGTACTACCAAACATCTTAGATAATACCAAATATGTTTTTAAAGGCCTTTTTTAGTTAAATGATCAAAGACTGGGGGAATTTGGGACCATATCCATAGAAGCAAACAGCAGCATCGTATCCAGATTCAGAGAAAGGCAGTAAGTAGCCCCACTGCTCTCTGTCGGGTCAGACCACACTGAAACTCGGTGTCCCAGTCTGAGTACCACAGTCTCCACGGGCCCTGCCAGAGGAAGCTCTTCCTTAGGGAAGGCGATTAGAACAGCACAGGACCATGTTCAGTAAGATGCAAGGATCTGTGGGTTTGGAAAGGAGGAACGAGACATAACTAGGACCACAGTGGCTTCAAGTATTTAAAGGGGTACTACCCGTGTGGGAATAGATTCAGTTGCTATTTCTTAAGAGGACACACAAGGACCAAGGGGTAGAAGTTACATGGGGCAAATTTCAACTCAGTATGAGAAAGGATTTTTCCAACAATTAGAGCTTTTGATACAATAGACGAGTAGCCTCAAGAAACAGAGAGCCCCCCTAGCCAGTTGCTCAGTGGTCAGAGCATCAGCCTGAGGACTGAAGGGTCACACAACCTGCTTTGAAGAAAAAGAAAACAAAAGTCTCCCATGAGGCTTGGTTTCTCCAGTCACCCCAGCCTCAGGTATAGAATTTCAAAGCTGCAGGTTGAAGCTTTCATACCACCAACAGGTTCTCCCTGTAGCCCTCCCCGTGGAAGGATGAGGCCTGTTCATTCCCACGGGGGTTCATGTCCAGCACCTCACATCCCATCTCAACTTTTTCCTCCACCGCTTGGCTCTTCCACTGCAAGAACATCCACCCTTTATTCAGCTCCTGATACTCTGGCACTTTACATTCATAAAATCTATTCCTCACAACCCTAAAAGAGGTATTTTCAGCCCTCTCCCGCCCCTCCCCTTTCTTCTTTGCAGATAGGAATAGAGGGGATCAGAGAGTGAAATCGCTCTTCTACATCTAATGGAGAGGGACCAGAATTTGAACCAATGTCTAATCTGCATCCCATGTTCTTTCCACTGTGTTCCACTGAAACATCTTAAAAGCAAGTCATCTTTAGTCATCTTGGCATTTTATTTTCCCACACCAGAACCTAGGAGGCATTCAATACATACTGTAAATACAATGTCATTATTCCCTCTATTCCCCTTCCTCCACCCACCTCCCTTGATTCCCTTTATGCTGGTAAACTCGTTGGAAAACCTTGGGGTGGTTGGGTTTTTTTATTATTGTTGATTTGAGAGAGAGAAACATGGATTTGCTGTTCCACTTATTTATGCATTCATTGGTTGTTTCTTGTATGTGCCCAGACCCGGGGTCGAACCACGGCTTTGGTGTATGGGGATGATGCTCAGACCAACTGAGCTACCCAGCCAGAGCAGGGTGGCTGACTTTTGAACTGTGACTGGCCAACTATGCATCAGTAACCTTGCTTAGGACAAGTACGTTTGAGACTGATTTCTAAATGTGTCTGAAGTCAACTTGTCAATGTAAATACATTAAGAACTCTCTCGGACAAGGCCCCTGGGAAGACAGGCACTGGTCGGCGGGTAGTTGTGTCCTTATTGAACCCGCAGCAGTGGCTCTTAACCATTTTGGGTCGTGGGCGTCTTGAGGATATAATGAAGCTATAAACTCTCTCTCCAGAAAATGCACTTAGGTGTATGCACACACCATTTCCCAGTCCATTTCAGGGGTTTCTACACTCTGCAGCCCATCCATGTAGGAAGGCTTCCGGCCCCTTCCACGAAGGGTAGGTTTGTAAAACTGTCGTTTTTGCACTGCCAGCAGTAAGTATGCCTTAACTAACGTGGCTCTTCAAAACTCCGCTTCCCCTTATCAACAATAAAAGATATATTTTTTAAAAAAAAAACACACTCTGCTTCACCAGACCTGAAGTCCACATATTGCTGCATAACTTACATAAAATCAGATTATCTGTCAGACCAGTGAGTGACAGAAAAGGGCAAACTCCTAACCCGCTTCCCCATTCATTCCACAGGCAGGAATAGGGCCTCCTTGGATAAGGAAACAGGCCCAGACCCCCACTGCCGCCCCCATAATGCCGACCCAGCCTGGTCTCTCCGCTGAGCTGCCTAGGACCCGGCCCGTGCCGCCCCCGGGGCTGACCCGGAGCCCCGGAACGAGGGCGCCCGGCCCTTCCCTTCCCGCCGTTGTCTGCGCCACCCGCGGCCCCAGCCTCGGGTCAGCTCCTACTGGTCTGCAGCGTCTTCAGGAGCATGAGCTGGCACTTCTGGTCGTTAGTGAGGAAGCTGGCGAGGACGCCCTGCTGGGGCTGCTCCGGAGCCAGCTGCTCGGGGGAGGCTTGGCCCGCGGCGCCCGGAGCCCCTGCCATGCCATCCGCGGACCCGGCGCCGCTCCCTCCCGCCTCCGGCGCCCGGGCTGAGGCGGAGAAAGGTAGCCACCCCCGCGCCAAACGCACCGCCAGGGCCCTGCCTCCGCCGGGCGGGCGGGGCGCGGGGCGGGGCGCGGGGCGGGGCGCGGGGCGGGGCGCGGGGCGGGGCGCGGGGCGGGGCGCGGGGCGGGGCGCGGGGCGGGGCGCGGGGCGGGGCGCGGGGCGGGGCGCGGGGCGGGGCGCGGGGCGGGGCGCGGGGCGGGGCGCGGGGCGGGGCGCGGGGCGGGGCGCGGGGCGGGGCGCGGGGCGGGGCGCGGGGCGGGGCGCGGGGCGGGGCGCGGGGCGGGGCGCGGGGCGGGGCGCGGCGTCAGCTTTGCAGGCTGCACCCGGGAAGCTGAGGCCTTCGCTGCTGCCCCTCAGGGCTGTGGCCGAGTCCCCACAAGCGTCGCTCCGCAGCCCGCCTCCTCGTGGGCGATATTGGCCAATAAGTCCCCTTTTCCCTCGGAAGGTTTCTGCCTTCGCCCCCTCCCCGCAGTTTACCCCTGCAGGCTATTGCAACCTCCGACCTGCCTCTCCCCTCACGTCCCAAAGCCATATTGAAAGCGGGGTTTTTCAGAAATGTTTGACAGCTACAATTATAACGACTGGTCACATCAAAATCCCCAAACTATAGGACCAACTACTTTTTTTCTGCTTCATCTGGGCCCATTGATCCACTCTACCTTCTTAACTCATACTTCCATCTTTAAGCCCCTTTCCTCAGTCCTTATCAAATCTACCAGCTCCACAGGGCATTCCAGATACTGTAATCAAAATTAATCTCTCCTTGCCCTCCCAGGGTGGCTCAAGTTGGTTGGAGTGGCATCCGCTACACCAAAAGGTTTCGGGTTCAATTCCAGGTCAGGGCATATACCTAGGTTGTGGATTTGATCAGGGTGCGTAGGGGTGGCAATCGATAGATGTTTCTCTCTCTTTCCCTTCCACTCCCTCTAAAATTAATTTTTAAAAAACAAACATATCTTTAGGTGAGGACTTTTTTAAAGTTAACCTGTCCTTATCTCCCAATATGCAAAGTACTTTGTACCTGTTATTGCTTTTATTGCAGCCTATCAGATTTTAATTTATTTGAGTTTCCTTTTCACGCTAAATTATTCAGTTCAGCCTTGGTTAGAGCCTTGTCCCCATATACCAAGATTGCAGGTTGTGGGTTTGATCCGGGTGGAGGCACATGCAGGAATCAAGGGTGAATGCATGGATGGGTGGAACAACAGATGGGTGTTTCTCTTTCTCTTTCCCCCTTTCTTTCTCTAAAAATTAACTAATTCATTACTTAGTTCAGCTCACACATTTATTCAGCACCTACTATGATGAGTCAGGTATGGTGGCAGAAACAGAATAATAAGAGAATTGCTGAGGTTGAAGAAGATATTGTGGTTTATCTGTGAAATGTATCCTACCTAATAAAGAGGGAATATGCTAATTGACCCTCATGCCCTCACAAATATGGTGGTGCCCACAGCCACAAGATGGTGGCGCCCAGTCCCCTCAGCCCCGCCAGGGTGGAAGGCACGTGGCAAGACTGGGCCCACATGCCTGCCTCCAGAGTCCCCAGTCCCCTCATCCCCCAAGCCGCCCAGGGCCGGCCCGAGGCACAGGCAAGCCTCAGATGTCGGCTGCACAGCCACCCAGGGCCGCCCGAGGCTCAGGTAACCAGAGCCTGCCGAGGCTTGCGCTGCCGGCAGTGGCAGCAGCAGAGGTGTGATGGGGGCGTCGCCTTCCCCTGATGACCAGGTTGCCTCCCACCCCTGAGGGCTCCCGGACTGTGAGAGGGGGCAGGCCCGGCTGAGGGACCCCCTTCCAGTGCATGAATTTTCATGCACTGGGCCTCTAGTCTAAATAATAAAAGCTCAAGAGACCTTGAGGATTATGAACAGTGCCTTATGTGTCATAGATGCTTAATAAATATCTAAACTGGATGGGATGCTAGGATTTATTCATTTGAAATATTATAAAAATATGAACACCTCCTGTGTACTAGAATGCTAAAGCTGTAAGTTTTTTAAAATTCACTTTTTATTGTGCTCACCTTGGATACATTATTTCTGATTCCCACTACAACCCAGCAAGATAAGTATTATTATCACTATTTTGCCAATAAGGAAAGTGGGCTCAGTAAAACTGAATAATTTATCCAGGACCACACAACCAGCTTCCAATCTAGCTATGGAATGAAACACATATATATGCAAAACTAAATTATTACAAATTAGTGTGTTTAGTATGGAAAACTCAAGGGAGGCCAGCTAGAGAAAATGGGCTTGAAATGAACATAGCCTATAAAAAATTTTTAAAATATTTCCATTGACCCTTTTTATGGGAGAGCGAGAAGGGAGAAGGAGAGAGAGAAACATCCATGTCAGAAAGACACATCAATCGGCTGCCTCCCGCATGCCCCCACTGGGGATTGAGCCTGAAACCTGGGCATGTGCCCCTGACCAGGAATTGAACCAGCAACCTTTTGATGCACAGTACAACGCCCAACCTACTGAGCCACACAGGCCAGGGCTGGCCTATAAACACTTGAAATATTATTCAGCTACATGAATAAGCAAAGAAATGCAAATTAAAAGATGACTCCCTACCAAATTAGCAAACATGTTTTCAATATTCATTCTGAAGGCAACAGAGAGAAACCTAGAATAATTTATGCCAAAAAAACCTAATCAATAGTTGCCCAGGTGTTATTTATTATGTTTTCTGAATTTTCCCAATGTTCTACAATAAGCATGTATTACCTTTATAACCAGAAAATTAAAATTTTAAAAATTGAGTAGGCTTTGGATGCCATGTGTATAAATTCTCTACTTATAGTATAAAGACATAGGGGTGGAATGGGCATTCGAGGAAATGCCAATGACTAATTTAAAAAATAAAAATAATTACCTCAAAGAAATGAGAGTATGGGCAAAGATTTAGCTCTAAGGATTTTCATTTCTGGATGGCAGCACTAATTAAAAGCAAAAAAGGATAAAAGTTTACATGTCCAACAAGAGGTATCATGGAATACATGCAGCCATGTTGTTAAGTGTCTTTTCTCAATTAACTGTGTTCAGAAAGTTTTTAAGTTACAAAACAACATACACAACATGATTCCTCCTGGAAGACTGCTCCAAAGTGTCCAGAGTGGTTGTTTCTGATGGGTACGATTTGGGCTTGGGTTTGTTTTGCTTAGCTTGCCTTCATCTTCTATAGCAAAACTAATTGTTTTTATAATTAGTAAGTTGTTTGCCCTAACCGGTTTGGCTCAGTAGATAGAGCGTCAGCCTGCAGACTCAAGGGTCCCAGGTTCAATTCCAGTCAAGGGCATGTACCTTGGTTGCTGGCAAATCCCCAGTAGGAGGTGTGCAGGAGGCAGCTGATGGATGTTTCTAACTCTCTATCCCTCTCCCTTCCTCTGTAAAAAATCAATAAAATATATATATATATATATATTTTTTTTAAGAAATCACCATAGTAGCCGGTTTGGCTCAGTGGATAGAGTGTCAGCCTGCGGACTGAAGGGTCCCAGGTTCAATTCCAGTCAAGGGCATGTACCTTGGTTGCGGGCACATCCCCAATGGGAGGTGTGCAGGAGGCAGCTGATTGATGTTTCTCTCTCATTGATGTTTCTCTCTATACCTCTTCCTTCCTCTCTGTAAAAAATCAATAAAATATATTTAAAAATAAAATAAAATTTTTTAAAAAGAAGTAAATTGTTTAAAGTTAGACTAGATAAATGGGTTATCTGTTCATTATTAACAAGCCGAAAGGCGTAAAGCACTTTAAAAAATGATTTGCTATGTCATTTGTTGCTACAAATGACATTGCAAATCATTTTTAAAGTGCTTTACGCCTTTCGGCTTGTTAATAATGAACAGATAATCCATTTATCTAGTCCAGGGGTCCTCAAACTTTTTAAACAGGGGGCCAGTTCACCGTCCCTCAGACCATTGGAGGGCCGGACTATAGTTTAAACAAAAAAACTATGAACAAATTCCTATGCGCACTGCGGGCCCGGGGGCCCGGGACGAGTCGGCTGCTAAGCAGGACAGGCAGCGGCACCCGGCGGGCTGGATAAATGTCCTCGGCGGGCCGCATGTGGCCCCCGGGCTGTAGTTTGAGGACCCCATAGTCTAACAAAAATCCGGTGAGATTATAGCCTTCCCTCGGCATTCCCATCATCTCGAAAGCTGGAGAAGGACAAAACAGTCCGGTGCCCTCAGCGGGAGCCCAGCACACGGAGGAATACCAGGCTAGGAATAACCCGCATCTACTTCCGGAGGAGTTAGCCCTCCGAGCCGGAAGCGAATGAGAGAGGGTGCGAAGCATTCTGGGTAGAGTCTTGAGAAACGTGTTGGGGTCCGCTGACTGTTACCAGGGCAACCGGAGGCGATTGACCGTTAACCGGGGTGTGGAGTAGTGAGCGGGGTGGGCTGAGATGCTCAGAGTATTGGGATGAGCGGAGAGGGCATGAGGCCCTTTAAGAGGAGGTTGTCCTAATGGAGGTTATCCAGCCTGTCCCGCGGAGCGCCGGCCCCGTGATCTGGGTGGGTCACGCCCTCTAGTTCTGAGCCTCGCAGGAAAGGAGGTGTGGCCCATAGCTCCGCACTGTCACTTCTCGTTTTCTGCCTCCTTTTAGAAAATGTAAGTTGAGAATTTCTAATTTACATTGTAATGTCGTCTAATGTCAAAGCAAATTATTCTTGCTTTTAATGTTGTGGAAAAAATTTTAAAAGAAAAACGAAAACTCACCATTTAACTACCCAGAAGTAACGTAAAATTTTCATGGGTTACTTTTCAGTTTTTTCTCTGCATAAATATTCTTTATATGGTTGAGTTTACTGGGGAAAACCCATTTTGTATCCTGCTTTTTTTTCACACATATATGTATATATGCTATAATTCTGATATTGAAATCTTTGCAATAAAGAAGGCACTGAAGAGCTTAACGTAAATCTGTGGTGAGCTGAAGAGAGAAATGAAGGGGGTGCGGCATGTGAAGACAGTTCGTTCTAGAAGTTTGGCTGTAAAGGAAAAGAGAAAGGTCAGTGGCCAGAGGAAAACGGCAAGTGAAAGAGAAACACTTGGGGCTTTTCTTTAAGAAGAAGAGACTTAATGATGTTTCTTAGTGCAAGAGAGGGGAAAAACTGGTAGTCAGAGTTACAGATGCTGGCAAGAAAGAAGATAACAATGAATTCCTAAAGAAATAAGAGGTGAGTGCATAAACCAAGTATATACGTTAGCTTTTTTTTTTTTTAAGTATATTTTATTGATATTTTTTTACAGAGAGGAAGGAAGAGGGATAGAGAGCTAGAAACATCGATGAGAGAGAAACATCGATCAGCTGCCTCCTGCACATCTCCCACTGGGGATGCGCCCGCAACCAATGTACATGCCCTTGACCGGAATCGAACCCGGGACCCTTCAGTCCGCAGGCCGACGCTCTATCCACTGAGCCAAACCGGTTTCGGCTATACGTTAGCTTTGATAGGAGGCAGAACTGGGAAGGAAGATGGCAAGGTAAGTATGGATGTTAATCATTTAAAAACTTACAAATTGGCAAGAGTAACAAAAATAGAAAGTATATATCAAAAGGTACATATAAAATGGCCAATAAATAGGTATGTTCAGCCACATTAGTGATAAAAATAAATAGCATATTCAATGTCTATTACATTGGCAAAGACTAGAAAGAATATGTGTTGGATAAGAGTTCAGTGAAACAGGTATTGCAGGTGGGAATAGAAATTGGTACTTATTTCCTCTCCTCCAGGCATTTTAGAACTATGTATCCAAATCCTTAAAATGTGTATATACTTTGACTAAGTATACTTCTAGGAAATTCTCAAAAGGAAATCTTCAAAACTGCATATACTCATTAAACTGGGTGGAGTTCAATTCAGCTTGTCCCCCAACAAAAGATAAGTTAAATATATTACACCCATACTTCTTAGACAGAGATAACATGGTTGCAGATAAGAGAAGGTCACTCATATTGGTTTAAATAAGAGCATTCTCAGGTTTTCTAGTAGAGAATGTGGAGTTGCAGTCTGTCTGATTGACTACCTTGATTCAGAATCAGTGGGATGCTTTGAGCCATTAAAAATGGTGATGTAGCCCTAGCTAGTTTGGCTCAGTGGATTGAGCGTCAGTCTGTGGACTGAAGGGTCCCCAGTTTGATTCTAGTCAAGGGCACGTACCGGTTGCAGCTTGATCTTTGGCCCTGGTCAGGACGCATACAGGAGGCGACCAATTGATGGGTCTCTCTCACATCAGTGTTTCTCTCTGTCTCTCTCCCTCCTTTCCACTCTCTCTAAAAATCAATGGAAAAATATCCTCTGGTGAGGATTAGCATGCACACACACACACACACACACACACAAATTGTGATGTAAAAAGCTATCCTATCTAATAAAGAGGGAATATGCTAATTGACCATCACTCTGGCACAAAGATGGCTGTACCCACAGCTGAAGCCAAGTTCCCATAAGGAGCCTTAATGAGCAATCAGCAGGGACCTGAGGCTACGCCCTCCCCTGCCCCCCGTAGGGCTTGACAGGGGACCTCAGGCTGCATCCCCCACCCAGCAGGGCTTGACAGGGGACCTCAGGCCGTGCCCCCCGCCCTGGCACCAGGCCAGGGGACCTGAGGCCATGCCCCCCACCCAGCGGGGCTTGACAGATGACCTCAAGATGCACCCCCAGTGCTGGGTCAGGGGAACTCAGGCCGTGGCCCCCACCCCACACCAGGCTGAGGAACCTCAGACCGCATCCCCCGCCTGGCAGGGCTTGACGGGGGACCTCAGGCCGCGCCCCCTGCCCCAGTACTGGGCCAGGGAACCTGAGGTTGTGCCCCCCTGCCTGGCTGGGCTTGACAGGAGACCTCAGACCGCACCCC
The DNA here is from genome assembly GCF_963455305.1 of Plecotus auritus. Taxonomy (NCBI): domain Eukaryota; kingdom Metazoa; phylum Chordata; class Mammalia; order Chiroptera; family Vespertilionidae; genus Plecotus; species Plecotus auritus. The sequence continues at coordinate 168,684,675 of NC_137772.1, forward strand.
CCACCCAGCGGGGCTTGACAGGGGACCTCAGGCCTCACCCCCCTACCCCGGCGCCAGGCCAGGGGACCTCAGGCCATGAGCCCTGCCCCGGCGCCAGGCCAGGGGACCTGAGGCCACGTCCCCCACCCGGCGGGGCTTGATGGGGGACCTCAAGGTGCGCTTCCCATCCTGGTGCTGGGCTAGGGGACCTCAGGCTGCTCACCCCACCCAAGCGCCAGGCCGGGGGACCTCAGGCCGTGCCCCCCACTAGGTGGGGCTTGACAGGGGACTTCAGGCCATGCCCCCCCACCCCGGCACCAGGCTGGGGGACCTCAGGCCACACCCCCCACCCCAGCACTGGGCCAGGGGACCTGAGGCTGCGCCCACCTGCCGGTGGGGCTTGACGGGGGACCTGAGGCTGTGCCCTCCTCCCGGTGCCAGGCTGGGGTACCTGAAGCTGCACCCCCCCCCACCTGGCAGGGCTTGACGGGAGACCTCAGGCCATGTCCCCCACCCAGCGGGGCTTGACAGGGGATCTCAGGCCATGTCCCCCACCTGGCAGGGCTTGACGGGGGACCTCAAGGCATGCCCCCCATCCTGGCACCGGGCCAGGGGACCTGAGGCTATGTCCCCTGCCTGGCAGGGCTTGACAAGGGTGGGACTGGCCAGGTCTGGATCTAGCCCAATGGGGGCAGGGGCCGGCCGGGTCTGGGTCTCACGCAATTTTGAGGCGCATGTGGGTGGGTGGGGACTTGACTCTGAGTCCCGTGGTGCGCCCCAGACTCTGACAGGAGGAAGGTTTTCATATACATTTTACTAATTTTCTTTCATCTCTGACACTTCTATTATAGAGAAAGGGCAAATAGCAATATTAAATTATTTCCTCTAATTAATCCCCTTTTAATGTGCACAAATTTCGTGCACCAGGCCACTAGTTTAATGATAATGAAAGATAATGTAAAATACATTGTTAAGAGAGAAAAGTGGGTTATGAAAGCAGCAGTGTATACCATTCTTACTAGATGGTATTTTTTGTTTGTTTTTTAGCTACTGCTTTTTACTTATCTGTATTCTACATGGTAAATATCCTATATAATAAAAGCCTAAAATGCTAAGTGTCCAACCGTTCAACCATTCGACCAGTCACTATGACGCACACTGACCACCAGGGGGCAGAAGCTTCGACTGGTAGGTTAGCTTGCTGGTGGGGTCCAGCCAGTCAGGACTGGGCAAGACAGGCCAGACACACCCAGGAGCCCTCCTGTGGTCCCTCCCTGGCCCTAATCGTGCACCAGGGGGGTCCCTTGGCCTGGCATGCACCCTCTCGCAATCTGGGACCCCTCAGGGGTGTCAGAGAGCCAGTTTCGGCCCGATCCCCACAGGCCAGGTTGAGGAACCTCACCAGTGCACAAATCCGTGCACTGGGCCTCTAGAATTTATAAGGACAAATAAGATGTTGTTCTCTTAAAGATGAGAATGAGTTTTAAGTGGGATAGGAAATTGGAGAAGTGCTCTCCTGGTGGCCTTGAAGTAGATGACAGCTCTCTGAATTCAATTTTAAAAAATAAGATGCTGTAACAAGGTTTAACAACTATTTTTTATGTATTTTATAATGTATATTATGTATTGATACTCCACCTCTCACAAAAGATTAAATGTGCTCAGAAAGAGAGATACTGTAATAGAAGAAAATGATTAGAAGAGAAAATAGACACAAAAAGTAATTGGAAAACAAAATAAAGGCAGGGTATGTTAATACAAAAAAAAAATAAATCATGCCAAAAAATCTTGTGTGCTGGAGGGGTGCCACCACAAATTAGGCTCTGAGGTTCTTAGCATAAGTTGCTTAAGAGAAGTATAGTTTGGGTATAGAAGCCTGGGGGGGAAGAGGGAATCTCCCAAGGTCCTCATAAGGTAATAATATGAGATTCAGCTATTACTATTCTATTCTGGTTTTTATAGAATTTATGAACATCTCAGAAAGGTTATACTCATATTCATTAACTCAGTAATTACAAAATTGCAAGCTCTTATTAAGTACTGTGAAAAATATAAACACCTGTAAGACTAAGTCCCTGCCCTCATCTATTGTGAAAATCTATATATATAAAAGGCTAATATGCAAAGTGTCCCCTCAGGAGTTCGGCCGGGAGACCAGGAGTTCGATCGCTCGCTATGACATGCACTGACCACCAGGGGGTGACGCAAAATGAAGGAAGGCCCCTGGCTGGCAGCTGGAAGGTCCCGATCAGCCCTGATCACCGACCAGGCCTAGGAACCCTACCTGTGCATGAATTTTGTGCACCGGGCCTCTAGTATAACTATAAAATATAATAGCATATTTATAATATGTGATGAATAACTAGTAAGATGAATAATTAGTATGATGAATATTAGAATAACTACTATGAATAACTAAAGACAGGATTCCTATAGTGCATAGAAATACTTTTAACAAGTGAGATTATGGTCAACCCATTTGTAAAAGGGAATGTTATTCTTCTTTTACAGATGAGGAAACTGAGGCTTACAGAGATTAGATAAATTGTCCAACATCACGTGGCAGGTAAAGGGCAGAGCCAGGATTTCAAACCAAGTCTGTTTCATGCAGACTACCTTCTTAACTACTAAACTTTATGACGAGATGGCATTCAAGTAGACTTTAAAGGATGGAAAAAATTATGTCAGGCAGAGATTGGAGAAGGGTAATCTATGTGGAGAGAATAACACTAAATCAAATAGGTTGGAAAGCATAGGGTATGTTTGAATAACACACACATATACATACACACACACACACCCCAGGAATATGAGATATATGCAGGTAAGCAATAGAGAATAAGGCTGGGAAGATTAGGGACAGATACTTAAGATTCGTAATCTAGAACCTCACAGGCAAGTGGCCTCACTTAGAGCCTAGTTTACCTGATTAAGGTCTCAGCCTCCGGGCCTGATAAAGCAAGAGTTTTAAGCACAGAGACCTTGAACCTGAAAAGTTTTAACCTCAGACCTATATTAGGATATGAGGAAGGGGGCTAATGGCATATGATAGAATCCTGTTTGCATAAGCTGTATAAAATTTGTCAAGTGTGTAAATTCTTTGGACCTCAATTTCTCCATCCCTTAGAGGATAAAGAGAGGAAGAAGGAGCCTGCTAGACAAGATGACCCCTTATTATCTCTTCCCGTACTAGCATTCTATAATCATATAGGCCAGAGATTGCAGACTCAAACACCTGAATTAAAGACTAAGAAGGTTTCATAAGTGAATAAATAGACTAAATGTAGGAACATAAGGAGTGATAGAGAATAGAGTGATAGTTTAGATGTCTCATCTAAAGTCCAGCCAGTCCTTGCATGAATGAGGACTCAGTGTTGCCAGATTTTCTGATTTTTTTTCCCATGAAAAACCAGACCACGATATTTTTTTAGTTTATTGATTTTTTTGGAAAGAGAGGAAGAGAGAGAGAGAGATTGGGAGATTCTTTGTTCCATTTATTTTTACATTCCTTGGTGGATTCTTGTATGTACTCAGGAATCGAACCCGCAACCTTGGCATATCAGAATGATGCTCTAATCAACTGAACTACCCAGACAGGACAAAACACCATATTTTTAAGGATATTATACAGAACAAACAAAACACCTCTGCCAGCTAGATACAGTCAATAGGTCACTAATTTTCAACCTCTACTATTTTTTAAAGAGTATTTTTAAACACACACACACACACACACACACACACTAGAGTCCTGGTGCACAAAATTCATGCACTGGGGGGACACCCTCAGCCCAGCCTATGCCCTCTCACAGTTAAGGACCCCTCAGGGGATGTCTGCCTGCCGGCTTAGGCCCGCTCCCTGTGGGGAGCGGGCCTAAGCCGGCAGGCAGACATCCCTCTCACAGTCCAGGATCCCTCGATCCTTATTGCCCGCCTGCTCACTGTTCCTTACTGCTCATCTCACTGCTCCTTAGCGCTGCTGTGGTGGCAGGAGAAACTCCCACCACCGCCACGGTGCTCGCCATCCGTGAGCCCAGCTTCTGTGCAGTGACTACCAGGGGCAGCTCCTGCATTGAGCGTCTGCCCCCTGGTGGTCAGAGCACATCATAGCGACCAGTCGTTCTGGTCGTTCTGCCGTAACGGTCATTTAGGCTTTTATTATATAGAGGATTTTTTTTAATTTATTTCAGAGAGGAAGGAAGAGGGAGAGAGAGACAGAAACAGGCTGCGCCCCCCCACCACCATGCACACCCCCTATCAGGGACCAAGCTTTGTGCCCCTACCAGAATGAACCTTGACCTCCTGGTTCATAGGTCAATACTCAACCACTTAGACACACCAGGGCAGCCCCAAAGTAACTTTTGATATGCTGAAAAATAGTATTAGAACTTTAAACTTAGTAATATTCTTTAATGCTTCTTTAAAATCCTCTTTATAAGTAAATGGGTATTATAGTATATAACTTCTGTATTTTGTTTGGTTATTCAACAGTCACTTCCTTTCAATAAAGCGCCCCTCCCCAACTGTAGCTTTTGTGGTTCCAGTCCACCTGATTCCCACCTTCCCACCCTACCCCCACTTCTGCACTTCATCCAGATCTGGCCAGTGACAACCATCATTGGTACTTTCACTGGCATGATAAAGAAAAAGACTCTTCTTCTGATGTTGCAGGTGCTAAAGACTAACTAAGCATGGAACAGACAGGCCACCTTTGCTATCACATAGAGGTTTATCTATAATTGAAGCTAAAAAAAGCCAACCTGGATATTATTTGATTCCAGGGATCTGGACATGCCTAAAGCTTTACCACTGGACTTCTCAGCTAAATGATTTAATAAGCTCTTTTATGCTTAAACTTGGGTTTTATCTGGATTTTTGTCATTTACTACCCAAAACATCCTAATACAAGTATACCTCATTAAATCAACATTATTTCTGTTTCTTCTATGGCTTATTTTGAAATTTGTTACTCTATAATCTATTCTTCAGTTCTCACTAAATCAGTCCACAAATTTAGCACAATTCCAATCTTAGTCCCAATAGAATTTAAGAGGTTTTTTATTGTCTTCTTGCTTTGGAACTAAGCAAAATTCCTCCAAAATTCACTCAGAGAAAAAAATATTAAAATGCCAAGAAAATAGAGGGAAAATTTATAAAAGGGAATTATATGATCAGATAGCAAAGCATATTGTAAAGCAAGAATAATAAATATAGGATGGTAATGGAGTAGGAATAAACAGTCATGGTATAGAATTCAATCCTGAGTATATATAGGAGTATTTACCATATTTGATATATGGTCAATCAAAAAATATTAATTCAATAAAGTATTTAAGGACAACCAGCTAGATTTGTGGGAGAAAACTAGATCTTTACCTTATTCACCATCCCAGCATTCCAAATGGATTTATGACTTACATGTAAAAATTGAAGTCTGGCCCTAACCGGTTTGGCTCAGTGGATGGAGTGTCGGCCTGCGGACTCAAGGGTCCCAGGTTCGATTCCGGTCAAGGGCATGTACCTTGGCTGCGGGCACATACCCAGTAGGGAGTGTGCAGGAGGTAGCTGGTCAATGTTTCTCTGTCATCGATGTTTCTGGTTCTCTATCCCTCTCCCTTCCTCTCTGTAAGGAATCAATAGGATATATTAAAAAAAAAATTGAAGTGTGATTCTCAGTAGACATTTTTTTAACATTTTTTATTGATTTCAGAGAAGAAGGGAAGGGGTCTGAGAAATAGAAACATCAATGATGAGAGAGAATCATTGATCAGCTGCCTCCTGCACACCCCATACTGGGCATGTACCCTTGGCTGGAATCGAACGTAAGACCCTTCAGTCTGCAGGCTGATGCTCTATCCTCTGAGCCAAACCAGCAAGAGCTATAAATATAAACTATTGATGGTGTTTATATGTGGGGTTAAAATTACAAGAAATAGTCTATGTTAAGTATTATAATGCTCACATTTTACAACAGCATTTTAATAATGAAAAGGTAAGCTAAGAATAAATGAATATTGGAATAAATAGTTTCATAGTCCTGTGTTAAGAAAGGACTTTTTAAACATGACTCCAAAGCCCCAAAATATTAAAGTTTAGGTTACATAATATTAAAAATTACTACATGGTAGGGGAAAACACCCACACATACACCATAATTGAAGTTGCAGCAATAACCCAAGAGAATATTTGCAACATATATGACAAAAGGTACGTGTCATTAATATGCCAAGAGCTATCATCTATAATAATAAAAGCATAATATGCTAATTAGACCAGATGGCTGAACAGCAGAACGACCTTCTGAACGAAGCCGGGGCTGGGAGGGCCGAGGCAGGCAGCCACTGAAGGCCCAAGCCCCTTGCACGAATTTTGTGCATCGGGCCTCTAGTATGTCAATAAAAAGGTTCAACACCTTAACAGACAATCTGGTAAAGAACATGAACAAGCACTACAAATGGCTAATAAGCATATGAAAATATTTTTATTCTCGACAGTTAAGAAATACAAATAATCTGAACAATGAAATAACATGTTTTCATTGTATTAGCAAAGCTAATTAACAAAGGTTGGTGTTGGCTTAGATATAAGATTAAATAGGTTCAACCTTTCTTAAGTGCAGTTTGGTAACGTATCAAAATATTAAATACACATACCTTTGAGTCAGCAGTAATACAAATCAAAGGGCTCATGTACAAGAAGTTTGATAATATTAGTTAAAAATTGGAAACAATTAAAAGGCTTATAAATAAGAGACTAAATGTACTTTTGAGTGAAAAGAGCTTATTACAAAACAAGTTCACTGTGATCTTATGTATGTAAATTATGGGTAAGTACACATAGAAGTAATATTTAACAGAACATTAGTAATGGAAATCTGGTGGCATTTCAAGTGAGTTTCAAGTTTATGCAAAAGTGAAAGAATGTATGAACTCCCATGTGCCCTATTCAACTTCAACTTGTACCCAATCTTGTTTCATCTGTATTCCCACCCATTCCCTCCTGAACACCAGTTGTTTTTTTTAAGCAAATCCAAGATATCATGGAAGTCCACAGAATGATAAGCACCCCTTGTGGCCATGGTTTTCATTATGTGGATTTGGAACCATGTGGATTTTGTTGCCTTTTTTTTTTTTTTTTTTTTTCCAGCTGTGCTTTGGAAATGTGGTTGAGAATCTGGAACAAGGAATGATGTATGCCCAAAACTTACAGTCAGTCTGGCTGTCACCCAGCAGCAATCTTATGCCCTGAGGGTAACTATCAAATTTATATCCACACAGCCCTGTTATTATCCTTGTCTCAAAGACTGGATGTTATATTTATCTTCCCTGCAAAGTATATCCTAGTTTCATTCACATATTTTTATCCTGGAAGAAAATAATTTTCCACTTTTGGAAACTGGCACAAAGAACCAAGAAAAAAACTAAACCTGTGGGTATGAAATTAAATGTCATCAAAAGATATGCAAGAAGACAGCAGATATCAGATGTTTCTTGGGTCGAACTAAATGCATGTGCAAATCCCAAGAAGCTCAAAGATGTTGAGTGAATAGAGGGCAGGTATCTTTAACCTTCACTTTGTTCTTATCATCCTCAGAATCCCAGGTAGGAAAAAGCGTATCTGTCACTGAGCAAAGACTGCCACAGGCACTGCTCCTTTTTAAAGGAGCCTGGCAACTCACCAATGTCTTCCTCTTCCACCTCCTCAAAGCCCGCTCGCCTGGTGGGCTATCAGGAAAGGGTCCCTAATATGATTGTCACTCACCACGTGTGTCTGCTAAGCACTTGAAATGTGGCTGGTCTGAACTGAGACGTGCAGTAATGTAAACTACACACTGGATCTCAAAGACTTAATGTGAGGAAAAAAGGATGGAATGTATCTCATTGATACTTCTATTGATTACATGTTGAAATTATAATATTTGAGATATATCAGACTAAGTAAAATGTATTATTAAGATTGATTTCATCTTTTCACCTTTCTTAATGTGGCTATTAGAATTACCTAAGTGGCTCACATTATGTTCCTGTTGCTCTAAACAAATAGGAAGTCTATATAACGTTAGTAATCTCCAAAATATTATTGTCACTAACTTTAGTAAATTTATTTTACTGAGCTACAATACTGATAAGGTCTTTTTCTGTGTATACTCTCTGGGGAATAAAATCAATACCCATTCTTAGTGCGTTTTATATTTTAATTTTGGGAGTGATCCTCAAATCTCTAGATATCAATAGCTACCTGGTGAACACTGTCATATTCAATAGTGTGGCCTCATTTCAAGGAGTCAGTCCATCTATGACAGCTCAAGCTGAGATGGTTGCCTTTCAGCTTCAATATATAGGCAATCTGTTCCATTAAAACTGAATTCGTTCAATGCAATTCAGCTAAGCACTCTCCTTTGCTAAGAGCTAACAGGAAGTTGCTAAGAGAGTAGATCTTAAAATTATCTTAAGAAAAAAAAAATCTGCCCTAACCGGTTTGGCTCAGTGGATAGAGCGTCGGCCTGCAGACTGAAGGGTCCCAGGTTCGATATGGTCAAGGGCATGTACCTTGGTTGCGGGCACATCCCCAGTAGGGAGTGTGCAGAAGGCAGCTGATCGATGTTTCTCTCTCATCGATGTTTCTGACTCTATATCCCTCTCCCTTCCTCTCTGCAAAAAAATCAATAAAACATATTTTTTAAAAAATCTGGCACAGTTGGTGTGGCTTGGTGGTTGCATTGACCCATGAACCAAGAGGTCACTGGTTCGAATCCCAGTCAGGGCACAGGCCAGGGTTGCAGGCTCGATACTCAGTGCAGGGTGTGCAGGAGGCAACCAGTTGATGTTTCTCTCTCATCAATGTTTTTATCTCCCTCTCCCTTCCTCTCTCTCTAAAATCTGTAAAAGTATATTTTTTAATATATTTTATTGATTTTTTTACAGAGAGGAAGGGTGAGGGATAGAGAGTTAGAAACATCGATCAGCTGCCTCCTGCACACCCCCTACTGGGGATGTGCCCGCAACCAAGGTACATGCCCTTGACCGGAATCGAACCTGGGACCCTTCAGTCCGCAGGCGGACACTCTATCCACTGAGCCAAACCAGTCAGGGCAAAAGTATATATATACTTTTTAAATCATTTTTGGGGGGGATAAATGTTGATAGAAAAAATAAAGAAAAAAATCATTTTGGTAACAGGAGAAGGCAGAGAACTAATTAGGGTACTATAATAATTCAGTGAACAATGATGAAGGTCTAAGACAGTGGAAATGGGAACATTGAGGAAGGAGTGTTTTAAATCAAATTTAAAACAGAAATCTGATTCTGTAACTGCTGCTTAAAACCTCCACCTTACTCTCCCTCACCTCTTCTACATTAACATTCCTTAGTGTTATGATCTGCTACCCACATAACTTCTTCACCCTCCTCTCTCACCACTCCCCCCATCATCAGTTATTTATTTTCATTCAACAAGGATTTATAGACCATCTACTATGCACCTCACACCATATGCTACAGCCATATTTGCAATACCTAGACACTCAATGCCACATCCTGCCTCCCTGTGTGTGCTTTACAGCTGCCTGAGCCTTCCTCTTCTCTCCGCCCCCTCCCCAAGCCTACCTGGAGAACTCTCTATTCTGCAAGACACGGAGTAGGTGCTGCCTCCTCTCTTTCAAGCCTTCACTGACCTCCAGGTAGAGGTGGCCATTCTGCATCTCCGTCCTCACAGCATGCCTGTTCTTCTATTATTGCACACTACATGGCATTTGCTTGTTCATTTATCCATCTTTACCTCTACATTTTAATTCTTTGAGGACAAGGTTTAACATATCTAATTCATCTTACATCCCTAACAACACTCAGTACAGAGGCTAAAAGTAAACATTCAATACCATTTTGTTGACTGATTTCTCAGATCTTTTCCAGCTCTAAAATTCCGTGATTCAGACACAGAATAAAGATTTTAAAATAATAATTGCGCCCTGACCAGGTAGCTCAGTTGGTTAGAGCACCATCCCAATACTCCAAGGTTGTGGGTTCCAACCCTGGTCAGGGAACATACAAGATCAACCAATGAATGCATAAATAAGTGGAACAACAAATCTCTCTCTCTCAAAAAAAAAAAAAAAAAAAAAAAAAAATCAAGAAAAAAATTTAAAAAAATAAAGTCAAAAACATATTTTAAAATAAAATAATAATTGAGACTATGACAACATATTCACATCCCACTCTACACAAAATTGTCCATTTGAATTTTCATATTTGGGGTTTTCTTAAATATTCTGCAGGTAACAATAACAACTGCAATTGCCATACCAGTGTTGGTACTCTCCTGCCTCATCTCTGAGCCCCATCTGCTTTATGGGTGTTAAGAAAACGTTAGCTGTTAACTCACTTCCTTCCTGATCTGTATCTTTATTTCTGTAATCCTTAACAAGGCAGGGAAAGGATTCCTAGGGTGTTACACCACATCTCGCCAGGAGAGGGCAACAAGGAGACCCAGTTTGTGTTAAAAACCCTTCTAGCCACCAGATGGCCCCCAAACACCAGCTTAACGGAGTCAAGATTTCCATTTACATCAGATGCACTTCCGCCTGGTTTTCCTTTATTCCTTCTCCCTGAAAAGTGCTCTCCTACAGGTGACCAGACAAATAACTGGGAATTCTAGAGCTATACGTTACTTTTCTGAAGACGAGGAAATGTAGGGAAAAAGAGGAGCAACACTAAAAACTTCTAAAAAATTGGTTTTAGAGAGATGCCTTTTTCAAGTCCGAATAAAAGAACTGGAAATTTGAATGTGGATTGAGGGCTTTAGGTGAGTTCTAAGAATTATCGTCAAAATTTTAAGTCTGTTAATGGTGTTTTGGTTAAGAAAATAACAAATACAGATAACTAAAAACAAACAATCTAGAAGTCCCCCCAAAGTCCTGGGAGATGGGTGGTGATTCCTGACCATGATCATCAAATTACATTCCTGAAAGCCTGGCACTCTCATCATGCCTCCAACTCCAAAATACTAGGTGTGTGTGAACTGAAGAACCTCCTTCCGAGAGATGTTTGCTGGGCAGGAAAACGGTTAAGCCATGTTCTGCTCCCAGGGCCTTGGAGGGCTGGCCTGTGGGAAGTGGAGTGGGGATGGGAGGCAGAAAGTGATTCTGCAACCTGCTAGGCAGAAGCTGCTTTTACTGTGAAAGGCAGCAGACTCAGGGGAGGATTTTTCATGTTAGTTCTGGACAGAACTCTGGTTTATATTCTCCTTAAATGCCTTCAGGTCTTCCCATTAAAGATTCGTGGTCATGATTTACCTCAAGTAAGAAATCTCCATTAAAAGTCAGATTCTCGCCCAGCCATCGTGGCTTAGTGGTTGAGTGTCAACCTATAGACCTATGAACCAGGAGGTCTCCATTGGATTCTGGTCAGGGCACACGCCCCTGTTGCAGCTCCATCCAAAGTAAGGGATGTGCAGGAGGCAGCCTGATCAATGAGCCTCTCTCATCATTGATGTTTCTCTCTCTCTCTCTTTCTCTTCCTTCTCTGAAATCAATAAAAAAATATATATTTTTTTAAAATCAGATTCCCACCCAGATAGTATGAAAAGACTGCTCTAGGGTGTGTGGTACTCTCAATCAGAGTGGAGCTGGGGATGCTGACCCTGGAGTCTCATCATTACTTTAGTTGTGTAAGCCCCCAGAAGAAACAATTTCATTCCTGCTTTTCCTCACAGACTGGTGCTGTTTCTTCTGTGCTAAAAGAAAATTGTTTTTGGGGAAGCTGATTATAGAAGATATTTTTTAATATATTTTTATTGACTTCAAAGAGGAAGGGAGAGGAAGAGAATGAGATAGAAACATCAATGCTGAGAGAGAATCATTAATCGGCTGCCTTCTGCACGCCCCACACTGGGGCCCTGTCCTGGTTCATAGGTTGACACTCAACCACTGGGCCACGTAGTCTGGACTATAGGAGCTACTTTTAACCAAAAATATAAATGTTAGTCCTATCACCCATAAAATGTATGTGACATTCCCCAACTCCGCCCATCTAAAGTTGTCCCCATACTTCTCTGTCTCAGCACCTGTAAATGTCCTCCACAGCACTAAGGACAGTCGCTAAGTATTTCATCTGTTTGTTGACTTGTTTCTTGATTATCCACTCCACTAGACTGCAGGCCCCATGAGGGTAGGACCTGGGTCTGCTCTGTTCACCACTCTGAGCTCTTAGCAAAATGTCACAAAGCGTGAATTCAATAAACAGCTGTTGAATGAAAAAAACGAGTAGAGAGTAAGTTCAGTGTCATCCAAATTCTACCAAATGCAAGAGGGGGAAATGGAATCCTGGCTGGTGTCCATGTCAAACATTCTTTTAGGAGTTAATAGAACTATTAAGTTGCCTTATGTTTTTCAATAGTGTCCAATTACAATTCATTTACCTGTGTTCTCCTGGAAGGACTACTTCAGCCAGTTATTAACATGAAAACATAGAAATGTGAAATTTCACTGTTGAGATGGCAATCGATTTAAAATATGTCTTAATTTTACTCTCTTGTTAGATGGTTCTCCTGATAAATCTCCTTATTAAAGCCAAGTCCCCCCCTAATTGAGCCTAATCATAGTAGAACAATTAGTATACTGTGAAGAGCTGGGCTGGGGAGTGAGCTAAGTCCCAGCTTGGCCACTTACAGTAATTATCTTTCTTTCCTTCTTTCTTTCTTTCTTTGTTTTTTTTTCTTTCTTCCTTCCTTCCTTCCTTCCTTTCTTTCTTAATATATTTTTATTAACTTCAGAGAGGAAGGGAGAGGAAGAGAGAGATAGAAACATCAATGATGATGTACTGGGGGAGGATGGGCATTATGCCCTGACCAGGAATCGAACCGTGACCTCCTGGTTCATAGGATGATGCTCAACCACTGAGCTACCAAGGCCTGGCGCAAGTTAGTTTTCTTGAGCTTCCATTTCCTCACCTAATAACCTCTCCCCTCAGGGCTCTATGCCTGACACACGCTGGACACTCAGAACTATTCAACTCCCTTCTCCCATCACCAGCCAAGAGTAGCCAAGCTCCCCAAGACACCTCAGACTTATTCAAGCATTAGTAACATTCAACTAAAGAAACAGGAATGCAGCCCGGCTGGTGTGGCTCAGTGGTCACTGGTTCGATTCCCATTCCTGGTCTGGGCACATGCCCATCCTCCCCCAGTACGGGGCCTGCAGGAGGCAGCAGATCCATGATTCTCTCTCTCTCTATCCCCTCTCCCTTCCACGCTCCCTAAAAAGCAATAAAAACATATTTTTTTAAATAAATAAATAAAAGGTTGTACAATACCAAGTTGGTGAGAATATGGAGTAACTGACTGCATGTAAGAGTGTAAAATCACTTTGGAGAATATTTCTAATATTGCTGAAGATTTTCACATTCTATGAACCAGCCATTCCCCTCTATGCAAATACTCTAAAGAAATCCCTCCACATATGTACAGCCAAAGGATATACACAAGGATATTAGCCCAGCTGGAGTGGCTCAGTTGGTTGAGTGTCATTCTGTGCACTGAGAGGTTGCCGGTGGGATTCCTGTTCAGGGTACATACCTGGGTTGCAGGTTTGATCCCCAGTCGGGACACATACAGAAGGCAACCGATCTATCTCCTCTCTCTCTCAGCATATCCTCAGGTTTAAGCATGAAAAATATATACAGCAAAGTACTATTTACAGCCAAGTACTATTTATGTAAAATGTAAAATCATTCAAAGCATTTCATGAGAAAGAAAGAATTACCAAATTCAGGCTCCTGGCATCCTCTGGGTGGAGCAGGAGGGGCCAAAACCAGAGGAATATTTATGTGTGTTGACAGTATTGTTTTCCAAGTTGTTCTTATTCTTTGTGTCTTTTCATATCTCATAAGTAATGAAGAACAAAATTTTTTAAATTTAATATACATATACTTTCACCTAATTTCACTGCTAGAAATTTATCTTACATATGTATTAGCATATGCACAAGTAGGCAACAATATATACAAAGATGCTTATTGTAGTGGTTTATGTGGGGGAAACTGGGAACAACCTAAATATGGGGTTATTATATAAACACTAGTGGCCTGGTGCACAAATTCATGCACATTGAAAGGAAATTAATTAGAAGAAATATTTTTATATCGCTATTTGCCCTTTCTCTGTAGTAGAATTGTCAACCAAATTCACAATCGACAATGACAGATGGAAACACACGTGAGCTATTGGCGCCAGTGAGAGCTTTATATGTATCGCACATGTGTGAGTCAACTTGGCCTTTTATAGATATAGAATAAACTTGCTTAATTAGACCTGCTTTCTGATTTAGCTAAACTTTTTCCAGTCTAGTGAAGCACCCCAACTTCTCTTTCAGGTAATTGTCAGCAGCACAGCAATAAATATCAACACAAAGCAGATTATCATTGTAGATCACACAGGGAGAACAAAGGGTAAAATATTTAACTGTAGCAGTGTTTGACTATATTCTGTGCAGTGAGAAAACCTGAAGTCATTTTCAAGGTCCACCACTTCTTCTTTTCAGTCAGGTCAAGTTTCTAAGCTTTCTAAATCTCCATTTTCTGGCTAATGAAAAGAAAATAGGATTCCATCGAGTCTCCTATCTACCTACTCCAGGACTTCTGTGAGGATCAAATGAAATGAGGCATGGGAAAACACTTCACAGACATTTGGTTACAGTGTAAAGTGTTTCCACCTGGCTATAAAGCAAGTGGTGTTCCTGGGCTGAAGAAACTGCAAGGAGGCTAGTCACTAGGGAGAGGAAGCCAGGTGTTGCTAGATGATGTCATTACCCGGACGGTCAGACACTTAGCATATTAGCCTTTTATATAGATAAATTCAAAGCAACATCAGAGCTAGACAATCATTTAGAAGAACTAGAAGCCCAGTGCATGAAATTCGTGCACGGCTAGGGTCCTTAGGCCTGGCCAGTGATTAGGGCTGATCTGTAGGGTGATCAGGGGGCCCTGCTGGCATCTGCCTTGGCTGGACTGACACCACCCGCTAACTAGCCCTGTCCCCCCACCCCTGCCCACTTGCCAGCCGTCCCCGCCCCCCACTGCCGCCTCCAGTCGCCTCCCTCTGCAGGGCAACTGGCAGGGCTATTGCGGGGGGGCCCACTGGCACCCACCTTGGCTGGCCTAGGGCCTGTGGGCTGGGGCAGCTCCTGCATTAAGCGTCTGCCCCCTGGTGGTCAGTGCACATCATAGTGGGCAGTCGTTCTGCAGTTCGGTCGATTTGCATATTAGGCTTTTATTATATAGGACTAGTGACCCAGTGCATGAAATTCATGCACATTAAAAGGGGATTAACTAGAGGAAATAATTTAATATTGCTATTTTCCCTTTCTCTATAATAGAAGTGTCAGAGATGAAAGAAAATTAGTAAAATGTATATGAAAACCTTCCTCCTGTCAGAGTCTGGGGCACACCACGGGACCCAGAGTTAAGTCTCTGCTCACCCACATGCACCTCAAAATCGAGTAAGACCCAGACCTGGCCACCTGCCCCCCCCCCCCCCGCCTCTATTGGGCTAGATCCAGACCCGGCCAGTCCCACCCTTGTCAAGCCCTGCCAGGCAGGGGACATAGCCTCAGGTCCCCTGGCCTGGTGCCAGGACGGGGGCGTGGCCTGAGGTCCCCCAGCCCAGATCGGGGTAGGGGGTGTGGCTTGAGGTCCGCCATCAAGCCCCGCCAGGTGGGGGATATGGCCTGAGGTACCCCGTCAAGCCCTGCCAGGCAGGGGCGTGCAGCCTCAGGTCCCCCAGCCCAGCACCGGGAGGGGGGCACAGCCTCAGGTCCCCCGTCAAGACCCCCTGGGCAGGGGCATGGCCTGAGTTCCCCCAACCCAGCACCAGGGGTGCACCTTGAGGTCCCCCAGCCTGGTGCCGGGGTGAGGGGCACAGCCTGAAGTCCCCTGTCAAGCCCCACCTGGTGGGGGGCACGGCCTGAGGTCCCCAGCATGGTGCTGGGGCGGGGGGATCAGCTTGAGGTTCCGTAGCCCAGCACCAGGATGGGAAGCGCACCTTGAGGTCCCCTGTCAAGCCCTGCCAGGCAGGGGGCGTGGCCTCAGGTCCCCTGGCCTGACACTGGGGCGGGGAGGTGTGGCCTGAGGTCCCCCAGCCTGACACCAGGGTGGGGGTGCAGCCTGAGGTCCCCTTTCAAGCCCTGCTGTGTGGGAGGTGCAGCCTGAGGTCCCCAGTCAAGCCCTATGGGGGTAGGGGAGGGTGTAGCCTCAGGTCCCTGCAGATTGCTCGTTAAGGCTCCTTATGGGAACTTGGCCTCAGCTGTGGGTGCAGCCATCTTTGTGCCGGAGTGATGGTCAATTAGCATATTCCCTCTTTATTAGATAGGATAGCTAGACTTGTATGTCAAGACATATTCAAGTGGTGAGGGGGGAGATAACAGGACTAGACCATTTATGGAAAAATATTAGATTAGATGTACACACACACACATATAACAACAAATTTCTGGGTCACACAAAACCATTAACTTCTATCATCTCAGGGAATTGAGCCTGGGTAATGAGAGGAGACTTCTGCTTTTCATTTACCCCCTTCAGAGTGATTTACATTTCTGTTTTTACCATTAGAGCATATTGCCTTTACTAGTACAATGCCAACAAATAGATAGATAAATCAGTGGGAAAAGTAAATAACAGCATAAGACTCAGATGTTGGTTTACCAAGATTTTATTTTAAAAGCAAAAATCCCACAAAATTCTTTTAATCGCTTTTTTATGCTGATCTCTTTGGGGAATTGATACCACTCACAGAAACAAATCCCAAAGGTGGCTGCTTTTACAGAATGATAAACAGAACTGCAGTTAGAGTAGATTGTCTGTGGCTCTTTCACAGCTCTCTGTAACTATGTCACCAATATTTGCTTTATTTCAAATCATCATCCTAAAAAACATAAACTGTTTTTTCACCTGAAAGAATATGTTTTTCAGAAACATATTCAAAGAGGAAATAAGGGCCCTAAGTGTATTAGCAGAGCGGGCCAGCACGCATAGGCCAGCCCGGGTGGTGCCTGGGCCTCGGTGACACCTGGTGACATCAGGCGTGGCTGCTCAGCCGGCCTGACCAGAGACACACACCTGGCCTCCGCCTTGGGGCAGTGCCGGTCCTGCTCAGCTGGCTCCCGCGCCAGGCAGCTGAGACATGGGCAGAGCTGAGCTGTTGGCTTCATCTCCAGAGACAGCACTTGGCTCACACACTGGGCACACTCGGGGTCTGCAAAGCCTTCTTGGGCTCCAGCCTGGCCTTCGAAGTCAGGAAGTTTGTGGCTGAAAGGGAAGAGAAAGAAGCTGAGTATAGAGACAGAGGCTGGGGGCCAGGTTACTGCAGAAGCAGAGCCCCATTTCCCTGCCAGAGCTGAACGACTGAGACACGGAACCTCCCCACTCCGCTGAGCCCAGAGCTCTGCTACCTATATTAAATTTTGTTTGCCAAAACCGGTTTGGCTCAGTGGATAGAGTGTCGGCCTGCGGACTGAAGGGTCCCGGGTTCGATTCCGTCAAGGGTATGTACCTTGGTTGCGGGCACATCCCCAGTGGGAGGTGTGCAGGAGGCAGCTGATCGATGTTTCTCTCTCATCGATGTTTCTAGCTCTCTATCCCTCTCCCTTCCTCTCTGTAAAATATCAATAAAATATATTTTTTAAAAAAAATTTGTTTTACTACCAGGTAAAATTTATTTCCAAAAATAAAGGGGTAAAAATTGGAGTTTGGAAATCTTTGGATTAGAGGATATTGATAGACAGTGGTTCTTGAACATAATAATAGAACTTTTTACAACAATTCTTCCTTCTTCCATTTCTATTCAGCTGTAGGAATAAAAGGCGAGCGGAGCGGGGTGCGGGGGGAGAGAATCTTCACCCTGGCCGGTGTGGATCAGTGATTAGAGTGTCGGCCTGTGGCCCAAAGGGTCTTGGGTTGATTCCGGTCAAGAGCACATGCTTGGGTTTAAGGTTCAATCCCCAACCCCAGTTGGGGCATGTGTAGGAGGCAACCAATCAGGTGTCTCTCTCATATCCATGTTTCTTTATCTCTCTCTCTCTCTTCCTCTCTCACTCCCTTCCGCTCTCTCTAAATATCATCAAAGGAAAAAATATCCTTAGGTGAGGATTAACAAAAAATAAAAAAGTGGCCCTAACCGGTTTGGCTCTGTGGATAGAGCGTCGGCCTGCGGACTCAAGGGTCCCAGGTTCGATTCCGGTCAAGGGCATGTACCTTGGTTGCGGGCACATCCCCGGTGGGGAGTGTGCAGGAGGCAGCTGATCAATGTTTCTCTCTCATCGATATTTCTCACTCTCTATCCCTCTCCCTTCCTCTCTGTAAAAAATCAATAAAATATATTAAAAAAATAAATAAATAAATAAAAATAAAAAAGTGGGGGGCTGATAATACCTGCTCTCCAGAACCCCACAGAGCTGCTGGAAGGATCAAATGAGGTAACTGCCATCTTCAGCTAAGAGGCCCTTGGGAAACAAATTTATTATTTCCTTCCTTTATAATGGAGGATAGATCCAGTTCAAATATTAGCCATGTAAACAAGACCGTGTGTTTCTTTTAAAAGGAGGAGGAGGAGGAATGACAAGGAGTCCAGATAAGAAGAAGCAAAACAGTGACAGCAGCAACAGCTCAGTTACCATTTAAAAAGGGAGAAACTGTCTTCAGGTGCCTGGCACTTAAAGGAAATGGGGAAGGGGACAAAGTGGGGAGGGATGCATGGAGAGGGAGACGCTTGTTCTGTGCCAAGGACGTCCAGCATGCGAGAAGCTTCACTATTCCCTTTAATCTGCACAGAATATGATGCAGGTGTTGTTATCCCCACTTTACAGATAAGAAAACTAAGGTTCAGAGGGAATAAACTATTCAGGTAGGGCAGAAACACTCCTCACCAGGCTGGCCTGCTTCCAGGGTACATATTCCCTCCACAGCCTTACCGCTGGCGGCTCCTGCTAACGTGGGTGAGCTCTGGCCCTGTATTCTCTCTCCCTTTCTGTTACCTTCCTTTAAAATCTGTGGTATCTCTTTCATCCCTTGTATTACTTCCTCTGTGCAGATCCTCTGTCCTGATTTCCAGCCCCCTGGACAGTTCCCAGGTGAGATCCCACCGCCTGTATAAACACAATGTCTCTAAAAGTAGCTCCTGGCCTAGCCACTCACACTCCACCCCCTCCTGGGGGTAGCTCTCTTCTCCCCTGCCCCCTAAGCTCAAAATCAGCAGCACTTTTGGTCATTTCTCCCCTTCCCCATATATACAATCACTCCATTATCTCAATTCTTTCTTCAAAATATCTTTTACCTCTCACTTTTCGTTTCTACTTTTCCTCCTAACATCCCAGAGCCTTATGTCTGCTTGGTTCCTGCGGAAGCCTCCCGCTGGCCCCCTCAGGGCTTCCAGCGTATTCTGCGCACTGCTGCCAGATTCATCTCACCCCCTACCTGCCTGCGCCCTGGCAGGACACGCACGGCCTCCAGCAAACCAGGCTCACACCCAGCCCTGCACCCTGGGCTGCCGCATCTGCCCCTGGCTTTCCAGCCTCATGCCCCCTCCACTCTCCAGCGCCTCAGTTTAGCAAAAGGATCGCTCACTGTACACCACCGTTCCCCAGCCCCACGCTCCTCTCCTCCTCGCCCCACTGGCCCCAGGTCCTCCAGCTGGCTGCCCCTCCTCCCTCCGGCCACCTCTCAAAGCCTCCAGAGTCCTCCAGGCAAAGCCCGACCATTACCTGCACTGCTCGCTGGGCAGCGACGGTGCACTGCCTCCTAACTGCGAGTCGGCCTGGAACGGGCATTGAAAGGGACCGGTGCTGTTTAATCTCTCCCGGGTCGAGGTCTCATCACCAGCAGCAAACCATTCAAAGGTGGAGACTGCCTAACAGGGCTTGGTTTCTCCCCATAGGGCCTACCAGTACGCGGATAGTAGGTGCTTCATACATGTGTTGAATTCCTTTTTCTTCCCACATGGATTGGCCTCAAACAAATAGCCAGGGCTGGTGAGGATAGCATCAGCCTTGGCAGCCTGCTCTCAGTGCTTTAACCAGCGGCCTGCAGGCACCGGCGGCTCGCAGGGCGGCTCCGGGGGTCTCTGACCGACAAGGCCAGCCCGGCTCTGCCTGCTTATTGGTGTATAGTATTTCCCTGTCCTTCCCTGGCCTCCAGTTCAAAGCAAACATCCCGGGGTGTGGGAGGCAGGGGCGCACTGCACCCTGGACTCTGACTCCCTCACTGGTGACGCCCCTCGCAACCCGGCTTCGGGTCGCCAGGGGCCCCCAGCCCTTGGGAAAGAAAGGAGACACTGCACCTTTAAGTCTGCAGCCGTTTGAGAAAAACAAGCTGTGATTTATATAAGCGGGAAAATCATGTGATTTGCAGGAACGCTCCCTCCTCCCCGGCCCCCTCCCCGCGTCACCTCCAGCCCTTCCCTGAGGGGTCCAGGCCTGCGGGCTCGGCGGAGGCGAGGGGGCCGGGCGGGGCGCGGGGGCCAGGCTCCCGCGCGTCCCCGTGGCCGCAGCAAGTTTGCTCCCCAACACTTTCGCGGCGGGGTGTGATCGGGAGCGCGGGAGGCGCCCGCCGGCCCCACGCGCGCTGCCCTGCGGGCCGCACAAAGGCCAGGTCGCCGCCGCCCCCGCGGGCGCCGCGCCGTGTCCCCTCCCGGGCGGGGCTGCTTGCCCCTTTCCAGCGAAACCATTCAAACCACTCGATGGAGAAACTGAGGGTTCCCCCAACTTCTCAGGGAGAAAGAACAGCTAGGGGCCCCCACAGACTGGCTTCTGTGTCCCCCAACACCCAGCGGCGGGGAGGGAGCGGGGGCAACTTTTGAAATAATTTGGTAGAGAAAGGCATGATGAAAATCAGCCATTCCCAGCGCTGAGAGGTGACTGTGTTCAGCCAGAGGACCTAGCTTTCAGATAAAAAACCCGATGTGGCCTTTTCAGACAGAGCCAAGGAAAATAAGTGCATGATTCAGAGGCCCGAAGAACCAGCCCAGATCTTTTCCATGTTAGAGAAAGGGTGGTGAGCTACCAGCAGCCCAGGAGCCCACGGCCGTCCAGTTAACTCGGACAGCTTCTGAAGGAAGGGAAGCGCATGGAGCCTCCTGAGAGGCAGAAACTGAAATAGGGGAGACCTGAAGTCCCCTCCCCTTGCCCCTGAGGTCCCCTCCTCTCCCCTGAGGTCTCCTCCCCCTCCCCTGAGGTCCCCTCCTCTCCCCTGAGGTCTTCTTCCCCTCCCCTCCCCTGAGATCCCCTCCCCTGAGGTCACCACCCCTGAGGTCCCCTCCCCCTCCCCTGAGGTCCCCTCCCCCTCCCCTGAGGTCTCCTCCTCTCCCCTGAGGTCACCACCCCTGAGGTCCCCTCCCCTCCCCTGAGGTCCCCGCCCCTCCCGAGGTCATCTCTGTAGGAATGTGTGTAGCAGGCCCTTTCCGGAAGTGCTTCCTAGAGGAGAGGACTACCCATCACTTCCAAAGCCAAGCCCAGGAGGAGGTGGGGCTTTCTTGGAGGAGAGCTGGGGGAGAGGTAAGATCTCTCAGCGCCACGCCCTAACAGACAAACCCGAGACTTCTCAGAGTAACCTATTTCAGGGTTAAACCTTGTCAGGGATAAGGTTTAAATTCCATTTTATTTTCCTCCCTTAGCCATCTGGGGAGGGGGGGGTGCGGGATGAGGCACACGCCCAGCGCTGTCACACGGAGGGAAAACATGATGTCATTAGGAGTTGCTAATACACCATCTTGCTGAGACCTCAGCCATGGCCAGCAGAGTTGATACATTTCAGAGTTGATACGTTCCACCTTCTGCATCCCGGAGCCAGCCAGGCCCTGAGAGGTCACTCTGACCTCCTCCTGTCTTCATGTTGAGACAGTTCAGGAACAGTGCCTCAGCGCCCGTGTCACACCCACAGAGAGATCCTTCCTGATGGGAAAGTCAGGCAAACATTCGCAATTATCCTCTATGAGGACGAACAATGCACGTTAGCGGGATCCGCGGGCTAAGCGCTCCATGTGCTCCGACACTGACGTCACTCATTCAGTTCCAAGTGGTACTGACTGTGAGCCTGGCCCTGAGCTGGACAGTGGGGACACAATGGGGACGAGACAGACACCGCCCTCGCCCTGAGCCCTGCCTTTCTGCTCCCCCTCTCGGCTCTGCCTGGGGACAGAGCCTGTGGAAGGCTTTCCGCTGCTCCACCAGCAAGTGAAAGCCCCTCCCCGGCCCACACCCAGCCTGTGCTGCCCCCAGTCCAGCTGCACACGCTCACAGGTCTGCCAAGAGCTGCTTCCATCCGAAGGCGGTAACTCTCCGGTGATTGGGTGGTGGGTATGAGAAGTAACCCAAAGGCCTGTTCAGAAAATGAGATCAAAGTTGGCAGCCTCCAAATAAAAGAAAAGAAAGAAAAGTTGGCAGCCTCCTGGGCCCCTCCCCAGATTGATCATTTAGTTCAGGCCACACTGCAGCCAGTGCCCCTTGCTTTTCTTTCTTTGCTGTTTTTCTGATCTGCCTGGCTGCCCCCATCCAGGTCTCCTCTTTCGGAAGCTTCCTGTGCCAGGGGCCTGCCCATCTCTGCGCCCACCCTGCTGAACCCAGGTGCCACCTTCCTAAGGCAGTTCACCCACGTCCTCAGGGGACCGGAACCCCTCAGCCCAGCACAGACCCCTCTGCAAGGTGTCTTCCGTGGCTGTGAGGCTTCGTGTGGAGGGTGCTCAGATGTCCCCCCTTAACTGCAGTCCTGTCAGCCTCCACCCTCCCACCTCTTCGACCACACCAGCCCTGCCAGGTTCCTTCCCTGGGTCCTGCTGCTGATTCCCCTTGGCCGTTCACAAGCACAGCCTGATAACGTGCAGGGGGGACCTGGCAATGCCTGTGGTGAACGAACATTTTACAGGCACAAACAGAAATGATGGCTCCAAACTGAAAATACCCTCGAAGCCACAAACTCTGTTACCTTCAAAGAAGCCAGAGCCAGACCTCTGAGGTTTGTTGTTTTTGTTTTGTTTTTTTAATGCACCAAGGAGTTCAATGTGTGAATGAATGAAGTCAGCTCCTCTTTTTTTTTTTTTTTTGAAACCTTTTTTTTATTTCAGAGAGGAAGAGAGATAGATAGAAACATCAATGATGAGAGAATCCTTGATTAGCTGCCTCCCGCACGCCCCCTACTGGTGGGGGGATTGAGCCCACAACCCGGGCATGTGCACTTGGCTGGAATTGAATCTGGGACCCTTCAGTCCGCAGGCCGACGCTCTATCCAGTGAGCCAAACCGGCCTGGGCAGAAATCAGCTCTTCTTAGATAATGTCTCCCTCAGGAAATGGGGCCTCAAAGAAAAGGCATCCCAACCACTAACAAATTCCACTCTGTTTCAAATTAGCCTTACAGACCAGCTAGGACTGTAAGATCCCCTTAGCACCAAAACTCTGAGCTCTACAGTTCCCCTACATAGCCTTTTAGAGCACCCCACATTCTGAGTAGAAAATGCCAGCTTCACCGCTGTGCTGTGAGGCCTGGTTCCCTCTTTCTCCTTCCCCTGAAAGGGCCTCTGGTCTTTCCCAGCTGCGGAGTAGCAGGACCCCCCCACACACACAGCTCCCCCAGAGCTGAGGGGCCGCCAGAGGGGAGGCTGGCCCCGCCCCAGTCGGCTGGCCTGTCGTTCTGCAGAGACACTCCTCTCTCCCAACAGGCAGGGAACTTCTGGAACTTCTAAACAGCACATCCTCAGGCCCGCCCAGGCCCCACAACATCCTGTGCCCCAGTTTACAAGCTTTTAGTGGCAACTAGCACATTTGGCAAACCTTCCGCGTGTGAGCCAAGCCAGGCCCTTTTCCCCAGGACCCAATTGACAAAGGGATACTAGGTTGGGACAAAGATGGGGTCCAGCCAGACAAGCCCCAAGCCTTGGTCCTCTGGGCCAAGTCTGGAGAGGTCCGGAGGGACATGTCCTCGGCTGTCCTCACCACCACAGGCAGGCTGGTACAAGATCTCAGGATGCATCAATGATTCCAGGCAGGGCTCCATCCCCAGCCCACACTCAGCCGGGACCTGGTCAGGGACTCTGCAAGTGTCCCAGAAACCTGATGCTCTTTTCGTGCAGGCTCCTCCAGGGTGGGGGGCAGAGGGGGGCCGCCAGACCCTCTCTGTGGGCTCCTGCTGCGTCTGGAAGGTCCAAAAAGCATCTCTCTCCATCAGAGACAGCACCAGATCTCTGCTTTGAGACCATTTTAAAGAGAACGGTGTTTTAAAAGCTCAAGACATGTTCTGGGCTTGACTTTGGTTCTAGCTTCATTTACGCCTCTCAAAAAGCAGTACTCTTCCGTGACTGGAAATCCTGGAGGCAGTGAGCCCAGCCGAGGGAACCGCAGCTTCCTCAGCTACCCAGGCTGTCTCCCTGTCTAGATTTTGTTGGAAGGCCTCCATGAAAAGGCCTTCAGGCTGGTCCTCCCTTCAGGCTGTCTAACTGGAATGCCTACCACCTAATATTCAAGACAATGACGAGCCCCAGCCCACCAGTTGTGGGCACCTCATCATTGTATCCCTCTAACCTCATAGTCCCTTTTGCCTCCTGCCCCTACTACCAGCTGTGCCCAGGATTCTCACAGGGTTCACGCTTCCTCTGTGACCTGTAGCTCTGACTTCCTGTTTTCCCCTCTCCCCTCCATCTGCATCCCGCCTCCCATAGCTGATGTCCTCTCCGTTCCTGCATCCCCTTCCAGCTCATACAAGGCCAACAGACACAGCAGCAGATTTTTGGGCTCATGGAGGGGAATCACAGTAATTGCATTAGAATCTACTCATGGCCCTGGCTGGTTTGGCTCAGTGGATAGAGCGTCGGCCTGCGGACTGAAGGGTCCCAGGTTTGATTCCGGTCAAGGGCACATGCCTGGGTTGCAGGCTCGATCCCCAGTAGGGGTTATGCAGGAGGCAACCAATCAATGATTCTCTCTCATCATTGATGTTCTGTCTCTCTCTCCCTCTCCCTTCTTCTCTAAAACCATTAAAAATATATTTTTAAAAAGACAAGAATCTACTCATAGACATAACTCTCCTAAAACTCAATCAACCACTCCCCACCTCAGAAAATTTCTCACTATTGCCTAAGTCACAACTTCTGCTACCTGCTCCAGCCTCTCTCCTCTCTAGACCCCTCTATGCAGACCCCAAGTTCCCATGGATTTCTCCTGCAGAACCATTTGTCTTGCCCTCAGCAAGCCCAGAGGATCTCACAGTTCTCACCAGAATGGCTTCCCCATCAGGGTTCATCTCAGCCGCATCCTTCCAGGGGTCCTCAAACTTTTTAAACAGGGGGCCAGTTCACTGTCCCTCAGACCGTTGGAGGGCCGGACTATAGTTTTAAAAAAAAAAAAAACTATGAACAAATTCCTATGCGTACTGTGGGCCCAGGACGAGTCGGCTGCTAAGCAGGACAGGCAGCGGCACCCGGCAGGCCGGATAAATGTCCTCGGCAGGCCACATGTGGCCCGCGGGCCATAGTTTGAGGACCCCTGCTTCAGACAGAGATATTCACCTCCAGGGAGATGCACCTGGCCCCCAGATGATACAGCTCAGTGTTTTGTTTTCAAGGTAATATTTTCTCCCTGGCCACCAGCACCTACCCCCCCATCCCCTCATATCTGGTATCCCTGACAGTCAAGAAATCCATCCCAAATCATTCCTGTTCTCACATGTCTTGTTTTTTGTTTTGTTTTGTTTTTACTCCTCTAAGGTCATGGGGCACCGCTAACCCGTATCCTTGTTGTAGAAAATGATCCAATTAGGCCCTGGCCAGGTAGCTCAGTTGGTTAGAGCATCGTCCTGGTACGCCAAGGTTGTATGTATACAAGAATCAACCAATGAATGTATAAATAAGTGGAACAACAAATCAATATTTTTCTTTCTCTCCCCTCCTTTCTAAAATCAATAATTTTTTTAAAGAAAATGATCCAATTAAAAATAAGTCAGCATAAGGACAAATGCTGTATGATTCCACTTGCATGTGAACAACACACTCTGAGGTACCTAGTAATCAAATTCCTAAAGACAGAAAGCAGAATGGTGGTTGCCAGGGGCTGGTGAGAGGAGAGAATGGGAGTTAGTGTTCAGTGGATATGGAGTTTCATTAGTGAAAATGAAAACATTTTTATTTTGTTTTTTAAATGTTTTTTAATTTATTTCAGAGAGAGGAAGGGAGAGGGAGAGAGATAGAAACATCAATGGTTAGAGAATCATTGATCAGCTGCCTCTTGCACTCCCCCTACTGGGGATCGAGCCCCAACCTAGGCCAGTGGTCAAGCAAACCGCCGCTCACAAGCCACATGCGGCTCGCGAGCCGCAGTTTGCCGCTCTGTTGACTAACGAGTTTGCCGATCACTGACCTAGGCATGTGCCCTGACCAGGAATCGAACTGTGACCTCCTGGTTCATAGGTCGATGCTCAACCACTGAGCCACCTTGGCTGGGTAAAAACGTTTTTAAAGATGGATGGTGGTGGTGGTTGCACAACAGTGGGACTATACTTAATGCCACTGAACTATATACTTAAAAGTGGTTAAAATTGTCAATTTTATGTTATGTATATTTTACCACAATAAAGAAGTAATGACAGCAACATTCACTCTGACCCCCAGAGACACTTGCAGTTAACTCAGCAAATGGGGGTTTTCCCTCTGCCACCCTGGGTCCCAGCAGCTCTGTGAGCCCCTGTCCCAGGGTTCCCTGCTCCCAGACTCACCATCAGACCTCGCCCAGAGTACGGGGCCATATGCTCCCTTTCAAATTGAAAACAGAACCACAGATTAGTGGCAACCAGAGCAGGAGCTTCAGACTAAACCTAGCTCGGTCGCTAGCTAACTGTGCCCTCTTGGGCGAGTTACTGACTCTGTCTCGACGTCCTCATACAGAAATCGGAGGAGACAATAGCAGCCCTGAGGGAGATAATGGATGTGAACACTGAGAGTGTGTGCAAGCTGATTCATCATCTCCTACTGCACTTGGTCAAATACAAACATCTGGAACATAAGAAGGAAGTTGCTTCCTGAAAATAAGGAGGTAGACAGCCAATAACTCAGTAAATACAACCAAAAATGAATGCTTCAGTCACCATCCTCATCCAAGGTGGAATGAAGCGGTTCTGCACAGTCTGTCCCCACCCCGAGACCCCATTTTGTCCAGATACTGATTTTCTCCATGATTAGCTTTGATTCAGAGCCAGGTTCCAGCTTTGCCCACAGGACGGCCGTGGCGTTGCCTCAATGAGGCATGGAGTGGGGCTCTGAGCAGGAGCTAATTGGAGAGGGAGTATGGGAGAAGTGTACATACAAGTTGTATCCCATGAGTATATATTCAAAAATGGCTCCTTCCAGCCCAGCCTGTGTGGCTCAGGGCTTGAGCGTTGACCCAGGAACCAAGAGGTCCCTGGTTTGATTCCCAGTCAGGGCACATGCCTGGGTTTCAGGCTCATCCCCAGTAGGGAGTGTGTAGGAGGCAGCTGATTGATTGTTTCTCTCATTGATGTTTCTATCTCTCTGTCCCTCTCCTTTCCTCTCTCTCTCTAAAAATCAATAAAAACATATTAAAAAACGAAAATGGCTCCTTCTAATCATGTTCGAAGTGCTCTAATACGTCGACGTGACTGTTGAAAGACTGGTGGAATGGTGTCGGCACCAGACAGACCACAAGCCCCATGAAGAAGGTGGTCAAAGGTGGCTGCAGTTGGCTGAGTTGGCTGCCTCTCAGTCTGACCGCCGGCTGGTCTCACTGATGTTAGAACCACCAGCCCGGTCTCTGCTTCCGCAGGACATAGGTTACAGCCCTTCTCTCCAATAAGGGCCTCTCTTCCCCTCAGGCCTAAGAAGGAAGTTCAGGTCACCATGACCCGGTAAATCCACACCTGGCCCTTCTCCTGCCTCCCTCTTGCCACCCCTGTCTGGTGCTTCTCTCAGCCTTCCCTTTCCTTCGAGAAGTGACTTGTCAATGGCCACTCCCCACATCCATGGAACACCCGGAGAGAGAGAGGTCCCAGGACTCCAAGTCTCCAGCCTCAGCCACAACTCGAGACTGCCTCACAGGGACCAGCTCGGCCCAGATGGAAATCATCTGGTGAAGGCTGCACGCTGATTTCACCCATAATTACGTTATGCTCACCCACACCCATTCCCACATCACCTCCTCCCGCGCCCCTTCCCACTCACGCTGGCAGTGCCAACAAGTGGAAATGGAGGCAGACCTGAAGGTACCCAGACAGGCGATCTGGGGACACAATCAGAGCCCAAGGCTTGGCCTTCGAACAACTTCAGGCCCCTGACCCGGTCCAGCCCAGCCTCCCGCACAGACCCTGCACCTCAGCCGCAGAATCTGGAACATCAAAGGGCTGAATCTCTCCTCAAAGCACAGGAAGGGGTAGCCGAGATTTCCCGAGAAGCCAGCTCCCTTTGGAGTGGCCTGTTCCCTCCCCTCCCGGGGCCTCCGGTGGCTGTGGGTGGCCTGTCCTTGCTGTGGGCCCCAGAGCCTCACCCACACCAGCCAGAGGGCTCTGCGCGTCATCACACCCAAGGTCCAAAGACCCAGAGTTGTGAGGCTTTGAGAATGTCACTATGAGTTCCACAGTGTCCTTCTCTTCCATTTTGTGGGTTTTTAACTTTTCTTACTTCCCCAGGCAGGGCAGACCAAGGGGACTTTGATCCCAGGGGCACGGGGTGGAATAAACTGTTACTGCAAATGGGGCCTCATCCGGCCTGCTCTCCACCCTTCCTCTCAAGGCGGCTGCTAAGAGCAGGCCTGCTGGGCTCACCTGACCACACCTTCCCCGGAGGGGAGTCGGTGGGGTGGGGGGGAGGTAGGGCTTGGGGAGCGGAGCAGTCACTCGGACTGGGAGGGGGAGGGAACTCAAGACACCTCCCCACAACCCCCATTCCTGAAAGAGCCGGAGTGGTTCCTTACAAGAAACCATGAAGCACAAACAGCCGGACACTAGCGCAGCCTGGAACGTCTGAGCCACCACCTCCTCCCCCAGCTGCCCTCTCCCCGGCTCCACGGGGCGGGGGTGGGGTGGGGGTGGGGGTGGGGTGGGGGTGGGGGTGGGGGTGGGGCAGAGCACTGCCCCTCAGGAGGCCCTCGCCGGCCCTGGCCCTCCCCCGGCTCCTGACTGGGTGCTTGGAGGAACGCGCAGCTCCGGCCTCTCCAGCCCGTGCGCTCACAAAGGCGCCCTCTGTCTCAGCCTCCCCAGAACAGGCCTCCCGCAGCCGCCCACCCTCTCCCCACTCCCCCCACACAGGCACTTCCTACAGGAGCAGATTCCAAGGCGAGTTCCTGTCGGGTACTGTCCCCCAACAGCAAGCTGGAACAAAGGCGGCGCAGGACTGAGTGCGCGGGGTGCCTGTCAGGACTCAGGGAACGTAATTACAGGGGGCAGAGCGCTCGCAGCCACACCTGGCCGAACAGTCAACAGCCTTTCTTCCCGTCGAGCTGGGGGAGCTGAGAGACAGGGAGGCGACAAACCACAATTTGAATCATTTGGAGAGAAGCTATAAATATAATAATGAGTCATTTGTAAAATATAATTTCATCCAAAAGCCTGGAAAAAAATATGGGAAAGAAGTTCTTAGCTATTTCAGGCCAAATTGTTCAAGGGTGTTCTGCCAGAACCTGGGGAGGGGACCCCGCTGCCCACCCAGAGCAAG
Source organism: Plecotus auritus (assembly GCF_963455305.1). Lineage (NCBI taxonomy): Eukaryota > Metazoa > Chordata > Mammalia > Chiroptera > Vespertilionidae > Plecotus > Plecotus auritus. The sequence continues at coordinate 168,714,337 of NC_137772.1, forward strand.
GCTGGGCCTCACGTGCGGCCCTCCCCAACCCTCCCCCTGGCGGAATGCGGCCTGGACACCCCTTGCCCAGGCCCCTCATAGCCTGGGATTGGAATGCTCGCAATTCAGTTCTCCCTCGGAGAGCTGATAAGAATCGCGGACACGCAGCCTTGCATCCAGGCTGTGCAGCTGAGAACAGTTTAGGGCAGGCCCGCTGTTGTTCTTGGCAACTCTTTCCAGCCTGGGGGCCCTGACAGCCTTTCGTGCGTGCGCAGGGTGGCTTTTCCAGTGTGGCTACAGGTCTCTTCTGGCCTCAGCTCCAGCCTGGGCCCCAGCTGCTCTGGGGGGAGGAGGAGCCTGTGCAGAGCTCTGTCTGGGGAGTGGGCTGAAGTCACTCAGCAGGACCAGCTCACCACTGCTGTCCAGGGTAGTTGGGAAGAGCTGAAGCTCTGAAACTAGACTTTTTCTAGAATCTGTTACAGCTGGGCCCCTACTATCTGTGTGCCCTTAAGTAAATTACTTAACCTCTCTGGGCTCAGTTACACCATCTATTAGATGGGTTTAATAATAGTCCCTTGCTCAAAGATGTTGAGAAGATGAAGTGAATTAACATGTAAAACACGTAGAATAGGGCCTGGCATCATGGGTGCTCAATAATCCTATATAATAAAAGGCTAATATGCAAATTTCCCCCTCAACTGGGAGTTCTACCGGGGCGGCCCTCCAGGTCAACTCTGCCCCCTTATTGGCCCCTCCTACCCCGATCCAGGCAGGCCTGCTGGACCCTACCCTTGCAGGAATTCATGCACCGGGCCTCTAGTGTTAGCTAATAAAATCCTTGTTACTATTTCTCACTGGGCACTTGATGCAGCAAGGAGCCACAGGACAAAGGCACAGTGGCACACATGACTGACCCTGAGTGATCAGGGATAAATGACCCGGTGCCCTGGCTGGTCCTTCAGCCATTTCATCATCTCAACTTGCCTGTTGACCCGAGCAAGACCCTTTGTCTCTGTGGCCCGAGCGACCCCTTTCTCCCTCTCCCAGGCACCTTGTCTCTGACCTGAGCACAAAGGGAGGAGGGCAGCGTCCTACCTAATGTTTAGAGACCAAAAGTCAATTGGTACTTTGAAGCCCCTGAGTGCATACTGAGCTTGCACTTCAGCCTTCCCTGCTCTCTTCCCTCTTCTCCGCCTCTCTTCTTCTCTCTCTCTCCTTCCCTCTGCTCCATGCTAAGTCCTGGCCTTCCACCCGCAGGCAGAGCTGGGAGGGTGGGATGAGGTTAAAGTGCTCAAAGCCTCTGTCTCTCCCAAGCGGCCAGGTCCATGTCCCCAGTTGCTGAGGGTGGCCTTGAAAGCCCTCCACGAGACCCTGCTTCCAACGCGCCCCCCACCCACCCACCCAGGGGGCCAGGAGAAGTCTACAAAAATAGTCTCCAGGTCAATATTCTGCATTTTCCCTTCTCAGAAACCAGAGCGCCACAGCCAGCCTAGCCTGGAGGGAAAGGTAAGCCGAGGCCTTGCTCCTGCCAACTGCCAAACTGTCCCCCTCACTAAGTGGCCCGCCTTTTCTCGTGCTGGCCCGGGGTCTTCGTCCTCTTGGCCTGGGTAACTTTTTTCCTCTCCAATAATTCTTTTTTTTTTTTTAAATATACTTTATTGATTTTTCGCAGAGAAGAAGGGAGAGGGATGGAGAGTTAGAAACATCGATGAGAGAGAAACATCGATCAGCTGCCTCCTGAACGCCCCCTACTGGGGATGTGCCCGCAACCAAGGTACATGCCCTTGACTGGAATCGAACCTGGGACCCTTCAGTCCGCAGGCCGACACTCTATCCACTGAGCCAAACCGGTTCAGGCTCCAATAATTCTTTAAATGCCTGTCAGTGTTCACATTTCCCTGAATGTCTTATCATATTTCCTTTTTAGTGAGTTTGAACTAGGAATCTAAACAAGATCCATACATTGTGATTGGATGATTGATTGATTGATTGGTATGTCTTTTAAGTCTCTTGTAGTCCCCCCTCCATGTAAATGTCAGTCTCTCCCATTCTCTCTCTCTCTCTCTCTCTCTCACTCTCCTTGCAATTTGTTTTTGTTTTTTTTTTTTTATGAAAACAAATCTGGTTGTTTATCCTACAGAATTTCCTATCTGGATATTTTTTTAAAGTAAAACACAGTGGTTTTATTTAACACATTTCTTTGTCCCCTGTGTACCTTGTATATTGATAACTAAATCTCGAAGTCAGATTCTGGTTTGATTATTATCTCATTTTGTTTCTGTTTTTTACATAGGTGGTGAAATGTGCCTCTGTCAATGTATATAATATTTGTCGTATTGTCAGCTATTGTTCAGCATTGCCTAGGTCCATTAATTCATTATGGGTTTCAAAATTGTGATATTCTAATTATATTATTATATATCATAGAACACCGCCTGCCCAGTGCTCTTACTTGCCTGGCATAGATCCAGACTTCTATCTAGTATAATGTTGCTCCCGCTTGAAGGACTTTTGTCAACATTTCTTATAGTACAGGTCTGTTGCTGATGAATTCTTTCACATTTTTTTAAAGTGTTTTTATTGATTTTAGAGAGAGAGCAAGAGAGAGGAAGAGAGACAGAAACATCAATGAGAGAAAAACATCAACATCAATCTGCTGCCTCCTGCACGCCCCGCACTGGGATCGAGCCCACACCCAGGCATGTGTCCTGACCAGGGGTCCAACCCAGTGACCTCTTGGTGCATAGTTTGATGCTCGACCACTGAGCCACACCAGCCAGGCTGAATTCTTTCACATTTTGTCTGAAGAAGTTTTCATTTCACCTTAGTTTTTTTTAAGTATATTTTATTATTTTTACAGAGAGGAGGGGAGAGAAATAGAGAGTTAGAAACATCAATCAGCTGCCTCCTGCACACCCGCTACTGGAGATGTGCCCGCAACCAAGGTACATGCCCTTGACCGGAATCAAACCCGGGACCCTTTAGTCGGCAGGCCGATGCTCTATCCACTGAGCCAAACCAGTCAGGGCTCACCTTAGTTTTTGAAAGATACTTTTATTGGGTATAGAATTCTAGGGTGACAATTTTTCTTTCAGAATTATAAAGATGTTGCTCCATTAACTTCTGGCTTTCATTGTGATAAAAAAAATTTACTGTCATTTTTATCTTTGTTTCTTTGTACATAAAATGTCTTTTTTCTCTGGGTGCATTTAAGATATTTTACTTAGCAATTTGGATTTAAGCAATTGGTGCTGTTCAGTTTCTTGTGTTAGGGGCTCACTGAGCATCTTAGATCTGTGGGTTTGTAGTTTTTTATCAAAATTGGAATATATTTGGCCATTATTTATTCAAACATATTTTCTGCCCTCCCCCTTTTTCTGGGACTCCAAATATACATATATTAGGCCCTCAGAAGTTTTTCTCACAGAGCACTGATGCTCTGTTCTTTTTTTCTTCCCTCAGTCTTTTTCCCCACTGTGTTTCTTTTGTGTGTGTTTGTGTGTGTGTGAGAGTGTGTGTGTGTGTGTGTGTGTGTGTGTGTGTGTGTGTATTTAAATTTATTTATTAAATTAATACCATTCAGGGATTAATTCTGGCAGAAAAGAACAAAGACTCAGATTGCCTATATAAATTATTAACAAATCTTAGCATTGAGATTTGTATTGATAAATCTGTAGAATCTGGTTACATATATTCATTTTCTACATTTTTGTAGATTCAAAAGGGCAATACAAGAAGTGGAATCCTAAGATTGGCTTCCCTGAGCTCCAGCCTATGGAATGAAACCACTACATCTGTTTATCAGTACCTTGGTTTAAAGTTCAAAAAATTTACCCTTTCCATGATAACTGGAACACTGCCTGCTTTGTTATTCTGCTTTTATTTATATTTACAGTGGTATCTTTAGAGGCGCTGGCTTCCCTTTTATGAAGTGCTTGCCCGCTGCTGAATTTTTTTTTAAAATATGTTTTATTGATTTTTTACAGAGAGGAAGGGAGAGGGATAGAGAGTTAGAAACATCGATCAGCTGCCTCCTGCACACCCCCTACTGGGGATGTGCCCGCAACCAAGGTACATACCCTTGACCGGAATCGAACCTCGAACCTGGGACCTTTCAGTCTGCAGGCTGATGCTCTATCCACTGAGCCAAACCGGTTTCAGCAACCGCTGCTGAATCTTGTTTACAGGAAGATGATCCTCCATATTCTAGCTTTGCTTTCTTCTTCTTCGATGGTGATAATGTTGATGCCTCAGAAGATACTGAACGTTGTTCTACTACAGGAGTGGAAAGAGCTCATTTTTTGAACAGCTCCCCTTCTCTCAAAAGGCTTGGATCCATAATGTTTATGCCAGTGGTTGGTCTCTATGCAGTCCTCGGGTATCAGGGTTCTCTCCTGCGAGTCTTCCGTGGATTATTAAGGGAGTTTTTCTGTATTTTAGTTGTAATTCCAGTTTGTTCTTGGGAGCATGTCTGTGCAGCATCCACTTACTCCGCCGCCAGTTTTAATCTTCCTTTGTTTCATTTTGGATAGTCTCTCTGACTGTATCACCAAGTTCACTAATGTTTTCTTTTTCAGTGTCTAAGCTGATGTTAATCACATTCAGTGCTCTTTAAAAATGTTTCACATTATATTTTTCACCTCTATAAGTTAGACTTGGATCTTTTTTATATCTGCCATGCCTGTACTTAACATGCTTAATCTTTCTTTTACTTTCTTGAACATATAACTGTTTTAATGTCTTTGTCTATGAATGTCCTTGTTCTAACATCTGTGTCATTTCTGGGTCTGCTTCCATTGATTGATTGGTTGATTGATTGATTGATTGATTTTTCCTTGTTATGGGTCATATTTTGCTGATTATTTGCTTGCCTGGTGATTTTGGACTGAATGGCAAACATTGTGAATTTTGCCTTGGTAGGTGCTGGATATTTTTGTTATTTCTATAAATACTTCTGAGCTATGTTCTGGAACACAGTAAAGTTACATGGAAACAGTTTTGATTATTCTGAGTCTCACTTTTAAGCTTTGCTAGTTGGGACCAGAATATCAACTACTCAAGAACTAATCCGCTACAGAGGTAATCCCCTTCTGAGTACTCCATCTGATGCCTTGTTGTGTATGAGGTTTGCCATTCTAGCTAATGGGAACATAAACTGTTCTTTGCCTCATGTGAGCTCCAAGAATTATTTACTCTGCTTTTGCATGGTTGTTTCCCTAAGTAGTTTCGTTACAAAATGCCCTGGCCAGTACTCAGCTAAAGACTCAAGGGAACCCTTTGCAGATTCCTGGGTATGTTTCTCCCCCACCCTTCTAACCCTACCACCTCCTCTCTCTTCCTTCTTCTCTCTACATCTCACTCCTCTCTGGTACTCTGCCTTGAAAACTCTAGCTGCCATGACCTCCCTGGACTACTTGCTCCATCTCTTCAACTCAGAGAAACTGTTGGACCCCACCTGGGTTCCTCTTCTTTGTCCTGCAGCCTTGAAACTCTCAAGGCAGTACACGAGGCGACCACAGGGCTCATTCATTTGTTTCCCCTCCCTTGAGGATCACTGTCCTGTGCTGTCTGATGTCCAGAACTATTGCTTCATATACAACTTCTTCATTGCTTCAGGTGGGAGAGAAAATTCCATCCCTGTTATTCCATCTTTGCCAGAAAGTGAATTTAGCCTGGGTAACTTCCACTTAACTTTATATATTCAACCCAGGACCCTGCTTCCAGAGTATTTCCCTATACCCTACCATCATCTCCACCACTCCAAGTTGGACACCCCTCCATAGTGAGCTTATAATAACTATGAGTTTGATTATCATTCATGAGTCTCTCTGCAGGGCCTCTAGGTTGCTTCCTAGTCTGGGAGCTCATTTGGGGTAGGATCGTGTCTACACATCTTTGTATCCTCCCTGGTGTCTGGCACACAGTAGGTGCTGCATTGAATCTTTAGGATAATGAATAAAGAGAAATATATGGTCCCTTGGGCATCACCAGCTAGAACTAAACAACAATATGGCCATACCTATAATTGGTGTGTGCTGTTAGACTTCCACACATGGTGGCACGAACACTGACAGCTGTCCTCTGGGCACTTCCCTCTTCCGAGCTGAGGCGGCAGTGTCCAGAGCGCTCCCAAGAATGTGGTTTTAAATATCCTGACCTTGACAATTCCAAGGCCTTTGGTGGAGGGTGTGTGGACCTGAGACACATGAGTCACACAAGGTGCCAGCAAAGTGGAACTGCTTCACTGAGGCTCCCAGAACACTCCCTGCCCCGAGGTGGTAGAGGAGGAAAATAAACATGGAGAAGCCTAATAAACACTCTCTCCAACGTTTGGCATATCCCTCACCCCCACAGAGGTGCCCAGAACTCTCTGGCTGAACAAGGGGCACTGACAGGGGATCCTGGGCACATTCCACTGCCAGCTCAGTGTCTGGGGAAGGCTGCCCCAGTAGGTGCAAAGCAGGATCAAGCAGAATCAAGGAGCAGGGGAGCGGGGACTCAGGCAAGTCGGTCTCTGGAATCACAGCCTGCACGCTTCCCAAACCCTTGGCTCTGGAGACCCATGCCTCTCAGGTCTAGTAGACAAGGCTCTGCAAAGCTCCCATTCTGTGCCCTACACACTGCTAGATACAGTGCAGTCCTGCTGCCAGTCCTTAAGGAATTTAATAATTTCCCTAAAGGCTACGTCTCCCAAGGTGGGGTTCCCTATCACCTACATGTGAATCACCAGAGATTCCCCAGCCCAATCCCAGATAGAAAGAATCATATTCTTTGGGGATGAAGCCCAAGAATTGATACGTTTAATAAACTTCTTATATACATAAAAGTATAAGAATTACTGCTCTAGCATATTCCTATGAGGATTGATTCACTGTGTTTAGGGACCTAAGATTTGCTAGGAGTTAAAAAACCTGGCCAGCCCTGGCCCGTTTTTCTCAGTGGTTAGAGCACTGGCCCACAGACCCGAGGGTCTCAGGTTCGATTCCCAGTCAAAGGCACATACCTTGGTTGCAGGTTTGACTCCTGGCTCGGGGCATGCGGGAGGCAACCAGTCGATGTGTCTCTCTCACACTGATGTTTCTCTCACTCTATCTCTCTCCTCCCTCTCTTCTACTCTTTCTCTAAAGATCAATGGAAAAAATATCCTCAGGTGAAGATTTAAAAAAAAAGCCTCTGGCCATTGTCACCTGGGCCTAGAGTTTCTTTGATACTATAAGTCCCGTGGTGGGCTTCCAGTCTGTTTGCTTCTGGTGGGTTTTATGAGCTAGAATATAAAACCAGGAAAGAGCTGGGGAGCAAGATGCATCTATATCTGTCTTATCTCATAGAATGTATTCCCCTATCCCTATTTCTGCTTATACTAATATATCTAGAGGCAAAGTTTCCAGGGTTTTTTAATCCTGCCAGTTTCCAGAATATCAGCCATCTTTGTTCGTTTGTTTGTTTTGTTAATCCTCACCTGAGGATATTTTTTCCATTCATTTTTAGAGAGTGGGAAAGAAGAGGAGAGAAAAAACGAGAGAAACATCTATGTGAGAGAGACATATCGACTGTTTGCCTCCTGCACATGCCCCAACCAGGCCTGGGATCGAACCTGCAACCCACGTATGTGCCCTTGACCGGGAATCTAACCCTCAACACTTTGGTGCAAGGGCCAACGCTCTAACCACTGAGCATACCAGCCAGGGCCAGAATATCAGCCAACTTTGATCATAGGCAGGAAGGGCTTCTTGTAGCGAAGAGTCTTTTCTTCCTTTTCTATCTTTGGGTAGGCTAGTTTGAGCATGAGTTTTCCTTTTGCAGTACTTCACTAGAAGCAACAAGGAGCCAGCCCAAACTAACACGAAATATCTCTACTAAGTAATGTACTGCTACAGCCACAGTAGGCACCTGATCTGCATCCCAAGACTCAATAGGAAACTGAATAACTAGAAGTATTAGATTGCCAGTTTTTCAACCCAAGACATAGGGGTTCTTACTGCCCTTCCTCTTACCTCCTTGGTTGAATCAATTCCATGTTTTAGGTCCTGCCTTTTTAAAAAATAGTTTTTTATTGATTTTTAGATAGAGAGGAAGGGAGAGGGAGAGAGAGAAACATTGATGAGAGAGAAACATTGATCAGCTGCCTCCTGCATGCTCCCTCCTGGGGACTGAGCCCATACCTGGGCATGTGCCCTGATGGAGAATCGAACCAGTGACCTCTTGGTGAATGGGATGACTCACAATTCACTAAACCACACTGGCTGGGCTAGGACCTGCCTCTTGAACGCCCCCCGCCCCCACCCCCACCACACACACACTCATGGTAATAATTGCTATACTAGTTAAGACTCTTCAGGTTAGAATAAACAAAAATCCAACTCACTGATTAAATAATAAAAATAATTTATGGGCTCACAGTGCTCTGAAGTCCAGAGAAAGAGCTGGGTTTGAGCAAGGCTTGACCCAAGAGTTCATACAATTGTCACCAAGGACTCAGTTTCCCCCTCTCCTACTCAGCAGCCTTTCACAGCGGCTTCATCACCATGTTTTATACAGTGGCCTTCAGGTTCCAGCACCTCCAGGTTCTCCCATTATCATCATAAAGTGGATACAGCAGTTCCAGACTCATATCCTAATACTAGTAACGGCTTTACAAGTCCAGAGACTCATATTTTCTCATTCCTTTGAAAGTCAAGTGCTCGACCCTGAACCAACCACTGTGCCGGAGTACTGGTTAGCTTAAGGATAGTTGGGATGAGAGCCCATCCCACCCAAATCCCATGGCTGGGAATGGGTGAAATAATCTAAGGGGAGACCTTGTCCTATGGAAGAAGGTAGGGAATGGCTACCAGGTAAGCAACTGACAAGGAATTCATAATCAACTGGAAAGGAAAACAGAGACCCACACGGTGTCACCAAAAGGAGGTCCTCACTGTAACAGAAATGGGGATAACATTAACCGAGGGAATAAAAGAAGGTGGACTAACACCTGGAGAAATTTAGGGAGGTTCCTGGAAAGAGGAACAGGTACTTTCCAGGTAGATAAGGAGGCAAAGGATAAAGGAGGGCATTTCAGGCAGAGATAAAAGCATGCCTGAGGGCATGGGAGCTAAGAAAGTCTGGCATACTCAGTGCACTCAAGTCCTGCTGGAGAATAAAGGGGGAGGGAAAAGCTAGAATAGAGAGGCATGCCAGCAGATGGGGATGGACAGGTAGGCAAGGGCCAAGCCATGGAAGGCCCCAGAGCCACATTGTAGATTTATGAAGTTATTAGGTAGGTGACAGGGAGCTTTTGAAGAGAATTTGAACAGAGGAATGACAGGAGACTTCTATCAGAACAAAGATTCTGGCCACCCAGTAGAGGATACATTGGGAGGGTGGGGGTGTTAGATCCCAGACTTGGTCATACCCATTTCCCCATCTCTGTGAATGGCATTATAATTCTCTATCTGTAATAATCATTAGTGCTGTTCCCCCACCATGTCCAGCCCCCCGCCCATCACATGATAGGAATGCACTTTCCTGCCCCTTTGACATAAGGAAAAGCCACGAGACTTGTTTTGGCTAAAGAACACCAAGCACTAATTTTAAGGGATTTGCCACATCCCCTCTTTCTCTGTCTCAAGTGATTATGAAAGTGTGTACCGAGAACCATGTATCGATCTGTGATAGATATGGAGCAAGAAGAAGAAGTAAATCTTTGTTGTATTAAGCCACTGAGATTTGGAGTTCTTTGCTGCAGCATGACCTAACCCATCCTAACTAATGCCCCCCCATCTGCCACGCCAGAAACCTGGGCATCATCACAGACTTCTTCCTTGCTCTCACTCCGCACCTCCATGTCTTTCTGAGTCTACCTTTACATCTCGCTCCAATTAATCTGTTTTTCTCCCTCGCAACTGCCACTGGCCTAGTCCAGAACATCATCCTGTCTTGTCTGGCCAACTGCTTCTCCCAACTGCTGTCTCTTTTTGTAATCTCATGTGACCCACTAGTTTTTTTCCCCATACTTACGCCGAAGTGATCTTACTAAAACAAAGATTCTGTCTCATCACTCCCTTGTTTTAAATTCTTCAGGCTTCCCATTTCCTTTAGAATACAGTCAATACTTGTTAATAAAGTTTGCAGGATGCTGTATGATCTGGTCATTGTTTATCTTCAACCTCTCTCTCTTCTGTTCCTCACACTTCAAATGAACTGACCTTTCTTTAGAGTCTTAAATTTGCCATGCTTTTCCTCAGCTTTCACATATGCTTTCCTCTCTTTGCCTGGCTAATTCCTACGCAATCCTCAGGTTTCATCTTAGATGTCACTTCTTCCTGAAAGCTTTCCCTGAGTCCCTAGTACTGAGTTAGATACCCTCTATATACTCCCTTGTGCTTACAGCACCTTGAACTTCTCATAGTTATATCATTTGTTTGGTGGCACTGGTACTTAATAAAAGATAGAAAGATCATCATCAAGGTCCTCAAGAAATGACCACCTGAACTAAAGGGGTGACTGCAGAGACAAACAAGGAAGAGGCGATTAGTGAAATCTTTAGAATGACTCCCATGTTTCAGGCACAGGTAATAGAGGGATATCGATGTCACAATGAGGAGTGTAGATTCTATCGTGCAGGTGACAGGAGCTGCAGCAGACAATTTTAGGTGCCCTGCGGTACATGCCTTCGGCCACCTCGTATTTGGCGGCAGCTACAGCAGACAGTCCCCCAGCACTAATAGCATCCCTCCTCAGTGGCTACCACATCTCTGCCTTTCTGCCTGATGAAGCCTGGGGAGCTCCCTCAGCCCGAAATAAAGGGAGGTTAATGTTCCTGGCACAACCTTCAAAATGTGGGGACCAGCCTGGCTGGTCTGACTCAGTAGAAAGAGTGTCAGCCTGTGGACTGAAGGGTCCCTGCTTCGATTCTGGTCAGGGGCACATGCCCAGGTTGTGGGCTCGATCCCAGTGGGAGGCGTGCAGGAGGCAGCTGATCAGTGATTCTCATCATTGATGTTTCTATCTCTCTGTCTCCTCTCCCTTCTCTCTGAAATCAATAAAAATATATTAAAAAAAAAAAAAGTGGGGACCAGAGACCTTTGCATAGATACCCTAAGCTCCTGCTCTTCTGAAGGACAATTTGGTATTCGTTCTACCCAGTTCCTCGGGGCCCAGGCAGACTGAGCCCACAGTGGTAGCCACACTCTTCATGGCTTTTCCTCACTCCCTGCCTCACTCTCCTTGCTCCCCCCACTCCTGCTTCCCAGGATCACCTCCCAGAAACCACATCCAAGCCTCAGGCCTGCTTTCACCCCACACAGGAGTCACTGAAGACATTTGACAGGAAACAAGAGGAGAAGAGGTTGAAGGGAAGTGTGGGGCAATGCCGGCGCCTTAACCGCCATGTTTACTGTGAGGTGCTCATGGGACCACAGGGATATAACTTCTGCTAAACCTATCGTGGCTTTTTGCCTTTGTTTGCCACTGCTGGCCTCTCTCTTTGACATGCTTTACGGACACAATACTCCTCTGGTTTTCCTCCTATGTTCCTGGCTACTTTTGTACAATGAAGTTGACGGTGTTGAAGCTGGGTGATGGACTCTAGGCAGTTGTGGTTGTATTTTATACTGTTCCATACTTTCCAAAAAACTTTTAAAAAAGCTTGTTTATTTATTGATTTAAAAGAGAGAGATTTGTTGTTCCACTTATTTATGCATTCATTGGCTGATTCTTATATGTGGCCTGACTGGGGATTGAACCTGGTGAATCAGCACAATGCTCTTACCAACTGAGCTACCCAGCCAGAGCCCAAAATACTTTTTAATAATACATTTTAATAAAAAAAAAAAACACATTTTAAAATGTTTTTCTTCTCTGTCTACCCCAGTTCTCAAATATGTGCAAAGCATACATAGTCATCACCTGAGATCCTATTAAAAGCTGGCTCACCTTGGCCTACTTGACCTGCCCTGCAGTTTTTCTGAACTTGCCTCTCACCACGCTACCTTGCGCTGACATAGCTCTGGCCACACTGGCCTTCCTTCTCATCCTCTAACACACTAATCAGTGATCTATGACCTTTGCGCTTGCACCGCCACCAAGGACAGATGCCACTACATGATCTCCGCTCAGATGCTACCCCCTCAAAGCATCACTCTAAAATAGTGCAAGCAAAGTGCGCGCACACAAGCTCTATCCCACTGACCTGTCTTATTGTCTTATCAGGATCTAAAATTATCTGTTTACTTCGATTTTGTCCACTAGCTCCATCTCACCTAGCACTCCTGGAAGGTGCTCCTGTTCACTGCTTTCTCCCAACTCCTGTCATATTCAAATTGCGCAGTAAGTATTTGGTGGATGCGTGAATAGATATATGCCTGCAGAATCCAGGAGAGAGCGAGCTGGGGGTGTAGATTTGGGAGCTGGCATCACAACAGTAACAGTTGCAACCATGTCATGAATCGGTTTGCCCAGCGAGAGTGGGTAGAAGTGCGGGAGACCAGAATAGCATCCCGGAGGTCATCTACAGGGTGGAGGAGAAAAAGGAACCTGGGGCGGGAAGCAAGGAGATGTGGCCAGAGAGGCTACGAGAAGCGCTGGAGGGAAAACCAGGGCAGAAGACAGGGCAGGAGCGGGAAGTGGGGGACAGACAGAGCAAAGAAGGCACGGAGAGAACCATGCCCTTGGATGCTGGTCCCTAGGAGATCACTAGTGAGCATCCAGTTCCAGTAAAATGAGGGGCAACCGGCAACCAGTGCAAGTCATTGAATACGTGCCCTGGCCTCCCGCCCTTTGGGGGACAATTCCGATGGCCCTCAGAAGGTCCCCAACAGGATCGAGCCCCAGTGGAACAAGGTCAGAAGTGCACCCTTTATCAGCTTGTCTTCCTGTCCTGCTGCATTCTCCCCACTCCCTTCTCTCTACTGCCTCTCCCCTGCTTCTTGCAGTCCCTTACGTTCGCCTGCATCCTCAGGCTCTGCTTTCTGGGAAATCCAAACCGGAGCAGGTCTTTCATTTCTCTTCTCCTTCTGTTTTTCAAGGAGGGAAGGAGACTTTCCCTTACATCTCATTGACCAGAGGTTCCTGGCCCATGTGTACACTAATCATAACCGCAAGGGAAGGGGGTTATCGTGACTGGCTTAGACCCCTCGTGATCCATTCCCTGGGGCTGGGCATACCATCCATTGAGAACATGAAGCCAGATCCTGGCTCCATTTCCAAACCATCACAATTCCCAGGACTAAGTAGCGTGGGGGGCCTACACAGGGATGGCACATCTTTTGTTGTTGTTAATCCTCACTCGAGGATATTTTTTTCCATTGAGAGTGGAAGACAGGGGGAGGGGGGGAGAGAGAGAGAGAGAGAGAGAGGTGAGAAATACATTGATAGGTTGCCTCCTGCATGCACTTCAACCTGGGTGGGTCAGGGATTGAACCTGCAACCCAGGTAGATGCCCTCAACTGGGAATTGAACCTGCGACCCTCTGGTGTGCCGGCTGACACTCTAACCACTGAGCAACACCGGGCCAGGGTGGCACATCTTAACCCCTGCACACACTCCCTCTGCACCAACCATGGCGCCATATTGCTGGGTGCTCAGTATATACCTCTGCTCTGCAGGGCATGGTGCTAAGTGCTGGGGGCCAAAATGCAAAGACCATAAGATAGGATTCCTGACCTGAAGGGCTGTATCACCAAGACGCATTTCATACACAGGACTATAAAGCAAAAGTACGGAGAACAGCACAGTTAAACAGTTAATTCTAAATCGGGGAAGGAGGAATTATCAGTCAGGGTAGACTAGGCCGTACTAAAGAAACAAACAAGCCCTCGGATTTATTTATCCCACACGACACAGCCTCATGGTGGACAGGAGGTTCTACTGCTTGGCATCATTTTCATACCAGAACCCAGTCTGGTGAAGCAGCCAATATCGGGATATTGCTGAGCCAGAGGGAGAGAGCTCAGGAGGTTTTGAATTAGCAATTGATTCTTGGCTCAGAAGTAAAATGTATGACTTCCACTTACAACCCATTGGCTAAAACTGTTCACGTGGCTCAAATCAACCTCAGAGAGCCAGGAAGCTAGATTCTACCGTATGTCAGAAGGCAGAGAGGCAGGGATATTTGGTGTAAAAACTTCCAGAAATCATGAAGGAAGAATAACATTTGCACCAAGCTTTGAAAAAAATGTTAGTCTTCAATAGATGAAATTAGGAGCAAGGGAGGAAGGCCTGCCCAATAGAGAGCTCTATAAAAGCAGTCTCAGAGGCTGGCTAGTGTGACCGAAGCCGGGCTTCATGAGGGGACAGAGGTGGGGCTGGGATTGGAACTGGGCAAGAAGGCTGAGTGTAGACTGTGAAGGGCTTTGAATATCATGATAAGGATGTATACTCTAATAGATTTTTGGCAATAGGAAGCTGTCAAAAGGTTTTTAAGCAGGTAAGTAACATGATTTGATCAGGTTGTTGTTGTTGTTGTTGTTAAAATATATTGTATTGATTTGGAGAGGAAGGGAGAGGGAGAGAGAGACAGAAACATCAATGATGAGAATCACTGATCGGCTGCCTCCTGCACGCCCCCTACTGGGGATCAAGCCCACAACCCAGGCATGTACCCTGACCAGAAATTGAACCGTGACCTTCTGGTTCATAGGTCGATGCTCAACCACTGAGCAACACTGGCTGGGCCTGGGTTGTTGGTTTTTTGTTTGTTTGTTTTTAGGAAAATAACTTTGGCAACAGAATGAGAAGGAAATTGGAAAGACCAAAGGCTAGGAGACTATAGGAAGCTGTTGTCATAGTCCAGGCAAGCCATGAGGAGGAGATGAGATGTGGGAGGGGCTAGGAGGACATTGAGGAAGAGACAGATGGGAGAGACACTTCCTATCCAGAAAAGATACTGCCTATTTTTAAAAAATATATTTTTTAATTGATTTCAGAGAAGAAGGGAGAGGAAGAGAGAGATAGAAACATCAATGATGAGAGAGAACGATTGCTAGGCTGCCTCTTGCACACCCTGCTCTGGGAAAGAGCCTGCAACCTGGGCATGTGCCCTGTCTGGGAATCAGACCTTGACCTCCTGGTTCATAGGTCTATGCTCAACCACTGAGCTATGCTGGCAGGGCTCCAGTACATTCTTTTAAAGCAAATCCTAGTTACCATATCATTTAATTTGTAATTTCTACAGTATGTGATAAATTAACAATAATTACTTAAGGTTATCAAATATCCAGTCATTAGCAACATTTCCCTCATGGTCTCTCATTTTTTTCCCAGTTGGTTCATTTGAATCCAAACACCATCCACATATTCCATTCGGTTCTCCGTCTTCCTCTCCCTTGTCATTTACTAGTTGAGGATTCTGGGTCATTTGTCCTATAGAATTCCCCACATTCTAAATTTTGCTGATGGAATACCCCTGCTGACATTTGACATGCTTGCTTCCTCCTGCATTTCCTGTGAACTGGTGGCCGGGCCTAATGCTTCCCTCCTTTGAACAGAAGCAGAGGGACAAGAATAGGAGGGGGGAGCTGGCCATTTTTGCACAGTACCTACTATGTGCCAGACACTGTGTGGGTTCTTTACAAAGATGATCTCACATAACCCTCAGCATCACCCTTTGAGGAGAGTACTCATTATCCCTAACCTGACAGCTGAAGAAATTAGGACTCATTCTAACCTGTCCACTTCACAAAGCCAGAAACTGCAGGAGCTTTGGCTCTGATGCCAAAGCCCCTTCTCTTTTCACTGCCCCAGAGTGGGGAAGGGCTTGGCACATGAGTGGCAGTGCTAGGAAGAAAGCCTAGCTAGCCCGACTCCTAAGTATTAATACTAAATATTGAGACTGACATACATCACAAGGACCTGAGCCATAAATGCTGCATCACTGACCCCATTTTACGGGAGAGAAACTGAGGTCCAGAAAGGGGAAGTGGCTTACCCGGGCACTGCATTTGGTGAGCAGAGCCAAGATTCACCCCCAAGTTCGTCCCACGTGGCCTCTCCTGGTGGATGGCTCCAGCTCTCCTGGTGGCCACAGTGGGGTGAATATGGGTGCAGGGACAGGAATCGGCAGGCCGGTTTTCCTGGATGGAGTCTGTAGCGTGAGCTCTCACTGTTGGCCAGGAGTGGCTCTATTCCTTTCTGCCAAGTTCCCCAACCAAGAACGGCATATACACAGCTCACAGCAGTGAGGCGGCCAGGGAGGGCCAGCCCATGCCTGGCCCCATCAATCTTGGTGGCATGGACTTCCTCCGAGAGCTTTCTCAGGGGGCCCCACTCCCTGCCACATGGCTAGAGTCCAGGAGGAGCCCACTCACAGGACAGACAGAGGCAACGCTCTGGGCGAGGCAGCCCCATGAGCTGTTCCTCCTCCCCAGAGCTGCCAGGAACAATCGAGAAAACCAGGACATTCTCCCCCACCAGGATATTTTGTATGCTTTGCACTTGCTGCTGCGTTTCCTTCATCTAAAAGCTCTAAAATTTCAAATAAAAAGGTACAATGAAAGCAGCAGCAGGATAAATAGCCACAGTGATCTGAGCTGAAACCCTGGAAGCTTTATTCACATCTTTAGAAAAACTCTGAAGGCTCCTAGTAGCAGCTGCAGTACAAAGCCTCACACTTTAATTCTAAGGCTGCCAGAAATAGGCCTGTCAGGCCTGAAATATCACTGCATTTCATTACTCTTAAATGTGCATTACCATCTCTGCCTCGTTACCAGCTTTGGGGGTGGGAGGGGGTCCCAGACCAACTCCGCAGAGAACTGGGACCCTGGGGCTTGTGGGGAAGGGGAGAGGTTGAGTTGGGACTAGAACACGGAGGATGGGAGGGGAGACCTAATGGCTTAAGGCCTCTCAAGGACACAGATTAGACAGAGGCCCACGGAAGTGGAGGATCCTGTTATTAACACGTCCCCAGAAGGCAGGCGCTTGGAAGAGTCTGATGTCACCAACTTGGGCGGTGAAGCCAGCAGGAGACAGGGAAGAGGCAGGACTGCTGGGGTGGAGGTGAGGACAGTTGTTGAGCAAAGAATGGGGCCTGAAGAAGCCCTGGGTAAAGGGCACGAAGGCCTTCATGCCTGCCAGCAGGTAGCAACCAATCAAAGGCAAATTAGGCCATCAAGGCCCGGGGAGTCTAAAGCCACAGGCACAGAGCAGCCAGGGGAAAATGCTGGAGGGAGCGGCTGCTGGACATTTGGAAGTTTGGAGCTGGGAGCAATCTGCATGTTTATAATAAAACTGACACTCAGGGCAGCTCTGAATAATTCAGGAGGCGCTGGGATCTCATTACAGTGCGTGTCCCTGTGGTACAAAGGGAGAGGGGCTGGCTGGGCCCAGGCCGCTGCCATCGCTTGGTTCTCTGAAAGGGCGTGACAGATGGGCCAGCGCTGGCCACCACCCAGTCACGCTTCACATGGTGATTGGTTTTCAAAGGAAGACAGGGTTTGTGAATGGAGCCAGCTTGTTGCTTGCTGCCTTCAAATGGACGCCGCTGGGTCGCGTGGCCAGCCGGGCCCCCTTGTGAATGGGGCATCACCAGTGGGTGGTGAACAAGCCAGAGGTGACTCCCTGTCCCTCCCCCTGTTACTGCTGAGGCTGGGGGTGAGGGGAGGGGGAGAAGGAAGTGCCCCAAACCCTTCTCTCTGCTGACAGGTTTACCTTCCATGGGTCTTCCTCTGTGCTAGCTAGCCCCGTATCAGTTAGAATAAAATTCAACTGCATATAGCAAAAAAAAAAAAAAAAAAAGTTAAAACAAGATGGAAATTTATTTTTCTCTCATGTAAAGAAGTCCGAAGACAATCATCACAGACCTAGTTTGCCTGCTCCACCACCATCAGAGACCTAGGCCCTTTGCCTCTTTGTGGTTCTGCCATTCTTAGTCCTTACATGCCACTCCTGGCCCAACATGATGCTCACGCTCCAACATGATCTCCATGTCCCACCAGCCACCAGAGCAAAGAAGATGGGAAGAAGGGGCCCAGGGCACATGCCAGCATTTTTGCAATTTCCCAGAAGTTGCCACAAGAATACTTGCGCTTCATTGACCACGGCTTATTTAGATGGTCACACCTAAAGAGAGGCTGGAAATGTGTTGTTTGTTTTATATGACCATGTGTTTGTTGGCGGCAGACATTTCTCCAAGGTTTTAGTCCATTTCTGCACATCTTTCAAGTGAAGCATTGACTGTCCTTTGTTCCACTCTCGTTTCCAGGACATAGGAACATCCATGGAAAGGATATAGTGCCTTCCTCCAGAGCAAAGAGCAGTCATGTTGCCCATTTTAAAAGATTTAGGTTCCCCATGTTCGGGTTCCTCTCCTAAAATGCAAGCCACGGTGTGTCCAGGCTTCACCTGCCCTCTTTGTGGCCCTGTGGGAACTGAGGCTGATGCTCTCCTACTGTTATTGCTGTGAGTCATGAACTGTCCTTCGTCTCTGACCCAGGAGTCTTAGCTCCTGCCAGCACTATGACAGGGACTAATTTATTAGCTTGTAAGTGAGATAAAATCTCAGATCTTCAAAGTTCTTGACAGCGTTCAGCTAAGAATCGAAATTTCTGCAGGGCTAGTTACTAGAAATCTGCTCTATCTCCCTTCCCAGCTACTTGAGCTGTCCCCATGGGTGTTTCAGGTGCCTCTTCCCCTCCCACAACTAGAGGAAGCAGCCTTCACGTGAGACTCCAGCCACTTCCAGAATCCCAGCAGGTCCTGAAACGGCCAACGACAGGGAAGCTCACACACCTGCTTACATCCCAGCACTGAGCGTTCTCTCAGGGCCCCATGGACCGCCTTGTCCGCATCCAGTCAGTTCCCAGATTAGAGGAGGTGTTGAGTCCCACTCTGGCTTCTGCATCTGGAATGACTTGGTGACCTTGTCCTCAGTTTCCTGAACCAAACTGCACCTTCTTCTCCATCCCCCACTCCATCTCCTCCAGCGCCATGCCTCCCCCTCTCCTGCCCTCCCCTCCACCTCACCCTCCCACCAGCGTCTCCTAGGTCAGATGCCCCTGGAGCTACAACTTCAGTTGGCCTGTTCTGTAACTCCCTACCCTAAGACAGTCCTCCTCTGGCTGTGAAACTGGGGCTCAGCCATCCTATTTATGCAGCACCCATCACCAATCCCTACTCAAGATGCTCACATGTGTGTCCAGGGGAACAACTCCAGCTCGTTTCGCTTCCCCTCTGTCTCCTTCTCATTCTGCAAGCCAGAGCTCTGAAGCCACCTTAAGCCCCATTACCTCTCACCAGCCCCCCTCCACCACACAGTCACTAAGCCCTGCCTCCGAAGTCTCTCTGGTGTCTGTCCCTTCAGACCCAACCCCACTGCCCTGGTTCAGACCCCAGTGCTTCTTGCCTGGAGTCTCACAGCAGCCACCCATCAGGTGCCCCCCAAATTCAGTTCAGGCTCTGAAGAGCTGCCCAAGAGACCATTCTAAGATATAAGTTGGTTCATAGCCCTCACCACCAGCTGAACAAAGTACTGTGGCACCTAAGACTTGATTGTTCTCCCTGTCCAGCTTGTCTCTCACCCGGCCTCTCCTAAACACCCTCAGGCTGCAGCCACTCTGAGCTACTCTGCAGTTCACTGAAAATGCCCTGCTCTCAAGTGCCTCTGCACTCCACACCTATTATCTATTCTTCTGGGAATGCCCTTCCTCTCTCCTCTCTCTGCCCCCTTCCTGGGCACTCACCACTACCTATCCATCTTTCAAGACCCAACTCAAGCGTGGCCTCCTCTAGAAACAGTCCCTATGCTCCTCCACAGTCCCAGCCGCTGGGCCCTGCCCCGCTGTGCCGCCACACGGCTCTGCACACACAGTATCCCCATTAAGGCACATCCCACAATGTAGGCAAGTTCTGTCCTCAGGTGGTAAGATTCTGGAGAGCAGGGGTCAGAATTGTTCATCTCTGTGACCCAGCCATGCTCCTGGTTATCTGAATAAATGGACTGCCCCTCACTCCACTCATGTCCAACTCCAAGGCTAGCTCAATGGTGACCAAGGAACAGCCCCAAATAGCAGTCGCTCCCCTGAGGGCTTCAGGCTGGAAGATGGTTCCAGGATGGAGAAAAAGGAGCAATGAGGACAAAGGTGGATGAGTAGGGGTTTGCCCCTCAGGAAGACCGAGGAATGGGAGGTAAGTGACGAGCGGCACAGAGAAGTCAGTTCCCAAAGGCAATGCAGACCTGGGTCAGCTGAAGCAGCATGTCCATCCTCTTTTCAGGTGTGTATACGGTGGGGGAGAGGGGCCAAGAGAATCTGGATTTTCATCAGATGCTACCAGAGACAGCAGGCAGATCCAGAAGGGATCCCTTAAAGCTCTCTTAGGAAATCCAGGGCTCAAAGTGTGTCCTAGGCCCCCAGGACAGGAGCTCAGTCCAGTGCCAGGTACTCTGCCTCCTGCCTCATTGCCAAGGAGAGAGACCCTACACAATGAGATCTAGATTACATATTAATAGGCTTCCAGCTCTAAATGCAATGATTAGATCTTGGAACTGAAAAAGGACATGCATGGAAAAGCATGAAATCCAAATAAAGTGTGCAGTTTGGTTAATAATATTGCACCAATGTTAATTTCTTTATTTGGACAAATGTACCATAGGTAGGTAAGATGTTAACTTTGGGGGAAGCTGGGAAAGGGTATATGGGAACTACCAGGGTCAGGCCCATCCATCCACCTGGTCCTTAGGTCAGCCCACCACAGCTGGCTGGAGGGACTTGCAACTTTTTGGTACGACTAAAATGATCCCAAATTACATACTAAAATAAAACAAAACAGACTTTAAAACATAAGTCAAGCCAGAGCTGGTTTGGCTCAGTGGATAGAGTGTTGACCCTTGGACTAAAGGGTCCCAGGTTCGATTCCGGTTAAGGACATCCTTTGGTTGCAGGTTCCCCAGCCCTGGTTGGGGTGCGTGCAGGAGGCAACCAATTGATGTGTCTCTCTCACATCAATGTTTCTCTGTCTCTCCCTCTCCCTCCCATTCTCTCTAAAAATCAATGGAAAAAATATCCTCAACTGAGGATTAACCAAAAAACAACAACAACCAAAAAAAAAAACATAAGTCAAAGTTTAAGAGGTAGGAAGAGAGACAGCATAAGTTTACATGGAAAGTAAAAGAGCAAAAAGAGAGGATATATGTTTCTTAGTTGAGAATCTGAAGACTTTTGCTACATTCATTCATCCACTGAACAAATATTTATTAAGTATCTACTATGTGCCAAGCATTGTCTTCTGAGCCAGGAGGACAGTACAGTAGTGACCTGCCCTCCTAGAGTTGCTATTTTAATGAATCTAGAGTTTAATCTGCTCATCTAATCCCACACCACCCACAGGTTCCCACACTCAGCTTCCAGGACTGAAAAATGGGGACAGTTTCTCTTCCCATTACATCAGAGTCCAGGGGGAAGTTTGCTAGACCTGAGAGTTAGGAGACCTAAGGTGGCTCCAGAGAGGGCACTGAGTAGGACGAAGTTCTTCTCTGCTCCTGACTAGTCATGGAACTATGTCTCTGGGCTTTCTCATTTGTAAAATGAGGAAAGTAGTAAGAAACCAAGAGCTACATTGAAGCTCAGTAGGCATGAGAGTGTACTTAAAGGATAAAAGTGCTTGGCCTGGTGTAGTTCAGTGACTGAGCATCGACCTATGAACCAGGAGGTCACGGTTTAATTCTTGGTCAGGGCACATGCCTAGGTTTCAGGCTCCGAGGCAGCCCATCAATGATTCTCTCTCATCATTGATGTTTCTATCTCTTTCTCCCTCTCCCTCTCTGAAATCAATTAAAAATATATATATTTTTAAAAGGATAAAAGTGCTTGTATTAATATGATTGTTATAATATTTAGATCCAGACCAAGAAAAGGTTAGGACCTCTCTTCTGTAGTTACTACACACGCTCCTCTTTCCGATGTCAAAAAAATCTTCAGAACTGGAGTGAAAAATAAAACAAAACCCTGCGTGCTCTCCCGGTGCCGGTGCCGGGCGCCAGGCTGGGCAGCCAGCCTGGACCAGCTGGATTGGTCAAGGCCAGGGTCAGGCCCACGCACCCACCTGGTCCTAGGCCAGCCCCGCACAGCGCACAGCGGGGGAGGGACTAGGGCGCAGCGCTCCGCCCCGCCCCGCTGGCCCCGGCGGAGGAACCAGAGACCCAGCCCGCACCCCCTTAGGAGGCCCTGCTGGCGACGCGGCCGCGCCCCGCGGGAGGCCCAGCGCAGCGGCCCGCTGGCCCGGGCCCAGCCGCCTTCGGAGGGAAAGTTGTTGCTCAAGCCTGAGGAATGCGGAGCCGCGGCGGCGCGGGAGGAAGCGGTGGGAGATTACACGCGGCCGGCGGGACCGCGGCAGCTGCGCCCCAATGTAAACAGCGCGCCCGGGCGGGAAGCGGCGCCGCCCAGGCCGGGCGGGCTCAGTCCGGAGGTGGCAGCCACGCGGCCCGGGCTAGGAGCATCGGGCAGTTTGGGAACCGGAGACACAGACAAGCCCAAAGGCCAGGCGAGAACCTCCCGCTGAAAAGTCCAAGAAGGCAGGATTTTTGTCTTTGATGTTCATGATTAATCTCTCACGCCTGAAGACCGCCGTGAGCATAGTAGGCGCTCAATAAACATTTTTGAAAGCATGCTCTAATCCCTCCCGGCCTCAGTGTCCTCCCATGTACCAGGAACGTTTGATCTCTGAGGCCCCTAGCAACTCTGAAATTCTAGGATGCTAAGATTAAATCCCATGTGTACTGCTGTGGTTTGCTTTAGTTCTTCAGGGACATTTTTAGTGCTACCCTTTATGATGTGCCAGGAGTGAATCTGACACCAGATGGCTTTTTTTTTTTTTTTTTTTTAAATAAGAAAGAAGACAAAGGGAGGGAGAAAAATATTTTCCAACTGGCAGTGTTGACAGGATTTTGGAAGAGAACCTAGGGAGGCAAAGAGGAGCTGTTTCAGCCTGATTCTTCCTCCTCCCGCACACTCTGCCACCCTAGCCTCCACCATAAATGGGGTAGATCATACTGATGCTTTTTATAGACGAGGCAAAGGGAACATCATCACCGGAAACTCTACCCCGCGCCAGTACTTGCTGTGCTGTCTCTGGCTCTCACAGAGGACTGGATCCTGAGCCACAGGGTGACGGATTCCAGCTATAGGAAGGGCTCCTGCTAAAGGCTGACGCTGGCGTTCATTAGAAAGACAGACACCTGACAAATCAAAAGCTAGAGCTAGCTCCCTGCCTGGGGAACATTGAGGGAAAATAGCCAAAAATGGCAGTCTCTTCTGGAAATCCTCTTCTCTTGGACCCCAGTTCCCTTTCCTCATACAGGGAGGAGGGGAACTGGTCCTTACTCAGAATGGCCTGTAACTCAGTTCCTAATGTTGTGGCAAGGAAAAGGGAAATTCCTAGAATGAGCCAATTTGGCAGCGTGCACAGTGGTGTCAACCAGGGATGCTGAAGCCAGACTGCTTGGGTTCAAATCTTGGCGGCACCACTTACTCTCTGAGTAGGGCAAGTGCCTTTCCCTCTCTGTGCCTTCGCTTCCTCAGTTGTAAAATAGAATAAACTCCCCACCTTGTAGGACTTTTGTGTGGATTTAATGAGACGATATAAGAAAAATGTTAGGGGTCTGTCTGCCTTTTCAACAGACCAAAAAGGTAAGCATTCAATATTTGTCTTATTTGTACAGCTACAGGATCCTCCAGAGGAGGCTGTTTTGCTGGGTAGGACCTTCAAGAACCCCACTGTGGCACTGTCACCTCTGGACAAAGGAGTCTCAGTCCAGCCAACTGATCCCTCTCTCCTCCTGCTCCTTCACATCCCCAGGAGACTGGAGAAAGGTGCACAGGATGAGCAAAAATCACGTGTCAGGCTCAAATGTGATGAGTCAGCCCTAAAGGGATGGGGGCGCGGGTAGTAAGAAATAGTCTGCCCTAACCCCGAGGGAAGAAGGGGGTAGTGGGCAAGGAAAGGAGAAGTGTTGGTGCTAGGTTGTGACTGATGCAGTAGACACTGAGGGACTTGCGATAGCTGCCTATGATATATAATCCTATTGGGTGTCCTTGATTTTCTACTCATAAGTTGTTTTCTAATTGTGTTAGATGCAGTGTTGTTGAGTTCTTAATCAGCAAGCTCCTTGAGATCAGGTCTTATCTTTTTGTTGTGCTATCTACCCAACACAAACTCCCAGCAGAAGCTACACAAAACCTAAATACTCTGGATGTGCTTATTGATTTGGTTGAGCTGTTGTGATGGACTGAATGTTTGTGTTCCCCCAAATTCCTATGTTGAGATCCTAACCCCTCAAGTGATGGTATTTGGAGATGGGACCTTAGGAAGGTGATTAGGTCATGAGGCCCACAAATGGGATTAGTGCCCTTATAAAAGAGACCCCAGAGAGCTCTCTTGCCCCTTCTGCTAGCAGATAGCCATCTATGGGCCAGGAAGCAGACCGTCACAGACACTGAGTCTGCCAATACCTTGATCTTGGACTTCCCAGCCTCCAGAACTGTAAGAAATAAATTTCTGTTGTTTATAAGCCTGTAAGTCTATGGCATTCTGCTATAGTAGCCCGAATTAAGACATGCTAAAACAGGGGAACAGGTTGCTCAGTTGGTTAGATTGTCATCCCGATACACCAAGGTTGTGGGTTTGATCCCCCATCTCTGGGGGATGTGAAGGAGGAGGAGGAGAGAGGGACAGTCAGCTGGACTGAGACTCCTTTGTCATCAGTATGATCTACCCCATTTATGGTGGAGGCTAGGGTGGCGGTGAGAAGTGACAGGAGCAACATTCATAGCCAGGAGGAGTGATGTCAGTGCACACCCATGAAATAGAACAGAATGGCCACATAGACACAGACGTCAGGACACACAGGAATCAACCAATGAATGCATAAATAAGTGGAACCACAAATCAGTGTTTCTCTCTCTCCTTTCATCTCTCTACAATCAATCAATCAATCAATCAATCAATCAATCAAATAAGAACAGGAGAACATGTTGAAACTCCAAACTGGATGGGCAAGGAGAGACAGGAGTACAGCTGACACTCAGGGGCCAGAGGGTCATCTGCTGGCCCCAAGTGTCCTTCTTTCAACCCACATGCTCTCTCTCCAAACACTCCATTCAAATTTTTCCAGCCTAGAGAAAGTCAGTGACACCCAGGTCCTCAGCCTGCCCTACCACAGGGGAGGTGGTGTCCATTCCAGACCTGGGAAAATCCGTCTCCAGCTACTCTGTTCTCCTAGCCTGCACAAGCCTCCAAGGCAAGCTTTGCTGCCACCTCCTTCCCTTTCTGGAATGGGCACTGGACTCCCAGCCAGGACAGAGGCAATGCTGCCGAGACATTTTCTGGAACCTCCATTTAGTTCTTCACGTGGCTGGCTTACTCTCACCCTCTGGGTTTTCTCTTGAGAGGAAACCACCCTTTATCAAAATTAACCACTCCCCCTCCCCAAATTACCTTTTATTATCTTAACCTGTTTATTTTGCAATTTCATGTTCCTTGTCTCTCCACCCCACCCAGACTGAAGGTTCCATAAAAGCAGGATCTGTCTTCTGCTCATCAGTTTATCCTAGACCCTTTCACGGTGTCTGATGTAGTGTCTCCTTGGAGTGGTGGTCTCCTCCCTCAGTTATTCCCCTTCTCCCTGGCATTTTCAGTAATTCATATCTATCAGATAAATCTCGTGTCTTCTTTATATAGAAAACTTATTAATCCTGCCCTTTAGCCATCAGCTTATTTTCGCCTCCTTTATTCCACCAAGTACCCAGGAAGGATGCCTAGCATGTATGTATCAGTTAGGACCTTTTGCTTGAAAGCAACAGAAGAACCAACTAAAAGTGGCTTAAACAATGAGCAAGCATATCATTTTTCAGAGGCAGAGAGGATTAATTCCATCTTCAATAAAGTCAAGACTCCAGTCAGCTTCTCTGTGATTCTGTCCAGATCCCTGGCCTAGTGGGCTTCCCCTTCTGTCTCATTTGCCAGGGTTGTATCACATGCCTCGGTCTAACCAATCACTGGCAAGGAGACAGAAGCACATGAGTGGCTGCTTAGAATTATCAACATTCATCTCCTGTGGCTGAGAAGGGTCTCCTTCCTTGGGTACAGGGCAGCTAAATCCGGGAACAAAATTGAGCTTACCAGCACAGGGGAAAAAAAAAAAGGTAGGGAGTGGCTGCTGAATCTATGAGCTGCCCAATAACCTTCCAACAAATTGTTTTTCTGCTTAGGTTAGCCAGAGTTGGTTTCTGTGGCCTGTAACCACAGAATTCTGGCTGAGGCAGCTCTGGGGCTCCTCAGTGAGGAGTGACAGGCGCAGCATTCACAGCCAGGAGGAGTGATGTCAGCACACACCCATGAAATAGAACAGAATGGCCACACAGACGCAGACATAAAATAGCCCTAGACCCAGGAAGAAACAGGGTTTTGAGAGCTGGATTGAAGGCTGTACATCTCAGGTGACTTTACTCTGTGTCTCCAGGCTACGTGACCTGGGGAAGGTGGGTCACATGGATACTCATATTGCAGTGGACAGAAGTAACCACCCTCCCTTTTTAAATTCTATCTTTCCTTGGTGTCCAAGAGGCTATCCATCTAGATGACTAACTGGCCTCTCCCACCCACAGCCTTCCCTTCAGAAGACTTGAGCGATTATGCAGCCATTTTCCTCCCAACTCATAGCTCACCCTCAGAGACATGCTGCTGCGTGGTTCTGCACTTGAGCACCTCTCCCAACTCTGGACCCAAAGCTCCATTTATCACCACTCTCCAATCTGAGACTCAGACCTTCCTTCTTTAGCAAACTCCTTTCCTTCTTCCTCTTGGCTCCCCACTTTCACGAAGCCTGCTTTGAAGAACTTGGTCCATTCCCTGGCCATATCACCATCTGATTAGTGGCTGTCAATATTGTCTTACCCTCTTCTGCCTCGTGGCAAATGGACTGCTCCAAACCCAGCCACTCTGCTGCCCCTCGCTCTGGTTCTGGAATGCCCCGCACCCCGTTCACTCACCGATGAGCTGGGGTTACTCACCGATGCTTACTACCTCCATCCCTGTTCCCAGCTGTATCACCACTGATTCTCACTGTCTCACCTCAACTAGGCTTCACTGGACCCAGTACTAACCCCTGTCACCTCTGCAGGTTTCTAATCAAGCTCCGTCAGCAGCTCTTCTAAGCTCCTGAAGCTCCGCTCCTCCCCCTGCTCACCTTCCTCCCACAGACAACCTTCTTCCCAACTCTGCCAGCAGGATCGGGAGTGTCCGGCACGGACCTCACTGCTGTCCACCTCAAGAAGACGTCTCAGACTTTGGTGACAAGATGCTGGAGTAAAGCTTTTTCTATCCCTTTTCACTCAGAATTCACCCCAAATGACAAGAATAAGAAACAGAAACCCAAACTCCATGTTCAACTAAACCAGGAGACATTTAGAGTCCTGAACCACATCACAGAAAAACAGAAGATGGTGGGAGAGTGGCGGACAACTAGCAGAGGCCAGCCCGACACATCCAGAGGCAGACACCCCCAAGAAGCAAGCGGACTCTTCCTCTGAAGCCAGAGAAGCTCAGGAATAAGAAGTAGCAAGTGAACCAGAAAGCTGGGGTCTAAAAATTGAGGAATTGCTCAAAGACCTACTTAAAGAGTAATTAGATAGTCAGGAAACCCAGCCATTCCCAGCACAATCAAGTGACTTATTGTGTCTCCTATTGGACTCATGCAGGAGACAGAAAGATCAATTCTAGAGACACTATAATAGAGAGAAGCTGGACAATAGAGAGGGTAGGGGTGGAGAAGAAGGACTAGGATCAAAAATGGAGTGAAATGCCCGACTGGCGTAGCTTAGTTGTTGAACATCGACCTATGAACCAGGGCACGGTTCGATTCCCAGTCAGGGCACATGCCTGGGTTTCAGGCTCCGAGGCAGCCCATCAATGATTCTCTCTCATAATTGATGTTTCTATCTCTCTCTCCCTCTGCCTTCCTCTCTGAAATTAATATAAAAAATTTGTTAAAAAAAATGAGTGAAAGCTGGCATTCTGAATTATGTTACTCAGCCTGCTTGCCACACACCTCTTGCCACTCCCACACGGGACCCAGCTCTGGGACTCTGGAAAGGTGGGCTTATAACCTTCGAGTAGGAGGGTCAAGGCTAGAGGATTCTTTTATGGAAAAAAAATCAAACTGTGCCATTTGATACTGACAATTGGAGCTCCCCAGTGAAAGAGTCCAGCCAGCCACCTAATTGCCCAACCAGGAGCCCAAGTTTAGAACTTCCAGCTGGCTCTCTAGAGCCTCCTTCTCAAATATGAATGGACAACCCAGGAAGACCAGATATCTGAGGAAAGTCTCCAGCATGATACCAATCAAAACATCAGGAAACATGAAGTCAGAGGAAACAGAGACAATATAGGAAGAAGAACATTTCAGGTTAATATTCTCAGAGACATAAGATACTGCAAGAAGCCAGAGAACAAAAACATGAAACCATTTTTAAAAAGAAAGAAAGAAAAAGAAAAAACAGGGAACATGAAAGCACTCTTGAAAAAAAAATTTGAAAGAAAAAGATCATAACATAGCAAATAGATTGGGATAGAACATTGAGGAAAACTCCCAGAAAACAGAAGAAAAAGATGGTCAACAGGAAAATAATAAAAGAATTGGAGGGTCAGTCCAAGAGGTCCAGTATTCCAAATAATAGGAGTTGCAAAAATTTCAAAGAAATAATAAAATTCCCAGGATGAAAGGACATAAATTGTTAGAACAGAGGTTTTTAAAATTTAGCATGAATCAGAATACCTAGAGGGCTTGTTAAATACAGATTACTGGGCCCTATCACCAATCTCTGCTTCAGTAGTTGTGTGATGGGGCCGGGTATCTGCATTTCTAACATTTTCCCACAGGTGATGCTGATGGTGCTGGTCCAGGGACCACACTTTGAAAACCACAGGTAGATTAAAAAGAACTATCCAGTAGCCCTGGCTGGGTAGCTCAGTTGGTTACAGTGTCGTCCCAATATGCCAAGATTGTGAATTCGATCCCCCATCAGGGCACATACAACAAGCAACCAAGAAGTGCATAAATAAGTGAAACAATAAATCTCTCTCTCTTTTTCTCTCTCTCTCCCCCTCTAAAATCAATAAATAAAAATTATTTGAAAAACAATAAAAAAACTGTCAAGTGCCTAGAAAAATGAATGACAATATATTGTGACATTTCAATATATCAGGGAGAAAAGATAAAATCCTAAAAGCGGAGGTGGGTGGGAGGAGGTGAATTCAAAATCTCAGGAATCAAAATAGCATGAGATTCAACTGCAAAATTAGAAGCTGAAAGAAAAAGGAGCAATGTCTTCAAAATTCTGAAGAAAAAGCATTTTCAACCTAAGATTCTATACCCAACTAAAACTATTCCTCATGGGTGAGGGAGGGATAAAATCATTTTAGATATGCAAAAGTCTCTAGAATGTTACCTCCCAGGCACTCTTTCTTAGAAAGCTACTGGAATATGTGCTTCATCCAACAAGGGAGTAAACTGAGAAAGAGGAAGACATGGGGTCCTAGAAAGAGGAAAGAGCATAGGGAACTCTTAACTACTGGCAGTGGGAAGTCTGAGGTTGATAAGTATCTGGAGAGCAACACATCTAGAGAAAGCATCCCAGGAAAAATGTCTCCAAGGAAAACAAAAACAGAACCAATATGATTACATGACAGGTTTGGCCATATGCGTAATTGTCCTGAGAAGGCATTTTACAAAACTGTTGAAGGGTGTGGGAAGATGGAGCCAGAAATTCAAAGAAAACTAAGCAAATGGGAAAAAAAAAATGAGGCAATTAACTCCAGGAAAACACAAAAAGGAAATGTAGAGAGAGAAACCAAGATGGCGGCATAGGTTAAATACCTAAACTGCTGCCTTGCACAACAATTTCAAAACTACAACTAAAAGACAAAACGGACACCAACCAGAACCACAGGAAAGCTGGCTGAGTGGAAATACTACAACTAGAAGGAAAGAGGAAAGCACATTGAGACTCAGAGGAGCTGCAAAAGGCTGAGGTACAGAGATGCGCACACATGCGCGCGCAGAGAGGACGGGCGGCTGAATGCACGGGCGGCTGAGTGTGAGGCTGGCTTTCTAAAGCGGGAGGGAGACGGAAGCTCCCAACTGCACTGAACTCCAGTCCCGGGCAAGACTCTGGGAAACCAGATTCATTCGGGGGGAATCTGGACTGTCAGGAAAAGGGAAAGCACACTGAGACTCGGGAGCTGCGGAAGGCAGAGGTCCGGAGGCGCGCGCGCGCAGAGAGGACTGACTGCTGAATGCACGGGCGGCTGAGTGTGCGGCTGGCTTTCTAAAGCAGGAGGGAGACAGAAGCTCCCGACTATGCTGAACTCCTGTTCTGGGTGAGTTTCTGGGAACCCAGACTCATTCGGGGAGAAACTGGACCGTCTGGCAGTGGGCAAAACTCGAGGGCGGCTTTCTCTCAGAGGTGCTTGCAGCGATTACCGAGGGACACTGAGACCCAGGGGCCTCATAGGGCAGGGCTGACGGGAAGCCAAGGCTGTCGGCTCCGCCCTGAAACTCCGCCCCACCCAAGCTGAGCACAAAGGCTTTTGCAATTTTGCAAGTCTTGTCCCATAAGGGTGTCTCCAGCACAGAAGTTCTCCCAGCGTAGACACAGCTGATCCTCACAGCCAATTGGCCTGGAGGTCAATTCCTCCCAGTGATACCAACAACAATCAAGACTTAACTACAACAAGGCTGAGCACACAGTCCACAAAGGGGTGCACCAAGAGTGTCCACCTCAGGTAACTGGGGAGGCTGAGCCACTGTGCCCTAGAGGACACCTACCACACAAAGCTACTCCACCAACTCAGGGAAGCAGTGAAAATGTGGAGACAAAGAAACAGATCACAAATGAAAGAAATGGAGGAAAGCAAACAACTGGATATAGAGTTCAAAACCACAGTTATAAGGTTTTTCAAGAATTTCCTAGAAAAGGCTGATAAATTTAGCAAGACCATCGAGGATATGAAAAAGGACCAACTAGAAATTAAACATACACTGACTGAAATAAAAAATATTATACAGAGACCCAACAGCAGACTAGAGGAATGCAAGAATCAAGTCAAAGAATTGAAATACAAAGAAGCAAAAAACACTCAACCGGAAAAGCAAAAAGAAAAAAGAATCCAAAAATTTGAAGATAGTGTAAGGAGCCTCTGGGACAACCTCAAGTGTACCAACATCCGAATTATGGGGGTGCCAGAAGAAGAGAGACAGCAAGATACTGAAAACCTATTTGAAGAAATAATGACCGAAAACTTCCCCCACCTGGTGAAAGAAATAGACTTACCAGTCCAGGAAGCGCAGAGAACCCCAAACAAAAGGAATCCAAAGAGGACCACACCAAGACACATCATAATTAAAATGCCAAGAGCAAAAGACAAAGAATATTAAAAGCAGCAAAAAAAAAAACAGTTAATTACCTACAAGGGAGCACCCATACAATTATCAGCTGATTTCTCAACAGAAACTATGCAGGCCAGACAGGAGTGGCAAGAAATATTCAAAGTGATGAATAGCAAGAACCTACAACCAAGATTACTCTACCCAGCAAAGCTATCATTCAGAATTGAAGGTCAGATAAAGAGCTTCACAGATAAGAAAAAGCTAAAGGAGTTCAACACCACCAAACCAATATTATATGAAATGCTGAAAGGTATTCTTTAAGAAGAGGAAGACGAAGAAAAAGGTAAAGATAAAAATTATGAACAACAAATACATGTCTATCAACAAATGAAACTAAAAATCAAGTGAATAAAAAATCTGATGAACAGAATGGACTGATGAATATAATAGAATCAGGGGCATAGAAAAGGAGTGGACTGACAATTCTCGGTGGGAAAGGGGTGTGTGTGGGGGGTGTGGGAAGAGACTGGACAAAAAGCGTACACCTATGGATGAGGACAGTCGTGGGGAGGTAAGGGCAGAGGGTGGGGTGGGAACCTGGTGGAGGCGAGCTATTGGGGGTGGGGAAAAGAGGAACAATAGTAATAATCTGAACAATAAAGATTTATTAAATTTTTTTAAAAAAAGAAAGGAACTGTAAACAGAGCACACAACAGAAAGTTATATTGGAAAAGGAAATATAACCAGAATACTTGCCTCAAAGGTAAACAAGCCCTGGCCGGTTTGGCTCAGTGGATGGAGCGTCGGCCTGTAGACTGAGGGGTCCCAGGTTCGATTCAGGTCGAGGGCGTGTACCTTGGTTGTGGGCATATCCCCAGTGGGGGATGTGCGGGAGGCAGCTGATCGATGTTTCTCTCTCATCGATGTTTCTAACTCTCATCCCTCTCCCTTCCTCTCTGTAAAAAAATCAATAAAATATATTTTTTAAAAAAGTAAACAATATATATATTTTTAAAATATATTTTATTGATTTTCCACAGAGAGGAAGGGAGAGGGATAGAGAGTTAGAAACATCGATCAGCTGCCTCCTGCACACCCCCCACTGGGGATGTGCCCGCAACCAAGGTACGTGCCCTTGACTGGAATCGAACCCGTGACCCTTCAGTCCGCAGGCCGACGCTCTATCCACTGAGCCAAACCGGTTCTGGCAAAGTAAACAATATTTTCAAAGTCAATAAGGAAGTCACGGAACATAGAGTTAACCATAAGTTATAATATAAACATAATGGGGATGGGAGAGGGGAAGAAGCACATAAGAGAATAAAAACCCTCATCTACCAAAACAAGAAGCCAACCAAGTAGATAGATGAGTCCAGTATGGCAATCCATATATTATTTAGAAATCTGGAAGGGAATACCAGCAGAAGCAGCTAAAAGAGTTGGAAGTGGTCACCCCTGGGGAGTAGGATAAGACTGGGAGAAAGGCCAGGGTGACTTCTGTGTTTGTGACAAGCCCTTTAGAACTACTTGATTTTTAAGCTATGTGTATGTATTATCTTGCTAAAAATAAATATTAATTTTATAAAGCATCTATCAAAGGAAGTGGCACATCCTCCATTTCAGCATGTCTGAGGGACCCCGTGTGAACTCAAAGGAGTAAGGGTTTCTCCACTCTCATCCCCTCCAAGATGGGCATTACTCATCAGCTCAGCTCGCTTCTTCTCAGATGCAACCTCTCTACCTCCTGTTCCATCAGCCAGGGATGGGATGGCTGTGCTCCAGCCCTACTGAACTGTCAGTTTCCAGGTAGTGCCTCAGACTTTGCACCCACTGTGCCCTCTACCTGCAAGGTTACCCTTTCCTACTTCACTCTCGCCCCAACAGATTAATGATGGTTTTTACTTTAGGCTTGACCTTAAATAACACTTCCTCCACAGCCATCCTTCTCCCCAACTCCATCAGGACAAAAATGCACCTCCCCTGTGCTTTCCTGCAGCTGTGCTTCCCGCTGTCCCTCTTAGCTCACTATCCTGTAAATGCCCCTCGCTTGTTTGGCTTTCCACTAGACTACAAACTCTAGAAGGCAAGAAACTGTCTTATTCAATCTAGCCCCAGGATGAGGCCTGGTGCATGGTGAAATAGTCAATGACTATGCAAATGGCTAACTAATGGCCACACTTATAATGGCTTAATAAATATTAGAATGAGTAAATTAATGATTCACAAAAAATTCAGACCTCGCCTCCATCCAAAATATGCCTCCCTTCTGCCATCTCCATTCTGTCTACTCGCCCTCCGTCCAAGGTCATACTTTGCAGGCGAGTTGGCTGTGGCCAGTGCCTCAACTACAATCTACTTACTCCTGCCTCCATCCCATAAAGAAGCCAGGGCTCCTTCATGTGACCAGGGGCAGCCCCAGTACAGGCTGTCTAGAATGGTGTGAGCTAGTTAGGGACTGTCTGCCTGCCCAGCTGAGAAGGAAATCGATCCCCTCTTAGTTTCCCTGTCCGGGCCCAAAGTACAGCTCTCTGGGACCCAGGCTAAATAGAGGGGACACGGTTGGCTCTTGCTTTGGCCTGCCTAACGGAGTGACTGGCTCTACCCAGTTTTCTCACCTCCTTGTCCATTTTGCAGGCCAAGGGCTGAGATTCTGGCCCTTCGAGCTGGCAGGCCTGGGTGACTCCTGGCCAGTGTCTTCCACTGGACAGGTATGCGACCCTTGCCTGGGTGCAGGGAGGACCGGAGGCAAGAAGCCTGAATGCAAGGCAAGGGCCAGACACACAGTGGGTGCTGGAGGGTAAAAACCCACCGTGCGTCACTCCCCGAGCTCTAGAGGCCAAAGCGAAACCGGCCTCCGCGAGGCCTGGGCAGAAGGGACCAGAATCTGCATCACTGGAAGCCTGTAACTTGCCAGCCTGGGTCAGGGCGCCCCACCCCCACCGCACCACGTGACCTCGAAGGGCCGCGCATGGTTTGGAATGCAGCGACCTCAGCTGCGCCCCGGAGGGGCCGGCGGAACCGCGGGGAGGGAGGGAGCGGCCGCACCCGGGGTGGGAGGGCTGGTGGTGGGGGGGACACAGGAGAGGCCTTCTCTCCTTTCCCCACCGCGCGAGCAGGGGTAGCGAGGGAAGGGGGAGGCTTGGCTTCGTCCAGGGAACCTGTAAATACGGGCAGAGAAACTCGATCTACTCCCGGAGCTTCCCTATTTAGGAGAAGGGCCGGAGCCAGGCGAGTTAGTGGCTGCTAGGGGCGCAGGTCACATGACCGCCCTGGACTCGGTGGAGGGAGGGGAGGCTGTGCTCCTAAGGAACCCGGATCTAGAGACAGGAATCCCAGCTAGGCCCTCGGGCTCCCTCCCCCAGTAGTTCCATTTGTCCTTATCTTCTTGCACTCTCGCACACTGTCCGTGGGTTGGGAGGTCAACGGTGTGCCCTGCGGCGAGTGCGTCCACCCCACGCGCCCTTTCTGAACGCCTGGGTGAGGTCTGTCCGTGGGTTTCGCAAAGCCCTAGTTAGGACGCAACTCCTGTACACGTGGCGGTGGTCAGGCTGCGAGGCGAGGCTCTGGGTCTGGAGCTCCCCATCCTGGGTGGGAGACAGTGCCTAGGAGGCTGACATTCCCCCTCCCTGCCTCCCTGCCTCAATGGCCCAGGAGATCAGCAGTGCCGAGAGGAAGAGCCTGTTGGGACTGCCTTCCAACAGAACCTACTGTGCGCCAGGTTCTGTCAGAGGCATGAGGGTGTGGAGAAAGACAGTCCCTGACCTCAAGGAGCTGACAGTGGAGTGGGGGGAACAGTCAAGCAAACCAGAATGAAAGCTCAGAAGCACAGAGGAGCACTGAAGTCAGGCTGGGACCTGGGAGATGTGAAGAAGAGATGGCACTCGAATCGTATTTTAAATATATTTAAATATATTTTTATTGATTTCAGAGAGGAAAGGAGAGGGAGAGAGAGACAGAAACATCAATGATGAGAGAATCATCGATTGGCTGCCTCCTGCATGCCCCCCCACTGGGGATGGAGCCCACAACCTGGGCATGTGCCCTTGAATGGAATCGAACCCGGGACCCTTCAGTCCGCAGGCCGACACTCCATCCACTGAGCCAAACCAGCCAGGGCTCGAATCGTATTTTAAAGGGTGAGGAGTCATCACACAGGAGGGGGGAAATGTGAAGGCACTGGGCATCAGATTCCCTGGTGCTTAGGACCTCTAGACAGAAGGTGTTAAGGGTAGGGCAGGAGTAGGACATGGGGCAGGTAAGCCAATAGGAGCCAGAGCTGGCATCTGAGCTTGGTCCTAAAAGTCTTGGGGGAACTGCCGAATCATTCTGAAAGGTGAATATGGTGGATGGTGCATGAAGGTAGGCTGAATAGCCATATCAGACAGTGATTTAAGAAAAGTGAATTTCAGGAAAGTGGATGGGGGGGGGGGGGATATCCACAGGGAAGGGCTGCACAGCACCGAGCCAATGGGACATTGGGACGATGATGGCAGCAAAAATACACTTAAAAAGGGGGCCTTGAAGACAGGGTCAGGGGTAAGTCTGGGACAAGGTACCACTGTCCATTGCTCCCCTGGTTGTAAGTATCATGGGGTCCCTTAGAGATTTGGGGATACGTGCCTGTGGTGGAATGGCACAGGCATGCTCCTTGGAGGGAGAGCATGCACTGGGTCCTTTGTCCTGCGAGTGTTTATCTCTTGCGGGCAGAAATCTTAGGAGAGGTCTTGAGGGAGTGTCTCAACAGAATATTCATCAGCTTTCCAGGTGTGCTCTTTCAGGGTCGTGGTCTCCACTGATTGGTCAGTGCCAGAGGGGGTCATTAGTCAATGTAGCTAGTCCTGAGGCAGCCACAGTGCCACTTGTCTGGTTTTGCTGCTTTTTGGGGGGCCTGGAGCTGAAATACAACTGAGGCCTAGATGTTATCGTTAGGGAGGAAAGGGTCAGGGTGTCTAAACCGCCTGACCAGCGACATGAAATATCCGGGGTCCAAACTGCATGACCAGTGAGTGCTATGCTAGGGGAGGAAAGGTTACCCTGGCAGTGGAGTGGGTAACCTCCCCATGCTAGGCATCCGGAGCTTTCTGTCCTGGTGAGTTTCTGTACCTGGCCCATCCATCCTTGCTCTGAGGGTCTAACGCATTCCATATAGACAGGACCAGATCTGAATCTCCTAGGAGAGCTGGGGATGGATTTGGATTTGGGACCTAGAGAAGCAAAGAGGTTGATTAGGAGCCTCTTGGCCAGCCTCCCCGGAGACTGCAGCAATGGAAATGGAAAGAATGAAAAGGCCACACAAATACTTGTGAGGGGAAGAGCCACTGGTCTTCAGGGCAGATTGGTGATGAGCAGGCAGGAAGAGTCTTGGATGACCTCAGGTTTCTGGCTTGGGGAATTGGATGATGGATGCAGAAGGAACAGGTTTGGAGAAAAGGTTGATGATGAGAGTGATATTTATGGAGCACTTCCAGTGTTTCAGGCACTATCTCATTAAATGGTACTACTGTTATCCCCACTTT
This sequence comes from Plecotus auritus, assembly GCF_963455305.1. Taxonomy (NCBI): domain Eukaryota; kingdom Metazoa; phylum Chordata; class Mammalia; order Chiroptera; family Vespertilionidae; genus Plecotus; species Plecotus auritus. The sequence goes on from NC_137772.1 coordinate 168,751,183, forward strand.
AATATGAGGAAACTAAATCAAGAGGTTAAGTGACTAAGTGGTAGGGGTGGGATGATGAGCAGAACTGCACCTTGCAGAATGCATTATCCCAAATCTGAAGCCCCAGGGAGGTTTCCCAGACTACTCTACAGGCTTCTCCCTTCCTCCACAGCCCTTCAGTCACTGTCACCAGGTCTCCTTCCCTCAACCCACCCCATCTCACCCCCAGCAACTTGCCCCAGCAACCAGAATGGAACCACACAAGCTTCTGACAGGAGTGCACAGGGCTCCGGAACCCTGGAGCTGAGACCCCCACCTTCCCAGTTACTATACATAATGGATGCGAGACTGCAGGAACAATCAGAGAAACCAAGAAAACGGATGTTTTCCATTTGTAATAAATTTTTTTTTAAATTTTTTAAAATATATTTTATTGATATTTTACAGAGAGGAAGGGAGAGGGATAGAGAGCTAGAAACATTGATGGGAGAGAAACATCGATCAGCTGCCTCCTGCACACCTCCCACCAGGGATGTGCCCACAACCAATGTACATGCCCTTGACCGGAATCGAACCCGGGACCCTTGAGTCCGCAGGCCGACGCTCTATCCACTGAGCCAAACCGGTTTCGGCAAATTTTTTTAAATTTTAATGGAACATTTCAACGACATCATAAGGTCATGAAAGATCTCCGTCAGCCCAACCCTCTGTTTTCTGTGGGGAAAGGGACAGAGTTCTGGAGTAAACATGCAACTCCCACAGAGGAAGTTTCTGTTTCCCTTTCCCAAACCTTGGCTCAGGAACACCCAGTCCAACTCAAGTAGCCATGGATGACCGACAGAGACAGCCACTCCTCTGAGCCCCACCCTCACCACCCCACTTTTTACACTGGGGTGGGGGGAGTGCTGTTTCCAAATTGCTTCTCACCAGTTGTTAGGCCTAGAGAGTCCTAGCCTCAGCTATCACCCTGAACCTAAGTAACCAGCCTACCCAAAGTCATACAGCCAGCAACTGCCCAGGGCCCGGAGGCAGGAGGTTCTTTACAAGGCTGTTTCAGACAGAAGTCAGAATGTCCACTTGCCTCCCATCTCCCTGACCCTCTCACCTATATGAAAGAAGCCCATCATGACCCCAGAGAGCTTTCTGTCATGGAAACCCCTGATCTGGGGACAGGGCAGTGAGAAACACATGACATCAAGAGTCCCTGCCTATCTGTGTTTTGGAGTTCCAGGCTCCAGTAAAGATGTCGCTGCCTTTATAGTTTCTGGAGGTACAAAGGTCCTCGGACCAGACCTTCCCTCATCTAACACCACCCCCCCACCCTCTCCCCCATCCTGGGTTCTATTCAAACTCTTGCGCCTATGGTCTTGGATGGGTTTCTGTCTTTCTTTCTTTATAAGTTTTGATTTTTAGAGCAGGAGGGAGAGAGAGGGACATCGATTCAATGTGAGAGTGAAACATGGATCAGTTGCCGCTCACACACTCTGACTGAGGATGGAACCCAAAATCTGGGCGTGTGCTCTGACTGGGAACCACACCCGAGACATTTCAGTACATAGGATGATGCTTCAACCAATGAACACACCGGCCAGGGCTGCCTGCTTTCTTATACATAAACCTTTCTTTAACCTCAAAGGAAGGGGTACTTGAGGGCCATCTCCTCTGCACCTTTCAGGTACAGTTAGAGCCCCCCACACAGAAGGTATCCACAGCAGGAAAGAGATGAAAGCAGTGTTGTTCCAACTGTAGATCACAACCTGGAGGTGGATCATGAAATCAATTTAAAGGGTTATGGCCAGCACCTGCAAAAAATGAAATGCGCCCTAGCTGGTTTGGCTCAGTGGATAGAACATCGGCCTGCGGACTGAAGGGTCCCAAATTAGATTCCAGTCAAGGGCACACGCCTGGGTTGCAGGTTTGATCCCCAGTTGGGGGTGTGCAAGAGGCAGCCGATCAATGATTCTCTCTCATCATTGATGTTTCTCTCTCTCCCTCTCCCTTCCTCTCTGAAATCAATAAATATATATTTTTAAAAAATGAAATAGAATACAATAGAAAATATCAGGGTGTATACATATAGCAAGAATAAGTATTGTCCCATACAATTTATTTCAATTATTTCACAATATAAAATGGGTTTCTTGCTGTGGGTCACTGGACAAAAGAACACTGGTTAAGACATAGAACCAAGACTCATACAGCAAACACACAAAGGCTGCCTGCTGTGTCAAGTACTATGTGAGGCACAGAGACCCAATAATGAATAATACAATCTCTAGTCTCAATCCATCTTCTGGCTGGGGAGCCAATAAGCAAACTAACAGTTGCAGGATATGATGGTTAACGCTTTGAGAGAGTATGTGGGAGGCTATAAAGCCCTGATGTGTGAGTGGGCATCTGGGTGGGCTTCTCAGAGGAGGTGATAGAGTTCTTAGCAAGAAAAGACAGTGACTAGGATCTCCTGCAGCCTCTAGATAGGAAAGGAACTATGGTCAAATGTCAAGAGTTCTAGTTTTCAAGGCTAAAGACAACTTCTAGTTCTGCCTCTTCTTCTTAACAAGCTGTGAAATCTTAGGTGAGTCCATTAACCTTTCCACACTATTTCATCTACAAAATGGACATTTTCACTGTCAATCCCAAAGAAGAGGTCATATGAGACAGATAATGTAAGTGAAAGTACTTTGTAAACTAGAAAATAGGGAAGGGTTGTTTCTATGGATGAGGAAATGTAAGTGTAGAGAAGGAAGTGTCCTGTTCAACACTATACAGCTCTGGGTAGCACATCCCCCTCAATCCTCAACCTCGGGGTCCTGCCTACACTCCTCCCACTGCAACTGAGCTACCTTGCAAGAGGGGGGGGCAGGACTCTTAGAAACCTGACCATTGAAGATTTACCTTAATAATTCTATTGCTTTAATGATGTTTTGATAACGATGGGAGGTAAATAAATATATGAGAATTCCTCCCTTTCCCCTTCCGTTAATGAATTGGGATATACCCAAACTCAGTGTTTAAAGTTACATAAGCATCATTCAGATCCTCTGTAACAGCTTTCATTTTGGAAAAACAGCATTTTCATTAAAATGGTGTTATGTAAAAAGGCTTTGTGTATGAATGTGTAGGAACAGGCATGCACGAACACTGTTAAGGCACACAGAAACATACACCCAAGGGGAGCAGGTATTTGACAGTACCTGGCAAGTTAAAATGTGACTGACTTGTCCTCCCACCCCCAGTGAAACCTCCTGTATGTTGGGCAATGGGAACTGCAGCAGGCCTCCATTCCCCAGGGACCAGAAAAGTCCTGACCTTTCTGGAAGCCCCTTCCTTATGAGTTCCATTGAATCACAGACTGTTAAGGGTTAGAAGTAGCTCAGAAGTCACCCAGTGCAATCTCACTCTACATCAATCTTGCCAGCCTTGACTTTAACAGTTCCCTTCCTCTCAAAGCCATCCATGTCACCTATGGTCAGATGTAGCTCACTGAAAAAGACCTGATATAAAGTTGAAACTTGCCTTGCTGAAGCTCCTATTTCTTGGGGACAAATGTACTAGTATATCCCTCACCTTGAGCCAGCCATAAGCGTCCAGGAGCCATAGCCAGTGGAGGGTGCCTGGGGCCTAAGAGCAAGGAGGGAAGCCAGTTAGAGTCCACAGACCTGAAGCTCTTCCCAGACCTCCATCCATCTAAACTGAAGTTGGTACTAGGGGGAGAGGAGTGAAGTGGGAGGAGGGGAAGAAAGGTGGAAACCCTGAATGCAAATAAGTGGCTTTGAGCACATCCCTGCACCTCAAGTCTCACTTGAAGTGTGGGGGTCAGACATCACGAGGTCAGTTCCAGCGCTGATTCTCTTGAAGTCCAGCGTCCGTCTTTCGGGATTCGACAGCTGTCCTCTTTTATGTGAAACAGTGGGTCCACGATTCCAGGACCAAGCAGGAAGTAAGAAAACTGCCCTGAATCCTCCCATCATAGCCAGACCTGGGTTAGGCTTCACAGCGTGCCCTGGTTACCCGCGAAGAGACGGCACAAACCGGAACACCCCAGCACCGCGTAGGGAAACGTGAGCTTTGGAGTGTCCTTTTAAGTTGTTGGGAAGGGGGTGTGGCTAGGGAGACTAGGAGGCCGCAGCTGCGCGAAAGGGGAGTGGCCTGGGGGCGTGGCCGTAGAGACTGGAATGTTGTTGGGTCCTCGCACCGCATAGTAAGGAGAGGACACGCCCCTTTTCTCCGAGAGGGCCAATTGGAGCGCCGGAGCCGTTTCAAGTCTCCCCGGCCAGCTTGCCCGCCCGCCACCCCACCCCCCTCGGGGATTCGCTTTTACGGTAACAAAATAGCGAAGCTCTGGGTGTTCCGCAGACCCACTGCTCACAGATTGAGGGTCCCTGGGCCTAGGACGGTGCTCCGCAACGCGAGGCGCCGGTGGGCCGTGGAGAGGCCGAGTCCAGAGCCCCGAGGCGCGCGGGGGTGGGCGCTGCAGCCGCGGGTTGTTTATCTGGAGTACGGAGGGGAGGGGGGAGCCTGGAAACCGCCCCGTGTCCCATTTCCTCCTCTTGTTTTCGCTCCGGATTCTCCATGTTGGACCCAAACTGAGGAGCCCGGAGCTGCCGCCGGGGGATCGGGGCCGGGGGCACCCGGGGAGCCGCTGGCCGGGCCGCCTGCTCTCCATACAGGCCGCCTCCCTTCCCGGCCCAGGGAGGGAACCAGAGCAGGGATGTGAACAGCGGTGGGAACCCGAGTCTCGCGAGCAGGAGCGGAGCGGGCCCCCGCCCAGGCCCCCCAGCCCAGCCCAGCCCAGCCTGCGCCCGCCGGTCCTCCCGCCCAGCCAGCCCGGGCCCGCGGGATTGTTAGATGGAACACGGCTCCATCATCACCCAGGCGCGGAGGGAAGACGCCCTGGTGCTCACCAAGCAAGGTAGGGGCAAGCAACTTCCCAAAACTTTGCGTCGCCCCCGATCGGGGAGGGGGCTAACGCCGCCCCGTAACCGAGGCCTGGCCCCTGACCTCCCGAGGCTCAGAACGGGCGATTCCAACGGGGGCCCCTGGTCCTTTCGCCCCCGCGTCTGTGTCCGCACTCCGACCCCCGTGGGGGTTGTGCGGGCCCCGAGCTGCGGGCGCCGAGGGGGAGGGGCGTCATCTGCGCAGCTGTCACTCCGTCCCGTACCTCCTCCCCCGGGGAAGAGAGATCGAGGGGTAGCGCTGGAAGCACCCGTCCCCCGCGTCCGTCTCCTCCAGAGTTGGGGGTGGGTCGTCACTTTCCCGCACTACTATGCACGCTGTCCTAGGACCTGGGGGAGAGGGTGGGGAGGGGGCGGGGGTCGCGAGCTGGAATGGAGTCCAGCACTTCCCAGGCCCCCCCAGCCCTAGGTCGCCCAGGCGGCGGGCGGTGACGGCGTCCGGCGGGACTTGGGACCAAGTTCACAGCCCGGGGGCGGGGGCGGGGGCGGGGGGTGGGGAGGGCCAAGCCTGGCGGACCTGGCCCGCCCGCGGCCCTGCGCGGGGCCAGGACCTCCGCGGCGCGGGCTCTCGCGCGGCCGCCTCCCGCCGCGGCCGCTGAACGAACCAACCCGACCCTGAGGCCCGGCCCGAGCCCCTCCCTGCCGGGTGCGCTCCCCGGGCCGCCTCTGCACACAGAGCCGCGTTTGTTTAGCCCGGGAGCGGTGTCCCTGGTTACATAATTCGCCGGATGGCATCAGACCCGGCGTGTTTCTGAATCGCGCAGCGAAAAGTGCGAGCTCTCTGTGGGCAGCGGCTCGCGGCCCCCGCCTTAATGAGGGTCGGGTGGAGATGCGAGGAGGCCGGCGGGCCGGCCCTCTCCGGGGTGGCTGGGGGGCCGCCGCGGAATGAGGCCTCGCCTTTCCCGCGGCAGGGGGAAGATTGGGACCCGAGGAGGGGGAGAATCTCTTGAGTTTGGTGGTGGTGGAGGCCCTGAAACTCTTGCCCCCTCCCTACGTTCTTCTTCAGGCTTTGAGGAATGTGTCTAAAAGAGCGGACAGAATTTCTGCGGGGAGTAAGAACTAGCGTCATTTTTCTCTGGAGAACTTCCCGGACTGGGGCCACCTGGCCCTGAGCTGGGGAGAGCATGCTCTTGGGACCTAATTCAGAGTTACTGCCCTTCCCTGGACCTCCCACCCCCACCCCAGAGCGGGGCGTAAAGGGCTAGTGCTGCGGTGGAACACATAGAGATCTAGAGCCTGTGGGAGGCCAGCAGCGGGGTCTCTGTGTTGCCCCAAACCCCCCCTATTTGGTAACATTAAGTCAACAGATCACTTATTCGTGGGGTTCACAGACCCAAGGAGCTCCCCCAACTTGCCTAGGGGCAAAGAAGCTGGAGACTGGGAGAGTCAGCCTTTCCCAAATTCCCCACGTGGGGGGCAGTGTATGCTTCCTGTATCACTGGTTCTTCTTTAAAGAAGCCTGTCCTGTGGAGCGAGAAGAGCGAGAACCTTGCTACCCGGATCCCAGCCCTCCAGAGCCCCTGACTCCCTCTCCCCCAGCTGCATCGCAAATCCAGCTGTGACCCCAGCTGCAATTTCACCCCTCTGCTCTCTGCTCAGCTGCGCCAAGGCAGAAGAGGGGAGGCTTTCCATGATGATAACTTCACTCTATGTCCAACTTCACCGAGGAAAGGACTCCAAGAGGCCTCCAGAACTGAAGAGATTTGGGTGTGGAAGGATTCCAGAGGTAGCAGTGTTGATGAGAAGGGGGAAGAACAACCCTTGTGCCTCCCCACTCAGGTCCTCTCTTCCTGTAGGGGCTCAGAAGGGTGCCTGCCTGGTGAGGGCACCACACCAGGAGTGAGGGAAAGCTGACCTGCTGAAGGGACATCTCCGAGTTCAGGGCTGGACAGTTCTTCCAGAGCGAATGGCAGGGAAGAGAAGAGATGACAGCAGAAAGCAAAGCAGCTGGCTTCTTGACAGTGTTTAGTTGTTGATGCTGGTTGGAGTTGCGTTTTTCATTTCCTTTGTTTGTGTGGCTTGTCCTTCAGATTTATCCCAGAGGAATCTGAATTCTTAAGCCAGCAGCCATGGGTCTCTCTCTCCCATGTAATTTGATTACAGTCCAGAGAAAGCATACTTTCTTCCTGGGCTGCTCCGCCAACCAGCAAGCCAGCTTTCTGAGTCCCTCATCATTTACAAATCCTGCATCTTAAAAAAAAAAAAGTGGAAGTAGGAAGCAAATGTTTTAGCTACTTTAGGAGCTCCTTGCCTCCCCTCTCTCCATAGCACCTCATCTCTAGGCCCTCCTCCCTTTGGAAAAAGAGGAAGAAGTGTAAGGCAACTTATTAATAAATTTCTAGAAAACACAAATTGTTCCTAGCTTGAGTAGTTTTTTAGTGAAGTTGCCATTGCAGTGTTGTTTTGTGTGTCCTTGTTTTCTTTTTCTGGTTTAGCATTCTCTTCTCAGGTCTTTCACACTGGCTGGGTGTGTTGATTATTCAAAAGTAATTACAGTAGGGGAAGTAGAAGAAAGTTGCTGAAAGCATTGCTGATAAAAGGGCCAAAATTGGATCATCTTCCCAGACGGATGGGTGAAATGGCTTCCTGGTAACTGCAAGGACAGGGTTATGTGGAATATCCAAAGTAAAAAAGGAAAGTTACCCGTTTGACCAGAGAATGGCCCTTTCTTACAGCCCATATGAGGGTGTCACCCCATTGCTGGGAGGTTGTACCATGGATTCTGGGATTAGATGGGAAAGCCAAGGAAACAGGCCACCTCTATAAGCTCCCAGTGTGAAATGAGAGGGTGGAGGCAGCCTCTTCCAGAGCTCAAAGTGACTCACTGGCCCTTTGGGGAAGTCGGGGCCTTTGGGACCTTTCTTGTTTTCCATGAGACCCGATGTCCCTTCTTTTCAGGGAGAGGAGGGTGATGCTTTGGGTTGTCTTCTGAAATGTGTAACTGAACTGGTTCTGGTAGCTGACCATACCTAAGAATTAGGACTACGACAGGTTTTTCTAGCTCCTGCTTTCTCCTCCCCATGAGGGAGAAATTCTGCCTTACTTGCTCATGAAAGAGCTCAAATACCTTTCACTATAGTTGTAGCTAGGCCCTTAACTTGAAAAGCTTAGGCACAGTCTTATTGGGGCTTTCTTCTTTAGCTGGCTCTTGTGAGTCCACCGTGCCTGTTCGTAGCTAGCTCCTCCTGCCTGCTGGTTTCTCTCCTCCTTGCCCAGTCTTCAGTCTTGGCCTCTTTGTGGCTGCTGAAGCTAGCTAGCTCCTGTGTCTCCTTTAGAGTCGTCCTCCCCCTTTCTTGGAGTGGGTAATGGCTTGTGGGGGTGACTTGAGCTTCTGTTTGCTCAAGGGAGTACTGCTAACTCAGCAATGAAGTTTTAATGCCTAACATCCTGGGGTGGGGAGTTTACAGTTCTGCTGCTGAATTTGACTTACAGTGCTTTCAGCTGAGCAGGACTTAGGAATTGTTGTGAAAAACCCTTCCTGAGATGGCAAGAGAGTATGGTGTTCCTGTCTCCTTCCTTCTCTGCTATAGGGGATTTAAAGAAACTGGATGAGAGAGAGGTCCCCTTTCATCCTTTCTGGGAATTTCTGAATCCCTTCTGATCATGGACTTTGTTAAACCAGTAAATGCTGTATTGGTCACATTTCTAGACAAAGTGAATTGATGCTTCCAGCCATTCTGTGGAGAATTTATTAATAGAAGTATTCATAACTGAGTGTGGGAAAAAGAGACAATGTGTACATATTTATATACAAATATATTGCTTTCTCTTCCTCCTCAACATTCTTCCTGCTAGCTTTTGAGTAATTTGGGGGTCTTTTCTTTTCCCATTTTGGAATAGGTAGTGGTGGTGGGGAGGTGAGACCCTGGCAGCAGTTAGTGTGTTCATTGTTACTTCAAAGAATTCTTTCAGGACCAAAATTGGTTGCTTCAGTCCTGGATGCAAATCCCTGCTTTCCTGGTTTACAAATCATACTGACAGAGCACGTCAGTGTTCTGAGTAACTTATCTATAAAGTATGAATATTGATATCTACAATGGCTGGTACTTAGTAGGTGATGGATAACGTTAGCCTCCTTTTTTACATATCTAGACCACTGCTACTCAGTGCCTCCTCCATTCCCCCAGGACACAATGCAAACAGCACTCAGTCATGTGGGTTTTATTGTTAAAGACAGGTGGCCAGGGGTCAGAGGGGACACTGATGTGGGGGCTTGGACCTTCTGGAAGGATCAGCCTCATGACCTTGCTAAACAGACCCCTTCTTTGTGCCAGTGTGACTTGGTGGGATTTTATCTGCACTAATTCGAGTACATGTGCCTGGGGGCTTTTGCAATTCTGCCTGGCGCCTGGGCATCTGGGGGTGGGAGGAGGCCAGGTGGCTAGGCACGTCCTGTGAAGAGTCTCTGAAGTCTAAACCTACTGAGCAGTTGCTCGGCCTTCAGAAATGAACATAATGAAGATTTGATACAACTGTACTGCACTCTCTCACTGTCTGCATTTGCTTTGAGAATTAATGAACCCGTTGATACTCATTTCTTTTAGCAACTTCTAGTAACAAGAGAAAAATAAATGGGTTTTGAAGAGAAATAGATGTTCTTAAGCTATGTCTTTGCTGCTGTGGTTTTGGGATACAACATTGTGAAAGCACAAAAAGCAGCATAAAACTGCTTTTCATCCTTTCTCAGGCTGGCCAGCTCAGGAAGCACAGAATTAACTCAGTTGTTTTGGGGACATGGGATTGGGTGTGGCTCTGTCATGATTCTCGCCCTGTCTGAAATGGTGGAATAGTTCGCAACTGGGATGCAGATGAGCTCATTAACATGCAAATCTTATGAAGGAACGAGTAGAAATCAACGTGGAGAAGTTGACTTAAAACTGGAAGCCTCTCTGGACCAGAGGCCAACTAGCACAAAGTCCATGCTGCCAGCAAAGTGCCCAGCCCTTCAGGTCTGAGTGGCCTATGCCTACAGAATGGGAACTCTTCAGGAGTGTGCAGACCTCCCTGTGCAGGAGGAGCAGATGTCCTGATCTCTGAGTGGACCTCCTGACATGTCCTTTCCCTTCCCAGGTACTCCTAGTCCTTCCCATCTCCCATATCAGACTTTGCTCTTACTCTCTTTTTATTCTATATCTTCTTTTATCTCCTGCACTGTTCTTGGGGAAACAAATGTGGCTTTAACCACAGTGAGAGCCAAGCAGATTCATGAGAAAGCTCAAATCGTGTAACACAAGCTGCAAAGCCTCTTCCCCCAAATGGTGGATCCAGCTCAGCTGTTCCCATAGTAGAATGGGGCTAGGGCCCTACTTCACAGGAACAGTGACCCATAGGAAGAGACAGCAGGCTTAGGTCAGTCCTAGAAGAGTTAGTCAAGGATCACTGGCAACCTGTAGACATTAGGTCTCAGCCAGGGACACGCATCAGATTCTCCGGTGACACTTACTAAAAATACCGACCACCTGGGTCCTACTGAATCAGAGCATAAGCCAGTGGGCCGGGCATGCTCATGTTCCAAGTGCTCCCTGTGATTCTGACAGGTGTCCCTGGAGAAGAGCCAGTTAAGCACAGCAGTGGCCCCAACTGCCTGTTTAGCCCTGAGCGGAAAGAGTCCCCTGGAGAGATCCAGTTTTGCTGTTTGTTAAAGATCCTATGGCTTCTAAAGGGACGTTCTAAAGTTTTCTCAGTATGAATGGACTGAGTAATGATCCTTGCTTACCCAGTAATGATCGCAGATAATATTTATAGGGCACTTAACCATGGGCCAGGCACTGTTCCTAGCATTAAATGCCTTTGAGTTCAAGCTTCAGGTAAGCTGAAGCTACCTGCTAAGGAACAACCTTGCAATGCAGACCCTTCCTTACTGACCTGGGAAGAAAATGAACTGAAGAAAGATTGTGCCCTAGGCAAGACCACAGAGCTGTTTGAGAGGCTTAAGTGGGGCAGGAGCCAGGTGTCCCAACTTCTAGCCCAGTGCTCTCCAGGTAGGCACACCTATGCTGGTTGGTTGGTCCTAGGTGAAACTGAGGGCTGTGGGAGGAGCAGGTCAGTATCCCTAGAGATGGGACAGACTCCCTGACAGTCCTTCCAGGCTGACTTCTTCCAGTCCTGCAGAGGCCAGCCATGGGAGGGAGGAAGGAAGGAACTGATTGGCCAGCCCCATTAGAGAGAGAGAGAGAGAGAGAGAGAGAGAGAGAGAGAGAGAGAGAGAGAGAGAGACTGACTGGAATTGGTTTTTGCAGAGTCCCGGAAAGGCCATTTCCCAGGGTTGGCCATGTAGCTACCTCTCTGTGTGACCTCTGGAATGAGAAGAAATCTCTGGTCTCTTTCATTATGCACATTTTGAGATTGAGAGATAATGATATGAAAGTACTTTGTATTTAATGACTAGCAGCTGACACTTACTGAGCATTTACTGGGGTTAGGACACACCCTAAGCTCCTTGTAATTTTCACAGCTCTGTGAAATATGTAATACTAGTCTTCCATTTTACAGATGAAGAAACTGAGGCCCAAGGCCACACACCTTACACGTGACAGAGCCAGGGTTTAAAGCCAAGTCCATGGTAACTTGTGTATTCACTCCATAATTCACTGGTCAGAGGAAAGATGGTTGAGTCCCTTGCTTTGTCCTGTGCCTTCTTTGCTCCTCCTCTCCATCTCTCTCATACACATGTCACCTAAAGCAGGCTTCCATAACTGGAAGGGAAAGAGACACTGGATTCTTCAGTCTTTCACCAAATCCAATCATTCCAGGAATCGAGCAGTGAGCCAAGGCAGAGGCTGAAACAGCCATCCAGAGGGTGTTTGTGTCCTGCTTGGCAGGATTCTGTTAGTCTCCCAGCCTCCCGCAGGGGCCTGCTCAGCACCTCCTTAAGAGGGGAGAGAAAGGCTCAAAGTGGGCAAGTTTGGCTTCCAGTCCTCCATGATGACATCTCTGCCCTAGCTGGCTCTGTGTGGGGCAGGATCCAGTCCTTTGTGTTTTCCTGGGTGGTACCTCAGATCTCTCCTTGCTGCTGCTGTGGGCCAGTAGATCATTTCCTGGCATCCAAGAGCCCTCTGGTGTTGGACTGGAGGCTCCTCCATCACTGGTCCAGGACCTGTTGCTCTTTCTGAGATCTCACCCCCACCCCAGCATGTTTTTAAAGTATGTGAGAGAGCCCAGGAGGGTGTTTTGACTGATTCTGAAATTGATAGAGTATCTTGATCATGTTTTGAAAATTGTTAGGAATCCGCTACTTCCAAAACTGAGTCCTTCTTGAGGGAAGGTCCTTAAAGGTGAGGCCCTATGTTGAGATCAGTGACTAGATTGCTAAAGGGGACCGGGAAAAGACTGGAGACAAGTTAGCCAGGGATCTGTGACCCCCACCCTTACCCCACAGGTGGCATTAAAAGACCCAAGACTGTGCCCTGACCGGTTTGGCTCAGCGGATAGAGCGTCGGCCTGCAGACTGAAGGGTCCCAGGTTCGATTCCAGTCAAGGGCATGTACCTTGGTTGCGGGCACATCCCCAGTAGGGGGTGTGCAAGAGGCAGCTGATCGATGTTTCTCTCTCATCGATGTTTCTAACTCTCTATCCCTCTCCCTTCCTCTCTGTAAAAAATCAATAAAATATGTTAAAAAAAAAAAAAAAAAAAAGACCCAAGACTGAAAGAAGTTATACTTTGTCAGAAAGAGAGATGCAGGGAACCCTCCTGCCCCAGGAGGGAGAATTAATGGAGACATGTAGTCCATGCTATTCTTGCTCTCTTTGTACACGTGGTTTACCATGACTGAATGCAATCCTTTATTTTTCACAGATAAATCCTTTAGGGGGGTGGGGGACTCCATGCCATCAGATTCACAGCTGCTCTTTGAAACTTTTGGAACTATTGCTAAACTGGGTGAGGCCTTGCCTGCCTTGTTTTCCAGAAAGAATGGTGTCAGCATTTGGGCATTGTGGAAACTGGTACAACCACCCCATTATTTCCAGGCTTTTCTATGTGTAGGATGTCTAGGCATCTCTCACCCTTTTGCTCCTTGCTGACTCACCTGCTGGTCCAAGAGCATTTCCATCCACCTGGCACTTTAGGGCCTGTCCTTAGCCAAGGCACAGATGCCCCTTGCTGAGGACCTGGGAGGAATCCTCTCCATGGGAAGCCCCAGTCAGATGTGTCTTGGCTGCAGGGCCCAGGCAGCTGGCCAAGAAGGGCCGGAAATGCTCCAAATACTCTCCTTCCTTCAATAGCTAAGGGGAGGGAGGCCCCTCAGAGAGGCCATTTTCTAGTGATAGCCAGACTAAATCTTTCTGTGGGGGGATGGGAGATGGTGGAGAATAAAGTACGTCTAAGGGATGAACCAAGAAAGCATCCTTCTACATGAATGGGCTTGTCTTCTTCTGAATCCCAGGCGGATGTGTAAGGCGTTCCTTTGCTGGGACACGAAGCTGTGTTGTTGGCAACAGTGATATCTAAACCTGACCTTCAGAAGAAGGTTAAAAATAGTATTGTCCTGCCGAAACCGGTTTGGCTCAATGGATAGAGCGTCGGCCTGCGGACTGAAGGGTCCCGGGTTCGATTCTGGTCAAGGGCACATGCCTTGGTTGCGGGCACATCCCCAGTGGGGGGTGTGCAGGAGGCAGCTGATCGATGTTTCTCTCTCATCGATGTTTCTGGCTCTCTATCCCTCTCCCTTCCTCTCCGTAAAATATCAATAAAATACATTTAAAAAAAAAAATAGTATTGTCCTGGCAAAGCCAGTCTTTATCTGTGCGTGTGTGTGTGCGTGTGCACGCGCACACATGTACATGCACATGCACGGGTTTCAAGTGCCCCCATCTGGTATTTCTTGGAGGCAGTGGTGGTAGACACAGGGGGAGGGCATCATTTATTTCAAGTGAAACAGCCTTTCACCTGCTTTCCTGTTACTTGCAGAATACCAGCCCAGGAGTTGCAAGCTGGAAAACAACTTTTGTAGTGGATTTGGGAGAAGGTATAGGGATTGTTTCGACTTTTTTGAAACCTGCTCATGATCAGAGTTCCTCTATCACCCTTCATCTACTTTCTTGAGCTTCAACCACATGCTGGGGGTGGGAGGGCCTGCACCTTTCTTTTGTTGGCCTGTGGAATGAGGCCCTCAATGTTATCGGGTAGTGGTCATCTCTCCTTAGATAGTTCATTAAAATGAGCACAACATTTACCTTTAGTTTGCACAGTACATTTCAGACAATAAGTTTTGTTTATCATTTTAGTCAGGAGTGATGTCTTGCTGTTATCCCAACTAATGGGTGAGGAAACCAAGGCTTAAGGAGGCTGTGTGCCTGAGTCAGTAACTGGCAGAGCCTGGACCTTAACCCAGGTGATCCTCAGAGTTGGGGATACCTCTCAGGTCCCCCCTCTCTTTATAGCCTGCCTCAGTAGGAGGCCTTGCAGTGGTGAACTAACTGGAGGGGTGGCCTGGCTACCCTGTTCTTAGTCACTTGCACACTTTCTTCTTAAGCCAGAGCTGCCCCCATTAGTTCTGTGCTGGTTCTCTCCGACATCCAGCCCTAAGCCAGATATTTGAAGCAGGGAGAGTAGGGCTGGGTATCCACAAAACAGGTAGCAGTAGGATGAAGGAGGGAGAGCAGCTGGTTATGGGGCTACATGGCACCCACTGGAATCCTGTTCTCCCTCAGGGAAATTGGGTGCAGTGAAATCCTCACAGGCTTGTAAATCTTGTGTCCTCCTGGGGAGGAGGGGCCAATGCCCCTCCCCATCATACATGGAGGGTGGGAGGTGGCCTGCACCTTGCTGTCAAGGACACAATGCTGCGTTCTGGCTGAAAGGAGTCCTTTGAAAGGCTCTTGGACACAAGTTTCAGATTTCACTCTGGTGTGTGTTCCCCACTGAGCAAAGCAGGTCTTGGACCAAAACTTCTGGCTCCAGCTCCTTCCCCATCCCATCCCCCATTGTCTTGATCTCCCAGAGGTAACTGCCAGGGAAAGCAGGTGCAGGGCTGGGGTGTGGGTGAGGCGAACCCTGGAATGGAATTCCAGAGCCTTTGTACTGTTTTACCCCTTGCACTTTTCATGGCCTGCCCAAGAGGACAGCAAAGAAGAGGGGCGACTGACCCTTTGCTGGCCCAGCCTAGAGAGGAACAGAGCAAACATTCTTGAGAGTGCTCCACAACCTCCCAGTTGTTGCAGGAGTAAACACACAGGATGACTTTGAGCTGTTGGGGGCCATAGGTTAAAGGAGACCTGGGTTCAAATCCTGGCTCTGCTGTCCTGCTCTGTGTAACCTTGAGTGAGTTACTTAACCTCCCTGTGCTTTAGTTTCCCTTCTGGAAAATGGGGATTAGTGCCTACAGATGGGTTTTTAGTGAGGATTAAATGAGGTAATGATGTCAAGTGTCTTAACGCAGGCCAGCACATCGTCAGTGCTCAGTAAACGTGACCGAGGCCCAGAAAGACTAAGTGGTTTGCCCTGGTGCTCAGCTCCTTCAGAGCCCACTTCATCTTCTCTCACACTGGCACCCTTTCTGCACCGAACTCTTCTGGGCTATTGCGAACTAGCGAAGAGATCCACAGGTCTGGAGGCCCCTGGAGTCATTCACACAGCCTGTGAAAGTTATTG
The DNA here is from genome assembly GCF_963455305.1 of Plecotus auritus. Taxonomy (NCBI): domain Eukaryota; kingdom Metazoa; phylum Chordata; class Mammalia; order Chiroptera; family Vespertilionidae; genus Plecotus; species Plecotus auritus. The sequence goes on from NC_137772.1 coordinate 168,766,708, forward strand.
AGCACCCGCTACATAGAGAGCTGGAGGCTGATGAATGTACAGGATTGAGGCCATTGCAGGCCCTGTCAGGAGACAGCCGTGTTGAGAGAAGGCTGAAGAGGCCCTGATGGATTCTAAGTGGCAGTGTTTGTAAAGGTAAAGAGGACAGACAACCTGGAGAAGGATCGAAGGACGTGGGGCCCCAACAGGGAAAAGAGTAGTGAGTCTGGGGTATTGACTTGCTGTTATGGGTCTGGAGTACCTTCCCAGGCATCACTGCTCTATGCTCTGAGCACCAGCCCCCGAGGTCAAGGCATGTGTGGTCTCTGAGGCCCAGAGTCTGCCCTGGTCACATTGTATTTTTGAGAAGATCTTCATCCCCTGCAGAGCCCAAACCAAGCTGAGTTGGCCCCCAACCCCACCTTGCCAAGAAGCTCCCTGAGACTGAAGCACTTCTGCCTGTTGGGCCTCCCCCATGGACACCAATGAGGCGCCTCTGTGGCCCCAGCCTGCTGCCCTTCACCTCCTAGCCTCTAAGGATTACTCAGCCTTCACAGTGTCTGTCACTAAGATACTGAGTGCGTTCTTGATGGCCTCTCTTAAGGAAAGGCTCGGGCTGTGTGGCCTTTTAAGAAAGGCTCAGTGGCTGGGTTAAGCCTCTGATTGTGGTTCTGTGTGAAGAAACCATAAACCAAAGGAAAAGCGAAGGTTCAGCTTTGGTCTTGGAGCTTTGTGTCAGCATCTGCTTGAATCCCTGGGCTTGGAATTGAATGTGGGTCATACAAGCAGGTGGAGAAGCTGTCTTTTCCCTCTGGTTTCTGCATAGATTACTGTGAATAGGAAAAATCAAAGGAGCCTCCTGCTAAGTGCTGGGCTGTGCTCTAACGTTTGTCTTCTTGATATACAGAGGCCTTGGGTGGAAGTCCCCAATGTACTTTCTTCCCCAAAAAATCCCCAATCCCTGGAAATCTTGATTCTTCCACCAGGGCCAAGAGCTTGATGGTAATATCCAGGATTTTAGGGTGATTGCTGGGGAGACCTGATCATTTTCTAAAAGCTTTCTAATGGTCATACCAGTTTCAAGGGAGCTGGTCTAACCCAGGGAGAGGAGAGAGAGGGCTTTGGGGGACCCACTGACCGACCAGGGATACCCTCTCTGCACTGCAGGAATCCCTCCACCTTTCTGATGAGGCAGAGCTAAGTCAGTGGCACTGGGGCCAGGCTGACTGCCATGTGACTGGCTGACTAACCATGGTCCTGGGGAATAGAGTTTGGTTTTCTCTCTTCCTCTCCAGGGACATAGACAGCCCAATAACTGGGTATTAAATGGCTCTTCCATCACCTCATCTGCACAGACCACCTTGGTCGTGTGGTGCGTGCTGTGAGGACTTGGGGAATCTGAGTGGCCCCACTGCATTGCCTTCCCCATCCCTTACAGCAGGGAACAACACAGGGAAAGTTGTCTTTAGTGCCACATTCCCTTTGCCCTTTTTTCCTCCACAAAGACATTGGCCTTTCCAGTGTTTATTTTCCTGCACAGTTTACCATGTGCTTCAAAGTGGAATGGGTTAGGTTTACTCCTCAGGCCCATCTCCCTCCCACACAGGCCTGGGGAGAAGAGATCTGTGGCTGAGGACCATTCTGGCTGTGGTTGTGTGGCGCCACCTCCTGGCCACAGCACCCACAGTGTTTTCCAACTCTCCATCAACAGTTGCCAGAACTGTTCATCTAAAAACCAAAAGGAACTTGGAAAAGATGCTATATTCTGAAGTCATTTCTGCTTCATGCTTTAATGCCCATAGCTTTTTGTATCAACTTGGCCTTTCTGGGGCTGCCTTGCCAAGCCTCCTATTAAAACACCTTTGTATTTCCAAAGCCTGAATTATCAAGGAAGGACTAAACAGCTACAGTCTGGAAACAGGGACCTCAAGCTAGAACCCAACACTAGATGTGTATGTCCCAAGGGGTTAATCTGCCTCTGGTTTAAGATTAGAGGAGGGGAGTATTAGGAAAAGTGGCTGGGGGGGGGGGGAAGAAAAGTGGCTGGAGTGTGGGAGGAGACAAGGGTATGAACAAAGTACATACTAGCTTTTTCTTAGGGGCTGTGGCTCTTCTGTTCTCTAGTCAGCTGTATCTAGTCTGGGCTCAGTTCTGCTGACACTGACCCAGCAGCTAGGAAAGCTGACCCTGAACAGAACCACAGCTCCCCTAACTTGAAGGGAAGGGGTCCACTTTACTTAACCTAAAATGGGTAGTCTCATAGGAACAGGTGTTGTCCAGGGAGGATTTGTATCTTTATGAATTAATTTTGAGGGTACCCGCAGTATGCTGCGACAGAGCAGGAGGACACCGTTTCTATACCTGGTGCCATCTTTGAGTGCCTTCCCATGAAATGAAGAGCAGATTTTCTGCAGCCCATTTCCCAAACCAGAAAGTGGGGATTCCTGCTGTTTTTGCTCTAGAGAAAAGATGTTTGCTCTAGAGAAAAGATGTACATTTCACTGCTGACTACATTGGGTTGTTGGCCAAGCACATACTCTGTACCCTGATGGAGCTTACAGACTAGAGGGGATACAGCACCAGAGTTGCGGGGAGGTACCTGTGGACAGAGATGCTCTGTAGTTAATGCTTCATCATTCCTTCTGCTTTAGGCCTGGTCTCCAAGTCCTCTCCTAAAAAGCCCCGTGGACGTAACATCTTCAAGGCCCTTTTCTGCTGTTTTCGCGCCCAGCATGTTGGCCAGTCAAGCTCGTGCACTGAGCTCTCCGCATACAAGGAGGAAGCCAACACCATTGCTAAGGTAGCTGGGTCAGGGTGGTGTGATGCCATGAAGGAGGGAGCTGCTAGTGGAGTCCATGCATCCACAAGTGGACAAGCAGCCCTGCCTGAGGTCACGAAGATCTCTGGCTGAGAAGAGGCCCTTCTTCTGATGGACCCGTAGTTGGTTCATCTTATTCTTCTTGCTTCCGCTTGTGGTATGGGCCACCCGGATGTCTCTGTTGTTTCTGAGGGCCCCTGCAGTCCAGATCCTTCCAGGTTCCAGGAACTGTATAAGGAGATTTACAGATTCCCACATACAGATGTGGAAACAGACCCAAAGGGTTTTCTAGCTCCTAAAGAGTTAACGGTTAATAAATGGTAGTGTCGGGGTTCCAACTCATATTATTTTAGCTATAGGTCCTGTGTCTGTTGTTTGCTTTTTACTGTGCAAAACTACCTTCCAAGTTACTTGACTTTCAGGGAACCAAGGAATTGAAATTCTTCCACATTCTTGATAACCCCTTCCAGCACTCTCACCTCTACCTGTGTGGCACATTTGGGAATGTGTAGGTGTCTTTGATCTTCACAATGACCAGTAAATAGGTCTGGCATTTCAAGGATAGGAACAGCCTGACCAAAAAGCCTTCTGCCTCCAATGCCATTGGTACTTCTTTACGAAACACCAAGGTCTAGCTGTCCTTCCTCTCTCAAAACCAGGCTAATGACACGTACATCAGTGAAAAATCCCTTCATTATCCAGTAGTACAACATGACGTATTGTTAAGCAATTGATTTTTACAAAGAGTTCATAATAACATGGAAAAGTACTGAGCTGCAACATTAAGGGAAAAAGCAGAATGCAAAATTATATACCATATACCATGGGGGGAAAGACTGCTAAAAGAAACTTGAAAGAAGTGTTAAATTAAGTTTTTCTAAGTGCTAGGGTTTTTTCTTCGAGGTTTCCATTAAGAACACACTACTTTTTACAACCATAACAACATTTTTATCATTAGCAAAAGGTGGGGAAGCCATTTTGATCTCTCCCACTCCACCTCCCCACCCGTTTTGGGACCCATAGTGTGGGTTCCCGTTGGCTCGCTTCTGTTTTGCAGAGGCTCAGTTGCTCCCCCATGTGTCTCCCCCAAGGAGGGAATAAAGTACATGTTCTCAAGGAGAAGCTTAGGTTCCAGGACTAAGCAAGAGGCTCAACCACCACAGTGAGGAATTCCAATTTTGGTTCTGACTCTTATTCTGGGTCCCTGCACCACTCACTTGAATTCCCTATTCCTTGCTTTGTTCAACTGAGGCAGTGGCAACTAAGAGCAGGGACAGTGTCTTCTCCACCCTTCATCAGGCCTAATGTGGAAACAAAGTTCTGGCCTTTCCTGCCCGGATCTTAAAAAAAATCATTTTTGTCATGTCAGTACCTTCAAGGAGGCTGTGGTCTTGGGGAGATTACCCTCTAGGCCTGAGGCAGAAGCAATGGGCTTTAGACGGGTTGGGGGTTGGTAGGTTGGCACTGACTGCCTCCTCTTCTCCTGCAGTCTGACCTGCTCCAGTGTCTCCAGTACCAGTTTTATCAGGTATGTGAATCTGACTGGGTACGTGCTCAGAAGCCCAAGATCCCATGATCCCAACTAACCCCATGGGATAATGCCCTCATTTCTGTGTCTAGCTGGCCAACTCCCCGTCGTGGGAAGCTATTTGTTCCAGATGTTTGCTGAGGGCCCATCATGTGCAGTCTGTGGATTTTGGAGGCACAGCTTGGGTCCATCCCACACCAGTCCTGGCCCCCATCTCCAATCTCCAGATCACTTCATAGTGCAGTTGGAGGCTGAGGCCAAGGAGCCCACTTTGTCTCTTCTTTTTCTACCTCTTGGCCTTCAAGAGGCATCTCTGCTGGGTTGAAGTTGGAGGTCTTTCATCTCCTCGATGAGCCCAGCTCTTCCCAGAGTTCTGCTGAGATGAACAACTGGGCTTTCTTGGTGGCAGATCTCAGCAACCTGGCTCTGGTTTTAGATCCCAGGGACCTGCCTGCTCCCAGAGGTGACAGAGGAAGATCAAGGAAGGATCTGTGTGGTCATTGACTTGGATGAAACCCTTGTGCATAGCTCTTTTAAGGTAACTTGACATCTGGAGTCCTTCCTACCACCATCTTAGGCTATCTCGTGCACCTGGCTGAGGTGGCCTAAAGGTGATAGAAGAGTGATCAGGATGGGGCAGGCTGGGCCTCTCCAATTTGGGGCACACTGGCATCACAAATATCTGGAGAGTACACCAAAGAATGTTGAGTAGGAACCCCTGCTCCGCCTAACCACTGCCAGCAGGCCACCACTGCCCCCAGTCACATAGCATAGAATGTTACCAGGGTTGTGTACAGGGCAGGCCTAAAAGAGGGCTTGACTCAGCCTTGGATCTTGCTCCTCTCTGTTTTATTAAAAAGTTTGTTAACTCAAGAAGGCCCTGAAACTCTCAGCTCAGGTAGAATTTGTGGGGAGGGGTTAAGTGGGGAAAACCAGACAAGACATTGCATCCTGTGCTGGGGTGAGAACCACTTAGTGGGCTGGCAGGAGGAGCTTCCTGGAGTCTAAGATCTGTTTCCACCCCTCAGTCACTGACCTCATTAACTTTTTTCCTTTCCAGCCAATCAACAACGCTGACTTCATAGTGCCTGTAGAGATTGAGGGGACCACTCACCAGGTAAGTGGCCTGCTAGGCCACACGCATCCCCAAGGGCTCGGGGTCCTCCATTCTTCTCAGGGCTTGTATTCCGTCAATTGATCCCTTTCCTGTAACTTTAGCCTCTTTTTTATTGGTACCTTTCACACCTTTTCACTCTCTAGGCTTTCTCATCTTAAAAAAAAAAAAAAAAAAAATCAGCCCCTAATCGCCCACTAGCTGTCACCTTTTTTCTCTTTGCAGCCAAGCTATTTGAAATTAAATATTTTTTTATCATAGTGATAGCTACCATTTATTGATCACCACCCCCCTCTCCCAGTGTGACCAGCACTATTGTATAATTTATTACATTTTCTCTAATCCTGAATAGTTGCGTCTCTGCCTGTTCTAGGCAAGGAAGCTAGTACTAACTGTTTTCTCTCCTCCCCATGCCTACCTTCTCCAACTAGCTAGGGAACTTCTTCCTCCCCAGCCAGGTATCTCCTCTAAGAAGCTTTCTCCTACTCCCTTCTCTTTGGGTCCCTAAACTGGTTTCTTCCCCATTAAGTGTTCAGTATACATCTGTCAAAGAGCACTTGAATCTAAATAAGATTAGGTTCGCCCTAGCTGATTTGGCTCAGCAGATAGAGTGGAGGCCTGCAGACTGAAGAGTCCTGGGTTCAGTTCTGGTCAAGGGCATATGCCCAGGTTGTGGACTCCACAGTGCGGGGCATGTAGGAGGCAGCCAATCAATGACTCTCTCTCATCATTGATGTTTCAGTCTCTCCCTCTCTTAAATCAATAGAAGTATATTTTTAAAAATAAATAAGATTAGGTTCTAGCCCTGCATACCCCTCTCGGCCCAGGGTTAAGGACCATGTGGTATAGATAGTTGAATACCATTTACTGCAAACGCTTGCACAGAAGGCCTGGCAGCTGGCCTGAGAGTCAGGGACCATCAGGAACAATTTCCTGGTAGCCCTGATACTTGCTTGCACAGCTGGTCAAATAGAGTTACTTGTAGAGAGGAATGGGGTTTGGGGCTTCTGTGGGTTGTCATCACCATCCTGCATCCATCAGAGGCTTTCTTCACCAGCACCAACCCCCTCCCAACTGAGGGACTCTGCCAAGCCCTGGACAGTCTGATTGAGGGTGTAGAAATGAACAAAACCCACGGAAAAGATGAAGGCATGTTTTCAAGCAGGCAGATATAGACTGTGAATCCCTAGTTAAGGAGGGGCATGAAGAAGGCAGGGTTTCAGCAGAGTGGTGAGGGATGCTGAGCTTGATGAAGAGTCAGGCAGAGGGAGGAACTTGTTGAAGGTTGAAGAAATGGCAAACGAAAGGGAGCCAAGTTGTGGCTACCTGGAGTGGAGGACTGCTGCTGCAGAGCAAGGAGGGAGCTCGTGGCCAGTTCAGGCCACCTCCAGGAGGGAGAGTCATAGCAAGTACATGCTCGAGCAGGGAGTCCCATAGATGAGTGGAGCTTTGAAGGAGCGGTTCTAGTAGCACCTATGTCAGCCGTGTGAGAGGGCAAGAGCCTGAAGGCAGGAAAGCAGTGGCATGCAGACTGATGAGGAACATGTAGCCAACGGATCTTTCAGGCCAAAATGTATAAGATCATGAAAGGTGGACACGAGTGTTAGAGTTGTCTAGTTGTTTAGAGTGAGTACTAAATGGGTGGGGGCACTAGAGCAAGAAACTGCAGAGTGCCTGGTCTGCGGTCATTGAGGGGAAAAGTCACTTCTGTGTGAGGGCATGAGGTTTCAGGAAGTATCGCGACCTTGCCTGATGGTGACTGGACACACTGTCCTGCCAGAGCCAAGGACAGGAAGCTCCCACAGAGGCTGTGGCTGGATTCAAGTAATCCAGGATAGGCTGTTTCCACCTGTGAGGCCTATTCTTGATTACTTGTTTCTGGAGGCAGCTGATGGTTCACCGCTGGACACAGAATTGGCTCCCAGGACAGGTGCATGCATTTCTTCCTGAGCTGGGTCAAGGCTGGGACCACCGAGCCAACAAGCCTGGTGAGGAGGTGATACTACTACGCTGGCTTGTGGGCCAGAAGGCTTCCAGCCCGGGGGTCCCAGGGACTGAGGTGTGGGAGTCTGGACAGACTAAGGTCTGAAACCACTTGCTGCTTTGTGGGAAGTGGTGACAGTGACCGATCCTGTGACGCTTCACCCTCACAGGGATGCCTTCAACAAGCCTCTCTGCTTTTCCTCAGGTATATGTGCTCAAGAGGCCTTATGTGGATGAGTTCCTGAGACGGATGGGGGAGCTCTTTGAATGTGTTCTTTTCACTGCCAGCCTGGCCAAGGTACCTGGGGCAGGAGGAGAGAAAAGAACTGGGAGCAGGTGTGGCAGCTACAGGGGTGGTCCAGTAGCCCTTGCTGGTCCCCAGATTGCCACCAAACCAAACTGTCTTCTCTTCTCCCAGTATGCCGACCCTGTGACGGATCTGCTGGACAGGTGTGGGGTGTTCCGGGCCCGCCTATTCCGTGAGTCCTGTGTGTTCCACCAGGGCTGCTATGTCAAGGACCTCAGCCGCCTGGGAAGGGACCTGAGGAAAACCCTCATTTTGGACAACTCGCCTGCTTCTTACATCTTCCATCCAGAGAATGCAGTGAGTGGCCCAGATGCCCACACTGCAGGGGTTGGGAGTGTCCCTGCCCTAAGTGGAAGAAGGAGTGGGTGGGGACCCTGGGACTTGGCCAGAAGAGCACACCATCCCAGGTGGACCCAGCCAGCTCCAGGGGCTCTGGGGCAAGGGAAGGAAGAACTGGCATTTAGGAGGTTTATGCTGCCTTTTCCCTGCCTCAGGTGCCCGTGCAGTCTTGGTTTGATGACATGGCAGACACCGAGTTGCTGAACCTGATCCCAATCTTTGAGGAGCTGAGCGGAGCAGAGGATGTCTACACCAGCCTTGGGCAGCTGCGGGCCCCTTAGCCTTCCCTGATTCCAAGCAACGGCCATCCCAGTAGGGGACTTGCCTACACTGTGCCTTTCTGACCAGCCTGACAGACGGAGTGGAAACTGGAACATCTCACCAAATGGGGCCTGGAAATAGAAGTGATGGGGAAAGAACTTTAGGACAGGTTAGATGCCGAGTGGGCAAACATCAGACCAATGATACCCCAAGCCGCCTACTCCCCGAGTTGGGTTCCTGAGATGTGTGTGTGTGTGTGTGTGTGTGTGTGTGTGTGTGTGTGTGTGTGTGTTGCCTTGAACTGTGTTCAAGGATATAAGTGTTTTAGGTTGGGGAAAAAGCTGAAAGATCAAGACCCTCCCTAAGTTTGTCTCCTCTCCAGTCACCTTGAGCTTTATAGGGATAAAGACTATTCAGGGCTCCATTGCCAAACCCATGGCCTTTCCTCAGTGTTGTAAGGCTTGTGCCAAGGAGAAGGGAGGGGTCAGCAGCTGCCTTTGGGTGCCCCGGGCATACTCCTTTTTGAAACCTTTCTCCAGCCGGCTGCTGCAGATAGAGGACAATTCTGGAAGATGAAAGCTTGTTTCCAGAACTGGTCGCCCCAGGGGCCATCACGTCCTGCAGTTCAAGGGCTGCATTTCCTTCCAGCTGAGTGCCTGGCCTGGGACCTCTGTGTCTCCACAAGGCCTGGGCGCTGGGCCTGCCTTCCTCACCACCTAGCCATAAGTCTCAAATCCGTGGGGAAGGAGGTCTTCCTGCCATGGAAGAGGGCAGATAACTGATTTCCGTTCTTTTGACTCTGTTTTAAAATTCTCTTTCTAAACATGGAGTGTTGGGCCTGTTTTGTTTTTGACAAAGCTGCAGTCCTGGGCTTAGGAGCAATATGGGTGGCACTGGGGGTGCAGGGAAGAGGAAAATCCCAAAAGCCTGAATGTGTGTGTCCCCTTAGCTTGTATGTAGATCAGCTGAGCTTGGTACTGTCGGTAAGTCTGTCTTCAGGGATTCTCTGCTGGTGCTGGTGCAAGGACTTTGGTTCCAAAGTCCGGGAAGGGCGCTCCCTACCTGCCCTTTCTTTTTTTGGGCAGGGCTCTTTCCTGTTGTGTCTTCCCCTGGGCCTGGCCGGTGTCTTCATCCCTCCTGGCTGTCACTTTTTCTCCAAGGCCTCAGAGGCACTCCTGATTTTCCTGGGTTGAGGGGGAGTGGGTATTCTTATCATTACTGTACCAGCCTAACACACATGCCTCCTGCCTCTGGTAACAGGTATGATGAGCCCTTCATACACATGCCCTTTGAGTGTCTCTTGCTTTCAAAGTTTGTTAATAGTGAATGCTTTAAAAAGGAGTCACAAAATGGAATTCCCCAGGATGGAAATAAGAGGGGAACTGCTGCTGTAATTGGGAGCATAAGGACCACCTCCCCTCTCACCGCCTCCCCCCCCCCCAAAAAAAAGGAGGCCCCATTTCAGCATCTTGGCCTTAATCATGGTTTCCTCCAGGCCTGGGTGGGGTTCTCTCTTCCCTCCCTCCCTCTGAGGCCGGAGGGAATTCCTCACTCACCTCTTTTCCCTGGAGGCAGGTGTTACATAGCATTTGTACATTATTTCAGGTGTGAGGACATCTCCCACTCGAGACTCATCCCCATTATCCATTTCCACACATTAGGTCCAGTCTGAGAAGAGCCAGGTTGGGGAGCAGCAACTTCGTGTTGTGGGTGGTAGCTGGCTGACTAGCATCTTTCTCATGTTATGGTGCCACCTCCTGTTTTGCCCAAGGATGTAAGGCCTTGTGTTTCCCTGGTGTCGCAGACATGGAACCGTCCCCAAAGCCATGTGGTCCTTCCCCCAGCATCATTCCTAGTTTCCATGGGGTCCTGCAGGTAGGGGAAGAGGGCTCTGTTACAAGCCAGGAACAAAGGGTCTTGAAGGAAATAGGGGCCTCTGGTTCTAAGGCCAGGGCTAGGCCTCCACCCTAATACTGTGGAGGGGTCTCTCTTAAGACCCACCCTAAGGGTTAATTTAGCCCTTGGGTTAAATCTGCCATCTGGCCCAGCCAAGGTTTTCTGACCAAGCAATAGAAGTCTCTAAACGGATCCAGTCCCCAGGACTCTTCATGTTTCTTCAGGCAAAGAGCCTAGGCAGCCCCTGCCTATCAGGGTTGTCTGTGACCCCTGACAGGGCCAGGAGAGCTGGGGAGCAGTGTCCTCCCGTCTTGTGCGGACTCTGCCCTGCCCACCTGCAGTTCCTCAAGAGATAAGCCATTTCCACTTCCCCAGAGAAGCAACCAGACCAAATAAACCTGAACAGGGTCTATCCATGCGGACCAGAGCCAGCCTCATTTGCTGTCTGGTTTCCAGTTTCACATGTGTTGGGGGCAAGAGAAGATTGCTCCTGAGAGGACTCAGGCCAGACCCAGTTTTTGAGGAGGAAAAGATTGGGAGGGAGTCGGTTTGCCTCGGGATCTGTGCTTGGGCTTCCCACCAGCCCTTCCTGTTTGAGGCTGATCTTTGGAAGGCAATCGGCTGCCATGCCTGGTCAGCACCAATGCAAACCATGCCAGGAATCTGCCCCCCTGCCAGGTTCAGTTCTTTAATGTGCCTCTTCAGGGACACAGTGTGTCTCTCTGATTGGGCTTCTAAGTCAAAAGCCTGATGTTCGTGTCCCTCTCATAGGGGGAGCTTTGGACACAGGACCAGTTTGGAAAGGGTCAGGTAAGAGTTCACTCTGCACATTGTAGAGGGGACACTCTGTAGGCCCATGGGTCCCTTATATATAGAGAGGTTGAGCAAATTTGCCTTCAGTTAACCTGGGACTTTTAGTTCCCTCCTGCCTCCCAAAGATTATGACCATTTTGTAAGTGTATAAACTCACCTCTGTTAACAGTGGCCAAAAAGCTTTGTGCTAAAAGGCATGGGAAATCTAAAGGCATCGTTCCCTGGGAAATGGGTGCCATCCTATCCTGTTACCCCTGCCCTGATCCTGAAGCCTCATCAGCAGGGAAGCCCCCTTGTAATGATGTCCTGCATCCCGTGTCCCAGCCAGGCAAAGGGTCAGAGGAAGGGAAGCCTATTTTCCCCTTTATGTTTTCAGCTGGTTACCTTACCATTGTCCCTCAGTCACTTTGTAAAATGGGGCTTTAGGTCCCACCCCCCTTTTTTAAGGCAAATAGTTGCATTCAAGCAGGGGAGGAAAGCCAGAGGTCTGGCCCCCTGCCCCTGGAGCAGACCCTCCTCTTGGGCCCCATGTGCTTCTTTGTTTGTCCTTATCCCACGTCAGTGCCACTTTACCCCTTCAAGACGCCATTTGGAGGGCGGGGGATCTGCTTCCTACTGTGACTGGGCTATGGGATTCTGACTGCCTTGCTTACAGATTCATGGTTTGATAAATTTGTATTCAAAAACTTGAAATGTAGGGCGCCATTATGTGTCTGTTTATATTTTTGGAATATTTGTATTACTTACAATTAATAAAAGCGGGTTTAAAAAACCCATCCTGGAAGGGTTGCTGCCTCCTGATCCTGCTGTTCATTTGGGCACCTATCGGGCACACCATTCACCCCTTGCAACCCCTTCGTCATGATGAAGCTGGATTACCATGGCTGGGAGACCAGCTGCAGACTCAGCACGGGCTTCTGCTCAAGGTCACAGAAGTCAGGCTACATTAGCTCTTCCCTGGCCCCCCAATAGAACCAACTCCATTGCTATCCAGGTGCTTAATAAGCAAGTGCTTGGTGTCCTATCGACTTACAGGGATGGACCTGCAGCCCAGGGGACTTCATTCTTCTGTGCCCCTTACTGATGTTCCCAAACCGGGATGTCTGAAACTCAGAACCCAGGATGGTTCCTGGCACATGGCACTCAAATATTGATTGGAGTGATGTATGACACCAACAAGCAAAACAGGAGGAGGCATAACATACTCCTGGCCCCTCATCTAGACTTGCCCTCCCCTTCTAAGAAATGCCCAGAAGCTTCTTGGGGAGGCGCTTGCCAGCCTTGACATCCAGGCACTGGGCAGGCAGCTCTAGCCCTTGCCTCCCGTCAGCATAATGCATCCATATCTACAATATGGCAAATTTCATATCCTCCCACCCTCTTTCCTGCATTATTGATGGGCTATGCACTTTTCAAAAATCAATTAGATCAGGGCGTGGAGCTGGAGTTTAAAAAAAAGCCTTTAAAAGTCTGCTCTTGTTTTTTGCTGTTTTGAATAGGAACAGATAAAGCTTTCCCTCTGGTTTGAATAAGTCAAGCCCAGGGCTAGGTTGGCTGTGATTGGCCAGGACTAGGAAAATGTGGTTAAGATGCAAACCCAAGCAAATATAACCCAGTGTCTGTGCAGCCATTACTAAGCTCAGGCAGCAGACCTGAAGACTCCTGCTTTGGGGTGGTTCTTCAAAAGCACTGCTGCTTTCTCACCAGCAAACTGGGAAGACTGTGGGAGAGAAGCAAGGTAAGGTCTATTCCGTTTACGGGTGCATGTCAGTAGAGCTATCCTACTGAACAAGTAAGAAACAAGGGAGAGGATATTGAGATTTCCCTTGCTCTGTCTTCTTCAGTGAGGCTTTTAAAGGGTTGAACCAGGAGTTTGAAACCCGTTTTTGCAAACTTCTGCTGAGAAACCAAGGCCCTTTTTAGAGATCTCTGAACAGATAGGGCACATTTTTAAAAGCTGGGGATGAAGAAGACCCCTCAGAGAGATGGTCTGGGGCAAGGGAGAGGTTAAAACCAGCAACCTCTGTTTGGGGTCAATTCATACTGTTATCTCTGTAAGAATTAAGGGCCACTTGCTTTTAACTGGTGATTTCAAAACTGCACCCCACCCCAAGGGTTTCTGCAGTGATCTTAAAGGGTGCTGAATTTATAAGAACCTGGGAGGAGGGAAAGAGGGACCAAGTTTTGGGGAAATTTGATGTTATAGATGGAGTCGCATTTTCTGGGTGTTCCAGTGTGGCAAGAAGTCCCTTTAAGCATGTCTTCTCCTGCATTTGGGGGACCCAGGACCCGTAAGATCCTTCCTGGTGACTAAGTCCCTGCTGACAAACGGGACTGCTTTTGGCCTCTAAGACGTCCCTAATTAATGCCACTTGGTTTGGCTTTTACCAGGTTGACACTTGTCTACCTTCAAGGAGTGAATTCATTGGCCCTTGTTTCCTTTGCCTAGTTGGCTAACAGCATTTGCCTTGAATGACTGAAATGGAGGGTCTAAAGAAAACCTGAAAAAATATTTCCTGGCAGTTCTGAGCAGCACAGGGTGGGGCAATGCAAGTGATCAAATTAAATCCTCAAACAGTGGCTGCTCCGCCTCACTGCTCAGCTTTAGTCCTGCCATAGCAATAGACAAAGGGAGTTTTTGTGTTTTCACCAAAATACATACTAAATAACAGCGCATATTCTCCAAACCCGGGTTCATTCACCATAGCTCAAGGAAAGAATGGCCAGACATGCTCCTCTTAACAAGCACAATGTGCCTCTAGATAGCAAAGCTCCACACAGCCTTTGTGGATGGGTGTTCATAGATCCATCAAGCCAGTCCTTTTCCTTTGCCTCTTGGCCATATTCATCAGTCGTGTGTATTGTCATCAGATTGTAAGCTCCTTGAGAGCAAGAACCAGACATGCCTTTTAATTATATAAAGGCCCTATATGACCATGGACATGTGTAGGTGCTCGATAACCCTGGATACGCCTTGAATAGAGATGGTGCACGATTCACACAGACTTCTCTTTACCACTGCCTTCCTCCCCCCAACCCAAGGCCAGACACAGCACCACTGGCTCCTTAGGGTGGGGGGGGGGGGGAGTGCAGCAGCTCACTGGCAGGCCAGGCCACGCCCACCTTCCCCTGTTGGCACCTATACTCTTTGTCTCAGGCCCAGCCCTGCTTGCCATTTACCTCTTTTTCTGTGAGGTACAGGGAATATATTAGTCATAAGACAAGTAGGATGGGTTGTCTGAGTTTTAGGATAGTTTACTCGAAAGTAAAAGCTCAAAGAAAAGGTCAGAGAGTTGACTGTGAAGAAGCGGGGAAGAACTAGAGGGGATAAGAATGAGAGAAGGCAGCCCAATTTAGAAATACTTAGTTTGACATCAGCTTTCCTCCTGGTGTACCAATGAATTTAGATAAGTTTAGGAAGGGCTGTAGTACATCAAAAAGACAAAGCACAGATTTTAGGATCAGATAAGGATTTCATACTAGTGTGTGATCCTGGGCAAATTATTTAATCTCTCTGAACCTGTTTTCCTACAATGTAAGACAAAGAAAATACACTCAGCTTATGAGAAATAAATGAGATAACATAAAGTGAACAACAAAGGGCTTGGCATATTTATCACTGCTTCAGTAAATAACCTGGCTGTTACCAGAGCTCTTCACAAGAGAAGTGGCAAGTGGGAAGCAGAACTTCTGGGTGGGAGTCCTGGCCAGCCAGGCGAACAATGTGACCTCGGACAAGTCATTTTCCCCATCACTGTGAAATAGCAGGACATGGCAGGGTGGCTGACAAAAGATTCGGAAGTGACTTAGGAAGAAAGCTGGATGAATGCCTGCTGGGACAGGCCTCATCTCCCTGCTTGCTCTATGATGTTTCAGTCCCAGGAAGACAAGAGCCATGTCTCTGAGCAGCGCCTTCAGGGCTGTGGGCAACGACCCTGGGATCATCACCTGGAGAATAGAGGTGAGTGGGACTGGGGCACACCTTCCCTTAGTCACCCAGGCCTGCTACAGGACAGCCCTTCTGTCTCCAGTCAGGAGCAGTGAGAGACAGCATCTAAGTGCACATTTTCCTTTGACCCCTCCTGGGTGTTCAAAGCAGGTGGGTGGCAGGTGGAGGAAATGTTCTTAGCCTTGGAGAGAAAGGCTCCAAGCAAAAGTAAGCTTGTCCTTTATTTAGCCATCTGCTCGGGTGAGTCTGCACTTCCAGTAAATGCCCTGGGGAGTTGGGTGGGGCCAGGGCCCACCCAGGAGACTGATACTCCTGGCTGCTTTTGTCAGAACCAGAGTGCTCTGGTCCCACAAAGTAGTAGGGGAGGTTTGGAGGCACTGCACAGAAGAGGGCACAGCTCATCCCTTCTCCCTCCTGGACTTGAGCCCCTATGGCTGACCTTGAGCTCCAGCAATCTATAGCTAGGAACTGCCCTGGCCTGGTCAGCCCCACCGGCCAGATGAAAGGACCCCCACCCACCCTCACGTCCCTGCTCGGAGCCGAGTGAGTGCTGCCTAAAACGCAGAAGTGATGGCTCACTCCACTACCCTCCATGTGGAAGGAGAGTCACAGCCTCTAGCAAGCAGCTCAGTGTGTGAGAAGCCGAGGACATTTCCAATAGGTACTAAAAAGTACAAAAATTATGAGATATTTAATGTTTTTACATTTAACACACATTTTACAAAGAACACACACAAGTATGGCTGCAGGTTTACCTCACTTGGAGGTAGTGATGGAAATCTGCATCTGAGGCCATGGGAATAGTCCTCCTGGGGCAAGACAGACATGCAGGTGATAAAGCAGGGCCCCAACCCAGACGCTGGGCTTGGAGCCCACACGCGACTGGCATTCACCCCACAAAGCCCCACAGAACCTCAGCGTTCTGTTCTTGCAGACCTTGGCCAGCACTGGTGGTCAGAGTTAGAGAGCGATGTCGGAGGCAGCGGTGCAGCTGCTCAGAGGGAGGGTCATATTTTGTAGCTTATACCCAGCTCTTTCTCCTGCAGCGGGCTGGGGGTCCTCACAGTGCAGCAAGACAGCACAGGGTGGGCAACAGGGAGGAGGATGGGGCAAGGACAGGCACCCAGATTCAGACTAAGGCGTCCAGGCTGAGCTCAGAAGCCAGGTGGTCATGCTACTCCTGCCACACCCTGTAAGATCAGTGGGGACATCTCCCCTGCTGTCTGTGACTTTGAGGAAAGGGCTGCTTCGGGGAGGGGGAGGTGGGAGGGAATGCAGCCTGTGCACATCCCTTATCCTTCCAGAAAATGGAGCTGGCGCTCGTGCCCCTGAGTGCCCATGGCAGCTTCTATGAGGGGGACTGCTACATCATCCTCTCGGTGAGCACCATCCCCCGCCGCCCCATTCCCACACGCTTCTCCCCAGAGCCAGGCTCCCCAGAGCCAGACTCTGCAGAGGAGAGACCTGACAATGATGCTATTCAGATCCCTGGTGTCGATCTTGACTTTTCCTCAATGTTATATAGGACAGGCCTACAATTTAACCTTAAAGGCCGTTCTTAGGTGGGAGTTTTCAATTTTGCATCAGAGGGTGAGGGTAGGGCCCTCAGTCTGAACTTAGATAAGGAACTCACAAACAGCACATCCTGGGGAGGGGGCAGCCCCCAGATTACAGTGGTGTCGAAGAAGGCCAGATAAATGCAGGCCTCAAAGTGCTCATTCTAGTTGAGGAAACAACATCCCACATGAATAGTGCTGACAGCCACGAGATGGACAGATCAGCATTGTGCCAGCTTTGTAAGTTCAGGGGAATGGAGGAGCCGCAAGGTAAGTCTGCGATCCAAGTTGGAAAAGGTCCCTGTTGCACTCCATTTATTTGAGAACAATAAGCTGTTAACTTTTCCCAAATGTGGAATCAGGGCTGCCTGAGCTTAAGCCACACAGTAGGTCCGCATAGGGGCCACTGCAGGGAGCCATGGTATGCTGCGTTCTCCCCATGCCAGTGGGGCAGCAGCAAAGGGGAGGCGAGCTGGTCCCTGACCTGATCTCTCTGGCTACATCCCAGACCCGGAGAGCGGGCAGTCTCCTCTCCCAGGACATCCACTTCTGGATCGGGAAGGACTCCTCCCAGGATGAGCAGAGCTGTGCAGCCATCTACGCCACACAGCTGGATGCCTACCTGGGGGGCAGCCCCGTGCAGCACCGAGAGGTCCAGCACCATGAGTCCGACACCTTCCGTGGCTACTTCAAGCAGGGTATCATGTGAGTAGTTAAGGATGAGCCAGGGAAAAATGGCAGTTTGCCAAAAAGGAAACCCAAAGGGCCAGTAAGTACATGAAGAAAGTAATCAGAGAAATGTAAATCCAAACAAAGCTTATAATTTTCACTACTTGAGTGGCACAAATCTGAGAGCTGGGCGGTGCTAGTGCTGGCGAGATTGTGGGGAAATAGGAGCCCTTGTGCCTTGCTGGTGGGAGGGAGGACTGGCACAGCATTCCAAAGAGTAATCTGCCCCTGAGGCAAATCCCATTTCTGGGTGTATAATTCAAAGGAATTCTCACCGTACCCAGTTCCATAAAGGCACGTGAACCAGGATGTTCACAGCAGTTATCATTAGTGGTGGCAGAAGCTGCAGGCAATGTAGAAGCCCATCAATGGGAGACTGGACAAGAAAAATACTCCATGACATTAAGGAATACTATGCAGGAGCCGGAAGCAATGGATTAGATACATACCTAACATGGACAGAGCTTAAAAACAGGGTGCTTTAGTGAACACAGTAAGAAACAGCCTTGAGCTATGTAACATAATGCCAATTTCTGTGGGTTTTTTTAAAAACCACATGCACACAAAACAACAGTCCACATTTCACCAGAATAAAAATAAATGGATGTTAAACTGTTAGAATGGTTGCCCATGGTGGGGGTGAGGCCTGTGAGTAGGGTATGCAGATAAAAGAGAATACGTAAATACCTAAAACAAGAGAGGGTTCTGGTACTGCTCCATGAACTAATGAGTTTGATTAACTCAAAACTTTACACTCGAGATTAAAACAAAAAGAAATTCCAATGAGCTCAAGAATTCTGAGGCTGGTCCAAGGCCAGCTTCGTGCAGATTGGCAGTTCCCACGACCTGCTGGGCACAGGGCATCACACTGTCACCGGGAGCCTGGTATGGAGGCTGGGTTGGGTGAGTGCCAGGGCAGAACTGATCCCAGGAGGGAGTTGGTCCTCAGGCCATGGTGTCATCGATGCTTCTGCTGCTGCCCAGCTTGTGCCCCTCTCCCTGCCACACACTGATAGTCACACAGTTGCCAGCACAAAACAAGCTCTTTCGTGCTACGGGGCCTTTATTACCAATGTTCCCTCTGTTTTGAACACTAGTTCCTTGTTGTTGGTTCCTATTCCTTTAATTCTCAGCTGGACTGTTACACCTTCTGAGAAGACTGCCTGACCACTCTATCAAAAAGTCTGTCACTGTGTCTACTTCTGTGGCAGCGATTACTACCATATAGGTTTACTTTGCTTATTTACTGTTGTCACCCACATGGGCAGAAACTGCATCTGTGTAATTCACCATTGTCTCCCCAGTACCCAACACATAGCAGGTGCTCAATAAATAACTTAATGGATGTTCCCTTAGCTACAAGAGGGGGGGTGTGGCCTCTGGGATGAAGCATGTGGAGACCAACACCTATGACGTGGAGCGGTTGTTACACGTGAAGGGGAAGAGAAACATCAGGGCCACTGAGGTAAGTCCTCCCCACTTTTTCTGGGCCCAGGGCCTCTCTACCTGGTACCTAAGAATTCCTCCTGAATAATGTCTACCTCCAGGTGGAAATGAGCTGGGACAGTTTTAACCGAGGTGATGTCTTCTTGCTGGACCTTGGGAAGGTTATCATCCAATGGAATGGTCCAGAGAGCAACAGCGGGGAGCGTCTGAAGGTACAGCTCTTTCCAGCCTTCCTGCTCTCCTCCCCCTCAGGCGTGCTCAGAGAGCGTGGCTCTCTCAGGTGCCTTTTCCTTCTTCCTTCCTTGCTGGCTCTTACCTGAGATTCAAGGCGGACCCCTGCCTTGGAGCAGAATCTGTTTTAGAAAGAGGCCAAGTGTGTGAGTCTGTGACTCACCTCTGGGCTCCTCGGCATCAGAGTAACTCCTGTCTGGGATCTAGGCTGCTCCTCCCAAAGCCATCAGGCAGAAATGGGGGGAAGGGGCAAAGCAGCTAAGTGCTTCCATGGGTTTCTTTGACAGGCTATGCTTCTGGCAAAGGATATTCGGGACAGGGAGCGAGGGGGCCGTGCTGAAATAGGAGTGATTGAGGGAGACAAGGAGGCAGCAAGCCCAGAGCTGATGAAGGTCCTTCAGGACACCCTCGGCCGACGTTCTATTATCAAGCCTGCAGTCCCAGATGAGATCATAGATCAGCAACAGAAATCAAACATCATGTTATATCAGTGAGTAGCTAAACCTGGCTGCTGGTTGGAAGCTGGGACAGGGGGAAGGTGTGCCCTAGAAGACTAGGGGACACTTCCACTTGGCTGCTCATTTTGGGTGCAGGAGTCTGGCTTTCTTTTAGTCTTTTTCCAATGCAGCTTCTAGAAAGAGCTTGCTGTTCCGATTCAAGGAGGCAGCTACCATCTGTCTTTGTCAGCAACTCTTCCTGGTCTCTTGGGGAAACTGTTCCTTTACTTGGATCTATACCTGCGCAGGGATGTGATGGGATGTTTGGAGAGAGATGCACAAATCTCCACTAGAGAACTGAGTCCCTCACATTCCCATCTGCATTCAAGCCAGGACTGTCATAGGAAGTCAAACTCTCCCCAGAAACTCCATATTAAGACAAAGCCAGGAAAATACCAAACGACTACAAGATGCTTTGCAGAAGAGAAGGCACAGGCTAACCTCTCCCTTTCTCCAGTGTCTCAGACTCAGCTGGGCAGCTGGTGGTCAGAGAGGTAGCGACGAGGCCTCTGGTCCAGGACCTACTGAGCCATGATGTAAGCAGAGCTTGAGTGGGGTGGCTGGCCTCAGGGCAGGCCCTGGGGAAAGTGTAACCACTTGTGTCCCTGACTGCTTCAGGACTGCTACATCCTGGACCACAGCGGAACCAAGATCTACGTGTGGAAAGGAAGAGGAGCCACAAAGGCTGAGAAGCAGATGGCCATGTCTAAGGCCCTGGTAGGAGCTACAGATGCACAATGTTGTCCAAAAAATTTTGTCAGTAACACTTCAGCTGTGCTCAGAGAGCCACACTAGGCCTTTGAGCAAAGAACACTGCAGTTACATACATGGACTTCGAAGTCAGGCAAAGTGGGATTCAAATCCCGATTCAATGCCATCCCCTGGGGTTGCTTTGAGGATTAAATAACATCTGTAAGGCATTCAGAACAGTACCTGGTACACACACTGGCTCAATAAAAGGTGGCTGTTACTATTGAAGGGGACAGATAGCAAGTATCAAGGGTAATGGCCCTGTCCTCAAGGAGCTTATGATATTGTGCAGACCCTGCAGATAAACCAAGCAGGATGCACTTACAGAGCAATAAATGGGCAAATGAATGTGAGACAAAGTCAGTATTCTACATGAGTGTTCAAAGAACAGAAAAAAAGAATAATAATCATGACAGGCCAATAAACAGATGACAAAATGTTCCACTCAGTCCTTTCCTTGAGTGAGGTACATTTGTCCTAGACAGAAATGAGTTAGAATTTGACTCCGACTCCCAGAAGGGAGCAAATAGCAATCCCATCAACTGGCTTCAAAGGGGTAAATGACTGGTCAGTAAAGGACTCGGTGCATTCCCTGACTGACCTGCCTTTCGGGGGGTCACGGGGTATCTACAGAACTTCATCAAGATGAAGGGCTACCCCAGCAGCACCAATGTGGAGACCGTCAACGATGGTGCTGAGTCAGCCATGTTCAAGCAGCTGTTCCAGAAGTGGTCCGTGAAGGAGCAGACCGTGGGCCTGGGGAAAACGTTCAGCATTGGTAAAATTGGTAAGATTGCCCCAGATTGTCTTCCTACTGGGACTGTAGAAAGGCAGGCATGGATGATCTTCACTCACTCGGCTTCTCCCAACCTCTTCTCTGCAGCTAAAGTTTTCCAGGATAAGTATGATGTGACTCTGCTGCACTCCAAACCAGAGGTAGCTGCCCAGGAAAGAATGGTGGATGACGGCAATGGAAAGATCGAGGTAAGCCTAACGATTCCCATCTCAGTGCAGGCAGGCAGCTCTGGCCTCCTGGCTGTTCTGCTGTAGAGGAGAGGGCAGGTGATTTTGTGTCTGATTTGCTTTCATCTCCGGTGCCTAGGAGTATTCTCTCCGAGGTGTCTGAGTCTGCATTTTCCCCACTATTCTTCAGGAAAGTGAAAGGCAAATACCCTAGTGAGCTATCAATAACTCACCTGGCAGAACTATTCAAATCACCTCTGAGCTATGACAGGAGGTGCCTGACCAGGGAGAATCCAGTTCTCCTCCAAATTCAAATCATGCAAATGTGATAAGCCCTCGCCACTGGGAAAACAGCCCCAGAGGGGGCAGGGGACTTTGAGTGGCAGATGTTAGTGCCTTACGTGAGGATTCTCTGCTAAGCACCGCCCCGTTCCCTTCAGGCAGCTGTCGCTTCACATAGCACCCCATCTCTGGGGAACTGTCTCCTTCTGTACCCAGGTCTGGAGAATTGAAAATCTGGAGCTGGTCCCCGTGGAGCATCAGTGGTACGGCTTCTTCTATGGGGGAGACTGCTATCTGGTTCTCTACACATTCGAGGTTTACGCGAAGCCACATTACATCTTGTACATCTGGCAGGTAGGCCTGGGGCAGGCTCTCAGCTTTCAGAGATGATGCTTCCTCTGGCCACTAGGCTGGGGCAAGGGCAGCAGCAGCCATTTCTCCTGTCACTGCTGCAGGGCCGCCACGCCTCACAGGACGAGCTGGCAGCCTCGGCATTCCAGGCGGTGGAGGTGGATCGGAAGTTTGATGGGGCCCCTGTGCAGGTTCGGGTTACCATGGGGAAGGAGCCACGCCACTTCATGGCCATCTTCAAAGGAAAGCTGGTTATCTTTGAGGTGAGAGCCCTCAGTATAAAGTTACACCAGGAGCCAGAATGCTCCCAACTAACAAGTAGGGGCTACGGGAGAGGAGAGGAGGGGTGGGGAGCAGGCCTTGGGGTAGACATGGACAAGAAGGGGTTAATCTCTCTAAGACACTGAAGTGAATCCCAACTGCCTAGGACTTCAAGTCCAAACCACTGCCTAATTCATGTTCAAGGTCTTTCATAACCTGACCCAGATTACCCGTGAGTGCGCTACCCTCACTCCCTAACCTACGCGCTCCACTCGTCAGGTGGGTCTCCTCACTGGGCTGCACGTGTGCCATATCACACTCCCTATCAACCTTTCCCACCGAATGTGTCCTTCAGATTCAAGTCCTACTTCTTCCATGAAGCCCTGGCTGAAGCACTACCAAAAATGTACAATGGCACATGCTTGATATACACAAGTCTGTGGTCAAGTCCTAGTCTTGCCATTTATTAGCTAGGTTTCTAAGCCTCAGTTTCCCCATCTGTACTATGGGATAAACCTTCACAGAGTTATGTGGAGGATCAATGAAATGATGTAGGTAAGGCACAAGCCACAAAGCCTCCATATAACAGAGGTCTCAGGATGAAAGCTAACATTATTGGTTCCATAACTCCAGGTCACCCCCACCTCTCCCAGTTAGCCTACAAGCTCCTCAGAGGCAAATATGGTGTCAAATACATCCATGTTCTCAACAGCTAGCCCAGTACTCTCTCCCACAGTGTACCTCAAATCCAGACTCTGCTTTTCTCCTCTTCTCTAGGGTGGGACTTCCAGGAAGGGAAATGCCCAGCCCGACCCTCCAGTAAGGCTCTTCCAAATTCAAGGGAATGACAAATCTAACACCAAAGCAGTGGAGGTGCCAGCCTTTGCCTCCTCCCTGAACTCCAATGACGTCTTTCTATTGCGGGCCCAGGAAGAGCACTACCTGTGGTACGGCAAGGTAGGATGGCTGGGCTCAGTGGTCACACCAGCCCTGTGCCCACCCTCCTGTCAGCAAGGCTGGAACAGTTCACAGAAAGAGGAACCTTTTTCCTAAAGGGTCTTCAAAGGGTCTGCCAACATTCTCCACAATTAGGCCTCCAATTAGAAAGTCAATGATCGCCCTGCCCAGACCCAGGAGACACTCGATAAACTTCTAAATAACTCAATCTTTGCACACCAATTTGGTGGATTACAATAAGACAGGCATTACCACTGAACAATAACACGGAAAATGTGATTTTTGTCCATTCAGACTGCATCTGCATTAAAAAGAACTAAGTTGTTTTACAAAAGAGAATTGAACAGGAAAAGATGCTCAACATCATTAGTCATTAGGGAAATGCAAGTGAAAACCCAATGAGATACACACTTATTAGAATGACTAAAAAAATTGAGAATATCAAGTGCAGATGAGGATGTTTCTTATAAAACATACATTTATCATACGATCCAACAATCCCACTCCTGGGCATTTAACCATGTGAAATAAAACACTGTCTTCACACAAAAACCCATATACAAATGTTTACAGCACATAGCACCTTTAGTCACAATCACCGAAAACTGAAAGCCAACTCCACTGGAGAATGGATAAACAGTATTACATCCATACAATGGAATACTACTCAGCAACACAAAGGGTGAGTGTCAGACCCACAACTACAAGGGTGATACTAAGTGAAAGAAGCCAGACTCAAAGGCTACACAGTGTATGATTCCATTTATGACTTCTGGAGAAGGCAAAACTATTGTGATGGAGAGCAGAACAGTGGTTGCCAGAGGTTAAGGATCGGAAGAGTTGGATACAAAGGGATAGTCTGGGCTAATTTTTTGCTGGGGCAAGGCAACTGTTCTGATTCTTTGTTGTGGTGGTAACTTGATTCGATGCATTTGTCAAGACTCATAAAACCTATGCCAAAAAAATTTTTGCTTATGTAATTTTAAAAATAAGTTTAAATTTTTCTCTTAAAAATATTAAAAGTAGGTGGTAAAATTCCAACTGAAACCAAAACAAAGGTGACTCTTGTCAACATCCATGTGGGTTTCAGAGTCTAGTTCTGTTCTTTGCCACCATAGTGTGTTC
Source organism: Plecotus auritus (assembly GCF_963455305.1). Taxonomy (NCBI): domain Eukaryota; kingdom Metazoa; phylum Chordata; class Mammalia; order Chiroptera; family Vespertilionidae; genus Plecotus; species Plecotus auritus. The sequence goes on from NC_137772.1 coordinate 168,790,843, forward strand.
CTCCCCCAACCCCACCCCCTTCCCAGCATTAGAACAAACCTATTCCTCTGTCCCAAAGTACTGTGGCTTGGTAGCTGATCCTAGCTACACTAAGCTATTAGTCTCAGAAGCTTTTTTTCCACATCAACGTGCTCCTGTGCAACTAACATCTGTGTTCTCCTCCCCCCACTCTCAGGGGTCTAGTGGGGATGAGCGAGCAATGGCTAAGGAGCTGGCCGGGCTTCTCTGTAATGGCACTGAGGACACTGTGGCTGAGGGCCAGGAGACGCCGGAGTTCTGGGACCTGTTGGGAGGGAAAACTCCCTATGCCAATCACAAAAGGTATGGGACCACAACATCCCCTCCTCTTGGCTCCTCTTGGCTCCCCCTGCCTCCCAGGCTTGTGAACCGCACATGATTTCTAAGCTCAGTTCCTCCAAATGGACTATATTGCAGACTACAGCAGGAAATCCTGGATGTCCAGCCCCGTCTCTTTGAATGTTCCAATAAGACTGGCCGGTTCATTGTCACTGAGATCACAGAATTCACCCAGGATGACCTGAACCCAGGTGATGTGATGCTCCTAGATACCTGGGACCAGGTAAGACACAGCCAGAGTGCTTGGAACAAAAGACAGAGATCCTCACAGTTTGGGCTATTTGTATGTAGTAATTCCTCTGCCAGAATAAACCCAGGACCATCCCCAAGTCAATCAAACAATTGTCAGTGGTGACCAATAACAGAGCCTGCTTTTTACCAGAGTTGGAAAGAAGAGAATGTTGTTTAAAACTCACCATCCTGGGAACTCTCCCACCTTGCTCTGGGAAAAATCAGGCCATCCTATCTGTCATCAGGCACTTCTTTCTCTCAGGATCAATAGCAGCAGGTTCCACACCCAAATATGGGCCTTTGAGGAACAAAGGGGTGGAAAAGGGGTATCTCCAAGGCAACCTCTCCTGACATCCCATTTTCTTCAGTTTGGCTCAGCAAACATGCTCAGCACCTCCTCTGTTCTAGTCACGGAGCGAGGTGTGATGTCACTAAGGTGAAGAGTGCCATCCTACTCTGAGACTTCACAGGCTGATGGGGGTGGGGACGTAGAAGCATCATTTTACTATGATAGAGGTGCATAAAAGGTGCCACGGGAGCACAAATTAGGGGCACTCACACAATTTATCAGCTCAGAGCTGACGTCCTGGAGGAGATGGCTCCCAACTGAATCTCAAAGGATAAATAGGCATTAATCAGGTAAAGAGGGCATTCTGGGCAAAGGAAATAGCACAAGTAAAAGCAAGGCACGAATTATTCTAGTATACATGGAGCTACGAAAAAAATTTTTTATCAGAACATAAGATCTAAAGAGCACCCTAGAGATGCAGCTGAAGAAGTAGGTGTGGACCTTACCTACTATGTGAAAAAGTCTGAGATTTATCCTGGAAAGCTACTGAAATTTAAGCAGGTGAGTGGCAAGGTCGGACTGCACTTTAAGTAGAGCATTCCAGCAAGTGTAGGAGAGGAGGGATGGGGATGAGAACAAAAGAAGACTATGCTGGGAGGCCAGTCAGTAGTCTATGGTTAGAGTCCAGTTAAGCGCTGCTGCGTGGGCCCACATAGGAGCAATGGAGTAGAGATGCAGAGATGGTGACAGATTTGGTAAATCCAGAGAAGGTAAACTGGCTGGCCTTAGTAACTCACTGGATATGGGGCATCTAGGATGAATCTCAGGTTACTGCCTTAAAAATGACTGGGTGGACACAGACAAAAGTTTAGAAAAGAGCTACATTTTGGGGTGTTATATTTGAGGTGTTTGAAGACAGCCAAGAGAGGAGGTGTTTTGCAAGAAGTTGGATTCAGAAAGTTGAAGTTCAGATAAAGAGCTCAGGTCTGGAGATGTACATATGGGAGATACACATGGCAATTAAAATCACAAATCAAGATGATTCTGAGAAAAGTTTTCTGCTGAGGCTGTGAATTGCTAGTTGGGGTGGGGGGGGAGAGAGCAGTGTTTATGATCTAGTACACAGTACTTGTTATGAGCACATTAACAAATATTCAATCTCTACCATAACAGGTGTTCTTGTGGATTGGGGCTGAGGCCAATGCCATGGAGAAGGAGAGAGCTCTGGCTACAGCCCAGGAGTACCTGCACACTCACCCCAGTGGCCGAGACACTGACACACCGATCTTGATCATCAAGCAGGGGTTCGAGCTTCCCATCTTCACAGGCTGGTTCTTGGCCTGGGACTCTCACATTTGGAGTGTAAGAACAGAGAGAACAGGGAGGCATTCTTCCTGTCAGGGAGCTCAGCATTAATAGCTCAGTGGGAAGGTGAGGTACTCAAGGGCTGAGTAAATCCAAGTCCGCATTTCCCTTACTCCATGTCCCCTGCTTTTTACTTCTCTTTCCCACCCTCCACAGCACTAAGTCCAGTTAGAGAATTCACAGCTTATTTCAGGAATAAGCAGTGTGTAGAAGTAATAATGTTTAGAAAGTATACCCACACACCTGTTTTTTAGCTTTACAACCATCCTGACAGCTACAGTAAACATGGTTTCCCATGTTACAGATGAGGAAGCTTAAAGGAGAAGTTACTTGCCTAAAGACACAATTAACCAGGTTTTCTGACTCCTAGTCAACTGCTGTCTTAAGTCTTATAGGGAGGATTGAGGGACCACCAGCAAAGAATGAATATGATGTTTACATACCTTCTAATCCTGCATGGGCCCAGAAAGGATTTTCATTTTTGCTCATCCCTGATATGTCTTGGGATTCCCTGGCATTTTTGCTTTTCTTGAGGGTACAGACTAAGCCTGAGATGGCCATCCTTATATGCAGCACTTCATCCTGTTTTCTATCTCTTCCTTTCAGGCAGGGAAATCCTATGAGCAGTTAAAAGAAGAGCTGGGAGACACTGCTGCTATCACGAGAATCACTGCTGTGAGTTTCTCGGAGGAGCAAGTCACTCAGGCAGCCAGAGCCAAAGAGAAACAGCGAGGGCTACAGATGTCACATGGGTGAAACCCTGTCATATCCCCTTAGTATCTCGAGTTGTCCGTTCCGATATGAAGATTGTTTTAATGAATAGAAAGGCAGGTCTCAGAGCCAAGTTCCTTATTTTACCGCCTTCCAGAATTTAGAACAGACTTGCTGTTTTTAAAAAGCAACAAAAACTAATTTTATTATTCAACTCTGTCATTCAGGACAGATTAAATTTATTGACAGCATTTCTCAGAAGTAATAAGTTTCTAACCCAAATGATATATTTATCAGTTTCTGACAGTGGAATCCACAGAAATTCAGGTCATTACCCCTATTTCAATGGCTAAAAGAAGTGGAGCCTCTGGCAGGAATTCAACAGCAATTTAACATCAGGATGAATTGGACAGCACCAGCTGTCCAAACCAACTGACAATTATGTCCTTTGTGCTCTACAAACTCAAGGTTCCAAAGCTAATGGTGATGTAGCATCTTCATACTTTTAAGAAAAGTATGACTTCAACTGAAGTCATTTAAAGCCTGGAAATGCAGAGCCTAAGTTAAGTGCCAAGAGAAGGGATGTGATCACAATATTTAATGAGATTTAAGCACAGCACTGATGCCAAACTGGCTAGACAGGATTTACCTTGTATCTATTCAATCAGCTTTCCCAAGGACCCCAAAGTCTGAATATTTTGGATTCCCTGATGATTCTGACATGCAGCCAGGTTTGGAGACAACTGTTCTAAAAGCTAATTACAAAGAGTGAAGTGGTATAAACCAAAATTTTAATATTATACACACAGAACTTCGTTTGTACAGCCCTGAACAGTTTTTTACTCTGTGTCTCCGTTTTTATCCATCTTACCTAGGAAATGAGGAATACAACTCTCTCCCTGAATTCTGAGATAAAATATTACCCTATAGAAGTTCTACTGAAAAATCAGAATCAAGAGTTGCCTGAGGATGTGGACCCTGCCAAAAAGGAGGTGAGTCTGATGCAAGTGCAGCTCCACAGGAGTAAAGTGCCTGTCTCCATACAAGGCCTAGGACACTTCTGGAACACTGTAAGCGCTCAGACATTTGAGATACCAGTAGCTCAAAAGCCCAGGGCTCTTGCTTTCTTTCTTTTATTTTATTATTATTAACCAAAGAATATACTTTATTCAGATACCCTCAGTTTTTCTCCATTGTCCATTTTGTTTCAGGATCTTATCCAGGACATCCTGTTACATTGAGCAGTATGTCTCCTTAGGCTATTCTTGGTTGTCATACTTCCTCCAACTTTGTCTTTGATGACTCTTAGTATCCTGTGCCTTCTGTAACAAATTACATCAAACTTGATGCCCTTAGGTTTTTAGACACATCCACAAAGAAATGGCTACAGCTTAAGTTCCAGTTTAGGCAAAAAGCTGGCTGGTGTGGCTCAGCTGGTTGGAGCATCATCCTGCACACCAAAAGGTGGGGGGTTAAATTCCCAGTTAGGGCACATAACTAGGTTGTGGGTTTGATCCCGTCGGGATGTGCACTGGGGGCAACCGATCAATGTTTCTCTCCCCCACCCCCCCCCCGCCCCAATCCCTCGTTCTCTTGCTCCCTCTCACTCTTGCTCTCCCGGAGAGGCACACATTACCAGCCATCCCGTCCCCTTCTTGGTCACCGCAGCCACCACCACCAAACAACTGACACTAACAAGTAACTATTCATGCCCGCTGACTCCATTGCTCGCTACCAGCTGCTTGCCGCCCTCCCGGGCTCTTCCTTTCTTTCTTTTTTTTTTTTTTTTTTGGTTAATCCTCACCAGAGGATATATTTCCATTGATTTTTAGAGAGTGAAAGGGAGGGGGAGAGACACAAAGAGAGAAACATCGATGTGAGAGAGATTCATCAATTGGCACGTAGCCCGATCAGAGCTGAAGGATGCCCTTGTCCTGAATCGAACCTGGGACACTTCAGTCTGAGGGCCAATGCTCTATTCACTGAGCCAAACTAGCTAGGGCTCCAGGGCTCGCTCTTGATATGTTTTTCTCACCTCCCCCATCAATCCATCAGCTAGCCTCTGTCCACTGCTCTCCACCTCTCTGCTGCCAGTCTGGTCCAGCGATCGTGGCCTACTACAATAGTCCCCCAACTGGTTCCTACAATCTGTTCCCCACCTAACAACCAATGGGCTTTTGAAACAGATGACACTGTTCTATTTAAAACACTTGAATGGCTTCCTACTGCACATAGAGAAGAAACCAAAGTCCTTTCCATGGCATCCAAGGCCCTAGCCAAGCGTTGGTGGTATAGTGGTGAGCATAGCTGCCTTCCAAGGCCCTAGCCAATCTGCCCCCTGCCCCCCTCTGATTTAATCCCACACACCAGTACCCTCTTCACTTAGCCCCCTTCAGCCAGTAGCTGCTTTTCTTCTAACATGCTCATTCCAGCCTTTGAGTCTTTACACTTGCTATTGCTCCTACCAGAAAAAAACAAACACTCAATGCCTCATTATTTAGGTCTCAGCTCCAATATCACATCCCCAAGAAGGCCTTCCCTGACTACCCTACCTAACACTGCTTCCCTCACTCCCCCAGTCCCTTTATACTTGTTTATTGTCTGTCTCCCCCTCTAGTAGTATCCTTAAGAGCAAGGACCTCATCTGTCTTGTTCACCATCACATTCTCAGCTTTTCACCACCTAAAACAGTACCTGACAAATAGTAGGCACTTCTTAAGTTCTGGTTAAATGAATTACCATACTCATGTGGAATGAATTAATCTCCCCCTTGAAGGATTTTATTTGGGAAGAGTCTCTAGATTTCCACAACATCTTATCTAACCAATTCCTGAGTACTAGACTACAGCTTTCTTAAAAGCACAGGTCATTTACACTAATAAAAGAGTAAGATGCAAATTGACCATACCTTTGCAACACCCACCGGCCAATCAGGAGTATGCAAATTAACCCAACAAAGATGTTGGGTTAATTTGCATACGGAGGCGCCAAGCGGCCAGGGGTGGGGCAGGAGGCTTGCAATGACACAGGCGTTCCGCACCACCCCAGCCGCTCCGGGCCTCTGGGCAGCATGGGAAGGCAGAAAGGCGGCTCTGGCCAGAGTGAAGGCGGTGCCAGCAGCCAGGGGAAGGAAGGCCCATTCTTGCACAAATCTTCATGCATCGGGCCTCTAGTATATTAATAATGTTACTTGGATAGAAAATACTCATTAAACATCAATAAATAAATGTTAGGAAAATTTTATGCTCTCAACAAGATCCACCTGATCTTGTATTTGAAAATGTCTGGGCCCTGGCCAGGTAGTTCAGTTGATTAGAGCATCATCCCCATACACCAGGGGTGGGCAAACTTTTTGACTTGAGGGCCACATGGGTTCTTAAACTGGACCGGAGGGCCGGAACCAAAGCATGGATGGAGTGTTTGTGTGAACTAATATAAATTCAAAGTAAAGGAGCGGAGGGGAGAGCAAGAGAACCCTCCACTCTTTCGGCTCCACGGGCCAGATAGAACAGCCGAACGGGCCGGATCCGGCCCGCGGGCCGTAGTTTGCCCACGGCTGCCATACACCAAGGTTTTGGGTTCAATCCCCAGTCAGGGCACAAGAATCAACCAATGAATGCATAAATAAGTGGAATACGAATCGATGTCTCTCTCTCTCCCCACCCTCTTTCTCTCCCCCCGCCCCGCCTTCCTCGCTCTCTAAAATCAATTAAAAAAAAAAAGTCTGGATAAAAATGGCAGATATGGGCATAAAGCAAGGAAAACTATTGCTCCATTTATTTCTCCATTTAGCCAAAACCTAATGTCTAGAAATCATACATAATATATAACCCATTTCTTGTCCTTCTGGCAAGAAGCTGGTGCCAGGTGACTCCATAAGAGAAGTGAACCTAATCAGTTCTACCATAGGCCAAGATGGGACTCTACAACCTAAAGAACTCTCCAATGAATAATTTAAGTCTATCACCAAATTTCTAAAATCCAGTCTACTTCCCCTTCAAGGTCCTATCCCCCTTAGCCCCACTCTCCCAAACTGTTGGCACTGATAGGTGCCATGCTTCCTTTTAACTGGAAACTTTTTTTTCTTTCTTAGAATTACCTCTCTGAACAGGACTTTGTTTCTGTGTTTGGCATCACAAGAGGGCAATTTGCTGCTCTGCCTGGCTGGAAACAGCTCCAAATGAAGAAAGAAAAGGGGCTTTTCTAAAGCAAGAAAGCATATACATACTGCCAGAGCACAGAAGAGAGCAGGTAGTGCCAATATCAGGAAAGAATTTATCTACCAATTGTCGCCTAACATTCAGCACTTCCTTTAGATAAAACAGGGTCTGCAAATCACAGCATGTTCTCCATTTTTTTCACTCCTGCATTCCTTAGTTGTTATATACCCACTTTTTAATTTTTGTGGCCTTCTGGCTAAAGCCTCAGCGGAAAGCACTAAAACTACATGAGTCTGGAGAAGCCAAAAGTAATTTTAAAAAAAAACACACAAAACTAAGTTTACAGTGTTTAATGTTAAGGCAGAAACCTAAGTTTGTCTCAAATTTTTAAGATCGGTATTTCCAAAACCTATTTAACCTACAAATCATTGAAGTTAATTACATGTATATCCCAAAGCCAAAATCCAAATGCCCAGATCTCTATGTGCCAGAGCTTTTAACTTTTCAAATAAAGATACCTATATGAGCAAATGGGAGTTCTTTTCAGTATTATGTTTTGCTCATTCTAGTGATTATCTGATGTACTGTTGGGAGAAGTGTCTCAGGATGAGGAGAGTAAAGAGGCACTATTGGGTGAGCTCCCTAGATCACCGGACCACTGTAATTCCTGTTTTTGGCACAAGAATGCCAAAATCTGCCTTTCGGCTGTCCAGGAAACCCCATTATCTAACAGAAAACTAGGGTCATGTGTTATTAATTTCAGTAATGAGGCCAGAACCAGTGTAAATACCACCGCAGAGAGCCTTCAAAGCACACTACAGACATCAATAAATGAGCCATATTTTCCAGACAACTCTAGGTTTGAGTCAACAATTCCAAAAGAACCCATGTGGCAGGAGTAATGTAACTGGGAAGTTCCAGGATGGAGGCACAGTCCAAAGCATCACAAGAGACTTCCATGTCACAGAAGAAGTAAGATAGAATGAGTTAGAAGTTTTAGTGACACCATAATAAATCTATGAAGAAGGGAGCATGTGGATGCCTCTTTTCCCAGAGACTGTCAGTCACTTCAATAAGGCCCACTTGTTTACTAAGACACACAAAAGCTGAAACCAGCATTACGCAAAAAAGGAAAAGATTCTACTCTTTATTATGTAACAATTTTATTTAATAACTTTATTCATGATGTATAATTTCATTATAAACTCAAATGAAAAACAAATCCTGGGTTTGATGAGGCTTAGGAAATAACTGCTTTTTGTAATAAAGCCCAGAACTAAGAACAAACGTTTCCTCCTGGGCCTAAAGTCTCTGGAACCTATTCAGCCTCTGCTGCCTCTCCCTCTTCTCCACATTCAAACCGCACAAAGTCTACCACAGACACTCCCTGGGGCTGCACATACTGTCCCAATGTGATAGAGGGATCCAGCAAGTATGGCTGGGACAGCATCTTGGTTTCTGTCTCTCCCCCAGGCTCATCGTCCAGGGAGCCAACAGAGAGAGGGGCCATGCCTACCACATGCTGCCCAAGGCGGCGGCCAAGTTCTTCAAGGTTTGCTTTCCACTCAGATATCTCGCAGATGACCAGGGCCCCGTACTTCCCCAGCACCAGGTTGTGGAGTGAGGGACTGTGCATTGTTCCATGGACATAAGAGCCAACATAGAACCCATTTGGCACCTTCACCCATGCAGCTCGTTTAAGAGTCATGTTTTCTCCCAGTTTCCCTATAAAAAAGCAAAAACAAAAAACACGCTTCCAGAATATGATGCCTGTCGTAGTACCAAATACACAAAGAGGTGGCCAATTTGGGAGACAGTCTTTGGCATTTATACTGTGGATATGCTGTAAGATGGAGCTACCATTTTCAGTTTAAAGAGGAAAAGGTGTGTACAGGGAGGTACCTTTATGGAGCGCCAACTATGTGCCAGGCAGGCTAAATTTAAAAACATAGGCTATACCCTGGCAGGTTGCTCAATGGTTAGAGCATCAGCCCACAAACTGAAGAATCTCAGGTTTGATTACGGTTAAGAAGACACCTGGATTGCAGGTTTGACTCCCAGCTCCAGTTGGGGTGCGTGCAGGAGGCAACCAATCGATGTGTCTCTTTCACATCGATGTTTCTCTCACTTCTCCCCCCTCCCTCCCTCCCTCTCTCTCTAAAATTCAATGGAAAAAATATCCTCCAGTATTTACAAATAAAAATAAAAACTTAAAAAATAAGCTATGGGCCGAAACCGGTTTGGCTCAGTGGTAGAGCGTCGGCCTGCGGACTGAAAGGTCCCAGGTTCGATTCCGGTCAAGGGCATGTACCTTGGTTGCGGGCACATCCCCAGTAGGGGGTGTGCAGGAGGCAGCTGATCGATGTTTCTCTCTCATCGATGTTTCTAACTCTCTATCCCTCTCCCTTCCTCTCTGTAAAAAATCAATAAAATATATTAAAAAAAAAAATAAATAAGCTATGGTGTCACACAGATCCTGGACTCAGGTCTCAGTTCTGCCTCTTACCAGGTATAGGACCTTAGGAAAGTAACTTAATGATATAACTCCATTTACTAATTTATCAAGCCTTAGTTGCTTCATGTATAAAATGGAGATACCACTTAAAATAACCTGAAAGCAGGATTATTGGGAGAAATAAATAATACATATAAAAGCACTTATTACATAGTGAGCACTCAAATGCTGGCTACTGTTTTAAACATAGGCTTATACAACTTACTAGTAAGTAACCTACCAGCACAAGGTCACATAGCTAATACAAGGCAGACTGGAATTAAAACTCAGATCTGACTCCAAAGCAATTAAGTGTTTGTTTCCCACCATATTACCATTTCTCCCAAATGCCATCATAACTGACACAGACAACTCCGGATTATCCATTGTATCAGGGAAAAGCCCCAGAAAATCCAAAACCCTGTGTCATCTCATAGTTTCAACTTCCTCTCATCAAAACAAAATTTCTTAAAAATCACATTTTAAGTGGCCCTTATGAGAACCAAAAATGGATTTCAGTTTTCCCCTTTTTCTTAGGATGTTTTACCCTCTAAGAGAAGTCCAAATAAGCCAAAAGGTTGGGACGGGTAAAAGAATAAACAAAGGGGTCTGGATAAATATCCCTGAATTAGCCATGTTATATCTAAAAGTCACAAAAGGGAGTATCCAGAAACCAGAAAGAATCTTACACAGCTCAAATTATCTACTCAATAGTTAATTCCCAGAAATTAACAAGAGGCTGAAAAACCTAGTTCTTCCAGAATTTCTTAATTAGCTCCATAAATGGCTGTCTGCCTGGTTTCTCAACTATGACTCACTGAAACATACATACTTCAAGACGACCTGATAGAAACTGATGCCTTGACTGGAAATGTAAGATGAGCAATAAATTCCCAGCAAGCTCAAACTCCAGCCTTACTTCCCTCCTGCCATCAAGGACACTTAGGAAAAAAGTAAAATCCCCACCAGTCCCACCACAATGATCCAGATCCGGTTCCTATAGCCGTGGGCTCTGAGAGACTACCTTCACAAGTTCAGGATCCAATGTTTTTAAAAGAGAAACCAAATTCCTAAAAATGATGGCCCTAAATTTTCCTGGGTCCCTTTATAAAGATTAAATGACCTTTGATGTATTATTTCCCCAGAGTAGTCAACAGATGTCACAAGGCCATCTCTGCCTAAAAACATGCTTTGTTTGGTCAGCACAGTGATGCATCCAAGTGTTAAAATAATTTTATTAATTGCAAACAGATAAAAACTGAGATTTTTGTATTCAAATTTAAGTTCTTTTAAAGCTTTAAAATTCTGATGAAACTGGAACCCCATTTCCCCCAGGTTAACACCTGGCTAGCGATTGGTAATGGTTCTTTTCAGCAGAGTGTGAGCTTTTCAGCCCTATTGCTCCCTAGTATCTAACACACAATCCACTGAGCACATTCATATTATCTGACCCTTTGAGGCACATGAGCTTGTAATTCTTCATCCAGATTTGGAGGAATACCAAAGACACCAAGAGATCGAGTTCTTAATTTCTAGTTTCCAGAATCCTTACAAATACTCACCAATTGCTAAGGCCAGCTGATCCTTGAGAGAGCCTTTCCTCTCAGGCCCAAAGGGAAGTTCAGAGAGCTCAGAGGAATTCAAGAAGCCCTAAGTGCACACACACACAAAACAAACATGAATCAGTTTTGTACTACTCAAATTACCAAAAACTAGGCAAATATAGCTTATTTCTCAGAAAATGATATGACAACTAAATATAGATATTTTCATTAAGCCAAGGATGTTAAAAATTGACAACAGTTCCATTTTTATAAATATTTTATTCTATCACTCCACTACCCCAATTCCACTGGCCCTTTTTCTTTTTTAAAAAAGGTATTTTTTTAGAGAGAGAGAAACATCAATGTGAGAGCAGAACATCGACTGGCTGCCTCCTGTACAGCCCCCACCAGGGATCTAGCCGCAAACCTTTTGGTGCATGGGACAAAGCTCAACCAACTGAGCCACACCGGCCAAGCTGGCCTAACTTCTTAAAATGTAGTTTCCTAGATATCAGGAATAAATTTTCATATCAATCATAACATTTTTTTTAAAATATATTTTATTGATTTTTTACAGAGAGGAAGGGAGAGGGACAGAGAGTTAGAAACATCGATGAGAGAGAGAGAAACATCGATCAGCTGCCTCCTGCACACCCCCCACCAGGGATGTGCCCGCAACAAGGTACATGCCCTTGACCGGAATCAAACCTGGGACCTTTCAGTCCGCAGGCTGACGCCCTATCCACTGAGCCAAACCGGTTTTGGCTCAATCATAACATTTTAAAGCTTAAAAGGTTTGTGAGTCCTAGCCAGTTCAGCTCAGTGGATAGAGCACCGGCCCATGGACTGAAGAGTGGAGGCTCCATCAGGTCAAGGGTACAGACCTCAGTTGCAGGCTCAATCCCTAGCCCCAGTAGGGGTGCATGCAGGAAGCAACCAATCAATGTGTCCCTCTCACATCGATGTTTCTCTCTCTCTCTATCTCTCCCCCTCCCTTTCTCTCTCTCTAAAAAAAAAAAATCAATGGAATATCCTTGGGTGAGGATTAACAAAATAAAAAGGTTTGCAGATGCCGAAACCGGTTTGGCTCAGTGGATAGAGCGTCGGCCTGTGGACTGAAGGGTCCCGGGTTCGATTCCGGTCAAGGGCATGTACCTTGGTTACGGGCACATCCCCAGTGGGGGGTGTGCAGGAGGCAGCTGATCGATGTTTCTCTCTCATCGGTGTTTCTAGCTCTCTATCCCTCTCCCTTCCTCTCTGTAAAAAATCAATAAAATATATTAAAAAAAAAAAAAAAAGTTTGCAGAGCCAAAACCAGTTTGGCTCAGTGGATAGAGCGTCAGCCTGTGGACTGAAGGGTCCCGGGTTCGATTCCGGTCAAGGGCACGTAACTTGGTTGCAGGCACATCCCCAGTAGGGGGTGTGCAAGAGGCAGCTGATCGATGTTTCTCTCTCATCGATGTTTCTTTTTTTTTTTTTTTTTTTAAATATATTTTATTGATATTTTACAGAGAGGAAGGAAGAGGGATAGAGAGCTAGAAACACCGATGAGAGAGAAACATCGATCAGCTGCCTCCTGCACACCCCCCACTGGGGATGTGCCCGTAACCAAGGTACATGCCCTTGACCGGAATCGAACCCGGGACCCTTCAGTCCACAGGCCGACGCTCTATCCACTGAGCCAAACCGGTTTCGGCATCTGCAAACCTTTTTATTTTGTTAATCCTCACCCAAGGATATTCCATTGATTTTTTTTTTTTTAGAGAGAGAGAAAGGGAGGGGGAGAGATAGAGAGAGAGAGAAACATCGATGTGAGAGGGACACATTGATTGGTTGCTTCCTTCATGCACCCCTACTGGGGCTAGGGATTGAGCCTGCAACTGAGGTCTGTACCCTTGACCTGATGGAGCCTCCACTCTTCAGTCCATGGGCCGGTGCTCTATCCACTGAGCTGAACTGGCTAGGACTCACAAACCTTTTAAGCTTTAAAATGTTATGATTGAACCAAAACCGGTTTGGCTCAGTGGATAGGGCGTCAGCCTGCGGACTGAAGGGTCCCAGGTTCGATTCCGGTCAAGGGCACGTACCTTGGTTGCGGGCACATCCCCAGTGGGAGGTGTACAGGAGGCAGCTGATCGATGTTTCTCTCTCATCGATGTTTCTAACTCTCTATCCCTCTCCTTTCCTCTCTGTAAAATATCAATAAAATATATTAAAAAAAAAAAAAAAAAAAACTACAATCCTATTTCTAGTAATTTACCCTGGCAATACACTTCCAACAATATGAGTGTACATATTCAGTGAGCAATTATGTCTAATCATAAAATACTGGAAACAGCCTAAATGCCTAAACCTAAGAGAAGGCTGGTTGAATCAACCACAGCTCAGCCATACAATGGTATACTATGCAACTGAAAAAAGAAAAAAAGGAGAGCTCCATGAGCTGTTATGGAGTATTTCTAGCTATATTACATGAAAAAAATAAATTTAAAGAGTATATACAAATTATACTACCAGTTGTATAAAAGGTATTTGTTGTTGTCGTTTTTTAAATTCTTTTTTTAAATACATATTTTTATTGATTTCAGAGAGGAAGGGAGGAGAGAGAGATAGAAACATCAGTGATGAGAGGATCATCGATTGGCTGCTTCCTGTACGCACCCTTACTGGGGATTGAGCCTGCAACCCGGGCATGTGCCCTTGACCAGAATCAAACCCGGGACCCTTAGTTCACAGTCCAACAATCTATCCACTGAGACAAACCAGCCAGGGTGTGTTAAGAGGTATTTGTATAAATATGCTTATTTTTGTGAAAAGACATAAAGGATAACCACAAACCAATAAAGTTAGTTATCTATAGGAGTGGGTAGGAAATGGGGTAGAAAGGAGACAAGAGGGAGTAAGGGGGGTGTGGGTGTGTGTGTGTGTGTATCATAACTTTCAGAACCTTGTTAATGTGTTACACATTCAAAAATTAAATTAACAAGGTTTTAGAGTCAAAATGAAAATTGACTAAAAGGAAACATAAGACTCTAACTGTATTTCAAATGAACAATATAACCTCACGGGTGTGTGTGTGTATGTCAATAATCCAAGTAACTTTCAATACAGTTCTTTGACCACATAACTTCAATGTAAAGACAAAAGAACATCAAAGAAATCTTGAAATCCTTAGCAAGTTTGTTATTTGCAGTGGTCAGGTATAGTAACTCTGGAACAACTTGGTGTGTATTGTAACATGGAGTAAATAAGTAAACATATTAAAGTTGTTAGGAGCCAATGTACTCACTATGAGAGAGGGAAGATAAAATGACAGAATGGGGGAAGAAAAGGAAGAACCCTGTGGTGCAGGACTAGAATTGAACTATAAGTTCTAATCTGTACACACACACACACACACGTCCTGTCTGCTAAAAGAACAGAGCAGCAATGACATCTCAGTAGCAATAAATATACCTAGATCTTGGTTTCTCAAAACCATTCCCCCACTTAAAAGGGATCAGGATTCCTTAGAGAAGTAAATAATTCCATGTTTGGAGCAGGGAAAGTATGACACAGGTAAGTCCAGAATATCTTGTATGCCAAAAAAGTAAAGAAACACTCATAAAATAATGAGGATATATCAAAGGACAATGGAGCCAGCCTGCACAGGTTTGCCTTGCACTGGCCAAATCCAGGAATAATTTGAGCATCAAAATAAATAATGCTTTAAAAATCCTCTTGATTTACATTTCGAACTCCCCACTCAGCTATCAAATGCTGAGACACCCAAATTCTTTTGAGAATATTTTTAACCTTTCAAACATTTTTACCTCCAAGCATATTTATAGTGCTATTCAAACTTTTCTGAAGTCTAAACAAAGCAGGAACATTTTCTGTTGCCTTTTTCTTTTTTTCTTTTTAGTGAGAGGTAAGTAACACTAAGCAAATTTCTAGCAAAGGGATGGAACCATAACAGCAGGACAATATTTTTCTAATTATAGATTTTCATATTTGATTGGATGTTAATAATTGCTATGATCAAAGATGCTTGGGAAATGCTGGATTAAACAGATTTCCTTACTATAGAACCACTCAGAGATCTGAAATGTGTTAGCAGGCATGTAATCCACAAAAATAAATATATAAATAAATAATTATACAATGAATTGTAGCTTGCTGTATAAAGAATCGATGAATCAATGTTGCACTAAACAAAGGGAGAAGTTTCTTACAGTAGAATGCCAACTAACAAAATATATATAAAACAAATTATAAAAGTTAAAAAAATTACCCTCATGCAATTATCATAGTAATAACTGATCTACCAAGAATCATCAATGGATGCTAAAACTATTAGGCAAAAGTTTTTTTTGTGTGTTGTTGTTTTAAATACATTTTTATTTATTTCAGAGATGGAGGGAGAAGGGAAGGGAGACAGAAACATCAATGATGACAGGGAATCATTGATTGGCTACCTCCTGCACTCCCCACACTGGAGATTGAGCCCGAAATCCGGGCATGTGCCCCAATCAGAAATCGAACCATGATTTCCTGGTTCAGAGGTCAAGGCTCAACCACAGGCTAAGCAAAGGTTTTTTGGAAGCTGGATGTTTATACAGTCTCAAGGAATCTCCCAGAGATAAGTTGTTAATTACAAAGAGGAACATGGTAACTTCACAGTGGAGAAATATAGCAGAAACTATCTTAACCAAGAGATCAAAATTAGCATCAATAATGGGGCCAACAGTTATTATGTACCTCCTGATGTGAAAATACAGGATGATTTATTTTCTATTCTTACAAAAATCCATATTGTGAGTTTAAATAAGAAACATCAAACCCAGATTGAAGGACATTCTACAAAACTGTCCTGTACTCTTCAAAAATGTCAATGTAGTCTAACTGGTGTGGCTCCGTGGTTGAGTGTTGACCCATGAACCAGGAGGTCACAGTTCAATTCTCAGTCAGAGCACATGCCCAGGTTGGGGGCTCGATTCCCAGTGTGGGACATGCAGGAGGCAACCAATCAATTCTCTCTCACGATTGATGTTTCTATCTCTCTCTCTCTCCCTCTCCCTTTCTCTCTGAAATCAATAAAAATATATTTTAAAAAGAAAAAGTAAATGTAATGAAAGATAAAGAAAGGAAACGGAACAGATGATAACTAAAAATTGCGTCGATAATAATAAAAGGAAATCAAGCTAAAGGAACCAAAGTCTCTTATTACGGTTAATGAAACAGAAACACAGTAAAGTAAGTGATTGGCTCAGGGTTACAAATAGAATCAATAGCCAAGTCAAGATTAGAATTTATAGTTCAAGTGATTCATCTACTCAATACAATTCTAAACAATAATTTCAATGCAATTGTCCATATAATGTGACTATTTAATGCCAGTAACAATCAGCATTTACCATGAGATCTCAAGAAAAGGATAAATAGGAAGAGAAAAATGGTAGTACTAAATTTTTAAAAAATTGTGCAAGCAGCCGGTTTATTTTTGCCTTGAATCAAAGGCAAATAAGCTTGAATCAAAAGCAAATATATCATTCCTTCCTTGATCCTTCTATGAACAAAAATAACCTTATTCTTCTAAATTATGCCTTCTCCAATATCTTTTTTTTTAATTGGTTTTTAGAGAGAGAGGAAGGGAAAGGAAAAGAGGAAGTATTTACAGAAACATTGGTGTGAGAGTGGAACATCTATCTGCTGCCTCCTGCATGTCCCCTACCAGGAATCGAGCCAAGAAACTCAGGCATGTGCCCTGACCAGGAATTGAGCCTGTAACCAACGTCTTGGTGCGTGGGACGACGTCCAACCCATCGAGCCACATAGGCCAGAGCTCCAATATCTTTATTTAAGAATCCTTTCCTCAGGTCAGATTTCTGAATACCTGACTTGACTGACTCCACCCCACCGGCATTCATTCATTCATTTAATACAGATTTACTGAGCCTCAACAAAGTGCTGAGCCCACTTCTCTTTCACCAGAGACATAGTAGTGAAAAGACAAATCCCCTGCCTCACGAAGCTTGGGAAAGACAGACACATACAAGTAAATAAAAATGTAATACATAAGCACTATAACAAAAAAATGTTAATGAAATAAGTTAAGTGGACAGAGCCATAGGAGGAAGGGTACACCTCTCCAAAGAGATAACATTTAAGCAGAGACAAGAAGGGAGACATGAGACTGTCTGAAAAGGTAAACAACAAAGACTCTAAAGAGGGGAGGCAAGCCGAAACCCGTTTGGCTCAGTGGATAGAGCGTCGGCCTGCGAACTGAGGGGTCCCAGGTTCGATTCCGGTCGGGGTCATGTGCCTTGGTTGCGGGCACATCCCCGGTGGGAGGTGTGCGGGAAGCAGCTGATCGATGTTTCTCTCTCATCGATGTTTCTAACACTATATCCCTCTCCCTTTCTCTCTGTAAAATATCAATAAAAAATATATATATATATTTAAAAAAGAGGGGAGGCAGGTAAACAACAAAGACTCTAAAGAGGGGAGGCAGGTAAACAACAAAGACTCTAAAGAGGGGAGGCAGCCAAAACCGGTTTGGCTCAGTGGATAGAGCGTCGGCTTGCGGACTCAAGGGTCCCGGGTTCGATTCCGGTCAAGGGCATGTACCTTGGTTGCAGGCACGTCCCCAGTGGGGGGCGTGCAGGAGGCAGCTGATCGATGTTCCTAACTCTCTATCCCTCCTCTCCCTTCCGCTCTGTAAAAAATCAATAAAATATATTTAAAAAAAAAAAAAAAAAAAAAGATAAAGAGGGGAGGCAGAGTGGAACAAATCTGCATGTTGGAGACAACACATTTGAGACCCCAAAACTCACTTTACTGTAAGTGGAAAGTTGGTCCTTTAGGCTCTGACAATGCAACATGGTTCCAAGGGCTACTTGCTGGACCAATTGTTGAAATTTTAGATTTCTTGCAACAAAATCTGTCTCACAGTTTACCTGTAGGAACAAATTGATGTTGCTGTATAAGCTATTTACTGATAGTTTTCAAAAGTGCCTTAAGGTTGGAGAGTAAACCAAGGTATTGACAGAACAAGTTGTAGACTCAACAAAGCAGAAATAAATGATCCCAGAACTTTAAATCTGCAGTTCCTCTCCTAGCTGAGGCCAAAAGCTGAATAAGTGATTCCTGCAGCATCCCTTAGTTAGCAATGACTTGAACATTCAGAAGATGGTCCACAATGTCCCCAAAACACTCACTCGCCTGTGACTGCATGCCTTAATCAACTGATTCTCCAGCCTCCCCCAACTACAAACCAGTTTTGTTATCAGCTTATTTATCTCCTTCTCTCACTCTAAACTCTAATCCCACTCTAATCAAAATCTGATTCTTACTAATTGTGGCCCCCAAATTCTAAAACAGCTACTCTCTATCCATCAACTAATTAATATAATTCCTAGCTTTAAATCAAACTGTTCCAGGAAACAATCAGTGACAAGGTATAAGGCTACACCAGACTGACATTTAGGAGTAATATTCTAGACTGCTAGATCTTTTCTCATCAACACACCTGCGAATTTCTATACTTAAATGAATATACAGCTAATAACTATGGTCTCATGGGTTTCATTCAACTACCCTTTACGGCTCTCAAACACCTATTCTTTCAGAATGCCAACAGTCTACCACAAAGCTGTACACTGAAGGGGCAGCTGTTCCTGGTATTTGGAATTCTGGACATCTCACCTCAACTAACACAGTGGAGTTTCCTTCCTGCAGCAGCCCAATCAGACCTTCTTTAGTCTTCCTCCCATGGAGCTTGGCAGCTTTGCTCCAGCCCTCCTTCTGGGCCTTCTCATGAAGCCAGCTCTCCGCCTATAAATTGGAAAGGAAAAGAGCAGATGACAAAGTCACAGAATTTAGAACTGAACGGGGCTCTAAACTATGTCCAGGTCCCCTGACTCTTCCTGCTTCCTTTCAATCCCATAAGAGAAACTGACGTAATCTATGGCAGCCCTATGGCTACATGCCAAACACCAGCACTGTGCCTGGTGCGTTGGATAAACTTAATCCTCACCACGCCCCTATGGGGAGGATAGTAGTATTTTCACTATATATACAACAACAATGCAACTCTGAAAGATTGAGATGTCCAAGGTCACAGGGGTAGCGTGAGGGCACCAGGATTTTAATCCTGGTCCGTCTGACTCCAAAGCTCACACAAGCCCTTTCAGCTCTAAGCAGCAGGAAACAGCATTGCCGTTTTGCAAGATGTGAGGTTTGTTAAACCTGGGATCCTGAATCAATTGCTTCCTAATAGGACGGAGTCAACGGCTGAGGCTGTCACTTAAGTCAGAATCCTACCTAGAGGTCGGCGTTAGGAGTCACTGGACAGAAGTCCGACTTCCACGCTCCCCAGCGCGACCTCCCTAAGAGACTGAGATCCGCCCCAGTGCCCCTCCCTGTCCCCTGCCCCGCCCCCCGCACACCTGTTTGAGATCCCCGCCACAAGTCTCCAGAGCTTTCTTGCAGTTCACAAAAGAATAGCCCGTTTTTCGCCGCAACTTCACGAGGAGCTCCTTGCTGGAGGCCGAGGACAGCCAGTGCCCCGCGTGAAAGGTGTGCCATGGCTGAAGCGACTGAAGGGGCCCTGCCTGGAGGAGGCAAGAAAAAGGGATGAGAAGCAGAAGCAGAACTCAGAGAGGTGTTCCGGGGACCGAAAGCATGTCCGCAGCGAGGTGACCTGAAGAGGGACTGGGGCCCGGGGATGGGGGAAGGCAGCGCGCGGAAGCTGGACCGCGAAGAGGCAAGGAGATGGAGGAAAGGATGGTGTGAAGACTGAAAGGGGGTCGGAGGTAGGGTACCCGGGAGACCTGCAAGGAAAGCAGGTCGGTGCGGGGGCCAAGACCCCTCACCGGGCAGCTCCCGGTCCGCGCGACCAGACAGAGACGCAGTGACCGCAGCAGCGACATCTCTCCGGCCGCCGCACGCCGCTGCGGGTCGGCACACGGATGAGGCCACGGGCCTACGGCGTGGCGGCAGGGCCAAACCTCTCCGCCGGGATGTGCCGAACGGGGATGCCGCCACCTGCTGGCCGGAGGGCGCACACTTGCCTCCCGCTCTGGGCTTATTGAGATGACATTTCAGAACGGAATTGCTACCACCAAGTGAAATAGGAAACCATGAGACAAAGTCGTCACAAAATAACAATACAAGACATGTGGTAACACTTTGTTTCTTTATTTCCAATGCTCTTTCATATTCATTATCCATTTATGAATCAAGACAAAATTGTGAGGTAGGTGGGTGGGTTCAGAAATTTGCCAGCGGTCACCTGGGAAAAGGTAGGGGCATGGTCCCTTCAACAAACTCAATAAGTATTTGTTGAATGAGCAAAATACTTACTGAACACTAAATAACTAAAATGTGCCAGGAACTATGCTAGGCTTCAGGGAATTAGAGATAATAAACTACAGCCCTACCCTCCCAAGTAATCTATCTTATGGTGAGAAAATAGGGAGCAGACACATGACCACACAGGACAAGGTAAGTCTCATAAGATGAACAGTTAAAGGGTGTCAAAGGAGAAAGAAATCACATCCAAACAGAGGGCTCCAAAAAGCTTTTTTTTTTTTTTTTTTTTTTTCAGGATAGAGCAGGGGTGGGCAAACTTTTTGACTCGAGGGCCACAATGGGTTCTTAAACTGGACCGGAGGGCCGGAACAAAAGCATGGATGGAGTGTTTGTGTGAACTAATATAAATTCAAAGTAAACATCATTACATAAAAGGGTACGGTCTTTTTTTATTTTATTTCAATAGTTTTATTCATTTCAAACATTTTAACAAGAAGAATGTAAACACTAATTATTATAATTTGAAACTTCAAAAAATGGAGGAATCATAGCACAATAACATACCTTATATTGAAGATGGCAAAGGCAAAATAAAATTGCCTAACAAAGGAAAGGTACAAAAGCCTTTCAAATTAAACTTAAATATAATAAAATAATTTAAAACTAAAACAAATAGAAAAGAACAAAATGTGTAAACAGTAAATTAAACATTTTCTTTAGTGCAACTTCCAAATTATGCCCGGGACGTAGATGTAGATGGCAATGTAGACTGGGTTGAAAGGTTTTTGGTCTTTAAAACATCAACTTCAGTGGAAACAGTGTTGTTGGTCTCCTTTTTAGCTAATGCTCTGATACTGTGCTCTCCAGGGGCGTGTCTCCCTACATCACCACGATAAGTTGTCTACGCATTCCCAGGGTGATGTCGGGGGACGCGTCCGCTGGCATTACAAGGAGCCTCTGGAAGATTGAGAGGTTGTTCCTTCTACTGAATGGGCGGATATAAATCCGCCCACTCAGAAGAAGGAGCTGTGGCCGTGTTTCCTGACGTTGCCATGTTAACACTGCTGCTGGTGAAGGAGCGGAGGGGAGAGCAAGAGAACCCTCTGCTCTTTCGGCTCCGCGGGCCGGATCCGGCCTGCGGGCCGTAGTTTGCCCACGGCTGGGATAGAGGCTAATAGTAGTGAAGATTTTGACAGCTAGAACTAGCCCTTCCAGGGAAGGAATCATCAAAGAGAATGAAGAAAGAAGTCAGGAAAGCTTCGTGTGGATTTAGGGAACAAAGAATAGACTTTTGGCCCGAGGTTGCAATACATTTGGAAACCAGCAGGAAATGAAGAAGAGGGTGATTTAGGATTACACAGGATAGACTGAGTACCAAGCAGAGGAGCTTATTCTTGCTTCTGTAGGCAGCAGCAGAAGCAAATCAGGGATGATTTTGGAAAAGTTGGAGGCCAGGAGCCAGAGGAAGTGATATGTGGCCCCAGGAGTAAGGATAGCCCCAACTAGAGTTACCACAGTGGGAAGAGAAAAGAGATGAAGGCAAAACACATTAGGAAGGAAGGACTGACAGGGCTTAGACACCTAAAGAAAAATAGAGAAGAACCAAGTACTTCGTGATCAGGACTCCGACTCCAAAAAGAATGAAGAAGGTACAGGCCAAAGGACAGCTCTGCTGCCTATCCCCAACTTCAGGCCTGGAGGACCTGACCCAGTGAGAGCCATGGTCCCACCAGACTATCTCTAGAAGCAAGGAGTGGGTGATCTGAGGCTTCTTACTTCCCAGAACCCCAACAAAAGCCTGAGTTCTTTGGATGTAGAAGAGATCTTTAATGCTCATGTTTATTTCCCTTTAAAAGAAAATTCCAGTAGAATCTGGCCAAATACACATATTCTGTATAAAAAGACAATAGCAGGACTGGATGTGATCAGTGAGAGTCTCTGCAACCACTGTTCTCACATCTTATTTACCTCCCCTTCCCCTAAAAACCCTGAATACCCTCCCATCATCATCCTTTACTAAGAACAAGAGCTAGGAACTTCCTATGTGCTCTAATCCAGCGCTGCTAGGGCTCTAGGATTTTTAGCCAGCAGGCAACTCCCTATACCTGCCCAAGAGTATCTGGGGAAACTAAGAGGGAAGGAGGAAAGAGAGAGGCAAGGGAAATCCATCCTTTTTGGTCCTTATGTTTCTGGCTTTGGAGATATGGCAGTTCCTTCATTAGGACAAGGGGTTCAGAGAAGCAGAATGATGACATCAAACAGGTCTTCGTTCCCTGTGCCTGGCCCTATAGATGTTGACATTCTCATCCTCATCCCGCTGGGCCAGCTCCAGTTGGAAATGCTGGGGCAGGAGGTACTGAAAGAAGCTCTCTGTCCCATGCTCCTCTCTCATCTTGGAGGCCAGATAG
This sequence comes from Plecotus auritus, assembly GCF_963455305.1. NCBI lineage: Eukaryota > Metazoa > Chordata > Mammalia > Chiroptera > Vespertilionidae > Plecotus > Plecotus auritus. The sequence goes on from NC_137772.1 coordinate 168,813,696, forward strand.
ATGGTACCATGGGGCCCGCACAGGTGTTGGAGTGTCCCCAGCAGCAGTGGGAAGGTGGACTCCAGATACACAATATCAGCCCCCAGCACCAGGTCATAGTCGCCAGGGAAGACATGCTGGTCAATCCCCCAGGACAAAGCGCGGACCTGGGCCCGGGCTCCAGCTGGCACGTTGGCCTGGACGTTGCCCTGGATCTGTTCTAGGGCCAGGGGCAGGTCAGTGATGGTAACATCCCCCCCTGGGAGAGAGAGGGAAGAGAAATGAAAGTCAGAGGGACCAACAAAGGGGTCTCGGCTCCTGCCCAGAAGGTCCAGAGGCCTCAGAGCCTGGAGGACAATGTGTTGACAGCCGAAGTCCATCCTTTGGCTTTAGTTGCACTAACCTCCACCTTACCCACCGCCATTCTCATTACTCTACATTCTACAACATCAACATTCTCTCTGAGCTAATCTTCAACCTCTCTGCTCAAAACACAACAATCGTATGTCAGCAGACGCCTGGGCAGCACTAAGCTGGAAATGGGCTATGCACCCACCCCCTACTGACTCGGAGGTCTGGAAAGCTTCCCAGAAGACGTGCCCTCAGTGAGCCTTAAAGGACAAGTCAGGTGGAGCTTTCCAAGCAGAGAACTGAGAGTACAAAGGCCTGGTGGTGAGAGAGCATGGAGTATTCAAGGAAGGCTGGATCTTAGATAATGTGGAAGGGAGGAGAAAAGTGTCAAGACATGAGAGTAAAGAGAAAAATGATGACATGCTAAGGAGATTCAGGCTTGATCCTAAGGGCAATAGGTTTTTTAAAAAAAATATATTTTTATTAATTTCAGAGAGGGAGAGAGATGGAGAGAGATATAAACATCAACGATGAGAGAGAATCACTGATCGGCTGCCTCCTGCATGCCCACTACTGAAGATCTAGCCCGCAATCCGGGCATGTGCCCTTGACCAGAATCGAACTCAGGACCCTTCAGTCTGCAGGCCGACGCTCTATCCACTGAGCCAAACCAGCTAGGGCAGTGCAATAGGTTTTAAATACAGAAGTAGGGGGTGCAGATAATCAAACTAGCATCTCAGAAAGCTTCATTCATGCAATAAATATATGTATTAAGCATCTAAGTTCTGGTGAGCAAGACAAAACCTCAGTCTTCCTAGAGGTAGAGACACACTAAGTACTGCAAAACTCTTTAATCATAACCATGATGACCATTATAGAAACAGCAAGTATTAAGAATTCATTCATTCATTTATATTTATTATGTGCCTATATGCCAGGTGCTGAGAACACAGCAGTAAACCAATCGAGAATCCCACTGCTCATGGAGCTTACAGTCTAGTGGCAAGAAATAGACAACAAACAAAATATAAAATACACTGCACATGAGATGGTAATAAGTGCTCTGGTGAAGGACGCATCAAGCAGGGAAGGAGAATCAGAACTGCTTGAGGGACAGGCAGGGAATGTAATTTTAAATGGGATGGTTAGGGACAGTCTTACTGAAGAGATGCATTTGGGCAAAGAAAGATGGAAGTGATGGAGCAAACCACATGGATCTCTCAGGCTAAAATGTACCAAATGAGGGACCACAGAGTGCAAAGACCTTGAGGCAGGAGGTGCCAGGCAGGCCTGAGGAGCAGCAGGAAGGCCAGTGGCTGGAGCAGAGTAAGTGAGGGAGATAAAAGTGGGGGCTGGAATCTAAACAGGGCCTTTTCAGGAGACTAAGAAATTTAGCTTTCACTCTGGCTGAGATAGGATGCTACTGGATAATTTTAAATGGAAGAAGGAAATACACTGAGTTATGTTTTTAAAGGATTACTCTGGCTGCTGGGGTGAGAAATGACGGCAGAGGGGCAAGGTCAGAAGCAATGGTGATCATGGTTTGAACCAGGGCAGTAGCAATGTCTAATAAGTGGTCGGATCCTGAATACATTTTAAAGGTAGTCAACAGAATTTGCTGACAGATTAGATAAGAAATGAGAGAGAGAGAGAGAGAGAGAGAGAGAGAGAGAGAGAGAGAGAGAGAGAGAGAGAGAGAAAGGAATTGAGCCTGGCACTAAGATGTTTAGCCTGACCAACTAGAAGACCAAATTGCCATTCACTTAGATAAGGAAGATTGCAGGAGCAGGACTGGGCAGGAAGATCATGAGTCTGTTTCTGGACGACACATTAAATTTAAGATGTCCATCAGACAAGCACACGATATCCCAGGAGAGGAGGTTACACAAACAAGTCTGAAGGTAGAAATGGGCCAGAGAGTCATCAGCATAGAAAGGGTATTTAAAGCCATGACATGATAGGATTGCTAGGGAGTGAGTGCAGACAGAACAGGGAATGGCTCACAGCACTTCTCCTGAGCCCCGGGACACTCAAATTATCAGTTGAAAAGGAACCAACAAAAGAGAATGGAAAAGAATACCAGTGAGGTGGGGAGAAACTAGAAGAGTGGTGCCCTGGAAACCAAAGGAAGTGCTTCAAGGAGGAAGAAGAGTAAAATGCTGCAAAGTTAAGAAAGGTGGGCTCATAAATGAATCCTGTGTTTAACTGCATGGAGTTGGGAATGAAGCTCACAGCTTGACTAGAGCAGCTGGAATGGATGGGGCATGGAGGGGGTGTTTCAAAATGGACTGAGGAAATAATAGGAAGAGGGGAACTACAGACAGGGAATATTAAGTCTTGAGGAATTTTGTTATAGGAGAGAAATGGGGTAGTACCTGGAGGGATATGTAGAATCTAGCGTTTTTCTGAAATAGGAGAAATTACAATATATTTTGTATATTATACACACACACACAGAATGAACCAGAGAAGGAAAATCTGATAATTCTTGAGAGATGAGGATGGAGAAGTGTTTACTAGAACAATATCTTGGAATAGATGAGAAGGTTTGGTGTCTCCTGACAAGTGGAGAGTGTAACATTCATTCATGGTACACACACAACAGGAGAGAAGGTAGCACATACAGACCCAGATGCAGTGAGGTGAGTAGATCATGTGGACTTTTTCTATGAGAAAATAGAAGCAACCAGAAGAGATAGGAAACAAAGTCATTAGCTGAGAGTGAAGATAGGAGAGGAAGCATTTGGAGGTTTGACAAGAAGGTAAGAATCAGATGTTTAGGACGAGGGAAGTGCAATAGGCTAGCTGGGTAGCACTTAAGGATGCACCTGAGGTTAGTAACAAATTTAACATGAAACCCGCCAGCACATTTGTGTATACAGTAGGAGAGCCTAAGCTAGCCTGGCTGGCAGTGTCAAGGAGGCCTTCCCTTGGAAGGCTGTTTGTGCTGAGTACTAAAGGATGTGTATGCATGAACCAGCTGGCACAAGGATTTAAAGGCACAGAGCATAGCCTGTGTGAAGGATCCAAGGAAGGAAACATCAAGATAGACTTGAGGCCCTGGCCTGGTCGCTCAGTTGGTTAGAGCATCATCCTGATATGCCAAGGTTGCAGGTTCCATCCCTGATCACAGCACATACAAGAATCAACCAGTGAATGGATAAATGGGTGGAACAACAAGTCGATGTTTCTCTCTCTCTCAAATTAATAAATAAAAAAAAATTTAATCAACCAATGGCCCAGCCTGTATTGCTCAGTGGTTGAGCATTGACCTATGAACCAGGAGGTCATGGCTCGATTCCTGGTCAGGGCACATGCTCGATCCTCAGTGGGGGACATGCACAAGGCAGATGATCAATGATTCTCTCTCATCATTGTTGTTTCTATCTCTCTCTCCCACTCCCTTCCTCTCTGAAATCAATAAAAATATTTTTTAAAAAAATAAAAATAAGGGGGGGTGGGAAAGGTCAATGGGGGAAAAAGGGGACATATGTAATACTTTCAACAATAAAGATTAAAAATAACTAAATAAATAAATAAAATAAAAATCAACCTAAGCTAGCCTGGGTGGCAGTGTCAAGGAGGCCTTCCCTTGGATGCTAAGTGGAACAACAAATCAGTGTTTCTCTATCCCTTCATCTCTCTTTCTTTCTCTCAATTTTTACTAGTAAAAGCCCTCTCCCTTCCTCTTTCTCTGAAAATCAGGCAAAAATGTTTTTTAAAAAAGAATAAAATCAATTTTAAAAAGAAAAAAGATAGACTTGAGGAACTGACAGAAGGGTAATAGGCAGCACAAGGCTTAGGGAAGGGGAGGGAGAGGCACAGAAAGAGGCTTGAGAGGGAAGTAGGACCTTGGAGGCTACTTCAACATATTGGACCTATCCTGAAAGCAACAAGAAGCTATTGAAAGATGGGGGGGGGGGGCAGATGTGGGGGGGGGGAGTAATAACAGTTACATTCTGAAAAGGTCACTCTGTTGGGTGGAGTACCCAGAGGTATACCATAGGCAGCAGCAAGGAGTTGAAACAGGAAGACCAGTTTGACTAACTGTGGTAGTCTAGGCAAGTAATGGTGGTGGCATGGACTGGGGAGCTATCAGTGTCAATGGGAAGCATGACATTTAAGATCCTATTAACCAATGTCACCCCAATAAATAAAAAGATTTAAAAGATTTTTAGGAGATAAAATCAATAGGACTTGAATAATGAATATGGGGGTAAGAAAAAGTGATGTGTCAAAGGTGCTGTCTAGGTTTTCCACTGGGCAGATGGTGGTTTGATTCACGGAGATGGAGAAGTCTGAGGAAGAAACAGGTTTGGTGGGGGAAGGTCATAAGATCAAGTTTGGGCATGCCAAACTTCCCCATCTAAAACCTCTAATGAAAATCTAAGGAAGAAATGGCAGTAGTTTGAGCCAAAGATGGTAGAAGAGTGGACAACGGGGTAAGCATTAAGGACATATGACCCATAGGAATGGCTGATTGAGGGTATGGAGTAAGGGACAAGATGACAGTCAGATTTCTGACTTGGCAGCTGAATAAGGGTCAAAGGAGGAGAAACCAGCCTAGGAGCAAGTGAAAGTAGGTGTCCCCAACCATGTCACATGCCTTTCTCCATTGTTAGCATAACTTCCCATCTCTCATTCACCCATCCTTCGTGGAAAACTACTGTTGACACTCCTTCCGCTCTTTCTGAGCCTGCTGTGTTCACTCTGCTCACCTCTTTCCCGTCTAACAGATTCTTTTTGGATACCAGGGAGACATGACAAGGTATGTCCGCTGGCTCTGTGCATACCTCACCAGAGTTCTTGTACTGTAACTTCTTCCCTGTCCTCCCAACTAGACCATGAGCTCCTCAGGGAGAGGACATCTGTCTTACTTGTATTCCAATACCTAGCATGACTCTTGGCACATAGAAAACTCCAAATACATGCTGGTTGAATGAATAGAAGAATGAGTGCCTGCCTCTTGGAAGACTTCCCTCAATGTTAATTGGCATTTTTAGGGAGATGACATCATAAATGTTTTTAAATGAGTGTTTTTGGTGTAAGCTTTTGCCTATCATATTATAAATTAAGGGACTGTCTCCTTTGCAGTTTCTGGTTCTTGACAAGAGTGAAGCAAAGTTTTCCTTACCTTTTCCTTTTCCAAGTCTGTGGTACCTAATTCCAACCCCACTTCCCACAAAACACACCCTAACCCTCAGAAATTCTTAAGCTTTCTCCCAAGCAATCAAAACTTTAAAAACCTAAAAACAAACAAACAAACAAAAAAAACTCTTTAAACCCCTCATAAAGTACTCATGAGGTTTAATACCAACAGGTTACTTCCCCTACAAGGTATCCCCAAATATGCATCCTGCCAGAAGATCATTTAAGATCCTATTAACCAAAGGAGTTTTTAAGCGACAGTCTTGTCCATGAAATCACAAAAAGGAAAAAGGTAGAAAAATCCCTTCTATTAAGGCCTGCGGGGCTTTTATATCCTGCCCCCAAATCAACCATCTTGGGCGCTCGGACAGTCAATGAACGCTGCCTTCCACACAAAACAGGTATTAAAGTGGGGGGGGGGGGGGGGGGCGCGGGGCTGGCTGGTCCCAAACCATTCCCCTCTCCCGAGGATCCAGGAAGAGACCATCTCTCCACATTCCCCTCCTCCCCCCCGCCCTCCTCTCTCGGGACCACAAAGCTCACGCACCCTGCAGCGCTGCCAAGATCCCCACGATGCCGGTCCCCGCACCCAGTTCGATCACCTTCTTGTCTTGGAAATCCACATTTTGATTTTCGAAATAGTTGCACAGGCTCAGAGCCTATAAGAGAAAAAAAGACTGTCGTGGGGATAGCTCCATATGGCAAAGGACGAGTCTGGGTCCGGACCTCCCGCGGGCCCGCGCCCAAAGCCGCCCACTCCTCACCGCATCCCACACGCGCGCTGCCACCCCGAGGCGGGACCCGAAGTTCTGCGTGATGCTCAGCACGTGCCCACAGAAAGAGAACCGGCTCTTCTCCGAGTAAAAGTCGGCGAAGAGCCCGACCTCCCGCGGGAACACCGATTCGGGCTCGGATGCAGGATCTGGACGGAGGTCCGCCATCAGGTCCAGAGAGTTGGGGATACCGCCGCGAGCCCTGGGATCCCCGATCCGTAGCGGGGTGGGTTGGAGGACCTCGGGCCGCGTCGGCTGCCCCGTGGCACCGAGCCCCGCCTCCTGAGTTTGCCCTCCTTCCTGCAGTTTGACTTCCTGGACGTGGAATTAGAAGCTACCCTCCCACTCGGGTCCCCAGCCCGCACCCGACGGGACTCACTCCAGACCACGCCGGTCAGACCCGGCAGTCTGGTCCGAGGCCCGGAGAGAGGGGAGCGGCGCGAGAATTAATTCTACAGTAGAAGTGGGGTGGCCAGACCCCTTTTACCTGCGGGGTGCACGGTTTCCTGCAACCAGGGTAGTAACCCAGAGCAGGCCGACGCAGGCTAAGGAAAGAGGCTGGGTGCGGGTCCTGACTCCCCAGCCCGGTTACAGACTTGAGATGCAGAGGCGCCCGGCGGCACGGATCCCCTCGGACCCGCCACGCCCCGCCAAGTCCAATGCTCTCTCTTGGGTCTTTAAGGGGCGGGGTCTGCTTGTTTTGCGTCATCATCGTGCGCCGCGGGCCCCACGTGGGTTCAGTAGAGACACTCGGGCTGGGGATCATGGCGGGAGCCGAGGCTGGGGACGCGGCCGGAGCCCAGGCCCCGCAGCCGCAGAAGCGCTACTATCGGCAGCGTGCTCACTCCAACCCCATGGCGGACCACACGCTGCGCTAGTGAGTGTGCGGGGCAGGGGCAGGGGCAGGAGTGGGGCGGAGCATTCAGAATGGCCCAAAGCAGCCGCGGAGAGCGGTTGTGCAGGGAGGGTTCCTGATAGACCCGTAGGATGGGCTGGGTGACGTAAGCTTTGGGGTGGACCGGGTAGATTTGGCGGTGGGCGGGGTGCGGGTTGGAGGGGGCGTGGCGTTCTGGCCAAGTCTGGGTTCAGGTGCAAGTCTGGCAGGGGAAATTGTTACTGAGACTGAAGTGATGGCGGCAGAATGCCTTTTACATCTTAATGTTTCTGTTGTCGGATTTAATAAAAAGACAAACACCCAATCCGGCCTGCATCTCACTCCATCCTCTTCACACAGAGCACGTAAGCAAAGTAGGATCCCAGCATTTCCAGGAAGCCAGTCTCTTGGAGAAGGGGAACTTGTGCCCAGACAGAGTCATCAACCCCTAGATATGGAGATGGGCGGGCCACATGGTGGGCCTATGATTCACAGGGTGGTTTCCACTGTATCTCCTAGAAGCCACAGGACCCACTGTTACAGAATTGTTTAGAAACCCTCCCATCTACTTCCCACCCTTACCCATCCACCCACGCACATGTAGTGACACTGCTGCAATACTATGGCCAGCCTTCTCACGTTTCTCACATCTTCTCTCCAATAGCCCTGTGAAGCCAGAGGAGATGGATTGGTCTGAGCTATATCCAGAATTCTTCGCTCCACTGACTCAAAATCAGAGCCACGATGACCCAAAGGATAAGAAAGAAAAGAGAGCTCAAGCCCAAGTGGAATTTGCAGACATAGGCTGTGGCTATGGTGGCCTGTTAGGTAACACTCTGTCTGGCCCTTTCTCTGGGCAAGGAAAGGCAATTCCTAGATTCTGCCACCTCAGCAGATTTGGTGGGGGCCATAGTTGGCCTTTCCCCTTCGGACCAGACACTAGTGCTGTGACATCAGTGTGGAAAGTCTCCACCTTCCCTCTACTCTGGGTCTGTGGCCTTTGCCCTGGAGAAGGGAGGGGGCTGCCTCAAATGCATCTGAAAACTTGGGTTGTCCTGTCTGGCCTTGCCCCTGGCCCCAGTCACTACGTGAGCCATTTCACTTGCCAAGTGCCGGGTCAGTGAGCTGGTCAGCACAAGCGTCAGAGTTTAGCCACTGTGGCCAGTGATCCTGAATTGTCTTTCTCAGGGATTCCATCACTCCCCCTCCCCGCTCCCTCACCAGAACTCATTCCTTCTGCTCCATTCTCCTGTTTTTTAGTTCCCCTAGTATTATTTGTATTTCCCCCATACATGCTTGCTAAGCCACTTCTCTATTTTTTTAAATATATATTTTTATTGATTTCAGAGAGGAAGGGAGAGATAGAAACATCAATGATGAGAGAGAATCATTGATTGGTTGCCTCCTGCATGCCCCCTACTGAGATTGAGCCCACGACCCCAGTATGTGCCCTTTTCTGGAATCGAACCTGGGACCCTTCAGTCCCCAGGCAGACGCTCTATTCACTGAGCCAAACCAGCTAGGGCGCCACTTGTCTATTTTTAGATCTTCCCATAGAGATAATGACATGACAAAGAGGAAGAGCATGGTACTTGGTGGCAGAAAACTTTGGTTCCAGTTCTGTCTCTTCTTAGCTGTATGACCTTGGACATTTCTTATCCTCAGTTTCCTCATATTCACAATTTACCACAGAGTTCTAAGAGGGTTAAATGAGAGAATGTGTGAAAATTCAAAAGCACTTGCAAATATACATGTATTCCCAGACCCTCCAACTTCCAGTCCTGGTGACAATTTTAATATCTCCCCAGCCCTCTACTCCAGTATAAAACCATCCATATAGACCTCTCTGTCCACATTTGCCATTCCGGATATTGGTAGTTGCAGATTGAGGTTTCCTTTCCTGTATTGACTCCTTTGAAGTTCCTGTAGTATGAGGTTGATGATTCCATTCCTATTCCTGTGTCCAGTGGAACTGTCACCGCTGTTCCCAGACACACTGATTCTGGGTCTGGAGATCCGGGTAAAGGTCTCAGACTATGTACAGGATCGGATTCGAGCCCTACGAGCAGCTCCTGGAGGTGGCTTCCAGAACATCGCCTGTCTCCGTAGCAACGCCATGAAACACCTTCCTAACTTCTTCTACAAGGGCCAGGTGGGGAGGGGCCCTGGTGGGTTAGGCTGGTAGAAAGGTGGGACATGGAGGCCAGGCTCTCACAACCCAGTTTGTGCATGTCTGTCTCACAGCTGACAAAGATGTTCTTCCTCTTCCCTGACCCACATTTCAAGCGGACGAAGCACAAGTGGCGAATCATCAGTCCCACACTACTGGCAGAATATGCCTACGTGCTGAGAGTTGGGGTGAGTTGGGAGTGGGAGGAAGGGCGGGGTGAGTGTCCTATTCAGGGATCTTATACCAAGAATTCAGTGGGGCCCTAGCCAGTTTGGCTCAGTGGGTAGAGTGTCAGCCTGAGGACTGAAGGGTCCTGGGTTGGATTCTGGTCCAGGGCACATGCCCGGGTTGTGGGCTCGATCCCCAGTAGGGGGCATGCAAGAGGCAACCAATCTGATTCTCTCTCAACATTGATGTTTCTATCTCTTCCTCTCCCTTCACCTCTGAAATCAATAAAAATATTTTTTAAGAAAAGAATTCAGTGAGAATGCAGCCCATCATCTTGCTGCTCAATTGCATACAGCCCCCCTGATTTTGCCTGTGCAGGGGCTGGTATATACTATAACTGATGTGCTGGAGCTACATGAATGGATGTGTACCCATTTTGAAGGGCACCCCCTATTTGAGCGTGTGCCTCTGGAGGAGCTGGTAAGTTGGGGGCCTAAGGGAAATTGCGAAGATACAGACCCTTTCCAGACTGGTTATAGTCTTTGAACCCAGCTTAGTGCCAAGAGGATGGGATGGGAGTCTCAGGGCCAGGGGTGGTCAAGGACTTATTGAACCCTTCTCCCAGAGTGAAGACCCTATTGTGGGACATTTGGGCACCTCAACTGAGGAGGGAAAGAAAGTTCTACGCAATGGAGGAAAGAATTTCCCCGCCATCTTCCGAAGAATACAGGATCCCACCCTCCAGGTGGTGACCCCCAATCCTACCCCTCCTGGTCACTGACTGCTTACCTCGCTTCATCTGGACTCCATCTTCCAGGAACTAGAAAGAAGATCAACCCCCTGGACCTTCCCAGCTGAGACTGCTGGGGCTTTGAGGCAACAATCTCTCAAAGAAGTTTTCACTACTACCCTTGCCTCTTACCTTCCTGCCCCTCCATTGCCAACAGAACGTAAAAGAAGCTGACTGGGAAGGTCAGAAGACCTTGAACCAGTAGGGATATTTGGGAGGGTTGGGGTCTTGTTCCTCCTTAGCACTTCCTTCTCCCTCTGGGATCTCTCCTCAGCTGGAGTGAGGAATACAATTCTCCAGTGTCCATCTAAACAGCCTGCTAGGTTCAAATCACCTGTCCACTTGTGTGTACTTTGTAGTCCTGGGGTTAACAGATATGTGGGCACATGCCCATGCTGCTGTTTCTCAGGGCAGGTGAGATTATGTATCATGTGTCTCCTCCCAGCCTCTCCCTGCCTAAGACTTGATCTGGGGAATTTATGCTCCCTTTATTGTGACTGTTTCTGAAGCGTCCCAGGGAGGATGTGGGGTTGGAGACCCTCTCTTTTTTCATATTGACCTTCCATTCCAGAACTTCTGGGCTGACTGGCTGACATAAAAGGACCGCTATCCCCAAGGAACAAAGATGAAGGCTCCATAACCCATTTTACCCCATTAACTCACCTGCCATCTGCCCAGTGTCCAGTATAGGGGATGGGGGAGATGTGGTAGTACAAGAAAATTCTGCTCATACAGAGAAGGAGCAGCCTGATGAGCCAAGAATATGAGGACAGCTATGGCTGTGCCTCTTCCCTGCTTGCTTCGTTTCCAGGAAGAGCTGGAGGATGGGGAATTCCTGAGAATGGGCTAAGGGGCCTGGCTCTGTGGGGAAGTGGTGAGAATATCAGGGACTGACTATATCTTGGTCATCTAAGTTTAACTAAATAGCCTTTTCCAGGAAGAGATCTTCAGGTTATGGGACTAGGGCACCAGCCCAGGAGGAGAAACTGAGGCAGACCTCCCCCACCCAAGAGGGTCATTGCAACATGACCCAAGGGAGCTGCATAGGCAGCCTCAGCCCCTCCTACTGTTCCTAGGTGCTAATCCCTGCACGGACCACTGGGAAGAGGATTGGCTGAGTGGCTTGGAGAGGGGGCGTCGCCATTACCTTCCCCAAGGGTTAAATAGGGGCGCAGGCAAGATGCTCGGAAGTGCTGTATTTCCCCGAACCAGACCATGACCCAGACCCTCAAGCTCGCCTCCAGGGTGTTGCATCCTGTCCGCTGTGTTTTTGAGCTGGGTTCCTCACTGGGCTCCAGAGGCTCTGGCTCAGCGCCTCGGAGCTTGGCAGACATCCCAGGCCCCTCCACGCCGGGTTTTCTTGCCGAACTTTTCTGCAAGGGAGGGCTGTCGCGCCTACACGAGCTACAGGTAGATTGGGACTCTGTTCCTGGGACTCAGTGCTGGGGAAACAGACTAGTGCAGACCGTAGGAGGGAAGGCCAGTGAGAACGGATGCCCATGAATTATAGAAAGACAAGTTGGGATTTGGGGCTTTGGCTCAAGCAGCACGGAGTCCATCCCGACACCTAGCATTCAAAAAGCGCCTTCTCCTCGCAGAGCGAAAGTCTGGAAGTCGGTAGGTCCAGGACAAGTGGGCAGGAGGCGGAAACGCACAGGATCTTACCCGGGCATTCAGCGTGTTGGGCTTAGAGCTACCTGCGCTCCTATGCTTTGGGCTCTCGTCCTGAAATGGAGAGTCCACGTGTGAACCTTTAGGGATTTTTCCACCTTGACTTGGCCAAGGTGACCAAAGAGCCGTCCTGAATGTCTAAGCAAAGTTCTTACACTTTGCCCGTCACACTCAAACTTTCTAAGGATGGGAAGTGGGAGAAAGAGGAGGAGGGTTTTTTAGCATTAGGTCCATGTGCCAGCTGGGAGCTCCCCCTTCCAAAGCCTAGCCAGTTGGCGTTGGCACGGGCCAAGCTGGGAGTCCCCTTGCCCATGTTTCCAGTGTCGCCGCGCCATTCTCCCAGGTGCAGGGCGCTGCACGCTTCGGTCCCGTGTGGTTGGCCAGCTTCGGGAAGGTGCGCACGGTGTACGTGGCGGCCCCTACGCTCATCGAGCAGTTGCTGCGACAGGAGGGGCCCAGGCCCGAGCGCTGCAGCTTCTCACCGTGGGCTGAGCACCGGCGCCAGCGCCAGCGGGCTTGCGGACTGCTTACTGCGTGAGTCCTCTGGCCCAAAGCCCTGAAGCCCTACTGCTTCCCTCTCCTGTGGAGGGTCTGGAGACAGTCTCGGGGTGTGGAGGAGGGGCGGCCGTTTCCCCCAGACTCTGCCAAATAGGGATTTTCACCACAATCTGTTTCTCAAGCTCAGGTGGAGCCCGGCCCTCGTCCCACACTCCCCTCCTCTTGGTCCTTATCTTTTTGAGAGCAGAATCCTGGGTACTGGCAAAAGGGCTAGGGTACCAGGATCCAGATGTAGTATAAGATTCTGTGACTCTTGCCGAAACCGGTTTGGCTCAGTGGATAGAGTGTCGGCCTGTGGACTGAAGGGTCCCGGGTTCGATTCCGGTCGGGGGCGTGTGCCTTGGTTGCGGGCACGTCCCCGGTGGGAGGTGTGCAGGAGGCAGCTGATCGATGTTTCTGGCTCTCTATCCCTCTCCCTTCCTCTCTGTGAAATGTCAATAAAATATATTTAAAAAAAAAAAAAGAAAAAAGAAAAGATTCTGTGACTCAGGTTACCCAGGAATCCAGGCCCCTCTGGGGCAGGAAATGAGTAAGGAGTAAAGGGGATGAAAAGCAGATGCAATCCCACTCCTAGCCACCCGAGCGGAACACGCTCCTCAACCGCAGGCAGCAGCGCTGAACGGCCTCCACACCCACATCTGCCCTGATGCGCCCCCTCTCCGCACCCCTACAGGGAAGGCGAAGAATGGCAGAGGCTCCGCAGCCTCCTGGCCCCGCTCCTCCTTCGGCCTCAAGCAGCTGCCCGCTACGCCAGGACCCTGGACGACGTGGTCCTTGATCTTGTGCGGCGACTGCGGCGCCAACGGGGACGTGGTACTGGGTCGCCCGCCCTGGTTCGTGATGTAGCCGGAGAGTTTTACAAGTTTGGACTAGAAGGTGAGTACCAAGACAGTTGTGGCCAGCTTAGGAAGCACCACCCCCCCCCCGCCCTGCCCAAAGGTGTGGGGTGGAGGTGGGGTCGCCCCGTGTCCTGACAGCGCCCCCTCCTGGCCAGGCATAGCAGCTGTGCTGCTGGGTTCGCGCCTGGGCTGCCTGGAGACAGAAGTGCCTCCAGACACTGAGACCTTCATCCGTGCAGTGGGATCTGTGTTTGTGTCCACACTGTTGACCATGGCGATGCCCAACTGGCTGCACCGCCTCGTGCCGGGACCCTGGGGCCGCCTCTGCCAAGACTGGGACCAGATGTTTGCATTTGGTAAGGCACAGACATGAAGTGGGGATGGGAGGACATAAAGCCGTCCAAGGGTAGTGAGGCATCCCTGCGCCTTCTCCCTGCGCAGCCCAGAAGCACGTGGAGCGGCGAGAGGCCGAGGTAGCCAAGAGGAGCCAGGGAAGGCCTGAGAAGGACATGGAATCTGGGGCGCACCTGACCTACTTCCTGTTCCAGGAAGAGTTGCCTGCCCCGTCCATCCTGGGGAATGTGACGGAGCTGCTACTGGCCGGAGTGGACACGGTAGCGTTCTCCCTCCATGTTGTGGGCCCCACTTTCGGAGCTAGCCTCCCGTCTCAATCCGGCTGCACAGGATTCACTATGGCCCTCTAAAACAGCTTGGGTTAGCACTTCCTGGGCTCCAGACAGCGTCATATTCTGCTCCCTATACTGGTGTCCGCTCTTAATGCCTCCAATGCACTCACCTATCCTCTCAGGTGTCCAACACGCTCTCCTGGGCTTTATATGAACTCTCTCGGCACCCCGAAGTCCAGACGGCTCTCCACTCCGAGATCACAGCTGCCTTGGGCAGGGGGTCCAATGCCCACTCCTCAGCCACTGTTCTGTCCCAGCTGCCCCTGCTGAAGGCTGTCCTCAAGGAAGTGCTAAGGTGAGGGGGAAGGAGAGAAGGAGCTGGAGAAAATGCTGGGGAAGGGCTGGGAAAGCAGATAGAAGACGGGGGGAGCAGGGAGAAAGCGGAAGAAAATGGTACTCTATTCCTGGCCAAGAATGGGTTTGGAAGTTGCTGACATGAGAGGGAGGCTAACGGCCCCAGCCTCACCTTCTTGTCTCTCCTTGTGCTCTGCCATCCAGACTGTACCCCGTAGTACCTGGAAATTCCCGTGTTCCAGATAAAGACATTCGTGTAGGTGATTATATCATCCCCAGAAATGTGAGTAGAGCCTAAGGGTCCATTTTGCTAAGCCATCCCTCGCTATCTTGGCCCTGATCCCATTCTCAACTCTCCATAAGCCCTTCAAACCCTCCCCTTGGCCTGAATGCTTCTCTCTGGGATATAATGGGGCAGTGGAGAAATCATTTCAAAAGTAGCCACAGAAAATTTCCCCATCACCTACCAGAGCCTGCCTTCATCCCAGTCCATATAGTCTTTCCTCCATGTCCCTCCTTGCATTCCTGGGCCCGAATTGACAAGTTTGTGTTCCTCCCTCACCAGACGCTGGTCACTCTGTGTCATTATGCCACTTCAAGGGACCCTGCCCAGTTCCCAGAGCCAAATACTTTTCGCCCAGCGCGCTGGCTGGGGAAAGGTCCAGCCCCCCACCCATTTGCCTGTCTTCCCTTTGGCTTCGGCAAGCGCAGCTGCATGGGGAGACGCCTGGCAGAGCTTGAGCTGCAAATGGCTTTGGCCCAGGTGAGTGATCTAGACCTTCTCCAGATGAGAGAGACCCTAACCCTCTAAAGCTGTGAGCTCTTCTCCTGACAAGCATAGGAAAACATTTAAGACTTAATGTTTTAAATGCGTCAATCTCATTATAGTCCTGAAAAGTGAGTGAGGGTATGTGGACTATCTATTTCCCTACCATAGTCCCTTATCCTGATTAACCAAGAAGTTCACTACCAACCTTGACCATTCTAACACAAATAATGCCCATGACCAAAACAGCCCACCATTGGCCGAAACTGGTTTGGCTCAGTGGATAGAGTGTCGGCCTGCGGACTGAAAGGTCCCGGGTTCGATTCCGGTCAAGGGCGTGTGCCTTGGTTGCGGGCACATCCTCAGTGGGAGGTGTGCAGGAGGCAGCTGATAGATGTTTCTCTCTCATCGATGTTTCTGGCTCTCTATCCTTCTCCCTTCCTCTCTGTGAAATATCAATAAAATATATTTAAAAAAACACAAAACAAAACAAAACAAAAAAAACAGCCCACCATTGTAGACTCCTCCCATAATGATAGCTTTCTTCCTCACTTTTCAGATCTTGACTCACTTTGAGGTACAGCCTGAGCCAGGCGCTGCCCCAGTCAGACCCATGACCCGGACTGTCCTGGTACCTGAGAGGAGCATCAACCTACAGTTTGTGGACAGATAGTCCTGTGGAAGGAGGCTGTTATCACCTTTTCTCTCATCATAGGGGTTTATTAGGCACAAGACCAAGAGATGTGTATTTCCCCTGAGACCTGTCTATCTCATCACACTAGTCAGAATGATCATAGCAAAGGGTTTGAGGCATTCCTGGCCAAGGTGTGAAGTATGCATTTGGCCTGACCCAGCAGGCCCGGAGAAAACCATAGCCCCTCTGCCTGCTCAGCCCTTTCCCTGATCATATCATATGCATCCTTCAAGGGCCAACTCGGACTTTTAACTAATAATGCTGGGTGACCTGAGGAAGAATTCCACCACTGCCCTTTGGGGCCTCCACAGTGTTCATTGATGCTGCTGACTAAGCTCTTTGCATGACATGAGCTAAGTAATTGTGCATCTGGTCTGCACCTGGTTGATCTTCCTTGCATGTGAGCTCTTTGAGAGGAAGGATGAGGCCTTATTCAGTTTTTATACCCCTGCCAGGGCCTGTCCCTGGGTGACACACAAATTCTCATACTGAATCTGGACCATGTGGCAGAAGGGGGGGAGCAGCTTACCAGGCTCTGCCTACCCCATTCCTTCCTCACCTTGCCTCTAGAAGGTGAGTCTGCCCTTGCCTGGTTTATGATTTTTTTAAAACTATCCTTGCCTCTGTGGTCACTATTAAGTTGGCTTGACTTAGTTCCCAGAGACATCTCTGCACCTATCCCTGTATATGCCTTCCTTTTACATATTGATATTTTTAAATATTCATAGTTTTGAAATAAAAAAATGAATGTTCCCTCCTTGACTTTTGACTTATCTCTCCCCCACTCTCACTTCCTACACGACCCTCACCCAAATCCCTGACCTTGGTTTCTCAGGCCCTGGGATTGACCTCATAGCATGGGAGGTCCAGACACCTGGAAGAGGGGTTTGCATCACAAACCCAGACACGTTTCTGTCTGGAGTGGGAACAGCCAAGTCTGGCTCCCTGGAAGAGAGTATGAGGGTGGTGGTGAAAAGTAACCACAAGGGCTAGCTGTAAAAAAGGGTCGGGAGCTAGGGATTTGCAGAGATGACCAGAGGCCGCTGACTCTTTGGTAGAAATGTTTATGGACCCTGAACTGAAGGACATCCTAGAATGGCCACTCTCACCTCTCTGGAAAAATTGCTCCAAGGTCTTTTCCTTTGGAGAAAGACAGGAATACAGTCAGAGAAATGAAGTCAGACAGGATGAAAGCTCAGTGTGGGGGTGGCCAGAAGCCCTGGGGCACCAAGGCAGAAAGGGGCTGGGCAGAGGGAGCCTGTTTCCCTGGGTCAGCACTCTCTGGCCCCCCAGAAGTTGGGCACAGCCCTCCGCTTGTGATGTACACAGATTAACTCATCTTCCATATAAATAAATCTCTCAGCACACTCCCCACAGCTCCCTCTGAGGGTAGCCCAGATTACCCTCCTCATGTCAGGACTTGTCCCCCTTCCTCCTGCTCCCTCCACACCCCATTCCAATTAGCTAGAGGTAGATGTAGATTTCACTTCACACTTCCTCCTCCTCCCCACCACCTCAGCCCCCTGCCCTAGACATGGCTCCCTGACCACAGAAACTTCATTAGCCACCAAGCCTTCTGGGGAGTATCTATTTATGTAAAATCTACAGAGGGGCAGGTTGTACCCAAGGCTCTGTGCAGAGACCAAGGTTTATGTACTTTTACTGTCCCTTCTCTCAACTCCTGTACTACACTCGATCCCCATCCCCATTCCCCTATCACTGAACTCAACCCAAACTTAAGTGACCTGATTTTTAGCAGACTTGAGCTTTGAAAGAATAAAGCCCCAATTCCTCTCAGACCTTTTCCCCTGAACTTAGTGATGTAGGCTCTGACACCCACGCTCCCCATTGGGCAAGTTGGACTACTCACTTGAGGAGAACAACAGCTTCTATGACCCCTTTTCTGGATAAGATTCTCTTTAAGTTAGAAAAGGGAAGGGTAGGGGAGAGCACTGATTGCTGGTCCCAACCCAATACCAGGACATCTGATGGTACTGAAAGGAAGAGGATTATACTGTCTCACTTGGCTTCGTTTTAGGACCCAGAGTCCAAATGGAGACAGTGTGTTTGTGTGCCTATGATCTTGGGTTTAAATTTCCATGTGGGCCATCACAGGGGCAGCCCAGGCTTGGCACAGGAAACCCCAACTGTGTGATACCTACCTGAACCCTATCTGCCATGAGAGGCACTAGTTAGTCACTCTGATTTGCTGTCTCCCATCTGATAGCTGGTCCCCACCAGCTATCCGGTGAATAGCAAATCAGTAAAGTCTGTCTCTTCTGTCTGCCGAAGTAGGGAATGTGGAGGGTTACTTCTCTGGAGAAACAATTTTCCACTGGAAAATGGGGAGTGGGGGGTTGGAGAGCGGGATATGGTTCAGCCTCAGTTCCCTCTCCACATTGATTCCTGGAGGTGATACACTTCCCACAGGTCCAGGTGACTTTGGTAGCTATACCTTCAGGCAAGGCTGGGTGCTAGCACCATGGACAGCAGCAAAGACCCCTTTTAGAGACGGGTAGGAGATAGCCAATACCCAGGCAAGGATATGTGACCTTTAGCAGATAAGCATTTTCCCCAAAACATCCCCAGGGAGCATATAGAGCAGACCTTCTCTGAGAGAAGGCCTAATAATAGGAAAGGCCTCTGGATCTGACTTTAGCAAAGTGTGAATTAATTTAATTGCTGATGAGTAGTTCACTTAAAAGATACCATCATTCATATAATACACAGCTCCAAGAACTCAGGAGTAAGGGCTGAGGCTTCAGGCTGATCCACATTTTAACCAGTCCTTCCCAAATTTTCTCTATAGACAACTGCCCTCTACACTGCTGTCTCCAAGCACAATACTTCCAGTTAATACCACTAGCTGAGACACACCAGGATCAGACCTTTAAGCTGGAGACTCATATCATGGAAGGATTCTGTCCATCTCACTCCAAATAAGTCCAAATTCACCTCACACCACTTCTCTGGGTGAGCAGAGTACCTGAGAAGGACTAAGAATCCAAATGATCCCCAGAGCAAGAAGGAGAGCTCCAGCCTTTCTCTGACCCCACGATAGGGTGTTGGAGGAGCTCTCGTTCTTACAAATAACCACCATCCTTCACATTTGCAATGTCTAGTTTCCCTCATATTTACATATCTATGACACTCAACACACATTTCCAAGGCTCTGTGCAACTCCAGATAAGAAACACATTTTGAAAGTTGTTAACCAGCTACTATTTGAAATAAATGGACCATCATCTATAGTATAAATCTTTTTATGCCATAATTGATTTTCTTTGCAATGGCATTCAACCTGTCCCTTCTTCTTCTTCTTTTTTTAAATATATTTTTATTTATTTCAGAGAGGAAGGGAGAGGAAGAGAGAGATAGAAACATCAGTGATGAAAGAGAATCATTGATCAGCTGCCTTCTGAAAACCCCACACTGGGGATCGAGTCAGCAACCTGGGCATATGCCCTGACCGGGAATCGAACCGTGACCTCCTGGTTCATAGGTCGATGCTCAACCACTGAGCCATGCCGGATGGGCACAACCTGCCCCTTCTTTATCCTCATTCCAACCCTATGAGGTAGACAGGAAAACCACAGTGGATTTTTTTTGTAAATCACAAACTTGGACGTGGTAGGTCCACCCTTTAGATACCTCTGAGCATTGCCATCTAGCAGCCAACATGAATTATTCACCAGCAAGTGGGAGTTACACCTCCAACTCAGAACCCACTGCTGCATTTGGGATTTGTAACCTCTGCAGAGAAACCTCCCCACACCTCCCGACCCTCCAGAGAAGACCCAGATGAGAAAGGAGTCTCCGTGTGCATATAAATGATTCTTTATGCCCTCCCCCCATGCAATGGGGGGCAGAGCAGGGGAAGTCCCCCCGCCCTCATGCAGGGAACGGGAGGTCAATGTGTACTAGTCTTATTGCCAGCTGCCCTGTGGCCATGGGGTGGGGAATGGGGGGTCTACAGCCCCTTTCTTCTGGCATTGGTTCCCCCTCACCAAGTCACCATGGTAGAGCTGAGGGGCTGGAGGCCCTAGGAGCTGAGGTAAGGACGGTTCTCTGGGGAAGAAAAGCTGTTCTCCCCACTTGCCCACTGGCTGCCCCAGGATGAGTGTGGGGAATTGTCAGTGGGGGCTGGAATGTCATCCAAGTGTCTCTACCCAGTGGGCAGAAGCCAGACAATGTTTCCAGCTTGAGGCTGCCCACAGAGATCTTCAGTGGTGGGAGCAGTGTGCCCCAAACATCTGGTCCAGGTGGTACCTCCAGTAGCCATGATAGCTCATCTCTTGCTGATGCATTGACTCAAGATCCCAGCTCCTGGAGTTCAGTTCAGACTGTGGTGACCCTCATGACAACCTCTCGGCCGGAATGGGAACTGGAACGCGCATCTGGTGGCCGAAGCTGTCCAAGGAGGTGCAGGATTGTGTAACCACAGCGCTGAGGCAAGAGCGTCCGCATGCGCTGGGCAGCCGGGGGGCGGCTGGTGGCCCCAGAGGGAGGGCTCGTCCGTGAGGTCCTGGGGCCCGGCTTCCCTGCCGTCCCTCCCCCTGCATCTCCTCCTATGTCCTTGGTCTTGTCATAGTTCAGGACCTTCCACTGCTGGTTCACTGCCTGCCAGCGTTTAAAGATGCGGTAGACAGAGGAGCCTTCGTGGACAATGAGTCCTAAGTAAGAGGGATAAGATATCCGGGGTCAACTGCTGCCCAGACGTGCTTAAGCAAGCATTTTCCAGAGTGAGGAGATAGGGTTGCAAAAGACCTGGAGAAGCTGGGAAGGGAGGGGCACCAAGATAGCCCTGAAGGCTCTCAATGGTAGAAAATGTGGCCATAAAGCTGAAGGAATGGGGAGGGAAAGTTAAGTGTATGAGTTAGAGGAAGTTGCTCCTCAGGTTAAAGGGAAAGAGGTGCCCTCACCTATGCAGACAACATCCATGAAGCCATACATGCCGTAGCAGATCTGAAATAGCAGATCCTGTCGTTGCCACTTGGCTGAAGGGCTGAGTGAGGACCAGATGAGCCAGGAGATGCTGGCGACGAGGAAGAGAGAGCCCAGAACTATGGCCGCAATCTGGACCTTCTCAATGACTGTCAGGGAGATGGCTTGCCACTGTGTGGGAGAAAGGGTTCCAAAAAGTCACAGAAAGAGATGGAGGGCCAGGTGATGGTTAGCCCTGAAAAGCAGGATGCTCCAGGAGCCTTCCTGAAACCCTTCCGGCAGGATTAACATCTGTCTCCTCTGTGCCCGGATCAAACCTAGACTGTGGCCTTGCTCAAGTTGTTTGAAACCATGTGTCTGTCTTAGTTTAGAAAGGCAGGATCAGGCAAGTGCACTGAAGCCAGACCATCTAGGTTTGAATTCCAAATTCTAACACCATCACTTCCTGGCTGAGTAACCTTGGGCAAGTTTTCAAATCTCTTTGTGCATCAATCTTTAGGATGAGGACAATAATGGTATATTACTAATAGAATTATTATGATGATTAAAAGAGTTAATACACACCAAGAGCTTGACACAAAGAAAACACTACATATTTGCTATCATCATTCATATTATCTTTTTCTTTTTTGTTGTCCCAGTGCCTAGAACAGTGCCTGGAATAAAGGTGGCACTCAATAATGTCTTTGTAAATAAATGAAGAAAGGGAGGATTTACAGAAAGACAGGAAATTGTGGGGAGGGGTAAATAAATGGATGAAATAGGCTCCCCGGAGGGTTCCTGACTCTGAATGCTGCAAGGCCCTTACTCCAATCCGAGAGTCCTATCCTTGCACCTCACCTGCAGTGGGTTCTTGGTGCTGATCGCCAGGACCTGATACTTGAAGTAGCAGAGCTCACAGCTCCAGGAGCCCCTCTCGCTAATCCAGCGGATGAGGCAGGGCTGGTGCGTGCAGCGCACGGAGCCGTCACAGCGGCAGGGGCTCAGGAGCTCCCCCTGGAGGAAGAGTGACGAGAGTCCCTGTCAGCTATCACCACCGGGACCCACTTCTCTCCGCTCTGGGAGCGGAAAACCTCCTGTCCAGGTCAGTCATTCTCCCACCTTAGAAAAGCTCAGGCCTTTCACCCCAAACAGGGCAAGAGGCTAAGGCTGCAGGACAAAGAAAAAAGTTAGAGCTCAAGGTAAACTTCCCTGACCAAATAGACGAGGATGAAAAGGGATTGGAGCGGAGGTGGGGAACTGGGTCTTCTCTCTTCCTAGAATTTGGAGAGGGTGGTCTTTAAGGAGTTCCAACTGGAAGGCTACCCCTTAGGATCTGAAGGGTTAGGGTTAGAGCTTCAGAGCCATGCCTTCCTCCCCTGCTCCATCACTGTAAAGTATTTCACAGGTGTGGCGCAGACTGGGATGGGTTACGTCCTCCGTTTACAAGTAACAAAAGGGAGAAGAAATTCTGGAGGGTGGGAGTAGAAGGTGTTCCCTTTTAATCCAGGAATAATGTCTCACCGCATAGAGACATCCCCAGCACTATCCCGAGACAACTTTGTCCATAACATTTAAACAAAGAGTACTCTTTGGAATGAGATGGAAAGTTGTAGAACGGGAAGTGAAGAAAAGTGCCCCACGGAGAGAAATATTGAATGAGGCAAGGGCGCCGCTGGGCCCCTCCCTTCAAGGTGGAAACAAGCACTCTCCTCGGCCCACCTCCTCAGCCTACAAAGACCCCAGGGGGAGATGATGGGGGAGAAAGGCAGTCCCCGTTCATGGGTGAGGGATTTTGAGCCTTGCCAGGAGAAAGACCCACCCCTTCCTGGGGACCCCTGATCCCCCTCCACCTCAAACAGACGCTCTGGGCGTCTCCAGCCAGCCCCCCAACCTCACCCTATTCCCACTCGGGTTCCGGGTCCCGCCCAGCCTCCCAGGCCCCGCCCCCCGTTTGCGGTCTCCCTGGGCGCCCCAGGTGGGCGCCCCCACCCTGCCCGGCCCCGCCCAGCGAGTGCCCGGGCCTGACCTGCTCCGGGCCCTGGAAGCAGATCCGGCACTGGGGGGTCCGCAGTCCGCTGTCCAGGCTGCTGCTGAGCGACAGGGCGTCCAGCGCGCCCGGGGGCGGCGGCGGCGCGGGCGGCGGCGGGGGTCCGGCCCGCGGCTCCTTGTCGCCGGCCAGGCCCCGCGCGCGCGGCCCCGACCCGTAGTACTCCTCCTCGTCGCCGTCACCGCCGTCCCGGGCCGCGCAGCCGGCGAAGGGCGCCCAGCCGCAGCCGCCCCCCCCGCCCCCCCGGGGCTGCGGCTCGGCGCGGGGCCGCCCCCCGCCCGTCAGCACCAGCAGCTTCAGCTCGTTCAGGAACATGCGGAGCCGCGACTTGAGCATCGTCCGGGCGCCGGGGGGCGGGGGGCGGCGCGCAGGGGGCTCCGGGCGGCGGGGGAAGGGAGAGGGCAAGGCCAGAAAGGGGGCGCGCGCCAGGGAGCTCAGCCCCGCCGGGGTCCTAGGGGCCTGGGAGCGCCTTTCACGGCCGCCACCGCCGGGGCTTCGGGGCTGGCGGCGCCGGGAGGGCGGGCGGCCCGGGGGCGGTGGGACGGGCGGCCATGGCCCGGGCGGTGGGCGGGGAGGGGGCTCAGGGTGCCGCGCCCCGCGGGTCCGGGTCCGGAGCGGGCCGGGCCCCCGGGATTACGTGCCCGGATCCTCCTGCGGCGGAGCCGCCCCCCATCGCCGTGTTCCCGGCCCCAGTCCCGCTTCGGCTCCCGGCTCCGTCTCGGCTCGGCCCGTGCGCTCGGCGGTGGCAAATGGCGGCTCCTTCCGGCGGCGGCGGCGGCGGCGGAGACCCCCCCACCCCCGGAGCGGCGGGCGGGAGGGGCGGGCGGGGCGGGAGCCGGGGAGCCGGTGAGGGATGGAGGGAGGGGCGGGGCGGGGAGGGGGAGAGGAGAAGTGGCCGCGGCTGCGCATCCCCGCCCTGCCCGGCAAGAGCAGGTGTCCCTAGAGGAGGGGGAAGGAGGGGGGAGTGTGCAGCCCAGGGGAGGATGGAGGGAGGGGAGTGTCCGAGAAAGGAGAGTGTGCACACTGGTAGGAGAATAGGTGTGTGAATGGGTGAGGGTGGAAGGGGAGTGGGTGCTCAAAGACGCAGGTGCACCAGAGAGGGAGAGGCTTGTGCAAAATGGGAGTATGCAGAGAAGAGGCTATGCAAGGGGTCTACGGTCTGAGGGAGGTAAGTGAGCAAGAGAGAGACTCAAGCAATAAACACTTTTACACAAAGGACTGAAAAGTGTGCATGATATGGGACTGTGAAAGAGGTGAGGGTGTAATGGATGGAATCGGGTTGCATGAGAAACGAAATGTGTGATTGTAATGTGTGAGGTAGGTGAGTGAGCAAGGGAGATAGGAGTGCTAAAGGGATGAGAGTGTCTTTTCTGGCTTTCTCCTTCCCTTACCACCACACACACATACACACAGCTCTTTGCTTATATGGGGGCCTTGACCCTGAGAACCAGTTCTACCCCCTTACTAGGTCTGCTTTACACTTAGAACCTCCCTCTCCTCCCTTTTACAACGCTGAGGGAAAAGGGATTCCAGAGGAGCCCATTGGGTCAAACACATTGGGAAAAAATTAATTAGTAAGAGAGTAATTAACGGAAGGGAGGGTATGGAACCAGGGACAGAGTGCCAAACTAAGGCTCCTCGATAGAAAGTGACTGAGGAGAGTAATGCTCTTATGAAACATTCAAATGCATTAGATGGATGAATGAATGAATCAGAAAAGGGCTGGAACCCAAGCCAACATAGAGGATGACTTCTTTTTTAAATTTAATTTACGGGGGTGATACTGGTTCACAAAACCATTCAGGTTTTAAGTGTACAACTCAACAAAACATCATCTGCACACCGCATCATATGCCCATTGCCCAAAGCAAAGTCTCAGTCTCCATTTATGCCTACTTTGCCCACCTCCACCTATTCCCACACCCCTTTCCTTCCGGTTATCACCACACTGTTGTCTGTGTGTGTGTGTGTGTGTGTGTGTGTGTGTGTGTGTGTGTGTGACTTCTAAAGACAGTGAGCTGTGGTGGGCTTATGTGGAAGGCGAGGCTGAGATGGACTCCGCTAGGGTAGAAAGTTTGATACACTCACATTCAGTTAGCATTTCTGAAGGCTTACAAACCAACCAATTCTAACAAGATAGCCAATGAAACATTCACCTCACAAGCCCCATAGCCAGTTCAGACCTTGAGGTTTTTCTTTTCTAAAAAAATTATTTATTGATGAGAGAGAGACATCAATTTGTTGTTCCACTTATTTATGCATTCATTGGTTTATTCTTATATGTTCCCTGACCAGGGATCCAACCCACAACCTTGGTGTATCAGGATAATGCTCTAACCAATTGAGCTATCCTGCCAGGGCTTGAGGTTTTTCTTACTAGTCCCAGCTGCCCTTACCAGCATGGGCTCAGAGTTACTATGAGAATGCAGAGGGAGAATCTCTACTGACATATCTTCCGTTTTGCCCTGGAGCATGCTTTATATTCTTCTCAAGCCTGAACTCTTACATCCTCAGCCAGATGGTTAAAGAGAATAGATGTTAGGGTAGAAGGAATGAGAAATAGAGTAATAAAATGGTTTCAGATTTTATTTTATTTTTAAAGACTAATTAATTTTTAGAGAGAGAGGAAGGGAGAAGAGAGAAACATCAATGTGAGAGTTTAACATAGATTGGTTACCTCCTGCACGCCCCCTACTGGGGATCAAGCCCAAAACCAACCTGGGCATGTGCCCTGCCTGACCTGGAATCAACCAGCAGCCTTTCGGTGCAGGGAGGACGCCCAATCAACTGAGCTACACTGGCCAGGGCTGGTTTCAGATTTTAGACAAGTTGTCACAAATGAGACACTGATTCCTTCCTTCCCTTACTCCCATCCCCACAAAGGGTTGAGAAATAAAGAAGTTGGAGCCAGTAAGACCAGGGAAGCCAGAGAGAAACCTGCCCCTTGTCTACTTCTCTGTATCTGCGAGCAGAGGCCATTTGGGAAAGGTTTGTGTTCGGGGCAGGGGCAAGGACTAAGAAAATTTGCACTGGAGGAAAAGAGCACAGTAATGCCATATAATGAGTCACAAGGTGTGCAGAAGAGCACAAGTCATTCTCATGTAATGTGATGGTCTGGGGTAGTGGCTGTGGTAACTTCCTGCACATGTGTGTGTGTGTGTGTATTTCTATGTATGACATATATCATACACATACACACATATATCACAATATCTTAGTGCTGAAAAGAACCTATCTCCCAATCATTGAAAACTTCTCTGCCAGAAGGCATGTGGTGGTCCTGGGAAGGGGTGGAAATTGGGAAGAGGGGAGGGTATTGCCCCTCTTCCTATTGGATTACTGTATTAATCTGCCTTTCATCAATCCTTTAATCCTAGTTTTGCCCTCACATTGGCACTGTCTACTCCCTATTTTGTGTGCACACTGTTGGCTACATCTTTACAGAGTCTTTTTTTAAAATATTTTTTTATTGATTTCAGAGAGGAAGGAAGAGAGAGATAGAAACATCAATGATGCTCCCGCACACCCCACACTGGGGATCTAGCACGTTCCCTTGGCGGGAATCAAACCTGGGACTCTTCAGTGCGCAGGCCAACGCTCTATCCCAGCCTTGGGCAAACTACGGCCCGCGGGCCGGATCCAGCTGTTCTATCCGGTTCTCTTGCTCTCCCCTCCGCTCCTTTACTTTGAATTTATATTAGTTCAGACAAACACTCCATCCATGCTTTTGTTCCGGCCCTCCAGTCCAGTTTAAGAACCCACTGTGGCCCTCGAGTCAAAAAGTTTGCCCACCCCTGCTCTATCCACTGAGCCAAACCTGCTAGGGCTTTACAGATAGTCTTATCACTACTTAAAAGGGCTTGTGACTGAGACACCAAAAAACAGACCCAAAACAACCCCACATCCACACGAGAAGCAAGCACTCAGTAAAAACCTGTTGAATGAATGAGTGAATGAAACAAAGACACAAGTGAGAATACGTTTTCCCATGGCAGTGGAGCAGAAAGGCCACAGCACCACCTCCTGACCCCCGACACCCGCGCCCCTCCCCCATATAGAGAAACTAGGAGTGAGACTGGAGACCTGCAGCCTGCAGTTGGGATCGGGGTGGCCCAGGTTGCCATGGCACCGCCTCGGACTCCACCCTCTTCCATCTCCCCCCCAACCACCACCCCACCCCGCTTGGGTAGTGGCAACTAGTCACGTGCTTTGCCGCGTAACCACACCTCTGCTCCTCAGAGCAATAGCATGCGGTCACGTGGGATAGCAACAGGTCACGTGGTTGCCATCGTCCCTCCTTCCCATTCTCCTCGCCGCCCCCCAACCAGGCAAAGCCACTCCCGGCCCCTCTGCGCAGGAGTGGCTGGTCACGTGCCCCGAACGTCCGGCGTTCGCCCCTCCCCCCGGGTTTCCGCGCGCCTCTTTGGCAGCTGGTCACATGGTGAGGGTGGGGGTGAGGGGTCCGCTCTAGCTTGCGGCCTGTGTCTGTGGTCGGGCCCGTGCGGTCCAGCTGCTCCGGACAGAGCTCGAGTGTATGGCTCCGCAGAAACCGGCTCCTGGGCCCCGATAACGGTCCGCCCCCGCAGTTCCCGGCGCGGGGAGAAGTAAGAGAAGCCCCTTCCCAGGAATGGAGACCATTCTCAACTACCCTGGCTTCCTACGCGGGCTAGTTATAGAAGGGTCGCTGGAGAGAGGGACATGGGGCAGGGCGTAATCTGGTCCTTTGTGGTCGTGGGAGGTGTAGTGTTAGGCCTGGGGTGTAGGATCTTTGATGCAGGGGGTGTGTCGTGTGGGCACTTCCTTTGTGGCAGGCGCGACGGTCCCAAAGGAATAAATTTTTTAAAAATTCTAGGGCCTCACGTGGCTGAAGGGGTTGGGGCTAGAGTCATTGTATTACCTGAGGGGCGGGCCTGGCCTCTTGGAAGACTGGGGAAGGGGATGGGTGCTGGTGATGTGTCTTTGTGATGTTTTTTCCTTTTCTGGAGTTACTTTGTTGCTGTAGCTCAGACCATCCGAACTCTGGAAGGGAATTTCGGTGGTAGGAGTCTCTGTGATTGTAGGGTCTCCTCTGATCTGAGAATGGCTACTCCTCGATATGAGCCAGTGGCTGAGATTGGTGTTGGTGCCTATGGGACGGTGTACAAGGCCCGTGATCCACACAGTGGCCACTTTGTGGCCCTCAAGAGCGTGAGAGTCCCCAATGGAGGAGGTGCCGGAGGGGGCCTTCCCATCAGCACAGTTCGTGAGGTGGCCTTACTGAGGCGGCTGGAGGCTTTTGAGCATCCCAATGTTGTCCGGTGAGAAGGTGAAGGGTTGGGAGTGGGTAGTAAAGGGGGAAAGACACCTATATGTGGGGCGTGGTGGTCTGGAGAGAAGTGAGGATCCTGAGGAAATAGAATAGGGAAGGTCATGTTGGGGCCAAAAGGGATTGATTCATGAGTAACCCACCATTTGTTCCGGCCAGGCTGATGGATGTCTGTGCCACCGCCCGAACTGACCGGGAGACCAAAGTGACCCTGGTGTTTGAGCATGTGGACCAAGACCTACGGACGTATCTGGACAAGGCACCCCCACCAGGCTTGCCAGTGGAGACCATCAAGGTGCGTGGGGTGGGCAGGCAATGAGAGAGGTACATTGGGACCTTTACAGTAGAAGCCATTTTGATTTCAGTTATGGCGCCTAGTTTCCAGTGCTCTGTACCTCCCCCTTCCAAACCAGGATCTGATGCGCCAGTTTCTAAGAGGCCTGGATTTTCTTCATGCCAATTGCATTGTTCACCGAGACCTGAAGCCAGAGAATATTCTCGTGACAAGTGGTGGGACAGTCAAGCTGGCTGACTTTGGCCTGGCCAGAATCTACAGCTACCAGATGGCACTTACACCTGTGGTCAGTAGACAGATGTTAGCCAAAATGGGTTCTGGTTGGGGGTAGGAAAGTGCCCAATAGCAGTTGAGAAGTC
The DNA here is from genome assembly GCF_963455305.1 of Plecotus auritus. NCBI lineage: Eukaryota > Metazoa > Chordata > Mammalia > Chiroptera > Vespertilionidae > Plecotus > Plecotus auritus. The sequence goes on from NC_137772.1 coordinate 168,842,389, forward strand.
ATGTGTTTTGTGCTTTATGGTAACCCATAGGGCCCTATCCACTCTTCTTATTCCCATTAGGTTGTTACACTCTGGTACCGTGCTCCGGAAGTTCTTCTGCAGTCTACATATGCAACACCTGTGGACTTGTGGAGCGTTGGCTGTATCTTTGCAGAGATGTTTCGTCGAAAGTATGGGACCCAAGGATCCTGAACTATTTTGACTTTCCCAAATCATCTCCATATCTTGCCCATTCTTTCACTTGAGTACTACTGACCACCTTGTCTATAACTAGAAGCTCTGAAATGGAATTAGGAACTTACTATCCCTTTAGTTTCCATACCCTCTGTTTGAACCACTAAGCAGTAACCATTCTGCTACCACATCTTTGAAAATGATGTTGTGTCCCTTCTCACCTTAGGCCTCTCTTCTGCGGAAACTCTGAAGCTGACCAATTGGGCAAAATCTTTGAGTAAGTGACTGGCAAGGGAAAAAACATGTTCATTCTGAGTCTTTTTCTACTGCTGAGCCCTGGAAGCATTTGGCTCTGCCCCTGGGGTGGAGCCTTGGAGAACCTCCCTGACCAGAGCTTTCCTATTCCCCATAGCCTGATTGGGCTGCCTCCAGAGGAAGATTGGCCCCGAGATGTGTCTCTACCCCGAGGAGCCTTCCCCCCCAGAGGGCCCTGCCCAGTGCAGTCGGTGATACCAGAGATGGAGAAGTCTGGAGCACAGCTGCTGCTGGTACTGGGTTTGGGCAAGGGAATGGGGTGAGATTGGGGTGAAAAATGTAGTCGTAGAAAAGGGGCCCAAACCATCGTGGTTCCTGAGACTCGTTTGTTGCATGGGCTAGTCTTTTGCTACTGTGATTAGCCATCCACAAAGAGGAATGTAGAAAATAGCCCATCCTAGCCAAAACCGGTTTGGCTCAGTGGATAGAGCGTCGGCCTGCGGACTGAAGGGTCCCGGGTTCGATTCCGGTCAAGGGCATGTACCTTGGCTGCGGGCACATCCCCAGTGGGGGGTATGCAGGAGGCAGCTGATCGATGTTTCTCTCTCATCGGTGTTTCTGACTTTCTATCCCTCTCCCTTCCTCTCTGTAAAAATATCAATAAAATATATATTTTAAAAAAAGAAAATAGCCCATCCTAGTACTGTTGAGGGTGTGCAAAAGTCATTTTTTGGTTGTTTTTCCCCTCACGACTTTCGAACCTTTGTCTCCCCTCTCAGGAGATGCTGACTTTTAACCCACACAAGCGAATCTCTGCCTTCCGAGCCCTGCAGCACTCTTATCTACAAAAGGAAGAAGGTAACCCGGAGTGAGCGATGGAATAGCTGCAACAGAACCAAGAGAAGCTGTCATTTACCTTCCTTTGAACACTAGAGTGCAGAGCCTCGCACCGAGAAGGCGCTGTGTCTTTTTATCTGAGGCTGTGGAGACACTTCCTCCAACTTTTTACAGAGAATATCTTGCTGGCTGCCTTAATGACATTCCCCTCCCTCCCCTCCTTTGGGGATTATCCTTCTCCTGCCCTCCTATTTCCTTATACCAAGGAGTATGTCCCTTGTTCTTCCCTTCCTTACCTTGATATTGGGATCCTTTTTTATACGGGGAAAAAAACAAAACTAAGAAATATGGTCTTTTTTTTTTTTTTTTTTTTTTTAAATGTTTCTTCCTTTGATTGGCTTTGCTATTTGGGGATTTGGACAAACCATTTGGAAGATAGATTTCACTGCAGAATCTTAAAGATTCTCCTTAGGTTACAGGGCCTACATAGTCAGTGGAGCCCCTCAACTGGTAAGAGAACACAAGGCAGGCATTCAATTTGCTGCTTTGAATTGGAGTTTAAATGGCTTTTATTTTTATATTCATTGACCTTCCCCCAAAACGGTCCTGTTATTACAAGAAAGATTTCTTGGTGGTTTTCTCTCTGGCTCTGTCCTTGGTTTTCCTTGGAGCCAGGCCAGGATGTATTGTGGTGGTCCGGCATGTGGAAGGGAGAAGAGGGGAGACAGCCAGGAATGACTCGGACCCCCATACCATCTCATACACTCCCAGGAGCTTCCCATATCCACTCAGGGAAAGAAGAGGCTTCTCTGTATTCCTCATAATCTTGTCAAGGCAGAGAGCCTGGCTATTCAGCCACCTTTAGGGGATGGCAAAGGGCCTTTCCTCTTTCTCAAACAAAAAAGGTCACTGACCCTGGGTTTTCCCTAAGGGAGGAAGAAAAAGTTTAGGGAGAACAGGAGAGAAGTCAAAAGGATCCAGAGTCTCAGAGAAAGGCACTGGGGTTGGCTCGAGGATCCTTCTGGTTCCGAAATCTCATTGCGAGCCAGACACCAAGGATCTGTAGCAGCAAAGAGAAAAAGATAAGTACCAATTCTGAATCTCTGGGGCTGACTTACAGGTAGAGAAAGGGTGCATATGAGAGGACTGGAGAATGTTACCTCTGTAAAGCTAAAGAAGAGTCCAACACCCCCCAGGATTTTTAGGGCTTCATCTGAATGTTTAAGAAACTTTTCTCCACACATCTGGCATGTGGGTCTCCGGCTCTTGCAGACCTAGGATAAAAAGTGTATGTGGAGGATGCAGAGTTGCTAAGAGATGCCCTGTCCCAACACCTATGATAAATGACCCTAGAAATTTACCAGTTTTGATCAGTATCTTACAGACTGAAATCCCATTTAGCTAGTTCTCTATAGCTTTTGGATCCATTCCCACTCCCAACACAGCAGCACACAGCCCCAATACAAGACAGCTGCTAGAGAGGCAATCCTATTCAAACTAAAACCTACCAATTTAGGCACTGTCCTTCCCCAATTTTCCTACCCACCCTTCCCTGCCAACTCACTGCAGTGCAAAAAGCATAATCTTGTTGATAGAGGGTTGTGAGGTTGAATAAGCCACAACAATCAAAACTTCTTTCCAGTTCATCCCGGGTCTTGTTGCTCATCACCCACCAAGAAGCATTGATGACATCTGTCTGGAGGATATATAGGCAGAGGGAAATTATTTGATGCTGCTAACCTTAAGATTCTCCCTACATTTTGATCTCAGTTCAAGTACCTCAATTTCCCTACTCCAGCAAAGGGAGTCAACATCGGGCGGGGGGAGAGGGGGCGGCGCGGTGAGGAGGAGCCTGTCACAGTTATACAGACCCAATGATAAATATCCACCTAAGGTTCTCTTACATCGTCATGGAAAATTAGCCAGACATCCTAGGGAAGCAAATGGCTCGAGTCTGGAAGTGGTAGATCTAAGAATGATCTTTGGGGCAAGACTATTAGGGAGAGGTTAGAGCAAAATGCAAGTACTTGAAAGGGTATCCCCCTTACCTGTTTGCTTCGGTTAATGGCCAGGCATGACCAAGAGATTCCAAACTGGAAGATGAAGACCAAACCAAGGATGATCATGTACTGAGAGGAAGAGTTATGGGGAAAAAAAAGTCCTAGATTCCTTTATGTTCCACCTCTAACAATCATCTGGTTTCATCTATTCATAGAACTTATACAACCATGTCAGTTGAAAGCAATAAAATCATCAGCCCCGGTTTCAAAGAGCAGAGCAAAGAGACATGTCCCCCCAGATCCCTGAGGTCTAATTTCTTCCTAGCCCATTCAGCCCTCCCAAGAGTTCTATAGTGCCCCATCACTTTGGGTCAGGATACAAAGAACAGCAGAACTTGGTGGTGGTTAATAGCACCGACCAGTCCAGCCACTGCGATGAGCAGGAGGAAGACTCCCACAGCAATGACTCCTCCGATGATATGGATGCTGGACACCAGACCCAGGCCCTTACCCCAAGCAGCCACTCCGATGAGCAATAAGCCTACCAGCTATGGGAAACAGAAAGCAGGATACATATCAGAACTCTAGCGTGCAGCACAGCCAAAGGCCTTACAGGGCACCCGGGACTAGGAGAGGAGGTGCTATGGAAATCTGTAACATCCCTGGGCACTCCTACCCTAGGAGGTCAGAATGGCTGGGATGGAGTGGGGGTAAGGGATTGCAGGATAGTAATCTATGAATATAAAAACCGAACCTTTAGCTTCATCCATCACTTCTATTTTGGGAGAAACTAAAGTTCACAAAAAGGAGGGAGAGGTCTTTGTTCCCACAACCCCTAGTTCATTCCCCCACCCCCAAACAAACCCTCCGATCACCGGAAGTCTCCCCTCTACCCACGGAAGTCCCCAGGAATTCCCTCTTCGCCGGAAGTTCCTGGGAATCTTCCTGGAACACCCTGTACACCCTCTACCCACCGGAAGTCCCCTGAATAATCTCCCCACTCGTCTCTCCACCTTGAAGCTTTCCCCACCTCCAAAACCTCACCATGTAGACCACGTTGAGCGCGCACAGCGCATTCTTGGAGCAGGCAAAGCCACCGCAAACCATCTCCCCAGCTTTGGGGACCCGAGTGGTCCCAAGGACTTAGGGAGAGGGTCTTAGGGACAGTCTTCCTGGACCCCGACAGCTTCTGTCTCTTTAAATCTAGTCCACCTAAGCCCAATTCTCTGCGCCTGCACCGTCCCACCCCTGCCTCTGGATTGGAGAAACTCAGGGCTAAAACAGGACGTCGACGGCCCGAATGCCAATCAATCGGCATTGCGTTACTGACCCGCCTCCCGGCCCCTCCTTTAGGTTCTTTATAGGATGAAACTTAAGAGTGGAGGCAGGGCTTGCAAAGATTCGCCTAGAGATCAGTGCCTAAACTTGGAAACCCCGGATTGAAAGTGAAGCTTTCCCTCGTCGCAGCTGGAAGAGGCTAATCCCGGAGAGGAGGCTTTGGAGAAACTCCGGCGAAGAGAGAGAAGACAGGACTGCCCGGGCTAGGCGAAAGGGCTCCTCCCTTGTCCTGCAGTGACCTCACGATGATGCCATTGTTTGTTGTTATTGCATCACACTCGGAAACACCCAGAGGAACAAAATATTGAGTTATTTAGCCCAACCACAGAGGTCCCGGTTTGGGCACAGCAACACCCAGCAAATCCTTACACATTTGCAAGCATGTCCACTAGTACACATGTCCCGTTCCATATCCCCCCTAACGGGTGTGAATATACTCGATATTAAAAATGTAAAACAGCAGCCTTGGTCAGTGCACTACTGTATGTGACAAAGCCACAGACATGGGTGTGCCTGATGCCTTCAGAACACATGCCTGGTCCAGAGCTTACAAAAAATGACGAAGGAAGGGGTCTGGAATATGAATAAATCTGAGAGTAAGGAAGAGTCACACATTTTCACTCTGGGGTGGGCACAGTGGATGTTTGGTCAACATATGTTTATTATTGAACAAGTGCTTGGATACGCTGCCGTTTTTACGGGAATGGGAAAAGAGGAAGAAGTAGTCTTAGTAGGAATACAAATGAAAAACTTCCCTTCAACCCCACAGAATGATTTAAGTATGTGTGTACTTGGATTCAATGACTGCAGAAGCAGTATATAGTCTTATTGCTAGTCAGACTGCATGGTTCCAATTTTCCAATCACTAACTGTGTAATCTTTGGCCAATTAGTTAAGCTTTCTGTGTCTGTTTCCTCATCTGTAAAATGTAGATAAATAACAATACACCTACCTCTTGAGTTATTGTGAGGGCTGAATGAGTTAATATATGTAAAATGCTTTGAACAGTACCTGCCACATAGTAAATACTAAGTATTGGTTACTGTTCAGACAATTTTACAGGTTCCAGTGGGTAATCTCAACCTTAGTTTCCTTATCTCCAGCTACAGAAATATTCATATAGTTACAATCCCCTATCTTTTATAAATTGATATCATGAAGATATGCAGAAGAACAGACATTTGGCAGGGCCAGAAAGGGCAGAGTCTTGAAACAAAGTAATTAGATCAAACCATCCACCATTTCTCCCCTCATCCTCCTTGCATCTTTGTTCTGTTCTTGAATTCCTCATCTACCCTCTTCTTTTTCTGGTCCTATACCAAGAGCAAGACAATGGCATTAAGGTTAAGGGGGATTGGTTAGCAAGCAGCCAACCAGTTGGGTGGTGTGGTAAAAGGGTATCAGAATTAGAAGACCTAGAGCCACATATTTGTTTCACTTTCTGCTGGCCTCTCTGAGCTTCCGTTTTCTTTGCTGAATACTAATCCTACCCCTTGGGCCTGTCATGAACATGATATATATGAAGGTATGTTGTTAACTATTGTGTTATAGACAAGTTAATTATTAGGGAAGTAATTGAACATGGAGCATGGTGGTTTTGCCTGGTTATAGGTTACGGTCCTTCTCCATAACCTAATTTCCCCATAACTGCTTGACCCTTTTAACCAGGAGGTGGTTGCAGTGGGTAGCTGACTGAGGAAGGGTTACATTGCAAGAGGTAAGGATGTAAGCTTTTTAGATGTGTAGCGTGGGTGGTGATTACAACTATAAACTGGAATGCAGGGCTCTAAGAGTTACAGGCTAAGTGTGTATGGATTCCTGCAAGCTTGAGACTGACACAAATCTGTAGGTCACCAAGAGTTTAGGATTGCACCTGGGACCTGGCTTGCCACATTCTCCCAGCACCAACACCCATCTTAATTAGCCACCTCCCACAGGAGGCCCTAGGGTGCTTGGATGCTTATTAAGGTTTCTCCATTTACCTGACAGGGGAATCTTAGCAGAGGCTGGCTGGCAGAGCTGATGAGCCAACACTAGAGGGAGTGGGAGGTGCAGGAGGTAGTGCTGTCCCAGGCTGTGGGTTTGAAACTCACCAGTCAGGAAGTGAGGCCGACAGACGGAAGGGCGGGCAGGGGCGGGGAGTTCTGGGGCACAGCAGAAGGGGCCTTCTGGAGTTTGGGGGCTGTGGGGCCATGGGCTTCAGGGCCAGAGGTTGCTGTTAGCCTGGCAAGGCAGGTTTGGGTAACATGCATGCCCAAAGGCAGCTGGCTGTAGCTGCAGTGAGAGCAGAAGTCAAACGACATGAGGTAGCCAAGCAGGCTCTAAGCCGCCTCAGGAAACTGGCAGAGAGGGTGGGCGACTCGGAACTTCGTGACAGCATCCAGGCCTCACTGAACAGCATACGAGGTAAGAGAAGGGTTAGCTCCCAACTTGGGGGTATCGGGGAACAGAAGAGGCATAGAAGAGTTTAATGGGTCCTACATCATTTCCCAGAAAGTCATTTCCTAGTAGTCCCCAAGATGGAGCTGGGATTTAGGGGAAGAATACATTTGGAAAAGACGGGAAAAGACATGGGTGGTGTCTTTCTTCCTCTTTCCCCAACTCTGAGCCTTCTCCTAGGGGATCAAAATACAGGTCACTGCTGAGCTGACCTTCTTGGAAATGGAGAAGTGGGTGAGCATGGGGTAGGCTTGGACCCTGCCTGGGGAATCCGTGGCAGGAAGCAGTCTGGGGCAGGAGGTTCTGGGACTGGATAATGTGTTCATTCCCAGGACCCACGAGGGATCAGTGACCTCTTGTTCTCCAGCTGTACAGAGAAACACACACACACAAATGCGTACACACATTAAAATGACCATACAGAGAATCTCAGGCTCCCAGGCACACACTAACATTCATGCAGCATGCTCTGCACAGCCGAAGTGTAGAGAAGTGCTCCAGGACTCTTCTAGGTCCCCTCTCTTCTCCATGCTCCTGTTCCTGTCTTCCCCCCACACACCTTCCGCTGTACCTTCTTAGTGCCCTTAGCACAAGTGATGACAATGCAGGAAGGAAGTGCTGCCATGGCAACACCATCCGCCACATCCTCCTGCCCACCCCAGCTTCAACGCTGTGGTGGGGCCCTGGCAGGAAGGGCTCATCCATCCATGAGGCACCACCACTAAGGAACTGATGGAATTGGAGGTCTCTCTGGACTGTTCTCGTCTCATTACCTCTGAGGTGGCAGAGAGCTAACAAAAGCGGGCTCCTTTGCTCAGGAAAGGTGTCTGGGAGAAGCACATCCTCCATATCCTGGTGTCTTTCAGCCTCTCCATTTTTAGCCGCTGCTTGGGGGTGGCAGATGGGGGCAGTAAAGAAGTCCTCCTGCCAGATCTCTCTGATGGTAAAGGCCACCAGAGCACAACTTTTGGAAGGAACAGTTTGGTTTGGGATCCTAAGGGAACAGTCTGATAATACCCTCCCTAGTGCCCTCTGATGCTGGTGCCTCCTGTCCCCCACCCTTTGCCAAGAACTACAGCTGACACCTTCCCTACAGCATTTATTGTTGGAAAGGCAGACCTAGGGGAAGTGGCCCCATGGGGCCTCCTAGGGAGGAACTCCAAGCCCCATTCCTGTAGAAAAATAGTGGGGAGAGGACATGTCTAGGGCAGGTAGAGGCCTCTGCTTAGCTCTGGAGGAGGGAGTGAGGAGGGTAGAGGCTGGAATCTCTGAGAAGACTCCACTTTTCGTAAGTGATTTGTTCCACTCTCCCCAAGAGTCAGGATTCTGTTTCCCTTAAGGAAAACTGGGGCCACCAATGGAAGGAAAAAAAATTAAGCCAGAATCAACAAATCTTCTTCACTTTCTTTCAGAAAAGACTACTGAAGGGTCTCCTGTCCTGGGGATGGTGTCATCTTAACGCTGCAAGGGCGGGGTGGGGGGGAGGCTGCGGATCTCAGGGCAGGCCTGCGGAAGGACTGGGTACAGGTCTAGGGGGAAACAAAGGGTATCCAGCATCCCGATACCGCCCTCCACCCTCCACCCTCCACCCCTACCAGGCCGTGCACGCCACGGGCTCCTGCCTCCAAGAGCCGCCCACGACAGCACTATTATAGTCTCGGCTGCGTCAGGAGGATGGGACGCCAAATTAGGGGAACGCTGAGACTCCCCGAGTCCAGGGGTGGGTTCGCCAAGGCTGGCGGGAGGCCTCATCTAACTCCCATCCCAGCCTTGCAGGGTCTCCATCTCGGTTCCCCATAGGCCTAACCCCTTGATCCTTCTCCCCGGGCTTGAGGACAGTGAGCCTTGCACTGCAGGGTCCCTAGAGAATGGGAGCTACAGGAACTGAGGGGCTCCTTATATTCGGGGGCGCTAAATAACCCACATGTGGGTAACTAATTGTGAGGGTGGTGCCTCCATGAACCCCAAATCACATGGCAGTCCCCCCCTCACACACACACACACACACACCACCATGTATACGGATCCCTCCTCTCGGGCTTATCCCCGCTGTTTCTGAGGCACTCTTGGAGCTGGGGTTGCTATGGAGACGGGATGCATTTTAGTATGGGGGGGTGTCAATCTGTAGACATATTCCTTCTCCTTCCACCTCCAGCTGCAGCCTTTGATTCACATTTCTGCCTGGGCTGTTCTGAGCCCCCAGGTCTCTCCCTGCAGGAGGCACCCTCCCCTCCTTCCTATCCTGCTAAGTTCCATGTTTGTCCCCGTCCCCAGGGGACACTTTTCAAGTTCACTTTGGGACAGTTGTGTTCAAAACGTGGCCTCATTGATGTATTGCCTGAGTGGGGGTGGAGGTGGGTGAGAGGGCTGGATTATGGGGAAGGAACACGTGCAAGTGCCTGGGGGAGAACAAGGGGTCCTGGGAACAGCATTTCAGAGTTCTCCACCTTTCTACATCAGCTTCCCCAGAATTTGCTCCGTTTTCGCAGTGGACTGTTCACTCCTAGACTGATTTTTACCCTAGTCCTTAAATGCCGCACCCAACAGTCGCGCTCCCTTACTGTGCTGTGCTCGGGGAGGGGGCTAGAGTGTTGGAGTAGGTGAGTCCAAGTTCCAGGAAATCCAGCCCAGGGTTTGGGAGGAAAATCCAGTCCTGGATTTTGCACCGCCTTCGCAGACAGCCGTGCTGGTAGAGAGAAGGTGGGGGAGCGATGGGGGGGTGGGGGCTGCCTCCTCCTCAATGTGAGGGGAGCGCCCGGACACAGCGAGCATCCGGACCGAGCCGAGCCCCGGCGAGCCCCCCGGACCCTTCGCCCGGATCTCACGCCCCTCCCCTCCCAGACCCCACACCCGTGGGTTCCCACCCCTCCGGCTTCTCCCCTTCCTCCCCCGCCGGCGACTGTATCTCCATCCCCAGCATCCTCCCCGCGCCCCTGCGAATCCCCCGCACGACCAGCCCCATTTAGCTCCCCACCCTCCTAGGGACCCCCTTCCGACCCTCACCCGCGGCCCCTGTCCCTTGAGTCCCCATTCCCCGCCTCTGCCTCCCCCGCACCCATTCCTCTTCTCCCCAAGCCTCAGGTCCCCCTTTCCCTCCCTCTCCCCTATTTGCCCCCACTCCTGTCTTCCCCGCCCTCCCCGCCCATTCAGCGCCCCCACCCAGGCCGGGGTGCACGGCCCGGCGCGCCTCCCTGGAGCAGCACCAAGGTCCCGGGGCTCCGACGGGGTGGGGGCGCAGGGCGGGGAGCATGGGGAGGGGGCGCCCCATGTGATGGGAGGGGGGCGCAAGCGGAGGCGGCGGAGGCGGCGGCGACAGCGGAGCCGGGCCGGGGGCTCAGCGGGGTCCGGGGGCTGGGGGCGGCGAGCAGGGCGGCCCCATGGCCGGGCCCCCCTGAGGCAGTCCAGGGGAGTCCCCTCCCCTCCCCAGCTCGGGGGTCTCGGGGCCCCATGAGCCGGGGCGCGGGCGCGCTTCAGCGCCGGACAACGACCTACCTCATCTCGCTGACCCTGGTCAAGCTCGAGTCGGTGCCTCCGCCGCCACCTTCCCCGTCTGCGGTCGCAGCAGGCGCCCCTGGGACCAGAGGTGCGGAGACTGGGGATCCTGGCAGCCCCCGAGGCTCGGAGGAGCCGGGCAAGAAGCGGCACGAGCGTCTCTTCCACCGGCAGGATGCGCTGTGGATCAGCACGAGCAGCGCGGGCGCTGGGGGCGCCGAGGGCGCCGAGACCCCCGCCCTGTCCCCGGTTCCGGCCAGTCCCGCCCGCCCCGTCTCCCCTGCTCCCGGCCGTCGCCTCTCCCTCTGGGCCGCCCCTCCGGGGCCCCCGCTTTCCGGGGGGCTGAGCCCCGACCCCAAGCCCGGGGCCGCTCCCACCTCCTCTCGGCGCCCCTTGCTCAGCAGCCCGAGCTGGGGGGGCCCAGAACCTGAAGGCCGGGCGGGAGGTGGCGTCCCCGGCTCGTCCTCCCCGCACCCGGGCACTGGCAGCCGGAGGCTTAAGGTGGCGCCTCCTCCGCCGGCTCCCAAGCCTTGCAAGACCGTGACCACGAGTGGCGCCAAAGCCGGCGCGGGCAAGGGCGCAGGTAGCCGCCTGTCATGGCCCGAAAGCGAGGGCAAGCCCAGGGTCAAGGGGTCAAAGAGCAGCGCTGGGACGGGAGCTGCTGCCGCAGGGGCGGGAGGAACGGCAGCCACGACCTCTGGTGGGGTCGGAGCTGGGTCCGGAGCCCGAGGGAAACTGTCCCCCCGGAAAGGCAAGAGTAAGACCTTGGACAACAGTGACTTGCACCCCGGACCACCTGCCGGCTCTCCTCCTCCACTAACCATCCCAGCAACCTCGGCTCCAGGCACTGCTCTCACCGTCGCCTCCGCGATGCCAACGGGGCCTGCACCTCCAAACACTCTGGAGCCCCCAGCTCCAGGGCTGAAACGCGGCCGGGAGGGGGGCCGAGCATCCACTCGGGATCGCAAGATGCTCAAGTTTATCAGCGGCATCTTCACCAAGAGCACAGGGGGGCCTCCTGGTACCGGGCCCCCTGCTGGACCCCCAGGCCTGTCTTCTGGCAGCGGGTCCCGGGAGCTGCTGGGCACAGAGCTCCGCACCTCCCCTAGTGAGTAGGACCAGAGTCTGAGAACCGGGAGGGGAGGGCGCCTGGAAGGCTCAGCGTGGGCTGGGGGAGCCCTGCAGGACTGAACTGGGGAAGCTTCTCTCCTGGGTGGGCAGAGGAACCAGGCTGGCTTCTCTGCCAAGGACTGGGGTAAGGATTAATAAGAGGTCCTGACGGGGGTGAGTAGCTACATGGTGGGACATGAGAAATGACTTGATTTCAGGGGGATTCAGAAAGCCTCAGAGCTTTCTGGGAAAATAATACCCTGGGTCAGAATGACTGTTGGAAATTGCTCAAGCTCCAGACCCCACTTCCAGCCCCAGCTGGAGTCTGGGAACATGGAAACAGGACTTTGCCCAGAGGGACGCTGAAGGGGAAGGGGATCAGGAAGCCTCAGTTTCCCCTGGGCACTGGGGGCAGGTGGCATGAGAATGACCTTGCAGGCAGCTGCTGGCCAGGGACAGGTCATCCCCTGGGCTGGGAGCAGGCTGGTGGGGCCGCAGGAAGGGACTGTTTCTTTCCATTCAGGTGGATTGGGAAGTCAGGGAGCTCGGGACTGGGTGGTGTGGAACAGGAACACTTGCACGTGAAGTGAGAGGGGGCGGAAGGAAGCCTCACTTGCCCCACTGCCCACCCAGGCCCCACAGCCTAATTGAAACCCCCAGGGGGCTGACCAGGAGTGACTTAAGGGGGGAACTGCTGCAAAGGCAATTCTCCCCCCCTGGAGACTTGGGAGGGGTACGGAGGAGGTGGTGCTTGGTTCCCGGGGAGGGGGTGTCTTTAGTTCTTATCTTTTTCCTCCTGGAAGAGAGGCGAGGGACTCATGGTTTAGCTCACACTCCTGGAGGGGAGGCAGGTCCGGGAGCGGGGGCGGCTCCCGGGATTTGGCTCTGGAGCGGGTGGGAGCAGATGGCTCCGGATCCCAGAGTTCCCGCCGCAGCTGCGGCACCCCGGGAACGTCCGGCCAGTGTCAGGCGCGGGGGCTGGCCCCGGCGGGCGGAAGGAGCATCCTGCCTCCTCCCACTCCTCCAGGCCTGTGGCTTCTCTTCGCCAGGGAGTGGAGCCCTTCCCCATGTTTCTTTTGGAGCATGCTTGTGGGGACGGTTATGGGAGAAGGGGGCATAGAAAATCCAAGCACCATTCCTTGGTCTGTGGGAAGGGGTCAGGGCCTTCAGCCATTGACCTTAAAAAAGGGAAGGCATATCCCTCACCCCAGTTTCTCTGCTGTGAAATGGAGATTGAGGAAGATCCACTCCCTTCTATGTCCCAGCCCCGCCTCCTAGGGTCAGCCCGGGAATCAGACAGGCATTTGGGTAGGAGACCCTCTTAAATTCTTCCAGACTAGAGAAAAGGACCCACCGCTGTCAGAGCCCTGGTCTCAAGGTCTGGGGCAGGGACTTACAGTTTGGGGATGTGTTTTAAGGGAGATGCCAAGTGAAGTATTTTCATCTTGCTGACTCCGTTGCTAAGCAACCACTGAGCGGCAGCAACAGCTGTGCGGAGAGCTGGCTAGGATGGGAGGACTGGGGACCACTCTCAAACCTAGCCGTTCCTCGCAGCTCCCCAGCCCAAGCAGGGTTCTGAGGGTTAAGAAAAGCTGCAAAAGGAGGAGGGGTGGCTGAGGGTTGGAAGTCCTCCTGAACCTGGAGCATCCCCTCTTATGGCTCCTTTCCCATTACAGAGGCTGTGGTCAATAGCCAGGAATGGACTTTGAGCCGCTCCATTCCTGAACTGCGCCTGGTAGGTACCTGGTCCCCTTGTCTGCAGGAAGGCTGACCTCCTGTTCACTGTGCTCTCAACTCTCTCCTTCATCTCTTCCTTCCCCTCTCTCTGTGAGAAAAGGGAATCGTTTTTTAGTTCTCCTGAGATTCTACCTTCATGGCACTTTCCTGAGGCTTGATACATCCTCACAACTTTTTCTTTAGTCTCTTTTCCCCTATTTATCCATGGTTGTCTTTCAGGCTTCTCCTCACTTCTGGCATCTCTCCTATAGTCCTTCATGTTCTATTGCCTAGAATTGGGTAAAACTTTTCAACCAGTGCCTAGGGCTATGACATGCTCCCTCCCCCTTATACACACATCTAGTATTTTTTATAAACAGCACAACACACACACACACACACACACACACACACACACACACACACACAAATGGTACTGAGTTGCTGAGATTATTCAGCTTTTTGGGATTATTTCTTGCCATACTCCTGGCCTGATCTTCCCAGATGTGCTCCTGACTGTCATCCAGGGTCCCTGTGGGACCCTCCCTGGATGATTTAACACTGCCAATCTCTTCAAGTTCTCCAGACTCAAGCATACTGCCACCTCTAAACTTCCATAATCTCTGCTCTGCAACCTTGTCTGCAGGGTGTACTGGGTGACGCCAGGAGTGGGAAGTCATCGCTCATCCATCGATTCCTGACTGGTTCATACCAGGTGCTGGAGAAGACAGAGAGTGAGTTCTTAGGAGCCATAGCAAACTAAGGATTGGGGTCAGGGGTCCAGGATTAATGACTAGGCAGTGTGATCAATGACTAGGTGGGAATGGAGACCAGAGGGAAGGATGAGGCCATGACAGCTAAAGTAGAGGGATGATGGGGTGGTCTGGTGACCTGTGACCCCTGACCTATCACTTCCAACCTTTCTGCACAGGTGAGCAGCACAAGAAAGAGATGCTGGTGGATGGACAGACTCATCTGGTGTTGATCCGAGAGGAAGCTGGGGCACCTGATGCCAAGGTGAGGGGTGAGGTATGGGGTAGGCAGGCTTGCTGGGGTCAGCACTGGCCAAGGAAGTGGGCTCTTGTTTCCCAGATCTAACTGGGAATAGCATCAAAAGAAGTGGGCTTGTTTGACCCTCTCTTTGTCCCCTCACCCCCCGCAAGTTCTCAGGCTGGGCAGATGCTGTGATCTTGGTCTTCAGCCTGGAGGATGAGAACAGTTTCCAGGCCGTGAGCCGTCTCCACGGGCAGCTGAGCTCCCTTCGGGGGGAGGGACGAGGAGGTCTGGCGCTGGCATTGGTGGGGACGCAAGGTAAAGAGGGGCTGGGAAGGTACTACTGATGGCTACTGGGGTATTGCCCAACATACAAGAGAACTTGGTAAGGTATAGAAATGGCCACATGGATTCTAGTTACCTCTGGAAGGAGCCTGATCTCCAGATAAGGGAGCCATTAAACCAACACTAACTTCCCAAGACCGGAGCAGAGAGAAGGAGGCTCTCCCAGGAGGAAGGGACAGCTATAGTAGCATCTCCATCCTCTGAGATGTCGCCTGTCTTGTGTTTTTATGATCTCATTTCCCAATGCCATCACCATGGGAAACAAAGCTCAGTCCCTAGTGCTGCTAGAAAGCCTTTTCCATTCTCCCTTGCTGCAGCGGGGTCAGGCTGACACCTTTCAAAGGAACCTATTTAAAACAAAGAGAAAGCACAAATGAAATGATGGAGAAAACACAGAGGGCAGAAAACCTTTTAAAGAAGTGATTCAGAGGTGCTCAGACTCCACCAGGGCCGAGAAAGCTTCTTCCACTACCACCTGTGTGAGGCTGGCAGGGCTGTCTGAATGCCTGTCCAGCAGGTGCCTGCTTCCACCTGTCGCTTGCCTCCAGGTTTCCCGTGGCAGAGTGAGCAGGCCACCTGTTACGCACGGCTATTCAGCCTTTTCCTAGTTCACATGCCAGGCGTTCTCCCTTTCAGTTCAGGGTTCGTTAGATTTGCAGGACAGGGTGATTGTCACTTGTGAGTCTCAACCATTTTAGATCTTGTCAGGAAGTTCCACCCAACTCTGAAGTGTTTTCTGAAGACATACAGAGTGCACTCAGCCTACTCATAATGCAGCTGGGCATTTGAGCTCGGTCCAGAACTTAAAGAAGGCTATGTACTCCATTTCACCGGCCACAGGAGAGAGACTCTTTCACACCCTGTCCCTAGTGGGTCCAGCCTGGTCCTGGAGCCCAAGGGAAAGGAAAGCAGGAAAAATGGGGAAGGGCCTTGATCCTGCTTCTTTCCTGTGTTCTCAGACAGGATCAGTGCTTCTTCCCCTCGGGTCGTGGGTGATGCTCGTGCCAGAGCTCTGTGCGCAGACATGAAACGCTGCAGCTACTATGAGACGTGTGCGACCTATGGGCTCAATGTGGACCGGGTCTTCCAGGAGGGTGAGTGTGGTCATCCCAGCGAAGGTGCGAAACGGGGCTTGAGGCCTGGGATAGTCTTGGAGGTTGCGGATCCAGGCCTCTCTCTGTAGATGACAGGTAGGTCATTAGCCTGTGTGGGAGGCAGGGGGATCAAGGAGGTCAGAGAAGTCTTGCTTAATAGCCATAGGTCTTTCTGGCCTGGAGGAGCTGGAAAGGTTACATGTGGCAAGAAAGCCACACTGATAAGGAACTTGGGGCCTATGTTATCTCTTAGGGATTTCTCAAAGCTGGGCACCGAAGGGTGTTCTTGGGTATCTGCCCTGCTCACACCTCCTTCCCCTCCCCACTTCAGTGGCCCAGAAGGTGGTGACCTTACGCAAACAGCAACAGCTTCTGGCTGCCTGCAAATCCCTGCCCAGCTCCCCAAGCCACTCAGCTGCTTCCACTCCCGTAGCTGGACAGGTGAGTTGGGGGTTTCAGGGTCCACAGAGGGACTAGTAAGAATCTGAGTGGCTGGTGATTCAAGGATAGGTTCAGAGTGCCCAAGGAGGCTGTGGCGGGGCGGGTGGGGGGGGGCGGGGGCAGGAGGCAGGTGGGGATGGTAGTGATACCATTTGTAAAAGTGCATTGGACTGGAAAACCACACGGTTTCAAACATCATTTGCAATGTCCTTGAGCAAGTCACCTAAACCTCCCAAGGTTGTTAGGAAAATTATATGGCAAAAACTTGTGAAGTCAACTTTGTAAAACTAAAGCACTATGACTATGCTAGTGAGGAGTTTGCTTATTAATGCTAATACACATAAATGGTGATGAGATCAAGGAATTTCTCAGGTTCCTCATAACTAGATGTAACGGAAGCATGGTGGGATGGGAGCATCTCAGCTATCTTGACTTCTCCAGGCTAGTAACGGGGGCCACACTAGCGACTACTCTTCTTCCCTCCCGTCCTCACCCAATGTTGGTCACCGCGAGCTCCGAGCTGAGGCAGTGGCAGTGGCTGGATTGAGCACACCAGGGTCCCTGCACCGGGCAGCCAAGCGCAGGACCAGCCTTTTTGCGGTATTGGATGTGCTGACCCCCATCCCCTGACCCCCGTTACCTGCCCATCTTCCCTGGTCCCTAGACCCCTCTTTTGGGCCCTTATTCATCTGTCTTTCCTGTCCTTCCATCAGTGTATCCCTCCATCCATCCTCTAACTGATGCCAATAACCATTCCAGAATCGCCGGGGCAGTGACTCTGAAAAGCGGAGCTTGGACAGTCGGGGAGAGACAACAGGGAGTGGGCGAGCCAT
Source organism: Plecotus auritus (assembly GCF_963455305.1). Taxonomy (NCBI): domain Eukaryota; kingdom Metazoa; phylum Chordata; class Mammalia; order Chiroptera; family Vespertilionidae; genus Plecotus; species Plecotus auritus. Next base: position 168,859,456 of record NC_137772.1, read on the forward strand.
TCCCATTAAACAGGTGGGTGGTCCAGGGGCTGAGGGCAGGCTGGAGGTAGCTGATCCTAACTGGGCTCACCCACATGTCTTTCTCCATACTACAGAGCTTTCTACTAAAGCGAAGTGGCAATTCCTTGAACAAAGAATGGAAGAAGAAATACGTGACCCTGTCCAGTAACGGCTTCCTACTTTACCACCCCAGCATTAACGTGAGTGGCAGAGGCTGGCTGGCCACAGTGGCTGGCCTTAGACGCCCTTCCAGCTCTACGAGTCTGTGCCTCTGACAAACACTAATACTTCTGGGAAGCTCGTTTGGTTCTCTTAAGTTTAGCAAGCATGTCGAAGGTTAGGTACCTCCCCGGTGCCCATCCCGGGGATGAAAAGGTAACGATACCTCCCCAGGAACTTTCAGCCTAGTGGGAGAGCATGGAGAAAGGGCCTCCACCTGGCCTACCACTCAGGGAATGCTTTTTGGAGGAGACAAGGCTGAGCCAATACTGTTTGGCTCATCCCCTAGAAGCTCATCTCAGCCCACTGAGCTCTACGAGGCCCCCCCCCCCCATATATATATATATATATATATAATTGATTTCAGAGAGGAAGGGAGAGGCAGAGAGAGACAGAAACATCAATGATGAGAGAGAATCATTGATTGGCTGCCTCCTGCACGCCCCCTCCTGGGGATTGAGCCCAAAACCCGGGCATGTGCCCTGACTGGGAATTGAACCATGACTTTGGTTGATACTCAACCACTGAGCCATGCTGGCCAGGCTTTTTTTCTTTTCTTTAAAAAAAATTTTTTAAGAGCCCCCCCTCTTGAGTCCTTCTCTACTCCTTATTATTGGTTGCTTCCCAGCACCACCAAGGAACCCAACCTTCCCTATATTCTCAACCCCTGTGCCCCTCCAGGACTACATCCATAGTACCCACGGCAAGGAGATGGACTTGCTACGAACAACAGTCAAAGTCCCTGGCAAGCGGCCCCCACGGGCCATCTCTGCTTTTGGCCCCTCAGCCAGCATCAATGGGCTTGTCAAGGACATGAGCACTGTCCAGATGGGTGAAGGCCCTGGTGAGTGGGGCTCATGACAAAGGAGCCAGGGCTAGGGGAAAGGAGGGATAGTAGGGAAGTAGGGACTGGATAAGTGAGAAGGTGGGTGATAAAGATGTACCACTAAGGCATGGGCCCAGAGACTGAGTGGCTCACTGAGGTTTTATATTCTTCTCCTTCCAACAGAAGCCACTACTCCCACACCAAGCTCAAGCTCCAGCCCCAGTTCCCTGCAGCCACCATCAGACCAGACATCCAAGCACTTGCTGAAGCCAGACCGGAATTTGGCCCGAGCCCTCAGCACTGGTCAGTGAGGACCCATCTTCCATCCACTATCTTCCAGACCCAGATGGGATGTGGGTGGGAAATGAAATTGGGGTGGAAGCTTGGAGACTGGAATCCAATGCATGAGTGCATACATTAAGCATCTACTGGGTGCAGGCACCAAGCTCAGCATTATTGTGTTCATCATGATGTTTAAGACAAGTGGGTTCTAGAGCTAAATTGCCTGAACTTGAATCCTGGCTTGCCACTGGGGCAAGTTACTTGACCTCTTCATGACTCAGTTTCCTCATCTATAAAATGGAGATAACAGTTTCTACCTGAAGGGTTGCTTTAAGGCTTAAAAAAACAGAACATTGTCTACATAGTCAGTATTCAGTGTTTGGAATGTGTGTGTATATATATATATATATATATATATATATATATATATGTTCTTAATTTATTTAAAATAGTGAGTAACATTGTAACAAGTAATCCTTACAACAACCTTGTCAGGTCAAGATTATTATCCCCATTTTAGGGATGAAGAAACTGAGGCTCAGAAGATTAAGTGACTTGCTCAAGGTCTCAAGGCCAGTAAGTGGCAGAGCCAGGATCTGAGTACAGGTCTGACTCTAAACCACTCATCTGCCCACTTCCTCAGGAATAATCAAGGGGGTCCTCCTGGAGAGGGACTGTTGAAAGGAGGGGATCCTAAAATGCCAAAGCTAGTTCAGGGGAGGAGGCAGGGTATGATGAAATCAGGAAATCTGTGGAGGGGCAACTGAGGCAGCTGTGTCCCCCTTCCTAAGACTGTACCCCATCTGGAGACCTGAGCCCCCTGAGTCGGGAACCTCCTCCTTCTCCCATGGTGAAGAAGCAGAGGAGGAAAAAATTGACAACACCGTCCAAGACTGAAGGCTCCGCTGGGCAGGCTGAAGGTGAGGCCTTGGTGGGCAGTTGCACTCCCACTCTGGACCCTCACCCCCAACTCTAGATCCCTGGCCTAGTTCCTGCAGGAGGAGGAAAAGTGTCTGAGCTGAGTGCTTGATTATCATTACCACTTTGCATATAATTTAGTGAAAAAATGAATGGACACCCCTCAGCCCTTGTCCTTCCTCTCGTTGCCCAGTCATGCCCTTTACCCCAGCAGTCCCCAGCACCACATGATCAATGACCCCTCTCCTAATGACCCTCTACTTCACCTTCCTGCCCTCAACTCTGTTTACCACCTCAGCTCCTGCACCCAGAGCCCCATGACCCCCAGGGACTCAGCCCCTGATCTCAATGTCCCCCTTTGACTCCTCAGCTCCTGACCATCCAGCCCCTGTTCCCAGTAACTTCCTATGATCACCAAGCTCCCCTGACAGCTCTTGACCCCAGTGAAGCCCCCAAATCCTCAAGACTTCTCAACCCCAGGCCTCCTCACCCCAGGCCTGACCCACCTTCTATACCCTTTCCCCATGTTTACTCAGATCCTGACCATCCCTTCCCCTCCCAGAGACCCAGCTCCTCATTGACCATGATAACCGGTCCCCACCGCCCCTGCTCTCTGCTGGGTGCTCAGACCCAGTCTCCAGATCTGCCTGCTCTCATGGCTCTTGGCTTCCGCTCTACTCTGCTCCGGGGCCACTGACTTTAGTTCTGCTTTCTCTCCCCATCTGTCTGTCCTGCTTTGTCTCTGGCTCTCTGGCACTCTCTCTCCATCTCTCCATCTACCTCTTTTTCTCTTTCTTGCTCTTTTTCTCTGTTCTGCTCTCTATTCTATCTCTATATCCTTCGCTTCGGGAAACCAGCCAAGCGCAAAATGTGGAAACTAAAATCCTTTGGTAGTTTAAGAAATATTTATAAAGCAGGTAACAAGCGGGGAGCTGGGAGGGGCGCTCAGCTGGGGTGCAGAGGGGTGGGGGTACCCCTGCCTTCCCCTGCATGTGCTCGGGCTTCCTGCTCTCCCCCACCTCTGCTTCCCCAGCCCTTCTCCCCACTCCCAGGGGCTTGGGATGGACATCAGGGAGGAAGGTTTGGGGAAGGCAGCTCCTGTTTGAACTCTCTCCCTCATGACCCCATCCCATCCCCCCACCCAGAGGAAAACTTCGAGTTCTTGATCGTGTCCAGCACTGGTCAGACGTGGCACTTCGAGGCAGCCAGTTTTGAGGAGCGGGATGCCTGGGTCCAGGCAATTGAGAGTCAGATCCTAGCCAGTCTGCAATGCTGTGAGAGCAGCAAGGTCAAGGTAACGGGTGTGAAAGGTTTGGGGGGAAAGCAGAGGTGAGTGAGTGTCTGAGGAATCTGGAGAAGGGCTCCGAAGGAGAGTCAGTAATAACCCCAGCCCTTTCTGCAGCTGCGCACAGACAGCCAAAGCGAAGCCGTGGCTATCCAGGCGATCCGGAACGCCAAGGGGAACTCTATCTGCGTGGACTGCGGGGCTCCCAGTGAGCGCAAGGGGGCAGTGGAGGGGCCCGGGTGGGAGTGTGGTTAGCTGGCGTTGGCGATTTCGGGGTGGGTGCCCATGTTTGCTCTGCGGGGAGCCAATTTCTCACTCCGTCCTCAGACCCCACGTGGGCCAGTTTAAACCTGGGCGCACTCATCTGCATCGAGTGCTCCGGCATTCACCGGAACCTGGGCACACACCTGTCCCGCGTCCGCTCGCTGGATTTGGACGACTGGCCTCGGGAGCTGACCCTGGTGCTGACGGCAATTGGCAACGATATGGCCAACCGCGTGTGGGAGAGCAACACGCGGGGCCGAGCCAAACCCACGCGGGACTCCTCGCGGTATGTGCGAGGGAACATACTGGAGGGCTCCCGAGAGGGTCCACGGGGGGGTCCCGAGTGGGGGTTCCGAGAGCCCTTGCCATTGGTCCTGGTCTTGCAGGGAGGAGCGTGAGTCATGGATTCGCGCTAAGTACGAGCAGCTGCTATTCCTGGCGCCGCTGGGTTCTCCGGAGGAGCCTCTGGGCCGCCAGCTGTGGGCTGCAGTGCAGGCTCAGGACGTGGCCGCCGTCCTCCTGCTTCTGGCCCACGCGCGACACGGGCCGCTAGACACCAGCGTAGAAGACCCGCAGCTTCGCTCCCCACTGCACCTGGCGGCCGAGCTCGCCCACGTCGTCATCACGCAGCTGCTGCTGTGGGTACGTGAGTGCGGGGTGGGTGAAGGGGTCTTGGAGGGCTCCGTCTCGGAAACAGCCAGGCAGGGGGAGTCTGGTATCCTCATAGGGACCCTTTAAGTGGGCCTGGAAGTCTTGGGAAGCGGCGTGCAGGTGGCTTCCCGGGGCTGCGCGATAACCGGCCATTTCCGCCCGCAGTACGGCGCCGACGTGGCCGCCCGGGACGCGCAGGGCCGCACCGCGCTGTTCTACGCCCGCCAGGCCGGGAGCCAGCTGTGCGCCGACATCCTCCTCCAGCACGGCTGCCCCAGCGAGGGCGGCAGCGCCGCCACCACCCCCAGCGCGGCCACCACGCCCAGCATCATCGCCACGCCCAGCCCCCGCCGCCGGAGCAGCGCCGCCAGCATGGGCCGCGCCGACGCCCCCGTTGCGCTGGTATAGTTGCCCAGCGGGAGAGACACCCCCACGGGCCGGGCACGACCGCACCGGGTGGACCGCTGGACAGATGCACCCACTCACCACTCCAATCCGCCCCCCGCCCCATGAGAGCACTTCTTCCCCCCACGAAGGCACAGCCCTCACGCCCCCCAGAAGACACAAACTCACCTCCCTCTCCCCAACGAGGCATGGAGACCCCGCTCAACACGCCCCCTCTCCACTGTTTGCACCCTTAGATTGCTCTGGGTCTACCCGTTTGGTGTTTGAGGAAGGGGACGCCCGCGCTTCCCTGCTCCTGGGCCAACTATGCCCACTCGCGCCCTCTAAGGGCGGGAGAACGATCCAGTCCGGCCTGTGCTTGACAATCCCAAGGCCTGGAGCACATCCCCAGGCTGGCTCCTGGGGCGACGCCACGCCAGAGGGAGGGCTTAATTCGGGGAGGGCTAGCCCCGGGACCTGGGGCCAATAAGGGACCCCACCCCTTCCATGCTAATCTCACTGCCCAGTGAAGGGGAAGGGCAGCGAGGGGCAGGACCCCTGCTGCCCATGAGGGGTAGGGGGGTCCCCAACCCTTTCCGTGAAAGGGACCATGAGGAGTGGAAATCAAGACGTCCCCCTAAAGCCACCCATGGATGGAAGCTAAAGGGCTGGGGGAGCCAAGAGCCTGGGTCCCTCCTCATTACTATCTTAGGAGGTAGAAGGGATGGAGCAGGAGCAGGCTAAGGGGGCTGGGTAGCAGCCTTGTAATTTATTGCTTTGTTCCCCAACAAGGGGACAGGGGTGGGCAGGGGCTTGGGGAGGGTGTTTCAGGGTAGGGAAAGCCAAGGGTGGGAAGAGGGTGGGGTGGGGTGGGGGTGCTCTTGGGTTGTGAGTGTCTGTGACCGTGACTGCGTACCTGTGACTGTGCAGCGCCCATGGTGATCTGGGGTAGGGGGCACCCCTACAATGGGACCCCTCTCCCACTATTTTTCATATACAGCCCCTCCCTCCCACTGGAGCTTCTCCAGACCCATCCCTCAACCCCATGATCCCTCCCAGCCAGGATAAGATGTGAGGTGGCTGGGAGGGTTTCCAGGCCCCCTGCCCTATCCCCAGAAAATGGGTGGTGGGGTGGACTTACCTGGCCCAGCCCTGCCTCCCTCAGTCAACCCAGCCCTTGGGTCCTCTGTGTCAGTGGTTTCCGGTCTTTTTTTTTTTTTCCTGGCTAAAATATTTTGCAAAGGACCAGGTAATTGGGAAGGGGAGGGGGCATTGCCCCCATCTCCTCAGAGACAGGTGGTGTGAATCTTCTTCAACAGCAATTAAAGAGGAAATGATTTTGTCTAGGGGGTGAGCTGCTGGTCTGTTCTTGAAGAAGTGGGTCAGGGAATGGCCTTGGGCAAGGTGGGGAACTGGAGGTGGGAGAGGGCCATCCCTAGAGGGTGTCTCCTGCTGTGGCTGGTGGCAGGGTATCCTCAGTCTCTAAGGGCACTGAGGTGATAGGTCAGATACTCCATCATGTACAACAGCTTTGGGTTCATGTAGAAGAAGGAGACAGGCAGGTCAGAGCAACAGTGGGGATCCAGGGAGCAGAAAAGTGACTCCCAAGATGACCCCGGTTCTGGAAAGGAGTTAGGGCATGGAGTTTAGAGGAGAGGAAGGGAATGGGGGCTGCTTGGAGAAGTGAGGATGGGGTAGTTTTGGTTAAGAGCAGGAACTTTGGAGTCAGATCTAATTTTGAAACTACTAGGCCCTCCACTTCATAGCCAGGTTGCCTTCGTTAGGTTACCTGAGTGGTATGTCTTGGGCACCTGGTAAGAGCTCTAGGACCAGCCCATGGAAAACTGTCCCAGGCTAGCCTGCTCACTTGGAGCACCTGGTACTGGAAGTAGAGCTTATTACACTAGGATTCCTCTCTTGGCCAAGAGGGAAGAGGTACAAGATCTCCCGACTGCAGAGTCCCTAATGTCCATGAAATCCATGCCCAGTCGATGCAGACATTTGCCCACTTCCACATCAGCCACAGGACCAGTGAGGCCATAGCATCCTATGGCCAGTGCTGCCTCCAATAACTGCAGCACTTGCTTAGCATGTAGCCAGTTCTGCTGTTCATTCTTCATGTGCAGCCAAAGTGTTTGCCCTGAGAGAGGGCTGGGTGGGTGGTATTGGGCTAGCAGCCAACACAGGCTTGGCACAGCCACCCACGTGTTGTCATCCGCCTTGATGGACCAGTCAACGGCCCATTGTCTTCCAGTAGAGTCGGTGTCGGCTCTCAGCCCCATGATGGACATTCAGCTGCAGGTGAGCCACCAAGCTAATTAGATGTGGTTACAGCAATGGGCCCAGGTCCCATCCACATGGAGGCCCTGGTTCTGCAGCTTCTTGGGCTGGGTGACCACCCGGTACAGTAGCCTGATCAAAGGACAGTATGCTTGGTTGAAAAGATGGAGTCGGGTGCAGTGCATTGAAAATGCAGATGCAGTTGTGTGATTTGGGAAGGCAAAGGGAGAGGAAGAGGGACAAGTGGCAAAGAAGACTCAACTAGAAGACCTGGCAATTCTCCCTTGCAACTCAGAGACCCTGGATTCCCCCACTTCATCTCCTTTCCTTCTTGGTGGCAAAAGCTTACTCCCTTCCTCAGAAGCTCAGCAGTGAGAGAGTATGGGAAGGAGACAGGGACCCTGGAGAGAATGGAATTACTACAGGGAATCACAGGCCAGGGGTAAGTTTCTTTCATATCCAGCCAGTGAAAGGTAGGGTGTCAGCAACTCCCACAGCAAATCCCAACACTGAGTAATCCACAGGATTCTTTCTTCATGGGCTGTATCTTTGGTCTGGTTGGAGATGTAAAGGGTGGTAGTGGATGGGTGACAAAATACCATGCCCTCCAGGTGATGTCAGGATAGGACTCTAGAAGGGGACGCCCTATGGGGCTGAAGGAGAGCTGATACCCATGCCACCATCCCAGCTTGCCTTGGGTGTCCTTACCTCAATTCTTACTACCATCTGCCCTCCCCCTCCCCACCCCATCTGGTTGCCATCTGCCACACACCCTGCTCCACTCCCCTTTAGTTTGCCTTAGCACACACAGCTGGGGCAGACCAACCTCCTCCATGGGATTTTCACCAACAGCCAAAGGAAAGTAAAAGAATTTATTATCAGAAGTATAAAATGATTAAATCCAATGAGGATTCTAGAACTCTGTTTTCTGATAAGACTCCATCTGCATCAAACCAGTAACCCTCCTGCCCCAGCTTCTCCCTACCTCACATCCTAAAAGATTCTATTGTGACTTCTGATCAATTTTGGGATTCCTTCTAAGGTTCTTGCCTCCATCCAGTCTCTTCTGCACTTACTGTGGATCAGAGACTGGGCTAAGAGCATGACACATACTGTCTCATTCAATCCTCAAAACCACCCTACAAGGCCAGTATAATTATCCATAATTTACCCTTGAGGAAACAGCACTTGAAAAGTTAGATATCTTGTTCAAGGCTCCACTGATTGTAAGTGGGGTGAGGATTTGAACCCAGCATGCTGACTACAGTTGCCTGATTTTGCACAAGTGAAGCATCCTTCTCTTCAAGATACACAAATGGATCTGGGGAAGCAGGGTTTTATACATCTACCCATTACATTTCTAAGTAAAACAATTTATGTGTAACACGCGAATAAGCACACAACAAGAAGAGGGTCAGTCTCATACAACCTCCTTCAACAATAACGAATCTCGCTTTCCATTTTTTACATGCCCTCTAGCTATTGTCTTCTTACCTTCTGAGTCAGTGGAGAGTCTTCAGCAGAAAGGCTGTACACCTCAGAGATGGAGAGAAAGGTGAGGTTGGGTGAATCCACATCTGCACTTGGCAATGAGGAAGAGGTGGAGACACCTCCCCAGGCCCACCTACCCTTGGCATATAGGAAACTAGCCGGTGTGGGCAGCAGCCCTTTCTTTGGGCATGGCCAAAGGTAGAGGTCTTTTCTGGGAGATGTTGAGTGGTGTGGCCAGGTGGGGATGGGCTGTGGCTGGCAAACAGGATCTGCAGCAGCAACAAGGAGAGTTCAGCAGAAGGGGAAGCCCCATGGGGGGGCTAACACTGTAGTGTGCATTTGGCTTTCAGGAAGTAAAGGGGGAGAAGAGAAGGAACAGAAATGGACAGATGAGGAAAAGGAGGGAATGGCAGGACTGTAGGTGTTTGAGTCCTTGCCAGGCCACTGGGCTGGCTTGCTTATCTGCGCTGGCCGCCTCTGTAATCCAGGCCCCCACCTGGGAGGAGTGGAGCACAGAAGAGGATGAGACCATGTACTCCGCCCTGAAGAGAGACCAAGCCTCCTCCCTACTTGAGCCCCACCCCCCACTCCCCCCACCCCCGCCAAAAGAAAAAGAAGATTGATGGAGTAATGGTCCAGTTCTTTATTTAGAAACCTGATTGTTCAAGAACATGATGGGCGGGTCTGTACCCCACCCTTTTCACTGGATTGTATCAGAGGTGGTGGGCAACTTTTTCCCATTTCTCAGCAACAGAGGAAGGTGTCTCAACTCAGATTGTAGGGAACAGTGTGGAAAGGAAAAGGAGCAGGAAATCCCAAGCCAATCCAAAGGAAGGGGGTAGGTGACTCCCAACAGCAGCAGGGGCAGGGTCGGACCTGTCTCTTAGGGCCTGCTACACAGCACAGGCTTCATGCTCCCCCTGCTCTACTCTACTCAAAAGATCTGGGGGGAACAGGGACCAAGTTAGGGGACATAACAGGGAGGGGCTGTGGGGAGGAGCCTGGGAGAGCAACACTCACATGCCTAGGGAGGTCTTCAGGGAAGCTCTCAGCAGTAGCAGCAGCACTCACCCCATGGCCCCTCCACACCCTGGCTGGGGGCCTGGAAGTCCACAGCTCAGCTATACTCTGCTGTTTTGCCTTCAGGGTTGCAGGGGGTAGGAGATGGGTGGGGAGGCAGTGAGGCCAGTTGAGGAAGATTCTTGACTCCTTGGTGAACTGATGGTAGTAGTGGTCTCAGAAGTCAAACTCATCCAGGTCCCCCGTGCCCTCCCCGCCTCCAGAGCCCCACACCCTGCGGTAATTGCTCTCCAGCTCTTTCTGTCGCTGCCGTTCCTTCTGCGCCTCTTCGGCTCCCTGTACCTGGTAAGGGAGGGGGAAACAGGGTGAGCTGCAGGATCCAGAACTAGCAGCATGGGGAAGGCAGGAATGGGGTACACACACTTCTCACAGGGCTCTTGCCAAGGGCCCAAACGCCCAGCTGCCAGGACCACCAGCCTGCCTTATAGATGAGGAAACTGAAGCTCAGAAAGGGGCAAGGCTGGGATGTGCCTGTGTCACTCAACCATGCTCTCAACACCACAGCGCACTAGAGGAGGGGGCAGGCTGGAGGTCCAGGACTTGGAGGTAGGACGCCTCTCACCAAGATATTGAAGAAAATCTCCTTAAGGTTTTTTGTGTCCTCATCAGTCAGCCAGCGTGCATCCTCCTCAGTCCCTTCAGCCCCTGGCCGGACAATTTTGATCTCAATTTTCCCTGGAAAGAAGCAGGATGGGCAGTGAGAGGAGAGGAGTGGGGGAGCTTCAGTGCCGGTCCTCTGCCCCTCCCAGGGCCCCAGCCACCAGGCTTCCAGTCCACCTTGACCCAGCCCCTCTGTTTCCAGCAGCAAACCCTTCCAACAGCTCTTAATCCAGCCCCGCCCCCAGGGCCCACCTTCGGCTGTGAGTCCCTCCCTCTCCAGCAGCTCTTTCACCAGCCCCTCGATTTGTTTCAGCTGTGGGTTTTCCCGTTTCATCTCGAGGACTGTCAGATCCTGATTGGGGCCTCCGTGACGGAGCTTGGTGACTCGGACCCGGACTCTGTGCTCGGGATCCTCCTCTTAGAGGGGGAAACACACAGGGAGACACAAAGCAGAGCCGTGACTCCAGGGTTAGGGGCTATTGTGGTCACTTCTCCCTAAGCCACCAATTGGTTTTGGCAGTTATTCCACCTCAAACATGTATATGAGCCAGGCCCAAAATAAATTAGTCCCCCCACCCATTCCAGCCTGCAAGTTCCCTCCACTACGTGCAGCTCCCTTCTTCCATCCAGACCCAATAATTCTGCTCCTCACCTACAGTTCCTTCTCAAAAATCAAAGAAGTTTTGTTTAAAGAAGCAAGGCACTCTCTCCCTCTGGGGAGCTTGACCGTGCCTTTCCCCACCTCATCTTCTTCCTCCCAGCTGCATTTCTCCAGCCTTTCCCTCTCCTAAGCTCCAAGCACCCTTCTTTTGCTTCTGTAACTTGTTTCCTGAGCTCATGCAGCCCAGCTGGCTCATTTCTATTACCTCTATAACTTCCTAATAAACTTTCTCTTATACTTTGAACAACAACAAAAAAGAAACAGCAGGTTGGAAAGCTGTGGTTTGCTACTCCCCATGTTGGTGCTCATATTGTTTATAGAGAAAGTAAGATGGAAGGTTTGAAACTCAAACATTCCATTTGGGGTATCTGATCTCCACAGCCATAGAACCCAAGGAATGGACACAAGGCGGGTGCAAGAAGGAATAACTTCAAGTCTGCCCAGGCAATTGGCTTATGAGCAGCTGGATGCTTATTCACAGCTTGCCAGCTGGGGTCTCTCCTGGTGCAAAGTCCTAACTGTTGAAAGGCTGCCTCCTGCACAGATGTGTGGCCTTTAACTCACAGGCGCACTGTCACTCAGTTAAGATCTACTGATCACCCACCATGTGTCGGTGAAAGTGCTAAGCACTGCGCATATGGAAACCATCAGAAATAAGACAGACATGCTCCAGAAGCTGCTTTCCAAAGGATGAATAGGAGGTAACCAGGCAAAGGGATGGAGGTGGTGGGAAGAAGGCAAGAATGAGAACAGTGTTTCAGAAACAGGGAAGAGAGTGAGCACCCTCAGGAGGGAAAGAACATGTCGCCTTCCTGCACACACCAGCTGAGGGATAAAGACAAGGGACTTGGCTTCCCAAATGACAGATCTCACCTGCTGGTCGGAAGGAGGGGGGAGGTTTTCTGGGGACAACCTTCCTTTTCCTGTGCTTCTTCACCAGCTCTGGACTCTGCTTTTCCTCCAGCCTTTTGATGAGTTTGTTGAGAGTGGATGTCAGGGCCAACATAGCCCGATCCCGCTCTGACTCCTTCTTCAGCCCATCTGGGTCCAGCTCCTTCTCTGTCTGGAGTGCCCAAGGGGGAGTGGAGAGTCAAAGGGCAGTAAAAGGCAGTGGTCCATGCTCCACAGGAGAGTCATGTCTAAGACTCATCCCTCTCTCCGATCCCCCTTCCCCACCGTCTCCACTTTATTTTTTTAATATATTTTATTGATATTTTACAGAGAGGAAGGGAGAGGGATAGAGAGCTAGAAACATCAATGAGAGAGAAACATCGATCAGCTGCCTCCTGTACACCTCCCACTGGGGATGTGCCCGCAATCAAGGTACATGCCCTTGACCGGAATCGAACCCGAGACCCTTCAGTCCGCAGGCCGACGCTCTATCCACTGAGCCAAACCGGTTTCGGCCATCCCCACTTTTAATTAAATAAACAGCGATCATTTCAGAGAGCCCTGTCCCAGGCCCCAGGCTATGCTAGGTGCTAACCTTTGTTCCTTTTCAGCCCCGCAGCCTGTCTTGCCCACAGGAGCAAACACTGCAGAAGCAAATGAGGAAGAGCTGTGCTCACCTCCTGGATAATGTTCTCCAGCTCCCGCTCCATGCCAGCCTTCACCTCTGAACGGAGCTGCTCTTGGTCTGAAGGGAGCAGTATCCCTTCTAGTTCCTTCTCAAATTCTCCCAGTAACTGCCTTTCATCATCATTTTCATCTTCATCCTCGTCCTCCTCTTCTTCCACCTCATTCTGATGTTCTGTGTCACCCTTTTCCTTCACCTCTGGTTCCCTTTGAGGGACTTCTGCAGCATCTTCTTCAGGCTGCTCTTGGCCTGCATTTGGCTTCCCCTGGGGATCAAAAGAAAAAGGTAGATGGTTGGGTGGGGTTTTAGTAGAGACCCATGGTGGGGGACAAAGAGTAGCTGGAGTGTGGCAGGGGGACTGAAGAAGAGTAAAGGCAGGGAGTGAGTCTATGTGGCCCAGCTCAGGCTGAGGCCAGGGTGGTTCTCCAAAGGCTCCCACCAGGGAGGCAGGTTCCACCCCTCCTTTAAGCAGGGCCCATACCTTTTTTGCTCCACCTTTCAGATCCTCTATCAATCGAATCAAGTCCGCAGGACTCCGGATGACTTTGACCTGCACATTGTTCTGAAAATCTGAGATGGAAAAATAGGAATGAACCCGTTGTGTTCTAAATTCTATTTTGACCTCCTAAGGAGAAGAGTTGAGGAGACCAAGGAAGAACATGGTCCCGATCTCCAAGAGCTATCTGGTCAGAGAGATAGGGGCCAACATAGCACTGGTGTAAGGTGGCCTCACAGGTGAGAGAAGGATGCTTACAAGTTGCTAAGGCCCCCGCTCTTTCACGTACTGCTGAGGCCCTTCTGGCAATCACCCCACTTTTTAGGACTCCAGAAGACATTTTGGGGCCAAGTGCTCCTCTTCCCTGGATCCTGTTCTCCATTAAATTTACTCAGTTTCAGACATTCTATGAACTACAGATTCATTCCCACTGAATCTCACAACAGCCCTCTAAAGTAGGAGTATTATCCACATTAGGGGTGAGGAAACTGAGGTTAAGTAAAATTATCCAAGATTACAAAGTCAGTAAGTAGTGGAACCACTGTGTCTGCTACCTCCATAGAAGAGAACTATTGTCTACAGAGGACATTCCTATAAAAAGGAATTCCCTGCTGGCCTGGCTGCCCAACTTCCCATCCAGTGTTTACCTTTACCCTTACCCTGATCCCTGCCCACCAGAAAATACATTCAAACAGTAAAAGAGACGTGGAGGTTTACTCACCACTGGGAGAGCCTGGAGCTGGATCTGCTGGCTCAATGTTTGGTTCCTGCTCCTGATGAGAAGAGTCAGAGTCAAATATGCAAACCTATTTATACTCTTTTTAAAAAATATATATTTTTATTGATTTCAGAGAGGAAGGGAGAGGGAAAGAGAGATAGAAACATCAATGATGAGACAGAATCATTGATTGGCTGCCTCCTGCACGGCCCCACACTGGGGAGTGAACCCACAACCTGGGCATATGCCCTGACTGGGAATTTAACCATGACCTCCTGGTTCACAGGTCAAGCTCAACCACGGAGCCATGCCAGCCAGGCTGTTTATGCTCTTAAGGCAATGGTTCTGGATGATATCCTTGCGTCTCTGGACAGATGCAGGTCATCTCATAAGGACCTCAGCTTGAGAGACCCTCCATCCCAAAGCCCAGGTTCAGCCTCATCAGAGAAATGGCAAGGAAGCTGTCTCTCACCTCGGCCTGTGCCTCCTCCCCTCCTTGGACTTGGTCCTCTGGCTCATGAATCATCTTCCAAAAATCCGATTCCTTACTGTCATCCTTGGTTGGGCTTGCAGCTGGGAGAGAGAGAACAGGGAGGAAACAGAAAGTAGGGGAGAAATGGAAGGGAACAGATAGAATGAGGACATTCCCTCTTCCATTACCAGGGAGAAGGGCCCATACACTTTTCCACCCCACACTGAAAAGTCAGTCCAGGACAAGACTGGGGAGGAAAGAAATGGAGACAAATTTCATGGGACAGGTGAAGCAAGGTCCTACCTGCTTTCTTTGTGGGCATCACCCCAGGTTTGGTCTCACTCCACATTTGAGGGTCCAGGTCTTGAAGCTCCTCTATCATTTTATCTCCATACTGCTTTGAGTCTACTGAGAAACAGCATATAGGCAGGACAGGGACACATTCCTCTGGGCGCTTTGTACTTTATCTCTGCTTATCCCTCCCCATGTCTCTCCTTCCTTCTTAATCACTCACCAGCTTGCCTCTGAGTGTAGGCCAGGTACTCCTCAGGCTGTAGGGCAGGGTGACAGAGAATGGCTTGGGGAGCAGCACTGGGTGGGGGCCGGAGGAGAGGGTGGGGGCAGAGCCGAGGAGTCCGGATGGTCAACACGTAGGAGCAGGACAAGGGCTCATCTACACGATCAATATAGTCCCCGGAAATGCCGGCCCCCTCGTCACAGAGGAACTGACAAGACAGAGAGGGCAAATAAATAGTAATTACCACCAATAATCTCCTTTAGTTCTTGGGACTTTGTATCCAGAACTGCTACAATATATTACCTCAAATGTCCAATTTTCAACAAAAAATTATGGAACATGCAAAGAAAGAGATGTAGAGTTAAAGCAGATGTCTGAAAGGTGTAAGGCTTGTCTGGAGAGAATGCAGCCAATCACTACCATCTACCATATGGAAAAGGCTTTGTGGCCCTAGCTGGTTTGGCTCAGTGGATAGAGCATCCGACTGCGGACTGAAGGGTCCCAGGTTCGATTCTGGTCAGGGGCACATGCCCAGGTTGCAGGCTCAATCCCCAGTAGGGGGCATGCAGGAGGCAGCCAATTAATGATTCTCACTCATCACTGATGTTTCTATCTCTCTCCCTCTCCCTTTCTCTGTGAAATCAATAGAAATATATTAAAAAAATAATAATAATAAACAGCCCTGGCCGGCTTGGCTCAGTGGATGGAGCGTCAGCCTGTGGACTGAAGGGTCCCAGGTTCGATTCTGGCCAAGGGCATGTGCCTGGGTTGCCGCTCGATCTCAAGTTGTGGGGGGGAGGGTGCAGGAGGCAGCCAATCGATGATTCTATCTCATCACTGATGTTTCTATCTCTCTCTCTCCTTCTCTCTTCCTCTCTAAAATCAATAAAGAAATATATATTTTAAAAAAAGTAATAAACAGCATTGGCTAGTGTGGCTCGGTTAGTGAATCATCCCATGGACCTAGAAGTTGCAAGCTCAATCCCCAGTAGGGGGTGTGCAGGAGGCAGCCGATCTATGTTTCTCTCTCCCTTCTTCTCTCTCTAAAAAATGAATGAAGCCCTGGCTGGGAAGCTCAGTTGGTTAGAGCGTCATCCCAATACACCAAGGTTGTGGGTTCGATCTCTCAGCAGGGCACATATAAGAGTCAACCATTGAATGCATAAATACTAAATGGAACAACAAACCAATGTTTCTCTCTCTCATCAATCAATAAATAAATAATCAAGAAAAACATAAATATATATATATATATTTTTAAAGTAATAAACAGCAATGTTCCTCAAACTCTTTCCAAAAAATAGAAGAGAAGGGAATACTTCCCAACTCATTCAATAAGTCCAATATAACCCTGATACCATATCCAGATAAAGATATCATAAGAAAAGGAAGCCACAGGATAAAATCTTTTATGAATACAGACCTCCCGCAAGTCCTCAAGTAATACTAGTTAACTGAATTCAGCTACATGTAAAAAGGATTACACACCATGACTAAGAAGAATTTATTCCAGGAGTAAAAGGTTGGGAAAACATAAAAAAATCAATTAATGTAATTAAAACTCCCTATCAATAGAATAAAGGACAAAAACCACATGTTCAGCCCTAACCGGTTTGGCTCAGTGGATAGAGCATCAGCCTGCAGACTGAAGGGTCCCAGGTTCGATTCTGGTCAAGGGCATGTACCTTGGTTGTGGGCACATCCCCAGTGGGGGGTGTGCAGGAGGCAGCTGATCGATGTTTCTCTCTCATCGATGTTTCTAACACTATATCCCTCTCCCTTCCTCTCTGTAAAGAATCAATAAAAATATTTTTTTAAAAACCACACGTTCATCTCATACAAAAAGCATTTGACAAAATTCAATACCTCTTCATGACCAAAACAATAAACTAGAAATAGAAGGAGACTTCATTAATCTGATAAAAGACATCTATTAAAAATCCACAGCTAACACCATACTTCATGGTAAAAAACTGAACAGTTTCTCTCTAAGATCAGGAAGAAGACAAGGATGTCTGCTTGCGTCAATTGTATTCAAAGTTGTACTGAAGCTTCTGACCAGGGCAATTAGACAATAAAATGAAATGCAAGGCAACTAGGTTGGGAGGAAAAATGACCTTTATTTACAGACTAGAGGCCCGGTGCATGAAATTCGTGCACGGGGGAGGGGGGTGTCCCTCAGCCCAGCCTGCACCCTCTCCAATCTGGGACCCCTTGAGGGATGTCCGACTGCCCGTTTAGGCCCGATCCTGGCAGTCGGACATCCCTCTCATAATCCAGGACTGCTGGCTCCCAACTGCTCGCCTGCCTGCCTTCCTGATTGCCCCTAACTGCTTCTGCCTGCCAGCCTGATCACCCCCTAACCATTCCCCTGCCAGCCTGATTGATGCCTAACTGCTCCCCTTCCAGCCTGTTTGCCCCTAACTGCCCTCCCCTGCAGGCCTGGTCCCCCCCAACTGCTCTCCCCTGCAGGCCTGGGTCCCCTCCCAACTGCCCTCCCCTGCAGGCCTGGTCACCCCTAACTGCCCTCCCCTACAGGCCTGGTCCCCCCCCAACTGCTCTCCCCTGCAGGCCTGGGTCCCTCCCAACTGCCTTTCCCTGCAGGCCTGGTCACCCCCAACTTCCCTCCTCTGCCAGCTTGGTCACCCCTAACTGCCCTCCCCTGCAGGCTTGATCGCCCCCAACTGCCCTCCCTTGCAGGCCTGGTTTCTCCCAACTGCCCTCCCTTGCAGGCCTGGTCGCTCCCAACTGTCCTCCCCTGCTGGCCATCTTGTGGTGGCCATCTTCTGTCCACATGGGGGCAGGATCTTTGACCACATGGGGGCAGCCATCTTGTGTGTTGGAGTGATGGTCAATCTGCATATTACTCTTTTATTAGATAGGATAGAGGGCTGCTGCACGGGTGGCGGCCAGCTGGTTTGCCCTGAAGGGTGTCCCGGATCAGGGTGGGGGTTCCCTTGGGGCATGGGGCGGCCTGGGCGAGGGACCTGTGGTGGTTTGCAGGCCGGCCACACCCCCTGGTGACCCAAGCGGAGGCCCTAGTATCTGGGGTTTATTTATCTTCTACAATTGAAACTTTGTAGCCTGGAGCGGAGCCAAGCCTTCTGCTTGCTCTGTGGCGGCAGCCATTTCTATTGGGATTTATTTATCTTCTATAATTGAAACTTTGTAGCCTTAAGGGGAGGCCTGGGCCGGCCAGGGTGTGCGGAAAGCTTGGCTTCCTCCATCACTGGGGGCAACCCTAGCCTCCTGCTCTTTCCAGCTCCGTGGCTGCTGCCATTTCTGTTTGGGTTTATGTATCTTCTATCATTGAAACTTTGTAGCCTTGAGTGGAGGCCTAGGCCTGCAAGGGCAGGCGGAAAGCTTGGCTTCCTCCATTGCCGGGGAAACCCAAGCCTCCCTCCTGCTCTCTGTGGCCTTAGCCATCTTGTTGGGTTTATTTGCATATTCGCTCCTGATTGGCTTTGGGCGTGGCTTGTGGGTGTAGCGGAGTGATGGTTAATTTGCATATTACTCTTTTATTAGATAGGATGACCTGATCTTGTGTACAGATAATCCAAAGAAATTCACTGAAAAAAACTATTAGAACTGATAAACGAGTTCCATAAGGTTGCAGGATAGAGGAATTAATTGTACTGTATTTCTACATACCTGCAATAAACAACCCCAAAAAATAAAATTAATAAAATAATTACATTTGCAATGGCATCAAAAGAATAAAATAATTGGGAATAAATGTAGCAAAATAAAATATAAACTTATGCTCTGAAAACTATAAAACATTGTTGGAAGAAATTAAAAGACTTAAATAAATGGAAAGACATCCAAGTTCATAAATTAAAAGACTTAATATATGCATTTTTTAAATATGAAGGTTCTTTTTTAAAAATATGTATCTTATTGATTTTTTACAGAGAGGAAGGGAGAGGGGTAGAGAGTTAGAAACATAGATCAGTTGCCTCCTGCACGCCCCCTACTGGGGATGTGCCCGAAACCAAGGTACATGCCCTTGACCATAGAACCTGGGACCCTTGAGTCCACTGGCCTATGCTCTATCCACTGAGCCAAATCGGTTAGGGCTCAAGACTTAATATTGTTAAGATGGTAATACTCCTACACTGGCAGGGTAGCTCAGGAGGTTACGGTGTTATCCCAGTACACCAAGGTTTCAGGTTTGATCCCTGGTCAGAATATATACAAGAATCAACCAATGAATGAATAAATAAGTGGAACAAATCAATGTTTCCCCCTAAAAAAATTTTTTTAAAAGGATGACAATACTCCCCAAATTGATTTTTAGAGTCAATGCAATCTCCATCAAAATTCCAGTTGCCTTGTTTGCAGAAATTAACAAACTAATCCTAAAATTCATATGAAAATTCAAGGGATTCTAATCTAAATAGTCAAAACAATCTTGAAAAAGAACAAAACTGGAAGACTCACACTTAACTTGCTATAAATCTACAATAATCAAGACAGTTTGGTACTTAAATAAGTATAGATATATAGATCAATGAAACAGAATTGAGAGCCCAGAAATTAACCTTCACTTTTATCATAATTTTATTTGCAACAAGGTTACCAAGATAATTCAATGGGAATAAGTGTTTTCAACAAATGATCAACTGGATATCGACATATAAAAGAATGAAGATGGCCCAAGCTGGTTTGGCTCAGTGGATATAGTGTTGGCCTGTGGACTGAAGGGTCCTCAGTTCGACTCCAGTCAAGGGCACATGCCCATGTTGTGGGCTTGATCCCCAGTGGGGGTTGTGCAGGAGGCAATCAATGATTCCCTCTCATTATTGGTGTTTCTATCTCCCTCTCCCTTCCTCTCTGAAATCAATAAAAAAATATATATTAAAAAGAAAAGAAAAAGCTTAAAAAAAAAAAAAGAATGAAGATGGACTCCTAACTCATACTATATGTACAAAAGTTAACTCCAGCCCGGCTGGCATGGCTCAGTGATTGAGCGCCGACCTATGAACCAGGAGGTCATGGTTTGATTCCCAGTCAGGGCACATGTCCAGGTTGCAGGCTCAAACTCTAGCGTGGGGTGTACAGAAGGTAACCAATCAATGATTCTCTCTCATCATTCCATTCTATCTCTCTCTCCCTCTCCCTTCCACTCTGAAATCAATGAAAAATATATTTAAAAAAAAATCAAACTGTGACCTCCTAGTTCATAGGTTAATACTCAACCACTGAGCCACGCTGGTTGGGCAATAAAAATATTTAGCCCTAGCCAGTTTGGTTCAGTGAATAGAGCATCAGCCTGTGGGGACTAAAGGGTCCCAGGTTTGATTCCGGTCCAGGGCACATGCCTGGGTTCGATCCCCAGTAGGGGGCGTGCAGGAAGTAGCTGATCAATGAATCTCTCTAATTGTTGATGTTTCTGTCTCTCTCTCCCTCTCCCTTCCTCTCTGAAATATATATATATATATATATATATATATATATATATATATATATATATATATATATGTGTGTATATATATATATATATATATATATATATATATATATATATGACCAAGAAGTTCATCTGGCACCAGTCAGACAGATACATCAAAGTTAAGTGTAACTGATGGAAACCCCAAGGCATTGACAACAGGGTGTGCAGAAGATTCAAGGGCAGATCTTGATGCCCAGCACTGGCTATGGGAGCAACAAGAAAACAGAGCCCTAGCTGCTTTGGCTCAGCGGACAGAGCAACCTCGGCCTGTGGACTGAAGGGTCCCAGGTTTGATTTTGATCAAGGGCACATGCCCTGGTTGTGGGCTCGATTCCCAGTAGTGGGCATGCAGGAGGCAGCCAGTCAATGATTATCTCTCATCACTGATGTTTCTATCTCTCTCTCTTTCTCTCCCTTCATGTCTGAAATCAGTAGAAATATATATATGTGTGTGTGTGTGTGTGTGTATACACACATATATATGAAAAGAAAGCACATGCTGCCAAGTGACTTTCAGAAGTTCCTGGTCCACAGCATCAAGGAGCTTGAAGTGCTGCTGATGTGCAACAAACCTCACTGTGCTGAGATTGCTCACAGTGTCTCCTCAAAGATCTGCAAAGCTATTGTGGGAAGAGCAGCCCAGCTAGCCATCAGAGCCACCAATCCCAATGCCAGGCTGTGCAGCAAAGAAAATGAATAGACAGACTGTGTGCACACTGTCTTTGTGCTAATAAAACCATAAAAAAAGAGAGAGAGACAAGTACAAATTGGCAATCACAAAATAGCCCCGGGGATATAAAGTACAGCATAGGGAATACCACCAATAACATTGTAATAGCCCTAGCTGGCTTGGCTCAGTGGATACAGCGTCAGTCTGCGGACCGAAGGGTCCCAGGTTTGATTCCGGCCAAGGGCACATGCCTGGGTTGCGGGCTCAATCCCCAGTGGGGGGTGTGCAGGAGGCAGCCAATCAATGATTCTCTCTCATCATTGATGTTTCTATCTCTCTCTCCTTCTCCCTTCCTCTCTGAAATCAATAAAGAAATATATTTAAATAATAATAATAATATTGTAATAACTTCCTATGGTGTCAGGTGTGTCCTAGACTTATATCAGATGGATCACTTCCTAAGTTATAAAATATCTAACCACTATGCTGTAAAAAAAAAAAAAAAAAAAAGCCCCCATCTTGAAACAAAAAATAACAAAGTAGCACCCTCCCCAAACCCACAGCCCCCCTCACTAGCATTCACCTTTCCCTCTCTTCATAGCCAGACTTCATCACTTTCCTCAACACCTCATCTTCACCACCCACTGTAACTGCTCTAGCAGAGACACCAATGACCTCTGTCATTAAATCCAACCAAAGGACTGGTCGGGGGTGATAAAGAGTAGAGGAGTTAGGAATTTTTATCTGGTTCTCATGCCTACCATCTGAATTTTTTATTTCTATGTGCATCCTTTGATTTTATTAAAATAATAACTCCCATGATCATGCACAGTTTTTAATTCTCCTTTTCTTTGAAGGTTCAGTGCAGCCAACAACATGGACCAGTCTCTGGTTGAGATATGTCCTTCCTGGGTTCCATGTTACCATAGTCTTCTCTCTGGTCCTTTCTCCTTGGCAAAGCTCCTTTCTGCCCTTGCTTTCAACAACAGCTTCCTCAAAGTTCTGTCCCACTTTTCTCACTATACTATTATACTGTTTCTTTGGGGGGGATTTCATCCATACCATGACTCTAATCATAACCAATACGTTGATGACTCTCAGCTCTCTGTGTTCAACTCAGATCACTCTCCTGAGCTCCAGGCCCACAGATCCAACAGCCTCCTCAGATATCTCTAACTTGGATACCTGCAGGCACTAAAATTACCCTGTTCAAAACCAAAATCATTTTCCTTCACCAAACCTAATCCTCTTCCCACTATAGCTGTCTCAGTAACAGGAGCCACCATCTATCCTACTTGTTGCTAGGCACTGTTTCAGGCACTGAGGATACATCAGAAAATAAGACAGGCACTGTCCCTGCCTTCTTGGAGCTTATTCTAGTGCAGGTAGACAGAGAGATTAAACTCAAACAAAGAAGATAATTTCAGGAAATGATACATGCTTTGGAGAATATAAAGCTCTATAGGTGTGTATCAGGATGGGAGAAAGGGGTGCGCACGTGTTTGCTCACGGGTGTGTTTGTGTGCCTACGTCAGGTCTCCCTGTGGAGGTGTCACAGGGATATATAATCTGAATGAGAGGATGGCCCCAGCCATTCAAATATCTGTGGAAAATTAGCTCTATGTGATAGCAATAATGAGACCTGCTGGTTCAAAGGCCAGAAAAAGGGCCAGTGGGACAGAAACACAGTGAGTATTTTTATCTCCAGGCCAGACCTCATCCCTGAACTTCAGAATACCAGAGCCAACTACCAACTGGATATCACCACTAGGATGTCTAATAGGCAACGTGGCCTTCATATGCCCAACAACAACTTAGCTTCCTCCTCCAAACCTGTTCCTTCCCACTTTACTAAATGACAATTCTATTCTCCCAGCTGCTCAAGCTAAAAACCCTGAAGTCATACTTGACTCCACCCCACATCCAATCTATCAACAATTCTTATTGGCTCTACCTTCAAAATACATTCAGAATCCAACTGCTTTCCGCCATCTCCAATGCTACCACGTTGATGTGAGTTGAAATATTTGGAACTTACCCTTTATACAAGGCACAATCATCAAAGGTTTTCCAGTCTGGGCAGAGAAGTGACAGATGCCTATAGTGGTGTGCTGGGTGTGCTCACACCAGTTCACAAGAGCCACTGGGAAATTTTCAGGAATGTTGCAAGACAGTCAACATCATGGTGATAGCATGAATTGAGCCATGGTGGGAATATTTATACTATGGATATTGGCAAACATTATAAATCAGGGCTCCCCTCTTTACCCCTTTACCCTACACCCTGGTAACTGACTGTTCAACATTTACCAGCACACAATTGCATGTGAAAATCTGTATTACAGAAAGATAATTCTTGTGTCATATGGCTCTCTACAGATGTGTTTGTGAATACACATTAGAATCACCTAAGAAACTTTTCCCACCATACATCTGCCTGCCTGCCTGAACTAAGGACCACTAGATCAGGAACACTTATTTAGAGGCTATTGGTAGTTATGCAGGTAGTTATGCTTTTTTTCCAAGCATAGGAAAAAAGAGGAGAGTTGAGATAAATCTAGAATAAAATGAATGGGCTTTGGTATTTACTCTGAGAACTAAATTCCTTTTCTTCACATCACTCCTCAGTTTGTAATCACAGACTCATTCCTGTGATTTTTTTAAAAATTGATTTCAGATAAAAGAAGGGAGAGGGAGAGTGAGATAAGAAATATCAATGATGAAAGAGAATCATCGCTCGGCTGCCTCCTGCATACCCACTACTGGGGATTAAGCATGTGTCCCCACCAGAGACTGGGAATCGAACTGTGACCTCCTGGTTCATGGGTCAATGCTCAACCACTGAGCCACACTGGCAGGACTCTGTGATTCCTTTAACATCTGTCTTCCTGTCCAGACTATGCATTCCATGAGGGCAGGGGCTGCATGTTTGCCCACAATGTATCCCCAGAGCAGAGCCCCAATAGCTATGCCATCAGGACCTCATGGAAGAGTCATTAAATGAAGAAAGGACAGAAATGGAGAAAGAAGAGTCAATAACGACACTCAAATTTCTAGCTTAGGTGACAGAAAGGAGAAACATGCACAAAAGAGTAAGTATGTTTGGGGTTTTAGAGGGGAGGATTTGGGAAATGTGGACTAGAAGTGCTTCTGAGTCTCCAGGCACTGACATCCAGCTGATAGCTGGAAATATGAGTCTTAAACTTAGGCTTTAGGGCCTGGGAAAGACCCTCTTGACTATAAAATGCAACCTTGTATTCTTCCATTAGAATCTAAATTGTCACCGAGGAAGCATCAACTTCCCTCTTTCAAGACTCACCCGAACTTCAGCCTCCCGGGGCCTCCCATTGAGGTCGCATTTGGACCCATTGCCATAGGTCTGGCTGTGGTAGCGTTTCAGGCGATGCTGCTTGGAGGCCTGGGGAGGACATCAGGCAGGAGAGAGAGGATGTGAGAAAGAGAGAAAGGAGGAAGAATGGCCACCAAGCTCTAAGAAACATGGCAGCTAATCCTGACCCTCCCCTTCTTGTCAAGGCTTTTAGTCTGAAGCCAGCAACCCTTCCCTCCCAGTCCCACACTCCTGCCACCTTGGCTGTTTCATCATCCCAGTCGAAGGCTGATTGGTAGTAGCCCAGATAGAGGACTTCACCTTTGATCTCTGAATCTGCAAGAGAAAGAGAAACCACAGTGAATCACAGTTATTCTTTTCTAAAAAGACTAGCAGGGGAGGGGACTGGGGAGGCAGGTCACCTTCCATGATGGGTTGCTGAGGGCTTAGGGAAAATATAGGTGTGAGTCACCTTCCATGTGGTACTGTTGGATGTGGCGTCCATAACAGAATTCATATGTCCACCAGTCCTTGGTCTGA
This sequence comes from Plecotus auritus, assembly GCF_963455305.1. Lineage (NCBI taxonomy): Eukaryota > Metazoa > Chordata > Mammalia > Chiroptera > Vespertilionidae > Plecotus > Plecotus auritus. The sequence continues at coordinate 168,884,169 of NC_137772.1, forward strand.
CAATTAAAAAAACAAACAAAAATACACCAATCATGGAGATGGAGTGCAGATGTCTCTTCGTAGAACCAGATCACTCCTGGCTCCAAGACATAACCTCTCAGCCACTTCTCATCTCCCTTTGCTTCCACACTCAATTCGCCAGATTCTCAGAGTGGAAGGAGGGCTGTTTTACTCTGTGACTCAAAGAGATACCTCTAAAATCTGTTTTCACCCTGGCCAGTGTGGCGCAGTTGGTTGGGCATCATCCAGTGCACAGAAAGGCTGCCAGTTCAAGTCAGGCTCAGGGCACATCCCCAGTAGGGGGCATGCAGGAGACAGCCAATTGAAGTTTCCCTCTTACATCCCCAATATTTCTCTCTCTCGCTCTAAAAATTTTTAAAAATCTTAAAAAAAAAAGAGTCCATTTTCCACCTGTGGGCTTTCTACACCTCCCCTTTAAAAACCTTTTTTTGTTCTACATAAAAGTAAGAAATCATGGTATTCTTGAAGCACTCAGACCAGGGAAACATAAAATGTTAATTGAACTTCTACAACATTTCTTGTGCTATTCTAGTCACTGCGGATACAGTTATGAACAAGATAAAGTCTCTGACCTCATGGGCTTACAGTCTAATGCTTGGACTCAAACCAAAAATAAATAAACTGATGATTCAGTTAATAAGATTATTTCAGATCATGAAAAGTGCCATAGGGAAAATAAAATAGGACACTGGGGCAGAGTGATAAGGAGAGCGAGTGACTTCACCCGGAAGGCTTCTCCCGGGGAGTGCTCCTATTACCCGGCACTGACCCTCTTTAGGCACCTCAATCTTGGCTTAACCCTTATGCTGAGATCTATTCTGACCCTCCTCTATATTCAGCATCAGTGGTTGTAAGATTCTTTACTTCTTTCCTGTCTGTACAACATGTCAACTCCTTCAATGGCCTTCTTTCAAAAATATATTTTTATTGATTTCAGAGAGGAAGGGAGGAGGAGAGAGAGAAACATCAATGATAAGAGAGAATCATTGATTGGCTGCCTCCTGCACACCCCCTATTTGGGATGATGCCCACAACCCGGGCATGTGCCCTGACCGGGGAAAAGAACTGTGATCTCCTGGTTCATAGGTCGATGCTCAACCACTGAGCCACGCCAGCCGGGCTCCAATGGCCTTCTTAACTCTGACAGTCCTCCCCATCCCACCTTACTCACTGACATTCTGGTTCTCAGGCAGACTGCTAGTTCCCAAGCCCTCACTCCATCAACCCGTCCCCTTTACCTTCAGCAGGCAAGGAGCATCTTTCATTGGGCTCAACAATTCAGGGATCCCAGGTCCTTGGTAAGCAGGTGTCTCCTCCTCCCTTTCACGCTGGAAGTGAATAGCTCCAGCTGGCAGGCGACATTCATAGCGCTGCTTGTACTTAGAGGAAACAATCACCACGTCCGAAGCTTGGCTCTGGGGTAGAAGTGAGGGACAGTCGGGGGACAGGGAGGCAAAGAGAGGCTGGGGTCAGCAAGAACAATGAGAGCCCTTTTCGCATCCTGGGGAAAAGCCCAGCCAAAACAGAACAAGCCACAAGTCCTCCAGATGTGTTCGCCGCGCGAGGGGAGAGGGTACTCCCACTTCTCCAGGGAGCGGAGGGTGAGGGTGTTCCGAAGAGGAACTAGGACCGAAGCTGACAGCGGGAAGCCCCGCCCTCCCAGCCCCGGCTCCCAGGGAATGGGTCTCAGTCTGCGATTCTCAGGAAACATCGTAAAACTCCCACCTACTCTTCCCGAGTCTCCTTAGGCTGCGCCGCGGACTCCACAGCAGCCTTTCTTCCTCTACTTTTCCCCCTGCCCCTTGCCCCGGACCCTCGCCGACCTACGCCTCCTCACCTGCCCTCCCATAACGGGCAACGGCAGGATCTCGATTCCATAACGCATTTCACTCAGCTCCTCCAGGTTCAGGCTCCCGACACCACCGGTGAGGCTTGCGGGTAACAGGAACCCCAAAAGCAGCAGCCCCAACAGCCTGGACAGCAGCGGTTCTGCCGCCATCTTTCGCTCCTCTTCTTATCCAGAACTCCTTCCGCCCTAAACCTGGCAGCGGCCTCACACGTCTATTAACATCCCAAAGTCTCATTGGCTAGATGTTCTGTCCCTCTCATGTTCCTTCGTCCCATTTGTAAGCGTGGCCCCAAAGCCCAAGGGGAGGTGGATCACGACGACTAGCAAAACCACTCTCTACGCGTGATTGGTCCGAGACGTCAACCAATCATCGACGAGATCAGACTCCCTCCCACCCTCTCCCAGTTGGGGAGAGGCATGGTCTCTGCCCCGTGCTTGTTAAAGCAGTTTTATTCTGTCCTCGCACAGCTGTCTCTTGCATCTCTTAGTACTTTTTCAGTCGTTTCTTGAATTTTATCCGACCCTCGCCAAGCGGAGAATTGACGCAAATGGGTGGGTGCACACAACAACGCCCCTGAAAGATAATACTTGTTGCAAAACAAACTATTACATAAAAGCATTTCTCTTTTCATATATACATACAACTTTAAGGCCATCTGGTAACTGTGTCAAAACCTTTCTACACAATTATGTCTGTATAATACGTTGTCCTCCAATAAAATTATAAATAAACAGTGGGGGCTTCCGTTAAAGACGAAAGGTGTGTGTCACAAATTATCCTCTAGTCTAGGCCAGTGGTCGGCAAACTGTGGCGAGCGAGCGTTTGCCGCTCTGTTGACTAATGAGTTTGCCGACCACTGGTCTAGGCCATATAAAAACAAAGATAAGGGGAAAGGAGACAACAGCAGCAACATTTTAGAAGCTAAAAAGGAAATGAAGGGATGATAACTGGTTTAGCAAACCTGAGAAATTGATTCCTAACCAAAGGTAAACAAGAGCATGATTATACCTTTGAAAAACTCTGAGGAATCTGACCAGCCACCAAGAGAAATCCCAAAAGATACTCTCCTCAGGGTTCTCTCAATGAAATAGATGAAGAAATCCTACAATTAAGCCCTTGTCCTACATGCTCAGCCATCCTCACACAGTCTTTCCAATAAGCTTTTTAATGTCCTCACTCTTAAATAGAAGCAGACAGCCATGGATCATTAGACATTTGAGGAAAGTCTTTTTGTTTTGTTTTAATTTTTTTTTTTTTTTTTTGTTAATCCTCATCGGAGGATATTTTTTCCATTTATTTTTTTTTTTAGAGAGAGGGAAAAACAGAGAAATACCGATGGCCTGCACGAGCCCCAACCATGCCCTTGGTCGGAATCAAACTGGGGACCCTTTGGTCTACAGGCCGACGCTCTATCCACAGAACCAAGCTGGCTAGGGTGAGGAAAGTCTTTAGTATACTCCTTTAGGAGAAAATTAATAAAAATTAGAGGATGTGCCCTAGCCGGTTTGGCTCAGTGGATAGAGCGTCGGCCTGCGGACTCAAGGGTCCCAGGTTTGATTCCGGTCAAGGGCATGTACCTTGGTTGTGGGCACATCCCCAGTGGGGAGTGTGCAGGAGGCAGCTGATCGATGTTTCTCTCTCATTGATGTTTCTAACTCTATATCCCTCTTCCTTCCTCTCTGTAAAAAATCAATAAAATATATTTTTTAAAAAAATTAGAGGATCTGTCCAGAAGGTCAAACATCTAAATAATGAGAGTTTCAGAAAGAGACTCAGAGGGAAGAATAATCAAATAAATTATTTAAAAGTAGTCCCCTGAGCCCCAGCCGGTTTGGCTCAATGGATAGAGCTTCCACCAGCGGACTAAAGGGTCCAGGATTCAAGTCGGATCAAGGGCACGGACCTTGGTTGCAGGCTCCATCCCTGGCCCTGATTGGGGCGAATGCAAGAGGCAACCAATGGATTTGCCTCTCTCACGTCAATGTTTCTCTTTGTCTCTCCTCCTCCCTTCCACTTCCACTCCCTCTAAAAATAAAATATCCTCGGGTGAGGATGAACAAAAAATAAAATAAAATAAATAAAAGTATTCCCCTGAAATGAAGAACTGAGTTTCTTAATTAAAAGGGCATAGTAAGTATCCAGCAAAACAAATCACGGCCACACCAAGACACATCGTTATAGAATATCAGAATACTGGACACAGAAACAATTCCAAAAGTTTCCAGAGATAAAGAACAAGTTGCATACAAGGGTCAAAAATAAGAACAGCATTAGGCTTATCAATTCATCAACACTGTAAGGTATAAGATAATGAAGAAATGCCTTCAAAACTTAGAAGGAAATTATTTCCAACCTAAAATTCCACACTTGGCCCAAATGGTTTAATTTTAAGTTCAGAATAAAGATAATTTCAGATATGTAAGGTCTGAAAATATTGATACTTCAGACATTGTTTTTTAGAAAGATAGGATAGGATTTATTACACCAAAACAAATCAGTAAGTCAGTAAAGAGAAAGGTATTGACCCAGCCAGCATTGTTCAGTGGTTAGAGCATTGGCCCTCTGATGGAAGGGTCCCAGGTTCAATTCCTGGCCCTGGTCTCACATTGATGTTTCTCTCTCCCCTCCCTTTCTCCCTTTTACTCTCTCTAAAAATCAATGGGAAAAATATCCTTGAGTGAAGATTAACAACAACGAGAGAGAGAGAGAGAGAGAGAGAGAGAGAGAGAGAGTCCAGCAGGCATGGCTCAGTGGTTGAGCATTGACCTGTGAACCAAGAGGTCACAGTTTGATTCCTGGTCGAGGCACATGCCCGGGTTGCAGGAGAGGGCATGCATGAGGCAGAAGATCAATGATTCTCAGCATTGATGTTTCTATTTCTCTCTCTCCCTCTCCCTCTCCCTCTCCCTCTCCCTTCCTGTCTGAAATCAATAAAAGTATATTTTAAAAGGGAAAGAAAGAAAGGTATGGAACCCAAGAAACAGAAGATCCAGCACAAAAGAGAAACATAAGGAATCCTGAGAGCAATGGTGAAGGGAGATTCCAAGTTGTAGGGCACGACTAGAGATCAAGATAAGAGCAGTTCAGCCTGGCCAGTGTGGCTCAGTGGTTGAGCTTCTACCTGGGAAGTAATAGGTCACCAGCTTGATCCTCAGTGGGGAGCGTACAGGAGGCAGCCAATCAATGATGTTTCTCTATCATGGATGTGTTTATCTCTCTGTCCCTCTCCCTTCCTCTCTCTCTAAAGGTCAATAAAAACATATTTTTATAAAGAGATTAAGAAAAAAATTACAACAGTTCAGATAATTTGGGAGTTCTTTCTTTTTTTATATATAGCAAAGGTGGAAATTTATTGAGAAACAAGCACAGACTCTGACGTGGTGTGAATACCCACGTCCTGCGTAGTTCAGGGTTCGGGCTCTGGAAGAGGGGCCGCATGCAAATGAAAGAGACGAGACAAGAAATAATAATCTGGAAATATTGGGGGACCAGGCTGGAGCCCAACTCAAGAGGAATGACTCCGCTTGTGCTCAGGCCTTGCCATCCTTTTATTCAGTTTGGGATACACCTATAGCCCTTAGGCAGGCAATTTCCAGTAACAGGCAGACTATCAGTAAGGATTTACATGACTGCCTGGTGGGGAAGTTGCTTCAGCTACCATTGTCTGGACCAAACAGTGGGTGCATAGCTCTGACCTTTGCCAGGGCTCAAGGGTCACCAGCATTCCAGGCTCCTTGTCCACACCTCTCTGCTCCTGAAGATAATAGGCGGTTTCCCACAACGTGGGGAGGGGGAAAGAGTCCCACAGTATAGACTCCCATGTGGGGAGGTGGAAAGAGTCACACAATGATAAGTATCTAGAAAGCTAAGGGGCTGGAGGAGAAGACTAATTCCAATGAAAGGAAAAAGTTGTGCTGGAAAAACCTAAAAGGATGGTAAAACTAACAAGACAGGGAAGAATTAATAGGCCTAAATCTAAATGAAATAAAAAATCTAGAGAGTTATTTGAAACATTGCCATCTTATTTGTTTGGAGGCCCTTTAAAGAATTGCAGAATTGAGCTTTGTTGTTGTGTTTTTGTTTGTTTGTTTTGCTTTCCAAAAAAATGGACAGAAGGCCCACTCAAGATGGGGAGTCTGAGAGAAAATCCTCCCTGTAGTGAAGCTGCCCCCAGCTTTCCATCCCAGGAAACTGCGAGGAAGCTTGGTTTGGTGCCAAATGGAACAGGGGAATTTGGGACCACAAGTAATTTTTAAAGAAATTTGCAGCCTGGCTGGTGTGGCTCAGTGGTTGAGCATGGACTTATGGATCAGGAGGTCACAGTTGGATTCCAGTCAGAGCACATGCTTGGGTTGTAGTCTTGATCCCCAGTAGGGGGCGTTGCAGGAGGCAGCTAATCAATGATTCTCATCATTGATGTTTCTAGCTCTCTCTCCCTCTCCCTTCCTCTCTGAAATAAATAAATAAATAAATAAATAAATAAATAAATAAATAAATATTTATTTATTTATTTATTTATTTATTTAAAAAATAATAAGGAAATTTGCAGACCAATTTCACACCATTTGGTTGGTTTAAAAAAAATTCAAGCAGTAAGTTTAGATTTAAGTGGTCCCAGGCACTTGGCAGAAGCAAACACATCCATTCTGGAAAAATGTCCCTTCATCCTAGGCACCAAAGAACTCCTAAAAATCACTTTCCAGGAAAGTTAGTAGCTCATAGTAAAAATGACAAAACACACAAAAAGGTAAGATACTATGAATGAAAACCAGAAGAAACAATAGCAGAAACTGAGCCTCAAAGACTTCAGATATTGTTAATTATCTGACACATTTAAAATAATTATGCTTACTATATTTAAATGAAACAAATTTGAAAATATATCAGAAAACTATAAAATATGACCTAACCATTAAAATAGAGGTTCTAAAAATGAAAAATATAAAGTTTTCAATTAAAAACGAAATGGATAGCCCTAGCTGGTTTGGCTCAGTGGATAGACCTAAGAACTGAAGGATCCTGGGTTGGATTCTAGGGTGCATACCTCTGTTGCAGGCTCCTCCCTGTCCAGGCCCTGGTTGGGGCGATTCAGGAGGCAACCAATTGATGTGTTTCTCTCACATCACTATTCCTTTCTGTCTTTCCCTCTCTCTTCCACTCTCTCTAAAAATCAATGGAAAAATATCCTCGGGTGAGGATTAAACACACACACACACACACACACACACACACACACACACACACACACACACATGAAAACCCTGAATGGATAAACTAAATAGTTTAAGAAGCAATTAGTCTTCATATAAGAATTCCAGTTAGTAAGTACAGACGGAATTATATACTGTCATCATTTTACAATCCTAATGAAATAATTGATCTAGGCAATAGTCATCAATGACTTTCAGAAGCATTAGTTAAGAGGCTTATAGGTAAATCAAGCTGACACCATGTACATACAGTGATAAAACTTAACATCATGTAAAGATGAACAACAAGACATTATGTGCTTCTTTTTAAAAAAATATATTTTATCGATTTTTTACAGAGAAGAAGGGAGAGGGATAGAGTTAGAAACATCAATGAGAGAGAAACATTGATCAGTTGCCTCATGCACACCCCCTACTGGGGATGTGCCCACAACCAAGGTACATGCCCTTGACCGGAATCGAACCCGGGACCCTTCAGTCCGCAGGCTGATGCTCTATCCACTGAGCCAAACCGGTTAGGGCCTTATGCGCTTCTTGATGGGATACAATAGGCCATACAGAGCATTATCTATGAAGGATTCTTGCCAAAAATACAAGACTATTTTATTTTATATGCTTTTATTTATATGAGAGGGGTGGGTAAGAAGAGAGAGAGAAAGAAACATCAATGAGAAATATGGATCAGCTGCCTCCTGCACTCCCTCTACTGGGAATTGAGCCTGCAAATGGGGCATGTGCCCTAATGGGGAATCCAAAGGATGCTCAATCAACTGAGTGAGCCACACTGGCCAGGGCAAAATACAGGACTTTAAATGTAACTACTGGTTTACAGGAAATATGAGAAACAAACAAATAAATAAATAAGTAAACAAACAGCATATCTTTAAAGCATCCAGAGTAGTGTTATATGGTGTGATTCTGATGTAATCAGGAATAAAATGGGCTTAAAGCCCCAGTTTTTTCAACAAATACATTACAAGAAAAAAAGGGGAATGAGAACTGTTAAAGATGAAAAGAAATCTAAGAAACACATCATCCAAATGTAATGTATAGGTCTTGTTTGGATCCTGACTTTTATAAACTCAGAAATTCTACTTCTGAGTATATAGCTGAAGAAACCCAAAACACTATTTAAAAAAGATATATTCACCCCTATATTCATTGCAGCATTATGGAATAGACAAGATATGGAAGCAACCCATGTGGCCATCAATAGACAAGTGGATAAAAAAGTGGTGGTACATATATACAATGGAATATTACTCGCCATAAAAAGAATGAAGTCTTACTATTTGCTTATTTGCTTACTAGGATGGACCTATCTAGACGGTATTATGCTAACTGAAATAAGTCAGACAGAGAAAGACAAATACCATATGATTTCACTTATATGTGGAATCTAAAGAACAAAATAAAGGAACAAACAAAATAGAAAGAGTCATAGATGCAGAAAACACACTGACAGTTGATAGAGGGAAGGGGTTAGGGGGGCTGGGTAAAATAAAGGTGAAGGGATCAAGAAATACAAATTGGTAGTTACAAAATAGTTACAGGGATGTGAAGTTTAGCATATGGAATATAGTCAATAGTATAATAACTATGTATGGTGCCAGGTGGGTACTTGGGGCATCACTTTGTAAATTATATAATTATCTAACCACTATGCTATGCACCTGAAACTGATATAAAATAATATTGAATGTCAACTGTAATTAAAAACTAAAATAGAAACTTTTATGAGTCAATGAAAAAATTTGGATACTGGCTGGATATTATATGATATTAAGATATTATTTTATTACCAAAGGGAAACTGGGTTACTGTTATAAAGGGGACAGGGAGGACTAGGTCTAAATGTAGTCAATGGAGCACCTGGAGCACTTATCACCACCTGGTTTACTACATATTTGTTTATGGTACCCATCAAACTGTAAGATCCATGAGGGTAGAGGACTGTGTCCATCCAATCCTTTGCTCTATCCGTGGTTGCTGTAGTTTAGTAGTTGTTTAATAAATATTTGCTGAATGAAGAAAAAGACATCATTGTTAATTTTGCTAATTGTAAAAGTGGTATTGTTATGCTATGTTAAAATTTCTAGATGAAAAAATAGTACAGTATTGCCCTGGTGAGTGTGGCTCAGTTGGTTGGGCCTTGTCCTGTGCACTGAAAGGTTGCCAATTCGAATCCAGTCAGGCACATGCCTGGGTTTCAGGCTTGATCCCCTAGAAAGGGGCATGCAGGAGGCAGTTGATCAATGTTTTGCTCTCACATAGAAGTTTCTCTCTCTCTCCCTCTCCTTTCATCTCTCTAAAAAAAGAAAATCAATTAAAAAAACAACACCCAGTAAATCTTTTTTTTTTAAATATATTTTATTGATATTTTACAGAGAGGAAGGGAGAGGGATAGAGAGCTAGAAACATCGATGAGAGAGAAACATCGATCAGCTGCCTCCTGCACACCTCCCACTGGGGATGTGCCCGCAACCAAGGTACATGCCCTTGACCAGAATCGAACCCGGGACCCTTCAGTCCGCAGGCCGACGCTCTATCCACTGAGCCAAACCGGTTTTGGCTCAGTAAATCTTTAAAGCATGCAGAGTAAGGTTATATGGTATATGCATTGTCAAAACTCATACACCTACAACATATAAGGCCTGTGCATTTCACTGCATGTCAATTTTACCACAATAAAAATTAAATTAAATTAAAAGCAGCCATAGAGCCCTAACCGGTTTGGCTCAGTAGATAGAGCGTCAGCCTGCGGACTGAAGGGTCCCAGGTTCGATTCTGGTCAAGGGCATGTACCTGGGTTGTGGGCACATCCCCAGTAGGGGGCGTGCAGGAGGCAGCTGATCAATGTCTCTCTCTCATCGATGTTTCTAACTTTCTATCCCTCTCTCTTCCTCTCTGTAAAAAAATAAAAAATAAAAAAATAAAAAAATTAAAAAAAAATTAAAAAAAAATAAATAAATAAAATATATTTTTAAAAAATAAAATAAAAAAATAAAAGCAGCCATAGAAACAGATTGCCTTCAGAGAATGAAGTGAAGAATAGGTAAAATTCTACGTGATCATTGACAGTAAAAAAACGCACACACAATACTAAGTTAGTGTCTTCTAAAGTTTAACTATTAAGATAGAATTAAGACACACCAAAACAATAATATATACATTGGGAGGCTGATGAATAAAGTTAAATTTTCTAGTTTTCTTGTATTGTTTGTAAGGAGAGTGTGCTGATTATCTAACTATGTTTGCAGACTGAAGGGATCCATTGGCCTGAGTGCATCAAAGTCCAATAAGATACGAACTGGAGTTTGCAGCCAAGAAAGTAAGGATTTATTAAAGAGATGGCAACACACCTAGAGTCACAGGTAGCTCATGCTCTAAGACTGGCTCCCCGATGGCTTCCAGGGGATGGATTACATAGGGAAAAATATCATTAATCATGATGACTAATAGGGTTAGGGTGGTGGTCTCTACTGACTGGTTGGTGCTAGGGTAGGGCTAATTGATTATTACATTTGGTCCTGATGTCAGCCATGGAGTTGCTCTGTACAACTTCACAAGGATTTGTTCTGTGGGAGCGTTCCGCTTTCCTGGGTCTGGAGCAAAATCACAACTGAGGCCAAGATATTGTGTTTAGTTTGATTGAAAACTCTGTCTCAAAAGTCAATAGACCCAGGACCTTGTTTCTAAGACCCCTGTACGCTAACCAGAACCTCATTGTCTTGAGGGCTCAATGATTAAGCAAGGGAGAAGGAGGTGGATGAGTCAGTGTGCTAGGTGAGGCTAGTATGAGTCATGGGAAAAAATAAAAATAAAAGGCCAGATTAAAGAAAATAAGATTTCTCTGCAGTTACAACTATGTCTTTCAGTTTCAAATCCACACTTCTTATATACTGCTGTGATGCTGGGGCTGGTATTCTGAAAACTACATTTCTTTTTTTTTTCCTATTAAATAGATTTTATTTTATTTTTTATGGTAGTTTTAGATTCACAGAAAAAAACTGAGCATAATGTACAGAGCTCACATACAACCCCTGTTCTCACACACGCACAGTCTCCCCTACCATCAATTACCCACACCAGAGTGGTGCATTAATTACAATCAATGAACCTACATTGACACGTTATTATCATCCAAAGTCCACAGTTTACACTAGGGTTCGTTCTTGGTGTTGTGCATTCTACGAATTCTGATAAATCTATAACGACATGTATTTACTATTAATAGTATCACTGCCTTAAATATCTCTGTGATCTGTCTGAGCATCCCTCCTCGCCCCAACTCCAGGCAAACACTAATTTTAAAAATCACTTCCACAGTTTTGCCTTTTCCGCAGTGTCATATAGTTGGAATCATACAGTGTGGAGCCTTTTCAGATTGGCTTCTTTCATTTAGTAAAATGCACTTGAAGTTCCTCCATGTCTTTTTAAAAAATATATATTTTATTGATTTTTTACAGAGAGGAAGGGAGAGAGATAGAGAGTCAGAAACATCTATGAGAGAGAAACATCAATCAGCTGCCTCCTGCACACCTCCTACTGGGGATGTGCCTGCAACCAAGGTACATGCCCTTGACCGGAATCAAACCTGGGACCTTTCAGTCCACAGGCCGACGCTCTATCCACTGAGCCAAACCGGTTAGGGCCCTCCATGTCTTTTTATGGCTTGATATCTCATTTCTTTTTATGGCTTGATAATATTACATTGTCTGGATGTACCACAGTTTATTTATCCATCCACCTACTGAAGGACATATTGGTCACTTCAGAGATTTTGGTAATTATGAATGAAGTTCCTATAAATATCCACATGCAGGTTTATTCGTGCAGAGAAATTTTCAGTTCACTTGAGTAAATACAAAAAAAAGTGCAATTGCTCGAGTGTATGGTAAGAGTATGTTTAGTTTTGTATTAATCTATCAAACTGTCTTCCAAAGTGGATGTACCATTTTGCTTTTCCACCAGCAATGAATGAGAACTCCTGTTGTTCCACATTGGCGTTTGGTGTCGCCAGTGTTCTGGATTTTGTCCATTCTAATAGTTGCATAGTAGAATCTCATCGCTTTCATTTGCAATTCCTTAATGATATATGATGTGAAACATCTTTTCATATGCTTATTTGCCACCCGGGTATCTTCTTTGGTGAGGTGTCTTGTTCAGGTCTTTTTCCAAGTTTTAAATCAAGTTGTTTGTTTTCTTATTGTTGAATTAAAGAATTCTTTATGTATTTTGAAAAACATTCCTTTATCAAATGTCTTTTGCAATTTTTTCTCCCAGTGTGTAGCTTATATGCTCATTCTCATGACAGTGTCTGGCACATAGCAGAGGTTTTTAAAAAAAAAAAAAAAAATATATATATATATATATATATATATATATATATATATTTTTTTTTTAAATATATTTTATTGATTTTTTACAGAGAGAAAGAGAGAGGGATAGAGAGTTAGAAACATCAATGAGAGAGAAACATCGATCAGCTGCCCCCTGCACACCCCCCACTGGGGATGTGCCCACAACCAAGGCACATGCCCTTGACCGGAATCGAACCCGGGACCCTTCAGTCCGCAAGCCAACGCTCTATCCACTGAGCCAAACCAGATAGGGCAAAAAATATATATATATTTTTATTGACTTCAGAAAGAAAAGGAAAAAGAGAGATAGGAACATCAGTGATGAGAGACAATCATCTATCAGCTGCCCCCCAATATGTTCCCCCACTGGGGACCAAGCTCAAAACCCAGGCCGATGCCCAACAACTGAGCCACGCTTGCCAGACACAGAAGTTTTTAATTTTAATGAAATCCAGCTTATTCATTATTTCTTTCATGGCTGGTGTCTTTCGTGTATCTAGATAGGTATTACCATGCCCAAAGTGTCGTCTTTCACCAATAGCACTACTTGTATGTATGTATGTATGTATGTATGTATGTATGTATGTATGTATGTGTTTGTTTGTTTATTGTTTAAAGTATTACATATGTCTCCTTTTTCCCCTGGAGAGGGAAAGGGGAGGGACAGAGAGAGAGAGAGAAACATCTATGTGAGAGAGAAACATCGATCGGTTGCCTTGAGCCCAGATCAGGGATGGGACCTGCAACCTGAGTATGTGCCCTGAGCGGGAATCAAACACGCAACCTTGGTACATTGGTATGACCCTCTAACCACCTGAACTACCCAGCCAGGGCACGAGGTAGTTTTATTTATCTGCAGCAAGTAAAGGAGGCAGGGGCTTAATATCAAAAACTCCATCTCCCCAAAGGGAGGCTTAGCCATTGCTTACATACACTATTTGGTCAATTACACATGGATTTCTTATTTTGCAGTTGGCTACACTTATCAGGTTGAGTTTCTGTCAAGCTCATCCTGTTTACAGTTGGTCTGCAAAATACTGTACTACATTTTAACATTTAGCAAGAATAACATTTAGTAATAACATTTAGGACTGCCAGACCTTGAGACTCTTGTCTTATCTTACAGTAGCAGTACTCACAATAGCCCAAAGGTGGAAACAACCCAAATGTCAATCAATGGATGAATGGATAACCAAAATGTGGTATAAGTATGTAATGCATTATTCAGCTACAAAAAATAAATGAAGTACTGATACATGATAAACAAGGATGAATCTAGAAACCATTATGCTAAGTGGAGGTGGGAAAAGATGTAGGTCATCTATCTTATGATTCATTTTGAAATACTCAGAATAGGTAAATCTATAGAGACTGAAAGTGCATTGTTGGTTGCCAGGGCTGGGGAAAAGGAAGAATAATGAGTGACTACTTAATGAGTACAAGGTTTCCTTTGGGGTTATGAAAATGTTTGGGAAAAAATGTTTTAGAACTTGGTAGGGAGTGGTATTTGCACACATTGTGAATGTACTAAATGCCACTGAAATTTACATTTTTAAAAGGCTAATTTTATATTATATGATTTTCGTCTTAATTAAAAATAAGATGAGGAAGTTCTTTATATAGTGATTTGGAAAGAGATGATAGATATATACTTGTGTATGCACTAAAATAATCTCTGTAAGATTACAAAAGAAGAAAACAATGGTTACTTGTCGTATGTGGGACAGTGGGTTTTAAGAAGACTTTTCTCTGTATACCTTTTTAAACATTTCTATATTTGATTATATGTATGTAACACCTATTCAAAAAATTAAGTACAAAATTTTTTTCAGTCTGAAAAAGAACTGTATAAATTTATAAAGAAAAAGAACAAAAACATAAAGTAAATAATGATGTTAATGAAATAGTAAATAGACAATAGAGAGATAAACCAAACCAACAGTGGTTCTTGAACTAATAAAATAGACAAACCTCTGGTAAGACAGACCAACAAAAAGAAAAAAGCTAAAAGTCAATATTTAGAATGAAGAAAAGGATATATTTACAAAAAAAAATAGACAGCATTTAAAAATAAGAAAACAGCCCTGGCCGGTTTGGCTCAGTGGGTAGAGCGTCAGCCTGCGGACTGAAGGGTCCCGGGTTTGATTCCAGTCAAGGGCATGTGCCTGGGTTGCGGGCACATCCCCAGTGGGGGGCGTGCAGGAGGCAGCTGATCGGTGTCTCTCTCTCATTGATGTTTCTGACTTTCTGTCCCTCTCTCTTCCTCTCTGTAGAAAATCAATAAAATATATTAACAAAAAAAATATATATATATAAAAATAAGAAAACATCACAAATAACTTTATGCTAATACATTTGAAAACTTAGACAACTGAATAATGGCTTATGAAATTATAATTTATTGAAACTTCATGATGTAGTAAACCTAAAAAGTCATATAATAATTAAATAAATTAAATCAGTAGTAAGAGCCATCCCCACAGTAGGCGATTTTACAGAGTGCTATCAAATCTCTGAAGAATAGATTAATCTCTCTTAGCAAACTGTTCAGAACACAGAAAAAGGTAAGCTCCTTAAGGTATTTTGTGAAGTTAAATAATTTGATACCAAAACAAAAAAAGAACAGTACAAAAAATAAAAATTATGGACCAATGTCATGAATGAAAGTAATTGTAGCCCTGGATGGTTTTCTCAGTGGTTAGAACATTGGTCCATGGACTGAAGGGTTGAGAGTTCGATTCCCAGTCAAGTGCAAGTACCTCGGTTGCAGGTTCCCCAGCCCTGGCAGGGACACGTGCAGGAGGCCACCAATCGATGTGAGTGTATGTATGTGTGAGTCTCTCTCTCCCTCTCCTTCCTCCCTTCCAGTTGCTCTAGAAATTAATGGGGGGAAAATAATCCTCTGGTGAGGATTTTTTAAAAAAGAAAGAAAATAACTGTAAAAATAAATGAACTAATATTTTATATAGTATATGCACTAAAATAATATCTGCGCCCTGACCAGTTTGGCTCAGAAAAGCGTCAGCCTGCGGACTGAAGGGTCCCAGGTTCGATTCTGGTCAAAGGCATGTACCTTGTTTGGGGTACATCCCCAGTAGGAGGTGTGCAGGAGGCAGCTGATCAATGTTTCTAATTCTCTATCCCTCTCTCTTACTCTCTGTAAAGAATCATTTAGAGGAGAAACAAAGATGGCGGCATAGGTAAGCACCTAAACTGCTGCCTCGCACAACAATTTCAAAACTACAACTAAAAGACAGAACGGACACCATCCAGAACCACAGGAAAGCTGGCTGAGTGAAAAATTCTACAACTAGAAGGAAAGAGAAAAGCTCACAGAGAATTGGAGGTACGGCAAAGGGTCTTTGTGCGCACAGAGAGGAAGGGTGGCTGAGAGCCTTGCTGACTTTCTCTGGCGGAAGGGGGAAGAAAGCCCCCGACCGCACTGAGCCCCAGTTCTGACTGCACTGAACCCCAGTTCCAGGCGAGCCCCTGGGGACCCACGCTCTTGTGGGGGGAATCTGGACTCTCAGGCGGAGACTCGGGAGCCAGGGAAGGCAGAGGTCTAAAGGCGCACGCGTGCGCGCAAGGGCAAGGCTGATGGGAAGCCAAGACTGTCTGCTCCGCCCTGAGACTCCACCCCATCCAAGCTGAGCACAGAGGCTATTGCAATTTGGCAAATCTAATCCTATAAGGCTGTCTCCAGCACCGAACTTCTCCCAGCGTAGACACAGCTGATCCTTACAGCCAACTGGCCTGGAGGTCAATTCCTCCCAGTGATACCAACAACAATCAAGACTTAATTACAACAAGGCTGTACACACAGTCCACAAAGGGGTGCACCAAGAGTATCCACCTCAGGTTAACTGGGGAGGCCGACCCACTGGGCCATATAGGAAACCTAGCACACAAATCTACCCTACCAACTCAGGGAAGTAGTGAAAATGCGGCGTCAAAGAAACAGATCACAAACGAAAGAAATGGAGGAAAACAAACGACTGGATATAGAATTCAAAACCACGGTTATAAGGCTTTTCAAGAATATCCTAGAAAAGGCCGATAAATATAACAAGACCCTTGAAGATATGAAAAAGGATCAACTAGAAATTAAACATACACTGACTGAAATAAAAAATATTATACAGAGACCCAAAAACAGACTAGAGGAACACAAGAATCAAGTCAAAGAATTGAAATACAAAGAAGCAAAAAACACTCAACTGAAAAAGCAAAAAGCAAAAAAAAATCCAAAAAGTTGAAGATAGTGTAAGAAGACTCTGGGACAACTTCAAGCGTATCAACATCCGAATTATGGGGGTGCCAGAAGAAGAGAGAGAGCAAGATACTGAAAACCAATTTGAAGAAATAATGACCAAAAACTTCCCCCACCTGGTGAAAGAAATAGACTTACAAGTCCAGGAAGTGCACAGAACCCCAAACAAAAGGAACCCAAAGAGGACCACACCAAGACACATCATAATTAAAATGCCAAGAGCAAAAGACAAAGAGAGAATATTAAAAGCAGCAAGAGAAAAACAGTTAATTACCTTCAAGGGAGCACCCATACGATTGTCAGCTGATTTCTCAACAGAAACTATGCAGGCCAGACACGAGTGGCAAGAAATATTCAAAGTGATGAATAGCAAGAACCTACAACCAAGATTAATCTACCAAGCAAAGCTATCATTCAGAATTGAAGGGCAGATAAAGAGCTTCACAGATAAGAAAAAGCTAAAGGAGTTCATCACCATCAAACCAGTATTATATGAAATGCTGAAAGGTATTCTTAAAGAAGAGGAAGAAGAAAAAAGTAAAGATAAAAATTATGAACAACAAATACATATCTATCAACAAGTGAACCTAAAAATCAAGTGAATTAAAAACCTGAGGAACAGCCGAGACCGGTTTGGCTCGGTGGATAGAGCGTCGGCCTGTGGACTGAGGGGTCCCAGGTTCGATTCTGGTCGGGGGCACGTGCCTTGGTTGCGGGCACGTCCCCAGTGGGAGGTGTGCAGGAGGCGGCTGATCGATGTTTCTCTCTCATCGATGTTTCTAGCTCTCTATCCTTCTCCCTTCCTCTCTGTAAAATATCAATAAAATATATTAAAAAAAAACAAACCTGAGGAACAGAATAATCTGGTGAATATAATAGAATCAGGGGCATAGAAATGGAGTGGACTGATAATTCTCAGGAGGAAAGGGGTATGGGGGGTTCAGGAAGAGACTGGACAAAAATCATACACCTATGGATGAGGACAGTGGGGGGAGGTAAGGGCAGAAGGTGGGGTGGGTACCGGGTGGAGGGGAGCTATGGGGGGAAAAAGGAGAAACAATTGTAATAATCTGAATAAAGATTTATTTAAAAAAAAGGAATCATTTAAAAAAATTAAATAAATAAAATAATATCTGCAAGAATACAAATAAGAAAGCAATGGTTATTTGTCATATGTGGATAGGAATGAGCTCATGAGGGACAGTGGCCTGCCAACACCATTGTCTATTTTTAGTCTGTCACCTCTCATATGTACTCCCTCCAACCCCCAGCTGCCTCTCCCAGCTCATATCTTCCTAGCTGCTTACTCTACTATAAAAATATTGGGATACTAAATATAGCAATGTATTAAAGAATACCTTGTGACCATGGATTATCACATAAATAAATATATTTTTAAAAACTATATGAAATGACAAAAGAAAAAAAACGTAGAAAATGAATTAATTTAATTCACCATATTTAAAAAATTAAACATTGGGGGAAGGAATAGGGAGTTATTTAACAATTGTAGAGTTTCAGTTTTGCAAGATGAAAAAGTTCTGGAGATCCATTGCACAATGAAAATATACTTAACACTATTGAACTAATACATGTAAAAATGGTTAAGATAATTAAAGAAGTAAAATAATTTAATTTAACTTAAAATTTAAGAATAATTAAACACCTGTGAGCATCTCAATGGATACAAAGAAAATCTCTCCAACTTCCTCTTCTGCTGCATCTTTTCCGCTCCAAGCTGCAGAAAGTTCTTTTGCAGCGGTGGTTGGGCTGATCTCTGGCTGGGGATAGCTCCTGGCTGGGGGCAGTGCTCTGTGCCCCCAGTTCTTGTTTTGCCTGTAGGAATGAATTCGAACAAGAGAAAACAAATGCAGCAAATGCAGGCGAGAATTTTTTTGTAGTGAAGAAATACACTCAGATAGAACCTGAGCGGGTAACTCAGACGGCTGAAACCAAACCAAATGCCCCGGCATTTGGAAGTTCAGAGGATTTATACCCCTAGGCTGGAACGCCCTTAGGCAAGGAGCAAGTCACCCCCACCCCATCCCTCCCTCATGTCTCAAAAAATAAAAATAAAAATCTTCACATTCTAAGGCTCCTTCTCGTAGGTGTTATGCCACAGGTTAGACCACATCATGGAGGGCTCCAAATCTTTCCTCCTTGTGTAAGGGACTGCCAACATCATTGTCTATTTTTAGTCTGTCACCTCTGGTACATACTCCATCCAACCCCCAGCTGCCTCTCTCAGCTCATATCTGCCTCGCTGCCTACTCTAACAGATCTTTTACCCACATACTACAATTTTGTAATGTCATGAGTTGGTCATTTGGAAAACATTGGTTCACCGAGTTATGCAGATCTCCCAAATGTTGATACATCTCATTTCCCAACATAAACAAATCATATTCACTAATACCATCACCAGTCTAATCAGAAAAGTCTTTAAGTATCAGGAAACTGTCAAGCTCAGGTGACAGGTACAGTTTTCCAAAATTCTAGTTTTGGCTTGAAAGTTCCCATTTTAACACTGGAAATAAATACTGTTGATGCATTTTCCTTGAAGTAACAGACTCACTTTATTCATTTTTGTAAAAATGCCTAACAGCCCTGGCCTGTGTCGCTCAGTTGGTGGGGCATCATCCCAAGCACTGAAAGGTTGCCAGTTTGATTCCTAGTCAGGGCACATGCCTACGTTGTGGGCTCGATCCCCAGTAGGTGGCGTGCAGGAGACAGCAGATCGATGTTTCTCTCACATGGATGTTTCCCTCCCTCCCTCTTCTTTTCTCTCTCTCTAAAAATCAATAAAAATGTTTTTTTAAAAATGCCTACCAAATACCCAAATCTGAATTTTAAAAAAATATATGGTGCAGTGCATTGTGCTTTGAGGTTAAAATGGTGTTCCATTAAAAATAAATAAATAAAAGACTATCCCCGCGGGCATGGCTCAGTGGTTGAGCTTTGACCTATGAACCAGGTCACGGTTCACATGCCCAGGTTGCAGGCTCAGTCCCCAGTGGGAGCGTGGAGGAGGCAGCTGATCGATGATTCTCTCTCATCATTAATGTTTCTAGCTCTCTTTCTCTCTCCCTTCCTCTCTGAAATCAATTTTAAAAAAAAAGACTAGTTTGTGTTGCATTTAAATAATGCATATGCTTTTCTTCCAAATGACCATACTTTGTAGTGGAGTATTTGTTTGCCCTTCCCTTTAGTCACACAGAATTTTAAAAATATATACAGTTTAGGGTTGAGAATGAACAAAATTAATAGTTTTACTGTTTTATCGGGCACATTCTTACGTGAAACTGGTATTATTTATTGCAGTGTCAAGCAGGAAAGAAAACAATGCCTAATGCAGTTGGTGCCACCATCTTGATTCCTGCTAAGGGGTCAGCTTTAAAGGAACAAGAAATGTTTTATTTCTTAAATCAAATGATAGGTACCCAGGGGTTAATTTTATAATTTTTCTTTAAACTATAGTGTGTGTGTTTCTTTATATATATTTATTTAAAATAAAAATGAAAATGGCAAAAGTGCCAAGAAAATATCAATAATAAAATATAATATTAGCACAAAAAAGTGAAAATGTCCAGTGAAAACGAACAGCAATCATAATAGCTAACACTCCTTGTGCCAGGTTCTTTTGAAACGGGACCCAATGGGTCCGAGGCTGCCTGTCACTACTTGAGCCAAATTCAGCAGAGGTAGGGTTGAATCATATATGAGTGTTTATTCTAATAATGCCAGCAGTATGGGGAGAGCAGTCGGGCACCCTGGAAATTCTGCTCTGACCCCCCTTGCAAGTTGTCTGATTATATACACATGAGGGAGAAGATAGCTAAGTGCAGCTGCGAGCTGCAAGTGTAACAGGGGAAGGGGAGGGGAGGGTCTGTGGCCCGGCCTTCAGCAGCTCAAAGTCCGATAACAAGGTGGCTAATCTTTTATGATGTTACAAACAGCTCAGCCCGTTCCTAGGACCAAAGAATGGTCAGCATTCCTGAGAAAAACTCCCAGAGGGGGTCAGGGTCTGGACACAGCAACCAAATCAAAGCATGTCCTGTCCTTGGTGTGTTCTCAAAATGTATTTCTTTTCTGAGTAATGGACCCATTGAGGCATCTTATCTTTTTTTTTTCTTTTTTAAGTTTTTTTAAAATATTTTTATTGAGTTTATTTCAGACAGGAAGGGAGAGGGAGAGAGCGATAGAAACATCAATGATGAGAGAAAATCATTGATCGGCTGCCTCCTGCATGCCCCACACTGGGGATCAAACCCGAAACCCAGGCATATGCCCTGACCAGGAATCGAACCTGTGACCTCCACGTTCACAGGTGGACGCTCAACCACTGAGCCACGCCAACCAGGCGAGGCATCTTATCTTTTTACAGGCTTGTTTCATCCTCCAGTTTCCCAGGGTCTGTAAGAAAACTACTTATCTATAGTTAGTAAGGTGAATAATTATTAGACAACTGTGGCTCTATTCTTATTACCTGCCCTTCCCCACTGTCACTTTTAGAAGAATTTTAGTTATGGTACCTCCACATGATGCAATACTGGGCAGCTTCAAGAATGATAATATAGTACTTGGAAGGAATGTAAATTGATATAACCTTTCAGGAGGACAATTGGCACTAACTATCCAAATTTAATTTGTCATAACCCTTTCATTTAAAAATTCTATTGCTAGGAACTTATCCTAGGGATATGGTGATAAATGTAATTTATAAATATAGAATGATAAGATATATAAAGTCAGAGTAATGTGATATATTCTATCACTCTGAATTATTTGTTGTGATGTGTTAGAAAGAGGAAAAAGGAGCAATTTGTATGTAAACATGTTACCTTAAACTTGTAAAAATATATACAGTTAAGGGTTGAGATTTAACAAGTCTGCTAGGCTACTATACTCAAAGATAAGCCAAGCTAGTAATGATAGAAATAATAAAATGAAATAAATATTTTTAAGAGTCACTTAAAATAGAGCCGGTTGACCATTAGGGAAGTGGAATCTGTACGCATCTTGTGCCTCGGTTCTCAGAGCTGCTATTAAGTTGCTAAACCTATTGCTAAATTCAGCTCAAGGCCCAGCATAAGCATCCTGGAGCCATTAACATCCTGGAACAACAACTGCTACCAGGAAACATATTGTCACCCAATGGTCCGAGGCACCAATTCAACACCAACAGGAATCCCCAATTTGGGGTACGGTGAAGACCATCCATGAGCAAAGTATTGCCTTGATGCATCAGTTGGGAGCAAACTGTGGCTAAAAGCCAGTAAAGCCTTGACCAAATCCTGGTAATAAGGTAGTAGAGGGCTTTTGTCAGCTCGCATTGTTCCTTAATTGATCAATTACTGATTGTTTATTACCTCCTTGAATGAGAATAAATGTGTGTATGGGCAAGCAACAAGTTGTTCACAGTTTTTTTTTGTTGCCTCTTTAGACTGACACTTTTGAACTGGCTCTTTTTTTTTTTAAATGGCTTTTTAAAAATAATGTTTTTATTGATTTCAGGAAGAGGAAGGGAGAGGAAGAGAGAAATAGAATTATCAATGATGAGAGAGAATCATTGATTGGGATCGAGCCTGCAACCCAGGCATGTGTCCTGACTGGAATCGAATCTTGACCTCCTGGTTCTTGAATGAATGCTTAACCACTAAGCAGCACCGGCTGCGCTGAACTGTTTTTTTGTTGTAACCAAAGCCAAAAATCTAATTTAAAGAGCACTCCCAGGCATAATAATTGGCATTTGGTTTAAATAGAACAAACGTATTTACAAAAGTTCATCAGGTATGTTTTTCACAGCAATTTTTGTAAAGGAAACAAGGTATCAATCAATCAGGACTGTTTACATAACTTATGATATATCCAGAAAATATCTATACATATATAAAAGCCTAAGTGGCCCTAGCCAGTTTGGCTCAGTGGATAGAGTGTTGGGCTGCAGACTGAAGGGTCCCAGGTTCGATTCCGGCCAGGGGCACATGCCCGGGGTGTGGGCTCGATCCCCAATGGGGGGCATGCAGGAAGCAGCCGATCAATGATTCTCTCTCATCATTGATGTTTCTATCTCTCTATCCCTCTCCCTTCCTCTCTGAAATCAATAAAGAAATATATTTTAAAAAAATAAAATAAAAGCCTAAGCAACCATTCAACCATTCGACCGGTAGCTATGACACGCACTGACCACCAGGGGGCAGACGCTCAATGCACAGGCGTGGAAACATGGACAGACTGATGAGTCTCAGAAGGGAGGGGGGAGGAGGGAGGGCAGGAAGAGATTAACCAAAGATCTTACATGCATACTAGAGGCCTGGTGCACTGGCTCCTGCTCCTGTGGGGTCCCTCAGCCTGGCCTGTGGGGATTGGGCTGAATCCGTCCACCAAGCCTCCAACATCCCCAGAGGGGTCCTGGATTGTGAGAGGGTGCAGGCCAGGCCGAGGGACCCCACCAGTGCATGAGTCCATGCATCAGGCCTCTAGTAATAAATAATATGAAGTCAAAATTTTAAAATGAGACATATTGTTATGTGGTTTTATAAAAAGACCTTCAAGATATGTGTAATGTGGGGGGAAAAGCAGTGTGTGGTTCAGTTAGTACAATGTAATTCATTTTCTGTTAAAAATGTTTATAAGTAGACAAATTTTATAGGGTCATTTCCCATCAAAAAGATTGCATGAACTCAAGAGAAAATACCCTCTTCACTCTGAACAGAAAAAATAGTAGATAATATATGCCAAATATATGTTAAAAAGACAACTCATGAGAAAACAAAAACAAAATAAGCCGAGGAGAAATCAAGATGGCGGCATAGGTAAACACCTGAAATTGCTGCCTCGCACAACAACTTCAAAACTACAACTAAAAGACAAAACGGACATCATCCAGAACCACAGGAAGGCTGGCTAAGTGGAAATTCTACAACTAGAAGGGAAGAGAAAAGCACACTGAGACTCAGAGGAGCTGTGGAAGTAAAGGCAGAGATACGGAGGCGCGCGCGGAGAGGGATAGCAACTGAGGATGCGGCTGGCTTTTTCAATCTGGAGGGAGACAAAAGCTCCTGACTGCTCTGACCTCCAGTTCCGGGCGAGACTCTGGGGACCCAGACTCATACGGGGAGAAACTGGACTGTCTGGCAGTGGGTGGAACTCGAGGGCGGCTTTCTCTCAGAGGTGCTTGCAGCAATTACCAAGGGACACTGAGACCCGGGGGCCTCTTAGGGCAGGGCTGATGGGAAGCCATTGCTGTTTGCTCCGCCCTGAGACTCTGCCCCTTCCAAACTGTGTGCAGAGGCTTTTGCATATGAATGGCCTGGTCCTTTGAAATCTAAATTTACCTAACAAACTGCAGCTGAGTCAGTGAAACCCAGAATATCCAAAAGAAGGCCCAAGGCCCCACAGCAGCTTGCATTGCTTCACAGCTGGGCCTCATCTGGGCACCTCCAAAACCCAAACAAAGAAGAGGAATCTGCAGATCTCTCTGTAGCTCCTGCTAGGTGGCCTCAGGCAGAGGCTAAATTAGCACCTCCTTGGAGATCCAAGAGCCAGTGTACCCAAGGGTCAGAGTAGGACAATCCAGATTACAACTCCTCAGATCCATAAGGGACACACTCAGGGGGCAGACTCAGTGAGCACCAAAGCCCCACTGAAACAAGTCTTGCCTCATAAGGGTGTCTCCAGCACAGAAGTTTTCCCATCGTAGACACAGCTGATCCTCACAGCCAATTGGCCTGGAGGTCAATTCCTCCCAGTGATACCAACAACAATCAAGGCTTAACTACAACAAGACTGTGCACACAGCCCACAAAGGGGTGCACCAAGAGTGTCCACCTCGCCCTGACCAGTTTGGCTCAGTGGATAGAGCATCGGCCTGCGAACTGAAGGGTCCCAGGTTCGATTCTGGTCAAGGGCATGTACCTTGGTTGCGGGCACATCCCCAGTAGGAGGTGTGCAGGAGGCAACTGATCAATGTTTCTAACTCTCTATCCCTCTCCCTTCCTCTCTGTAAAAAATCAATAAAATATATTAAAAAAAAAAAAAAAAGAGTGTCCACCTCAGGTAACTGGGGAGGCTGAGCCACTGGGCCCTATAGGACACCTAGCACACAAAGCCACTCTATCAACTCAGGGAAGCAGCCAAAATGCGGAGACAAAGAAACAGGTCACAAATGAAAGAAATGGAGGAAAGCAAACTACTGGATATAGAGTTCAAAACCACAGTTATAAGGTTTTTCAAGAATTTTCTAGAAAAGGCTGATAAATTTAGTGAGACCCTCGAGGATATGAAACAGGACCAAATAGAAATTAAGCATACACTGACTGAAATAAAAAATAATATACAGAGATCCAACAGCAGACTAGAGGATCGCAAGAAACAAGTCAAAGATTTGAAATACAAAGAAGCAAAAAACACCCAACCGGAAAAGCAAAAAGAAAAAAGAATCCAAAAATATGAAGATAGTGTAAGGAGCCTCTGGGACAACTTCAAGCGTACCAACATCCGAACTAAGGGGGTGCCAGAAGAAGAGAGAAAGCAAGATACTGAAAACCTATTTGAAGAAATAATGACCAAAAACTTCCCCCACCGGGTGAAAGAAATAGACTTACAAGTCCAGGAAGCACAGAGAACCCCAAACAAAAGGAATCCAAAGAGGACCACACCAAGACACATCATAATTAAAATGCCAAGAGCAAAAGACAAAGAGAGAATATTAAAAGCAGCAAGAGAAAAACAGTTAGTTACCTACAAGGGAGCACCCATACAATTGTCAGCTGATTTCTCTCTCTCTCTCTCCCTCTTTTTTTAAAAATATATTTTATTGATTTTAGAGAGAAAGGGAGAGTGAGAGATAGAAACATCAATGATGAGAGAGAATCATTGATTGGCTGCTTTCTGCATGCCCCCTATTGGGGATCGAGCCCGCAACCCAGGCATGTGCCCTTGGCTGGAATCGAACCTGGGACCCTTCAGTCCACAGGCGGACACTCTATCCATTGAGCCAAACAAGCCAGGGCGTCAGCTGATTTCTCAACAGAAACTATGCAGGCCAGACGGGAGTGGCAAGAAATATTCAAAGTGATGAATAGCAAGAACCTACAACCAAGATTACTCTACCCAGCAAAACTATCATTCAGAATTGAAGATCAGATAAAGAGCTTCACAGATAAGAAAACGCTAAAGGAGTTCATTACCACCAAACCAGTATTATATGAAATGCTGAAAGGTATTCTTTAAGAAGAAGAGGAAGAAGAAGAAAAAGGTAAAGATAAAAATTATGAACAACAAATACATATTTAACAAGTGAATCTAAAAATCAAGTGAGCCCTAACCGGTTTGGCTCAGTGGAGAGAGCGTCGGCCTGCGGACTGAAGGGTCCCAGGTTCGATTCCGGTCAAGGGCATGTACCTTGGTTGCGGTCACATCTCCAGTAGGAGGTGTGCAGGAGGCAGCTGATCAATGTTTCTAACTCTCTCTCCCTCTCCCTTCCTCTCTGTAAAAAATCAATAAAATATATTAAAAATAAATAAATAAAATAAAAAATAAAAATCAAGTGAATAAAAAAATCTGATGAACAGAATAAATTGGTGAATATAATAGAATCAGGGGCATAGAAAGGGAGTGGACTGACAATTTTCGGGGGAAAGGGGTGTGGGGGGTGCGGGAAGAGACTGGACAAAAATCGTACACAGATGAGGACAGTGCGGGGGGGGGGATAAGGGCAGAGGGTGGGGTGGGAACTGGATGGAGGGGAGCTATGGGTGGGGGGGAAAGAGGAACAACTGTAATAATCTGAACAATAAAGATTTATTTAAAAATAAATAAATAAATAAATAAACAAACAAACAAAAACAAAAACAAAATAAGCCTCTCCTTGAAATATGAAGGCCAGGAGCTGAACTCACAGGGGAATTGTCATGTTGCACGTCAGGTGATATTGTGACTCTAACTGGGGTCTAGCCATGAAGAGCTGCTTACCTGGAGGGACTGTAGAGTGGAGAGGACCAGGCTAGACAGCCCTCTAGGCTACCATGCTGAACTGGACTACATCTGCAGCTGGCTGGACAGGATCACCAAATCACCCCTGGATCAGATCCCTGTATGTTCAATGTAAACTCTGTTTCTGGACTGGGAGACAGTCACAAAACCACTCAGCACGGAAGGATGCAGAGGTCAGAAAGGGAAACCTACAACTCCAAAGTGGACTGGCATATTAGCACCCATTACAACCTTTTTCTAATGTATCTGCTCTAGGCAGGAGCTGAAGTGCTAAAAACTGTATTTTCCCAAGTCCCTTACAGCTAGTGTTCCTTTGTCAATTAAATGCACGCCAGAGAAACCGGAATAGGCCTTAAATTGGGAGGGGGGGGGTTGCGGGGGAGGAGGACTCCCAGAGGAAGGTGTTAGTGAATTGTGGTAGCGGGGGCAGGAACTGCAGTTAACAGCTTCCTGTGCTTGAAAGCTTGTGGTTATTGCTTGATTGGCTGATACCAACAGACTTGTATAATTCTGGAGCCTGGGAGCTCTTTCTAAAAGTTCTACCTAAAGCAGTGCTCCCAATTGAGTTTCTATTGGCATCTAGGGGAGTGACTGAACTCAAAGGGTTCACCACTTGGAGTGCTTTATTCAAAAATGAGACCTGGTTGTTGCAAGGTAGTTTTATGTACTTATAGCAAGTGAAGGAGACAGGGGATTCACATCCAAAGCTCTGCCTCCCCAAAGGGAGGCTTAGCCATTGCTTATATATACTACTAGAGGCCCGGTGCATGAAATTTGTGCACAGTGGGGGGCGGGGGGGGAGAGTTGTCCCTCAGCCCAGCCTGCACCCTCTCCAATCTGACATCCCTCTCACAATCCAGTATTGCTGGCTCCCAACCGCTCGCCTGCCTGCCTGCCTGACTGCCCCTAACCACTCCTGCCTGCCAGCCAGATCACCCCCTAACCACTCCCCTGCCAGCCTGATCAATGCCTAACTGCTCCCCTGCTGGCCCAATTACCCCTAACTGTCCTCCCCTGTAGGCCTGGTCTCCCCCAACTGCCCTCCCCTGACGGCCTGGTCACCCCTAACTGCCCTTCCCTGCTGGCCTGGTCACCCCTAACTGCCCTCCCCTGCTGGCCTGGTCGCCCCTAACTGTCCTCCCCTGCCAGCCTGGTCACCCCTAACTGCCCTCCCCTGCTGGCCTGGTCATCCCTAACTGCCCTCCCTTGCCAGCCTGGTCCCCTCTCTAACTGCTCTGCCTGGCAGGCCTGGTTGCCCCCAACTGCCCTCCCCTGCTGGTCCAGTCACCCCTAACTGCCCTCCCTTGCCAGCCTGGTCCCCTCTCTAACTGCCCTCCTCTGCCAGCCTGGTCACCTCTAACTGCCCTCCCCTGCAAGCCTGATCACCCCCAACTGCCCTCCCTTGCAGGCCTGGTCCCTCCCAACTGCCCTCCCCTGTTGGCCATCCTGTGGTGGCCATCTTGTGTCTATATGGGGGTGGCCATCTTTGACCACTTGGGGGAGGCCATTTTGTGTGTTGGAGTGATGGTCAATTTGCATATTACCTCTTTATTAGACAGGATTTGGTCAATTGCATGTTGATTTCCTTCTTTGCAGTTGACTACACTCATCAAGTTGGATTCCTGTCAAGCTTATCCTGTGTACCAGGGGTGGGGAACTTCCAGGCCCCGGGGGGCCATATAAGGCCTGTGATATCATTTGGTTTGGCATTAGGGGCGAGTTAACTAAATGTTTGACCAAATATAGCAGGTTAATTTTAAATTGATAATTTTTATAGCCTGAAAATCCTATATAATAAAACCCTAATATGCAAATTGACCAAACGGTGGAAAGACGGGTCACTATGACACACACTGACCACCAGGGATCAGATGCTCAATGCAGAAGCTGCCTCCTGGTGGTCAGTGCACTCCCACAGGGGGAGCACTGATTAGCCAGAAGCCAGGCTCACAGCTGGTGAGTGCAGTGGCAGTGGCGGGAGCCTCTCCCACCTCTGTGGCAGTGCTAAGGACCCCCTGGGGGATGTCCTCCGAGGGGTCCTGGACAGCCAGAGGGCACAGGCCAGGCTGAGGGACCCTGCCCCCCGCCCCCCGCCAGTGCACAACATTCGGGCCTCTAGTGATGTTATAAATATCCATATGGCCCTTGGGAGAAAAAAGGCTCCCCAACCCTGCTGTATACAGTTGGTCTGAAACATATTGTGCTACATTGTTTTTTGCCATCATTAAGAAATTTCTTTTTTTAAAAAAATATGCTTTTTTATTGATTTCAGAGAGGAAGGGAGAGGAGAGAGAGATAGAAACATCAATGATGAGAGAGAATCATTGATTGGCTGCCTCCTGCATGCCCCCTACTGGGGATCAAGCCCGCAACCCAGGCATGTGCCCTTGGCCGGAATCAACTATGATCTCCTGGTTCATAAGTCAATGCTCCACCACTGAGCCACACTGTTTGGGCAAGAAATTTACTTTCCTAAAAAAAATCCAAATGCTGGCATTGCCCAGAAAAATTTAACAGGTTTACTTAGTTATCTATTATTTATTGATTTTTGAGAGAGAGGGAGGGAGAGAGAGAAACATCAATTTGTTGTTCCATTTATTTATGCATTCATTGGTTGATTCTTGTATGCGCCCTGATCAGGGATTGAACCCTAGAGTATTGGGACAACGCTCTAACCAAATGATCTACCCACCCAGTGCCAACAGGTTTATTTATAATTGTTATAAAGTTGAAACTTGTTCACCGAAACATTTTGACTTGTATTAATGCTTTATGTTCCACCTTTATATTTTAAAAATTCATACACAAAAGGAAATGGAAACACTGCCAATACCTGATTTCTGTAAAAAAAAAAAAAAAAAAAAAAATCTAACGTTCAGAACTACCAATAACAGGAAGAGACTTTTTTTTTTTTAGAATGAGTTAGTGCCTGGGGACTCAAGATTAATATCAACTCTTCCCTGGGTCTCCAGACTGCTGGCCTGCTCAGCAGACTTTGGACTTGTCAGCCAAAGTTTATTTTTCACAGTTCTGGAGGCTTAAAGTCCAAGATCAAGGTTCCGGAAGATTTGGTGTCTAGTGAAGGCCTGCTTCTTGGTTTGTTGATAGCTGTCTTTTTATGGTCCATCCATGGTCACAAAAGGATGGAGCAAGCCCTAGAGGTGAAGTTATTGCAGAATTGCTGTCAATGAGTCATGGAAGAACTCACATCAACAATGGTATGAAAGGGACTATACCTCTGAGCTGCTATTAAGTTGCTAAACCTGTTGCTAAATTCAGCTCAAGGCCCAGCCATAAGCATCCTGGAGCCATTAACATCCTGGAACAACAACTGCTACCAGGAAACATATTGTCACCCAATGGTCCGAGGCACCAATTGTGAAATAGGTCCCACTTCTTTTTTTTTAACCCTCACCCAAGGATATATTTTCATTGATTTTTAGAGAGAGAGGAAGGGAGAGAGAGAGAGAGAGACATCGATGTGAGAGAAACATCGGTTGCCTCCTGTACATGCCCAACTGGGGATCAAACCCATAACCTTTTGGTGTATACTCCAACGAGCTGAGCCACCAGCCAAGGCTGGGTTCCACTTCTTGATGGAAGGAACTGCAAGTAATATAAAGCCATATTTAATCTACTACAATCTCTAAAGTGGAAAACATAAAATATACCTAAAAATATATTGTAACAAAAATAATATGTATAAAATATTTAATGCAGTATCTATATTTTCAATACATTTTCAACAAATAACTTTTGCTGTTTTTAGTATTATAATTGCCTTTTGAGGACTCCTCCACAACAATTATTGATGAATTCATTGATTGTAATTGGGTTATATGATACACAGTTTGTATTCTTTCTTCTCCAGATAGTGGCTCTGACAGGTGTGTTTCAAATTCTGCTTCAAAGTTTAAAGTAATTTAATTTTGGGCTACCACTAGTTGCCCCACCTCTATACTCCTCTTTATTTTCTCTATAGCATATATCACCACCTAACATAAATATGTATTTCATTTATTTTACCTCACTTCTAGAATATTATCTTCAGGAGAGAAGTAACTTTGTTTGCTTTCTTCTGCAACTCCAGGAACTGGAAACTGATACATAACAGGTGTTCAATATATTTTGGGTGACCAGATGCATCAATGAATGATTCCACCTGTGGCAAAACCCATACACATTAACAAAGAGTAGCACAAGCAATTGAGCATGAACCACATTGTTTTTCTTATATAGCTAAATTAGCAAGATTTGTTTAACCTTGGTACCTTTTTTAATATCGTATCTAATAAAGAGGGAATATGCTAATTGACCATCACTCCACCACAAAGATGGATGCATCCACAGCTGAGGCCAACTTCCTATAAGGAGCCTTAACAAGCAATCAGCAGGGACCTGAGGCTATGCCCTCCCCTGCCCCCGTGGGGCTTGACAGGGGACCTCAGGCCACGTGTGCCCCCCCCCCCCCCGCCGCATCAGGCTGGGGGACCTCAGGTCACACCCTCTGCCCCAGTGCCAGGCCAGGGGACCTGAGGCCACCCCCCCACCCAGTGGGGCTTGATGGGGGACCTTAAGGTGAGCTTCCCATCCTGGTGCTGGGTTAGGGGACCTCAGGTTGCTCCCCACCGCCCCAGCGCCAGGCCGGGGGACCTCAGGCTGCACCCCCTGCCCAGCGGGGCTTGACAGGGGACCTCAAGGTGCACCTCCAGTGCTGGGTCAGGGGAACTCAGGCCGTGCCCCTGCCCAGTGGGGCTTGACGGGGGACCTGAGGCTGTGCGCCCCCTCCTGGTGCTGGGCCGGGGGACCTGAAGCTGCATCCCCCCCCACCTGGCGCAGCTTGATGGGGTACCTCAGGCCATGCCCTCCACCCAGCAGGGCTTGACAGGGGATCTCAGGCCATGTCCCCCACCTGGCAGGGCTTGATGGAGGACCTCAAGGCACTCCCCACCCTAGTCTGGGCTGGGGGACCTCAGGCCACGCCCCCCGTCCTGGCGCCGGGCCAGGGGACCTGAGGCTACGTCCCCTGCCCGGCAGGGCTTGAAAAGGGTGGGACTGGCCGGGTGTGGATCTAGCCCAATGCGGGGGTCTGGGTCTCATGCGATTTTGAGGTGCATGTGGGTGGGCGGGTACTTTACTCTGGGTCCTGTGGTATGCCCCAGACTCTGACAGGAGGAAGGTTTTCATATACATTTTACTAATTTTCTTTCATCTCTGACACTTCTATTATAGAGAAAGGGCAAATAGCAATATTATTTCCTCTAATTAATCCCCTTTTAATGTGCACGAATTTCATGCACCGGGTCACTAGTATATATACAAGAAGCCTGGTGCACAAATTCATGCACCAGTGGAGTCCCTCAGCCTGGCCTGTGGGATTAGGCTGAAACCGGCTCTTCGACATTCCCTGAGGGGTCCTTGGATTGCGAGAGGGCGCAGGCCAGGCCAAGGGACCCCACCGGTGCACGATCGGGGCCAGGGAGGGACGTGTGAGGTTGGTCAGGTGGGGAGGGACTGTGGGAGGGCTCCAGGGCATGTCTGGCCCATCTCGCTCAGTCCCAATTGGTTGGACCCCAGCAGCAAGCTCACCTACCGGTCAGAGCGTCTTCCCCCTGGTGGTCAGTGCACATCATAGCGACTGGTCGACTGGTCGGCTTCTGCCCCCTGGTGGTCAGTGCACATCATAGCGAACAGTTGAGTGGCCTTAGCATATTACGCTTTGATTGGTTGAAAGGCCGACCAGATGACTGGACACTTAGCATATTAGGCTTTTATTATATAGGATATTATATAGGATTTTTTTTTCTGAAACATGTTTCAAAGAGAGCTCCCCTACCACCACCACCACACCACCACCCTGCAAAGAAAAAAATAATATCTACTGGGCAATTCATCATTTCTTTCTGTGTATTTTAAACATTCCTGAAATAAGTTGAAATGCATCGTGACCTCAGCTATGTTTTTAAAAAATAGTAGCTCTTGGCTCAATGTCAAAGAACATACATAATGTTCAAGAACTCCACCAACCCTAATATACCTCCTGAAGTCCCCCTGTATGACTGTGGAGATCTTTGCATACTTGTTTAAAGAGTTAGATTTAGAATAACTTAATTGTTGAAAAGCATCTATGAGTTATGCTATCTCATTATAAAGGGCTGTGTTCCTGTATTGCAGTTAATGTGGAAAACAGAGTGCATTACTTTTCTTGAAACCCAAATTGTGAACCTGTGGGGCTTCCCAATGACATAATGAAGTTATTGGGCAGTAAGATTATTCTTGTTTAATTATTTTATTTTCAACGGAAAAGACTAACGCAACTGAAATTCCTCTCTATGGAAGGACATAAAATGACTTTTAACACAGATTATAAAATTTCATGCTAAATATATAATTTCATCATAAATATTGTACAGTATAAACACTCTTCCTTTTGACCTCTCTTTTATGAAGTTAGCTGATATACGTGAAGATAATTTATCTCAACACAAAAATTAAACTTTTTTTGAAAAGTAAAGAATACAAAAGCCCTGGGCAGTGTAGCTCAGTTGGTTGGAGCATCATCCAGTACACTGAAAGGTTGCGGGTTTATTTCCCTTCAGGGCACATACGGAGGAGGATGTGTGTTAGGTCCCTGGTCCCCGTCAGGGCTCATGAAGGAGGCAACTGAACATCTCTCTCACATCTATGTTGTCCTCTCTCTCTCTCTCTCTCTTTCTCTTTCTCTCTCCCTCCCTCCATTCCTCTCTATCTAAAAATCAATAAACATGTCCTCGGATGAGGATTAAAAAAAAAAAAGAACAGAAAAAAAAGAATGAAGTGTTTTCCATCACAGTGAATTCTTTTTTTTTTTTTTAAATATATTTTATTGATTTTTTACAGAGAGGAAGAGAGAGGGATAGAAAGTTAGAAACATCGATGAGAGAGAGACATTGATCAGCTGCCTCCTGCACGCCCCCTACTGGGGATGTGCCCGCAACCCAGGTACATGCCCTTGACCGGAATCGAACCTGGGACCCTTCAGTCCGCAGGCCGACGCTCTATCCACTGAGCCAAACCGGTTAGGGCTACAGTGAATTCTTAAGCACTTTCCTTACATATGCCGAGTGCTAGCTAGGTGTCTTTTGGCATAATTTTTACACGTTTGGTATGGATAGCATACAGTTTGGTGTCTTAAAAAACCAGACAGGCCTCACTTGCCTCCTTCAAGGTGCCAATAACTGCCCTCTGAAAGCACAGATCTGATTTGAAGTCTGGAGCTACTTCTTGCACCAGACGCTGGAAGGGAATTTTGTGAATCAGAAGTTCAGTGGACTCCTAATAACGTCTCATTTCACGGAGTGCCATTGTACCAGGCCTGTAGCAATGAGGTTTCTTCACCCCTCCAGCAGAGGGAACACGCTTTTGCGTGCAGCTTTTGCAGCCAGTTGCTTCCTTGGGTGCTTTACCACCGTCGATTTGCAGGCAGTTTGCTTTGTATGAGTTGTGGTAGAGACCTCCTTACTTACCCGCCCCCTTATCCTTCTACTAGAGCTGTAGGTGGCACTGGCATTAGAGAGCTAGACAGCAGCTTGGGCACACATCCCCGTTGGGACACCGGGTTTGGGGTGCCAAAAGGGAAGCAGTGGGGAGGGCAGTGCGGGAGGAGGCGTGATGGTGAACACCCAGCCTGCTGGTGTTCAGGTCGCAGCAGGATATGCTATCTATATAAATAAAAGCCTAATATGCAAAGTGTCCCCTCGGGAGTCCGACCCACTGGGAGTTCAATCGCTTGCTTTGACGTGCACTGACTACCAGGGGGCGGTGTGGAATGTAGGAAGGCCCTGGCCAACAGCTGGCAGCCGCTAGGGACCCTATCCGTGCACAAATTTCGTGCACTGGGCCACTAGTATTTTAATATTTAGCAAAGATAGCATATAGTAAGAATGGCCTAGACCTTAAGACCTTTGTCCTACCTAACAATTTCCCCCTTAGATTTTTTTAAAGGTTTTAAATTTTTTTATTATTGATTTTAGAGAGAGGAAGTGGGGGAGAGAGAGAAGCATTGATGTGAGAAATATCGATTGGGTTGCCTACAACATGTGCCCCAACTGATGATCAAACCCGCAACCTGGGTATGGGCCCTGACCAAGAATTGAACCCCCCACCTTTTGGTGTAAGGGTGACAACAATCCAAACAACTGAGTCACCACACCAGCCAGCCCCCTCCCCGCCCACACCTCTGCCAGATTGTTTTATTCCTCATTCTTGAGGGAATAGGGACAAGTAAGTCATACTTCTGTGACTGCTACCTGCGGAACATGACAGAGTACGCCTTTGAGTTGGAGGAGTGAAATTCTCTGGCTGCCTGATTTATGAATGTCCCCTAGGTTCTTCGATTCCTGAGAACAGAAGTGCATAAGGAGAACACCATTCAACAGGAGACATGTGCCATAGAGGTGAGGCAGAGGGGGCGGAAATCAAGGAGACTGGGCCCTGCCTCTCAGAAACTCCTACCCTAGTGGGGGTCTAATAAGCAAGGTGGGCCAGAGTGATAGCCTCCCTAAGGACAAAGATGCCAACAAGGGCGAGAAGGGGGAAGGTGCTGTCATATCTGAATCTTTTCCCATATGATCCAGGACACCAAGCCATGGTTTTTATTCAGAAATCAGTTATTGAGCGGCTAGGTGTACCTAGGACTTTGAAGGACAGGTAGGATCTGGGCAGGAAGTGGCCATGCAAAAAGGGTGAACCTAGTGGGGAAGCACAGCAATCCCAGAAGGGGAAGGAATGCCAGATATGACAGTTCTACACAATATCTGGTCGGTGAGCCATGGTTTCTCAAGCACAGTGATGTTTGCCACGGGGCCAAGTAAAGAGCTGCACCTGCCTGGAAGGGAGGGCGGATGGGGAGGAAGTCCTGACATGGCCCTCTGCATCTGCTCTCTTGGGACAGGGCGCTACAGAAAAGCCACTCGTGGTGGCAGGGAAAACACACTTACTTGCAACCTCTTTGCCCCCTAAACCCACGGTCCATTATGTACTGGGACAAGCCTTAAGATGAGCAGATCACCAGAGGTCTATCTAACGCACAGTTTCCATCCTTCACAGACTCTGGTTCCTCCACCACTTGTCCCCAGTTTGGAAACAGAAACTCAAGACTGAAAGTGAAGACTGAAACAACCGCAGGCCCCGGTTATTCAAATCAGAATGAAACAGGAGGTCAAAGTAAGAGAGTCAGCGATGCCACAGGGGCTGCTCACACAAGGCACTGCTTTGCCTCGCCTCTTCTCTTGGGCCGCAGTTACCCACCCTTAGCAGTGGCACCTCCTACTGCACTTACACATCCTGGCTCCTCTCAGCCCTCTAACTTCTGGCTCTCCAGGACTTTGCCTAGAGAAGATGGGCTGAGAAGGCCTCCCCTATATCTCACACAGGTGGGACTGTGACAGGCAAAGGACAGGCCCAGCATGCCTGGTTTAACAGCTTGACTCACATGCCACAATTCAGACCCAACCTGCTAAAAGGAAGGTTCTGGGTGGTGTGGCCTCCCTGCACTTGTCCCCCTTCCAGCTCACACCTTAGCAGTGCAGCATTCTGTTCCTAAATGTCAATGGCTGCCCGTGGCTGTGACAGAGCGCTTGGCTGCTCCACCCTGCTGCTTCCACAGCTGGGCAAGCACCCAGGTCAGCCCATTCCACTGCCAGTCAGAAGACTCCCCACAACCATAGGGCCTGCGCCCAGGCTGAGCGGGGGCCACTCCCCAAGGAGGGGACACAGCTTAGAAGCACCTCATCTTGCCTATGGATAAAGAGAGCAATCTTTCTCACTTTGACCTGCCCCACTCCCAGAGGAGAGGAGGGAAGCTAATGAGCTGCTACTCAGAAGTTGAGCTACTTGATTGGGCTCTGACACAAGAAAATGCATGACTGCACCTGCTCAGAGTCAGTGATCTCAAAACCATCCTTGCAGATATATGCTCTTTATTAATGGACAGGGTACCAGTAAATTACTTTAAAAAAATAACAAATGAGTCATATCTTTTTAAAAATTGATTTCAGAGAGGAAGGGAGAGGGAGAGAGAGAGAAAAAAAAAAAACAAAACATCAATGATGAGAGAGAATCATTGACCGGCTGTCTCCTGCATGCCCCCTACTAGGGATTGAGCCCGAAACCCAGGCATGTGCCCTGACCAGGAATCAAACCGTGACCTCCTGGTTCATAGGTTGATGCTCAACTGCTGAGCCATACCAGTCGAGCACTATATTTCTTAATTTATATAAGCACTTTAATTTCTTTAAGTCAAATAAACAGGGTTCTTTTTATCCAATTCTGAAGAATGTACCCCCAAAGGGCGCCATTGAGGGATCAACTTTGAGTTTCCCATAGCCAGCACATTTACATATAAGACAAATAAGGCAAACACAAATGTCCATACAAAGAACAAAATCCAACTCCTGCAGGACAGACAGACAACCAGACCAGAGATTGTTACACAGGATGTCTTGGATTGCTCCACTGGCGTTTCTCAACCCTCCAGAGTTAGACCTAATTCAGGCCCTGAATCCTGCCCAACCAACCAGAAACCAAACACACACCAGAACTGAAGCTATCTTTCCAACAACCCTATACCCAAAATGGGAATAGAAGCACTAATTAAAGTGACCACTGGCGCCTGACCTACCTGTCTCCCTTCCAAAGCTTTGAGTGAAACAGGCCCGCTTTGCTGTGGAGGCAGGCCAGACAGCGGGAATCTCCCATAGAACAGATCGTTGGTCCAGTGGAGACACAGGTGAGGAGTGCTGCTGCAGACTTCTTGACAAGCATCCCCACCAGGCCAAGAAGGAGTTCTTTTAAGAGAGTGTCATCCAAAAAGAAAGAAAAAAAAAAAGTGTCCCATCTGAGTTACCAGACTTGTTACCAAACTCAAGAGGTTTGTTGCCAAAACCGGTTTGGCTCAGTGGATAGAGCGTCGGCCTGCGGACTAAAGGGTCCCCGGTTCGATTCCAGTCAAGGGCATGTACCTTGGTTGCGGGCACATCCCCAGTGGGAGATGTGCAGGAGGCAGCTGATCGATGTTTCTCTCTCTCATCGATGTTTCTAGCTCTCTATCCCTCTCCCTTCCTCTCTGTAAAATATCAATAAAATATATTTAAAAAAAAAAAAGAGGTTTGCTGCTTAGAGTGCTCTATTCAAAAACAAGAACTAGTTGTTGCAAGGTAGTTCTTATTTACTTGCAGCAAGTAAAAAAGACAGGCTGCAGAGCCAAAGCTCTGCCTCTGGGAAGAGAGGCTTAGCCATTGCTTATATACACTATTTGGCCAATTACATGTTGATTTCATTTCTGCAATTGGCTACACTTATCAGAGTGGTTACTGTAAGCTTGTACTGTTGTAGTTGGTCTGAAAAATATTGTGCAACATTTTAACATTTAGCAAGAATAGCGTTTAGTAAGGATGGCCCAGACAAATGATTTCAACAGGTCCGCAAAATTTTTTAAACATGCAATATTTGAGGCACTGACCTCTTTTTCCTTAGATTGTCAATTTTTTTAAAATATATTTTATTAATTTTTTACAGAGAGGAAGAGAGAGGAGAGGGATAGAGAGCTAGAAACATCGATCAGCTGCCTCCTGCACACCCCCTACTGGGGATGTGCCCGCAACCAAGGCACGTGCCCCTGACCGGAATCGAACCTGGGACCCTTCAGTTCGCAGGCCGACGCTCTATCCACTGAGCCAAACCGGTTTCGGCTAGATTGTCAAATTTTTAAAATGACAACTGCCAACACAATAACAGCCGTCTGGTGTAAATGAATCAAATCAAAATTATACCTACCTTTTTGTCAGCAAAAAATATACTTTTTGGTGTGCTGTAGAATTTTAGTAATTAGTTTAAGTGTGATATGAGATTAAAAAAAAAAAAAAAAAGGTTGAAAATGCCCGGCCTGCCTGGCTCAGTGGTTGAGCATCAACCTTTGAACCAGGAGGTCAAGGTTGGATTCCTTGGCTGGATCCCTAGTGGGGGGTGTGCAGAAGGCAGCCAATCAATGATTCTCTTTCATCATTGATGTTTTTATCTCTCTTTTCCTCTCCCTTCCTCTCTGAAATCAATAAAAAATATTTTTAAAAATGTTTGAAAATTGCTGGCCCTTGAGACCTTTGTCCTAACAGAAGGGCAAGTCTTTCTTACGTAGGCTATTGTGCTATTCATGGTAGGACAGTTAGCCCATCAATTGCCAGTAGCTTTGCCAGTCATTGTGACCAACGAAAATGCCCCCAAGTACTTCCAAAAGCCTATGGAAGGTACTATCACCCACGCAAAAACCAGCCCCCCAAACCACTCTGGAAGCTACCTCATTCCCAGCAAGTGCTTTCTGTCATCTACAAGGACCCCTAACCAAGACACACACACACACACACACACACACACACACACACACACGAAAGAAACTCTCACAAAAGACAAACTAGCAAACTTAGATGTCAAAACTCATGATGAAAATTAACACCAATCAACGATGAGAAAGAGGCTCCTAACGAATAGGGCAGAAAACAGGGTTGGGTGCAGACGGTTGAGATGCCCCCAACCGTTCAGAGGCGAAGGGCTGGGTGGGTTGGGATGGGGGGGGGGGAGGAAGGAGAAGGACCTCTGGGCTCCGGCTTCGGGGGCCCCCCGCAATGTCCTCGGCTCCCACCAGAAGGCGCCCGCATTCCCCGCGCGTAGCTGAAGCCTTCGCCGCAACGAGCCTGAAGCGGAGCCGCGCGGCGCCGTGATCTGAAGCGCCGGGCGGCGGCCCGAGCCCTCCCGAGCAAGGGAGACAGGGGAGACCTGGCTTTGTTCCCTGGTGCTGGTATCTCAACTCCGTGTGGCGGTTTCTCAACGCCGTCCGCCACCCTGGCAGGAAACGCCCAGAACCACCCCAGCACCGTAATCTACAAAGCCCAGGGAGTCCGGAGGCGGGAGGGCTCTGGCGCGCCGGGGAGGCAGGAGGCTCCCTCACGCTCTCAGGCTCACGCCCGGCTCTCCCATCTGGCCGCCTCCAGCCTCATGAGGACCCCCAGGCCGGGGCTGAGAGCCTGGCGCAGCCCGGATCGAAATCGTGCTGCGGCCTTAGAGCGTTAGACAGGTTAGTGCCTGGCCGGGTGAGGGCCGAGCTGAAGGTGGGAGGAGGCGCACTCGCGCGTCCACTCGGTCCCCCCTCCCCCCGAGGCCACTCACCAGGTCACCGCCGCCGGGGGCACCCAATAGAGCGGGCGTGATTCTGCATTTTTCATGATAGGCAAGGTGTGGAGCCGCCCTTTGTAGCACACCCGGGGCCAGGTGACCCAAGAGTGGGGGATGCGCGGGCTCGGGTGGGGGTGGGGGGGCGACGAGCTTGGGGGCCACCGCTGCCCTAATAAAGCGGGGCTCTTCTACTTAGGCGCGGCCGCGGGGAAACCTCCGCATCCAAAGGTCCCTCGCATCACGATGCTGGGCCTCGGGTGTTGGAGGAGACGGAGATGCGGGAGAGGGCGATGAGAAGGCTGGGAGACACAAGGCCGGGGGAGTGAGGGGAGTGGGTAGGGGTGACGATTCGCTGTACAAATCCTAGCGCGCAAAATGTGGAGAGCGCCCTGGGAAGCGGGGCGGGGGTATCAGGGTCAGGGTCTGCCCACGCCTTTGCGCCCCACCTTTCTCACCCTCCCACCCCTACTGCCCACCCAGGATGCGGCTGGGCCGCAGGGCCCTCTGTGTGCTTGTTCTGCTGCTCGTCGGCGCCTCGCTGGGGCTCCTGTACGCTAGGACCCGGGATACCTCGG
Organism: Plecotus auritus; assembly: GCF_963455305.1. Classification (NCBI taxonomy): domain Eukaryota; kingdom Metazoa; phylum Chordata; class Mammalia; order Chiroptera; family Vespertilionidae; genus Plecotus; species Plecotus auritus. The sequence continues at coordinate 168,924,657 of NC_137772.1, forward strand.
ACCTCCGGATACCTCTTTCTTTGTGGGCACCCCTTCAGGGTCCCCCCAGGCCAGAGCTGCCGGACCTCGCCCCTGAGCCCCGCTATGCTCACATCCCTGTCAGGATCAAGGAGCAAGTGGTGAGGTGAGTGCCAGGAGTGGTGGGGCGGCGAGGGGGGGCGAGGGGGGGACGCTTTTGTTCTCTCCACTGCTGAGCTCTGATGCCTGGTTTCCCCAGCTGGTTGGCTGGTCGTGGGGGTGAGGTGGGAGGTGGAGGGGGCTATTGAGTCTTGGTCTGGGGTGGCGGGGGCGGGGGGGGGGGGATCTGCCCTCCCTGAACCTTGTCATGGTGATGGGGAAGGGAGGGTGTGCAGTCAGGGGATGGCCCTGAACCTCTTTATGATGTCCACATAAAGGAAAGTCCCGATGGGGTCCTGAATGGTGGGTGGAACACCCTGAAATCTTAGCGGTTTGGCCCTGTTCTGCACCTCTGTGAAATCCTGATTTAGGAATAGTTCATCCTATTTAGGGTCCCTTCTCCCAGGGACTATTTGGAGAGCAATGTTTAGGGGGACAGATATTGGCTGGGCAGGGTTGAAGGGTGCTGTGTAAATGTTTTGTGGGGTGAATGGAGCTGTATGGCTGGACTCTGATGACACACCCCACCCCACCCCACCCGTCCCCGCTCCAGGCTGCTGTCTGGAAACAATTGCAGTTGTGAGTCCAGCGCTGGGAGCCTTTACCTCCCCTTCCAGAGGCAGGTCCAAGCCGTTGACTTCACCAAGGCCTTTGACCCTGAGGAGCTGAAGGCTGCCTCTGCCTCGAGGGAACAGGAGTTCCAGGCCTTCCTTTCAAGGTACCAGCATGAAAGGAAAGCATGACTGTCCTGGTGGAGAGCAGCAGGGGGCCTGAGGGTGGGTGGCACAGGAGGGAGAGCCCCTCTCCTCCTGACTCTCCCTCTGTTCTTCCCCTCCTCCACTGACAGGAGCCAGTCTGCTGCTGATCAACTGCTCATTGCCCCTGCCAACTGCCCCCTACAATATCCGGTGCAGGGTGTGGAGGTACAGCCCCTCAGGAGCATCTTGGTGCCAGGTGGGAAGAAAGATCCTAGGGGATGACCTAAGCCACCATGGGAGTGGCAGAGCCTGAGCTTGGGTGGGGAATAATGAGGGAAGATTAGAATGTGAGGCATGGGTCTTCTGATGCAAGAGGGACTTGAGGTCAGCAAGGGGCTCATGAGGTGGGAGATGGGACAGAAGGGACTCTTGGTTGTCAGGAATTGCAGAAGACTATAACTAGGGAAGTTTGGAGAAAAGAAATAATTCTTTGCAGACTGACGAAGGGTAGGGCAGGCCATAGAAGAGCTACTGCTTTGATGTGAAGGAGTTAAACAATTACTCTAGGCTACTTCAGCCATTGTGCCCAGCTGCCTCAACAAGAGGTAGGGGTAAGAAGTTCTGTGTTGTGAAAAAGGGAAGAGAAAGTGAGCAAAGCTATCTGTGATTCTCACCCCCCTCCTTCCTCCCAGGGCTGAGCCTGCAGGCTGCTTCTGGTCAGGAGGTATATCAGGTGAGAAGAAACAGGAGGGTGGGGAGGCCAAGTGGGCATCAAGGATGCTGGGAGGGTCCTAGCTGGTTTGGCTCAGTGGATAGAGCGTCGGCCTGTGGACTGAAGGGTTTTGGGTTTGATTCTGGTCAAGGGCACATGCTTGGGTTGCGGGCTCGATCCCCAGTAGGGGGAGTGCAGGAGGTAGCCAATCAATGATTCTCTCTCATCATTGATGTTTCTATCTCTCTCTCTTCCTCTCCCTCCCTCTCTGAAATCAATAAAAATATACATATTTTTAAAAAAGGATGCTGGAAGGGAAACAGGGCTGCCAAAGGAGGGATGGAGGAATCAGGGCAGCAAGAGGTGGGTCTGGGGGCTAACGCTACACTGTCCAATACCTTCTCCCAGGTGAACCTGACTGCCTCCTTGGGCACATGGGATGTGGCAGGGGAAGTGACTGGAGTGACTCTCACGGGGGAGGGGCAGCCAAATCTCACCCTCACCAGCTCAGGACTGGACCAACTCAATCGGCAGCTGCAACTGGTCACTTATAGCAGCCGAAGCTACCAGGCAAACACAGCAGACACAGGTGCGAGGCGCTGGGTGGAGGTAGGGGCAGTCTGGGTGAACAGAGAACCCAGAAAGGCTGGGTCAGGCAAACGGCAGAGGGTGTGGGAGATACTCGGGCAATGGCCAGAGCTGCCCAGCCACACAATGGGCATTTCAGCTAGGCCAGCAGGGCCAAGGAGGGAGAGAAGAGGCCTTTGTTCATCTGGGGCCAGAGCAGGCCAGAGGGAAATCTGAGCTTTGGGTGTGTCCCCTCCTCAGGGCAACCATGGGGGCCCCAGGAAGTGACTTGCCCCAGGAGCCGGAAGACTCAAGCTCTAGTCCCAGCCCACCACTTCCTATAGGGCAAAGGGCTTTATCTCTCAAAGCTCCCACTTCAAGCAAAAGGGACCTACCTGCCAAGGCTTGCTACACCAAACCTGCTCCCATTTAGGACCTTTGCCCTTGCTGTTCCCTCTGCCTAGAATGCTCTTCCCCCGGATTTTTACATGGCTGGCTCCTTCTTGTCATCTGGATCTCAGCTCAAATGTCCCCTCTTCACTATCACATTACTTGTCTTATTTTCTATTCAATATTTACCAGTAACTGAACTTTTCTTATTTACTTAACCTGAAACCAGACTAGGTTTCTATCCCAGCTTTGTTGCTTAAATCGTCGTCTAAATGTGGCAGATTATTTAATTTCTCTGTGCCTTCATTTTCTATAGTAGGAATCTACTTCATATTGTGAAGATTAAATGAGTCCATATTTAAATTACCACTTAAGGTAATTTAAAAAGTGCCTGGCCCATAGTAAATGCTCAGTAAAGGTTAGCTTTAAATTAAATGTTTTCTCATCTCTCTCCCATCCATTAGAATGTAAGTTCCATGGGGGTAAGAACATTGCGTTCTTGTCCACCAGGGCTTAGAAAGGTGATACACAGAATAAGCACTTAAATATTTATTTACTAAAAATAGAATGCTGTTCCACATTTCATGTCCTTTCTTCCCAGTCCGGTTCTCCACCGAGGGACATGAAGCGGCCTTCACCATTCACATAAGACATCTCCCCAACCCTCGGCTGTACCCACCTGGGTCTCTACCACAGGGAGGTGAGGCTTGTGCATGCAGGGACATGGGTGCAGCCCCGGTGGGGAACAAGTTGGGAGAGGGCTGCCTGGGAGAAGATGTCTTTTTGCTCCTCACTATCCACTCCCCTTGTCTGCACCTAATTCTGCCCCTCACTCCCAGCCCAGTACAACATTAGCGCTCTGGTCACCATCGCCACTAAGACCTTCCTTCGTTATAATCGGCTGCGGGCACTCATCGCCAGCATCCGCCGCTTCTACCCGACGGTCACAGTGATCATCGCCGACGACAGCGACAAGCCAGAGATAATTAGCGGTCCCCACATCGAGCACTATCTCATGCCTTTTGGCAAGGTGCGCAACGAGCCAGACTGAACCCAGCGCCCCAGGGCACCGGGAGGGGGCGCGCGCGCTCAGTCTCCAGAGTAGTGAGTGATTCCCTAGATTATCTGCCTCAAAACCACTGGGATGCCTGTTAACCCTGAGGCTTCCTGGAATGTAAGCTCTGTGAAAGCACAAATCATGCAATCGTGTCTATCTTATTCGCACTGTATTCTTGGAATGGTGCTTTGCACCTAGTGGGTGCGTGATAAATAGTTGAATGAATGCACTCAGGAATTAAATGCATTCCAAGACACCCCCCCACCCCACAACACTGACTCAGAACCTCTGACATGGGAAACTGTATTTTTTACCTAGCTCCCCGCAATTCACAAGAACTCGAAGTTTGGAGAGGGGTACAGGCTGTTTAGAGTGATCAAGAGTGAAAAGGAAAGGTGGCAAAGAGGTATGTCCTAACCACGGCTTCGCCAACCATACATACCCTTCCCAGGGCTGGTTCGCAGGCCGGAACCTGGCCGTGTCCCAAGTGACCACCAAGTACGTACTGTGGGTGGACGACGATTTTATCTTCACCGCTCGGACGCAGCTGGAGAGGCTTGTGGACGTGTTGGAACGGACGCCGTTGGACCTGGTAGGGGAGGGGCCGCAGGATGTGGGGTGGAGAAAGAGGGCTTCCAGGGGGTTCAGAGCACGGCTGGAGAGCAGCCAGCCCTTGGGACAAGAAAGGATGAAGAAGCGGAGCCTGGGGTATATCTAGGTCCCGAAGGGGTAGAATCGAAAAGGACAGGGCAGGGGAACCACTGAGGGGAAAGGGGGACAGGGAGGGGGCGGAGGAAGCACAGACCTACCCCCTTCCAGTTCCCACCCCTCCTGGAGCCATCCTCCCATTCACCGCAGGTCGGGGGCGCTGTGCGCGAGATCTCAGGCTTCGCCACCACCTACCGGCAGCTATTGAGCGTGGAGCCGGGCGCGCCAGGCCGCGGGAACTGCCTCCGGCAAAGGCGTGGCTTTCACCACGAGCTCATCGGCTTCCCGGGCTGCGTGGTCACCGACGGCGTGGTCAACTTCTTCCTGGCACGCACCGACAAAGTGCGAGAGGTCGGCTTCGACCCGCGTCTCAACCGTGTGGCGCACCTGGGTGAGTGGCGCCCTCTTCTGGCAGGGTCCCCTTGCGAGGCGAGGTTCCTTGCGGCAAGGTGCCAAGGACACCCCAGCAGAGCCCATGGCTGCCAACCGGCTCCCCTAGAGCAGTTCTTCGAAGTTTTACCAAGAGAAAGAGCTTCTACCTCCTAGCCTGCACACCACGTAAACCTTCGCACCCAAACACAGCTGCTGGGTCCACCTGAAACTTCCCTACCACTGTTATCACTGCCACCTCTACCCCACTCCCAGCCACTTCCCCTGGCCCTTAGAAATGGCGTCTGTGCCTTCGCACCCTCCATACCCCAAATCTCTGTTCTCCCTGAGGGTTGGCCTTCTGCACTCTCAAGACGCTTCATTGTGTGCTCCCCTTTCCTCCACCCCCAGAATTCTTCCTGGATGGACTTGGTTCCCTTCGGGTGGGATCCTGTTCAGACGTCGTTGTGGATCACGCATCCAAATTGAAGCTGCCTTGGACATCAAGGGATCCTGGGACAGAGACTTATGCCCGGTACCGTTACCCAGGATCACTGGACGGAAGTCACGTGGCCAAACACCGCCTGCTGTTCTTCAAACACCAACTGCAGTGCATGACTACGGAGTGATGGCCACTCGGGGCCTTTCAACTGTCAGGCTGGGCCTGCCTTCTTGTCCCTGCCAGAAATTTCTAGCAAACCCCACTACCCAGTGACCACTCCACTGACTGTCCCCTATCCCCTTCAGAACCTGATCCCAAATAGGGGCTAGTCCTGGTGACACTCCTCCTTTCTGTGAGTGCCCAGGGGTATGATGGAGCCATAACTCTTCCCACAGCCAGTGCCAAGTCCTCCCTCCACCCCTGTCATGGAGGTGGGGTGTCACTTTCCAAGTGCCAAAGAGCCCAAAGGACTCTAAGAACCTGAAGTGGAAACACTCATCTCCTGGTGACTGAGTGGGTGGGGAAGGCCCCAACATGTATTCCCAGGACTGTGCTCCCCTCCCCCGGCTCTGGATCCAGGACTGTGCACCGGTTGCAGCCCCACCCCCATGGAGAGACCTGGTGATTGGAGCTGGGGTGAGGGCTAGTGAACACACAGGTGAAAGCATTCTTAGTTGTGTCTCTGCAATGCTGTGGGCGTGGAGGAAGGGGCACCAGGGGCCGGTGTGCAGACACCCGGACTCACTTTATGAATCCCAGAGGCTATCAGCTTTATTTTATTAGTTACATCAAGTAAGGGGGCTCAAGGGCCAAGGCCCTCACACACATATTGTTGGTCTTCCATACTCCAAGTGACCCGGTCAGACCCATACTGTGCAAGTCTTCGGACCAGTGAGCTCCTGAAAAAGGGAGGGCAGGTGTCAGGAATAGAAGTGCCCCTCCCTTCCTCGTCCAGGATTTGGCAGTCTGAGGGGCACCAACACCTCTGGGACCTTGAGTTACTCGGCTCCTCACCCATGGCTGGGCCCATTCTCCCTTGCTTAGTCTTCTTTTTTTTAAATCCTCAACCCAAAATACATTTATTGATTAGAGAGAGAGAGAGGAGGGGAGATAGAGAGACATTGATGTGAGAGAAAAACATCCATCAGATGCCTCCTATATGCGCCCTGACTGGGGACTGGAACCACCACATAGGTATGTGTTCTGAACAGAAATCAAACCCACAAATTTATTATTATTATTATTATTATTATTATTAATATATAGGAAAACGCTCCAACCAACTGAGCCACTCAGCCAGGGTTCCCTGGCTTAATCTTGATAAATTAACTAATCATTTTATCCTCATCCCTTCCTTCATCTTCCTCCTCAGCCCCCTTCTTAAATCCCTCTGCCTGGATCTTCAGCCACTGACTCACACCTCACTTGCTACAGCCCAGCATCTCCTGGCTTCCACCCCTGTTGCTACTGTCCCCTCACCAGTCTCTCCAGGGCATGAGCAGCTGCATCCTGGACACTCACAAACAGCTGCTCTGGGGTCACTCTGTCCAGGAGTCCTGCTTGGGTCAGTGTCCTGAGCACTGAGGCTGTGTGGAGAGGGGGTCAGGCTTTCAGGCTCTAAGTCCACACTGTCCTCTTCTCTCCCCCAAGTGTCCAGCCATTCCCCAGTCTCCAGTTCCCTCCATACTCCACACCTCACCATTACACTGAGCCAGGAGAAGGTGGATCCCAGCATCTTGGCATCTGCTGGCCAGCTGCAGAGGTGGGGCAGTGGGTTACACCCTACATCAGAGAGTATGCCTGGGATGATAAGGGGAGTTTCTCCTTAACCTCCCTCTTCCTCACCTGTACCACTTCTCTGGCCCCAGCAGCATCTGCGAAGGTGACACCACTGCAGTCTAGGACCACCACTCTCACAGGCTCAGCAACTAGGATGGGAGAAGGCAGAGTACCCAGATGCTCCCAGGGATTATTCCCAACCCTTCCTCCTTGTCATCCCATCTCACCTGCATCAGGTGGGCCATCTATCTTTGGAGTCTCCTGTGAGTAGAAAAGAGCGGTCGCCACTTGTGAGGCACAAGCATGACCGTGCACACCTTGAGCACCAGGATCCCCCTCAGAAACCCACCTGCCTCCCACTCAGAGAACCCACACTCCCCTTTGACCAAGTTCCTCACCTTGCCTCTGCCAAGCCCCAAGTGCCACTCTAGGTTATGCCGAAACTGCCCACGGGTCCCAAAGTAGAGAGGTGTTGGATAGCTCAGAATGCAGAGCCCTGGGACCTGGAGGAGCTAAGGGGTCAGAGGGTCAGAGAAACATCCAGGTCTAATCATCCCTTCCCTCTTTGGCTGTAGCCCACCCACCTTGTGGCTCTCTTTGAGTGGCCTGTAGAGCTCCGTCCCCTCAGCTAGTCCAAGTGCCACACACTGCACCCTAGGCAGGAAGCTGGGGTCAGATTCCCAGCCTGGCCTGGCTGAGAAGTCACCCCAAGCACTCTGTTCTCGCACCTCCCTTCATCTTGACTCCCCTTATCTCTACTCCCACCTCTGGGTGCGGCAGACCACAGTCATCATGGAGAAGACCACACCTACGGCCAGGCCCAGGTCCACGCTCAGGGTCACTACAGACACCCATGTGACCATCCACACTGCCTGCAGGACATAGATGGACGTGAAATACCCAGGAGAAAGGCCAGGCCATCACTGCTAAGGAAAAGGGTCCAGGGGCAGTGGCTGCCAGGGCAAGTGAAGGGGAGGGATGACTCAGGAGAAGGTAGAAAGAAAGACAGAAGGAAGGGATAGGATTGACCCAACAATGGGTACACACCAAACACACTGGCCCCAGATCTTGCACCACCGGGGGAGTTAAAAATATTCAGGTCTGAAGGGGTTCAAACCCCTCACCTTGTCTCGGAGGAAAGGGATTAAGAGGTATGCATGTTGGGGGTGGGTGGGTTACAGAAGTTAGGACTAGGACAATTAGCTTTGATCCAGGGCAGAGGCTGGAGATGCTGGGAAAGTGGGGGAGGGCAATGCTGCTGTTTCTCACAAAGTCCATGCGGCTGATGCGCCATAGTTGTGGAAGTTCCTGCATCTGGAAGAACATCTGGCGCATGCTGGAGATGTTGATGCAGGCAAGGACAGCCTTGGGGCAGAGGAAAGGAACTAACCACCCCAATACTCTGGAATATAGCCACCCCTCCAGGTCACCGCCACACTGCCTCTGCTCCTTACCTTAGGCAGATAGTAGAAGAAGGGTCCTAGCCACAGCAGCACTGACAGGACAACTATGCAGGAGAAGAGGCCTGCCAGCTAATGGGAAGGGTCAATGGAAGCAAAAAAGGAAGGGAACCTCACCCACTGGGCATCATCTTCCTTGAAAGTCTCTGTCCTCCCAAGTCCCTTTCCACACAGATATTCCTCAATCTTCATGAGCTTCTTGATATTCTGCCATTCACACCTACTCTTCCCTTTCCCCCAGTTAAATGCCTCATTCACTAGTCTCCCCTAGATGTAGTTCAACTTTTCTATTTTTGTAACCCACCTCCATCTTAAAAGCCACAGTGAGATTACCCTAAAAGCAGGCTAACCACATGCTTAGGGCACCAACTGAGTAACAGAAACCAAAAATATAAAAATATTAGGGGAAACTTTGATATGTGATATTTCTTTTTAAGTGAAAATGTCCTTACGGGAAAAATTAGAATTTTGTCTCAAATTTATTTTACAGTTTAGTAATATTTTTACTTTGAACTACATATGGGGTACCATAAGCTTTTTAAGTGCTTACAGTAAAGATCTTAATGGAACTTAGTTTTTTCTTTCTCTCTGACCTCGATAATCCCCTCCCCTCCCTCACAGAGTCCCAGCCTCCTTTATATAGCTGCCACCTGTTTCTCCACCACCTGGACCTGGACGCGCCCCCCTTCCCCACCCCACCCTTTCTCCTCACTCAAGGACGCGCGCTTACCTGGGTGTTCCCACCAGCATCCACTAGTAGGCTGGTGGTGGCCAATGTGGCCGAGTTGGGAAAGCAAGAGAACAGCGAGGAGATGAGGTTGGAGGCACCATGAGCCAAGAGTTCCTGGGGTGTACAGTGAGATGAAGAGAGAGACAAAGGCATGGGGAGGTAACATTAGGGGGTTGTCTCCTGAGTGAGGTTGGAGTCCTCAGTCGGAATCACACACCTGGTTGGAGTCAATAGTGTAGCTATACTTGTTTGCGTAGATGGAGGCCAGGGAGGCGGACACAGCAAAAGTAACCAGCGCGATGGGCAGTGAGTCATCCAGAATCCTAGGTAGCTCAGACAGGTTGGGGAGGAGAGGCTGGGGAAATCTGGAGAGAGAGGGATCCAAGGTAAAGATGGGTTGGGTATACCAAGGATTATAGGGAAGACAGAGACAAAAAGGGTGGAGCAGGACAAAAGGAGGTATTGGGTGTGAGAGGAGAACGCTGGTGTTCTTTCATTCTCTCTTACCCTCCAGGCAGCAGCCCCACTATCTGGACATTATATCTCGTGTCCAGGGAAGAGGTGAAGCAGAGCACAGAGGCCAGAAGCACCTGGGGAAGAGCGTGTATTAGGGCATGGGAGGAAATGGGTCCCCTGGCAGAGGCTACAAGGGCCCAATATGAGAGAGGATCAAAATGCAGGATTAGGTGGTTGCTGGAGCCTAGCAACTGGGGGAGCTTGGGTGTGTTTGGGATGGCTGCCCGACAACTAATTTAGAGTGAAGGAGAGTGGGGATGAGAAGAGGAGTGATACCTCTCTGGGGTTATGGAGAGAGATGGATGATAGGGAAGGGGGCCTCCTGTGAGGGAGCCATTCTAAGTGGGGAAGTTTGGCCATGTCTGTGGATGCGTAGGGTATCTTTGGAGACGTTAAACATTTATTTACTTGGAAAGAGAAACGTAGGTAGGTGTGGAAAGGGAAAGGGAGTTACAGTGAAGGATCCGGCAAGGAGCGAGATGGGAGTGGAGGCGAGCGCTGTAAGGAGGCAGAAGGCGCTCTAAGAGCTGCAGAGGGAACTCCGCGCGAGGAGAGGAAATGTGTGGGTGGGGGATTCCGGAGGGTCAAAGTGTTCTGGGAAGAAGCCTAGCAGAGGACTTGTGTAAGCAGGACCTCTCGGCTGTGGCCTCTCTGCATTCCATTAGGGGGCGGCAGCGGCCAGTTCCTATAGGATGGGCAGGGTTTGTGAGGCGCAGGGGACCGGTACCCAAGAGCCATCCTCACCATGACGATTTCCCCTGGAATCGGGGTGGGTAGCCTGTCTCGGAATCTCACGTTCAATTCCTTGACCGGCACGAGCAGCGCCAGGCTGAGTGCGGAGATGGTCAGTTCGGCCGGGCTGCTCTGGGGCAGTGCGGTCAGCACAGCGGCCAGCGTCTGCGGACGGGCGGTGAGCAGAGGGCCCCGAGCTGGGGGCGACTGTCCCCGGCGGACCCACTAGACCCAAGCAAGGCTCTCCCGGCTCCCAGCAGGGCTTCCGCCTCCACGCGACCCTCATTCAGCCTCTTCCTTTCTTCCGCCCCGCCCCGTTACACACGTCTCTCCACTCGTCCTTCCTTCCTTCCTTTTCCGGTTGCCCTCCTCCGGACCGCTAGAAGCCTCTTTTCCGTTGCCCTCCCATCCCCGCCCACCTTGAAGAGAGCGAAGCAGCCGATCTGGCGCGGGAGGCGCAACCCCACAAGGCTCGGCAGCTGGGACACTAGCACATGCAGCGCGGCCCCGCTGGTCAGCGCTTTGACCACTGGCTCGGACAAAAAGGTGGACAGGACGCCGAGCTGCAGCGCGAACATCCCCAGCTGCGGGGAGAAGATGCCCAGTCACTGCCGGAGAAGGAGCAGACCAGCCGGAGCGCAGTGTGCCCGTTTCTCGGCGCACCTCTGACCGAGACCAGCGCGGGCGACCTGCCCCACCCTTTCCCCTGGCTCAGTTACCCCAGGCCCCCAGCGTGGACCGCCCCCCCCCCAGGGTCTTCCCTCACCATCAACGCCCCGCTCCCAAAGGCCAAGGCCGCAGCTGCCCCAACCCGCTGAGCGTCCAACTGTTCCCTCTCGATTCCGCTCAGGTTCCCCCCGAGCGGTTCGGGCACTAGCCGCTCCACGGCGGAGCCCGTCATGAGGCTGAGGACAGCGAACGTTCCTAGGGCCAGAGGACAAACGCAGAAATTACCAGGTGTGCCGCCTGGGGCGCTGCGACAGCCCAGGCTCTGCGTTTTCGGCCCAGGCGGCTGGCCGTGGGACCTCGCTCCCTAGAAGCAGTGCTCGGGTGAAGACAGTGAGGCTAAGCCGGTGCAGAAGCCGGGAACCAGGGAGGTTAGGAGAGGGCAACAACCAGCAAAACTGTCCCGACTGCACCACCATCCTCTCCTGCAATCTCCGGGGACTGCGTGCTCCTTGGGGTGACTGCACATCTCTTCTCCCCTCTTCCAAATCCCAGAAAATTTAACCCAATTTCATGAGGAGGAAAAAGTCTGAGTAAATTCCCACCTCTTTGCACCCCCAATAAGCATTGCCTAGGTCAGAGGGTCATGGCAGGGGAACGGTGGTGAGTTGGGGGATGAGAGCTAGGAAGCTTACAAGAACGGAAGCCTCAAACCCCTGTCCATTTTCACCCCACAGAGGTCACTGGGTCACTCACCTGTGGACAGGTGTCTTCCGGTACCCAACAAGGTATAGATGAGGATGGGGAAGAAAGACGTGTAGAGGCCAAACACAGGGGGCACGGAGGTCAAGAGGGCAAAAGCCATGCCTGGGGGGAGAGGTGGAAGGAAAGATCTGATGGGTGGAGGGATGGAGGGTGCCCAGCTTCAGGATGCTGCCCCTTTCCACTCTTAGAGGCTGGCAAGGGGACGCTAAACCTTGCCACAAGAGGGAACTGAGGGGTTAACGGGCCTGGTGGGAAGTCGCTGGGTGGACAAGGTCACAGATCCATAACCCCGGCGGAGACCTGGGGGGCAGGCGTTGTGCTTCTCTCTTCTCTCCAGTTCCCTGAGCCGGAACGAGTCTAAGACTTCTCCAAGGATTGCGCAGATGAGGGCAGCTGGGGGTGGGGAGCTGATGGAGCTCCATAGTCCTTAGCCAGAACTTGTCTCCGAACCCTCAACCACATGGACCCACCACCTCGCTCCCGAGTTCCCACCCCCTGGGTCTCCCCAGCCCTCTGACAGGTTGGTGTTGGGGCCGCTCACCCTGGGGCACGTGCACGATGCCCACGGTCACTCCAGCCACCGCATCCCCAAGCAACCAGGCCCTCCAGCGGTATTCAGGCAGCCAGCGCAGGGGGGGCAGCCGCGCCAGCAACAGGCGCCACGCCCCCGGTCCGGAACAGGCGCGGGCCCGCCGCCTCCACAGTCTGCACAGCCCGGACCAGCGGGACTCTGCCAGTAGTTCCTGCGCCTGCTCTGCGCCCCCGAAGAGCTGCTGGAATCGCGCCTGGGTGAGAGGTTCCCTGAGCTTGGCGCCCAGTGGGAACTTAAGGTCGGAGGCCTCTCCTGGGCTTGAGCAGGTCCTGGCGCCCAGTAGCCCACTCATTTTGCCCTTGGCCACCTCCAACTCCGCCCTGTCTTAAATACCCCTCCACGGGCTAGCCTGAGTCCCGCCTCCCTGAAGCAGGGCCCAATCCGGCCCTGGAGGCGCCCTTCTACAAGCTGAAGAGAGCTGCAGCTTGGGGAGGGGGCATCTCTATGTTAGGCGCTTCCTCAGATATCCTTGGCTAAGTCGCAAGCTCTGGAGTCTGCTAGGGGAGAGGGCTGTGGAAAGGTTTAGGGACCAGAGAGATAAGCCAAACCTCAACACCTAACCCCCACTCCTAAGCCTTTTCACTCTCCACCTCTTCACTGAGTTCCCTTTGAATCTACACTTTGGGCCAAGACAGAAGCTGGCTCCTCTAGGTTCATTCCTAGAGCCACTGAGCAAGAGAGTTCAGTGGTTCTGACCCCAGCATCTCCTTTCCCCAAACCCAAAGCCTCTTGGGGCTCAGGTTGTCCCCAAGAAAGTATAAGGAGGTCTGCTGGCCTCTTCAGTTCCACAAACAACTGGATGGGAAGCAGATATATGTATTAGACAGGATGACAGAGAACCACCACTGCACATCTTTGCGGGAGAGCCTGAGCCTAAATCCCCAGTTCAGGACCCCAGGAAGAATACTGAACTGATAGGAAATTTTTTTTTTCTTAGAAGCCAAAAACCCCAAAACACCATATATTACATACAAGTGCAAGTCACAAAATAGGCACTCAAATGCACATTTGTGGTTATATTAGGTACAAAAGAGTCACCCGTCCACCCACCTCATGTACCCCTAAAGAGATGCAGACGTTCTGAGCTCTAGAATCCTATTTGCCCCATCCCCTCCTCCACTCTCAAGAATCCTTAGCACCCCTCCCCATCACCCTCTGGTCCCCAGTCCCTGACCCCAAAGTCCTGGGGGTGGGGAACAGTGAGGGTGGGTCTCTCTTCTTCAATTCCTTCTATTGTTCCCCCTAAGTCTTATCTGGGCTGTACGTCCTGTCTCCCCCTTAAGAGGCCCCTCCCCCCATTGTCGGCCAGAGGGACCTCAGCCCCACAGGGAGGCTCCAGCTCCTCCTCACCACCCCCACCCTAGCAGTCTATTGTCTGCTGAGGAAGCCCAAGTACACGTGACCAGGCCCAGGGGACAAAGGGACAGTGGCACACCAATGACCAAGGACCCAGGACAGGGAATCTGGACATGGATCTCTGCACGTTTAGCTTTCTCTGTCCCTGGGGCTGTCCCAGAAGTTGGGAGGGGTGAAGACCCCTTTGGCCTCTACAATCTTGGGTCTATGACTTGAAGAGAAATCCATTCCTGTTCAGTGTGGTTATGCCTTATGACTTCCCAGACAGCAAAAATAAGAAGACCCAGAGACAGAAGGGGCTGTGGTCTCCAGCATCCTCTCCACCTTCCCATTCTACCTCAGCTGAACATGGAAGCCTCAGAAGGAAAGGTACATTGGCATTTGGTACTTTTGCGTCTGGATTTTGGGGGAGTGGTGGGAAATCAGATTACATTGGGCTTTCCAGTGGGGTCTAGATCAGAGGCCAAATGGGAGAGAAAGAAGGGCTGAGTGAAGTGGAGGATTCATCAAGGATCTAGAGTTTCCAGTGTCCCCAAGTCCCAGGCCTGGACTGAGAGGTAGCAAACTTTTATCTTACAGCCTGTGCCCTTCTCCTTTCACCAGACCCCTACTCAAACTGATTTGAGAGGTCAGCTGATCTCTTCTGTACCACTTCACCCCACTTACCCCTACCAAAGCCTCCCCTTCCCTCTGCCAAGACAGTAGCCTCAGTGATATAACAAAACCTTTATTCTCAGAAAACAGAAAAAACAAAATCAAAACCAATATTTTCTATTTGGCCCTTGCCCCAGCCCTCCCACCCACCCACATATCCTTCTTTTGTGGAGGACCTGTGATGCATGCATAGGGGTGGGAGCTGAAGGAACCGGTGTTCCCGGGACAGAAAGAAGTCTTTTTGAGTTTAGGTACCCTCCTCCAACTTGACACCACTCCCAGCCTTGCCCACCTCCAGATACACCAAGAGGGAGGAATTCTGGAGCAGTGCCAGAAGGATTGCCCTGAAGTTCCTTGGGGAAGGGAGTAGCTGAGTCAGCACCACCCCCATGGTCTTTACCAGTTACAGCTCATCTTCATCCAACTTGGCAAGTCTGGCCTGGCAGGGAGGGGTGTTTGAAATTGGTGGAACTGAAGGAGAGTCACGAGGAATCTGGGGGATGTCACTGAGGGCCTGAAGAAAGACTCAAATTAGAGAATCAAAAAAAGTTCAGGAATCTACCCCGACTCCTCTCTTTTCAGTGTAAGCCCCTAGTGAAGCCACCTTTTGCCAGACAGACATCTTAGATTACCTGAGACCATCAGTTAAAGTGGAGGGAGGAGAGTAAGAAATGGGAAGTAGAAAGGAGTAGACAGAAGGAAGGCGGTGGAAGAGGAATGATACGGGGGAGAAGGATTTGGGATCCTGGAACGAGAGGCCCTCCCCATTCTACCCCTATAACCAGGCAACACCATTTTTCATACCTGTGTGTCCAGGGGCAGGGGGCCTCTGGCCACCTCCCCTTTGGGTAACAGCAGCAGGGAGGGGAGAGAGCCATTGATGGGCCTGTGTGTGCTGACCTGGGCCCGGTCTCCAGGCCGCATTTTCCCAGGGCTTCCCACCCCAGGCCCTCCTGGCCGCCCCAGGCTGTTGGTCTGGCTCTCCCGTCTCTGGTACTCAATGGGTGATTGCAATGCTGGGGCAAAGAGAAGAACAGAAGGAGGGTTACAGCACAGACAGGTCCTTTCTTTCCCTCAGGGCTCTGCTCAGGCAATCCTCCCATTTTGCTCTCCCTCCAAAGGTGTCATCCATGTAAATTGACCTTTGAGAGGATTCTGAGTTACCAATTCTTTTTTTTATATATATAGTATATTTTTATTGATTTCAGAGAGGAAGGGAGAGGGAGGGAGAGAGATAGAAACATCAATGATGAGAATCACTGATTGGCTGCCTCCTGCACACCCCCTACTGGGGATTGAGCCCACAACCCTGGCATGTGCCCTTGACTGGAATCGAACCTGGGACCCTTCAGTCCGCAGGCCGACACTCTATCCACTGAGCCAAACTATCTAAGGCTGAGTTACCAATTCTTGAGCTATTAGTGGAGAAGTGGGAATAGGGGACAAAGTGAAGCCAGGGTCAGAGGACAGGGATGGGAGATTGGGCAGTAAGGGATTCAGAAGAGAGCATGTGGAGGAGAGAGGGTGAGAACTCACCATTGAGAAAGTCCCGCTGGCTTTCTAGGATCTGAGCCACTTGCTTGATCCAGGCCTGACTAACTGCAGCGTCTGCAGTCTGCAGGACATAGCGCTGGATCCCACCCTCTGGCCCTCTGGAGGTCAGAGCAAAGCGGCAAGGGTCACCTTGGAGGTTCCCCTCTAGTCCAAGGCAGCTCACCTGGATTGGCAAATAGGAGATAGTGCCCCCAAATTCTTCAGGCCCTCTCTGGCTCCTGCCCCCTCCAACAAATCCAAGAGCCAGGCATCCTCTCAGAGGCCTCCCCGCATCCCAGTCAAACCCATCCCCTGTAGCCTCCTCCCCACCTTGATGCTGCTCTTGTACACATATCCAGGCGGTGTTCCACTTCGCACTCCTCCTCCCAAGGCCTCACTGAAGATGACGATTTGCTCAAAGAGGAAGACACGCCGCTCTCGACCCCGGGAGGAAAGAAGCCCCCCAGCCTCAGGCTCTGTGACCCAGAATGTGTCCTGGCCCAAGAGCTTCCCCTGAGCAGTCAGTTTGCCCTAGAGCCAAAGGACAGCAGTCTTCCAGAAAAAAACAAGAAGAAAAAAGAGGCAACTCTCTGCTCCTCCCTCCTTCCCCTGACACTCCCAACCAACCACAGGGTAGCACCAGGAGAAGACAATTCCCCATAAGGACTTCCTGAATCTCAAACTGAGACAGAAGAGCACTGGTCCTCAGGTTTCCTGCTCCATCCCCATACCTCAAATCCCCGCAATCTCCCCAGGGTCATCATGTCATTACAGCGCTTGGGCACGAAGCACATGACTTCCACAGCTCGCTGGGATGCAAGTGAAGAGAGAAGCAGTGTCATTAGGAAGGAGCCATGTTTTGACTTCAGACCATGTTTTGACCCCCTACAGCCTCCCCTAAAACCAGACAGCTCTATACCACCCAAGGAGCTGGGGGAATCCAGGGGACTAAGAAGATAAAGGTGTGTGTGATGTGTCCTGGAAGACCTAGAAGTCCTCACCTCCAGCTCTTCAGTATCCATCCCAGCTCTACTGTAATACTTGAGAAAATCCTAAGACACAGAAAAACAT
The DNA here is from genome assembly GCF_963455305.1 of Plecotus auritus. Taxonomy (NCBI): domain Eukaryota; kingdom Metazoa; phylum Chordata; class Mammalia; order Chiroptera; family Vespertilionidae; genus Plecotus; species Plecotus auritus. The sequence goes on from NC_137772.1 coordinate 168,941,571, forward strand.
GTTCAGGGACGTCATGAGGACATTCTCAGAAGCTCTCACAACCTCCCCCAGGACACAGGTGGAGGCCTCTCGGAAGTCTGGGGGAAGCCCTAGGAACCCTGAGGAGATGAATGAAGAAAGAGCTGTCCCAGCCCGCTGGAAGGTGGTCCTGACCTTGAGCAGCAGCTGGTATTTCATGATCCTCTGCACTGGTTTGATGAGAAGATCATTGAGCTGCAATCGGTGCCCCAGCTGCTGCCGGAGCTCCTGGAGACAGGGATACACAGTGGTTATGCAACCTGGAAAGCCTGCTCACCATGATTCTGTCCCTCTTTTCCCAAGGTACCTCAGCCACTGACCTCAAAGTAGCTGTCTCCAAATTCTGACACCACATGCTCTGATTTGGGTTTATTCTGACAGTATACCACATACATATGCAGCCGGCGCTCCTAGGAGGTGTAAAGTTTAAGAAAGAGCAGGATGAGTGAAAAGGAAGAGCACTTCCACAGTCCCAGCCACTCGCAAGCCCCTCCCCCGCCCCACCCTCTCAAGCCTCACGTGTTTGATGAATAGCTGAGCCAGCCAATCAGGATCCTTCAAACACCGCTGTAGTTCCCCCAGGAGAAAGCTAGTGGGGGTTGGCAGGGAAAAGATAGGTCAAATATCCCTACCCCTGCAACTTAGGGTTGTCTGCCCTAGTAATGCTCCCCTGGAAGCCTCTCCAAACCCTCCTCAGGCAACAATAGCTCCTGGGCCATGGATGGGACACTGAGACAACCAGACAAATGCCCCTCCCTCTTGCTCTCGGGTTCCACCACTCACTCTCGATGCCACTCGTAGATTTGCTGGATGTTCCCAAACACAATCCTATCACGGCCTCGAAGATTCTCTGGGACCCCCTGAGCAGCCATGGTGGCCATGTAACCCTGTGGGAAGTTTGGGGTGGGCACATAGGTATGTGGGGCCAGTCCTGGTGGGAACACTCCCTCCATAATAAGTGCAGGATGTAGGGGGATTGGGAAGGTGGGACAAAGGAGCACCAAGGCATCTTTTATTCTTTAAAAAAAAATTTTCTTTTTGTTTCCTTTTTTTCTATTTTTTAAAAATATTTTTTTAATTGATTTCAGAGAGGAAGGGAGAGGGAGAGAGAGACAGAAACATCAATGATGAGAGAGAATCATTGATCAGCTGCCTCCTGCATGCCCCATACTGGAGATGGAGCCCACAACCCCGGGCATATGCCCTGACCAGGAATCAAACAATGACCTCCTGGTTCATAGGCTGACACTCAACCCCTAAGCTATGCCAGCTGGGCAAGCAAGGCATCTCTTAAAATTAGCCCTGGGCAGAGGGAAAGGGCTGGGTCAGGGCTGGGAAGGGAAAAGGGAGTTACCTCCACAATCTGCCCCAAGTCCTCCACATACATTTTCTCTGTCTCTACCAGTTCACCGAGGACATACCTGAGAAGAAAGGAGTGCACATCCTTGGTTTAGCCATTTTCTCTCTCCTGGACTAGAAGCCCCTTCATTTCCACAGCCAACCTCAGAGGAAATTCCAATTCTCAAATCTAATATGTGAGGGACAGTCCTCTGGACGCTGTACAGTGGCAGGGAGGGAGGGAGAGTATGCGGACACTTACATACTCCTTTCGAGAGCCTTCTTTTTCTGTTCCTCCTCACTCTCAGGGGCTTGAGACAAACTCTCCTCCTCAGGTAGCTGAAAGAAAAGAACATCCTAGAGGAAGCAAATGGATGCCTCTTGGGTGAGGGGAGCCACCCAGACCCGTTTCATCATCATACCTTCGTCTCATCTCTAGGGCCCTCCAACAGTGTGGTCAGCAGGGTCAGTTCTGGAAGTTCCTCTCCTGTGGCTAGAGCTGGTTCCAGCATCCAGTTCTAGGGGCCAAGGTCAAGTGCCAGAGGTCAGGGACAGTAGCTGTGTCTCCCCATTGACCAATAGCCCCCAACTTCTCTCCCAGTGTCCTGCATGGATGTCCTACATGCTTCTGTGGTGTTCCCTGCTCACCTCATATGGTCCAGCCTGGCCACCATCTACTTCAGTTTCCACACTAAGACAATGTTTGGAGTGATCCAACCATCTTCTCAGGCCACTGATGGGCCCTGGGGGGCCCGGGGAACAGGGTTCAGAGCTGAGGCCGGAGTTGGGGCCAGAGGGGACAGCCAGACCCGAGGCAGCTGAAGCTGAGATACTCCCCTCACTGTCAGCAATGGAGTAGGATTCTAATGGGGTGGGGAGAAAGAAAAGGGGTGATAGATATTGCTCTATCTCCAGGCTCAGGATCCCTAGGAAGCTCTCAGAGTCTCCTCTCTATGATGCTCAGCCCCTCTTCCCAGGGCTCACTCTCTTACCGTCCTCATTTGAGTTAGCCAGGATAGAAAATTTCACCAGGGCACCCTTGGAAGGACAGTAAATGCCTGGCTCCCCAGGCCTGAAACCCCCAGTAACACGTGGAGGTTCCCCTGATATCCTGAGCATGGCACAGATATGGGGGTGGGGGCAACCATCTGGACAGACACTGGAAGCTGGGGGTGGCCATCTGTTCTCCTACAACCCTCCCCCTTCCAATGGGTACAAACCATTCTCTGAGAAGGGGGTTATGAAGAGCTAAGAGCACATCTGCCACCCCCGTCTCCTCCACCAATGTCAGTGATCACTATCATAAAAAAAGACGTCTGCAGCCCACCTCCCCAACATGCGCAAACCCAATGGAAGGGGCAAGTTAGGAAAGCTTATCAGGGTTATTTCTGGCCTGGGTACAGGGACAGAGGAGCTGCGATTTTTGAGAAAGCCCCTGGTAGATCCTCTCATTTCTCATTCCTCCATCCCCCTGTCCCTCTTCAGAGCTGAAGTAGGATCTTAGCACAAGGATTTGAGGGAAGATGAGGTTCTAGGCCTAAGGGGATGGTGGAGGGTTTTTCTCCTACCCAGCTGACTACAGGAAAGCCCTGCCCCTTCCCCAATTTCCTTAACTAGTTAGAAAATTGGAGGCAGATGGGATCTTAGAGATCATCTATTAAGTATTTCCTGGAAAATACAGGTAGTCTCCAGCTTCTAAATCCCTAGGGCCAGGGCAAACAAGTCCTGAACCCTCAGCCCACCCCCCATTCAACGCTGAGCACTGGAGACCTCACACTCACCACGTCCCCCCCGGGCGATGCAGCAGCCGCATTTTGCCAGCACTTTTCGGATCACATTGGGACAGGCACAGCGACCCCCCTTGTGCCCCTCCCGCATGGCGCCCGGGCCCCCCCGTTCCCCCCACCCGGGCCGGCCATGCAGGGGGAATCACGGGGGGCGGGGCGGGGCGGGGACGCAGCAGGGCGCACACCCTCCCTCCCTCCTACCCCCGCTCCAGGCTGGGCGAGGGGGGGAGGGAGGGGACCGGGAGGGGGCGTCCAGGGGGAGGCGGAAGTCTAGTCTGGAGGAGGGCTGGGGGCTCCGCAGTGAGGGCGGTGCGGGCCGGACCGCGGGGCTGGGCGGGGAGGGTTTCCGGAGCCCTGTCGGTGCGGGGCCCAGGGTCCAGATGTCCAGCGGGGATGGGAGGGATGGTGGGAGAGGTTGGGCCGGGATGCGGCAGCCGCTTCAGCTCCGTCTCCGGCCACTCGGGCTGGGGATGGTTCTAGGCCCGGGCAGGGGAGGAGGTGGGGGCGACTCCCCGAGTCACTGGCGCTGCGCGGGTCCCGGCCGAGCGGCGAGACGAATAACAGGCCCAGCCGCTGTGCCGCCGCGGGGAGGGGCCTCTGCGCCCCAGCTCCGCCCTCTCCCTCGCGTTCCCCCTTTAGCCAGTGTCGGGTTCCCGCCCCAATCCTCCCTCCCCCAGGCACCACCACGTTCCCACTCCACGTCCCCAGAGCCTCTGCCCCTCCTCCGCATCCTGGGCTCCCCAGCCCGGGGGTTCCCCTCCTTCCTGCTTCTCCGGCTCTGACTGCGGAGCGCTGGGGTGGGGGTTAAGCCCGTGGCGGGGTCTGCACGTATCGCCCCTCCGCCTCTGCGGTGGAGAAAGCCCGATGGATGCGGCCTTGGCCTGTGCGAAGATGGCCTGGAGTTGGGCTGTCCCTAGCCGGGCAGAGGTGGACAAGACACCCCCCCACCCGGGTGAGGGTGCGTGAATAGGGGGCTCTTTGTGGGGAACACAGCCCAGGTGCCGCCCTCTCACCCGACCCTTCTTTCCTCCTGGCCCGGGACTCCAGCCGAAGCTAATCACCAATTAAGGCGAAGTCCTGGAGCCTGGGCTGGCGAGGGGCCAGGGGTGGGGCGCGGGGACACTCCGCCTGCGGGGGCGCGGGACCGGCTGAGTGGGGGACACACAGCAGGCTAGAGGGCGAGAAGAAGCGTGGAGGTCTCAGCGATTAAATGGGTCTCATGCAAATTAGATGCGAACCTTTATGCTAATAAGGGCAGCATTTTTTCTTAATTTTCCACTTTGCGCAGGATGGCAAACTGTGCCCCACCCCACCGCCAGCTTCTTACCGGGCAGCGGAGCCCAAGCGGGGACCTCAGCTTCGCGCTCCCCTGTCTGATCCCCCTCGGTACAGGCAGACTCTGGCTCGGTCCCCTCCGGCCCTAGGGGGCTTCTCTTCGGAGGCTGCGGGGATAGAATGATCGTAAGGCACCCGCCCTTCACGCCCAGCCTTAACCTTCTCCCCCTTGTCCCTACTGTCAAAACCCACATTGTTATAAAAGGGTCGCCAAGGCTGGGGTGGAGGGAACGGTTCACCCAGAGCATGGCTATGGCCCTCTTAATGGAACTCTTGGATTCCTGCGGGTGGCCCGCAAAATTTGCTTTTGCGGGTAAATTGAGTTGTGGGGTGCAGCCGTCCTGAAGCCCACTAAAGACCACCGAACCCCACCACATTCGCCCTTTCTTACCCCCTCCTGCCCGGGTAGGGCGCATGCGCGCAGCATGCCCCCCATGACCCCCAGTATCCGGTCAGTGCGGCCAGGGGCGGGGCGGTCTGGGGGCTTCATGCTGGACCCCTACCCAGCTCCAAGTTTCAGGCCGAGGGGTACGGAAGCTGGGGGGCTCTGAGGCCTGCGTGCGTCCGGGGAGTTGCTGCTGATGAGTCCGCCCCCTGCCCGGGCTCCGCCCCCACTCCCACCCCAGCCAAACTTTTCAAAAGGGGTAGGGTTGTTCCTTCCTACAACCATAGTGCATCAACAACCCCCTCTTAATACTGATTCCAAGTCGAAGCGTGACCTGGGGCTTCGCACTGTTATTGTGGATCGCACTAAGTACATGACGTTTCCCCAGGCCCTGTGCCGGCAGAGACTCGGGAGGCCAACAGGGATTTCCTCATCCACCCCCATCCCCTTCTCAGCAGGTCCCGCTCCCCACCCCACCCCCACCCGTCCACAGAACAGAACGGGTGTGGCATAGAGTTGCATATTTTACTTTATTTTTATTAAATTAAAAGCTACAGTTTGGCGGCAGTTCCAGAACAGGGTAAGGAGGCTCCTTTATAGGGGGCAGAGAAGAGCAGGAGACAGACTGACAGAAACAAAGACACAGGAAAGGACAAGGTTAAGGTAGATGGGAAATTGGTTAAGAACATACAGGGCCGCTCCATGGGGGCTCACACCAGCTGATTTCCCCTCCCCTGCACCAAAGTTCAGCAGTGGAACAGTATGGGATGGGAGTGGGCGTTCAAGACCCCTCCCCTGCCCACCCAGGTCCTTTCTCAGCTTAGTCACTGGAGCACAGACAGACCAGAAAAAGCCAAGGGCAATGGAGGGGACAGGAAGACTGGGAGTATGTACACCAGAGGGGAGCAGAGCCTGAGAAACAGCCTCTGCCAGAAGGGAGCAGCTCACACTGCACTGAAGCACTTGGCCTGTGGGGACAGAGGAAGGGATTGCCCCATCCCTCTCTGAACTCCTCCCCAGTCAGACAGGTCCCCTACTGTGTGGTATGGGGGAGCAGAGGGAGAGAAGAGAACAGAGGCTTCTGTTGGGTCCTAGTGGAGGTCAAAGGCAGGGGCCTTGGCAAAGGGGATGTCCTTCAATCATCTGTGATACCCTTGGCTCTCAGCTCCTCTTGCACCCGGGTCAAGTAGGTGGGGTCTGGGTACCCAAACCTGAAAGCAAAGAAAAATGAGGGTCAGGGCTAGCTGTTCAGCCTTATCCCCATGCTCACACTCATTCTGGGTGCCCCATTGTGGGCCCTCTGCTCCCTCCCCTAATGTAATCCAAATCCAAGATAAATTAGCCCAATTCCGCTTATTTTTGCAGGTTAAACTGGGCATATCAGGACCAGGTTAAATGTAGGAGAAACTGGGATAGAAGAGATGGTTGAATAGTTTGGGGCTGGCCCACTCCAATTAGGAGGCTCCCAGAGAGAGGGAATTGTTGTTCTCTCAGTGGAAACAGACAAAGGGGAGGAGCCAAGTAAAGGGAAATGAAGAAGTGTCCCACAGCTGGGGTCCCCCTGTGCAGCTGGTCTTGTGGTGGATGTCGTTCCAGGTGATGACATTCGGTCTCCCTGTGGTCATTGACGTGCCAATAGTGAAGGTGAGACGCTGGTCAAACGCCTTTCGGAACAGGGTCAGCACCTTGTTACCCTCAGGGCAGTCCGGGAGGTAGGCCACCCGAGTGGTGCCAGGATACCGAACTCCTGGGTTTGGGTGTTCAGCCTGGGAGGAGAGGGTAGCGAAGTGGGCAGTGAGTAGCTGGACATCTTAAGACTATAATGCCAATGGAGGTTCATCCTGGCCAGCCTTTTGTCTGTGCACACCCGGTTAAGGCTGACAGGGCAGCGACAGGCTGACAGCCTTTCAGGCAAGGAGATACTAGGGTCTGGGCAGCAGGAGCCTATTTCTGGACAAAGTCCTTATTGTTAAGAGGCTCTTTCTCCTGGTCTCAATCCTTCAAGTCTCAATTCAGCAACAAATGGAGTCCCAGAAGTGATGGAAGGTAGCTGGTCCTTACTCTCCGGATAACTCAGCAGAAATGTGAAGACAGGCTAATTTATCTTTCAGCCTTCCCTTCTCTACCTGAAAACACTCCCAATGCTTTTTCCACTGTAACCTATTCCATTTTTCTATTCTTCTTCAGAGCTTCCTCATCCCTCTGCAAAGCAGAACTGGAAATTACTCTTTGTCAAGCAGGAAGTCACCTGTAGGCTCTTGACCACTCCTATTTTAACCTACGGTCATCAAGATTTTCCTCCCTCATAAGTCTGGAATGGAGTAACACTCCCAGCTCTGGGAGAAAGGTTAGATCCCTTCCTGCTGTGCCTGCCTGCACCTGAGCCATCATCATTACAGAATTGGAAATAGTATTTAATTCCTTTCTCTGATACCCATTTTTCATGTGTGCTATGGGGTTGTGGGGATGGAAAAGCTGGGCCTCATGGGACCTCCTAGCTCCAGGGCATTGAGTGGGAAGTCATATAGCAAAAGGCATACAGTGGAAATAGCAAAACTGTATCACATCTCAAAAACACACTCACCCTCCCCTAGCTTTCCTAGATCAGAGAAGGATCTGGGGGAGAGAGGGAAACAAAGGGTAAAGGCAGGCAGTAGTCTCCTTACCCCCTGGACACCGGGCGGGAAGACATACTGGATGACGATGGTGCCATACTTCTCATAACTGGGCAGTAGGAGTGTGGCGTCCTTAGAGACCAGCATCCGTCCATTCTGGGGCTGGTTGCCTACCAGCTGCCCATAGAAGCGGCCACACATGGGACAGGCCTTTTTCACCTGCAGGGCCCGGGTGATGCAGCCTTCACAGAAAGAGTGCCGACACTTCTCCAATGTCTTGGCGTTCTGGATCTCCCCCAGACAGATGGGGCAGGTACTCTCCTGCTCTTCTGCCTCCTCCCGAAGGCGGGGAGGAAGAGGAGGGGGCAGGGGAGGAGGAGGAGGAGGAAGCCCCCGTGCCCCTGGGGGCAAGAGTGGGGCTGCTCGGAGAGGGGGTGGGCCTGGGCGGTGCAGCTCAGGATGTTCCCCCCCACCCCCCAAAGCCAGGCAACCCATAAGCTCCCCCTGCCTCTGAGCTTTCTTCAGCTCTTTCTCTGCCTCTTTTAGCAGCCCCTTAAGAGCCTTCCTGGCCAGGTAGAGCCCATTGGGAGGGGCAGGGGGAGGGCCCTGTGGGGAAAGCTGGAGAACATAGATGTCAGAAGTCTCGCCATCTATGAGGATGGACACACGATGCTCTTCCCGAAGCCGGGCCAGCCGGGCTGGTGTCTCCTTGCTCAAGAAGTCCCACACAGGCTTGGAGACAGTGACTTTGGTCTTGCAGGTGCCTCCACAGGCTGCCATTCTGGACAGGACGAACGACACTGCCCCCAGGGTGAAAGGGACTCAGGGTGGGGGGTCCCCCATTTGACAAACATCAGTGCCTCCTACTTTAGGTTCCTTTCCAATCTCTGCTTTCTCAAAGTCCAACACCCAACTAACTCCTCCCCCAAGTTCATTTTCTGTCTCCTCTTCTCTTTCAAATCCCCAGCACCCACTGAAGAGCAAGAAAGTTTCTATAACATTATTATTCTCATCTAAACCAAGCATCAGTCTTGGTTCTCTTTCACGCCTCCCAAGATCACAGAAACAATCTGCCCCTCCCCCCTGAGTGAAAACTGTCTTTTGTAAAAGGGAGAGAGAATTTTTGACCCTCCTTTTTGCTCACTTTGATCCTGAAGACCTTAGAAATGGCATGCAGGCTCTTTCTCTGTCCCTGCTCCCTACTTGTAGGTGGTGTGACCTGGTGGGTGGACAGGAAAAGGAGAGAAAGTGAGAAACCCCTTGCCCCATTCCCACATGCCCAACCCAACAACGCACGTAACAAAGACGGGAACCTGGATGTAAACTACTAGGAATGGGATTGCTTGGCACATAGAATGGAGAAAACCAATTTAAAGGTGAAAGTTGATGTTCCCTTGGGAGGCAGATACCTTGAAAGCCCATGGACAACAATAGCAGCAGGAATCCCTCTATTTCCACACTCAGCTGACCAGGACTGGGGGGGAAGGGGAGAGTAAAAGGTTATGATGACAAATGTTACCATCTTCCTCAGTCAGCCCAGAAACAAAAGAAAAACTCCTCTATTTCCTCTCCTTCTCTGTGGAATCCCATCCCTAGCCTCTCCCTAAGTGGCTAAAGGAATTTTAACATGCTAACTTTCCTTTTTTCTTTTCCAGCTCTGAGGCTCTCAAGAAAGCCTAGGGAACAGAAAAGAGAAGTCGGGAAGGGAAAAGCCCACACAGATGGAGGTTTTCCTTGCCACCTCCCTCAGATCACATGGACAAGAATATTTCCTATGTTCCCCAACTCCCCGCCTTGCTCCACATTTCCAAGTAATCCAGCCCCCATTGTTGGGGAGCCTTCCTTGAGAGGCATCCCAGTTTCTTCTACAGAAATCTGTTTGGAATGCAAACTAAGTGGCAGCAGCCCCAGCAATAAAGTTCTCACTATCACCTTTTAAACCAGCACACCAAGTGCAAGTCTGTCAGCCACTGGTCTGTGTTTAGGGTGGGGGTGGGGGGGTCACGCAGGGACTCCACTGGAGGAGTGTGATGTTCCCCCCCCCCCACCCCGTCTTGCCATGCTCAGCTACAGAGCTGTCCCTACACCACCTCCAAATGCAGCTCAAATAGAAAGAGGGGCCACTGGTGTGACCTCAATTCCTTGACTGATCCCAAGAGGAGCAGCTCTTCATTTGTGCCACCATCATAGTTCCTTCAAGGCCAGAAGGAAACAGTTCCCTCAGATCATGCTGTCTACCCAGGTGCCCCCCCCCCCCCCCACACACACACCCATCAGAGGGAACCCAGGACCTAGGCGTTCTTGCTCCAAGTCCTGCTGGCACAGGACAGGGAGGCGGGGCCGCCGTCAGCGCTGGGTCTCCGGTGCCTCCTGGGCAGCCCCGGCCCGGCGGCCGGTCCCTCCCTGCGGACCGCACTGGGGGCGGGGCGCCGGGAAGGACAGGTCCCCGGGGGCGCCCACGGAGGCTGCGCCCCCTCCCCCGCGACCTCCCGCCAGACGCGACCCGGAACCAGCTCCCCGTGTCCCCGCTGGCGGAGCCCCCGGATCCCCTCCAGTGGGTGTGGGTGCTCGTCTGCCCGACCGCGGTACCTAGAACCCCCCAAATGGAGGCCAAGGCTGGAGGATGACAGAAAGAGGAACTCCGGGCGTGAAGGGGTCCCCGGCGCCGCGCGCGGGGGAGGAGGCAGAGGAGGGGGCGCAGGGGCCGCGGGAGAGCGCGTGGGGGGGCGAGCGGGGCCCGGGGGGCGCGCGGTGGGTGTGGGGGCGCCGGGCTCACCTACCTCCCGTCAGCGCCGCCATTGCCGGTCACATGACTGAGGCTGTTGCTGGGATGACGGCCTGGGCCTTAGCAACAAGGGGGGGGACCCGAGAAGGTGGAGGGGGCTGTGCAGGGGTGCGAACTGAGGGAAAGGGAGGGGACTGCACCCTCCCAGATGGCAGTCACTGTCTCCTCTGACCCCCGACACCCTCGAGCCCCTGCCCTTCGCCCCCAAAACAAAAATGGAGGCTCCGTCCCAGGCTGGGGAGGGAGCGGCGTCGCGGAGCTGAGGGTCGGAGGTTACATCCCTCGGAGACGCCCCCGTCCGCCGCCCCCTCCCCCTCCTCCTCCTTCCGCCCCTGCGCGGCCGCCGGGGCGGTGGCGGGTGGGCGAAGGGTGCCTGTCTAGGTGGACAGGGAGACGACCAATTGGGATCCTTGTGCTTGAAAGGCCTTTGAGGAAGAACGTGGGATGGGAAGAAGAGTCACAGTGAAAAGCATTGGAACTAAAATAACAATAAACCCCAGGAATAAACTGCTTGTCACCTCCCCCTTCTCCCTTTTCCTAGATTGCCGCCTGTGCCCCCTCCCAGGTGGGGGTTGGTGCCTCTGATTGCTTTCTTTCCACAGAGATACTGAGGCTGGTGCAGAATGGGAAGCGATTACGTTTTTTAAAATGCATTCGGGTGGGGGTGGCTTCAAGTCTATGGTTCTAATAGTTAAAAACTCTCAAAGGAAAAAAACGCTCTGCTGTTTGCTTCCCACATCAGAGCAATCTCCGCCCCAGTCCAACTCCAACTCGCTTCCCTGGGGCCACATCGAGCCAGGCTTTCCCACCAGCCAGACCTCCTCAGCCAGGAGGTGCCGGACTCCCAGCCTGGCAACAGCTTCTGTCCACCACCCCCTTCCTTCACTCCCCTTCTGGGCGGGAGGGTTGGTCACTTTCTTCTCCACTTTCCCAGGACCCTGCTGTACTATTTCTGCCCTCCAGGCAGAGGACATCTTTCCCAAGAAGCCTGGGGGAAAACTGAATTCCTTCTTTTAGCTAGTGGGCTGAGACACCTTGACAGAGATAGGGGGTGTGACCAAGCCCAGAATCCTGGGGGACCAGAGAGGGTCATTTCTCAGTTCTTCCTAGCTCCCATAGGTTAACTTTCATAAAGTTGGAGAATGCACAATACAACTTAAAAATTTTGTTTTATTTATTGATTTTTAGAGAGGAAGTGAAACATTGATTTGTTGTTCCACTTATTTATGCATTCATTGGTTGATTCTTGTATGTGCCCTGACCAGGATCGAACCTGCAATCTTGGTGTATTGGGATGATGCTCTAACCAACTGAGCTACCTGGCCAGGGTCACAATCCTCACAACCTTTTAAGTTCACAGCCATCTAAGTAGAAACCTACATCCTTACTTAGGGGCTCAACACCTTAAAGATTAGAATTTGTCATCTGGTCCCTGCAATCCTAAGCACAGGCTTCTTCTGAAAAGGGGGAAAAAAAAAAAAAGAGGCATTTCTGTGGAGGGATTTAGATTCCATAATTTAATTTCTATATAGTGACAGCAATGGGAGTAAATACACAATATCTTTTGTATTAGTTAAAAAAGATGAAAATCAGAAGCAACAAATGGAAGACCATACTGCTCATGATACATCAGCTACATGGTCAGAAAACCCATTCCTAAAGAACAACAGTTGCTGGTGTCATGGAGTCTTAGTGCATTCACCAGGGGAAAGGTAGGCTCTGGGCAGGATGGTATTCTAAGTCCCAATCCTTAACTTGGACTCCTCTAGTTACTTACTTTGGAGCCAAAGATGGAGGAGGGGGAGGGTGGAAGGGGATTTTGTTGTTGTTTTTACTTTTTAAAAAAATATATATATATATTTTATTGATTTTTTACAGAGAGGAAGGGAGAGGGATAGAGAGTCAGAAATACTGATGAGAAACATCGATCAGCTGCCTCCTGCACATCCCCCCACCGGGGATGTGCTCGCAACCAAGGTACATGCCCTTGACTGGAATCGAACCCGGGACCCTTCAGTCCGCAGGCCGACACTCTATCCATTGAGCCAAACCCGTCAGGGCTGTTTTTACTTTTATTCTTTTATTTTGGAGAGGGAGAGGGAGAAACACTGATTTGGTTGCCTTCCATATGCATCCTGACCAGGGATCAAACCCGCAACCTGGGTATGTACCCTCACTGGGAATCAAAACCACAACCTTTTGGTATATGGGATGACGCTTCAACCGAGCCACATCAGCCAGGGCAGGAATTCTTCTTTACGACCTCATGACTTCTTGTGAGACAGATCAGTCCAGCCAGATACAGAGCAAATAATCTTTGCATCCCCACAGGCCAGTTGCTGGTATCCATCTTTATACATTTTTTAAAATGTAGAAGCCTCAGTGGTATGGAGGATAGCAAGAAGAATGGCTGCCTTTGCCCCAAAGGCATTGGAGGGTGGGGAGGACACTATCTGGGCGCATCAGGATCCTCTACATTCTGAGAATATCATGAATCCAGTCCGCTATCTTTGGAGGAGGCTGGGTGATCGAGTTACAGCTCTGATTCCTCTCTGGGAATAGAGAGTGAAGATGACTGGGAGACACAGTAGCAATAAGATGGGGTAGAAGAGAACAGAATAACAAATCCAACTGGAAAAAGGGTTTGAGAAGGAGTGGGGGAAGGAAGTATGCTAGGCACACACCTCCAGTGGGTAGAGGAGGTTCCTATACTTGAGACCTTCATTCTCTTGAAATGTCCAGGGTGACCCAGGTAGACATTACCTTCTCCTGGGAATAAAACCTCAGGGATGGCTAGACATGAAGAAAAGAAATTTAACATGGGGAATGAACCTTAGACCCCTGGCCTATCATCCTAGCCTACAGAACTGGTCACTCCTCCACTGAAGGGTTCCAGCGCCAGAAGGGGTGTGTGGTCTTGAGGAGGAACAGCATCAGTCAACACCTTCACCTAGCCTTGAACACTCTGGCCATCCATCTCTGGGCTCCTGTGTCCAGAAGTACAGAGGTGAGGGTAGAAGTGGGGTGAGGGAAGAGATTGGAGAGAGTAGTCCATCCTTGACAGAGACTTTCTCCACTTTACTACATAATCAATCACAAGAGGCCCTTGGTTCCCACCTCCATGAGGTGCAAGCCTGCTGACCACTCTCCACCCCACCTGTGTGTGTAAGATTGGCCATATCTCATCATGTGTGCATGCTTGCACCCGTAGTATCTTGAAAGTCTTTCATCCCAGGGCCTACCAGGAAGCAGGTATGCCCCAGTGAGTTCTATAAAGTTATCAGCAAAATTCAGACACTTAGTGTTCATCCCACAGAACAAAGTGCATCCAGAGTAGTTGCTTGAGCCAGTTCCATCTGTCCAGTCAGGTCCTGAAGACAGCAAACAACCCCCTCCTGCCAGATTCTTCTACTTTTATAGAAACAACAGAACATTTTACAAAAATCAAGGCACTTGGGAGAGAATCAACAGTAACACTCTAATGAAGCAAGCAGACATGTTGAAGGGGAGAAAGAGAGGGAAGAAAACTGGACAAAGGGGAGAAAAGATGATGTATTTCTGAAGGCCAGGAAGAGCCTACTCAATAAGATGGAGTTATTTGGAAGGAAGGAGCCTGTAGCCTGAATTTAGCAGAGGAAGAGAAGTAGTGACCAGAATATCCGCAATTCCCCCAAGGCTCTCAGAACCCCACCACCTTGAACATAAAGTAGCAGTGACCACGAAGTCTCTTAGGCAAAGATGTTGGTAATAAAATCCAGAAATCGCTTAGCGTACTGCTCAGGATGGACGGTAGAGATCTCTGCCCCAGCCTATGAGAAGAGGTATGGAACATGGTGTCAGGCCATCCCACCACTCTTCCGCATTCCTCATCCTCTATTCCACTCCCCACCCTTTCCATACCCAACACTTCACCCTTTTGTCATCCCACTGCTCTGGCACAAGAGGCTCTCTCTTCCCAAGGAATAGTCAAGGCAGGAAAGGAAAGGCCTCAGGGAACCCTCACCCCATGCTTGACAGTTTTGGCTGCATGAGCTGCTTTCTTCTTGGCATCATACTGCGTCAGGATGTCAATGAGGCCCATGAAATACACCTCCTTCTGGGGGGCCCCTGGAGAGAGTAACCAGCAATGAAGAGCAAGTATAGTCCCAATTCCCTTTCCCCAGGAACCAGTCAGATCTCTGAAAGCTAACCAGCCTCTCCATCCAGCACCCGGGTCTCTGTCCTACAAGGACTACCCTCCCCACCCTTAAAATGTCCAGGATCTCTCTTACCTTCAGCACTCCGGATGGCGTAGACATCAATGAAGGATTCAAACTCTCCAGGGCCCAGGGGCCGATGAGAAAGCATGTAGCTGCCAATACCCTCAGGGGAGGTGCCATAGGAGCCCACCAGAGCAGGAGGTCCAGTCAGGCCACAGTCCCCATCCCCCTCTGACTCCTCCTCCCGCACAGGCCCCTCCTCCTCTGGTTCAGAGCCACGAACTATGTCATGTATGCCCAACAGAAGGCTGTAGTCCATGATCTTCAGCTGCACTAGGAACTGAGACCCCAATGACAAATCAGATACCCCAAATCTCCCTCCCCAATCCCAGTACCACCCTTATACCTCCCACCACCCCTGAATTTCTGGGGCCCTCCTGAGAAAGGAAGTGTAAAAATTGAGGGTTGGTAGTATACCATTGGCCTTTAGTACCTAAATGTCCTGGTGTCTAAAATCATCCTTTTAGCTCATTCCAGACACCTCTCTGCCCCCCGCCCCCCCATGCATCACCTCTAGGGGGTTTTCATGTCTCATACCCAACTCCCTAAATGCAGAGAACCCAAAGAATAAAAGGAAGGGGAGGAATTCCCTCATATTCTGAATGGAGAGACAACTACCCTGAGGGGAACAAAAAAGAAAACAAAGCCATTTCCCAGAGCACCCCAATCATCACCTCCACATCTCTCTTTAGCTTCTCTAGAAATATTTTCTTCTCCTCTTCACCAATATAAACTTTCTGGTTCTTGTTGAGAAAGTCCATATCCTTAAGGGTAGGTAATTCCTTAACCTGAGAATAGGTAAAGGGACATTTTGGGAATATATAGCTCTTACCCAAAGGTCTCAGAAAACCCTGCTACCCAGGGCTCTGTCGCTAACTCAGTGATCTCCACATTGGGATGCTGACTCAGAGTCTGTTCCCACCTCCAATGTTTTCCCCAGACTCAGTCACTCCAGTTGTACCCCAAATCACATCCCACTACTTTCTCTTTATGGTTTTCAATTCTTTTTTTCTTCTTATTAAGTAAAAATAGCTGCTTGAATAGGAGAGCCCAGAGTGGGAGGTAGAGGTTAAGCATTTTGCTCTTCAAGTCTGATATCCTCACCCATCCCCAAACCTTCCACAGGGAATAACCAATGACAAAGCAGCCATTCCCGTTTTCCCTTCCACACAATCCATGAATTGGGACAAGTTTATATCTCTCTTCTTGTCATCGGTTTAAGATAAGAATTAACAGCTGGTAATCCCTTCCTCTTTATCCTAAGAAGATCCTTTTCACTTGCCTTCCCCCATCCTTCACCCTAAAATTAGTATTACCTTTTCTTTATCGCTGGCTTCCCGGGACACTAGGGAGCCCTGTGGAGAGACCCAAAGACCAAGTTCACAGAAGTGGCTAAAAGAACAGTCAAGATCCAGCTCCTAAGAAGAATATTCAAACCCGTAGGCTTCTTTCCTTTAAAATAAATCATCCAGTAGCCTCCCAGGCCCTCCCCACTCTCAGGTCACCAGGAGCCTCCCCCTCCACCCTAGCTATCCTCTCTGTACCTTGAGGTCATACTTCCTGTGCACAGGAAGACGGTGGCTAAACATGTTGCGCATCACAAGCATGTAGCTGTCTTCATTGTCCACGCTAACTCGGTACATCCCCAGGAACTGGGGCAGCAGCGTGTTACCATGGCACTTCACAATGTACTGGGTAGAAGAGAGGAAGAAATGGAAAGAGATTGAGTAGCAGATATACAAACAGCTTAGGGAAGGGCATTCAAACACTATCATTCCAGACTGAGCAGAAAACTTCAAATAGAGAGGTTACAAGGTCAAAAGTGGTGGGAACTTTTTAAAGATGCCTCTGGTCATCTGTGAAGTTTCTGAATACTCATCTCCTCAGATTAATCATTTGCATAACTAGACACTATACAAATTATTGATTTTAAAGTACCTTCAATTTTAAAGTACCTTCTCTCATTTCATATTTATCTTTCTTTCAGATGGGAAATGGGGGTGTTATTATCCTTATATTAGACGTTTATATGCAAATGGTCACAGAATTAGAAATTACATCTGTTTATCAACAAATTGATTATATCCAGATCAATGTTTCTTAGATTCCCCCAGTAAAAATGTTTGCCTGATGGCCTATCATTTGGATTCTTACAAAAAATTGTTCCTCTTTCGCCCTGGCTGGTGTGCTCAACTGAATGGAGTGTTATCCCATGTACCAAAGGATTGCAGGTTCAATTCCTGGTCAGGGCACATACCCGAGTGGCGGGTTTGATCCTCAGTCAGGGCACATACGGGAGGCAACTAATTGATGTTTCTCTCTTACATCGATTTTCTCTCTCTCTCCCCCCACCCCTTCCTTCCTCTCCCTAAAATCAATTTAAAAAAAAAAAATACTCCTCTTCTATATATTTTTTTTTATTGATTTCATAGAGGAAGGGATAGAGGGAGAGAGAGATAGAAACATCAATGATGAGAGAGAATCTTTGATTGGCTGCCTCCTGCATCCCCCACACTAGGGATCAAGCCCGCAACCCGGCATGTGCCCTGAATGGGCATCGAATTATAACCTCCTGGTTCATAGGTTGATGCTCAACCACTGAGTCACAATGGCTGGGCAAAAATTCTTCTTCTTTCAATGCTTCTCTCTCTCAGTATTGCTACATATTTCTCTTCATAACCAACCTCTCAGAAAAGTAGTCAGCAATCAATCCACTTCCTATCTCTCATTCATACCTCAAACCAGTGAAGTCAGATATATACCCTCATTTCTCCTCTGGAATCACTCTACTCCTCCTTCCCCCAAATCCCTCAGTTGCCAAATTCAATGAATGTCTAGTCATTGTCTTGGATCAATTGAATGGCACTTTATACTACTGACCAGTCTCTCCTTAAAACTCTCTTCACCCTCAGTTCCCATTATACCACTCTTCTGATTTCCCTCCTCTCTGTCCTCAAATCCTATATGGAATGAAGTGGGGCATAATTACAAGTGTCCACTGATCCTTAGTCTTCTTTAAAGGATCTTTTCTCTAGTTGCTCCTTAAGGTTCTGTCCTCAATTTTCATTTCACTCCACACTTCCCTTCAATAATCTTATCTATACTCATGGCTTTAATTACCACCTCTTCACCTTTAACTCTCAAATTTAGACTTCTACTCTAATCCTCTTTCCTGGACTCCATTTCCCAAACACTTCATGGACGGTGATATTTGGATCAACTGCAGAAACCCCAAACTCAACATGTCTAAATCAGAACTGTCTTCCTCCAAAAACCTGTTTCTTTTTTCTGCTTCCAAGTGTTAGTGAATGAGCTTCCTATCCCCCCTAACTGGGAATTTAGAGGTGCTTTTGCCTTAATTCCCACAACTCTACCCTAAGTCTTCCTTTCCATCCCCATTGCCATTATTCCTTCAGGCCCTTGTCATGTCTCACCTAGACAATTATAATTACACTAGAGGCCTGGTGCACGAAATTCATGCATGGGGGGGTCCCTTCAGCCCAGCCTGCACCCTCTCCAATCCGGGACCCCTCGGGGGATGTCCGACTGCCGGTTTCGGCCCGATCTCGGGGATCAGGCCTAAACTGGCAGTCAGACAGCCCTCTCACAATCCGGGACTGCTGGCTCCTAACTGCTCACCTGCCTGCCTGCCTGATCACCCCTAACTGCCCCCCTGCCAGCCTGATCACCCCTAACCGCCTCTGCCTGCCAGCCTGATCTCCCCTAACTGTCCCCCCTGCCAGCCTGGTCACCCCCAACTGCCCCCGTCAGCCTGGTTGCCCCACACAGCCTGCTGTTCGGTCATTTGGTCGTCCCTCACTACCCCCCTGATGGCCTGGTTGCCCCAACTGCCCCCCCCTGATGGCCTGGTCACCCTCAACTGCCCCCCATCAGCCTGGTTGCCCCTCACTGCCCCCCTCTGCTGGCCTGGTCGCCTCTCACTGCCGCCCTGCCGGCCTGGTTGCCCGACACAGCCTGCCGTTCGGTCATTTGGTCTGCCCTAACTGCCCGCCCCCCCGCTGGCCTAGTCACCCCCAACTGCCCCCCTCTGCCAGCCTGGTCACCCCCAACTGCCCCCCTCTGCCAGCCTGGTCGCCCCCAACTGCACCCCCCCCGCCGGCCTGGTTGCCCCTAACTGCCCCCCCTGCTGGCTTGATAGCCCTTCACTGCCCCCCTCTGCCAGCCTGGTCGCCCCTCACTGCCCACCCCCCCGCCGGCCTGGTTGCTGCCAACTGCCCCCCTGCCAGCCTGGTCGCCCCATGCAGCCTGCTGTTTGGTCATCTGGTTGCCCCTCACTGCCCCCCCGCCGGCCTGGTTGCCCCCAACTGCCCCCCCTGCTGGCCTGGTCACACCCAACTGCCCCCCCCTACCGGCCTAGTCACCCCTCATGCCCCCCCCCCTGCTGGCCTGGTCACCCCCAACTGCCCCCCCTGCTGGCCTGGTCACCCCTCACTGCCCCCCTCTGCCGGCCTGGTTGCCCCTCACTGCCCCCCCTGCTGGCCTGGTTGCCGCCAACTGCCCCCCGTCAGCCTGGTCGCCCCTCACTGCCAGCCTGGTTGCCCCTCACTGCTCCCCTGCCGGCCTGGTCGCCCCACGCAGCCTGCTGTTCAGTTGTTTGGTTGTCCCTCACTGACACCCCTGCTGGCCTGGTTGCCCCACGCAGCCTGCTGTTCGGTCGTTACTGTGAGGGTGTCCTGACCAATGTGCATATTACCCTTTTATTAGTATAGATCCTAACTGGTATCTCCATTCCCAATAATCCTCCCTCCAATCCATTCTGTAAAACGCTGTCACATGAATATTTCTAAGTAACATACATATCACTCTCCTGCAAACCACCTTCAGGATCAAGTCCAAATTCTGTTGTTTATAAAACCCTTCACAATCTGGGTTCTGCCTAACTATTTTTCCACAATACCACATCCCAACCAGAATGAATTTCTTGCAGTTCCATAACACTAAGCTCTCTCATGCTTCTGTGCCTTCACAAGTGTTTTCCTTTGCCTAGCACATTGCCCAATGGTTAGTCCCTACCAGTCTTTCAAGAATCAATTACTGTGATACCCCCTCTAAAAAAAAGTCTCTTTGAGCCTCCCAAGTATATTTCCTTCCGCCAGTGAGCTGGGATGCTCTTCTGCTGCACCCCCCAGAGCATTATGTACCTACCTCTACTATTGTACACATTTTGCTGCATGCTAATGCTAACTTACTGGACTCTGTCATTAGATTAAGAGATCCTCAAAGGCCATGACCATTTCATTCACCTCTTTCTCCACAGCCCAACACAGGGTCTAGCAATTAAAAACATTCAATATTTGTTGAATAAAACAAATATTCCTTTTAGAGTTTTTCATTTATTCCTTGTTCATTGGTTTTAGTGAGATTTTTTTTCTTCATTAGAAAGACATTCAGGCAGTGTGTTTTTTCTTTCATTATTATTATTTTTTTAATCGTCAACCAAGGATGTTTTTATTGCTTTTTAGAGAGAGAGTAAGGGAGAGAGAGAAACATCAATGGGCCACTTCCCATATACTTCCAGACCAGGGATCGAACCCACAACCCTTTGATGCACAGGATGACACTCCCAACTGACTGAGCCACTGGGCCAGGGCCAGGCAGTGTTTTTATCACCAAAATATTCCACAAACTCCACATGCCAGGTAAAGCTAATCAGCCATAATAGCCCCCTAATCCTTTTTAGGGCTGGATATGATCATGGCTTCTACTTTACAGTTTATCCCAATTGTGTACTTATCCTGGTTTTCTCCCCAAACTGCATTTATTCCAGATAGTATATTTGGTGCTAACACTTCACCTAATTATAAGTCTATAGTTTAGACTTTGTTATACACGTGCACTTTATGTATAATCCATAGTGGTTTTAAATCGTTAAGTACCAAATGAGAAAGAACATGGTCTAAATTCTTCTATTTAAACAAACACAAATAGCTATACAGAGGCTCTTTTTTTGAAATTTCTAGTTTTTTTAAGATATATTTTATTGATTTTAGAGAGGAAGGGAGAGGGAGAGAGAGATAGAAACATCAATGATGAGAGAGAACCATTGATTGGCTGCCTCCTGCACGCCCCCTACTGGGGATCGAGCCCGCAACCCAGGCATGTGCCCTTGGCCAGAGTAGAACCTGGGACCCTTCAGTCCACAGGCCGACACTCTATCCATTGAGCCAAACCAACTTGGGCTGAAATTTCTAGTTTTTAAAAAACATGGTATATAATAAAATTAAAATAAAAGAAACCCACACCTGAAACTGATATGTTCATGTTGACCAATGTCACCCCAATCAATTTAATAAATTAAAAAAATTTTTTTCCAATTACAAAAACAAAAAAACATGGTGTCGAGTACTTCTTGGGGAGCAGAATAGGTTGTAAAGGAGGAAAAGGGATAGGAAGTCTCCCTGTGTGCTCTGGCAGCTGAGCTATGATTAGAGAGACAAGGGAAAAAATAAGGCCTCACCTGGTGGTAGTTGGAGAGGTTGCTATGCATGTCAGCAATGTCCTCACTGGATACTTCTTTGATGACCAGAGTCCGATCATAGGAGATAAGGAAGCGACCATCACTGCCTTCACTTTCACTCGGGGGACTTCGGGTAAGAGATACCTGTTAGGGACACACAATAAGCCAGAGACTCTTTTCTTTATTTTATTTTCATTTTTTTAAAATACATTTTTATTGATTTCGGAGAGGAAGGGAGAGGGAGAGAAAGATAGAAACATCAATGATGAGAATCATTGATTGGCTGCCTCCTGCATGTCCCCTACTGGGGATCGAGCCCACAGCCTGAGCATGTGCCCTTGACCAGAATCGAACCTGGGACCCTTCAGTCCGCAGGCTGATGATGCTCTATCCACTGAGCCAAACCAGCTAGGGCTTTCTTCCCCTTTTATACAGAGATTCAAGTCATAGGATAATGGTCAACTGAATATGTCTGAAAAGTAGATAAAACCCTGGCATAACAGGTTGAGGAGGGTTTCTTAATCTGGTGTCTACATAGGGACTGAAAGTGGTGCAAAAAAATTTTTTTTTAATCCTCAGCTGAGGACATGCTCTTTTAAAAATTGATTTGGGAGAGAGAGGAAGAGGGAGAGAGAGATAGAGAGAAACATCAATGTGAGAGTGAAACATCAATCAGGTGCCCACTGCATGCACCTGAACCAGGGATCAAACTTGCAACCTGGGTATGTGCCCTAAACAGTAATCAAACCCGCGACCTTTTTCTGTACAGGATGACACTCCAACCAACGGAGCCACACCGGCCAGGGCCAAAAAAATTTGTTGTTGTTAATCCTCACCGGAGGACATTTTTTCCATTGATTTTTTTAGAGTGAGTGGAAGGGAGGAAGAAAGAGAAAGAGAAACATCAATGTTAGGGAGACACATTGATTGCTTGCCTCATAGGCCCTGCCTGGGGCCGGGAACTGAGCCTGCAACTGAGGTACCGTGCCCTTGACCAGAATCAAACCTGAGACCCTTCAATTCTTCAGTCCGAGGGTTCTAACTACTGAGCAAAACTGTCCAGGGCCAAAATTTTTAATGTATCTACATTTTCCCCCTCAAGGACAAGGTTTATAGTTTTCAGCAGATTTTTGAAGATGTCTGTGACAACAAAAAGGTAAAGAATCATACTTGCCAAGGGTCTCATTTCTCCAAACATGGCTGTCACAAGGCTTCCCCAGTTGTTAAAGAGAAAGGACCAACCTCAGCCCATAATAAACTCTCACCAAGTAATCCTGGTCATCAATGCCAAATCGATCACGGAGGTTCCTGAAGACCTGGGGACAATACTCCTTGAACTTGAAATGACTGGGCAGATTTTCCCTGAAAAAGGGGTTTTCAAAGTTAAAAAAAAAACCAAAGTAACAATATTACCTTACATTTATGGAGGACTTGACAATTTACAAAGTACCTTCCCATATATTACCTTATTTGATTTTCATAAAACGCTTGTGAGGTCCTTTAAAGGTATATTATTCCCATTTTATAGAAGGGGAGGCTGTGGTTCAGGATAGTTGGGCAACCTGCTTAAGTCACCTGACTAGTAAATGATTTAAGTAGAATTAGGTTCTATTGCCCATCCAAACAACAGCATTTCCCAAATCTCAATCAAGTAAGAGACACCCTAAAATTGGCAATACGTGCCACTTTTTAGAATGGCATCTTCTGATAGTAGGAGGGTTTAGAGAGATTTTTTTTTTTTCAGGGAGTCCCTATCAGAAACTAATGGTAATGGCATCCAAATGAATTTATTCTATGGAATTGCTAGGCAAGAGAAGAGATAAACTAGTACATACATATAAGGGTGTAGGGAACACTGAAAACTATTTTAATGGTTTCTTTGCACAATACTGAATTTGTGCACTGGGAAGGTTAGACAATACAACTTGTAAGTTGCCTTCTAAATCTAAAACCTTCAACTCATTAAATCTTAACTCGTAATTATATACTCTTTTCTACAAAGATTGATGTGAGATGGGTGGGAATTCCCACATACCTGTGGAAAAGGTGATTGTTGACCTTGATCTTGGAGCTGGCCTTAAAATCATCTGGCAGCAGCATCACAGGGGGAGGCACCTGGCTGAGCTCATTGATCTGATAAGCCAAAACAAGAATAGGGAGTGAGTGAGTAGGGGTGTAGAGAACTACTCATACACTGTGTCTGGGCAAGAATCAGAAAAGGGCAACTGAGCAAGAATCAGAAAAGGGCAACTCAAACCTCATTCTTTTAAAAAACACTGCTTATGCATTCACTTGATAGAGGTGAGAGAGACTGTCTCTGATCTCTTCTGCTGCCCAACAAGGATTACAGTAAGCAATCCTCACACAGAGCCCCTCACACTCCCGCCCCCAAGGAACTTCATGCTCACAACAGTCATTTTATATCAGGCAAACCCTGTAAGCAACTCAGGACTATTTTTAAAGCTTGAGAAATTCTAGAGAAAAAAAAAATGATCCTCAGCAGACCCAAGACAAACAGTTCCATGCTCCATTAAAAACAAAATAAAAGGCATTTTAAAAGTACACAAGAGAGTTAATGGGACTCTGAGGGGTCAACAGCAACAAGAACAAAGATGTCCATATCCTGAAAGAGGCATCTCCTTACAAAGAGGACCAGTCCTTCCAGACCACTCTGACCGAGTTCTCTGCAGTAGGTCCCACCTGCCTAGGTGTAAAGTAAAAAAAGAGCAGCTGATTTAAGAGGGAAAGTCAAGCCAACCCACAACCAAGGGATGGATACATCACATGCTTCCTCAGCCTCCAGAATCAGCAGTCTGCTGATTCAGGGTGGAAAGGGGGTTCCTGGGAAGAAGTGCCTTCTCTCCAGTGCTGCTACAGTATCTTTCACCCACCTGTAACAGTGCACTTATCATATGCCTAATCGCTAGTTTATGTAAATTCCCCATCTAGATTGTGAGCTCTTCCAGCACAAGGACCAGTGCTAGGTGCCTGCAACTCTGAGCTGCCTAGCTAGCAAAACGTTGGGCACACAGTGGTCTTTCAGTGTTTATTAAAGAATAGAGCGATGCCTTGCCTATCCTTACTTGAGCATTTGACAGAGGTAATGAAGTGCAGTCTAATCTAAATCCCATACACTACCGTGAAACCCAAATCCTCTTATTCTTGGTAGAAAAGGAGGACAGATCACAGTCCTGCAGGAGAAAAAAAAAAAAAAAAAAAAGCCTGTTGAGATTCCCAGCCTAAAATTCAGCTATAGTTCTTCATGTCCCCTCTGCCATCGGCTGTAACACAGGCTGAGTCATCACTAAGACATATGTTCAAAGAATTTCTCCATTCCAAACACTTGAAGTAAATGTGTGTTGGCTGGAGGGTAGCATGTTGAGGCTAAAGTATATATACTTAGGGAAGCTGAGGCAGGTCTTATGTGTAATTCCCTCAATTCTTACTAAAAGAAAACCCTTCTTATTAAGCTTCCCAAAGGGATGGATGAGTCACCTGGAAGGTACACATGACAGGAGGCCCTACCTCCATCAGCCTTGCCCATACCAAGTGCCTTAGACTGATAAGACATTACCACCCAGGGAGCTGGGAGCAGTCCACCGAGCCAGAAATGCAAAAGGGAACTGACAGACCCCAGACAATATTTTAAACCACAAATTAAGAATGTGACAAAAACTGTATTCTTCCTCAACCCCTTCCACAACCCTGCCATAACTATAACAATTCAAGGAAGTTGATTTATAAAATACTGCCTGTCACATTCAAGGTCACTGCATCCCTCCCACTCCAGGTCTAAGGGAAGGGTGCCATGGCCATGATTCCTTCACCTGAGGTAGCCTCAGGAAAGGAGAAGCACTGGCCTCCTTGGCCTCCTGCCGATTCCCAGGCACACCCTCTACAGCAGTTTCTAAAGTTCACCACCAGTGTCCCCACGACCTGAGCTTCTCAGCCCCCTCTTTAGTCCTAGAGGACCCCCACTTAACACCAAACACCATCACTCCAGCCAACAATGGGAATGCAGTTAAGACCACAGGCTGAGTGAGCGCAGGGACCACTAGGCTCAGGGAGGGGTAGCTTCTCTGAAATGCTGTACCTCGGAAGGGAAAGGAAGGGACAGCAGGATTAGAAGGTCCGGGAAGCCTGGAGCTTCCCTCAAAGCCAAGGTTCCAAAGTCAAGGACGGCAGCTGGAAAGTAAGGTGGAAAGGAAAGTGAACGATCCCCCTGATCCAGCTCCCCTCCCTGCTCCCCTTCCACACACTCTAGCGGAGACCTCACCACCACCAACCCAGGAGAGCCACTCCCCCTAAAGTCCTTCCGGCTGGAGCCAGGGCCGGCCGGTCTCCCGCAGCCTGGGGCTGTGGCTGGATCCGGCGGGGAGGCAGGGAGCTGGATTCCAGGCGGGGAAGGCGGAACTAGCGTGGATGAGTAAAGGGTGGAGAGGGAGACAAAGTCTACGGTGAAGAAAAAAGTCTAGAGTGAGAAGATACAGCTGGAGGCTGGTGAGCAGAAGACGGGGCAGCCCGGAGGGGAAAGTGGCAGCTCGAGGGGCACCGGAGACGGGAGCCCGGAGTCAGGGACGCCCCGAGGCGCAGGAGCTTGAGGGGTTCGGACGGGGCTACCGGGGTGGGGAGCCAGGGCCGGGTCTCACCGAGTGGGCTACGCCCCACAGGAACACGCCCACCAGTGGGTCAGCCGCCCGGAACACCTTCACCTTCTGCTGCACGAAATGCTTCTTCTTGGTTTTGGAGGCGAAGCCGAAACCCTGGCCGGGGGCCGCTGTACTCGCCGGTACGGTGGCCGGCGGGGCCGAGGAGGACGCCATGGCCTCCCGCGTACCCGACCCAGGGGAAGCCGGAGCCGGCCGCAATCGGGCTCCCGACCCCGGAAGCGGTGCTCACCTGAGCCGCCGTCACGTGACCGGAGGCGGGCCTGCAGGAGGGTGGGCGGGGCGGGGCGGGCTCCGCCCCCTGGCCCCGCGGGGGCCCCTCGCGCTGCGTTGGATGGGCTCACCTGGCGCTGGGGCGGCGCGCGGTCCGCGGGCCCCTGTCAGGTCATCGAGGCCGCGGGGTTGCGGCCTGGGCTGGTCTGTTCACTCTTCGGTCGGGAGCTTCTTTGCTGCAAAGTCGCCGCCTACTGGTTTTGCCCAGTTTCTAGGAGTAACCTCCCGGCTGAGGGTAACCCCAAAGCATTTAACGAAATAGAACCCTTAAATGATTTTAAGGTATTAAACGTGCCTGTTTTTAGAAGGGTCACTTTGCATGGTTCTGGAGGGTGCCTGGAGTACTGGAAAGAAGGGATGGCATCTAAAGGTCTAGTTTGATGTCAATTTGGAAAATTCTTAGTGATGTGGGGGGTTTGAGGGAAAGGGAGACATTGAGAATGAATCCCAGTCTTCTGGTTGAGGTGAAAAGAGACGGTGGCGACATGAAAAGGTGAAGTTTAGGCAAAAAGAGTTCAGTTTGGAACATGATAGGGGTACCTGAGGTCAATTGGACATACAGGCCCACAGTTCAGCAGAATGGTCTGTGCTGGGGATACACATTTTATTGTTGTAGAATCTGTGGGCATGGATGAGATCTCTCAGAGAGCACGAGGAAAGAACCAAGGGCTGGGCCTTGGTGTAAACCAGCACTTAAGAAGCCAGTGTGGCTGGGTGACTGAGTGAGGATCCATGCACCAGGAAGTCGCCGCCGGTTCAATTCCCAGTCAGGGCACATGCCTGGGTTTCAGGCTCCATGGCAGAGGTGGGAGGGGGTCGGGGGATGAGGGGTGCAGATGTTTCTGTCTTTCTCTCCCTCTCCCTTCCTCTCTAAAAATTAAAAGCAAACAAACATTGTTTTTAAAAGTCTTAAAAAAATAAGACTTCTGGGAAAAGGCTGAGAAGGGGTGGCTAGAGAAGTAAAGGAGCCAGGAGAGAGAACGGGCACAGAAGCCAAGAGTGGCGTTTCAAGAAGGATTGAGTGAGAGCACTGTCAAATGCTACAGAGAGGTGAAGCAAGACAAGGATGGAGAAGTAAGTGCCAGTTGTACTTGGTAACTAGTGACCTTTGGAACAGTTTCACCAGAACAAGAGCCAGGTCAAGGTGGGTTGAAGAATGAGTGGCAGGAAAGGAAGTGGGGACAGAAACCTGGGATTTTTTTTTTGAAATTTGGTATTAAGAAAACAAGATAGGATAGGGTGTCTCTTAAAGAGAACCACACAGTAAAGAGAGGGACTTTTAAGGGAGACCTTGGAGAAGGGAAGCCCTGGCTGGTATAGCTTAGTTGGTTGGGTGTTGTCCCGTGCACCAAAAGGTTGCTCCTTGAATTCCCTGTCAGGGCACATGCCTGATTTCTGGGCTTGATCCCCAGTAGGGGGCGTGCAGGAGGCAGCCAATGGATGCTCTCACATTGATGTTTCTCTCTTCTCCTGTCCTCTCTCTCTCAAAATCAATAAAAATATTTTGAAGTAAAAACACAAAAACAAAAACAAAAAAAACAAGAAGGGAAGAAATTATTGAGACAGAAGTTAACAAAGAATATGCAAATTGCCCAAATCTGCATCACTTTTAGTTATCTTATTCTATACTAGAGGCCTGGTGCACGAAATTCGTGCATGGGTAAGGTCCCTGGGCCTGGCCAGCAATCAGGGCCAATCGGGGCCTTCTGGCTGCCAGCCGGGGCCTTTCTTCCACGCCACCCCCTCGTGGTCAGCGCACGTCATAGCGAGCGATCAAACTCCCAGTCTCCTGTTTGAACTCCTGAGGGGACACTTTGCATATTAGCCTTTTATATATATATAGATAATAAAAACCTAATATGTTAAGTGTCCGACTGTTCATTTGACCAGTCGCTATGATGTGCACTGACCACCAGGAGGCAGATGCTCCAACCAGTAGGTTAGCTTGCTGCTGGGGTCTGGCTGATTGGGACTGGACGAGAGGGGCCAGACATGCCTTGGAGCCCTTCCGCATTCCCTCCTGGGCCAGCCAATATCCCATGATTTCTCCCCGGCTGGCCCCCGATTGGAACTGGGCGAGACAGGCCGGGCACGCCCCTGGACCCCTCCCATGGTCTCTCCCTGGTGGGGTCCCTTGGCCTGACCTGTGCCCTGTCACAATCCGGGACCCCTTGGGGGATGTTGGAGAGCCAGTTTCGCCCAATCCCCGTAGGCCAGGCTGAGGGACCCCACTGGTGCATGAATTTGTGCACCAGGCCTCTAGTTTTATATATTAAGCTCTGAGTGTCTCAAGAATGAAAGATCTAGAAGGAACTTGCTTTAACCTAGAGAAGGGAGATTTACCACTTGTCAGAAGGGAGAGAGAAATAAAAGGATCTGTGCAGATATATGTAAGTAAGAAGGTGTGTGCATGGGGGGGGGCGATGAAGAAGTTCATGTTCAATAACCTTAATTTTCCCCTTTTTAAAAAAATGTTTTTATTGATTTTTTAGAGAGGGAGAAAGAGGGAGAGATAGAAACATCAAAGAGAAACATCAGCATCACTTGGCTGCCTTTTGCACACCCCCTACTGGGGATCGAGCCCGCAACCCGGGCATGTGTCCTGACCAGGAATCAAACAGTGACCTCCTGGTTCATGGGTGGATGCTCAACCACTGAGCCACACTGGCCAAGCTAAATTTTCCCTTTAAGGCAGACAGAGTTATTGCTTATGAGAGAAGGTGAGAAGGGGTCTTGAGGAGTAAGGGTTTAGACTAGTTGCCCTGGGAGTAGGAGAGGAAACTGTAAGGATACACAGAAGGAAGGTTAAGCAGCATGGAAGGTCCAGTTAGGTTTGCAGGCTTTTTGTTTTTAGCTGCCCCAGTGTTTTCATTGTGCAATTGTCTCCATTCATCTCAGCAGCTTTGAGGCATGAGTTAGAGAAGACAGGTAGGGGTATGCTCTAAAATGGGGGTAAGGAGGGTGATTGTGGTAGATGGTCATGGGACAAAAGAACTGAGCTGTTTGCAAAGGCAGGATAGAGACACACTGGAAAGGAACAGAATTGATGCTGGGACTGAGGAGATGGTCTGGGGTGGAAATGAGAACAGGATATTATTTTTTTGTTAAAAATTACCAACAACCACCTAGCCAGTGTGGCTCAGTTGGTTGAGCATCGTCCCCTATACCAGGAGGTTGTTGGTTCAATTCCTGGTCAGGGCAAATGTCCTGGTATGGGCTCGATCCCCAGTATGGGGCATGTAGGAGGCAGCTGATCAATGATGTTTCTCTCTCATTGATGTTTCTCTCTCTTTCCCTCTCCCTTCCTCTCTCTGAAGTAAAAAAAAATAAAAATAAAAAATAAAATAAATAGCCGAAACCGGTTTGGCTCAGTGGATAGAGCGTCCGCCTGTGGACTGAAAGGTCCCAGGTTCGATTCCGGTCAAGGGCATGTACCTTGGTTGCGGGCACATCCCCAGTAGGAGGTGTGCAGGAGGCAGCTGATCGATGTTTCTCTCTCATCGATGTTTCTACTCTCTATCCCTCTTCCTTCCTCTCTGTAAAATATCAATAAAATATATTAAAAATAAATAAATAAATAAATAAATAAATAAATAAATAAATAAAATAAAAATAAAAAATTACCAACAACCTAGAAAGATGTCCACCAATAGTGGAATGGTTGAATAAATTATAGGATAAATAGCACTGGCCAATGTGCTCAGTGGTTAGAGCATTGACCCTAGCACTGAAGGGTCACGGGTTTGACTCCCAGACAAGGGCACATACCTGAGTTGCAGGTTCAATCCCCAGCCCTGGTTAAGGCGTGTGTTGGAGGCAACCAATTGATGTGTCTTTCACATCGATGTTTTTCTCTCACTCCCCCCCCACCACACACACACACTTTCTCTAAAAATCAATGAAAATGTATCCTCAGGTGAGGATTAACAACAACAAAAAATTATATGGTAAATATATGAAATTATATATATATATATATATATATATATATATATACACACACATATATATATATATATACACACACACATATATATATGTTTTAATAAGGTAAATCTATGTATATTGACATGAATGATTCCCAGGATATATTGTCAAGTGGGGGGAAAACACTCTGTGTGTAAATATATAGAAAAACATCTGGAAGGATATATACCACACTGTCAAATGCCATAATATGCAAGGAAAGGAGAGACAGGGGAGGGAAAAGATTTACACCACCATACAGCCATTATTGAATTTATTTTATTTTAAAGGTATCTATGTACATCAAATAAATACACACTGGGGTTTGTGCATTTTGGTTTGTCTTCCACACTGGCATGCAACATTTGGCAGATGTGAGTGGGCAGGCCAGGGGCCCCTTGTGGTAACCCTGGCTCTCTGAAGGGATGCAGTGAGTGTCGGGGAGAGGAGGAAGATGTAGAGTGAGCCTTCTGGTGAAGGCTTTGTGTGTGTGCTGTTTCTGATTAATGTAAGTGAATTATATTTCTCTTACATCTTGCTAAAGAGAAGGCTGCTTCCTCTGTCACCTCCCTCTGCATCTGCCCTACACCTTCACATTCTCTTATGTGTTTTAAAAGAATCATTTGGTGGCAAGATTATATAAAACCACTGGATTCTTAAATGCCCTCCTGGCAAATATTAGCACAAGTCTACAGGTGCACAGGTATCTTCTTCCTCCCCAATTGGGTCTCCGAGAGAGGATGGCTCATCCACCCACCTTTTCCCTCTTTGCTATGAGTTGCAAGCTTAGGACAGGGAAGTCAGATTGAACTGCATTCCTCAGAGCAGTGGTTTTCAAACTACTCTACAGAACTCTCAAAGTTTCTTAGGACTGTTCAAGGACTCCTCAACGAGGGAAGCATTTACTACCAAACAAAGAAAATGCAAACTGCCCAGCTCTGCATCACTTTCAGTAATTTTTTATATTAGGGTTCTACATAAGATTTCTTTTGAAAAATGTTTGAATATCACTGCATTGGATTTATTCCACATCCCTCTGGCATTTCTCCCCTCCCCACTGCATTTCTCCTTAATTGCTAAAAGGGAGAAAGGACTTCTTTCCTTGAAGGAGTCCTGGGCTAACACAGCCTCTCACAATGAGCTTTTTTTCCTTACTTAGAAGCTAGGGGATGGTTGCCCTGCTGGTGGCGGATCCTGTTCTTCCATCCTCGATAAGACTGGATATTTGGGCATCAGACTTCCTTAATTTGGACTGGCTTGTGACCTCCATTCTCCATCCCTGCAGTTACCTGGAAAACCACCTTAGCACCATGTAGAAGGAAAAGACGTCTGAAACCAAAACAATAGTCCTATCCATTACATGGGGGTTGAGGGGCTTGGGGGAAGAGACACCCAGTTCCAGCCCTGGGGTTCCTCCACCTCTGGAAAATCTGCCCTGCCCCTTTCTTTAAAGTGCACTTACCAGATGGGGATATTATAGAAGGAACTCTTGGTAAAAAAAAAAAAAAAAAAAAGTTTGTTACGTGTATATTGGGGAAAAGGCAGGCTCCAGCTTGAAAGAAAGGCATCGCAAGATAGACATTTTGCCAATGAACTGGAAGCCCCCAAACCAAAATGTGGAGATGGGAAGAAATGCATCCCAATATGGGGCAGAAAAAGGAACCCAGCTCATCACCATGGCAAAAATACTTAGGAATTTCCCAGCCTGTTCACCCTCAACCCAAAGAAGCACTCATTTGACTATGCTTGCCTGTAAATATCACCATGGACAGATGAGCAACTATTTGACTTTCAGAAGGGTCTGCCTCCTCAACCTTTCAAAATATTTCAAAGCACTGTAGGTTCTGGTCAGGAACTCTGGGGTCAAGAATATCAAAAGGAGTTTTGAGGAGAAAGGGAAGTGGTCCCTTGAGCAATCTCTGTTCTTAGTCATCCAGGAGAGAACAGGAAGAGGGAGGCAAAAGGCAGACTTCAAGGGCAGAGGTGCACACCTGGAATCCCTCGATTCGGGCGAAGGGTGTATGAAGAAAATTCTACATGTAACTTAGTAGTCCTCCCACTTTACCCTCCCCTGTGCTATATGTGAAAGAGGAGGGAGGAAGAAGAGTCTATTTCTGTATCTTTTTATGATGTTAAGACATTCTTCTGCTTAAGGCTCTGTGTGTGTGTGTGTGTGTGTGTGTGTGTGTGTGTGTGTGTGAAGGGTCACAACCCTCTAGCTCCCGTTTTACCTTTTATCATCTCCGTGACTAACACCACACAGTGTGAGAGACGCATATGTGAGAGAAAGAAGAGACATTTGCCCTCCTCCCTATTCCCCCAAATGAGAAGGGTATACTATGTTTAGAAATTGCTAAATACATCATTAGATACTTAGAGAGTAAGACAGAAGAGAGACATAGTAGCAGCTTTTGATATATCGATACAAAGAGATACAGAGTTAGAGAAGACATCAAACATAGTATAGTCGAACAACAAGGGTTGGGGAGGGAGTTAGCATCAGAGACCACAGGTTGGCAGCATGCTGAGAGAAGAGGCCTCAGTCCCTCTTAGAAACTGGGGAGAAAGAGAAAGAGGTTGTGAGCAACCACCTGCGGCCCAGCCACTGAATAGGGACAGGGTGACATTTGTACAGACTTTGGTTTACAGTTCTGTTTCTTTTAATACCAACAGCTGGACACTATCCTCCCAACCCCTCCTCCTCCAATCCAGATTTTCCTAACTCCTCCTTCCCCATTCCTCCTTCTTTGCTTCTCATGCCTTTCTGCCTACATGTGCCTGGCCTACTATCTTGGAAAAACCCCTGAAGAGGGCTCGGTTTGGATGCAGCCCAGTAAGAGACTGGCTGTGTTCTCTCATTTCTAGTTCTCCAAGGACCCAAAGTGGACCATAAAACAGGATCACAGTACCCAGTTCTGGGCCTTAAAGCCATCATGGCGAGGAGCTTGGTGACACACAAGAACCAAGAAGGTGCCTGTGCTGCTACAGAAGAGGACCTGGGGCCTGAGGTGGAGAAGGGAGCGGGGCTTGGAGGTGGAGACACAGCTGTTTTCCACCTCCACTGAGCAAGATGAGAGAGGAGTGCTAACACTCCTCTAACAAAAAATTAGACTCTTGGGGGTATTTCCTAGAACTCATTGGTAACATGCAGATATAAGGAGAATAGGACACAGGTGCAGGAATAAGTCAAACATCTCCTTTACTGGAGATGTCTTGGAAAATACCTATCCATCTAAAATTATTTTAAGGTGGAGGCAGAGGGAGGGTTGAGATGATCTCCCAAAATCTTCTAGGTATCTACCCAAGTTCCCTGTCCTGTGTGTGGCTCTGAATCCACCCCCTCTCACTTCTTTTAACATGTGGCAGTGACCCCTAGTGGCAGAAAGGCAGTACACTGGTTACTCCTTTGGCCAAAAGGAAAGTATAAGGGGGAAGGGAGGTGAGCGTCCAGAGGACTTGGAGGAGCACAAATGTGGCCCCTACAAGGGAAAGGCAGGAGTTGGGGACAGCTATGTAGTAAAAGTTTTGAGATTATTAAAAAAGTGGAAGAAACAAGAGGTGAGGGCAAGAAAGTAGGCAACCTGAGGCTGGTCAGAGGAAGAGGCCTGAAGCTACCTGAAAGTGCAGGTACGCAGCAGTCTGTGTGGGAGATTAGCTGGCTGCTGTCTCTTGGTGGAGAGGGAAGAGCTTGGCCTGGTCCTCAGCCTCATAGCCGCATGGCAGGTCACTCCTGGAAGAAGAGACCCAGCATAATCACAGCACTGTCGGCTCCATACAAATGAAAGCATTGCTGTCACTTTGCTCTCATAGCATTCCTGTGAAGCAGTGAAGGGCAGGGGCTATTCTGGTTTTACAGGAATACAGGGAAAAGCAAGGCCAGAGAGATGGAACTGACTTGCTCAAGGTCACAAAGTTCCCAGAGGTAAGAGAGAAACCAGGGCATCAGGTGTCCGTAGCATTTCCCACCAACCCCCATCCCTGGGATGGAGAGAAGCCTCAGATGGGATTGGAGGAGGGGGCAGTATTCTGCATCGAGGCAGGGGAGGGACTGGATCTCCTGGACTACACAGTGATGGCAAGAAAGATTCTCATTTCCTCCTCCTTCCCCAGAAGGCTCCAGGGAACTTCTAACTAGGGCATGAGGGACATTTAGTCATTTCTTCTGGTCCCACCCAGAGAACCCAAGAGCAGTGGGGACGGGTGTACCTGTTGTCGTTGATATCTGTGGCATTTCCTAAAGAGATCATCATTGAGAACACAGGATTAGAAGAAGAAAAAGGAGATTGGGCATTAGAAACAGTCTCCCCAACCCTCTCTCATCCTAATTCCTTAGAGAGAAAAGTAACACTCTTTGGAGCCTCGCTGCCATCTGGGCCCTCCCGGGACCCTCCTGCAGGAGAGGAGAAGGGAAAAGGAAGGTAAGGGCGGGGACAGATATTGTAATGGGAGGAATCTACTTATAAGAATCCAAGCCCCTGAAGGGGTGGGCAGTGTGCAAGCTGTAGGTACAGGGTCACTTATACTTTTCGACTTGCCCTGGGGATCCTAAAGGCTGGTGACCCGTCTTTCTCACTCACCGTTGTCCATGCTGGCCTTCTGGTAGGAAGCCAAGGTGCCTCCAGAAGACATGGCCCCGTTGCTGGCACAGGAGTTTGCAAAACTGGATGGAGCAGAGCAGAGAGATGCAGCCTTTGGCACCTCACCCCCCGCCCCCTGCCCTCACTATGCCAAGGACACATCCACACCCTCAGGGATGGAGCCATACACCCTGCCACTCCCCAGAGAATAGAAAACAAACATGGTGGCAGGCTGGGAAGGCAGATGCCCACCTTCTAAGGATTAATGAGAAAGAATTAATGAAGCTACTTAGGAGAAGAATCAAGTCTCACCCAATAACTGACCAAACCTTATGCCTTATAGGGTCTTGGGTTGGGGTTCCAGCTTATGCCCTTGGTCACTCACTACATATCTGAGGTGGAGCTAGGTGCAGCCTGCAGGTACAAATTCTGGTAGTTCTGGAAGAGGCTGTTGGTATAACTGATGCACTCGGGGCTGCGGGTGCCATAGGGGTTGGTGGGTGAGGATGCTGGGTAGTGGCCAGGCCGGACGGGTTTAGCTGTAATAAAGAAAGGAAAGTTGGAGTTGAACTGAGTTGCTTATAAGATAATTTACTTTTATACTTTGGGGGGTATGGTTGGGGGTGGGCAGGTAGAGTAAAAACCAATAACGTAGTTGCTTGATACTTAGGAATTTCCCCAGGAGGTAACCCCACCTTACCTATTGCCATCCACTCCCCACTCACCAATCTGGGCAGAATGGCCTCTCTTGCCCGAGCTCTTGTACCGAACGGCCTCCTTAATGCGGTCTACCTCCTGCTGGTACCGGCGCTTGTCCTTCATGGCGCCCTCCTTGGCCTCCTTCAGTGCACCCTCCAGGGCCTTAACTCTCTCAGCCGTAGCCCTAAGTCGTTTTTCCAATTTAGGAAGCTCACAACGCAAATCTGCATTGTCACGTACCAGCTGCGGGGTGAGCCCAAGGGAAGAGGCGGAAAGAAAGGCAGGTGGCCCAAGACAGAGCCAGCAGTGGAGTGTGGGGTGCAGGTGGGGAGAGAGAATAAAGAAAAATCGCGTCAGAGGAGATGGAGACCACGTTGTTTCCCCAAAAGCCTCATTCCCTTTACCTAACTTCTTCCCTTCTCCCTGCGCAAACGATGGTCAGGCGTTATGAAACGTCACATTGTTTTCTGGGCAGCAAAATGTGCCAACTCCACTGTAGCCCAGAACTCCTGTGATAGCGCCCTGTCCCAGTCTCCTCCTGGCCTAGAGATGCTCCCCTCCCCAATATCTCCCAGCTTGTGCCAAACCAACAGCCCCAGGGCAACCATGGGGATGAGGCACCCCCTCACCCAGGATGGCTTTATGGGCATGCACAGGGTGGGGCAGCAACAGCACAGTAGCAGTTTGGAGGGTGGATATGGCATTGAGTGCAGGTGAGGTACAGTGCAGAGCAAGAGCAGAAGCTGGAATACAGGAGCCCCACCTCCCCTCCTACCCCCACACATACACATGATGCTCCATAGGAAGGAAAGAAAATGTTTGAGATTCACAAACATTTGTGCTCATTACCTTCACAGTCAAGGATTTCCTGAGCTGTCCCTCCCCCACTTAAATTAAGCTACAGGTAGCAGCCACCTTGAAGCCGGAAGAGATGTCCTGACCTTTTTACAGGGCCTCACACGTGACCAGGGGCACTATAGTTGGCCAAAGAGCCGGCCTTGGAAGACAGCAGGGAAATCAGTGAGACTGTCAATGCTGGGAGAATGGACAGAGCTGGAAATACTTCTGTACCCCTTTAATTTTGGACAGTTTACAGATTACAAACAGTGTTTTGCTGGGGCAATAACTTAGTTTAATGGGGCTGTAGCCTTGGCCGTTTAAGATCCGATTAATGAAGAAGTTTCTACATCTCATTTTCCTTTTTAGCCTTGTTTCCGCTGAGGTAGGAAATTTTGAGGAGTCCTCTCTCCTGTGAGTGAGTAGCTTTTGGAATTTGGGATTTGGAGCAGAGGCACAGTCTTCACTGGGGGACTGGGGGACTGGGGGCAGGGCGGAAGAAACAGCCTGTGGTTTCTTGACGTATGCCACAGCATGGATGAGCATGGAGGACATTATGCTGAGTGACATAAACCAGTCTCCAAAGGACAGATACTGTATGACTCCACTTCTATGCGTGGTCAAAATCATGGAGAAGGAAGGAGAATGGCAGGTGCCAGGGGCTGGGGGAGCAGGGAAGGAGGAGTTATTGTTTAGTGGACATAGAGTTTCAGTTCTCCACAATGAAAAGAGTTCCGGAGAAAAATGATTAAAGTGGTAAATTTTGTTATGTGTATTTTACAATAAAAATATTTGGTGGGCAGGGTGGCTCCTACAGCAAAGAACTGCCCAGCCCTAGCCCCTGGCCCGGCCACCGTGGCTCAGTGGTTGAGCACCGACCTATGAACCAGGAGGCCACAGTTCGATTCCCAGTCAGGGCACATGCCTGGGTTGCGGGCTTGATCCCCAGTGGGGGGCATGCAGGAGGCAGCCCATCGATGATTCTCTCTCATCATTGACATTTCTATCTCCCTCTCCCTTCCTTTCTCTGAAATCAATAAAAATATATGTTTTTAAAAAAGGAAAAAAAATTGGTGGGAAAGGCAATATAATATGCATTTTGATGGAGAAGGAAAGTGAACACGCAGAAATTAAAAAGAATGGCAGTGGCCCAGCCGGGTGGCTCAGTGATTGAGCATCAACCTACGAACCAGGAGGTCAACGGTTCGATTCCCGGTCAGGGCACATGCCTGGGTTAACAGGCTCGGTCCCCAATGGGGGGTGTGCAGAAGGCAGCCAATCAACCACTCTCTCTCATCATTGATGTTTCTATCTCTCCCTTTCCCTTCCTCTCTGAAATCAATAAAAAATATTTAAAAAAAAAAAAAAGAATGGCAGAACTGATAACAAATGTTTCTTCCGTCTTTCAACTTTCCTATAAAATTATATATTTTTCTAATAAGCAAAGGGAAAGAGATGGTAGCAAAATCCTCTCCAAGCTCAAATAGAACAAACCCTGCAGACTACCACAGGGCTGTGATTTTTGTCATTACCTTCACAGTTCTGTGATTTTTGTCATTATTTTTTTAAATGTATTGAGTGTCTACTATATGTGCTGGACGGTGTACTGAGAGGAAAAGAAGTTTAAGGTCCAATTTAGTGAGAATATGGAATTTTAAAGTGGATTTGAAAGGAAGGGAATAAAGTAGAGGTAGGGGTTTATTTTATGAATCAGTTAAAAGAGCCAACTGACTGTTGCACCTGTCTTCAAGGCTCAGCTATTTGGCTCTGTCTGCACCAAACATTTCCTGTCCTGACTCCTTTGGACTGCCCATCTACCTCCCCACCCCATACCTTTGACACCCAGTCATCCACCTAAGGAACCGCAGCAGCAAGGAGGGTGACAGAGAAGCAGTGACTTAATACACAGGGCCGACTGGGGCTGGATGGGCCATCTAGAGCAGCGGTCGCCAACTGGTGGTCTGCGGACCACTGGTGGTCCATGAGGTCCAAAGGGTTGGCGACCGCTGATCTAGAGGGCATCATTGAATTTCCCTGCATGCCTGCTCCAGGCCTAGGCAGATGGAGTTCTCTCCGTCTCTCCCTGTGAAAAAGCCCAACTTCCCTGGCTGCTTCGTGTCTCGCTGCTTTCTATCTCTGGCTAAAATCGGACCAGCATCCCTTGTGTATTGTTACAGCCTATGCCTCTGAAACCTCTATCTATTTCAACCTTTCACTCCACAACATAGGCCGGGGATTCCACTTGCGCAAAGGCAGGTTGGGAGCTTTGAGAAGGGAAAACAGGCATGGAACAAAGAAAAAGGTAAAAGTGGAACCAAATCTGGTATAAAGAAGGGATTAGTGGGAAAAGTAAGGAAAACATGCAAGTAGATTTTCCTATATCCAAGGGGCCTCTGGGGATTTGGTATCCCAGGCACCTGGCCTCAAGAGTTGTCTTCACTCCTTCCCCCCACTCTTACCTGTTTGTGAACCTTTGTAAGCTGTTCCAGGTTGTTCTCAAGAAAGGAAATCTTCTGCTTTTGGGAGTGAATCCCCCCACTGTCCTCGGGCTCCATTTCTGCACTCTGATTAAAGACAGAGGGAAAGACGTGGCTGTCTTGAAGCCAAACAGGTCCCACCCAGACCAGGCCAAGCCGGCCCACAGGAGACCAACGGGCTGGAGGACCCGAGAACAGGAGGAGGAGATGGGGGCTAGGAAGAGCCCGAGCGAGGATGGCACTCACTTTCTTGACTCGAGTCGTGACGTCTTGAACGAACAGCTTGCGAAGGTTGTGGAGGGTCTGGAGTTCCCGGGCCTGGAAAGAAAGATTTGACCTGGGGTAGCCAAATACCAGGTCAACCTTTTACTCTGAAATTACTGGACCTTTCAGTCTATCCAGTCAGGTGAGTCACTCATCCTTTAGGAAAAGAGGTGTCCTAATTATGCCACAGACTGACTTTGCCGAGGGCAGGAGGAACGGGGATAGAAAGAATCGGGGGAAGAGACGAAGCCCCCTCCACCCCATGAACTCAGCACAGAAGGAAACCACTCACAACGGTCTCCTCCAGGCCCTTGAGGTCCTGCTTGGACTGCTCATGTCGCTCGTACAGAAATCTGGGGGAGGAGCAAAACAGAAGATTCTCTCAGGATTCTCCTCCCACTTCCTTTCCTTTTACATTTTTTTAATTACCTATTATACAAGTTATCCATGTTCACTGTGCAGAAATTAGAAAAGGTGGAAAAAAGATAAGGAAGATGAGTTTCATAAAAAGCCCATGTTTCTACTACATACAGATCAAACCACCATTAACATTTTGATGTCTGTCTTGCCAGACTCTTTTTTTCTATTCGTGTACATCCCATAAATATTTTATGGGACCATTAACATACTGTTTTGTAACCTGCTTTTTACACTTAACAGAACATCACAAACATCTTTCCCTGTCAGCTGATATTCAATAGAGGTCACTTCTGAAAGTCTCCTTTTTTTCCCCTTCCCTACCCCATCAAATTATTCTTTTGAGGCATTTGCTTTCTGTGGTCACCATATTCACATCTACACTGCACCCAGCCTCTGCAGGAGCGGCTGAGTCGCAGTCAGCCTCTGTGGCTGCTGATCTGCAGGTGCCCCGGGCACTCACGTCAGCTCCTGCAGTTTGGTGCTCTTCTCCTGTTCTTCGTTCTTCAGCTTCTCATAGTCGGCCTGAAGCTTCTCCAGCTCTAACTGGAGCTTCTGGTTCAGGCTGAGGAGGGCAAGAGGTATGGAGACAACAAAAAGATGTGAATAACGGAGAAAGGGAAGACCAATCCTCAAGCATTTTCCTTCTTGAACGAGTGAGTCCAGTTAGATTTGATGCATCTCCCTTCAAATATAGGCAGGCTCAGGCCACTGTTTCCATGACAGAGAAAGGAACCCTGAGCTATCTAGTCAGAAGAGCCTCAAGGATTGGGACGAGGCCTTACTCCTGTACCTCCTGGAGTTGGGCTGCAAAGTCATGTCATTGTTGGGGGAGTGACACATGGAAATTAAGGAATAGGATCCAAGGGAGCATTTGAGTGGGCACAGCTGGGCAAGAGGACCGGGTAGAGACCAGAGCCGCCCTCGGGAACTCTTACTCTTTGAGCTCATCAATGATCTTTTGCTTCTCGTTGATCTCGTCCCGGAGCCGGGCCAGCTGCCGGTAATGGGCCTCCCGGTGACTCTCCATTTGCAGCTCCAGGGCCTTCTACAAACAACACCATCCCAAGCTCAAAGCCAGGCTCCCCAACACCAGCTCAGTGAGGGCCAGCACAGCCCTGCCAGGCCTGCCATCCCACACCTTCCCTATTCACCTTCACTTCGTCTGCATCCTGTGTGTCCGGCTCCTTGTCCTTCAAGGCCACTTCATGCACAGTTTCTAAAAGAGGGAAAGACAGCTTGCACCGCACCTACCTCCACCAGGAAGAACTTCACATTGTGACCAGACCTCAAGGCAGGGCAGGGCACATCTACCCAGAATGGGCCCACGGAGATGTTCTTGTGGGTTAGGACAGCCCAGTTGGATATAGCAGGGACAGAGACAACGGAGTGTTTATGGTTAGTTACAATAAGCTACATGCAAAAACTTGCTAAGTAGCATGTGAGTTGGTCTTCATTTGGGGGAGTGTGCAGTTGGGTGGTTTCTTTCGATGTTTGTCACTTTCAACTCCCTGCCCGCTCTGGGATCTCATATCCCAGGATGGATGGGTTGGAGGTTTAAGAAGGCCTCACCCTGGGCCTGGAGCTTGGCCAGCTCATCACTCAGGGAGTCATAGGACTCTTCCAGGTGCCGCTTCTTTAGCTCCACGCTCTGCATGTATTCCGTAAGCGAGCGGATCTTGGCCTCGTGCTGGTGGGGGAAGGGTTGGCGAGAGGAAGAGGATGGATGGGGCAAATGTCACCATTCTGGGCAGCACAGACCTCTGTAAACTCCAGCTCTCTCCCCAGGCCCTCTGCTTCTGCTATGCCTTCCATGAGGATGCAAAGTCAGGTCCCATGCTTCTAGAGACCCTTTCTTTAGACCCCATCAGCTTAGAGGCCAGTATCCCTGCTGAACCTTCACTTCTCTGACCCAGACCCTCCCCTGCTACCCCAGCTCTTCTGTCCTTGACTTCAGTTGGCCCTAGGCACTTGACATAAAGGTAGGTGCTAGAAGTTTTATCTCATAACCAGAGTCACGCTCTTTCTCCCACAGCACCCAAAGGCTCTGAACCTCTGGCACTCACCTGGGAGATGAGGAGCTGGCAGGATGAGAGCTCCCGCCCAGTCACCTCCATCTTGCGATGGCATTCGACCTGGAGGTTCTCCAGCTGCCGGCACCGCTTGACCACAGACTTGACCTCTGATTTGATTTTGCTGATGTAGAGTCGGGCCACGGTGAACTCCTCCTCGATGGCCCCACTGATCTCCACCGGCTGAAGGGCCAAGGGAGGGAAGAGGTGCTCTGCTGCGGGAAGCCTCCTATCCATTCCCTTCCACTTTGCTTCTCCCCGCACACACCCATGCATAGGGACTCAGGTGGGACAGGTATTCTCCGAACAACTTTCAGGAGCTCTCTATCACCTGGCATTTCACACTAAATCCCTCTACCTGCATTCAAAGATCCAGTCCCAACAGTCACCCTCTTCCATCTTATAAAGCAATATGATTTTCTTTTTCAATCAAACAGTTCTGCTTGATCACCCACATGGGTCATTGTCCTTGTCACAGGTTTGCATATATCATTTCTCACTCAGTGCCCCCATCTCTAACTTCTGCTATAACCACATCGCCATTGCTTCTTCTTTCTTTTTTTTTTTTTTTTTAAGAGAAACTTTTAATAAGTTTATTTGAGCCAAACTGACCACATATGCCAGGGAATGGGTCTCATATGCTGTTCCATTGCTTCTTTACTTAGCACCCTTTAGAGGTATATTTTCAGTAGAGTCTATGCAAGCCTCTACTTGTTTTCCTGGGTCTAGTTCAGCCGTGGGCAAACTACGGCCCACGGGCTGGATCCGGCCCGTTCGGCTGTTCTATCCGGCCCACGGAGCCAAAGGGTTCTCTTGCTCTCCCCTCTGCTCCTTCACCAGCAGCAGTGTTAACATGGCAACGTCGGGAAACACGGCTGCAGCTCCTTCTTCTGAGTGGGCGGATTTATATCCGCCCATTCAGTAGAAGGAACAACCTCTCAATCAATCTTCCAGAGGCTCCTTGTAATGCCCGCGGACGCGTCCTCCGACATCACCCTGGGAATGCGTAGACACGTTATCGTGGTGATGTAGGGAGACACGCCCCTGGAGAGCACAGTATCAGAGCATTAGCTAAAAAGGAGACCAACAACACTGTTCCCACTGAAGTTGATGTTTTAAAGACCAAAAACCTTTCAACCCAGTCTACATTGCCATCTACATCTACGTCCCGGGCATAATTTGGAAGTTGCACTAAAGAAAATGTTTAATTTACTGTTTACACATTTTGTTCTTTTCTATTTGTTTTAGTTTTAAATTATTTTATTATATTTAAGTTTAATTTGAAAGGCTTTTGTACCTTTCCTTTGTTAGGCAATTTTATTTTGCCTTTGCCATCTTCAATATAAGGTATGTTATTGTGCTATGATTCCTCCATTTTTTGAAGTTTCAAATTATAATAATTAGTGTTTACATTCTTCTTGTTAAAATGTTTGAAATGAATAAAACTATTGAAATAAAAAAAAAAAAGACCGTACCCTTTTATGTAATGATGTTTACTTTGAATTTATATTAGTTCACACAAACACTCCATCCATGCTTTTGTTCCAGCCCTCCGGTCCAGTTTAAGAACCCATTGTGGCCCTCTAGTCAAAAAGTTTGCCCACCTGGTCTAGTTTGAGGGCGTGTTTCCTGGATCCGTGGCCCGC
This sequence comes from Plecotus auritus, assembly GCF_963455305.1. Lineage (NCBI taxonomy): Eukaryota > Metazoa > Chordata > Mammalia > Chiroptera > Vespertilionidae > Plecotus > Plecotus auritus. The sequence goes on from NC_137772.1 coordinate 168,984,466, forward strand.
CTTTCTCAGTATCCCTGACAGCCCGGATTCTCCTGTCTTGCATCTCCCACCAATGCCCAGAACAGAAAAGACCTGAACAAAACTGCTGCCTCTTTCTCCACTCACCAGCTTAATCTCCCCGTTGCCCACGATGACACTGAACTCACTCAGGTCCTTCATCAGCCCATTCAGCACCTCAGCAATTCGTTTTCGCTGGTGTCCACTGACTTCCTGCAGTCGCTGCAACTCAGACTCCAGGGACAGCATGGTGGCCTGGGAACAGCCCCTCAGTCATCCCATCGCCATCTTCCTGTTACCCTCCCCCGCCCAGGCAGAGGCCTCTCCCTTCATGCATGACCCTGATGGCTTCTGTGAAGAGAACACAGGCCCTGCGGAAGGGCCTGGAAGAGAGAGGGATCAGAAGGACAAAGTGCAGTGAGCAGCTGTGGGAGGGTCTCACAACACACTGAACACCAGTGCAAAGGAGCAAACACAGTGCAGCCCTGGAGGGAAGCGATAGTCCCTTTGGATGTAGAGGATGTCCTGAGGCCAGGGAGCTCCTGGACCCCAGTCGGCCACTCACCACCTTCTGAGACAGCTCATCCACCAGAAGCTGGTTCTGCTGGCTCTTTTCCTCCACCTCCTGGGACTTCTGGTCATAGTTGACAGCCAGCTCCTCCAGGGCCTGCAGCACTTCCTTCACCTCATCCTTCGCAGCGTCATTCTCTGACTGCAGGTGGCTCAGCTCCCGCTGGACCTTCTCATTGTCTCCTCGAGTGGACACCAGCAGCTTCAAGGGAGAGGGGAGGCATGTGAGGGAGTCTGCTGCCAGTGACCACTTCTGTGGCCCCTGCTCTAGGGAAGCTGAGCCCCCTGCCCAGGCATAGCTCTAGGAGAGAGGCAAGGGCCAAAGTAAGAGTCAAGAGAAAGTGGGCTTTAGGCTTCTTAGAAATAGGGCAACAGAATGAAGAAGCACCGAGATGCCACAATTTGAGCTTTAAGCAAAGCCCCAGTTAAGTCCCCAGACCTCCATAGTTTTGGGGTGACTAAACCCTAGCAGAATGCCCCTTCTCCCATCTGACCGTAAGAAGGTCCTTTCTATGCCTTCCAGGGACGAACACAACCCCCTCTCCTCTCATGTCTTCCCTCCTCCCCATTACCTCTTCCTGGTCCAGCATTTGCTGCTTGAGCTTCTCGATGAGCTGGCTCTGCTGGTTGATCTCATCGTCCTGTTGGAGGCAAGGGGGAAGATGGAGTGAAGGGATGAACCTTTGGGTTTGAGGGAGAGACGGGATCCAAGTACAATCCAGATAGTTTAGGTTTTGAGTTTGAAAAACACACAAAACACCATATCCTAAGAAGACGTCTGGATTTCCTCAGTTTCTTTCCTCAACTCCTGCCCTCACTTTAAATTCCTTTTTTCCTGGGAGTTGGTATCATCTTGACAGTACATAGCAAAAGCCTTAAAATATTCCTATCTTTTAACCTAGAAATCCCACTCTATCACTACCTTCTATCCAAATCATTCAAAAGCAAAGTCTCACACAAAGTTAATCATTATAATAGCAAAACAAACAATACCAAAAAAAAGTAGGAGCCCTGTAATAAGTGAATGGTTAAATACATTCTAATACACAGACCATTAGGCAGCCATTTTAAAATACTTATATGGCCTGGCCAGCATGGCTCAGTGGTTGAGTATCGACCTATGAACCAGGAGATTAATGGTTCAATTCCAGGTCAGAGCACATGCCTAGGTTGTGGACTCAGTCCCGTGTGGGGCATGCAGGCGGCAGCCAATCCATGATTCTCTCTCATCATTGATGTTTCTCTCTCTCTCTCCCTCTCCCTTCCTCTCTGAAATCAATAAAAATATATTTTAAAAAATAGTTTTATGAAGAATTGCTAACAAAGTAGGAAATTGCTCAAGACAGAATACTGAATGAAAAAATCGAATTCAGTTACATATACAGTATATTTCAATTACTAATACATGGTATATACACAGAAAAAGGCAAAATATTAATAATGTTATTGCTGAAGAGTGGGATGATGGGTGATTTTAATTTCCTTCTATGTATTTGTATTTATCTCCCACATTTTCAATAATGAGCATTTACCCCTCTTAAAATCATATAGAGCAGTATAAGCTAATTTTTTGTTTGTTTGTTAATCCTCACCCGAGCATATTTTTCCATTGATTTTTAGAGAGAGTGGAAGGGAGAGGGAGAGACAGAGAGAAACATTGATGTGAGAGAGACACATCAATTAGTTGCCTTCTGCACACACCCTGACCAGGGCTGGAGGAACCAACAACCAAGGTATGTGCCCTTGACTGTAATCGAACCCGGGATCCTGCAGTCCGACACTCTATCCACTGAGCCAAACCGTCTAGGGCATAATTTTTTAATCCCTCACTTCTTCCACTGGGCTCATCTTTGTGCCCTGCCCGATTGTCCTTACCTTGTCATCCAGCTGCTTGTAGAGGCGGCGGATCTCCTCCTCGTATTTCTGCCGCTCCTCAGGCGCGATGCGCACCACGATGGAGGAGTTGTCATTCACAGGGGTCTCCTCACAGATCTCTGCTCCCAGGACTGCATCCTCACCAGCCAGACGCTCTGTCTCAGGCACATTCTCTCCTGGCAAAGGGGCAGAACAAAGTGAGGGGTGGGAGAAGGGAAAGCTGCATCCACCTGTCCTTCCTCCCTCACTGCTCAGCACCAAGACCTGCAGGCCTCCATCACTCTTGCTAAGTGGACCTTTTCGGGGGTCAGGGGACATGGTAGTCAGGCTCTCCCCCTTTCCCTGATGATGGCTCCACTGCACCTCTCCATGAACACAGCCCTCCTGGGAGATTGGCCTGCCCTTAAGCACCACCCCAGACAGGGCTCTCTGGCTCCCGAAGCCCCCTCCTCCTCCCACCACCTCTCCTGCCCACAGAACGCCTCTCTAACCATTGCGCCAACGGCTCAGCTCAGCCTCCAGTTTTGCAATTGTCTCCTTCTGAGCCTTTGTCTTCTCCTTCTCCTTCTCATATTTCTTCTTCCACTGCTCAGCAGTCAACTCCAGATTCACTGAGGCGGTGTTCTTAATGGTCTTTGCCCTGGGTGAGGAGAGGGGATCAAGGTGAGGAGATCTCCCTTACGGTTTGCCTGATGCTGGCCTGATGCTGGCGAGCAAAAGCGGCAGGGGCTGGGCAGGGAGCTGGGGACCCTGCCACTGACCGCTGCCCAAACATCAGGGTGGACTTGGTCTCCGCATCGTTGTAGCTGGACGGTGAGCAACAGATGAACATAGTTGTCCGGCAGTTTCCTCCCAGAGAGTCCTGGAGAATCCGTGTCATTTTGCTGTCGCGATATGGAACGTAGCTTTTCTGGGGGAGGAGGGAGATGTGAATGAGAAAAATAAACAGGGGAATCGGAAAGCAGAGTGGTGGACCAGGGATCGGGAAATCCATGGATAGGGGCATGGTTAAAGGGCAGCATTAGGGGAAGGTGGGAGATGAGGGGGAGCTTGAGGGTGAGGAGACCTGAGGACACTCACAGTGCCCTCGGCCAGAGCAGAGATCACGTTCCCCAGAGCTGACAGGGACTTGTTGATATTCTTTGCCTCATCCAGCACGGCTCCCTCTGCTCCAGTCTTGCTGACCTATCAGGGCATTTAGGGACAAGTGTGTCATGAGCCACTGCAAAGGGAGAGGGCTCTCGCCACCTCCTTTCTATATAGGGGGCTCAGCCCAAAGAAGGGAGAGGACATGGAAAAAGGACAGAAAACAGAGAAGGCCCTTCCTCTAGTCCTCTAAATTCTTTTGCTAAAGACCACCCCCTCCCACCTACATATTATACCTATTATATGATCCCACTTATGTGAAATGTCCAGAAAAGTCAAACCCATCCAGAAGAAAATAGCCCTAGCTGGTTTGGCTCAGTAGATAGAGCTTTGGTCTGTGGACTCAAGGGTCGTGGGTTCGATTCCAGTCAAGGGCACGTGCCCGGGTTGCGGGCTCGATCCCCAGTAGGGGGTGTGCAGGAGGCAGCCAATCAATGATTCTCTCTCATCATTGATGTTTCTATCTCTCCCTTTCCTTTCCTCTCTGATTTCAATAAAAATACATTTTAAAAAAAGAAGAAGAAAGTAGATTATCCCTATGAAGAATTGAGGGTTATTGGCATAGTTAAGAAATGTATGCCCACCTCATCTTAATTTTCCCTATATTCTAAACAAATTTTAGATTGTTGCTCTGTACACCCCAAAGTCTAGGAGCATTAAGATATGTCAGTCATAAAACCTGAGACATCAGATCTGAATACCAGCACCTATTAATTTTGGCGTTTTCAGGTAAGAATGTACATTTACTGGATATTGGTAACTCTTGAAAAAAAGTCTTCAAGTTTTAGTTTTTTATAGGGGGCATTCCTTAACATCTTGTGTAGACTACTGAAACTTAGTCTAATGCTCAACTGTGCTAAAATTGGTTTTATGACCATACCCCTGACCACATGGAAACTCGTCTATAAGCCCATACATTAAGAAAGTTACACACTTTATTCCAAACAAATATTGGTTTGTCTGGTATGTTTAGAGTCTTACTCTGTAGAAGTGATTCTCAGTTAAACATTAAGTCTGTTGTAACTTTGATAAGTATTTCCACTTTTGTTATTTATTAGTGGTATATATATATATATATATATATATATATATATATATATATTTTTGTGTGTGTGTGTGTGTGTGAGAAGTGTCAAATCTTGTGACCATTTAAAAAATAAAATACCATTGTAATTTAAAGTGGGTGGAAAAAAGAAGAAGAAGAAAGTAGATTAGTAGTTGCCAGGGGATCAGGGAGGGGATTGTTAATGGGTGATGAAAATGTTCTGGCCCTAGCTGGTCTGGCTCAGTGGATAGAGCGTTGGCCTGCGGACTGAAGGGTCCCAGGTTCAATCTGATCAAGGGCACATGCCTGGGTTGCAGGCTCGATCCCCAGTAGGGGATGTGCAGGAGGCAGCCAATCAATGATTCTCCCTCATCATTGATGTTTCTATCTCTCTCTCCCTCTCCCTTCTTCCCTAAAATCAATAAAAAAGATATTTAAAAAACAAAAAGAAAATGTTCTGGAATTTGGGGTGACGGTTGCACAACCTTGCAGACATCCTAAAAACCACTCAATTACACACTTTTAAATGGTGAACTTTATGGAATATGAATTATGTCTCAATCAAAAGTTAGTTTGATTTTAAGAAAAGGACACCTCCCCCCAAGGCTTCCTTCCCTCCCCACCTGACCCCCACAAGACCCTAACCTTCTCACTGCCAGCCAGGTCCACAAGATACAGCTTCCCACTGAGCTTCTGCTCAGTCTCCATGTTCTCCTGCTTGATGTTGATAAGGAAGATGCTGTGGCTGCGAGAGCTGTGCTCATTCATGTCTGCAGGAGGAAGGGAGAAACAGTCCTAGTACCAACCTGTGGACTGAAGCCCTCAGCCGGGCTTTGCCTGACCACTACCCCTACCAACCAAGAGAGAGGGTCCCACCACCACATTTCCTAAGCAGCAGGGTTGCACAAAAAGGGTCCCTCCTTGCCCAGCCGGTATGGCTCAGTGGTTGTGCATCAACCTATGAACCAGGAGGTCATGGTTCGATTCCTGGTCAGGGCACATGCTCGATCCTCAGTGTGGGGTGTGCAGAAGGCCGCCAATTGATGATTCTCTCTCATCATTGATGTTTCTCTCTCTCCCTCTCCCTTCTCCAAAGTCAATTAAAAATACATATATATATTTTAAAAAGGGTCCCTTTTTCTCTGGAGGACACTTTCCCTTGCTCTCTCACAAGTCCCTCAATCCCCACGGGCACAGAGGGGAGGCGGACCCCAGAGTCAAAAGCCCCTTAAATCCCCACTCACTGGTGACAGCCACATGACGATTCGATTTCCCCTCATCAATCACATCTAAAATCTCCTCTGGGCTGGACACAAAGCGTTCAGTACAACCCTGCAGGGGGCAAATGGATAATAACCCATAAATTTTGATCTGCAAATTAAATTACCTGCACTTTGACAAAATAACCTTTCTAGTTAATGACCTTTCCAAGCCCCCAGGCCCTCCCTGGGCTTGGCACATCTCACCCCTCCAGGAGACCCACCCGCCAACTTCTGGGTCCCTGGTCTATCCTACTTCCATATCCACCCACACTTGGAATACTTTGGCCCCAGTGCGTGCCCTATCCCCCCTCTCACCTTGACAAACGGCACCCGGTTCTTGTCCTCGTGCACAGACAGATTTGTCTTAGTCACTGAATCAAGACAATACAGGTGAGCAAGGCCAGCATTTCCACTGCCCCCCACCCGCTGCAGCCTGTAGTCCAGATGGTGGTTTCTTCTATGTGCAAAAGGGAACAAGACTCCCTGTGAAACCTAAACTCCCTGCACAAACTGAAGACTGGGTTTCTCCAGGATTCCAGCCCCAGGGGTCCAGCTCGTCTCAGACTATTTATATGCAGGCCTGGGCAACTGAGCTCATCCTTTGACCCTTTTAGCTTTTGGAAATCTTGGTGAGTAGAGTCAAGGGACACAGGTATGGATGTGTGTGCCTTCTGTGCCCTCTGCATCTTGAAAAACAGTACCTAACCCCAAGAGCAATGTGATCTTTCTTTTCCTTGCCCTTCTCACACCCCTGGCCATCCATTGGGGTTAAACACCACTCACCATCCAGAAGGTCACGAATTTTGTCCAGGTAAATCTCAAAGTAAGAAACCTGGTTAGGGAGAAAGGAGTATGAAGTGTCACAGTGCAGGTAATTTTAATTTGCAGGTAATTTAAATGTGACCTGCTCCAACAATAGTAGTGGGAAGAAAAGAGCAGAAGAAAATATCTTAGGGGAGAAGAACTGAGGTAACCAGAAGAGAGAGTAAGTTGGGGTGCCCAGGATCTCAGTGAGCTCATACTAGATCTTCCCCTCCCAGTCCCCATCTGAAGATGCCCAGAGGTCATGCCCTGATCACCTTGATGTGGAACTCAAGGTTCTCATCCATGGAGTAGATGTGGTTGAAGATATCTCGGGCAATTCGAGGAATGATTCCCATCAGCTGGGGGTCGTGCAGCTTTCCCTGGGGAGTAAAAGTATTCTAGAATAAGGTTGGAGCTTAGGAAGAATGAGACAACTCAGAGGTGTGCAGGTGAACACGAAGGTAATAGTTGATAGGAACCATCCTAAGTTAGGAGATGGTCACTGCCATGTCTACCTTTTTGTGGAAGGAGACAGAACTGAATAGCCCTTTGAACTTTCATTGTTGCTGCTTTTCTAGATCAAAAAAATAAAACTGGAGTAGTGGAGAGGAGGGTAAACTGCAGCAGGCCGAAGGGATTGCATTGACTTGCACTTGATCATTGCTCCTCAGTTCATCCTCTAGACTTAGCTACCTCTGGACCAGGCAACCCTTGAGTCCTAGCCCTTCCCACACTAAGATTTCTTTGTCTCCTATTATCACCCCCAGTTTCTCACCCTCCATGGATATAAGACCCTCACCTCCATAGTATGTGTTTTCCCTGAGGATGTCTGTCCATAAGCAAATATGGTACCATTATAGCCAGCAAGGACATCTGGAAAAGACGGCAGAGAAAGAGGACTGGTGGAGAGAAGTGAGGTAGAGAATGGGGAGCCTAAACAAATACATTCAAAAATACACCCATTACCTTTGACAATCTGCATGGCACATGCATGATACACTTGCTCCTGAGTCGTGTTTGGGGGGAACACGCGGTCGAAGACATAGGGCTTTCCCTGGAGTGGAAACAAAAGATGGCAGACTTCAGCAGGCAGTGAGGGAAAAGAAATACTGAAACCTCACCCATCAGCCTGAGGAGGCACTCGTTCTTCAACCATCCATATGCATGGATGACCATGGCGACGAGGGAAACGAGAGAAAACAAAATTTAGTATCGACGCCAAGAGTTGTGTCCATGTGGTAGAGGGTGCCATTGAGGAGTGTCACCCAGTGAGATTGTGTGAGGGGACCTCAGTCTGGGTGTCATGATGTAGTGCCCCACTACTTTGGACCCCCTACCCTGGGAAACCAAATGGGAAAAGAAAACAGGGCATAGGCTATGAAGAGTGCAGACAATTCATTAATATTAAAAATCTACCTGAATTAAAAAATATCTTCCTCAATAGATCCATATGTCCTGATATGGAAAGACTTTAAAAAAGTATTAAGTGAGCCCTAACTGGTTTGGCTCGGTGGATAGAGTGTCGGCCTGTGGACTGAAGGGTCCCAGGTTCAATTCTGGTCAAGGGCAAGTGCCTTGGTTGCGGGCACATCCCCAGTGGGAGGTGTGCAGGAGGCAGCTGATTGATGTTTCTAACTCTCTATTCCTCTCTATAAAAAATCAATAAAATATATATTTTTAAAAAGTATTAAGTGAAAGATACAAAGTATATATGGAGAGAGAGAGAGTTCCCTATTGAAATATACATACACTGAGCTGCTAAGATGTTATGGAAACATTAACACAGCTCCCTTAGGATTATATGAAATCATAAATATGGGTCTACCCATAAGGAATTAGCTTTAAGTAAAGAGAAATTATGAAGCAAATCACTCAGACCTACAGGTACTTTGCTTAATTCAGGTAACATGTTATAAATCATGGTGCTGATAAGAATGCTAAAGATACAAAATATTGCCCTAGCCAGTTTGGCTTAGTAGATAGTGTTGGCCCGCAGACTGAAGGGTCCCAGGTTTGATTCTGGTCTGCCGGAGGCTAAGACCAACAAGTAGTTAGCATAATTATGCAAGAAGTCCCCTGGAAGGTAATCCTCTAACCTGATAATCCTTTTATTGTTTTTTAACTTTGCCATTGATATGCCTGTTTGCATTCCTAAAGGGCAAATGTGTATCCAACTAAATAAAAGATGTTGGGTCCGGGGTTTCAGAGAGCCCCTCTGCTAGAGAGTAAGGTCTCCGCCTGGCTCCCCCATGCCTTCTAAATTTAAATTTCTTGTCTAGTGTATCCGTTTGTATGCAGCCCCTTCTCCAGATCCTGAATCCTTGCTGCAAAAGGTTGCAGCATTCACACTGGTCAAGACATATACCTTGGTTGCAGGTTCCCTGGCCCTAGTCGGGGTGCATGCAGGAGGCAACTAATCGATGTATCTCTCTCACATTGATGTTTCTCTTTATCTCTCCCTCTCCCTTCCACTCTCTAAACATCAATGAAAAAATACCTTTGGGTGAGGATTAACAAAAAAAAACCAAAATATTCACAACCCAAGGAGACAAAGAATACATTTGATATCTAATAATTTTAAAGGGAAAATTTCTGGTAAGATTAAATGAGACTATGCTTGTTCTCCATCACATGACAATTTTCTCAGTCATGCCCAGCTGGCGTAGCTCAGTGGTTGATGTCAACCTATGAACCAGGAGGTCACGGTTCGATTCCGAGTCAGGGCACATGCCTGGATTGCAGGCTCAATCCCCAGTGTGGGACAGGCAGGAGGCAGCCATCAATGATTCTTTCTCATCATTGATTTTCTATCTCTCTCCCTCTCCTTTCCTCTCTGAAATCAATAAAAATATATTTTAAAAATTTTTCTCAGTCTTGTTTTCCTGCCATGCAGTATAAAGCGACTATGACTTAATTGTCAAATTGTTTTACTACAGAGCCCATCTTTACTTAACTGAATTATAAACCTTTAAGTCTATGGACACCAGAGTTTGGGGGACATGATATATATATATATATATATATCCCTTCCCACACTAAGATTTCTTTGTAATATATATAATTGATTTCAGAGAGGAAGGAAGAGGGAGAGAGCGATAGAAACATCAATGATGAGAGAGAATCATTGATCGGCTGTCTCCTGCATGCACCCCACTGGGGATTGAGCCCGCAACCAGGCATGTGCCCGTGACCAGAATCGAACCTGGGACCCTTCAGTCCACAGGCCGATGCTCCATCCACAGAGCCAAACTGGCTAGGGCTGGGGGACATGTTTTAATAAAATTGGCTAGAGCTGGAATGTGCATCAAAATATATATATATGCCAAAACCGGTTTGGCTCAGTGGATAGAGCGTCGGCCTGTGGACTGAAGGGTCCCGGGTTCGATTCCGGTCAAGGGCATGTACCTTGGTTGCGGGCACATCCCCAGTGGGGGGTGTGCAGGAGGCAGCTGATCGATGTCTCTCTCTCATCGATGTTTCTAGCTCTCTATCCCTCTCCCTTCCTCTCTGTGAAATATCAATAAAATATATTTTTAAAAAATGTATATATATATATATATAATTTTTTTTCTAGAAGGAATTACACAAAAGTATGAACCATGGCTTTGGGGAGAGAAGATGAAAGAGAGAAGGCTTTCATTTTTCATTTTGTATCCTGGATTGCTGACATCTTTAAACCATATTTAATATTATATACTAGAGGCCCGGTGCACGAAATTTGTGCCTGGGGTGGGGGAGGTTGTCCTTCAGCCCAGCCTGCACCCTCTCCAATCTGGGTCCCCTCGGGGGATGTGCAACTGCCGGTTTAGGCCCGATTCCGGAATTGGGCCTAAACCAGCAGTTGGACATCCCTCTCACAATCTGGGACTGCTGGCTCTTAACCACTCACCTGCCTGCCTGCCTGATTGCCCCTAACCACTCTGCCTGCTAGCCTGATAGTCCCCTAACCACACCCCAGCCGGCCTGATTAACGCCTAACTGCTCCCCTGCCTGCATGATCGTCCCCAAGTGCCTTCCCCTGCGGAGCTGAGGGGACTGGGGGACTGAGGCTGGATGAGGTGGGGCTGAGGGGACTGGGGGACTGAGGCTGGATGAGGTGGGGCTGAGGGGACTGGGGGACTGAGTCTGGATGAGGCGGGGCTGAGGGGACTGGGGGACGCCAGCTGGATGAAGCTGGATGCTGTGGGGACTGGGTGAGGTGGGGCTGAGGGGGCTGGGGGACTCCAGCTGAATGAGGCGCGTGGTGCTTGCTGCCCCCCAGCAGGGCTGAAGGGACTGGGGGACTCTGGCTGGATGAGGTGGGGCTGAGGGGACTGGGGGACTGAGGCTGGATGAGGCAGGGCTGAGGAGACTGAGGGACTCCGGCTGGATGAGGCGGGGCTGAGGGGACTGGGCACCACCATCTTTGCGAGGGCATGACAGTCAATTAGCATATTTCCTCTTTTCATTGGCTGTGGGTGCCACCATTTGTGAGGGTGTGATGGTCAATTAGCATATTCCTTCTTTATTAGATAGGATTTTTAATTAATGTCAAAGAGGGTGAGACAATAGTGCATTATTTGGTTTCCTTCTTGTTACTTCTGTACATAAAAGAAAACTAATAAATATTATTATTTTTTAAAAAGTATATATATATTTTATTGATTTTTTACAGAGAGGAAAGGAGAGGGATAGAGAGTTAAAAACATCGATGAGAGAGAAACATCTATCAGCTGCCTCCTGCACACCTCCTACTGGGGATGTGCCCGCAACCAATGTACATGCCTTTGACCGGAATTGAACCCGGGACCCTTCAATCCACAGGCCGATGCTCTATCCACTGAGCCAAACCGGTTAGGGCATAAATATTATTTTTAATATTAAAAATATTTATCTTTCATAATAAAAAATAAAAAACAAAAAATATTTGAAAGATTTGAAAAATGTGGCTTATAATAAAAATCTACCTGAAATATTTATCTGGTCTCTCTGTGATGAAAGCCTATGAAGCCCCAAAACAGAATCCACCAAGAGGAAGAAGTTGGGAAGGCACTCTCTACAATAAAGGGAAAGCTGTAAACCGATAGAGCCTTTCTGGAGGACAATTCTATTAAATATTTAAATGTCCATTCTGTGTGTACTTTGTATCAACAATTGCACTGCTAGGAATTCATTTTACAACACTTGCTTAAGCACTGAAAGATGTTCATTGAAGAGATGTGTATTAAAGAAAAACTAGAAACAATTTAAACATCCATCAAAACGTTGGTTATGAGAACTCTATATTCTAACCCCATTAAAATAAGCCAGATTGGAAAAAATAATAGTAAGCCAGGTTGGTTCACGTATATTATATATCGAAGATCGATTGTTAAGTGAAAAAATAAAAACAATGTATATAATGTGATTACATTTTTCAGAAGGAGTATGGATAGAATAACCTCAGGAAAAAGATATGGAAGACTATATACAGAACTGTTAATGGTGGTTACCAATGGAGAACAGAATGACAGGAACATATACTTAACTACATTTTTTCTGTGATATCTAAATGTTTTACAATGACAACATATCTCTTTTATTTTATTCTTTTATTCTTTTTTTATTATTGATTTTAGAGAGAGGGAGAGAGAGAAACATTCATAGGTTGCCTCCCACACACGCCCTGACTGGGGATTGAACCTGCAACCTGGCTATGTGCCCTGACTGGGAATCAAACCGGCCACCTTTTGGTGTATGGGACAATGCTCCAACTGAGTCACACTGGCCAGAGTCAGCATATTGCTTTTAAATTTAAAAAAGAAAACATAGATGATGTTATAAAATATGTAATGATATGGCAAGGTATAATAAGTTAAAAAATGTGGTTTTTAAAATAGTATCAGTCTAAAAAAAGTATGTAAAGGATGATTTTATTTCCGTTTTTAAAAAGTATATTTTTTATACCTTGCATAGAAAAAACATGTTAATAGTGATTTTCCTTGCAGAGTGAGATTTTAGGAGTTTTTTATTATTTTGGATTTAGATTTAAAATTTTTCTAGAATAAAAACCCCATAATTTTAAATAAGAAAGATTTAAGTTTTTAAAACAAAGACATTAATATTCTTACTAGATAAAGAGCTCTCATAAGTTAGAAACAAAAACACAAAACTAAACATAAAAAATGAGCAAGAGGTACATCTACACAATGGAATACTATGCTGCGGTAAAAAAGAAGGAATTCCTGCCATTTGCAACAGCATGGATGGAACTGGAGAGCATTATGCTAAGTGAAATAACCCAGTCAGAGTAAGATAAATATCACATGATCTCACTCATCTATGGAATATAATGAACAACATAAACTGATGAACAAAAACAGATCCAGAGACAGAGAAGCATTGATCAGACTGTCAAACCTCAGAGAGAAGGTAGGGGAGGGGAGGGATCAACCAAAGGACTTGTGTGCATGCATATAAGCCTAACCAATGGGCACAGACAACAGTGGGGTGAGGGCATGAGTCGGGGAGGGTTGAGGGGTAATGGGACAATGATATGTAATACCTTAATCAAAAAAGAAATTTAAAAAAAATGAGCAAGAGCTAGCTATTAACAAGAGAAAAAAAATACAAGTGTTCAATAAAGATGTTCAACATTTTTTAAAAAAGGAAACTAACAGGAACATCACTTTTCACCTATCAAATTGAAAAACAAAAACTTGATTGTAATACCCAGTGTAGATGAAGGTTCAAGGAAGTATAATTTCCTTGAAATGAGCACCTCATTATTTTCTGGTACAACTTTTATGGGTGCAATTCAGAAATACATAATCAGAACCTTGAATTGTATGAAGCCATTGACCCAGATATATTTGTAGCAAATATTTACTTACAAGAGTGTTTATTGTCACACTGTTTATAATAACCAGAAATTGAAAACAACTCAAATAGTAACATTTAGGGGACTGGTTTACATAAGAAATTGATTGAATTATGGCATGTACATATATTTTATTCCTTGCTGCTATGTAAAATGATGTCATAATAGATCAATAAATCTCAAAAATGTGTTGAGTGAAAGAACTCAAACACAAAGAGCACATACTATATTATTCCCTTTGTATGAAATTCAAGAATGGATAAGACTTATCAATAGTGATAGAAGTCAACATCGCGGTTGCCTGGGGTGAGAGTGACAGGAAGGGGGCATGAGGGAACTTTTCAGGGGTGACAGAAATGCTCTAGATCTCAATTTGGGCAATGGTTACATGAGTGTCAAAATATGTTACAGCCAAAACCGGTTTGGCTCAGTGGATAGAGCGTCGGCCTGCGGACCTAAGGGTCCCGGGTTCGATTCCGGTCAAGGGCATGTACCTTGGTTGCGGGCACATCCCCAGTGGGGGGTGTGCAGGAGGCAGCTGATCGATGTCTCTCTCTCATCGATGTTTCTAGCTCTCTATCCCTCTCCCTTCCTCTCTGTGAAATATCAATAAAATATATTTAAAAAAATGTTATAAAATTTATCCAGCTGTTTGCATAAGACATGTGTACTCACTATATAGAAATTATACCTCAGTAAGTGCTATCATGAAATATAACATCATAAAATAATGTTATAATGGCTCTTAAAATATGAATTAATGCACAACCTAATTGTTAGTAAGAGAAATGCATATTAAGATTATGAAATACCATTTTAACCTATCAAAGTGGCCAAAACAAAATAGTTTGATGATACACTGCATTGGTGAGGGCTTATATAAATTGGGGCCAGCTCTATGAAAGGCAATTTGGAACTAGCTCTTAAATTTTGAAATGCATACACCTTATGACCTCCACTTCTAAAAATTTATTCTCCATATGCAAGTCATATATACAAGGTCATCTAACTGTTTGTAATAGCAAATACTAGGCTCAGTATTAGATTTGGCTCAGTGTATAGAGCGTCAGCCTGTGGACTCAAGGGTCCCGGGTTTGATTACGGTCAAGGGCACATGCCCGGGTTGTGGGCTTGGTCCCCAGTAGGGGGCATGCAGGAGGCGGCCAGTCAATGATTCCCTCTCATCATTGATGTTTCTATCTCTCTCTTCCTCTCCCTTCCTCTCTGAAAGCAATAAAAATATATTTTAAAAAATAGCAAATACTAGGATAACCCATAATTTATTTAACCAGGTTCCTATTGATGGACCTGATTAAATAAATTATGGCATATCCCTACAACAAATTATACAGTTGTTAAAAAGTTGTTTAAAAGAATGACATAGATCTGTATGTGATGATATAAAAGAATCTCTCAGACTCATTGTTAAGAAAAAAAATCAAAGAACAGTATGTATAGTATATGTGTATATGTATTTGCTTGTAAATATATATAGTATGCTTTTAGAAGGATCCACAAGAAACTGGTAATAAGGTTGCCTTCTGAAAGGGGAACTGGGTGGCTAGGAGAGAGATAGGAAGGTTTACTTCTCATTGTATACCTTCTTATATTATTTGAATTTTGTCACATGTGCATGTGAGACTTATTGAAAAATTAAACATTTCAAAAAATAAAATTATGTAAAATATTTGATGATAAAATAGCCATGATATTTTGTTAGTGAAAAAATAGGTTATAAAACAATATTTAGGTTATGATACACTAATTAAAAAATATATATGCAGAAAAAACTAAAAACAAATATATAAAATTGTTAACAGTGTTTTTTGGGGGGGCTGGGGGACTTTTGACTGATGTTTAGTCTTTTCTATGTGCTTTTCTTTGTTTTTAACTTTGTCAACAACCAAAATATATTAATGTGTAATCAGATTATGTTTGATATTATTAAAGAAAAGTCTACCTTGATTCTTTCTTTAAGGTGTGAGTGAGTTTATGGGTTACTCATAGGACTTTTGTGAATTTTCCATTCTTTTTATCTGTACAGTTTGTCATTACACTTCATTACAAAGAATAAAATCTTTAATACATAGAATAAAATCATAGTGTTACAATAAACAAATTTAAAGTGGCATTGATGCCTCTCCTCCTCAGTGGTAATATCTTTCTTTTTTTATTATTTAATTGAACCTAGATTCCTGAGTTGTAATATAATTCAATGTTTCTTCCATCCATTGGCCAAGAAACAGAAATAAAGCCATGTTTATTTCAGACCAATGACTCTCACTTCTTCTCCACCAATGATGTCTAGCCATGCCTCTTGAAGCTAGGCATGCAGCCAAAAGGGCTTAAATATAATTCTCAAGCCCACCCCCCACACACAGACTCATTCTCATATTCTCTCTAACACTCCCACTTAAAGAATTCCAAAGGGTGCTGCAGGAGCATTAAAACGGAGGGCGCTCTCCAAGTGCTGAAGGCATTTATTGCCCGAGGAACCCCTTTCCTTCAGCAATAGGCTAGGAAGTAGGAAGAGACCAGAGAGGGAGGAAGAGTGGCATTCTTAGTATTGTGAGGATAAAATGTATCCAAGAGCTAGAAATGGTGCACTTTGTAATCTCATGAGCAGGGAAAGCCATGGATTATAATTCCAGGGTTCTGGGAAGGCCTGTTACCATTTCCCTTAAATTCCAAGTCTAGCTCTTCATATCTTTATCTTAAGATTTTTATTTCTGTCAAAGTGTAAATTTCTTTTAATTTTCTATTGATTGTACACAGGATAAATTCATTTTGTCAGACCTTTTTATGAGAATAACTAGACCAGTGGTTTTCTACATTTTCTGCCTTTAGACTACTCATCTCACCATTATTTATATCTTAAAGTAACTGACACCCAATTACTTTGAGTCAGACTATAGTATGTTGTGGGGGGTTTCTCCAGAATTTGGGGAAGTATGTGTTAGCAAAAGCCATTTCTTTTTAAAAAAAATATATTTTTATTAATTTCAGAGAGGAAGGGAGAGGAAGAGAGAGATAAAAACATCAATGATGAGAGAGAATCATTGATCAGCTGCCTCCTGCATGCCCCCTACTGGGGATTGAGTCCACAACCGGGTATGTGCACTGACTGGAAATTGAACCGTGACCTCCTAGTTCATAGGTCAACGTTCAACCACTGAGCCACACAGTCTGAGCTAGCAAAAGCCATTTCTGATGCCCCTCCCAGGCCTCTGCCCAGACCACTCCGAAGCCTGGATTACCACATTGATTGAGAGTTTCTTGAACACAGGGATTCCTTCTAAATTCCATCAGATACAATCCTTGGCCCATAGGATGGTCGTCATAAATAATCATTAAAATGATATTGATAGCCCTAGCCGGTTTGGCTCAGTGGATAGAGCGTCAGCCTGCGGACTGAAGGGTCCCAGGTTCGATTCTGGCCAAGGGCACATGCCTGGGTTGTGGGCTCAATCCTCAGTGGGGGGCATGCAGGAGGTAGCTGATCAATGATTCTCTTTTTTAAAAATATATATTTTATTGATTTTTACAGAGAGGAAGGGAGAGAGATAGAGAGTTAGAAACATCTATGAGAGAGAAACATCAATCGGCTGCCTCTTGCACACCCTCTACTGGGGATGTGCCCACAACCAAGGTACATGCCCTTGACTGGAATCGAACTGGGACCCTTCAGTCCGCAGGCCGACGCTCTATCCACTGAGCCAAACCAGCTAGGGCCAATGATTCTCTTATTGATGTTTCTATCTCTCTCTCCCTCTCCCTTCCTCTCTGGAATCAATAAAAATATATTTTTAAAAAATGATATTGATAGAGGAAGAGCAAGAAGATACTATGGACCTGGATGTTTGGAAAAACAACCAGTAAGAGGGGTAAATGTTAACCACTTCCTAATTGTGTTATAGGCTAGCTTGTGGGGAGATGGCATATAAAAAATAATAATAACATCTAACTCTTATCAGGAGTTTATTATGTACTTGTCACTGTGCTAAGCAGTTTATATGCATTATCTCATTTAATGCTCACAGCAATTCTAGGAGGTAGATACTATTTTTATTCCATTTTATAGATGCAGAAACTGAAGTTCAGAGAGGTAGGTAGCTTGCCCACAATCACACAGCTGAGAAATGGTAGAGCCCGGTTTCAAACCCAAATAATCTGATTCCAGACTCACACTGCCAAAGGGATCTAAGAACTGAAGTACTAACACTGCGTCAGATCCTTATATGGCTTTTCCTTCCCCCTTCCCCATATATCCCCGCCCCCAATTTGGATATTTCTCCTAATGTTTCCAGACAGAACTAAAGCTTTTTGTCATTCTGTTTTTCCAACCTCAACCGAATTTTCAGAATTATGCAATTCTCCCACCCATCCTCTCCAAGGAGCCTCCCTCACCATCTCTCCCCCAGGTAATCCAAGACCCCACAAGCTGGTACAATGTCAGAGATGGGAAGACTTGATAAATTAGAAACACTCCGGGAGACCCTGCTCCTTGGAGGAGTGCCCCTGAGACCCACACTCTCTGGCACAGACAGCAGTCTAAGCACTCCCCACAGCCTTCTCCAGAGAGCCTCTCTTCAGCCTCGAAGCCCAGGACTTTAAGCCCACTCCAAGCCTCCTTGTTGTCTCCTGGTCCATTTGTGTCTCCCAGCACCTTTCAGTAGTTTTCCATTATATGTATTGACTAAAACTGATGGGAAGGCCTACAATCAGGGTCCAAAGATGACCAACCTTTCAACCCTCAGTAAAACGCTTAATAGAGGCTGAACTTCCCAGCACCAGGCCTGATTTCCATGGTGACACCCCTGGGGATTGTTGCCATGGTAATGCTGGAGCGACATGGGCCACAGTGAACATTACCTCCCCTCCCCATTTTCCTTTATGAGACTCCCCCCAAAACTAAGGGGACACCTGCCTGCTCCCCCTCTTCAAATAACAAAGGAATCCCCGGCCACCCCAAACAATAATGACTGCTCTAATAATCCTGCAGGTTCCAACCTAGCTTTTCCAAACGAGGTACTTGATGGTTCTGGGGTTTTTCCTCCTTAAGAACCTACTTAACTACCTGAGAGAGGTAGAAGGTAATGGACACTTGAAACAAGGAGGGAAGAAAGGAGGGGAGGAGGGGTGGAGGGAAGAAGGGAGGGAGGGAAGGAATCAGGGAGGGAGGGAAGGAAAAAGAAGAGCGAGAGAAAGAAAGTGTGTGTGTGTGTGTGTGTGTGTGTGTGTGTGTGTGTGTGTGTTCTTTATTGTCACCCTTCCCACATCTGGTATAAATGTAGCTGCACAGAAAAGCAGGCTCTGGGACACTGACCACCAAGACCAAAAAAGAGACACTTAAATGGTTCTGGTGAAAAAGTCACAATGGATTCTGAGTGACATACAGAGCAAAACAAGGTACACAGCACATACAGACAGTGACCCAGACACCCTTCTACTGTGACTCAGGCCATTAACTTTGGGTAAGCCCTGTGCCCCAGATTCCTGGGACTAGTCAGGGGACTGAGGGAGGGATAAGGCTCACAGAGCTGCCCCTCCAGCTTATTCTTCTACCCTTTGCCAAGCAGAAAAAGCCCACAAAAATGAGAGAGTCTGAAGCCCAGAGCCAGCCGGCCGTGCTGCCGTGCTGCAGAGGCAGAGCTGAGAGCTGTCAGAGAAAGGAACAGGGGCTGGGTGTGGACAGATCACTCTCTCCCACTTTCACTCTTCCCTCATATTCCCAGACATCTCAAAGCAGTTCCCTTCATTAATTCCTCAGAGCTTCTCACACCCAGGGCCCCTGAGGAGATCCTCAAGGGTCTCCTAAAAAATTACTTCTCCCTCAGCCTCTTGAATGACAAATGAATAGTAAGGCTGGGAAGACAAGCTCCAAGGATGCTGCCTGAGACAAAATGGCCCCCCATAAGCCTTTATCTTGGAGTGAGAGAGTGACAGGAAGGGCTAAGGCAAGGGAAGATACAGAGTGAGACAAAGGTACAGCCCTGCATGTATCAGGTAAAACAGACAAGGAAGGACCTGCTATGTAGCTAAGCTAGAATATGAACTGGCAGGGGGCCCTCCTGGGCCTCTCCTCGTCTCTCTTCCTTCCCCACCTTCCACTGTGTCTCTCCTGTTTAGCTGCGTGAATTGGACAGATCCACATCACAATTCCTTCTCCCAATATCACCCTGTGCCCCATGCTCACCAAGCCAAGATGAACAGCCAGAGAGTCTAGAGGAGTTGGTGTAGACTTACCTGAAAAAATCTACAGTAAAGGCTTAAGAGTAGAAGCCTTTTGTAGATTTGCTCCCCCATAACCAACTCCCTCCTGTTTCTCAGATTTTATATCTCAGAAGGACCTGAAGCTCCAACTCTCATAGCTAATGCCTGCTGTCCAGACTATTCAGAGACGAGTCCCTCACAGTTGATCCACTGGCCTGTGAGGCCTAAGGACCCTGAGACAGAGATGGGGGCCCTCTCAATGTGGCAAACATTCACATTCATAAGCACACACACATGGCACCAGCACCCATGTGAGTTCACAGTGTGGGTGAGAGAGCTCGGTGTGATGCCAGACTGGGGCCCTTGGGAACAGAACATGTCAGCAGCTCTCTTCGTAAGGCCTGTTTACTCTAAGTCCCATTCTCACTGATTCAGAAGGCCCAGGCGCCCGCCCCTTCTTTCTTTCATTTCCTTAACAAACATGCCTTGTGCCAAACACTATGGATCAAAGATACATAAGAAGTGCTCTTGACCTTGAGGACTGTCCTCATATGTGTCCCTCCCTTCTCAAGGTGGCTAGTTTCCTGGCCCAGCACCCCTCAAGCCCTACTGGACTCCACCCCAATCCTTTCACCCCTTAGCCTGGAAATCCCTACCAATCTAGAAAAGGAGGGGTAGGTAAGGAGTTCCCTAGAAATTCCCTTGGACCATTACAAATAAAGGACCAGAATAGAAATCTGTGGAGGCAATATGCCATAGAGAAAAAGACATGAGCTTTGGAGCCACAAATTTAGGTTCACATCCATGAAGTCACAGTGTGACCTTGAAAAGTCATTCAACTTCTTTGGGCCTCAATTTCCTCATCTGTAAAATGGAAATATTAACACCAACTTCAGAGTGTTGTTTTGAGGATTAAATAATATATGTAGAGTAACAACCACACAGCACATATTAGTTCTCCTTCATACGATTTCCTCCATGGGTAGGGGCTGTCATGATGAAGTAGAGGTGGCTTGCTACTTTTTATTGGATCAACAGAAAGGATGAAGAAGCAAATACTTGTTAGGATCTCAGGGTCTGGTTATTTTATTTGTTAGGGAGAATTAGGAGGTTTGAAATCCTCTTCCTACTGTACCTGGGAGGGAAAAGCAGACATTTCCTTAGGATCCCAGAGGCTTCCCCAAAACTAGGTGTGGCATCAATGTATGTCTTTCTCAGAAAACGCTTCATCAGCCCTGTGCCCTCCCTCCAAGACCAGGCTGCAACTATTTCAGGAAATGATGGAGGACTGGGTCCCAGAGCCCATTCTCTTGTGTATCTCCGCAGAGACCCTGGACTGGCCCTCTCGGATCTAGTCCATCCACTAGTCTTCCCTTCCCTCCCTTCCTGGGAGCTGGGGGTAGAGATATGAGCCAATAACAAAGGGAAGATGCGCTTTCTCTACGGGTGAGGGAAAACATTAGAAAAAAACAGGACTGGTGGTAAGGGGTGGGGACACTGCAGGGCGCAGCCGAGGGGAAGGGGGTGACCTGATCGCGGGGAAATAGCCCCCTCCCACTCTGCAGAGACTTGGCAGCGGGCCTGCCAGGCCACACCCAGCCATCCTGGTGCAGGGGAGAGGAGGGGCTTCGGCGAAAACGATGGAGGATGAACAGCGGAGAGGGGGCACAGAGTGATAGGCAGGGACTAAGGCTCGGCGAGGGGTAGGATGCAACCACCTGCCCCCTCCCCGAAATTCCCTCCTAGAGAGGCACTCACCCCAATAACGACGCTGTCGTCCCCTTGGAAAATGGGGATGAACTTGTCTCCCCGCAGAATCTCGGCCTGGTTCAGGGGCCGAAATCGGCAGAGCACCTTGATGCTGCATTCGTTGTTGGTCTCCGTCATGGTGGTCGCCGGCTGGGGCTGGTGCTCTCCTTGGGCGGCAGAAGAGGTGCGTGCTCCGAAGGAGGGAGCTCAGCGGAGGCCGAGGCGGAGGACAGGTGCTTGGTCTCTGGGGCCGAGAAAGGTCTGGGGGCGCCCGGGTGAAGGCTGGGGAGGAGGGCCGGGGCGCACTTTCTCTCTCCTGCGGCAGCGGGATGCGGGCGACCTAGGCGTCTGGTCCTCTCCGGGCGCTCTGCCTCTCCGCCCCTCGCGCTGCAGCGCCGCTCTGCGGGCCTGGGCGGGGCGGCGACCGAGGAGAGGGGCGGGGCTTCCCTCGCGCGGGGATGTGGGGGCCGCTCCAGGTCCATCACCCACTGTGGCACCTTTCCTCCCCTTTTGCCTCCTCTTCTCACCCCTAACTCTCGAAGATAACCTTGTCCTCACCCCTTCCCTGCCCAAGTTACTCACTGCATCCCACATCCCTAACCTGTCTGTCCCGCCCCCAGACTCCACCCCTCTGAAAGGAATAAGGGCTCTGGGGAGGGCCTGTAGCCTGTCCAGGGAAGAGAATCAAGAGCACTTCCAGCCCCCTTTACTCCAGGGCATCCTCCACCCCGTCACAATCCTCTCTCCAAATTGGGAGCACACTTCTTATTCCCTCTCCACACACCCCAACCCACTCAATCTTCAAGGGCAGTGGCCTATACCCCCATGGAGATGGCTGTCTAGGTCCCATTTTTTTCAGAGAAGAGTATCAGAGGTTTGGCTATTCTGTTCCCTCTGCATACAGGGTGCAGTCTACTACCAGTATGTCCCCAACATACATTCCTTGTTGTTGTTTTGTAATATATTTTTATTGATTTCGGAGAGGAAGGGAGAGGGAGAGAGAGATAGAAACATCAATGATGAGAGAGAATCATTGATTGGCTGCCTCCTGCACGTCCCCTACTGGGGATCTAGCCTACAACCCCAGCATGTGCCCTGGCCAGAATCGAACCCGGGACCCTTCAGTCCGCAGGCCCACGCACTATCCACTGAACCAAACTGGCTAGGGTTTTGTTGTTGTTGTTAATCCTCACCAGAGGATATTTTTCCAGTGATTTTCTTAAGAGTGGAAAGGAGGGGAAGATACAGAGAGAGAGGAACATCGATGTTCCACATGGACTGATTGCCTCCCTCACGTGCCCTGACCAGGGCACGAGATCCAGCCCTAAACCGAGCCCAGCAACCGAGGTAAGAGGTACCTGCTCTTGACCAGAATCCAACGCAGGACCCTTTAGTCTGCAGCCAAACCGGTGAGGTCCCAACATACATTCCAGGTCCTCAGTTTGAAGGAAAACAAGCTCCCATTCTGGGCTATCAGAATTCAAGAGCAGATAAAATTTTCATTTTTGCCTCATAGGTTGGGCCTGGAATGAAAGTGGGCAGCAGTAACTTTTGCAAGAGAAAGGGAGTCAGAAAGCAGTGAAGGAGGGGTGGTGATGGGGTGGGTAAGGCCAGAGGGACTTTAAGAGAGGACTTCTGGGGTAGACCTCTGAATTTGTGTTTTAGGCAGGTTTTGACACCTATTTGAGTGTGTTTCCTGTCTCAGTTACTATTGGCCAGCGTTCTAACATCTCAGGCCTTTCTTCTTTCGTTTCTCCCCCTTCCCTCTCTGTTTCTCCCACTTCTCTGGCAAAAAAAAAAGCCAAGCCTAGAGATTACTTGTCCTTCCTGCCCTTAGGTCAGACTTCTGCTGCAGCCCCTGGGCAGAACTATCTAGAAGCTGGCCAAATTGATTTTTCTCCACATCACAGGCCTCGGCTGGCCAACAGAGTTAGACTGCAGGAGGTGAGGCTCTAGGCCAAGGGGAGGAGCAGGGTGATGGAAGAAGGGAGGAGGGGATAGAGGTTCTGCCTAACCATAGTCTAAGGTCACTCAGACACTATGAGGCAAGGGGAGAGAATAATGGCCTGGCCAGACAAGACCTAACCATTTAGAATTCAACTGGGAGGGCTTCCAAAGTTGGGCCCATACCTCTAACCCACCTTGAATCTTAAAGAAACGGAAGGGGAAGGGTTCAGAATAATAAACTGGATAGGAAGGCAAAAGGACTATGAAGAAAGAGGGATAGAGGCTTTGGAAGGAGCCAAGGGAATATGCATAGAATGACAATGAGTTCCAAACTCAGGAAAATAAACATCTCTCTAGTCACTTGGTCTGTCACTATTTCTAAGTTTTGCAGCATCCTGAAAGCTTAGGGTATATCCTGGGAAACAGCCCAACCTCAGGCCCCCAGGAGCTCCAGGGTGGCATCCTTAAGTAAAGGAGTTTCAAAATGCTAGTCCATGGAGGGTTATTGGTCAGAGACAAAGGTTTATGGGTAAGCCCCCCACCCCTTGCAAAAATAAAACACACACACAGTGTGATTTTTCATAAATCAGAATTTATTCTGAGAGTATGTTCTTCTTACTTTTCTGCTAAGGGATGATGGCAATAGTAAATAGATTTTCTTTCCTTTAATGTACTTGGCAAAATGAAAAGGTAGCAATACTATGTTTATCCTCGCAAAATTTTGTTGTTCTTGTTTTAATTTTATTCAACTGTCAAATTCAAAGCTTTGAAACAAGTGAAGTGGCTAAGAGCACAGAGGGTGTTGACATAGAACCATCACTTATCTAAGAACTTGAATAGGATTGCCAAATTTGAAGAAAAAAACAGGATAATCAACCTGGCCAGCGTGGCTCAGTGACTGAGCGACGATCTAAGAACCAGGAGTTCACAGTTCGATTCCCGTTCAGGGCACATGCTGGGGTTTCGGGTTGATCCCCAGAGTGGGGCATGCAGGAGGCAGCCGATCAATGGTTCTCTCTCATCATTGGTGTTTCTATCTCTCTCCCTCTCCCTTCCTCTCTGAAATCAATAAAAATATATTTCAAACAAGCAAACAAACAAAAAACCAGTATAACCAGTTAAATTTTAATTTCAAATAAAAAACAAATATTTATTGTGCTATTATGTCCCAAATATGGTATGGGACACACTTATACTTAAAAAGCCTATTGGTCCCAGTTAGGGTGTGGCTCAGTGGTTGAGCTTTGACCTATGAACAAGGCGGTTGCAGTTTGATTCCTGGTCAGGGCACATGCCAGGGTTGCAGGGTCCATCCCCAGTGGGGGTGTGCAGGAGGCAGCCTTCAATGATTCTCTCTCATTATTGATGTTTCTATCTCTCTCTCCCTCTCCTTTCCTCTCTGAAAAAAATAAAAACATTTTTTAAAAGCCTATTTATTGTATATTTCAAATTTAAGGAGGCTTCCTGTATTTTATGACAGTCCTAAATTGGGAAGATTAGTTACCTTTTTCATTCCCAACAAGACTGAGCCTTTATTAAAGTTTATTTGTTATCTTTGTTTTTGGAGTCCTGGCTGTGTCACAACATGCCTAGTTGTATTATTTTTATCTAGTCATTTAATTTCTGGGCAGTCCAAACTTATTGATCTGAAAAACGGGAATTAGAAAAGCTCTTTCACAGGCTTGATGTAAAAGCTAAAGAAAATAGGTTGGATGAAATAAAAAGCGCGTTACTGTCATCGCCCGCCAAAGCCCCAGTGGGCCAAGACTACATATCCCATAATCCCAGTCAGCGTCCCCCGCCATTACCTCATCCCTGGCCTCGTTCTCGCCAACCCCGGACTCTACAGGGGTGTGGTAGCGGGCTGTTCTCGCGACTTTTGCTTTATCCTCCTGTGCTACAGCTGTCGCGAGACTTCCTACTCCTCCGCCTCCTCCGCCACTCCCTCTGCCGCCGCCTTAGCCCAGGACCCGGACCCAGCCTCTCCCCTACCCGAACTCCGGCCCCGGCTTCGCCGAGGCCCCGGTCCCCCAAACCCGCCTCGCCGCCGCCATGGCGGACCCTAAATACGCCGACCTTCCCGGCATTGTGAGTACAGGGCCGGCCTCGGCTCCCTAGAACCGCGCCCCCGATCTCCTAAGGACCCCCAACGGGCACCAACCTGTGACCCTTCCCGTCTGCAGCCCCTGCACCACTCCCAGGGCTCCCGCCGCTCGCTCCGGACGAGCCGCAGCACCTTCCGGCTTCCTCTGATCTGACTGGGCCAGGCCTAGGTCGGCCTACCAGGTCCCTCTTCCGGCAGCCGCCGGTTTCTCGGCCCAGAAATCGTCTCCGGGCCCTTACCACTTGGCCCGAGTGTTTGTACCACCCGTGTCAACACCACCCGTGTCTCCCCAAATCTTCCCATGAGCCTCCCAGGCCCACCCAGACACACATATCAGGCCACTTAGTGATGGTCTTCATCCTGCCAAGGAACAGGTTACCGTGGCAGAACCCTTGTGCTGGATGGAGAACTCTGTCCCCCGCACGTGCGGGCATGTACCCTCTTTTGTGCTGCCCTGCCTGCATTCTCGGGTTGGGGATGGGTCACAGGACCTTGAGTACTAAGGTCCTGAGTCACTCTCAACCCTTGTGCCAGGGGAGTGGTGTACAGGACCTAAATCGAGGACAGCCCTTTTCCTACTGATGACATAACGATTGCCAAGGAACCATGCCCTTTCAGATTCAGGGTAACGTCTTGATCATCACTTACACTCACCATTTACCATCAAGTCCCAATTGTGCCCACTGTCACCCCAATCCCTCTAAGACATGGGAACTGCAGTTAACTGGGCAGGTGGAAGAGAAGGGACAGGATTCTGGCATCACAGCCTGCCTTCTCTGTTAACTTGTTCAAATGGAATAGGGTCAGGGGTGTTGGTGGATGCTGTGTAATGAAGTCAGGTGGTCACTGCTTTTACCTGCAGGCCAGGAACGAGCCAGATGTTTATGAAACCAGCGACCTACCTGAGGATGACCAAGCAGAGTTTGATGCGGTAAGACTATGTGCTGCCTCAGGACTCCTCTGGACTCTGACCTCTCTCCCCCCAAGGCAGGCCCTTTCTCTCCTGGGGAGCCACCGCAATAAGCGGGTATGCCAACCCAGCCTGGGTGGTGTGTTGGTTGCAAGGCCTTGGCGGGCTCGCTGCTACCAGTGAGCAATACCAGGAAGGAGAGTCAGGTCAGTGGAATTTCACCTAACAAGATCTGATCCTTGGCCCTTGAAATAAAATTGAAATATCTCAAAACATTTAGGTTTGGGGCTAGTGACTCCTAAGTCCCCTGCGTGCTATTCCATGGTAATGAATCATGAAGCTTGAGCTTTTATAAACTGCTTAAGGTTAGGTGTAGGCCTTCTAGTTCATAAAATATTTCACTCAATATGTGTTCATTAGTATCCTACCAAGAGCTAGACTTTGAAGTAGAGAGGAATACCCTTTTATATGACTGTCCAGTATCTGTTGGGCAAAGAGTAAGAAAATTATTTGGAGGCTGAAGAAAGATAAGGGACCTGGTCAGAGCAAAACAAATTTGAGGAAGAAAATAAATCTTTTTATATCGGTAGAGGAGAGGCCCTGTAGCACTTTCAAATCCAAGAAGAACTCAGGAGGAAGGAATTAGCTGTGGACACATTTTAATGAGGGGAACCACTTAGCATTGTTTATTGAATTGGTTCATTAGGTGTTTATTTTTATTTTTGGTACACTGCAAGGAAGAAATGCACTTGCTCTCAAGAGTCGCCCAGACTAATGGGGGAGGTTAGGATACATACAGGAAACAAGAAAAAACAAAATTGAGTGAATAGAAATCAACATAGTGAAAATTCTGTATCTAAGTGCAAAGTGGAACAGAGATTTGTTACCGTGTAACAAATTTGTTACCGTGTAAAACACATCTTACAGGATGTGTTTTAGGTTCTATTATTTCTAAAGAGAGCTGGGCTAGGGTCACGTGGATGCTGTGAGATCTCAATAAAGTTGTGACCAAGAGTTAGCGGGAACAGGCTCAGTGTGTGTGTCTGTAAGTCCTGTGGCTATGTCTGTGGGGCTGTTAGTTCTGGAGAATGCTGGTTGCTGGCTTATAATGTATGGCTTGGCGTACTCACTTATTCCTTATTTGATTTCCCCTATGTGGAAGTGGTTCCTGCTTTGTGGGGAACACCTTCCCTGTCCCCTCTCTCAGTGTTATTGTGGCTTCTGTACTTGCTGGCATGTTAGTCTGTCCCCCAAGACTGAGTATCTGGAAATAATGTAGACGTCATTGCTTAGGCACCTAAATATGCACCTGTCACTCCAAGAGGTATACTATTAGGAAGCTGTCTCTGACCTCACAGGGCAGGAGTGTGTATGCTGAAGGCTTCACTCTACTGCCACAGTTCAAATACTGCTCAACTCTGGCCTAGGCCTCTACCTGTAAAACATCAAGCCTTCATGGTGAGATAATGAATGGAACTTTGTCCCTTTGTCACTGACTTTGATGCAAACAGGTAGCCCCTTTCCAAACCAAAAAACACATTGTAATTTTCCTTTTGAAGGTAATGGGATATCTCTTAATAAAAAGAAGATGACACCCATTCCAGGCATGGAAGAACCTGAATGTGGAGCCCTGATTGGCTGTTTCTCCCTGATGAGCCTGAACAGTATATTTTAGTAACATCTAATGGGGAGAGAGGGTACCATAAGTATTCTTTTCTTGTGGCACATTGCTTAGGATGCGGTATAGAAGTGTATAGGATCTGGATGGTGAATATTCCATCATTTAAGCCCCAGCTAAATAACTCTCACTAGGGAGGAGTGAGAAGGATGGGGAGACCTTTACTATAGGAGCCTGGGGGGTGGCTACTGAGATGTTGCCTGATGTCAGCTAATGTCTTTGGCTCCTGCATTTCCCTGTGGGCCTTAGGAGGGCAGCTTTCGGGAAGTCAGCTGAGTAACGGCTCTGCCACTGCTCTTAATACTGACGTAAATGTGCAACTTGAGGAGCAGTGTGTGGTACTTAGATAATCCAGAAACCTCATGTCCATGAGACTTGGATTCTCACCAGTGGCCTACCTCCTCATCTACCCTCCTAAGACCTAGCACAGGTGACAGTGCATATTACCATTATTGTGACTGAACCATGAGGTTTTTGTTAACCTTCAACTTTAATTTTATTGGTTTTTAAAATAGGTTATATATACACATAGAACAAAAGTTTCTCTTCCCACCACTGTCTGCACCATTCAGTTCCCTTCCCTGGAGACAACCAACATGACCAGTTTCAAATGGAACCTTTTGGGCATCTCCAGATTTTTATTGGAAGGAATAATCAGCCCTAGCTGGTTTGGCTCAGTGAATCTAGCTGGTTCAGGCCTGTGGACTGAAGTGTCTGGTTTCGATTTTGGTCAAGAGCACTTGCCCAAGTTTCGGGCTCAATCTCCAGTAAGGGGTGTGCAGGAGGCAGCTGATCAATGATTCTCTCTCATCATCAATGTTTCTCTCTATCTGTCTTCCTCTCCCTTCCTCTCTGAAATCAATAAAAAGGAATAGTCAGAGAGGGTTGATCCTCCCTGTCTTTTAACCTCCTTCCTCTGTTTGCTCCACTGTAGAAAAAAATGGGGCTGCCTAAGGAAATAATGTCCTGTAATATTTCAAGATTGTAATTGCTTGTTTAATTTAAACATAAAAGTTTTACAATTCTAGGGCAGTAGTAGAAGGTTTTGTTTTTTTGTTTGTTTTTTAAATATATTTTTATTGATTTCAGAGAGGAAGGGAGAGGAAGAGAGACATAGAAACATCAATGATGACAGAGCATCACTGATTGGCTGCCTCCTGCACACACTCCACTGGGGATAGAGCCCACAACCCAGGCATATGACCTGACAGGGAACCGAAGTTGTGACCTCCTGGCTCCTAGGTCGATGCTCAACCACTGAGCCATGCCGGCCAGGCCATGGGTTTTAATTTTGGTAAAGATGATCCTGAATTTCCTACTATCCCTTTAAAAATGATTTTAGTAGGAAGTAAAGTATTCTCAAATGAATGTGCCAGAAAACTACAGGATAGCTAGCCCCATCTTCCTCAATCTGGGAGGATCTCCTCTCTGCATTTCAGACAGTCTTGGGTTTATTGGGGTGATGGGTTTGTTTGGAAACTTTTCTTAAAATGTCTTGTCCAAAAAGCTAATTCCCATCTGGAATTCTATCTCTCCTGGGCCCATAGCCTGCCTTGGGTTTGTGAGGCATTCTGCTCATGACTTTTGAATTGCTGGAACAAAGAGAGTAAATTTATTTTTTTTTTGGAATATATTTTTATTGATTTCAGAGAGGAAGGGAGAGGGAGAGAGAGAGAGAGAGAAACATGAATGACGAGGGAGACTCATCCATCAGCTGCCTCCTGTATGCCCTCCACTGGGGATCAAGCCTGCAACCCAGGCATGTGCCTGACCAGGAATCAAACTATGACCTCCTGTGTTCATAAGTTGACACTCAACCACTGAGCCATGCCAGCCAGCCAAGGGGAGTGAATTTAGAAAACCTCACTGGAAGTAGGATTTGGTTTCTCCCTTTATGCCATAGCTATTCTCCATGCCATGTGAAAGGGGGGAAAAGTGACCTGCCAAAGTTTGTGGGGGGGCCTGGCAGAGGCTTCAGTTTTCCAAAGGGTAGGTACTGCTGGACACTGCACCAGCCTGAAATGACAAATAGTAGGTTCTCTTCCTTACAGTTTGGGGTATCATAGAGTATGCTTGATTGTGTTCATTGACTGTTGGCGCACTTGAACTTACCTGAGTTTTTCCTGATGCTTCCCCCATCCTCCCTCCTCACCACTTTGCCTGGACACTAGTTTGCACAAGTAAGACCATTCGATGCTTCTTCTCTGCATGTTTTTTTCATCTGCCATCTCGCATGCAATGCTCTGTCACTGTGCTATTGTTATAGCTAATTTAAATTCTAATGAGTCCCTAGCTGGTCACTAAGGGGCCTGCTGGCCTTATGTTTAAAGATCAAAAATCAAGGATTAGAAGCACAATGATGACCCATGAATCATTGTCTCTTCCTCTTGGGAGGTCTGCAGAATAAAACTGTCCAATGGAGGATGGGATAGAAACATGGAGGCTAGGAATGCTTTGGCACATAAGGCATTTAGGAGCTAGAGTTAGAAGGGGGTTGCCTTTCTCAGACTGAAATGGAATTAAGAGAAAAGGAATGACTAAGCTATTCCAAACAGGGATGAAGAACAAGGGGAACAGCCACAGCCCTCACTTCTTAGCTGTATGTGGATTATGCCTGGAAAACTCATTTTAATATTCTGTGCTGAGCCCTTAGAGAAAGGTAAATTGGATAGGAAAAAGGGGTATTATATGCTAATTTTAAGGTAACTTGGATTATTTGTGTTTTCATGAGTCTTTCTGTTTCTGTACCCCTCCTTTAGAAATGGATGGTTGCTCAGCACTACGTTGGTCCATCCTGGACAGTTTTATTCTACAGTACTATCCATGCTCCTTGTCTTCATGGTTCCAAAGTCCCTCTGGCTGCAGTGTTGGCATAGAGCCTGAACAGGCTCAGAGAGCAGCAGAGGCCTCTCCCCCTATCTGATATAGAACCTCAGGTTTTGCCTCTAGGCACAGCCGTTTAGCCAAACAGCTCTGGGGAGTCTGGGAGTTCATTAGTGAGAGAGATTGGGAATCATGTACCAGGTAAGCTAGTACCTGGTATCAGGGCACTTAGAATTTTCCAATCACGGTGGCTGAGTGTAGTAGGTTTTCATGGTGACGGTTACTATTCCAGGTTACAGGAATTATACTTAAAATCTCATCATTCCTCATAGAACAGATCTGGAAGTGGCATATATTGTTTGCAAACTAATATGCCATTTTCCTTTTCTTTGATTTTTCTGTCCTCCCCCATTCTGATTGTTCTTCATGATTTGAACTTGACTTATGGCCCATTGTCCTCTATTTCTCCTTGAGTTTCTCCCAAACTGATTTTAGCTTGGTGGGGCAATTAAGAGAAATGTGTAGTATGTGTGCCTCCCCTCATTTTGCATGCGTGCAAATGTGAGTGCATACACCCACTCCGTAGAGACATCGCAGCCTAGACCACAGGACCCAGGTTCACCTCTACCCTGAGCTCAGAGAGGAGTCTTTGCTAGGGTGGACCCTGGCAACAGACAGGCAGTGGAGAGGTTGAGGTTCAGGTATATTTAGCTGAAATCTCTGGAGCAGGAAGCATTTGACCCTCCGCACTTCTATCTACCCGTCAGTACAGCTCCTGGAGAGGCAGGGTGTACAGCTAGATTCCCCTTCCTGGTAGTTCTTTACCAGTCTTGCCTGGAAATGAGATTCTTATCTATGTGGCCTGGACTAAAATAAGGCCTCTTTTAAATACTCCCACCTTTCCCCTTTGTCTACCCTCTAACCCCTGTGAATCTTGTGAATAGAGGGTTGAAGAAACCTGTTCTGCACATGGGCTGGTAGCTGTGAATCTTGGTGTCCTCTGCACTCTTTGTGCTAGCACATCATGGCAGAATTGCTCTGGATCCCTCCAAGCTGCAGGGTGAGCTACCCATCACTCAAGAAGTAATCAAAAACGGACTACAGGAGGGACCAGGATCTGCCCTGTGTCATTTAGCAGCAGAGAAAGAGAATGGGGCTTCAATTAGGTGCTTCGTATTTCCCTAACCATCTGTACCTGACATATTTTATTCTGTTAAACCTAAAATTATACCAGACGACCCACATGAGCACTCTCATTGTGACTGATTCAGTCATCCAGATGTCTGATTCTTCTACACTAAAGAAACCAAGGGATAGGAAGACTTAAGCCATGAACTCCTCCCTTGAGAATTAGGGACCCTCAATCAGTGCAGGTCCTCAGAATCTCCATAGCCTCTGCTTCACATTGCCATTTCTACATCTTCCCCTCCACCTCAGCCTTCTTTTCCCCCACTTGCCTATTCCATGCCACTAGCTTGCAACATCTAACTACTAGTTCTCAGATGATCCTGAATTGCTGCTGTTACTGGCAAAGCTTCATGACATCCTCATCACCAGAGAGGAAAGGGACGCAAGCTCTTCTTTCTTTTGGGGGTATGTGACAACCCGAGCTGAAATTTCTTGGCCCCCCAAATTTTGCTAGGCTCCCCTGGGCCCTGTGGTGCAGTGTGTTTGAAGACTGTCATGTAGTGCATGTGACAATTTGCTAATAACAATTTTGTCTTTTTTTTTCCCCCTCCCTCACCCCCATTTCCCCACTCCCTTTCCTTTTAACTCTTGATTTTCTCACCTCTGGGGAAACCACAAGGAGCTGGTAAGAAGCCTGACCTTTCATCTGCTTTTTGCTGGGGTTTGCTGTGATGGGCAGTTGTTTTTCTGTCCTTTTGTCTCTACCAAATCTTTCATCTAT
Source organism: Plecotus auritus (assembly GCF_963455305.1). NCBI lineage: Eukaryota > Metazoa > Chordata > Mammalia > Chiroptera > Vespertilionidae > Plecotus > Plecotus auritus. The sequence continues at coordinate 169,017,336 of NC_137772.1, forward strand.
TCAGCCCCACCCCAGCTGACAACCTTTTCCCACCTCACAAGTCACTGTAATGACACTGCCCCCAACTCATGCCCCCAGATCTCTGAGACACTGTGGAGTAGGTGCCACTGGAGGACTAAAGTGTTCTGCACCTGTCTCCAGGGCCACACCCTCAGAGGGCTCCTCAGGGGTGCCAGTGTCAGGCAGCCCTCCTGACCCAGGACATGCTTCTATATCAGGAATAGTGAGGTGAAAGCATTGTCCATCCCTCTTACTGTCCACAACCTCTGAAACTCACAGTTTTTTTCTTACTCCACCCCTTCCCTATTTTTAGGAAAGTAAATAAGAAAGTAGGTTCTCTGCACAGTGCCTGTCCCATAATAAGGGTTTAACAAAATGGAGCTATAATTTCTTTCTTTGGTCTGTAGACTATATCTCCCATTCCTCTTTTTAAGAGGAATTTTTTTAATGGGTTTCTACTTCATTGGCCTTGATTAGGGCACTCACAAAGAGGAGTGTCATATTACTGAGTGTCAACTTTAAGAGAAGATGGTTGTCTTTCCTGAGCATGGTCCTTCTCAGACACTTTACTTATAGAGGCTAGAGACCACACAGTTCTTTGGCTGGTGGGTATTCGGGCCGTAACATTTCAGAGGAGATTAAAGAGATAATAATTTAGGACTCAGTTGTCTTTTTCCCCTAGGCCCTTGCATATGGGACATTGAACCCTTTTGTTTTCCCTTAATCTTTAGCTCTTGTCCCTCTGCCCAGCACTTTCCTGAAGAAGAGGGAAATATCAAAGTTGATAATTTCTCCTTACCCCCTCTCTTCCCTTATTTTTAAAGCTGCCACTCACACTGATTCTTTAATAGCAGACGGGAGATGAAGGATGGAGCTTTTGTCTGCTGCTTTTTCTCCATCAGTGTCTCTTTATCACCATCATCCCCCCACCCCTCAATACCCACAGGCAGAGATTCTGGGTCCTGGCTGCATATTAGAAATATTAGAATCGCCTGAGTAGCTTTTAAACTGACCTACTGCACTGGCCCTACCCCAGAACAATAAATCAGAAGATACAGAGGTGAGCCCAGGCCTCTTTTTCTTTCTAATGTTTTAAAAAATTGGTTTGAGAGAGAGAGATGATTGTTCTACTTATTTATGCAGTCATTGGTTGTTTCTTGTATATGCCCTGACCAGGGATCAAACCCTCACCCTTGAATCAAACCTTCAACCTTGGTGTATCAGGATGATGCTCTAGGCCAGGGCCTAATATTTTCTAAGTGATTCTGTTGTGCAGCCAGGGTTGAGAACCATTATTCCAGTTAAAGAAAAGAAGACTTACTTTGTCTTCCTTCTGTAGAAGGTGGAGGTAGCACCCCCCCCCCCCCCCGCCAAAAGGACTCCTGAGTCTCCCCGTCCCCACCGCTTCAGTAATGTAGTGAGCGCTGTCAGACTGCTGACAATTGAAGGACAGACATGCAGTCTGAGTGCCCAGTCTTGGTGTAGTTATTGGAATTTGAACAGCCAGTAGATAACCAGTAAGGAGGGAACCTCTCTGCCTCAATTTCTAGAGTAAAATCTCATTCCCTTTCTTTGCCATGTCCCCCGTTGATGGGGTAGCTTCAGTGCTTAAGAGCCAGCAGAGAGGTCAAGGGGGGGCTAGAGCTGGGGCTTCTCTTGGAATAGATGCTGGGTTATCTCCATTTCAGGACTTGTCTATGGCCTTTGCCCATAGGTATTCTTGGCAAGCAGATACTGCTTCTGCTTGCTGCTTCTAAGATGCCCCTTAAAACATAATACAGTGAGTTCTTGCCTGTCTCTCTTCCCCTGAATTCCCTGACTTCATGGCAGCTTAGAAACAGAACTTTTGGTCAGGCCCTTTGTCAGCCAACCTTCTTTTTCTATCAAAGAGCTGATGTCTTCCCTTCAGCAGCATATTCAAGTTCTAATATTTACCCTTAGAGTTGGTAGCTTGATTTTCTGTTATTCCACCTCTTTTCCTCTAGCAAGAATGGAAGTTAGCTTGAAAATGGACTTCCTCAGCAGCAAGGAAATTTACTTTTGGTAAAAAGTAAAGGTTAAAAGAGGTCAGGTTCATTTCTTACCCTGAATGCATGGTATGTGCCAAAAAACTGGGAGGGCCCAGTTGGCTGGGGCGGGGGAGTGGAGAGGCTATGCTTCCTCTGTTCCCAGTTGAATCAGGGTGTTAATGTTTATACAACTGAGACTACAATTTACCAGGAAGCTTCCGTTTCCTAGGTCGAGCCTGGGTCGGCAGCTTGGAAAGTAGGAGCCAGTCTACTTATATATAGGGGATTTTTGGGGGGAAGTTCTAGAGTGTGAATGAGACTGCCCAGCACCTGAACTACCTATTTCTGCAGGAGGAACTGACGAGCACAAGTGTAGAGCACATCATTGTCAATCCTAATGCTGCCTATGACAAGTTCAAAGACAAGAGAGTGGGGACAAAGGGACTTGGTGAGACTGGGCTGTAAATTGGCTGGGGGGAAGTCTGTCCTCAGGCCTTAGTGCCTTTTACTTTGGGAAAGGGTCCCTCATAGAGATCCCTGGTAGAAGCCTTCATTGTCACCTGAGAGCATGACTGCCTTGGGCTTAGATCAGACCCTCAATTTCATCTTGTTTTGTTGACAGATTTCTCAGATCGTATTGGAAAAACCAAGAGGACAGGATATGAATCCGGAGAATATGAGATGGTTTGTTGTGTGTGTGTTGATGGGAAAGGTACAGTGATCCTCTCTAGTAGGAGATCAAGGGATACCATCAGATTCTGAGTTTCTATCTGGTTGGGGGTCCCCAACCAGAGGGGATGGGGAAAGAGGAATCAAGCAGGATGCATTTGAGGATGCTTTATTCCTCTGCTGTTTGCTCTGGAGAGTCTCCAGGCCTCCAGCTATCTCAGTTCAGTAGAGTAGTAGATTCTGAGTTGGATGTAATACCCTTACAATTCAAGCCCAGGATTTGGATAAATTCTTGAGGTTCCCTGTAGTGGGAGGTATAACATCACCTTTTGTGCTTGCTCTCTAGCTTGGAGAGGGCCTGGGAGTGAAGGAGACACCCCAGCAAAAGTACCAGCGACTATTGCATGAGGTCCAAGAGCTGACAACTGAAGTTGAGAAAATCAAGGTAACTATAAACTATCTTCTCCCCTCTCTGCTATGATTTATATAACAGAGGAGGACCTCCCAGCAGGAGGAGAAAGATTCCCTACGCTCCTGGATCCAGGGGGCTGAGGTTTTCAGAGTTTAGGAATATATACAAATCTGTATTCAGTGCTATAGGTGACTTCCAGCCACAGCTGGGTCTTGACCCTTTTTTTTTTCCTTAGTTCACTCTTGCCACCCTTCAACTGTCTGCTTTTCATACCAGACAACAGTGAAGGAGTCAGCCACTGAGGAGAAGCTGACCCCCGTGGTGTTGGCTAAACAGCTGGCAGCCCTGAAGCAGCAGCTGGTTGCTTCCCATCTGGAGAAGCTGCTGGGACCAGATGCAGCGATCAACCTTACTGACCCTGATGGAGCTCTGGCTAAGTGGGTGTTCTACTTGGTTGAGAAATCATTGCTAATTGGGGTGTAGAGGGACTCAGCCAGGTAGTGACAGGGCTATTAAGGGAAGAGGTGGCCTAGCGGTTCCTTAATGCTGACTACTCTGAGGTAGAATAAGAAAGAGTGGCTGGGCTGGCCTGCATCCTTCAAGTCATGATATTATTACTTGGTCTTCTGACCTAGGCGCCTACTACTACAACTGGAGGCAACAAAGAACAGCAAAGGGGCTGGTTCAGGGGGAAAAACCACAAGTGGGACCCCCCCAGATAGCAGCCTTGTCACTTACGAACTACATTCGAGGCCTGAGCAAGACAAGTTCTCTCAAGCTGCCAAAGTAAGTATTGTATGTAGTGTTGGTTGGGGGCCCAAGGGGAAGGCAGGGGAGATGTGGCCCTAGAGACTTTCCTGCCTTCCTCAAGGGATCAGTTCTGGGGAGGGTGCTTCTGATCTTTTTTAAAAATATATATATTTTTTATTTCAGAGAGGAAGAGATAGAAATGGGAGCGAATCAAATGGCTGCTTCCTATATGCTTCCTAGTGGGGATTGAGCCCACAACCCCGGGCATGTGCCCTTGACGGGAATCTAACCTAGAACCTTTAAGTCCGCAGGCCGACGCTCTATCCACTAAGCGAAACCAGCTAGGGCGGTTCTCATCTTTTTTTTTTTTTTTAAATATACTAGAGGCCCGGTGCACGAAATTCGTGCACGGGGGCGGGGGGGGGGTAAGGGGGTGTGTCCCTCAGCTCAGCCTGCACCCTCTCCAATCTGGGACCCCTCGAGGATGTCCGACTGCCCGTTTAAGCCCGATCCTGGTGGGATCGGGCCTAAATGGGCAGTCGGACATCCCTCTGAAAATCCAGGACTGCTGGCTCCCAACTGCTCGCCTGCCTGCCTTCCTGATTGCCCCTAACCACTTCTGCCTGCCAGCCTGATCACCCCCTAACCACTCCCCTGCCAGCCTGATTGATGCCTAACTGTTCCCCTGCCAGCCTGTTTGCCCCTAACTGCCCTCCCTTGCAGGCCTGGGTCCCCCCCAACTGCCGTCCCCTGCAGGCTTGATCGCCCCCAACTGCCCTCCCTTGCAGGCCTGGTCCCTCCCAGCTGCCCTCCCCTGCTGGCCTGGTCCCTCCCAACTGCCCTCCCTTGCTGACCATCTTGTAGTGGCCATCTTGTGTCCACATGGGGGAAGGATCTTTTTTTTTTTTTAAATATATTTTATTGATACTTTACAGAGAGGAAGGGAGAGGGATAGAGAGCTAGAAACATCGATGAGAGAGAAACATCGATCAGCTGCCTCCTGCACACCTCCCACTGGGGATGTGCCCGCAACCAATGCACATGCCCTTGACCAGAATCGAACCCGGGACCCTTCAGTCCACAGGCTGACGCTCTATCCACTGAGCCAAACCGGTTTTGGCGGGGGGGACGGATCTTTGACCACATGGGGGCAGCCATCTTGTGTGTTGGAGTGATGGTCAATCTGCATATTACTCTTTTATTAGATAGGATAGAGGCCTGGTGCACAGGTGGGGGCCAGCTGGTTTGCCCTGAAGGGTGTTCTGGATCAGGGTGCAGGTTCCCTTGGGGCGTGGGGTGGCCTGGGCGAGGGGCCTGTGGTGGTTTGCAGGCTAGCCACGCCCCCTGGCGACCCAAGTGGAGGCCCTGGTATCTGGAGTTTATTTATCTTCTACAATTGAAACTTTGTAGCCTGGAGCGGAGCCAAGCCTTCTGCTTGCTCCGTGGTGGCAGCCATTTCTTTTTCTTTTTTTTTTTAATATATTTTATTGATTTTTTACAGAGAGGAAGGAAGAGTGATAGTCAGAAACATCGATCAGCTGCCTCTTGCACACCTCCTACTGGGGATGTGCCCGCAACCAAGTTACATGCCCTTGACCGGAATCGAACCTGGGACCTTTCAGTCCACAGGCTGACGCTCTTCCACTGAGCCAAACTGGTTTTGGCAGTGTGGCAGCCATTTCTATTGGGATTTATGTATCTTCTATAATTGAAACTTTGTAGCCTAAGTGAGGCCTGGGCCGGCCAGGGTGTGCGGAAAGCTTGGCTTCCTCCATCGCCACGGGCAACCCTAGCCTCCTGCTCTTTCTAGCTCCGTGGCTGCTGGTGTTTCTGTTTGGGTTTATGTATCTTCTATCATTGAAACTTTGTAGCCTTGAGTGGAGGCCTAGGCCAGCAAGTGCAGGCGGAAAGGTTGGCTTCCTCCATTGCCGGGGAAACCCAAGCCTCCCTCCTGCTCTCTGTGGCCGTAGCCATCTTGGTTGGGTTTATTTGTATATTCACTCCTGATTGGCTGGTGGGCGTGGCTTGTGGGTGTAGTGGAGTGATGGTTAATTTGCATATTACTCTTTTATTAGATAGGATTTTTATTGATTTCAGAGAGGAAGAGAGAGGGAGAGATAGAAACATCAATAATGAGAGAGAACCATTGATTGCATGCCCCTCACTGGGGATCAAGCCTTACAACCCAGGCATGTGCCCTTGACTGGAATCAAACCTGGGACCCTTCAGTCCACAGGCTGACGCTCTATCCACTGAGCCAAACCAGCTAGGGCACTTCTGATCTTGATGTCTCATTCTTCATGTTCCCCTCACCCATCTACTTTCAGTTGAGATTTTAAGATTATGACTAGGGGTATATGTTCCTTGGAAAGGCATCCCTTGGTAGAGGGGAGAGCAGAGGGGACTTGCAAGCAGACAAGCAGAGAATAACAGGATCTTACCTCTCACTGCAGCAGCAGAGAGGTGATGGCAAATCTCACCTCCTTTCTCCCCCTAGGTTGCAGAACTTGAGAAGCGCCTGACAGAGCTGGAAGCAACTGTACGCTGTAATCAGGATGCTCAGGTCAGGTGCTCTCCTATTCTTAGTCTTATCCTCACATTCTATACCCTCAGCCTGAGGTCCACAGCATTCCACAGAATCCTGGGAGGAGTCAGGAAAGGGCTTCAGTTCTAGGATCAGCCAACGGGCTTCCAGCTATGACAGGAAGGATGGGGAAAGGGTAATCATATGGAGATAGTAGAATCACTGATTTCTTTCCTCCTTTTCCCCACCAGAATCCCCTTTCTGCAGGTCTGCAGGGAGCCTGCCTTACAGTGAGTGTAAAAAAGAACTGGAGTGTTTGGGTTACGAGGGGATGTTGGGATCGGGTTGCTTGGAGAATTATTTTGAGGTCTACATCTATATATTAATTACTCCCAGTGGAATATTGGGTGGCCTCTCCCTAGTCTGATCTTTCCCCCTTTATGAAAATTGTCCCAACCCCCTCCCCCAGGAGACTGTAGAGCTGTTGCAGGCAAAGGTGAGCGCCTTGGACCTTGCAGTTTTGGACCAAGTGGAGGCTCGGCTACAGGTATTAAGTGGAGGACAAAGTGGATTACAGATCACTTGGGACTTTGGAAGCCCTGGATGCACTTACCTATCAGCCTTAAAATCTGTGTTTGCAGAGTGTCCTGGGAAAGGTGAATGAGATTGCCAAGCATAAAGCTTCTGTAGAGGACGCAGATACACAAAGCAAGGTCAGGAAGACATCTTTCCCCATCTATCTACCCTTTCCTGCTTCCTTATGTTCTCTGAGTCATCCTGGTGGTAATGAGCAGTGAATCCTCAGGTCCCTGTCTTTATAAACCCGTGCCAACTGAGAAAGTCAGGGTGGTGCTTTGCCCTGTCCCCACCTAGTTAACCTTGTCCCACCTTAGTAAAGTCCATGTGTACTTCACTGACAAGTAGGCCAACTCCTCTGGGCCCTGTCCTGTCCCTCCAGGTGCACCAGCTATATGAAACCATACAGCGCTGGAGCCCCATCGCCTCCACCCTTCCTGAGCTGGTGCAGAGACTTGTCACCATCAAGCAGCTGCATGAGCAAGGTGGGAGGGGTGTCCAGAGGAATTGGAAAGTAGGCAATTTCTATTCCCTTTCCTCTTGTCTTGCATTCTAACCTCCCCCATACTTTTCTTTTATAGCCATGCAGTTTGGTCAGCTCCTGACACACTTGGACACCACACAGCAGATGATCGCTAGTTCTCTCAAGGACAACACCACCCTCTTGACCCAGGTCTGTCCTGTTATTGGTTTGTTGCCTCCCTTCTTCAGACACACAGACCAGATTCTCTAGCTTTATCTCAGAGTGTTTTCTGCCTTAGCCCCTTTGGTGGCATCGTTTGTAGCAGGGGCTTGGTTTGAATCTTCATACTGCTTTTTAGTGGTTGTGGAAACTTACTTAGCCTATGAACTTCTGTCTTGCCCGCTGGAAAATTATACCCATTTCAGAGTTATGTGGACTAGGTTAAATAACATGGGTGAATTGTTAGTTCAGTAAACACCTTTTCCTCTGAAACCTACCCTTTCCCTCTGTAGTCTCAGCTTAGCTTTACCCTCTCTGGGTCCTCATCCAGGTACTCCTGAGCATAGTACATTGGAAGGAATATGGGCTTTCAAGTCAGGAGCTAGGCTCCAACCTGGTTTTGCCACTTCTTTTCTGACTCTGAGCAGTGAGTTTCACCTTCTTCCTTCATTCTTTAGCAGTGTCCAGCACATAATGAGTCCTTGGTTTCTGTTGAGACACAGTTTTCAGTGCTGGGGGGAGGAGGAGCATTAAAGTTGAGACCAGCATCACAGGACCATAAAAACAAGTGAAAAAATTTACTTGGTATAATGTTCTTCCTTTGGAGCAATTTTCTAACTTTCAATCAGTGAACCCCTATTTCAACAAAGTTTTATTTGGTCCTCTTAAGAATCCTGTCTGCTTGGCAGACCCTGACCTAGGTCCTTGGTACTCCAAGAGTAGTTTGAAAACTGCTGCTATAACCTCCCTGCTCTGAGGCTCATAAGCTGTGTTTCCATTTCATTTTGTCCTAAGAGAATTTTTTTAGGTCCTCAGCTAGGTAAGCACCTGGAATTGACAAAGAATAAAACATCTCTATCACTTTCTAGGTACAGACAACCATGCGTGAAAACCTGTCCACAGTTGAGGGGAATTTTGCCAACATTGATGAACGGATGAAGAAACTGGGAAAGTGAGCCCCTTTGGGAGATGGAGAATAGGGATAATACCTACCCCTTTGAACTACGTTAACAGATTACATAGGGTTTCCCCTTAACTATAACTCTTGCATCCCCATCCCATTTGACACTGGGAACAAATGGTTCTTCTTGCATGTGGGGTTTATACCCCTCCTCTGATGACTAGAGTGGTAGCTGGGGATATTAGATGGTGGTCTCCCCTCAGGCCTTGGGCCCAGCTACATGCCAGCTCATGTCCAATACTGCTTTGTCCTGTGTGGGAAGGATTGGGTTTTGTCCTGCAGCACAGTTTCTGTGGCTGATTGAAACGCTGTACAACTGTTTCTGACCATTAAATGCTGTTGTACTCTGTGGCCTCTGCTGTGTTTCCTGGGGAAGAGGCAGCACTGAGACATTCATGGCATAATAGGCAGGCTAAGCTACTTTCTATCTACTACAGGAGAGGGAGTTAAATTGTAACCCCGTTCATACCAAAGAACTAAGGAAAAAATGAGTACAGAGTCAGAGCCAGAGTTTCAAAATATTCTCATCTGTTAAATTAAGAGTATCTCCCATAGAAAAGCAGTGGAGGCCCCACAGGGCAAGTACAAAACAGAATTAAAACTCCCAAGGGTCTTGTCTTTACAAAAGAAAAGGCAGGAGGCAGCCCCTGGACAGCTGGTCATGCTGGCCGCTCCGGTTGGACCACGTTGCATAATCCTCAGTCGCATCATCACAACGTCTCTGAGCATTTTGAAGGGGGTGGGGGGGAAGGGGCAGTGTAGTGTGTATGGGGGGAGAGTCCCAGAGGGCTCTCGTTGCCCCCTTACCCCTTTTTTTTATCCCAGAGGATGGAAGCTGGCTACACCTTGAAATGAGGCTATGTGTTTCAAACCTGGGGACAGGGGTAAGAGAGGATCTGTGCTTTGAGCAACCTGAGCCAGAGACAGAGGGGTGTTGGAGAGGTGAGGGGAGGATGCATGATGCTTATTGCTTTGTACCTTTCACTGGGAAGGAGGACAGCAGCCAACAGTAGCTCACAGGTTTGTAAACTGAGCCTGTTGGCTTCAAGAAGGGAGGCAATGAAGTCGAATTAAATATAAAAGAGTCATTTGTGCAAAAATAACTTAAACAAATAAAAGACCTGGGGAAGGGGGTATTCCCCTTAGCCTGGTGGGGAGCGGGCCATATTACCCTCCCCCAAGGCCTTTTCAGTGACATGGCTTTGGGGGGAGGGGCAGAGCTTCCCTACCCCCTGCAATGGCTCAGGATGGGATTGTAGGGGAAGGGCTTGCATTTGTGCTCTGAGTGGGGAGTAGTGCCCCCACCCACTGTCCACAGGTGCAGGTGGCTGGCAGGGGCTCCCAAGGCTCAGCACTCAGCTTTCCCCAATCAGGGTCAGATCCAGCTCCAGGTATGGCTGCTATGGGGCCAGTTTCCTCCTCTTGTTTTTGGCAGGACGGCCAGGGCGGGCCCGGGGAGGCAGAGGGACAGCCGCCTATACAAGAGGGGAAGTCAAAAGAAGTGATCTAACAGTTAGGTATCAAGAAGTCTTTTATTTTCTCCCCACTCCCTTTAACCATTTTTTCCTCCTGCCTCATCCCTTACACGTCCCCTCCCACCCACTGGTACACACTTACTCGGGTTGTGGGGCTGGGGTCCAAGGTAACATCCTGGCGGGAGATATTGCTGTTCCGGGTAGGGCTGCAATAAGGGGCACAGATGATCAGGAACACCTCCCCAAGCACCAGGTGAATTTCAGAGTTTGGGTGGGAAACTTTCTACATTTGGACAGTAAAGGCATAGTATCCTTATTCATACTCAAATTTAAGTATTTGCCCTTTTGAAAACCAAGCTACTTCTCTTAGTCATTTCTACAAACCCAGCAAGTGAGGAAAGGCCAAGATTGTGGTGGGCCCAAATACTCACTTGTATTTTCTCCTCCGGCCTCGACGAGACTTTCTGACTACCCCTGGAGGCACCTGAGAAAAGATGGACTGTGTGTGTAGGGAAAGTTAAGAAAAGGCAGCATGGCTACAGCCGTTCCTCAGAGCCCTTCAGCCAGACCTCCATCACTGCACTCACCTTAAGGTCCTCAGAATGGGGCCCAGGAGGGGATGGATCCTTGGGCTCAGCACCCCCTTCAGCCAGTTCCCCATTATGCTGCCAATGGTGGGTCCTTTTTGGGGACCGTTCCATTTGTCCATTGAAGCCTCCACGTGCCCCCCACTTGAGGGCTAATCGGCCAGGTTCCCGCCGGCTGCCAGGCTTTCGACCCCGGCCTGGCCTGGCCTCACCATTAATGCCCCTATGTCCCCCTCCTCCCCTCCGGCCCCGTTTCCCTGACCCCCTCCCAGTGAGCAGCTCAGGGACTGGGGGGTCGGGAGAACTATGGGGTGGGGCTAAGGCACTGAGGGGAGGCCGAGCAGGCTCTGGTTCCAGGGCTGAGGTGGGGCTCTCAGGGGGCAGACAGGGGGCTTCTGGCTGCTCTGGAGGGATCTACAGGCAAAAAAATAAAATCTCAAGTCAGTCTGCTTTGTAACTCAGAATGCTTATTTCCAGTTTGGGAAAAAACTCATGACAAACATACCCCTAAACCCTCACCTGGAGACTTTGTAGCAGGCAGGCTAAGGGACTAGAAGCCTCTGAGAGGGGTGGAGGAGCTCCCCCCCCAGGGAGGAGCTGCAACCCCAACTGGCCAGAGAGAAGAGAGCCAGGAGGCTGCAACAGGCTGGGGAGGGCTCCAGGGCTGCTGGTCAGCGAAGACAGATCACCTGTTGAATTATAAAGTCAGGGGTCTCCCTAGGCAAACCAATTAAGTTGAACCAATTCTATTCTCTTAGGCTTTACCCAGTGGTCAAAGACTTTCTTCCCCAGTTCATCCACCTGCACCTCCCAATTTTTGTTGCTTTTTTTCTTCTCTTTCATACCAGAGTCTGCCCTCAGACTTACCCAGCAGGCTGGCACTCAGCAGAGGGCTAAGGAGTTGGGGGGGTCTCCCTGAGTTGGAGGGGGCCTTGCCCAGAGAGGAGGCTCCCAGGTCAGTAGTTGCCGTGGTGACACTGGAGGTAGGTGGTCCAGGTTGGGGGGCACTCAGGACACAGGGCTAAGGAGAAAGAATGCTTATAATACATGTGTAAAGTAGTCCATATGTTTTTAGTACTTTCACATATACAATCTGAAGCCTCACATGAAGTAGGCCACACTTATTAAATATAGACCCAGTTCGTACAGCTATCCTACCCTTAGCCAAGCACTAAGCCCCAAAGGCCCTGAGGAAGAGCTCAACAGAAACCGGAAAGCCTTTTATTCCCAGCTCCCATCTCTGATTCTACCTCTTGTTCTGTCCCACCCAATCACCCCCTATCCTCACCTGAGGGGACGTCCCAGAGGGGGGATCCAGGCTGGCAGCCAGCAGCGCAGAATTTAAAGCTATGAGGGTAGGGGGGGCTGAAAGTGGGGGAAACAGTAGCGGGGGCAGGTCTCCTAAACCTGAAAATGTCTCCCCACTTGGACCTCCAGCTCCCTCTGCAGATCCTTCCCCATCCCCAGCTGTGGGGCCCAGGGCCAACAGAGGCAGGAAAGAGGCTAGGAGGTTGCTAGGAGGTGCAGAAGGGGGTGGAAGGAGGTCTGAAGGGGGTGGTGGAAGCAGGGAAGCCACCAAAAGTGAAGGCCCTTCGGGCTCGCCTGGGGCTAGAGGAGGGCCAGGTCCCCCTGGTGGGGGTAGCAGGGACTCAGGGGGCGGTTGTCCCCCTCCCCCAGCCAGCATGCCAAATAAACTGTGGCTGAGTAATGGAGAAGGTGGAGGCTGCCCCAGACTCAGAGGGAGAGGCAAGGCTCCTAGCATCCCTGGGAAGCCAGCTCCACTCAGTGCCAGGCCCTGCTCAGGGCTGGGAAAAGGGAAAGCCTCCCCACCAGCCAGGGGAGGCAGAGGGCAGGTGGTGCTCGCCCCCATCCCCAGTCCTTCCGATGGGCTTTGAAGTACAGGGCTGGGAATTAGGGGGGCTTTGGAGGCAGCTGGTGGGGCAGAGGCACCTGCAAAGGAAAAGAAAAATTCAGCTCAAAGGAGACTCTTTATCCCAGTGTTCAAAGAGCCCAACCTCCCTGTCCCCAACCCAGAAAACTGCCAAAGAGTTCTAAACTCTCCCCTAGATGCCTTGGCTGCCTCTTTCCACCTCAGGGGAGGAAGGGCTCTACCACACTCATTCAGTTACATACCTGGCACACTGCTGAGGCTGCCACTGGAGGTCCCAGGCAGGGAGGAAAGGATGGGGTGCCTAGGCTGGGGAGGGCTCCCTGAGGAGAGGGTTGGGGGAGGAGGAAGGTGTGCATCTGACCCCAAAAGGTTAAAGCTTCCATCAGAGTGGGAAGAGCCAGGGGTGGGGAGTCCCAGAAGGGACAGCACAGAAGGGAGAATAGGTTGGGATGGCTCAGGGAGAGAAAAAGATTGGGGCACAGGAACAGGGGCACGAGGACGGCTCCGTCTAGGGACTTGAGGGCCTCCCCCTTCTAGCAATCGCAATACAGTTGGGGGTCTGCGGGGACGGCGCTGAGTGGGACGGGGTGATGATGAGTGGGAAGCTGAGGGTGCTGGGGCACAGGGCCTTTGGCCCTGTAAAGTGCTGGGAGGGGGGTGGGGAGGACGCTGTGCCTTGGCTGCTGCAGAGAGTAGGCTGCTAGCAAGGAAGGGTGGTGCCCCAGGGCCTTCCACCATGGGGGCCCCTCCCTGGGGTCCCAGGACCAGGGGCAGGTGCATAGTGGCTGAAGACACTGGTGGTTGAGTGGAAGGACCAGGGGGACCACGGGGAGCAGGGAGATTATTGCTTGGGGGCAAAGGAGGGGGTGTTAAGGCATCACTACAGTGGAAGAGAGGAGGATCTGAAGGTGGCGAGGAGGAAGCATGAGGAGCTGGAAGAGAGCCCAAGTCAGGGGGCACCAGGCTGGATCGGAGGGGTGCTCCCCAGTTGTATGAGGGGGCATTGAGGCTAATGGCAGGTGGAGGAGGTGGAGCTGGAGAGGGAGCATTGCCCCTTGGGAGGAAACAGGGACTGCTGCTGCCTCCAGAGGGGACTGGATCAGGAAGCCTTGGCGGTGGGAAGAGCCCCCCAGGGCCTGCTAGAGGGGGGAAGGCCTGTGGAACTGAGGATGGTTCTGGGGGAAGGGAGCCAGGACCCCCATTAAGTGGAGTTGTAGGAGGGACTCTACAGGGAGGGCGGGTAGAGGGGGGCCCTGGGGACACAGTGTGGAACATTTGGGGGCTCGCTCCCTCTCCTGCAATAAATGAGAAATTATGGGTTAGCCTCAAAAATTCCCAACCTCCCTGTGCCCTCCTTTCACCAAGCCGCTCTCCACGCCATCCTTCTTGATCCCTCCCATTAAGCTCTTCCCATCATTCCTCTTCCAGGCCCTTTAAGTTGTCCTCAGTTTTCTTCTATAAAGTAGAGAAGACTCACCAGGAGAAGAGTGTGAGCAGGTGGTCTCCATGCTGCGGTATAAGGTTGCCATGGCAACGGCTTTCCTTCGATGGTTGCACAGCTTGGTCATGTCTTCCTCTGATGCTGGCCCCACCCCAGCCCCACCCGGGGTCACCGGGGCCAAAGGGTCAAAGTTGAAAACCTGTGAGGTAGAAGGCATGGACAGGGACCCTGAGGGGATGGAATCTGTGACAAAGGCTACCATAGGCAGTGATTTGCATTGTCTCTAGGTTTATCCCTGTACTCTCTGGCACCCCTCATCACTCTGACCTTGGGGACATTGAGTGGACACTCCAGACCGCACTTGCAGGTCCCATCGCTGAGGAGGTAGCTCCGGGTTTGCTCCAAGGAAGACAGCTCTGTGCCACTTGGGCTGGGAGAGGAAGGGTCAGAGAGTATGGGGTTAGTTGACACTGAATAAGGAGACACTCCTCAATGACAGTTCCTTAGTCAAATACTTTCCTAGGAAGGGCAGAGGGTAAGGAATATGGGAAGAGACAGAGAGGGAGAGTAGATTCAAAGAGACAGCAAAAAGGCTGAGGAAGGAAGGAGCAACAGGAGCGCAACAGGGTACCAGAGATCTGAGCTTTGAGAGGTAGGGTGGGAGACAGAAATCGGGCAACTGAAGGGCCTGGGATAGAATTCAGGGAACTCTGAGAATCTATACCTGATATAGAGCACAGCACCCTCACGAACACAGCGCTGCCAGCCGATGGGGACAGATGTGGCCACAGGGCCCCCAGGTCTGTCTGCTCCACTGCTCTCATTGCCCCCATTCATTGTGTGTAATCAGCTCCCACGTGCCTGATAACATAGACATCCATGGGCATTAGGAGGATTAAACTGGGCTGGGTACCTGAGGGAGTACTTCAGGAAGACAAAGGTTGTAGGGAGACCCTAGAGCAGGGGTCCTCAAACTACGGCCCGGGGGCCACATGCGGCCCACCGAGGACATTTATCAGGTCCGGCGGGTGCGGTTGCCTGTCCTGCTTAGCAGCCGACTTGTCCCGGGCCCGCAATGCGCATAGGAATTTGTTCATAGTGTTTTTTTTTAAACTATAGTCTGGCCCTCCAACGGTCTGAGGGACAGTGAACTGGCCCCCTGTTTAAAAAGTTTGAGGACCCCTGCCTAGAGAGCTGGGTGAGAGAATGAGGGGGAACCCTTTGACATCCCACCACCATGGCTACCTGAACATCTCTGCAAACATTGTGGGGTCCAGTCTAAAGCCGGGCGGCCGGCTTAGCCCACACCTGCAAGACAGGAGAGAGAAGGGACTGTCAGGAATCTGCCCAACTCAAGAGAGCACAACAGTTCAAGATACTCTCAAGGAAAAGATCCTTAATGAAGTAAGTGCCCATAAAACTCTCAGGGATCTGCTGGTTGAGTCCACAAACAACCTTTTACATATGCAGTCCCTAGGTCAAAGCCTCAACTCCCAGGGACCAAGAAATCACAGCCCAATCCCTAGACATATAAAGAGCAGGGTCCTTTTGTCCGGTCAGAGACAGAAGACTTCATCCAGGAGTGTGGGCAAATTCCCTTAATGCCAGGCCAGTAGGAAGTTTCTCAGAGAGTCTAGCCCCTGCTGTTCCCACCCACCCCCCAGGAAGATCATATAAAAGGTACAGATTGCCCCACAGGTCACCAGACCATTGCTGCCCAACTGCTTGTTCGGGTGGTACGAATAGAACTCGCCCCCACCATTGCTGATCTGGTTCATTTGGGTCTTAAGAAAGGTTGGAATCACAGCTCTGTCTTCTCCCGGGATCCTGAGAAGCTCCTGATTTCCTTCCAAGCCTAAGGCAAGGGATTCAGCACCTCCTATCCACAAACTTCAAATTGGCTCCAACAGGGATTCTTCTCTAATATGTGGGGCCGCCCCTCAAACCTGCAAGTATCTCCCCAACCTCACCATCGCTCCTACCTCACACTGGTGGCTTCAAAACTTTCCCTCTCATAACAAGGCGCCCTGTCACCCAGCCTGCTTCCCTTAGCTTGGGGAGGAGGGGAAGGCGCACGAAGTAGGAAGGAACTTGGGGAGAAGGCGGGCGGAGGGTGGGCAAAGCACTGAGGGGAGGGAGGTGAAGAAGGCAAAAGTCAAGCAGTTAAGAGAGGGAAACGGTGGGGGCAGGTGAGGGCGGGGAGTGAGGATGAGGCCAGGAAAAGGGGCCGAGAGGACGCGGAGGGGGCAGAGGGTAGGGACTTGAGGGGAGGGGAGGGGGAGGGGCGGAATGGGGGGGCCGGGCCCTGCACTCACCGCGGCCCATGGTTCGGCCGGCCCCGCCCTGCGCAGTTGCGGCCCAGAGGGTGAGTGGGAGGGAGTGGGAGGAGGGTCGGTGGAGCCCGAGCCTCCGGTACGGCCCCAGCCGGTCCTAGCAGGAAGCGCTGCCGCCGCCGCCGCCGCCGCGGATCACCGAGCGGCCTCCCGCGCATGCGCCATGGGGGCCAGGGGCAGCCCTGGGGATTCCGTTCCCAGAAGGCACCGCGCAGGCTGCTGCCGCCGCCGTCGCTGCCGCCGCCACCGCCGCAGCCGCCGCCGCCGCCGCCGCTGCCCGGACGGGAGAGGGGCGGGGCCGGGCCCCCGCCCAGCGGACAACGACGAGCCAACAGGAGGGGCTGCAGTGCGCATGCGGGAGCGCGCCTCCCCCCTCCCCCACAACCCCCCATTAATCCCCAAGAGAACAAACACCCCCCGCGGCCCCCCCGCGGAAGGATCTGAGCCTCTTCCCAGACCACTGGTGGCCAATCCCAGCCTTCCCCGGGGAGGGGCCCTTTCCAAACCCACAATCTGTTGGGGGGAAGTCTGGATGCCAGGTCCGGGAGGGGCCAGACCCCAAAGATGAAAGTCGCGACTTGCCCTGCCCCGCCCCAGAGGCTTCCCGAGTAATGTGCTGGGTGGGACTTGACCCACCTCCCCAGGTCAACATGTCACTACACGACCTCGGCCTGTCAAGTCACATGACCTCTGCCTGTCACTGACAATCTGGTCATGTCTTTGAACCAGGAGAGGGCATCTGGTCCAACCCACCCCTAGCCCCGTTTACAGAGGGGAAATGGAGAAATGGAGAAATGGAGCAACAGAGCAGGCCTGACATGTCACTGTCAGATCACACCGGCCTTCTGACAGTTTCTACTTAGACAAACTCACTGTCCCCATGAAAGTATGACAGGATGTGTAACAGGCCACCACATGGCCTCTGCTTTCTACCTAATGGCACAAGAAAAATATTGCGCATTTTGCATGGTGCCTTTCACTTTTGTTCAAGTTGCCTCCAAGTTCATAGTTGTCTTATTTTACCTTTACAACTCTTTTTTTCTTCAAACAAGAAGGTTGAGGCACAGAGGTATTAGTGGCTGGCCTGGGATCCCTAGGCAAGTGAGGGGCAGCTGAAGCTAGAATCTGACCTTTCCTGATAACCTAGTCCAAGGCAGTTGTGCGCTTAAGTGCATTTAATATCCCAGGCAACAAGACTCTAATGTAGCCCAAACACCTCCTCACATTAGGGCGTCACAGGGCTTACTGTCTGGAACAGTGAAAAGGGCGGGTCTTGGTCTTTGGTGAAGGGCACCAGAGCGCCATGAGGGGAGATGAGTGGAGAAACGGAATCCGACCCATCGGGAAAAGAACATGAATTCTGGCAGGTTGAGAACTCATTAGAAACTTTATCAAAACAAGTTCAGGGTACTCTTCTGAAAGGACCTGAAAATGACTACCAAGGGGATTCAAGTACCTCGGCTCCTTTTTGGGTAGTTAGGGGCTAAAAGATCAGACCCCTTTAAGAAGACTCGAGATGTAGACAATCCTGGCAGACGGATGCAAACTTTCAAAGGAAGGAGGTTTAAAACGCTTTGTGCCCATTATTAGCTGGAAGGGGAGCCAAGGAAAATGGGAGCCCTTTATGGAGAAGGTAAAAGGGGCTAATGCCAGGTGGGCGGACCGAGAACTCCTACGACAAGCAACAGTGAGGTTTCACTCGTCAGCCTAGGGGCAGCTTCGGTTGCTAGCCGTTGGGGCCGTAGGGTGCTAAGAGCTGGCGCCCCGCCTCTCTCCTCTCTCCCCCTCCCGCACCTCCCACCTTCCTCGTAGTCCCCTGCGCGTGCGCGCACAGACCGGTTGCCAAACATTGCATCATTCCCGCCCCCCTTTCCTCCCCTCCCCCTTCTAGCTCTCCCCCTCCGCGCGCGCGCATGACTCACTCACCTCCTCGGTAGAGCCTCGTGACCCAGAGCCACTTCCGGGTCCAACAAGACCTGGACCCCCAAGCAGGAGGGAGCGATGGGGGGCGGGGCCGCGGAGCTCCTGAGTGGCGGATGTAAGGGAAGAGGCGGGGCCAAAACTGGCGTGCCGCTTTCTGATTGGTAGGCTTCTGGGTCCGCCCCCGAGAGGAGGGCACGGTCCTGTTAAAAGATCACTGCTTGGGGATACCGAGGTCAGAGACTTGAGTCTTAAGACACAGTGCATATCATGTTGAAGATGAACGGGTGGCAGCGACAGAGCCAAAATCAGAGCCGGAATCTGAGGCGAGAGGTGAGTACTGACCGTCCATCTATCTTTTACTCTTCCATCTTTGCGACGTTGTCCCCTCAAAGTCGGGGCATCTCCTCTTCAGGAAGTGGCATCACCCCCGCCATAATGAAGTTAGTGACGGTCCGAAGGAGAGATGGGTAGAATCCTTTATTTGGGAGAGGTGCCACAGACCCTGCTTCCTTCGGACGACAGCATCACTCACCCCTGCCCGGAGCGAAGGGGCCCGGCTGCCCTCAGGAGAGTTATTCTATTCTCCGCAGTTGCTGACCTCAGGCCTCCACGTTAGGCCAGTCTGGTGGGAGGCGGAGCAGCAAGACACACCCCCACGTCGAGAAGCCTGTTGGACCGTAGTGTAGCTTAGGCCGCTGCCTTGGCTTTGCCACCAGCAGCCCCACCCCTAGTCCAGTGTCGGAGGCAGCGTCTCAGTGCCAGCATGGCCACGTTGGTAGTGGGGCTCTGGAACCTTACACGGGACAGCCATTCCGCACCTTCAGGAAACTGACACAGCCTGGGAGGAAGGATGTCCGTGGCCAGGGAGAGGAGATAGTTTTTTTTACTTTCCCCCAGAGGTTCCTGGGCCTCCTGCACAAGAGAGCATCCTCTATCTCTTAAGTGTGGGAAGTCATTTGGGGTCTCCCCAGTGTATGGACCTTCTCCTGAGAGTGGTCCCTGCCTCTTTCCCCCTGTCCTGTCTCCAACTAATCTCTGTGTAACCATTGCATCAGGCCAGTCCCGTTTGGCTCTACAGCCCTCTGGCCTGGGGCTCCACTGCTGATGAAAGCTACCTTCCAGGCTCTGGAAGGCAAGGAAGGTTCCCCAGGGAGGACAGTCCTGCAGAGAAACACTCTGGGCGATATTGCATCTACAGTCCCCAGAGATAGGCAGCTGCTGCTCTACTTCTGGCTTCATCCTCCCTTCCCTATAAGAGAGATTGGGGAGAATTTATCCATTCATTCCTAACAAGCACCTACTATGTGCAGTTTGGGGCCCAGGATACATCCACGAATAAGAGAAAAAAATTGTGCTCTCAGAACTTACAGTTCAGTGGGAAGAGGCCGACTGTAAACAGATTAAGTGCCATAGAGAAAACTAATGAATGAAAGGGTAGAGAATGCTTTGGGTGAGGGTTAATTTTACATTGGGTGATCAGGGATTCCCTCACTGAAATGACCATTAAATGAAAAACCTGAAAGAGGTGCAGCAGTAAGCCATGTAGGTATGCGGGAGAGCTTTCCAGAAGGGACAGTAAGAACAGAGGTCCTGAGGTGAGAGCATGCATAGTATCTTTAGAGAACAGGCCAGTTGGCTGGACTAGAGTGAGAAGAGGGAGAGTCGTCAATGAGAAATCCAGGGCAGAGAAGGAGCAGACTATATGGGTTCTTCTAAGCCACTTTAAGGATATTAGCCTTTAGTATGTGTGAAAGTAGAAGTCACTGGTGATTTTGAACAGAGGAATGGCACGACCTGATTTTAAGTTTTAAAAGGCCCACTCTGGTTGCCGTGTTGTGAATAGACTCAAGGAACGGTGATAAGAGCAGAAACTGGGAAACCTGCAGTCATCCAAGAGAGATAGTAACTTGATAGTAACAATGGAATTGGGGAGAAGAATTTAGATTCTGGGTTTCTGAAGAATGAGTTAAGAAATGTTGCTGGTGTTTTGGATTGGATTGTGAGGTGTAAGAGGAGAGGAATCAATGAAAATACCAATTTCAATGAAGATACAAAGCTACTAGAGTTGTCATTTACCAAGATAGGGAAAACTTTGGAAGGGGAAGATTAGCAGGAGTTTGTTTTTAGACATATTAAGTCTGAGATGCCTATTAGACATCCAAAAGGAGACAGCAAGTAAGCAGTTAGATAACAGAGTTAGAGGTCTAATACTGGGACTGTACAATTTGGAGGATATCAATGTGGGAATGGAATTAGGAAAATGTCACTTGATTTATTCCCTTCCCTGTAGTATAGTCCTTACTTACCTTGGCAGGTTTGAAGCCTGCCTTGAATTTAGAGAAAGCTGAGATGGCCAGGGCTTTCCTATTATGCAATCAGGACTACAAATGTCAGCAACTAAAAATAAAGGAAATTAGGCTCTCCTCTGTCCTTGAAAATGGCTACTGGGACTGTTAACTATCCATACTCTATAAGACAGGAAGTAAGAACCGATCAATAGGATAGGATGCTGGAGTAAAAGTAAAATAACCTGGTTCTCCCCCTTCCAAAAATGGTTAACATATTTATCTTTGATTCCCCACAGTGTTCAAGAAGGAAGTGTATCTTCATACATCACCACACCTGAAAGCAGGTAAACTTAACCAACCCTTTCCCAAAACCAGCTCCTCAGAGATGCTGTTTAGCCTTCCTTTATTGGACCCTAAGAAGTGAAAATGCCTAAAGATATGAGAGGAGGGTTTGCATCTGAGCACTTTTAGTGTCAGACCACATCCATCCACCTGGCCTGCCCCTAACAAGGTGACCAAATCACTATTCTTAGAAGCATGTCCTAATCAAAAGATGGCTCTGAGTAAGCAGTCAGCCCCAACAAAGATAATTGGTTTGTCTTACCACACTTCAATCCCCATCAAAGTTAGACTAACCCGTGGAACTCCCCACAGGAAAAAGGAGCACAACTGATGTGATAATTGCCCCTGGAAACTACCAATGGAGTTTCTCAGGGCGGCTAACTTTTTTGTTATTGTTGTTAAATTTTCACTCGAGGATATTTTTCCATTGATTTTTAGAGAGAGTGAAAGGGCCGAAACCGGTTTGGCTCAGTGGATAGAGCGTCGGCCTGCGGACTGAAGGGTCCCGGGTTCGATTCCGGTCAAGGGCATGTACCTTGGTTGCAGGCACATCCCCAGTGGGAGGTGTGCAGGAGGCAGCTGATCGATGTTTCTCTCTCATCGATGTTTCTAGCTCTCTATCCCTCTCCCTTCCTCTCTGTAAAATATCAATAAAATATATTAAAAAAAAAAAAAAAAAAAAGAGAGAGAGAGAGTGAAAGGGAGATGGGAGAGACAGAAACATCGAAGTGAGAGAGACACATCAATTGGTTGTCTCCTACGCACACACAACCAGGGCCAAGGAACTTGCAACCAAGCTATGTGCCCTTGACCAGAATCAAACTCGGGATCCTTCAGTCCTCGGGCCGATCCTCTATCCACTGAGCCAAACCAGCTAGGGCGGGCAGCTAACTTTTACTACAATCCCATAAGAATGTCTATCCAGGCACTTACTTCTTCAAGTGCTGGGCAAAAGCAAGGAGGGAATATTAGTATAGACCAGGGGTTGGTAAATTTTAAAGGGCCAGATAGTAAATGTTTTAGATATGGAGGGCCACACAATTTGTCACAAATATTCATCTCCACTGTGGTAGCATAAAAGCCATAAAAAATATGTAAATCAATAGATGTGTCCATGTTCCAGTAAAACTTTACTGCAAAAACAGGCAGCAGACCAGTTTGCCAAATGGCAGTATAAACCGTCTGACTGCTTTGTGGTGCTCATTCTACCTCCTATCCTTCCCTCTCTTCCCCCACTATCCCAAGTATATCCTTTTTCAGAGCCTGATCCAGCTGCAGCGATGGCAGCTGAGTCTTTGCCTTTCTCCTTCGGGACACTGTCCAGCTGGGAACTGGAAGCCTGGTATGAGGACCTGCAGGAGGTGTTGTCCTCAGATGAAAATGGGCGTGCCTATGTCTCACCCCCTGGAAATGAGGAGGTGAGAATGCTACACATAAAGCTAGGGGGGATGCTGATTTTCCCATCTCAACTAATAGCGCCAACCTTTCCTCATTCCCTTGAAGGAAGAATCAAAAACCTTCACCACTCTTGACCCTGCCTCTCTGGCTTGGCTGACTGAGGAGCCAGGACCAGCAGAGGTCACAAGCACCTTCCAGAGCCCTCGCTCTCCAGATTCCAGTCAGAGCTCCGCGGCTCAGGAGGAAGAAGAGGAAGACCAAGGAATACCCAGGAAACGGAAACGGAGTGGTCAAACCCCAGCCCGGGCTGGAAAGCAACGCATGAAGGATAAAGAACAAGAGAATGAAAGGAAAGTGGCACAGCTAGCTGAAGAGAATGAACGGCTCAAGCAGGAAATCGAGCGTCTGACCAGAGAAGTGGAGGTGACTCGCCGAGCTCTAATTGACCGAATGGTCAATCTGCATCAAGCATGAACACTTGGGACCATCACTTCCCCCTTGAGCCAGTACCATCTTTTCCCAGAAGTGGCTACTAACCACCTGTCAATGATGTGACCCTTAACCCCATACCTACAGTAGAGGGAAAGCTCTGGGTAGACAAGAAGAAAGGGTCTCAGCATGTATATAGAGATTGCATATTTATTTACTACTGTCCATATCCATTAAAGTGACTCTCTATAAGCCAAGTTCTCACTTTCACTTTTTCTTCTTGCCTTTAGGGGTTTCAAGAGGTTTCCCCTCAGCTAGAGCCAACTGCTTCTTCAGATCCAAGAGTTTAGCTACTTCTGCAGCAACCTGGTTCTTGTCTGCCTTTTGTGCTTTCAGTTCGCGGACAATGTTGCCCTAAGAGAAGAGGGAAGGGGTAGGGGCGGGAATAACAATAGTGAGACAGAAAGGACCTATGTAGGATTCAAGTTTTCTGGGCTCCCACATAGGATTCAAACTTCATACCTGTTTTGTCACTTCATCCATCAGCACTTGTATCTGCTGTGGTCCAGCTGTCTGTACAACTGCTGGTTTGGGAGACACTTTTGCCTGGAGAATAATAACAGAGTTATCACCTGCTACCATAAATATCCCGACCTCAAGTTTTATATAACATCTTGGGGAAAGTGATTACCTTTAACGCCAGGGACTCTTCTAGCTAAGACAGGAAAGAAAAACTTTAAGTGAGGAAGTAGCAGGGCCAAAAGGTGGAAAGAGTGATGAGTGAGGACTACTTAGGGACACTTAGGAGGTGGCACTGTGGCTGTTGCTGGGTGAGAGCAAAGTCTAGCTTTCTCACCTGGCCCCCACCGAAGCGCTGCCTCAAATTTTCAATCTGGTCATTTTCCAATTTTTGGAACAAGGGACTGACCTATAAAAAAAAGAATTCCAGAATCATTCACTGATTAGGTATAAACTCTATCAGACTATACAGAGGGCCCCTCTAACCCCAATCACTAACATTCAGGGACTCTAAATGCTTTACAAGCTTGAGTGTATCACTGATTTCAGTAAAGAACCCAGGAAAAGCCTTAGCAGTCACTATGAAAAACCAAAGTATTCATAGGGCCCAAGACTAAATGATGCTAGGTTGATGCAAAAGTTTAGAGGTGGACTTACTTGATCATCTTGTGTCAAAGGGGAAATGGCTACCCTGTATTCTCACAGCTCACTGCCTGTTAGCCTTATGGAGACCAAGTGACCATGGTGTTATTTCAAACATCTACTATATATCAGTTTCATGTACCATGTACTGGGTTCTGGCAGGAAGGATGATGAGAAAGTATGGGCTACAGATAACACTGGGCTTGTGAGCCAATACCAAGGATTTTATATCAGAAACAAGCCCAAGTGCAAAGTGGGGAGGGGTGCTGAAGGGCTTCAGAGGATAGCTGTGAAAGCCCCATGCCCAAAGTAAGTTCTCTGACCCTCCCCAAAGACTGCATGGCAAATGTAGGAATTTTACTAGTAAAAGAGACAATGGCTCTTCCGATCCTCAGAGACCTACTGTGCCAATCTGGTGTCCTGCTGGTAAGATACACAGGAAGTCTGTGGGCAGGATGCCGCAGGCTGGAGGTGGGAGCTGCAGCTGGGCCGCAATTGTAGAGCTAACCGT
Source organism: Plecotus auritus (assembly GCF_963455305.1). NCBI lineage: Eukaryota > Metazoa > Chordata > Mammalia > Chiroptera > Vespertilionidae > Plecotus > Plecotus auritus. The sequence continues at coordinate 169,041,698 of NC_137772.1, forward strand.
AGGCATGTAAGGCTGGAGCATGGTGGACAGCAAAGCAGCTATATTCACCGCCAAGCCTGTCACTGTCCCTGCCCGCTGCCTAGGTAAAAAGAGGCATTAGTCAGGACTTCTAAGAGGACACAGCCTACCACTTTATCCCTGCAGTCAACCCTACCTCCTTACCTACCTGTCAGCCTCATTGCCTTTAATCCGCTTCCAGGGTTCATTCACCTGAATGTATTGGTTGCCATAACGAGAGATGGTGAGGATACTGCGTAAGGCATCCCGGATCCTGGGAAGGGGGGAGGCAGGCCAAGGTATAATGTCCTGGAGGGACCAGAATGGGGTTCTCAACATGCCAGCAGACCACTCAGATGAGACGGGTGTAGGTTACTTACCGAACCTTCTCTAGAAGCTGGTGATAGTGCTGGAGCTCCAGGGTGACATGGGCCAGCAGACGCTGATCATCAGAGGTAAGCACCATCTCGGGCACATAACCCCCAAAAAACTTAGACACAAACATACCAGCTCTTGATAGGAGTAAGGAAAGGAGAGGGGAGAGAAAAAAAAGAGTAATTTCCCAGTCTCCGTAAAGAAATTTGACCCAATTTTCTTAATTCTACATTCTTTCAGAACTGATACTTCCTGGCTCCTTCAAGCTGGAAGGCAAAGCTTAACAAAGTAATTCCTTATTCTCTCCCCTAAGAATACAACTGCACATACAGACATTTCACATACATTATCCCTTGTTTAAAGAAACCTAATAAAGTTAGGCAACTGTTCGTTTTATTTTTAAAAACCAACACTCAGAATAATCAAGTTGAGCCCTAACCAGTTTGACTCAGTGGATAGAGCGTCGGCCAGCGGACTGAAGGGTCCCAGGTTTGATTCCGGTCAAGGGCATGTACCTTGGTTGTGGGAACATCCCCATTGGGGAGTGTGCAGGAGGCAGCTGATCGATGTTTCTCTCTCATGGATGTTTCTAACTCTCTCTCCCTCTCCCTTCCTCTCTGTAAAACATCAATAAAAAATATATTTTAAAAAAAAGAATAATCAAGTTGAAATATATGTAAATTGCTATCAAATACTCTAACAGGGACTATCTATTAAATGTGATTAATGACCAAACCTGAAAGGGTAGGTAGCCATTGAGGATATTTCTTTAGATTGCAGAATAGCTGACATAGGGCCAAAAATGAAATTGAGCTCAAATAACAAAAACTCCAGAGTACAGAAGTCTCCTACCTCTACACTAAAATAAACCCTTTCCTCGGTTAAACTTTTCAAATGCATGCAAGTTAACTTTTTTTTTTTTGCGGGGGGCGGGGGGGGGGGGACATATTTCCAATTCTGCAAAGAACATTAATAAGAAAGAATTTACAAAACTTTGTAACCAACTTTGCTAAATCACATTTCTACAACCAACTTCCCCCAAGCATACATAACCTAGTATGTTCTAGGAGCAAGTCCCAATTGATAGAAATCCACTTTCCACATTATCCTCCCAGCCTCCTGCCCATTCACTAGGCATCTCTTCTTTCCCATCTCTCCCACTTCATGGGGCAGTTAGCACCAGCCCAGCTCATCTACTGACTGATTCCTCACCAAGTCCTACCTATTGATGAAGTTTCCCAGGTTGTTAAGCAGCTCAGAATTATTCTTCAGTAACATATCTGTCCAGGAGAAGGCACTGTCCTGGCCCTCAGGCCGAATGTATAGGAGGTAGAAGCGCCAGATGTCAGCAGGAATCCCTGTGTCCTGGGCCATGTCCCCAAACACTCCTACACCCCGGCTCTTAGAGAATTTCCCATCCTCATAATTCAGATACTCTGGACAGAGAAAGAGAATGAATGAGAACCATCTGCTCAAATCACTTTCTTCCCTCTCTGACCTACTAACTCTCCTTTGAACTCAACTATGGGTGTCCAGCAACACTTTTTGAGTAGCTGGCCTGAATCGAACTTGAGAGATCCTGCCTCTCCATTTGGGCCTTCCCCCGCTTTGCTTCTATTCATTACAAAGTTTTAGCTTTTGACTCTTGCTTTCTTCAGGTTCTTATTTCCTTCTAGGTTGAGTTCTCATGTTCAAATTATTTCTTATCTCATCTCAACTCCTAACTCAAGACCTAGTACCTTTCCAAAACCTTCCAAGTATCGCCTCAGCCCTCATTCCCTAGGAATATTCCTAGTCCAGTCTTCCAGGGTACCTGTAGCAATGAGATGGCTGACCAAGGTGTAGTTGTCCTCAGCTCCTAGGGCTGAACAAGGAAAGACTAACCCGTGAAAGGGAACATTGTCTTTGGCCATGAATTGGTAGAGGTTCACCTACAGAATATAGTTGGAAGACAGAGCTCCTGAGACCTTCAAAGACCTCAGAAAGAACAAATACCCAATCCTACCCCCCTTAACGCACATATACGCATGCACCCTCCCCATAGGCAGGCTAACCAAGAACTGCTTACTTGCTCTGGGTTCTTCCACCATCTCTCCCATTGGTCTGTGTAGTTGGCGGTGATGGATATGTATCCAAATGTGGCATCAAACCAGACATAGAATACCTGGAGAGAGACACGGTAGGATAAAAAATACATTGCGAATACACTTGATACCTATATAATTTTATTGACCTATGGAACCCCAATAAATTCAATTTTTTTAAAAAAATTGGGAAACCCTGCCGAAACTGGTTTGGCTCAGTGGATAGAGCGTCGGCCTGCGGACTGAAGGGTCCCAGGTTCGATTCCAGTCAAGGGCATGTATCTTGGTTGCGGGCACATCCCCAGTGGGGGGTGTGCAGGAGGCGGCTGATCGATGTTTCTCTCTCATCGATGTTTCTAACTATCTCTCTCCCTTCCTCTCTGTAAAAAAATCAATAAAATATATTTAAAAAAAAAATCTTTAAAAAAATAAATAAATTGGGAAACCCAGTTAAACAAGACATAGTCAACAGTGTATTATGTTAGCCCAGGGTCTCAAGGCTGAATAATAAGAGATATGAGTAAAGCATGGGATTCTTACCTTGTCCTCAAAACCTTCTAAAGGTACAGGGGTTCCCCATTTGAGGTCTCGGGTTATGCAGCGTGGCTTGAGGCCATCCCGAAGCCAAGAACGAATGATGAACCTAGCATTGGGTGTCCAGTCACTGCCAGGCAAAGTCTTCCCCAACCACTCCTCAAGTCTGTCTTCCAGCTGAGAAGGCAGAGACAGAAGGCTGACTTAGAAAAGCCTCATACACAGTTTGCATAAGGGTAAATACGTACAACTTTTTTGGACTAGTCTGGTGATATATTAAAATTAAAAGACTCATGACTTTGACATAGCAATTCCACTTCTAGAAATGTTTTCAATGGAAATATTCACACAAGTGTATAGATGTATATATAAAGAAGTGCACTGTTCATCATAGCAAAAAATTAAAACTAAAGAAAAGATGGTGCATCGATACAATAAAATACTCCTAAGGCCATTAAAAAAAGGTAGACCTATATGTAATTGACATGTACAGATCTCCAAGATTCATTACTAATTAAATTAAGCAAACTACAGCCCTAACTGGTTTGGCTCAGTGGATAGAGCATCGGCCTGCGGACTGAAAGGTCCCAGGTTCGATTCCAGTCAAGGGCATGTACCTTGGTTGCAGGCACATCCCTAGTAGGAGGTGTGCAGGAGGCAGCTGATCGATGTTTCTCTCTCATCGATGTTTCTAACTCTCTATCCCTCTCCCTTCCTCTCTGTAAAAAATCAATAAAATATATATTTTAAAAAATAAATTAAGCAAACTACAAAACAATATAGAGTATAATTCTATTACTATAAAAATAATTATCAACTGGCTTGGCTCAGTGGATAGAGCATCAGCCTACACACTGAAGGGTCCCAGGTTTGATTCCGGCCAAGAAACATGCCTGGGTTGAGGGCTCGATCCCTAGTAGGGGGTGTGCAGGAGGCAGCCGATCAATAATTCTCTCTCATCATTGATGTTTCTATCTCTCTCTCCTTCTCCCTTCCTCTCTGAAATCAATAAAAGAAATATAAATAAATAAATAAATATCAACACATAGACTAACATAAGCCCAGAAATTTTTTTAAATATTTTTTTTTTATTGATTATAGAGAGAGAGAAGAGAGATGGAAACATTAATAAGAGAGACACATCAACCAGCTGTTTCCTGCATGCTCCCTACTGGAGATAAAGCCTGCAACCCAAGCACATGCCCTGAACAGAAATCAAACTGGTGACCTCTTGGTGCATGGGTAGATGCTCAAACACTGAGCCACACAGGCTGGGAAAGCCCAGAAAAAAAAATTTTTTTTTTTTTAACTCCTCACTGGAGGATATTTTTCCACTGATTTTCAGTAAGAGTGATGGAGAGAAGGAAAGATAGAGAGAAACATTGATATGGGAGAAACACATCAATTGGTTGCCTCCTGCACACGCCCTGACCAGGGCCTGAGGCAGAGAAGAGCCTGCAACCAAGGTACATGCCCTTGACTGGAATCGAACCCAAGACCCTTCAGTCCGCAGGCCAACACTCTATTCACTGAGCCAAATCAGCTAGGGCCAGAAAGTTTTTGAAGGAAAATATGTATCAGTACTTTATTTTCAGATGGGATTATGTGGAACATACACATTTATACCATACTAGAGGCCCGGTGCACGAAATTCGTGCGGCGGGGAGGGGTGCTGTCGCTCAGCCCAGCCTGCACCCTCTCCAATCTGGGATCCCTCTCACAATCCAGGACTGCTGGCTCCCAACTGCTCGCCTGCTTGCCTTCCTGATTGCCCCTAACTACTTCTGCCTGCCAGCCAGATCACCCCCTAACCACTCCCCTGCCAGCCTGGTTGATGCCTAACTGCTCCCCTGCCAGCCTGTTTGCCCCTAACTGCCCTCCCCTGCAGGCCTGGTCACCCCTAACTGCCCTCCCTTGCAGGCCTGGTCCCCCCAACTGCTCTCCCCTGCAGGCCTGGGTCCCTCTCAACTGCCTTTCCTGCAAGCCTGGTTGCCCCCAACTTCCCTCCTCTGCCAGCTTGGTCACCCCTAACTGCCCTCCCCTGCAGGCCTGGTCACCCCTAACTGCCCTCCCTTGCAGGCCTGGTCCCTCCCAACTGCCCTCCCCTGCTGGCCTGATCGCCCACAACTGCCCTCCCTTGCAGTCCTGGTCCCTCCCAACTGCCCTCCCTTGCTGGCCATCTTGTGGTGTCCATCTTGTGTCCACATGGGGGCAGGATCTTTGACCACATGGGGGCAGCCATCTTGTGTGTTGGAGTGATGGTCAATCTGCATATTACTCTTTTATTAGATAGGATAGAGGCCTGGTGCATGGGTGGGGGCCAGCCGGTTTGCCCTGAAGGGTGTCCGGATCAGGGTGGGGGTTCCCTTGGGGCGTGAGGCGGCCTGGGTGAGGGGCCTGTGGTGGTTTGCAGGCCGGCCATGCCCCCTGGCAACCCAAGTGGAGGCCCTGGTATCTGGGGTTTATTTATCTTCTACAATTGAAACTTTGTAGCCTAGAGCGGAGCCAAGCCTTCTGCTTGCTCCCAGGCAGCAGCCATTTTTTTTTTGATTTATGTATCTTCTATAATTGAAACTTTGTAGCCTTAAGCAGAGGCCTGGGCCAGCCAGGGTGTGCGAAAAGCTTGGCTTCCTCCATCACCGGGGGCAACCCTAGCCTCCTGCTCTTTCCAGCTCCGTGGCTGCCGCCATTTCTGTTTGGGTTTATGTATATTCTATCATTGAAACTTTGTAGCCTTGAGTGGAAGCCTAGGCCAGCAAGGGCAGGCGGAAAGCTTGGCTTCCTCCATTGCCGGGGAAACCCAAGCCTCCCTCCTGCTCTCTGTGGCTGTAGCCAACTTGGTTGGGTTTATTTGCATATTCGCTCCTGATTGGCTGGTGGGCGTGGCTTGTGGGTGTATCGGAGTGATGGTTAATTTGCATATTACTCTTTTATTAGATAGGATATTTCTAGCTGAAATTTTAAAAACAAGCTTTTATCACTTTTGTAAGCAGAAAAACAAAAGTAAACTTTGTTAATGGATGGTTTATATGACTCATCCAATTAAATACCACAATTTCCAAAGCCTGACAATATACTCTATTGGCAAGGCTAAGAGAAAACAGCACTCACAGATTGCTGATGGGAATGCAAACATGGAACAACACCTATTAAAGAAAATTTGACAATAAACTAACTACATATGCATTTACCCTTGACACAGCAAGTGATCACTTTTAAGAAAATTATCCTGAAGATATAATACAAAAAAATTTTGCTTGTTATATTTGGTCAAACATTTATCTACTGCAACATCATTTGCAATTGCAAAATAGAGTAAGCCCTCACTTAACGCCGATAGGTTCTGCAGCTTTAAGTGAAATGACATATAACAAAACCAATTTTTACCACAAGCTAATTGATATAAACAAGAGTTAAGTTCCTACCGCATATAATCAACCTTATAACAAAACAACATTGAACAAAGCAACATTATTCAAGGACCTGCTGTACTGGGAACTACCTAAACTGGTTATATAAACTATGGAACCTACACAAATGTAGTTGTATGTAGCTGTTTAAACAAACAACTGCCCTAGCCGGTATGGCTCAGTGGCTAAGTGTCAGCATGCAGATTGAAGTGTCCCAGGTTTGATTCCGGTCAAGGGCACATACCTCAGTTGCAGGCTCAATCCCCAGCTCTGGTCGGGGTGCATGCAGGAGGCAACAAGTCTATGTGTCTCTCTCATATCAATGTTTCTCTCTGTCTCTCCCCCTCCCTTCCACTCTCTAAAAATCAATGAAAAAAATATCCTCAGGTGAGGATTAACAAAAAAAGAAATAAAAAAACAACAACTAATAATGATGATCACTATGAAGTGATATGGAATAATTTCCAGAACATCCTATTAGGTCAGGGGTGACGAATCATTTTTCTGCCAAGGACCATTTGGATATTTATAAAGTCATTTGTGGGCCATGCAAAATTATCAACTTAAAATTAGCCTGCTATATTTGGCCAAACATTTAATAACTCACCCCTAATGCCTTGGCAGGGCCAGACTAAATGATTTCTTGGGTCTTACACAGCCTGCGGGCCGGATGTTCCCCACCCCTGTCATAAAAGATAAAGAAAGGCTGGGGAACTGTTTCAGATGAAAGGAAACTAAAGAGATATAAAAAACTAAATGTAGTCCAGCTGGTGTGGCTCAGTGGCTGAGCATCGACTTATGAACCAGGAGGTTATGGTTTGATTCCTAGATAGGGCACATGCCTGGGTTGCAAGCAAGATCCCCAGTAGAGGGCATTCAGGAGGCAGCCGATCAATGATTCTCTCTCATCACTGATGTTTCTATTTCTCTCTTCCTCTCCCTTCCACTCTCTCTAAAATCAATAAAAACGTATTTTTTTAAAAAAGAAATATTTAAGAGTACAGAGGACATATATGTACAGTTCATTCACATGCATACAATATTTCTGAATAGGCACAAAGGAAAATGACAGCAGTAAAATACTTCTGGTAAGCAGGCCTGGGGTTTAGTGGGCCTGGGCCTTTCACTTTGGGCCCATTCATTTGTTATGTATTTTTATAATGTATAACTTTAAAACAGAAATTAAAAACATTTGAGAGTAATTTGGTATAGATCCGTGGCTGAAGCTGAGGGGGCAGAAAAGGCCATGCAGACCAAGTTCAGGGAAAGGCCCACTTACCTTGGGCAAGTCCAGAAACAGGTGCCGCGAGGATCTTACCACAGGGCACGATCGGCAGACTTTACACTGAGGCTTCTGTGAAGGAAAATTCAAGAGAAAGAGAAAGTGTGACCCAAGATGAGAGTCAGGATCAGGCCTGCAGATCATGTGGAGCTGTCCAGGCAAGGGGAGAGGCACAAAGGGATGAGCTCCCTAGTGTGCCATCTAGCTTAGCTTCATGCTCACACCCAGCCAACTCATCAACTACTTGGGCCTTCTGTGAACTTGGGAGACTCAGGACCACGTGGCATAACATTTGTTACTCAGAGTTTCATGTCTCTGTCCTATCACTCCAGAGAACAGGAAAAAGCATTCTCAGAGTACTACACTATATGCAGCTGTGTAAGGAGAGGCAGGAACGATGGAAGAGAAGACACAGAGCTCCTCTCCTAAGGAAGATACAATCAAGTTAGGGAGAGGGGGCTTGCATGGGAAACAAGTGCAGACCTATACAAAGCAAAATGTCAAGAAATGCTTATTCTCATGGTACAAGTTGACTATACAAACCCAGAAGGGTGATGACTAAAGGAGTAAACAGTTAGGTGGGGCTAATCAGTGAAAGCTTCCAAATAAGTTTTTATCTAAATTTTTGGAGGTGAGAAATTACAACTTTCTCAGGACCTCTCTCCTGAACTCCACATGCCTCTATCAAACTGTCTACCTCACCTCTCCTTGGGTATCTAGGAGGCAGCTCAATTTGTTATTGTTGTTGTTAATCCTCACCTGAGGATATTTCTTTCATTGATTTTTAGAGAGAGTGGGAGGGAGAGAAGCGGGGAGAGAAATATCAATATAAGAGAGACACATTGATCGGTTGCCTCCCACACGCGCCCCAACTGGGGCCGGGATCGAACCTGCAAACCCAGGTATGTGCCCTTGACCAGGAATCAAATCCTTGATCCTTCAGTGCTCTGGCCGATGCTCTAACCACACCAGGCAGGGCAAGGAATCTCAAATTTAACAAACCCAAATAGATTCCACCAGAAAGCCTGTTTTTCATCTAATCACACCCATGTTCGTAGCAGCTCAAGCCAAAAACTTAAAAGTCATCATTTCCTTGATTTTCCCATCACCCAGAATTCCAGTCTATCCAATTCTACAGTCTGCCTCCACAACATATCTCAAGGTTCTTCTCCTATCCCCATTTCTACTGCTATTAACCTAGTCCGAGAAACATTATCTCATTTTGGTGCTACCACTCTAGTCTCCAAACTTTCATGCTTCCCTCTCATCCATTTTCCACAGAGCAGCTTGCCATTTAACTCCCACAATGGCTTAGTAGGCCCTGGTAACCTGACCTCATCTCAATCCACCCTCCCTCTCATTCACTATGCTACAGCTAAACTGGCCTTTTCAATTCTGCCTTTTACGCCTTTGCATTTCCGCGCCCCTCTGCTTGTAACACTCTTAACCTCACTCTCATAGCCTAGCTTGCTCCCTCTCATTCTTCAGTTAAACTCTCAGTTCAAATGTTACCTCCTTTGAGATGCCTTCCCTAATCACCTACCTTCCCCCAAAAGTCACTATCACATCTTCCCGGCAGTTTATTCCATAATTATGTTCTTGTCTTTAGTCTCCTCCCCACACTAAATAAGTCTGTCTTGTTCACTGCCACATCCTGAGCACCTAAAACTGACTGCCCTACTATAAGAACCCAAAAAAAGTTGTTGAAAGAATGAATAGCCCGGCCAGCATGGTTCAGTGGTTGAGCATCGACCTATGAGTCAGGAGGTCAGGGTTCAATTCCTGGTCAGGGCACGTGCCTGGGTTGCAGGCTTGATCCCCAGTGTGGGGCGTACAGGAGGCAGCTAATCAATGGTTCTCTCTCATCATTGATGTTTCTTTCTCTCCTTCTCCCTTCCTCTCTGAAATCAATAATAAAAAAAAGAATGAATAAAGTAACAAATGAGTAAACATGGAGAAGAGGAGACAGTATTTACAGAATGTGGTCTGAAACAGAAGCAAAAGTAGAGAAATATAAATTCAATTTCCTAGCACAATGTTAAGCACATAGTAAATGTTAATTTAGTAATTATCTAATGATCTGAATGATGAGTTGCTGAGATGGAGTAGAAAGAACCACTGGTCAAAGGTCTTGAATGCTAAAACAAAAATCCTGAGTGGGACAAGATTGGGAATCCCTTAATGGAGATTGTTGCCCTGTGCAATAACTCAGCTGGTTAGAGCATCATCCTGATACCCCAAGGTTTGATCCCCAGTCAGGGCACATACAAGAATCAACCAATGGCCAAAACTGGTTTGGCTCAGTGGATAGAGCGTCGGCCTGCGGACTGAAGGGTCCCGGGTTCGATTCCGGTCAAGGGCATGTACCTTGGTTGGGGGCAGGAGGCAGCTGATCCGTGTTTCTCTCTCATTGATGTTTCTAACTCTCTATTCCTCTCCCTTCCTCTCTGTAAAAAATCAATAAAATATATATTTAAAAAAAAAAAAAAAAAAAGAATCAACCAATGAATGCATAAATAAGTGGAAAAATAAATCAATGTTTCTCTCCCCCTGACCCCCCAATTCCCTTCTCTTTCTAAAATCAATTAAGTAATTAAAAAAAAAAAAAAAAAAAAAAAAGGATAGAGATTGTCTCCTTCTGGGCTCCTATGAGACCTTCCACTCACCTTGAGCTCTATGGCATTGATGAGCTTGCCACACTTGTCACACTGGTCACCCCGGGCCTCCTCATAGCCACAGAAGGGACACACACCCTCCACAAAGCGGTCAGCCAGGAAGCGGGAACAACGCTCACACCGCAGTTGCTCCACAGTATCTTGCAGCACAAAACCTCGGTTCCACAATCGCTGAAAGATGTCCTGTGTGATTCTGGTGAGGTGAGCAAGGGACAGGGGAGGGACAGGTTAGAGAAGTCAGAAGAAGGGGTGCAACCCTCCCTCCTGCTACTCTACCCAGGACCCAAACTCATTTAGTCCAAATGCCAAAGAAATCAGGCAGAAGACCCTTCAAGGCAAAGGTCATCTAGTCATCTTTAGGGAGTTTGACTGGATGGCCCCAGACCCCTTACACATATTCTTCAACTCCTCATACAATCTCTTCCCTTGACATTTTAGAATTTGTCAAATACAGGCTTTGTTTTGTATTCTTCATTAACAAAATTCTCCAAACGAATAGTACTGTGTCCTAAAAATTAAATCAGTCCAACTATTAAACCACACAGCACTATTAGCTGACAGCCTGTCTACCATGTAGAGGTTTTATAGGGATGAATTACCAAGCAAAAGGAGAAAGAGCATATTTGCTATAAACACTCACTGGAGTGGGAAGGAATGTGCTCAGACTCTGTGGCAGCCAGGGAAGGGAAGGGAAGTGGTAGCGGAAAGGTATACTTTCCACAAGCCTCCATCCTGCCTCTTATCACCCTTACTTGCTCCTTCAGAACCTGACCACACTGAATCTCCTTAATAATGCTTAGAATACATTTCAGGGCAATATTCATGTCCTAAATTTAGGGGGATTGCCTAGACAACCATCTTGGTTCCCCTGTCTCCAGGATATTCTCATGGTCCCCAGCCCCAGCCTTCACCCTCCATTTCTCCTGATCAGAGGAAACTTACTCCGTCTGTTGTGAAGTGGTGGTGCGACCAAAAATATCAAAGGAGATATTAAACCAGCGGTAAATGTCAGCATGAATGACATGGTACTTGTCACAGATCTCCTGGGGGGTGAGACCCTCCTCCATAGCCTTGGTCTCTGTCGCTGTACCATACTCATCTGTCCCACACAGATAGAGGGTGTTCCACTGGCGGAGGCGGGAGTACCTGGAAGAGAATATGACGATCAACTGCTCCCCATGTCCCTTGGACCTCCCCCAGCCCCCACCCTTGGGGCATCCTATTCCTTGGGACCAACAGCTCCCTCAGGTCTTCCCTGCAGCAGTTAGCTCCACCTGGCAAAGACATCAGCACTGAGCACGCAACCAATGATGTTTCCAAGATGGGGGACATTGTTGACATAAGGAAGGGCGCTGGTGATGAGCACATTCCTTTCCCCAGCCACAGGCAACCTGGTGAGGAAGGAAAAGAACAGGTCATGGAGGAGACGCAAGGGCCAAGAGGGACCAAAAGTGCACCCGATACCCAGACACAGATCTAGTCTACGTCAGACGGTCATATACATCTGAAGTCTTCCTTCAAATGAACCCACAGGACTAAACTCCCCCAAAAGCCCTGCGATACCCTATAGAAGCAAGGACAGCGGCCTGCCCACAGTGAGCAAGCCTCGTGTACTGCTCCTACAGAGCCGTATTCCAACACGCAGGACTCTTCTGACTGCTTCTCCTCCATTAGCTCACTCTCAGGCGCCAACTTCCCAGGTACTGACAAAACTCTCCTGAGGCTTTGTCCAGTCACCATCACTCACTACTCCAAACTCCAATGCCTACCAAGAATTTTCCCAGTGCGGACCTCTTTCCTTCTTCCCAGATGCTATATTAATATTACCTCTAGTCACTACCTGAAATCCTTACAACCCACCACCCGACTCCTCTCCCTAACCCACGTTGGTCACTTCCTCATGGCCTGACTCAAGCCAGCATTCATAACCCTCTCCTCCCCACTTCTGCAGGATCATTCCTAGTCACATCACTCAAGCTGCTGTCTGAAGCCATTCAATCCACTATTCTCTTTTTAGGGTTCATCCTTGACAGCTCAGCTGTGCACATCATGTAGCCATCCCCCTTCTCAGCACTGACACCTCACCAGGGACTTTTTGTCTTTCTGACCATTCTCAATCTATAATCACTGGACACTGAAATCCAGTTTTGAAATCAGTTCCTTCAGGGAAGCCTTCCTTCATTAGTGACTGGCCTTCCATCCAGTCATCCCTGTGTCCCAAGCCCCTGGGCACTTAGTAGCACACCACTGTGTTCCTTTTGTGTTACCCTGTAACTTTGTGGCAGATAGGAAGGTATGTATGGGGTTCTACCCTCTAGGGGGTTACAGTCTATCACATAACTACCAGGACGGAATCAGTGCAATGAGAGGTACAAAGTATCAAAGGAGCTCCAAGGAAGGCAAACATACACTCCAGCCTAAGATTAAGAGACTTCTCAGCCTGGCCGGTGTGACTCAGTGGTTGACTGTCAACCTATGAACTAGGAGGTCATGGCTCAATTCCCAGGGAGGGCCCATGCTCAGGTTGCGAGCTCAATCCCTGGTAGAAGGTGTACAGGAGGCAGCCAATCAACGATTCTCTCTCATCATTGATATTTCTCTCTCTCTCCCTCTCCCTGAAATCAATAAAAATGTATTTTAAAAAGAGAGAGAGAAGACTTCACAGAGGCAGAATACCTGAGTTGGGCCTCAGGAATGGGTAGGAATTTGCCTGATCAAGGCACTGGAGTGTCTTTTGGTCAGAAGGAAAGGCACAGAAGACAGTTTGGTTTGGCTATAGGATCTTTCTTTTTAAATTCTCACCCAAGGAGTGAGGATATTTTTTCCATTGATTTCTAGAGAGAGTGGAAGGAAGGGCGGAGAGAAAAAGAGAGAGAGAGAAACATCAATGTGAGAGACACACATCGACTGGTTGCCTCCTGCACACATCCTGACTGGGGTGGGGATTGGACCTGCAACCCAGGTATGTGCCCTTGATGAGGAATCAAACTGGAGACCCTCTGGTGAGCAGGCAGATGCTCTAACTACTGAGCCATGCAGGCCAGGGTGGTAATAGGGTCTTTAATACCAATTGTCTCCTCCTCTACATATGCATTTAAACGTGTTAGCCTGTATAAACACCTAATAAAGTCTATCTCCTATTCTTTATTACCTCCAAAGGGCTTAGTACTAAACTGTCCACAGTAGTTATTGAAGCAAATGAACAAAGGATGGACTTTCTTCATTAATTTATTCAAATTTTATCAGTATCTACTGGAAACTGGGACACATAAAGAGAGAGCCTCTACCTTCAATAAGCTGGCAGATCAGAGGACATAGTCATGAAAAGAGATAATTACAACGTAATTGGACAATTGGAATTTCCAGAGAATGAAGCACTCAAACTTGTAGAGAAGGAAATGGTAAAATTAGGTTCTCAAGGAATGACTATACACCCGTTAGGTAGGATAGACATTCCAGGGAGAAGGAATAGCATGTGCAATGACACCAAGGTGATACAGTATGATGTCGGCCTGCCTTCCTCTCAAAACGCATCTTGACCTATCTGCCCCTTGACTGTCTAGCCTCCAGCCACTGGCCTTTTAGCAATTCCTTAAAAAAAAGCCAAACTCTCTTGCTTCTCAGGCCATCTTGCACGTTTCCTCTCCCTGAGACACCCTTCCCCATAGCCTTACCCCTGCCTGACTAATTCCTACTCATCTTGCAAGTCTCAGTTCAGATGTCAATTTTCCAGAGAAGCCTATAGGTTAATCTCCTGTAATATTTAGTCTCCTGGCATCCTGTTATTTCCCTTCATAGGACCTATTACAATGTGTGACTATACATTTGTATGAGTTTTTAAAATACCTATCTACTTTTCTAGACTAAGTTCCATGAGAGCAGAAGTCTTATCTGTTTTGCTCCCTCCTGTAGATCCAGCACATGGGGCCTAGCAAGGAGTAGACACTCAAATCTTTATCGGATGACAAGTTTGGGACTACAAATATTTCATTTTGATGAAAAAAGCTGTGTATGTGTGTGTATATTGTTTCAGTGTAGTAGGACAGTGACAAAATATGAAGCCTCAGGCAGGGGCTAGATCTTGAATGGTCTTGTGAACTACACAAAGGAACCATCTGTAGAATTCAAAAAAGGAGGGTGAGATAATACATGCAGTTTTAAGAACTCATTCTGATGACAGTGTGAAATATGGGGTGCCAGGGAAAGAGAATGTGAGAGATGGTAGGTCTGATATAAGGGAGCAGCTGTGAGAAGAGAGAGAAGGGATTGACTCAAGGACTACTTAGGAATTAGAATCAATGACTTGGTAATGGAATAAGTGATACAGGAGAATGAGAAAAGAGTACAGATAACACCAAAATTTCTGGCTTAGATTTTTAAGAAGGGGTTAGAGGGTGTCAATCGCTAAAGTACATGAATAAAGGAGGGAAGCTGACAGGGAAGATAACTGGTTTGCTTTTGCACATGCTGAGTTTGCAATGCCTGTGGAGGTGGAGGATTCAGTCTGACAAATATGTTGAGCTCAGAGTAGAGATCTGGACTGGAAAAAAACAGATTTAGGTGGTATCTGTAGGTAAAGAATAACTGAAACATGGGTGCAGGTGGGACTGATGGAGAGTGTCCAAAATTACAAACCAAGAGAGAATAAACTTTAAAAAAAGATAGTGTCAACAATAAAAGAGAGATAGGGATCTGAGAATAAAAAGGAAAGGATGGAAAATGAAAGAAGTCAGCAGCAGAGGGGACCTGGCAGGCAGGTGTTGATTTTATCAACAACTTCCATTGAAGAAACCAAGCCCCACTCATCTGTGCCTACTCACACTGGTTTCTGCTTTGGCCGAAGGGGAGGCAAGCTCCCCAGGCCCTTCTCCCAAGCAGTTACAGCCATGGCGATCTCCTCCTCAGATAGGGTGGCCAGCTCCTCCTCCTATGAAGAGTGGATAGAATCCCTCACCAGGTGAGGAGGGCCCACGGAATAAAGAAACTCTCCCAACAACACTAAAAGGTAGTGCCCATGCTCCAAGTCCCTCTCCAAACCACCCCACCCTTTAGGCACGAAGGCTCTCTGGGGACCCCTCTGTTCTTTTCCAAACCTCAGGCTCATTGCTGACAGCCCTCCCTTCAAGGAAGCTGGGCTGGAGCTGCTTTTGGAGGTAGGGCCGGAGGGCCAGGATACCCTGCTTCTTCAACACAGTCTCTGCAGCTCGCTGGCATGGCTCCTGAGAACTCAGTGTCTGGAACCAGCTGTGCAGGGCACCCAGTTCTTCTGCGGATTTGGGAGAAAAGTGGGAATCAGCAAGACCAGGAAAGGCCAGATGAGTGGGCCTCTTTTCCTTCTTCGTGAAATTTCTCCAGTTGCTTTCCCATTCCCTTTAACATCTTTCTGCTATAGCTTCCATGTCAAGCTACACCTCATAGTGGGTACCTATATACAATATACTGCTCATTCTGTAACCCCTACACCAAGCTTCTGCGGTTGGGGCTGGGAATAAAGTGATAAGCTCACTGCTCACCAGGGAGGTAGGCTGGGTCTTGGAGTAATGGATACAGGGCTCCCCACAAAACAATGTCAGCTACAGATTCTGTCTCCTTGTTCGGGAAAAGAAAAAGGTACACAGGTGAGATATTCAATTTCTTCTCAAAAGTAGTAAAAATATCTAACACTTCCTAAGCACTTACTACACATCGAGCACTCTATTAAGCATTTAAAATTATCTCAATCCTCACAACAACCCAATGAGGTGGGTACCAATATTACCCATTTCAAAGATGAAAAAAAGAATTAGAAAGTTTAATGTTTTCCAAGGTTACACTGCTAGAAGATGGCAGTGTTGGGGTTTGAACACTTTGAATACTGTCTCCCTTCTTAATTCTTATACCACACAGCTTCCCCAATTCCCACCTCAAGGCCCAACTTACCCCAGCCAGGAAAGGACAGCTCCGACGACTCAAGCTGTGGTCAATGTGAGTCAGGGCTCTTCGAATGGGGCCAAGAACATCTTCCCCCTTCTTGCCTTGGACCACCAAATAGTACAGGGCAGCAGACAAAGCTGGCTAAAATGTGGGGGGGGACACAGGTCAGAATGGCCATGCAGAGCAAGGGCCTGCCTGCCATCCCCTATGTCTCAGTACCACCTGCAGTTCTGTTGCTTCCCATTCCAGCCACTGGTTGGTGAGGTCATCTTGCTCTGAGCCAGATAACAGAAAGAAGTATCTGCCAGAGAAAGAACAACAGAAGGTGGAATGAGAGAGGCCCATTCTCACTCCACAGTGAAACAGGCCACACAGAGGACAGTAAGCTCTGATGTGATTTAGTCACCTCCCTGCATCAAGTACCAATACTCACCGGCAGATTGCATTAGTGGAGAAAAGGTAGTTGCCACTATCCAGCTGCAAGACAGGTATCTTAGGTCGGGTCAGGAATGGGACCACACACTCTGATGAGAGAGAGAGAAATGCGTGAAAAACAGGAAAAAGAAACAAAATTCTTTGTCAACTTAGAAGGACAACTTCACATTGTTCAGGGGAAAAGATGGGCAGTCTCAATCCAGAGCTTCTAAGACGGGACCACTGAAAGAGGGTGGGTCCAGAATGAGCTGGGGGGACCAGCAGTGTTCAGCTGAGACCGCCAGCTGGAAACAACAGATGGGTACTGCAGAGAGGAGGTGGTGGTGCTGGGATAGCGCAGCAGCCAAGAACTGGAACAATTAAGACTGTGATTATCTGAGAACGACCCGAGATAACAGGGGAAGAACAAAATTAACGGAACTGGGAAGACAGCAACGGAACTGCTTAGGAGTCACCCAAACAGCTGGCTGGGAATGAAAACAGGTAAACCATATTTTGGTGAGCATATGTGAGTGTGTCTGTGTGGAGAGGAGCGCAGGGTTTCCTAGGAACAAAAAACGTGCTGGGGGTGGGGGTGTTGTAATGCGAGTGACTCTTGTGTGTGTCGGCGTGGGGGGAGGTGATTGATGAAAGATGTGACTGGGAAGAAAGAGGGGATGGAGTGACGAAGGATAATGGGGCAGGAGGTAGACGGGAATGAGTGGTAGGGGTTGGGGATTGGGGAAGGAGACTGCCGACGGGGCGTCCGGCGTGCTTCGGCCCGCCCCCCTCACCCACCGCCCACCAGCACCAGCCCGACTACCTTCAGGGCCCACGGTGCTGATGAGCAGCTGCGCCCGGCCCTGGGCCCTCCCAGCCGCGGCCAGCACGGGCAGTGTCCCCGGGGCGCCCTCGCTCACGAACAGTCTCATTTCGCCGCGGATCCCACGCTGACGCAAGCGGAACCGGCCTCTCGCCTGTGGGCGGAGAGATCAGCCAGAGGCACGCCGGGAATTGGCGTTCTGAATTAGGCCGTTCCCCGCGCACCGCTGGGGGAAGTAGACTATTTCTCCCATCATGTAACACTAGGAAGCCGGAAAGAGGATCATAGAAAGGGAGGGACCGCGGTGCGGTGCTGAGAGCAGCACTGGCTTGGTGGCGGCGTTTTCGCGTAGGGGCAGGCGCACTTTAATCCTCTAACGCCGCGAGGGCGGGGAAGGAAACCTGTCGTTTGGTTGCACTCTTTGGACAGCGTCTATTCACAATGACCGACTCTCCAAGTTCATCAGAATTAGGGTTGAGAGTTACGATAAATTGACTGTAGTGATACAATGGAAATTAGTGTAGATATCCTATTAATAAAGAACTGAACTATTAAATATTGATTTAATATTTAATATTTAATATCTGCCGCTCACATAGAACTAGACAATCTCATTAAAGTGACTGGGAGGGAGCATGTGTAGGGGAAAAGTCAGATTGAGGGGAAGTGAAAAGGCTAAGTTTGCAATAAGTATGTTTTATACAAGGAAGCACATGAGTGATTGAGAAAGGAGTCATGCCCAGTTGGTGTGGCTCAGTGGTTGAGCGTCAACCAATGAACCAGGAGGTTAAGGTTAGATTCCCGGTCTGGGCACATGCCTGGGTTGCGGGCTCAACCCCGATTTGGGGGCCTGGGATCGTGCAGGAGGCAGCCCAAGGGTGATTCTCATCGTTAATGTTTCTATCTTTCTCTCTCCCTTCCCTTCCGCAATCAATAAAAATATATATTTTATATATATTTTATTGATTTTTTACAGAGAGGAAGGGAGAGGGAGAGAGAGTTAGAAACATTGATGAGAGAGAAACATCAACCAGCTGCCTCCTGCACACCCCCTACTGGGGATGTGCCCGCAACCAAGGTACATGCCCTTGACTGGAATCGAACCTGGGACACTTGAGTCCGCAGGCCGACGCTCTATCCACTGAGCCAAACGGGTTAGGGCAATAAAAATATTTTTTAAAAATTAAAATAAAATAAAAATTTAAAAGCCCTAGCGAGGTTTGGCTCAGTGGATAGAGTGGAGGACTGAATCAGGGTCCCGGGTTCAATTCCAGTCAAGAGCACATGCCCGGGCTGCGGGCTCGATCCCCAGTAGGGGGCGTGCAGTAGGCCGCCTATCATCTGCCCCATGTGCTATTCAACAGGCAGATGAGTTGATCTGGAGAGCTTTACTTGAGACCATGACAGTCTCAGGGTAGTAAGACTTCTTACATGGCAGCTCAGGGCTTCCAGAGTGTTGTAAGAAGCATGAGCAGCCCTAGCCTGTTTCATCATTGATGTTTCCAGCTCTCTCTCCCTCTCCCTTCCTCTCTGAAATCAATAAAACTATATTTTTGGGGTTTTTTTTTATTAATTTCAGAGAGGAAAGGAGAGGGAGAGAGAGATGGAAACATCAATGATGTGAGAGAATCATTGATTGGCTACCTCCTGCACACTCCCTCCTGGGGATCGAGCCCGCAACCCAGGCATGTGCCCTTGACGGGAATTGAACTTGGGACCTTTCAGTCCGCAGGCCGATGCTCTATCCACTGAGCCAAACCAGCTAGAGCAATAAAACTATATTTTTTTAAAAAAATAATAATTAATAATAGTACTTATGAGCTAGGCACTGTTCTAAGCACTTCACATATATTAATTTCATCCTCGAAAATTCTATAGTAGTTCTGGGCCTTTTGAAGCTAGGTCATAAGAAATTTTTTTTTAAAATATATTTTATTGACATTTCACAGAGGGGAAGGGAGAGGGACAGAGAGCCAGAAACATCGAT
This sequence comes from Plecotus auritus, assembly GCF_963455305.1. Lineage (NCBI taxonomy): Eukaryota > Metazoa > Chordata > Mammalia > Chiroptera > Vespertilionidae > Plecotus > Plecotus auritus. The sequence continues at coordinate 169,061,192 of NC_137772.1, forward strand.
GAGAGAGAAACATCGATCAGCCGCCTCCCGCACACCCCCCACTGGGGATGCGCCCGCAACCAAGGTACATGCCCTTGACCGGAATCAAACCCAGGACCCTTCAGTCCGCAGGCCGACGCTCTATCCACTGAGCCAAACCGGTCTCGGCAAGGTCATAAGAAATTTGACAGCTTCTGCCCATGCTTCTTTTTGTTTGTTTGTTTGTTTTGTTTTTAATCCTCACCTGAGAATATTTTTCCATTGGTTTTTATTTAATTTATGTATTTATTTATTTATTTATTTATTTTTGTTAAATAGATTTTTTTATTGATTTCAGGGAGGAAGGGAGAGGGAAAGACAGATAAATATCCATTGGTTACCTCCTGCACACACACACACACACACCCTGCCCCCGCCACCAGGCCCCGCCCTGGGGAGGAACCTGCAAAGGAAGTACAGGCCCTTGACAGGCATGTACCCAGCTAGGAACCAGGGACCCTTCGATCTGCAGTTCACACTCTATCCACTGAGCCAAACAGGCTAGGGCTGCTCATGCTTCTTAGAACACTCTGGTAGCCCTGAGCTGCCATGTAAGAAGTCTTACTACCCTGAGACTGTCATGATCTCAGAAATGTGAGTGAAGCTCTCCAGATCAACCCATCTGCCTATTGAATACCACATGGGGCAGAAGAATCACCTGGCTAAGCCCTTCCCCAATTTTTGACCCATAAAATTGTGAGCTATATTAAAATGGTTGCTAATTTAAAAAATACAAACAAACCAACAAATCATGAGATAGGTCCTCTCATTCTCATTTTACAGATGAGGATCTGAGGCACAGAGAGGTTACTTTGTACCAGGAACTATACAAGGCATTGAAGGTAGAATTATTAACAAAATAGATACAGGCTTCTGCTTTGGCAGAGCTCAAAGACCTCCAGGGAAGTTAGATAATGAAATAATGTTTAAAATGTGATGGAAGTTATGATGGGGATGTAAAGCTTGCTGTGGGAGCTGCTAATTAGGGCCCCTACCTAACTCTAAGGGGTTAAAAGAGCTCTTCTTGTGTGTGACCTTTTGACTGAGATATGAATGATGAGTAAGAGTTACCCAGGTGAAGATTGGTGGGAGTGGAGAGAGGAAGTATTTCAGGCAGAGGAAAGAAGATATGCAAAGTTGCACTTCAGGAGTGGAGTGGCTGGAGTGTGGAGTTTGTGGTGGGGAGTGTGAAAAGTCTAGGATAAAGGGAAAAAGTGTTTGTAAATCAGATTGTAAAATGTGGGCTTTACTCTGAGTACAATGAGAAGCCTTTGAAAGGTTAAGTCAAGGGAGTGGCAGGGAATTTTTGTGTTTTAGACAAGTCACTCTGGCTGCTGTGCCAGGAATGGAGTGGAAGAGAGCAGAACTATATGCAAGGAAACTAGTTAGGAGGTTATATCATCCAGGCTAAAGAGGGTGGTAGTTGTAGGGATTAAAAAACATTGATAGAGCTCTGGCCAATTTGCTCTGTGGTTAGAGCGTCAGCCCTCAGACTGAAGGGTTCGATTCAGATCAAGGGAGCGCACCACGGTTGCAGACTCCATCCTAGGAGGCAACCAATCAATGTGTCTCTCTCACATCGATGTTTCTCTCTCTCTCTCTCTCTCTCTTTCTCTCTCTCTCTCTCTCTCTCCCTCCCCTCCCTTCCACTCTGTCTAAAAATAAATGGAAAAAATATCCTCAGGTGAGGATTAACAAAAACAATAAAAAATTAAAAAATAATGAAATGCTTTTAAAAAAAGAAAGGTAGATTGGAAAGGTTTAGTAATCAATTAAATGTGATTGGTGAGGAAATAAGAGAAATTAAGGTTGGCTGTCAGGTTTCTGGCATGGGCAATTGGGTACACCCTCTATGTGCTCCAACAGATAACAGTATTTCCCCTAGTGACTATCACACTGTATTTTAATTGTTATGAGAAGGTAGGGACCATATTTACCATCTTAATTGACAATACCCAGCACACAGTTCCTATCTGGCAAACATGCTAATAAGCATTCTATAAATATTACTAAATTTAAATTTAACCGAATAGGGGTACTGGAAGAGAAACGAGTTCGTTTAGAACATACTGTGTTTGTGGTACCTGTGAAATACCCACGTGGAGTTTTTCAGTGGACAGTGGATTAGACTGAAGCTTCAGATAAAGATCTGGAATGAAGATATGGTACTCAGCAGCACATGGAGCTCATTTGAGCTACAGAGATTAAGACTACCTAGGATACACAAAGCACAAAGGGCACCGGATCTCAGACAGACCATGGGGGTTTAAGGAACAAGCAAAGGAAAGCCCTCTCTTATACAACAAAGAAGCAAGTGCTAGAAAGGTAAGGAGGACACCCACAGTGTTTCTAGGAGAAAAAAGTAAATTGTGTTGGCAGCTGCTGAGATGTCAAGCAGCATAAGGACTGCAAAGTGTCCGTGCAAACTCAGGGGTGACCCTAGTGAAGAGTGGCCTTAGAAAGGGGAAGGTGTCAGGGGAGAGGAAATCAAGATTCTGTGTGTAGGCAACGCTTTCAAGAAGTTTGATTTTAAAAAGGAAGAGGGCCTAGCTAGTTTGGCTCAGTGGATAGAGCGTCGGCCTGTGGACTGAAGAGTCCCCAGTTTGATTCTGGTCCAGGGGCACATGCCTGGGTTGCCGGCTCGATCCCCAGTGGGGGGCTTGCAGGAGGCAGCCAATCAGTGGTTCTCTCTCATCAATGATGTTTCTCTCTTTCTTCCTCTCCCTCTCTGAAATCAATACAAATATTTAAAAAAATAAAAGGAAAAGGAAGAAGTACAGTGGCAACCAGAGAGCACAGTCAAGGGAGGTTTATTTAAAGATGGGGAATACTTGGCTACATTTAAAAGGTGATGAGGGTCTGGCTGGCATGGGTCAGTGGTTGATGGTCAACCTGTGAACCAGGAGTTCACTGATTGCGGGCTTGATCCCCAGTGTGAGGCCTGCAAGAGGCAGAAAGAACTGCAGTCACTATTTTGGAAGTGGGAAGGAAGAGCTGAAGGGTGGGATTCCCCACATTTTGAAAGTGGAGCAAACTAAAGAGGAATGTCACCCAGAACTCAGTACTGGCAACGCAGCCCTCAGATCACACATCAGAGGAGGAGAGCTGTCTGTCTGATGTCACCAAGGGGGTGGTACCCCACCTCCACTCCACCTCTCCAGAGCCAGACAAAAAGCCTCACAGAAAGCTTCACTTGTGCAGTGGAGAAACAGCAGGGGAAAAGAGGAGTGGTCAGGTAAGGAGGAAGCAAAAGTATGGGTTTTGAAGCTCTGGCAATGGACAGGGGAAGTCAGTGTCCACCTTCCAGGGAAAAGCTGACATCAGTCTCCCATTCACCCCAATATGCTGTCATAGCATCCTGTACTAGCTGTCCATAGACCCCAATTCCCTTGTCATTAATAAATGTATTGTGTGGTTAGTTAAGATCTGTTTTTAAGCTCTAAAAGGGCAAGGGATGTGTCTATCTCCTCCCTGCCTCTTATCTCCAGTGCCTAACATTGTTCCTTTCACACAGGAGGTGCACAGCCAATCCTTGCTAAGAGTATGAATGAATGAGCCCACACACTAAAGTAGGGCCCCACCCAAGAGGCTTAAGTACAGAGGCTTCCCAGCTCCCCAAAACATGTCCTGGGTGGGGGCAGGGGGGATGGTGGCGTTGGCACCACTGTCTCTAACTGAACCCCTCTGCGTTTCTCCCACCCACTTTCTTGTTCTCTCCAATGTGGTCTTCCTGGCTCTCTGTTTCTGTCTCTCTGACTCCACACAGGAAGCACGCAGCTTTAGGTCTGAGGTGATCAGTAATGGAAACATTGGTGCCTGTGTACATTTAATAAAGGGTCACAAACTTTTTTATTTTTGTCATTAACTGCTTTCTCTTTGTCTGTGTTCTGTCTCAGACCTGATTCTTTTTTTCTCATCTTCCTGTGTCCAACTCAAGAGTCCCACCACCGTCCGGAACCAACTTCTTTTGCCCCTGGATCTTCTGATGGGCCCCAGAAGATACTTGGAGGAAAATCACTGAGGTAGGCCATGTCTGATTTCCTGTCTTGCTGGCCTCACAGCCCTGCTGACCACATCCTCTGTCACCTTACTTATATACTTCCTCACCAGTCACATCACTCAGGAGTTCTCAGCCCCCAAAACCTGTCAGTGACCCCCACTCAGGCCTTTTGCTTTACCCTCTTCTCTCACTCCAGGATTCCTGTGCTTGTTTTCCTCTGACACTGCTCTTAGAACCATGTTTCTCTGCCTAGAAGTAGCTAGTTCTGACCCTTTCTGGACATCCAACACCCCTTTTTCCCACAGGTGATAGGACTGGCCACAATGCTGCCTGGCACTCAGTGGTGGCCAAGTACTTGGGGGAACCTAGGACTGGGGCCCAAAAACACTTCTCCGAGACCCCAGCTCTGTGCCCTATATGCCTTCACTTACACTGCGGCAGATGGCCAGCAGATATGTATGGCTGAAGGGGACAGGTTCCTACTGATTCGAAAGACCAACTCTGACTGGTGGTTGGCAAGGCGCCTGGGAGCACCATCCACCTCACGACCCATCTTCGTACCAGCTGCCTACATGACAGAGGAGTCTATCTGTTCCCAGAGCCCAACCACCATCACCACCAGGCAATCCCTCTGGACTCATGGTGAGTAAGCCCTTCCCATCACCTTCTTACCTCCCTGGCTTCTGGGAATTATTGGAAGGATCCTCCTCCTCCAAGTTTCTGCTGATCCCCTTCTCTTATTTTCCTGTCATCAGCCTACTCCTTACACCCACCAGGGTGTCCCCATTGCCTCTCTTCCTAGTCTCAAGTCTTCAAGATCTCATTTTATTTTTCAACAACAGCCTCTCCCTGCTCTTGTCTTCTCTGTGAACCCCCAGCCAAGATCAGGCCTCTGATCACCTGCCCCCTGCTCTCCCCATTTCTGTTTCCAGGGCCAAAGTTGTTTCCTGGCTCACTGGAGGAGCTGCACCCATCTCAGGCAACCCCAGGCAGAGCCCAGTCTACGTCGCAGCAGCCTCCTTCTCTTCCTCCCAAAATCTGTAGAAGTGTCAGTGTTACTAATTTGAGGCCCACTCTCCTGAAGCCCTCCCAGGATGGACAAAGTAGAAGATCTCTCTCCCGGCAGAATTTGCTGACAGAGGCCAATGCCAATGTGGTGAGTCATAGCTCTCCATCTGAGCAGCTGCGATCAACAGATATTTACTGCTGAGCCCTGTTCTAGGCACAGTGGCTAACAGGACAGACTCAGCTTTCAAGGGTTCCCATGACTGACAATTCTCATAAACAAATATGTGTTGGTACAAATAAGTGCTACCAGGAAGATAAATATGGTGGAGAGGGACTGAACTGGCCTAGGAAGGCATCTCTGAGTAGATGATGTTCTATCTATCTGAATAAGGAGAAGTCAGAGACAGCCTGATGCAAAGGAGGAGATGAGAAAGAATTCTAGCTAAGGGACAGGACAGCAAGTAGTAAAGATCCTGAGGGTACATGGAACCTGGCAGATGATAGAGGGACTGAAAGAAAGCCAACCTCAGCTGTGCTTTCTCTCTCTTCCTCCTACTCCTGGCCCAAGGCAGGGTTTGTCCAGTGTCAGGTCTCCTCACCTCTAGAGATGGAACTCCTTTTTCTTCCTGAAGATTCAGCCCCTCCCCTCTCTTAGTTACTAGTGGTTGAAAAGTGGCCCCTCCTTTCTCATACCCCTTCCTCTCTGTCTCCTTTTACTCTGGAGGATGTGAGGGTGGGAGCTCCCCTCAAATCACCCCCCCCAACACACACACGTGTACACACACACACACACACACACACACACGCCTGTTCCCCTTTCCTGCGGCCCTAGGGTGGGGGTGGGGTGGGGGAGGAGGGAAGTTGGCAACAGGAAGTGAGGAGAAGAGCATAGAAGACTGTGAGGGAGGGAGAAAAAAAAAAAAAAAAACACGCACACACACACACAGCCGGGGACCAGGTTTCTCCCTCAGTACCTGGGTAACCCCAGCCAGGATCTGGTGGTGAGAAAATGGTGGGGGAGAGGAGGAGGTAGTTAGGTGGAGAGAGGTTTGGGGAGAATACCTACCCCTTTCTTCCCCCTTTCCTGGCAGGCTGGACCCCAGCTCCTCATGTCAGAGCCCCCTGTGTACTGTAACTTAGTGGACCTTCGCCGCTGTCTCCAGTCCCCACCCCCAAGCCCTGCGTGTCCCCCGCTGCAGAGGCTGGACGCCTGGGAGCAGCACCTGGACCCTAACACCGGACGCTGCTTCTACAGAAACTCGCTGACTGGCTGCAAGTCCTGGAAGCCTCCACGCCGCACTCGAACCCAAGAGACGGTGAGACCTTCCCTCCTGCTTATCTTTGTCCCTTCCATCTCCTCCTCTCCCCTACTGTATTCCAAAGTAGCGTGTTTGCTTTCTGGGGCTCGCAGAAGATAAAAAGAATCAGAAAATTGTGAGAAGGGTGTTGAGAGCGAGTTGAGGGGGGCATCTGGATGTGGCTTTACCTCCTCTTTCCCCCCCAGAACCCTGGCTCCATGGAGGGAATACAGACCCTGAATAGGGACAACGGTGTCTTGCAACCTCAGACAAAGAGCTCAGACTCTGACACCGGGTCCCCAGAACTGCTCATCCCCCAGGTGAGATCCCTGCCTCCTCCAGTTTACACGCAGGAAAAGCCATCTTTGCACCACTTTCTCTTTTATGCAAGACATTCTTCTTTATTACACTCCTGTCACCCACATCCGCACTCCTCTTCCTCCGCATCTTGGGACTTCCAAGTTAGAGTTTGCTCCACCTGTTTTTCTCCAACCCCCTGCCCCAGGGTTCACCCTGCCTCCACCCACGCACCTCCCAGCTCAACCCCGCAGACCAGCCTGCAGCCCGGCAGCCCCTTCGGCCTCTGCCGCAGGTCCTGGACGACCCTCACGTAAGTTTCCCGTTTTCATGTGAATGCAAGATCCTCCCAGCCCCAGCCCTCAATTCCTGCTCCTCCGAAACACCTTCCTCTTTCTGACTGTTCTCTGGGGAGCCTCCCTTACCCAGCCTCCCTCGAAACTTTAAGCCGAGGTTCTGTGAGGGGCACTGGCTGACTTACTGGTACCCCTTCTCCGTTTCCCAGGAGGTGGAAAAGTCGGGCCAGCTCAACGTGACTAAGATTGCTCAGGGGGGACGCAAGCTCCGGTGAGGAGAGCGGGGATACCGCCGGGCCCGGCTGTTGGACCCCTCCGGTTGGGTAGAGCAGTGTTGGGAGAGCGCCCTCCCCTAGTGATTCTAAACGACCTCTGCGCGGCTACTGCCCCTCTGCCCCTGCAGGAAGAACTGGTGCCCATCTTGGGTGGTGTTAGCGGGTAACAGCCTGATGTTCTACCGAGAGCCACCCCGGGCGGCACCCTCCTCTTCAGCCTGGGTGAGTGAGCGAGGGAAGGGCCGGTGCCCGAGGGCACAGTTCTACCCGCCTCAGGCCAGCTGTGGGGACGGAGGCGTGGAGGAAGGGAAGGAATTAGGAAGGAGCGCAACCTCCTTGTGGTCCACCCTGTGAGAGGGAGACAGTGAGGGAAACCGCACCGCGGCCTCAGTCTCTCCCCTGATTCCCAGGGACCAGCGGGCAGCCGACCCGAGAGCAGCGTGGACCTACGCGGGGCGGCCCTGGCCCACGGCCGACACTTGTCCAGCCGCCGCAACGTCCTGCACGTGAGTGCCTCTCGAGCATCCTCAAAGCCTCTCTGACCCGAGGGTGCGCCCTCCATTTCCCGTGGTCTCCCTCTCGGCCTCCCCGCTCTATATGCTCCTCCCCGCTGACCCACGCCTTTCCCCCGCCGGCGCCCCAGATCCGCACGGTCCCTGGCCACGAATTCCTGCTGCAGTCAGACCTCGAGGCCGAGCTGCGCGCCTGGCACCACGCGCTGCGGGCGGTCATCGAGCGCCTGGTGAGAGGGGCAGGAGGGGCGGGGCGAGAGAGTGGGGGAGGAGCGGTAGGGCTTAGGGACAATGGGGGGCAGGATGGGCTCAGTGTAGAGCCCTGGGGTGGGGCTGGGATGTGGAACCCCAGCAGCCAATTAGGGTCTCCTTGCTTGGAGCTGGGGGTGCAGATTTCTCTCCTCTCTTCCCATCTCCTACGCGGCCCACCTCACCCGCCTGGATCTAGGATCGGGAGAACCCACTGGAGCTGCGCCTGTCAGGTTCGGGGCCGGCGGAGCTGGGGGAGCTGAGCGCTGGGGAGGACGAGGAAGAGGAGTCGGAGCCGGTGCCCAAGCCACTGCTTCGTTTCGGCGGCCGCTGGAGCTCCAGTGAGAGGCGGGCGTGGGGGGCGGGCCTCGGGGGCTATTTCCAGGTTCCTTCTCCCGGCAGCTGTGCTCTTACTCCGGTTCCCCGGCCTCCCACAGGTCGCTGCCCAGAAGGAACTGAGCAGAACCGCGTGCGGAACAAACTGAAGCGGCTGATCGCTAAGAGACCGCCCTTGCAAAGCCTGCAGGAGCGGGGTCTGCTCCGAGGTGAGGTGGGCTGGCCCAGCAGGTGCCTTTCTCCTTCGTGCCTCCGGGAGTATTTTTGCGTTCCTGATCTGGGCATCGGCCCATTTCATGGATGAGAAAACGTCAGTGAGGCTCGGAGTAGAATTTCTCTTCGGAGACCATTGCTTTTCCCACTACTGCTGACTTTGGGAGGTGGGTGTACCTCCTTGCATAGGCCTAGAACAGGCAGCCAGGAGGGCCAGCCCGACTTTGGAGTGAAGGCCTGTGCTGAGAAGAGCTTCTGTGGGTGATACTGCCACCTCATCCTGTATCTCTCCAGACCAGGTGTTCGGCTGCCAGCTGGAATCACTGTGCCAGCGGGAAGGAGACACTGTGCCCAGCTTTGTGCGGCGCTGCATTGCTGCTGTAGATAAGAGAGGTAATTTTCCCAGAGACCCCAGGTCTACCCTTCCAGCAGGCCAAGGCCTGGAATTTCCCACCTTCCTCACTCTTCCTTTTAGCCTTTTCCCTTCCACCCTTGGTTGCCTCGCCAGACCTCATCACACACATTAGAGCGGGAATCCTTATCTTCTTTTTCCTCACCTCATCTTCTAGGTCTAGATGTGGATGGCATTTACCGGGTGAGTGGGAACTTGGCAGTGGTCCAGAAACTTCGCTTCCTGGTGGACAGAGGTGAGAAGGCCTGTGGGCAAGTGGTGGTACTAAGAACTTCATGTCTCAGAACCACAGGCAGTTCCGAGGGAGTGAGCTGGCAGACAGGGAGGTCTTCTGGCTGGAACTGCATGTCTTAGCTCTTAATCTCTTCTCATACATGTTGCAGAGCGGGCGGTCACCTCCGATGGGAGGTACGTGTTCCCAGAGCAACCTGGACAAGGTACTTACATGAAAGGCCCCTTGGACCCTTAAAAATTCCCCACATCCTCCTTGCTCCTATGATTCCTTCATCTCCTGCTCCTGGAAGGCTTGTCCCCATCCCTGCCTCTGCTATCCTGCCCTACTGTAGACTCCCTAGGCCAAGCATGTCAAACTCAAAGGCTATCACGGGCCAAATAAATGAGACATGCAGCCCACGGGCCAAGAGTTTGACATGCTTGCCCTGGGCATTCCTATGTCTGCCTCAGCTGGATCTTCTCCCAAATTCCTGATCTCTCAGTCTTGGGGTCCCTCTGGCCCTTCATGAGCCCTGAGCCCTCTATACCTCCTTCTTCTTCCAGAAGGCCAGTTAGATTTGGACAGTGCTGAGTGGGATGACATTCACGTGGTCACTGGAGCCCTGAAGCTTTTTCTCAGGGAGCTACCCCAGCCTCTGGTACCCCCACTGCTGCTACCCCATTTTCGTGCGGCCCTTGGTAAGGGATGGGAGCTTTGAGCAATACCCTTGATATTGTGGGGAGATGTGAGGGGTAAAGAATAAAGTAGAGGTTCTCTCATACGCTTCTGTCTCATCCTGAACACAGAGATGGAAAATAACTTTCAACACATGTGCTGACCCCAGTTGTTGTTGGTTTGTTTTGTGTGTATGTGTGTGTGAATGTTTGGAGTGCTGAGTTGAAAAGATTTCTAAAGCTGCAGTTGGGCTCAGTGAAAAAGGAAGCTGCTATGCATAAATGATGTCTTCCATGGGCCTGGGAAAGAGTAATAAGTTACCCACCCTGCACTAGCACCTTCCCTAAGTTCACCCCCATGCCCTTCCCATTACTCTTTCTCTATAGAGCTCTCGGAATCAGAACAGCGCCTCTCTCAAATAAGAGAATTAATAGCCTCAATGCCGAAGCCCAACCAAGACACTCTGTGGTACCTCCTGGAGCATTTATGCAGGTCGGGAAAACCGAATATCTTGTTCATTAGGGAGAGGGTGGGGTGGGGCATGCAGCAGGGACTTTATTCAAATGGGGTGAAGGTAGGGAAATACCCACGTTTAGAGCAGATTGATGAGACAGGCAACTTTTGTGCAGGGGTCATATTATGAGGGTCGAAACCTTTGGTCAGCATCAAATGGGGAAATGGGGACCAATGATGCTGTGTGAGAAGTAAGGGAAATCTAACCTCTCCCTTCCCTCTGCCTCCTTGTTTCCCATTGGAACAGTGGTGATGGCTTATTAGGCTGAGCTGGGCCTGGGCAGTGACTTCTGAGAGAGGATAGCTATTTGAATTAAAGCCTCCCAAATTGTGAGCAAAGAGGACTCTAGGGGCAGTCTCTGACGCTGGGAAGAGGTGGTTGTATCCTGGCTTGTATCTTCAAGTTGAATCTTGAAGGTTTCTCCACTGGTCCTATCTCATCCCCTTGAGGCTCTCTCTCCTTGGTTTCCTTTGGCCACTACATGAAGGGATCCCAGAGTGAACTCTTCCCTGCTCAAATCTTTGAAGGGTTAGATTTATTTGAAGTGGCAAAGCTGCCTCCTTATAGCCCCTTCTCTTGGCCTTTGCCCACAGGGTGATAGCACACTCAGATAAGAACCGCATGACCCCTCACAATCTGGGAATTGTGTTTGGACCAACCCTGTTTCGGCCGGAGCAGGAGACATCTGACCCAGCAGCCCACGCTTTCTACCCTGGGCAGCTAGTCCAGTTGATGCTCACAGACTTCACCAGTCTCGTCTCCTGACTGGGACACGGAAGAAGAGAAAATGTGTTTCCAATGGTACCCTTTGGTGTTGTGGTGTGTTCTGAGGACATCCCTTTAAATCCCATGTCTCCCAGATGACTGTCTCCATCTTTGTGAGTCTGACCTGAGGGGTTGGGATGTGGTGAGAGAACTTCTCTAAAGAGGAAATTGGGAGGAAAGTGGGGGAATTAACCCCTGCTTCTCTTCTTGTTCCCTATCATCACCCCTCCCCAAGATAATAGCACATAAAGCAGGGCTTTTTCTGATGCAGTTCCTTTATTAAGAAACAGTGTCATTATCAAATTCCTCCCCCAAATATATACAGATTTTATACAACCCCCAGCCCCTAGTCCTATCCCTGGGGCATCCCAGGGGTCTATGGCTCCTTCTCCTGACTTCTCTGGGGGGATGGACACCCCTTAGGAAATGTGGATCTGTGATGGGTGGGATTCCACACTTTAAGCACTAGAGTTGAGGAATTGTGTCTCACCAGGCAGGGACCCCAGTAAGACACTCATGCTGCCCACAGCCATGTTGGGGGCTCCTGAGGGAGGTGCAGTGTGTTCAGAGCTGCCCCCCTGATCATGGGAAGGGGGAGGACTCAGCCCCTGAGCCTCATCCAGAATAGCCACAAAGTCCAGCTGAGTGTTGTCAAGATCAAGAGAGTCCAGGGGGTTACATACCTGTCCTTCAGGAGGAGGGTATAAAGCAGGACCCCCTCCCAACCTGCCCACTTCAGGGTGCCCACAGCTGGGGTTGGTGCCTCCTGCCTTTAAGGGCCCATAGCAAGTGGGCAATGGGGGCAGAAGTCGGGGTGGTGCTGCTGCTCTATGGGAAGCTTTATTTCCCCCCACTGCAAAATTTTCATGGCATGGTGAAGGGGTAGAATAGGAGCCTGACTTGTGATTGGGCAAGTTAGGTGCAAAGCCAGGTCCATATGTGGCCATGGGGGCCTTGGCAGGGCTTGGGCTAACCTGGGAACCTCCCAGAAACTTGGGACTCTGGTAGAGAGGTTCCTGGACTGGGGGATCTCCCCTGCCCCCACCCTCCCACAGCAGCTCCTGTTGAGACTGGACATAATTACACACAAGCTGAGCCTTGAGCTGTCCTGTGGAATGAGTGGGGTGATCAAAATCTGGGCCAGGCCTGGATTCTGAAGGAAGATAATCAGGGGGTGGCTGGGGATAGGAACCTGATGGCGGATATTGGGGAGGGGGAGGCTGGGGGTAGTGGGAGAACAGAGGTTGTGGGCATGGAGGCCCCTCATTGGGGTGGACATTGAGGCAGGGTGCCGGTCCGGTGGAGTCAGAACCCATTGGACACCCCTGTTCCGGCTTGACTTGCACATGTCCATAATGTTCAAGACGAGGACACTGGCTGTAGGCTCCAGCTGGAGGCTTGGTGCCTGGATACAGCCCAGAGTGGGCAGGGAACTCACCCCATGTTTCTGGGGTAGGGTCATGATAGGAGACCTGCTGGGGACAGGGATTGTGGTTGTAGTTGGTGGGTGGACCAGGTCCAAGAGGCAGGGAGCCTGGACCCCTAGCTCCATAAGGCTCAGCTGCTGTTCCCTCAGGTCCCCTGTAACCCAGAGTATCAGCAGGTGGGAAGTCCATATAGGGGTTCAGGCCACTGTCCATCATGGAGGTCCCAACCTCTGGCTCCTCCCGTAGCCCTCTGGTATCCACAGCAACATTCTCAGTGATGCTGGGGGGCTGTGGTGAGTAGACAGAGGTTGGGAGTTGGGGATCAAAGTTCCGTCCTCTCCCTGCCATGGTAGGGTATGTGTGAACACAACCCAAGCTCTTGAACCGCTGAACCCTGGCTGGGGGCGGGTGGTCAGCAGCCCGGGCTGGGTCACTGGCCCTCCGGGTGACCCCTGCATTGGGGTTGTATCCTGGATACTCAGCTAGGCTTCTCCAGGGAGGTCCCGGGAGACCCCCCATTCGATCTAGGCTGGATGCTGCAGTGGGTGGGGTACCACCTCCTCTGGCTGAAGCATATCTTGTCCGGAACAGGTAGTGCTGGGCAGGTGTGAGGCCAGGCAAAGAGGATGCCCCATTCTCTGGTGGGGAGCCAGGGGGAAAAGGAGAGGCCAGGGAGGAGCGGCGGCTGACAGTGTAGGCTGAGCTGACGCTGCTGGAGCTGCTGCTGCGGCGGTCAAGAGAAACTGGGGGGCCCAGACGGCGGGACACAGGGGTGCCTGCAAGTAATAGGGAGAAAAGGCAGGGTGGTCAGGAAGCTCCCTGAATCTCACCTGCCTGCCCCATGGGACAGCCTTGTCCCGGAATCCCGGGGAAAGGCTCCTTAACTCTAACCATTCAGTTCTGTCTCCTCTTTCTCCCATGCCCCTTCTGCTTCTGTGTCACCAGAGGTTCCGGGCTGCTGTGAACAGTTGTACAGGTTGTACCTGGTACACTGCACAGTTCTAGGGGACAGAATTCACCTCCCAGATTGTGTATATCACAACAATTTTCTGATGGATGGAAGGACAGTGTCTTAAGGAAGGGGGATCTTGTTCTAGTGTACAAAGCTTCTATATTGAAGCTCTGAAGGGTGAAGTCCACCCTCCAACTTCAAGGAAGGTCCAGATCTCAGCCCGGCAACCACCCGCTACACCCAGGTCTCACCAGTGTGGGTCAAGCTGGGCAGTTTGAGGCCCCGGGGCCCTATCGGCCGGAGTTGATGTAGCTGGTCCAGCCTGAGGTTCTCAAGGCGGCGAAGAGTGGACAGACTGGTGCCAGCAATGCAAGGCCCCTCATCCAAGCTGGACAGGTCCTCAGTGCTTCCCCCTGTATTTCCAGTCATTTCCACACCACTGTCTGTGTTCGCCGCGCTGCCTGCTGGGGAGTGGTCACTGCTGCAGGACGACTGGGCCCCAGGACTTGGCTGTGGCTTCTGTGGGGAAGATGAGGGCTGAGGGTGGTATCCTTCCTCCTTTCCCAGAAGTTGGGGAGTGGCTAGAAGCCAGTGGCTGCTCGGGTTGAGGGGGGGCTTACAGGTGTAGAGAGGGCTGAGCAGGTGAGGGATGGGGCAAAGTAGGAAAGACGTTGATGAGCAGAGCCGAGGCTGGAGCACAGATCACCTGGGCTCAAATTCGTCCTCTTAGTTCTATGACCTTGGAAAATTTCTCTATGCCTGAATTTCCTCATCTGAAATGGGGAAAGTAAGTTCCTTCCTCATGAAGTTGTTGTGAGGTGTACATGAAATTATACAGGTAAAGGGCTTGGAATAATTACACTAAAATCCCTAGATTTGGGCTAGTCCCAGGAGCCACACAGGGACAATTAGAGGACTGGCCAAGGAAGAGTGAGAGGATGGGATGGGCGAGCTGGGAAGATATCAGCAAGGCTGTGTGGAGGCGGGTATGGAGGCAGAGGCCTGTCCGGGCGTCTCACCATGGCACCCTCTGGCACAGTCAGTCTACTCTCCTCCCTGACGGGGCCTCCATCCCGCTCCCTTTTGGGCTCCACTGTGGAAAGGGATGGTGCCCGAGGGAGGGGGCCATCCCCTCGGTGCCGCTTGGTCACGTGGGCGTCAGGACCGTGCACTGTCTTGACATGTTTCCGGAGTGAGCTGGGATCCGTGTAGCGTTTGGTGCAGCCAGGGAGTTTACACACATATGGCTTCTGTTGAGTGGAAAAGGAAGACAGCAGACAAAGGTGTGAAAGTGGAAGAATGCAGAAGGAATGCAAAAAATTGGTGGCATCAAGTGAGGGCGAGGGGCAAGGGGTTACCCACAGCATTCAAGGAAGTACGGAGAGAGGGGCCCATGGAGTAAAAATATGAGAGGATGGGGGAAAGATCAGGAAAACTAACAGCCCAGGCCTGGGAAAGATGAAGGGTGAACCCAGGTCTGTGAAGCCTCATAAACTCAGGGGTTGAAGGGATCAGGGGTCTCCTTTAGTTAGAATGGGTCTTTTTTAAATTAGCCCTTAAGCTGGTTAGAAGTGGGGGGCAGGGTGGTAAGAGGAAATTCTTGGTTTCAGAAAGGTCTCCGGGTGAATTATACAGGAGGGGAGAACTCACCTCTATGGAGTGGGTGCTGGGCTAAGGGATGTCTTAAGGGGGAAACTCCCCGATAGGTGGCTTCTCAAGTGGGGAGGGTCTCTTAGGCGGGGCACTCACCTCATTGGAGTGGGTCCGATTCTGGTGCTTGGCTCGGTCACTGGCATTGCTGAAGGCTTTACTGCAGCCCTCGTGCTCACACATGTATGGCTTCTCACCCGTGTGTGACCGCAGGTGTGTCTTGAGATTTTCGAGGCGTGAGTATGACTTCCGGCACCCCTCAAACTGGGGGATAGAAGGGTCAAAGGATAGCGCTCAGACAGAAGGACATGGGATTAGAGGAACCCTGAAACTCAAATGGGACACACATCAGAGACTATAATTCAAGATGGGAGAGCACTGGGGCTTTAGGAGAATTCCCTTAATTAGGGGAAGAGGGCAGACAAAAGCTGGGGAAGCAAGTAGCTGGAGGCACTCTGCCCGCAGGGACATGGAGCTGAGGCCAGAGCATCTCCTGGTCAAGCCGGGGCAGGTCTCCCTGCATGGGGATCTTGGACTGTTTTGGGGTGGGGTGATCTGGGAGTGTTTTCTGTCCTCCATGCAGGGCTTCCCCGTTAGGCAGAGTGGTAGGCACAGTGCCTAGGGCCCACAGTACTTTCAAGGGTCCCACAAAAGAGTTTTAATTTCTTTGAAAAGCAAGAGGAAATTAGCTTTTAAATCCAAGAAAGTGTTCCAATATATAATATCAACATGTTTATCATCATACCAACAGTCATAAAACACACATTTTTAATATTTGCTTATGGAGGAAGGGACCCATGGTGGGCAGCCCCAATTTAAGGAGGACCCTGAGCTTGGGAAGAGGGAGTCTCACCGTGCACTTGTGTGGCTTCTCGCCCGTGTGTCTGCGCATGTGGACCACCAGCATGTACTGGGCTTTGAAGGGCCTCAGCTCCCTGGAGCAGCCCCCCCAGTGGCACACGAACTCCTTCCGCTCCCCATGGATGTGCTCGCTGTTGATGTGCTGAGGGAGGAGATGCAGAGGCTCTCTGAGGTTCTCCTATGCCAAGAGACCCAGACCTCCTTCCCTTGACCTTCCCGCCACACCATATTCCTCTACGGCTCCACTTCACGGGGGAAGATGGTGCAGGAAGGACAGGATAGCCCACATCTCAGTTCTTCCAAGTTTTGTTCTTTTTAAAAAATATATTTTATTGATTTTTTACAGAGAGGAAGGAAGAGGGATAGAGAGTTAGAAACATCGATGAGAGAGAAACATCGATCAGCTGCCTCCCACATGCTCCCCTCCGGGGATGTGCCCGCAACCAAGGTACATGCCCCTGAACTGGAATCGAACCTGGGACCCCTCAGTCCCCAGGCCAATGCTCTATCCACTGAGCCAAACCAGCTAGAGCAGTTCTTCCAAGTTTGTAAAACAAAGCTACATCTTCTGAGTTTATGCCTGCTCAAAAGGGCACTCAACCTCTGACCTCAGTATCCTCTGACCTCCTGCTCTCAGCCTGATTCCAGTGTCCCACCCAGAATGTCCTACAGGCTCCAGCCAACATTCCTGTTACCCCCTGGGGCTCACGTGCACCAGCTGCTCCTGGGAGTCAAATTCCTGGCTGCAGCCATCCCAGCGGCAGTCAGTCTCATACACAGATTCAGGCTCAGGCTTCTCCTCTCGCTCCATGTCTTCCCGCCCATCCAGCATCCCCAACAGGGGATCCTAAGGCAGGAGAGGCAATCCTAGGGTCACTCGGATGACAGCTTTTGTTTCACTCAGGTCCCGGAAGTAAAGCCTCCCCACCCTTACCTGTGTGCCTGTGGAGTTGGGGCTGGACATGTCACCTTCCAAGGGCTCCTCTGGACACTTGCTGACCAGCATGTCCAACTCAGACTTCAACTTCACCACGGGAAAAAGTGAGGGTGTGAAGGTTGAGGTGGGCCGAAGGAAGAGGGGGCCCAGTCCCAAGTGCCCCTCCCCAAGCAGCTAGAACCCCTGAATTTGATAGAGACTTCCTCCTCAGACTGCACTGAACAGGATGGGCTAAAGGAGCTCTCTCCTTTGGAAGAGTCTGATTCAACCCCAAGAGTGAACTCCAGCACCTATATTCCTTTATTTTTCTGGTACTGAAACTTTAGTATCCCCTGTCCTTCCTTCACGTTCCCCTATATAGTCCTCTCCCCACCCCCTTGAGCTGAGGCAGATAGGTAATAATATGAGGGCTCTCACCTGGCAAGTTGGGAGGGGTCCCCGGGACTGAGGATGTGGCATCATCGCCCCCTGGGTGGGGTCATGGGGACCGCAGGGCTGGACCCCGAAGGATGGTGAGGTCCCTTTTTGGTGATTCATCTGGGGTGGGAATCCCAGAGATGGGCTGAGGAGGAGGGGGGGGGGGGAGTGGTTACTTAGGACTATCACCTCAGAAAGTCTCAGGAGTTCTGGGGCTATGCGAGGGTGCCTGGAAGACAGTATGGGAGGTGGTTGAGGCAGTCCTGGGAGGTACTGAGGAGGGCTCAATGCCTTAGAAATTATAAGGATTCAAATAGGGTCAGGTAGTTTGGAGGGATTGAGGCTTTTGATAGGGTTTGTTTGGGAGGGTCTTTTGGGGCCTCTTAGCCCGAAGCTGTCTGCACCTCATAGTGCTGATAGAGAGGTGACCATAGGAGCCCCCCGGAGAGGCACAGTGTGAGTTGATGAAGGCCACGAGGGAGCTGGGTGAGGTTCGGATAACTGTCTGCAGGTCCAGGCTGGCATCTGACAGAGGTGAGATGGAGAGTGCCCGCTTCTTGGTCAATTTGACTGCACTCCGGGGAGGAGGAAAGAGTGGGGCTGGCCAGGAAACAAGGGAGATAGATATGATAAAGTGGCATGCCTTTCCATGCACCCAACCCATGCGTCCTAACTCGAAAAAAACACAAAACAAAACCACGTGACTCTGCTTTGCCCTATTGACCCCATCTGTGACCTCTTAATCATGCTCAGATCCCTCAAGCTCATCTCCAAGCATTTGCTTTTCAAGCTAGATCCCCTGCTCTCCCAGTTTCCCTCAAGACAAATCCCGGAGGGGCAAAAAGGAGAGATGTTGCCTGAGGCCTCACCCTCAGCGCAGCTGTTGGTCTCTCTGGCTGGCCCATAACTGTGGGGGCCAGACATGAGGTTGGCCTGGTGGCAGAAGGGCAGACCAGACAGTCCTAGAAAAGAGAAACAACTGGAATGGCGGACACACAAGGCTTCACCTTGAAACCCCAGGCAAAGCCTGGTCCCATATTCTAAGCCCACATTACATAGGACCTCAAATCTTTTTGTAGATGGGAAACTGTCAAGGGATAGGAGACAGAAGAGGGATCCCTGGGACTGGTAAGAAATCTGCCAGTCCTCAAGGCTCAGCGATTGGTATATGCACTGACCTTCTGTCCCCATGCTGGGGGGCCCCTGGCTGGGGAGGGGCCTGAGACAGCAGGGCTCGCCATAGCTACTGACTGGCGGTGGGGTCATCGAGTTGAACATGGTGTCTCAGAGGAGAGTGTGGGAACACTGCAGGAGGGGAAGGGAAATCTGCAAGTTATACCGGTGGGAGGAAAACAGGGAAAGTCAGATAACTAAATCAGGCACAGAACCCTGGGCAGAGCTTCCTCTGTGCTCCCAGTCCCCTCCAAGACAACTGGCACAGGAAATCAGGTTGAAATGAACATCACTCAGGTAATGTTGGTAAGGAACAAAATCAGGTAAGGAGAGAAGCCCCAAAGAGGCAGGGGCAGTCTTGGCGATTTTTGTGGAAAGTGGGTGGGAGCTTTGCCTGTGTGGTCTGTGTGTGTAGGGGGAGAGTGTTGTGGACTAATTGTGCCTATGAGAGCTTCAAGTGATTTTAATGCCATGGAACCTTTATTAATTCTTGCTCTGACCACGGGCCAGCTTTGAGGAGTGGGCTGAGACTCATGCAGAGCTTCTGGCTTAAGCACTGGGCTGGCTGTTCAGCCTGAGCCTCTTTCCCTTCATTTGTTACTGCTCAGGGACAGCCCGCCAACAATCTCTCCAGTGTCCAGCAGAGGGAGCCCTCGCCACAGCCCAGACAGACAGGCTGGTGGGGCCAGGAGGAAGCACGGATGATCTGCCCTTTTCTCTCCTAGAGCAAAACACTGTAGAACGGGATAAGGTTTCTGAAGGGAGCCTCCCGGGTCCGCTGCTTACAAAGGATGGAAGTTGGTGTTATTCTGGGTGGTTTGAATATGGGCACCCACCTAACGCTTTTGATCTGTTTGGGGGAACAGGTAAGGGACTGTGAGGGAAGTCTTTGGGAGAATAAAAAACAAAGTCATTATCCTTTAGGAGTAGTGAGGGAGGAAAGGGTGCCGCTGTCCGCTTTTCTCCTCAAACGCCAGTTTTTACTCCACCCCGTGTTTTCCGATTTCCCGAGACTGAGGGTGGGGTGGGGCGGGGTAGGGTGGAGAACGAACGGGAGCGGGCCGGCCGGCGCGGTGGGTGATCCCGGGATGCTGGGATTTAGGGTGAGGGCGGGGTAAGTTGGGGAGCGGAACCCGGACCCCAAGACCCAGTGGGAGCTTCGCAGCCTGGACTGTACTCTTCCTAATTCCTCCCTTCCTAGCGGAGATCTGGATCCCGCATCCAAGACCTCCCAACTCGACCTTGGCACGAGGGAGGGGGGGGCACAGCTGGCTGGCAGCTGGATCGGGGGACACTTCTCCCGCCTCCTTCTATGACTCATCCAGGGGAAGAAGGCGGGGGCTCGCAAACGACCCCCCAACACTAAAGAGACGCCCCCAAACATGCCTACTAAGTCATCTTTCTGCCCCACTGCCCAGCCTCAGGGGTGCAGCCGCTGGAAATGGGGCGACATCCCTCCTCGCCCACGCGTGCCAGGGCCCACCCACGACTCCCCTTCACATTAGTGAAAGGAAAAATTTGCCAACTTTTCCAGCTTTAGTTAAGTTTTTCTGCGGTGTGGATGAGAGCACAGGATGGGGCAGGAAGCTGGCTCTAGGGTTCTCCACCTGGAGCCCTGAATCATCTTGTGTGTCTTCCTATTTTCCAGAGTCCCTCTCGCACCCCCGCTCCCCAACTCCCAGGAGTCGGCCCCTCCCCCTTCTCCCGGTCCCGCCTTCTCCGCCCCCGTGCCTCCTCGGCCCACCCAAGTCGCCGCCGCAGGCTCTGGCTGCAGACGGCTCCGCTTCCCCCGCCCGCCCGGGAGCCCAGTCGAGCGAGCCGCAGCGAAGGGGGGAGTGTTGAGAGGCGGGACACATTCTTCCCTCCTCCCCTCAGTGCATCCAGAAAGCTGGCAGTGGCGCCCGGTGTGTGTGGGGGCCACTGTTGGAGAGTGGGGGTCCCAGTGGCAAGGTGGAAAAGAAAGAATCCAGAAACTACAGGGAGAGAAAGTGAATGGGTAAATAAAATAAGGTGTGTGTGGGGAGGAGAGCCATCAGGACACCTTAGGTTCCTGGGTATCCCAGCTGGCTTCCCAAGGGTTAACTCCAACAGACCCCCGGGAACCCCCATAGTGACGTAAAGGGCGGGGTCTGAGCCGCCTGGCGGGGATGCCGGGGAGATAATGGGGGAGGGGGTTTGGACCCCGCCCCCCTGGGGAAAACCACTCTAACTCCGGCCCTTACAACTCCCCCAGGAAATCACCCCGCCTTCTTCCTCTACCAGACCGTAAAGATCTATCCTAGGAAGACCCCAGTTCTGCAGCCCCCTAAAATCTCCATTTCTCAGTCTCTATGGGATCCCCTTTCCCTAATCCTGTCCCCAAAGCTAGCTGCACAGGGCGGATTGTTTCGGGGTCACGGGGCCTGAAAGAGGCTTCAGAGCGGCGAGCAAGGGCAGGCAGGGTGGTCTGAGCCAGAGGAGGGGCCTGGTCCAGCTCCCGTTTGGGAGGGGGACCAACAGGGATGCACCGGCAGGCAGTGGCTAGTGGTCCCGCCCAGTCCCAGTAGGGGTCTCCCTGCCGCTTGCCCCAGCTGTCCTGGTGGTCCTAAGGTCAGAGGGTCAAGACAAGGGCTCCTGGACTCCTCCTTAGCACCCTGCCCACAACCCTTGGGGACGCGGGAGTCCAAAGTCCTTGGGGAGTCTGTCTAGGGCCTAAACTAGACACTGGTCCCTCCAGCCCCCTTCCTTGTCCAGAAGACACTCCTTTTCCAAAAACACATGCACCAGCAAGCTCATCTGTCACAAGACAGGCCAGGGGTTCTAGCCCCGCCGACCCCCCCCCCCCCCCGTGGTTTTGTCACCTCACGCACACCCATCCCCACCCCACCTAGGGTTCTCTCCTTAGCTGTCCCCTCCTTTCAGAAACACTGACGTCTTCCAGCCGGCGCTCAGACACACCTGGAGTTCCCTCTCTACCTTGCAGACCTCCAGCTAGCCGTCCCTCCAGCCTCTTCATCCCAACCTCATGAAAGTGAGATGTTTCTAATGTATGGGAGAGGCAGAGACAGACAAAGAGATCCACAGTTGCCTGAGACAGACACACAGACAGAAGAGAAAAAGAAACAGTGAAAGGGAGATACAAATGAAAAAATTCTCCAAACGTTCTAATATCTCACCCCAGGCTCTCCCACCCCAATTCTGCCGCGGTGCCCCAGTCCTCATGGCTGGGCAGAGTCCCTCACAAGCAGAGCATCCCCTCAGGCCCCCTCCCCCACCTCTCCCAGGTGGTCCCCCGCCTGCCCCCCTTCTCACCTCTGTCTGGGCGCTGGGCTCGGGATGCGCGGTCCAGGGCTGGAGTCTGGGCTGGGGGGTGCGGTGGGAAGGGGGGGCGGACGGGGCCACTGCAGCGCAGCCTCAGTGCCACCCCCACCCCCCCTAACCTGGCCCCCAGCCCTCCCGCCGGCCCAGCCCGCCGGGCCGCGAGCCGGGACCACCCGCGAGAAGCGCAAACTTTTTTTTTCCCTAATGCAAAAACTTTTTCTCGCTCAAGCCTCTGGCGCGCCGCCGCTCTTCCCGCTTGCCCTTCACCTCCCTCCTATTTCCCTCCCTCTTGCCGTTCTGTAGGATGAGGCGGGGTAGCTGGAAGCAAGAGAGGGGGTGCCGGGCTTATTGCACCCCCAGGACCCCCAGGATCCTCCCCCTCCCTTGAGGGACCCTATGCTGCCCCCCCCAACTGAACACGCTGCTGGTGGTGGGCGGTAAATCCCGGCATGGATCCTTGGACCGGCTGTCCACGAAGAGTCCCTGAACCAGTGCCAGAAATACATTGCAGTGTGGGAAGGGGGCGATGAAAAAGTTCATTCCAGAAAGATTATGTTGGAGGTAGGGTCTTCGACTTTGATTGGCGCCTAATGAGCACCACCCTGCGGTTTCTCGGCTGTCCTCACTCTTTGGATGGAACACGAAAGAGCTGGGACGGAGTTGGGGGGTTTGTTGGAAACAGGATTGTGACAGCCTTGGGTTGGGGGCCCTGAGCGTAAGGTGAGGGTTCTATGGAGCATAAGAGGAACAGAGGCTGAGGTAATGGGTGCAGAGTGTGTGGACAAAGGTTACTAGGGAACCCTAGCACTGAGGCACTGTTCCCGAGGAACCCCGGTTCTCCTTGTTCTAGAAGTTCTGGAGACTGCGGCCACCTCCGCACCTCTGCGCTGTCCGCTCTCTTCCTGCTCTTCCAGGCTGTCTGCTCCCTCTGCTGGCCTTTTTGGCATATGACACCCTCCTGAAGTCTTGGAGTCAGAGGAAACTTGGGAAGCCAAAGGAATAGGGTTTACAGATCGCCACCAAAGCCCAGTTAGGAGTCCAGGGCGGGGGTTGTATGAGCCCCCAAAACTGGACTGGCAGAGGCTGCTAGTGCAGAGCGGTAGTATCTAATAGTGTCTCTTTGGATTTGTGTTGCCATGGTGATCAGATGCAGGGAAAGGGTCAGCTATTTCATTCTCTCTGACCTTTCTTTATGAGAAAGGGGCGAAAGCATGATGGGGGGGGGGGGGGGGGAAAGGTCCCTTTATTTTCTGTTACCCTTCAGACAGACCTCCCACATCCTAACTCTGCTTCCAAGAACCACTTCCTTGGGGCTGGAGGGTTAGTAGGTTAACTGTTCAGTCTGAGGGTCAAGGGGAAAAGGTGAAACTAGGAAGTGATCTGAGGCCAGACGCATATAGATAGTAGCTGTGAGGTACAGATAAGGAGCGTATCTGAGCTCCCTCCCCCATGTTTCTTTGACCCAGACACCAGTTATACCCAGAGGGTCAAGCACGACCAGAGGTCACTGGAGAAGAAGGGATCCTACTCATGCTCCGGTCTCAGCCATGTGCCCCATCCTCCAGGGTAGTTCTTTTAGGTCACACTGCTTTCTCCTTCCCACACTGCTTTCTCTAGATCAGCAATTCTCAAATATTTGGTTTCAAGACCACTTTACACTCTTTAGACTTACCAAGCTTTTGTTTATGTGGTTTATATCAATTTACCATATTAGAAATTAAAACTGAAAAAAGTTTGTAACACAAGAATACACAAGCACACATCCCATTAACAATGTCAGAAAGATGATGTAATCACATGTCACCAGCCTCTGGAAAACATTGAATGCTTTTGAGATAATGAAAATAAAAAGGCAAACAACATCTTAGTATTATTATGAAAATAGTTGTGACCCCGTGGACACCCCTGAAAGGGTCTCAGGAACCTCCCAGGGGTCCCCAGACCGCACCTTGAGAACCATTGCTCTGGACCACCACCCCAGCCCTTTATGACTCAAACTGGTTGATTTTTTTTTCTTCATTTTTATTAGGAAAGTATAAATGTTTGTCTCCCCAGTGGGTCATGCCCCTCACTGGAAAAAACCAAGGAACTTCTCAGACTCAGCACTCTTCTCTCCTGACTCCCATTTCTGGGGTTCTGCTCAACACCTTTCCTCAGCCCTTGCCCATCTCCTTCTTGAGCCTCCCTTAAAGCACTTCATCAGCCCGACCCCCGGTCAGCCTGTTTCCCTGGCCCCAAGTGTGCTGGACCCTCAGTCTGCTTCTTTCTTCTCTCACTTGAGGACTTTGTCTTCTTGGGAGAGACTAAGTCATATTCTCTGCCTGCTTCTTCCCTCCCTCCCTCCCTCCCTCCCTCCTTCCCTCCCTCCCTCCCTCCCTCCCTCCTTCCCTCCCTCCCTCCCTTGCTGCTGCTATGTTCTCATAGGGCTTAGGGCAGGAAATCATGCTTTCTGGATAGATTCCTTCAAAGGACACACTTTCCCCAGCTCCCCACACATCAACCAGCCTGGAATAGACCAGCGTCTGGATAGGAAAGTGTCCATTTGGGTCCCAGAGAGGTCAACTCAGTCATACTGCCAGGTGGCCCATTGGTTGGTGGTGCAGATCAGAAATCTGATGCCTCCAGCCACAGATGCCCTTTGCCTGGGAACCCCCAACTTGATATCTTTACTTCGACCCCCAGATCCTCTTGCTAGCTGCAGCCACAGGCCTCCACAACCATATCTGGCACATCTGTCTTGACCACATTACCATCACGGTTCAGGTAGAGGAGAGAGAGAGGCCTTCGGGTAGTAGGCACACAGCAAGAGGTACCCAAGGGCCAAGGGTTGTTGGCCTTGAGGAGGCTGAAGACAGCAGAATGGAAGGAGGCAGCAATGCCCGGGCTGCCAGCCAGGTGGGAGGGGCACTGCCCACTGCAGTAATTCAGCTGGTACCCCTCAGGCTGCAGGATCCAGTCCCTCCATCCCAGTTCCTGGAAGTCTACGTAATGGTCTCGCCTACAACATAAGGGAGTATCAGGTTCACAGGTGGGGGTCCTCCTCCTGACGCGGCCTGCTCCCTGCCCATTGGGACGGGTCTTAAGCTCCAGGAAGGGCCGCTGGTTTCCCTCTATGTCCAGGAGGCGCAGAGGTTGTCCAGCAGCTGTGCTGTTGCCTTCTAGGGCACTGCAGTCCAGTTGGAGTCTCAGGACATGAGACTCCTCACCCCTCAAGCCACTAGAGGGCAGAGTCAGGGCATGCCAGCCAGGGCTTGTAATTGGGTGCTCAGCCAGGAAGGCCCCGGACTCTCTGTGCCTCCTCCTTGTGCCCCATCGAAAGATCTTCAAGTAAAGAGTGCCAGGAAGGGTGGGGAGTACATGAAGCCATAGGCGCGCATGGAACAGCTGGTGGAACCGAGGAGTGGACAGGTGGAAGGTGAGCATGGAGCTGCAGGTTGAAGTGGAGGAATCTGCCAGAAAGATGGAGAAAGGACTGAGGGACTGAGCAGAAATGGAGCTCTCCTCCAAGACTCCTGCAAGCCCTGCCCACTGCTCGCCCTAGCACCCACCTTCAGAAGAAACAGGGACTGTCAAGCATCCTCTGCACCCAGTCCCTGCCCCATCTTCTCCTCCTCCTCCCACGCCCTGCTCTGTCTGTCTTGTCTGCCAGCCTCCCTTTCTGCCTCCCTTCCCCTGCTTGCTTTCTGCCTCTCTCTCACCCACCTGTGGTGGTAGCAAAGCTGATGACCTCCTCCCCTTTCGTCGGAGCCACACTTCCCTGCTGTAGTCTCCGGAGAGCTCTGCTCAGTGCTGCCTGGGGTGGAGGGTTAGTTATCCTGGGACGACTGGTCAGGTGCAGCCCCTCCAGGATTTGCTGCTTGGCTAGCTCTAGGACCAGAGCTCGTTCTGCTTGGGGTGACAGGGTGGGGCCCCCACAGGAGGGACACACAGACCTTGTCTCCTGTGCCCACACCAGTACCCACAGCAGCACCAGCTGGAGCTGGACACCAGGAAGCCCCATATTCCTGGTGAATGGCCCTGGGTCGAAACGGGAGCCTCAGATGGCAGTTGTTCCTGCTGTTGAGTCTGATTGCACGGAGGCCAAAGAGGGCACAGCAGCGGGAGTGCCACACCTACCCTTAGCCAAGGGCAGAGCCACCTGTCTTCTGTTGCCTGGTAGAAAGTGGATGGTCTGATGGGTAGCTGTGTTTAGCACAGTCTGCCAATTTGACCCTCACAGCTCATGTCTGGTTACTGACTGTGGCCCCTTTAGAGCCTGCAGCCTGGGGCTCCCGCACCTCATGGTCAGCCTGCAGACCTACCTTCTGAGCACCAGATTGGCCAGCTCTGCTGCCCATCAAGCCCCTGCAGGGGGTGGATGTCCCCCCCCACCCTGGAGCTCAGGTTTCACCATCTGGCCCTGGTCACTGAGCTTGAGGTAGGGGTATGGGTGGGGGCAATGTGGACACGCATGATGCAAGAAAGGATGATTTCACATGGTCAGCCCTCAAGGTCTGGGACTTGGGGGAGGGAACTCCATATAGCAAGGTGGGGAAGGGCAATTTCCCCTCATCCTTTCAGCCTTTCTAGCTCGCTCTTTGGCCACTGCTGCAGCAGTTGCTGTGATGCAGCTGCGAGTTCCCGCGGTTATTTCCCTGGGGTCTCTGGGCTAGAAGGAGAACTCTGGTTTCTATTTTTAGCAATGGGTCTGGTACAGGGGGGAGAGGTTGGCAGGTGGGGGCGGGAGGAGCAGAGTCCTTTTGCCCAGGCCCAGGTGTCAGTGCCATGGGACACAGAAGTCATTCCCTGACCCTGCCTGTGCTGGCTGCCCAGAGTCCAGTTGGACTGGAGCACACGTGGAGGAGGGCAGGGGCATGGGGTTGGCATGTTACTGTGATGTCTGGGGAAACCCAGAGAGGTGGGGGCGGTGGGGTTGATGCAATCTTACAGCAGGGCAGAGTCCACCAAGGCTGGCAGAGGGCATGGGACTTGGGAGGGCCTGTACCCAGCTGCTGGTTCTCTTTCAGGGACTTTGAGAGTTGCTTAAATGTGGGGCATCCTAGAAGTGGTAACAGGTCTCTCTTAATGGGAATGAGAAATGGATGGTTTAAGAGTAGAGCAAACAAAAAGTGCAGCAACCTGAGTTCAATCCCAGCCCTCCTTATCTCACTCCCTCACTGACTATAAATTGGAGGGCCAAGGCCCCTCTATCTGGAACTTATGAGGGAAGGCCTCATGTTAGCCTTTCTCCTTACACCTCAGTTTCTTCAAGAAGAGGGAGGAAGTGAGCGTGATTTGGAAGTGTGCCCCCACTCCATTTTATTCATCTCCCCGCTATTTAGCGGGGGTGTGTTGGGGGGCTGTCAAGAGAGCCTTCTAATCCAGCAGCAGGGAGAGAGGTGGTGCTTTGGGGGCTGGGTTTCAGTACCCCCGATGTCCACCATGTGGCAGTGCTGTGCTACTGACAGCCACTGTCTTAGCTCTGACCAGTTTTCCAGAGAAGGGGCCACCAGGGGAGTGGAGAGATGCAGTGCTTCCCAACCTCTCACGCTGGGAACCCTGACTCCCCAACAGGAGACAGAGAAGCTGGTCCCTCTGCTCTCACATCTCGCCACTGCCAGAGAGCAGAGAGTGCTGTTAGGACCAGCATCACTGCTGCCTTTGGTTTTGGACCTCATCACACTGGCAGGTGGCAGTGGAGCTTGGTGATGGGTGCGAGGTTCTTCCTAGAAACTCAAGGCACCTCGTGGTGGGGAGCAGGGAGAAGGGACAGTGAGACTTTACAGACCCTCCTGTCCACCCTGCATTTCCCCCTAGGGCCGGAAACACTCAAGCCCCTCTGTCCAGTGCTCTCCCCAGCTCCGTCTCTGTAGGTCGGGCTGGTGACAGCCCTCTACCTTCTGGGGTCTGGGCCATAGAACTGCAAGACAGAGGTTTTGCCCACAACGGCATTTCAGAGGGCTTACCTGTTGGTGCCAGGAGGCAGAGTTCAGGGAAGCAGCAAGAAATAGCTGCAGGAGTCGCTGACCCCACCCCTCCCCTCTGTCAGGTGCCCCCAATTTCCAGCTCTTCCTATCCTCTTGCTGCTGTGCCTGGCTTGGCCCTACCTCCTCACTGACACTTACGTCAGAACCCAGCTATAAATATGCTCTTAGCATCTTAGTCACTTTTCCCAAGAAGTGCTCCTGAGTTATAAATACTCCAGCCATCTGCCTCATTGGCCCGCCCTACCACCAACCTGGATGGGGCTGGGGGATAGCGACAAGGCTTAGGGGTGGGTAAGGAAGTAGAAGAATCCTGAGTGATTATCTTGCCTAAATGAGAAAAGTCTGACAGTCTAGAGCAGCCTTGGGCAAACTACGGCCCGCGGGCTGGATCCGGCTGTTCTATCCGGTTCTCTTGCTCTCCCCTCCGCTCCTTTACTTTGAATTTATATTAGTTCACACAAACACTCCATCCATGCTTTTGTTCCGGCCCTCCGGTCCAGTTTAAGAACCCATTGTGGCCCTCGAGTCAAAAAGTTTGCCCACCCCTGGTCTAGAGTTAGGGACTCAGGGGACTCTGGAAGAAAAGGTTTGAAAAAAGACATACCCACTCTTTCTCCTTGTTATAGAAGGCAGAGCCACAGAAGAATACTGATCCCCTGTTTATTTAAAAATCTGCCTTTTTACATCATGGATTTTTTTGCATTAATCTTGATGTTTTTAAAATATTGAATTAAAATATTATTTATTTTTGCCCTGTCCAGTTTGGCTCAATGGATAGAGCGTCGGCCTGCGGACTGAAGGGTCCTGGGTTCGATTGTGGTCAAGGGCAACATGTCCAGGTTGGAGGCTCAGTCCCCAGTAGGGGGTGTGCAGGAGGCAGCCAGTCAATGATTCTCATCATTGATGTTTCTATCTCTCTCTCCCTCTCCCTTCCTCTCTCTGAAATCAATAAAATATATATATATTATTTATTTTTATTGATAAATTTTTGGGCTCCCCCTTAAATTTTGCCCCTAAGGTGAGTGCTTCACTCTGCCTCACCTTTGTCTTGGCTCTGGGGACTGAAGTGGTGGGAGGGAGGGGAGTTGGGTGGGTGAAGGGAGAGGTACCAGAAGATTCCCTTAAATTCTCTCCTTAGATGAAGATCTCAAATTAAAGGTGGGATAACGCCCAAGAGGTTGCTCAGGAAGCCCCACAGCTCAGCCTTGCAGTCCCTCAGGAGGTCCTTTTCAGACTTTCTCCTCTAGGGTTCCTATTCCAAGGACCTCAGACCCTGGTTGAAGGGGGTTATAAGCTGAGCAAACACAGACATCACGTAACCCAAAGGACACATGGGTTTTGCAAAATCTCGGCCTTGGGCTGCAGACAATATCGACCCATGGTGCAGGGCTGTCCAACCAAAGGGAGGAAACTGTGGGGGAAGAGGGCAAAGGTCTAGCAGTGATTTTCAACCTTTTTCATCTCATGGCACACACAAACTAATTACTAAAATTCTGCAGCATACCAAAAATATATTTTTGCTCATATGACGAAAAGCTATACTGTTGATTGACTTACAAAAATATAATAGTAATTACCTACCTTTTTTGCTCCAAAGTGACTTTAAAAAAAAATCAGGTGTCTAGCCCTGGTGGGTGTGGCTCAGTTGGTTAGCATCCAATGCACTGAGAGGTTGCCAGTTGGATTCCTGGTCAGGGCACATGCCCAGGTTGTGGCTTGGGTTGTGGGCTCGATCCTCAATAGGGGGCATGCAGGAGGCAGCATATCGATGTTTCTCTCATGGATGTATCTCTCCCTCTCCCTTCCTCTCTCTCTAAAAATCAATTAAAAAACCATTAAAAATAAAAATGTCTATACTTGTAAATAAGGATTTCTGGTACTAAGAACTAACCAGATGCAACCTTATTATGTGATGTGATCAATAAGATGCAACTCTATTATATGACCTATATATTTATGGTTCAAGACAGGCATTCACACAAGATGGCTATTATTGTTGTTGTCAGGTATTGAATGTTTTTAAAATACTTGCAGCCCAGCTGGTGTGGCTCAGTCATTGAACATCCACCCATGAACCAGGAGGTCATGGTTCAATTCCCAGTCTGGGCTCATGCCCAGGTTGTGGTCTCAATCCTCAGTGAGGGGTGTGCAGGAGGCAGCTGATTGATGATTCTCTCTCATCATTGATGTCTCTGTCTTTCTCTCCCTCTCCCTTCCTCTCTCTGAAATAAATAAAAACTTATAAAAAAATTCTTGGAAATGTCTGGTCTAGAGAGAACCCAGAAACCTAGTCGCAAAGCAAATGCCTCCCTCTTCTCACTCCAGGCCTTCCTTTTTTTCTCCCTACCCTACTGTAGCGGCCCTTAGCTGGTTCCAGCTTCCAGTCAGGACTCCTGGATGGAGGCCTGAGAGTTGGTGAAAGGAAGGCAGCCATGTCTCAACCATTCCTCTGCCTCCCCCCACATGTGTGCCCACAGGTTGTTGGCCTACTTTCTGATTGAGCAATGATCTGTGAGTACAGGGGGAAGAGAGGACCAGGTAAAACCCAGGTCTTTATTAGCCTTGAGACCAGCAAAGATGGTTCCAAAAGGGGGCAGGGGGCCTAACAAAGGAGGGGAGGCAGCCTGGGGAAGGAAGGGCATGAAGTATGGAATGGACACAATAGCTCAGCTCTGAGGAACCTGTGTGAGGAGAGACAGAAATGGACACAGCAGGCAGGCTGTCATCTGGCCTGTCGGTTGGGGTTCTGACAGGAGACAAAAGACCCACTCAGATGGCTGTGTTTGCATCACTGAGAAGAGTTAACGAAGGACTTATTTTTTAAAAAATATATATTTTTATTGATTTCAGAAAGAGGAAGGGAGAGGGAGACAAACTTCAATGATGAGAGAGAATCATTGATCGCTTGTCTCCTGCACACCTCCTACTGGGAGTCAAACTCTGACCTCCTGGTTCATGGGTCGATACTTAACCACTGACCAATACCAGCTGAGCATTGAAGGACTTCTTTACAGAGGTATGGGCAGGGTTAAGGGAACCAAAGAAGGATAGTGAAGCACCGAGGTACTAGTAAGAGTGGAGAGCCATTATAAGCCTTTAGCATGGAAGCAGTGATATCAGAACCCAGGCAAAGCTGAAGCCATGGAAGAGAGGAGCCAGACAGGATCTGTGGGGACATAGTCACAGCCACAGTCACTCATGGCACTTAGGCCGAGTGAGCATGAATAAGAAATATTTGGACTTCTTGCTTGTGTCTTCCCTTAGTCAAATTCATCAGGAAGCAGGGGCCAAAGGAACTCAGGTGAGTCAGCCCTCAAGGGCATAGAGCAGGGCAGAGAAGGATAAAGAACGAATGTGGGTGTGCCAAGAAAGCCTTAGGTGGGCCACCTGGGCAAGTAAGAAGGAAAAGGGCTCAAGATACAGAGAGGAATGAGTCTCATTTTGGAGAGTAATGATCTAATCTTTGGTGAAACCAAGGCGGGGGCTCTTTGGAGATCCAGAAAATCAAGGGAAGGAGCTTGGTCAACTTATTTAGAGAGGGATGGGCATTGAGGGGAAAGGGCAGGGATGCATAGTGGATTATGGTGTAGACTAAGAGTAGGTTATGGGTGTCTGCCTGGGTTGCACTGCTTATGGTTGGAGGTGGATCAGAGTCTCTGGGATGGCAGTTGAGCATGTGGGGCTTGCTTGATGGACTGTGCTCTAGGAGAGAGGCTGGTGGTTATGTATATATTTATTTATTTTTAAAAGGTTGACTTTTTAAAAATTAAGTTTTTATTGATTTTAGAAAGAGGAAGGGAGAGGGATAGAGAGGTAGAAAACTATGAGAGAGAATCATTTATCGGCTGCCTCCTACCTGCCCCCTACTGGGGATCTAGCCTGCAACCAGGGTATGTGCCCTGATGGAGAATTGAATCGTGACCTCCTGGTTCATGGGTCAGTGCTCAACCACTGAGCTACCCTCTCCCTTCCTCTTTCTGAAATCAATAAAAATATTTTTTTTAAAAAAAGAAGTCCTTCATTAACTCTTCTCAGTGATGCAAACACAATGAGAGGCACAGTGACTCTCTTTATTTTTTTTAAAATATATTTTTATTGATTTCAGAGAGCAAGGGAGAGGGAGAGAGAGATAGAAACATCTATGATCAGAAATCATTGATCGGCTGCCTCCTGCATGCCCCCTACTGGGGATCAAGCCTGCAACCCAGGCATGTGCCCTTGACCGGAATCAAACCCATAACCCTTCAGTCCACAGGCCGACGCTCTAGCCACTGAGCCAAGCCGGCTAGGGCACAGTGACTCTCTTTAGATGAAGACCTCCTTAAGTCAAAGTTGTGATAATTTCCAAAGGTTGCTCAGGAAGAGGGATTGCACCTTCTGAACAGAGGCAGTAATGGAGTCAATCCCTGTTCTCAAGACAGGGCACCTCTGTCGAGGCTTGTGGGGTAGACTAACTGCACCCACAAGCCTCGACCACCATGTCAGGTATGTCAGTCTTAACAATGTTGCTGTCCCTGTCATAGTAGAGCAGAGACAAGGAGCGCCGGACTGTGGGCACGCAGCATGAGCCCCCTCCAGCTGTGCCTGTAGCTGTGTTGGCCTTGAGAAGATTGAGCACGGTGGTGTGAAAGGAGGCAGCAATGCCAGGCATGCCTGCCACATGCAGTGGGCACTGCCCTGTGCAGAAGTTCATTGTGTAGCCCTCAGGCTGGATGATCCAGTCATGCCAGCCAATCTCACGGAAGTTCACGAAGAACTCTTGTCGACAGCACATCCTGGACCCACTCTGGCAGTTGATGCCATGACGTCGAATCCGGTGCTTGCTCCCAACTCTCACCCGAGCTGCCACAAAAGGCCTCTGGGCAGCCCCACTCAGGATGACTGAGCTCTGGGCTACCTGGCCTTCAGGTACAAGCTCCAGGGTCAGGTGTCCCTGGCTGCAGGCAGCCTGAGCTTCAGGTCCCAGAAGGAGCTGGTGCCAGCCACTGGCATCCATCTTTAGCAGGTGCTGAGTGGCCAAAGTGAGGTTGGCTTCATGTGAACCTAGCACAAGGACCCTCACCTTCAAAGTCCAGGTGGTATTGGGAGGGAGCTGCACAAAGAACCTGAGGCTAGCCTCCTGGACCTCCATGCCACCAGCAGTTCTATCAGAGAAGTGGAAATCAAGACGAGTCTGGTTGATGTTGGAGAAGCCTGTGGACACAAGAAGCCCCAGTCATTGTGGTGTGCTGAGTTTCAATTCTTATCAGCTACCTCTCTATTCTCCGCACACTTAAACACTCTGCTCATTCTTGACCACGTTGCTGACTGAACTTTCTTCTTAAAAGTCTTTTCTCTCTTGGCTTTCATTACACAACTCTCTTTTGATTCTTCCTTGATTTTCTTTGCTGGCTTTTCTTTCTCTGACCAGCACTTTAATGCAAGAGTTCTCCAAAGTTTGCCTTTTACACTGAGGAGAGCTCTTACTCAGACTCATGGTCAGCCGAAACAACTTTTATTCTGGTGATTCTCCAATCTGTATGTCCAGTCCAGACCATTTTGCACCTCTGGACTGGACATGTAGATTTGGGAATCGCCAAGCTTCAGGACACATAAATGTCCTGCCAGCACATTAAAATAAATTTGTCTCAAATGAAAATCATTATTTTCTTTCTTGCTGATCTCTCTTTTTGTTCTTAGAATTGGTGGTGCCACTACCCTCCTTATCATCTCTAGAAACCCTGTGGTCACCTCCCTCATTCCCCTTATCCAGTCCTTCACCACAGTTGTTCTAATGTCTATGCATTTCTTCCGATCCCTATTACGATTGCAACAGTTCCCCTCTTCATCCCTCACCTGCCCTATTGAAACACTTTCATTGGGTTTTTATTCCCTCCACTCCACTGAAATTACTCTTGTCAGGTTCACCAACACCTGCCATGTTGCCAAGTCCAATGGTTTCATCTCTTTATATTTATCTTACTTGACCTTTAAGCAGTGTTTGACATACTTAACCATTCCCTCCTTCTTGAAATTGTTTTTTTTCCCCCTCCTGGCTTTTGTGACTCTGGCCACTCCATTTTGATCTTTTTTTTTGCTGACAACTCCTCTTTCTCTGCCTGACCTCTACATGTTGGAAGTCCTGAGCTCTCTTCTCCTTTTTCTTCTATATCTATACTCTCTCTCAGAATGGTCTCATCAATTCCCATGGCTTTTAATTTCATCTATATGCTGATGACTACCAAACATATACCCCTGGACCTGATTTCTCCCCAAGCCTCAGGCTTGTATATCTAACAGCTGATCTGATAACCTAGTTCAGTGGTCGGCAAACTGAACCGCTCTGTTGACTAATGAGTTTGCCGACCACTGACCTAGTTGGATAGCCAATGATATTTCAAACTTTTCATGCTCAAAGAAGAACTCTAGATTTATCTTCCAAAACCCATTCCTTCTCCAATCTCCTCCTTCCATATAAATGCATTGCTTAAGCCAAAACCTTGATTGCTCTCATCTCCTACTCTGAAATTATCTGCAAGACCTGTCAAATCTACCTCCAATTCATAATATAATTTCACTGATCTTGTCTCCTTTACTATACATTAGTTCAGTGATTTTCAACCTTTTTCATCTCATGGCACACACAAACTATACTAAAATTCTGCGGCATACCAAAAAAAATATATTTTTGCTGATCTGACAAAAAAGGTATAATTTTGATTGATTTACAAAAAAATAATGGTAATTACCTACCCCTTTTGCTCCAAAGTGACTTAAAAAAAATCAGGTGTCTGGCCCTGGTAGGTATGGCTCTGTTGGTTGAGTATCCAATGCACTGAGAGGTTGTCAGTTGGATTCCTGGTCAGGGCACATGCCCAGGTTGTGGCTCAGGTTGTGGGTTCGATCCTCAATAGGGGGCATGCAGGAGGCAGCAGATCGATGTTTCTCTCATGGATGTATCTTTCTCCCTCTCCCTTCCTCTCTCTCTAATTCATGAATTTCATCATCTCAAAAACCTTATTAGTGAAGAAAGCCCAAACTCTTTTAGTAAGCAGTCATAAGCCCATTATGATTTGATCTAAGCTACCCTTTTTTTCT
Organism: Plecotus auritus; assembly: GCF_963455305.1. Lineage (NCBI taxonomy): Eukaryota > Metazoa > Chordata > Mammalia > Chiroptera > Vespertilionidae > Plecotus > Plecotus auritus. The sequence goes on from NC_137772.1 coordinate 169,096,034, forward strand.
TTATCAAGTAGAGTGCTTTATTGTGGGAATGCCACTGGCACTGTCATGGACATAAAAGGGCAGAAAATAAAGTTCAAATAGTGTTCATGTGAACTGGAATGTCAGGAATAAGACAGCTTTTGACAGCTCTCAGAGCCAATGTGATCTCTCTCATCTCTGTTTCTATGTAAGTCTACTTCATTCTTTTCTCTCTGAAAATTTGGACTTTCTTCACTAATAAGGTTTTTGAGATGGTGAATTTCATGATCTAGCCAAGTTTTTGGCAAGTAACTCTGGTGTCAGTGTAAAATAAGAATTAAAGAAATAAAAGACCATTCATTCAACAAATTTTTATTAGGTGCTGACTATGTACTAAGTGAACCATATAATGGTGAACCATACAGGCACAATCTCTACCTTCATGGAGTTTATATTCTAGCTGAGTTGGATATACTTCTTCTGCCTCCTCATCAGCTTTCTCAACTCCCAAAATGGTGGCCACAGGTCCTGAGTCTACAGAACATTTTACTCACCTCTTCCTAGCTAAGTGAGCGGATCTTTCAGTGTTCCAATTCCAAAATCCTAGAAGAGTCTGATTGGCCTAACAAATCTTTTCTTGCTAGGTCACTAAGCACCTTACTGTTAGGACCTCTAAAGTCACTCCAGTTATGGCAGGCAGACATATGACCCACAGTGGTTGTGGTAGACTATTACATCATTGGCTCCCAATGAACAACAGCTCCCTATATTCATAGCTTTGTGCAATTTCTTCCCATATTAACTCTTGTCTTGGCCATGTGATTTGATTTGGCCAATGAGACACAGGCAAGCATAGTGCAAGCAGAAGTTTATACACTGAGGCTTCATCTTTTTGGAAGCCAGCAACTTGGCTTCAGAGAAACCTGGGAGAGACTACTGAATGATGAGAAGCCATGTGGAGAATCAAAGACCATTATAGATGTTCTAGCCCCATCTGAGCTTCTGCCTGAATGTAGTTACATGAGCGACCTCAGCTAGCCCATGTGGACCAGAACTGTCCAGATAAGCCCAGTCAAATCACAAAATCATGAAAAACATTGAATTTTTTCTTTTAAGCCTCTGTATTGGGCTTCTTTGTTATATTAATGGATAACTTAAACAGAAACTAGTATCAGAAGTAGGGTATTCCATAATAAAGACCTAAAATATGTAGCACTGGCTTTGGGATTGGGTGGTAGGCAGAGGTTGTAAGGATGGTGAGGAGAGTGTTAGTGAAGGCAGTTAGAGCAGTGAGAAAATTGCTATTGGAAGCCAGAGAAAGGGGACACTGTATTATGTATTGGCTATCAGCTGTGATAACTTGGAAGCTAGAAGTGATATCTAACAAAGTTGTGAATTTAGCTGAAGATATTTCCAGGCAGAATGCTGAAAGTGTCATTTGGCTTATTTTAGCTGCCTTATCATAAGAACTGTTAAATTTTCAAGCAGAATTTCGATAGAATATTTCAAACAGGACTTGCTAGATTGAACAATAAAATATTTTTTCATTCCTTGTCTCTCTGTCTGGCAAAAAGTCCTTCAAATAAGATATGTTCTCAAGGCAAAAATCAAATCCAGGGCACTGTCAGTAAAACATGGCCTTGGTGTGAAGATAAAAACAAATATAGGGTCAGCCATAAGACCCTTTGCTATGATCTAACATCTTTGTTAAGCTCTAAAACTTAAGATGATGTTCTGTAGACCCTCTCAACAAGACAAAAGGGTTTCTAAGAATCTTAAGAGTTGTGTCCCACAACACCCTGACTTGTAACGTAGGTAGGGGTCTGTCTTGACAGAGTGGAGTGCCTTTTGTCTAATTGAGTAGACTATAATTTATTATTTAGAAGGCCCACAGAGTTTTGAAGATAATTTTAATAGTGAAAGCAGTACCAATTTGGACTAAAGGGACAGAGACAATTCAAAATGAAAAGAGGCCTGTGGGCCCCCAACTTCTCACGAGCACAGGTCATTTCTTATTTAAAAGGAAAGACATCTCAGAGGGTGCTGAGAGAGTGGCTCTAGAAGCCAAGGAGAGCAGTGATGGACTCTTCCTGAGAGGAGAGGAAAATCCTACCAGGGAGCAGCAGAATCAGGCACTAACCAAGGGAATTCTGGATTTGGGATAGACTGAGATATATGCCTGGCTAAATATCAGAATTTTCATGGGTCAGTGACTGCTCTGTGCTTCCCCATCTCCCATTTTGAATAGGAGTATCTATTATGGTTATCCTGTCTTGTCTCAGCATTGTATATTAGGTGTGTGGGAGGCAGTTAACTTATATTTTTAGGTCACAAGCAGTGGTGTGCTGGTAAATATTTAACAACTGGATTCTAGAGGGGGAAAAACACCCTGATTTGTAGTATTTGCCAATTTCTGTGGTATAAATTCTCCCACCATGACTGATTTCAAACTATCAATCTGATGTCTCTGGATGCAGAGTTGGAAGATATTCACAATCAGCTCTCATGAGCCAGTTCCAGGGCACCACTGAATACCCCTACCCTAGTTTCCCCAGAGCCTCAAACTCTCTCTTCATACTTCCAGCAAGAACAATTTTCAGATCTTTATTTCACACTACGGTGTAGATAACTTAAACGAATTGAAATGAAAACTTCAGGCTAAATTATTAAATGTGAAAGGTAAAATCCAGGCATCAGTCATTCTCACCTTCAAACTTCATCTCAGATCAGGTCCCCTCTGGCCTGAACATTGTAATCATTCATTGATTAGTAAATATGTGGAAAGTATACAGACTTTGAAGTCAGAGAGAATTGTGTTTGAATTCTGCCCCTTGCAAGCTATATGACCTTGGCCATGTAAATAATCTTCTTTGAATCTCAGTTTTTGCATTCATAAGGTGGGAATTCTAAAGTCTACTTTATAGGGTGGTTGTGAGAATTACAGGAGGTGAGGCAGGTACACGGAATGCATGGTAACCATCATTATTATTGCAATGTGCTAGGAACTGGGCTAAGTGTCAGGGATACAAAGGTGGAAAAAACCAAAACCAGCCAGGATTTCAGTGTTCAAGGGATTCATGGTTCATGGCCATCTGTCCACTTATGCTAACCTCCAAACTATTTTTTAACTCCAAATGCAATCTACTCCTTCAGACTTTCACCTGATTTCCCCCATTTAGGATGTTATTTACCATTCTCTACCCATTTGAAGGCAAACTTACTCTATAATGGCAGCCCATTTGCAATCTTCTGAAAGACCTCCCTGTCTCACCAGGTGCCAATGAGTTAATCCTGGCCCAGCAAACTCTTGTGCCCGCAGGCAGCATTTATTTCATTCTGCGTTATATTCTAAATAACTTATTTCCAGCAGCAGCAGCAGCAGCAACAGCAGCACCTAATCCCCTCATGGGCAGGAGCTAAGTCTTCTATTTCCTGTTCCCTCCCACCTTAGTCTTCTAAGTACATTACCTGTATTAGCTTATTTAATTGTCTCAACTATCCTCTAGTTATCCCCATTTTACACGTAAGGAAACTATTAACAACCCAATAAGTGTCTGAACAAGGATTTGAGCCCAGGCTATTTGGCTCTAGAATCGTCTTCTTAATCATGAACAGAAGCACATTTTGAACTAGAATAAGGTCTCATCCATCACTGGGGACTCTAGACTATGGTCAAGCTGACCTGCAATGTGATTTGGTTGTTTTAACGCAACCAATGTTTATTGGGCATCTATTATGTTTGGGAGAGGCAGAGTGGTGTAGTGCCCAAGGCCATGGATTCCAGAGCCATGACTGGTTCCACCACTTACCAGTCATGCAAACTTTAGCAAGTTACTCAACCTCTATGTGCCTCAGTTTCATCACCTCTAAAATGGGATAACGATAGTACTTGCGTCACTGAGCTGTTGTGAGGATTTTAAGGCATTAGTATATGTAAAAGGCTTAAAACACAGTAAACATTGTAAGTGTAAGTTATTTCTACTATATGCTAGCCTCTGGTGATAACATGAGGAATAAATGACAGTTCCTGACCTCAGGGTTGATATCCTATTGGAAGACAGGCTTTATAGAAAACCTGAAAATAGAGAATTTCTCACAGAGAGTTCTGGTTCAAGGTAAGGGAGCACCTCACCCTCAGGTCAGCGTGGGTTTTTTGAGAATGGGAGTGCCGGATCTTGAAGTACAGACCAGGAATGGAAAGGGCCTTCAGACATAAGAAAGCGCTTGTAAGAAGCTCAAAGGACAGATACTAGTAGATCACTTTGTGTTCTGTTTCTAGGGTACTGTCTACGAATTCTTGATCTTTCTCTCCAGCTGCCCACTAAATGCTCCAACTCCTCTCCCCTCCATGGAAGTAACTCTCCTCTTCTATCCTCTATCCACCCTTATATGTCCCATTTTGACCCTGTCCTGATGTGTGTAACTAAGGTATCAAGGCAAGAGGGCAGGGGTAGGGTGGAGAGGAATTATAGTCCTGATGTTTTTATTTTGCCCTTTTACCCAAATGAGGCATCTGAGGGAGAGGAGATGAAGAAGTTGTAACCTGGGACAGAGAAAAGACAGACTCGCCAGCCTCCAGCCTCTGGGTCCAGGCCCAGGAAGTGGATGGGCTCACACCACAGCCTGGGGAAGTTGGTGGGGTCTTTAGAGAGAGGAGCTAAAGGAGATGGGGGCAGGCAATCTTAAACAAAGTGAAATTTACCCACATCCCAGCTGCCCACTGGTCACATCTAAATTACAAGAGAGAGACTGGGGGGCAGAGTGGGGGGCGGTAGTGGGAATCCTGGGTTAGGAGATTACAGGTCATGGGAAGAAAGAGTTGGGATGGTTTGGGGGAGGAAGTCAGGGGTTAGGTTGGGGAGGACAGTTTTCCTTTCCTTGAGAGGTCAGGTTTTGAGGAAGATCTACAGGTCAGTAACCCACCTGTCTCAGCAAAGCTGATGATCTCATATTCCTGTCCCCTGTCAGCCTCCGGAAGCGCCCCCTGTGGGTGCCCATGGAAGCGCTGCAGTGCTATCCTCAGAGCGGCTCTGGACACTGGCCGGCTCAGCGTTGGGCGCTGGCTGAGGTGCAGCTTGTCCAAGATGCTTCTCTTGGCAAGGAGGAGAAGCAGCTCCCGCTGGCTCTGCAGGTCCAAGGCATGCTCCCCACATGCCAGGCATCGACTGTCAGCTCTGGTAGTGGCCACTGTGGCCAGAGCCAGACACAGGAAGGACAGGAACAATGAGGAGATCATTGTTGGGGGAGGCCCTCCTTAAGTGACACAGTGAGAGAATGCCACAAACCCCGGGCTCAGGGTCTCAACAGCTGAGGTCTCGGTTCTGTCCTGGCTGCCAGAGGCTGGGAAAGGAGAATGGGTCCAGCTGGCATGACTCCTTGTTGCAGGGGAGAGAGCAGCCAAACATCTGACTTGAGAGATGAAGCCAGTTACAGGTAGAACTTGGCAGAAGCTGCCAATGCATAATCAGTGAAAGGACAGAGTGGGGGATGTTAGTGGAGGTTGGTTTGTTTGGGGAAAGAAGTGTTCCTAGGCCAATGCTGGGAGACAGTGGGTTGCCCATGTGAGCTGCCAGGCCTAGGGACAAAGGTCAGAGATGAAATTCCTCTTCAGATCAATATCCTTGCTGGGAAGCCTGGTGGGGAAAGGGAGAGATTAGAGGCTGTAAGATAGAATATTAAAGGGTAACTTTCAAACAAGAGGGGGTTATTGGCAGGCATTTTAGGTCACTGTCATGCAGGTAATTGAGGGTTTGAGAGTTGCATTTTCCTTTGCCTGATACTTCTCATATCTCTGCCGGCCCCCAACCCAAACTCTTGTTAGCTCTTGTTCGGTTTTGCCCGAGTGAGGCTCAAAAAACATCCAGTCTAAAGGGTTGGGAGAGGAGAAGAAGTGTTCTAGCCAGGTCTTCTGTGTACTCAACGAGAAGTCTGAAGGTGAGGAAGGGGCTTGAGAGCTAGATGTACTCTGGGGTTTCTTCTGTTTAAGAAGAGAAATTTTAAGGTTGCTTAGAATTCTCCCTTTTCTCCCCTAAAGGTCCTGAGTAGTAGATCTTCAGGGAAAGGCTTTTATTTCCACAAGGGGGATTTACCTGGCAGGAGTAGCAGATGGAGTTTGGAGGATAGGTTTTTAAGCCGATGACTTTGGTTAAGTTCTATCTTTTCCTTTTATCAGCTGTGTGACTCTTAGCAAGTTACTTAACCTCTTTTGCTTTAGTGCCTTCATTGGAGAAATGGGATAAATTATTACCCATGATTCCAAAATCCAAAAAATAAAATCCACATTATTTTTTTGTGTGGGGGTAACTCATATAGTGTTTAAACCTGACCTGAACAGAAGTGAAGTTATTTGTGGTCTTTTTAAAAATCATTCTGAGACTATTTATATGTTTTTTTACTACAGAAATAGTATTTGATTATAGGATGCTACCCTTGGAGGTACTACATAATGTACATTTAAAAAATACATTTTTATTTATTTCAGGGAGGAAGGAAGAGGGAGAAAGAGATATAGAAAAATCAATGATGAGAGAGAATCATTGATTGCCTCCTCCGTACCCCACTTCGGGGGTTGAGCCCACAACCCGGGCATATGCCCTGGCAGGGAATCAAACCATGACCTCCTGATTCATATAGGTCGGTGCTCAACCACTGAGCCACGCCAGCCAGGCCATAATATACATTTTACATACCATTTTACCTTTCTAAAACTTGACATTTTCTAAATTCTGATCCATGTCTAGTCCTATGGATTAAAAAAAATTTTTTAAATTGATTTTAGAGATGAAGGGAAAGAGAGAGAGAGAGAGAGAGAGAGAGAGAGAGAGAGAGAGAGAGGTAGAAACATCGATGGGCCGCCTCCAGCATGGGCTGTCTCCTGCATGCCCCCTACTGGAGATCAAGTCTGCAACCTGGGCTTGTACTCTGATGAGGAATCGAACCAGCGTCCGCTTGGTGCATGGGACGACACTCAATCCACTGAGCAACACAGGCCGGGCTGCTCCTATGGATTTTGAATATGAGATTACAGATCTATAACAATTATCTCATAATTTTGAGATTTAAATAATTTTGTAAAGCACTTATAGTGGCTGGCACAGAGTAAGTGCTTAATAAAAGTTTATTATTATTCCTACCACATAGGTTTGTGGGCCAGAGTACCCTCACCTCTAAATGTGCTGAAGAAATTCTGCCAATATCTGCCCTTCTGGACTCTCCATTTTAATACATTCTGAAGTTCTAAAATTCAGTGTTTTTTAGTATGTTCTGCAGTTCTTGTTGCATAGTAAATATTTAATGGTCGAATTCTATCAATGTAAGACTACAACACTTCTTTGAGGTCGGTAAATTATCTAAATACACGTAACCAATAACTAAATTGACTCTCCCTTTCCGGGTTTGCAAACTGAAGATGACTCTTAAGAACTTATTTTAGTGGGAGGTGGTGGTAAGAAGCGATTTTAATAGAATTAAATTTTTACATCTGAAAAACATGGACATTTACCTACCACATGATCTTTATCCATGTATACTACACATTTTTATTGTAAAACTGCTCTTTTGGACTCAGGAGTTACTGTCCTAAGTCAAAGGCTGCTTTGAAAGTGCTATGTAAATTTAAATTTCTTTAGTTATTAGTATTATGTTTAAATTTAGGGTGAATATGACACGCTTAATGGGTTTAAGGTGGACTAAGGATCCCAGTGGATGTGGATTGGTAGCTTGAGACACAGGTTACACAAAGAGAGCGACACACTGAGCTACCGAGTGTGCTCGCGGGTGGGAGCTGGAAGGTGGGCAACCGTGTCCGGGGCGTCTGCAGGCCCGCAGAGGCATACAGCAAGCAGGGCCGCGACGGGCGCAAGACGCGGTGACGTATGCCGGACGTGGTGACGTAGCGCGCAGGCCGCAGCGGGGGGGCGGACTCTGGGCCTTTTCTTCCCCTTCTAATTTCCCCCCTCCCCCCTTTTCTCCCTTTCCGGGTTTGGTTCCCTCCTTTTCTCCCCCTCTTCCCCCTCCTTCCCAAGTCCCTTTCCCCTCCCCCGCCCCAGTTCCCCCCTGCACCCCTGTCCCGGGCCCGGGGGAAACCCCCGCCGAGAAGAGCCCGCCTCCAGAAGCGCGCTGCCGCTGGCCGTCAGGGCCGAGCCGCAGCTGAGCGGCCGTGGGCCCGGGCGGCGGGCGGAGACGTGGGTGCCCTCCCCGCCACGGCCCGCGTGAGGTGAGGCCACCTCCTGGCCGGGGGGGGGGGCGGGCGGCGCGGGCGGGAGGCCCGTGGGGAGGGGGCGTGGCGGCCGCGCGGTGCGGCGGGCAGAGGCCCCCGGTCTGGGTTCCCCGCGCTGGAGCTGCCCGGGGCCGGGGGTAGTGGGTGATGGCCGGAGTCTCTGGTGAAGGACGGCCCCGAGGCTGGAGATGTCCCCAGTGTGTGGGAAAACGCTGGCGAAAAACGGAGAAAGGGGGGCGCGGGGTGGAGGGTGGGGGGGCTGGCGCCACCTGTGGCCTGTGCAGTGGGACCTAAAAACTTGCGCCCTTTTGATGCTTGGGGGTGACTATCTCCATGTATTTCTTGGGTCTCCGTTTTCTGGAAAAAATGGGAGGGAAAGGTGTTGGAGTGTTTCAGATCATGCCGGTTTCCGAGTTTGTGTGGAGACAGGGATTTGAGTTGGAACATACAGGGAGATGTTTCTGGAGCTTAAAAGTTGGGCCTACACTAAGCCCATAACTCACTCGAGCCTCAGAAGACTATTACCGATTTCGGTTTCCTGTAGAGCCAAAAATTTTCAACATTTGTGACCGTTAGCCTAGTAATTCCACAGAATATTTATTTACTCATAGTGAACTGTTCTTGTATAATGATAAGTGACCGAATAACAGCCCCAGAGTTTCATTAAGCCAAAGAAAGGGAAAATTTCAATTCAGATCCCAGTTGGATGAATGTTCTTGTATATATTTTTTCCTGTAGACTTAACTAAAATGAAGACGCCTGAACCCTGGTTGATGTTGGTGGGCAAAATGGAGACTGGAGGTTCCACTTTTAAAATGTCACAAATTCCTAACGTTTTATTGTATTTTTGAATCGTCATATTGGCACTTAAATTGGTTTTGTGACTCTTCTTTCTTACTAATGCTTTTTCCCCTTTTCTTTTTTTGTGTTCTTTCTCCGATATTTCTCTTTTCCCCTTTTGTGGAGCCAGGGGCATGGAGACCAAAGTTTAGTGGTGGAAAGTGGTAGGTTAGGGCTAATTCAGTTCACTCTTCAGTTGTGTTTTTTCTTCCCCTGTTGCTGTTCTCCACAGGTTTGAGAGACCTGAGAACCTTTCTTGAAGGTCTGATAAATTGTCAGCAAAAGTCAAATTTCAGAGTTGCAGTTCCAGCTGTCTTTGAGTCCACTATATGATCTATACTGTAGATCTCCACAGTTTAAAACAATTTAAAGTTTTGCTTATGTAAAATAGGCTGCCTGATATTTTTTAATGGAAAGGAGTCAGAAGAGGAGATGGCTTCCTTTTTCTCTCAGAATAAAAACCACAGACTTTACAATTGCCTTCAAAGCCCTAGATCTGTAGCACCCTTTTGCCCCCCCCCCCCCCCAGTATATGCACTGGTCCGTGGCTGCTCCTTGAGGACATTTCTGCTTCAGCGGCTCTGCACTTGTTCCCTGGATCTTCCAGGATAACCATTTCCTTATAGAGCTGCACAGCCTTGTCGCCTCACCTCCTCAGATCTTTATTCAAATGTCACACTTAACAGGGACATTTCCTTGGCTATCTAAATTGCATAGCCCCTCCCCCACATACATTTTCTGAATATCCTATCACACTTCTCTGCTTGATTTTTCTCCTTACCTATTATCAACCTATAACATGAGAGATAGCAACATCAATGATGAGAGAGAATCATTGATCAGTTGCCTCCTGCAGGCCCCACACTGGGGATCGAGCCTGCAACCCTGGGCATGTGCCCTTGACCAGAATCAAACCCGGGACCCTTCTGTCCGCAGGCCAAACCAGCTAGGGCTAACATGCTGTATATTTAGTCTCCCCCATTAGATAGGAAGCTTCATGAAGGCCGATAGTTGTGTTTTGTTAATTGCTATATCCTTAGCATAAGGCATAGTACTTATGCAGTTGGTGCTTAACACATTTTTTTTTAAAATATATTTTATTGATATTTTACAGAGAGGAAGGGAGAGGGATAGAGAGCTAGAAACATCGATGAGAGAGAAACATCGATCAGCTGCCTCCTGCACACCTCCCCCTGGAGATGTGCCTGCAACCAAGGTACATGCCCCCGACCGGAATCGAACCCGGGACCCTTCAGTCCACAGGCCGACGCTCTATCCACTGAGCCAAACCGGTTTCGGCCTTAACACATTTTTTGACTAAATAGGTAAAGAGGAGTTTTATTCTTGAATTATCTCATTGTCATGAATTTTTTTTTTTTTTAATATATTTTATTGATTTTTTTACAGAGAGAGGAAGGGAGAGGGATAGAGAGTTAGAAACATCAATGAGAGAGAAACATCGATCAGCTGCCTCCTGCACACTCCCTACTGGGTATGTGCCCGCAACCAAGATACATGCCCTTGACCGGAATCGAACCTGGGACCCTTGAGTCCACAGGCCGACGCTCTATCCACTGAGCCAAACTGGTTAGGGCATCATTGTCATGAATTTCTGATCACGATTGGTTGTCCTTGGAGGTGTGGAATGGATTTTTACTAGGATTTTGTAAGGTATTTATTGGAAGAAATTGAGATTTTTTTCTTCTGTCAGTTCTTGCCACATTTCTCTTGACAGAAGTCTTGGGCTTTCAGGTCATTGAATAAAGCACTTTGAAGGCAGAGAGGATCAAGTGTGGGGAACCTTGTTTGGCATTGGTGGTCTTAGAGGAAGATTACCTCACATCTCATGTGGGTAGATTTTTACCAACTGCTTGAGGCTCTTCCCTTGAGATTTGTTCACATCCCCAATGAGAGATATCACCATCCTTACCACTTTGGCTCCAGAGAATTGAACAAGCTGGTTCCACTTTGAATTTTTCAGTAGACTGAAGATATTAGTATTTATAATCTGGGCAATATGGGTTAGGCATTTTTTCCTCATTCATGTAGAGGCAGGTGAGCTAAAAAACGATGAATAACCTCTAACAATGGTGAAGTGTTCGGTAATAGGCAACATTTGATCCTTTTAATCTCAATTCCATTTTGTGGTCATTTTTAGCAACTAAATTCTATATTAAGTCTGAAGATAAAAGGAGCAGGCCCCCTGAGTTCTGTGGATTATCCCTCATTTATTTTATCCTTTTTTGTTTCTTTTTTTGTTGTTAATCCTCCCCTCGGATATTTTCCCATTGATTTTTAGAGAGAGTGGAAGGGAGGAGAGAGATGGAGAGAGAGAAACAGATGTGAGAGAGACACATCAATTGGTTGCCTCCCGCACGCGCCTGGAGCCTACGGTGCCCTTGACCAGAATTGAACCCAAGACCCTTCAGTCCGAGGACTGATACTCTGTCCACTGAGTCAAACCAGCTAGGGCCCTTTCTTGTTTCTTGATTGACTCATTTGTTACTTTCATTGACCTGGCCAGAGTGGCCTGGATAAGATTTCTCTTTGGGGCAGTCCTGGCCACTATTTTTCAGATTAGGAAGGCAAAGGGGTGAGGTAGTGCTTTTAACTCTGTGGGAATGCTGGTGGCAAAGCCTTAAGATTTTTGCTTAACCCTTTGCCAGGACATTGAAAGCTGCCAGGCCAAAGAGAATGGTGTGTGTGTGTGTGGGAGAGATTGAGTATCTTGTATCTATTGGACTGGATCTGATTTGGATTTTATTAGTGTAAAGAAGTAACAGCATCAGAAATAAATTAGTAGTTCTCATTTGGTGAATACTTTCTGACATAATTTAGGCAGATTTATAGAAGCTTCTATCAGACTTCTATTGTCCCCTTTTTAATCCTTTCACAAAGTTTCTAGAAAGTCTTTCTGAAGCTTCAGAGATAAACAGTCTGTGCCATGTTCACACCTCTTATAGATAAACTAGAGGCCTAGTGCACGAATTCATGCATGGGTGGGGCCCAGCCAGCCTGGCCCCAATCGGGGTGGATCAGGACCAGGCCTGATGGGAGGAGGAGATGGTGAGAGGTTGGCCCAATCAGGGCTGGGCCAGCTGGGGGTAGGGGCCTCGGGCGATTGGTTGGCGGGCCTCACCCCAGATTGGTGTTGGGAGCCTGATTGGGGGTGGGGCTGACAGAGGGGAGGGGCTGTGTGCTGGCTGGCCCCACCCCCAAATGGTGTGTGGGGGAGCGATTGGGGGTCAGTGGCCTGGGGGAGGGGCCATGGGTGGTTGGCCAGCAGGCCCTGTCCCTGATCAGAGTGGGGGGGGCTGATTGGGGGCGGAGCTGGCTGGGGGGAGGAGCTGTGGGCCAATCGTGGTGGTGGTGGGGGCCCATTGGAGGTGGGGCCGGCCAGGGGGAGGGGCTGAAGGAGGTTGGCCAGCTGCCCCCCCCCCCCCCCCCCAATCAGGCTGGTTCGCTGGCCTCAGTGGGTGTCATAGCCACTGGTCGTTCAGGTCATTACGGCTTTCCTGTCACTGGCTTTTTATATATATAGATACTGAGTGCTAACAGCGGTTCAGAGTAGGTAACAGTTTCTGAATGATGCAGTGCTTATTCCTGTGTCAGATCTCTTCAGGAACTCAAGGAAAGCTTTCAGGAAAAAGCATATTTGGGGGAAAGGATAAAAAGTGTTTTATTTTGGTTACATGGTCCCAGGAAGTACAGAGGAGAGAATTCTATGAAACTGTGTGTGTGTGTGAGGGGGAGGGGGTGTTAAGGTTTTTCTATGCCTCCTTGTAAGATTGGATAAGGGACTCTTGAGTGTTCCTCTGTGGAATGTGTTACCAATTTACAAGTAGGAAAAATAACTGGACTCATGGCTTGAATATGTGTACATGAGTACAGTTGGTGCGTCTAATTTTAGAGACTTTCTTCATACAGTGGCCTCAGTATTTCCCTCTAGTTGTATCCTTCTTACCCTCTGTGTAGAAAACATTCCACTTAATAGTCTTTTAGTGGTTAACTTTTGTTCTTACCAATTTAGCAGTGTAGTACCTGTTCCACCTCTCCAGTGAAGTTACCATGTTCATTCCTTCGTATGTTTGAGTTTATTTGTGAAAACAAGTATAGATAGGAAAGATTTTGTAAGCAATCTATTTTAACTCCTCTTTGACTTCCCTTAGATTGCCTTAGCATATATCTGTTTTCTCCACACTTTAAAAAAATTGATGTGAAAGCCCATAATTATAATCTGCAGTGATTTTATTATTTTTATATGGGATGTATGAAAGGAAAGATTCTGGGATGCTTCCTAAATCCAGGTGTTCTTTTTGCTTTTCTGCAGGATTTCTTGTGAGTTGTACAGTCCAGGTGTTAGAGCCCATACTGAGAAAGCTATTTCAGCTTCTTGTTTTGATAATAAGTTTCCTAGAGTACTTTCCTGTGCTTTAAAAAAAATTTTTTTTAAAATAGATTTTAGAGAGGAAGGGAGAGGGAGAGAGAAGTAGAAACACCATGATGAGAGAATCAATTGGCTATCTCCTGCACTCCCCCTACTGGGGATCAAGCCTGCAACTTGGGCATGTGCCTGACCAGGGACTCAAACCATGACCTTCTGGTTCATCATAGGTTGATCCTCAACCACTGAGCTGCACATGCTGGGCTTCCTGTGCTTTTTAAAAAAGAACTGATCAAATTGGGAACCCCCAGCCTATAGATGAGAGAGGATAAGGAGAAAATGTGTGAAAGCTTTAGGTAGTCATGTCTCTCAATAATCAAAACACTTTGTATTTTTAAAGGACTAATTTTATTCTATTTCTCTTTAGTTTGTTAACCACAAAAGCATCACAAATCTTTTCACTTCCTTTAATTACTTGTCACACTGTGACTTTTTGAATTGTCAAAGACTGATTATTTCCTGGGAAATTATTTTCAGGCCTTTCTGGGTATTTTCTTGCGGAAAAAAAATGAAGCGGGTTATTAAGTGCTTTCGTAAGGTCTCTTCCTTAATTTAGACCAATGTTTTGATTCTTTCATTTATCTATAGGCATTTATAGTATGTTTTATAGTGTTTTGTGTGTGTGTGTTTGTATTGAAGACTGCAAGCAAATAAAAACTATAGTTTTGCATTCATCGTTATTCTGAAGTTCTTATCCTATAGAGCAAGAAGTGTAAAGATAAGTGAGATAATCAGCAGGGTTTAAGAGAACTCAATTTATTTCCAGTAGCTTTTTTGTTGATTATGAGTCTTGCAGGAAAAGAAAGAGAAAAAGATGGTCTGCAGGCTAGTCAAGTTGTATCTTTTGGAGGTATTTTTGCTCCGGCTCTTAGTCTTCTTTAAAAAAGATAAAAAAAACAAAAAACATATATATATATATATATATATATATATATATATATATATATATAAAATTCTTTTATTGATTTCAGAGAGGAAGGGAGAGGGAGAGAGAGATAGCAACATCAATGATGGGAAAATCATTGATCAGTTGCAGAATTGAGCCTGCAGCCCCGGCATGTGCCCTGACCAGAAATCAAACTGTGACCTCCTGGTTCATAGGTTGACGTTTAACCACTGAGCAACACTGGCTGGGCCTGCTATTAGTCTTCTGTATAATTATTTTCTGATGTACAGAATAGAGATAGATGTTTTTAATTACATTAACTAGTTTTCTCTGCCACTTGGTTCATTATCTTCTTTTGTGTAGATGCTTTTTGTATATGCCATGGTTATAACATTTGTGCTACAGTGTTCATCCTATCTAATAAAAGAGCAGTATGCAAACTAACCATCACTCCGCTACACCCATAAGCCACGCCCACCAGCCAATCAGGAGCGAATATGCAAAGAAACCCAACCAAGGTGGCTATGCCCAAAAGAGCAGGAGGGAGGCTTGGGTTTCCCCAGCAATGGAGGAAGGCAAGCTTTCCGGCTGCCCTTGCCAGCCCAGGCCTCCACTCAGTGCTACAAAGTTTCAATGATAAAAGATACATAAATCCAAACAGAAATGGCGGCAGCCACGGAGCTGGAAAGAGCTGGAGGCTAGGGTTGCCCGCGGCGATGGAGGAAGCCAAGCTTCTGCAGCCCTGGCCGGCCCAGGCCTCCGCTTAAGGCTACAAAGTTTGAATTATAGAAGATACATAAATCCCAACAGAAATGTCTGCCGCCACAGAGCAAGCAGGAGGCTTGGCTCCGCTCCAGGCTACAAAGTTTCAATTGTAGAAGATAAATAAACCCCAGATACCAGGGCCTCCGCTTGGGTCGCCAGGGGGCATGGCCGGCCTGCAAACCACCACAGGCCCCTCACCCAGGCTGCCCCACACCCCAAGGGAACCCCCACCCTGATCCGGGATACCCTTCTGGGCAAACCAGCCGGCCCCCACCCGTGCACCAGGCCTCTATCCTCCTATCTAAAAAGGAGTAATATGCAGATTGACCATCACTCCAACACACAAGATGGCTGGCCCCATGTGGTCAAAGATCCTGCCCCCATGTGGACACAAGATGGCCACCACAAGATGGCCAGCAAGGGAGGGCAGTTGGGAGGGACCAGGACTGCAAGGGAGGGCAGTTGTGGGCGATCAGGCCAGCAGGGGAGGGCAGTTGGGGGCGACAAAGCCTGCAGGGAGGGCAGTTAGGGGTGACCAAGCTGGCAGAGGAGAGAAATTGGGGGCGACCAGGCCTGCAGGGAAAGGCAGTTGGGAGGGACCCAGGCCTGCAGGGGAGAGCAGTTGGGGGGGACCAGGCCTGCAGGGGAGGGCAGTTAGGGGTGACCAGGCCTGCAGGGGAGGGCAGTTAGGGGCAAACAGGCTGGCAGGGGAGCAGTTAGGCATCGATCAGGCTGGCAGGAGAGTGGTTAGGGGGTGATCAGGCTGGCAGACAGAAGTGGTTAGGGGCAATCAGGAAGGCAGGCAGGCGAGCATTTGGGAGCCAGCAGTCCTGGATTGTGAGAGGGATGTCCGACTGCTCGTTTAAACGACCAGTCGGACATCCCTCGAGGGGTCCCAGATTGGAGAGTGTGCAGGCTGGGCTGAGGGACATCCCCCCCCCCATGCACAAATTTTGTGCACCAGGCCTCTAGTTATTAATAATGATCAAAACCATATTTCATATCTGCAAAGCATTTTTTTTCTTTCCTAAAAGCTCATTGGACCTTAAAGTGGTCTTAGTAATTATATTAAAAGTTTAGATTTTCCAAGTGTGCAGTTCATATTTTTTGTAGGGGAAGTATATATATATATATATTTTTTACATGTCAGTTGTAAGAATTTATGCATGGTTTTGGCATGTGAGCAGCATTCTGGGTACCAGGTAATTAATTCTTCATCCCTTGGAGAAGGGTGTTTCAGACTTGTGAAAGGTTCTGTAAGTTTCATAACAGAACCAGGAGGAAAGTAATCAAGGCAGTGACAATCTAAACTTAATAATGGATACATTTGAAATACATTTTTCTCTCTATACTCAGAAGTTGTTCTTTAGCCTTACCCTCCTTTGTGATTCTGTTGGAGAAGGGAAGAAGAGAATCTAGGATAGTACTCAGTTGATAACTTCCAGGAAAGAGTGGGCTATGGATGGGTAGCAGGTGAATGTAGATACAAGTGACTAAATGATCACTTACGGTTTCTAATGTTATTGATGGATGCAGCTCCCAGCAGCCATCAAAATCATTGGGAAGAACATGGTAGATCTGTTGTTAAGTCTAATGGACCTCTTTTCATCCTTACCTTCTTCACGGTTGATCCTTCTCTTTCTTGAAATGTTTCATTGACATGACTTTTCTTACCCACTTGCATTCCTGGTGGCTTTTTTTCTCCTGCTCATTCTTAAATGTGTATTTTCCTCAGGATTTCTTTTGTAGTCTCTCTTTCTACTTCTAATTCTTAAACCTTAACAGCATAAGCATCTCTTGGAGAATTTAAGAATGTGGCTAACAAAAGTCTTCATGACCTGGCCCCTGCCATACTCTCTGACCTACTTTGTACCACACTTTCCTGTTCTTACTAGCTCTAGCCATAGTAACTTTCTTTTCTGCCCCAAGGTCTTTGTGCTTATAATTCTTTCTGAGTGAAATGCTGTTTTTCCAGATCTTCAATTGACTTATCTCTTTTCATCATTCAAGTCACAGTTCAAATAACTTCTCCATAGACTCCCTGACTACCTTATCCAAAATATTAACCTCCTCTTTGTGCTTCATGACATTCTTCTGTTTTATTATCTCCATTGCACTTGCCAATATCTTAAGTTACATTGTTTTCTTGTCTGTAGTCTGGCTCACACCTAGAACTTCAACCCTATGAGAACAGGACCTTATTTCTATTATGATTGCTATATTCCTAGTGCCTAGAATAGTCACTCAGCACACATTTATGAAATGAATGAATGAAGTGTGGGTTCCTGGGTCTTAGTCCCAGAGGTTTTGATTTAGCAGGCTTGGAATGGAGTCTAGGTGTTTGTATTTTAGCAAACATTCCAGATGTTTCTGATGTCGCTCAGTTGTGTTTAAAAATCATTGCTTTACACAATCTGTTCGCCTCAGCCACCCTGATGGCTTTACTTAGCATTTGTTACTATAAACTGACAATTTGTGAGTCTCTGTGTCCAGTTCTGATCTCTTGTCTGAGCTCTAGGCTTGTCTATTTAGTGGTTTCTTGAACATCGCCATTTGACTGTCACACAGCACTTCAAATTCAACGTGACCAAAGCAAAAATAATTTTTTCTTGGAAATGTGTTTTTCTTTCTGAATCCTTTTTTTTGGTTCAAGATGCCACCTAGTTGCATAAGCCAGCAACCAGGATGTCATTCTTGAGTCGTTCTTACCCTTTAATATCAATAATCATAAAATTACGTAGACTCTTTATCTGCTCAGTCTTTCTTGACTCTTCAGTTTTCTCAATCAACATCACCACTTCCTTAATTCTGGAGACCATCCTCTCTCATCTGGATAATTGATGGCTTTTAACTGGCCCTCCTGCCCTAGCTTTGCTTCCAGTCTTTCATTTAGTTCTGTACACTTTTCAGGGGTGGGGAACATCCGGCCCACAGGCTGTATCATTTATTCTGGCTCTGCCAAGGCATTAGGGGTGAGTTAATTAAATGTTTGACCAAATATAGCAGGATAATTTTTAAGTTGATAATTTTGTGTGGCTTCTGAATGATGTTATAAATATCCAGTTGGCCCTTGGCAGAAAAAGGTTCCCCACCCCTGCTTTAGCTAAAGAAAACTAAATCTGTTATCGTCTGCTTAAAGCATTAAAAAAAAATACACACACACACACACACACACACACACACACTCACACACACTCTAGAGGCCTGGTGCACGAAATTCGTGCATGAGGTGGGGGGAGTGTGTGTCCCTCAGCCCAGCCTGCACCCTCTCCAATCTGGGACCCTTCGAGGGATGTCCGACTGCCCGTTTAGGCCCGATCTCACAATCCAGGACTGCTCGCTCCCAACTATTCACCTGCCTGCCTTCCTGATTGCCCCTAACCACTTCTGCCTGCCAGCCTGATCACCCCCAACCACTCCCCTGAGAGCCTGATGGATGCCTAATTGCTTCCCTGCCAGCTTGATTGCCCCTAATTGCCCTCCCCTGCAGGCTTGGTCACCCCCAACTGCCCTCCCTTGCAGGCCTGGTCCCTCCCAACTGCCCTCCCCTGCTGGCCTGACTGCCCACAATTGCCCTCCCTTGTAGGCCTGGTCCCTCCCAACTGCCCTCCCTTACTGGCCATCTTGTGTCCACATGGGGGCAGGATCTTTGACCACATAGGGGCAGCCATCTTGTGTGTTGGAGTGATGGTCAATTTGCATATTACTCTTTTATTAGATAGGATGATGTTTATTGATTTCAGAGAGGAAGGGAAAGGGAGAGAGAGAGATATAAACTTCAATAATGAGAGAGCATTCATTGATCAGCAGCCTCCTGCACATCCCCTACTGGGGATCAAGTCTGCAACCGGACCTGTACCATGACCCAGAATTGAACTGTGACCTCCTGGTTCATAGGTCATGCTCAACCATGCCTATGAGCCATGCCAGTGGTCATCCTGCTTAAAGCGTTTTAATGTCTTCTTGTTTCCAGTATAAAGGCTAGGTTTATTTGTTTGCTTATTTATTTATTTATTTATCCTCACCTGAAGACATGTTTATTGATTTGAGAAGGGGGAGAAGGGGTGTGTGTGTGTGGTTGCGGGGAGAAAGATAGAAAGAAAGAAACAAAGAAACATCAATGTGAGAGAGAAACATTGATACCGTTGCCTCCTGAGCCCTGACTGGGGATGGAACATGCAACCTAGGCATGTGCCCTGACTGGGAATCGAACCTGCAGTCTTTTTGGTGTTTGTGATGATGCTCCAACCCAACCAATTGAACCACCCAGCCAGGGCTTGAAAAAAAAAAAATCTGGGGGCTGCCTTATACTTTGCTGTTTTCACTTTGATTTAAGGGGTAGACTTCAGCTACAGATGAAGTACTTATTTTTTCACTCTCCCTGTTCTTTCACCTTATCTTCCCCTGAGTGCCTCTCTACCCCAAAACAACAAGAACCAAAACCCTCACTGGTTTGAGTATAATGTTCTGGTACCCTTCCAGGGCATCCCAAACCTCTCATTTTCTCTGCCTCTTTGAACCAGTTCCCACAAAGCTTGGTTCCTCTTTGTCTTTACCATAGTTTTCTCTGTACATTTCATTCTGAGTTCTTGCTCAAACTGAAGTTAAATTTGCTAGGATCGTGATCTCTCTTGTGCCAAAAGAGCTTTCTAGAACATGTGATTTTTGTCTTATTCCTCTACTAGCTGTATGGACAAGAATAGGAAAGAAAGAAATTGGATTATTTGAAGCTTATGTTCTAGAGGTATATGTTCTAGATTGTGATTTTGCCAGTTGTGCTAAAGTAAGTTTTTGCTCTTGTTGCTGTACCATCAGAGTAGTACATTTTCCATTATCAAGGTATCTTCAACCTTATATTAATTATCCCACATCAAATTTTCCTTCAGAGTTGTTTGATTTAAAATTTATTCTTTGTGTTTTACTCTCCATCCTAGCAATATTTTTGACTATGAAGAAATGGGAAGACCAAGATGGTTTGCACTTGGAATATAATAGTGCAGAAATATTTCTTTATTTTTTTAACTAAATGTCCACGATGGCTGAAAATTTAAGTTATTTGAACAGTATGGTAGGAGGACTATGGAAACCTGCTTGATTTCTCTGTAGGCTTTATGAGGGAGTAAAATCAGAACCAATGCTTAAAACTTTGACTTTTTAACCCTGTTTGAAGTTCTCTGAGGCTTTGCTGAGTTAATCCTTATTAACTCTGCTGAATCAGTGTCTTTATATGTAAAATGGAGTTGATAGTTTATTTTATGGTAGAAGAAAACTTGACTTTTGGAGATATCTATTAAGGTTGAGTACTTCTTAATACATCTATTGATTTAAATGTAGACACTTGAGATTAAAGCTATATTTAATGAATTTTCTTAGGCTAGCTTCAATATTTTACTCCACCTATAGTTAGTAGATAATACAAAAGGACAAAGAGGTTTTTGCAGATATTAAATTGTTACAGAGAACCGGAATAATCAAACAATGCTCGGAGAGTTTGGAGTCACACTTCATTCACCGGTGGGCTTAGAGAAAATGAATTCAAATTCTAAGCAAGACTACAAGCAGAACTTCCCTTTTTATTAAAGAGCCAGCCCTATGTGCACTTAGTGGTTATCCTGCTGCTGGCCTTGAAAACAACGCAGTTCTATCCAATTAAAAAATGCACCTGGCATGGCATTGAGAGTATGGGCATATCTAGTCTCTGGCCTACAAGGTCAGATAGCTAAGTTTATCTTCCTCATTATTCAAGCAGGCTAAAGCAGGCTAGAAAGCAAAGTTATTTTTTTAGAATAGGAGTCCGTCTAAAAAAACAGCAGAGAATTCCAAATAGTAGTTTTACAAAATAGGGGTTAGCCTTCTCAAAATGAGCACACTTTCCATGTAGCTGGGATTTATTTATACCTGTTTGGTGGCCACAGTCAGCAAGCATAGCCTACCTTACAGATCAGATTACTAGTCTCTAAATAATGTTCTCCAGTGCTGTTCAATAACAGAACATCAATGAAGTTAAGATTGGCAGAGAAAAAGTGGTGCTTTATTTCTGTGTGCCTCCTCCCCCATCTTTTTCTTCCTTTTTCTCTTTGGAATTAACATTGCTTTCATAACTGTTTTCCTGCCTCTTAGTTTCTTACAGGTTGAAATTAATTAATTAAACCTCATATGAATTTCCTCATATGGGAAATGGTAATTGTCTTTTCAGTTTAGTAGACTGGCTGGATCCAGCCATAGGGTCTCTTCAGAGTAGTAAAGTGTCCTAGGCCATGAGATTCTCTTCTATTTACTCTATGCTGTCATTTATTGTTGACTTGTGTTTTACTTAATGCCTACAGTAGAGGACATACATTTAGCCTTACCTATATATACTGTCTGACACATGAGGCCCCCTGGGAAAATTTTAGATTTTCAATTAAGAATGACAGGCATTGTCCTAGCCCATTTGGCTCAGTGCATAGAGTGTCGGCCTCTGAATTGAAGGGTACCAGGTTCAATTCCAGTCAAGGGAACATGCCAGGATTGTGGGCTCGTTCCCCAGTGTGGTGTGTGCAGGATGCAGCCAATCAATGATTCTCTCTCCTCATTGATGTTTCTATCTATTTCTCTATCTCCCCCTTCATCTCTGAAATCAATAAAAAAAGAAAAGAAAAGAATGACAGGCATTCACTTGCCACTGTTTCATTTTACTAATCCAGCTTTTTTTCACTTAACACAGATGCAATCCTGTTACTTAACTGCTTTGGTGCATTATGAGCCTATCATAGTATTAGGTTAGAAATCAGAGAAACCTATTATTATTATTATTAATCTCTGTTAGAAAAAACATTACTTACATGTTTTCTTCCCAGGACAGTTCTCTGTTACTAAGATATTTTCTTAGTTTCTGGTCCTCCTTTATTGGTATGATAGAAAAAGGGATCTTTAAGTCAGAACTGCTTCCAAAGTAATACCTAGTATTAAGAAAATTTATAAGAACAACTCATTCCTTTACTCAAATGTTTAATAGGTGCCCATTATTTGTTAGATATTGTTATATGCTAGAAATACCAAGATAAATGCAACATTGTCTCTATCCTCAAGGAACTTGTGTTTTATTATAGATTACAAAAAACTAAATAAGTTACAAGGTCACAGTGTTACACAATGTGGTGATAAAATGTAATATGAAGCCAAATAAGGCCTTCAAGATCAGGC
This sequence comes from Plecotus auritus, assembly GCF_963455305.1. Taxonomy (NCBI): domain Eukaryota; kingdom Metazoa; phylum Chordata; class Mammalia; order Chiroptera; family Vespertilionidae; genus Plecotus; species Plecotus auritus. The sequence continues at coordinate 169,118,330 of NC_137772.1, forward strand.
CCCTACCTATCTCTCTAGCCTTTTCTCTAACTAACCCCATGAAAGTATCCTATGTCTAGACACATCCTATTCCTTAAAATTTGTCAAAGGCATCTTGCTGCTCTGCTGTATACCTCTACCCTTTATACATGCAGTTCCACCCTAGATTCTCTTCCCCATATTTCACCTGGCTGTTGTCAGCCCTTCAAAATTCAGCTGGATTATCACTTTCCAGATCTCCACTGTACTTCTAAAGCACCTTGTGCAGAGGAAAGAGGAATGGTTAACTCTAAATGACAGACTCAGATTCAGCTTTTCAGAGGAGGTAAAGTTTGAACTGAATCTCAATGGATTAATTAATTCAACCTCATATGAATAGCTATAGTATGAGGTGCTGGGGGGTATAAAATAAAAAGACCTAGTTTTTACCTTAAAAGAGCTTAGACAAATCAATCAGAGATAATGCAGCCTGATGAACACTGAGCTAGAGGAATGCACAAGGTGCTTTAGAAGTACAGTGGAGATCTGGAAAGACCCAGGGTGATAATCCAGCTGAATTTTGAAGGGCTGACAACAGCCAGGTGAAATATGGGGAAGAGAATCTAGGGTGGAACTGCATGTATAAAGGGTAGAGGTATACAGCAGAGCAGCAAGATGCCTTTGACAAATTTTAAGGAATAGGATGTGTCTAGACATAGGATACTTTTATGGGGTTAGTTAGAGAAAAGGCTAGAGAGATAGGTAGGGGCCTGATCTTGAAGGCCTTATTTGGTAGGCTAAAAAGTTTGAATTTTGTCTTAAACTATGAAAACTATTGAAGGATTTATTTATTTTTTTTTAAGATCACTTTTAGCAATTTAGCAACTAGACAGGGAAATAGACTGGAATCAGGAAATAAACTGGAGTCCAGTTCAGTTTAAGGGCAGTCAAAGTAATCCAGATAAGAAGTAGAGTCTGAAGTGGCCCTGCCAGGGATGAACAGATTCAGGAGATATTTAGTGGGTAGATCTGTTAGACTTGGAGGTGTGTCTGTGTGTGAGTATTGAGGTGAAAGTGATGAGTTTTGGATGACTCCCGGGGTGGATGGTGACATTATTTATGTTAGGCAAACAGGAAGTTGCTTATTTGGGAGTAAAAGTGAGGTGTTTGTTTTTGGATTGGTTGAATTTGAGGTACCTGTGAAACTATGTGGAAATGACTAACAGGAAGTTAGATGTACCAGTCTGGAGTTGGAGAGAGATATTGGGGCTGGAGAGACATTTGGGAGTCAACAGTATATACCTTGTAGTCATCTAAGGATTGTGTCAAGACTGAAGAGCTGAAGGCTGGGAGCCTTGGAGAACACTGACAGTGGTAATAGAGCCCTGGAAGAAAATTGAAGAGGCCAAGAAGGTAGATGGAGAACCAATAAAGTGTGTGTGATAGTGTCTTAGAGGAGAGAGTTTCAAGAAGGAGGCAGACAGTCATTTCAGGTCTGGAGTGAAGGCCTTCATGGCCATTACCTGAATCAGTTATTATATTGGTGGTAGCAAATATTGATTCTCTCATTCCTTCTACATTTACTAGTTGGTGTTGCTCTGTAAAGAAGAGCTTGATTTCTCTCTCTTTTTGTTTTGTTTTTGTTTTTGAGAGTCACTCTATAGATTTGAGGGTCACTCTATATACTTAAAAAAAACTTGGGCCCGGCTGGTGGGGCTCAGTGGTTGAGCATTGACCCATAAACCAAGAAGTCACTGCTTCGCCCTGGCCTGTTTGGCTCAGTGGATAGAGCACCGGCTGGTGGACTAAAGGGTCCCAGGTTTGATTCCAGCCAAGGGCACATGCCCCGTTGTGGGCTCGGTACCCCCACCCCCCCCAGGGGCGTGCAGGAGGCAGCCAATCAATGATTCTCTCTCATCATTGATGTTTCTATCTCTCTATTTCTCTCCCTTCCTCTCTGAAATCAATAAAAAAAAAAAAGTCACTGCCTCGATTTCTGGTCAGGAGATAGTCCAGGGTTGCAGGCTCAATCCCCAGTAGGGGGTTGTGCAGGAGGTAGCCGATTAATGTTTCTCTCTCATCGATGTTTGTATCTCTCTATCCCTCTGCCTTCTGCTCTCTCTAAAATCAATAAAAACATCTCGATATATTCCAATCCATTGCTCTACAGATTAAAAACACTGACTATAGCTGGTTTGGCTCAGTGGATAGAGAGTTGGCCTATGGACTAAAGGGTCCCAGGTTCTATTCCGGCCAAGGGCACATGCCTGGGTTGCGGGCTCAGTCCCCAGTGGGGGGCGTGCAGGAAGCAGCAGATCAATAATTCTCTCTCATCCTTGATGTTTCTCTCTTTCCCTCTCCCTCTCCCTTCCTCTCTGAAATCAATAAAAATATATTTAAAAAAACCCCACACTGACTATATTCAATATTATAGTAATTGTCATAGTTTGGTCAATGGGAGCCTCTTCAAACTGACTCCTATGCCCTTTTGACATGAACAGGTCAAGTTTTGAGCACTTTCTTATACTCTGGAATAAGATGTTTGAAGTTCACATTGTACTTTACTTGCTCCAGACCTGGAATCAATAATTTCTGTAAGGAACCTTGATTCCTTTAGTGGGGAACTGCTTCTCATTCTTAATGATCTATCCTTAGCTATCTTCATGGGATCAATTATTTCCAGTAAAAAAAAAAAAAAAAAAAAAAAAAATTGAGTGAACTCTAGACCTAAGACCCAGATGTACTTAATAACAAAATGTCTAAATTGAATTATTTCTCAGAATGAAGTGAGCTACAGGCAGTGATAATGACTTGCTATGGGAGATGGATATTGAGCAGAAAATTGGTATTGCTTCAATGCTCCTCACCTTACAATGTAGTTACTGCCCAAGAAACTGATCGAAAGTTGAAAATATCATAAGTCAAAATGCATTTAATACACCTAACCTATTGAACATCATAGCTTAGCCTCTCCTACCTTAAATGTGCCAGAATATTTAGACATTAGCCTATAGTTGGGCAAAATCATCTCGCTGCCACTGCTCACCATCATGAGAGAGTATCATGCTACATATACATCGCTAGCCTGGGGAAAGATCAAAATTCAAATTATGATTTCTAGTATCACTTTCATACCATGAAGTAGAAAATCATAAGTCAAAGCAGCGTAAGTTGGGGATTATCTGTATTGGGGTTCCCCCCCGCCCTCCTAACTTGGTGATGACATGTGAAGGTGAAAATAAGTTTTCATGTCCTCTTACTCTCATGCAATCCAGGCTTTTCCTTACTGTGGTGTAATCACTTAAGGGTTGTTTCCCTCTTTGTATCTTGTCTGAATTAAAATCTCCTTAGAAAGGAAAACTTCTAAACCAGAGCTTTCATACTTTGTGCTTTGAATCTAAACTTGCATACACACACATATTGCATATTGGTCTGTGAATATAGTCTAGGAAACTGACTTGAAGTTAGCGTGTTTGTATTGAACATGGAGTGTGGTTTTAGATTTAAGAAAATCTAAAATAGAATTAGCCTTAGAATTGGTATCTGATACACCCCAACCACTTATGGTCCAACAGAGTGAGAATGTCATGCTTTAGGATACTATATGAAACCAGATGTGTCAGTCTCTACAAAAAATTGTGCACTGAAGGTGAAACCCATTAAACCTATCTGTATGTTCTTTTGATGTGGAAACAGATAAGTAAGCTATAAGGAAAGGAATACTGTGCAATTAGCATGTTCTGTTGAAAATTTAAAGTCGTGCCTATTATCCCTGTGGAAATAGACTACATATTTTAAAAAAATATACTAGAGGCCCAATGCATGAAATTCGTGCAAGGGGCTCAGCCTTCGCAGCCGCGGCGGCTTGCCTCAGCCCTTGCAGCCCTGGCTTCGTCCGGAAGGTTGTTCGGCTGTCCTGTCTAATTAGTATATTACATTTTTATTATTATAGATTATTATTATAGATTTTAGAGAGAGAAGGGAAAAGGATATATATAGAGAAGCATCGATTGGCTGCCTCCTGCACACCCCCCTCTGGGCATCTAGCCTGCAACCCTGGGCACGTGTCCTGACTGGGAATTGAACCAGCAACCTCTTGGTTCATGGGTCAACGCTCAACCACTGAGTCACACTGTCCAGGCTATAGAATATATTTTTGAAGAGGGAAATTGTTATAGATAGAAGTTATAGATAATAGTTTACTTAACCTAGGTGCTAACCTATCTGTTGATTGTCTAGCTTATATATTTATTTTATGTGGATGACTGCTTTAAGATTATTTAAGAAATTAGCTGCCTGGCAACATTAAAGTGCAGATATTAAAATGAATTACATGCTTTCCAACTATTTCTGTTACTTGGCTAAATTTAGAACCATGCAGAGCTCCTGCAGAATTGAAATCTCTGGGGCTTTTAAGTCAAGACAGAAAATATTTAGCTTTTCAGATTAAGGAAGAAGAAATATAGCTTCAAATTAATTTTTGCACTGTTACCCAGACTACTTAATTAAGACATAGAGTCCAATGAAAAGTCAAAACTATTCTGAGATTTTTACTTCACTGTTGTTGAAAACTTGTTAGAGCCTAGGCTCTGGGTGTGAAAGGGATAAATTTCCCCTCCTCTGTGTATTGTTGGAGGCTGTCTACTATTTTCCCCACTGTCTCTTCAAATTTTGCTTGATAAGTATAGTTCTGATACTTCACTTGGATGGATGAGGTAATGCATCTGAGCTAGATATCAGGTGAGCATTACACTTGGGTACTTGTGGGTGAATTTTATGACACGAATTGTTTTGCAAGTATATAAATTCACACTAGTATAGAATATATATATGTGTGTGTGTGTGTGTGTGTGTATATATATATATATATATATATATATATATATATATATATGAACATAAACACCTTTATTACACAAGCTAAGATAGTAGGGAAGGGGATTTATTTGCCTTTCCTGGCCTTGGTTTTCCTTAGCTAGAACTCCGGTTCTTGCCTTCTAGCACATAGCCATTTGCTGTGCCACATTGGCCTGGGGCCTGATCTTGAAGAGATGCATGTAAGAAGCTTGCCCTGCAGGAATTGCTCCTCTAGGAGATGGCTGATTTTGGCATTCTTTTTCTTTTCATCGTGTTTCTTCTGAATTTTCTTTGATCATTTTTTGTTTAAAGTCTCTGTTCTTCCTCAGAAGTCAGCTAGACCCCCTACTTTCAGCCCAGTGGTACCGAGTGCTATCAATGAGCACGATGTAGTTCTCTACTAGGGTCTTGGTGTGGACCAGTTCATTGTTGGATGCATTGTAGACAACATTAAAAATCCTTGTTTTATTTTCACTTTTTTGTAGTAGGACTTTCTCTTGCCCCTGGTCTTGCTGTGCTTGTGCCAGTTGTCCGGAGAGATGCCCATGGCTCGCTGCTAGTTGGAAAGAGCAAGTGTAGGATATTCTGAGGAGAAACTTAGTTATACATTTAACTGTATATGAAATGTGAAAATCTGTTGATGGAGTTGGGTAGGATCTTTACATGAAAAATAGCAAATAAAGCCCTAGCCAGTTTGGCTCAGTGGATAGAGCATCAGCCTGCCAACTGAAGAGCCCCGGGTTCGATTCCAGTCAAGGGCACATGCCTGGGTTGCAGGCTCGATCCCCAGTAGGGGGCGTGCAGGAGGCAGTTGATCAATGATTTCTGATGTTTCTCTCTCTCTCTCCTTTTCCCTTCCTCTCTGAAATCAATAAAAAATATATAAAAAAAATAAATAGCAAATAAAAGGAATAGCTATTTTGGCTAATTTAAATATAATTTTAAAAGTAAGATTTTACATATGAAGTAAATACGATGTGTTTACTACCTGATTTGGCAATTGGAAATGTAGGATTTTGTTGCTACTATAGTAAGAAGTTTTAAGGACACTTGAAAAAATGCCAAAAATTATTGTAAACCAAGAAAACCCCATAAAAATGGAATGTATGTTTTTTCTGATTCTGGATTTATACAAATGGTGAAATGGTGAAATGTTGAAAAACAAATCTACATATTACTCTTTTAAAAATATTGATTTCATTTAAAAGTATTTTTATTGATTTTGGAAAGAAAGGGAGAGGGAGAGAGATAGAAACATTAATGATGAGAGAGAATCATTGATCGGCTGCCTCCTGCATGCCCCACATTGGGGATCAAGCCCACAACCCAGGCATGTGCCCTGATCTGGAATTGAACCCTGAGCCACGCTGGCCGGGCCATATTACTCTTATTGAATTAATCCTATGTGCACCATCCCTCTGCTTTCCTGCTAGGCTTCTATAGATGAGTTCTAGAAGAGAGGAGTCTCTGTTTCTTGGAGAAATGAGCTGCCTTCAAAGGGCTTACTGTTTAGTGAGGCAAAATATTATGCAAAAGGTAGCAGGATAGTTTTTATTTTCTTTTTGCTTATTTTTTTTTTTTTTTTACAAAGAACATGGATTTCTTTTATAATTAGAGGAAAAAAATTACTTAAAATACATCAACTCAATATTTGAAAATATTTTATAGACTTGTTCTCCATCACTCTTTTATTTTTATCCTCATCTGAAAATAAGTTTATTGATTTTAGAGGGAGAAGTAGGAGAGAGAGAGAAAGAAAAACATCGATGTGAGAGAGAAACATCGATTGGTTTCCTCCAGTATAAGCCCCAACCAGGAATTGAACCTGCATCCTTTTAGTATGCAGGATGATAATCCAAACCAGCCGTCGCCAACTGGTGGCCTGTGGATCACTGGTAGTCCATGAGGTCCGAAAGGTTGGTGACTGCTACTCCAAACAACTGCCACCCGGGCAGGGACAGCACTCTTATTTTTTAAAAAAATATTGGTTGATTTTAGGAAGAGAGAGAGATTTGTTCCATTTATTTATGCATTATTGGTTGCTTCTTATATATGCCCTGACTGGGGATAGAACCTGCAACCTTGGACAAATTAGGATGATGCTCTAACCAACTGAGCTATCTGGTCAGGGCCTCTCCAGCACTTTTTGTTAATCCTCACTGAAGGATATTTTTTTCCATTGATTAAAAAAAATTTTTTTTAGAGAGTAGAAGGGAGGGAGGTGTAATGGGGAGAGAGAAAGAGAGAGCTCTCACATCGATCGGTTGCCTCCCAAATTAACTCCAACCGGGGCTGGGGATTGAACTTGCAACCCAGGTATGTGCCCTTGATAGGGAATCGAACCCGCAACCTTAGGTGTACAGGCTGACACTCTAACCATTGAGCACATGGGCCAGGGCTCTCTCCAGCACTCTCGATTGGTCTCTAGTTAGGTGGAGAGTTCTTTTTTTCCTTGGCTTTATGACTGTTTCTTTGGGTTATCTCTTTTTATGCTCTAGCTGAAGCTCTTATTAAGTTTCAGTGTATTTAATCAATCATTTAGCTAACAAAATTTCTATTTAAACCTAGTAAGTATAGAATTGTTTTTCTGCGAAAGAGTATAAATATGCCCATTTGAACTCTGAGAAGAAAACTTGTTGTGCTTATTATTAGCTTGTCTTAACTTGCTGGAGACTTAGCTTTTTGATGTCACAAAAGGGACCCCTGCAAAATTTGAAGAAGACAATATTATATGCTTTTACTAGAGTAAAAACTTAATTTTAGCATAAAGTAGCACTTGAGGTAACAGGGAAGAATATTGGATTTTTCCCATAGGTCTCAGGGTTTTTCAGAGACAACTTTATTGTCAGATAAGGTTCTTGGGACCATTAGACGGCTTAGTATCATGCTAGGGCTGTGGGATCAAAATATTTTTATGTATTAAAGGACCATACAGGCTAGCTGTGGAGATAAATAATGAACATTTAATGATCAAAACAACAGTAGATAATAATGGATTAGATTCTGTAATATAAACAGGATGCAATAGGATTGAGTTGAGTCTAATTGAGTAGTATAAACAAATGGAAAAGAAAAGAGAGAAATTAATACAGAAAGGTAAAGAAGAGGTAGAAATTGAACTGGGCTTTTATTGTGGAAAATTTAAACTTTCTAAAGCAGTGAGAATAATAAAGTGAGCCTCCATGTGTAGTTATTAGCCTACGACTAATCTTGTTTTATTTATGCTTCTACCATCCGCTCCCTTCCTGATTATTTTGGAGCCAATCCGGGATGTATTATTTAATCCATAAATATTTCAGTATATATATCTCTAAAAGAAAGGACTTTAAAAAAACAATACTAGCGCTAGCTGATTTGGTTCAGTGATAGAGCGCCGGTCTATGGACTGAAGGGTCCCAGATTCAATTCCAGTCAAGGCCACATGCTGGGTTGCAGGCTTGATCCCCAGTAGGGGGCGTGCAGGAGGTAGCCAATCAATGATTTTCTGCCATCATTGATGTTTCTATCTCTCTCTCCTCCCTTCCTCTCTGAAATCAGTAAAAATATATTTTAAAAAATACCAACACCATTTGCACATCTAAAATACTTAATAATTACTTAGTATCACTAGTACACTTCTGATATTCATATTTCCTTGACTGTACTATCATTTTGTAAACAGCCTATATATTTATAATAGGATTCAAATAGCCTATAGCTTATAGTTGGTCAATATATCTTCAAAATCTCTCTTTTTAATATATATATATATATATATATATATATATATATATTTTTTATTGATTTCAGAGAGGAAGGGAGAGAGAGAGAGATAGAAACATCCATAATGAGAGAGAATCACTGATTGGCTGCCTTCTGCACACCTCCCACTGGGGATCAAGCCCACGACCCAGGCATGTGCCCCAATCAGGAATCAAACTGTGACCTCCTGTTTCATAGGTTGGTGCTCAACCACTGAACGACACTAGCCAGGCCTAAAATCTCTTAATCTAAAAGATTTTTCCTCTTTTTTTTCTTTGCAGTTTATTTGTTGAAGAAACTAGGTCATCTGTTCAGTAGTTTACCACAGATGGATTTGGTGATCAACATCATAGTAATGTCATTTAACATGTTTCTCTGTTCTCTGTGTTTCTTCAAATTTGGCAGTTACATCTAGAGACTTGATCAGATTCAGATTCAGTATTTTGGCTAGTTCAGATTCAGTATTTTGGCTAGAATACTTTATAGTGTATTTCTATTAGGAGGGAGATGTATGACATCTATTAGTCTCTTTTTTATGATGTCAGAAGCCATTGTTGATCATTGTCTACACCCATTCATTGAACTTCGTTAAGGGTTAAAAAATGGTGATATTCAAATTCTATCATTTCTTTTTTTTTTTTAAATATATATATTTTATTGATTTTTTACAGAGAGGAAGGGTGAGGGATAGAGAGTTAGAAACATCGATGAGAGAGAAACATTGATCAGCTGCCTCCTGCACAACCCCTACTGGGGATGTGACCGCAACCAAGGTTACATGCCCTTGACTGGAATCGAACCTGGGACCCTTGAGTCTGCAGGCCGACGCTCTATCCACTGAGCCAAACTGGTTAGGGCTATCATTTCTTAATTTATGTTAGCTAAAACCCTATCTAATAAGAGCAATATGCAAATTAACCATCACTCCGCTACACCCACCAGCCATGCCCACCAGCCAATCAGGAGTGAGTATGCAAATTAACCCAACCAAGATGGCTACAGCCAAGGAGTGAACAGGAGGCTTGGGTTTCCCCGGCAATGGAGGAAGCCAAGCTTTCTGCACACCCTGGCAGGCCCAGGCCTCCACTCAAGGCTACAAAGTTTCAATTATAGAAGATAAATAAATCCCAACAAAAATGGCTGCAGCCACAGAGGAAGCAGGAGGCTTGGCTCTGCTCAAGGCTACAAAGTTTCAATTATAGAAGATAAATAAATCCCAGATACCAGGGCCTCTGCTTGGGTCGCTGGGGGGCGTGGCTGGCCTGCAAACCACCACAGACCCCTCGTCCAGGCCGCCCCACGCCCCAAGAGAACCCCTACCCTGATCCAGGACACCCTTCAGGGCAAACCAGCTGGTTCTCACCCATGCACCAGGCCTCTATCCTCCTATCTAATAAAAGAGTAATATGCAGATTGACCATCACTCCAACACATAAGATGCCTGCCCCCATGTGGTCAAAGATGACTACCCCCATGTGGACACAAGATGGCCAGCAGGGGAGGGAAGTTGGGAGGGACCAGGCCTGCAAGGGAGGGCAGTTGGGGGCGATCAAGCCTGCAGGGGAGGGCAGTTAGGGTCACCAGGCCGGCAGAGGAGGGAAGTTGGGGGCGACCGGGCCTGCAGGGAAAGGCAGTTGGGGAGACCCAGGCATGCGGGGAGAGCAGTTGGTGGGGGGGGACCAGGCCTGCAGGGGAGGGCAGTTAGGGGTGACCAGGCCTGCAGGAGAGGGCAGTTAGGGGCAAACAGGCTGGCAGGGGAGCAGTTAGGCATCGATCAGGCTGGCAGGGGAGTGGTTAGGGGGTGATCAGGCTGGCAGGTAGAAGCGGATAGGGGCAATCAGGAAGGCAGGCAGGCGAGCAGTTGGGAGTCAGCAGTTCTGGATTGTGAGAGGGATGTCCGACTGCTCGTTTAGGCCCAATCCCGGTAGGATCCCATATTGGAGAGGGTGCAGACTGGGCTGAGGCACACACAACCCCGTGCATGAATTTCGTGCACCGGGCCTCTAGTACTTTTATAAAGATATACTTCCCCTCATCACCTATTTGCTTACTCTGAGATACAACTTGTGCAGAAAAGGCAAGACAAATGCCATTTTCAAAATAATGAGTTTGTTAACATCTTGCAAAGGTGATTGGTAAGTTTTATTTTAACTGTTATTATGGACTCTCCAATTTAAGCATATTTATGTGTTTCAACCAATTTTAATTTTATCCTTATTGATGTCTCACTTTCTCAGCTTGGCAAATAGGAACCTCCAATGTCCTTTTGCTGTGATCCTGTTACTCTTTGATAGCTTCTTTGTTTTCTAGCTAACATGATGTTCTGAGATCACCTGTTACATTTCCATTCCTGGGCATGTGTATCAGCCATTGCCCCCAAAATCCTAGTTCCTTTATGGGGAAATGATGTTTAGAGACCACAGTCTGGGTGCAAGAGTACTCATTCGCTTAGTGGGTTGGTCATTGTTTTTTTCCATTTTCAGTGAAAAAGGCTAGGAAATAAGGTGGCTTTTTAAAAAAAGAAAGTATATCACAAATTCATATCAATATTTCCAAATAAAAGTCAGGACAATAGATTTTTTAATTAAAATTTTTCAACCTTATAGAGGTTTGCATTTTTTTAAATTATGAAAGTAATCTGTGTTCATTATAAGAAATATAAATAATATAAATATCTATATATAAATATAAATAATTTATGCCCTGCTCAGTGGTTGAGGGTCGACATATGAACCAGAAAGTAATGGTTCCATTCCCGATTAGGGCACATGCCCAGGTTGCGGGCTCAATCCCCAGTCTAGAGTGTGCAGGAGGCAGCCAATCAATGATTCTCTCTCATCATTGATGTTTCTATCTCTCTCTTCCTCTCCCTCCCTCTCTGAAATAAATAAAAATATATTTTAAAATAGGATTATAAGTAATTCAAAAGAATATAAGATAAAATGTGAAGATCCTGATCCTACCCAGAATCACTAGTTAACCACTTAATACAGTTAATTCAAAGGTTTCATAGTGGGTATCTTTTATTCTTATACTAGAGGCCCAGCATGCGAAATCGCACAAGACCCAGACCTGCTGTGCTGGCGGGGCTCCAGACCCACTCTGTGTGAGATGCAGGACCCCAGTCCCACCCTGCGCGAGCCACAGGCCCCGCCAGCCCCATGCGAGCCCCAGCCTGCGAGAGGTGCTCCATGCACCTCCTGGTGACTGCTTGTTTGGTCGTTCCACTGTTACAGCATCACGATCACAGGCCTTTTATTATATAGGTCAATTATAGACACCTGATATAGGGACTTAAAATTTTGGCATCTTTTTTGAGGTTAGAGAAAATAAGATGAGAAGTTATTATGTGAAATAGAGATTATTATATATTTCTTAGATTTATTTTTTGAGTTGGTATTAATTTACATGGTTCATAATGCTAAGGATAGAAAAAAACAGGGTAGGAGAAACCAAGATGGCAGCATAGGTAAACACCTAAACTGCTGCCTTGCACAACAATATCAAAACTACAACTAAAAGACAAAACGGACACCATCCAGAACCACAGGAAAGCTGGCTAAGTGGAAATTCTACAACTAGAAGAAAAGAGGAAAGCACACTGAGACTCAGAGGAGCTGCAAAAGGCTGAGGTACGGAGACTCGCACGCGGAGAGGACGGGCGGCTGTGTGCATGGGTGGCTGAGTGCGCGGCTGGCTTTCTAAAGCAGGAGGGAGAAGGAAGCTCCCGACTGCACTGAACTCCAGTCCCGGGTGAGATGCTGGGAAACCAGACTCATTCGGGGGGAATCTGGACTGTCAGGAAAAGAGAAAGCACACTGAGACTCGGGAGCTGCGGAAGGCAGAGGTCAGGAGGCATGCGCGTGCAGAGAGGACTGACTGCTGAATGCACGGGAGGCTGAGTGCGCGGCTGGCTTTCTAAAGCGGGAAGGAGACAGAAGCTTCCGACTATGCTGAACTCCAGTTCCGGGCAAGTTTCTGGGAACCCTGACTCATTCGGGGAGAAACTGGACTGTTTGGCAGCGGGCGAAACTCGAGGGAGGCTTTCTCTCAGCAGTGCTTGCAGTGATTACCGAGGGACACTGAGACCCAGGGGCCTCATAGGGCAGGGCTGACAGGAAACCAAGGCTGTCTGCTCCGCACTGAAACTCCGCCCCATTCAAGCTGAGCACAGAGGCTTTTGCAGTTTTGCAAGTCTTGTCTCATAAGAGTGTCTCCAACACAGAAGTGTTCCCAGTGTGAATACAGCTGATCCTCACAGCCATTTGGCCTGGAGGTCAATTCCTCCCAGTGATACCAACAATAACAAGACTTAACTACAACAAGGCTGAGCACACAGTCCACAAAGGGGTGCACCAAGAGTGTCCACCTCAGGTTAACTGGGGAGGCTGAGCCACTGTGCCCTAGAGGACACCTGGTGAAAGAGACTTACAAGTCCAGGAAATGCACAGAATCCCAAACAAAAGGAATCCAAAGGGGAACACACCAAGACACATCATAATTAAAATGCCAAGAGCGAAAGACAAAGAGAATATTAAAAGCAGCAAGCGAAAAATAGTTAATTACCTACAAGGGAGCACCCATACAATTGTCAGCTGATTTCTCAGCAGAAACTATGCAGGCCAGACGGGAGTGGCAAGAAATATTCAAAGTGATGAATAGCAAGAACCTACAACCAAGGTTACTCTACCCAGCAAAGCTATCATTCAGAATTGAAGGTCAGATAACGAGCTTCACAGATAAGAAAAAGCTAAAGGAGTTCATCACCACCAAACCAGTATTATACAAAATGCTAAAAGGTATTCTTTAAGAAGAGGAAGAAGAAGAAAAAGGTAAAGATAAAAATTATGAACAACAAATACATGTGTATCAACAAGTGAATCTAAAAATCAGGTGAATAAAAAAATCTGATGAACAGAATAAACTGGTGAATATAAAAGAATCAGGGGCATAGAAAGGGAGTGGACTGACAATTCTTGGGGGGAAAGGGGTGTGGGGGGTGCGGGAAGAGACTGGACAAAAAGTGTACACCTATGGATGAGGACAGTGGTGGGGGGAGGTAAGGGCAGAGGGAGGGATGGGAACCAGGTGGAGGGGAGCTATGGGGGGAAAAAAGAGGAACAATTGTAATAATCTGAACAATAAAGATTTATTAAATTAAAAAAAAGAAAAAACAGGGTAAAGTTTTTTCTTGTTCCTATAACCCAACCAGTCAGTTCCTCTTTCCTAAGGCAACTAATATTATCAGTTTTTGTGCATCCTGTCCTATCTAATAAAAGAGTAATACGCAAATTGACTGTCACTCCAAGACACAAGATGGCTGCCCCCATGTGGTCAAAGATGGCTGCCCCCATGTGGACACAAGATGGCCGGCAGGGGAGGGCAGTTGTGGGCAGTTATGGGTGACCAGGCCAGCAGAGGAGGGCAGTTGGGAGAGACCAGGCCAATGAGGGCAGTTGGGGGGCACCCAGGCCTGCAGGGAGGGCAGTTGGGACCAGTCCTGTAGGAGAGGGCATTTAAGGGGAACTAGGCCTGCAGGGGAGGGCAGTTGTGGGGGATCAGGCATGCAGGGAGGGCAGTTAGGGGTGACTGGGCCAGCAGGGGAGGGAAGTTAGGGGTGACCAGGCCTGCAGGGGAGGACAGTTGGGGGGGGACCAGGCCGGCAGGTGAGGGCAGTTGGGGGGGACCAGGCCTGCAGGGGAGGACAGTTGGGGGGGACCAGGCCTGCAGGAGAGGGCAGTTGGGTGGGGGGGACCAGGTCTGCAGGGGATGGCAGTTGTGGGTGATCAGGCCAACAGGGAGGGCAGTTAGGTGTGACAGGGCTGGCAGAGGAGGGCAGTTGGAGGAGACCAGGCCTGCAGGGGAGGCAGTTAGGGGCAACTAAGCTGGCAAGGGAGGGCAGTTAGGGGTGACCAGGCCAGTAGGGCAGTTAGGGATGACCAGGCCTAAAGGGGAGGGCAGTTGGGGGAGACCAGGCCTAAAGGGGTGGACAGTTAGGGGGGACCAGGCCTGCAGGGGAGGGCAGTTGGGGGGGACCAGGCCAGGGGAGGGCAGTTAGGGGTGACCAGGCGGCAGGGGAGGGCAGTTGCAGGGGACCAGGAGCGCAGGGGAGGACAGTTGGGGGGACCCAAGCCTGCAGGGGAGGGCAGTGGGGGGGACCAGGCCTGCAGGGAAGGGCAGTTGGGGGGGACCATGTCTGCAGGGGAGGGCAGTTTTGGGGGGCCAGACCTACAGGAGAGGGCAGTTGGGGGGACCAGGTCTGCAGGGGAGGACAGTTTGGGTGATCAGGCCAGCAGGGAGGGCAGTTAGGGGTGACCGGGCCAGCTGGGGAGGACAGTTGGGGGTGACCAGGCCTGCAGGGGAGGACAGTTAGGGGCAACCAGACTGGCAGGGGAGGGCAATTAGGGGTGACCAGGTGGCAGGGAGGGCAGTTGGGAGGGACCAGGCCTGCAGGGGAGGGCAGTTACAGGCAACCAGGCTGGCAAGGGGGGGGGCAGTAGGGGGTGACCAGGCCAGCAGGGGAGGGCAGTTAGGGGTGACTGGGCAAGCATGGGAGGGCAGTTGGGGGCGACCAGGCCTGCAGGCGAGGGCAGTTAGGGGCAATCGGGCTGGCTGGGGAGCAGTTAGGCTTCGATCAGGCTGGCAGGGGAGTGGTTAGGGGATGATCAGGCTGGCAGGCAGAAGTGGTTAGGGGCAATCAGGCAGGCAGGCAGGTGAACAGTTGGGAGCCAGCAGTCTTGGATTGTGAGAGGGATGTCCGACCGCCTGTTTATGGGCAGTTGGACATCCCTCGAGGGGTCCCAGATTGGAGAGGGTGCAAGCTGGGCTGAGGGACACCCCCCTCCGTGCACGAATTTTGTGCACCAAGCCTCTAGTGTACTTATAAGCATAAAATATACATATACATGTAAATGTGTATATATTCTTTTTCTCCCTTTTTTTGCAAAAATGTTTGTTTTGTTCTTCCCTTAGCAATATAACTTAAAAGTACAGATATTTCCTTATTCTTGTTTATGCCTACAAAGTATTAAAGAATAGATATGTACTGTTTATTTTACCACTATAATTAAAGAGCATTTTGATTCTTCCAGTCTTTTTGCAGTTATAAACAGTGCTGGATGAGTAACTTTGTACATATATCATTTTGCATATTTGGAATAATAATTATTAAGATAAGTTTCTAAAGGTGTGCATTTTTATAAGTTTTTTAGATGTTGTAAAATCCATTCCAAAAATATATACAGTTTACATTTCTACCAGCAATTGATTCAAGAATTGAGAGGGAAGATTTAGTAATGGTGGTTATATACAAAATGATCAATTTGAATTAAAAAAAAAAGTATTGATTTTTAGAGAGGTGGAAGGGAAGAGGGATGGAGAGATAGAAACATTGATCGACTGCCTCCTGCACACCCCCTACTGGGGATCCCAGTCTGCAATCTGGGCATGTGCCCTCACTGGTAATCAAATCAGTGACCTCCTCGTTTATGGGTTTTTGCTCAGCTACTGAGCCACACTAGCCAGGCTCACATCTGCATTTCCATTCAGTCTGTTTCATTATGCCATTTTGGTTAAAGTAGATGAAGAAAATTCAGCCTCAGAGATACATAGTTTGGAAAATAATATTTTAATATTTCTTTGGATAATTTTGGATATTCTTTGATACTACACCCAAACTCAACAAGTAGTAGTTTCTTAAAGGTTAGTTGCAATGTAGAATCTGAAACCATGTGAATGAAATTTTGTGTTTGGTGACTTTATAATATATGTTTAGCTTATACATTGAATAGATCTTTAACCAATGTATGATTTTGAAACATTGTGAATTGGTCAATTGGAAAATTTTGTTTCACTGAGTTATGCAGAATTTGCAAATGTTTTACATAGTTGATTATACAGTTTTTTAAAAAATCGCATTCATTATCACCACTGTTTCATCAGGAAAGTCTTAGAGTATTCTGAAGTTGCCAAGCTCACAGCAGATACACATTTTCAAAATTCTGATTTTAGCTTAAAAGCTTTAATTTTATCTCTGGCAACAAATAGTATTATTTGTTTTCTTCAAAGTAATAGGTTCAATTTATTTATTTTTGTGAAAAATATTGCCATACCATAGTTTGCCTGTCAGTTGTTTACTGAAAAAATAATAGTAGTCCATGAAAAAAGCAGATAGTTCAGCTTGCAATTTAGTTGCTTTTTCTCAAGACAATTATATTTCGATATGCTATACTTTCCATTTTGTCACCTAGAATATTAAAAAAGACATGTACTCAGGAAGAGGGAATAATGGCGGCGGAATAGACAGACGTGTTCCGAGCCTTGTCCCGGAGCAGAAAGAAAGAACAGCTGAGGGTTGCACAAGGAGTGTTTGTTGGCCGGTTGGGAGACAGCTGAATTCCAGAAGGAGGTGGGGGACTGCTGAACGGGGTTCCCCTGACCTGGCAGCACCAACTGCGGCTGGGTCCCCTCCCAGAGCTGCGGGGTTGGACGCGGAGTCTGCGCCATCTTGATCCGGAAAGTGGAGCTTATCTGAAGCCTGAGAATCCACAACTGCGGCACCCCAGGAACAGCTGCGAGCCCCAGAACAACGCTCCCCAACTGGCGCAAGCACACGGGTTCAGAGGAGCTCTACACTCCACCACGGAAAGGTCAGATTTCGCCTGGGATAAGGTGAGGTCTCTGGTCCCGGAGGGAGAGAGGAACGCGCGTTTTGCGGGAGCTGGAGGACCAGGGAAGTCTGTGCCTAGAAAAATCCGTGGCTGTAGGGGCTGGCGTGATGTGATCTGTGATTGTGGAAAGGGGTCCTCAGAGCTGCTAAGAGAAGGGCACTCTAAAAAGCAACCCATTTTGATCTGAAGTGCAGGGACACCCTAAGAATTTCAGGCAGTCCAGACTTACGCGCAGCCCCTGCGTTCCCTGGGTGCCTGGGCTTACGCGGAGTCCCGGAGTTCGCACAACTGAGCTTTTTCCTCTTGAAATTCTTGCCTCTGATTACTAAGCCCAATACATAGGATCACCCAGTTGGGGACACCCTGGGAGACTGCAGGGGAAGGTTATTTTTCTGGAACCTGGGGATCGGAGCTGGGCGTGACCATCAGAGAGTCAGCTCTGAGGCAGACCACTCCCACAGGCCAGTGGCGAGTGCGGGAAAGAAGGCTCTAACACTGCCTAGAGAGGCCATAGATAGACCCGGAAGTTAATCCAGAAACACTGCCACCCAGGGGCTGAATCACAAATTGACTCTTGTGTAATCAAAAATAAAGGAATACGAGAAATTAAGACACACCGCCTGCTTAAAATCAGGACTGGCTTACAACACCGAAGAGCAGTGGATCGCAGGGAACTGCAATACTGTCTGGACTGAGAAACAGGCGTGCCAAACAGAAAAACAGAGGAAGTGAATGACCTTCACTACTTCACATTTTATTTTTACCTTTTATTTTTTTATTTTTTTATTCTTTTTTATTTTCATTTTTTGCATCTTTTAATCAAGAAACTTTTTTTTCTCTTTTTTCATCACTTGATTTTACCTTTTTAATTATTACATTTTTATTTTCAATCCGTATTATTACTACTGCTATTTTATCTTTTTTTTTTTTTTTTTTTTTTTTTTTTTTAAGTGTCATTTTATTTTCTCTTCATTTTATTTTGGGATTAGGGTTCTACATTCTATTTCTATCTTTCCTTTAGCATCGTTTTACTCTATCTCAACTCTACCTTTAGGCCATCACTCTCCTCCTAACCTCCCCCTTTTCAGTGTCCTGTTTATCTTACCCTTTTACTGCTTTAGATTCTCCCTATTCTTTCTGTTTACCCCTTGTTAAAATTTCACCCTACTTACATATCTAATCTCCAATCCCCTGCTCCTAGTCCACATACACCTCTCCCTTCGCTGTCTGAGCTATCCATAAACTTGTCCTTCTCTCTGTCCTTTTGTTGTTGTTTGCTTGAATGTAGATTATATCCAATTTTTATGCTTTTTTGTGAGATTGTTTTGCTTATTCTTCTTTTGTTTATTTTTTTGTTTGTTTTGTGCTTCAGCTTTCCCTTGCCTCACTCCATATTAGTTGGTGTTGTAGTTTGTACTAATCCCCAGGCACTTGTTGCTGGCATTTGCTGGGATTAGTGATTGTTCTATTGGAGTTTTATCCCCAATATATATAGTCTGTTCCCCTATCTCTCTTAGTCACTTTCTTGTCTCTCTTACTTTTTTTTTTTTCTTTTTTTTTCTTCTCTTTACTTTCCCTTTTCCCAATTTCATTTTCACACTCCTTTTTTCTTTTTTTCTTTCTTTCTTTCTTTTTTCCTCTTCTTCTTTCTCTCCTATCACCTAATTTGCCTTTTTCTGGTGGTCACCTTTATTGGAGGTTATTAATATCGTGAATACATTCCTGTTCAGTGCCTTGTGAGTTGTACCTGGTAGTGCTGTATTTTGTGCCTTTAAATCAACCCAGGAGAGAGAGAACTACATAACCAGACACCCAGAGAAGAGAGACCATGGGGAGACAAAGAGGCAGCCCGCATATGAAAGAAAAGCAGGCATCACCAGAAAAGGAAGTAAACGAAACGGAGGCAAGCAACCTTCCAGAAAAAGAATTCAGAGAAATGGTCATAAGGTGGCTGAAAAGAATGGAAGACAAATTCGACAATATGAGCAAGAACCAAGAGGAAATGAAGAAGAACCAAGAAGAAATGAAAAATGACATCGCTGCTGTAAAGAACTCAATAGAAAGCATCAAGAGTAGACTAGAAGAAGCAGAGGACCGCATCAGTGAGCTAGAAGACAAGATGGAAAAAAATACCCAAGAAAAGCAACTTCTAGAAAAAAAAATTAAAAGGCAAGAGGAGAGTCTAAGGGAACTTTGGGACAACACGAAAAAAAACAACATCCGCATAATAGGGGTTCCAGAAGGAAAGGAAGCTGAGCAAGGAATAGAAAACCTCTTTGAAGAAATAATGACAGAAAATTTCCCAGATATAGGGAAGAAAAAACACACACAAATCCAAGAAGCTCACAGAGTCCCAAGCAAAATGAATCCCAAAAGACCGACGCCAAGGCACATTATAATTAAATTGGCAAACAACAACGACAAAGTAAGAATCTTAAAAGCAGCAAGAGAGAGACAGAAAGTTACATACAAAGGAACCCCCATCAGACTAGCAACTGATTTCTCAACAGAAACTCATCAGGCCAGAAGGGAATGGAATGAAATATACAAAGTCATGCAAAGGAAGGGGCTGAATCCAAGAATACTGTACCCAGCAAGGCTGTCAATCAAAATTGAAGGTGAAATCAGGAGCTTCACAGACAAAAAAGGACTAAGGGAATTTATTACCACCAAACCAGCAATGCAAGAAATGCTAAAGGGTCTGCTGTAAAAAAAAAGAAATAGGAAGTGAAGAAGTAACACAGGGGTAAAGAATAGGAATGGCGACAAATAAGTACCTATCAATAATAACTTTAAATGTAAATGGATTAAATGCCCCAATCAAAAGACATAGGGTAACGGATTGGATAAGAAAACACGACCCATATATCTGCTGTCTACAAGAAACCCACCTCAGAAAAAAAGACGCACACAGACTGAGGGTGAAGGGATGGAAAAAGGTTTTCCAGGCAAATGGAACTGAAAAAAAAGCTGGGGTAGCAATACTTATTTCTGACAAATTAGATCTCAAACTGAAGGACATAACAAGAGATAAGGAAGGCCATTTCATAATACTAAAGGGAGCAATCCAACAAGAAGAAATAACTCTGGTAAACATATATGCACCCAATACAGGAGCACCCAAATACATAAAAAAACTCCTGGAGGATATCAAGGGAGAGATTGACAGCAATACAATCATAGTAGGAGACTTTAATACCCCACTATCACCATTGGACAAATCCTCTAAACAAAACATCAGCAAAGAAACATCAATCCTAAATGACTCACTAGACCAGATGGAATTAATTGACATCTTCAGAACATTTCACCCCAAAGCCACAGAATATACATTCTTCTCAAGTGCACATGGGTCATTTTCAAAGATAGACCATATGTTGGGACACAGGCAAAGTCTCTTCAAATTCAAGAAGATAGAAATCATATCAAGCATCTTCTCAGACCACAGTGGCATAAAACTGGAAATCAACTACAATAAAAACAACCCAAAGAAATCAAACACATGGAGACTAAAAAGCATGCTATTAAACCATGACTGGGTTACCAGAGAGATCAAAGAAGAAATAAAAAACATCATGACAACAAATGACAATGAAAACACTACAATCCAAAATCTATGGGACACAGCGAAAGCAGTCTTGAGAGGGAAGTTCATAGCTCTACAAGCCTACTGCAAAAAACAAGAAACAGGGGTAATAAATTACCTAACCCAACAACTCAAAGAGTTAGAAAAAGAGCAACAAGAAAAGCCCAGTGTAAGCAGAAGGAAGGAAATAATAAAGATCAGAGCACAGATAAACGACATAGAGACCAAAGAAACAATTCAAAAGATCAACAAGACCAAGAGCTGGTTCTTTGAAAGGATAAACAAGATTGATGAACCTCTAGCCAGGCTCACCAAGAAGCAAAGAGAGAGGACCCAAATAAACAAGATCAGAAATGAAAGAGGTGAAATAACAACAGATCCCGCTGAAATACAAAGGATTGTTAAAAAATACTACGAACAACTCTATTCCAACAAACTGGACAACCTGGAGGAAATGGACATATTCCTAGAAAAATATAACCTTCCAAAACTCAATCAGGAAGAATCTAAACAGCTCAACATGCCAGTAACTATGGAAGAAATTGAAGCAGTCATCAAAGAGCTTCCGGCAAACAAAAGCCCGGGGCCAGACGGCTTCACAGGAGAGTTCTACCAAACATTCAAGGAAGAACTAAAACCTATCCTCCTCAGACTATTCCAAAAAATTCAAGAGGAAGGAACACTTCCAAGCTCCTTCTATGAAGCCAGCATCACCCTAATACCAAAACCAGATAAAGACAACACAATGAAGGAGAATTACAGGCCAATATCCCTCATGAATGTAGATGCCAAAATCCTCAATAAAATTCTAGCAAATAGGATCCAGCAGTACATCAGAAAGATCATACACCATGACCAAGTAGGATTTATCCCAGGAATGCAAGGATGGTTCAATATCCGCAAATCAATAAATGTGATACATCACATAAACAAATTGAGAGATAAAAATCACATAGTCATATCAATTGATGCAGAAAAAGCATTTGACAAAATCCAACACCCTTTCTTGATAAAAACTCTCAACAAGGTGGGAATAGAAGGATCATACCTCAACATAATAAAAGCTATATATGATAAACCCACAGCTAACATCATACTCAATGGGCAAAAACTAAAACCATTTCCCCTAAGAACAGGAACAAGACAGGGATGCCCACTCTCACCACTCCTGTTTGACATAGTACTGGAAGTATTAGCCACTGCAATTAGACAAGAAGAAGAAATAAAAGGCATCCAAATTGGAAAAGAAGAAGTAAAGCTGTCCTTATTTGCAGATGACATGATATTGTACATAAAAAACCCGAAAGACTCCATAAAAAAACTAACAGACTTAATAAATGAATTCGGCAATGTAGCAGGATACAAAATTAATGCCAAGAAATCTATGGCATTTCTATACACCAACAATGAACTTACAGAAAGAGAGACTAAAAAAGCAATCCCATTTTCCATTGCACCAAAAAAATTAAGATACTTAGGAATAAACCTAACCAAGGAGGTAAAAGACCTATATGCGGAAAACTACAGGACCCTGAAAAAAGAGATAGAGGAAGATGTAAACAGATGGAAGAACATACCATGTTCATGGATTGGTAGAATCAACATCATTAAAATGTCCATACTACCCAAAGCAATCTATAGATTCAATGCACTCCCCATTAAAATACCAACGGCGTATTTCACAGACCTAGAAAGAACTCTCCAAAAATTCATCTGGAATAAAAAAAGACCCCGAATAGCCACAGCAATCCTGAGAAAGAAGAATAAAGTAGGAGGGATCTCAATACCAGATTTCAAGCTGTATTACAAAGCCACTGTCCTCAAAACAGCCTGGTACTGGCACAAGAACAGACATATAGATCAATGGAACAGAATAGAGAATCCAGATATCGACCCAAACCAATATGCGCATTTAATATTTGACAAAGGAGGCATGAGCATACAATGGAGTCAAGACAGTCTCTTTAATAAATGGTGTTGGGAAAATTGGACAGATACATGCAAAAAAATGAAACTAGATCACCAACTTACACCATACACAAAAATAAACTCAAAATGGGTACAGGACTTAAATATAAGACGGGAAACCATAAAAATACTAGAGGAATCCACAGGCAGCAAAATCTCAGACATATGCCAAAAGAACTTTTTCAGTGATACTGCCCCTAGGGCAATGGAAGCCAAACAGAAAATAAACAAATGGGACTACATCAAAATAAAAAGCTTTTGCACAGCAAAAGAAACCATCAACAAAACAACAAGAAAGACCACTGTATGGGAGAACATATTTGCAAATGGTATCACTGATAAAGGTTTAATTTCCAACATCTACAGGCAGCTTATACAACTTAATAAAAGGAAGATAAAGGATCCAATAAAAAAATGGGCAACGGACCTAAATAGAATCTTTTCGAAAGAAGACAGAAGGAAGGCCAAGAGACACATGAAAACATGCTCAAAGTCACTAATTATCCGAGAGATGCAAATCAAAACAACAATGCGATACCATCTCACACCTGTCAGAATGGCTATCATCAACAAATCAACAAACGACAAGTGTTGGCGAGGATGCGGAGAAAAAGGAACCCTCGTGCACTGCTGGTGGGAATGCAGACTGGTGCAGCCACTGTGGAGAACAGTATGGAGTTTCCTCAAAAAACTGAAAATGGAACTCCCATTTGACCCAGTAATCCCACTCCTAGGAATATATCCTAAGAAACCAGAAACACCAATCAGAAAGGATATATGCACCCCTATGTTCATAGCAGCACAATTTACAATAGCTAAGATTTGGAAACAGCCTAGGTGCCCATCAGCAGATGACTGGATCAGAAAACTATGGTACATCTACACAATGGAATACTATGCTGCCGTAAAAAAGAAGGAATTACTACCATTTGTAGGCACTTGGATGGAATTAGAGAACATTATGCTAAGTGAAATAAGCCAGTCAATGAAAGAAAAATACCACATGATCCCACTCATTTGGGGATAATGAAAAACATTATAAACTGATGAACAAAAAAATAGTTACAGAGGCAGTAAAGCATCAAACAGACTGTCAAATTACAGTGGTAAGGTTAGGGAGAGGTGGGGGAAATAAGAGATCAACTGAAGGACTTATATGCATGTATATAAGAGTAAGCAACGGATACAAAACATTGGGGGGTGAGGGCATGTATGGGAGTGGGGTGGGGGTGGGGGGCAATGGTAAGATATGTACACATATAATACCTTAATAAAAATTTGAAAAAAAAAAAATAAAAATAAAAATAAAAATATCAAAAAGTAAAAAAAAAAAAAAAAAAAAAAAAAAAAAAAAAAGACATGTACTCAAGGTTGGAAATATAGTAAAATTATTAATTTTTACTGCTTTATCAAGAGCACTCATAAGTAAAATTTATATTTTCTTTTTTATACTGCAGGTATGGGGTGGTGATGCTCCTGTCTTGATTTATGCTAAGGCACTAGAAGTCAGACGGACATTGCTTTTGTCATCATGATGAAAAGGACAGATAACATCTTAGTTTATTATGAAAATAGTTTGACCTTTTAGGTCTCATAAGACCATACTAGAACTGCTGTTTTAGATAGAGGATGTGTTATATATCCAGATATACTGAGTTGAGAAAAAGCCTAGCTTTCTAGGTCAACTACAAATAATTTGTTATGGAACTCAGGATATATGGAAAGATAAAAAAGGTTAGGGGCCAGATCGTAAAGGAGCTTAAGTACCCTGCTAAGAAGTGCAGAATTTATCCTAAGGGCAGTGGAGAGTCCTTGAAGGATTTTAAGGGGGAATGTACACACACACATACATATATGGGTGGGTGATGCCATCATATTTGTATTTTTTAAAGATCACCCTTATCACAGTGTGTTTTGTGGTAAGGAGTCCAGTAGAAAATAATGAGATCCTAAACTAAGGCTCTGACTTGGTCATGGAGCTACAGAGGGCCAGCTCTAACAAGGGTTAGAGCATGTCTTTCCTAAAGTAGAACTAAGCCTGGCAGGATCTATTGGTTGGCTGAATGGGCAGAAGCACCACCAGCTGCATCCAGCTGTCACTTGAAATACTCTTGTCTAGGCAGTTTTCTCTGGACATAAACCTAAACACCAAAAATACTCTAGAATCTTTTTTGCAAAAAGAGCTTCCAAAGGTAATAAGAATCCTGACTTCTATTACTATAGATTAGTTTTATCTGTTTTTGAATTTTGGATTAATAGAATCCTAATATATAAAAACCCAGGGTCCATAATGTCCAAAATGACCAAAGACTGGACCAACTGGAAGTCAGTCCTGCAGTCAGTGCTGGGTTGCCGTGGTGACCCAGCACTGACTGCCACTGTTTTGGGCGCGGCGACCCAACACTGACTGCCGAGGGGGCTGCGAATCAGGCCTGGAGAGAGGCCCAAAGAGAGAGGCAGGGTCTGATCCACAGCCTCCGTGGCAATTGTTGATCAGCTGTTGCCTCTCCCTTTCTCTTTGGGATTCGCCAGCAGCTGCGCCTCTGTTTCTCTCTGGGCCTCTGCGGGAGCTGCTGATCAGCCCCGCTTCTCTGAATCAGGCCCAGAGATAGGCCCGGAGATGCTGACTGGCATAGAAACTGACCAGTCAGAACCAAATCTGGGTGAACTGTGAGGAGCCAATGGCTGCCAAGGAGGCAGAGTTTTTGACGCTGACTGGCATAGACACCGACCAATCAGAACCAAATTGGCCGGCAGGGGAGGGCATTTGGGGGCGAGATCAGGCCTGCAGGGGAAGGCAGTTGGGGGCGAGATCAGGCTGGCAGGGGGTGGCAGTTAGGGGTGATCAGGCAGGCAGAGGCAGTTAGGGGGGATCAGGTCAGCAGGGGAGAGCAGTTGGGGGCAAGATCAGGCCGGCAGGGGAGGGCAGTTGGGGGCAACCAGGCCAGCAGGGAAGGGCAGTTGGGGGCAACCAGGCCGGCAGGTGAGGGCAGTTGGGGCGAGATCAGGCCAGCAGGGGAGGGCAGTTGGGGGCAACCAGGCCTGCAGGGGAGGGCAGTTGGGGGCGAGAACAGGCCAGCAGGGGAGGGCAGTTGGGGGCAAGATCAGGCCGGCAGGGTAGGGCATTTGGGGGCGAGATCAGGCTGGCAGGGGAGAGCAGTTGTGGGTGAGATCAGGGCAGTCAGGCGCGATCAGGCAGGCAGGCAGAGACAGTTTAGGGGCGATCAGGCAGGTTGGCAGAGGCAGAGGCAGTTAGGGGTGATAAGGCAGGCAGGCAGGTGAGCAGTTAGGAGCCAGCGGTCCCAGATTGTGAGAGGGATGTCTAACTGCCAGTTTAGGCCCGATCCCCGATTGGAGAGGGTGCAGGCTGGGCTGAGGGAACCCCCTTCCATGCACGAATTTCATGCAGCAGGCCACTAGTCTATATATATAAAAGCCTAAGAACTGGCCAACCCTCACACTGGCTTACTGACCAATTGGCCAGTAGCTATGATGCACAATGACTACCAGGGGTAAGATGCTTGATGCAGGAGCTGCCAAGCTGCAGTCACTAGGCAGCAGCAGTTCTCGGGTGATGCAACCGGAACCAGAGAGGAGGAAGCCCGATTCCAGGGTGCGTCACCTGAGAACCGCCCTCTCGCAATCTGGGACCCCTCAGGGGATGTTGGAGAACTGGTTTCAGCCCGATCCCCGTAGGCCAGGCCAAGGGACCCTACCAGTGCACGAATGCTTGCACCGGGCCTCTAGTCATCTATACTTATAATAGGGTAATATGCAAATTGGTTGGGATGCTGTTACGTAACGACTGATCAGCAGGAGAGTGGGGCAGCAAGCTACAAGTGACAGAAAGCTACAGGAGGGTGGGGCAGAGAACTAGGAGCAGCGGAGAGCTACAGGACGGTGGGGCAGCAGGTGGAGAGCTACTGGAGGGTGGGGCAGAGAGCTACATGCGGTGGAGAGCTACGAGTGGCGGTGGGCGGGGTGGCCAGCTGAGGCAAGCGGCAGCAAGCTACTCGTGTACGGATTCGTGTGCAGGGCCACTAGTCTATAATAATAAAAGTGTAATATGCTAATTAGACTGGAGGGCTGAATGATCTTCCAGACGGCCTTCTGGACGAAGCCGGGGCTGCTAGGGCTGAGTTTCTTGCACAAATTTTGTGCATTGGGCCTCTAGTATAATATATACTTTTTATGTCTTTTTCCCTCAACATTGTCTGTAATTGCATATTGCAATGGTTTGTTCTTTATCATGGCTATATTCCATTGCGTGACTATACCATAAATTTTCTATTGAGTTGTTTGTCAGTTTTGGACTGTTTTGAATAATACCGCTGTGAACATTTTTGTACATGTCTTCATAGACATAAGCACTCACTACTATTGGTTATATACCCAGGAGTGGGATGATAGTTCATGGGATAAATGTATATTTTACTACAGTTTTTCAAAGCAGTTGTATGAATTTATTCTCTTGCCTACAGTGTATAAGAGTTCTGGTTGTGCTATATCTTTGACTACATTTAGTACTGTCAGTCCTTTCAATTTTAGTTAGTCTGTTAGGGGTGTAGTGATGTCTTCCTATGGCTTTAATGTGCATTTCTTTGAAGACTATTGATGGGGAATATCTTTTCATATGCATATTGGCCTTTAAGTATCCTCTTTTGTGAAGTGCCTGTTAAACTTTTGGGTTGTCTTTTTCTTATTGATTTATAGAAATTCTTTGTATATTTTACATATGAGTCCTTTGTGGGATACATACATTTGTACATATCTTCTCCAGGTACTTACATGTGGGATAGATGCAGGGACAAATGGATGAATCTGAGCATTCTACTGGGATCCTATGGTATGTCTTATCAGTGGAGGGTGGTTCTGTATTGTGTTCTTTAGATTCCAGTTTGCTTACATGATGGGAATGCACATGCTGATTTTGAGTGACACATTAATATTTTGAATTAGTTTCAGCTGATTGTGGGTGTTTCTGTTACCTATTTCTATGGACCAAACCACCCTAAATCTTAGTGATTTAAAACACCTATTTACAGTAGTCCACCCTTATCCACGGGGTGCTATATCCACAGGGGTGGGGGAGGAGTGGGAGGAGAACTTATGTTCCAGGATCCCCAATGGAAGCCTGAAGCCTCGGACCATATGGACCTCTGTATATTACTATTTTTTCCTATATAGGGTGGGTCAAAAGTACATTTATAGTTCATATGGAAAATAATAAATACTATATAAGAAAAGAGTAATATGCAAATTAACCATCACTCCGCTACACCCACAAGCCATGCCTACCAGCCAATCAGGAGCAAATATGCAAATAAACCCAACCAAGATGGCTACGGCCACAGAGAGCAGGAGGGAGGCTTGGGTTACCCCGGCAATGGAGGAAGGCAAGCTTTCCGCCTGCCCTTGCCGGCCTAGGCCTCCACTCAAGGCTACAAAGTTTCAATGATAGAAGATACATAAAACCAAACAGAAATGGTGGCAGCCACAGAGCTGGAAAGAGCAGGAGGCTAGGGTTGCCCCCGGTGATGGAGGAAGCCAAGCTTTTCGCA
Organism: Plecotus auritus; assembly: GCF_963455305.1. NCBI lineage: Eukaryota > Metazoa > Chordata > Mammalia > Chiroptera > Vespertilionidae > Plecotus > Plecotus auritus. The sequence continues at coordinate 169,146,670 of NC_137772.1, forward strand.
CACCCTGGCTGGCCCAGGCCTCTGCTTAAGGCTACAAAGTTTCAATTATAGAAGATACATAAATTCCAAAAGAAATGGCTGCCGCCATGGAGCAAGCAGAAGGCTTGGCTCCACTCCAGGCTACAAAGTTTCAATTGTAGAAGATAAATAAACCCCAGATACCAGGGCCTCCACTTGGGTCGCCAGGGGGCATGGCCGGCCTGCAAACCACCACAGGCCCCTCGCCCAGGCCGCCCCACGCCCCAAGGGAACCCCCACCCTGATTTGGGGCACCCTTCAGGGCAAACCAGCTGGCCCCCACCCGTGTACCAGGCCTCTATCCTATCTAATAAAAGAGTAATATGCAGATTGACCATCACTCCAGCACACAAGATGGCTGCCCCCATGTGGTCAAAGATCCTGCCTCCATGTGGACACAAGATGGCCACCACAAGATGGCCAGCAAGGGAGGGCAGTTGGGAGGGACCAGGCCTGCAAGGGAGGGCAGTTGGGGGTGATCAAGCCTGCATGGGAGGGCAGTTAGGGGTGACCAAGCCGGCAGAAGAAGGAAGTTGGGGGCGACCAGGCCTGCAGGGAAAGGCAGTTGGGAGGAACCCAGGCCTGCAGGGGAGAGCAGTTGGGGAGGGGACCAGGCCTGCAGGGGAGGGCAGTTAGGGGTGACAAGGCCTGCAGGGGAAGGCAGTTAGGGGAAAACAGGGTGGCAGGGGAGCAGTTAGGCATCAATCAGGCTGGCAGGGGAGTGGTTAGGGGGTGATCAGGCTGGTAGGCAGAAGTAGTTAGGGGCAATCAGGAAGGCAGGCAGGCGAGCAGTTGGGAGCCAGCAGTCCTGGATTGTGAGAGGGATGTCCGACTGCCCGTTTAGGCATCGGGCTTAAACGGGCAGTCGGACATTCCTCGAGGGGTCCCAGATTGGAGAGTGTGCAGGCTGGGCTGAGGGACACCCCCCTCCCCCGTGCACGAATTTCGTGCACCGGGCCTCTAGTTAATAAATAATAATACAAGAATAAACTGTTGTGCGCACTCACAACTGTAAATGTACTTTTACCCATTCTGTACATATCTAGGATAAAGTTTAATTTGTAAGTTAGGCACAGTAAGAGATTAACACAATAACTGAAAATAAAATGGAGCAATGTACTCTAATAAAAATTATGTGACTATAGTCTCTGTGTCTCAAAATATTTTATTTTACTCACCGTTTTACTTAAAGGAAGCACTTTACAACTTTTCTTTGATATATCCTAATTGCCAGCATCACTATTGTACTTTGGGATCATTATTAAGTAAAATAAGTGTTACTTGAACACAAACACTTTGATGCTTCAACCATTAATTTGATAATTACTGGCTACTAAGCGAGGGTGGGTAGTATATACAGCATGGATATACTGGACAAAGGGATGATTTATGCTTTTTGGGGGCCTAGAGCTGGACAGCGCAAGATTTCACTACACTACTCAGAATGGTGCACAATTTGAAACTTATAAATTGTTTATTTCTGGAATTTTCCATTTAATATTTTGGGACCATGGTTGACTGGGTGACTGAAACTGTGGAAAGTGAAATTGCATATGGCGGAGGCGGGGGAAAGGGTCTGCTATATTTGCTTATGATTACCTGGGCTGGCAATTTGGGCAGGGCTCATCTGGCACAGCTTGCCTCTATCCCATATGGTATCTGCTGGGCTCACTCATTCTATGGTTAGTTGGCAGGTTGGCTAGGAGCTGGTTTGTAGCGGGATAGTCTTACTCTAGCATCATCTAGCATTGGGCTAGAGCTGTTATCCAGGGTGCTATGGCCTCTCCTGCAGACTTTCTTGGTATCCTTGCATGGTGGCTATGTTCCAAGAGTGTGAGAGTGGAAGTTCTCTGAAGGCCTAGTCAGCCGTGGGCAAACTACGGCCCGTGGGCCGGATCCGGCTGTTCTATCCGGTTCTCTTGCTCTCCCCTCCGCTCCTTTACTTTGAATTTATATTAGTTCACACAAACACTCCATCCATGCTTTTGTTCCGGCCCTCCGGTCCAGTTTAAGAACCCATTGTGGCCCTCGAGTCAAAAAGTTTGCCCACCCCTGGCCTAGGTTCAGGAATTGCACAGTGCCTGCACCTATTGAACAAAGCAAATCACAAGGGCCGCTCAGATTTTTTTTTTTTTGCTTTGTTTGTTTGTTTGTTTGTTTTTAGTTCAGATTTAAAAGGTGGGGAAATGAACTCCACTTCTTTTTTTTTTTTTTTAAATGTATTTTATTGATATTTTACAGAGAGGAAGGGAGAGGGATAGTCAGAAACATCGATGAGAGAGAAACATCGATCAGCTGCCTCCTGCACACCCCCCACTGGGGATGTGCCCGCAACCAAGGTACATGCCCTTGACCGGAATCGAACCCGGGACCCTTCAGTCCGCAGGCCGACACTCTATCCACTGAGCCAAACCGGTTTCGGCTGAACTCCACTTTTTGATTGGAATTACTGCAAATAATTTGTGGCCATGTTTAATCTATAACAGTGGGCATTATTCTTCCTTGTCCTCTTCCCCCTTTCTTTCTTTTGCTCCCTTCCTTCCCAACCCTCTCCCTCCCTTCCTTTTTTTGTTTGTCTTGTCTTTCTTCTTGGAGGTTCATTTTAGAACAAAGATTACTTGGTTAAAGGATGTCTCCTATGATTACTTGGTGTAGCAAAGGACCAGATATTTGCAGGTTCTGACTTTGCAACTATTTTCCAAATTACTATAATAAACCAAACATCTGTTAATGCTGAAGAGATTTTCTTCCTCAAGTGATTTTGATCTTTTTGTTTAACTCCTTTTTAATAAAAAAAAAATTGCTAATTGCCAAGAGCAAACATTGTGGTCCTTTTATGGATCTTATTCCTAGCCCCTCTATGCCTTGGTAGTCACCCAGAGTTACTAATATGGGCCTGAAATGACTACTTTTCCCCCCTAGGTGCTCAATGAAGTCAGGGAAGGAAAGACTCATAGTAGGAGACTCATTGCAGTTATCTTGAATTGACAGCGTTTTTTATATATGTGAAATAAACAAGAATCTTGGGCAGGGTGCAGATGTCATTGACCTGTCAGCCCATCAGGATGAATCAGCTGAAGTCCTAGACAAAGTGACAATGTTAGCACAGTGAGCCTCTTGCCCAGAGTTTATTGGTCCTCTCATTAAGGTGGCTGTCATAGCCCTTATTTTAGAGCAAAATCAGAGTCATTGTTTTAAGATTCAGCTGACTTTCAACATTATTTATTTTGGAGAGGGAAGGTCACTTTCAGTTTAGGAGTACCATTGGAAGTGACATGTGGCTGTTTTTCAGATTACAGCCATTTCGGTGTGCCCAAGTGTTAGAGTTGTTAGGATCTCTTTTCTTTTTTTTCTTTTTTTTAAATAAATATATTTATATTGATTTCAGAGAGGAAGGGAGAGGGATATAGAGATAGAAACATTAATGATGAAAGAGAATCATCGAATGGCTGCCTCCTGCACACCCCTTACCGGGGATTAAGCCTGCAACCGGGGTATGTGCCCTGACCTCCCAGTTCATAGTTTCACGCTCAACAACTGAGCCACGTCAGCTGGGCAGGATCTTCAAAACTTGTCTCTAGTTTACTAGAGGCTATTCTGTTTCTCCTAGTAGGTTTAATTGTCTTTGGTCTCAGACAAGTAAACTCGTTAACTGTGGTTTCTGATTTATCTGTTGCCCAAACCAGTGATAATTTTTTTAAAAATTGTCACCTGGGGATATGCTCAGAGAGAGGAAGAGGGGAAGGAGAGAGAAACATCCATGTGAGAGAGAAACATTGATTAGTTGCCTCCCAATATGGGGTCAAACCCGCCACCAAGATATGTGCCCTGACTAGAAATCAAACACGCAATTTTTTTCGTGTACGGGATGATGCTTCAACCAACTGAGCCATCCAAACCAGTGATAATTTGATAGAAATAAGAACTCGGAGGTGGCATTTTATTGCAAAAGATGGATGTTGGCTGCTAAATGCAGCTGATTAGAAGGCTAGGACAACGTATGTGTTTTTTTGGTTACAGGGTCATTATTAAGGCTTTATAGAATGCACCATTAGGTAACTGAACTGATTCTTTGTATTTCTGTTAAATTATCTTTAAGGCATTTGGAGTTCTTCATAGAACTCTTATCATCCCTGATTCTTTCACAGGCATTTGCAGCTTGGGTCAGTTTAGCCTAATTGTTCTGGGCTGTGAGGCACTACTCAATGCAATCAATGCTGGTAGCCAGATCTTTGGGAATTGCTACTGCCAGAGAACATTGGATTTGGGCCCCACAGACCCAGAGAACAGTGTTGCTAGATACAATTGCCATCTTATTTTCAGAGTGCAAATTTTATCTTCAGAGAAAAAACGGGAAATTTCTGAGAACACAAGGAAGATTGTTAGAATGAAGAAGAGAACAGAGTTTTGAAAGCTTGGCCATCTTATTGGCTGTACAAATAAGTTTGTAAAAACCTTTAAAAATCTAAAACCTGTTTTATTTATTTTTAATTATTATTATTTTTGTTAATCCTCACCCGAGGATATTTTTCCATTGATTTTTAGAGCGAGTGGAAGGGACAGAGAGAGACACACACAGAGAGAAACATCTATGTGAGAGACACATCGATTGGTTGCCTTCCTCATGCACCCCGACCAGGGCATGGGATTGAGCCTGCAACCGAGGTACATGCCCTTGACCAGAATCAAACCCCGGATACTTCATTCCTCTGGCCAACCCTCTATCCACTGAGCGAAACTAGCTAGGGCCCAAGTTAGATTTTTAAAGGTATTATTTACCTTTGTAAGTGACTCAAACAACTAGAAAACTCAGTGCTTCTTGTGTGTCAGCCACTATTTGACATTGGCGGTGCAGATGAACAAAACACACAAGATTTCTGCTCTCTTGCCAAAACCGGTTTGGCTCAGTGGATAGAGCGTCGGCCTGCGGACTGAAGGGTCCCAGGTTCGATTCCGGTCAAGGGCACGTTGGTTGCGGGCACATCCCCAGTGGGAGGTGTGCAGGAGGCAGCTGATCGATGTTTCTCTCTCATCGATGTTCTAGCTCTCTATCCCTCTCCCTTCCTCTCTGTAAAATATCAATAAAATATATTAAAAAAAAAAAAGATTTCTGCTCTCAAAGAGCTTGAATTCTTGTTTGAGAAGATAAACTATTTTCAAATAAATAATAAGTAAGTAATTACAGTGTAATAAATGCTATGAAGAAAATAGATGTGGTGATGTGATTGAGAGTAAAGGAGAGGGGGAGACTTCAGATTGGGTGGTCAGGGAAGACCACTTTGTAGGGACATATGTACTAGTACTTGAGGGAGGCAGACCCAGCATTTCCTTGATGGAAGAGGCATATTTTGGACAGAGGAATAACAAATACAAAAGCTTTAAGGAAGTATGTGATTAGGTATGTTCAAGAATAGGCAGGGGCCACATTTTGTAAGACTCTAGACCTTGCTTGGGATGATGGAAAGCCGTTGGTGGGAGGAAGCTGGTTGAGCAAGAAAGCGAAATGATCTGATTTACATTTACTTTTTCTTTAATTAAAAATTTTTTTATTGATTTGTGTGTGTGTGTGTGTGGGTGTGCATGTGAAAGAGAGAGAAACATTGATTTGTTGCTCCACTTATTTATGCATTCATTGGTTGCTTCTTGTATGTGCCTTCTTGTATGGGCTGGAACCTGCAACCTTGGCGCATCAAGACGATGCTCTAATCAGGGCCTGATTTACATTTTAAAAAGATCACTCATGCTTCTTTGGGGAGAAAGATAAGAGTGCCCAGAGTGGAAGTAGAGAGATTAGTTAAGAACCTATTGCATTTTATTAAAAAACAAAACAAAAAACCCTGAAAACTATGTGGGGTTTATGGAGGATGGACAGCGGAAAGGAATTGAACTTTTATCAGAACGTATTCCACTTTTGCCGAAACCGGTTTGGCTCAGTGGATGGAGCGTCGGCCTGCAGACTGAAGGGTCCTGGGTTCGATTCCGGTCAAGGGCATGTACCTTGGTTGCGGGCACATCCTCAGTGGGAGGTGTGCAGGAGGCAGCTGATCGATGTTTCTCTCTCATCGATGTTTCTAGCTCTCTATCCCTCTCCCTTCCTCTCTGTGAAATATCAATAAAATATATTAAAAAAAAAAAAAAAGGCAAACAGCCGAAACCGGTTTGGCTCAGTGGATAGAGCGTCGGCCTGCGGACTGAAAGGTCCCGGGTTCGATTCCGGTCAAGGGCATGTACCTTGGTTGCGGGCACATCCCCAGTGGGAGGTGTGCAGGAGGCAGCTGATCGATGTTTCTCTCTCATCGATGTTTCTAGCTCTCTATCCCTCTCCCTTCCTCTCTGTGAAATATCAATAAAATATATTTAAAAAAAAAAAAAAGCAAACACCCTTTCTAATGTTAAAAAAAAAAAAAGTATTCCACTTTTAATTGTGGTAAGACTACAAATAGGGCAAGAAAACCATTACAACAATAAGTACTAGTGGGTGCTTTGAATTATGTTGCTCTTGACTCTCTGACTCAGAGTTGGGGAGTGAGCTCTTGGTGTTGCTCTAAGTGTATACCTGCTATGCCCACTTAAAAATCAGTCTGGACATGATTTGAGGGCCTATGGAGAAAGGCAACTAGTAATTTCTTTGCATTGAGGAAAACAAGGCATGTCCTGGGGAAAAAATCACCAAGCAAGGCAGTATTTCAGACACAAGATTGGTGGTGAAAAGGGAAGGACAGTAGCCTTTGGCCATGTCTCCCAACCCTAACCAAACTACCATACTTTTGTAATGCCCAAACCCTGAAGTACAGGGGCTGTAAAGAAACTAGAAGAGCTTTTTCATATAAATCTTAGTTTGATATTGGGAAGACAGCTGTTGGTGATGTGATCATGGAATAGTATTGTGAAACAAAATGGTAAGTTAAGAATACTCCTCACTTCAGCATAGAACACAGTAGGGCCTAGGCATTTTGTGGACTTCTAAGAACACAGACTGTCTTGGGCATATTAAGGGTTCTAGTAGTAGTTCCAGCACTCAGGGTTTTAAAGGAGGATTAAGCAGCAGCTAATCCTCAGTCCTGTAATAGCAATAATACTAATAAATATTGCAGTTGGGGTGAGGAGATATTTAATTATGTGTTTACAATAATTATTTATACAGTAAGCCCCTGGTTTTTAGGACCTCAATTTAATAGACTTGGGATTTACAACAAATCTCCAGTCATGTCATATGTGAAAATTAATACCCTATTAATTTTAAAATGCTTTTAACCAAGATTTGCTTGTAATTAAATTAAGAGATTATTTTTTTGTTATTCACTGTTATTTTTAACAAATTTTAGTGAATGGGCCATATGTTGGATAAAACACTGTAGTAATATCGCCGACATAAATAAATATTACATATCTACAACATAGTCTACATATTTAAATCCAAGAATCACCACTCATAAACAATGTTTGGCAAATGATTAGTATATGATCACACTGCATGGCATGAGGTAATTGGTTCCGTTGTCATTGCCATGACTTTCTGTAGCAGTTTTGTCTTTTATTTTTTAATATATTTTATTGATTTTTTTACAGAGAGGAAGGGAGAGGGAGAGAGAGTTAGAAACATCGACGAGAGAGACAAACATCAATCAGCTGCCTCCTGCACACCCCCCACCGGGGATGTGCCCGCAACCAGGCACACGCCCTTGACCGGAATCGAACCCAGGACCCTAGAGTCCACAGGCTAATGCTCCATCCACTGAGCCAAACCGGTCAGAGCAGTTTTGTCTTTTTAATATATATTTTTATTGATTTCAGAGAGGAAGGGAGAGAGAGATAGAAACATCAATGATGAGAGAATCACTGGTGGGCTGTCTCCTGCATGCCCTCTACTGAGGATCGAGCCTGCAACCCTGGCATGTGCCCTGACTGGGAATCGAACTGTGATCTCCTGGTTCAACCACTGAGTCACATCACCTGGGCTCTGCAGCAGTTTTTTTTTTTTTTTAAACATATTTTATTGATATTTTACAGAGAGGAAGGGAGAGGGATAGAGAGCTAGAAACATCGATGAGAGAGAAACATCGATCAGCTGCCTCCTGCACACCTCCCACTGGGGATGTGCCCGCAACCAAGGTACATGCCCTTGACCGGAATCGAACCCGGGACCCTCCAGTCCGCAGGCCGACGCTCTATCCACTGAGCCAAACCGGTTTCGGCTCTGCAGCAGTTTTAACACTTGCCGGCCATGTGAGCTAAGCCATGCCCCAGCAGTGCATCTGGTGACTGCAAGCATTTACTAGACCTATTCAGTATAAATTTAAAATTACTGTAATACATATAGAAAACTTTCCTGTGATATTAAACTTTTCATAAATATTTAATTTTAATTATACAAACATCTACATTAAACTTTTCATAAATATTTAATTTTAATTATACAAACATCTACATAAGTAAAAACAGGTAAACTAATTTGTAAATATTTTAACATACACATTAGGAAAACCTATTATCTTCTGTAATAATAAAAGCATAATATGCAAATTGATCGAATGGCCGAACAGCAGAACGACTGTCTGGACGACCTTCTGGATGACCTTCCGGACGAAGCTGCGGCTGCGAGGGCCTATTCTTGCACGAATTTCATGCATTGGGCCTCTAGTCTATATATATAAAAGCTTAAGCGACCGGCCGACCGTTAGCTATGTTGCGCACTGACCACCAGGGGGCAGACCACCAAACCACAGGCATGGAAACATGGAACAGACTGACGAATCTCAAAGGGAAGGGGGGTGGGGGAGGGCGGGAAGAGATTAACCAAAGATCTTATATGCATACTAGAGGACCAGTGGGGTCCTTTGGCCTGGCCTGCGCCCTCTCGCAGTCCGGGACACCCTTCGGCCTGATCCCCGCAGGCCAGCCCAAGGGACCCCTATATCTATATATATAAAAGTCTAATATGCAAAGAATCCCCTCGGAGTTCAACTGACTGGAAGTTCGATCACTCGCTATGATGTGTGCTGACCACCAGGGGGTGGCACAGAATGAAGGAAGGCCCAGGCCAACAGTCAGCAGCTGGGGAAGGCAGGCCCAGGCCAGCAACCAGCAGCCATTAGGGATACTACCTGTGCACAAATTTCATGCACTGGGCCTCTAGTATATATATAAAAGGGTAAGTGTCCATCCTTCCGACTGTTAGCTATGTTGCACACTGACCAACAGGGAGCAGACACTCAATGCAGGAGCTGCCATGACGCACACTGGCCATTTAAAAATAAATGGCACCGTGGGCCTGGCGGTGACAAACCAACACTCTGCTTCCCCCAAGTGGGACACAGGCCCTGCCACCACCCCAGAGCGACACCCCACCAAATTGCAGCCAGCAATGCCAAGACCTCATGGTGCAAAATGTGGCCCACAGCCCAGCCCAGCCCTGAAACAGTTGCTGTGGGCACTGGGTGATGACATCACATAGCAATGCCCGGCTTCCTCTCCCTAGCGACTAGCTTCCTTGGAGTTTCTTCAGCCCAGGAACCTGACTTGCTTTAAAGCCAGATGCAAACATTTTACAGTTTAACCAAATGTTTGTGAAGTGTTTTCATGTGACTTATTTGATCCTCACAGAAGTTCTGGAGTAGGTAGATAGGAGACTCAGTAGAATCCTATTTTCTTTTTTTTTTTTTTTTAAATATATTTTATTGATATTTTACAGAGAGGAAGGGAGAGGGATAGCTAGAAACATCGATGAGAGAGAACCATCGATCAGCTGCCTCCTGCACACCTCCCCACTGGGGATGTGCCCGCAACCAAGGTACATGCCCTGGACCGGAATCGAACCCAGGACCCTTCAGTCTGCAGGCCGATGCTCTATCCACTGAGCCAAACCGGTTTTCAGCTAGAATCCTATTTTCTTTTCATTGGCTGGAAAACAGAGATTTAGAAAGTTCAGAAACTTGACCTGATTGAAAAGAAGTAAGAAATGGTGGACCTTGAAAATGACTTCAGGTTTTCTCACTGCACAGAATATAGTCAAACACTGCTACAATTAAATATTTTACCCTTTGTTCTCCCTGCATGATCTTCAATAACAATCTGCTTCATATTGATATTTACTGCTGTGTTGCTGACAATTACCTGAAAGAGAAGTTGGGGTGCTTCACTGGGCTGGAAAAAGTTTAGCTAAATCAGAAAGCAGGTCTGATTAAGCAAGTTTATTCTATATATATAAAAGGCTAAGTTGACTTGCAAATGTATGATACATATAAAGCTCTTACTGGCGCCAATCACACGCATGTGTTTTGATCTGTCATTGTCAATTGTGAATTTGGTTGACACTTCTATCATAGAGAAAGGGCGAATAACAATATTAAAATGTTTCTTCTAATTAATTTCCTTTCAATGTTCATGAATCTGCACTGGGAAACTAGTATTACATAATAGACTTTCAGCTTTAACGGACACCCCCTCCCCCAAATTAGTCCATTATATCGAGGTTTTACTGTACTCACAGAAGAAAAATCTGTCTCTGGTCTCTATTTTTGCTTCTCACTTACTAAAGGAGATTCCAGATCTGCTAGCCCAGTTTCTGAACTTGTAAAAAGATAATGAGTAAAAAAAACAGCTGAAGAATTTCAAGGAGTAAGACTGGATGATTGATTTATATTAGGAAGTTGAGAACTACTTATGAGAAGGGGATCAACAGAGGGGAAAGAGCCAAATGAGCAGTGAATTGAGTGGAGGGGTGGATATAAAGTGTTCAGGGCAGGTATTAGAGTTAAGAGAAATATTGTGAGCAAAAGGAATTGGGAAAGAAGACATTAAGAAGCTGCTGTGGATTTTGAAATGGATCTCTTTTTTTTATTTCTTTGAGAGTCTCAAAATATTAAGATTTAAATTGTTTTTAACTTACTTTTTTTTTTTTTTTTTTCCGAGGTTAGACTTGTTTCTTATATGTGATGCCATTCCAGCACTGGACTCATGGAGGCTGAACATTTATTCAGGTAATAATAGGTAGCATATACTTTTTATGTACAACAAACTAAATGCTATGTCTGTATTCTTATTTAATCCTCATACATCTTCATGAGATTGGAAGTGTTATTGTTCCCATTTAATAGATGAAGGAATTAAGACTTAGAGGCTATATCAAGATTGAGTTCAGCTGAATTAAAACATAAAAAGGCTATTGCTGCAGTTGAAGTGAGGGACAATGGTAGCTTGGGTTAGATAACGTCATTCCTCACCTGGCTGGCATACATATGAATGTAAAGTAGTTATGATTAATAGAACTTCACCTCTATTTCTATAACTTTTCCCACTAGTGAAATACATCATACTTTTTTATTGTCTTTAAAACAATGGACATACTTTTTGGTAAAGCAAAATTCAGCTTAGGGTTTTAACCATAAAACTTTTCTAACTTTTTAGAAAGTAGATAAAATGTTTTGAAATAGTTTAAATTTATTTGAACAAATATCTACAAAAGGTAAAATATATATAACTGGGAATTCTTAAGAGGTGATTCATGTAGATAGTAGGAGTCTTTTGTTGATTTCATCACACTTGAGATACTCTTCACAGATATTTTTAGCTTTGAAGAACCTTATTATAGTTTCTTGTAAGAGCTTTCTTGGTGTATCTAAATGCTTATTTACAGATCACATTAATTGTATTACTTGCCAGAACTGGGAGGGTTCTAGCACTACTGACTGAAGGTCAGTCAAAAAAGAAGATTGAAATTACAATGTAGATTAATGGAAGTATTTTTAAGTTTAAGAAAATTCAGATTTATCTGCTACTTTGAGTGGTCCAAGTTTAATTTTGCCAAGTGTTATCTGTACACAAGATAAAGCAAACTGCTTTTATTACTACTTTATCAGTTATTGAGTGGCCAGCATGAGTACATTGCCCTATTTTTCCTTCTCCATCTTTTTTTTAAAAGTTTGATTGAGCTATAATTGACATATAGTAAACTGTATATATTAAAATTGTACAATTTTAAAATTTTGACATAAGTGTTCACCCATAGAACTAAAACCAGAGTCAAGATAATGAACATATTCATCAGCCCCACAGGTTTCCTTATTCCCATTTGTAGTCGGTCCCTCAACCTCTGTGGTCTCTAGGCAACTACTGATCAACTTTCTGTTACTATAGAATAATTTCCGTTGTCTAGAATTTTATATAAATGGAATTGTAAAGTGGATGCTCTCACATTTATTTCTGGTTTGACATTTTTTTCCACTAAGCATAATTATTTTGAGATTCATGTATGCTGTTGCAGGTGTCAGTAGTTCATTCCTTTTTATTGCTGAGTAGCAATCTGTTGTATACCTGTAACACAGTTTGTTTATCCATTCACTTGATGATGTACATTTGGGTTGTTTTCAGCAACTACAAATAAAGCTATGCTATGAATATTTGTGTACAAATTTTTGTATGGACATATGCTTTTTTCCTTCAAGTTAATTATTTTTATTTGAGGTAAAATTCATATAACATACAATTGACAACTTTGAAGTCTACAATTCAGTGGTACTTAATAAATTTACAATGCTGTGCAACCACTATCTCTCTAGTTTTAAAACTCTTTGATTATTTTATAAGCCATTTCATATCCATTAAGTGATCACTCCCTATTTCCACCTCCCCTTGGTAACCTCAAATCTGCTTTCTGTCTCTATGGATTTGCTTAGTATGGATATAAAATATAAAAGGATTAAGACAATATGTGACCTTTTGTGTCTGGCTTCTTTCATTTAGCATAATGTTTTAGAGATTCATCCAAATTGTATTGTGTATCAATACTTTTCTCCTATCTATGGGTGAATAATAGTCCATTGTGTGCTATGTTACATTTTATTTATTCATTCATCAGTTGGTGGGCATCAGTATTGTTTCCACTTTTGGGGTACTATGAATGATGCTGCTATGAACATTTATGTACAGGTTTTTGTGTAGACATGTTTTCATTTCTCTTGGGTGTATATCCTAGGAGTGTAATTGCTGGATCATATGGTAACTCTATGTTTAACTTTTTGAGGAATTGTCAAATTGCTTCCCAAGTGGCTGTGCTATTTTACATTATCACTGCCAGTGTATGAGGGTTCCAGTTTGTTTATCCTCATCAAACATCTTATTGTCTGTCTTTTTTTCTAGCCATCCTAGTGGGTGTGTTATTTCTAAGTATCAGTACTTTTCTATTTTTCTTTTTGTTATTTATGCTTTTAAGGTTGTTTTTTTAAAAAATATATTTTATTGATTTTTTACAGAGAGGAAGGGAGAGCCAGAAACATCGATGAGAGAGAAATATCAATTAGCTGCCTCCTGCACATCCTCCACTAGGGATGTGCCCGCAACCAAGGTACATGCCCTTGACTGGAATTGAACCTGGGACCCTTGAGTCCGCAGGCCGACGCTCTATCCACTGAGCCAAACCGGTTAGGGCGCTTTTAAGGTTTTGCCTAACCCAAGGTCACAGAGATTTATTTCAAAGTTTTCTTTTAAGAGTTTTATCTCTTTGAGTTAATTTTTGTGTATGGTGTGAGGTATGGTTTGAACTTTATTCTTTTAAGTGTAGATATCCACTTGTCCCAGCACCATTTGTTGAAAACACTATTCTTGGCCTATTTGATTGTCTTAGCACCCTTGTCGAAAATTAGTTGACCATAAATATAAGGGTGTATTTTTGGGCATTCAGTTCTATTCCACTACAATACTGTTTTGATTACTGTAGCTTTGTGTATACAGTAAGTTGAAATCAGGAAATATGAGTCCTGCATTTTTCTTTTTCTTTCTAATCATTATGTCATTTATTCTAGTCTCTTGCATTCCATGTGAATTTTAGATTATTCTGTCTATTTTTCTGCAAAACAGCCATCTGGGATTTTTTAAAAAATGTTTTTATTAATTTCAGAGAGAGAAAGAGAGAGGAAGAGAGATAGAAACATCAGTGATGAGAGAGAATCATGTCCCCTACTGGGGATCGAGCCAGCAACCCAGGCATGTGTCCTGATCGGGAATCGATCCGTGACTTCCTGGTTCATGGGTCGATGCTCAACCACTGAACTATACAGGTCAGGTGTCATCTAGGATTTCGATAGGAATTGAATTGAATCTGTAGATCAGTTTTGGGAGTGTTACCATCTTAGTAAGTCTTCCAATCCATGAATATGGGATATCTTCCCCTTATTTAGATCTTTAATTTCTGTCAGTAGTAGTTTATAATTTTCAGTATACAAGTCTTACACTTTTTTTAACCATACACCTTATACTTGTTTTGTTAAATTTATACCTAAGTATTTATTATTTTTGTTACAGTTGTAAATGGAGTTTTTTCTTAATTTAGTATTTTGACTGTTCAATTTTTGTATATTGATCTTATATCTTTCAACCTTGCTGAACTTATTAGTTTTTAGTGGGTTCCTTAGGATTTTAGATACAAGATCATGTCATCTGCAAATGGCGATATTTTCACTTCTTTTTGAATCTGGATTTCTTTCTTTCTCTTTATCGCCTCATGCTCTAGTCAGTTCCCCCAGTGCAATGTTGAATAGCAGTGGCAAAACTGTGCATCCTTGTCTTGTTTCTAAGCTTGTACTCTGTCTTTCATCGTTAAGTATGATTTCATTTATGGGGTTTTGTAGATTCCCTTTATGAGGTTGAGTTATTTCCTTAGTGATTACCCTGGGTATTACAATTACCATCTTAATTTTTAACAATGTAGTTCAGTTAATACCAACTCAATTACAATAGTATACATAACAATTATAATAGTATACAAAACTTTGTGCTTGTGTAACTCTGTTCCCTTTCCCCTCTTTTGTGCTATTATTATTATACAATTTGAATCTTTGTACATTGTGTGCCCATCAACACAGATTTATAATTGTAGCTTTATGCAGTTGTCTTTTAAATAAGATGGAAAAATAGTTACAAACAAAAAATTCATATATACTGTCTTTTACATTTACCTATGTAGTTACCTATACCATTACTCTTTTATTTCTTTGTTTGTATTTGAGTTACTGCCTAGTGCCCTTTTATTTTAGTCTGAGTGACTCTCATAGTATTTCATATGATTTAGGTCTGCTAGCAGTAAGTTTTCTGTTTTTATGTGGGAATGTGTTAATTTTTCTATTTTAAAATTAATTGTTAAGTTTTTCATTTTTTTAATTCTCACCTGAGGATATATTGCTTTCTTATTGATTTTTAGAGAGAGAAGAAGGGAGAGAGAGAGAAACATTGATGTGAGAGAGAAACATCAATAGGTTGCCTCCCCTATGTGCCCCAATCAGGGATCCAATTGGCAACCCAGCCATGTGCCCTGGATTGAGATAGAGAATTGAACCCAAATCTTTTTCTCTGGTGCATGGGACAATGCTCCAACCAACTGAGCCACCTGGCCAGGGCTCTTTCATTTTTAAAGGATGTTTTTACTGGATATAGAATTCTTGGTTGACAGTCCCTTCCTCCCTCCCTCCTTCCCTCCCTTCCTTCCCATTGCACGAATTCATGCACCTTGAAAGGAACTGTGGGCCGTGAGGCTGTGGTAGGCACAGAGGCGGGTCTTGGCCCATCCTCCGTGCCCCTGCCTGGCCCCTCCCACCGTGACCCCTGGTCCTCTGTCTGCTGGCAGCCCTGCTTCTGCTGCCGCCGCTTCCACGCACAGATGGTGGCGCTGGCCCCGCTCACACCTGCTGACGACGGCGTGGAGTGATTGGGGCCAGTGCCAGCAGCAGGTGCGAGTGGGGCCGGTGCCGTCAATGGGTGCAAGTGGTGGCTGCTGCTTTGATCGCCCCTCAGGAGCAGCGGGTGTGTGCAGTGGCTCTGGCACCAGCTGTGGGTGCGAGCGAGCTGGCGCTGGCAGCAGGTGCGAGTGCCCGGCGGGACTGCGGTGCACAGGAACAAAGAATTTTCAGTAACCACCAGAAGCTCACCCCAATGACAGCGACTGGCGCTCCACCTTGGTCTGGCACCCCTGCTCACCTGCTCTACCGCCTTGCTGCGGCCAATGCCCGCCATGTTCTGCACGCACCCCCTAGTGGTCAGCGCACGTCATAGCAACTGGTTGTTCTGCCGTTCGGTCCATTTGCATATTAGCCTTTTATTATATAGGGTTATTTTTAATCCCCACAAAGGATACTTTTTCCCATTGATTTTAAAGAGAGGGACAAACAGAGAGAAATATTGATGTGAGAGAAACGTGTCGATTGGTTGCCTCCTGCACTCGCCCTGACCGGGGCTGGGGAGGAGCCTGCAACCGGAATCGAACCTGGGACCCTTTGGTCAGCAGGCTGACGCTCTACCCATTGAGCCAAACCGGCCAGGACAACAGTCTTTTTTCTTTTAGCACTTTGAATATATGTTCCCTCTGCCTTCTGGCCTCCATGGTTTATAGGGAGCTTCTCGAATTTGCAGAGTCAGTGTTTTTAATTAAATTTGAGAAAATTTTGGCCATTATTTTAGTAAATATTCTTTCTTCCATTTTCTCTTCTCTCATGGGACTCCCATTATGAATTTGTTGATATGCTGATAGTGCCCCCACAGGTCTCTGGGGCTTTAATCATATTTTTAGAATTATTTTTCTTTTTGTTCCTCAGACTGAATAATATTAATTGACCTAGCTTTGAGTGTGTTGATTCTTTCTTCTTCCTGCTCAGATCTTGTGTCAAACCCCTCTACTGATCTTTTTAATTTCCCTTATTATTATTTTAAAAATATTTTTTAATTGATTTCATAGAGGAAGGAAGAGGGAAAGAGAAATAGAAATATCAATGATGAGAGTCATTGATCGGGTGCCTCCTGCACCTCCCCTACTGGGGATTGAGCCCACAACCTGGACATGTGCTCTGACCAGGAATTGAACTGTGACCTCCTGGTTCATAGGTTGATACTCAACTACTGAGCCATGCTGGCCAGCCTCCCTTATTATTTATTTTTCCAACTCCAAAATTTCTTTTTGATTCCTTTTTATAATTTCTATCAATATTCTTTTTTTGGTGAGACATTGTTCGATAATTTTCCTTTAATTCTTTAGTCATGGTTTCCTTTCCTTTTTAAATCGTATTTAAGATGGCTCATTTAAAGTAGTAAGTCCAATGTCTGGGATTCCTAAGTGAGTTTCTATTGATTGCCATTTTTCCTGTAACAGGTCATACATTTATACTTCAAGATAGTGTTGTATTACTTCATGGGTCATGTAACAACTTTACAATAATATATTTGTGCTTCTTTCTTCCTGATCCTTGCTCTATATTCTGGTCATACATTTTACTTGTATATATAAATTGTACAATATATTTCAAATTATTCTTGCTTTGAATAGTTGATAATTTTAAATAATATATTTAAATATTGAATGGGTGCCCAGCTAGCTCAGTCGGTAGAGCATTAGACTCTTAGATATTGAGCAAAAAAGTTTTTTATAATTACCCATATTGTTACCATTTCTGGTGCTCATCATTTCTTTGTATAGATCCATATTCCTATTTGTTATCATATTCATTAAGCCTGAAGGACTAGTACAAGTCTGCTGGTGATGAATTCTTTTAGCTTTCATATGACTAAAAAAGTCTTTATTTTTGAAAGATATTTTCTGAGTATAGAATGCTTTTTTAAAAAATAAATCTTTATTGTTCAGATTATTACAGTTGTTTCTCCTTTTTCCCCCCATAGCTCCCCTCCACCCGGTTCCCACCCCACCCTCTGCCCTTACTTCCCCCCAGCTGTCCTCATCCATAGGTGTACGATTTTTGTCCAGTCTCTTCCTGCACCCCCATACCCCTTTCCCCCCGAAAATTGTCAGTCCACTCCCTTTCTATGCCCCTGATTCTTTTATATTCACCAGTTTATTCTGTTCATCAGATTTTTAATTCACTTGATTTTTAGGTTCACTTGTTGATAGATATGTATTTGTTGTTCATAATTTTTATCTTTACTTTTTTCTTCTTCCTCTTCTTACAGAATACCTTTCAGCATTTCATATAATACTGGTTTGGTGGTGATGAACTCCTTTAACTTTTTCTTATCTGTGAAGCTCTTTATCTGACCTTCCATTCTGAATGATAACTTTGCTGGGTAGAGTAATCTTGGTTGTAGGTTCTTGCTATTCATCACTTTGAATATTTCTTGCCACTCCCGTCTGGCCTGCATAGTTTCTGTTGAGAAATCAGCTGACAATCGTTTGGGTGCTCCCTCGTAGGTAATTAACTGTTTTTCTCTTGCTGCTTTTAATATTCTCTCTTTGTCTTTTTCTCTTAACATTTTAGTTATGATGTGTCTTGGTGTGGTCCTCTTTGGATTCCTTTTGTTTGGTGTTCTCTGCGCTTCCTGGACTTGTAAGTCTATTTCTTTCACCAGGTGGGGGAAGTTTTCAGTCATTATTTCTTCAAATAGGTTTTCAGTATCTTGCTCTCTCTCTTCTTCTGGCACCCCCATAATTCTGATGTTGGTACATTTGAAGTTATCCCAGAGGCTTCTTACACTATCTTCATATTTTTGGATTCTTTTTTCTTTTTGCTTTTCCGATTGAGTGTATTTTCTTTTTTTGTATTTCAAATCTTTGACTTGATTCTTGCATTCCTCTAGTCTGCTGTTGGGTCTCTGTATAATATTTTTTATTTCAGTCGGTGTATGTTTAATTTCTAGTTGCTCCTTTTTCATATCTTTGAGGGTCATGCTAAATTTATCGGCCTTTTCTAGGATATTCTTGAAAAGCCTTATAACCGTGGTTTTGAATTCTATATCCAGTCGTTTGTTTTCCTCCATTTCTTTCGCTTGTGATCTGTTTCTTTGTCTCCGCATTTTCGTTGCTTCCCTGAGTTGGTAGGGTAGCTTTGTGTGCTAGGTTTCCTATATGGCCCAGTGGGTCGGCCTCCCCAGTTAACCTGAGGTGGACACTCTTGGTGCACCCCTTTGTGGACTGTGTGTACAGCCTTGTTGTAGTTAAGTCTTGATTGTTGTTGGTATCACTGGGAGGAATTGACCTCCAGGCCAGTTGGCTGTGAGGATCAGCTGTGTCTATGCTGGGAGAAGTTCGGTGTTGGAGACAGCCTTATAGGATCAGACTTGCAAAATTGCAAAAGCCTCTGTGCTCAGCTTGGATGGGGCGGAGTCTCAGGGCGGAGCAGACAGTCTTGGCTTCCCGTCATCCCTGCCCTTGCGTGCGCTCCTCCAGACCTCTGCCTTTCACGGCTCCCCTGAGTTTCCGCCTGACAGTCCAGATTCCTCCCATAAGAGTGTGGGTCCCCAGGGGCTCGCCCGGAACTGGGGTTCAGTGCAGTCAGGACCTTTTGTCTCCCTCCGCTAGGGAAAGCCTGCGGCAGCCTCCGCATTCAGTTTTCTCTGCGAGCACTCTCGCATGCGCGCCTCCAGACCCCTGCCGGCCCCAGCTCCCCTGAGTTTCCGAGTCTCTGTGTGCCTTTCTCTCTACCTGACAGTCCAGACTCCCCCTATATGAGCCTGGGTCCACGGGGTTTCCCCTGGAACTAGGGTTCAGTGCAGTCGGAACTGGGATTCAGTGCAGTTGGGGGCTTCCTTCCCCCTCCCGCCAGAGAAAGTCAGCCAGGCACTTAGCTGCCCTTCTTCTCTGCGCATGTGTCTCAGTACCTCAGCCCTTTGACACTCCTCTGATTCTCCGTGAGCTTTCCTCTTTCCTTCTAGTTGTAGAATTTCCACTCAGCCAGCCTTCCTGTGGTTCTGGATGATGTCCGTTCTGTCTTTTAGTTGTAGTTTTGAAATTGTTGTGCAAGGCAGCAGTTTAGGTGCTTACCTATGCTGCCATCTTGGTTTCTCCCTGAGTATAGAATTCTTGGTTGATAGTTTTTCATTCAGTCCTTTAAGATATTACTCCATTGTCCTTTGACTTGAGTAGTTTTCAGTGAGAATTCTGCTGTCATCTTCATCTTTGTTCCTCTATATTGTAATATGTCCTTTTTCTCTGGTTGCTTTTATATTTACTCTGGAAAGACAAGTACCATATGATTTCACTATATGTGGAATCTAAAGAACAAAATGAACTAATAATCAAAATAGAAACTTATAGAGAGCAGGCTGACAGCTGTTAGCAGTAGGGGGAGCGGTGCTTTGTAGGCGGGGTGGAGGTATTGAGCAATAAAGAAAATAAAAGGATAAAGAACTCATTGGCATGGACAATAGTGTGGTTATGCTGATGGGAAAGGGGATGGGTAGATGTAGAGGAGGGTATGTGGGGAAATGGTGATGGGAAAAAATAATAAAGGAAAAATTTTACTCTGTATTACTGGGGTTAGGCAGTTTGGTAGTGTCTTAGTTTGGTTCTTTGAGCTTCTTGGATCTGTGTATTTATAGTTTTATTCCAATTTGGAAATGTTTAGTTATTATTTACTAGAGGCCTGGTGCACAAAATTCGTGCACTCGGCGGGGGGCGTTCCCTCAGTCCGGATTGCAAGAGGGCACAGGCCAGGCCGAGGGAACCCACCGGTGCATGATTGGGGCTGGGGAGGGACGTGGGAGGTTGGCCAGCTGGGGCGGGACTGCAGGAGGGCTCCAGGGTGTGTCCAGCCCGTCTCGCTCAGTCTTGGACCCCAGCAGCAAGCTAACTTACCAGTTGGAGCGCCTGCCCCCTGGTGTCAGTGCACGTCATAGCAACTGGTTGAACAGTTGACTGTCTGCCCCCTGGTAGTCAGTGCACAGCATAGCGAGCGGTTGAGCAGCCTTAGCATATCAATAGCATATTTCACTTTGATTGCTTGAATGGATGACCTGACACAGCATATTAGGCTTTTATTATATAGGATTTTAAAGTTTTTTTCCTGTGCTTTTGGAAATACCACTAATACATATATTAGGCAATTTGAATTTATTTCACAATTCACTGATGCTTTGTTCATTTTATTTTAGTGTGGGGGTTTTTCTTTCTGAGTTTTATTTTGGTTAGTTTCTATTGCTATCACCTCAAGATTTTTTCCCCCTGATTTGTTCTGTTGAAATTTCTAATCTGCTCTTAGTCTTACTGTATTTTTCTTTAATACTTCAGAGATTTTTTTTTTTACTTCTTCTACCTAAAATGCTTACTTTTTCCTTTAGATTTTTGTACATATGGAATATAATTTTAATTTTTTAAATGTCTTTCTTTACTAATTTATAACTGTATAATTTCTCAGCATTTATTTTCATTGTGAAATAAATATAACTTTCATTGTGAAATAAGTCTAATTTACAGGAAGTTGTAAGAAAAATGTACAGCATTGTTCCATGTGCCTTCACCCAGCTTCTACCAGTAGAACAGCCTATACAACTATAGTACCATATCAAAACCAGGAAATTGATATTGGTACCATCTACAAGTTTATTAAGATTTGACCAGTTTTACATGTACTTCTGTATGTGTTTGTAGTTCTGTGGAATTTCATCATGTGTGAATTTGTGTATCTACAATGATCATCAAGATATAGTACAGTTCTGGTTGCTCTTTAATAACTACACCTTCCTCCACCCTTTTATAAACCTGTAACCCTGGCAACCATTAATTTGTTCTTCATTTCTGTAATATTGTCATTTCCAAATATTACTTAAATGGAATCATATAGTATGCGACCTTTTTTTTTTTTTTTTTTTTTTTTAATCCTTACCTGAGGATATTTTTTTCTATTGATTTTTAGAGAGAATGGAAGGGAGAGGGAGAGACAGAGAGAAACACTGATGTAAGAGAGACACATCAATTGATTGCTTCCCGCATGCCCCTGACCAGGGCTGGGAGCCTGCAACCAAGGTACCTGCCCTTGACTGGAATCCAACTCTACACTCTTCAGTCCGCAGGCCGATACTCTATTCACTGAGCCAAATCGACTAGGGCTAGTATGTAACCCTTTGAAATTGACATTTTTTCACACTCAGCATAATTCCTTTGCGATCCATCCAAGTTATTGCATGTATTAGTAGTTTGTACCATTTTATTGCCGAGTAGTATTCCGTGGTATGGCTGCCTCAAGTTTGATTAAGCATTCACCTGTTGAAGGACTTCTGTGTTGATTCCAATCTTTGGCTATTATGAATAAAGCTACTATGAACATTCCTATACAGGTTTTTTGTAAGCATACATTTTTATTCATCTGGGATAAATGTCCAATTGCTGGGTGTTATGGTAATTGCATGTTTCATTTTGTAAGAAACCGCCAAACTGTCTTCTAGAGTGGCTATACCATTATACATTCCCACCAGCTATACATATATGAGTGATCCAATTTTTCTGCATCCTTGCCAACATTTGGTATTGTCAGTATATTTTATTTTAGCCATTATGATAGATGTGTAGTGAGAAGTTATTGTGGTTTTAATTTAAATTTCACTAATGGCTAATGATTTTGAACATGTCATTTCATGTCTTTTGCTCATTTTCCAATTAGATTGTTTCTTTACTGTTGAGTTTTGAGAGTTCTTTATATATTCTAGATAAAAGTCCTTTTGTAGGATATGTGGTTTGCAAATATTTTTTCCAATCTGTGGCTTACTCTCTTCTGTGAATGCTAGACTCCTTGGCTTTCTCAGACTCGCTTGGGTAATCATAGGGTTATCCTTATTTGTTTCCTATCTCAGGAATCATTGTCCTTCATTGCCTCTGATGGCAGTGTGCTAAAACCATTGTTTCACACATTTTATCTGTTTGTTTGTGTGGTGTGTTTTTTTGTTATTTGTGCCAGGAAGGTATTTACTCCATATTAGTCAGAAATAATCTCCCTCTCCCAAAGTTTTCAGTAATATTAAGAACATCTGTTGTTATTAACTTCTGTCTAATAATTTCTTCCCATCTCAAGTCCTTAAAAGGTGTGTGTGTGGGGGGGTGTGGAAGCTAAATATAACAGACAAAAAGATACTTCTGATGTTGTTCAGTGTCTGTGAAGCCCAGCAGTTTGCAAATCATTCAGATACAAGCTTAGAACTAGAAATAGGTCAGTTACAGTAGCACAAAATGATGGTGTGAAAGGATTTTAGTGACAGCTTGTGTGTAATAATATATCTTTTCTTGTTCATAGTTCTCTTTGGATATAATGCTAGGTTCTAGGTGTTTTCAATATGCTTTTTCTCTACTCTTTATAGTCCTTTTCTTGAAAGAATGGCAATATTTATAAAATCATATTTAAATTTGTACAGTTGACCAGTTAAAGCAGTCTGTCCAGCCTCAGTGCACTAGCTAGGTAATTCTCCTTTCACCTTTATTATTCATTTTGGAGCTTATGTCCGAGTTTATGATGATTTACTGGTATTATATAGATTAGGATTTCTTAAAGATTTATCTCTGCATTTCATATTTGCACTTATCTGTGTAAAAACTCAGAGAGATACAACATTGTTATAGGACCATGTAGCTATCAAACACTTGAAGAAAATATTTCTTTGTAGTTATTTTGTAGAATTAG
The DNA here is from genome assembly GCF_963455305.1 of Plecotus auritus. Classification (NCBI taxonomy): domain Eukaryota; kingdom Metazoa; phylum Chordata; class Mammalia; order Chiroptera; family Vespertilionidae; genus Plecotus; species Plecotus auritus. The sequence continues at coordinate 169,170,063 of NC_137772.1, forward strand.
GACACATTTCAGTAATTAGGTGACTTTGAACTCTGAGATCTTCTAGAGCCATCTTTGGAATACAGAGCTGCCTCTGCTTGTGTCAGTCAGGAAAGTTTTATTTCTATTCCCAGTTTGTTGTTTTTGCTGATGATCCAAAGGCATAGCTTGGTATATTAGTCTGCTGTTTTTCCCAGTGGCTATTGAGATGCCTTGCACAGAGTGGTTACTCAGTATTTGTAGGATGAATGAATGCCTCTTCATTGAGTTACTGCTTCAGTCAACTCCCTTCATATATTGCATCCAGGATCCTTTCTCCCTCCCTCCCTCCCTCCCTTCCTTCTTTCCTTTCTTTCTTCCTTTTCCATACCTGAGGATACGTTTTTATTGATTTTACAGAATGAGGGAGAGAGAGAGACATCAATGTGAGATAGAAACATTGATCAATTGCCTCCTGTATGCACACAATTGGGAATCAAACCTGCAACCTTTCGGTGTATGGGATGATGCTCTAAACAACTGAGCCAAAACGGCTGGGCCCTTTTTTTATATTTCTTAAATATTGGTGCGTCCTGAGGCCTCTGCTCACCTCTCTAGCCTTTTTTGCTGGTAATATGCCACTGTTCTTTCCCTACACTCTTCCTTTAAAATCCAAGGTTTCAATTTCTACCACAGTGTGGTGGACTAGATATCCAGTCTCACTGGTATAACTGCCTATTGGACATTGACTTTGCCAGCTCGTGGGCATATCACATTTGCCATGTTTTTATTTTTACTTTTTTGAAAACATTTTTATTCATTTCAGAGAAGAAGGGAGAGGGAGAGAGAGATAGAAACATCAATGATGAGAATCATTGATCAGCTGCCTCCTGCACTCCCCGCAGTGGGGATCAAGCTCACAAAGTGGGCATGTGCCCCAACCGTGAATCGAACCGTGACCTTCTGCTTCATAGGTGAATGCTGAACCACTGAGCCATGCTGGCCGGACTTGCCATGTTTTTAAATAGAACTCAATCATCTTTCTTTCCCAACTGGTTTCTTCTTCAGTATTACTATCTCAGTAGTGGAAATATTTACCCTAGTTGTCAAACTTTTTGGTATCAGAATCTAAATACTTTATATCTTAAAAATTATTGAGACCTTCAAAAGAGCTTTTATTTTGTTTATATGCATTACACCTATCAATATTAATATATTAGAAATTAAAACTGGAACATTTAAAAATATTAATTCATTTGAAAATGATGATAAATCCATTACATGTTAACATAAAAGCAAATTTTTAATGAAAAAATTTTTCCAAAACACCAACAACAAACTTAGTGAGATATGTATCATTATTTTTTATTTTTGTAAATCTGTATTAATGTTGGGGTTAATAAATCACAGATGAAATCTCAGATCTGCCTTTTTATTCAATTAATTATGATTTTACATGTCAGATACCTTCTGGAAAATACTATTGTATACCTGTGAGAGCATGAGAGTGAAAAGGAACAACAAGATCTTAGCATTATTATAAAAATGAATTTGGCCATGCAGATCCCATGAAAAAGTCTTAGAGATTCCCAGGAGTCCCAGGCTATAATTTGAGAGCTTCTTTTCTATCAAGTCACCTAGGTTTCCCCTTACTCTTCTCTCCCAATCATTACATACATCTTATATGTCACTAATTCTTAATGGCTATACCTTTTTTTTTTAATATAAATGACTGGAAGTAGCGGTAGCAGGTGGGTGAGGATGGTCAGGAGGGGGCTGGGCAGATTAGCATGCATCCCTATGCCCCCTGGTTATACCATCTTAATGTCTCTCTTGTCAGAGTCCCCTCAGTCTACAGCTAAAATGCTTATCTCATCTTTTTCCTGGCTGGTGTCTCTGCCTCTATTTTATCTTCTTTCTAAGCCATACACAGTGTAGCAAAAGTAATAATCTTTCTAAAATAGAAAGATGATGAATTAACTCCTTCCTGAAAATTCTTTATAAGGTTCTTATAGCTTTAGTTGGTACACAAGATGTTATATGATCCCTTTTCCACTAACCTAGTGGTCGGCAATCTGTCTCGCGAGCCGCGGTTTGCCGCTCTGTTGACTAATGAGTTTGCTAATCACTGACCTAGACTCTCGATTCCAGTAATTACAGGCTGTTGTTGTTCCTTGTGATTAAGCCCCTATCCCAGTGGTCGGCAAACTCATTAGTCAACAGAGCGGCAAACGACGGCTCCCGAGCCACATGTGGCTTGTGAGCCGCAGTTTGCAGACCACTGCACTAACTTATAGCTTCTTCTCAGGCCACTTTTTTGTGTGCCTTATACTATAGCTTTCTTTATGCAATACTTACAGTTCTGAGAAAGCATCTTGGTGACCCATACATCTGTGTTAGAAATCCTATCTAATAAAAGAGAAATATCCAAATTGACCATCACTCCAACACACAAGATGGCCGCCCCCATGTGGTCAAAGATGGCTGCCCCCATGTGGACACAAGATGGCCAGCAGGGGAGGGCAGTTGTGGGCATTCAGGCCTGCAGGGGAGGGTAGTTGGGGGGGGAACAGGCCTGCAGGGAAGGGCAGTTGGGGGGGACCAGGCCTGCAGGGGAGGGCAGTTGGGGGGGACCAGGCCTGCAGGGGAGGGCAGTTGGGGGCGACCAGGCCTGCAGGGGAGGGCAGTTGGGGGGACCAGGCCTGCAGGGGAGGGCAGTTGGGGGTGACCAAGCCAGCAGGGGAGGGTAGTTAGGGGTGACCAGGTGTGCAGGGGAGGGCAGTTGGGGCAGACCACGCCGGCAGGGGAGGGAAGTTGCGGGGGGGACCAGGCTGGCAAGGGAGGGCAGTTAGGGGTGACCGGGCCAGCAGGGGAGGGCCATTGGGGAGACCAGGCCTGCAGGATAGTGGTTAGGGAGCGATCAGGCAGGCAGGTGAGCAGTTAGGAGCCAGCAGTCCCGGATTATGAGAGGGATGCCTGACTGCCAGTTTAGGCCTAAACTGGCAGTTGGACATCCCCCAAGGGGTCCCAGATTGGAGAGGGTGCAGGCCGGGCTGAGGGACACCCCCGTGCATGAATTTCGTGCACCGGGCCTCTAGTACATTATAATTTATTTGTTTGTCTCCTGCACCATTGATGTTCCTGGTAGGTGCAGAGAGATAATGTCATTCCTCTGGCACACAAATATTAGATTGCATCCCAGAATATTTGTCTCTTAAGAGGACAATGCATAGTGAGGACCTTAAAACCTAATGTCACTCTGGGCCTACTTATTCTGTTCATTCTATGCAAGCAGGCACCAAGAGATTAAGTAACTTGCCCAAGATCACACAGCTTATGAGTAGCAAAGCTGGAAATCAAATATCTAAAATCTGTACAGAATACTGATCTTCTTACTCAGCATCCCATAGTTATATCCTTTGCTAGGATAAAGGTAAGTTAGGATTAGCTAAAATCATATGAATAGCTCTGGTGTGGTGATCTTACAGAAAAAGATGATGTAGTGTTGATATTTTAAAAATTGAATTTATTGTTTTTTAAATATGTTTTTTTTTTATAAAACAACATGTTTTGGTATAAATGAAAGGATCTTTCATGTTGTCTTTATTACAAAATCATTATCACAATTCCTAGTTTTCAGCTCATTTATTTTCCACATCCCAGTGATAACAGCAACAAAAAGTATTTTTAGTTGAAATTTGGGAGATCGATAATCATTTTCTTTTCCCAACAAGTTATATTGGTTAACTTAGAATCCTGTTGCCTTTATTTATTAGAGAAATACATCTGAACTTTACCTTTCTGGTGGGATTTGTCTGCCCATACCTCCTTTTACCCTTACAGTCCCTTGTGCATTGCAATGGATGTTAATTTTGAGAATGCTAATTAGCTTCAGTAATTATATACCTTGCGACATTTCTAGACATTCATAGCTTTGTACTTTTGGTCTAGAATAGGATGTATTGGAGCTTGTTGGCTTTTGTGTCTTTTTTTTTTTTTTAAGAAGGCTTTGAACTTTGTTCAGGGAGGAGTTATATTACTCTATGTAAGTCCAGTCATGGAATTTAAGGCTACTGGGATTTGTTTTGTCAGTGCCCAGAAATATCATACTTATCTTTTGCTAATATATAGTATCTTGAGGTCATCAAGAATATTTTTTCTTTAAGATGATGCCTTTTGTTGTAGATGTGTTTCAGAGTTAGACCAATATGGAGGATGCAATTTTATTAAAATAAACTTTAAAATAAGTACCCAGGCTAGTTTGGGGAGTTATCCTATCTAACAAAAGGGTAATATGCAAATTGACCATCATTCCAACACACAAGATGGCTGCCCCCATGTGCTCAAAGATGGCCGCCACAAGATGGCCAGCAGGGGAGGGCAGTTGTGGGTGATCAGCCCATCAGGGGAGGGCAGTTAGGAGGGACCAGGCCTGCTAGGTAGGGCAGTTGGGGGCAATCAGGTCTGCAGGGGAGGGTAGTTAGGGGTGACCAGGCTGGCAGGGGAGGGCAGTTAGGGGCAATCGGGCCAGCAGGGGAGCAGTTAGGCGTCGATCAGGCTGGCAGGGGAGTGGTTGGGGGGTGATCAGGCTGGCAGGCAGAAGCAATTAGGGGTAATCAGGAAGGCAGGCAGGCAAGCGGTTGGGAGCCAGCAGTCCTGGATTGTGAGAGGGATGTCTGACTGCCCATTTAGGCCCGATCCCAGGGGCCTAAATGGGCAGTGGGCATCCCTCGAGGGGTCCCAGATTGGAGATGGTGCAGGCTGGGCTGAGGGACACCCCCACCCCCGTGCACAAATTTCGTGCATCTGGCCTCTAGTATGACATAAGAAGCATGCCTGCAACATGTCCCTCTTGTTGATAAACTTAATTCTCAGTTATGTAGGATGTGCTGCTGAGCTATCTTTTCTTCCAGCCATTGTTCTCTGTACCTGAGAGTGTCATGTATAATGTTGTGAAGGTTGTTTCAATTAGTTTTAGAATAGATTTGATTCCAAATTTCCTACTTCTGCCTCAGTATTGTAACTTTTAGTTTGGAAGTGAGCATTCATTCATCAGAGAGATAAATATGTTAAAGAAATTTTAAAAAATGAAATTTGAAAACCAAAATATGTTTTTGAGAGAATGATGGAATGCCGGATATAGTTTGTAGACTTGCTTTTAGTTCTTAGGAGTTGCAAGACAAGGAGTTAGGCATAAAAGCAAGAGAGACATGTAGGAAAGTGACTTTTCCTAACTTAATGTTTTAGACTTCTTTTTACTGCATCCCATCATATTTGGCACTTAAAACAAGAGCTTTAGGACAATTCAGTTAATTGAATTTTCTTCTCTGGTAGGATTATGTATGAAATTACTGAATATTATTATTATCCCTGTGCAAGTGGGTGACAAAGTGAAGTTGAAGAAAGCAGGAATGTCCTCATGTTAAAGATATCCTTTAATGTTTCCATTAATTTTATTTTAAGGAAACTGTTCTGAAATTAGAGGAAGCAGCTAAGTGAAGTAACCATGTATAAATAATGGTTATGCCAGGCTTGTTTTCATATTATATTGGTGTTGGAGTGTCAGATAACAATTCTATACTTACTTTTTGTAGTTAATAGTTTATTAACAAATACTTATTCGTTATGTCAGGAACTGAGATTGAGGGATGTAGCAGTGAAGAGAATGGAAAAATTCCTGCTTTTCTAAGAGCTTAAATTTTTTCCAGTTTTATTGAGATATAATTGACATATAACTCTGTATAAATTTAAGGTGTACCACATATTGACTTGACATATATTGCACAATGATTACCACAATAAATTTAGGTAACAGTGTCTTTTTTTGTAAGTTATAAAAAATAGAGCTTACATTTTTGTGGGAGAAATGGTTGTAAGAAAAATAATACTACTAGACCTCCATGTAGTTAATGACAGAAATCCCTAAAATGAGACCCACAAATGGCTGTGTTCTGGTTTCTCTGAAATTGGCTCTACTTTTTTGCCCTTATGGTCTTTTTTTTGGGAGAGGAGTGATGGCAGAGCCAATAATAGTTTTAGTTGGTCACATATTTGCTGTGCATCAGGCACCCTGCAGAATTATTTTGGAAATTATTTCATTGTATTAAGGAGTTTTTAGCTAGCTTATTTTTTTAAAAAATATATTTTATTGATATTTTACAGAGAGGAAGGGAGAGGGATAGAGAGCTAGAAACATCGATGAGAGAGAAACATCGATCAGCTGCCTCCTGCACACCCCCCACTGGGGATGTGCCCACAACCAAGGTACATGCCCTTGACCGGAATCGAACCCGGGACCCTTCAGTCCGCAGGCCGACGCTCTATCCACTGAGCCAAACCGGTTTCGGCTTAGCTAGCTTATTTTACAGGTCAGTAAAGTGAGACTTACAGAGGTAGTTACTAATCTGAGATCACACAGCTGATATGTGATAGGGTTAGATAGGCCTGCTCCTAATAATTTTAAGTTCCCAGGCAAGAGCCTGAATGGAAGCACATATTCCATATGTCTAAATATTTAAGTTATAAATCAGTATTTTAAAAAACTTAGAAAAACTTTTCTCCTCCTACCTGGACAAGTGTATTTTCATAATGGCTTAGAGGCCAGAATTCTTGGACTCTTCGAACTTCTGAGACAGTCTGGGATAGTGCAGGAAGACACACTAAATCTAGTCTCCCTCTGTACCGTTCATCTGTCCCTTATTCACCATTCAGACCATGGATTATGTATAATAGTGGGTATTGTCTATGGGAAGACAGAGTTTCAGAAGAGATCCACTGAAAGTGGGCTTGAGACTGTATGGGCAGGGAATTCTGGGATCCAGCATGTAGTTGGAGGTGGTAGAGTCAGGGGCTTTAGGTAGGTTTTTCCTCTTGGTCCCATGAACATCTTGCCTTGAGGGGATAGGTAATTTAGAAGGGGCTCAGAGTGGATCTGTCTAAAGTGTGAGACCCAGAAAATGGTTCTTTACCACAACCAAGGGTGGTACTAGTGCCAGGACTCTAACCTAGGTTCATCTGACCAGACGGTCTGTTGTCAACAATAAGAAAGCCTGAATTTACAGAGAAGGGGAGTGTTGGCCTACTGTCTGGTGAGTAGAACAGGGATGGAAAACAGCTGGTTCAGCCTTGTTATGTCATGCCTGGAGAAGTGCTTATATGGACCATGTTTTAAATAAGCCAGTCTTTTTCTCCTTTGGAAATACTATTTAGTGTTTGCTCTTAGAATCTAGAGAATTTAGGATTTAAAAAAAAGAAACTTCCCCTTATGTTAAGTGCATTATGATCTTTGTGTAATTTAAGTGGCACAGTATGAGGAGACAGTCAATTTTTCTTCGTTTTTTAAAAAAATATTTTTATTGATTTCAGAGAAAAAGGGCGAGTGAGAGAGAGAGAGAAACATAAATGATGAGAGAGAATCATTGATTGGCTTCCCCCTGCACATCCCCCACTGGGGATCAAGCCCACAACCCGGGCATGTGCCCTGATGGGAATCAAACTGCGACCTCCTGGTTCATAGGTTGATGCTCAACCACTGAGCTACACAGGCTGGGTGTCAATTTTTCTTCTACAGGTAGGTGAGGCAGAAGCATTTGGGTCTATTATGTATTTGTCTGTAGTTTATACTGAACAAGAATTTCTTAAGTATGTGTTTGTTGTGCCTAGTTAGAATAAAGCAATATATAAAAGGACCAGATTATGGTTTCTTTTTTAGTTGTATCATACATTATAGGTAGATTAGGCATCATTATAAGGTCCTAAATTTTTCAGTTGTCTGGAATTGATCTCAGACTTATGAAGAGAGTGGTGTATATTTTGATGGCTATGGGGTAATGCAGTATTTTTCTTTTAAATCCTCACCAGAGGAGTGAGGATATTTTTTTCGATTGATTTTTAGAGAAAGTGGAAGGAGTCGGGGAGAGAGAGAGAGGAAGAGAAACATTGACATGAGAGAGACATATCCATTGGTTTCCCCCCAGCCCACGCCCTGATCGGGGCCAGGGATTGAACCTGCAACCAAGGTACATGCCCTTAACTGGGAATTGAATCTTTGACCCTTCGGTCCAAGGGCTGACGCTCTAACCACTGAGCAACCAGCCAGGGCAGGAAATGCAATTTTGATGTAGAATGGTATTTCTTCATCATAAACATTGTTGAGGTTATAGAATACATTCGGGTTCTGGTTATTCTTATAATCCTCAGGACACCAAACTAAAAATTGACTGTTAACCATGCTACTCATCAGACCCCATACTTGAAGCATTCTTGAGTCAGTTGAAACCTGCACAGTCCCATGCACACATGATCTTGGTCTGTCCTCATCTAATTATAAATTCATCAGTTCTGTTAGACTTGGAGTTTAATTTAAACCTGATAAGAACAATCATAGCTTCTGTCCCGTTTTCTGGCTACCCTTTTTGTTAACAGGAGAGAATCTTGTATTTATATGTGTTGCATGATCAGATCTGTTAGAGGTGGAAAATTTAATAGAAAAATCTTGTATTGTATTGAGTGTACCTTCAATACTAGAGGATAATTAGTAAGTAAAAACCCAAATTGATGTTGGACCTAGAACTTGGTGGTATGTAAAATAGAATTTTATCCCCCTTCTAATTTTTTTAAAAAACATGTCTTCCATATTGGATTACCTTTCTATAACTACTGTTGCCAGATAGCACTAATGTTTATTAGCTTTCTTGTTACCATATTTGCCATGTCCCTGAAAAATACTTGTTTTTTGAAAAAGTACATTAGAATTCTGTCATCTGTTTTGAGTGACAGTTACAGCAGCATCCTGTATTCCCAGCAAAGGGCTTGGGAATTTGTTGACACAAATTCATTTTCTCTGACTCCTGATTTTCCCACCTAGGCTCTGTAGCCTATGGTCTATTTTTAAATCCGACTGCTGTGCTCTGTATTGTGGTAGTTCTTTTCTTGAATTATTTATCATTGTTTGGAGCCGAATGGAGCAGTATGTTTTTCCACCACTGCTCATTAGAACCCATGTGTCTGTCTTCAGCTTGGTTGACAGATTTGGTTCATGTTAAATCCCACTGGCCCATCCTAGGAAGGCTGCAAGGCAGTGTGGGAACAGGCCACAATCTCTGATATACTGTAAAAGTATTCAGACTTGTAGATTATGATTTTGTTTTGATAGCAGTGAGAAAGATAGAAGTTATGCCATGTTCTTACCTTAAACTGCTCAAAGGTACAGATTATGCTATGTTGATTTTTTTGATGACAGTTATTTAATGTTTTTTACAGTTGTTTTAATTTTAGGACAGATGAAGGAGGAATCCCTATGAAAAGCACAGCATTGAATTTAGATTTATTTAGTTATAAATATGACTATTTGGGAGCACTTTTAAATTCTCTGGTCTTGGGGTATGGGTTGTGGAGGATTTGTTTGGAAGTATTCTCATTACCTGTTTTCTCACCTTTTAACAGACTGTAGGCTTGGAAGAAGGATGGCAAAACCTAAAAGGGAGACAATTATTTTGAATGATATTTCTTTTCTGTTTTCTGATGCATAAGAACTGGTGTTTCTCTTTTGTCTTCATCTATGTTTTCTCCTGCATCCTGTCTTTCATGAAAATATTTTTCTCTTTCTCGACGTTGCTGCTTTTTTTCTCTGTGATGTATGAGTACACTTACTTTCGTATTCTTTATTTTTTAAAATATTTCCCTTCTCATATCACTGTAGGTGGAAAGGGAATACCTGTCAATCATTCGGGCACTGGAGAAGGAGAAAAATAGTTTGTACCCCTGCCCTGTTGGCCAGCTCTGAATTTGCCCATACCTTTTTTTAAAAAAGTGGTATAGATTTGGTTTCCATTCTTGGAGTAATGATGAAATACTTTATGTTTTGTACCAGAACAAGGCTTTTGGCCTTCTGTTGCTGCTTTTGGTCCATGCCATTGGCTGAGAAACTGGTATCGCACTGCTCAGTGATTCCAGTTCTTCTTCTTCTTCTTATTATTATTATTGCTTAATTCCCCTGTGATATAGTGGCTCTCAGTTGCATAAATCATACATTTCTTAAAAATACATTTTTATTGATTGCAGAGAGGAATGGAGAGAGAGAGAGATTGTAACATCAATGATGAGAGAGAATCATTGATTGGCTGCCTTCTGCACGCCCCCCACTGGGGAAAGAGCCCACAACCCAGGCATGTGCCCTTGACTGGAATTGAACCTGGGACCCTTCAGTCCGCAAGCTGATGCTCTATCCACTGAGCCAAACAAGTCAGGGCAAATCCTACATTATTTAGCAGTACCTTAGGATAGCCCCATGTACTGACTGTTCTCCTAACATTTCATTAAACTCAATTCTTTGGACTACATCAGCCAGGTTAAACTAAACTTAATTTACTATGTTTCCCTTGTGCTTTTGCTTTTCTCCAAGTTCTCTTGACTCTCTTTTTGTCAATACATTTCCATAACTCCTGGAAAATTCCATTGCAAAAGTATGTTCTTTAGGAAACTTAGGGGGAAATCAGAGGTGAATGGACATGTTTTTCTCATTGTTTTGAATTTCTGTTGGTTTTAATTTCACATATATTTTTAAAATTCCAGATTTCAATTGAAAGGGCAAGAGTAAGTATCTTGTTTTCTGTGAAATCTTATGAACTGTTCCTATTGCTCTCAGCACATGGTAGGCAGCACCTGCCTTACAATAGGGCAGACTCATTGGATAATAGGATATCGATGTAGGGAAAGAGATTGTAAATATTGGGGATTCTCAATTTTGTATCTTTTAGAATAGTAAGAATATGAAGACTTTACACTTTTATTTTGAATTATAGTTTGTAGACTAAAATAATACAGATTACAAATTGAAAGTCCAAAAAGACATGCTTGGTTTCTAAAATAGCCAAGTTTTGACCGCATAACAAAGAGCATATTTATTACTGGCATGCCAGGAAAATGGCTCACTTGAGCAAAAGTCTGATGGTGTAGTTCTTCATCCTTAATAAATTTGAGTTCACATTAGTCTGTTGTGAAAGTCTTTTAGGTGACATTCAGAACCAGAATTGTATATTATCTGCAAGGCTATTAACCTCATTTCCAAACGACCACTAACCCCGGCACCTTTCATGGAGTTGGGTTTACCTTAAAGATCTTAATTCAGAACTAGGGTCCCTGACCTTATAAGAATTAGAATTGTGTTTCAATTCCTTGACCCTTTTTAGATCATTTGATGGTGTTAAGGTGCTGGGGTGTAGGGGTAAGGGTTGGGGACAGGGGTTTTCTGAGTGAAGACTAGGAAGGAGGAAAGCTACCTGAGGATTCTTATTTGCCTAATCCTTCTGTATGAAATCAATCTCTTGCTGTCATCTTAGACCCACCCCAGCCATGCCAGGTGAGTCCTCAGTCCCAACACTGCTGACTGTTTGCAAAGTTAGGGAACAGTCCCCCAAGTGCACCCTCACTTCTGGCACCAATTGCAGAGTTCAAGGGTCCCCAAGACCACCCTTCGATTCAATGATTTGCTAGAAGGATGCATAGAACTCACTGAAAGCTGTTATACTAAAAGTATGGTTTATTTCAGCAAAAGGATGCTAATTAAAATCAGCCAATGGAAGAGACACATGAGGCAGAATTCAGAAGGGTTCCAAATGCTGAGCTTCCAGTTATCCTCTCTCAGTGGAGCTATGGACAGAGTTAACTCTTCCTGGCAGTGGTATTTGACAACACACATGGAATAGTGTCGACTGAATAAACTCACTCGAACCTTGGTTTTCAGAGTTTTTGTTGGGACTCTATCACATAGATATGATTGACTTCGTATGTAAGCTGACCTCAGTCTCCAGCCCCTCCTGAGGTCAAGCTGATTCTGTGACCCCAAGTCTCCACCTTAAATCACATTATTAGACTATCTGGCCTAGCTGAAAGGCCCCAGTAAACAAAAGACTCTTAATATGTAGGACATTTCAATGGTTAAGGATTATTTTCAGGGAGCTGAGGCAAAGACCAGACCTCTCTTTGGGTAAGGTTACTATGCACTCAGCTAATTTAATTCTCAGGCCCAACCAAAAGGAATGCAAAGGGAATGCATTTAAATTTTTTTGAACCATGCAAATTTATTTATTTTTTAAATATATTTTATTGATTTTTTACAGAGAGGAAGGGAGAGGGATAGAGAGCCAGAAACATCGATGAGAGAGAAACATCGATCAGCTGCCTCCTGCACAACCCCCACTGGGGATGTGCCCGCAACCAAGGTACATGCCCTTGACCGGAATCGAACCCGGGACCCTTCAGTCCGCAGGCCGACGCTCTATCCACTGAGCCAAACCGGTTTCGGCACAAATTTATTTTTTGGTCATAAAGTTAAATGTATATAAGTTAAATTTAATAAAAAAGTAGATCCAAGTTGATAGAGTTCCCAGGCCCCTGAGAAAAGCCAACTCATATCATCCATGGTGTAACATACCTTAAACATAGCTTCAAAGAATGCCCCAAAATAGATTGCCAATAATTATGAGCTAATAATAATAATAATAATGTCACAAATAAACAAGTCACTGTGAACAAGCCTCAGCAGAAACAACTGATCCAGACTCACAGAAACTTCAGATACTGAAATTATTTGATGTAGAATATAAAATAAGTATATTTAGTGAAATAGAAGAGTGAATAAAATATATATTTTTTTCTTTTTCTGAGAAGGCTGTTTAATGAGATCTAGGGACACGGCATAGCCCTGTACAAAAACACCAAATTCGCTCAGGGAGAAGAGACAGGAAAACAGGAAAGCAGACTTGCAATGAGAGGAGGTGGCTTTTCAGTTGGCTGGGGGAGGGGGTGGAATGATTCCAGGGCCCTCGGAGGGCAGCGGGGGTCTCATCATTGGGGGCATGGGAGCTGGGGGATGGACCCTGGGATTGGAGGGATGAACTCCAGGAGGCTGGGGGTGAACCCCAGGAGCTGGAGGATGAACCCCTGGAGGAGGGGGTATACCCCAGGTGGCTGGGGGTGCATCCCCGGAGCTGGGGGGTGTACCCCTGGGGCCTGTGGGTGGACTGAAGAAGCTTGTGGGTGTACCCCTGGGGCCTGGGGGTGAACTCCAGCAGATGGGGGAGGGTGGACACCTGGGGCTGGAGGATGGACTCCTGGGGCTGGAGGGTGAACCCTGGGAGCAGGGGGATGAACCCCAGATGTTGGTGCATGGACCACTGGTGCTGGGTGATGGACCCCAGGAGCTAGAGGGTGGACCCCAGATGGTGGGTGGACCAGTGGTGCTGGAGGGTGGACTCCAGGAGCTGGGGGGGGGGCAGCTGGGGAGGGCCCGGGGGCCCTGCAGGTGTAGGCCCACTGGGTGGCATGGGGGGCAGAGGCAGGCCTCCTGGTGGGGGTGGAGGCAAAGACTCAGGCAGTGATGGCCATGGGGCAAACCATTCATCAGTGGGGGTGGTGGCCGCTTTACCCCAGGAGGCCCAGCGGGGAGGCTTGGCGGGGCTGGAGGCTTTTCCATCTTAAAGTGGAACTGAAGGAAGAACTGCTTGGTTTCCCAGTTCCAGTGAGTCCAAAACTGCCCTCGGCCTTGTCAATCTCTCTGCTTGGCACCTTGAAGGCAATGGTCTCGTAGGGCTCAGCAGCCATCAGCAGGTACTGCCAGCGCCTGTCTGGGGGCTCGATCCTTTGTTCGTAGGCAGACATGAAGCGGTGGCGTGTTATGATACCGTCAGCGATCTCAGGATAGTCGATCTGGAAGAGGAGGCTCTGCTGGCCCATCTCTGTGTCCCTCTTCTTGGTCACTTTATAGCCCAGGCGGCCGATCTTCACAAACTTCACTTCTACTTTGACCTTCTCTGGTGCTGGCCTTTTTAGCCTCCTTGGCTGCTCGCCGGGCCAAGTTGGTCTGGTGCTTTTTCCCCTGGGTGTGCATGAGGTAGCTCCCCTCATTGTTGTGGAGTGTCAGGCACAGCTTGCATTCATATGAGCCCAGGTGGTTCTTCATGAAATAAGGGTCCTTATTGATGTCTATGGTCTCTAGGGCCAGCTGCCGGAGGCGCTCCCGCCGGTCCCGGTTGCTCTCAGAAGAGGAGGCCATGCCACCACTCCCGGTCTTGCCCCCAGGGCGATGTTGGAAGTCCATGGTGAAGGCCTTTGGGCTTTACTGGACTGGGGGGATACCTGCACCCGAGGCCGCAATCCCATTGCCTTTTCACCCGCCACGGGCCACTACGACTTTGTTCAGTCTGAATAAAAATTTTGAATAAGAAATAAGAGAATAGCAAGACTAGTTGGGTTGTAAAGTAAGGAAAATATTTTAAAAATAAAAATCTATATATATAAAACCCTAATATGCAAATAGACCCAACAGCGGAACAACTGAACAACTGGTCACCATGACGTGCTTTGACCACCAGAGGGTGTGCACGGAACATGGTGGGCATCGGCAGCAGGCAGTAGAGCACGGAACATGGCGAGTGTTGGCTGTGGCAGGATGGTGGAGCAGGTGAGTGGGAGCACCAGACCAAGGCGGGGCACCAGTAGCTGTCATTGGGGTGAGCCTCTGGTGGTTACTGAAAATTCTTTGCTCCCGCGTGCTGCGATTCCACCCAGCGCTCGCACCTGCTGCCAGCATTGGCCCCGCTTGCACCCTCTGCTGGCGCCTAGTGCTGGCCCCAATCTCTTGGCACCATCAGCAGCGGCTGCTGGCCCCGATTGCCCCTCAGGGCTTCTCCACCTCCCCCTGCTCCTGAGGGGCGATTGGGGCTGCAGCCGCCTCTCACACCCGTTGCCGGCGACAGTCCCACTCATACCTGCTGCCAGTGCTGGCCCTGCTTGCACCCGCAGCCGGTGCCAGTCCCAGTCGCTCTGTGCAGTTAGTGGGTGTGAGTGGGTGTGAGTGGGGCCGGTGCCATCAGCATGTGGGCGGCAGTGGTGGGAGTGGGCCTGCCAGCAGACGGGACCGGGGGCCATGGCGGGAGGGGCTGGGCGGGGGTGCAGAGGATGGGCCAAGACCCACCCCTGTGCCCACCACAGCTTCTCGGACCACAATTCCTTTCAAGGTGCACAAATTCATGCACTGGTCTCCTAGTATATAATAATTGAATGTTAAAAACTCAGTGGAAGGGAGCTTAAGTTCTAGTCATGATTGAGTAACAAGTTGATTTATGCTCCTCCCTTAAATAAGTGACTGGACAAAGTATATTTTAAAAGCTATTTTAGACATTGGACAAGGGATAGCACAGAACAGGGAATACCTGAGAGAAGTGAAATAAAGAAGTTGAGCCCTATGATGGCCCTACCTTTTGGCCTGAAGAACGTTTCCAGGCTGTAGCACCTAAGATGAGAAGGGATACCCAAATAGAGCTGACAGTCTCCCTGAGATGAGACAGAGGTAAAAGTTCAGGAAAGTTAAAGCAGCTAGAATCTGTGGGTAGAATATTTGAGAGAAGTTTTGCACAGAGAGAGCAAGAGATTCCCACTAAACTTGCACTGTCTAGTACAGTAGCTGCTAACCACATGTAGATATTTAAATAAAAATTTATTTTCTGAGTTGCCCCAACCACATTTCCAATGCTCAACAGCCACAATTCCATAATCACAGAAAGTTGTATTGGATTTTAGTGCCTTAGATTCTTTAGCCGAGTGATAATCAGTTCATGATTAGTGACAAAATTAACCCAAGGCCAGAAAAGGACCACTAGAAAGCATTAGATAAAACAGTCTCTGTTATACAGGACCATACATATGTTGTGTTTCCACTAGCTAGAGTAAAAACACCCTCTAACACCTGGGGCATTGTTGAGTCCTTAGAAGGGTATTGCTTCAAAAATGGTGTCAAATTAGCCCTGGTCTAAAGGATTTACCTAACAAAGCTTTAGCAAGCCTTACCAGGATTAAGTTGTTTCCAAGTCACTGATTCCTAAAACAAAGCTCAAAATTAAAGGAAAATTTTAAAAACTCCAGCAAATAATGCAAAATTTACAACATTTGACATCAAATCACAAATTATCAGGTATACAAAGAAGCAGAGAATACAGTGCATATTGAGGAGAAAAATCAGCCACTAGAAATGACACAGATGATGGAATTAGTAGTAGACAAAGACATTGTAACAGTTACAAGTTTTTCATATGTTCAAAAGTTAAATGAAAGATTGTGCATATTAAATGGAGACATGGAAGATTAAAAATGATCCAAATCAAACTTCTAAAAATGAGAATTACAACTTCTGAAATGACAAAGATAGTAGACAGGATTAACAGTAGATAGGCATTACAGAAGAAAAAATTAATGAACTTGAAGATGGTAGCAATAGAAACATCCAAAATAAAACATAAAATGATAAAAAATAAAATTATATGGTCATGAATGATGAATGAGCAGTGGAACATCAGGCAGTCTAAGAATACTGTGTAGCCCTGGCCGATGTGGCTCAGTTGGTTGAGTGTCATCCCATGCATCAAAAGGTCACTGTTTCAATTTTGAGGCCTCTCTCCTTAGCGTGTAGGAGGCAGCTGATCAATGTTTCTCACATTGATGTTTCTGTCTCTCTCTCCCTCCCCCTCAAATCAATAAAATCATATATAAATTTTTAAAAACGTGTAATTGGAGTCTCAGGAATGTGGGGCTGGTGATGGAAAAATATTTGATGAAGTAATGATAGCATGTTCTCTAAACTTAATGAAAACTATAAACTCACAGATTGAAAAAGTTCATTTAAGATTTTCTCTTCATCTTTGATTTTCAAGCAGTTTGATTATGATAGCTTTGGTATAGCTTTTTATGAGGTCTTTGAGCTGCTTGAATTCATGAGAACCCAGAACAGAAAAATCATAGCTATCCCAAGGCACATTTTTTTTTTTTTTACTGTATTTTTATTGGTTTCAGAGTGGAAGGGAGAGGGGGAGAGAGAGAGATAGAAACATCAATGATGAGAGAAAATCATTGATTGGCTACCTCCTGCATGCCCCACATTGGGGATCGAGCCTACAACCTGGACATGTGCCCTGACTGGGAATTGAACCGTGTCCTCCTGGTTCATAGGTTGATGCTCAACCACTGAACCAAGCCATCTGGGCAAGGCACATCTTAAGTTGTTTCAAACTAGTGAAAAGAAAGTCTTCAAAGCAGACAAAAATCAACACATACACACACATTATATACAGAGATGTTTATATAGGTTGAATTGTGCCCCCCAAAATTTGTATGTTGAGGCTAAGCCCTAGTACCTCATAATGTGACTATATTTGAAGAAAAAGCCTTTAAAGAGTCGATTAAGTTAAAATTAGGCTGTTAGGGTGGACCCAAATCCAGTCTAACTGTGTCCTTATATGATGAGGCAATTTGGATACACAAAGCCACACCAGGGGCATATATGCACAGAGGAAAAGTGCTAAATGAAAAAAACCCTGTAAACCTAAAACTGTATATGCAGTGAAAATAACTTTCAAAATTGAAGAAGAAAATATGCAGAATAGGCAAATGTCTAGGGTAATGTTTGCTTAGGGCTGAGGATTGGGAGAAAATGGGGTTATTGCTAATGGGTATAGGATTTCTTTTTGGGTGACATGAAAAACAATCTAAAGTTGATTTAGTTGATGGAAGAACAACTCTGAATATACTAAAAAGCCATTAAATTATGTTCTGTATTTTTTAAAAATAGATTTTTACTGCTTTCAGAGAGGAAGGAGATGAGAGAGAGAGTTAGACACATCAAGATGAGAAAGAATCATTGATCGGCTGCCTCCTGTATGCCCCACATTGGGGATCAAGCCCATAACCCAGGCATGTGCCCTTGACCAGAATTGAACCTGGGACCCTTCAATCTGCATGCTGAAGCTCTATGCTCTAAGCCAAACTGGCTAGGACAAATTATGTGCTTTAAATGGGTGAATTGTATGGTATATGAATTTTATCACAATAAAAATAATAAAGATGAAATAAAGCCTTTTAAGAATATATAAGAGAAATGGCAGAGTATGCAAATGTGGTACTCACATCCCCCCACAACCAGATCAAAATTACAACTAAATTACAGAACAACTATCATTCAGAACTGCCTTAAATCTAGCTAAACAGAAGTCCAAAAATAAGGATATGAAGAAGCCATGTCAAGACTGGTAGGACAGGGAGAGACTTGGAACAGGCTGATCCCACACCCATGTATGGTGGTTAAAAATTTGGAGGGATATCTCAGCTACAGAGGTCTTCCCTGAGGAGTGAGGGGTGCCAGCTCCTCACCCCAAGCCCAGAGTTCCAGTGCCAGGAAGAGAAGACCTCATAACTCTGGCTGGAAAAACCAGCAGGGATAGTGGCTGAATGAAATGGAGGGCTGCCAGAGTTCCAGATGTTCCTCATAAAGATCTGGTGCATAATCTTACTTGGATATACTTGCTCTGAGCTCCAATACTGGGGCAACAGTTTGATAGGCATGAGGGACATACAAGGAGGAACTGAATTGTCTGGCATTGGGGTGAAGGCTGGAAGGGCAGCTTTCTCCCAGACAGAAGTGCTTGCAGAGGCTGTTGTTCCTTTTCTTTCTTTCTTTCTTTTTATTTTTTATTGATTAAGGTATTACATATGTGTCCTTATTTCCCCCATTGCCCCCTCCCTCTCATGCCCTCACCCCCTGGTGTCTGTGTCCATTAGTTATGCTTATATGCATGCAAGTCCTTTGGTTGATCTCTCCTCCTTACCCCCACCCTTCCCTACCTTCCCTCTGAGGTTTGAGCATCTGATCAATGCTTTTCAGTCTCTGGATCTGTTTTTGTTCATCATTTTATGTTGTCATTATAATCCACAAATGATTGAGATCATGTGATATTTATCTTTCTCTGACTTATTTCACTTAGCATAATGCTCTCCAGCTCCATCCATGCTGTTGCAAATGGTAGGAGATCCTTTTTATAGCAGTGTAGTATTCCATTGTGTAGATGTACCACAGTTTTTTAGTCCACTCATCTGCTGATGGGCATTTAGGCTGTTTCCAAATCTTAGCTATTGTAAATTGTGCTGCTATGAACATAGGGGTGCATATATCCTTTCTGATTAGTGTTTCTAGTTTCTTGGGATATATTCCTAGAAGTGGGATTACTGGGTCAAATGGGAGTTCCATTTTTAGTTTTTTGAGGAAACTCCATACTGTTCTACACAGTGGCTGCACCAATCTGCATTCCCACCAGCAGTGCAAGAGGATTCCTTTTTCTCCACATCCTTGCCAGCGCTTGTCATTTGTTGATGATAGCCATTCTGACAGGTGTGAGATGGTACCTCATTGTTGTTTTGATTTGCATCTCTCGGATGATTAGTGACTTTGAGCATGTTTTCATATGTATCTTGGCCTTCCTTATGTCCTCTTTCGAAAAGTGTCTATTTAGGTCATTTGCCCATTTTTTGATTGGGTTGTTTATCTTCCTTTTGTTAAGTTGTATGAGTTCCCTGTAAATGTTGGGGATTAAACCCTTATGGGAGATAACATTGGCAAATATGTTCTCTCATGTAGTGGGCTTTCTTGTTGTTTTGTTGATGGTTTCTTTGGCTGTGCAGAAGCTTTTTATTTTGATGCAGTCCCATTTGTTTATTTTCTCTTTAGTTTCCATTGCCCTAGAAGCTGTATTGGTGAAGATACTGCTTCGTCATATGTCTGAGATTTTGCTGCCTGTGGATTCCTCTAAGATTTTTATGGTTTCCCGTCTTACGTTTAAGTCCTTTATCTATTTTGAGTTTATTTTTGTGTATGGTGTAAGTTGGTGGTCTACTTTCGTTGTTCCTTTTTCGAGCCCTGCCCCAACAAGAGCCAGCAGGAGGGTGCCATATCTGAGTCTTCATCAACCTGGGTAACACTCCTTGGCCTGTTTTGGTGATAAGATGCCATCTCACCCAACTTTAAGGCCCACCTAAGCTGTTTCCAGTGGCTTTTCCATACAAATGGCCTGTCTTGGCTCATGCTTTAGACTTTTCTAAAATTTCTTAAGCCAAATCTGGCCTCAGTGTGCCACATACCTCTTGCTAAGTGGCCCCAGGCCTCACAGGGTTCACAGCTTGGCCTCTCCCCAGCATGTCCAAGCCCAACACAAGTAGCAGTCATCTGCAGATCTCTGTAGCTCATGCCAGGTGGGCCTGGGCAAGGCACAAGCAGTGGCTGAACTTGGCCTACACCTCCCAGAGCCAGTGCACCTGGTGGACAGCTTCAGATCACATCAAAGCATTACGTAATCACTTCCATGAGAGATACACTCAAGGTGCAGACTCAGCAGGCACTAATGCCCCATTGAATCAAGTCCTGTTCCATGGGGTCAGCTGCTGCACAATAGATCCTCCACAGTGGTGGCGGCCTGTCCTCACAGCCATTTGGCTTGGGGGATAAATCCCTCCCATTGATGTGTCAACAGCAATCAGGGCTCAATTACAACAGGTGGGTGTACATGGCCCAAATGGGGCAAGGGGCACACCTGGAGTGCTGAGCTTGAGTGCCACTGGGCCCTACAGGACACCTACATAAGACCACCCTACCAAGACCAGAAGTAGCAGCTCTACCTAATACATAGAAACAAACACAGGGAGGCAGTCAAAATTAGGAGACAAAGAAACAGGTTCCAAATGAAAGAAGAAAAATAACTAACAAAATGAAGACAAACAACTTACCAGATGCAGAGTTCAAAACATTGCTTATAAGGATGCTCAGTGAACTTAGAGAAAGAGTAGATGAATTTAGTGAGAACTTCAACAAAGAGATGGGAAACATAAAAGTGGAGATAGTAAATATAAAAAAGAGCAAGTCAGAAATGAAGAATACATGAACTAAAATGTTCAGTAGAGTAGAAGCAGTAGAACAAATCAATGATTAAGAGGATAAGGAATTAGAAAACACTAATCCGAACAACAGCAACAAAAGAATTTTAAAAATTGAGGCTAGTATCAGTAGCCTCTGGGACAACTTTAAGCATGCCACCATTCACATTATGGGGGTGCAAAAAGGAGACGAGAGAGAACAAGGAATTGAAAACTCATGTGAAAAAATGATGGAAAACTTCCCTTACCTGGTGAAGGAAATTGATACACCAGTCCAGGAAGCTCAAAGCCCCAAACAATGAAACCAAAGAGGCCCACATCATAATTAAAATGCCAGAGTTTAAAAACAAAGAGAATCACCCTAGCCGGATTAGTTCAGTGGATAGAGCGTTGGCCTGCAGACTGAAGGGTCCCAGGTTTGATTCTGGTCAAGGGCACATACCTAGGTTATAGGCTCAGTCGTGGGGACAGGCAACCAGTTGATGTGTCTCTCTCACATTGGTGTTTCTCTCTCTGTGTCTCTCCCCCTCCCTTCCACTCTGTTTAACAATCAATGGAAAAATAAATAACAAAGATAATCTTAAGGCAGCAAGAGAAAACTACTAGTAGTTAGTTACCTACAAGGGAGTTCCCATTAAACTGTCAGCTCATCCACTTATGGGAATATATCCTAAAAATGCTGAAACACCAGTCAGAAAGAATATATGCACACCTATGTTCATAGCGTTATTTACAATAGCTAAGATTTGGAAGTGCTCATCAATATAGATGAATGGGTAAAAAAGCTGTGGGACATTTACACAATGGAATACTATACAGCTATAAAAAAGTGGGATCTCTTACCCTTTGGGACAACATGGATGGACCTGGAAAATATTTTTTTATTTTTAATTTCTTTATTAAGTTATTACATATGTGCCCTTATTCCCCTATTACCCCCCCCCCCATACTCCCCACTCATACCCTCAGCCCACTGTTGTCTGTATCCATTGGTTAGGCCTATATGCATGCATACAAGTCCTTTGATTGATCTTTCCCCCTTACCCCTCCCCCCCCCACACCACCTTCCCTCTGAGGTTTGACGGTCTGATCGATGTTTCTCAGTCTCTGGATCTGTTTTTATTCATCAGTTTATGTTGTTCATTATATTCCATAAATGAGTGAGATCATGTGATATTTATCTTTCTCTGACTGGCTTATTTCACTTAGCATAATGCTCTCCAGTTCCATCCATGCTGTTGCAAATGGTAAGAACTCCTTTTTTTTTTTTTTTAAATATATTTTATTGATTTTTTACAGAGAGGAAGGGAGAGGGATAGAGAGTAAGAAACATCTATGAGAGAGAAACATCAATCAGCTGCCTCCTGCACACCCCCTACTGGGGGTGGGCCCACAACCAAGGTACATGCACTTGACTGGAATCGAACCTGGGACCCCTGAGTCCGCCCGCAGGCCGACGCTCTATCCACTGAGCCAAACCAGTCAGGGCAGAACTCCTTTTTTACCACAGCGTAGTATTCCATTGTGTAGATGTACCACAGTTTTTTTAAAAATAAATCTTTATAGTTCAGATTATTACAGTTCCTCTTTTTTCTCCACATAGCTCCCCTCCACCCAGTTCCCACCCCACCCTCTGTCCTTACCCCCACTACTGTCCTCATCCATAGGTGTACGATTTTTGTCCAGTCTCTTCCCGCACCCCCCACACCCCTTTCCCCCCCGAGAATTGTCATTCCACTCCCTTTCTATGCCCCTGATTCTATTATATTCACCAGTTTATTCTGTTCATCAGATTTTTTATTCACTTGATTTTTAGATTCACTTGTTGATTGATATGTATTTGTTGTTCATAGTTTTTATCTTTACCTTTTTCTTCTTCTTCCTCTTCCTAAAGAATACCTTTCAGCATTTCATATAATACTGGTTTGGTGGTGATGAACTCCTTTAGCTTTTCCTTACCTGTGAAGCTCTTTATCTGACCTTCAATTCTGAATGATAGCTTTGCTGGGTAGAGTAATCTTTTTTTAAAATATATTTTTATTGATTTCAGAGAGGAAAGGAGAGGGAGAGAGAGAGAGAGATAGAAACATCAATGATGAAAGAATCATTGATTGGCTGCCTCCTGCACGCCCCACACTGGGGATTGTGGGCATGTGCCCTTGACTGGAATTGAACCTGGAACCTTTCAGTCCACAGGCTGACACTCTATCCACTGAGCCAAACCAGCTAGGGCTGGGTAGAGTAATCTTGGTTCTAGGTTCTTGCTATTCATCACTTGGAATATTTCTTGCCACTCACTTCTGGCCTGCATAGTTTCTGTTGAGAAATCAGCTGACAATCGTATGGGTACTCCCTTGAAGGTAACTAACTGTTTTTCTTTTGCTGCTTTTAATATTCTCTCTTTTGTCTTTTGCTCTTGGCATTTTAATTATGATGTGTCTTGGTGTGGTCCTCTTTGGATTCCTTTTGTTCGGGGTTCTCTGTGCTTCCTGGACTTGTAAGTCTATTTCTTTCACCAGGTGGGGGAAGTTTTCTGTCATTATTTCTTCAAATATGTTTTCAATATCTTGCTCTCTTCTCTTCTTCTGGCACCCCCATAATTCGGATGTTGGTACGCTTGAAGTTGTCCCAGAGGCTCCTTACACTATCTTCATATTTTTGGATTCTTTTTTCTTTTTGCTTTTCCGGTTGCTTTTTGCTTCTTCGTATTTCAAATCTTTGACTTAATTCTTGGTATCCTCTAGTCTGCTGTTGGATCTCTGTATATTATTCTTTATTTCAGTCAGTGTATGCTTAATTTCTAGCTGGTCCTTTTTCATATCCTTGAGGGTCTCACTAAATTTCTTGGAGGTTTCTAGAAGATTCTTGAGTAACCTTATAACCGTGGTTTTGAACTCTATATTCAGTCGTTAGCTTTCCTCCATTTCTTTCATGTGTGACCTGTTTCTTAGTCTCCACATTTTGGCTGCTTCCCTGTGTTAATAAAATGGCTTTGTGTGGTTGGTGTCCTATAGGGCCCAGTGGCTCAGCCTCCCCAGTTACCTGAGGTGGACACTCTTGGTGCACCCCTTTGTGGGCTGTGTGCACAGTCTTGTTGTAGTTAAGCCTTGATTGTTATTGATATCACTGGGAGGAATTGACCTCCAGGCCAATTGGCTGTGAGGATCAGCTGTGTCTATGCTGGGAGAACTTCTGTGCTGGAGACACCCTTATAGGGCAAGATTTGCTTCAGTGGGGCTTTGGTGCTGAGTCTGTCCCTTGAGTGTGTCCCTATTGATCTGAGGAGTTGTAATCTGGATGGTCCCACTCTGACCACTGCGTACACTGGCTCTTGGATCTCCAAGGAGGTGCAAGTTTAGCCTCTGCCTCAGGCCACCCAGCAGGAGCTACGGAGAGATCTGCAGATTCCTCTTCTTTGTTTGGGGTTTGGAGGTGCCCAGATGAGGCCCAGCTGTGAAGCAGTGCAAGCTGCTGTGGGGCCTTGGGCCTTCTTTTGGAAGTTCTGGCACTCTCTGACCCAGCTGCAGTTTATTAGTTAATTTTAGATTGCAAAGGGCCAGGCCATTCATATGCAAAAGCCTCTGCGCACAGCTTAGGTGGGGCGGGGTCTCAGGGAATCAACAGGGTGGAGCAAACAGCTATGGCTGATCCTCAGCCCTGCCCTAAGAGGCCCTCGGGTCTCAGTGTACCTCGGTAATCGCTGCAAGCACCTCTGAGAGAAAGCCGCCCTCGAGTTCCGCCCGAAGCCAGACAGTCCAGTTTCTCCCCATATGAGTCTGGGTCCCCAGAGTCTCGCCCGGAACTGGAGTTCAGAGCAGTCGGGAGCTTGTGTCTCCCTCCTGATTGAAAAAGACAACCACGTCCTCAGTTGTCAGCCCTTTCCGCTCGCGCCCCCCTGTACCTCTGCACTTTACTTCCACACCTCCTCTGAGTCTCAGTGTGCTTTTCTCTTTCCTTCTAGTTGTAGAATTTCCACTCAGCCAGCTTTCCTGTGGTTCTAGATGATGTCCGTTTTGTCTTTTAGTTGTAGTTTTGAAGTGGTTGTGCGAGGCAGCAAGTTCAGGTGTTTACCTATGCAACCATCTTGGTTTCTCTTCGGACCTGGAAAATATTATGCTAAGTGAAATAAGCCAATCTGAGAAAGACAAATATCACATGATCTCACTTATTTGTGATATCTAATGAACAAAATGAATTGACCAAAATAAGACCCGAAGCACGGAGGCATGGAGCAGACTGACATACCTTGATGTGGGGATAGGGGAACAAGAAGAGATAAACCAGAGAACTTATATACTTACAGAGGCCCGGTGCACAGAATTCATGCATGGGTAGGGTCCCTAGGCCTGGCCAGTGATCAGGGTCGATCAGGGCCTTCCAGATGCCATCTGGGGCCTCCCTTCCCCAGCTGCCGGCTGGGGCCTTTCTTCCCCGGTTGCTGGGTCTTCCTTTGTCGCGCCCCACCCCCTGGTGGTCAGCACACGTCATAGTGAGTGATCGAACTACCAGTCTCTCAGTCAAACTCCTGAGGGGACACTTTGCATATTAGCCTTTTATATATATACTAGTGGCCCAGTGCACGAAATTTGTGCACATTAAAGGAGAATTAATTAGAAGAAATATTTTAATATTGCTATTTGCCCTTTCTCTATAATAGAAGTGTCAGAGATGAAAGAAAATTAGTAAAATGTATATGAAAATCTCCCTCCTGTCAGAGTCTGGGGCGCGCCGCGGGACTCAGAGTCAAGTCCCCGCCCACCCATGTGTGCCTCGAAATTGTGCGAGACCCAGACCTGGTTGGCCCCACCTCTGTCAAGCCTCACTGGGTGGAGGGTGCAGCCTCTGGACTCCTGGCCTGGTGCCGGGCGGAAGGGCGCGGCCTCAGGTCCCCCGGCCCTGGCTCGAGGACACGAGGGCGCAATGACCATTTGCATATTAGCTCTTTGTTACATAGGATAGATATGTGTAACCCATGGACACGGGCAATAGGATGGTGAAGACCTGGGGTAGGTAGGGTCTGGGACAAGGAGGGTAAAGTGGGGGGCAGGGAATGGGAGACATCTGTAAATCTCTAATACCTTCAACAATAAAAAATATATATATACATGTATGTATATACATATATATATATAGTATATCCTATCTAATAAAGTGGGAATATGCTAATTGACCCTCATGCTGTCGCAAAGATGCCAGCGCCCACAGCCAATAAGGAGGGAATGTGCTAATTGACTGCCACACCCTCAAAGATGGTGGTGCTCACAGCCACAAGATGGTGGCGTCCAGTCCCCTCAGCCCCACACGCCTGCCTCTGGAGTCCCCCAGTCCCATCAGCCCCCCAGCCGCCTGAGGCTCAGGTAACCAGGGCTGGCTGAGGTTTGCACTGCTGGCAGTGGCAGCAGCGGAGGTGTTATGGGGCTTCACCTTCCCCTGATCGCCGGGTTGCCTCCTGCCCCTGAGGGCTCACGGACTGTGAGAGGGGGCAGGCGGGTGGAGGGACCCCCCCCTCTAGTGCATGAATTTTCATGCACCGGGCCTCTAGTATATATATTAAAAGAGCCAGGGTCGTAACATCCAAAACAACCGAAGGCTCGACCAAACGCCAGGCTGTGGGTGCGGCAGGCAAGCGGCTAACTGCTGACCTCTCGGAGAGAAAGAGAGAGGCTGGCCAGATCAGCAGCCAAGCCTCTCTCTCTCTCCCAGAGGTCAGCAGTTCAGCCCGCTTGCCAGCAGCCTGGGGCAGCTGCTGATCAGCCCTGCCTCTGTGATCAGGCCTAGAGATGCTGACTGGCATAGAAACTGACCAATCAGAACCTACTCTGGGTGAATTGTGAAGGCAAAACCTAAGGTGGGAGCTGAGGAGGGGTTTTAAGGGCAACAGCTGTTTGGTGTAAGGTGTAAAAAAGTGATTCAATTTTTTACTGACCGGTTTGGCAGTATAGTGCATATGGCTGGCTATCAATCCAGTTATAGGGATTATGTGTTGTTGTTTTTTTTAATACATTTTATTGATATTTTACAGAGAGGAAGGGAGAGGGGTAGAGAGCTAGAAACATCGATGAGAGAGAAACATCTATCAGCTGCCTCCTGCACACCTCCCACTGGGGATGTGCCCGCAACCAAGGTACATGCCCTTGACCGGAATCGAACCCAGGACCCTTCAGTCCGCAGGCTGACGCTCTATCCACTGAGCCAAACCGGCTAGGGTGGGATTATGTGTTTTTGTCTGCCAAGAGCATCTCCTCCTGTTGGAAAAGCCCCCCCCTCCCATTTAAGCAATCCTATCATATATAACCTATCTATACTAATAAAAGGGTAATATGCTAATTAGACCGGGTTGACTGGCCGATTTCCTTCTGGACAAAGCCATGGTGTTGGGGGCTGAGGTAGAGGCAGTTAGGGGCAATCAGGCCGACAGGGAGGGCAGTTGGGGGCAAGACCAGGTTGGCAGGGGAGGGCAATTGGAGGTGATATCAGGCTGGCAGAGGCAGTTAGGGGCGATCAGGCTGGCAGGGGAGAGCAGTTAGGGGCAATCAGGAAGGCAGGCAGAGACAATTAGGGGCAATCAGGCAGGCAGGCAGAGAGGTTAGGGGTGATCAGGCCAGCAGGGGGGCAAGGTAGGGGCGATCAGGCCAGCAGTCAGAGGGGTTGGGGTGATCAGGCAGGAAGGCAGTCAGAGGGGTTATGGGTGATCAGGCAGGCAGGCAGGCAGGCGAGTGGTTAGGAGCCAGTCGTCCCAGATTGCGAGAGGGATGTCTGACTGCCAGTTTAGTCCTGATCCCTGTGGTACATCCCTGAGGGGTCCCAGATTGGAGAGGGTGCAGGCTGGGCTGAGGAACCCCCCTCCATGCACGAATTTCGTGCACTGGGCCTTTAGTGTGTGTGTGTGTGTGTGTGTGTGTGTGTGTGTGTGTGTGTGTGTATACTAGAGGCCCGGTGCATGAAATTCATGCACGGGGGGGGGGTGTCCCTCAGCCCAGCCTGCACTCTCTCCAATCTGGGACCCCTCGAGGGATGTCCGACTGCCCGTTTAGGCCCGATCCTACCGGGATCGGGCCTAAACGGGCAGTCGGACATCCCTTTCACTATCTAGGACTGCTGGCTCCCAACTGCTTGCCTGCCTGCCTTCCTGATTGCCCCTAACCGCTTCTGCCTGCCAGCCTGATCACCCCCTAACCACTCCCCTGCCAGCCTGATTGATGCCTAACTGCTCCCTGCCAGCCTGTTTGCCCCTAACTGCCCTCCCCTGCAGGCCTGGTCACCCCTAACTGCCCTCCCCTGCTGGCCTGGTTCCCCCCAATTGCTCTCCCCTGCAGGCCTGGGTCCCCCCCAACTGCCCTTTCCTGCAGGCCCGGTTGCCCCCAACTGCCCTCCTTTGCTGGTCCCTCCCAACTGCCCTCCCCTGCTGGCCATCTTGTGGCAGCCATATTGTGTCCACATGGGGGCATCCATCTTTGACCACATGGGGGCAGCCATCTTGTGTGTTGGAGTGATGGTCAATTTGCATATTACTCTTTTATTAGATAGGAGATATTTTATATATATATATATAAACTGCCAGCTGATTTCTCAACAGAAACTTTGCATGCCAGAAGGAATTGGCATGAAATACTTAAAGTAATGTAAAGCAAGGACCTAGCCTGGCCTGCGTGGCTCAGTGGTTGAGCGTCGACCTATGAACCAGGAGGTCACAGTTTAGTTCCCGGTTGGGGCACATGCCTGGCTCTGTCCCCAGTGGGGACCATGCAGAAGGCAGCCAGTCAGTGATTCTCTCTCATCATTGATATTTCTGTCTCTCTCACTCTTCCTTTCTGAAATCAATAAAAAAATATTTTTAAAAAGAAAGAAAAGCAAGGATCTACAACCAAGATCACTCTGCCCAGCAAAGCTATCATTTAGAATTGAAGAATAGATAAAGAGCGCCTGAGACAAAAAACTAAGAGTTTATCACCATCAAACCAGCATTACAAGAAATGTTAAAGGGTCCTAAAGAAGAAAAGAAAAGGATCAAAACCCTGGCTAGTGTGGCAGTTGGTTAGAGCATTATTCTGTACATGTAGGTTGTGGGTTTGATTCCTAGTCAGGACACATACCCAGGTTCCAGCTTTAATCCCTGTTAGAGGAGATAATCCATCAATGTTTCTCTCTCTCTCTCTCTCTCTCTCTCTCTCTCTCTCTCTCTCTCCCTCTCCCTCTCCCTCCATCCCTCCCTCTCTCAAAAAATAAACAAACATATCCTTGGGTGAGAATTTTAAAAACTTTTTTAAAAGATCAAAAATAGGAATAATAAAATGGTAATAAATACATATTTATTAACAATTACTTTAAATGCAAATGGATTAAATGGTCCAATCAAAAGACATATGGTGGCTGAATGGATAACGAAATAAGACTCTTATGCCCTTGCCCAGTGGTTGGCAAACTGCAGCTCGTGAGCCATATGCGGCTTGCGAGTCGCGGTTTGCCGCTCTGTTGACTAATGAGTTTGCCAACCACTGCCCTAGCCAGTTTGGCTTACTGGATAGAGCATTGGCTCCTAGACTGAAGGACCCTGGATTTGATACCAGTTCAGGGCACATACCTCAGTTGCAGGCTTGATTCCCAGCCCTTGTCTGGATGCTTGCGGAAAGCAACCAATCAATGTGTCTCTCTCACATTGCTGTTTCTCTCTCTCTGTCTTTCCCCCTCTCTTCTACTCTTTCTAAAAATCAATGGGAAATATCCTTGGGTGAGGATTAACAACAAAAAAACCAATGTCAAATAAAACAAAAAAAACTGCCACATGACCCTTCCATATGCTGTCTATAAGAGACTCACTTCAGGTAAAAAGAACACACACAAACTGAAAGTAAATGGATAGAAAAGGTATTTCTTGAAAATAGAAAAAAATAAAAGCTGAGGTAGCAATACTTATACCAGACAAAATGGCCTTTAAAACAAGGGGGATAGCCCTAGCTGGTTTGGCTCAGTGGATAGAGTGTCGGCCTGCGAACCTCTGAATGCTCTCTTGGAAGCCCTGTGAAAGGTGCAGAGATTGAAAGTGGAAGAAATGGCGGTATCGCACCATGTTCTTTTATCACAACCTTGTTGCCCTGCATCACAAGAGCTGGTAGAATTAATCACCATCGAACTACCACTATAAGAAATGTTTAAGGCAGGATAAAACTATACCAGATTAAAAGTTAAATCTACATAAAAGAATGAGGAGAATCAGGAATCTATATAGAAAATATTAGTTTTTTTAAAAAGCTACTTAAAAGATAATTGACTTTAAAATAAAACTGTATTGTGGGATTTATAACATGTAGAAATAAAATATAGCAATTGCCCAAAAGGTTGGGAGAGGTGAAATCTTTCTTATATAATAAAAGGGTAATATGCAAATGGACCCTAATGGCAGAACGACCGCTGGACCAGTCACTATGAGGCACATTGACCAACTCTTGGTCCCGTTCCCTGGCCAGCAGGCTCTGATCTTCTGATGGCCACCCATGGCAGGGGTGGGTCTGGCGAGTGGGCAGCTGGGGAAGATGGCCCTGATCGCAGGCCAGGCCCAGGGACCGTACCTGCGCATGAATTTTGTGCGCCGTGCCTCTATAGAAGTATATTGTTCAAAGGTTCTTATATGAGAAGTAGTATATTACTTGAAGGTAGATTATGATAAATTAAAGATGTATACCCTAAATCCTAAAGAAACCACATTAGAAAGAAAAGCAAAGAGGTATCTATAATAATAATAAAAGTGTAATATGCTAATTAGACCGGACAGCCAAACGACCTTCCGGATGAAGCCGGGGCTGCAAGGGTTGAGCCCCTTGCATGAATTTCATGCATCGGGCCTCTAATAGTTAATAATTCACTAAAGGAGGTAAAACTGAATCATAAAAATGCTTAATCCAAAAGACATCCAGAAAAGAGAAGACAAATTAATTGGACAAATAGAAAACAAAGAGCAAGATGGTTGCTTTAAATCCAACCATATCAATAATCATTAAATGTGAAATGACCTAAACACTAAAGTTAATAGGTGGAAATTATCAAATTGCTCTGGGTTGCTCAGTGGTTAAGAGTGTCAGCCTGTGTACCTAAGAGTGCCGGTTTGATTCCCAGTCAAGGGCACGTACCTGGATTGCAGGTTCCATCCCAGGCCTGGTCAAGGCTCAAGCAGGAGGCAACCAATCGATGTGTCTCTCTCACATCAGTGTTTCTCTTCTGCTCCCACTCTCTCTAAAAAGCAATGAGAAAAATATCCTCAGGCAAGGATTTAAAAAATAAAATACATGAAGTATAAATAAAATGCAAAGGAGAAATAAAGAATCCACCATTGGAATTGTAGATTTCAACACTATTCTCTCAATGATAGATATAAAAATTAGACCGGGGAAGGAGGCATGGGGGGAGGGACGGGAGTGGGCTGGAAAGAGGTTACTGGGGGAAGAAGAGGACCTATGTGATACTTTTAACAATAAAGATTAAAATATATATATATATATATATATATATATATATATATATATGTATATATATATATATATACACACACACACACACACACATATATATATACCAGAACAGCAATAAATAAATAAATAAAAATTAGACCAAAAAAAAATCAGTAAATAACTTAACCTATTTGACATTTACAGACTACCCAACAACAGCATGATACATATTCTTTTCTAATATTAGTAGAATATTTATCAAGATAGACCATATCCTGGGCCATAAAAGAAATTATAATAAATTTTAGATTTAAATATACAAAGTATGGCCCTCTCAGTGGTCGGCAAACTGCGGCTTGTGAGCCGCGGTTTGCCGTTCTGTTGACTAATGAGTTTGCCAACCACTGCGTAAGGCATTACCCTTACCCAGAAGTTTTGACTTCAGGTTAAAGACATTAGTACATTATTAAAATGTTTTTTTAAGTGTTTTTCCCTAAGGCAGTGGTCGGCAAACTCATTAGTCAACAGAGCGGCAAACCATGTCTCGTGAGCCGCATGTGGCTTGTGAGCCGCAGTTTGCCAATCACTGCACTAGCTGGTTTGGCTCAGTGGATAGAGCAATGGCCTGTGGACTGAAGGGTCCTGGGTTCGATTCCAGTCAAGGGCACCTGCCTGGGTTGCAGCTTGATTCCCAGTGTGGGGCATGCAGGAGGCAGCCAATCAATGATTCTCTCTCATCATTGATGTTTCTATCTCTCTTCCTCTCTGAAGTAAAAAATATATTTTAAAAAATAAATATACAAAGTATGTTCTTTTATAACAAAGGGATTAATTTAGAAATCAGTAACAGAAATAGTAGTATATTGGGAAAATTCCCAAATATTTGGAAATTAAATGCTCTGAATTATACATGGTTCAAAGAAGAATAAGGAAAATTAGAAAGTGTTTTTAGAAATTTGTGGGATGCAATTAATGCAGTACCTAAAAGGAAATTTATAGCATCAAAATGTTATATTAGAAAGGAGAAAGACCTAAAATCATTGACCTAAGCTTCTACCATAAGAAACTAGAAAAAGAAAAGCAAACTTAACTTCATATAAGTAGATGAAAGGAAATTGAAATGAGCAGAGCAAAAATCATTGAAATAAAAAGCAGAAAAGCAATACAGATTATCAATGAAACCAAAAGTTGGTTCTTTAAAATAATGAACAAAATTGCTAAACTTTTAGCCAGACTTAGAGAAGGAAGAGAGAACACATAACCAGTATCAGGAATGAGAGATGGGACGTTACCTAATTATTCTACAGCCATTATAAAGATAATGTCGAATACCTCAAATCATTCTAAATCAGTACATTTGACAGTTTACATTAAATGGTCAAGTTTCTTGAAAGACAAACTGCTAAAGCTCAATAAAAAGTAGCATAGTCATGGCCAGTGTTTCTCAGTAGTTAGAGCTTCAGCCCCGGGTGCACTGAAGGGTCGCAGGTTCAATTCCAGGTCAAGGGCATGTACCTCGGATGCAGGCTCAATCCCTAAATTCAGTCAGGGTGTGTAGGAGGCAAACAATCGATGTGTCTCTCTCACATCTCTGTCTCTGTCTCTCTTCCCCTCCCTCCTTCCCTTTCACTCTATAAAAAAGAAAGAAAGAAAGAAAGAAAGAAAGAAAGAAAGAAAGAAAGAAAGAAAGAAAGAAAGAAAGAAAGAAAGAAAGATATCTTCCTATAAGGATTAACCAAAAAAAAAAGGTGGGGGGTGGGGGTGGGAGGAGGAACAGGTAACCTGAATAGGTCTATATCAGTGGTTTCCAACCTCTTTTTGGCTATGCCCCACCTCAGCACCTCTAAAATCCTGATGCCCCCCCACCCCCGTGACAAATAATTTTTATTATTCAAAAAGTGAACTCCTATTCACATGGAGGAAGACTAAAAGGCCATTAACAAGCTTCCAAAGAACATGGCATCCATGAAAGAGAAAAATAAAAGAACGACAGGTGAAGTAGTGAGGAAGAAATCACTAAGAAATTGTTAAAAATAATAATAATATGAAGTGATATGAGAAAATAGCAAATAAACTTTCAAAGCAAATAATAGAGAACTGAAATGCATAAATATGTTACAATATATATTTATATACTTTATATGAGACCCCCTTGAACCATAAGAAATGCAGAAA
This sequence comes from Plecotus auritus, assembly GCF_963455305.1. Lineage (NCBI taxonomy): Eukaryota > Metazoa > Chordata > Mammalia > Chiroptera > Vespertilionidae > Plecotus > Plecotus auritus. Next base: position 169,203,386 of record NC_137772.1, read on the forward strand.
ATTCAGTTAATTACTCATTCTCGAATTGCCCCCCTTAAAAATCAAATTGCCCCCCTGTGGGGCGGGTGCCCACTTTGGGAACCACTGGTCTGTATCTATTGGAGAAATTGAACTGTAGTTTACAACTTTACCACAGGGAAATTCCAGAACTTTTTTTTTTTTTAAATATATTTTATTGATATTTTACAGAGAGGAAGGAAGAGGGATAGAGAGCTAGAAACATCGATGAGAGAGAAACATCGATCAGCTGCCTCCTGCACACCCCCTACTGGGGATGTGCCCGCAACCAAGGTACGTGCCCTTGACCGGAATCGAACCCGGGACCCTTCAGTCCGCAGGCCGACGCTCTATCCACTGAGCCAAACCGGTTTCGGCAAATTCCAGAACTTTTACTGCTGAAGTTTACCAGCAATTTAAGGAAAAATTTATATCCCATTTTTATATAAGCTTTTGAAAAACTTTAGAAGAGGAGGGAACATTTTCCAACTAATTTTATGAGCCCAACCTTACTCTGATACCAAAACCAGACAAAGACACGAGAAAACTACAGACGAATACCCATTTGAACATAGATGCAAAAATCCTTTGAAATTTTTAATAAACTGAAGCCAACAATATATAAAAGAGTCAAAAACCCAAAGTAGGGTTTATCCCAGCATTAAAAATTTAAACAATGTAATTTACTGTGTTAACAGACTAAAAAAGAAAACATAATTATCTCAAAAGAAGTAAATAATGCATTTTAGAAGATTTAACTTCCATTTGTGTTTAAAACTCAACAAATTGAAAAGAGCATTTGCGGGAAGTTTTAATTCATTATTTTGAAGAAAAGTACTGCTGAAAGTTATCGTATACTTCAGGAAGCTTATGGTGAACATGCTCCATCTCAAGATACTTGTGAACGCTGGTTTAAATGCTTTAAAAGTGATGGTATCGATGTGAAAGACAAAGAACGTCCAGGTAACCAAAAAAGTTTGAAGACCAATAATTACAAGCATTATTGGATGAAGATGCGTGTCAAACTCAAAAACAACTTGCAGAAAGAACTTGCTCAGTCTGTTAGAGATATCTTTAAATTGCCCCCTTCCCCGGTCTAATTTTTATATCTATCATTGAGAGAATAGTGTTGAAATCTACAATTCCAATGGTGGATTCTTTATTTCTCCTTTGCATTTTATTTATGCTTCATGTATTTTATTTTTTAAATCCTAAAAATTTAAAGATATCTGAAAGAAAAGAACTTGCTCAGTCTGATAGAGATATCTTTACCAAAACTACAGCTATACTTAATGATGAAATACTGAATTCTTTGCCTCTAAGAATAAGAACAAGGCATGGATGATTGCCCTACTTCATCATAGTACTGAATATTCTCACCAGTGCAATAAACTAAGCGGGGAGGGGAAGGTAATAAGAGGCATAAGCTTGAAAATGAAAAAGTTAAAAAGAAAAAAAAGAAAATGAAAAAGTAAAACTTTTCCTGCTGCAGAGGATAGCATCATATGTATAGGGTATGATAAGAAAGCTACAAGAAACTATATTAAGTTTAGGAAGGTTGCAGGATACTAAGTCCGTATATAAAAGTTAATTGTTTCTTATATACCAAGAAGAGTAATCTAAAATGGAAATTGATGAAACACACCATTTACAAATAGCATAAAAGTATGAAATTCTTGCCCGGCCAGTATGGCTCAGTGGTTGAGCATCAACCCATGCACCAAAAGGTCATCAGTTCGATTCCTGGTTAGGGCACATGCCCAGGTTGCTGGCTCAGTTCCCAGCAGGGGGTGTGCAGGAGGCAAATGAACAATGTTGATGTTATTCCCTCATCAATGTTTTTATCTCTCCCTCTTCCTTTCTCTGTCTCTAAAAATCAATTTTAAAAAATTATTAAATTCTTAGGGCTAAATTTGATAAGATACATGCAGATGCAGTAGCTATATACTGAAAACTAGAAAACATTGCTTATGGATGAAAAGGTTCAATACTGTTAAGATTTCAGTTTTTCCAAGATTGATCTATAGATTCAATATAATCCAGGTCCGTTGACACACTAACTCAAACTTAACTGGAAATCCAAAATGTCTAGGATAGACAAATTTGAAAACAGATCAAAGTTGGAGAAATTACCAGGTGTACCGGTTAATAATGTGGATTTTATAATCAAAGAAAACACCATAATTTCAAGAGAAACATCAGAAGTGCTTTATTCAAAGTAATGTCCATCGCTAGCTACACATTTCCCCCATCTTTCAGGTGGATACCGTCCCAATAGAACTTTTCTTGTTTTGAGGCAAATCATTCAGAGACCCAATTTTCCACTTCTCCATACGTTTTGAAGTGCTGCTCAAAGTGTGTGTGCCATTGATCGAAACAAGTGGCCTTGCAGTTGATGTTGATGGTTGACCTGGATCAACCCATGATTTTGTGCTTTTGGGATTCTCAAATTAAATCCACTTTTCATCGCCAGTCACAATTTGATGGAAAAAAGACTTGCTTTCGTGCCGTTGAAGCAACATTTTACTGATGACTTTTCGGTTTTCCATTTGTCTTTCGTTCAGTTGATGTAGCACCCATTTTCCTTCCTTTAAAATCTTTCCCATTGCTTGTAAACAATCGGAAATTGTTTGCTGAATAGCGTTTCATCTTTCTGCAAGTTGTTTTTGAGTTTGACACGCATCTTCATCCAATAATGCTTGTAATTATTGGTCTTCAAACTTTTTTGGTTACCTGGACGTTCTTTGTCTTTCACATCGATACCATCACTTTTAAAGCATTTAAACCAGCGTTCACAAGTATCTTGAGATGGAGCATGTTCACCATAAGCTTCCTGAAGTATACGATAACTTTCAGCAGTACTTTTCTTCAAAATAATGAATTAAAACTTCCCGCAAATGCTCTTTTTTTGGCACGAAATTCAACATTATTAAGCGTAAAAATATCTATGATGTTAACACCTTCAGAAAATTTGACATATGAAGTTTTGAAGCTTGCTGTCAATATAACAAAATATACATATCAAATCACATATATATCAACATATATGTAACTCCATCTAATGAAAAAAATCCGCATTATTAATCTGTACACCTGGTATACTACCTGATTTCAAGACTTATAAATATTTAGTAATTAAGATTGTGTGGTATTGGTGTACAAATAAACATATATCAATGGAAGACAATACAAGTCCAGAAATAGATTCACAAGTGTATGGTCAATTGATTTTTGACCATTGCCAAGGCATTTCAGTGGAGGAAAGGATAACTTTTTAATAAATGGTCCTTAAACAATTAGATAACCATTGTAAAGGAGGAAAAAAAATTTTTCCTTTACTCCCTCAGGTTCTCACCTATCTCTCTAACAAAAGACAGATTAACAAGAGAAAAACCAATTTATTAACATGTGTATCACATATATACATGGGAGAAACTCATGGTTGAGTAACTCAAAAGTTTGGCTAGAACGTAGGTTTATATAGCTAGCATCTTAACGAAGGAACAATAAAATTTAAGACAAGTGATAAGACAAAGAAAATGACCTCGAGTCTCTAGGGGCGGCCAATTGTAGGAAGGCAAATATATGTGAAACTAATGATAAAAGCTAGTTAGTAAAGTTTGTTACCATCACTAGGCTGATAAGGGCTGTCTCTGTGATTAACTTTTATTCTTCCTGTCAAAAAAGGGAGAATAGCTTAGCCCAAGCATGTCAAACTCAAAGGCTAACACGGGCCAAATAAACAAGGTTTAAGTTTAAGTGGGCTGGAAAAAAACAAAAGCTTAAATTTTCATAGAAATGTAGGCTTATTTTGATAGAGACATGCTGAATACAAAGGGCTGAAATAAATGAGTAATCATTAACATAAAATAATAAAACATTTTAATAAAAATTAATATTTTTTTCTTGAACATTAACTTACCAGACACTGAATAACTGCACAAATTAATAAGCGTAACACAAATGAATCTATTTTTCTTGTTCTCCAAAAGCGAAATATTTCCTGTTGCACACATCAAACAAGTCAGTCCAAGAACCAATGACGTGGCAATTGGTTGCTAAAATATTCGCTGCTAGTATTATTGGAGAAAATGGTGCGCCTGCGGGTAAAGCTCGTAAGGGAAATGAATGCAACATGATTATAGTAATCAGTCAGTAGCAAATGCTGTAGTTCGTTATTAATAATTATGTATAACAGGATATTGTAAAAATTAAGTTACGAAATTTTTATTAAAACGTTTCTTACATACCATTATATTGGCTGGGCTGCAAAAATATTGGTTGTGGGCCACATGAGGGCTGTGAGTTTGACATGCTTGGCCTAGCTGGTTTGGCTCAGTGGATAGAGTGCGGACTGAAGGGTCCTGAATTCAGTTCTGGTAAAGGGCACATGCCAGGGTTGCAGGCTCAATCGCCAGTAAGGGATGTGCAGGAGGCAGCCAATCAATGATTCTCTCTCATCATTGATGTTTTTATCTCTCTCTCCCTCTCCCTTCCTCTCTGAAATAAAGATATATATTTTTTAAATGTTTTTAAAAAGGGGGGAGGAGAATACCTTTGTAAATTTATGTCCTTCTCTTCGGCAAATACAGGAGGGCAGAGAGTTTTTCTGCTTCTCAGTTTCCTTCTGCTCAAAATAAACCTTATGCCAAAGTGCATAATTTGGGTAGCAAATCTGTTTTTCAAAAAAAAAATAACAACAAAATTCCAACTTTACACCATCAAAAAATTACCAAAATTGATCATAGACTTATATGTAAGGGGCTAAAATTATTAATTTCTAGAAGAAAACATCTGAGAATATAGTTTAGGCAAAGATTTCATTAGCTGAACAAAAAAGCACAAAAAATTTTTAAAAATGAATGTTTTGATTACATCAAAATAGTATTTCTTTTTTAAAAACACTGTAGAGAAAAATGAAAAAACAAGCCATAGATTGGTAGAAAATATAAGTTTAAGAAAATGTGGAATATATGAAGAACTCTCATAATTCCAAAATAAGAAGACAACCTAATTTTAAAGTGGACAAGACACTTTGCTAAAGAAGATACGGGGTTGACAAATAAACATAAAAGGGTGGTAATTATTAATCATAGGGAAATGCAAATTAAAACCCAAGATACCACTACACAATTCTTAGCATGGCTGAAAATCGAACCTGTGAGCTCACGGACCAACAAACCCAACCAGGGCTCAGCTGAGCTCTTTTTAATAATGGTTAGTCCTTAAATTTTCTGGATCCTACACAGTCACATTGCTAAATTTAGGCCAGTATGTCTTTCTTCCTAGTTCTTATACCTCGTGTGTGTGTGTGTGTGTGTGTGTGTGTGTGTGTGTGCGCGCGCGCGCGCGTGCGTGCGTGTGTATGACTGCTTTTGTCTAAGCCTCCCATTCAAAAATTGACTCTAATGGATGTTCTTTCCTGTTAAGCTCAGTAATAATAATACTAGCTGCAACTTACTAAATTGTATACTTTGTGCCAGGTACTGTAAATTATTTGTTTCTAATTTCTATATCTTGCCAGGCAGGTACACTTATCCCCATTTTATAGATGAGATTCAAAGAGGTAGAATAGTTTGCCAATTACATGATTATTGAGTAGAAGCCTGAGAATAGTCACTGTTAGTCCTGTGTTTTACCTCGAGGAAAACTTTTCAGTGAGAAGTAGAAAGTCTTGCTAAAATGAACTACTGATACTTTATCTATGAATAAAGTATAGAAATCGTACTATAGAAGTCGTACATACTCCCTTAATACACCATTCACAGACCTTACTTATTGCTTCCTTCTATGTCTGATATGAATAAACACTATTGGTTTTTTTAGTCTTAATCATGACTTGATTCAGAGTACATCTTATTACATAAGCACATTTTACCGGCACCAGCATCAGTAGCTTCCTGTTCTACATCTCTTTTTATTTTTTATTTTTGTTCTTTGGACATTTGGTATAGTATTATTTGCCATCCAGATATGGGAAAGTCTTAGAAATTTGTCTAAACCCTCATTCTCCCCACTCATAGTAACTTTCTTTTCAAAGTTTTTCTTATGGAGGATTTAAGCATAAATACAATAGAACAGCAATTTTCAACCACTGTGCCATGGTACACAATTTTTATTTATTGGTTTGAGAAAGAGAGGAAGAGAGGGAGGGGGAGAGAGAGAGATGCCTCACCATTGGCCAGGGATTGAACCTGCAACCAACCTGTATATGTGCCCTGACCAGAATCAAACCGGTGATGGGAGGATGCTTAACCAACTAAGCCACACTAGCCAGGGCGGCACACAGTTTTTCAAACATGCAATACCTATTTAGTCAGGGGCACTGATCTCTTTTCCCTTAGATTGTCAAATAAAAAATGACAACAGGCAACACAACAGTAACCATTCAGTGTGAATGAATCAAAATGATAACTATTTTTGGTCACATCAGCAAAAAAATTTATTTTAGTAATTAGTTTTTGTGTGCCATGAAATAGAAAAGGTTGAAAATTGCTGCAATAGGGAATTATCTAACAAATCACCACAAATCCAATACCCAGTTTCAACACAATCCACATATACAAATTTTTTGTTGTTGTTATTGAAGTTGGAATATGTTAAAGCAAATGCACATATATCATTTCACCTGTAAACAATTCATGATGCATCTGTAACTAATAAGAACTTTTAAAAATAACTACCATGTCACTCATATCTCACAAAACTAACAATAATACTTAGTGTCATTCAATAGCCAGATCATGTTCATTCAGTTTCCTCAATTGTGTTTCCAATGTGTCTTTTTTTATAATAGCTCTAGAGGCCTGGTGCATGAAATTCATGCATGGCAGAGGGGGGGTGGTCCCCTTAGCCCAGCCTGCACCCTCTCCAATCTGGGACCCCTCGGGGGTCTGACTGCCGGCAGTCGGACATCCCTCTCACAATCTCCTAATCGCTCACCTGCCTGCCTGCCTGGTCACCCCTAACTGCCCCCCCTCTGCCGACCTGATCGCCCCTCACTGCCTCTGCATGCTGGCCTGATTGCCCCTAACTGTCCCCCCCTACCCTGCTGGCCTGATCGTCCCTAACTGCCCCCCCCTGCCAGCCTGGTCGCCCCCAACTTCCCCCCCTGCTGGCCTGGTCACCCCTCACAGCCCCCCTGCCAGCCTGGTCGCCCCACACAGCCTGCTGTTCAGTCATTTGGTCGTCCCTCACTAACCCCCTGCCAGCCTGGTTGTAGGCAGCCATCTTGTGAGGGCATGAGGGTTAATTTGCATATTACCTCTTTATAATATAGGATAACTATGGATCCATACATTTTAACTTTTTTTAGTTGAACAAATTGTGGGAACCAGAGAGTCCCTTTGTGTTTATTTGGGGATGCTGTGGTTGAATATTTTTTTGTGATTCAATCTAGAAGAACTAGAGGACTTTTATTGGGATTATAATACTGCCCATTTTAAAACTTACTGATTTGCTTTGCTCACAATATGAGGATCTGAACACATGCTAGTTCTGTGAGCAAATAACTAAGTTTCTTAGTTAACCCTAAGTTTAATTTTTTAAAATATATTTTTATTGACTTCAGAGAGGAAGGGAGAGAGAAAGAGATAGAAACCGTCCAGGGCCTAAGTTCAGTTTTGAAGATTTTGTTGTTGTAAAGCTCACATTTAAGCCTTCATATACTAAGCATGGAAGGATGTAAAAATTCCCAATTTCCTCATCATTGTTATCTATTAGCTAATGTAGTTCAGTATAAGAATGAGTATTTTTAAAATATCTTATTATAGAAGCAATCCATGGTTATTAAAAGTATTTTAGAAGATGCATATTAGTAAAACTACATAGCGAAGACAATAAATATCTCCTGTAGCCCTAGCCGGTTTGGCTCAGTGGATAGGGCGTCAGCCTGTGGACAAAAAGGTCCCAGGTTCGATTCTGGTCAAGGGCACATGCCTGAGCTGTGGGCTTGGTTCCCCAGTAGGGGGCATGCAGGAGGCAGACAATCGATGATTTTCTATCATCATTGATATTTCTATCTCTCCCTCACCCTGCCTCTCTGAATAAATAAAAATATATTTTAAAAATATACATCACCTGTAATCACACACCTGAGAGACAGATTATTTTTTTTGTTTTATATTCTATATAATAAAAGGCAAATTGTCCCCTCAGGAGTTCGACCTCTCGCTATGATGTGCACTGACCACAAGGGGGCAGTGCGGAATGAAGGAAGGCACTGGCCGGCAGCTGGCAGCCGGGGGAAGGAAGGCCCGGGCTGGCAGCCAGAAAGCCCTGATCACCAGTCTGGTCAAGGGACCCTACCCATGCACAAATTTCATGCACTGGGACTCTAGTCTATATATTATCTAATAATAGACAAACATGTAAATTGACCGTACCTCCGCTACGCCCACAGCCAATCAGAGTGAGTATGCAAATTAGAAGGCCAAAGATGGCAGCCGCCTAGCTGCTCCAGGCACGGAGTGGCCAGGTGGGGCAGGATGCCTGCTATGAGAGGGAGGGTGGGAGGTGAAGGGATCTACAGGAGCTTAGTGCCGCAGCAAAGACAAGACTGCAGACTCCGGAGTCTTCAGCGAAGATGAAGAAGGCAGACTCTGGCCAGAGTGAAGGCCTGGGTCCCGGGTACCAGAGGAAAATGGTGCTGGAAGCTAAGGGAAGGAAGGCCTATTGCACGAATCTCTTCTGCAACAGGCCTCTAGTGTATATATAAAAGGCTAATATGCAAAGTGTCCCCTCAGAGTTCGACCGGGAGACTGGGAGTTTGATTGCTCGCTATGATGTGTGCTGACCACCAAGGCATGGTGCGAAACGAAGGAAGGCCCTGGCCGGCTACCGGCAGCTGGGGAAGGGAGGCCAAATTTATCCAGAGTGGCTATACCAATGTATGAGAGTTCCAATGTTATGAGAATTCCAGTTGCTCCATAGCTTCACCAGGATCATCAGTGTTTTATATTTAAATCTTTTGCCCATTTTTAAATTGTGCTATTTTCTTATCACTGAGTTTTGAGAATTCTTTATATATTCTGGATATTAGTCATTTGTTAGATACATAATTTACATATATTCCACCTGGTTGCTCGTCTTTTTTTTTTTTTTTTTTTTTTATCCTCACCTTGGGATATTTTTCCATTTGTTTTAGGGAGAGTGGATGAGAGAGGGAAAGACAGAAACATCAATGTGAGAGAAACACATTGACTGGTTGCCTCCTGCATGTCCCCTGACCAGGGCCAGGGCCGGGGAGGAGCCTACAACCGAATTACATCCCTTGACCAGAATTGAACCCGGGATCCTTCAGTCTGCAGGCCAACACTCTATCCACTAAGCCAAACTGGCTAGGGCTGGTAGCTTGTCTTTTTATCTTAGCAGTGTCTTTTGCAAACAAAGTTTGTAATCTTGATAAAGTCCAGTTTGTCAAAAAAATTTTTTTTTTGTGGATTGGTCTTTGGTATCTTAAGAATCCAGGTCACGAAGATTTACTCCTTTATTTTCTTCTAAACATTTTATAGTTTTACAACAGATCATCAATCCATTTTGAATTAATTTTTGTGTAAGTTTTAAGGTTTTGATTGATATTCATTTATTTTTCCCTTTGGATGCCCAGTGATTTTGATACTGTTTGTTAAAAAGACTGTCCTTTCTCTATTAAATTGCCTTTGTACCATTATAAGAAATCAGTTGGTATATTTGTATGGGTCTACTTCTGTACTCTCTTTTTCTATTTTGTTGATCTGTGTCCTTTCCCTTTACCAATTCTATACTACCTTGAATACTGTAACTTTATAGTAGGTCTTAAAATTGGGTATTGTGACTCCTATAACTTCATTCTTCAAAATTATTCTGGCTATTTTACTTTTTTGACTTTCCATATAAATATTAGAATTATTTTGTCTGTCTATTAAAAAATTCTGCTGGGATTTTGAATGGAATTATACTAAATCTATAGGTCAATTAGGGAGAACTGACATCTTTCCTATGTTGAGTTTTCCAGTCCATGAAAACAGTATGTTTCCCCATTTATTTAGTATACAGATCTTGTACATATTTTGTTAAGTCTGTACTGAAGTATTTTTGACTCATAATTTAATTATGAGTCATAAGTGGTATTGTTTTTTTTAATTTTTGGTTTTCTTTTATTTGTTGCTAGTATATGGAAATTTGATTTTTTTTTTTTTTTTTTTTTTGGCAGTGTTTATGTCCTATGATCTTGCTAAACTAGTTCTAGGGGTTTTGTTTGGTGTGTGGATCCCTTGGTATTTTATATGTACACAATTATGTTTGTGAAGAGAATCAGTTTTTATTTCTTCCTTGCAAATCTGTATGTCTTTTATTTCCTTTTCTTGGCTTATTGTATTGGCTGGGACTTCCATTATGATGTTGAAACGTAATGGTGACAGTGGACAGCCTTCACTTGTTTCTGATCTTAGGAGGAAGGCATCAGTCTGTAGGTGTGTTATAGGTGCCCTTTATAAGACTGAGGAAATTTTCTTCTATTCCTAGTTTGTTGAGTTTTTATTATAAGTGAACCTTGAATTTTGTTAAATGCTTTCTCTGCAGCATTTGAAATGGTTGTGTGGTTTTTTTCTTCTTTAGACTCAGTATGGTGGATTACATTGATAGCTTTTGAAAAACTGAACCAGCTTTGATTCTTAGGAATAAAACCCTCCTGTTGTAATGTATTTTTCTTTTTTTATGTATCACTAGATTTGATCTGCTAATATTTTTTGAGACATTTATCATCTTTGTTGGTGAGGATATTTGTAGTTTTCTTATAATATCTTTGCCTGGTTTGAGTGTCAGAGTAATGTTGGCCTCTTAAAATGAGTTGGAAAGTATTGATTTCAGAGAGAAATGGAGAGGGAGAGAGAGATAAAATTTCTTCCATTTTCTGAAGAAATTATATAGAATTGGTACTATTTCTTCTGTAAGTGTTTGCTAAAATTTACCAGAGAAAATATCTAGGCCTGTAGATTTCTTTAATAGTTACAGGATTATTCAAGTTATCTAATTCATCTAGGCTGCCCTGAAAATTTATGGTTTTCAAGTAAGTTGTCTATTTCAACTAAGTAGTTGAATTTATGTGGTTAGAATTTTGGGTAATACTCCTTTATTATCTTCTTAATGTCTGCATGATCTGTAGTGATTGTTTTTCATTTCTGTTATGTGTTTTCTCTCTGTCATTCTTGATAGAAATTTGTCATTTTTGTTGCTCTTTTTAAAGAATTAGCTTTTAGTATCATTGATTTTTTTGTCTTCAATTTCATTGATTTCTGCTCTTTATTATCTTCATGCTGATTACTTTGAGTTTATTTTTCCTTTTTTTAGTTTCTTAAGGTAGAAATTTAGATTATAACAGATCTTTCTGCTTGTATTGGTTAGCTTGGGCTACCATGACAAAATAGCACAAACACAAAATTATTTCTCACAGTTTGGAGGCTGGGAAGTCCAAGATCAAGGTGCCAGCAATGTAGGTTTCATTCTGAGGCCTCTTCTTTTGGATTGTAGGCAGCTGCCCTCTGGCTGTGTATTCATTATGACCTCTTCTTATGTGTGCCCATGGAGAGAAAGAACAAGTTCTTTGGTGTCTCTTCTTATAAGGGCACTAATCCTGTTGGATCAGGGCTCCATAGGTGTCACCTCATTTAACCTTAATTAGTACCTTAGAGGCCTGTTCAAATAAAGCTATACTGGGTTAGGGCTTCGACATATGAATTTTGGAAGGACACAGATATTTAGTACATGATGTTACTTTTCTAATATAAGCATTTAGTGCAACATATATTTTTCTCTCTAAGTACTTATTAGTTTGCATCCTACAAATTTTAATTTGTTATATTTACGTCCTTGTTCAGTTTAAAATATTTTCCATTTTCCTTTGAGATTACCTCTTTGACTCATGGGTTTTTTAGAAGTGTGTTGTTTAGTTTTCAAGTGTTTAGAGGTTTTTCTGTTCTATTTTTGTTACTGATTTCTAGTTTAATTTCATTATGGTCAGAGAATATACTGTGCATGATTTCATTTCTTTCAAGTTTGTCAATTTTGTTTTATGACTCAGCATATATAGTCTATCTTAGTGAATGTTACATGAACAATTGGATAGAATATGTATTCTGTTTTTAGTTGGAGTGTTCTAAAAATGTCAATTAAATCCTGTAGTTTGATGATATTGTTCAGTTCTGCATCCTTTCTAATTTTTGGTCTAATGAGTCGATCCCTGAAAGAGGGGTGTTGAAATATCCAACTGTTTTTTGTTGTTGTTTTTAAAAATATATTTTTATTGATTTCAGAGAGAAAGGGAGAGGGAGAGATAGAAACATCAATGATGAGAGTCATTGATTGACTACCTCCTGCATGCCTCACAATGTGGATTGAGCCTGACCTGGAATCGAACTGTGACCTCCTGGTTCATAGGTCCACATTCAACCACTGAGCCATGCCAGCCAAACTGAAATATCCAGCTGTAATTATGCATTTGTCTGTTTTTCCTTTCAGTTCTCAGTTATTGCTTTGTGTATTTTGAAATTATTATTAGGTGCATAGACTTTTAAAATTTTCTTCTTGGTGAATTGTCCCTTTTACCATGATCTAATGTTCTTCTGTATCCCTGGTAATTCCTTTGCTCTGAAATCTGCTTTGTCTAATATTAATATATCCTTTCACTTTTTTAAAATTAGTGTTTGTATGGTGTATCTTTTAAAATTTAAATTAGTCGACTTTATTTTGTAAACAGTTTTAAAGGTTTACAAAAAAATCAAGTAGAAAGTACAGTTTCCATATACCACCCTCCCCCAATACACACACATTTGCCCTATTATTAATATTTTGCATGTGTGGTACATGTGTTACAATTGATGAACCAATAGTGATATGCTAGTTATTATTAGCTAAAGTCCCTAATTTATGTTAGGTTTTACTCTTTGTGTTGTACAATTCTGTAGGTTTTTAAAAATGTATAATATAATGTATCCACTGTTAAAGTACCATACAGAATAGTTTATTGTATTTGCTTTTAACCTCCCTATGTCATTATATTTGAAGTGTTTCTAATTTATTTGGAAAATTTCTGTCTTTCAAATTTTTTGAGTTTTTATTTTATTGTTTGAAGTATTACAAATAGTAGTTCACATGTTTCCTCTCCCCCCCAACCCCAATTGACCTTCCTCCAGCCTCCCCTACCCCCTGGCACATGCCCTCACCTCCCTCCCAGTGTCTTGCGTCCATTGGTTATGCTTCTATGCATGCATACAAGTCCTTTGGTTGATCTCTTACCTCCCCCGCAACCCTCCCCAGCCTTCCCGCTGTCGTTTGACAGTCTGTTCGATGCTTCCCTGCCTCTGTATCTATTTTTGTTCATCAGTTTATAATGTTCTTTATTATCCATAAATGAGTGAGATTATGTGGTATTTTTCTTTCACTGACTGGCTTATTTCACTTAACATAATGCTCTCCAGTTCCATCCAGGCTGTTGCAAATGGTAAGAATTCCTTCTTTTTTATAGCAGTGTAGTATTCCATTGTGTAGATGTACCACAGTTTTCTAATCCACTCATCTGCTGATGGGCATTTAGGCTGTTTCCAAATGTTTGCTATTGTAAATTGTGCTGCTATGAACATAGGGGTGCATATATCCTTTCTGATTGGTGTTTCTGTTTTCTTGGGATATATTCCTAGAAGTGGGATTACTGGGTCAAATGGGAGTTCCATTTTTAGTTTTTTGAGGAAACTCCATACTGTTCTCCCCAGTGGCTGCACCAGTCTGCATTCCCACCAGCAGTGAAGGAGGGTTCCCTTTTCTCCACATCCTTGCCAGCACTTGTCATTTGTTGATTTGTTGATGGTTGCCATTCTGACAGGTGTGAGGTGGTACCTCATTGTTGTTTTGATTTGCATCTCTCGGATGATTAGTGACTTTGAGCATGTTTTCATATGTATCTTGGCCTTCCTTATGTCTTCTTTCAAAAAGTGTATTTAGGTCATTTGCCCATTTTTTGATTGAGTTGTTTATCTTCCTTTTGTTAAGTTGTATGAGTTCCCTGTAAATGTTGGAGATTAAACCCTTTTGGGAGATAACATTGGCAAATATGTTCTCCCATGCAGTGGGCTTTCATGTTGTTTTGTTAATGGTTTCTTTTGCTTTGCAGAAGCTTTTTATTTTGATGTAGTCCCATTTGTTTATTTTATCTTTATTTTCCATTGCCCTAGGAGCTGTATTGTTAAATATATTACTACAACAAATGTCTGCTATTTTGCTGCCTATGGCTTCTTCTAAGATTTTTATGGTTTCCCATCTTATGTTTAAGTCCTTTATCCATTTTGAGTTTATTTTTGTGTATGGTGTAAGTTGGTGGTCTAGTTTCATTTTTTTGCAAGTATCTGTCTAGTTTTCCCAACACCATTTATTGAAGGGACTGTCTTGACTCCATTGTATAGTCTTGCCTCCTTTGTCAAATATTAATTGAGCATAATGGCTTGTGTCAATTTCTGGGTTCTCTGTTCTCTTCCACTGGTCTATATGTCTGTTCTTATTCTGTCTTTAAATTTTTTAAAAAACTAGAGGTCCAGTGCATGAAATTCATGCACGGGTAGGGTCCCTCGGCCTGGCTAGTGATCAGGACCAATCTGTGGGGTGACCGGCAGGGTGATCGGGGGGCCCCCGCTGGCACCCGCCTTGGCTGGCCTGGGGCATGTGGGCTGGGGGCAGCTCCTGCATTGAGCATCTGTCCCCTGGTGGTCAGTGAGCATCATAGCAACTGGGTGTTCCACTGATCGTTCCGCCATTCGGTCTATTTGCATATTAGACTTTTATTATATAGGATACCTTTATTGTTGAGAGTATTACAGATGTTGAGAGTATTTTTCCCCCTTGCTGCCTTCCACCTGGTTCCCACCCCCTGCCCCCTGCCCCCTGCCCCCCATGCACCCCAGGTCTTCACTCCCTTATTGTCTGTGTCCATAGGTAATGCATATATGCATATAAGATTTTTGGTTAATCTCTTCCCGTCCCATCACCGGCCTTCTTCCCTCTGAGATTCGTCAGTCTGTTCCATGTTTCCATGCCTCTGATTCTATTTTATTAATCAGTTTACTTATTTCATTAGATTTCTTGTTTGTTTATTTTTAGATTCAATTGTTGATAGATATGTATTTATTGCCATTTTATTGTTCATATTTTTTATCTTTTTCTTCTTCTTCCTCCTCTTCTTAAAGAATATTCTTCAACATTTCATGTAATACTGGTTTGGTGGTGATGAACTCCTTTAGTTTTTTCTTGTCTGTGAAGCTCTTTATCTTACCTTCAATTCTAAATGATAGCTTTGCGGGCAGAGTAATCTTGGTTGTAGGTTCTTGCCATTCATCACTTTGAGTATTTCTTACCACTCCCTTCTGGCCTGCAGAGTTTCTTTTGAGAAATCAGCTGACAGTCATATGGATGCTCTCTTGTAGATAATTAACTGCTTTTCTCCTGTTGCTTCTAAGATTCTCTCTTTGCCCAGGTGGCGTGGCTCAGTAGTTGAGTATTGACATATGAACCAGGAGGTCATGGTTTGATTCCTGGTCAGGGCACATGCCCGGGTTGTGGACTCCATCCCCAGTGTGGAGCATCAGGAGGCAGTCAATCAATAATTCTCATCATTGATGTTTCTATCTCTCTCTCCCTCTCCCTTCCTCTCTGAAATCACTAAAAATATATATTTTTTAAAGATTCTCTCTTTGTCTTTAACTCTTGGCATTTTACTAATTATGTGTCTGCCCTAGCCAGTTTGGCTCAGTGGATAGAGCATTGGCCTATGGCTGAAGAGTCCCAGGATTGATTCTGGTAAAGGGCACATGCCTGGGTTGTGGGCTCCATCCCCAGTATGGGGTGTGCAGGAGACAGCTGATCAATGATTCTTTCTCATCATTGATGTTTCTCTCTTTCCCTTTCCCTTCCTCTCTGAAATCAATAAAAAAAAATATTTTTTAAAAAAGATGTTCTTAAAAAAATTATGATGTGTCTTGGTGTAGGCCTCTTTGGGTTCCTCTTGTTTGGGACTTCCACACTTTCTGGACTTGTAAGTCTATTTTTTTCACCAGGCAGGGGAAGTTTTCTGTCATTATTTCTTCACATAGGTTATCAATATCTTAGGTTTTCAATAGCTTGCTTTCTCTCTTCTCCTTCTGGCATCCCCATAATGTGAATGTTGGTACACTTGAACTTGTCCCAAAGGCTCCTTACACTATCTTCATATTTTTGGATTCCTTTTTCTTTTTGCTCTTCTGATTGGGAGTTTTTTGCTTTCTCATATTCCAAATTGTTGATTTGATTCTTGGAATTGTCTATTCTACTGTTGAATCCCTATAAACTAGTCTTTATTTCAGTTAGTGTATGCTTAATTTCTGACTGGTCCTATTTCATGTTCTTTACATTCTTACTAAGATCCTTGAAAGTCTCACTAAGTCCCTTGAAGCTCTCATGAAGATCCTTGCTCATAACCATGGTTTTGAACTCTGTATCCAGTAGTTTGTTTCCTTTCATTTCTTTAATTTGTGACATGTTTCTTTGTCTCCACATTTTGGCTACTTCCCCGTGTTTGTTTCTATGTATTAAGTAGAACTGCTGTCTCCTGGAGTTGGTAGTGCGGCCTTGTGTAGTAGGTGTCCTGTAGGGCCCAGTGGCTAAGCCTCCCCAGTCACCTGAGCTGGGCACTCTAGATACACCCCTGTGTGGGCTATTTGCACAGTGTTGTAGTTGAGCCTTGATTGCTGTTGGCATCACTGGGAGGAATTAACCTCCAGGCTAGTTGGCTGTGAGAACCACCTGCAAGTACAGTGGGAGAACTGCTATGTAGGAAACACACTATAGAGCAGGACTTAGTGTTCACTGAATCTGCCTCTTGAGTGTGTCACTTGTGGATGTGTAGGGTTGTAATCTGTTATGATCTGAAACTGTCCATCAGGTACACTGGCTCTTGGGCCTCCAGGGAGGTTCACAGTCAGCCACTTCCTGGGGCCACCTGGCAGGAGCTACAGAGAGATCTGCACATGGCTACTATTGGCCTTGGAAGTGCCCAGGCTAGGCCCAGCTGTGAAGCAAGACAGGCTGGTGCGAGTGCCTGGTCTTGGGCCTTTTATTGATAGGTTTGGTCATGCTGACACCAGCTGCAGCTTGTTTGAGAGATTTTAGCAAAATCTGAAGCCTGAGGCAGGACAGGCCATTCATATGAAAAAGCTGCTACAAATAGGTTGGGTGGGGCTGCAAATTGGATGTGGCAGGGTCTTAGGGAATCACCAGGGTGGGGCAAAAAGTGTGAGCCAGGCTGATGGAGACTCAGAAATGGCTGTCAATCAGCCCTGGGACAGGGAAGGTCACAGTAAAAAAACAATAACCCCTGTGAGCACCCCCATATGAGAGAAAGCCACCACCGAGTTCCTGCCCCGATGCCAGACAATCCAGTTCCTCCCCCAAAGCCACTTGGTGCTGGATCTCAGAGGGATCAAGTCCAAGCAAGTTCATGCACCGGCCCTTTAAAAGGAACACCTGGGTTTCCAACAGCCTCTGTGTCAATCCACAGTCCCCACTGGTTTTTACAGCCTGAAGTTATAGGACTTCTCTTCCTAGCTCTGGAACACTGGGATGAGGGTCTAGTGTGGGGCTGGGACCCTTGCTTCTCATGGGCAGCCTCCACTGAAACAATCTCCCTCCCAATTGAAAAATTGGCACACGTGGATCAGCCCATTCCATGCCTCCACCCTCCTGCTAGTCTCAGTGTGCTTTCTTCTTTACTTCTCTAGTTGTAGGACTTCCATTTAGCCAGATTTCAGATGGTTCTTAATGATGGTTGCTCTGTATTTTAGTTGTAATTTTGATGTGGTTGTGGGAGGCAGTGAGTACAGGGGTTTACCTATGCCGCATCTTGGTTCTTAATTGGTATTTTTATTATATTTAAATTTGATGTAATTATTTATATGTTTAGATTTAGATCTACCACCTTATTTGTTTTTTCTTTGTTCTTCCTATTTTTAAATCTTCTGATGTTACCTTTCCATGCCTTTTCAGTCATTTGAACCTTTTATAGTATTTTATTTATTTACTAGAGGCCCAGTGCACGAATTCGTGTATTGGGGGGGGGGGGTCCAGCTGTTCTGGCCCCAATCGGGGCGGATGGGGCTGGGCCTGTTTGGAGGAGGGGATGGTGGGAGGTTGACTGGCTGGCCTGCCCAGATCGGGGCCTGATCAGGTCCCCCAATCCGGGCTGGGCCAGCTGGGGGAAGGGGCTGCAGGTGATTGGCTGGCGGGCCCCGCTCCCAATTGGGGTTGGGAGCCGATTGGATGTGGGGCCAGCCATGAGGAGGGGCTGTGGGTGGTGGGCCAGCCGGCCCCACCCCCGAATGGAGTGGGTGGGGGGGTGCCAATCGGGGGCCAGTGGCCTGGGGGAGGGACCATGGGTGGCTGGCCAGTGGCCCTGCCCTTGATCAAGGTGGGGAGGCCGATCTGAGGTGGGGCTGGGTGGGGAGAGGGGCTGCAGGAAGTTGGCCAGCCAGCCCTGCCTCCTATTGAGATGCGGTGGCGATCAGGGGCAGGGCTGGCAAGGGGGAGGGGCTGTAGGCCGATCAGTGTGGTGGGGACCTATTGGGGGCATGGCCATCTGGGGGAGGGGCTGCAGGGTGTTGGCTGGCCAGCCCCACCCCTTATGGGGTAGGGGGTGTGATCAGGGGTGGGGCAGCCGGGGGGAGGGTCTTCAGGAGGTTGGCCGCCCAGCCCCACCCCCTATTGGGGTGGGGGGTGCGATTAGGGGCAGGGCAGCCAGAGGGAGGGGCTGCGGGCCTATCTTGGTGGGGCGGGCTGATCGGGGTCGAGGCTGGCCTTGGCGGGGGGGGGGGGGAGGAAGGGGGTGTTTGGCCGGTAGGCCCCCTCTTGATCGGGGTGAGAGAGTCTGATCAGGGGCAGGCCAGGAGTGGGGAGGGGCCAAGAGGTTGGCCACTGGCCCCACCCTCTGAGAGGGCCGGTTCGCTGGCCACAGTGGGTGTCATAGTGACCAGTTGTTAGGTCATTATGGCCATTACAGTAGCTGCCTTTTTATATATATAGACTTTTTAATGTATTTTTATTTATTTCAGAGAGGAAGGGAGAGAGAGAGAGAAAGATAGAAACATCAGTGATGAGAATCATTGATCGGCTGCCTCCTGCATGTCCCCTAATAGGGATTGAGCCTGCAATGATCTCCTGGTTCGTAGGTCGATGCTCAATCACTGAACCATACCTGTTGGGCATAGTATATTTTTTAAATAATTCCTTATTGCCGAAACCGGTTTGGCTCAGTGGCTAGAGCGTCAGCCTGCGGACTGAAGGGTCCCGGGTTTGATTCTGGTCAAGGGCATGTACCTTGGTTGCGGGCACATCTCCAGTGGGAGGTGTGCAGGAGGCAGCTGATCGATGTTTCTCTCTCATCGATGTTTCTAACTCTCTAGCCCTCTCCCTTCCTCTCTGTAAAAAATCAATAAAATATATTAAAATAATAATAATAATAATAATAATAATAATTCCTTATTGTTGTAAGTATTACATATGTTCTTTTTTTTCCCCCATTGACCCCCTCTAGCCTGCCCCCATCCCGCCCCCCCTCCAGGCCTTCAGCACCCCATTGTCTGTGTCCATGGGTTATGCATATATACATACAAGGTCTTTGGTTGATTACCTCCCACCCACCTACCCTCCCCCTCTTCCCTCTGAGATTCTACACTCTGTCCATGCTTCCATGTCTCTGGATCCACTGCATTTATCAGTTTATTTTCTTACTTAGATTCCACATATGAGTGCGATCATGTGATACTTGTCTTTCTCTGACTGACTTAATTCACTTAGCATGATACTCTCCAGGTCCTTCCATGCTGTCTCAAAGGGTAAGAGAGTCTTCTTTTTTATTGCTGCATAGTATTCCATGGTATAAATATACCACAGAATTTTTATCCACTCATCTGCTGATGGGCACTTGGGCTGTTTCCAGATCTTTGTTATTGTAAATTGTGCTGCTATGAACATAATTCATTCTGATTGGTGCTTTGGGTTTCTTAGGATATATCCCTAGAAGTGGGATCACTGGGGCAAATGGCAATTCCATATTTAATTTTTTGAGGAACCTCCATATTGTTTTCTATAATGGTTGCATCAGTCTGCATTCTCACCAGCACTTGTCATTTGTTGATTTGTTGATGGTAACCATTCTGATAAGTGTGTGATGGTACCTCCTTGTCATTTTGATTTGTATCTCTCGGATGATTAATGACTGAGCATTTTTTCACATGTCTCTTGGCCTTCTGTAGGTCCTCTTTAGAAAAGTGTCTATATTTAGGTCCTTTGCCCATTTTTTAATTGGATTGTTTGTCTTCCTTTTGTTAAGTTGTATGAGTTCCTTATATATTTTGGATATTAACCTTTTATTAGATGTATCATTGCCAAATAAGTTCTCTCATACAGTGGGCACCCTTTTCATTTTGTTGATGGCTTCTTTTGCTGTGCAGAAGCTTTTTATTTTGATGTAGTCCCATTTGTTTATTTTCTCCTTAGTTTCCTTTGCCTTAGGACTGTGGCCAGCAAACTGCGGCTCGTGAGCCACATGCGGCTCTTTGGCTCCTTGAGTGTGGCTCTTCCACAAAATATCACGGCCTGGGCGAGTCTATTTTGAAGAAGTGGCGTTAGAAGAAGTTTAAGTTTAAAAAATTTGGCTCTCAAAAGAAATTTCAGTCGTTGTACTGTTGATATTTGGCTCTGTTGACTGAGTTTGCCGACCACTGCCTTAGGAGATGTATCTGTAAACATATTGCTACAGGAGATGTTTGAGATTTTGTTGCCTCTGGTTTCTTCTAGGATTTTTATGGTTTCACGACTTATATTTAAGTCTTTTATCCATTTTTAGTTTATTCTTGTGTATGGTGTAAGTTGGTGGTCGGTCTAGTTTCATTTTTTAGCATGTATCTGTCCAATTTTCTCAACACCATTTGTTGAAGAGACTCTTGACTCCATTGTATGCTCTTGCCTCCTTTGTCAAATATTTATTGAGTGTAATGGCTTGGGTCAATTTCTGGGTTCTCTGCTCTGTTCCATTGTTCTATATGCTTGTTCTTGTGCCAGTACTAGGCTGTTTTGATTACAGTGGCTTTGTAGTATAAGTTAAAATCTGGTATTGTGATTGCTCCAACTTTTTTTTCTTTCTCAAAATTGCTGCAGCTATTCATTGTCTTTTTTGATTTCATATACATTTTTGGAGTATTTACTCTAGCTCTGTGAAATATGCTGTTGGTATTTTAATAGGGATTGCATTGAATCTGTAGATTTCCTTGGATAGTATGGACATTTTAATGATATTGATTCTACCAATCCACGAGCACAATATATTCTTCCACTTGTTTATATCTTCTTCTGTCTCTTTTTGCAACATCCTGTAGTTTTCCGGGTCTTTTACCTCCTTGGTTAAGTTTATTCCAAGTACTGTATTTCTCCGTGAATAAGACTACCCCATATATAAGTTGCCCCCCACTTTTCCAACCCCAAATTAAGTAATCAATATTTTAAACATTTTTCTGGTTTTCATCTTAGGGCCTTCTTCTCTTTTTGGCATCTTAAGGAGTTGTTCTTCCTATTTTCTCCATTGTCTGATCATACACTCAGTGGGGGGAGGTTCAAATTGTCTCTCTGCAGCTCTATTTCCATGCTCTTTTGCATAGTTGATTACATTCAGTTTGAAATTTGCAGAGTAAGACAATCACTTACTGGTATTTATCTTGTTATTTTTTGACATCTTTATGGGCTCAGAATGCTCACTCTCCTGTTGCATCTGCACACTCTCCACTTCCACCTCCAATTACGGCATCAGCTGACATCAGTAACAATAAGGCTCGTGATTGGAGGAAGCCTGTTTGAAAGGTATGGGCAGCTACGCACCCACCCGCAGGGCTCCCTCCTCGGCTGACTTCCCTGTATAAGAAACCCCTCCATTTTCAGTCTTAGTGATTTTAGAAAGAAATAGTGTCTTATACACAGAAAAATACGGTATCTTAATTTTTTGTTGTTGCAATGGTAAATGGAATTGTTTGTTTAGTTTCTCTTTCTGAGGATTCATTATTGGTGTATAAAAAAAACCATTGGTTTTTGGGTGTTGATTTTGTATCCTACTACATTGCCAAATTCATTTATTAAATCTAGTAGTTTTTTGGTGGAGTCTTTAGGGTTTTCTGTGTACAATATCATGTCATCTGCAGATAATGAGATTTTTGCATTCCAATTTGGATGCCTTTTATTTCTTCTTCTTGTCTGATTGCTGTGGCTAGGACTTCCAGTACTATTTTGAGTAAGAGTGGTGAAAGCGGACATCCCTGTTTTGTTCCTGTTCTTAGGGGAAATGTTTTTAGTTTTTGCCCATTGAGTATGATGTTGGCTGTAGATTTGTCATATATGGCCTTTATCATGTTGAAATATGCTCCCTCTATTCCACTTTGCTGAAAGTTTTTATAAAAAATTGGAGTTGAGCCGAAACCGGTTTGGCTCAGTAGATAGAGCGTCGGCCTGCGGACTGAAAGGTCCTGGGTTCGATTCCGGTCAAGGGCATGTACCTTGGTTGCGGGCACATCCCCAGTGGGGGGTGTGCAGGAGGCAGCTGATCGATGTTTCTCTCTCATCGATGTTTCTCTCTATCCCTCTCCCTTCCTCTCTGTAAAAAATCAATAAAATATATAAAATAAAATAAAAATTGGAGTTGAATTTTGTTGAATGCTTTTTCTGTGTCTATTGATAGGATGATGTGATTTTTGTCTTTCAATTTGTCTATGTAATGTATCATGTTTATTAATTTGTGAATATTGTACCAGCCTTGCATCCCTGGAATAAATTCCACTTGGTCATGATGTATGATCTTGTTAATATATTGCTGGATCTGATTTGCTAATATTTTGTTGAGGATTTTAGCATTTATATGTTCATCAGGGATATTGTAGTGTCTTCATCTGATTTTGGAATTAGGATAATGCTGGCCTCATAAAAGGAGTTTGGAAGTGTTCCTTCCTCTTGGATTTTCTGAAATAGTTTGAAGAGTAAAGGTGTTAGTTCTTTGAATGTTTGTTAAAACTTCCCTGTGAAGCCATCCGGACCTGGGCTTTTGTTTGCTGGGAGTTTTTTGACTACTGCTTCTATTTCATCAGTTGTTATTGACCTATTCAGGTTTTCTGATTCTTCCTGATTCAGTTTTGGGAGGTTGTATTTTTCTAGGAATTTGTCTATTTCATCTACATTGTCCAGTGTGTTGGCATACAGTTATTAATAGTATTTTCTTACAATCGTTTGTATTTCTGTGGTGTCAGTGATTATTTCTCCACTTTAGTTTCTGATTTTATTTATTTGTGTCCTCTCTCTTTGTTTCTTGATGGGTCTGGCTAACAGTTTATCAATTTTGTTTATCCTTTCAAAGAACCAGCTCTTGGTTTCATTGATTTTTTTTTTAGTCTCTATGTTATTTATTTCTGCTCTGATCTTTATTATTTCCTTCCTTCTACTTACTCTGGGCTTTTCTTGTTGTTCTCAAAATTTTGAGTTCTTTAAGTTGTAGCGTTAAATAGTTTATTGTAATTTTTCTTGTTTTTTTTATGTGTGCCTGTAGTGCTGTGAACTTCCCTCTCAGGACTGCTTTTACTATGTCCCAGAGATTTTGGCTTGTTTTGTGTTCATTTTCATTTGTTTCCAGGAAGTTTTTATTTATTTATTTCTTGATCTCATTGGTAACCCATTCATTGTTTAATAACATGCTGTTTAGCTTCCATGTGTTTGAATGTTTTTGGGTGTTTTTACTGAAGTTGATTTCTAATTTCATTCCACTGTAATCTGAGAAGATGCTTGATATGATTTCAATCTTCTTGAACTTGTGGAGATTTGTTTTGTGTCCCAACATGTAGTCTATATTTGTGAATGATCCATGTGCACTTGAAAAGAATGTATATTCTGCTGCTTTGGGGTGAAATGTTCTATAAATGTCAATTAAATCCATCTAATCCATTGTGTCCTTTAGAATCACTGTTTCCTTATTAAGTTTTTGTCTGGAAGATCTATTCAGTGAAGTCAGTGGGTGTTAAAGTCCCCTACTATGACTGTATTGTTGTTGATCTCTCTGTTAAAGTTCTCTAGAAGTTTTTTTTATATATTTTGGTGCTCCTATATTGGGTGCATATATGTTTACCAGGGTTATAGCCTCTTGTTGGATCGATTCCTTTAGTACTATGTAGTGACCTTTGTCTCTTGTGATGGCCTTCATTTTAAAGTCTATTTTGTCAGATATGAGTATTGTTACTCCAGCTCTATTTTCTTTTCCATTTTCATGGAAAATTTTTTCCCATCCCTTCACTCTCATCCTGTGTGTGTCTTTTGTTCTAAGATGGGTATCTTGTAGATAGCATATAATTGGGTCATGATTTTGTGTCCATTCAGCTACCCTGTGCCTTTTGATTGGAGCATTTACTCCATTTACATTTAGGGTTTTTATTGATAGGTACTTACTTATTGCCATTTTAATTCTGTATGCCTAGATTTCTCTCTCTTTTTCTTCTCATTACAGTACTCCCTTTAGCATTTCTTGTAATGCTGGCTTGGTGGTGATGTACTCCTTTGGCCTTACTTATTTATTTTTTTTTGGTCTGGGAAGCTCTTTATTTGACCATCTATTTTGAATGATAGCCTTGCTGGATATAGTAATCTTGGCTTCAGATCCTTGCTTTCCATTACCTTGAGTACTTCATGCCATTCCCTTCTGGCCTGTAGAGTTTCTGATGAGAAATCAGGTGTCCGCCTTATGGGAGCTCCTTTGTAGGTAACAGTTTGCTTTTGTCTTGCTGCCTTTAAGATTCTCTCTTTGTTTTTAATTTTTGACATTTTAATTATGATGTGTCTGGGTGTGGGGTTGTTTGGGTTCTTCTTATTTGGGGTTCTTTGTGCCTCCTGAACTTGTGAGACTTTCCTTTACCAGGTTAGGGAAGTTTTCTGCCATTATTTCTTCAAACACGTTCTCTCCCTTTCTGCCTCTTCTGGCACACCTGCTATTATAATATTGTTACATTTCATATTGTCCCACAGAGCCCTTAAGCTGTCCTCCTGTTTTTTCATTGTTTTTTTCTTTTTGGTTTTCTGATTAAGTGATTTTTTCAACTCTGTCTTCTAATTCACTGATTTGATCCTCAACTTCCCCAATCTGCTGGGTATTCCTTTCAATGTGTTCTTTATTTGTGTTATATCATTATTTCCAACTGTTCTTTTTTTCATAATTACTATAACTTTTTTCATGCTGTTGAGCATCTCTGTCATCATTACTCTGAACTCTGTTTCAGATAAATTTCTTATCTCTGCTTCATTTATCTCTTCTTCTGGAGAATTCTCTTGTTCTTTCATTTGAGGATTGTTTCTTTGTCTCATTTGGGCTATCTTTTGGGATTTGTGACTATGTATTAGGTAGATTTGCTATGCCTTCCAATCTCTAGTGCAGGAGAGTGTCAATGCTGTTGCTGACTAATTAGATCAGGCAAAGACTCAAAGCCTCCAGAGACCACCTCTGCCTACAGATGGATAGGATTCGGACTTGAATTGCACCCTGGCAATCATCCTCAGGTGTGGCAAAAGTTTTTTTTTCAACAGGGTGGGGTGGTTGCTTCTGCCTGGAGGCCAATTGTTATTTTTAGACTCTTATATGGCCTCAGGGCAAGGTGTTTTCCAATAGGGTGGGTCGACTGTTTTTCCTCCCTGCAGGCAAGGCAAATATCTGTGTGGGAAAGATGTCCTCCCCTGCATGAGGGAATGACTCAGCACAGCAAACTGGGGGTGTCTGCCTTCTGAGCTCTAACCCGCAAGTCCCCAGTCCTGCTTCTGCTCACACAGCTCCAGTCTACTCCACCCTCCCTCTGCTAGAGCACAAGGTGGGTGGCTCCACAGGGAATTTTGTGCATTGGCCCTTTAAGAGGGTGCCTGAATTTCAGCCATCACTCCTTGGCAGACAGCAACCCCACTGCTTTTCACAGCCAGATGTTATGTGGGTTCCCTTCTCAGTTCTGGTACTCTCTGCTGGGAGGCCTAGCTTGGGGATTAGATCCGAGAGTTCTTAGTGGCAACCTTCCACAGCTGAGATATCTCTCCAGGACTTCAGTTGCTGTCTGTGGGCACCCGGCCAGCCCCTTTGCACCTCCACCCCTCCTACCAGTCTCTATGTAGTCTATGCTTTAGGTCCTCAGAATCAGGGTTCTCTCCTGCAAGTCTTCCATTGATTATTCAGGAAGTTTTTCTGTATTTTAGTTGTAATTACAGTTTGTTCCAGGGAACATGTCCATGCAGCATCCACTTTATTAGTTGTTCTAGGGAACTCTCTCCTCTTTTAGTACACACACACACATACAACACATATACATGCACATATGTGTATGTGTGTGTATACACATCTAACTTTTAGTGGTTTACTTAGAATTAATATTTTGCCATTTTAGGTGGAATGTCAAAACCTTACCACTACATAGGTTTCTTTCCTATCCCCCTTTTATGTAGTTGGCTTTCTATTATTTTTACCTACGTATATTAAAAACTCCATGTTACAATCTTATAATTTTTGCTTTTAAACTCATTTTAAAGAACTAAGTATGGGAAGAATAATCTGTTGTATGTAACCAGATATTTAGCATTTATATTTTTCTTTTGTTGTTTCTGGTGTTCCTAGTGTAGTTGTATTATTTCCCATCTTGTTTTTTTAATATATTTTATTATTTTTTACAGAGAGGGATGGTCTTAGGCGATGTTAGAAACATCGATGAGAGAGAAACAGCTATCAGCTGCCTCCTGCACACTCCCTACTGGGTATGTGCCTGCAACCAAAGTTGCCCTTTACTGGAATCGAACCTGGGACCCTTGAGTCCACAGGCCGACGCTCTATCCACTGAGCCAAACCGGTTAGGGCTTTCCCAGATTTGGGGAACTTTCTTTGGCCATTCTTTTATAGAAGGTCTACTGGCAATGAATTATTTTAGCTTTCTATCATCTGAGAATATCTTTATGTCATCTTAATTCCTAAAGACAATTTTCTCGGAGGAAAACCAAGATGGCGGCATAGGTAAACACCTAAACTGCTGCCTCGCACAACAATTTTAAAACTACAACTAAAAGACAGAACGGACACCATCCAGAACCGCAGGAAAGCTGACTGAGTGAAAATTCAACAACTAGAAGGATAGAGAAAAGCTCACAGAGAATTGGAGGTACGGCAAAGGGGCTTTGTGCGCGCAGAAGGAAGGGCGGCTGAGAGCCTGGCTGACTTTCTCTGGCGGAAGGGGGAAGGGAGCCCCCGACCGAACTGAACCCCGGTTCTGACTGCACTGAAACCCTGTTCCGGGCGAGCCCCTGGGGACCCACGCTCTTGTGGGGGGAGTCTGGACTCTCGGGCGGAGACTCAGGAGCCGGGGAAGGCGGAGGACTGAAAGTCCGCTCGCGCCAGTGCGCACAAAGGCTGCGGAGGCTGCCACAGGCATTCACTAGCGGAAGGGAGTGAGAGGCTCCTGACGGCACTGAACCTCAGTTCTGACTGAAGTGAGCCCCAGTTCTGACTGCAGTGAACCCCAGTTCCAGGCGAGCCCCTGGGGACCCACGCTCTTGTGGGGGGAGTCTGGACTCTCGGGCGGAGACTCAGGAGCCGGGGAAGGCGGAGGACTGAAAGTCCGCGCGCGCGCCAGTGCGCACAAAGGCTGCGGAGGCTGCCACAGGCTTTCCCTAGCGGAAGGGAGTGAGAGGCTCCTGACGGCACTGAACCTCAGTTCTGACTGTAGTGAGCCCCAGTTCTGACTGCAGTGAACCCCAGTTCCAGGCGAGCCCCTGGGGACCCACGCTCTTGTGGGGGGAGTCTGGACTCTCGGGCGGAGAATCGGGAGCCAGGAAGGCAGAGGACTGAAGGCACACACGTGCGCGCAAGGGCAAGGCTGACGGGAAGCCAAGACTGAGACTCCACCCCATCCAAGCTGAGCACAGAGGCTATTGCAATTTGGCAAGTCTAATCCTATAAGGCTGTCTCCAGCACCGGACTTCTCCCAGCATAGACACAGCTGATCCTTACAGCCAACTGGCCTGGAGGTCAATTCTTCCCAGTTACACCAACAACAATCAAGACTTAATTACAACAAGGCTGTACACACAGTCCACAAAGGGGTGCACCAAGAGTGTCCACCTCAGGTTAACTGGGGAGGCAGACCCACTAGGCCAAATTGGAAACCTAGCACACAAATCTACCAACCCAGGGAAGCAGTGAAAATGCGGCGTGTAAGAATCAGATCACAAACAAAAGAAATGGAGGAAAACAAACGACTGGACATAGAATTCAAAACCACAGTTATAAGGCTTTTTAAGAATATCCTAGAAAAGGCCGATAAATATAACGAGACCCTCGAAGAGATGAAAAAGGACCAACTAGAAATTAAACATACACTGACTGAAATAAAAAATATTATACAGAGACCCAAAAACAGACAAGAGGAACACAAAAATCAAGTCAAAGAATTGAAATACAAAGAAGCAAAAAACACTCAACCGAAAAAGCAAAAAGCAAAAAAAAAAATCCAAAAAGTTGAAGATAATCTAAGAAGACTCTGGGACAACTTCAAGCGTACCAACATCAGAATTATGGGGGTGCCAGAAGAAGAGAGAGAGCAAGATACTGAAAACCTATTTGAAGAAATAATGACCGAAAACTTCCCCCACCTGGTGAAAGAAATAGACTTACAAGTCCAGGAAGCCCACAGAACCCCAAACAAAAGGAATCCAAAGAGGACTACACCAAGACACATCATAATTAAAATGCCAAGAGCAAAAGACAAAGAGAGAATATTAAAAGCAGCAAGAGAAAAACAGTTAATTACCTACAAGGGAGCACCCATACGACTGTCAGCTGACTTTTCAACAGAAACTATGCAGGCCAGATGGGAGTGGCAAGAAATTTTCAATGTGATGAGTAGCAAGAACCTACAACCAAGATTACTCTACCCAGCAAAGCTATCATTCAGAATTGAAGGGCAGATAAAGAGTTTCACAGACAAGAAAAAGCTAAAGGAGTTCATCACCACCAAACCAGTATTATATGAAATGCTGAAAGGTATTCTTAAAGAAGAGGAAGAAGAAAAAAGGAAAGATAAAAATTATGAACAACAAATACATATCTATCAACAAGTGAACCTAAAAATCAAGTAAATTAAAAACCTGAGGAACAGAATAATCTGGTGAATATAATAGAATCAGGGGCATAGAAAGGGAGTGGACTGATAATTCTCAGGGGGAAAGGTGTATGGGGGGGTTCATAAAGAGACTGGACAAAAATCATACACCTATGGATGAGGACAGTGGGGGGTAGGTAAGGGCAGAAGGTGGGGTGGGAAATGGGTGGAGGGGAGCTATGGGGGAAAAAAGGAGAAATAATTGTAATAATCTGAATAAAGATTTATTTAATAAAAAAATAAATAAATAAATAAATAAATAAAAAAGACAATTTTCTCTGGATATAGAATTCTCTGTTTATAGTTTTTTCTTTCATCACTTTAAATATGTTCTACTTCCTTCTGCTCTTCATAGTTTCTGGTAAGTGTTCCCTTATTAATCAGTGCATCATTTTTGTTTGCTTTCACAATATTTCTTTGTCTTTACCTTTTAGCTGTTAGATTATGATGAAGTCAGGAGTGGATTTTGTTGTGTTTATTCTGTTTGGGTATTATTGAGCTTCTTGACTCCATAGGTTTATGTCTTTTGTGAAATTTGTGACGTTTTCAGCCATTATTTCTTCAAATGGTTTACACACTCTCTCCCCTCCTAGGATACTGATAGCCCAAATATTAGAGTTTTTGGTATTGTTTTTTTAGGGCCTGATGATCTGTTTCCCACCCCACCCCCAAACATTTTTCTCTTTATTTTCATATTTGATATTTCTATTAAAATTTGATATGTCTTCAAATTCACTAGTTCTTCTGTCATTTCTGTTCTGCTATTGAACACACCAAGTGAATGTTTATATTTTGGTTGTTTTATATAATTAATATATATATTAATCCTCACCTGAGGATATATATTTTTTCCCCATTGATTTTTAGAAAGAGGAGAAGGGAAGGGAAAGGATTGAAAGGGAGATAGAGAAACTTTGATGTGAGAGAGACATCAATTGGTTGTCTCCTGCATACCCTGAGTTCGAACCTGCAACTCTGTAGATGCCCTTAACCAGCAATCGAACCTGAGACCCTTCAGTGTGGGGGGCCAACACTCTAACCACTGAGCAACACCAGCTAGGGCGATAGTTATATTTTTTAGTTCTAAAATTCCCATTTGTTTCTTTTTTATATCCTCAATTTCTTTTCTGAGGCATTCTGTCTTTCCGTAGTTTCAGGAGTGTTTTTCCTAATTTTTAGAGCATTTTTATTATAGCTACTATAATAGCTGTGAGATAGTTTCTACATCTGTGTCATCTCAGATTGTATCTGTTAATCTCTTTTCCTATGCAAATTGAGATTTTCTTGGTTCTTTGTATGCCAAGTAATTTTGGATTATGTCCTGGAAAATTTGAATATTATATTACAAGGGTCTGGGTTTTGTTTAAATGCTGTAATGAATGTTGACTTTTATTTTAGCAGACATTTGACCTAGTTGGGTTCAGCTTGAAATTTCTATCCAGCCTTCAGTCAGTGGTAATCCCAAAGCCATTTCAGTTTTCTGAGTTTTTGCAGTGATATTTATATCTGCTTTGCATGTATATTATTCATTAACTCATCTGGGAAGTGGCCAGTGGTTATTCTAATAGTTCAGAGTAACCTTTTTGTTAAGAGATACACATGGAATTATTTTAGCTATGAAGGGTCATTATGAGAACATCTCAGTTCTGAAAAAATATGTGTAAATTTTTGCATACATACTTGTATATACTAGATCTGTATGTGAGTCTAGATGACTATTATACTCTTTTTGCAAATTCTGTGTACACTAGTAATTTCTCAAAAATTTGGAGGCAAATGAGAAATATACATAAAAAATATGCCATTTCTTTGCTTTAAAACCCCCAATGGTATCTCATCTTGCTAGTATAAAAGCCAGATTCCGTTCAGTGGTCTGTTTGGCCCTTCAGGATCCACCTTCTAGTGGCTCTCATCTCATTCAGAGAAAAAACAGAATCCTCTTTTTTTTCTTCTTCTGTATGATCCTTAATGAATCTATCTCATATTCCTAGAGCATATCATAGTGTCTGGCACATAGTACGAACATAAGCACATAACAAATATGTGGTTGAATGAATGACTAGTTGTCTTTGTGACAGTTTTTGTTGTTTTTCTCAGAATGACTAGGCTTTACCCATATGTTATTTTGTGCTCTTGCAGACCTTGCACCACCTGTAATGTCCATTACTTGCTGTAGCAATAGATCATTATTACTTTTCCTTAGGTTCTTATAAATTAGGGCCTAAGGTCACTTCTAAGTCTTCTGTCCCAGAGCCATACATACTCTCAAGAACTATTACTATTCTTTCTTGGTGTCCTTTGTACCACTTACTTTAATCTATTTATCCTCATCCCCATCCTTATACTGTGTTCTCATCCTTTTGTATCAGTTCTATCAGTAAGGTGCCTTCACAATTTCTTCATTCCCCCATTTTATGGCTAAAGTCTTCTCCCCCTCCTTTTGGGGACAGATACAGGAAAAGGAACAGATAGCTACTAGTATCCAATGTTGCCTACCTTCTTTCCCAAAATGAAGAATAATTTTACTAAATATAGCTTTCTGGAAAAAAAAAATTCTCTATAACTAGGTTTGGTCTTAGTTTCTAAAGTCCAGCTCCGTGGCTCTTAGGCAAAGACCATTTCTCTGGCCTCAATTATTTTGCAGATGAGAAAAAAGCAACATAATTTTAAAAGTGAACTTTTAATTCAATACATATCTCCAACTCATTGTTCTTCTCTAATAAGACTCTATTTTGGCATCTCAATATATGCAGCAGAAAAGAGCTGCTGCTGTGTCTTTAAAAAGCCATCCTCAGAGCAGTGTGGAGGCAGGCATGTCACTGAACTGCTTGAATGAGAGCGAGAAGAGGAGGTGGAAGGGGGTGCTCTTACAGCGTGTGTGTGTGTGTGTGTGTGTGTGTGTTTGTGTGTGTGTGTGTGTCTGCGCGCGCGCGTGTGTGTGTGTCTGCGCGCGCGCACACGAATGGACTGTTGGCAGAGCTCTAGGTGACATCCCTCTGAACAGCTGGGCCATGGACTGCTTCAGAGCTGCTTGTCAGAGCAATTAGCTTGCTGGAGACGCAGTATTTCATTCAAGGGTGAAGGGTGCAAGTGGGGACTGTGGGTGGAGTAAGAGGCACAGGTTTCCCAGAAGGAATTTCTTCCAGCAAAATTCCGGCAGAACTGATTCTTACAATGAGGTCTCCATTAATAATGTGAGCTCGCTGTTGGTTTAAGTGCAGATCCATCTGGGGTGAGTTTTGGATAATTTTTATTTCTTTATATAAAAGCCCTTGAACTCCACAGACTGGATGGGGGAGAAGCTAGAAAGATATCTTTTGTATCTTAGCCAATTTAACTATATAACACACACTAGGGAAATGAGAGATTGTTCAAGAGTTACGTTTTATAGGGGGTTTTGGGCATTTTCGTGTTTGTTTTTTTTATTTAAAGTATTTTTAAAATTAGGCTTGCTGGAACTTTTTTCCTATATTCAGATTTTACTTCTTCCATGGCTATTTCAAGCGATGCTTCATTCAGATTTAGCTTATGAAAATAGTGGTGATTTCTGTTCTCTGTGGTGATGCTGTTGACGCACATTGCAGGAAGCAGGGAATCCCCTATAAATATCCTTCACGGTGTCATTCCACAGCTATCCACACCCAGCTGGTGAATATGTCTCTCTGTTCTATGTCTTTATGTAACTGTCTCCTAGTCTTTGAATGTGATAAGAAGAAGGATGTTGCCTTTACTGTTTCTAGAAAGCTTTTTTTATTATTATCATGAACATCTTAGGAGGAATTTTTTCAGTGTTTTTACTAAAACATGCCTTTGACTTGTTGAGGTTGTCATAAGAATTTCCCTGGGGGTTTACTGCTCCTTATTTGGGATTACTTGTTTGTCTCTCATAATTGGCTTGTTTTTGTTTGCTGGCCTTGGTTTCTAAAGAGTGCAGAGATGGGATTCCCTCTACCTCCAGTGACGTAGTGAATTTGTTTGCAGTCTTTTTCTTCTGAGCGGGAGGGGACAGAGAAGGAAGAAGAAAAATCCATCAGAACCGGTGCGTTATACGCCTTGATGATAACTGGGTGGATTGAACAGAGCTTAGAGCAAAATGAGATGTTAATGATAAGGATGCTATTTTGTTTGTTTCCTTTTAGAATAGGCTGGGGTCAAAGTCAGGATTGCTGAAGCAGCATGCCTTAATTAACCCTATGTATCCTACTGCTAATGAATTTTACCGAATTGTTTTTTTCTAAATATGAAATTTTGAAAAGGGCTCATAAGCAGGTTTCTAGAACCCATCATCCATGAATAATTCTAGGTTGAGTTTTGGAATTCGGAATTTTTCTATCTTATTTGCACTGGTCCTGAGCATGCAGTTTGTACACTGTTGAAGCAGACCTCAAAAATAGGTGGTTATATAAAATTTCTTGCCACTGTTGTTAAAGTAAAACTCTCATTCTGAATGTCTAGAGCTAAAGCAAAGCTTTAGGAAGAAATTGTTAGATAAACTCTTAGGTATGAACCTAACTTCTCTTTTTTTTAGATTAAGTGCTTGGGCTTCCTGCTCCTTTTTATGCAACTCCATTTTAATACCACTGATCTCTGGAGGGCTGCCTGCAAAGGTCAGTGTGAAAAATTCAGAAGACTTAGAGCCTAGGAGAATTTAAGGTTTCCTTTCTATGGATGTGTTTGGATAGCATATGTGGAACAGTACCTTTAAGAATTTACTGTTTTATTTTTTTTTTAAACTTTTTTTTTTTTAAATATATTTTATTGATATTTCACAGAGAGGAAGGGAGAGGGATAGAGAGCTAGAAACATCGATGAGAGAGAAACATCGATCAGCTGCCTCCTGCACGCCTCCTACTGGAGATGTGCCTGCAACCAAGGTACATGCCCTTGACCGGAATCGAACCCGGGACCCTTCAGTCCGCAGGCCCACGCTCTATCCACTGAGCCAAACCGGTTTCGGCATAAAAAAAAAAAAAAAAAAAAGAATTTACTGTTTTATTTTCTATCCTGATACTCTTTTTCTGTTCTGTGCTTTCATTATTCTAAGTAATATGTGAAGTGAAAAGAGTAATGGCTGCTTTTCAGCTTACTTTGTGCAGTCCTATTTTTATGGTCATTCAATTATATGAATATGTATTATAGCCATAAATATTTCAAACTAACAAAATTCTAATTTTATTTGGAGAGAAGGGAGTGGGAGTGGTGATAATCCTAAGGTAAACCAAGAGCATTCCAGAATAACCTATTTAGAAACTTGCCAGAGACTGGAGGAGCTATAAGGGTTAAGAGAATTCCACTGCATCTTGCATCTCAATATTGCAGCAAATATGTGGACAATTTCTTGCTAGCTTTTCAGGAAACCCCTGTGGTGGACAACCCTCATTAATCGTTGCTGGGAGACTGCTCTGACGTCACTGGGAGCAGTTCCCTGTCTGCAGCTAGGACTGGAATAGCCAGCCTTTGAGGGGGAAGAAAACTGCTGTGAAATTAAAAGATGAGGGTTTTGTTAACTTGGTTGTCCTTTCATTTCGGAGTGGGTGGAATAGACCTAAAGTCTTTCTTAAATGTTTCAGTCATTAGCAATTATATTATTAAGTCTCTTTATTTCAAATGAAAATACCTTCTTTTTTAATCTTTGTTTTCTAAGCATCAAGGTTTTGAAAAGGTCAAGGAAAAGATTTTAGTTTCTTTTTATCCTTCCTTTTTTTCCACTTTTTTTTTTTTAATATTTTATTGATTTTTTACAGAGAGGAAGGAAGAGGGATAGAGAGTTAGAAACATCGATGAGAGAGAAACATCGATCAGCTGCCTCCTGCACACCTCCTACTGGGGATGTGCCCGCAACCAAGTTACGTGCCCTTGACCGGAATCGAACCTGGGACCCTTCAGTCCGCAGGCTGACGCTCTATCCACTGAGCCAAACCGGTTTTGGCTCCACTTTTTTTTTTTAAAGGAGGAAAAAAGATTCAGAACTGCTTTTGCAAAGGTATTTAGCATCACCCTGATTGGGATAATTGAAAATGTGACTTATGTTGGAAGACCTTTCTGGTGAAATTGATAATGACTATTTCTGTGCCTAAAAGTTACTATATGTACTTCTCTCTCATGTTCTCTCCTAACCTACCCACTCCCACTGCTATATAGTCTGTTAGAAGCTTCTTTCTTTGAAAAGTATAGTGGCTAAGTGCTTGGACTCTGACTTAGGCTGCCCGAGTTCAATTTCCGGCTAGGCCAATTGCTAGTTCTATGACTTTGGACACATTACTTAACCCCTCCATTTCTTCATATGTAAAATATGAAATGAAGATAATAGCATCCACCTACTAGGGTTGTTTTGAAGATTAAAAGAATTAATGCATGGAAAGGCTTTAACATAGTTCCTGGTAATCTAAAAGGCTTACTTAGCATTAGACATTATTATTGATATTTAGAAATTAAACATGGTAATACTATTTATGTCTTCAGATCACCTGTAATTTTTGAGGAAGCCAGGAGAGATTTTCAAGCCATGTAGGATATTGAGCTTCTAAAATGAATATAAATATAATCTAAATATTTAAACTTAAATTTGACACTGTTGATCCTTTTAGGAAGTATCTTTTCTAATTTGATGCTTATAGGCTAAATTGCAAACATGTTCCCTCAGATTAACAGTTTTTTTTCTTTCTTTGAGCTTTTGACTTCTGTAGATGATGGTTGGTTGTTTTTTAATTTTTTTGTTTTGTTTATTTTCTACCACTGACTCTGATCTACTTTAATATCTTAGGACACTTATCTTTATTGTATACCTCTGAAACTTCGTATCTTCTGAGTGTGTGAATTGCTGTGGTGTTCTTCCTCCATATGTTTGTGAAAGTATAAGATTTATATGAAATACCACATCTTAAAAACTTTTTAAAAATATATTTTTATTGACTTCAGAAAGGAAGGGAGAGAGAGAGAGAGATAGAAACATCAATGATGAGAGAGAATCATTGATCGGCTGCTTCCTGCGCTCCCCTCCACACTGGGGATCAAACCCACAACCCATGCATGTGCCTTGACTGGGAATTGTACTGTGATCTCTTGGTTCATAGGTTGACACTCAACCACCGAGCTATGCTGGCTAGGCTCAAAATGTCTTTAAATTCTAGCTTTAAAAAATCTAGGATCTTAAATGGACCAAATGTCAAATCACAAACAAATACTAAATTAGCCAGTATCTCCTTGCCCTTTTACCTTCTTTTTTTGTTACTGTTAATCCTCACCCGAGGATTTTTTTTTTTTCATTGATTTTTATACAGAGTGGAGAGGAGAGGGAGAGACAGAGAGAGAAATAACGATATACAGAGACACATCAATTGGTTGCATGCAACCAAGGTACATGCCCTTGACTGAGATTGAACCTGGGACCCTTCAGTCCGTAGGCTGACACTCTATCCACTGAGCCAAATTGGCTAGGGCAGCCATGGGCAAACTACGGCCCGCGGGCCAGATCCGGCCCGTTCGGCTGTTCTATCGGGCCCCGGAGCCGAAAGAGCGGAGGGTTCTCTTGCTCTCCCCTCCGCTCCTTCACCAGCAGCAGTGTTAACATGGCAACGTTGGGAAACACGGCCACAGCTCCTTCTTTTGAGTGGGCGGATTTATATCTGCCCATTCAGTAGAAGGAACAACCTCTCAATCTTCCAGAGGCTCCTTGTAATGCCCGCGGACGCATCCCCCGACATCACCCTGGGAATGCATAGACACGTTATCGTGGTGATGTAGGGAGACACACCCCTGGAGAGCACAGTATCAGAGCATTAGCTAAAAAGGAGACCAACAACACTGTGCCCACTGAAGTTGACGTTTTAAAGACCAAAAACCTTTCAACCCAGTCTACATTGCCATCTACATCTACGTCCCGGGCATAATTTGGAAGTTGCACTAAAGAAAATGTTTAATTTACTGTTTACACATTTTGTTCTTTTCTATTTGTTTTAGTTTTAAATTATTTTATTATATTTAAGTTTAATTTAAAAGGCTTTTGTACCTTTCCTTTGTTAGGCAGTTTTATTTTGCCTTTGCCATCTTCAATATAAGGTATGTTGTTGTGCTATGATTCCTCCATTTTTTGAAGTTTCAAATTATAATTAGTGTTTACATTCTTCTTGTTAAAATGTTTGAAATGAATAAAACTATTGAAATAAAAAAAAAAAGACTGTACCCTTTTATGTAATGATGTTTACTTTGAATTTATATTAGTTCACACAAACAATCCATCCATGCTTTTGTTCCGGCCCTCCGGTCCAGTTTAAGAACCCATTGTAGCCCTCGAGTCAAAAAGTTTGCCCACCCCTGGGCTAGGGCCTTTTACCTTCTTTTAATTTCATATTAAAGACTTAGAGAGTGTTCTTCTTGTGTGGTTTTTGAAGTTTCATCTTCTGGATTGCTCTCTAAACTACCAAGATACACGGACAAGAGCTATTAAGGTGTCTAACATTAATTGCAAAAAGAATATCTACCTGTATAACTTTTTATCCTTTCCTCCCTATTAATTTTCTTAGGCCAGTGAGGCTTAAGGAGTACAGGATACATATCTTCTCTAGTGGGATATGTGGGAAAAGAGAGCCAGTATTACTAAAAAGGGGCATGAGCTGAAAAAAAAAAAAAAGAAGCTCTGTCTGGGTGAATGTCCTTAAAGTCCAGGCAATGCCATGAGATATGCTAAGTGGACATTATATGTTGCTGGGGGAATAGGTAAGAAACACTATAATTAGATAGTATGACTGCCCTTGCTTCTATTAACTGAAGTGAATTAAGGGGGAATTTTTTTATTTCCAAAATGTATTAACTCTTGAATGTATTTATCGTAGGGAGTTGAGGAGAAATGTAAATGAAGATCTAGATGCAAAGAAACTCATCACAGTATTATTTTATTATAAAAATTAACATTTTCTAATATTCAATAATAGGGAAATAGTTAAATTATTTTTTGTTTGTCTCCTGCAGGCGGGGATCAAGCCTGCAACCCAGGTATGTGCCCTTGACTAGGATTCGAACCACTGAGCCACACTGGCCAGGGCTAAAATGAACTAGTTAAAAAGTAATAATGGGCCCTAGCCAGTTTGGCTCAGTGGATAGAGTGTCAGCCTGCGGAAAGGTCCCAGGTTCGATTCTGGCCAAGGGCACATCCCTGGGTTGCGGGCTCAATCCCCAGTAGGAGTCATGCAGGAGGCAGCTGATCAGTGATTCTCTCTCATCATTGATGTTTCTCTCTCTCTCTCTCTATCCCTCTCCCTTCCTCTCTAAAATCAGTAAAAATATATTAAAACAACAACAAAAAAGTAATAATGGGAAAATGGTCACAATTTTAGTAGTAGTAAAAAGCATTGTATAAAAATCCTATATAATAAAACCCTAATATACAAATTGACCAGTTGCTATGACATGCATTGACCACCAGGGGGGGGGCAGACGCTCAACGCAGGAGCTGCCCCCTGGTGGTCAGTGTGTTCAGCCAGAAGCCAGGCTCACCGCTGGCAAGCGCAGCAGCGGTGGCGGGAGCCTTTCCCGCCTCTGCAGCAGCGCTAAGAACCCCTCGGGGGATGTCCGCCTAAGCTGGCAGGCGGACATCTCCTGAGGGGTCCCAGACTATGAGAGGGTGCAGGCCAGGCTGAGGGCCTCCCACCCCCGGCCCCCCAGTGCACGAATGTCATGTACCGGGCCTCTAGTATTCTGTATAATATAAAGTACATTAAAATTATTGGATGTGGAAGCATATCCCATATGGATACAAACAAATTTCATACTAATAAGGAAACAAAGTTTAGAAAAATATATTTCAAAACATTGCTAATATTAATAGCAGTTATTTATGAGTTATAGATTATGGGTGATTTTTCTTATATGTGTGTATGTTTTCTATAAGTATAAAGAAGCCTATAGTACTTTTCTGACCATAAAAAAAAAAGAGTAAAAAATTTTTAATCCTTACTGTTGGTATCTGAAAATAAATTTTCAGAATGTGTTATGGTGAAAATATATATGATGATTTATATAAATCCCTGAGCATGGTATTTAGAATACAGTAAATGCTCAATAAGTGATAGCTGCTGCTGTTGTTAGTTATGTAAGGAAGATAGCCTCTGACCAGAGCCTGACACTTTCTATATTGGGAGGCTATATGACTGAGAAAATATCCTATTCATTCAGCTTCTTGTCTTGAGATCAATAAATATGCTGTCCTTCTATGCATACAATACTGGCACAGGATCTTTTAAAAAAAGAGAAAGGTTATAGGACTAGAGTGAAATGTTTTGTTTTTCTTTTATGAAGATATAAAGGAAACTGATGTAAAGAGAGGCCTAATAGTGATTTCTTTTGCAGTGACTTTGTTTTTTAGCTTTGATATAATTTATGACTCCCATTACAAGTTGTTTTTACCCCCCTTTTTGGGTTGTCTCAAGATTTCTTGGAAAATTTGAAACAGTGTAACGAAAAAGTTTTTTCCACTGTTCTAGGTATTTCTGGTACTCTGTTGCTTCTCATGTTAGTCTGCCCTTATAGATTGGGTCCCCTGGAACCAAGTGCTGACAAAAGATAGAGACTTCCATCTACTTTGGATGTGTTTGGAAACTGAGATGTACATGTAAGAAACTACATTCAGCATGTGAAAAACATACTGAAAATACACATGTGATAGCTGTTTTTACTGGGCAGTAGTATCAGATATTCTTAACATTGACTCTTTATTCTTCATATTCACTACAATTCTTAATGTGTCTTAACATGATATAGTAAATAGTCATAGAAAAAATTACTATAATCTCTTTCAATTTTTATTTATTGAATTGAGAGAGAGAGAGAGAGAGAGAGAGAGAGAAATAATTTGTTGTTCCACTTATTTATGTACTCATTGGTTACATGTATGTGCCCTGACTGGGGATTGAACCCACAACCTTGGTGTATCCAGATGATTCTCCAACCAACTGAGCTACCCAGCTGGGGCCACTATAGTCTCTCCTGTCTGAGACCATCTATATGTATAAAAGCCTAAGTGACCGTTGCAACCGAACAGGCTTGCATGGGGCGACCAGGCCGGCAGGGGGATTAGTGAGGAGCAACCAAACAACCGAACAGCAGGCTGTGTGGGGTGACCAGGCCGGCAGGGGGATTGGTGAGGGACAACCAAATGACTGAGCAGCAGGCTGCGTGGGGCGACCAGGCCGGGGGGGGGGGGCGTGGGTGGGGGCAGTTGGGAGCGATCATGCTGGCAGGCAGAGGCAGTTAGGGGTGATCAGGCCGGCAGGGAGGCAGTTAGGGGCGACCAGGCTGGCAGGGGGGCAGTGAGGGGCAATTAGGCAGGCAGGCAGGTGAGCAGTTAGGAGCCAGTGGTCCAGGATTGTGAGAGGGATGTCTCCCGAGGGGTCCCGGATTGGAGAGGGTGCAGGCTGGGCTGAGGGGACCACCCCACCGTGTACAAATTTTGTGCACCGGACCTCTAGTTTTCTATAATGCACACAATAATGTGAATGTACTTAGTGTCACTGACCTGTATATCTAAAAATGATTAAAACAATACACAATAGAATAAACCAGATGAAAATATATGGTTTTCAAGCTAATTTTAATCCTTACATCAGATTCTGCTTCTCAGCATTCACTTACCACCATATACTAGAAGGTAGGGATCAAAGTTGCTTGTTGCATCCAGAGATATTACATCAATTATTATGAAAAGCATGCTAGGAAAGGGGAATACTTTATAAGTCAGGTGGATTTTAGAATGTTAATGAGCACCATTGGGGAGAATGGTCAGGTTTTTTTTGTGTAGTCTCCTCATCTAGTTTGTAATTATCTGTTTCCTCTTTTCTTCAAGGAGATCTGTAGCTGAGGGAGAACGAATGGGGGCATATGGTATGTGACGAGCAAATGTATTATTTCCTCATTTGGACATGGTTTCTCTAAGAATAGTGGGGCGGGGTTGGGAGGAGAGTATAGAGAAGAGGATAGACATAGAATTCCCAGGACTGTATGAGCTGATTGTGATTTGAGAATATAGAGCATAAGAGCCTGATACCTGTTTTAATGCTAATTTTAATATTTAAAACAAAGTTAGGGAGCCCTAGCTGGTTTGGCTCAGTGGAGAAAGCATTGGTCCATGGACTGAAGAGTCCCAGATTCTATTCTGGTCAAGGGCACATGCCTGGGTTATGAGCTCAATCCCCAGTAGGGGCCTTGCAGGAAGCAGCCAATCAATGATTCTCTCTCATCATTGATGTTTCTATCTCTCTCTCCCTCTCTTTTCCTCTCTGAAATCAATAAAAATATATTTTTTAAAAAGAAAAAAGTTAGGAAAACTTACAAAGTTTAGCAGTCTTAAATTAGAACTTTTAGCTCTCTGTGTATTATAGCATGGGAAGCTCCAATACTGTGATTTTAGCTAGGCAGCACTCCCCTTGTGTTAATCCCTCAGTTTGTGCTGGTGTTGGTTTTTCACAGTTCAAGGATTTCTAAATTTCTCTACTAATTTAAAAAGGCAAAATCTCCAGAGTTTCAGAGATCCCTTGTTATTTGCATAGATTCATTGTCATTGCTATTGACTTTTCCACCCACTATTCATTTTTAGTATATCAGAATGGCAGTATTTCTTATTTTTCTGTAGAGACTATTCTTTGACAGTATTACAACAGTTTCTGTGGGAAATGCTTTATTTAAAAAATAAAAAAGTAAGGAGAATCTCATCTTATAGCTCTTAGTAATAGAGCCTGTTGCCATGGAGTCCCGGATCAGATTGGCTGACCTGGTGGCCAATGAGCAGATAGAACAATAGAACATAAACACATCATCATTTAATCTTGCAGAATTATTTACTCAGTGATATATGCATTAATACCATAACTGTATATAGAGCAGTGAAATAAAATGTTTCAAGAATGGTATATGGCAGCTTTGGGCAAACTACGGCCCGCGGGCCGGATCCGGCTGTTCTATCTGGTTCTCTTGCTCTCCCCTCCGCTCCTTTACTTTGAATTTATATTAGTTCACACAAACACTCCATCCATGCTTTTGTTCCGGCCCTCCGGTCCAGTTTAAGAACCCATTGTGGCCCTCGAGTCAAAAAGTTTGCCCACCCCTGGTATATGGTGTTCTTCTCTTTTCTTTCAAAATTTGCCATTTACTATAAACACTGCAATGATCCATTATCTTCTTAATATGATTTATTTGGGAGAAGATGTGGTAGGTAATGTCTATCACCTATTTGTGAATCAAGCTGCTGCTGCTGCTGCTGATGCTGCAGTCAGTTGGACTTATGCCAAGTCGAAGTCAGATTCTGGCCTTTTAGACCAGAGGAGATTTGTCTTTATATCTGAAGCCTCCTTGCTTGTTTATTTTGGTATCTTTAAAGCTGAGTCAGGAGTTGGCAGCTTTTTCTTAACTTGTTTTTCCTTCTTCCTCTTTCACTCCAGTATGGTAGATCCTGTTGATGTTACATTTATATACCAGGTTCTGGAGTTGGATTAGCTGGGAGTAGCTTCCGTGTTTTCCATCGTCACTTCCCTAGCTTGTTCTTCTTTTTGACATAGGTCTGTGCCTATGATCATAGCATGTATCTTATTGCTTTAGAGACTGGGAATGGTTCACTCATACCAAAAAAAAAAGAAAAAAAAAAATCCCCTCTATATCTTGTAAGCTAAAGAAGTCAAGAGTATTATGTTTGCCCTAGCCAGCTTGGCTCAGTGGATAGAGCGTCAGCCTGTGGACTGAAGGGTCCCAGGTTCGATTTTGGCCAAGGTCACATGCCTGTGTTGCAGCTCGATCCCCAGTGGGAGGTGTGCAGGAGGCAGCCGATCAATGATTCTCTCTAATCATTGATGTTTCTATCTCTCTCTCCTTCTCTCTTCCTCTCTGAAATCAATAAAGAAATATAGATATAGATATAGATATAGATATAGATATAGATATAGATATAGATATAGATATAGATGTATGTATTATGTTTCTCTTCTTATGTTTTACACTAGAGGCCCGGTACATGAAATTCGTGCACTGGGTGGGGGGGGTGTCCCTCATCCCAGCCTGCACCCTTTCCAATTCGGACATTCCTCTCGTAATCCGGGACCGCTGTCTCCTAACCACTCACCTGCCTGCGGGCCTGATCCCCCTAACTGCTCTCCCCTGCAGGCCTGATCCCCCTAACTGCTCTCCCCTGCTGGCCTGATCCCCCTAACTGCCTTCCCCTGTGGGCCTGATCACCCCTAACTGCCTCTATCTCGGCCCTGCCACTGTGGCTTTGTCTGGAAGGACATCCAGAAGGTTGTCCAGAAGATGCCTGGTCTAATTAGCATATTACCCTTTTATTAGTATAGATTAGGAATACTTGAAAAATTATGGTGGATCTTGTTCTCTTCCCCTTCAGTGCTCCCAGGCTTGGCTATTTACAGATTTAAAGGATTGAAAGAGACTCAAGAGGTCCATAAGTTTGTTCCCCTCTTTTGAGCTATTGGAGTCTTTATGAGTCAACTTTTCATTATGCCATCGCCTTCTGTCTCAGAGGAAAACAGACAAATAAACAAACTTCAGATTCATCTATTGAGAAGCAAATAGTCCATTTAGCATCTGATTAACTGTTTGTGGGAGGCCCTAAGGAAGTAGGGTAGGAAGTATTTGAGGTTTTGTAATTTTAGTTATTGTAACCAGAGAAAGGCTCATTGAGATGGCATTTGAGTAAAGACCTGAGGAAACTGAGTAAGCAAGCCATGTTGTTATCTGAGAAATCATTTCAAGCATAAGGAAGGAACAGTAAAAAGCAATCACCCTAAAGTGGGTTTAGGACACAGGGAGGAGCCAGTGTGACAAACTGCATAAGTGTGTGTGTGTAGCTGGGGAGGTAGGAGATAGTAAGAGATGGGGTCTGAGGGAAAACTAGTGGTCATTGTAAGGTCTGGTAGGTCATTTTAAGAACTTGGGATTTTGCTCTGAGCCATTGGAGGGTGTTAGGGAAGGTGTAATATGGTCTGAAAATGTTTTTACACAATTACTCTGGCTGCTATGTTTAGGATATACTGTAGGGTATCAAGAGTAGAAGCAGGGTACCAGATAGGCTATTTCAGTCATTTAACCAAGAGAGTTGGCAGCTTGAACCAGGGTGGTAGCAGTGGAAGTGTAGGAAGTCATTACATTTTGGATATATTTTTAAATTAGATTCAATAGTATTTGCTACCTGATCACTTAGATA
Organism: Plecotus auritus; assembly: GCF_963455305.1. NCBI lineage: Eukaryota > Metazoa > Chordata > Mammalia > Chiroptera > Vespertilionidae > Plecotus > Plecotus auritus. The sequence goes on from NC_137772.1 coordinate 169,247,825, forward strand.
CTCACTTTATTCATATACTAGAGGCCCAGTGCACGAAATTCGTGCATGGTGGGGGGATGTCCCTCAGCCCAGCCTGCACCATCTCCAATCTGGGACCACTCGAGGGATGTCCGACTGCCCGTTTAGGCCTGATCCTACCAGGACTGCTGGCTCCCAACTGCTCACCTGCCTGCCTTCCTGATTGCCCCTAACTGCTTCTGCCTGCCAGCCTGATCACACCCTAACCACTCCCCTGCCAGCCTGATTGATGCCTATCTGCTCCCCTGCCAGCCTGTTTGCCCCCAACTGCCCTCCCCTGTAGGCCTGGTCACCCCTAATTGCCATCCCCTGCAGGCCTGGTCCCCCCCAACTGCTCTCTCCTGCAGGCCTGGGTCCCCCCCAACTGCCCTTCCTTGCAGGCCTGGTCGCCCCCTACTTCCCTCCTCTGCTGGCCTGGTCACCCCTAACTGCCCTCCCCTGCAGGCTTGATCACCCCCAACTGCCCTCCCTTGCAGGCCTGGTCCCTCCCAACTGCCCTCCCCTGCTGGCCTGATCACCCCCAACTGCCCTCCCTTGCAGGCCTATCCCTCCCAACTACCCTTCCCTGCTGGCCATCTTGTGTCCACATGGGGGCAGCCATCTTGTGTGTTGGAGTGACAGTCAATTTGCATATTACTCTTTTATTAGATAGGATGTACTAGAGGCCCATTACTCTTTTATTAGATAGGATGTACTAGAGGCCCAGTGCACGAAATTCGTGCACAGGTGGGGGGTGTCCCTCAACCCGGCCTACACCCTCTCCAATCTGGACCCCTTGGGGGATGTCCAACTGCTGGATCCTAACCACTCGCCTGCCTGATTGCCTCCTAACCACACCCCTGCTGGGCCGATTGCCCCCAACTGCCCTGCCCTGCAGGCCAGGTCACCCCCAACTGCCCTCCCCTGCCAGCCTGATGGCCCCCAACTGCCCTCCCCTGCTGGCCTGGTTGCCCCCAACTGCCCTCCCCTGCTGGGCTGATCTTGCCCCCAACTGCCTGCCCTCCCCTGCCAGCCTGATGGCCCCCAACTGCCCTCCCCTGCTGGCCTGATCTCACCCCCAACTGCCCTCCCCAGCAGGCCTGATCTCGCCCCCAACTGCCTGCCCTCCCCTGCCGGCCTGGTTGCCCACAGCTGCCCTTCCCTGCTGGCCATCTTGTGATGACGTGGGGGCAGCCATCTTGTGGCGGCCATCTTGTGACGATGTGGGGGGAGGCCGTCTTGTGATGACGTGGGGGGCAGCCATCTTGTGACAACGTGGGGGTGGCCATCTTGTGACAACATTGCGACAGCCGTCTTGTGATGACGTCACGCAACGCCATCTAGGCTTTTATTATCTTATATAATAAAGAGCTAATAGGCAAATGGTCATCACGCCCTCGCGTCCTCGCGCCTTCGTGCCAGGGCCAGGGGACCTGAGGCCGTGCCTCTGGCGCCGGGGCTGGGGGACCTGAAGCTGGTCCGGAGGACTTGAGGCTGCACCCCATGCCCTGTGGGGCTTGATGGGGGTGGGGCCAGCCGGGTCTGGGTCTTGCGCGATTTCAAGGCGTGTGCAAGTGGGCAGGGACTTGACTCTGGGTCCTGCAGTGCACCCAGACACTGACAGGAGGGAGATTTTCATATACATTTTACTAATTTTCTTTCATCTCTGACACTTCTATTATAGAGAAAGGGCAAATAGCAATATTAAATTATTTCCTCTAATTCCCTTTTAATGTGCACGAATTTCGTGCACTGGGCCACTAGTATAGGATGAAAAGGAATGATAATATCTACTTGTAAAATATAGCTCTTCACATACAATAGAGTGATTTTTTTAAATATGTTTTTATTGATTTCAGAGAGAAAGGGAGAAGGAGAGTGAGATAGAAACATCAATGATGAGAGAGACTCATTGATCGGCTGCCTCCTGCACTCCCCACACTGGGGATCGAGCCCACAACCTGGGAATGTGCCCTTGACCAGAATTGAACCTGGGACCCTTCAGTCCACAGGCTGACGCTCTATCCTCTGAGCCAGACCAGCTAGGGCAGTGGTCGGCAAACTCATTAGTCAACAGAGCCAAATATCAACAGTACAATGATTGAAATTTCTTTTGAGAGCCAAATTTTTTAAACTTAAACTTCTTCTAACGCCACTTCTTCAAAATAGACTCGCCCAGGCCGTGGTATTTTGTGGAAGAGCCACACTCAAGGGGCCAAAGAGCCGCATGTGGCTCGCGAGCTGCGGTTTGCCGACCACTGAGCTAGGGCATGCTCGCTATTTCTTATACCCTGGAGATTGAATGTTCTTTATTTTGATGAGTGCTGCCCCTAACTCACCCAGTAATAATGCTCAGCCTTTTCCTTGCAGCAGAGGTAGCATTAGAGCCCCAGGGTAATGATCTTATATCTTCCATAAAAATGCTAATTTTTCTTATTTTACCTTTTTACCCACAAGTACATATAAACTCCAGGGTGATGCTGCAGGATTCCTTGCTTATAGTACTTGAAGAATGATTATTATTACTTTTATCATTATTATGAGAGTATATGTGTATGCTTTTAATATATAGTGTATATGTACAACTAAACCTAAATAGTATCTTAAACAGGAAGAAGTTTATTTTTCTCTCACATTCAGGAAATTCAGAGGTAGGTAGTCCAGTCAGAGGCTGTTCTAGTCAAGGACCCAGGTTTCTTCATCTGTTGCCTGACTATCTGTAGTTTTCAATCCCAGTATCATCTCACAGTCCCAGATGGCTGCTGAAGCACCAGCCTTAACTTCTATAATCAAGCCAGCAGGAATTAAGGATAAGTAAAGAAAGACTTCCACTTCCTTTAAAGATACTTCATAGTACTAGTTGTATTAGTTTTTTACAGCTGCCATAACAAGTACACAGACTGGAATAATGATCCTAAAGATTTCCAATTTCTTGATGTGAAATTAGATTATTCCTATCTCATTTCTCTGGCCGGTCTCACATTCAATTTTAGGTTTTGAAAGATTCTTTTAATACTAAATTGTTGGCTTAGATGTCCTCTTCACCTGACAGGTGATGGTGTTGCAGAATTTAGCAGGCGACCGGAAAATACACAAGGAATACCCGGAGATCAGGAAAAACCCTTTATTTAAAGCAGCGCTTGCTGGCTCAGGGGATTTGAAGATCCAAAGCCTGAACAGCTAATACAATGAGATCACCACCTATATATTCCTAAGTTTCTTTGTTTCCTAACTACCCAGCTTTTGTGGTGGGCTTTCACAGTCCCTCCTCAGTCAGTTAAAATGGGGAAGTTAGATTGTATCTAAATGCCTGGCCTGGGTGGCACCAGCGACCCCCCCTTCCAGCCAAGCTGCCAAATTCCCAGCCCAGGGCCCCTGCAAACTGGGAGCACCCAGGAAAACAAGACTATTGCCTAAGGAAGGGCAGTGACTTAATTATAGGCTGACAAGAAGGTGCACTAGGACACTGATCACTGGCACATATTCAGATTGCTAGTTTCCCTCTCCCAGGTTGCCCCTTATATTCCTCCTCAATGGCATTGACCTCTAAAGTCATCACAGTAGGGCAATATAGACTTAGCTCCATGGCATTTAAGTTAGCAATAGAAGGCATCCTGAAATGCCATTGACAGTAAGTAAATTGTGATTTTTTATTTTTATTTTTTCTTCCCAGAATGTCTTGTCTGGGTTGAGTTGGAAGCAATTTTGCCAGGGCATGGGAAAAGACAGTGTGAACTTTTAAGATGCTCTCCATTCCTAAAATTCTTTGATGTTGCCCTGACTGGCATGGCTCAGTTGATTAGAGTGGTGGCTTACACAGGTTCAATTCTTGGTCATTGGGTTGCAGGTTGGATCCCAGGCCCTAGTGGGGATGCATGCGGGAGGCAACCAATTGATGTGACTCTCACTCATCAATATTTTTCTCTCTTCCCCCTCACTTCCACTCTCTTTAAAAAGAGTCTGTGATGTTTTCTACATAGTGGCATTACTATGATAAAGTTAAAGGAAATGGAAGCAGCAGAGGGAAAAGCCTCACTGCTGCTCTTTGTTTAAAAGAAGAAGAAATTTGATTTGTTCAGTTTCACTCAAGGAAGTAAAATAGGCATTTTGGGTCAAGAATGTAGAGAAGCCAATAGAAACTAACACTTCAATTGATTGAGCTAATCACCAGTAGTTCTCATTTCAGAACACATATAGCCATGACAGATATTGAGCAAAGAAAGAAGGTACATGTCTAGAACATTTTTTTTGAGAGAACCACTGATCAAGAGGGAAACATCATTCAGTTGCCTCCAGTATGCGCCTGGACTGGGGATCGAACCCACAACCTGGATATGTGTCCTGACCAAGAACAGAACCCAAGACCCTTTGGTGCATGGGACGACGCTCTAGCCATCTGAACCATACCAGCCGGGCCATGTCTAGACCATTTTAATCTTGTTTCTCTCTTTACTTTTCTAAGGAATTTCTCTGGGCACCAGCCAACTCCTATGGCCTTCCTTACCACACCAGTGAATTCTTTTGAATAGAATGATTTTTCTCATGCTTCCCTGATTTAGAAAAGTGGCACAATTGTTATTATTTTTATTGGTTTGGTACTAGTAAAACCTATGATAGTTGACTCCTACAGTCCTTCAAGGACTTGGTGAGTATTACTTAATTATAGCTTTACATGTTCCATAAGTACTTTAAACTCTATTCCCCCATATTATGCTTTCTGTTTTTGAAGAGAAGATTACATATATCTCATTTATAGCTCAACTAGAGGCCCGGTGCACGAAATTTGTGCACTCGGGGGGGGGGGTGTCCCTCAGCCCAGCCTGTACCCTCTCACAGTCCGGGAGCCCTTGGGGGATGTCCGACTGACAGCTTACGCCTGCTCTCCTCCCCGCTTGAGAAGCGGGCCTAAGCCAGCAGTCGGGCATCCTTATCACTGCTGTAGAGGTGGGAGAGGCTCCTGCCACCGCCACTGTGCTCGCCAGCTGTGAGCCCAGCTTCTAGCTGAACGGTGCTCCCCCTGTGGGAGCACACTGACCACCAGGGGGCAGCTCCTGTGTTGAGCATCTGCCTCCTAGTGGTCAGTGTGCATCATAGCGACCGGTTGTTCCGCCATTCGGTCGATTTGCATATTAGCCTTTTATTATATAGGATAGGGCCTTCTTTCCTGTCTTTCTCCCAAGGGCAAGTAAGCCACTTATCTCTTCAGGCATGTAGTTACACTGTTTTGTTTTTTGTACTTTGGGCATTGTGGTGGGAAGAACATGGAATTTTGGAATCAAAAAGACTCAGGTTTGAATTTTGACTTTTTATATATACTGTATGGCCTTGAACAATTCACCTAATATTTCTGAATGTTAGTATTTCATTTATAAAATGGAAATAACATTTTATACCTTGAGAAGATCAATAAGATACTCTATATAAACTGTAAAAAAATTTAGTCATGAAGATTGAGTGGAAAGATGGAAGAGTTTACAAACCTAATTTTTAAACCCCCAAATATGTCCCCTATTGACAATCACTCTCTAAAGAAAGGCCTCCCATCCCACATTTCACACCCCAGAGTGCTCCTGAGTGTCCATTTTGGGACACCTAAAACTTTGGCTTTGGGATCACAGTCGGGTGGAATACGACCCTTGCCCTTCTTGTACTGGAAAAGTTGTTTAATTCCTCCAAAGCTTTGGGTTCTTTATCTGAAAGAAGAAAAAAAAAGGAAAGAAAAAGCCCAAATGAATAGTTTTGTAAGGGTTAAACAATGTTAGAAGCAATAATCAATGAGATACCACCTCATACCTATTAGAATGGCTGTTATCAACAAGATAAGTAATAACAAGTGTTGGAGAGGTTGTAGAGAAAAAGGAACCTTCATTTACTGCTGGTGGGAATGTAAACTAGTACAACCACTATGGAAGACAATATGGAGGAAAAATTAAGAATAGAGTTACCATATGACCCAGCAACCCCTCTTCTGGGTATCTACCTGAAATATTTGAAAACATTTATTTGCAAAGATATAGGCACCGCTGTGTTCATGTAGCATTATTCACGGTGGCCAGAACATGGAAACAATCAAAGTGTCCTTTGATAGATGATTGGATAAAGATGTACATATGTACAATGGAATACTACTCAGCCATAAGAAAAGAAGAAATACTGCCATTTGGGACAAAATGGATGGATCTTGAGCATATCATGCTAAGCAAAATAAGGCAGACAGAAAAAGTTAAGAACCATATGATTTCACTCATATGTAGGATATAAAACTGAAAGAACAAATGAATACCAGTAAACAAAAACTCATAGACATAGATAACAGTATGGTAGAAAGGAGTTGGGGGGTGGTAAAGGGTAATCGGGTCAAATATATAGTGACGGAAGATAATTTGACTTTGGGTGATGGGCACACAATGCAGTATACAGAACAGGTATCAGAAGTGTACATTTGAAACCTATATAATCATATTAACCAATGTCATATAAAGAATGTAAACTTTAGAATCTGTACCAGAATTCTGTTGTCTTAGTAGTGGTGTGACCTTGGGAAAGTTATATAACTACACATGGGGGATATGAGTTGAAGTGCATAAAGAACCAGGTTTATAATCTTGCTCAAAAACATTAGTGCTTTTTTTTTAACTCCTAACTCTAATATCAGAGAGTATAAGAATAAGCTTGCCATGCATAAGAACCTACAGTTTTGTTTTTTAGCCTGATATTTTAACCTTATGGATGTTTTTTCCCACTGTCTTGACTCCTAAGGGCATTTCCTGTGTGTGTGTGTGTGTGTGTTTGTGTGTGTGTGTGTTTAAATAACAATCTTAAGCATTCAGTTAAGTTTTGACAATTGTAGTATGCCCCCATGTAACCACTACGCCAAACAAGCTAGATACTTCTAGCAATCCTAAAGGATTCCTTATGTCTCTTTCCAATCAATATTTTATTCTCCAAACTCAAATCAACCACTTTCTGGTGTAAATCATTATAAGCTAGTTTTGCCTGTTCTTGAATTTCATATAAATGGACTTACGTTGTATGTATTTTTTGGAGGGAGATCCTCTTTCTTTTACTTAACATAATAGTTTTGAGATCAGTCATGTTTTTGTGTATGTCAGTAAATACCCAGCAAAGTCCCCTCATGTCTCACTGATGATGATTTGATCACTTGTTCCTTCCCAAGCCTGTCTCAAAAAGGAAATAGAATTACCATCATTTGTCTAGCTAATTAAGATCCATCTCCTGGGCTCAGGGATTGGGTCACCTTCTCTGATCCTGGGTCCTCAGAGGAAGGCAAACACAAAAGTTAATTCTTTTTTATTGCTGAATAGTATTCTATATTGAATATGCCACAATTGATGTATTCATTCTCTTGATCCCCTAGATTTTAAACAATTTTTTAAAATATGGGTATCAGTTTGGAGTAATTTACTCTTTTTAAAGATATTCTTTTTAATTTATTTCAGAGAAAGAAAGGGAGAGGGAGAGAGATGGCAACATCAATGATGAGAGAAAATCACCTGTTGGCTACCTTCTGCACACCCCCATAACCTGGGCATGTGCCCTGACTGAAATCTGCCATGACCTCCTAGTTCATGAGTCGAAGTTCAACCACTGAGCCACACCACTGGGCAGGAGTAATTTAGTCTTAATATACAAATTAGTAAAGGACTGGAAAGTTTACAGGTATTTTGCCATAGGGTATGTCAGCATTTTTAGCCTGTAGAAACTGTCTTCTTGCTTGCATTCTCTCTATTTGGCCATGGATTGAAAGGGAGAAAATGAAACTGCCCTTCTGTTTCTGAGTGTCCCTATATAATGTATTCTTTTTGGCCCAATGCCTAGAAAGTTGCTTATAGAGTTGATGGAAGGATATATAATATCACTGTGCTCTGGCAGGTACTTACCGTGGCAGTCAAAAAATTTATGGGGAATATGCAGTATTCTCTCTCAAAATTGCTAAATCTTGGCTCCCAATCATCAGCCCTTGTATCATCTTATTTCCTCACTCCCTCTCCTTGCCCCCCACTGCTGACAGCCCTCTCTGTGTAGCTTTGAGCCCACTCAGTGTCCTCAGGAGACATTCTATCTTAAAATTGTGCTGTTTGCTTGGATGAAATTACAATCTGCACAAATAGGTTGTAGGGAAGCACAAATCTAGGCTCTCCTGAGAGTTTAATGTCTTTGCTTTGTTCTCATCAAGTTGCATATGAAATAGTTACTTTCTTTTCCCGCCAAAAATCCTTCCAAGCCTCAGTTTCCTCTCTGTACTAAAGCATGAAGAGTGAAAATTATTTCTCTGCCTGTTAAACCTTTTCTACTGGCTTTAATCTCACTTTTTATTTTTAAGGCTATTTCATTTTTAGGTAAATTAATTGTCTTGTCCCTGAGTTGCATCTTTTGCTTTTGTTTGGCCCAGAAAAATTTGTTTCCAGGAATCCTTATGCCCTAAAAGTAAGGAGAGCCTTTTGTATAGGATTATAGGACTGGAAGTGACTGTAGTTAAAGGTTATTTTGGAGGATGAAAGAGCTCAAGAAATTCTGTTTTGAGCTCAGTGTATCTTCTGATGGATCTTGACTCTAGACTAGTAACATTCTGACCCCTCATTATTTGCCTTTGTTAACTTGAGGACAGCCTCTTTTACCCTACAAGTAAAATGGTGAGGAGACTTAAGACCATGTGATATGAAGACCTGATTTAAGAAGCTGGGAATGTTTAGAAAATGAAGATAAAGTTGCCTCTGTAAGAGGCTGACATGGAAGTGAGATTAGGAAGATGAGTTTTGCCTTTAAAACACACACACACACACACACACACACACACACACACACACGTTTGTATCTAGAGGTAGAGACTTTCCCTTCACTAGAGGTATATACAAGCAGGGTCAGCACAACCATTTTTCAGAGTTACTGATGAATTGGGGAACCTGACTGTGGAGGACTATGGGTGCAGGAGGAGGGAGCTCAGTCCCCTTGCAATTGTGAGATTCCATGATTCCTTTGTGTCTTTTTTAAAAAATATTTTTATTTTTACTGATTTTAGAGAGGAAATGAGAGGGAGATAGAAACATCAATGATAAGAGAGAATTATTAATTGGCTATTTCCTGCACGCCTCTACTGGGGATTGGGCCCACAACCCAGGCATGTGCCCTTGACTGGAATCAAACCCGGAACCCTTCAGTCTGCAGGCCGACGCTCTATCCACTGAGCCAAACCAGCTTGGGCTCCTTTGTGTCTTTGATAGACTTACCTGGCCTTAGTTAGAAGCAGTATTGCATAACGGTTTAGAAAGCAAGCACTAGAGCTGTATTTCCTGACTTTGAGTCCCTAGTTCTTTCGTGTACCAGTTGTATGCCCTTTAGCAAATTATTTAACTTTTCTGTGACTTGGCTTATTTATCTGTAAAAGAGTGATGATAATAATATTTATCTCAGAAGATGGCGGTGTAGGTAAACACCTAAACTGCTGCCTCGCACAACAGTTTCAAAACTACAACTAAAAGACAAAACGTCTATCACCCAGAACCACGGGAAAGCTGGCTGAGTGGAAGTTCTACAACTAGAAGGAAAGAGCAAACAGCATTGAGAGGTGCACAAGCGCTGAAAAGCTGAGGTACAGAGGTGCGAGAATTGGGCTGGCGACGGGCGTCTGGGAGCGCTGCTTTTTTCAACCTAAAGGGAGACAAGCTCCCAATTACTCCAAACTCCAGTTTCTGGGGAGACACGGGGGACCCAAACTCCTACGGGGAGAAGCTGGACTGTCTCCCGTGGGGTCGGAAAGTGAGGGTGGCTTGCTTGCAGGGCTGCGCACAGGAATAATTGTTTACTGTGCTCGGGCGCGGGACGCAGGGACACTGTCGGAGATGCAGAGCCAGCTAACTGGCAGGCATTGCTGTTTGCCACACCCTGGCCTAGTCACGCCCTGAGACCCCGCCCCGCACAATCTACAAACCCACCCAAGCTCCAAGCAGTGGCTTTCGCATATGAATGACCTGCCCTATCGCAGCTTAACCTAGCAAACTTGCAGCCCAGGTCAGACAGCTCCAAAACCTCCAAAACCCAAGCAAAGAGGAGAAAACTGTAGTTCTCGCTGTAGCGCCTGCTGGGTGGCCTCAGACAGTAGCTGACCTGCACCCCTTTAGAGATCCAGAAGCCAGTGTACCTAGTGGTCAGTGTGAGAACCAGATTTCAACTCCTCACATTCATAAGTGACACATTCAAGAGGCAGACTCAGTGAGCACCAAAGTCCCACTGAAACAAGTCCTGCACCATAAGCGTGTCTCCAGCGCAGCAGTTCTTCCGTTATAGACATAGCGGGTCCTCACAGCCAATTGTCCTGGAGGTCAATTCCTCCCAGTGTACCAACAGCAATCAAGGCTTAACTACACCAAGACTTTGCACTCAGCCCACAAAGGGGTGTACCAAAGGCATCCACCTCAGGTGATTGGGGAGGCTGAGCTACTGGCCCCTATAGGTCACCTACCACACAAAGCCATTCCATCAACACAGGGAAGCAGCAAAATGCGGAGACAAAGAAACATGTCACGAATGAAAGAAATGGAGGAAAGCAAACTACTGGATGATATAGTGTTCAGAACCACATTTATAAGGTTACTCAAGAATCTTCTAAAAACTGCTGAGGGCCCTGACCGGTTTGGCTCAGTGGATAGAGCGTCGGCTTACGGACTGAAGGGTCCCGGGTTTGATTCCGGTCAAGGGCATGTACCTTGGTTGCAGGCACATCCCCAGTAGGAGGTGTGCAGGAGGCAGCTAATTGATGTTTCTCTCTCATCGATGTTTCTAGCTTTCTATCCCTCTCCCTTCCTCTCTATAAAAAATCAATAAAAATATATTAAAAAAAAAAAAAACTGCTGAGGAACTTAGTGAGACCTTTAAGGATCTTAATGAGAATGCCAAAAAAATGGAAAAGGACCAGTCAGAAATTAAGCATACACTGTCTGAATTAAAGAATATACAGAAACTCAACTGTAGATCAACGTACCCCAAGAATCAAACCAAAGATCTGAAATATGAGGAAACAAAAAACACCCAACCAGAAAAACAAAAAGAAAAAGGAATACAAAAATATGAAGATAGTGTAAGGAGCCTCTGGGACAACTTTAAGCGTACCAACATCAGAATTTTTGGGGTGCCAGAAGAAGAGAGAGAGCAAAATATTGAAAACCTATTAGAAGAAATAATGACAGAAAACTTTCCCTACCTGGTGAAAGAAATAGACTTACAAGTTCACGAAGCGCACAGAACCCCATACAAGAGGAATCCAAAGAGGACCACACCAAGACACATCATAATTAAAATGCCAAGGGCAAAAGACAAAGAGAGAATCTTGAAAGCAGCAAGAGAAAAACGGTTTGTTACCTACAAGGGAGCACCCATACGACTGTCAGCTGATTTCTCAACAGAAACTATGCAGGCCAGAAGGGAGTGGCAAGAAATATTCAAAGTGATGAACACCAAGAACATACAACCAAGATTACTCTACCCAGCAAAGCTATCATTCAGAGTTGAAGGTCAGATAAAGAGCTTCACAGACAAGAAAGGACTAAAGGAGTTCATCACCACCAAACCAGGATTACATGAAATGCTGAAGGGTATTCTTTAAGAAGAGGAAGAAGAAGAAAAAGGTAAAGATAAAAATTATGAACAACAAAATGACATCAAATACATACCTACCAACAAGTGAATCTAAAAATCAAGTGAATAAAAAAATCTGAAGAACAGAATGGACTGGTGAATATAATAGAATCAGGGACATAGAAAGGGAGTGGGCTGACAATTCTCAGGGGAAAGAGGGTGTGAGGGGTGCGGGAAGAGATTGGACAAATATCTTACACCTATGGATGAAGACAGTGGCGGGGGGTAAGGGCATGGGGTGGGGTGGGGAATCAGGTGGAGGGGAGCTATGGGGGGGAAAAAAGAGTAACACCTGTAATAATCTGAACAATAAAGATTTATTTAAAAAATATAAAAAATAATATTTATCTCATAGGATTGTTGTAAGATTAAATGAGATACATAAAGCACTTTAGAATAGTGCCTGGCACAATGTAAACATTGCAAAATTTTTAGGTGATTATTATTATCTCTGTCCCTGTCAGTCATTTTTGTGTGTGGAGCTAGGCTTCTCTGTCTGGTCCAGATACTTCCCCCCTCTCTCTTTTTTTAATCCTCACCTGAGGATGTTTATTGATTTTTTTTTTTAGAGAGAGAAACATTGATGTGAGAGAAAAGTATCAATTAGTTACCTCTCAAATGCACCCCAACTGGGGATCAAACCCACAACTTAGATTATGTGCCGAGTGGGAATTGGACCCAAAACCTTTTCAGAATACAGGAGGACGTTCCAATCAATCAAGCCACACCAGCCAGGGCTTAACATACCCTTTCTGACTATCTCAGATGCTTTTAGTTAGAAGGAACAGTAAACTCAACTCAAAATAGCTTAATGATAAGAGGATTTGTGACCTCACACATCAAAAAGTACAGAGCTAGGGGGGTCCAGATTGACTAATTCAATGCCTGCTCTGCACCACAGCATCAAGGATCCAGACTTATTCTCTCTGCTCTACCATCATCCATGTGTTGGTAGGATGTTACCACAGTCCAGGCATCATCTGCATATAAGACAACCTTCAGCAGAAGATAACTACCTTTTTTTTATAGTGTCCTTTTTAAAAAAATACAGTAGGAAGCTGTTCTTTGAAGACACCCACCCAGCAAAATCCTCTCATGTCTTATTGTTGATGAGTCACTTGTCCCTTCCCAAAACAGGAAAAAGGAAAAGGAATTACCACAATTGGTCCAGCTAATTAAAATCCACCTCCTAGGTCTCAGGAATATGATCATCTTCCCTGATCATGTGTCCTTAGAGGAAGGCAGACACTAGAAGAAAGTCTGGGATAGATTGAGTGTAGAAGAAAGGGGAGATCTAAGTAGGCAGCCAGTATAGTGTGCTACTGTACCTTTTCCTCTGCTGCTTTATTTTTCCTCAGAGTAAGAATTACTTTGTTTTACACAGCTCTTCAAGAAGCCAGTGATCTCAGTTGAGAGGACTCTCAAAATTATTAAAAATAGATGCATTAATCACTGTCTGTTTTATGGTTGTCTTAAAGTACCTAAAGCACAAGTTTTTCTGTTTCTCAATGAATGAAGGAAACCTGGAAACCATGTGGCTCCTTAAAACTTGAGTTGAAATATGTGACCCTATTCCAATATGGACTGTTATGAAAAAATCATTTTTTGTTTGATTGAGGTTTTTTTCCTTAGTGCTGAGGCATCGTGAAGTTAGTCCAAGTATTCAGATAGTTGAGCCTTTTCTGACCGACATGTGAAGAGGAGCAGCAAATTTGTCGCTCTGATTTGAAGAAATATACCTATTTGATAACTGAGGCTCATCCTGTGAAAAGAAATAACCAGCTGCTTTGTATTTTTCCATATTACCTCTCTCTCTCTCTCCAGTTTTATTGTGATTTAATTGACATACAGCTCTGGTAAGTTTAAGGTGTACCACATAATGACTTGACATACATATATTGTGAAATGATTACCACAATAAGTTTAGTTAACATCCATCTCCTCATATAGTTACCAAAAAATGTTTTTTCCATATAGTGAAAACTTTTAAGATCTATCTATCATACAGCAATGTTAACTATAGTTATTATGCTATACATTATATACCTAGTATTTCTTTATCTTATAACTGGAAGTTTGTACCTTTTGACCACTTTCATCCAATTCCCCCACCTCCCCACCCCTCAACTTCTCTTTCTGACAGAGAAATCTGTGTGAGGCTATTTAAGCCTAAAAAAGAAAAATGTTGGTCTAGCATGTGAAAAAGAAGTAAACTTAATTTTGTGTGATCCTAAGGCAGATTTAGAATAAAGATTGAAGCAGTTTGTAGCCTGGGATAGGGTGCAACTATATAACAGTTAAAACTGTTTAAGAAATAGTGAAATTATCTGTCTCAGGAGTTTTCCAGGAGCTCTTCTTAGGGGGCATGGGGGGAGATTGCATGAGGTGACATCTAAGAACTTTTCCAATTCTGATCATTATTGATGTTTTCCAGCTAAGGGATACGGAGAGGGCATGCACTAAGTTTTACTATATTTCAAACTGAAGAGAATGGAGGCTTGATTTACCCATGGAGAGGGGAGGTGGATAAATATAGGTGTATATGCAGTTCTTATGTACAACCAATGATCCATAAAGCTCTGTAGGTTATAACTCTTTTTATAGAAGCCTCTAGATACTGAATCAATTAATTAAAAAATAGAACATCGGCCATTTTCTTTTGTAGTCAGTTTCTTCCCATACTTCTCATCTTTAAATTCAGATGTATGACTACGATTATATGAATGACTTTCTGGCCTTTTAAAGGGAATTTATCTAGCACTATGCAAACTAAGTTTCCAGACAGCTGCTCAAGAGCTGCCACAAGGTAAACAAAGCAATGATCTTGCAGACTATCTTAACTTATGCCAGGATGAACTTACCTGTGCTTCTTAAGAGTTTCTGGGTCTTAACCGTTAAACTGATTTGAAAAAGGAAAAATGTCTAGTGTGAAAGGTGTTTTTTTTTAAGCATTTCTGATTGATTGTTTGTTTGTTTAGCTCATTTCTAGGGCTACATGGAATAGACATGACATTTGGGAGAGTTTTCAGTCTATTTTTAAAGGAGGGAAAGTATTCAGGATTAAAATACAGTCATTAACCATGTAAGGAGAAATCTCTGCAAACCATTGTTGGAGCTAAGCGTGTTTGAACTTCAGTGGTTGAGGACATGAATCTGTGTAGAGCATTAACTTCTGTTTCTAAATGTATACTTGGAGAACTGTGTTGACTTCATTACAGGACTTCCCAGGTAGCAATAATAAGTGATAAAGAGCTGGCCACCCCTGCACTACAGATACTCTGTATCCCTGGAATGCAGTAGAATGACTGAACACAAATAGTGAATAGCAATGAAAAGATTCTCCCTTCCTCCAGGTAGAGACCCAGTCTTTCTTAAGGACATATAACTAGAGTACTCTTCTTGCTTTTTCAGCTTGCTTAAGGTAAAGGAAAAAAAAAATTAAGATTCTATAACCATTTTTTGATTTTGCTGCTTTTTGATGGGGGAGAGGCTTGAAGTTGGTAATAATATTGTGGTTTGTGACAGCTGTAGAATTTCTCCCTTAGGAAAGGAGATTGATCCTCTCTGTTAGTGAATAGAGCTTTATAATATACCAGAGGCCCAATGCACGAAATTCTTGCAAGAGTAGGCCTTCCTTCCCCCGGCTGCTGGCACCAGCTTCCTTCTGGCAGCCGGGACCTGGGCTTCCCTTGCAGCCCCGGCTTCATCCGGAAGGTCGTCTGGTCTAATTAGCATATTATGCTTTTATTATTATAGATTTTTCTTTCTGGAGAGTCTAGTGAGTTAACTCTTTGAAGTACTCAAGCTAAAAATATGTGCAGATTGCTGTAGGGAACAAGGGAGGGAAATAGGTGCCAAGAGGATTCATACTACATTGCTTTAGAACCAAATCCTGGTGACTCTCAAAATAATTATGCTGAGTAAAAGAATCCAGATAATGTATGACTAAAATTCTAGAAAATGGAGACGAATGTGTAGTGACAGCAGATCAATGGTTGGCTGGGAAAGGTGGGGAAGGAAGGAAGGGCTTACCAAGGAGAAGGGGCAAAGTTTAGGGTGATAAATGTGCTTATTATTTTGACTGTGGCGATGGTTTCACAGATATATGCATGTGAAACCATTGTAACGGATTAAACTACATTTTAAATATATGCAGTTTATTATATAAAGTTTTACCTCGATAAAGCTTTTTTAAAAAAGAAAATAAACAGCCCTAGCCGGTTTGGCTTAGTGGATAGAGTGTCGGCCCACGGACGGAAGAGTCCCGGGTTCGATTCCAGTCAAGGGCACGTACCTTGGTTGCAGGTTCCCTGGCCCTAGTCAGGGTGCATGCATGAAGTAACCAATTGATGTGTCTCTCTCACATCGATGTTTCTCTCTGTCTCTCCCTCTCCCTTCTATTCTCTCTAAAAATCAATGGAAAAACATACTCAGGTGAGGATTAACAAAACAACAACAAAAAGAGGAAAATGAACAGATCCAAAGATAGTGTTTGTCAAGAGGGCCTTTTTCTGGGTTATAGGGAAGCCGCTGAACACTTATATGTGTAATACAAGTCTTATGTGGTGTGTTAAGTATGAGTACACACCTCCTATTTAATGCATTTGATGTTTCTTTAGGAGTCCATAGAGCCTACTGTATTCTATTGAAGAAGATGTCTAATAGTAACACTACTCAAGAGACCTTGGAAATAATGAAAGAATCAGAAAAAAAGCTGGTAGAAGAATCTGTAAGCAAAAACAAGTTTATATCTAAGACTCCAAGTAAAGAAGAAATTGAGAAAGAGAGTGAAGAAACCAGTTTGCGTCAGGAGACACAGGTAAGGATTAGAAGTGCATATGTGCACACTCTTTATACCTGAACAGAAAGGTCTTTATAGGTGGCTTTTGGGGGATCTATAGGAAGCCAGTCACTTATAAGAACACTTGATTCTCCCTAAAAACCCAACTTCAGCTCTCAAGATATATCTTCTTCCCTTTTTGTCATAGATTCCATAATGAAGTCGAAAGAAGACAAGAGTGAAAGCCCTAATCCATTTAGATCTGAGTTACACTGCTTCTTGCTATATTTTGATATTTTTTAACTATCAAAAAATAAACTGTATACAAACACATTTAACAAGTCATAATATGGCTCATACAAGAAACTCTTAAAACTGGGGCTGCCTGGTTTTACACAGTGTTAAATTCATATCCTGGTTGTGTTAAAGCAGTCAGCATTTTCTGGATCAGAAATAGTCTCTGAACTTGCTACTTGGTAAATGTAAGTGAGAGGAATTTCACTCTTTGGTTGCCGTGTTCTCCATCTAGATTTGTATGACAGTGCAGATATGATGGCAGTAGGTGATGGTCAGGTGAGCTTCCTTCAGGGCTCCTCTTAGTACCCAGGCATCCCAGACCCTGAGTCTCATCTAGCTTACTTGTTTCCAGTCCTTCTCTTCTTCCATGGTCACTGCTGGTTTTCTCTGTTATCCTAGCCCAAATTACATATATCCTTTCCTTCATGCCCAGGAAAGAAACTAGTATTTATTATATGCTTAGAAAATAGACTGTTAACTCTAGTAAATTAGTTTAAAAAGCAGTAGCACCAACATTTTGGAAAGTCTGGAAACTTAAAGCACATTTCCCTTGACAACCCAATACACCTAGGCCTTGTCTTCTTTAAAGATTAAAAACAGCAACAGCATAAAGAGATGAATTAAAATCAGACAGCTCTTTGAAATATTATGTTGTCTTTCCTCTTAACAGTTTGCCAGATCTCTGTCCTGGCTGCTTTTCCTTCCATTATCTTGCATGTGAGTTTTCATTCCCTGCTCATCCTTTCAGAGTTTGTGGAGACAGTCTTCCACTGTTCCATCTATACTTCTAGCCTCCACTGGTACCAATAATGAATTTTAATTCCCCAGGGCAGATATATGAAGAATGTTTAATTATGCACTGTCATGGTACTTGGAAGATGATAATTAAATGAACTTTTGGGTCCAAGTTACTCTGTTCTCAGGAGATTATTTTAAGCTGTGTTCTGAACTCCTTTTTTATGTATTTCTTTAAGGCAGGTAGAAAAGAAAGGATGTTTATAGGTTTTATATGCCTTATGGACACTCATTTGGTTTAAAAATGTCTTCACCTAGATATACAAATAGGTTGGGCAGGGAAAGGGGAACCTGTTTCCCCTCTGACTCCTTTGCAGCTGCTTAGAGCAGGTGGAGCTGCTGCTGCCATCTACTGGAGCTCCTGCTCCTTCTACAAAGTCTCCAGTCTTTTTGGCCACCCTTTGGAAGACCTCTCCCCTCTGCCATTTCCCAAAAGATCATGTACACTAAACAACACTAAAAATGCTATTCTTTTTCCTACCTTCCCCCTGACTCACACTCTAGAAGTCTCCCCAAGAATCTTACTGATGCTGTCAAGGGAGCGCCTGTTATGCATTGGTGAAAGGTTTGGGGAAAGGGGACTTTGATTACTTATACCGTGTGAGACATATTCTTGGAATCAGCACTTGGAGCTCAGAACATCTTTTGCATGGAAACAGTGCTATAAAAGGCAGTTTAGAATGGGCAGACTCTGACTTTTAACCCATATTGAACTTAGCTGAGTCCTTCAATTAACCAACTGGTTATGGCCTCCTAGCTGGGCTTTCTGCCTTTAAACTTGTAATCCCTTCTGATTCATTTACCATACTGCTTTAGAAAGATGGTTATGAAAGAAATAACGGATTGTGTTAATTCTCCTCAAACTTTCTGTGTGTCTTATTGCCCTAGGCTGAGTCCCAGATTTGTCAGCATGACATATTGTGACCTAGTCCCTTACCTGTCAGTCATCCACCTCTGGCGTCCTATGCTTCAGCCTTATGTGATATAAATCTTTGACCTTGTTATAAATAGGGACTGAAAAGTTTTGGGAAAGCATGCTTTTGTACAAGCTTTCTCTACCTAGAATGCCCTCCTTTGTATTCTTTCCCTGGTCTGCCAACATCTGTCTAATATCTATTTATCCTTCAAAACTCAATCCAAATGTGTCTTTCCCCCAGAAGCCTTCCTTGACAACCTTACTCACCCATTGCAGGTCTATATTGTATAATTCTTCAACTAATGTCTACCTTCTCCACAGAACTCTAAGCTCTACAAGGCCCAGGATTAGGTCAATTTGGGCTTATCATTGTATCTCTAGGGCCCAACACAGTCCCTTACAGGCACTCAATATTGCTAGGTCTGAGTTAGACACTTATGCTGTGTGCTCCTGTAGCACTCCACAAGAACCTCTGTAATATACTTAATGTACTGTATTGTAATTGTCTATTTGTCTTCTTCAACAGGATTATGAGTTCCTTTTTGACAAGGTTTGTGTCTTTTATCTCTGTATCCTCTAGTAGTTAGCATGGTGTCTAGTAGATATATTATGCTTTTAATATATGTTTGACTATTGGATGAAAACTATCCATTTGGAAAATAAGCAGATTTATACATACATTTACTATAGGGTTATAAATTGATAAAACCTCATTGAAGGGCAATTGGTAATACTTTATAAAATTTTTAAATGGACTAAAAATATACTTTATTTTTAGGTATACTCAGTGTTATGGTCATTGAAACATTGTTTATACTAACAAACGATCAGAAACATCCAAAATGGTGTAATTTAAGGGATTGGTAAAATAAGTTATGAAACAGCCATACAATGGAATACCATGTAGTCATTAATAAAGACAGTAGATCCTATATAATAAAGAGGTAATATGCAAACTGACCGTCACTTCAACACACAAGATGGCTGCCCCCATGTGGTCAAAGATGGCCGCCCCCATGTGGACACAAGATGGCCGGCAGGGGAGGGCAGTTGGGGGGGACCAGGCCTGCAGGGGAGGGCAGTTGGGGGAACCAGGCCAGCAGGGGAGAGCAGTTAGGGGCAACCAGGCTGGCAGGGGAGGTTAGTTAGGGGTGACCGGACTGGCAGGGGAGGGCAGTTAGGGGCAACCAGGCCTGCAGGGGCGGGCAGTTGGGGGCAACCAGGCTGGCAGGGGAGGGAAGTTGGGGAGACCAGGCCTGCAGGGGAGGGCAGTTGGGGGTGACCAGGCCTGCAGGGGAGGGCAGTTGGGGGTGACCAGGTCTGCAGGGGAGGACATGGGCGACCAGGCCAGCAGGGGAGGGCAGTTGGGGGTGACCAGGCCTGCAGGGGAGGACATGGGCGACCAGGCCAGCAGGGGAGGGCAGTTTGGGGCAATCAGGTCAGCAGGGGAGCAGTTAGGTGTCAATCAGACTGGCAGGGGAGTGGTTAGGGCAGGGGTGGGCAAACTTTTTGACTCGAGGGCCACAATGGGTTCTTAAACTGGACTGGAGGGCCGGAACAAAAGCATGGATGGAGTGTTTGTATGAACTAATATAAATTCAAAGTAAAGGAGCGGAAGGGAGAGCAAGAGAACCCTCCGCTCTTTCGGCTCCACGGGCCGGATAGAACAGCTGAATGGGCCGGATCCGGCCTGTGGGCCGTAGTTTGCCCACGGCTGGGTTAGGGGGTGATCAGGCTGGCAGGCAGAAGCAGTTAGGGGCAATCAGGCAGGCAGGCAGGTGAGCGGTTGGGCGCCAGCAGTCCTGGTGGGATCAGGCCTAAATGGGCAGTCAGACATCCCTCGAGGGGTCCCAGATTAGAGAGAGTGCAGGCTGGGCTGAGGGACACACACACACACACACACACACACACACACACACCCATGCACGAATTTCGTGCACTGGGCCTCTAGTCTTCTATAAAATGATATCCATGAAAAAAAAAAGTTTAAAAGCAAGGTTCAGAGAAGTGTGTACAACCTACTTCTATTTGGTTTAAAAACAAACAAACTTGTGTGTATACACATGTACAGTAAGCTTATATGCATAAAAGATCTCTGGAAAGATTATAAGAAATTCAGTATTAATTGAGAGAACCAGGTAACTGGAGGACAGATGCCCCATTAATACCTCTTGAATGTTTGTGTTATTTGTATTATTACCTATCTGAAAAAATAATGACAAAATACTATTTCATATTCCTAGACTATGGCTCTTACTCTTTCCTTACTGTAACAGATCTTGCCATTGACCAGATCCACCGTCATTGTCATTTCTTTCTTTTTCCATTCACTCTTCCGGTTCTCCACTTTGCATTGTAGTTGTCTTGTTCAGTAACTAGTGAAGACAACAAAGAAAAGGAAATCCTCACCTACCCAGGAGCGTGCTGGTACTCTGACTCTGTCTTGTTTTCTCTCCCCAACCCACCAGCCTCAGTTCTCTCCTACCCCAGTGCCAGTGAGTTCCATTCCAAATATCTCAGAAGCCCTAAGTATCTCATCCTTTACATAACCCTACCCAGCCTCTTCCCAAAAGCTGCATTTTGACTTTTCAGCTGTTCAGAAACTTCATCAATTAATTAGTTGTTTCTTCCCTCCTCCCATCTCAGTCCCTCATCCTTCATCTTCTACCCTACTCCTTACCCACTCTCCTTTTCCTCCCTTTGCTCTGGAGGTTTTATCCATATCTTCCATTCTCCCTACTTTTTATCCTGTCCCATCTTATATTCCTGACCCAGGCAGTCTATAATAAGAGCTACCACCAGGAGCTTAGAACTGGGACAATTCTCGGAGGAAGACAGTTGACAAGATCTTTATTCCATTTCTGCAGCAATAGGGACAGGTGATTTGGACATCTCAGATTGGAACTCTGAATTGATTGTCGTATAAAGATGTTATTATAAGTGAGGGTTAGGAGTCATATTTCATGTCCACAAGCATCATAAACAAGAGTGTTCTGTGGTTTACCCAAAAGTAATTTTTATCAATCTGTGGAATAGGCCAACCAGTCATTGTCTTCCTACTTTTTATCTACATGGTGAATGGTGATTTGTCTGTAAGTGGCCTGTAGTGGTTTCTGTGTCGTGGTTGCTAGAGTTGTAGCACAGGGGAATAACCACACCAAGTGGGTCTCATCATAATTTGGCTATGTAATAGTTTTAACAGTTAGTGCTTTCTCTTTGTAAACTTGTATTGCTTTTAACCTGTATTGATTTTTCCCCACCTTTAATATTTTCTAATCTCCTTCTAACAGAGGCGGACATCCAACCATGGTCATGCCAGGAAAAGAGCCAAGGTGAGCACCTTTTCTCTATAGCTTCTTTCCTGGTGTTATTAGTAATACATTTTACAAATGGACTTATCACTAATATCTCATTTATTTGCATTATACACAGGCAGTTTTCTGCCTAATTGTGAATATACATACATATGTGCACACACAGAAACATGCATGCACATATATCCCATTGTAAGGTCTGGCTATATTTTTCTCCATTATCTCTGATTCAGCCACATGTATTTCTGATAACTGTGGGATACCCAGCCAGAGCCTCCCACAAAAGCCTGAGCAAATTGGTCCTAGTTCTACTGTAATGCTAGTTTCTCTGCTCAGCTCTGGCTTCTCTGAGAATAGCTGCTATATGAGTCTTACTTTTTTCCCTCAACATTTTTTTTTCTTTATGAATTTTTTTTTTTAGATAAATTGTGCCCCATTGGTAGAAATGATTCAAGATTTTGAACATCCTAAAAATATAGCCCCCCTTTTTTTATATTTTACTTCTTAGGTTGGACAGGGAGGAAGACTTAATTTTTTAATCATTGTATGATAAAATTAGCCCATCACAGATTATTTTATTTTATTTAAAATATATTTTATTGATTTTTTACAGAGAGGAAGGGAAAGGGATAGAGAGTTAGAAACATTGATGAGAGAGAAACATCAATCAGCCGCCTCCTGCACACCCCCTACTGGGGATGTGCCCGCAACCAAGGTACATGCCCTTGACCGTAATCGAACCTGGGACCCTTCAGTCCATAGGCTAACGCTCTATCCACTGAGCCAAACCGGTTTCGGCACAGATTATTTTAAGTAGTGTTATCAGGGAGGACTGTATATTATTAGTGTGTGCTAGCATATTAATTTCAGTTGGAAAACTGTAAAATGTTAAACTTTTCTTGCAGTAGGAAGAATTATCACCAGAAGTAATAATTAAGGGCATCCACTCTTTTCCCCCAGAAAAATAATGGCAGAATTTGAGAGTGGCCATTTTGTTGCTTGGGTTTAAAGAAGGCCATTATGTATGATAAATTGACTCTGTGTCGCTTTATATGGCCTAATCCACAGTGATGTTCTTGATATTAAAGTTCAAACAGAGGGTATTCACTGCTATATCACTTCTTCCTGAATTTTTTTTCTTTTTTTTTAAATATATTTTTATTAATTTCAGAGAGGAAGAGAGAGGGAGAGAAAGATAGAAACATCAATGAGAGAGAATCATTGATCGGCTGCCTCCCACACAACCCCCACTGGGGGTCGAGCCCACAACTCGGGCATGTGTTCCTGACCGGAATCAAACCCAGACCCTTCAGTCCGCAGGCCAACACTCTATCCACTGAGCCAAACCAGCTAGGGCCTTCCTGAACTTTTTTTTTTTTTTTTTTTTTTTTTTAATATACATTGATTGGTTTCAGAGAGGAAGGGAGAGGGAGGTAGAAACATCAATGATGAGAGAAAACCACTGATTGTCTGCCTTCTGCACACCCCCCACCGGGGATCGAGCCCGCAACCTGAGCATGTGCCCCTGACTGGAATTGAACCTGGGACCCTCCAGTCCACAGGCCCACCCTCTATCCTCTGAGCCAAACCACACAGGCGTCCTCAAACTACGGCCCACGGGCCACATGCGGCCCGCCGAGGACATTTATCCGGCCCGCCCGGTGCCGCTGTCTGTCCTGCTTAGCAGCCGACTCATCCCGGGCCCGCAGTGCCCATAGGAATTTGATCATAGTTTTTTTTTAAACTATAGTCCGGCCCTCCAATGGTCTGAGGGACAGTGAACTGGCCCCCTGTTTAAAAAGTTTGAGGACCCCTGGGGGCCTTCCTGAACTTTTTGAGTTAAGTAAGATAGTTATTATCTTCATTTTACAGCTGAGGAAACTTGGGCTTATAGAGATTGAGGGAGTTTGACAAAGGACATTTATTAGTAAGTGGCAGAACTAGGCTTGAAGTCAGTTCTTCCAACTTACAAGTTTTTTATTTGTTGGTTTGTTTTGTTTTTGTTAATTCTCACCCGAGGATATTTTTTCATTGAGGTTTTTTTTTTTTTTTTAAGAGAGAGTGGAAAGGAAGGAGGGGGGAGATATGAGAGACACACATTGATTGGTTGCCTCCTATCGACGACCCCACCAGGAGGGATATCCAACTTGCAACCCAAGTATGTGCCCTTGACCAGGAATCAAACCTGCGACCCTTTGGTGCTTGGGCTGATGCTCAAACTTAGCCACATGGGCCAGGGCAGACTTGCAAGTATTTTTCATTATACTGCTCTACATAGAATGCATATACCAAGTTTTGTACTTTTGTATTCATGGTAAACCTTGATTTTATTGTAAGAACTCAGTAAATGTTTATAGGTAAATTTCTTATAAGTCACTCTATAGTTTTTTACTTTGAAGATCCCTAGGAGAGCAGTGATTTGCAAAATGGATTTCAGACCTTTTTGGGATTCTCCCACCAGTAGAAATAAACCAAATGGATTCACTTTTTATCACATTAATTCCCAACTGTTAGAATGGTTTTCTATCTTTCTCTTTATTCTTTTCTTAGACACTTCTTTCCATCCTTACCACCTAAGGTTTAGAGTCATTTAGTATTTACTGTCTACTGTACACTAGGCATTATTTATGATCCTATGTTTATATACCTTGTGTCATCTAATTCTCACAACAGTTCTTTAAGTATTTTTATCACAGTTTTATTGAAAAACAGAGACCCAGCCCTGACCGGTTTGGCTCAGTGGATAGAGCGTCGGCCTGTGGACTGAAAGGTCCCAGGTTCGATTCCCGTCAAGGGCATGTACCTTGGTTGTGGGCACATCCCCAGTAGGGAGTGTGCATGAGGCAGCTGATCGATGTTTCTCTCTCATTGATGTCTCTAACTCTCTATCCCTCTCCCTCTCCCTTCCTCTCTATAAAAAAAAAAAAAAAAAAAAAAAAAAATCAATAAAAATATTAAAAAAAAAAAAAAGAAAAACAGAGACCCAGAGAGGTCAAATAATTTGCTCAAGGTCTCGTAGTCCATAAGCAAAAAAACAGGAGTTAAAGCTAGGGCTTTTGATTCTTAAATCTGGGGTCTTTCTACTGAGGTCTACTGTTGTGTATTCTCAGTAAACTTCTGAGCCTGAAATTGGAGCACTGGGCTGGAGAGAGGGAGGGGTGGGGGAAGAGAAGGGAGGGCCAAGTGAAGTGGTTTTCCTATCTGTCTAAAGTAGCCATTTTGTTTTTATATGTCTACTGTTATAAGCAGGAGAATTATCTTTCTTTTGGGGTGGGGAGAATTATCTATCAAGTGAATCAGGAACTGGCAAGTAGGATTCATTTTTTAAAAAACCTTATTTAATAGAAGCAGCAACAGCGCCAAAGAGGATGTCCATCATTCAGCCAAAAGCTTTCTGAATGTCTGCCAAGGGAAAATACTATATGTTATTTGTTTTTTCTCAGTCTAATTCCAAGCTCAAGTTGGTACGCAGTCTGGCAGTGTGTGAAGAGTCTTCTGCCCCATTTGCTGATGGGCCACTAGAAACCCAGGTAGGTCCTTTATAAGAGTTAAGTGTAGCTTTTGAGTTTGGCAGTTGTTTGGTAAACTAATATAGCAACCACAACATCAACATTAGGCTTGGAAATCAGGAGCTTCGATACCAGCCATTATAGTAAAGCATGGCATGGATGAGATCATGAAGTATAGATCTTCACACCTGGACCACCCACGATGATGCAGATGAATAAGATCCCAGGACTAGATCTTATTTTCCCACCCACAACTTTTCCCTCTGGTGGTTAGAACCATTTCCATCTAATTCTTATACCAAGAACAGCCAGTGTGACTTGAGCTGCCTATATAATACAAGGCTGTGATTGTAGAAAAGGCTTGGCCTTTATCCTTTTTTTAAAACAAAAGCTAAAACAATTTAATTAATAAAATACCCTCTTCTATAAGAGAATGCTGCCTCCCCAAGATTTATCTTCTCTGATATTTAAGGGGGCTACAGGAGAATTAAAATCCATTTCCCCTTTGATTATATTTCTCTCTACTCTTGTCCAAGGATATAATTCAATTGCACATCAGCTGCCCCTCTGACAAAGAGGAAGAAAAGTCCACAAAGGATGTCTCTGAAAAGGAAGATAAGGACAAAAACAAAGAAAAGGTTCCAAGGAAGATGCTGTCTAGAGGTGAAGACTTTCCCTCTTTCTTAATCTGTTCTAGGGCCTGGCTCTTCAGTGCCCTTTCCTTCCATCTTGAAGTCTGGCACTCGCTGGCCTAACTGGCCCAACAGTTCATTGTGTCCTATGGACTTCATGGTTGCTTGAGAAGGTACCTAACAAGGTTACTTTCTTTGATGCTTTATCCAACCCTGTCTTAGGGGCTCATGTCATACCACAGAGAGCTGCTCCATTAACATTGGTGCTACACATAGGAAGACATTGTAGTCAGTTCTGATTTTATTTTTGCTCTGGAATAAACAGTGACATGGATCATCACTGGTTGCAGCTCCTCCAGATACCTTTCATATTTTGGAATGATTGAAGTAATTATTTTTAGCAGTGCAAATTTGCATATTATTATTATTAAGTTCTCTCTGGCTTTAAATCTTGGGCTGATAGCAAAAAGACATGGTTCATAAAATGATAGTTGAGAGGAAAAAAGCAACCGTGTTTATTTTTTTTATAAACAAAAAACATCATATAAATTATCAACATTTGAGCATATTTGCTGAGGTTATGGAAAATTCAGTCTTGACTGCCCTTACCTGGACCTTATTTTCCTTAACTAGAATAAAAACAGCTTTGTTTTGGTGAGGGCATTCAGTAAATACTGAGAGTAAGGTGGCTTTTCACTGTAATCCTGATGCAACACTGTGACTTAGATTCTACCTTCTATAATCGTCATGAGGAATTTGGGGGAGGGGGGCTGGCAAATCACAGTCATTCTGGTTTTTAAGCTAAAACCCCTAAAGTTTGATTCTACTTTCCTGTTCTCATCTCTCCTGATCAGGTTGTATTATGCTTGGGATTAGATATTATGCAAGGCAATTTCATTTATTTTAAATTTATTTTGTTGTGGTGGTTTTAGACTCCAGCCAAGAATATACGGACTCCACTGGAATAGACCTACATGAATTTCTTGTAAACACACTGAAAAAGAACCCAAGGTAATAACATGATTTGATGAAAGGGGCAAAGGGGCCAGCAGCCAGAAGGATACCCAAAAGGCCAGGTAGCTTCTCAGAATTTTTCCATTAGAATCTCAGGATACCCATCCCCCTACCACCATTTCTCTTCAGTGTAGTTTTATATTCTGTGAGGGATTCAGAATATCCTCATATTGAGGTTTCTCCTGTCAGAAGAGTTGAGAAAAATTCTGTAGAAGAAGAATGCAGAGACAAAGAAATATGAAGGCTTGGGAGTACAATTAAAAAGCACAGAAGAAAATAATAATTGATTGTACATAAGCTAAACCATAATAGTTTTAAAAGTCTATAAAAAATCATATAGACTATAGAATAATAATTAGATGAATAAGTGTAAAGTAGGTGTTTATATGAATATGACTGCCAACAGAATTAGGTTTCTGATAAGGATAACAAAGTACATGGTTTAGCAGGATCTGCAAAATGCATACTCAGTTGTTTTCCTTTTTTTTTTTTTGTAATTCTTTATTGTTGAAAGTATTACATATGTCCCCCTTTTTCCCCTATTGACCCCCTCCAGCCCACCCCTGCCCACTCCCCCGCCCCAGACCTTCAGCACCCTATTGTCTGTGTCCATGGGTTATGCATATATGCATACATGGTCTTTGGTTGATTACCTCCCACCCACCTACCCTCCCCGACCTTCCCTCTGAGATTCCATACTCTGTTAATTATTTTTCTTTTTTATTGATTTTAGAGAGGAAGGGAGAGGGAGAGAGAGAGAAATATCAATGATGAGAGAGAA
Source organism: Plecotus auritus (assembly GCF_963455305.1). Classification (NCBI taxonomy): domain Eukaryota; kingdom Metazoa; phylum Chordata; class Mammalia; order Chiroptera; family Vespertilionidae; genus Plecotus; species Plecotus auritus. The sequence continues at coordinate 169,275,512 of NC_137772.1, forward strand.
TCATTTATTGGCTGTCTCCTGCACACCCCCTACTGGGGATCGAGCCCGCAACCCAGGCATGTGCCCTTGGCTGGAATCAAGCCTGGGACCCTTCAGTCCTCAGGCCTACGCTCTATCCATTGAGCCAAACCAGCTAGGACTATTTTTCTTTTTTAAAGTAACATAAAAAAGTCAGTGAGGTTCAGTAGCCATTGCATTTTGGTCCACTATTGGGGTTTGGATCTCTTTGTCCCTTCAGCTTTTATAGTGAGCAGATTGTGTTCTCAGTCCTTGCTTTGAATACCTATGGGAGGCTGCTTTTTGTTTTGTTTTCATCTTTTCTAAACAGGGACAGAATGATGCTGCTAAAATTAGAACAGGAGATTCTGGAATTTATTAATGACAACAAGTAAGTTATTTGAATGAAATACAAATTTAGAGGTGGGAGGGTCACCAAAAGAAATTTAGGTACAATTTCAGGATATCCCTCTTTCATCTTTCTCTTATAGTCTGTATTTTGATGTAATTATTCACTGGAAACTAAAAGGAGTTGGGGGAAGTAATCAGTATGTATTAAAAAGTATATGTGTGAGAACCAAGTGAGGTATTTAAGTTATTGCATAAACTTTAGTTGAAAAAAAAAAAGTATATATTTTCAGCAGCTAGCCCTTGTCCCATATTTTATTATTCTTAAATTTCTCCCTTTTTTCTTTGTAGACTATCATCCAGGTGGATGAGACCTAGGACTTAAGGAGTAGTCTTAATGTGTGTAGTGGGTCTATAAAATACTATTGTTAAAGAAGCTGAGAGAACCTTGTTGGTTTCCATTGAATAAATATATTTCTTATAATATGTCTGTTTCTCCTAAGAAATTCCCCATTTTAGATACTTTTAAGGAAAACTACAATTGGCTGATATTTATCTTTATTTTGTTCCCCTCCCTCCCCCGGTTTTCCCTTCAGTAACCAGTTCAAGAAGTTCCCTCAGATGACCTCATATCACCGGATGCTATTACACCGGGTAGCTGCCTATTTTGGGATGGACCACAATGTTGATCAAACTGGAAAAGCTGTCATTATCAACAAAACCAGTAACACAAGAATGTAAGGGAGGAAATCACAGATTGGGAAGACTTTCCTGGGATAGCTTCTGGGGTGGAAGAGGAAGGTTATAGGATCAAGATGTCTTTCTGGGGAAGGAAGGGGATGTGGGGGTGGTAGGCTATATTATCAATTCCTCCTCTTTCCTCACTCCTGTGAGGTGTTGGATACAGATTCTACTGATGTTTTGTGAAGACTGGCCCCAGCCTCTCTTCACCTTTGCTGATAGGAGAAATATAACTTTGGAGGAAGACAAGTTGTAGATGTATAAAGAACAGACCCTGAGGACTTCATTACACCTTATGTGACGTTTTGAATGCCTGACTCCAGAAATCCACCTGATGAGAGTTGTGAAATTTAAGAGACCTGTACTAGGAGGTCAGCTTCCTAACAAAAGGGCTTTTCCTCCCTTCCACATTTTTCTCCCAATCCCAGCCCTGAACAGAGGTTCTCAGAACATATAAAGGATGAGAAGAATACAGAATTTCAACAGAGATTCATTCTCAAGAGAGATGATGCCAGTATGGACCGAGATGATAACCAGGTAAAGAATGGAAAGGGTTGGGTGTAGAGAGAGATTGCAGTAAGAGAAACTGGGAGGGCAGAAGAATTTTTGTGGGATAGAGAAAACTTGAAATATGGAAAAATGTATTGAGCTATAGTTGGCTTTGGCTTAATGTTGAGGGTTGATACTTGCTGAGCTGAATGCCACCTGTTAGCCCAGAGAGACATGGTGCTGAGGTTTGCTGGGTTTTCTTATTTGTCCTGGAACTCCTTGGTTCTGCCATTTGACTTCTAATTTCACATCATTTAGGGACAAAGCAAGGTCCCTCCCTGCTTCTGCCTTGATTCAGTTGATGACTTCATTCTTTTTTTCTTTAATAGTTAGGGATATTTCTTTGGGAACCACTCAAAGCTACTTTATCCCACTTCCACTCTTATCCTAGTTCAGGACTAGCCTTGAACTGGCAAACTTGTTATCTGATTTACCCACTTTTAAAGGTGTTTCTGATCCTTTTCTGCAAATTATTTCCCTAAGTCCTTCCACCAAGGTGAGTGAGTTAATTTGGCTTCTGATGTTGGGAGCCTCAGACAATATCCCCTTTTTGATCCACTCCTATAGGAATGAGAAGTGAACAATCTGCCCATCCTTTCCTTTATGGGCCTGGCTTTTCCTCTGACTTTGAGCTCACCCTTTAGATAGCAAGTGATTATTTGTGGGTTAGTTTTCTAGCCACATGTAGAGTTTAGATCCAACCTGTTTCTGCTTGACCTCCAAAGGAGGTTAGGTGGAGAACCAGGATTAAGGTTTAAAGAGCATGGTTGGGTAATGCCAATATGAGTCTCGTTAATTAATGATAACTATAGTAATATCTTACCTCTAGAGTCAAAATTAGTTTCCGTAGGATATTGTATCATCTTGAGACCAGGACTTTCCTGCTTGTTACTTGAGTATTTGAGGGAGTCTTTTTGAGAAAAGTACCATTATCTGTTGTGGACAAACATGCTGGGTCTGATTGAAAGCAATGAAATATACAAAAAGATAAGCAAATTTTAAAAAACAAGAAAGAGCCTTTCCATCCTGATGCCCTTCTCTCCATTTTCCTAAAACCTTTTTTTCTGTGGATCAGGAATTATTCAGGCCTCAAGGCACATGAGTGGAATTTGTCCCTATTTTATCTCTTAGCTTCAGGCTTGATTCACAATAGGTTAGGCTCTGTGCACTTTCTGTCTGTGATACTAATAATAAATACTGTAATTGCTATTCTATTGGGTGTTTTTTCTGAACTAGATTTTGTTCCTAACACATATACATTATCTTTTAATCTTCACACCCCAGTGTAGATGGGGGTTATTAGCCCCACTTTAAATGTAAGAAAACTGAGGCTAAGAGATGTTATTTGCCTGAAGTGACATTACTCAGAGGTGGCAGAGCTGAGATCCTGCCTGACCTCAAAGCCCATTATGTACTTTCTACTCTGCCACTGGTTTACTAGTACTAGGGGCTGAAGACAATATAGTGCCATAAAGTCCTGTGTCTTCTTGGAAGGGGACTGTAAAAAGACATGTAGTAGAATTTAGGTTCTTCAGACTAGTGAGAACTAAATCTAGTCAAAAGTTGATACTCCTAAAGGCATGTCTACCTCTGGAGATTGGTGAAGGTGGGGAAAGTCAGCCTAGAGTAGCAGTCTTCTTGGTTGTTTCATCTAAAGTTTCCAAAGCCTCTGAATTGAAGGTCAGAATCTTATAACCTGATGACATTCATTTGATGGGTTACCTCCCTCAGAGCTCCTTGCCTTCAAGACAGTATGGGAAAGGACACTCTGTAACACCCTACCCAAGATAGTGCTCATAACTCACAAGCCAAGAGAGGAAAAGACAGTGTGGGAGAGTTGGGTGTAGACAGCCAGAGGTGGTGATCTGCTCAGCCATCCCTCTAGTCACCTCACTACATTTCTCAGAGAATGTAAGGTTCCCTATCCACCATTTTCTTCTTTTCCCTTTCTATCGCTCTCTGTCCCCTTCTTCCACCTTATCTTGTCTGTTCCTTTCTCTGTCCATCCTTCTTTCTGTTCTCTTTGCCCTTTCTTTCTCTTTACCTCATTGTGTTGCTCTCTTTCTTCTCTATTTTTGTAATTTCTCTCCCCCTCCCTCCAGGAGTTACAGTTAAGATGAGAAAAAAATTCTTAAGCATTGAGTTTAGCTTTACCCTTGGGATTTTATTTCCAAAGCTCTCTTTGCCGAGCTGTGTGCAACTTGGATCTTCAGGACATGGCATTCATTAGTGATTAAAGAAGGGATAATATCAGGTGTTAGATCTGTAAAACTCTTCTCTACATTCAGCTCTGCTAATTACATGTTTCTTCTCCCTCTCTAGCTTCCTCCTATCCCTTGCTTTCCCTTCAGAGCAATATTGTTTATTCCCTCAGCTATTCTCTTGATCCTTACTGATTGGAGAGTACCTGAATACTATAAGGAAGCAACCCAATCCTTATAAATAGTTGTTGTTCTTGATACTCTGGGGGTGGGGGTGGGGAGATGGAGAGGCCCCAACCATCCAGAAAACCTGATCTCCCAAACTGCATGGTCAGATGTACCCAGTGAAACCTGTCCAACACTGGAAATTTTAGTGCTTTTCCCCCTCCCCCTTTTTTTTTTTATGGCAACTATAAACTCTCCCGGTTTCTCTTCCTTGCTGGTGTGCAGTGAGCTTGCAGTACGAGGAGAACTTAACTAGCTTAATTCTGCTCATCGATCTAGATCAGAGTTCCATTGCAGGATGGAAGGAGGAGCAAGTCAATAGAAGAGAGAGAGGAGGAATATCAAAGGGTCCGAGAGAGAATATTTGCCCGAGAGGTAAGTGTAGCTTCTGAGAGTTGTCAGCCCATAGCTTTTAGCTCTTAATCTTTGGAACTGTGAATGGAATGAACCCTCCATAAATGTGTTGTTGTTGTTGTTTTTTAACCAAAATCAGCCAGCCCCAGATTTGATCTCTAAAATTAAATGTGGCTTGTTAGGAAGCTGCAGAGTTTTATTTGTATTATTTTTTAATACATTCTGCTGTATGGCATATAAAGAGAACAAATGGAGTGGCTGAATTTGGTGGATATGATTAGACTGAAAATAGAAATGGTTTTGGCAGGGCTTATGGAAGGGCTTTGAATCTTGCCTGTCAAACCCTCCTCCCACTTACCCTCTTTCACTTCCACTATCCATTTTAGGCATCTTTGCTTCTAAGTGGAAGACTTAGTGTCCACACAGCCTATACATTTTATCTTGTTTGGCCAGCCTCATTTTTAGGATATGTTGGTGATTGTTAGAGCACAGATCTGGCATCATTCTCTGAGCTCCACATTCCATATTCACAGAAGGTACCACTCACTAGTCCCTCCACTCTCTACCTGAACAGAAAGTTTCTTTCTTCCTATATTTCTTAACTTGCTTCTTAGAATAGGACTGGCTCTTTGGGCCAAAAGCCAGCATGAATCATTTTAGGCAACTTGATTCTTAAGAGTTGTGAGCCAAATCAAATATACTTGATATCCCTGTATCTGGTGACCTTTGCCTACCAGACAAGAGAAATATAGCAGAAATTCAGGAAAGGCCGTAGATAGGGAAGAGGGGAACAAATCTCCAGAAAATGTAGGATCCAGTTAGCAGCACCTTCTTACAATCAAATTAGCAAGCAAAAGAGGAAGAACCAGCCTCCCTTCATTGTCAAAACATAGCCAGTTATAATCAATATACTTAGATGGACACTACTCTCCTCCCATTTCCCCACTCTCCCCTCCATCAAGAATACACACACACACACACACACACACACACACACACACACTCCTTTTCATCATCACCTAGCTCAGAAAAATATTGTCTCCAACTTTAATAAAACTGAACTCCTCTATGAACTTGTTCCATTGACTCAGGAGACCCAAGTCTTCAAAGGGTCCTCTTCACTGGGGACAGATATATGACAAACCTTCTGGCCAAAGGTCCAAAAAGAAGGAATCTTCTTACCTTCTGTTACATAGATTTCCATTTTGAGTCAGAAAAATCTGTCCTCCAATTATCCAATCAGGATAATTGGACAATCCTCAAAGAGGATTCTCTAACCTTTACCTGCAAACCAATTGGGTGGAATGAAAAGAGATCATTTGTACATGGCTGTGGCTGGTGGTGACCCTAAATTGTGACAGAGCAGGTTGGGGAATGATAATAGCAAACATTTATATAGTTTTTACTATCTTTCAGACACTCTCTTAGCATTTTGCATAAATTATTTAATCCTCATACTAGGTTATTATTTTCCTCATTTTACAAATGTGAGACTGAGGCAGAGAGAGGTTAAGTAACCTAAGATCACACCACTAGTTAGTAAAAGAGCTGGTGTTTTAATTCAGGTAGTCTGGCTCAAGTCCATGCTCTTAACCCCTAAAGTAAACTAGCTCTCAGTAGTTTGCTTTGTTCTGAGGTCTTTAAATTAAGAGGTACCAGTGACACAGCATAGCAGTCTCTGATGTGGACCTCTGCTTCACTGACACATGGAAAATGACTGTCCCACCATGCCAGTGTATTAGCAAAGCCACAGCTATTCTGAAAGTACAAGCAACTTTTAATAGGGTATTAGGGCTAATTATGAACAACACTGGAATATGTCTACTTACATATTCCATATGAACAACACTGGAATATGTCTACCTACCTTGCGGATTTATCACTTTCATTTCAGCACTTCCTACATCTTACTGTAGGTAGAGGCATCAGGAATCCCAGAAGGTATAGACAAAGAAAAATGGCCAAAGTCCACCATATTCCAAAGATTCCCATGTGAAGAGGAACCTGGCCAGTCAAAGGGAGATGATTAAGGGTGGAATTGAGGAAAAGGCAGGCCAAAAAAAAGAGAAGTGGCAAGAAGGGTGTTTGGATGGAAATGCTGATGCTGCAGCCTTCTCTGGAGCCTGAGCTGTGTATTGGGAAAACTGCCCCATATAGGCTCTGCTCTGTGTGGAGCCCACTCTGCTCAATACTCTTGGTACCTTTTTCTAAGGGTTGGGAGTCCACTATATAGCTTACTTCACTCAGCTCAGTGGCTTTGTCAGGAAATATCCCCAAAAGGAACGTTTCAGGCTTTTAATTTTCTTCATTTTTCTAGGCTCTAAAAAATACCTGCTTCCCTAATTTCTTACTCTCATTGGGTCTCAGGTCAGAATGTCTTTCATTTTGGCCAGTGTAGAGGACAGAAATGGAATAATTATTGAGGATGATTTTTTTAAAAATCACGAAATTTTTTTTTCTTGTCTCCCTTCTTCCTTTCTTTGAACACATTCTTTATGACAAGCACACCAATTATTATGCTCACTTTACCTCTAGAGAGAATAAATTTAGAGCTTAAAAAGGAAATAATAGTTAGGTTAATACTTTCCTCTTTCTCCTTTCCATACTCCTACCTTTATTAACCTCTCTTTTTAAACACTCTGGGAAGGCTAAAAATGCTCAATGCTCTTTCCCATTAAAGATGAGAAGTCAGATTGGGTGTGTGGGTGTGGGTCATCCTGTCCCTGCTCCCTCTCTCCCTGTTGGGGGGTGAGCTTGGTTTGAGGACCTTGGGTATTCATAGCATCATGGACACCCTTTTCGGTTATGCCATGCTGTTTTCTTATAAGTTATTTTCCGTTTTCTCCCCCTCACCTAGACTGGCCAGAACGGATATCTAAATGACATCAGGTTAGTACCACTTAGCATGTTCTCTGCTTCTCATTGAGCTTTTCAGTGAGGTTAATATAATCCTGTAATGATGCTTTTCTTTGATGTTAACCAACAGACTCTCCAAAGAAGCCTTTTCTTCTAGCTCTCACAAGAGAAGGCAGATTTTTAGGTACTTCTGTGTAATCTTTATCTTTCCTTGTTTTGTTTTTTTTTTTAATTTGTTTGTTTGTTTTGTTTTGCTTTGTTTTGTTTTGCTGTAATCTTTTCAGCGGAGTGAGTTTGCTCCATGCATGGCTGCTTGTGGAATAATTCAGTTTGTGGTTTTTGCAACATTGGATATTTGTCCCCATTAAAAAAACAAAAAACACAGCTTTTGCTCAATGACTTTATTTTTATTGTTGCTGATTTCATTTTAAGTCCTGGATAGGTGGTGAAGGGGACCAAATAGTTATATGGGATAGGTACTGTTTCTTCCCAGAAATTTGCTGGAATTGGGCATTTTTGGAGGAGTTCAACAAATTAAGGTAAAAGAATGGATGTCCTTTAAGCTACCTTTTCTGAATCTGTGGAAAGATATGAAGAGCTTATCCCTGACCCAGCATAGGGAATGTTTTGTATCTTTAAGAAAGAATAGTACTAACACATATACATACAAATACCTCGGTCTATGTAGTTCTCTCTTTGGAACAATGTGTAAATGGGTAAGATGACCCACTTCTGAGGCCCAAGAAGGACCTCAGAAAGGACTGTCTGCCTTAGGAGGTCTTTAGAGCATGTCCTTTATGTGATTGTTCATGACTTGGTCTTAATTGTTGGCGAAAGCTGCTGTACTAACTTCTCCAGTATCTAATATTCTCCATTTTCCACAAAGCAGTCATGAGAACCTTTTATTTCAGTCTCTCTGTTCCACCCCAGCAGATTACTAAAGGTGGTGATGAGAGAAGAGCTACTTTAGGACCCTATCTTGTCACCAACTCATTTTAAATATATTCTTCCCATTTACCGTAGAAAAACTATAGAGCACAATATTTAATACCAGGATTCAGGTCTAATCCTTTCCAAAGGGCTTATGTCTTTTTGAATCCTAAGCTTGATAGGACCTTACTAACTCAGATTAGTTAGAGCTCTCATCCCCGGTACTTCAGTTGTACCTTCCGTATTATCCTTTCTAAAGTTAGTTAAGCCATCTGGAGGTTGGAATAGAGAGATTTTCCATTCTTAGGATGGAGGATTTTATCTCCCTTTCCATATCTTTGAACTTTTTTTCCTAGACTATCCCACCCTTATGTCCATATGAAAGCCCCAGGCAGAAAGGGCTCTGCATTTGTGGTGGTGGTCGAGATAGAGTCCCCCTTTTTAAAAAAATAAGTTCTTGTTCCATATTGTACACTTCAGTTAGAATTCATGCCAGAATACCTATAATAAACAGGAGTTTTAAACTAACTTCTATGTGTGACTTCGTACACAGTGCTTGACAGTTGCTAAAGTACACTAGTTGATTCAGTTCTCTCACTGATTTGATAAACTGGTTTACATGAAAGAAAACAAAAGCAGAGACATTTAAGTGACCAACTCATGTTTTTATGGCTACTAGTGGCAAAACTGGGACTGACTCTTTGTCCAGTGTACTTTTCATCATACCACACCAGCTCTCTACAAGCATCACTCCTTCCTGTCTGAGTATTGTTCCATTCAGAGCCCTAATTCAGACTTACTGCTAAGGATGATGCCCTTATTAATGCTGCAGAACATCAAACTATATCAACTATGCAGATAACTAGAGGCCCGGTACACAGAATTCATGCACGGGTAGGGTCCCTAGGCCTGGCTGTGACGGGGCCGATCAGGTTCCCCACCTCCCCACCTCCTCCTTCCCTCGCTCCCTCAGTGCCCCGCTGGTCGCCTGCCCTGTTCCACGCCGCCCCCTTGTGGTCAGTGCATGTCATAGCGAGTGAGTGAGCGAACTCCCGGTCAAACTCCCAAAGGGACAATTTGCATATTAGCCTTTTATTATATAGGATAGCTTGAAGGATCTAGTTAGCAGGTGCAGCCTTCTCCTATCCAGACCTCCTTTATGCTGCTGCTTTTCATACTGAGTTTTGATTAAAAATCTAGGTCATTTAAATGCAGTTCCATGAACTCTTAAGGGGTACTTCATTCTCTATTTGGGTACTAGTTCAGAACTCTAATGATTAGAAACTGATCTTCTCTAACTGCTTTATACCTTTATACCCAAGTTTGTGCAATAAATACTGATATACCAGATTTCCTCATCCACAATTGGCAATAACTATGGCAGCTTCCCAATCCTTTGAAAGATTCTATTCCCCTGATAAATAAGCCACAATGAGGGTTACTGATATTTTTGCCACCTCTTCCACAAACTTCTCTTCCCACTTCCCAGACACAATAAACTGGACTTTTCACGGCACTGAATCTACTTGTAAAAACTAAGTCAGCTCTGATTTCACAGGAGTATAAAATGTGAGTTTTCTCTGTTCTTCACCCTTATCTCTCTAACACACAACCCAATCCAATGCTCAGAATTGCGTTTGGTAGTTTTCCCTCACTGCCTTATTTTTAGTAAAGTGGAAAGACTTGACTAGAGGTTGGGTGTAGTCGTAGGGAAGGAAAACTGATCTCTTTCCTGACCAAGACTCAACTTAGATTCTTTAACTCTCATGTTAGTCAAAAGATGATCAGATGAGCCACATTTTGAGAACTTGGCCATCACTATCTTGGGGGAGGGAACTGGATGACAGGGCGTTTGGTTTAAAGTTGACTCATTCACTATCCTTTGGTAGGAAAAGTAAGTGGCACAATTGTTATAATAGATAGTACTGTGTTTGATTTAGGTATAAAAGGTCATTAGGATTTTTGCAAAATTCAAGCTCTAATGTCTAATAAGCAGCCTCATCCATTGCTACTGCTATATCCCATTACCCCAAAAAATACACACATCTTTATTGAGTCCTCTCAGTAGACTTGCCTTTGTCCATTAAGATGAAGCTATTGGCTCTCACTTGAGGTCTGGAGATTTCCTGGTTTATACTTCTTTCTTGTTTCCCATTCCACTTTGACATCCCCAAGAAAAAGGGATAAAGTTTTAGAGAACCAGGCATATTTTCTAGCCCTCTATTCTAATGATATAGAGAGTATTCGAGGTCTTTATAAATCTACTTGGAATTTAGAGGAGAATTAGTATGTCACTAACCAGCTGTGCCTGTGTGTTGTTAGCCCACCATGACTGGCTTAGCTAAACAACTAAAAATAGTGATTCAGGCAAATATTTTTCCCATCTTCTCTAAAGTACCTTTGGAGCAGATAGTCTATAAAGAAAGGTATTGTCTTTAATATTATCCCCTTAAGAAAAATACCTTTGATCCTAGCCAGTTTCCTCAGTGGTTAGTGCATTGGCCCACAGACTGAAGGGTCTTGGGTTCGATTCCCATCAAGGGCACATATCTTGGTTGCAGGCTCAACCCCCAGCCCTCGTCGGGGCACATGTGGGAGGCAACCAATCGATGTGTCTCTCTCACATCAATGTTTCTCTGCCTCTCCCCCTCCCTTCCAATCTCTCCAAAAGTCAATGAAGAAAGAAAGAAAAATACCTTTCTATATTACAATAACTGTGAACCTGGTATCTTTGAAACCAAAAGGGATTGCCTTAGGTAGAATGATGGTGAAAAGGATGGAACTCAAGCTACTATGAGTTTTGCTCAATTGCTCCCCAGTATACATTCCAAAATCTTTGTAATTGTTGTCATTTGATTTCCTTAGGTCAGTGGTCGGCAAACTGCAGCTCGCGAGCCACATGCGGCTCGCAAGCCACGGTTTGCCGCTCTGTTGACTAATGAGTTTGCCGACCACTGCCTTAGGTTATTAGTTGTTGGGAATGGGAGATGTGAAAGGAAAACCCCTCATTCTTGGTTGCTTATGGATTAAAAAGTGGTAAGAGCTCAACAAGACTTAGGATTTTCAATGCAACCCTATCTATCTTGAGTATAGCACTTTATAGACACAAGCAGCAATTATAGCATCAGGATAACCTGATGTTTCTAGAGCAAAATAAGAGAGGATGAATTCCTTTTCTCCATAGCCTTTCACCTTGCCTGGGACAGCAGGGTTATTTACATGGAGGCAACTAGGCACAGTCCGTCCTCTGCTGCTTGCCATCCTGGGTCCCAAGAGCATATTTCCTTGATCATGCCAAAGACTTCAGTCCTTAGAGAATCTGGGACCAATTGTTCCCAGATGCCAACATAGAACTTCCACAAAATAGGTTAAATCAATTCCAGACCATCAGACTGAGTTTTCCAGAGTGCCCCTTTAATCCACTATACTCTTCCCACCCCAGAAACAGTAGTCATAAAAAACACCTCTGCCTGGCTGGCGTGGTTCAGTGGTTGAACATCAACCTATGAACCAGGAGGTCACGGTTCGATTTCTGGTCAGGGCACATGCCCATATTGCAGGCTCGATCCCCAGTGGAGGGCGTGAAGAAGGCAGCGATCAATGATTCTCTCATCATTGATGTTTCTACCTCTCTCTCCCTCTTCTTTCCTCTCTGAAATCAATTTAAAATATATATATATTTTAAAATGCCCTAGCCAATTTGGCTCAGTAGATAGAGCGTCAGCCCACGAACTGAAGGGTCCTGGGTTTAATAATGGCCAAGGGCATGTACCTCGGTTGCAGGCTCGATCCCCAGCCCTCATTGGGCACATGCAGGAGGCAACCAATCGATGTGTCTCTCTCACATCAGTGTTTCTCTCTGTCTTTTCCCTTCCCTTCCACTCTCTCTAAAAGTCAATGGAGCCCTGACCGGTTTGGCTCAGTGGATTGAGCATCGGCCTGTGGACTGAAGGGTCCCGGGTTCAATTCCGGTCAAGGGCATGTACCTTGGTTACAGGCATATCCCCAATAGGGGGTGTTCAGGAGGCAGCTGATCGATGTTTCTCTCTCATTGATGTTTCTAACTCTCTTTCCCTCTCCTTTCCTCTCTGTAAAAAATCAATAAAATATATTAAAAAAATAAAAATCAATGGAAAAAATGTCCTTGGGTGAGGATTAACAAAAAAAAAGAAAGAAACACCTCTGCTGTCTTAGACACATTATGTGGAAGACCTGTTGTGGGATCTATCTATGTCATTGGCTACTCCTGCCTTCTAGCACTGATAACTTCTAGGAGTCCTTTTGTTTTAAGAACTCCCAGAAAAAGATGGTACCCCTCTGCTCCCCACTATTTCCTGCATGTCTGGGGTCCTGCAGTGGGGAGCTGGGGGAAGAGACCACAGCCAATCTCAGCATCATGTGTGTGGTTCCCACCCACCTCTGGTCTGTTGTATTGAGTTGCCAGTGCGCTGTCTTCCAGATGTGCCCCCATGCTCTTTGTTAATATACCGGGTATTGTTCTGTCTGCTCTCATCAACTCTTGATGGGCCAGCCAACTAACAAGAAGTCAGTGCCCATCCTCTCCCCAACCTCACCCCTTCTTTGTTATTGAAAGAATAGAAATGAACTCTCTCCTAGCCCTTCTGCAGAAGTGGTAGGTGGAGGGTGCTCTGACCACTGTGGTCTCTGCAGGGGGAACCGTGAGGGGCTAAGCCGCACCTCAAGCAGCCGCCAGAGCAGCACAGACAGCGAACTCAAATCCCTGGAGCCACGGCCTTGGAGCAGCACGGACTCTGATGGCTCTGTTCGAAGCATGCGGCCCCCTGTCACCAAAGCCAGCAGTTTCAGCGGAATCTCTATCCTCACCCGGGGTGACAGCATTGGGAACAGTAAAGCTGGCAGTGCAGGAAGGATCTCCAGGCCAGGTACTACAACTTCTCACATGTGTCATGCTATCATGTTTTGCTTGTCGTTTGCAAAAAACCACACTGATACTTACTTTTTTTAAAATTTAAATTCTTTATTGTTTAAAGTATTATATATGTCTCCTTTTTTCCCCATTGACCACTCCCCAGCCCTGATACTTTTAATAAAACACTTGTCCCAATATTGTGTCCTGGAAACCTAACACAGCCAGATGAGGGAAAATTTGATTTCTTGAATTAATCCATTGTCCTTTTGAGTACTCTCTCTGATTTTCTTTCAGACCTTTCCTACTGGGGGAAAAAAACTGATTGGATTAGATTAATTGATCTGATTTCTGACTGAGGTGGGACATCCCTATAAGCCCAGGTTCAGGTCACATACTGAGATGAGAAGATAGCTGCTTTCATTCTGTGGCCTCTGAGATTATAAGGAGGGTCTGTAGAGCAGAGGGAACCCTTAGAATTTAGCTATTTGTAATTCATTGGTGGCAGCCAATAGGCTAGGACTTAGAGAGGTACTTCTGTGGCTGCTTCCCTGGAGCTTGTCACTGAGAAAAGGAGCATGAGTTCCACCTGCCAGCCCTGTAGCCACCCTTTAGCTCTTCTCATCTGCTATGAATCCTTCTCCATCTATTCCTATTGCACTCTTAGCAGAGGGATATTTAGCTCTTTATGCCAAGTGGAACTCTGTTCCACCATCTTCCTGCCTATGAAGAATTACTTGAGAAAACCAAGATGGCGGCATAGGTAGTCACCTATACTTGCTGCCTCTCACAACCACATCAAAACCACAACTAAACGGCAGAACAACTACCACCCAGAACCACGGGAAAGCTGGCTGAGTGGAAGTTTCACAACTAGAGAGGTGAAGAAAACGCATTGAGACTGCTAAGAGGTGCGGAGGTGCGGAAAGTGCTGGCACCTGGATGTGCTGCTCTTTTAACTGGGAGGGAGATACAAGCTCCCGCTTGCTCTGAACTCCAGTTCCGGGCGAGACTCTGGGGGACCCAGGAACATTCGGGGAGAAACTGGACTGTCTGGCATCTGGACAGGAACGCGAGGGCGGCTTACTCTTAGAGTTGCTCTCAGCAATCATTCATGCACAGGGGCGCAGGATGCAGAGAACCACAGAGAACCGGGGACTTCTCTGGTTCAGAGCTGACTGGCAGCCATTGCTGTTTGCTCCGCCCTGGTGATTCCCAGAGACCCTGCCCCACCCAATTTACAACCCCACCCAAGCTATGAGCAGAGGCTTTTGCATATGAATGGCCTGTACTTTTGCCTAAAACCTGTCAAACTGCAGCTGGGTCAGAGAGCCCCAGAGCTTCCAAAAGAAGGCCCAAGGCAGCAGCAGCCTTGCTTCACAGCTCGGCCTCGTCTGGGCACTTCCAAACCCCATACAAAGAGGAGGAGTCTGCAGATGTCTCTGTAGCTCCTGCTGGGTGGCCCCAGACAGTGGCTGGCCTTGCACCTCCTTGGAGATCCAAGAGCCAGTGTATCCAGTGGTCAGAATGAGACCATACCGGATTACAACTCTTCACATCCATAAGAGACACACTCAAGGGGCAGACTCAGTGAGCACCAAATCCTTACTGAAGCAAATCCTGCCCCAAAAGGGTGTCTACTGCGCAACAGATCTTCCAGTGTAGACACAGCTGGTCATCACAGCCAATTGGCCTGGAGGTGAATTCCTCCCAGTGATACCAACAGCAATCAAGGGTTAACTATAACAAGACTGTACAAACAGCCCACAGAGGGATGCATCAAGAACGTCCACCTCAGGTGACTGGGGAGGCTGAGCCACTGGGCCCTATAGGACACCAACCACACAAGGCCACTATCAACTCAAGGAGACTTAGCAGCTACCCAGTACATAGAAACGAACACAGGGAAACAGCCAAAATGCGGAGACTAAGAAACAAGTCACAAATGAAAGAAATGGAGGAAAGCAAAATACTGGATATAGAGTTCAAAACCATGGTTATAAGGTTACTCAAGAATCTTCTAGAAACCTCGGAGAAATTTAGTGAGACCCTCAAGGATATGAAAAAGGACCAATCAGAAATTAAGCATACACTGACTGAAATAAAGAATAACATACAGAGATCCAACAGCAGACTAGAGGATCCCAAGAATCAAGTCAAAGATTTGAAATGCAAAGAAGCAAAAAAACAACCGGAAAAGCAAAAAGAAAAAAGAATCCAAAAATATGAAGATAGTGTTAGGAGCCTCTGGGACAACTTCAAGCGTACAAACATCTGAATTATGGGGGTGCCAAAAGAAGAGAGAGCAAGATATTGAAAACCTATTTGAAGAAATAATGACAGAAAACTTCCCCTACCCGGTAAAAGAAATAGACTTACAAGTCCAGGAAGAGCAGAGAACCCCAAACAAGAGGAATCTAAAGAGGACCACACCAAGACACATCATAATTAAAATGCCAAAGGCAAAAGACAAAGAGAGAATCTTACAAGCAGCAAGAGAAAAACAGTTACCTACAAGGGAGTACCCATACTACTGTCAGCTAATTTCTCAACAGAAACTATGCAGGCCAGAAGGGAGTGGCAAGAAATATACAAAGTGATGAATAGCAAGAACCTACAACCAAGATTACCCAGCAAAGCTATCATTTAGAATTGAAGGTCAAATAAAGAGCTTCACAGACAAGAAAAAGCTAAAGGAGTTCATCACCACCAAACCAGTATTATATGAAATGCTGAAGGGTATTCTCTAAGAAGAGGAAGAAAAAGGTAAAGATAAAAATTATGAACAACAAAGTGACAACAAATACATATCTATCAACAAGTGAATCTAAAAATCAAGTGAATAAAAAATCTGATGAACAGAATAAACTGGTGAATATAATAGAATCAGGGGCACAGAAAGGGAGTGGACTGACAATTCTCAGGGGGACAGGGGTGTGGAGGTACGGGAAGAGATTGGACAAAAATCTTATACCTATGGACAAGGACAGTGGGGTAGAAACCGGGTGGAGGGAAACTATAGGGGGGAAAAAGAGGAACAGCTGTAATTATCTGAACAATAAAGATTTATTTAAAAAAAAAAAAAAAGAATTACTTGATTCTCCTCCCAGAAGTTCTGTAGGTCTTATCCTCAGAAGATGTCAGTAGTGTTGAAGATTTTTGCCTCTGACTGTTGGGTCTTTGCTGCCCTTCCCTGATACCTCCTTTCTAATTCCATTGCCTCTGCCTTTATACAGGCCTTTATCTTCTCTTATTTAATTATGACACTAGCCCTCAAGTTGGTTTTCCGTCCTCAGCCCTTTTTATAGGCAATTTACCAATCTGTAACATAGATCTAATCAAATCACTCCTCTCTTAAAAACATTCATGTTTTTCCATTCCCTGCATAGTAAAATCTGAATTACTTATTACAGCATAACTTCCTGGCTCTAGTTTGCCATCTCAATCTTATTTCAAGATATCTTTCTCTGGCCCTCCAACAATTTCTTGAATATGATACTAGCTTTGTCTCCTCTCAGTCTTATAAGCCTTCTATTCATCCTTCAAAACTATCTGTCCTGCCACTTCCTCTTTAAACCCTTCCCTTTAACCCTTCCAGGAGTTATTGCTTCCTCATCTTTGCTTTCATACAATTTTGTTTGTATCAGTGATGCATCAGTTATCCTTATGAGATTGTAATCATTGTGTGGGTGTTCACCTTTTGTCAGGAGATCCTGTGCTGTTTAAGGGCAAAGACTGTGTTCCCTTTATTTTAGTGTACTCAGTTCATTATACAATGCCTCACACATCCTATATAATAAAAGGCTAGTATGCAAATCGACTGAACGGCAGAACTACTGGTCACTATGACGTGCACTGACCACCAGGGGCAAACGCTCAATGCAGAAGCTGCCCCTTGGTGGTCAGTGCACTCCCACAGGGAGAGCGCCGCTCAGCCAGAAGCCAGGCTCATGGCTGATGAGCACAGCGGCGGTGGCGGGAGCCTCTCCCTCCTCCAAGGCAGTGCTAAGGATATCCGACTGATGGCCTAGGCCCAAGGTTTCCCAGACTGTGAGAGGGCGCAGGCTGGGCTGAGGGACTCCACCCTGAGTGCACAAATTTCGTGCACCAGGCCTCTAGTAGTAGATATTCATTAAAAGTATTTTGTGTGAATGCATGCATGACTTGGAGAGCCTGGAAATGGGGAAAACAGATGAAGGTTGTGAGTATTTGCATGTGCTTGGAGAGGCAAGGCTGCCTTCTCAGCAACTTTTGTGAGATGCTGAAAGTTGAGAAGAAATCAAAGAGAAAACAAGTCTCTTAAAGGACTAGGAATCTGTACTTTCCCAGGAAATAAACATTTATGTTTTCAGATATCTAATCATGATGGACAGATACTAGGCATTTTGGGGGAGGTGACTTAGCCTCACATTTTGTTCAATGCTAAAACCAAACATTGACAATCAAGGTAGTTACTGTCCCTAGGGAACAGAAATGTGCTAAGATGAGGACTCCCATCATCAGGACAGCTGAAATGCATCCATGCTAATATGTGTATCTTCCCAAGACAATTGGGGAAATGGACAGGAGAGTGAGGAGAACAGCAAAGAAAGACTAGAGCCCTGCAGTTGGGCCCTCCAGGGGTGGTATGTTCATGACTTGCACTTACAGCTCTTGGTGGGTCTCCTCTTTGCCTTAGGTATGGCTCTAGGTGCCCCAGAAGTGTGCAACCAAGTCACCTCATCCCAGTCTGTCCGGAGCCTTCTCCCCTGTACTGCCCAGCAACAGCAGCAGCAGCAGCAGCTCCCTGCTCTCCCACCCACGTCTCAGCAACAGCCACCCTTGAATAATCACATGATCTCACAGGTGAGTCACTGCTCAGTGCCAGATCCCCCTTTGCTCAGATTCAAGCAAGCTCTGGAAGTACAATCATGTCTCTTGTGCTGTGGGTAGTAAGAAAGATGTGTTTTTGGAGACATGCCACTCTCTCCCCCATTTCTCATTTGTTAGTTTTGGGGAAAGAAGAATAAGGATGAAGGTTTGGCCAAAGTGCTCTTCGTAGTGTCAGTCTGGGAGATTTTTGCTTTATATATTTCTTCCTCTTCCCCTGAAAATTGTCAGTGGGATCTTTTACCCCATTCCACATTTCTGCTATACCCCATCTCTCAGTATATCCTGTATAATTAACAAGATGATTTTGCTCAATATATCTATATATAGAGCTTAAAAAGACCATAGCTTCCACCATAGTCTGACTGAATGTACTCATGTGACTGTTGACCCATAAACATATATTTATGTGTTGGGGTTAGGGGAAAAGGAAATAACACTCAAGGCCCCTGCAATACCTATGTCATAAATCACAAACCCTCTCCCCCCCCCGCCAATATTTTCTGTTTTCCATGCCATAAAAGAGCTCCTCTTTCTGTTGCTGGATGGGTAGATGTTGGTACCAACTAGGGTGTGAGTGAAGTTTTGCTTCTATGGGGACTATCCAAGCCATCAGCAAAAGAGTTAAATCCTATTCTAAATGGAATCTCAGTATTCTAGGTTTAAAAGTCTCCTTAATAACCTGAGGAGAGCTGCTCTGAGCTCTTCATGAATAGAGCCCATGCTTTATCCCAAAGTGTTCACTGGTAGTCAGGAATCCCATGTCTGTACTCTGTTATGCTGTAGTTAAAATTCTTGTTACAGGCTCCCTTGTCTCTCTGTTTAGTTAGTCCAGCTTGACCTAAAATATATCTCTTCCATAGGTACAAGAAACAAGTTCCAAGCACTCATACCCCAGAAAACTAGAGTGGAAAGACCCCAGAATGGCCCAGTACTGTCCCATTCAAATACTGTGAAATGAAGCTAAAATAAAAAACATGAATATCTAGGAAACCCTGCTTTGTGTTTTAATGTAACCCACATGCAGATCATTCTAGTCTTTCATATTAGTCCCTAAATCAGTTTCTCTATGATCCTGACTTACTTTCTTCTAACACCATCTACCTCATTAAATCTCATCCTAATATATGAAAACCCAGGGTCCGTCACGACCGGAGGCTCAACCAACCAGAAGTCAGTCCTGCAGTCAGCGCTGGGTTGCTGTGGCGACCCAGCACTGACTGCTGCAGCTGCAGATGCAGTGACCCAGCACTGACTGCTGAGGGGGCTGCAAATCAGGCCTGGAGAGAGGCTTGAAGAGAGAAGCATGGTCTGATCCATAGCAGCTGTTGATCAGCACTTGCCTCTCTCTTTCTCTCCAGGCCAGGCCAGCAGCTGCACCTCCATTTCTCTCCAGGCCTCCATCGGGGCTGCTGATCAGCCCCATCTTTCTGATCAGGCCCCATTGATAGGCCCAGAGATGCTGACTGGCACAGAAACCGACCAATCAGAACGAAATCTGGGTGAAGTGTGAGGAGCCAATGCCTAGGAGGCGGAGCTTTTGACGCTGACATAGAAACCAACCAATCAGAACTAAATTGGCTGGCAGAGGAGGGCATTTGGGGGTGAGATCAGGCCTGCAGGGGAGGGCAGTTGGGGGCAAGATCAGGCCAGCAGGGGAGGGCAGTTAGGGGTGATCAGGCAGGCAGAGGCAGTTAGGGGCTATCAGGCTGGCAGGGAAGGGCAGTTGGGGGCAATCAGGCTGGCATGGGAGAGCATTTTGGGGGGGCAAGATCAGGCTGGCAGGGGAGGGCCATTGGGGGCAAGATCAGGCCAGCAAGGGAGAGCAGTTGGGGGCAACCAGACCGGCAGGGGAGGGCAGTTGGGGGCGAGATCAGGCCTGCAGGGGAGGGCATTTGGGGGTGAGATCAGGCCAGCAGGGGAGGGCAGTTAGGGGTAATCAGGCAGGCAGAGGCAGTTGGGGGTGAGATCAGGCCAGCAGGGGAGAGCAGTTGGAGGTAATCAGACAGGCAGGCAGAGGCAGTTAGGGGCAATCAGGCAGGCAAGCAGAGAGGTTAGGGGCATCAGGCAGGCAGGCAGAGGGTTTAGGGGCAGTCAGGCAGGCAGGCAGGTGAGCGGTTAGGAGCCAGCAGTCCCAGATTGTAAGAGGGATATCTGATTGGAAAGGGTGCAGGCTGGGCTGAGGGAACTCCCCCGCTCCATGCATGAATGAATTTTGTGCACCAGGCCACTAGTATATATATAATTGATTTCAGAGAGGAAGGGGGAGGGAGAGAGGGGGGAGGAGGGGGAGGGAGGGGAGGGGAGGAGAGGGAGAGAGAGACAAAGAAAGAAAGAAAGAAAGAAAGAAAGAAAGAAAGAAAGAAAGAAAGATCAGTAATGAGAGAGAATCATTGATCAGCTGCCTCCTGCATGCCCCACATTGGGGATCGAGCCCTCAACTCAGGCACTCAGGCATATGCCCTGACTGGGAATTGAACCATGACCCTCCTGGTTTATAAAGTCAATGCTCAACCACTGAGCCACATAAGCTGGGCCCTGTCTGTGTCTTAACTCAGACCTATAATGGGGTAAACGCTGTGCTCCTCTCTCTAGCTATCTTCTGTGTATGTATGTTTCACATTTCTAGGAGCCCAGTTTTTTGGGGGTTGGTTTTGTTTGTTTGTTTGTTTTCTAAAATGTGTGGATTTTAATATAGTCTTGCTCCCTTTTTTCCCTCTTAGTTTTCCATCTGCCTCCTCCTTCTATCCATATCTAGAAACAGACAGCAAGAATAGAACAGAAATAGAAAGATAAAGAGAATAACCATTTTAGACTGAAAAATTTTTAAATAATTTCCAAGTGACTGGCCCTGAGTCCCAAATTTTACTCAATTGGATTCTGTCTCTGCCTCTGCATCATGAGGGTCAGTGGGTCAGCTGTTGGTATTGACTGACCTGCAGGGAGTATAGTGCTAATTTAGGCCCTGTAGCTTGGGAACCGGGGAGCATTATTTGGTATAGAGATCTCTGCTCCCTCAGAAATTTATTCCTGAGATTAATTGTGATCACAAACTCCAAACCAAAAATTCTTAGCCTGGTTAAGTTTTGGTGTCCCTGAAGCATTTGTGGTAGCTGCTAATATTTTTATACACTTCCACCCCCCATATGTAGTTCCTTTTTTCTTCCTCTCCACTTTTTCTCCTTCTCTCTTTATCCTTTTCTTCTTCTTCTTACTGCCCTTTTCTTTCTTTTCTGTTTGACCCTGTCTTTCAGTGCTGGTGGCTCTCCAAACTCAAGTTGCTGAGCTCCAAAATAGTTATTGTTCAGTTTCTCAAAAGGTACATAATAGAGCAGGCATGAAGGAAGTGACCATACACACACATACCACTGTGCTTATTCTAAAGATTTTCCTTTGGAAGAGAAACTGATAAAATATAGTTACCTTTAGCTCTGTAGCAAGAGACATTTGTCCCAGGCTTGGAGACACTGCTGGCTAAACTGTGCTGTTTCCCTTCTTGGCAGGCCTCTGCTGTCAGAGCAGGCCTCCATATCGTATATCAGCAGTGCATGTGAAATCAAGGAGTGAGACTGAGGATTAAAGGGCCAGAGGCTACCTTTTGCCCAATTTACTTAAAGTGGAATAGGCCTCTTAAAAAGGAGCCCTCTCCAAACCTCTCGCCAGGAGCCCAGTCAAGCATCTAAACACCAATGATTTAGTCCAGAATTTGCCAGTAGGTGACTATCACATCCCTCAGGGCCAGTCTTTGGCTTCCTCATGGTTTTTAGGAAGTTCCCTAACTCAGGAGTTTGAGACTCTCTAAGAAGAAAACTGCACTAAAGGTAGAAGTGGTATAACTTAAAAATAGCACAGCCCGGCTGGCATGGCTCAGTAGTTGAGCCTAGACCTATGAAACAGGAGGTCACGGTTCGATTCCGGTTAGGGCACATGCCTGGGGTTGCAGGCTGGATCCCCAGTGTGGGGCATGCAGGAGGCAGCTGATCAATGATTCTCTATCATCATTGATGTTTCTATCTCTCTCTCCCTCTTCCCTTCCTCTCTAAAATCAATAAAAATACATATTTTTAAATAGCACTGAGATGCCTACCTTTACCACTACGCTTCTCAAGAGAGTCCTAAGAAAGGAGCATTTCTTCTCTCTTCACTTTTTACTTAAAACTCACAAATTCACATGAGGAAATCAGGCAGCCTTATTTTACCACTTCACTTTCTCTTTGGTCACCCTTTCTTCCTCTGGAGGATATAAAGCACATTAGGCCCTCTTCTAAGAAAAAGAAGAGGATTAGGATAATAGAAAATGGGTTTAAAAACTACCAGCACAGATAGCTCATGCTGAGAAGATTGGCCAGCAGTTATATTTGGAATGCCACTGGCTTACAGAAAATAAGTATGCCAGGAGAGCTGAGAGTTTATTTTCAAGGCTGTGGCAGCATCTCTCCCAGGTCACACAGTGAAGTCTCAGTAACTTTTTCCTAACCAAGATGACTTACATTTTACTTAATCCAGATATCAGGAGTGTTCTCCATTTTGGGGGTCTTCTAATTCCTGGACTCTTAGCTTCTAGAAGTTAGTCCCCTCTATGAAAGGGTCTCTCCAGAGATAAGTGGCAGGAGAGGATATTGATACCTTGGGTCTCCCACACCTCTTGTTACTCTAAATTTGAAAGGAAGAAGGAGAATTATACAAACAAAAAGATGTTTGTGTAATTCTGTTTAGCTTCTTTCCCACCCTCCCTATTGCTAGAGTGGAGAGGAAGAATATATGTCAGGTAGAACTATGTTCCCATCCAAATTCTGCAGATTAGCTGTGTGATCCTGGATGTGTGATTTAATCTCTCTGAACCTTACTATCTTAACTGCAAATACAAGTTATCATATCTCCTTATAAGATTATTGTGAAGCTATAATGAGATAAAATATATAAATGAGACAATGAATGTAAAAGTTATTTCCCTCTCTCTTCCTAGCCTCTTCCCTTTCTCCTACCCCTCCTACCACCATCAGGGGCCATGACTGGAGAACTGATGAGGGATTGAAATGGCTGGAAAGGAAGAAGAGAGAGAAAAAATAATTCCTTATTAGTTGGTTTAGAATACACCAAATGCTCCT
Source organism: Plecotus auritus (assembly GCF_963455305.1). Lineage (NCBI taxonomy): Eukaryota > Metazoa > Chordata > Mammalia > Chiroptera > Vespertilionidae > Plecotus > Plecotus auritus. Next base: position 169,298,578 of record NC_137772.1, read on the forward strand.
GCTTGTGGCTAATGAAGGGACTGAAGGAACAAAAGTTAAAACTAAGGCTATTTATATTTTATTCCTAAATCCCTCCCTGTTTGCTTATGGGGGCATTTTTTATACTGCCCTCATAGCCTGGAGTTTCACAGAACAATCTTGGAGCAAGAGGATATAGCCTTAACCAGGCGTGAACTGACTGTTTTTTCCTTCTGCCCTCGGGAGGGAGATGATCCCTGTGAATGAGCACTTCCTCCAGGAGAGCTGTGCTGTGAAATTAGGAGTGTGCCTGGGAGAGCTCAGCCAGACCTTGGATGATGCTCAGAAACAAGAATCCGTTTTGTTTTGTTTTTTAATGTTTTTTGTTGATTTCAGAAAGAGGAAGCGAGAGGGAGAACGAGATAGAAACATTAATGATGAGAGAGAATCATGGATGGGCTGCCTCCTTCACACCCCCTACTAGGGATCGAGCCCACAGTCCAGGCATGTGTCCTGACCAGAATCAAACCATGACCTCCTGGTTCATAGGTCGATACTTAGAACTACTGAGTCATGCTGGCCAGGCCAAGGGATCTCTTTCAAATGGACATTTGAGGAGGGTTTATGATTATGTTCCTCAGGAATCATGTTTAGAAAAAATGTTTTGGGAAAAGCTATGTTTGGAATCAGACAGCAGACCCCAGCTCTGAGAGTTCTAAAATTGGTCACAATAGCTGCAAAGTCCTGAGTGGCTAATGGGGTGGGGTCTCCATACTGCTTAGCAGCCTTGCTATTCATGTGAAATTTCTTTTATGATTAACATTGTTCCTTCCCTTTTCCTCCCCATCTCTACCCTGCTGCCTTTCCCTGTGCCTCCCTTTTCTCTTCCCTTTTCCACATGTCTCTCTGCTGGTCCACAGCCTGTCCCAGCTCTGCAGCCCTCTCCACAGCCTGTTCAGTTCTCTCCAGGCTCCTGTCCCCAAGTCCTTCTGCCAGTGTCTCCACCCCAGCAGTACAACATGGTATAAACTTCATTACCCCTTTTTGTCTTGTCCTTGTGTGGCCTGTATCTCTGGGTATGTCTGGGTCAGTCTGTGACATCCTTGCAAAGCAGTTGTGCTTTTTGGAGGGCCATGTTAAAAAGTGTTTCTTCTTGTGGGGCCAGTATAGGCTGAAGTATACTCCTCTCTAGTGACCACATCACAGTAATTTAGCCATCAAACGATGCCTAAATATAAGAGAGAGGAACACTGAGTTCCCCTGAGTTATAGGAAGGGAAACACAACCAGATGTTGATCTAACCTGGGCTCATCTTTTCCTTTAAAAATAAAAACACAATTGCAGACTTCTCTGGTCCCACTGGTAAAAACTTAAAATGTTCCCTTCTGTTACCATGTTATTTTACATAAAAAGTAGCCTTTTCTAATGCATAACACTTGCTGTTTAGTTTGTACCTTGACTATAAATCCTTTGAAGATCTGATTTGCCTCATAGTTGATAACTTCTTTCATGATATAGGAGGACTGGCTTCTTTTTATTTCATGTTAATCACACCTGTCTGCTTTCTCACTAGAATCCCCTCTTGTCTCCTACCTCTTATCTCTATTCTGAAAAGTCCTAGAATATGAACCTCAAAATAATCAGCAGTCCAGTACTCTTGTCATTTGTTTCTGCCCATTAAGGTAGTTAAATAGCTAACTTGAAGATCAGATCCCTGAAAACTGAGTGAAATCACAGGAAAACATTACCTTTTGTTCCTACTAGGTTTTTTTTTTTTTTTTGGTTTTTGGTTCTTTTTGCAAAAGAACTCTTCTGCGTGTGTATGTATTTGTGTGTGTGTCAATTACTGTCCAGGGAGCAGAAAGGACAGGAAGCTAACAAACTAACCTATCACCGTACAAGTGAGAGATGGAACACCATCACTCTTGCTGCTTAGAGAAGAGGGCTGAGAGAGAAGGCAATTACAGACTAGCCAGTCAGTCTCACCCTCCAGCTCAGCTACTCACCCTGGCCTCCTTTCAGAGGTGAGAATTAGAAGTGGTTTCTGAAGGGCAGGAGAACTCTAGGCAAGTATCAGAGAACAGAGGTGGAAATGACCTTGAAAGGGAGTAAGGAGATAAGCAGCAGGAGTGGGAGTCCATCAGTCTTTCTGCTGCATAGGCAGAGCTGGGGAGCCGAATGAACCGAGCCACCCATAATCCATTCAAGGTGTTATCTTGGTCCTTTATTATAAAAACAGGATTTTTGGCAACATAGGGCACTTTGTGTGGTTGGAGGCAGGAGGAAGACAGGAAATGGAAAGGCTTATAGTCTTTTTTTTTTTTTAACCCGCTAGTTTGTCCTGTTTTTCTATATATAGAAGTTGTGTCTTTGCTCCCATCTCCCCAGGACAAATTCTAATAAAAATCATAATCAGAGTGGCCATTGTTACCTCACATGTGGTAAGGAGACTGGCCTCCCAGGGCAGAGGCAGGAGTGTCTCACATTTGGTGTAGGTAAGGAAGGTTGTAGATGGGGTTGCTATTTCTGTGTGTCTGTGTTGAAGCCGAGAACATGGGGCTTGACACCACCTCAGTCCTTGAGTCTCCACTACTTTTTCAACAGGTAGATGACCTCAGCAATCCCTTTGGACAGATGAGCCTTAATCGCCAAGGTTCTACTGAAGCAGCTGACCCATCCACAGCTCTGTTCCAGCCCTCGCTTATCTCCCAGCACTCTCAGCAGACTAGCTTCATCATGGCTTCCACAGGACAGCCCCTCCCCACTTCCAACTATTCCACCTCTAGCCATGCAACACCTACTCAGCAAGTCCTGCCACCCCAGGGCTATATGCAGCCTCCTCAGCAAGTGAGTGGCTCTGGTTCCCAGCTTAAATCACTAATTCCGTTTGTCTAGTATTATATTCTTCTCTCTTCCTCTGATTTAGACCAGAGGGGATACCTATTCCTCATCTCCATTTCCCACTAGTTGTCTTTTTAGTTAGAAGGTTTCTTTCTACATGACACAAGTCCTCCCAGTTCTTTTTCAAATTTGTATACCAGTGCTGCAATTGCAGACCCAAAATATCTCCATTTACAGATTTTTGGCCATCAACCGTGATTGATAGTTTGGGGACCTTCTCACACATCTCTTTCCTCTCACCATAGATCCAGGTTTCTTACTATCCCCCTGGACAGTATCCTAACTCCAACCAGCAATATCGACCTCTCTCTCACCCGGTGGCCTACAGCCCCCAACGTGGTCAACAGTTGCCTCAGCCATCCCAACAGCCTGGTAAGGGGAACTGCTGGTGTAAGAAGACAGTGAATAGGGGAAGGGCGGAGACTGGGAAAGAGAATTACCATCCCTGTTTGTTGTTTTTTTTTTTAAAAAAAAAAAAAAAAGGCAGGAATGATTAGATTCCTGAAGAGATACCCAGGATCTCCAGAAAAAGGAAAGACAAAATAGACAGGTGAAGAAAAATTGCTGATAGAGTGTGACCTCCTAAACATTGTTGAGACCATGCTAATGTCTTCTCTTCCTTGCCTATCCCCAGGTTTACAGCCCATGATGCCTAACCAGCAGCAGGCGACTTACCAAGGCATGATAGGGGTCCAGCAACCACAGAACCAGGGCCTGCTCAGCAACCAGAGGAGTGGCATGGGGGGCCAGATGCAAGGCCTGGTGGTTCAGTATACTCCACTGCCTTCTTACCAAGTGGGTGCATTTTGCATTGGGAAAGATCACCCAGTCCTCGGGATGAGGGAAAGGAGGACAGCCTCCCACGTCATCCAGTCTGACAGCTCTGACATAAAATACTGTTCACTTTGCCCCTTAAAATTTTAGGTTTTTTTCTCTCTGGGAGAAAGCCCAGAGAATCTGAGAAGAGTGTTTATTTAAATTGTTTGGTCTTTATACAGTCATGCAAATGAGTACATGCCCAGAAAAGTAGGCTCTAAAGGGAATCAGGCTCCTTTCTCTACATCAGATGCTCAAGAGTGGTATTTGGAGAAGAGGGAAATGGAGGTAGCTCTGTGAGCATTTCCTTTAGGCAGATGAGCAGAATAGGAGGAGTCTCTGAGAGCTAGAGAGGAAGTTAGAGTGCCTTAGTCTGTTCTTGGATGAACTCATTGGGCGTATTAGTGGTCATTCTCTTCTCATCTCCACTCAGGTCCCAGTGGGTAATGACTCGCAAAATGTGGTCCAGCCGCCTTTCCAGCAACCCATGCTGGTCCCTGCAAGCCAATCTGTGCAAGGGGGTCTCCCGGCAGGGGGTGTGCCAGTATACTACAGCATGATCCCTGCGGCTCAGCAGAATGGTACAAGGTAAGGACTCCCCAAAAATCCAGACACATCTCCCATAGACCTTCGGCAATGGTTGCACCATGCTTTTGTTTTCACTGACCTAGGAAAATAAAGGCAGGCCCTGACCAGTTTGGCTAAGTGGATAGAGCGTCGGCCTGCAGACTGAAGGGTCCCAGGTTCGATTCTGGTCAGGGGCATGTACCTTGGTTGCGGGCACATCCCCAGTGGGGGTTATACAGGAGGCAGCTGATCGATATTTCTCTCTCATCGATGTTTCTAGCTCTCTATCCCTCTCCCTTCCTCTCTGTAAAATATCAATAAAATATTTTTTAAAAAAAGAAAAGAAAAGAAAGGCGGGGTAGAGATCCCAGTAGTGCCCTACAGCTGGTAGAATATGAGTGAGTTCATTCTCTTTTTGTCCTCATTGATTTGACATATCCATAAGAGGTCATTAGCAGAAAAAAATTCCTTCTTCAGAAATTGAGGCTTTATGATTTCCCGTTTTTTATTTTTCTAATCAGCGAGATTCAGGACTATGGGATAGAGATTGCTCATCATTAAAAGAAGCAATTTGGAGAATACACACACACACACACACACACACACACACACACACACACACACACATATATATATATATATATATATATATATATATATATAATTTTCTGTATACCTCTGTTTATATCCATGGATGAATTTCACATGGTCTATTTATACGTATTTTGGATAGACCATAACTGATTATAATTTTAAAGTACCTTAGAAATATCTAGTACACTTCCCTTGTTTTATTTTTCTCCCTTTTTTAAAAATATTGTTTTATTGATTTCAGAGAAGAAGGGAGAGGGAGAGAGAGACAGAAACATCAACAATGAGAGAATCATCGATCGGCTGCCTCCTGCACACCCCACTCTGGGGATTGAGCCCACAGCCTGTGCCCTGACCAGGAATTGAACCTCGACCTTCCAGTTCATAGGTCGACACTCAACCTGTGATGGACACCAGCTGGGCTCTCCCTTTTTTTAATAAATGAAGAAGTTCTAGCTAGGGATATTAAGGAACTTACCCAAAGTCATACAACTAGTTAAAAGCAGAGCTGGAACTAGAACTCAAGTCTGGGCCTACTTGCAGGTATTTCTGGGTGTCTCTCTCAGTGTGTATATGTTTATTTATTCTTTTTATATGTACTAGAGGCCCAAGTGCACAAAATTCGTGCACGGAGGGGGGTTCCCTCAGCCCAGCCTCTGGCCAGAGGCCCCTCCCTCCCTCCATGTGGCCGGGGCGCAAGACGCTATGGGCACCGCCATCTTTGTGATGGAGTGACAGTTAATTTGCATATTACCCTTTTATTAGATAGGCTGTCTCCTGTTGTCTTGAGCTTTGTGGGGGGGGGTTTTCCCTGTTTGTCTTTAGTTGACTATCTGTGTTTGCCATTGTGTAAATATCCTAAATCATACATCTCCATAGTTCTTTTATACCTATCTCTCTCTTGCACTGTATATCTGTCTCTGGTACTCTCTTTGTGTGTCTATTATGTTTCTCAGAGTATGTGTGTATTTGTGTTATGTGCATGTATGCACATGTATGTATCTGATGTTTCCACACTGTTGGGAAGAGCAAGTGTCACTGACATTCCATCTGTAGCACTGATTAGCAGCTTCCTAATTGAAAGATGATCAAGTACAAATATATATAATTAACTTTGAACTGATTAGTGATTTTAGAAATTGCATAGCAAATTGGTTTGGGAATTGCTTGGAGCTGCCTTTGCTTCCCACAGGGGAGGCCCGGGCAGCAGCAGCTGTTTGCCATGAGCTGTGTTCCTCCCTCTACCCCTTTACCACTCCTCTCTTCTGTATTTCCCCAGCCCTTCTGTGGGGTTTCTACAGCCTCCTGGCTCTGAGCAGTACCAGATGCCTCAGTCTCCCTCTCCCTGCAGCCCACCACAGATGCCACAGCAGTTCTCAGGTAAGATGATAAAAATTGCCGGGGCTGGGGGGCCAGAGGGGAGGTAGGAGGGGAGAGTGGTCTTGGGCACTGGCAAGAGCAAATGCTGCTCTAGATCTGGGAAGGGTAGAGAGCGTTCAAGGATAGTGTGACCCCATCGGGAAGAAAGACCAAAATCCTGGCTGGTATTTTCCAGGGGTGCTCAAGTTGACCTCTCAAGAAAGGTGAGATTGGTTGCCCCATCCCCATCCCTGGGCAGCCACATATCTGATTGGGTTCATTGTTTTTTTTCCTTCGTGTTTTGTTTTCCTTTTTCTGAATTCACCATTACATTTACCACATGCGTTTGAGACATGAAGTGCTTACCTCTCTCCTGCACTTATTCTTCCTATGACAGCTTTTTTTTCCCCTCTTGGGAGTGTGAGCAAGGCTGGTAAAATGCTTTTTAAGTCGTATCTTCGATTTGTTAAGCACTTGTTTGTATGTGATCACATACATTTTATCATTTTAATTCTTACTACAACTTCATGAAGGGGAAATTTAAGCCTGAAAGGATAAATGACTTGCCTAAAGTCACAGTCCTAGAACTTGAACTTTGGTCTTTTGAATTTCCATATCCTATGCTGCATTCTCAATAACACATTTTCAACAGGCTTCTGTACTCTCTTCCTTTCCCTCCAGTGGGAAGTAAATAGATACTGTGTTAACAGCTAAAGGCCCTCTTTTTCTTTTTAATATATTTTTATTGATTTCAGAGAGGAAGGGAGAGGGAGAGAGAAATAGAAACATCAGTGATGAGAGAGAATCATTTTTGGCTGCCTCCTGCACACCCATTACTGGGGATCCATCCCGCAACCTGGGCATATGCCCTCACCGGAAATTGAACCATGATCTCCTGGTTCATAGGTCGATACTCAACCACTGAGCCACACATTGGCCAGGTCCTTCCTTGGAGGGACCAACTCTCCCAGGTGAATAGGCTTATGTCATGCAGCCTTTCACTGTCTGCCTTTGCCAAGAACTCCCCCTGTACACCAAGTGCAGCTGTCCTTGTTTCTTTCCCTTTCACCCCACCCTAACATAGTTTTACACTGCAGTTAAAGAAACTTCAGGGTTTCTGGAAGGCAGAAGGTCTTAATGTACTTATGTTGTGGGAATATCAGAGTGCCCTCTGCTGGGGAGAGGGAGGTATTTTTGCCAATTTCTCCATTTAGAAATGTACTATTTTTCACATAAGATATTTTATACTCATGTTAGATTCTGGAGAGTGGATTCCAGAATTTATTTTGCTCATAAGACAGAATTAGTTGTTACCTTCAAGGAGCAATGACTTCTTCCAGACCAAACATGGATGTCTCACAGGCTGAGAGATTTTAAATTCAATAGCCCTGCCCTAGCCGGTTTGGCTCAGTGGATAGAGCGTTGGCCTGCGAACTGAAAGGCCCCAGGTTCACCTCCAGTCAAGGGTACATGCCCAGGTTGTGGGCTCTATCCCCAGTTGGGGGACTTGCAGGAGGCAGCCAATCCATGATTCTCTCTCATCATGGATGTTTCTATCTCTCTCTCCCTCTTCCATCCTCTCTGAAATCAATAAAAATATATTAAAAAATAAATAAATTCAACAGCCCTTACCTTTTATTATATTACTAGAGGCCTGGTGCACAAATTCATGCACCAGTGGGGTCCCTCTGCCTGGCCTGCGGGATTGGGCCGAAACAGGTTCTCCGACATCCCCTGAGATGTCCCAGATTGTGAGAGGGCGCAGGCCAGGCCGAAGGACCCCACCAGTGCACATTCGAACCCAGAGAGGGACCGCGGGAGGGCTCCAGAGTGTGTCTGGCCCATCTCTCTCAGTTCCAATGGACTGGACCCCAGCAGCAAGCTAACCTACCAGTCTGAGCGTCTGCCCCCTGGTGGTCAATGAATGTCATAGTGAGCGGTTGAGCAGCCTTAACATATCATTAGCATATTACGCTTTGATTGGTTGAATGGATGACTGGACACTTAGCATATTAGGTTTTTATTATATAGGATTGGTCTCTCTAGCTGTTTCTCCTAGTGTCCCCAGGAGCACTTGACCTTGACATTCTCATCAGGGTATGGAAATTGTAGAAACCAGCTCAAGAACCAATGTAGCCTTTGGTGGTGCTTGATACCACAGGGCATTTTCTCTCTTATTTGTTAAAAGTAAATGTGTACATATGGATATACTATCCTTAATGGTATATCAGTATATCTATTGGGTCTCTGTGATTATATATCTGTTCATCTTCAAATATAAGGTCTTTGAATATGAAACAAACCAGGTGAAAGAATTTTTCATTACCTCCTCTGGACCTGGTGCTGGGTTAAATAAACTGAAACAGCTATTCTGAAAGTTGGCAGCACTTAGAGATCTGGGCTGGGATTGGACAGAGGTAATCAGGCTCTTCCCTAATCAATAGAAATGGAGGAAACCCACTTTATCATCTAGTTCCCTTGCTTCTTCGGAATTTTCTGTTATAATTCCTTTCTTCCCTGCTTGATCCTAGGCTTCTGGATTTTCCTAGATGATAGGACCCACTGTTCCACCCACATCTAAGAGACCATATTCACAATACCACTGATTTTAAAAGTCTTCAATCCCTGCTCATAAAAACCTAAGAGGAAGTAGAAATAAAGTACATCTTCTGTCTTCCTTTCCATTTTACCCTTTACTGGGAAGATAGAAGACCTGCATAGCCCACAAGGGCTCTGTGTCACCTTCAGAGGATAATTACCCGCCCTTCTCCCATGAAGCAACATGGTCACTTTTCCAAAAATAAAGGCAGGGATTAGGGTTGACTGTTCCTGGAACAACTGTTCTGGTTTATTAATACATTTTTGTAGTTGCCCAATTTACCCCCAGGCCTGGATCTTAATTCCTCCACTATGATCTTAGACATAACCATAACCCCAGGAATCAACTTTCTTTCCACTAAAATGATGGCTTGCAAGTCTCTTAAGGTTTCTACAGAGATGCTGTTCTGGGGAAGATGCACACAGACATAAAATGTCAGTGAAACCTGTACCCAGACTCCCACCTCACAGTGACACAGCAGCGTAGCCAGCATGAGGCACATACAGACATAGCCTCTCACATACTTACTGGTTTGTTTTGTGGCTGAGAGGTTACCTCAGGCTGTGACTGTTTTCTCTCTCACTCCCTGAAGAAATCCCTCTCCCCCACAAAAAAAGACCAGATACTATTGTATTCTATTCTGTAATTTTGGAAAGATGCTATGGATTTTATTTCTCTCACCATTCCTGTCCATAGATTTGATTCCCGGTGGTAAGGAAGAAGCCTTATCAGTCTTCTACCTCAGTGATTTAAAAAAAAACCCAACTAAACAAAAACCAATTCTGCCAGACATAAATGTCATCTGTTTGTATTTATGTGGTTTGCTCTGCCCAAACGACCTTTCTGCCCAGGTTTAATGATGCCACTTAAAGAGCCATTCACTCGTCCCCTCTCCTTTCAGAGCTTTCAAGCTGAAATTGATTTCCTTATTCAACGCCCTTCTCCCCCTTCCTACTCCAACACTTGCTTCTTCCTCCAATCTGATTATATAGAAGTGCTGTCACTGGGCCGTGAGGTGGTTTTGGGTTTTTGTTGTTTTTTTTTTTTTTTGGGGGGGGGAGTGTTATCGCCATGTCCATTAAGAAAGCAGCGACAGTTCAGCTGCTAACGGATGCCACTTGCTTTGGGCTTGAGAAAGAGAAGCATAAAAATCAGCTCATCAGCCAAGTAGTGCTCTGTGTCCTCGGCTGAGTGAAGGAACAATGCTGCAGGCCAGCAGGGAATGAGGGGAAAGACTCATTGTGGGGAGGGCTGAAGCTGTGACTGATCATCCTAGCTGTGTTTTTGTTGGGAATCAGAGAAAATAATACCAGGACTTTGTTCTCTTTTCCCCTCCCATTGAGCTGCCTAATAGCTCCTATGGCTACATGTTGTAATTAGAAAGAGCTTTCACCACCTTGTATATGCTCCATCCTACACACTCACACATCCTCCACTCTTTCCTGGCCCAGGGCATTAGGCTCAGATTATGAACTGCCTTCCAGAAAAGCTGTAGATTTGATTATTTTTACCTTGGCCCCCTCAGGTAGCAATGAGATTTTTGAATAAGGTCAATTGCAATTTTGTTGGTAGAAGATGTTGGAGCAGGTGGGGCTCTTAGGACAGGGAAATGAAATGCCCAAAGCAACTAGAGTAAGGGAGGAGTTTTTAAATGTATGACATTCCACAGCTGTGCAATTTTCCTGTGGTTCTACAAGCCGTGCTGATGACCCTGTCCCACTTGGCAAGAGATGGGAGGTGCCAGCCTGTCCCTCTGAGTATTTGTGCTCTTTGATTAGATGAACCCTGGGCAGGGGGCACAAATTGACTGGGGAATAGGATTCAACAGATGCTGTGTCTCCTGAACTGCTCTCAGGCCTCCTGCTGTTTCTTTTCCTTTCCTTTGACCGGTGCTACCTGAGAAAAGCAATCACACTTACTTCCCAGCAGGACTGGTGCCCAGGGCAGAGGCTGCAACATTTCCCATCACAGAAAGCAATGTGATGGCAATGGCAGTGGCAGCCCCAGAGCACCGAGCCATGACAACTGAAGCATTGCAGCAAGTTTTTGAGTTAGCAAGCCCCAGTCCATTTCTCTACCACCACATACACATGGACTCAGCCTGTCTTCTACAGAAATACATCCTGGGAGGTCAAGAGCAAACCCTCACAATGGACAATTCCTCCTGGGGAAGCAGAGCTCTTGCCCGTCCCTCCCAGCAGGGACTGTCTATCAAATTACTTCTTGACCCCTTACCCTGCTTTTCACTATGAGGAAGATTCAGGACTTAATGTTCCTCCTCATTGAACCCTTTCCTCCCCTCAGCCTGTGAGAAGGTTAGGACTTTGTTCTCTTTTCCCCTGTGGTTGCCTATGCTAAAACTTCAGGATCACATCCTGTCAGTCACCTGAACCTCTCAGTGAAACCCCTTTAGAGGGGATCTGACCCTCCCACTCCATTCCTGCTGTCACTGCCTGATTCCAAACCTCCTCATTTGGTTTGCAGGGGTTCCTAACTAGTCTTCCTGCCACTAGTCTCTCCCTCCCTTTAGCCATCTTACATTCAGCCACTTGAGTTAGCTCTCTGAAGCACAGGTCCTATGCCCAACCCCTACAGGATAAAGACCCTCACCAGAATGTGCTTTAAACTCTTTAACTATCTGGCTCCCCAATAGACTGTCCATTCCATGAGAGCAGGAACCAGTTTTTTGTTTGCTTGTTTTGTTGTTGTTGTTAATCCTCACCTGAGGATATTTTTTCCATTGATTTTTAGAGAGAGTGGAGGGGAGAGGGAAAGACAGAGAGAGAAGCATCCATGTGAGACAGACACATCGATTGGTTGCTTCCCACATGCCCTGACCAGGGCTGAGGATCAAGCCTGCAACCGAGGTACATGCCCTTGACTAGAATAGAACCTGGAACCCTTCAGTCTACAGGCCAATGCTCTAACCACCTAGGACCAGGAACCCGTTTTGTTTGCCATAAAACCCGTGCCAAGCATAGGAACATAGGTACATAGTAAATGTTCAATAAATGTTTTCTGAATAAATAAACGTATCTCATCTCCTACTACTTCCCCTACATAGCCCCGGTGCCTCAGCATCTTGAATTGCTTGCCATTTCCTGAATATGATAAATATCTCTGCTTGAAATGTTTCCAACTCACCCCACCCTCGCCCAAAGAGCACCTTTTGGGTCTGGCTTAGTAAAGCTATGTGCATTCATCTTCTCCAGAGCAACCAGAGAATCCTGGCTTATCTATAGCTATTACCAGAAAAGCCTGCACGTGCCTACAACTCTGGCCCAAGTGCCAGACTGCAACCTATACTGTGCCCAGACATTTGAGCAATCTAACTTGGGCATTTGGTAATGCCCAATCTTGACAGAATGGTGCAGGTTTCTGCCCCTCACCAGGTAAAGACCAGGAAAGCATTGGCATCTGGGACTTATGTCCCTTCCACTCAAATTTCTACTGGTTTAGGGAGAAGGAGTCAGAAACCAAATCAGCAGCTATCTCAGATTCCTGGCAGGACACAGTTTAAGTGACCATGAAGAGAGTTGGATTTGTTTACTAGCTTTCCTACTCAGGGTAAGCTGACAGGCCAAAATATAATTTGAATTCAGAACCAACTTATTCTTCCTCCACTCAGGAGTGTCACCTTCTGGACCAGGTGTGGTGGTCATGCAGCTGAATGTCCCTAATGGACCCCAGTCTCCCCAGAACCCATCCATGGTCCAGTGGAGTCATTGTAAATACTACAGCATGGACCAGCGGGGGCAGAAACCTGGAGACCTGTACAACCCTGACAGTAGCCCGCAGGTGAGTCCTGGCAAGGAGGTGACCAGATTCTTCTCAGGGAGCAATCTTTGTCATTGACTGAGCAACCTCTTTTTGAGGAAAAACACAAGACATAGAGAAGAGCATCTTATTTCAAAGTACCTAGGATCTAAGATGGCAGATGGGACACATACTTGAAAATGCCAAGAGAATACTTAAAATGGTATGTCAAAAGTGGATATTAAAATAATACATACTAATTAGGGACTAAGGGGCAGTTTGAAAGAGCAACCTGACTTTGGCAGAGTTCACCAAAAGAAGTTTCCTGAGGCAAGTGGATTTAAGCCAAGCATAGAAATAACGTCCAAAGAGTAATGTTTAGTGTTTATGTGATGTGTGCTCTTTTCTCCTACAGGCCAACACACAAATGAGTAGCAGCCCTGTCACATCTCCTACCCAGTCTCCAGCACCCTCTCCTGTCACCAGCCTCAGCAGTGTCTGCACAGGACTAAGTCCCCTTCCCGTCCTTACACAGTTCCCCCGGCCCGGGGGTCCAGCACAGGGTAAGGGGTCATATTAGGGCTGGCTGCTGTCAGATTTCCCCTTCACATCCCATTCCCAAGTGGGGAGATTGAGAGGGTAACAAGAGGCAGGGAGCCAGTGTGGCTGGTCATCCAACTCTGGGAGCCAACTCTCTTTTTTTTTAACCGTCACCAAAGGATATTTGTATTGATTTGAGAGAGAGACAGAGAGAGAGAGAGAGAGAGAGAGAGAGAGAGAGAGAGAGAGAGAGAGAGAGCAAGCAACATCAATATAAGAGAAACCAATTGGCTGCCTCCTGCATGTACCCCAACAGGGATCAAACCCACAACCCTTTGGTGTACAAGACGACACTCCAACTAACCAAGCCACCTGGCCAGGGCAAGCCAACTCTTATTTTAACATCCCTGTTTAGACCAAGGACACTTGCCCCTCTTTATTTTATTTTTTTAATATGTTTTTATTTTCAAAAAGGAAGGAAGAGGGAGAGAGGGATAGAAACACGCATGATGAGAGAGAATCATGGATCGGCTCCCTCTTGCAAGTCCCCCACTGGGGATCAAGCCTACAACCCAGGCATGTGCCCTTGATCAGAATCGAACCTGGGACCTTTCAGTTCACAGGCCGACACTCTAGCCACTGAGCCAAACCTGCTAGGGCTTGCCCTTAAAGGTGCCCCTGTTAACTTGCTCCAGGCCTCGTTTACATATTTAGTAGTTACTACCAAGTAAGGTGACTGTGAGCCAGGGAATAGAAGTTCACTGAACTTTCTTTTTCTTTTTTTAAATATGTTTTTTATTGATTTTTAGAGAGAGAGAGAGAGAGAGAGAGAGAGAGAGAGAATTATCTATGTGAGAATCATTGATCGGCTGCCTTCTGCATGCCCCTACTAGGGATTGAGCCTGTAACCCAGGCATGTGCCCTGGCTGGGAATCAAACCTGCGACCTCTTGGTGCATTGGATGACGCTCAACCAACTGAGCCACACTAGCCAGGGCTCACTGAACTTTCTAATGAACAAAATAGTTCAACCCCTCAATACTGAGTCTGAGGCCTGGGAATATGGACTGTGTCAGACACAGCATGGTTTAGAAGAGAGAACGCTGGGTTTGAGTTGAAAGTCTTGGCTTCATATTTAAATAAGTAGCTTTGTAATGTTGAAGATGTTACTTAAACTTGGAACCAGACCTCAGTTTTCTAATCCATAGAATAGGCTTAATCACAAATATGATGGGAGTAATCTTATATGCTTTCTGCCTTGGTTGTCACAAACAGTATAAAAATAAGATGAGGCTCTGACCGGTTTGGCTCAGTGGATAGAGCGTCAGCCTGCGCACTGAAGGGTCCCAGGTTCGATTACAGTCAAGGGCATGTATCTTGGTTGCGGGCACATCCCCAGTAGGGGGTGTGCAAGAGGCAGCTGATCGAAGTTTCTAACTCTCTATCTCTTTCCCTTCCTCTCTGTAAAAAATCAATAAAATATATTTTTTAAAAAAATAAGATGAGAATACAATTTAAAAAATTAAAGTGCTCTGAAATATATTTACCAAACAATAATAGCTAACACTAATAGTGCTTAGTATATATCAAGCATTGTTGTAAGTGCTTTATATATCGTATATTCATTTAACCTTCCCAACAACACTAATGAAGGGAAAACATACCCAACATCCCATTTTCAGTAATAGAGCCAGAATCTGAACCTAGGCAGTCTGGCTCCAAGTCTGTACTCTTGTCTGCTACACTGTATGCTGACATGAGACAGAAAATTTATCCCTGCATAAGGGGTGGGGAGAATCCATATAAGAAATGAAAAACATGCCCTGGCTAGTTTGGCTCAGTGGATAGAGCGTCACCTGTGGACTGAAGGGTCGCAGGTTCAATTCCAGTCAAGGGCACATGCCTGGGTTGCATGTTCGATCCCCAATAAGGGGGGCGGGGGGGCATGGAGGAGGCACCAGTCAATAATTTCTCTCATCATTGATGTTTCTATCTCTCTCTCCTCCCTTCCTCTCTGAAATCAATAAAAATATATATTTTTTAAAAAGGAAATGAAAAACATTCATAAGGGTCTGTAGGTTTCCTCCAGGACCTTTTGTCTACAGTAGACAAAACCCTTGAAGGATGATGGAACCTAATAGCCCCATTTGTCTGAGATACAGCTAAGACCCAAGCGATTTAGGAAGAGAGACAACTCTTAAATCAGTCATATGGGCACTCCTATAATAGAAAAAGTAGAAATAGTATCTATCTCCAAAGCCCCCTGAAATCTCATAAAAATACCATAAAGTTCAAACTCCCAGAAAACTATCTGTTCTTCCTTCCTAGGTGATGGGCGCTACTCCCTCTTGGGCCAGCCATTACAGTACAATCTATCTATCTGCCCTCCTTTGCTCCATGGCCAGTCGACTTACACAGTGCACCAGGTAAGGGTGTCCCCCATCAGCCTTAGGACCCTCAGACACGCCTTCTCATCCAGGCTCCTATCTCTGAGCCATCCACCTCAACCAGCAGGGTAGACAAGGGAGACAAAACAGAGAGAATGGACAGAGTAGGAGGAGCCCACTCCAGCACTCATTCTTCCCACCCCACTCGAGTGTCAAGAGTGGGGGGTCTCTTTGTTTCTCAGTGGCCACTTGCTGGCCAATCTGACTGCCTGGTGGGATAGGGTCCTCAGGTTTGGGTGCTGCTCCTTAATCTCTCAGACAGACATTGGGATGCAAGGCAATCAATGTTATCTACCCAGGATGAGCATTATCTTTCCATGTTGAAGGGACAGAGTGGATTGAAGCATGGAAACCGGAGTAAGAGACAAGCACTCAAATCTGCCTCCACTGACCTGGGGACGACAGATGTCGGTGAGTGACAGGATGCTGAATCCCCAAGAGAATGTGCTCACCCCTCCAGGCCTACATTATCAGCCCAGGATGGCTGGGAAAAAGCCAGCTTAGGGAGGAGAGTGGAAATTAGAGCCCTTTGTACTAAGAACAAGGAGAAGCTAGAGAAGTGAAGTATTTTTGTTCTCCTTACCAAACTATTCCAGATCCTGGGAAAATGATAGTAAAAATTGGAAATAACACAATGCTGGGGGTTGTTGAGACTATTATTAACTGAGAGTCTTCTGGGAGTGGTCCTGACTTTAATCTAGGACAGTGGTCGGCAAACTGCAGCTCGCGAGCCAC
The DNA here is from genome assembly GCF_963455305.1 of Plecotus auritus. Lineage (NCBI taxonomy): Eukaryota > Metazoa > Chordata > Mammalia > Chiroptera > Vespertilionidae > Plecotus > Plecotus auritus. The sequence continues at coordinate 169,314,846 of NC_137772.1, forward strand.
ATGCGGCTCGCGAGCTGCTGTTTGCCGCTCTGTTGACTAATGAGTTTGCCGACTACTAGGATAGGGGCTTAATCACAAGGAACAACAGCAGCCTGTAATTATTGGAATTGAGAGTCTAGGTCAGTGGTCGGCAAACTCATTAGTCAACAGAGCGGCAAACCGCGGCTAGCGAGCCGCATGTGGCTCGCGAGCCGCAATTTGCCGACCACTGATCTAGGATGTCTACCTTTGGTAGTCCTATACCCAATTGAAGATTGACAAGAGAATATGGGGGAGTGACTCTCCTCCTGCAGGCCTTCCATACTAAGTATACAGACCTCTCAGGATTTCCCCTATTTGGAGCAGTTGGCCAAAAAGGAGAGGAGGGAAACTGACTTCCCTAGGTGATAATAGAGGACTCTGTTTGGGCCAGCCTCTGGTAAGGGATCATATTTCAAGTTAGGCTATTGACTTTGTGAGAGAACATCAGCAAAAGCCATGCTTCCTTCACAGTAACAGCTCCATGAGAGAACAGTCTCTTCTTGCCTACCTCTCTGGGCTGAAGAAGTTTCCTAGTTTCTTCTAGTTGCCTTGATCAGCATCAGGATGGTGGGGAATTGGGTTGACTGGAGAAGGAGGAAAGGGCTAAGAGGGAAAGGCTGGGCTTTTGAGGACATTGTATGTAGATTTGGTCCACTGAATACTTCTCTGCTGGGTCGCTGTTCAGTCCTTCCTGTTCTAACCCTCTCACAATGTCCTCTTTCCTCCCTTTCCAGTCCTGGGGCGGGTGCTGGAGGTGACAGATCTTCCTGAGGGCATCACTCGTATGGAGGCGGACAAACTCTTCACTCAGCTCGCCATGTCCGGCGCCAAGATCCAGTGGCTCAAGGATGCTCAGGGGCTGCCTGCCGGGGGTGGTGGGGACAGTAGTGGGACTGCTGAGAATGGTCGCCATGCAGACCTTGCTGCCTTGTACACCATCGTGGCTGTGTTTCCCAGCCCCCTGGCTGCCCAAAATGCCTCCCTTCGCCTCAACAACTCCGTGAGTCGCTTCAAACTTCGAGTGGCCAAAAAGAACTATGACCTGAGGATCCTGGAGCGAGCCAGCTCCCAATAAATATGAGGGGTAGGGACTCGCACAGCAGGGGTGGGGGCAAGGTGGATAACTCCCTGGCAGACCATGGACAGAGGGAGAAAGGAAGGCTACAGACACTAAACTGGAGCCTAAGACAGTAGGGATGAAGATAGAAACAGACAGACACACTGGCACTGGACTCCTTACTCCCTGCCATAGGCCCCCTCTTTCCCTGGTTGGCCTCCCTCTGCTACCCCCTCCTTTCCAACCTCTTCTATCATTTTTTATCTCTTCTCCCACCATGAAATGAATTTCTTTCATATTTTTTGGTCAGGTAGAATTGGGAGGCTTCTACACTCCCCTGTTCTCCTAATTTCCTTACCATCCCAAGCTCCCTTTTCATTTTTGGTCTTTATGAATATATTTATATGGAAAGAATTAAGAAAAATGAAATTGATTTCCCTTTCTTCTCATTTCCCCCATCTTGTCACCCCAAGCCCCACAAAGTTAAAACTTGGGCCTCCCCCTATCCCCCCAGAACACTTGTATATTGTTTGTTTGAGGTTCGTGCCGCAGTAACAGACACAGTATTTAATTGCACATACAGATGTTTGCTAGGTATATTCACTGTAAATTTTATTTAATCTGATTTTTTGTTTGTTTGGGGGGTTACTTGGGGGAAGGTTGATTTTGTTTTTAAATATAAAAAAAAAATCTGTCAATTGGACGTCAGTCCCTGTTTCTCTTTTGTTGCCCTGGTGTGGGTAGGGGTTGGAGGTCCTGGGTAGGTACAGACAGCCGCACAGAGTGGGAGTGATTTGATGTGGGTTTGGATGGCCTTTCTAGCATATGAACACATATATTCTTAACACTATTTCCTGTGTCCCAGCCTCCTCCTCACACATAATTCTGATAGATGGCTGGGTCTCTACTGGGACCTTGGTTCTGAGCTCTCCCAACTCTGCCCCTAACTGTGGTTCATCAGGCATATCACTTCTCAACTCTACAGCTCTGAGTCCTTATCAGGAGCCTAAGAGACTTGACTGGCTGGGTGACCTCTGAGGTTCCTTCCACTCTGTTAATTCTGTGATACTCATTTAGGGTCCTTGAGGCTGAGCTGCAGAGGGGTAAGTGAGGTCCAGAACTGGGTTGAAAGCTGGCCTCTTACCTGTTCATCCAATCTGCTGAAAACTCTTCAGGGATGGAAGGCTTGGGCCTTTCTTTAATCCTAAAGCCAGTCGATTGGATTCTTCCTGGCAGGAACACAAGTAGATGTTTCTTACAATAAAAGTTACATCAGTTAAACTTGCACTACCAAGACACCAGGTGTGCTCAGCCTTCCCTGCTATACAGCTGAAGAAAGGTGAAGAGCCGAAGTCACCTGCCTGCAAGGTGGAGCTTTTCCTCTGAGGCTACTCAGAGCTAGTCTGTTGTTCACCCTGTCAGACCAGAGTCATTAAAGAGCCCATATACTCAGAACATCCAGCAGCCCCTTTTCAATCTCGCCCACCCATTAAAGGAGTGGAAAAATGGAAATGACAAAGAACATTGCCCTGGAAATCTCTTGGGTCTGGGTAGCAGTGTCTCTAGCTAGGCTCCTCCGAAGCTTGTCTAACCCAACCTTCAACATAACCCTTTACTTGAACAGATACAAGGGATAAAATGGCACTATATTGTCACCTTCAAATTGCTCTCCTCTGAGATGGCGGTATCTCCTTTTTCAGCTGTGTCACACAGGGCAGGAGAAGGCTGCGTGCCTGAGATAAGAATGCCTGATAACACACTGACCCATCAGTTCATACACTGGGGCATCCGAGGAGGGAGATGAAATCAGAATCAAAGGGACTTGGAGTGGGAGGCCTGGCATCCTACCACCTCCCAAGAGTTTGCAGTTCTCGTGGGGATATTACTTGCAGGTGATAAAAATTCCCTGGGTGGCAGCTATTATTGCCTTGTGTCCATTGTTGAGGCCTTCTGTATCTGATCATTAGACCCTCACTCCCCCAGAGGCTTTTTAAAATAGAATTCCCTTCACCCTGAGGACAAGATTTTAGAGGAATAGGGGGAAGATGCCTCTGGGGACAGCTGGAGAAAACGGAGCAATACCACATGTTCTTCACTCCCTGACAAGATGGCAGGAAGGTACCCCTCCAACTTCCCACAGAGAAGAAAGCAATCTAGTCTGGCCTATAGGAGAGCTCTGAAAATTAAAATTTCCCTTTCTTCGCCATTTCCCAGCCCTTTATAAAGGTTGGAGTTTAAATCTATCCTTGATGGTATAAAGACACATGGCAACAAGAAGAATGGCTGGGAAGTTCAAGGCTTAATTCCTGAAGCAGGTCCAGGGAGGGGAGAATTTTGGACCTTGGAAAAAGGGGTTTGGTTGGAAAAGCTGTTCATAATCAATCCTTACCTTCAGTCATCTAAAATTATCCAAATGAGTATACAGCATGAACACTGTCCCCTCCTGAATTTACCCAGTACTGACATGCACACCACAGATGAGAAACTAGGGAACAGCAACTCTGGAAGGTGGGAGGAGTTAGGGTCCAGTCCTGCCCAGGCCTCCCCATATCCAATTTCTCTATGTCAGCTGTGTCGCTCAGCTGTCCACTTCACTCCAGCCCTGTCATTCCAGCTCTGACACCGAGGCAAGAGGCTAGGTCTACAAATACCGTCTGGGTGGCTGGTGTGAGTTCAGAGGGTACTGGGGGGGCTTAGCCCCCAAGGAAGAGGACCAGTCTTCCTCCAGTGCTACCATCAAGACTGCAGGGGCTCCCTCTTCCCTCCACAGACTGAATTAACAGGGAATCCCAAACGTGAGTTGCCTCTTCATCCTCTTTCCATTTCCAGGACTGCTCACCCCAGCCTCCCCAATCCGTAGTCTATTCAGCTTCTTCATTTCTCTTCTTGTCTAGGAGTAGTTTAGGTTTTAGGAGTGAAATTATTCTACTCCAGGATAAAGAGCTAGGATTGGAGTGGGGTCAAGTGAAGGGAGTAGTAAGGGAAGGAAAGGCTCATATTACTTTGAAAACTTAAAATAGCTGAGGCCTGAGGCAAGCTGGGAACTAGGCACTAGGCCCCCAGGGCTCAAGAAAGAAGTAGAGAACAAATGCCCCAGCCCATCCCTCCACACATCAGCCTCCTGATAAAATGAAATCTGGAAAGTGTCATATCTCTACTGCCCATAGATTCCCAGGAGAAATGAAGTACCTGTTGGAAAATCCCTAAATCAGGCAGTCTTGAGTACTGACTGTATGGGGGCTACAAATTTGGGGGTTGCACCTCAGAGTGGATGGATGGGTTTTGGTTTGAGGAACTAGTTGGGAAGTTCTTCAGTCTGTTGGGTTTTTCTCAGGATCTCCATGGAATTTTCCTATTCATAAGCTCTGTGAAAAGATTTCTCCCAAAACCTCCCTTTTAAGGACCACCCTACTATAAAGGGAAAGAAATAAGGGAGGGAGAATGGCAGTCGGGGATTAGATGTCATAGTGGGGTCCAACCTCTTGCAGGATGACAGAAAAGAAGGTGCTGGAGTCCCCTAAGCCCTCCCCAGCAGAGACTCGGCAAAGTGGGGTGAGTCAGGGCCTCTGACCACTGGGTGTGGGGAACTGGGAAGCCAGTGCAGCACTTGAAGAAAAGTGCTTGAATTGATCTCACTTGTATGCGACTCCTCTGTTGTTAGATTGCCTGTCAGCATCTGCAGCCCCAATACCCCCTAATCCTGGGGTGTGCCCCTTGCCCCAAGCTAGAAAAATGTCTAGTGAGCTTCAGCTTTACCTAGTCTAGAGAGCATGACAATTCTTTTAACTTTGGGTTTCCTTCATTCCCTCCTCCCTCCCCCTCAGCTACAGCGGCTGAAGCAGTTATTCAGGAAGGAGTCTGCTGGGACAAAGGAGATGGAGCTTCCCCCAGAGCCCCAGGCTAATGGGGAGGCAGTGGGAGCTGGGGGTGGGCCCATCTACTACATCTATGAGGAAGAGGAGGAAGAAGAGGAGGAGGAGGAGGAGCCACCCCCAGAACCTCCTAAGCTTGTCAATGATAAGCCCCACAAATTCAAAGATCATTTCTTCAAGAAGCCCAAGTTCTGTGATGTCTGTGCCCGGATGATTGTGCGTGAGTCATGAAGGGAAGGAGAAAGCATGTAATGTTGAAGGCAGGGAACTGGGAAAGGGCTTAGGAGAGGAGTATTGGTATAGCAGACAGGCTGTAGCAAGATTTGGCTTTAAGGAAATACTGTTAGAGACTGAGAATGTGGGGTTCCACACAGAAAAGGAACTAGGCGCTATAGGAGCAGTGATGGTACAAAGGGCAAGGGAAGCAGCAACCTCACCCAAATGTTCTCCCCTCTCCCAAGTCAACAACAAATTTGGGCTTCGCTGTAAGAACTGCAAAACCAACATCCACGAACACTGTCAGTCCTACGTGGAGATGCAGAGGTGCTTCGGCAAGATTGTGAGTAGGCTTTGGGGAGCAAGAAAATAGAGAGGGGACATGTTGCCAGCTACACCCCTGCCAGTCTCTCCTCAGGCCACCCCCTCCATTTCCCTGCTTTTTCTCTCTCAGCCCATCTCTTACTTCAAAAAGGAGCACTCATGGGAGAGATGGGGTTCTGGGTCCTGCCTTGCTCTTTCTGATGCTTTCCATTCTACCCTACAGCCCCCTGGTTTTCATCGGGCCTACAGCTCCCCACTCTACAGCAACCAGCAGTACGCTAGTGTCTGTAAGTGACTCACATGGAACCGGAGGGAATGGGCAAGTTTAGAGATGGTTTCAGCACACCTCTAGATTTAGAAACCAAATTCTGAAACAGAAAGATTCTCCATCCCATGGTTCTCTCTCAACCTAATAGTTTAGCCACCTTGGATGCAGAGTCAATATTCCCCTATATGATAGCTGAGGGAGACAAGATTTAGCTAGGTCTCCACACAGCCAGCAAGAGGCATAGCCAAGACTGAATCTTCATCAAAAGCTATGCTCTGCATATGCAAAACCATTTCTAAGTGAACAAGGATTCTCGACTGTACTCATCCTTGTTACAGAAGAATGCTAGCTTAAGGACAGACCCAGAGCTATGGACATCCTGGGCAGATTCATAGTTTAGCAACCCTTAACATTTATGTTGAGGTGAAGCTAAATTCTGTGAGGAGTATGGGTGTAAAAAGAAGGGCCCACTGGTACAAGCACCCCTGCTTGCACATGCCATTCAGTGGGACAAAAAAGCCAGCAGTTAAAGGACCACTCTCCTGAGAAGGAGAATAGGAATTCTGAGCATTCCCCAACACCCAAGCAACTTAGTTAAGTTGACTTTCCAACATCATATAATGAATGCTCTGCCTGGAAGGAATGCTGGTAAGTATTTTTCTCCATTACATTACATTTCCAGTGATGTTTTTAGAGCTCTTTATAGATTGATGATCTAGGTATGCCCAGATGACAACTTCCCTGATCCTACACACACACACACACACACACACACACACACACACACATACACACACACACACTCACACGCACAGGTATCTACTCAATCACACCTCTCCCTTACTTAGGAGGTCTCTCTTTCCTCCAAGCCTTTCCCTGCCTCCCCAGTAATGTCTTCTTTCTTCTCCCATTCCCACCAGCTGCTGCAAATCGTAATGACCCTGTGTTTGAAACACTGCGCACTGGGGTGATCATGGCAAACAAAGAACGGAAGAAAGGACAGGCAGATAAGAAAAATGTGAGCACCATAACTCCTACTGAGTTCCCTTCCAGAGACCCCATGTCTCCTCTCTGGAAAGCTGAAAAAAAGCTAGGATTTCTTTCCCCTAAAATTGCACATAACCCAACAGACAGATTTTTGCATGCAATTTTAGAGGGCCTCAGGTTAAGAACTCCTGCCATAGCATGCGTTTTCTCCAGGAACGCCCTTGCAAAACTGTCAGATTAATCACTATAACCAACTGAAGGCTAGACCCCAGACCCCTGGCATTGCTAAACAATAGAGGCAAGAGCTGTGCTTTTGGATTCAGGGAACAGAATTTGCCCAGTAATTCTAGAATCATACAAGGGTCCATGAAGATCATCTGGTCTGACCCATTTATTCTATAGATGAGGTAACTGAGGCACAAATCTAGTGGCCAAAAGTAGTTTCATTTCCTTTTGTAATAGGACTAGAGGCCCAGTGCACAGATTCGTGCACTGTTGGGGTCCCTCAGCCTGGCCTGTGCCCTCTCACAATCCGGGACCCCCTGGGGGGATGTCAGACTGCCGGTTTCGACATCCCCCGAGGGATGTAGTAGTGCGCGAAGCAGTAGGCAGCTGAGTAGGAGCCTGAGCCCAGGCCAGGCGCTACTCCTGCTCATCCCAGCCCCGCTGTGCCTGTTGCCACTCAGTAGCGCTGCCGTGGAGGCGGGACAGGCTCACGCCGCAGCTGCACTCGCCAGCCATAAGCCCAGCATCTGGCGCCTGTCACTCAGCTGAGAGGTACTCCCACTGTGGGAGTGCACTGACCACCAGAGGGCAGCTCCTGTATTGAGCACCTGCCCCCTGGTGGTTAGTGCGCATCATAGCGACAGGTCGTTCTGTTGTTCAGTCATTTGGTCACTTAGGCTTTTATATATATACTAGTAAATTACTAGAGTCATAATGCCATAGATTTGCATTCAGTTCAGCAAGGGGTTTATTAGCATATCCTTATATCTATCTGGACAACCAGGATGGACTAATGTAGATAACAGTTACGGTTAGACGGAATGCTAAAATTGACTGAATGACAGTACCCAAAGGACCCTGGTCCTTTAGGGAGTGTCCAGCTACAGGAAGATTTCTGATGGCTCATAACATGATTTTGTCTTTGGTCCTTACCTATGAACATTTTTCTCACTGGTGCAAATGAAGACATAAATGGTATACCCATCAAGTTTGTGGGAAACATAGAAGGAAAAACATATATGGAATAATATATTCAGAAATCTTATAGACTAGAAAAAGGCCCAACACTAATCATTTGAAATTTTGTAAGGAAAAATGTATATATCTGTTTTTGGATAAAAAACAAAAATAAAAAAACACAACAACAAATCAACTGCACAAAAACAGAACTAGAGATCTGGCTTCAAAGTAGTTGATATGGAAGTTGGGTGCAGATTAGGGATTTCTGTGGAGGGAGCTATGACTGTAAGGCACTAACAATGTGATTTGGCTGCTTCCAGAAAGGCTAGCACACTCGGGTTCTGTTTTCTTAAGGGAATTATAAAAGCTGTGTTGCCCATTTTTCTCTTATACACTGAGGTATTTTTAAGGACAGACATTATAGTAAAGGACATAGAATTAGGATCCTGGGAAATTATTTGAAGGGACTGAGAATAATTAGAAAAAAAGGCAGGAAGGACATGTGCTGACATGTCCTCAGATCTTTAAAGGGATTATATTGGTTCTATATTCCTCCAGAAGGCAAATCAGGCCAATGACTAATAGTTACAGGGAGACTGGCATAGGTTTAATATGGGGAAATGTCCTATAAATAAATTGCATGGGCTTATTTTGCAAGATAGTGAGTTCCCTGTCATTAGCTGCATTCAAGCACAATGTGGGTGGCCCACCTGCCAGGATGTTTCAGAGAAAGTCTCTGCATTAGGCAGGTGATTGAATAGATATTTTCTCCAAGGCTTCTTCCAACCCTTCGATCCTATTATTCTCTGTCCTGATTGGAGAGCCAGGGCAAGCATGGGTTCCCAAGACAGCATCTTCCTAACTCTGGTGTACCTCCAGCCTCTAGCAGCCATGATGGAAGAGGAGCCAGAGTCGGCCAGACCAGAGGGAGGCAAAGCCCAGAATGGTGAGTGACACCCACCTCCATCCACAGAGATGGAGGAGGTCAGGGGCTCAGCAGTGGCCCAGGGAAAGGACGCGCCAGGTTTGGAGAGAAAGGAGGCCTCACAACAGAAGGGTAAGAGGATGAGGGATACCCTCCAGGAACCAGAGACAATTAGTTGGTGTTTCTCATCCCAGGAAACCCTGAAGGGGATAAGAAGGCTGAAAAGAAGACACCTGATGACAAAGTGAGACTCCTTTCTCCCTGCATGGAGCCCAGTCCTTTTCCCAGCCCAGTCTGACACCACTCTCGACCTCAGCAAGAGCTCAGACTGCGCCCTCGGGTTCCCATTACCCTTAACCAGCCTTCTCCACCACCTTACACACACACTGCTAATGCATTCCTCATAGTTCAGGGACCTGGGAGAGAGTTGGAATGGAGGGTGTCTGGAGAATGCTCCTGCCTTGGACTCCTGCCCCTCAATGTGGGACAGAGGAGCCCTGAGACTCATCCCCCACTTTCACCCCCAGCACAAGCAGCCTGGCTTCCAGCAGTCTCATTACTTTGTGGCGCTCTATCGGTTCAAAGCCCTGGAAAAGGACGACCTGGATTTCCCGTGAGAGGCCTTAAGATTGGGGTGGGGGTATACTGGATGTGGAGAGGGAGAGCCCAGCTCCCTCTGGGAAAGGAAAGGGGGAAGGGATACTCAGGGCTTGGAGCTTATCGAGGCTGGACCTGGGTACAGCCAAGGGACTGGATACTAAGGCCCCTAAATCTCAGAGGCCCCTCCCTTCCCCTGCCAGGCCTGGAGAGAAGATCACAGTCATTGATGACTCCAATGAGGAGTGGTGGCGGGTAAGAGAAATGACTGAGGGTAGGGTGGAACATGGGTTGAATTTAAAAGGCTGATTCTCCCTACCATCTCCTCTAGGGGAAAATAGGGGAGAAAGTCGGATTTTTCCCTCCAAACTTCATCATTCGGGTCCGGTCTGGAGAACGTGTACACCGGGTAACAAGATCCTTCGTGGGGAATCGCGAAATAGGACAGATCACCCTCAAGAAGGACCAGGTTAAAAAAAAAAAAAAAAAAAAAAAGACCAGGTAGCTCTGGTGCCCCAACCCAACCCCAGGCCGGGAGGCTCCTCTGCAAACTACACTCTATTAATGAAACTAGGAAAGGCCTCCGTAACTCCGGCTCCCCTGCTCTCCTCTACAACGGTTTTCCCTTGATTTCTCTCCTCCCTAATCCTTTAATCCTAGATCGTGGTGCAGAAAGGAGATGAAGCTGGCGGCTACGTCAAGGTCTACACTGGCCGCAAGGTGGGGCTGTTCCCCACCGACTTCCTGGAGGAGATTTAGGTGTGCAGGCAGGCGCCTGCTGGCGGGAGAGACCCAGGCCGGGTTCTGGGCAGGCCCAGTGGAAGCTGGAGAAGAAATGGAGTGAAAGCAACTATACTGCTGAGTAAGGGAGGAGCGGGAAGGCCCGCCAGAGCGAGACGGGGCTCCTGGGAAGGGACCGGTTCCCGCCCTCCTCCTTCGCCTATGCCGTCGGATACTGGTGCCTAGAACAGCCTTTGAGAGCTGGAAAAAGAATGCGTTTCCACTAGGAGGCGCCCTGGGTTGCGGGGGTGGGTGGGAGGCGAACTGTTGAATGTTGTGAATTTATTAAAGTTTTGACAAAAGTTAGAAAAGTTTGTTCTTTAACTTGGGGCCAAGGAGGGAGAGGGCCTACGAAGTGGTGGAAAATCCTCCCCAGCAGTCACATTTTGCTACTATCGGGTAACCTGAAACCCACCTGGGCTGAGGCCGGTGGGAGATGGGGAGACAAGTGCGTCCGCTAGGTGAGGCCTCTGTAGTCAGTAAAGAAAGGAGAGCCGGGCTGGGGTCACCGCCCCCGCGCCACTGGGGCTAGGAACAGGACCTGGTTGCAGGGTAGGTCCCTCTAGTTTTCCGCGATTTAGCCGCGGACAGCCCCTTACATTTCGAAACCTGGCTCAGTGCCGAGCTGGGCCGCCAGGGGGCGATGCAAGATCTCGGTTGGAGAGCGAGGGACGGGGGCCGAGGTGGTGGGGAGAGAAGAGAACCAGAGACAAGGAGCCCGAGACCCTGGGCCTGGGAGGGGGTGGGGTGCGTGCCGTCTCCATGGCAACACTTCCTCAGGTCCTCCGGGAACCCAGCGAGCAAGGCCCGGGGGCTTAACCCCTCCCGCGCGGCCCCCGCCCCAGCCCTGACAGGTACCAAGCGAAAGGGCGCTGGGCAGACAGCTAAAGGGCTCGCGCGGAGAACCACCCTGCGGCGCGCCGTATGCAAATATTTTCATTTGCATATGTAGACATGCAAATAGACCGGTCTTGGTCAGGGTGGCAGGTGGCAGGGAGCGGGAAGGTGTAGGGAAGGGAGCTGAAGGAGGAGTTTAGAGACCTGGGAGTGGACCAGTGAAAGGCAGCCTGGGGTGGTCGCTGGAGTGGAGTCTGCGGAGGGTCTTGAGCTTGATGGCGGATGGGGGGAGGGTCAGCGTGGCCAGCCAGGAGATCCTCTTCTCCTGCCCGCTGTCTGCCAGGCCTGAGGTTGGCACCGCCTAGCAAGGTTGGCAGCGGGAGCCCAGGCACCATCTGCTGCTGGCGGGAAAGGGTGGGGGGAGGACAGAGGCTCAGCTGGGCTGGGGAAAAGGAGGGCCCGGGACCAGCGTGCCCCCCTTCCTTCCAGAAGGCTGAGGTGTGGTGGGGGTAGGGAAACACACAAGAGGACTCATTGCAGAACCGGGTTCTGTCTTCTGTTCCTTTGCTCTTGACTGTACTGGAGTCCTTGGGGGATGCGGGGTCATAAGGAAGACTCAGGTAGCACCCCTTTCATCATGCTTGGGCTGGAATAGCAGCAGACCACAGGCCTTCCCTCCACATCCCCACACACAAATCAAGCCTTTTGCCCCCATCCCTCCTCGGGTGGGATTTGCCTACCACGAATGGGGGTGGGCGGAGAACAACTAGGACTTGGGTCCTATCTCTTCACCAAGCAGTCTGAGGGACTCAAAACCAGAGCCCCTGAGATCCTTGAGTGGGGCCCCCCACAATGCTGAAGCAAAACCAATTTACTGGCTCATTGGGCGGTGATGCTGGTGTGGGGGTACTGAGAGAGAGAGAGCGGCTGTTCTCCCCCCCCCCAATACACTCGGGGGGCACCCCCCTTCCCCGCCTCACAGAGCCGGCAGCTGTCCCTAATTAGAACGGCGGTTTAATTGGATTTATCAGCAGTTAATAGGAAATTAAGCAAAGGGCCCGAGAGAGGGAGGGCAGAAGGAGCGGGAAGGCCGGCTGTGCGGAGCTGGAAGGACGGGTGCTGGAGTGCCAGGGCTGGGGACACAAGGCCCAGTATCGTGATTGAGCCCCATGGTCATGCCCTGACCCCCAGTACTTGTCTGCTGGTTTAGCCTGGCCCGCTGGCAAAGAGCTGGTCTCAGGAGAAGGAGTCGGGAACAACAGAGACCCTGTGGGGGCCCCAAAGCCCTCTACTCCTGCCAGCAGCCACCTGGGTGATGGATAATGCTGCCTTACACTGCAAAGGTCATAAGTCTGGGCCAAGGAGCGACTGAATAAAAAACAGACCGGTTATTAGGGTCCAAGATACAACCCGCACCCTACTCTTCCCCAGTGCGCACCAACTCATAGCAAAGAAAGTGCCCCTTGATGTCAGAAGATCGGGCAGCACAGGCAATGAGGGGGGTATGGACTGAACCTCTCTCCCACCCCCTGCCTCCTGGCTGTGTTGAGGATCCTGGGAGTCTTCCTGTACAGCCAATGTCCCTCTATGGCTCCTGCTCCTGCTTTTCTCCCCAACAGCTGGGGTTGGGGTTGGGGTGGGCTGGCTTGGCTGAGGCCAGAGTGGCCCAGCCTCTGCAACACCTGCCTGGGGGGCAAGGAAGAAAGCTTGCAGGCAGTCAAACAGGGTGCAGGGTCAATAGCCCCAGGCGCCTCCTGTCAGCAGGCCCTCCTGCCATCAGGACCTCATTATATATACGGCTAGAATAACAAGGCGTTCTAGCAGGCACTCCCGCGACCTCTCCACCACACTCCTCCACCCCAGGGCAAGGCTCCCGCATATGTGTGGGTGTCAACCTCTGAACATGTGGGGGTCTCTGTGCCCTTGGCAATTATGGGTGTCTATGTCCCTGGTGTGCAGTGCGTGTGTGTGTGTGTGTGTGTTCCAAAGTGTGTGAGATGTGTGTGTACATTGGTGTGCCCCTGTACCCTGAATACGTATCTGTCTTGTCACCATTCTGTCCACCCCCCCCCCAACTTCTATTATTTTTGTCAGTCTAAGCCCCTGGGTGTAGCGGTGTGCACATGTGCTTTGGCGTGTCTGTGCATTCTTCACGCCTGGGTGTGCCCGCTGTAGGCATTTCCGTGGGTCTCTGTCCCCCGCAGGGACTGTGTCTGTGTGAGAATCAGGAAGAGCCTCTAGCGAGTGTGTGTTGCTCTGGCATCTACACTTGCAGGTGTGTGTGCCTCTGTGACAGTGCGTGGGCGTGTGCCTGGGTGTGAACCACACGGCGGCGCGTATTCGAAAGACAGTGTGACGCAGGCGCGCTCTCTGTGTCTGTGTGCCTGCGCGCGCCTGGCTGCCTTTCCCACCCCCGCCCCTTCCTCTCGGATTCCTAGTCCTCTCCTCTCCGGGCGGGCTTAGCTCCGCCGTCCGCATCATCTCCATCCATTATTGAAGAAACAGCCGCGTCCGCTCCAATCACATCAACAACCCCCCGCCCCCCTCGGTTCCGCTCGCCCCGCAGCCCCTCTGGGTGCTGGGAGAGGGAAAGCAGAGGCGCAGCGGGGGCACCAGCAGGAGCGGGCTCATGACCTGGTGCCCCGAGCAGGGCCAGGCACCGGGACGCCGGGGTCCCCGGCGGAGAGTGCTTTGCATAAACAGATGGCGCGGGCGTCTTTGTCTAGCTCCCTCGCTCCCTCGCTTGCTCTTCGAGCGGCTCCTGGCTCCTCCGCTGTTTAGCTGATGCAATCATGATCATCTCAGAGCCTCAGGACCCGGAGCCCTTAATAGCGGCGGCGAGGGTCAGGGGCCTCGGGGCTCCCGAGCAGATGCTGGGCACTGTGTCTTCCCTCCAGGGCTCCGCCCCCCACACCCCACAGCTGCAGAGGGAAGACGGAGCCCGTACTGAGGTGACGGGCATGTGGAGGTGACCGGAAAGGGGACCCCAGTCAGTGCCCCGAGGTGTCCCCAGGCTGTCCCGTAAGACTGCTGCAGCCCCCACCCCTCAGGAGCAGCAAGCCAGAGAATAGGACTCCAACTAGTGAATGGGATGGAAAGACAGAGATAAAGAGCGACAGAGAGGCATTTGTAATGAGAGACACAGCGAGGTAGAGATGTAGAGGGAAGGAGAGACAACAGAGAGACGGAGAAACAGCTGCAGAGGGACAAGCCAGGTAGAGAGCTACAGAGGAAGAGACAGACAGCCAGAATGATAAGGAACAACAGAGACACACAGACATACACAGAGACACCGAGACAGACAGGACCCCTAAGAGAGTAGGACAGGCAGGGGCTGAGGGCAGTCCCTGGACAGAGACGGAGCTCCCCCGCCCCCACCACCGCCTCTGGGACTGCCCAGCTTCACGAGAGGACTCATCCTGAACCTGGGGTGCCCGAGGCTGGCGAGGTGGGAGCTTCCGTGTCTCCTCTCCGCATCCTCCACCCCGCCCACTGCGGAACCCACTGCCTTGGCCGAGGGAGTGGCAGGAGCGGCGGGTGGGGCGTGAACCACACTCTAGAGCTGACTTACCTGCCGAAAAGCAGTGGGGCGCAGGCCCGACGCGGCCCAACAGGGGGCGTCCGAGGCATCTCCCCTGAGAGCTTAGAAGCAGCTCGGCCTCCAGGGGGCGTCCGCGCCCACAGCCCCTGAAGTCAGCATAAGGCAGCGCCGAATCCAGCTTCTTTTTTTAACCTACGGTGGAGCCGTCTGCGTGCTGAGTAGTGTCCTGCGCGATTTAACGTTTGGAGTCCAGTCGCGGCGGGACCCCGGCCCGCCCCTGGCCACGCCTAATCCACTGCTAATGACTTCTGCGGTCCCTCACCCGCTGGGTCAGTTTGGCCTGAATCCTTTTGGTGGGAAAGTGCGGGGAGGTGGGCGCAGCTGGGATCTGGAACCAAACAGTTCTGTGTTCGGCCCTAGAGATCCTGATCCAGAGATAGGAGTGGGCTTAGAAATAGAGTCACAGAGAAGGTGCCAGAGATGGGCACCAGAAGCAGGTGACCGGTCAGGGAGCCCCGATCAGAAGCAAAAACGTGAGAAGTTGGGAGAGTGGGCAGAGGCGCACGGCCGGCTGGAGGACTGCGGCGGCTCAGGGAAAGGAGCGGGCAGAGGCTTTGGGACGTGCTAGGCCAAGTCACTGGGGCGCACGGGAAAGGACCCAGGAAGGTGGGCGATGGCCCGAGAATCAAAGGGGTGCGGCGTAGCTGCCAGAGGTCCCCGTCGGCTGCCTGGCGCACCATCTGTGCCACATAGAGCCAGATGTGCAGCCCAGCTCTGGTCCCTCCAGCTCGAGCTCTGGGATTGATTGTCCTACCGGACAGCCTGGGGACACCTCAAGGCACTGACTGGGGTCCCCTTCCCGGTCACCTCCACAAGCCGGTCACTTCAGAGATTGGAAGGCTGGGGTGCACGGGTGACAGACACCCCACTCCCTGGCCAGGTGGAGTGCGGATGCTCAGGGCTGGTGCGGCACTGAGCCGCTCTAGGCTCTGACATCCCTTCAGTCAGTCCCTCTTCCCCGCCCCCACACGCGAGTCTCGGTCTCTTTGTTTTCGCCGTGTCTCTGACACTTTATCTCATTATCCGCCCGAGGGAGGCTCTAGCCTGGGACCCCGCAGCCTAATTACAGCCGCACTTGTCAACGCATGGGACAGGGGAAGTCTCAGCTCCGGGGAAAGAAGGAAGCCCCCAGAAGGGCCCCCTCCTCCCTGTGCCCGAGGTCCCCAGAGGTGGGTGCACAGGTCGCCCTTGCCCCAGCCGCCACAGGGCTGTGGAGGGAGGTGGGGAGCTGGGGGCATGCGGCTGAGCAGGGGGAGGCAGGGAGGGAAAGGAAGGGTGGAGGTTAGCGTGGGAGTGGGAGAGGTAGTTAGGGTGGGCTCCTGGGTCCCTGGAACCCCAATTCCCCAAGGATGGTGAGTGAGCCTTCTCGCCCTGACAGCATAGCATCTGGGGGCAATCAATTGCTTGCTCTGCACTTCTGTTTGTGTGTCTTGTTCTCTTTCCTCCTTCAACATCTTGTCTATCTTTCCTGAGCTGGTTTTCTCACTCCCTTCTCCTCTGTCTCAGCCAGAGGCAGAGAGTGGCCTCCTTGGACAGTTGCCCCTTTCCTCTCCCCCCTTCCCCAAGGGTGGCAAGGCAAGCTAGTTTCTCAAGCCTCCAAACTTCCACAACTGATTTACTCTGTCCTAAGCCCGAATTGAAGATACCTCTAACTCCTCTGGCCTCCAAACACTGTTCCAGGCCAACCAGAACACAACTGGGAGAAACCACCCAGAACTAGAGGGGCTGGGGCAGCTTTAGCTCTTCTGTTGGACTGTCTGCCCCCCCTCCCACTACACTGTGGTGGGGACAGAACCAGGGCCTCCAGGACCTGCTACTCCTAGATGCTCTAGAGAAGTGATTCTCAACCTTTCATCTCATGGCACACATAAACTAATGAGTAAAATTCCGCAGCACAACAATGTGTGTGTGTGTGTGCGCGCGCGCCAAAATAGGTATAACTTTATTCATTCACACCAGATGGCTATTGTTGTGTTGGCTGTTGTCATTTTTTTCATTTGACAATCTCAGGGAAAAGAGGTCAGTGCCCCTGACTCAATAGTCAGGTCCTGCACGTTTTAAAAATACTTGCAGCACAGCAGTGTGCGGTGGCACCCCAGTTGGAAATGGCTGCCCTGGGTGTCAGGGAAGCATTGCCGTTGCCCTTGCGCTTCCCTGGCCCTCCTGGTGCCACCTGCGAGCACTCCACACCTGCACTTTTCTGGAGGTCTGTCTGCCAGCCTGTCTCGGCGAGTCCCTGATCCCTCCCCCCACTGCTGGACCCCCTCTCAATCAGAGTCTGGGTCAAAGCCTGTGAGGCCTCTCCCTAGGACCAACCCAAAGCCCCAAGTATGATGGTGTCCCTGTGAGCCCGGAGGCGGCCTCCGGAGGCGAGAGTGGAGGCGAAGAAAGCCCTCAGCTCCCCAACAGTTCCTCCCGCTCAGAGCCTGGAACTGGGGAAAGAAGCGGAATGGGTAGGGGTGGGGTAAGTTGGCGGCGGCAGGCTGGGCTGGGCAGGGCTGGGCTGACCCCTCCCCAGCCGGGGGCGGGACCCCAGGAGCAGCGAGGGAGCCAAGCCCCAAAGAGGACCAGACACTGGAGAGGCGAGATGGCGGGAACCAGTCTCGGGGCCCGCTTATACAGGCAGATCAAGAGGCATCCCGCGGTGAGTTCGGTCCCCAGAGCCACAGATGCTAACGCCCAACTTTTCGCTGCCCCAGCGCTCCCCAGAGCTCCCAGTACCTTCTTGCCTAGCCCCCCCACCCCCCACCCCCGTCCAGGGCTCTAACCTTCTCCAAGGTGTCCTCAGCTATCCCTGCAATGTGCCCCCCTCCCTGCGTCCCTTGAACCCCCTCGGAGAGGCCTGCCGTGGGGTGTGGGAGATGGGGCCGAGCTGTGGTGCACGAGGTACCAGGTCCCCTCTCCCAGAAGGGAGGGAGCACGGGCCCCTAGGCGGGGGTGGGGGTCGCCCGGCAGGAAAGCGTGTAAAGGGCGAAGGGGAGCTCGGGGGAGGGGGAGCTGCGGGGAAGGGGAGCGCGGGAGAGGGGACTGACTCTGACAGTGTCCTCGGTCTTCCCGCAGCTCATCCCGATGATCGGCTTCATCGGCCTGGGCATGGGCAGCGCTGCTCTCTACTTGCTGCGGCTCGCCCTGCGCAGCCCCGACGTCTGGTAAAGGCCGGGCTTGGGACGTTGGCCGGGGCCCTGGATGGGGCCAGATGGGGCAGGGAAGGGGCCTCTCAGGAATGGTGGGAATCGGTGGGCCTGGCAGGGATCCCCCTGCAGCGCCCCTGCCCCGCCCCACCCCCCCAGCATCACCGGGCTGGAGCCCCTCTCCCCCTGGGCCCACCCAACCGCACTCTCCTCTGTGGCTCCAGACTTGCCCCGGCTGCCATGGCAACGCTGTTCTGCCGCCGCAGGCGGCCTATGGGTACCTCCATATCCCTGCGGGGCCTGGGGATGTGGCCAGGCAGCGTCTGGGGGGGCGGTAGGGGCCGGGTGGTATGAGACTCCACTGTTCCCCCCCCCAGGCAGTGGGGGTGGGGGGTCCTCTGAACTCATCGGAACAGCCCCATGTTGTCAGAATTGGGACACATCACAAGTCCCAGCCCCTCGGATCTCTGCCGATCTCCGCACTCTGCTCTGCTGGGCTGACCCAGGGTGGCAAGGTGCAGTCAGGAGCCTCGTCAGCAACTGCTAATGTTCCTCCTCCCCGTCAGTCTTTGGGAAATGCCCCCCCCCCCCTATAGGGCTGGGGTGGTGGGGCAGAGGGAGAGATGCTGGTGTTACCTTAGGCTCTAGAATCCTAGTACCCACAGAGAAACCCCAACCTTCCCCCCACTCTCCACAGCTGGGACCGAAAGAACAACCCAGAGCCCTGGAACCGCCTGAGCCCCAACGACCAATACAAGGTGCCTTTAGGTGGCCCTAGGGCTGCACCTCCATCCTCTCATTTCTTGGTCCCTGGGAAGACCCTTTGGCGCCTCCCCCCTAAAGGGAGGCCTGGGGCACTCAGTGCAACCCCCCTCTCCCCGCTTCCATAGTTCCTTGCAGTTTCCACGGATTATAAGAAGCTGAAGAAGGACCGGCCAGACTTCTGAGCCTGGCTGGGTCGGGTGGATGTCCTACACCGACGTCAGCCAGCCTCCTCCTTCCTGCCACTCAGCCCCTAGCCTCCAGGGCGCCACCCTCACCGCCCTGTCCAGCTCCTGAGTACACAGGCCTGGTTCCCACGCCTGAGGGGAGGCGGCTCCACCCCCACCCTCTTCCCTCGCTCCCTGCAGCGGAAGCACCCCTGACCCTCAGCTTGAGTCCCACGCAGGGGGGTGGGGGTGGAGAGTTAGGAGGTGGGGCCCCAGTGGGTTGACTCAAAAGGCCCAAGGGGGTCCCTCTGCTAGGCTACAGGGGCCTTATGGGTGTGGCGCAGGCTACGTGAGGAGCGTGGCAGACGTGAGCCAAGAGCAAGCAGGGGCCTCTGAGTGCCAGGCGACGTGGCAGGCCCCACGTTTGCCCAGGCTCTGGGCGCCCTCCCAGGGAGGCGCTGCTCTAGCTCGAACGGGCTCCTTGCCTGCGGCCCAGCCTGCTCTGGAGGAGGCACATCTAAGCCCAGGGAGGGGCAGTGTGCTGTTTCCTGCGACTCAGGAGCCAACCCCACCCCCTCCAGCCTCGCACCTGGGCCTCCCCCTGACATCCCACCCCTCCTCGCTCGCTCCCCTCTGTCCCCTGGGATCAAACAGAAGCAGCCATGGGCAAAATACAATTTCATTTAACAAATTGAATTTGCTGCGCCTGCTAATCACGTCTGGTGTCGGCTCTGATCAGAGACAGAGAGGAGGCTGCAGCCCCCGGGGGGCCTTGTGGTGGTTGTGGGAGGGAATCCAGGAACAACACTTGGAGGGAGACAAATCACCACCTGGCCCAGGGGACCGCTCCCACAGTAACAGAAGCTTGGGTCAGGTTAGCATTTTATTAGGTAAAAACAGAAAGGAGGGTGTCTACCCACCCCTTCCTCTGGCTCACGAGGGTGACCCCCTGTCCCCAAGAAAGAACAGGGAGGCCATAACACTGAGATAACGGGGAACCCGCAGGGCAGAGAGCCCCCAGGCCTCCTTCTAAGTTTTCTTACAAAAAGGAATTTCAGCTACAAATTCTGGGAAGGGAACTACATTTGGCTCTTCCCCTAAGTGAGAGGCCTTCTCTCCACCAGCAAAAAACTGGAAGATGGCTGACCCCTCCACTGGTTCAGTTGAGGGAAGGAGAATAATTTCAGTCTCTGAGCCTCATCTCCTTGGTCCCTTCAGTGCTCATCAAAACCAGGCATGGGGAAAGCCCTGGCAAACTGCTCCACCCGCTGCCTGAGGTCAGCCAGCCGTTGTCTTGTTTCTGGGTCACTGAGCAGGAAGGATTTGAAATCCTGTAGTTTGGCTAGAGAGGGGTGAGGAGAAGTGGTCAGAGCTTTAGGGAAGGTGTGAGATCACGGGGGAGGGCAGACAGTGAGTGTAAAGGGGCTGGCAGGGGCTGCGGTGGGGGTCAGCCTACTCACTGGTCTTGCTCTTCACATCCAAGCCAACCTTGACCCCTTCATCTATAAATGCCACAACTCTCCGGAAGTCATCCTCACGAAACTGTCGAGAGGTCAAGGCTGGTGCCCCTGGGAGAAAGGCAGAAGAGGATTAGCATGGCCCACGCCCCCCTCACATCCACCCTTCCCCCCTGGACCCCTGGGTCTCACCAAGCCGAAGGCCCCCTGGTGTGATGGCACTTCGGTCTCCAGGACAGGTGTTCTTGTTGGCTGTGATGGATACAAGCTCCAGCACCCGCTCAGCCCGAGCCCCATCCAGGCCCTTGGGCCGCAGGTCCACCAGCACTAGGTGGTTGTCGGTGCCACCTAAGCAGGGAAGAGTAAACAGAGAATGGTGAGTCCTGGGCCTTTGCCTGAGGCTACAGAGGCTCTCCCCCAACCTCCTGACTCACCAGACACCAGCGAATAGCCTCGATCTAGCAGGGCATCAGCCATGGCCCGAGCATTCTTCAGAACCTGCAGGGAGTACTCCCGGAACATGGGGCTACAGGCCTGGAGATGAGACAGCAGCACGTGGGACCCCGAGTCCTGCCCCTTCTACTCCTCCACCTCCAGCACAGTTGTGACTTGTCTTGAGGCCTCCCCTCCTGGCCCCTCCCTTCCAACAGTTCTTCAGTTAGCAAGAAGCAGGGTCTGAGCATCCAGATGCCCACCACCCGACAATGGTAGGCTCCCCAACCTGCTTTAGGGCCACGGCCACTGCAGCAATGGCATGGTTGTGGGGGCCCCCCTGCAGGGACGGGAACACAGCAAAGTTGATTCGGTCCTCAAACGTATAAGGGATCTCCCGGCCAGTCTTGGGGTCCACAGACTGCACCCCCTTCCGGTAGAAGATGAGTCCTGACCTGTGTGGGAAGACAGTGGTCAGAATCTAAGCTGAAAAAAAAGGGTAAGGGATGGGGAGAGCAGAGGAAACCGGCTGACCCGCGCCCCGGAGGGCTCTCAGGCCACCTCAGTTGTGTTGGGTGTGCTTGGCTCCAGGGGTTGAGGGGAAAAGAACCTTCCTCCCACCTCCCACCCTCAAACCCCCTGCCAGGAAACTGCCACATGGGCAAGAAAAGGAGAATTCTCAGACTGGGTGTAACTCTTTAGGTGGAATGAGTTCCTCTCTGATCCACCAACAATGCCCTGGGAATACGGCATGAAGGCAGCGCCTGACCTCGGGGAGCCTGACCTGGCCCCTCGAAGGGTCTTGTGAGTGGTAGTGGTGACAACATCCGCATGCTTGAAAGGTGAAGGGATCACCTTGGCAGCCACCAGGCCACTGATGTGGGCCATGTCTGCCAGCAGGTGTGCCTTGACCTCATCACACACCTGGGCAGGAACAGAAACAGGCCTCAGTCTGGGGAGGGTTCAGACAGGCCTGCCCAAGGCTGCCCCTCCTCCAAAATCTCCCCACCACCCCTTGGGCAGCGGCAGGTACCCCAGCCCTCCACCAACCTCCCTCATGCGGGCGTAGTCAATGAGGCGAGCATAGGCACTGGTACCAGCAATGATGAGCCGTGGTCGGAAAAGTCGAGCAGTGATTGCCAGCTGGTCATAGTCAATGAGGCCAGTTTGGGGCTGGACAGAGAGACAAAAAGCTGAAGTCCTTAAAAAGAAGCAGTGCAGCTCACTTTCCTCCTTGACCTTAAGGCTGCTCAGGGCGTCAGCCTCTTGCTTTTCCCAGGAGAGGTTCCTAGGCCTTGAGCAGCTCCCTCCCCAGACCCTAGAGCACTCACTCACATTCAGTTTATAGGGCATAGACTCAAAGAAGATGGATGTGGCTGAGATCCGCTTGACATCAGACATATAGCCATGGGTGAGACTGGGAGGGGAGGAGAGGAAGTAAAAAGGCTTCTAAGTGGAGTAAGACCCACTCCTTTCCTGCCCTGCTCCAAAGGCCTCGTCTCTGGAACACCGCTCCTAGCATGCACCACCCTCATTGCTCTGCCCACTCTGTGCTGGGCACTGGTTACTGGGTCTTATCTTCTTCCTGCACTGTACCTTGAAGGACAGGGAGAGGCCTGTTCCATCTGCATGGCACATGGCAATAAGTAACTCCTCTCTCATCACCATATGGCCCAGTGAGCCTATCAGCCACCCACCCCATCCATACTCACTGGCCACCGTCGGGCAGGTCCAGCCCCATGATTCGGTCATGAGGCTGTAGAAGGGCTGTGTAGGCAGCCAGATTGGCTGGGGACCCCGAATAAGGCTGGACATTGACTCCCCACTGTGCAGGATCCAGGTCAAAGGCCTCCAAGGCCCGGCGCTGACACAGCAGCTCGATTTCATCCACTACCTCTGCTCCCCCATAATATCTGCCATGGGAGGGGGGCATATCAGGGCAGAGAGAAAGGGTTCCACCATCCCCCTCGAAGTAGCAAAGGAGCGGGAAGGCTACTCCTCTAAACACACTGGGAGGGTGCAGGCAGGTGTCCCCCACTGGGAGCACCATCCTGGAGGCTGCCCTCCAGCCCTCTGGTGTCTAGCCCTCACCTCTTGCCAGGATAACCCTCCGAGTACTTGTTGTTCAGACAGGACCCCAGGGCCTCCAGCGCAGCTCGGCTGCAGAAGTTCTGGGGTGAGGGGTGAGGGCAATGTCAGAAGGTACAGAGCCCCTTTTGAGAGAGTCCCACAGCCCACCCTGCCAGAGCCCAGGCTGCAAGGAGCTGAGCTCTACAGAAAGCTCTGTTCATTCAGGGTTCCTTGTCAGGCTTGGGGCGCGGCCAAAGGCAGCATCCTCAGAAACCTAGCTGCCATGATAGGTGTCCCCAGCAAGCCCACCTGTCCACGCGTACCTGTGCTTCCAGGTTTCTCTTTTCTCTTGGGAGGGGGAAGGGACCAGACTTGATTGTAGGGGCCCTGGAAGGCTCTGGAAACTCTCTAATGCCCCCATCCCATAACCCAGACTGCCTCTGCCTCTGCTTCAGAGGACAGTAAGAAGAGAGAGAGATAAGGCCCAGTAGGAAGGCCCTGAGTCTGAGAGGGAGATCTGGAGAAATAGCAGCAAGATGACCTGTGACTTTCTGTACCCATGGTGGCCCAAGCCGTGGCCCCTCTCCCCAGACCCCACCTCTGAGGCAATGAGTTCCAGGCCACGACACTGCCTGTCCTTCTCCCTCTGCAGCAGCTCCCACATCTCAGGGTCACTGTCTGACAGACTCTCCTGGCCTGTCCAGCCCCTGGTTGCTTCTCCAGTCTGGGTCTGGGCTGCTTCACTGTGCTGGCACCGCATGGCCATCCTGACCAGCTGACCATGTCTCCGCAGAGGCTAGGGGAGGAAAAGCCAGGGTCAAATAAAAGGGTTCAGACAGTCTCCCAACAACCATCAGCCATGCCTATTAGGCACTCTGGCTCCAAACCCAACAGCCAGCTGTCCAGCCGGCCTGTTCCAGTTTTCACCACCCCCACCTCCAAAAGCCAGTTCTAGAGCCAAGGCTGAGATCAATGTCCAGGGGGTGGTTCTGATTCCATCCATTCACCTCACCTCAGAATCTTCCTCCGCCTAGACCCATGAACTACTCTGGAAAGCCAGAGGACAGTTTGTGTTCTAGAAGCTAGAGGTTCCAGAACCTCTCCACTCACTGGAACTAAAGGGTCTTCCATAAACTGATATCCCAGTCAGGGGGGAGGAGACCAAGTTGCAAGGGATTAAGAGAACAGGCTCACCATAGTTAGAGGTGGTTTTCAGAACATTGGAGGTAGCCATCCAATGTTCTGAAAACCAGGGTAGATTTTTAGCAGTCCCAGGGGGAGAGTGGTGGGGGTGGGGGGGGTGCTGATGGCAGGGAAGCCAAAAACCACACTCAGTCCTCTGCCGGGCTCCTTTCCACCGCCTTCCAGCCCGCAGAGCCGCAGGACCCCTGATGCAAGCAGTAGGGCTCGGTTGCATCATCTGCACGGCTCAGATCTTGCAGGGAAGACAGCTTGCTTGTCCAGACTGGGAATCCCGCTGTTCGCCAGCACAGGAGCCTCGGGCAACCGTTATAGTTCCCTCCCCAACTGCCACGTAAAATGGATGGTCACATGGCCCTGGGACTTCTGATTACCGGAATGAAGAGGGGGCCCCCAGTATACGCCGCGTGCACCCGAGGGTCTC
Organism: Plecotus auritus; assembly: GCF_963455305.1. Lineage (NCBI taxonomy): Eukaryota > Metazoa > Chordata > Mammalia > Chiroptera > Vespertilionidae > Plecotus > Plecotus auritus. The sequence goes on from NC_137772.1 coordinate 169,339,159, forward strand.
GGGGATTCCCTAGTTGCGCGTCCGCTTCCGGAAGACCCAGACCATGTGCGTGGAAAAGCCAGGAGAATCCCATAGTTTGTGAATGGATATTACGGTAGGAGGGGAACTTGCTTTCAACTAATCACCCAGATTCCGGAGCCCCATTCTTACCCGAGTGGCCCAGAGCAAAGAGAAAGACAGCATCGCAACCCGAAGTCGCAGGAGGTCAAGACACCAACTCTAGCTTGGAGAAGCAAGGGGTCCGAAACGACTGACCCGATAGCGCATGCGTGAGAACAGCGGTCCTAGAAGCCAAAGGATTAAGGGTAGAGGCCTACGCATGCGTGAGGCGACTCCTTTATGGTCTTCTGGGAATTGTAGTTTTTCCACCTTTCTTCCGCTTCCTTTCCCGTCTGTAGCCCCAGGGTCAGAGGCTCCACTCTGAAAGAAAAGAGATCTACTGCCGCCCCCTCTTACTGTCCTAGATATCTTCAGGTGTTCCTCGCCCCCCCCCCACTGTCGTCCAGACAACAACCATTTATTGGATGCCTACTGAATACCTAGTATTATTAGGCTCCCTGGGAAATACAAAGACTCCTATACAAGCTAGAGAGCCATGGGGCACTGGAAGTCACCTGGTTTGGAAGGGTGAGAGGCAAATTCAAGTTCCAGCTCTGGGACTCACTAGCAAATTAGCCTATCTGGCCCCAGTTTCCTCGCTTGTAAATCAATAATAAAATAACACGTGGTGGGGATTAAATGAGACTTTGTATGTACACATGCTCTGGAATGGATTGTCCTCCCTTCCTCCTCTGACTTAGTAATCTGCCTCCTTCTTGGCCATCTCCTCCATCTCCTGGGATATCCTGGAGCTGAGTGAGATGCCCCTTCTTGTCCTTGTACGTGTTGGATTTTGTTAACTGTTCACCTCTTGCCTTCCAGGCAGTCAGTGAGCTCTCTTTGTTTCCCTGGGGCTATAGATACTTGGAACAGGAAGGGATCTTCCTGAGTTCCTCTGACCTCATCCTTTGGGGGAGGGACTCATTGACCTTTCCAGGAATAAGTTCCCAAACCTGGGCATCAGAATTAGCTGGGGAATCTGATATAAATATGAGTGTGGAGCCTTTCCTCAGAGGTTCTAATTCAATGGATCTTAAAGAATAGTGGACATTTGCCCACTCACGCTGACACGCAATGAAACCTCGCCTCATGATTCTAATAAGCAGTGATTTTGAGAACCATTGCCTCACATAGCAGTATTACACATTCATTCATTCAACATACATATTGAGCTTCTACTCTGTGCCAGGCATGCCATAGCACTGGAGGTATAAGAATAGATTACTGACTGCTGGGACTTCAAGAAGTAAAAAAAATGCAACAAGTGCAATTCCAGGCAGGGGCACCTCACTCTGCTCCCACAAGTCCAGGTGTCTGAAGAAAAGAGTGGGAGGAGGAGGAGGAGGAGGAGAGGATGACCTTGTCAGAGAGGAGAGGACAATCCATCACAAAGCAAGTTCATATGCAAAATCGCATACTATTTTGTTATTGCTTTACAAATGAGGAAACTAAGGCCCAGATGGGTTAACTTGCTAATTCCAACCATTCTCACTAGATTCTCATACCAGGCCTCAGAAGACCCCCCTTAGCTCTACCTCATTCCCTCCCACTCCTGCTCCAAGTGTTCTCAGGTCTTTCCAGCAACAGGCCTGTGATAGGAGTCCACTGAGTTCTACTTCCTCCAGTCTCTGACCCAGAACCACTTCCCACCTCTCTCCTCCTTTTGGCACCTCCCCATCTATTCATCCATCCATCAGATAGTTATTTTCCCCTTACCGACTCTTCACTCCCAGGAATGCCTTTGACTCAGTTTCCCGCTGGAGCCAGTGGGCAATCCCCTGGAGAACACTGGACCCAGGACTAAAGGCAAAAGAAGGCTGAAGAGGAGGAGCCGTTCTGTGCCGCATCTTGTCTGTACCCCCTCCTACCCCCCTTCTGGGGTCCCGAGGGGAGGGGGTGATGGCTGAGCTTGAGAACTGCTAATGAAGCCGCAGCCAATTAATGCCCAGGCCAGGGTAGGGGGCGGATAAAATTAGCAGCCGCGGCTGCAAGTGGGAGCTGAAGGCTGGAGCTGGAGACGGGGGTGGAGAAGGTGGGCAGCTGGCTGAAGGGGGCCTTGTTTGCTGGCGGCTTGCAGAGGCAACGAAGCCCACTCTCCCCCTCGTCTCAGGCTCAGACTTCACTCCCTCTCTCCCTCATCCGTCTGCAAACTCAGCGCCCACGAAATTAGGAAGGAAAAGGAAGATCGATGACTCCAGATGCCGCAAACACCGTTCCCCTTCCCCCCACCTGCCGCCTCCCGCCAGCCCCACGGAGCTTAGCAGGTCGTCAGCGCTCTGCTTGCGAAGTCCCAGCATCTCCTTGAATAGGAATTCAAGGCCTTTATACCTCCTCCCCGCAAATCGTCCCAAACAGCCCGCTGGGAGTCCCCTCTCAGGTTCACTCCTCATCCTATCTGCTGCAGTTTCGCTCTGCCCACCTCTGGGAGGAAAGTCCCCACCTCTAGCAGGGCTCCTACACCAAGGGTCGTCCTCATCTCTGTGTGATCTGGTTTTGGATGACCTCCAAGGTGCTAGCTCCATCAATATTTGCCTCAGTTTCCCACAAGCCACGGGGTAGAGGGGGAGGGGGCCTGGCCCGGTCTCTGCCACACATTAAAATCCACACACACCCCTTCCCTACAAAGATCTCACAGAAACTCGTATTGGATTTCACTTTATTTTGTTTTGGAGTAGAAAAAATATCACTGAGAGGAAGCAGCCAGAAAGGGGCAGATGGAGCAGGACTGCAGGGACGGGAGGGAGGCAGGCAGAGGGCAGGGGCCAGAGTCATGGCCTAGGCCCAGGCGTCTGCTTCCACTACCCTAATTGGGGTGTTGGTGTTGAAGAAAGAGGAACAGGCGTAGGGCAGGCAGGAGGGCCGGGGGATGGGCAGCGGCTTACACACGTACATCTTTACAGTCTTACACGGGGACAGGGTGGAGCAGAAGAACAAGAGCCTGGGGGTAAGGAAGTCAGGGTGGGACGAGGGTACCAGGCTAGGCGTGATTAAAGCTGAGGGCAAAGGGAGTGTCCAGCCCAGCGCCGGGACTTAAAGGGGACCCAATGTGGACATAGGGGACGCTGGGACCGCCTTTTCTGGGGCTGTGCTCTTGTTCCTTCACTTTGGGGTGTAGCTGAGGGGGCCTCAAAGGCACTCCCCATAAGGAAAAGGGGACCCACGCCAGCAAATAGTCCCCAGGAGGGCTGTTCCTCTGGCCCCCAGAATGGAAGGGTGAACGGGGCCACAGGAGTTGCGGGTCACTGGGAGGAGTCTCACTTAGGGAGGCTGGGATTTGGCGGGAAGCTCAGGGCTGGGGCGAGGGCGGGGCGCACTATCCAAAGTAGGGGTGCTCGCTCTGGAAGTTATAGTCTGGGCACACCTTCTGCACCAGTTTATAGTCAAAGCTGAGGAAGGAGACGAAGATGCAGATGACTTTAAAGGGCTTGGCACAGAGCCAGGCGGCCTGACTCTGCGTGTGCTCGGTGAAGCACACCTGCGAGGGGTCGTACAGGCACGGGCGGTGCTTGCGCGCGCGGTTTGTCTTCTCATACTCCACGTGGCAATTGAAAGCGCGTGACTCTTTAGCCCCCGGCACTCCCAGCGCTCCCCCGAGGGGGCCCGCCAGAGCGCCCCCTAGGCTGCCTCCTAGCCCCGCCCCAGCAGCAGCCAACCCCAAAGGGGTCCCCAGCCCAGGGAGGACCCCCTCCAAGGCCAGCGTAGACTGCAGAGGGTGGGGGGCGGGGCCGGGCAGCCAGACGCCCCCGAACTCGACGCGCTTAGAGGGCGGCACGATACTGACGCTGAGGTTGCCCAGGCTGGACGAATTGTGGCGGAAGTACACGCTAAAGGTCCCGTTCACGTGGTCGACGATCTTGCCCGTCACCAGCAGCGAGAACTTGAGGGTATGCACCCGGAAGTAGAAGTCCCCCCAGCCGAAGATCTTTTTGGCGCGGGCCGCTTTGATAGACGGCTTTCTCTTGGTGCGCTGCACCGGGAGCGCCCCCACCGTCCCCACCCGGGCCAGGGCCCCGGTGTGGTTAGCGGGCCAGGCCCAGCTCCAGGCGCGGGCGGTGCCCAGGCCGTCGGAAGACTTTGGCGCCTGGAGCTGTTGGACGGGGGCGCCCCGTCCGGCCGCTGCGGGGCGCAGCTCCATGTACTGCGGCCTCCCGGACTCCGGTATCTGGGCACTGACGGTCTGTGGACCAAAAAAGAGGAAGAAAAAGAGATGCTGGAGTTGTCCCTGGCCACCCTACCCCTGGCCACCCAACCGGGGCCTTAACCATGCCAGCCACTAGGAGACCAAATGGAACCCAGCAGCCCGCACGCAAGAGTGCTTCAGGGAGTGTGCATTGGAGTAGATCTGCAGCCCTTTCTAGCTGTGTGGTCTTGGCCAAATCACCTCACCTATCCAGGCCTCAGTTTCTACATCTGAGATGAGACTGAGAATCCTTATGTTCTTCCAGATCTCCCATGCGGCTGAAAAAGCCCAAGCCAGTGTGGGTTTGAATATGGGGACAGGGACTCCGTCTCCTCCAGCCCAGCCGGGAGCCTGGTTGGTTCAGAGAAGCAATTTTCAATCTTTTTCATCTCATGGCACCCATAAACTAATGGCTAAAATTCTGCAGCACACCAAAAATATTATTTTGGCCAATCTGACAAAAAATAGGTATATTTTTTATTCATCCATATCGGATAACTATTGTGTTGGCCATTGTCATTTTTTAACTTGACAATCAAAGGGAAAAGAGGAGGTCAAAGCCCCTGACTAAATAGTCAAGTATTGCATCTTTTAAAAATTCTCTCAGTACACCAGAGAGCAGCGGCACATCAGTTGAAAATCGCTGGTTCAGAGTAATGAGCCAGGGAGGAGTTGGACTCAGGCAAGTGAGTCCATGACCATTGTCAACATCCAGCATCAAGAAAGAGGTGAAGTCCTAGCAGATTTGGCTCAGGGGATAGAGCGGCGGGCGGCCTGTGGACTGAAGGGTCCCAGGTATGATTCCAATCAGGGGCACATGCCCCAGTGGGCGGGCATGCAGGAGGCAGCCAATCAATTATTCTCTCTCATCATTGATGTTTCTATCTCTCTCTCCCTCTTCCTTCCTCTCTGAAATCAATAAAAATATACATATTAAAAAAAAAAAAGAGGTGAAGACCTCCAGATGCCTCTGTGGAGACTAGAGCCCCACCCCGGCCTCATCCTCTACTCCATCGAGGGGAGGAGCGTGGGAAACCAGCAGAGCTAGGGAGAGCAGTGGAGAGTCAGTAAGGCTTGTGGGTTACTCAGGTACTTCTCCCTGCCTCCAGGGCTCCTGCTTAGTGGAGAAGGCCGACTGGTGGTGCTTCCCGGAGCTCGGGCTCGGATGGAGCGGCAGGAGGAGCAGCCCTGGCCCGCCCCCACCCGTCTCCTAGTGTCTCAGGTGGCAGCGATCTGGGAGACAGCGAGGGCTCGAGTACAAGATAGATCGAGAGGCGGGAGCGGTAGGGCCAGGCCTGGGCCATCAATTATCTGGGGGGGGGGGCAGGGGTGGCCAGGAGCGAAGGAGACAGTCGGTCAGAGCGAGAGGAAGAAATATGGAGATGCCGCTCCAGCCAGGGGAGTGGGAGGGAGAGGAGCTGTACATGTCAGAGTGTGTCAGTCAGACTGTGCTGGCTGTGGCTCTTAGGGTGGCCCTTACTGCGTGTGGGTTCAGATTGGGGAGGGAGCACTGCGTGTGTCAGTCTGGCGTGGTTGTGTTTCTGTTAGCCTAGGATGGTTGTATTGCGTGCCTGTCTACCTGGAGTGATGCCTGTGCCTGCGTGTGTGTATGTGTGTGTGTAGCTATGGTGATGGGTGTGTGTCTGCCCAGGGTGGCTGTGCATGGTGGTTATGTGTGTGCCCTGGTGACTGCATGTGTGTGTGTGTGTGTGTGTGTCTGCCTGCTTGTGGTGGCTGAATGTTTGTTGTGTCAGTCTGTAGCAGCTCTGTATGTGTGCCTGGGTTGTATTATGCGTGGGTTGTATGTGTACCTGGTTGGCTGTGTGTATTAATCTGAACAAGGCTGAGGCTGTGTATCACTTTGTGGTAGGTGCATCTGTGTGACCTGGGCTGGCTATGTGTGCTCTCTGGGTTTGTCACTTGTCCTCTGTGAGTTCCTATCATCCTGTGTCCATGTGTCAAGCTCCTCCTAGAGGGTGTGTGTCAGTGCATCCACAATGATAGGACAAGTGCTCTCGCTGATTCCCCGGGGGTGCATGTGTGCGTTGTATATTAGTGGCCCCTGCTGGCTGGGCTTGGGGTAGGCAAAGAGACCTGACAGCATGAGTGTCTCCTCTGTTTGTACACACCCATGTGTATACACCAGGTGTCCACAGGGAACAGGAACGGCAGAGTCAAGCTGCTGGGCTAGAATCTCCACCGCCTGGTCCCCATCCCCGCAGCACTGCGATCCTGGGTTATTAATGCGGCTGCCGCCACCCGATCGTCATACATATTTATCGCCCCCCACATCCTCCTCCCGTCCATACCTCCTCCCAGCTCAGGTGAGGGGTGCGGGCCGCAACAGTGATTGACTCAGACAGACGTGCTTGAGCTGGCAGCTAACGCCCCAGGGTGGGCCTGGGAAGGGCTGCGGGGAAAGGGTCCTGGGCCACAGCAGGAGGGGGAAAGGACCTCCCAGGAACTGGGCGTGGAGAGAGCAGAACTGGAGCCCAGAAAGGGCGTGGGAGGCGGGTGTACGAAGCGATGAGGGAAGTGGAAGGTGGGGAGGGGGCCATTTGAACTCTGACACCTAATCTTCTCACCTCTCTGGGCCCAACCACTGCTTTTTTCTGGGGACTTCTATCAGTCCCTGAAGCCTGCTCCAACAAACTCCAAATGCCTCTGAGTCACCCCCTGCCCCGCCCCCCCTCCCCGCACACCCCAGCAGCACCCAGTGTCCTGCACCCTGCCCAGGACCTGTTGGGGGGCTGGCTCCGTCCAGCAACTCCTCCCCGGCAGGGCTGGGACAGGGAGGCAGATTTGGCTGGGTGGTGGTGGGTGCCGGGTGCCCCCCCTCTGGTCCCAGACAAATTGACGTCTGTGCTTCTCTGATCCCTAGGCTTTGGGCACCTGCGCCCCACTGGCCATAGGAGCTAGCCAAGATAAAAGGGAAGAGTTGGGGGGGAGGGGCTTGGACAGGGAGGAGCGAGGGTCTGTGAGGAAACGAGCCGAGAAATGGGAACATGGAATAAAATAAAATAAAATCCTCCCTCTGGCTTCCTTGCTCGCCTGCTCCCGCTCCCTCTCTCCCTCTCCCTCTTTCACTGTTTTTCCATCTCCCCCCCCACTCACTCTCAGTCTCTTTTTTTGCCTCTCAGTCTCTTCCTCACTGTTTCTAATTTTCCTTTTATGATTCTATTTTTCTCCCTGTTTATGTCTCGGTGGTTCTTTCCCCTCTATCCTTCAGGTTGTCTGTCTCCAGCTGTGGGTGGGAGTGGAAGTGAGGGGAAAGCAGGGTGACAACGGAGCCCCTCTTTGTCCAGAACCCATGGTGCTGTCCTCCCTCTTCTAGGACTAAGATGAGAGCAGGGTATTGTCCGCGCAGGGTCCCCCTCAGTCCAGCGCTGGTTTAATTAAGCTAATTAAACGCGGTGACATTTGCGGAGGGGAGAGGCTGGCCGGGCTGCGGGTGGGGATGGAGGGGGTGCGCGGAGGTGTTTGGTGGCAGACAGGGATGTGGGGGTGGGTGGGGGTGCGCTTCACCAGGTGCCTCCAGGCCCATGCAGGGTGGGAGGCGAGCCAGGAGCGCTTTGTCCCCAGGCAGCGAACCCACGCACTGGAGGGGAGTTGAGGCTGCCTCTTGCTGCTTAACAAACTCCATTGGGGGGGGTGCTGTTTTGGGGCGGGAACGCTGGGAATAGGGGGAGGATGAGACTGTTGGCCCCCAGCCGCATTGCAGGGTGCGCCTCCCTGGGGCCTCCAGCCTGGTCGGTGGCTTCTCTCCTGCTTCTCCTGCTTCGTGGGCCAGGCAGGGCCGCTTAGGATTCCCATGGGGGAGGGATGGCACCCGTGGCTGGGGCAGGAACAGCTCTGGCCTGGCTGGGGATGAAGAGGGGAGAGTGTCCTGAGACCTTGCACCTAGCACTAGGCGGGGGCACTGCAGTCAGGACGGGTGGAGCAGCTGGGAGCTGGCTGGGGCCCAGGGATGGAGACAGGAGCGAAGACAGAAGTGGGGGGGACAGGACAGGCTGGGAGAGGAGCGGCCCAGAAATGGAGGGGCCCTGGGAGTGTGGACCTGGAAGGCCGGGCGCTGGGTACAGCGATGAGGGAGAAACAAGAGTAGGATCAGGGGTGAAGATGGGAACAGGGAGGAAGAGGAGCTCAGAAATGGTGGATGGGCATTGGGCAGAGCCGGGTGCCGAGAGGGTGGGACCAGGGGAATGGGATGGGAACCAAAATGAGGGTGGGGGGGCATGGATGGTGGATGAGGGATGGGCTTTGGGGAAGGGCAGGAGTGAGAAAGGGACAGGGGCTGTAGGATGGGGAGGGGATGCCGGTGGGCAGGGAAATGGGGGATGGGAAGTGGTTATTGGGCAGAAACAGAGGTGCAGAAACCTAGGGGGTGGGGTAGGGTGGGGATGGAGACTGGACTGGGAAACCTGGGACCAGTGGGGAGTGGAGGCAAGGGAGGAGGCAGCTGAGGACAGGTGTGGGAGACAAGCAGAGGACCAGGTAGAAGCAGGGCAGGAGCAGGCTGTGGGAGGGGCCAGGCAGGTAGAGGTGCAGATACCTCCTCTCAGACAGTATTATAGCGTGTGTGTGTGTGTGGGGGGGGACCGCTGGGGGGGGCAGGCTCTGCCCTTGGGCCGGTACCCCTCCCCCTCAGCCCCGCCTGCCCGCCTGCTCTCGGCCTGCAGCGCAAGGCTCACCGTTATCTGAATTTTGATTTTATTTTATTTTATTTTATTTCCCTGCTTCCTAGAGCCGGCGCGGTCCCCCCGGGAACGGCGCCCCCCGCCCCCCACCCCGCGCCTCACTTTATTATTGCAATAAATGTGCCTATAAAGGCGCGGGCTCGGGGCGCCGCGCGTAGGGGGGCGGGAGCCGCGGAGCGGGGATGTAATTTCCCGAAGCCGGAGCCGGAGGGGGAGTGGGCGGGGTGGAGGTGGAGGAGGGGGAGGCGAGGGAGAGGGGAGGCTCGCCAATTTCCAGCACTCCAGGCTGCGCTCCCTGCTCTCCAGCCCGCCCTGAGGTCGCTCCCACCCCACGCCCTGAACTCCCCACTACTCCCTAAAACGCTTGAGTCCTGGGACCCCTCCCACAGGACCCGCGTCTCTCTATTATCTGCCCTGCGCCCCTCCTGGACCCTGAGCGTGGGGTGTTGCAGGGCTCTGTCCAAAGTTCCCCATCTCCTTGCCAAGGACTGCATCTCTGACCCCTGCGATGCCCTCTCCACCGACCTGGTCTCTTTCAATGTGGTCTCACCCCTTTCCCGTGACCCAGCCTCTGACCCTAGAGGCCCTCCTTACCTTGCTTCTGTCCCTCAGTTACTTCACCTCTTCTCCACTCGCCCCGTCCTGGACCTCCACCTCCTCCCCTGCACCCACCTGAGACCCTTTCCAGCGGGTACCCCTCCCATGCTCACAGGCTTCCGCCAAAGGGAGCTGTCACAGCAACCCTCTCTCCTGTGCCCCTGGCCCAGCTGCAGCCCTGATTACCCCTAAATCCCTACCCACAGCGATGGGCCTCGCCTCGGCTGCACGTGCCTAAGTGGCCCAGCCAGAGATTAGCTGGGGGGCTAGAGAGCGTTCTGGGAGCTGGAGGGAGGGGCAGGCGAGACGTGTGGCTGGGGCCAGCTGGCTCGGAGACTCGGTTGGGCTTAATCATCCCCCAGGCAGGATAGAGCTGGAAGGTCCCCCAGGGCCCCACCCCTGCCCTCCCCCAGCTAATTAGTAATTAGTGATTAGTGATTAGTAACTATTGATCGCCTGCTGCTTCTCCCAGAAGACAGATGCTTTGGCAAGGAGTGGGGAAGACAGAGACAGAGAGGGAGAGAAGGAGTTGGAGACCTGAGCCCGAACCGTATTAGAAAGATCCTGAAGAAGGCCTGGCCAGAAGGCAGGGCTTCAGGGTCAGCGGGAGCCGGGAGTCCCAGGTCCTGAGAGGAGACCAGGATTCTGGAGCAGAGGAAGGAGAAAGCTCCTGCAGGCAGGTGAACAGGGTGGGGAGGCAGGCTTGTGAGCACGGACAGTTAAGGTTTCCCAAAGAGCTGTCCTGTAAACTGTTCCCCCCAGCCTCTTACCCAGTGTCAGCCCACTGCCAGCCCCGGCACCGAGACAGCCCTGCCTGCGCACACATGCACACAAGCTACACTCAGATACATAAACTCATCCTGAGGGTTACAGGCCAATGCCCACACTCAAAGCCACAAGCACTCACAAACCCTGGACATGCACACAGACCACACAGGCTGCAGTACACAGGTGCACTGGAGATCCACCCTGGGGTGCACATGTGTGCACAAGCCATACTCACAAGTACACACAGGTCAGTACTCGGACACACAAACACTTTTCTACAAATACTTCCCATGCACAGTTAGAAATATCCTCACACCTACAGTCTGTACACACAGGTAACCCCCTTCTCACACACAAATAAACTGGACTATGGCAGATACACACTTCCCCACTGACTCCAATACAAAGACCCACAGCTGCAGCTCACACACACTCAGCCAGATCCCCGTTGCTCACATCCTCGTGCTTACTCTCCCTCAACTCTCCACCAGATGTTTCATTCCCCTTCAGGGGGCAAAGGAAATTAAAGCAGATCTGTCCACAGGGGAGTTTATGTGATGGGGAGAGGGAGAGGGGAGTGGGAGGAAGTTGAAAGGAGGAGCAGGGAGTGCCATCCCTCCCTCCTCTCCCCCAGGCCTTCACAAACAGTGGGTCACAGGGCACAGACCCCCCTGCAGTCCTCCAAGGGCAGAGCTGGGCAGCAGGTGCAAAAGAAGTCCCCGCTAGTGGAGGCAGCTTCTCTGGAGGGGGCTCCTCTGCCCACCTTCTGGCCCCTCAAGGTCACCAGGCTGGTTTGGGAGAATCAGGAAGCTCAATCGCCAGGTTCACTGGGCAGCCCCTGCCCCGCTGGAGCAGCTGAGTGTGATTTGGCCCAGCAGGTGGGGGTCCAAGTGTTGGGGGCAGAACTACACCCCTTCACACTCTTCAGGGGCTGGGGGTTGGGTGCAGGGAGTAGGGGTTTAGGAAGCCACCTGCTTGTCCCCGGAGTAACTAGGTTACAGCGGGAGTGCAGGAGACAGAAGTCGTGGGCAGGGGAGCTGACTGAAGGAGAGCAGACCAGGGCCTAGGTCCCCACTGTGGGACACACAGCGGGGCACAGATGGCCGCGCTGTGAAGCAGGCACTTGCACTCACCCCTTCAAAGCCAGCACCACACACCACCCCAGCGTACACATGCACCCTGGTCCCCAGCCCTAGGCACCCACGCCTGGCTGCCCCGACACTCATGTACACACGCTGCCCCACACTCCACGCCGCACAGAGGAGCACACCGCCGAAGACTCCAAGTCAGGAGGAGGCAGATCAAGCCGGGGCTCTCTTAGCCTCGGAGTCCTCGCCCAGGAGCCTGGAGAAAGAGGCAGATGAGGGGTGGGGGGGGCGCATGCAGGGGACCGGAGGAGAGACTCCCCTTCCAGACAGCCCCTGCCCCCTATCAGCCGGCGCCACCGAGGGGTGTGTGTCTGTGAGGTTGTGCAGGGGAGGTGGTGTCTCCGCGGGAAATGTGGTGGGAGGCTGTAGCCAAGTTCGGCCGCATCGGTGTGCGCCCGTGTGCGCGCGCGTGTGCTCGGGCTGGGCAGGTTCGGAACACAGTGCCCACCTGGCATGGTGACAAGTGCAAAGAGAAATGCGAAGGCGCGAGTGGAGCGGTGGAAGGACAGACAGCGAGGGTGGCGAGCGAGATTGGCGCGGCCAGGCGGCAAGGCTGACACCGTGCTGGCTTGTCTGTCTGTCTCGCACTCCCGCTCCGTCTGGCGCACTCTTGGGTCGTGCTCGTCCCCTCCCCCGCCGCGTCCCCAGCCCGTGCCGCCAGATCCAAATCGGGCCCCCACCCCGTCCTGCCCCCGACCCTCAGCCAACTTGCCCCGGAGAGCCTGTCCTGGATGGGGAGTCTGTCTGTCGGCATCCCCCACGCCACGCAAAGTTGGGAGGCTCAGGCTGGGGGCGGGGTGGGCTGGAGGAGCCCCTCGCACTCCGGGACCTTCGCGTCCCGGACCCGGTGCGCGTCGCAGCCCCGCTGCCCTTACCTTCTTCAGGAGCCACGGGCCAAAGAGCAAGAGAAGCCATTCCGGGAGCAGCCGCATCTTCCCGGGCGGCGAGCGGGGCGGGTCCGGGGCAGGCGGGAGCGGGCCGAGGGCGGGGGCTCCGGGCTGGCCGCCGGGGGGTGACTGCCTGGGCGGCGGAGCGGCGGCGGCCCGCGGACTGAGCGCGAGGAGCGAGCGCGGCGCGGGGGGCGGGGCGCGGGCGGGGGAGAAAGTTGGGTCGGACTCGGGCGGCGGGCGGGGGCGGGGCTCCGCGGCGCTCCAATCCGGGCCGCACCCCGCGCGCCCCCTCCCGCCCGGCTGGGGGCACCGAAGGTGACTTTCACCCCGACACGCCCCGACACGCCCCCGTCGCAGGTGCGAGGCGGGAGGGCGGCGGGCCCCGAGCCCCGAAACCCGAGGGGCTGGGTCTGTGCACCGACCAGGAATAGGGCAGGGCGTGGGGCTCGAGCTCCCGAACGGTGTCCCCAAAGGGCCCAGAACGGCCTGAATCCCTCGATGCTCGGGGCCAAGGTGGGTCCCGGGCAGGATCAGGGCCGGGGCGAGGTGAAGGCGGGCGGGGCCTCGGGCGGCTGCCGCCGCACAGCCCTGACGGGGATGGATGGGCGCCCCGCGGCTCATTCGGCCGGGAGATGAGAATCATTGATCACGGACGGAAACCCCATCACGTCTGTCAATAGGGCTGACAAACAGCGCCCGCCGCCGGCCCCTCCCGCCCCCAGGGCACCTCCACGATCTCAGTATTCCTCGGCTAGACCGGCCTTTCACCTTTGCCCCTCACCCCCCCTGTGCCCCCCCCCCCCGGCGCCCCAGTGCGACCCTGGGTAGGGGTTGGGTAGAAAGCCCCCCTCAGCGCCGCCTTGCCTGGCCTATTGGTGTAATCTCTATTCCCTGCCTTCTCACTGTCCCATCTTTCACCATCAGCTCCTCTCCATCCCTGTTCCCTTCCTCTGTCTCTGTCCTTGTCCTCAGCCCTGTCTCTGTCCCTATCCTCTTGGCTGTTTCTTCACCAGCTCCCTCCTCCTCCTAGTCTCTCTCCTCTCTCTCTCCTCTCTCTCTCTCCAGCCCGGTCTTCAGCTGTCAGCTGTTGCTATGCACTGATGCTGTGGCTGAGGTTGTGGTATGACCCACACCTAGACAGCCAGAGAGAGGGACAAGCCAACAGATAGGAACAAACAGAGAGAGGGACAAGAAGAGAGACAGAGACAAGCAAAGAGACAGCGAGGCGCATACCCTGAGACACCAACACATACACCCAGCCATGCACACAGCGGCAGGCCACACCACGGAGGTGAGCACACAGGCAGAGTGAAACACATTCATGCAGAGGCCAGACACGCTAGAGGCACAGGGACACACAGACAGACACAGCTGGTTTACACACACTCAGGAGCAGGCACAGACAGAGACAAATGCACAGCTGCACCAAGAGACAAGTACACCCACCAGGTCTTCAGAGCCTGCCTTGCTTCCTTGCCTGGGCAGAGAGGCAAGCATCCAGACAGAGACGGACACACAGGCAGGTGCACGCTGGCACTGCCAGTCCAGAAGACAAGCCCAGGCGTGAACAAGCAGATAGATATAGGGATGTGACAGACACTCAGACAAAAGATCAGGGAGGCTGAGAAGATGAGGCAGGCAGGCAGCCGGCCAGCCAGGGGGAAGGAATCTGGGTGCCAGTGGAGCAGAGAGGAGAAGGGGGCAGGAGTGGCCAGGCCAGAGGCTCCAAGGCTCCAACCAGAATGCTGAGCCCCGGCCTCAAGCCCAGGGGTGTGGCAACAGTGGGTGGGGGCTGTGGGCACACTATGGCCTTGGGTGCCCAGGACAGATGCCCATCACTAGGGTCTTGATCTTCTGGAGCCCAGACCCACCCCATCTATCCTTCTGCTACAATCTCAGGTCACCCCCTTCTCCCTCCAGCCACACACACACACACACACACACACACACACACACACACCACTCCCTTCCTCCCTTCTCGGGGTCTTTGCCTGTCCCTGTATTTCTCCATCTCTGTATCTCGTCTCTCATTCTGTCTATATCGCCCCTGCCCCTGCCTGTCTCCTCCTCCTGCTAGACCCTCTCCTTGCTGTTCCTGGGGGGCAGAGAGAAGGTGCTGACTGGAGGGGTGTGCCTTCCAAGCCGCAGCTGGGAGCCCCTCTCGCTTTGCCCAGGATCTTGAGGCGACAGGCAGAGAATCAGTGGCTCCCCGGGGGCGCCAGATGTACGGCTGGCAGAGGGAGAGTGAGGGGGTGGGGCTGGTGGTGATGTGGTGGGGGAGCAGGCAGGGCGCAGGGGGAGCAGGCAGGCGCTGGGGGAGGGAGAGGAGCCGCTGGCGGAGGGTGGAGGGGGTGTGGCAGAATAGCCCCTGGGAAGAAAGGGAGAGGCAGGGCTGGGGTCGCCCCGCAGGTGCATAATTAGTGTGTTGGGGAGGGGGCTGTGCTGGGCTTCAGGATGAGCAGCGCTGCAGGAGTGCATGCGCCACCTGGTGGACAGATGGGTGCACAAACCTCCCTCTCAAAGATCAAGGACGCCCCTTCTCTCAGCAGGATCCCTCTGCCCTTGGGCCCTTTGGGGAGACGGGGCAGTGGAAGATCTCAGAGGTGGCTTAGAGGCCGAGGTTGGAGGTGAAATCTCAGAGCTAAGAGGGAAGGGGAATTAAAGGCAGTGCTCCCCCTTTGGGAGTTGGGTGAGGGGCCTTTGCAGCCACCCTAAGCTCATATTTCCTGTTGAGGGGAGAGTGGGACTCAATGTACAGCTGTGTGACCTGCAAGAGGTCCCCTTCTCGGGTCAGGGGTTGAAGTAGACCGGGGATTCCTCTGATTGTAGCTGTCCTTTCCTGTCCACCCTGGAATGTCTAAACTGATTGATAAACTAGGTCTGTTGGTGACCCACGGGCCTGGCAAACTGGTTTTCCCTGCTCTCCTTCACTCCAGGACCCCCTTCTCCTGAATCCAGGGTTCTACTCTTGGCATCTGATTAATTGGTCTCCATGACATGTGAGATGGTAGCGCTTTAAGAACAACTTCAGGCAGAGAGCTGTATGGGACCACCCTGAAGGATTAGCAATCCCCTCACAAACCCGGTGTGTTCATTTCTCATGGTGGGACTTCTCACTGTGGGGGATCATTTGGGTAGGGGTGGTGGTGGTGTCCCATAAAAGTGACAATGCAGAGAAACAGATCCCAGAGCCAAGGGAAACAAGATCCAGAGGGGTGAAGTCACCTGCTCAAGGTCACACACAGGGGCGAAGCAGATCTTTCTCGTCAAGTCCAGTGTCACCCCCTTCTCCTGCCACTGCCCAGGTGGAGGAGGGAAAAGGGCACTCAGACTCTCAAGCCTGCCTCCCGCATGACATGGAGCAGGCCTCCCCCTGGTGGCTGAAGCCAGAAAGCACAGCCCAGCTCCCAGAATCTCACACTCATAGGTAGACACAAGTGGCTTTTTTTTTCTTTTCTTTTTTGTTTTTTTTCTTTTCTTTTTTCTTTTTTTTTACAATTTTATTTATAACAATATCTGTTATTTAGTTGTAAAGGAATTCAGCAAAAATTATTAAAACGTTCCTGTCCCCAAAACGGGGCTGCCCGCTTGCCCTTCCTTGGTGTGCCCCACCTCCTCCCCAGGGGAGGGGAGTCTGGCGGACTGTTTACCAAAGTCTCCAGCCCTGGGAGCCATGTGGGGGCACTGGAGATGGGGTGCCTGTCTGGGAGGGGTACTGAGCGTGGCCATCGCAAGGTTGCCCCTAGAATGGGGACTGGGGCATGGGATGGACGCCCCAAGAACTAAAAACTCCATCCTTTCCTTCCTACCTCAGCCAGAGCCAAATCCTCCAGACAGGCGCAGCGAGGACTCTCCGCCCCAGAATCAGCCCTCAGGGAGCCGGGAGGGTAAAGGGGGGCTACAGGGAGAGCCCTGACAAAGTGTCTTGACCAGGAAGGGGAGGCAGCACCACCAGCTCTTCCAGTGGAGGTGCATTTTGGTGGGAAGATGGGAGGTGGGGGTCCCTTATACCTGTAAGCCAAAGGAGCCCCCAGAGCCCTCCATGTCCCCCCTCCCTGAAGGCAGCATTGGGGGGGGTGCTGAGGAGTGGGCAGGAAGGAGAAGAATGAAAAGAGATAATACTGTGCTCGCTCGCTTGCTCACTCACATATAAAAAGTAATTCCTTCATTTTTACATTTATACATCCCGGCGGGCCGGGGAGGGCTGGCTGGGCAGGAGGGGGCTGACGGAAGGACTTCTCTGGCAGGGGCAGGAGGCTCTGGGGGAAGTCCGACGGGGCAGGGGCCAGGCCTACGCCAAAGGGTCCCCTATCTCATCCTCAGGGCCCCGGCCCAGGAGTTCTCTCTTCTCATCCGTGCTGGCCAAGGAGTGGCGGCTGCCGTGACCACCCATGTAGAGTGTGGCGTACACGGGGTTGGTGAAGTTGGTGGGCTGTAAGGTGACAGAGGGTTCAGGTGGGACTCAGAGGCTGGGCTCTATGGCCTTGGTCTCCCACCCCCCAAACCCCCTTAGTCATCCCATCCACAGCCTCTTATCCCTGCCCAAGAAGCCGACTCCTCTGTCTTCCCAGCCCACCTTGTCAGGGTCCAGGGCAAAGTCAGCATCCAGTAGGCCTCCTACATCATCAGGCTCCCCGCCTTCATACATCTTATAGGTAGGGTTCCCAATCTCCACGTTCATGGCCCCGTTGGTCATCCGCTGGTGCTGGAAGCCCTTAGCCCTGGGGAGAGAGAGAAGCACAGGGGGCAGGGATTCTAGAGGTGGAAGGCAAGGTGGTAATGACTAGAATTTCCCAGACTCCCCAAACTCACCCCCGGACTCGCCGCTTGTACCAGAATACCACTCCAGCTACCAGAAGCAGCAGTAGCAGCAACAGCAGAGGGATTAGGATGGAGGCCATATCTAGAGGGGAGGAGATGGGAAACAGTCCAAAAGGCACAGGAAGCGAGCCCCCCCTCCCAGTTCCAGGTCCTGGAAGCCATGCCTCCCCACCCGCTGCCACCTACGTCCAGACTGCTGTTGGCTGACCACTTGCTCTTCACACCGGGGTCCTGCCATGTGGGGTGGGCACCTGCAGACAGGAGGGCAGAGATGAGCAGGCTCGACTTCGAGCCATGGCTGCCAGGGCGATGGAGAAGGGCCATGGGATCCTGATGGTCCCATTGAGATGTGGGGAAGGGGATGATCTAGGCCTCTGTGAGGCTCAGGCCCAACTCACTGGCACTCAGGCATCATTTTGCTGTTCATGGTGCAGGAACCGCCATTGCTGCAGTGGCCAGCGCAGGTCAGACAGCTGGGGGCCACCCGGCCATCCGAGCAGCTGCAAGAAGAAGTGAGATGCTGGGCAAGGCTGGTAGAGGGGTGTCTGAGCGGCTGGGGCAGGGGCAGGGCAGGGCTGGTAGAGGGGTGTCTGAGCGGCTGGGGCAGGGGCAGGGCAGGGCTGGTAGAGGGGTGTCTGAGAGGCTGGGGCAGGGGCAGGGCAGGGCTGGTAGAGGGTGTCTGAGAGGCTGGGGCAGGGGCAGGGCAGGGCTGGTAGAGGGTGTCTGAGAGGCTGGGGCAGGGCAGGGCAGGGCAGGGCTGGGAGGAGCAGATGGGGCATAAAGCTGGGACAGGGCAGGGTCTAGCCAGGCACTCACTTGCAGGTGACGTCCCCACTCTGCTTGTTGACCATGCAGGCTCCATCGAGACAGCGGCTGCACTTATTCACTTCACACCTGGGCCCCTCGAAGTAGGCGGTGCAGCGGCACTGCCGGGAGCCGTCAGCAGCCATTTGGCACGTGCCAAAGTTCTCACAGTAGCCAGAGCACTGCCCTGTGGGTTGGTGGGTGGACAGGAGATGCCTGAAACCCCACCCTCATGAGGGTCTTCCATATTGTGTATGTGGGGGAGCTGGACGCCCCAGGTCTGGGTGATCCCCACCTCGTAGGCTCCAGGGTACAAGAATGACCTTGAGCATCCTGACAGGGCACTGCTTTTGCATGACTAATCCTGATGCCAGAGGGCTCACTTGCTCAGAGGAAGTGCCCACACCCCCCCCAGGGAGCACCAGCTACCTGGCCTGGCCGAGCTACAAATGGCCTTCCTCCCTGGAACTCATGCCTGTGGCTCCCATCCCAGGCTCTCAGGTCCCCCGCTCCCCTCGCCCGTCCCCGGGGCCCAGGGGTGGCTAACTCACGGTACTGGCAGCGGTCACCCAGGAAGCCAGGTAGGCATCGGCACTGGGGCTGGTTGCCCTGGTTGACCGTGCAGGTGCTGTTGTTGGCACAGTAGCCCGCACACACCTGCTGGGTGCACTTGGGGCCTGTGAAGCCCGTGGGGCAGCGGCACGTGGGCACACCTGTGGAGAGGATGTGTGAGTGGGACTGTGGCCCAGACTCCCGGCCCTACTGCAGGGGAGCAGGGCTGTGAGGCTCTGGGCGGGAGGCAGACAGCAGGGGGCGGGACCCTGGGCTGTGGACAGGAGGCGTGCGGGAGGCAGAGGAGAATGTAGGACAGGGGCTGGGGATTTGCCTGAGGCGGGCAGTGGGTTTGGGGGCAGTGGGTTTGGGGGCTCGGGCCGAGGGGCTGGGAGCAGTCCCGCTGGGAAAACGGAGGGCTTACCAGAGGGGGAGGCCGCGCAGGTGCCCCCATTTTGACAGTGCTCCCAGCACTGGTCCAGCTCGCACTTGTCACCCGTGTAGCGGGGCTGGCAGCGGCACTTGGGCTGCCTCCGGGCATTGAGGAAGCAGCTGCCGCCGTTGAAGCACTGCAGGTTACAGGTTCCCGGCCGAGGAGCTGCAGGGAGGACCACAGACAGAGCCAGGGAGGGAGGAACTCAGGGGCTGCGGGGAGGAGGGTCTGGGCAGGGGACGGGGGCAGGGAGGGGCGAGCATACCATCTGGCGGGGGCGTTGGAGAGGGCACGGCCACACAGGTGCCGTTGTCCAGGCGCTTCCCGTTGGGGCAGGTGCAGACGGGCCCGCTGGGGCTCAGCAGGCAGAGCCACTCACACTTCTTGCGGTCACAAGGGTTGGTCACTGCAGGTGTGGGCCAGGGCAGAAGGAGGTTGACCCAGAACTCTCCCCTGCCCACCGGGAACCGAGGCCATGCGTGGAGACTCGATGCCCCCAGCCTTCCCCGCCCCCGCCTGGGCCTCCCCCGGCCCACCTTCAGGCTGCTTGTGCTGGTGGTACAGGACCACGTCCGAGGCATGGTTCAGGCCCCCCGTCAGGTTGATCAGGGGGCTGTGTCCAAACTTATGGATCTTGAAGACACGATTATTGATGTAGGTGACACCATAGATGTAATCCTCAAAGACATCGATGCTGAAGGGGTGACTCAGGCCTGGGGGAAGACGTGGAGGGGACTCAGGCCTGGTCACACTCTCCAGGACACTGGCCTCATGGTTCCCAGGCACCTCCAATCCAACATATCCCAACCACGTGCCCCTTCCTCTCCTTCCTCCTGTGGCGACCTCCGGCATGAGGCCCATCACCCCTAGACTTCTAGGGCCAGGACTGACTTCTGCTGCCTCTCCCCACATTTGCTAAGTTCCTACTGCCGCCTCCATGCAGCTCAATATTCATAGATGTAATGAATGAATGGACAAGTGGGCCAGAGGGTCGGGGTGGGCCTTGGGCCTGCAGGGCTGGTGCAGGGAAGGCCCCGCAGCGTTGTCAGGGGCCAGGCCGGGGAGGACTGCAGGCACGGGGGAGGCCGTGGGCTCCGTGGAGAGGATGGAGGCCCGAGGTCGGGGTGGCCAAGGCTGCTGTCAGACACTCACCTCGTTTGCTGTCAGCAGCCACGATGGGGTCAGTGCCATTGAGCCGGATGCTGCCAATGACCGAGAGCTTGGCATCCGCCCAGTACAGCCGCTCATTGTGATAATCCACGGCCAGGCCTGGGGAGAAGCAGAACTGTCTCCGTGTGGGGACCGCTCCTCCCTGTTCCCACAACCACCACCAATCGCTCTTTTGGAAAAGCTTCCAAACCCGCCTGCCCATCCGTGGGAGCTGTCCCCTCCCCTTTTGTGTGACTTCGGCGCACCTGCCCCTGCCACACCCTATCCCCCGCCGCCACAGACCTGTGGGCCACTGGATGTTGTCCTGTACCAGTGTCTCCCGCAGGGTCCCATCCATCGCCGCCGTTTCAATCTTGGGGTGGTTCCCCCAATCTGACCAGTACATGGTGCTGGGGAGGGAGAAGGGGAGAAGGGGTAGGACCTGAGAAGGCTGACCAAGGGGGGCCAGCAGGTTCCTGGCCTGGGCACAGGGACTTCTGGGTCTTAGAAGGGCGCTCTATCTGCCTCCTCCAGAGAGACTCAGGGGAGCCAGTTCTCTGACCAGGTTAAGACTTGCCCTCTTCTTCTAAAACCACAATGTGCTGATCCAGGTCAGCTAGGCGGGCGGGCAGAGCCGCCCCCGGGGGCCGAGGAGCAGCCCAGACCCTGGCTACCCAGGACAGCAGCCATGTGGCAGTCAGGTCCCGGTCTGAGCAGGCCAGGTGGGAGTCCTGGGCACAGGCAGCAGGGGAGGGCCAGAGGTGGGCAGGTGGGGAGACCTGAGGCCCAGGAAGACTCATGCCCAGGCTGGTCTGGGCGGCAAAAGAGTGCACCTGGGGTGCTGGGGTGCCACCCCCGTCCCAGCCCAGATGCCCCCCCCCAGAGCCCTGCCCACCCCCTCAGCGGGTCCACCACGATGGCGTGGGGCTCGTCAATCATGCCGGAGATGAGCGTCTTGCGGTTCTCGCCCTTCATTTGCGCCACCTCAATCACATCTCGGCCGGAGTCCGTCCAGTACACGTTCCCGGCCACCCAGTCGATGGCGATGCCCCTTGGCATCTTGAGCCCTGAAATCTGAACGGAGGGATCACAGTGTCAGGGCTACCACCTATTGTCTTCCTGCCCATTATCCACGGCCCCCAACTCTGCCAGCCGTTCTGGGCTAAAAACTCATCCCAGACTGAGAGCTAATCCCCGGCTTTGAGGAGATTCAACAGGTAATTATCTTACGGGCCACCCTGAGCGCTCCCACGTATTTTGCTGGATTAGCTATCGTTAAGCTGCTTTATTGAGGAACAAAGTGAGGCCCAAAGAGGCCAAACAGGTTGGCCAAGATCGACACGGGTGGCAGTGGGGGCCGGGCGTTGGATGTGGCTCTAACTGCAGCCTGTGTGCGCAGTGCCCTCTCCGGGGGCTGCAGCCTCACTGCCCTGCCGCCTCCGACATATCCTGACCGCCCGTGCCCGCAGCCGCACCCCTGCCCTCCACTGTCCTGGTCAAACTCTGCTCAGAACCAGCGGCGCTTTGGGCCCACCCGGGCTGGTGCTCACATTAAGGTGGGTGACACCCCGGTCAATCTCTCGCCGGTGACGATTGGAAGTGGTGGGAGGTGCAGCGGGGGGCAGGCTTCGGTAGGAGATGGTGCCCGTGTGCCAGTTGGTCCAATAGACGCGGCCGGCCTTGACATGCACATCCATGGCGTCGATGCGGACGCTCTCATCGCCCTGGAAGGCCTGCTCGTAAGCGGAGTGGGGGTGACTGGGGAACAGGCTGCGGATCTCATTGTCGTCGGCGATGTACAGGACCTGGTACTCGGAGCCTGGAGGGCAAGAGGCCAGATGTTGGGTGTGGGGAAAGGCTGGGGCAGGAGGCCGGCCGGGGCGCTGTCGGGTCTGGTGCTGGGAGGGGTGTGCCCGAGACGTGCTCCTCACCCAGCCCAGCCCCTTGCACACTAACAACGTCTTCGCTCCTAATCAGTCTCCTGGTCAGAAGCCTCGGCTCATCCCAGCGCCCCGTGCCAGCCTCAGCCCTTGGAATGTCCTTCCTCCTCTCCTCCTCCAGCTTATCCAGGGGACCTGCCCTCCAGAGGCCCCTGCTCCTCCAGCCCCACGGGCTTCGGCTCCTCATGGCCTCTGGCTGTCATCACCAGGCTCTCTGCTACACACTGTCCGATGTGTGCTCACAGGTGCACACGCGTGTGGGCTTATGCGCACAGACATGGAGGGGGTAGGTGTGCATGTGCAGGGGAGTGCACTTGGGTGTGTGGGCGTGCTTCTGCACAGGCACAGGATGCTGCAGGTGTGTGTCTAAGCACATGGGCGAGAACTTACATGTTCAAAACCAAAGAGGTAACGTGTGAGCTGATGGATGTGTTAATTAATCGATCGGGGGAATCCTTTCACAAGTTGTACGTGTATCAAATCATCACCTCGTATACATTAAATACCTGACAACTTTCTCACTTACATCCCAATAAGCTGACAAAAGGAAAGCATGAAGGGAACACGCAGCTATGATACATGTGACTGACTGCAAGTGTGGCAATGTGTGTCTGTGCCCCCCCCCCCCCGGAAGTGGTGGGTGGGAGGCATGTGTGGGATGTGTGTGTGCTGCCCTCGCCCCAGCCTTCCTCGATGAGCCGGCCCACACCGCGCCCTGTGTGGCGACCAGCACAGTGCACAGAAGTGGCACCTGCAGCTCTGGGGTTCCACACTTGGGCAGGGGTTTAAGGAGGACAGCACCCCATCCCAGGTCCACCCCATGTATATCCTGCGCTGCAAGCCCCGCCCCCCGCGCCTGTCCCCGCCCCACGGCCCCGGCACCTTCAGCCTTGCAGGTGTTGTGCGTCTTCATGAAGTTGCGCGCGCAGCTGCAGAGGTGGCCGCCCTTGGTGTTGTTGCAGAGCTGGGAGCAGGTGCCGAAGCGCAGGCACTCGTTGATGTCTGGGGTGACAGGGAGGGTCATGGAGAAACCCCATGTGACTGCGGTTTCTGCCTCTCCCCCCCCCGCCCGCACCGTCCCCCCTTCCTACCCTGGCATCCGGGCTGGCCTGGCACCGTGTGGAAGCCGGCGCGGCAGGCACAGTAGGCGGCTTTCTCGGTGCGCACGCAGCGTGCCTCATCCCCGCAGATGCTGGCGTTGGTGGCACAGCTGGTCAGCTTGGGGTCTGTGGGGGACAGAGAGTGGGTCCCCTCCCCTGAGCCGCCCCGGCCCGGGCTTTGGCTCTGGCCCCAGCTGCCCCGCACGCCCCCCTTACCGATGCTGCAGTCCTCCTCGTCCGAGCCGTCCCCACAGTCGTCGAACATGTTGCAGCGCAGCGAGGAGGAGAGGCAGCGCTGGTTCCGGCACAGAAACTCCTTCTTGTCTTTGCAGTGGGGGGTCTGAGCCGTGGGGGGCTCTGCGGAGAGCGGGGGCTTCAGGTCCTGGGCATTCACCACCCTAACCCCTTCCTCCCAGGAGCCATGGGTAAAGGTGGGACCCAAGCCTGGCCACTTGTCAAGCTTGCAGGGGACGCTGGTTAGACACTGTCTCCACCTCCAGACCTTGGCATCAGGAAGCTGCCAGCACCTCCCCCGGGGGAGGGCCCCCACGCTCCCAGCCATGGAACCTCCCCTTCCAATAAGTCCACTCCCGGGACACAGCTCCAGCTTGGCCCAGCCCTCCTCCCGGTGCACCCCGACCCAGGCCCCAGCTCCTCCTCACTGGCCCTTGCTCACCACAGTCCTCCTCATCAGTCCCGTCCCCGCAGTTATCGGTGCCGTCACACTGGCGGCCGATCCACAAGCAGACGCGGTCATTCTTGCAACGGAAGGGCCGGTTCGGAGGGCACACAAACCGGGCTGCAGGAGGCGGAGCCAGTCAGCTCGGGGGCGGGGCGAGCGGCTGGGCCCTGGCAGCCCAGAGCCCCGCTCCGCCCCAGCGCTCTGCCCTCGCCCCAGAGCCTCACAGCCTCACTCACCGCACTCCTCAGGGTTCTCGTCCGAGTTGTCCCCGCAGTCGTCCTCGCCGTCGCACTTCCACGCCAGGGGCTTGCACAGGGTGTTGTTGCACTGGAACTCGTCCAGCGGGCAGGTCCGCACTACAGGCCGGGGGCAAAGAGCCAACAGCGGCTGAGCCCAGGCAGCCCGGGTCCAGGGGCAGGACCCAGCCCAGACCCTCCCTCCACCGTGGAGCCAATCACAGGCAGGCAGTGGGACAGCCGGAGGGGACCCAGGTGTAGTTTTCTACCAGTCAGGCAGCGGGCAGAGCTGCCTCCTCTGCTATTTCGGGGAGAAAAGGCCTTTGGGGAAGAGTGTCCAGAAGGGTCCAGAGAGCCCTCTCTGGTGGTGACTGCAGGACACAGGCCCCCTCCAGGGCGAGGAGCACTGGGCTGGGAGTCGGGAGGCTGGGTTCCAGCCCGGCCTCAGCCCCCAGGGCAGAGCCAGGATGCCTGTCCTCCCTGTTGGGGTCTCACCGGCTTCACAGGCCCCTGTAGGCTGTGGAGCCCCCGCAGGTCAGCAGGACCCGCCTCATTTCCCGGGGAAAGGAGAGTGAGCAGGGACTGTTTCTCAGGGTAACCGACTGCCTTCTGGGAACGTATGGGCGAGGCCGAGACGGACATAGCCCGCCCGTTTCTGCTGGATTTCAGCCCAACTGGCTCCTGGGCGAGGGCTGGTGTGGGTGGGGGTGGGCAGGGCTCACCGCCAGTGCCGCAGGCTTCCTCGTCGCTGCCGTCCATGCAGTCAGCGTCCGCATCACAGCGCCAGCGCAGGGGGATGCAGTGCCCACTCTTGCACTGGAACTGGTCCATGTCACAGCGGGGCGTGCAGTCCTTCTGTGGGCCGGGGAGCGGGCATCCTGGTCAGACCTGGTACCCCTGCGCCCTGCTCTGACTCCCCCTTCTGGTTTCCCTGCCCACCTCATCCGAGCCATCCGCACAGTCATGGTCCCCATCACATTTCCAGCGCCCAGCGATGCAGCGGCCGTTGGCACAGGAAAACTCACTCTCAGAGCAGGGGCGAGGGGCTGGGGAAGGACGAGACAGGCCCCAGGAGGTGGGCATAGGCACCCAGCCCTCGAGGGCACCTCCAGCCCTTGGCAGAGTAATACCACCCATTGCTGTGTTCCTGAAGGCTGCAGCTGACTGGCACGATGACCAAAATGCTCAACCAATCCCGTGCAGCCACTGGCTGTCCTCAGGGGGCCAGCCGGGCACAGAGGGCACTCACTCACCCCTGGGGCACACACAGGAGAGCGGGCACGGGTCCCTGGCCCTGCCCTCGGGACACACTGTGTGTGGGGAAGGGAGGGGAGGGACAAGACCACTAAGACAAGCACCAGGGTTTAGGGAGCGGCCAGTCAAGGATGATGGGCTGAGGCACGGCACGGGGATGGGTGGGCTGTGGGCAGAGGCGGGGTGTGGTGGGAGCACAGCACATCGGCGACACCTACCTCTGTAACCCCAAGAGGACAGTGTGAAAATGGAGAGAAACATGAGATGAGGTGAAATGGCACAAACTCAAATACACAGCATGGAGTAGGGGACGGGGAGGGGAAGGGGCTCCTGACCCCCAGCCCTGGAGGCAGCTGCCCTGGTGCAGCTGGGGGCGTGCGGGCAGGGAGGGGCGCCTGCTGGGCGGTGGGGAGGGGACGTACTGCAGCTCTCCTCGTCGGAGTTGTCCCCACAGTCGTTGTCGTAGTCACACTGCCAGCGGCCCGGCACGCAGCGGTTGTTCTTGCAGCGGAACTGGTAGGGCTCACAGGTGCGCTCGTCTGGGGAGGTAGGGTTGGGGCCGTCAGGGGCAGAGTCGGGCAGACGTCAGGGTCCACACAGGGTCCCACACAGCAGGGGAGTGTGGGCGCTCCAGCCCGAGACAGGTCAGCACGGGGAGGCCGTTACGGGGCAGGAGGGACACGCGTGGGGGAGCTGCCTCAGGAAGGATTAACAGGCCTCACAGGTTCCGCACAGGTGTGTGCTAAGGAGGTGCTGGTGGCTCCAGGACAGGGAACCCGACAGGAGGCACAGGAGCCGGTGTGAGGCCACTGGTGAGCTGTTGGCAGGCAGCCCAGCTCCGCCCCATCGGTGGACGGGGCCCACCCGCACCGGGCAGGATCCTTGCCCTTGGATTTGGGGCTGGGGGAGCTCACCACACTCTTCCTTGGGCTCATCAGAGCCGTCCCCGCAGTCGTCCTCCCCGTCGCACTTCCAGCGCGCGGGGATGCAGCGGCCGGAGTCCTTGCAGCGGAACTCATCCACCCCGCAGGTCATCTGGGCTGCAAGGGGGGGGCGGGCGGTGAGGGGGGGAGACTCTCAGGAATGTGCTGTGAGGGTGGGAGTGGGCACTGAGGGGGTCCGGGGGCTCCGGGGCTGGGAGGGGGGTGGGCGGCTCTGTGGGAGGTGGGCTCCGGGTTCCCCAGGCGCCAGGCAACTCACTGCAATTGGCAGGCTCGTCACTGCCGTCCACGCAGTCGTTGTCCCGGTCACACACCCAGACGCGGGGGATGCAGCGCTTGGTGATGGAGCACTGGAACTGGTTGGGGGCACAGGTCACCTCGGCTGTGGGGGGGACAGAATGAGGACTTGCCCTTGTGCCTCCCACCACAGTTCCAGTCACCACCGGCTGGCTCCCCAGCCCCGCCCCTCCCTGCCTCGTGCCAGCACTTTCTTGGGAGGAAGGGACAGTTTATCTGCCTTTGGTGCTTTGTGCTCCTGGATCTGCCCATCCCTCCGCCAAGCTCCATGATTTTAGGAGCAAACCAAACACCGCGTACAATGTACGCTGCCCTCTGTCAACGCTCCTGGAGGGCAGCAGGCCCCGAGGAGCAGTTCTCAATGTGACTTGTCCCACCACCCCCTTCCCTGCCACAGCGGGGCGGGGGGGGGGGGGGAAGCGGGGGCACTCACGGCAGTCCCTCTCGTCCTCCCCATCCCCGCAGTTGTCCTGCCCGTTGCAGCGGAAGATGCCCGGGATACAGCGGTTGGTGTTGGTGCACTTGAACTGACTGGGCAAGCAGACGTGGATGTCTGGGGGAGGGGAGGACAGCAGGGTCATTCGTGTGGATGAGGCTCAGGAGCAGGGAGTGGGCGAGCACGGGCTCAGGGCCTGCAGGCGGCCAGGCTGGGCCGGGCTGAGCCCTCGGAGCGCAGCACGGACCCCTAGGTCCCAGGGAGGCACGAGGGGGCGGAGGGCAGCCCTCACCGCAGTTGGCCTCGTCGCTGTTGTCCTGGCAGTCGTTGTCCCCGTCGCAGATGAAGGCGGGGTTTGTGCAGATGCCGGTGGAGCACTGAAACTGTCCTGGGCGGCATTTGAACTCGTCTGCGGGCGGGAGGCTCCGCGTCAGGAGGGTGGGGCCGGGGTGGCTGCCCCACCGGGCCCCTGGCCACCCGCCTGCACTCACGACAGTCCGGAGGCTCGTCCGAGTGGTCCCCGCAGTCGTCCTCCGTGTCACACTTCCACCAGAAGGGGATGCACTTGTCGTTCTTGCACACAAACTGGAGGGCAGGCGGGGCGAGAGGGGTTGGTGGGGGTCTGGGGGACTCAGGAGTTTTCTCTGAGGGGCTGGACGTCTCACAGGAGAAGCAGGGTCAGGGTATTTGGGGGGAGGACGAGCTGGGTCGAAGGCTGGGATACGATGAGTGCAGGAGGGCCAGGTGAGGGGGTGTCTGTGTGGAGGGAGGTTCGGGGGTACTAGTGAGGGAGGGTCAGGGTTAGGGTGTGGGGGTGTTTGTGTGAGGTGACAGGTGTAAAAGTATTGCTGTGGGGAGACAAGAGGTAGGCAAGAAATGTGGGGGTGTTAGCGTGGGAAAACCAGATGCGTGAGGACATTAGAGAGGGTGTTGGGGTCCAAAGGAGGAGTGGGGGTACTGGTGTGGGGCCGGGGGATCAAGGCATTGCTGAGTGGGGGTCCAGGGGGACGGCCTCACCTGGCTTGCCGTGCAGTTGGACACACAGGTGCGCCCGTCGCTGCCCAGGTAGAAGTTGGTGGGACAAGCACATTTGTGGCCACCCCCGGGCGACAGCAGGCACAGGTTGCTGCAGCCGCCGTTGTTGACCTTGCAGGGGTGATTGGGGACTGCCAGAGAACAAGTGGGTCAAGGGCGGCGACTGGGCCCAGGGGATGGCCCACCGCTCCTGAGCCCCGGCCCGGCAGAGGCAGAGCGAGGGCAGCGCTCGCGGCTAACACCTGCTCCGCCTTGCAGCAGCTGCCCAGCCCTCTCTCTCCCGGGCAGAGGGGAGTCAGCCAATCCTGCTCTCCCAGGAGGGAGCTGAGGCCAGAGACAGGAGAGAGCCTCTCGCGGTGCCAGGATGAGTCCAGGCCTGCAGCCCACACTGCCTCCCCTGTGCCCTCCCTCAGCTATGGCCGCCCGCCTTCGGGGTCCCTGCACCCAGGCCCACCCTGCTTGACTGGCCTCAGGGCCTTGGGGCTGAGAGACTCCAGGGTGGGACCCAGTTTGGGCTGAGCTGCGGAGAGCCGGACCACGGCCTGCCTACAGCCTCTGGAATCTCCCGGTGCTGGAGAAGGGGTGGGCAGGAACCCCGGGAAGACTGTGAGGGTGCCAACCTGCTGGGCTGAGATGGGGCCCCTGTGCCGCTCACCTCCACCTGCTCCCACCCCGCTGCGACTCACCGTCGGGCTGGCGCAGGGCGTGGAAGACGTGCAGGTCCATGGGCCGGTGCAGCGTGCTGATGAGGAGCGTCTTGTTGGCGCCCGTGGTCTTGTGGGCTCGGTTGATAGACTTGGTCTCCCAGTCGGTCCAGTAGACGTAGTCCTCAAACAAGGTCAGTGCGAAGATGTGCGGGATGTCCTGGTTGAGCACTGAGGATGGGGGAGGGGACAGCTCAGCAACTCCGTGAGGCAGGCGCCAGCTCAGCCCCAGACGGGGCAGTGGCTTCCCAAGGCCGCACGGCTAGTAAGTGGCAGCTCTGGAACCCCAACCCGGCCTGTCTGAGCCGGCTCCTGCACCACAGCATCACATGGTCTCCTATCAGGAAGGGGGGTGCTGGAGTACGCCAACCCCAGGACCCCACGCCCGCCTGCCTCGCCCGTCATCTGGAACCGCGCGCGGAAGGGGTCCTTAGGCCTAGGCCGACCCCTGGGACGCACCCTGCGGTGCTGAGCCCGCCCCCCGGACCGTGCCCTCTGGCTTTTATGCCCACTCTTGCCCTGAGTCCTGATCTCTGATCCCGATAGCTTCACCCCCAGCCCCATCAGGGCTGCTGTGCCCGGGCAGCCTCGCTGGCAGACTGACCAACGTGGCGGTTGGAGCCATCCAAGCTGGCAAACTCAATGTAGTCCTCCCGAGCATCGGCCCAGTAGATGCGCTCGGTGACGTAGTCCAGGGTCAGGCCGTTGGGCCACGTGATCTTGGTGTCCACGATGACGCTGCGGCCAGACCCGTCCATGCCGATCCGGCCGATGAGCGAGTGGTCCCCCCAGTCTGTCCAGTACAGGTACCTGGCAGGAGGGTGGGCAGTGAGCCCGAGAGATCCAGCGACTGGTCCCTCCAGCTCCCACCCGCATGCGGGGAGGCGGGGCCTGGCCGCCTGCCGCCTGCTTTCCCCGGCTCCCGGCTCCTGCCACTCCCGGCTCCCTTACCCGTTCTGCACATCCACCACCAGAGCCCGGGGCTCCCGGAGGCCAGAGCTGACCAGCACCGTCCGGTAGGCCCCGTTGAGCTTGGACACCTCGATGGTGTCCCGGCCTTTGTCGCACCAGTACAGGTTGCCGCCCACCCAGTCCACGGCCAGCCCGTCGGGGTTGCTGAGGCCGGTCCGGTGCAGCACCTTCGGATGAGGAGGGAAGAGCCTGAGTGCCCTGGGTGGCCCCTCAGCCTCAGCTTCCCCGCGTGTACGTGGGGAGCGTGGCTGTGAGGGCCATGGGAAAGCCCGGCCTGGGGTCTGGGGCAGTGAGGTGCGAGGGAAGGGGTCTCTAAACGACAGACGGCTCACTCCCCCAACGGCACGTGCCTGGGAGCACGGGCGTCAGGGAGGTCAGACACCAGGGGGACTCACTGAGGATCAGGAAAAGAGCAAGAGGACTCTCCCAGACCTTCCGCTGGGCGTAGCGGAGTGGGAGAGGCAAGGACAAGCGGCCACACAGGCCTCAGCGGGAAGGGGGAAGGAGATCTCTGTGGTAGGTGGGTGGGAGAAGGGGAGACGGCCTTGGAATAAAGAGCGCCCCCTGGGGAGGGGCGCTGAGGGGCTGCATCTCTGCACCCCGTATGGCAGCTGGGCATGGGCTTCCTGGCCGCACCTGCACGTCGCTCCCGTTGAGGTGCATCCTTCGGATCATGCTGCCCTGGGTCGTCACATCCGTCCAGTAAATCATCTGCTCGCGGTAGTCAAAGTCCAAGGCGACGGCGTTGTTCAGGCCCTGCGTGGGGGGACAGGTCTGACTGTAGACGGGAGGGGGTGCTGGGGAAGCCAGGGAGTGGGATGACCACAGCCCCGCGGGAGGACAGGCACTCTGGGCCCGGGGCGGGGCGGAGGCCAGGCTGGCACCTGCTTAAGCAGCGTGTAGTTGGAGCCATCCAGGTTGAGCTTGCGCAGGTAGTACCGGTTGGCGAAGATCAGAAATGGCTCCTCATCTGGAGACAGAGGAGCCTGGCTCAGCGGCAAGCTGGGGCACATTCTAGCGCCCCTGGTCCCGGGCTGTCCTGAGCTCGCTGTCCCAACCCTCCCTCCACAGCACCCAGCCGGCTCACCGGTCACAGCCTTGCAGCTGTGGGGGTCGCCGCTGCGGGGGGCATAGCCCTCCACGCACAGACACTTGTAGCTGCCGTGGGTGTTGATGCAGAGCTGGCTGCAGGGGAAGGTGGTGCTGCACTCGTCCACGTCAGCACACGTGCGGCCGTCATCCTTCAGCCGGAAGCCGGGGCGGCAGCGGCACTGCGGGCACAGGGAGCCTTGGCTGGGGGCCGGGCAGGTGTCTGGGCCTCCCCGGGGCTGACGGCCCTTGTGGGGCTCCAGTTCCCTCCACTAGGAAAACCCAGACTTGCCACGGAGGCAGGTGCTGAGCCAACTGTGCCAGCGATCAGGCCCTCACCCCACCAAAACCACTAGAGGAGCTCCCCCTGACGCCAGGTGTCCACCTCCACAGGCAGTGCTCAGGCCTCATTGGTGTGACCCTTGGGCACCACTGGACAGAGTTGATCATGCTCCTCTCGACGCTTTCCTCGCCTGCTCTCAGCCCCAGCTGCTCGGCCAGCTCCTCACACCTCCCCAGCCCTCAGGGGGGCCAAGCACAGGGCTCAGGCCTGGGGCTTCTTTTCCATCTGTGCTCGCTCCCTTGAGAATCGGATCCAGACTCATGGACTTAAATGCCATCTCCATGGTGATCACTCCCAGTTTTGCTCTCCTGTCCAGCCTCTCTCTTAAATTGCACACTGGACATCATCTACTTGATACCCACATGCCCCCTGCTCTCTCAGCCTTTCTCACGTGGGCCAGCACAGCCTGCTGGCCCGACCTCCCACACGATGCGGAACCCACCCTGCAGTGCTCACTGCTTGGTCACTGCTGAGTCCCCACTGCCCAGCATGCTGCTGGGCAGAGGAGGTGCTGCAGGAGCCCTCCTGGATGAATGAATGAATGAATGAATGGATGGATGAATGGGGGTGGAGAAAGAGCCCTCCTGGATGAATGAATGAGTGAATAAATGGGGGTGGAGAAAGAGTCCTCCTGGATGGATGAATGAATGAGTGGATGAATGAATGAGTGGATGAATGGGGTGGAGAAAGAGCCCTCCTGGATGAATGAATGAATGAGTGGATGAATGGGGTGGAGAAAGAGCCCTCCTGGATGAATGAATGAATGAGTGGATGAATGGGGTGGAGAAAGAGCCCTCCTGGATGAATGAATGAATGAGTGGAGAAAGAGCCCTCCTGGATGAATGAATGAATGAATGAGTGGATGAATGGTGTGGAGAAAGAGTCCTCCTGGATGAATGAATGAGTGAATGAATGGGGTGGAGAAAGAACCCTCCTGGATGAATGAATGAGTGAATGGATGGATGAATGGGGTGGAGAAAGAGCCCTCCTGGATGAATGAATGAATGAATGAGTGGATGAATGGGGTGGAGAAAGAGTCCTCCTGGATGAATGAATGAGTGAATGAGTGGGGTGGAGAAAGAGCCCTCCTGGATGAATGAATGAATGAGTGGATGAATGGTGTGGAGAAAGAGTCCTCCTGGATGAATGAATGAGTGAATGAATGGGGTGGAGAAAGAACCCTCCTGGATGAATGAATGAGTGAATGGATGGGGTGGAGAAAGAGTCCTCCTGGATGAATGAATGAGTGAATGAATGGGGTGGAGAAAGAGCCCTCCTGGATGAATGAATGAATGAGTGGATGAATGGGGGTGGAGAAAGAACCCTCCTGGATGAATGAATGAATGAATGAGTGAATGAATGGTGTGGAGAAAGAGCCCTCCTGGATGAATGAATGAATGAATGAGTGGATGAATGGGGTGGAGAAAGAGTGCCCATCTGGCTCCTGGGGGTGTGTGGAAGCTCTCCTCTAGGGCGGGGCACACCTTGAAGCCAATCTTGAGGTCCTCGCACTCCTGGCTGCAGCCGCTGAGCTTTCGGCTGAGACACTCGTTGACGTGGCAGCCCCGCTCGTCCGAGCCGTCGCCGCAGTCGTCCTGGCCGTTGCAGAGCAGCGCCTCGGCCACGCAGCGCCCGCTGCTGCACAGGAACTGCGAGGAGGCGTAGCACTTGTGCTCTGGGGGGGCGGGGGGGCAGAGGGCCAGGTCAGTGGGGTCCCCAGGACAGGTGTGGGGGGAAGGTGGAGGGAGCGGGCATCGGGCCCACCTGGGCTGGTGCAGTGCGGGTTCATGGGGGCCTCGTCGCTCTGGTCGTGGCAGTCGTTTTCTCCGTCGCACTCCCACTGGCGGGAGCTCAGGCAGCGCCCGTTGGCGCAGCGGAACTCGTTGGGGCCACAGGTCGGGTACTCTGGGGGCGGAGGGGGAGCTGTTGGCCTAGGCACAGCTCGTCACGGGAGGACGGGGTCTGCTCCCCACCACGGCCCCGGGCTCACCACGCTCACCACACTCCGGGGACTCGTCGGAGCCGTCAGCGCAGTCGCGGTCGTGGTCGCACACGAAGTGCTTGGGGATGCACTGGCGGTTCTGGCACATGAACTCGCGGTCGTCACAGGTGCTGTTGTACACTGTGGACCGAGGCGACATGCCCCTCAGCCCCCGGACCCAATGCCGACTGTCACCCCAGACCTTCCTGGTAGAACGGGCAGAGCACTGGACAGGGGTCCGGACGCCCGAGCTGGAGACAGGGCTCTGCCACTGACCCCTGAGTGACCCCTGCTGCAGCACCTCCTCTTCTTGACCTCAGTTTCCCCTGTGGCTACTTGCTGCCCACCCCACTCCTCACCACCCCCGCCACTCACAGCAGCCGGCTGCCACGCTCTCGTCGGCGCCGTCGGCACAGTCCTTGTCGCCATCACAGAGCCAGCGCTCGGGGACACACACATGGGTGCCCGGGCAGGAGAAGGAGTTGGGGCCACACGTCTTGCCCTCTGTGGAGGGAACAGGGAGCCGCTGGGACCAGGAGCAGGCAGAGCAGGGAATGCGTGGATGGGTGGGGTGGGCATCCGCGGCCCCAGCTGCCCCTCACCACAGTGAGCCGCCTCGTCCGAGCCGTCCCCACAGTCGTCACTGCCGTCACACAGCCACTGCTTGGAGATGCAGCGATGGTTCTGGCACTCAAACTGGGCCTCTGAGCAGAACTTGTCTGGGGCAGTCAAAAGCCTCAGTTAGATGGGAAGGAGAGGGGCGGGGAGACCCACGGCACCCCTCTGTGGGGCTCAGCAGGAGCTGGAGAGGGGACCCCCTCTCTTCAGGGTCCGAGTGGGGGTTCTGGGTGAAGGCCCCAGTTGCCTCCTCCCAGGAGGGCATTTCTGGTGGGAGCTGAGAGCAGGGCCTGGACTGGGTCTCAGTGGCTATGGGAGAGCCCTGGCCCCGCAGGTGCTCGGGCTCCCGGCTCAGGGGACGGGATGCTGGTCACTCACTGCAGTGGGTCTCATCCTCCCCATGTTCACAGTCGTCCTCCTTGTCACACGTCCAGCTCATGGGGATGCAGCGCCCACTGGGGCAGGCGAAGTAATTCAGGGGGCATCTGGGGCGCTTCACACCTGGGGGCGAGAAGGGCGTGAGGATCCTGCTCTCCTCGAGCGCCCGCCGCCCTCCGCACACCTGCCCACCGTCGGGACCTGGGCAGTCTCGCTCGTCGCTGTAGTCCCCGCAGTCGTTGGCGCCATCGCACACCCAGCTGGGTGCGTAGCAGAGGGAGGTGTGCTCACAGGGCTGGAAGCGAACGCCCTTCACCCCCAGGCGGAAGTAGCTGCTGCAGTCGGTGGCGCCTGGTGGGGCGGGGGTGAGGGGTGACACCGGTTCCCTCCAAACACCCTCCCAGGTAGCGGCCAGCCATGCGAGCCTTTGTGTGTTTTGGAAAGTTGCATGGGTGTCCCTGAGGTGGGGTGCTGCCCACACCTTCCACTCACTGCTCCTCCCTGAATCCCAGGGAGCTCGGGCCTGGAGGCAGGGAGCAGGCTGGGTGGGGGGGGGGGGGTGGCGCTGAGGCCGCCTGTGGGCCAGAGGGCACGCAGAGAGGAGCATGGCAGGATGGGGGAGCACGGGATGGGGGAGCACGCAGGATGGGGGAGCACAGCAGGATGGGGGAGCACAGCAGAATGGGGGGAGCACGGCAGGATGGGGGAGCACGGGAGGATGGGGGAGCACAGCAGGATGGGGGAGCACGGCAGGATGGGGGGAGCACAGCAGGAGCCAGGCCGGCCCTAGGAAGGGCACCACTCACTGCAGTTCATCTCGTCGGAGGCGTCATCACAGTCCACGAACTGGTTGCAGCGGCTGGAGTTCCCGATGCAGGTGCCGTCCCGGCAGCGGAACTCGCCCGCACCGCAGGCCGTCTCTAGAACAGGGGCCACCGGTGCCATCAGGCGAGGTCCTCCCTTGGGGGCCAGGATGGCCCAGGCCGGAGCCCTGGTCACAGAGTGCCCCGAACCAGACCCCTCGGGGCTGGGACCCAAAGCTCGGCAAGGTGGGGTGCGGCAGAGGCCGGGGGTCCGAGGCCGGGCACAGCGTCCCACTCACTGTTGCAGGGAATCTCGTCGGAGCCGTCCCCGCAGTCATCTGCCCCGTTGCACCACAGCATGTTGGACACGCAACGCCCGTTGTTGCACTGGCGGAAAGTCTTCTTGCAGCGACGTGAGTCTGCGGGTGGGGAGCGGGCAGTGGGTCAGCAGCAGCTACGGCGGAGGGGCTGCCTCTGCGTCTGATGAGCTGCACGCACTCGTTCCCTCAACAAACGGCAGCCCTGCTACGGGCCTGCCCGGCACGGGCTCGGGTGGTTCTGCAGAACGCCTTTTGGGCCCTGGGGCTTTGGCTCCCTCACTCCCGTGCCCGCGGCTGGCGTGGAGGCTGGTGCCTGGCGGCCAGGGGTCTGGGGGAGGCTCCTTACTGCAGTAGGACGGCTTCTCGTCGGACTTGTCCTTGCAGTGGGAGACGCCGTCGCACGTCAGGCTGAAGTGGATGCACTCGCCGTTGGCACACTCAAACTCGTCTTGTATTCGGCACGAGGAATTCACCGCTGGGGAGGGAGGCGGGGAGCTCTGTGAGCCAGGGCCCTGGCAGCATCCCTCCCCCTACCCGGCATGAGGGCATCCTCAGTTTCTCCTCGGTGAAAGGCTGGGCTATCGGGGGCCGGGGAGGGGCTGGTCCCCAGGGTGCACCCAGGTCCCCGCCAGCGCCCTCCTCCCTCGCTCCTCTCACCCCTGCAGGTGAGGTCCTCCTGGAGGATGCGGCCCCCTCGGCAGGAGCAGTTGACGTGGCCTTGGTGGGTGAGCAGACACAGGTCCTGGCAGCCCTCGTTGTTGATGCGGCAAGGGGAGAGCTCACCTGAGGCCGGGACGGGGGGGCAGTGGGCTCAAATGCACAATGCAATGCGCACCCACTCCCCCAGCTTCCCTGAGTTCCCGGCATGGCCGTGGCGGGCATATGGTGGGGGGCCAGGTGGGGTGTTTGGGGGGCCTGAGAGGGACGGTGTGCTCTTAGGTGGGGTCATATGGAATTCCGGGGTGCTCTGGGGCGAGTCAAGTCTAAGCAGACTTCAGATCATGTGTGTAATGGTGGGGGCCCCAGGGCCTGTGTGAGAGGCCCAGGAAGGCTGTAGTCTGTGTGGGGGACACGTAGTCAGCCACGCCCTGTGTGTGTGTGCGTATGGGCGGGGGGCAGTGTCCGCACACAATGCAGCTGGTGGTGCAGGCAGAGCCTGGGCTGAGAGTGCAATCAGGTTCCGGGGATCGTGGTTCGGGGGGGAGGAATGACAAGAGCATGTGCTGGAGGTCCACGGATTCGGACGAGACCAGAGGACGGTGGTATGAGTGTGTGTGAGTGTGCATGTGTGTGCACGCTGGCAGGATGGGCAGGACAGCAAGGCTGGTGGCAGCGGCCCCACTCACAGCTGTTGGTGTCATTGGCCACGGCGATGATGCCCATGGGCTGCTGGGGGATGTCCACGCGCAGCAGCTTCATGTCGCTGCCCACGTACTTGTTGGCTCGCTGCACAGCCCGCCGCACCCAGTCGGTCCAGAAGATGTGCTCCCCGTACACGGCCAACCCGAAGGGGTGGACTGGCTCCGACTTCAGGATCACCTGTGGAAACAGTGCCATTGCCGTCATAGGTATCGCCTGGGCCTCTGGCCGAGTCCACCCCCTGCAGCAGGCTCCTGGCCTAGGCCCCAGACAGTCACAGAGTGGGAGGGACCTGCAGAGGCATCATGCCACCTCCCTCACGTAACTGATGAGGAAGCCATGCCTGGACGGTGAGGGCCGCACAGCTCAGTGGCCTGGATGGGGTGCCTCGGGCCCTCCTGGTTCTTCCTACCATGTGGCCTCCCTCTCCGCAACTCTGCGCCTGCCATTCTCCTCCTTGGCTGACCGGCCATCCCCGACCCAGCCCCCTCGTGCCGCCGTCCGCCTGCCCCGGAGACTCACGTAGCGGTGGGAGCCATCATACTCGCACCGCTCGATCTTGTCCAGGGTGGCGTCGGAGAAGTAGAGCTTCTCGGCCCGGTGGTCGATGGCCAGGCCGTTGGGGGTGCGGATGTCCTTCTCGATGAGAGTCAGGGCATTGGCTCCAGACAGGGCCGCTCGCATGATGCTGGGGTGCTGCTCGTTCCAGTTGGTCCAGAACATCAGGCTGCGGGGAGAGAGAGCCTCAGGGAACAGGAGTCAAAGCCAGGGGTCCACCATGGTGGGCCCAGGCCTGGGAGGCAGACGGCCAGGCCCAGGTCGGCCAGGGAGTGAACCAGAGCCCGGGCCCCAGGCAAGCTCCCAGCTGCTAAACCACACAGCCCCGGTGCCAGGAGGGGCCCGGCCACCTGCATCTACTAGGACAGTCAGCCAAGTGAGTTAGGCTCTAGGGCTCCAGGCCTGGCCCCACCACTTGCCAGCTGGGGACCTCACCACGTGACGTGACCTCTCCATGCCTCAGTTCCCTCCTCTATGAAGTGGAACTACTCCCTTCCCACAGGGCGGTTGAGGGCGGAACGCGTTAGTATCCATCGGACGACAGCCAGCAAACGCCCTGCATTTCCTATTATTTTATTAACGCTCTCTTCTCCCTGCACCCAGGAGCCCCTGCTGAGTGTCTCCTTTGTCCTAGGTCCTGGGGATGCATGGATCCTGCCTCACAAAGTCCTCGGGAATCACCTACACAATTTAAGGCCTTTGCATATTTGAGGCCCGAGCCCCAGCTCTGCCCCTGAACGAGCCTCCTGGCTGGCTCTCCATAAAGGAGGTGGGGGCCGGCCAGCACGCCGTGCTCCGCAGCACCAAGGCCCTGGCGCTGGGTGTGGGAGACCTCAGGGCTGGTCGAGCTCCACAGTGGTGTGAGGGTGTGGTCCTCCCATCGCCTGCACTGGATCGTGACTCTGGGTTCTTGGTCTCAGAGATTCACTTAATAAGGCCTGGGGTGGAGCCGGGAACCAGCCATCCCCAGGCCAGCCTCACGCACCCTGGGGTCTGAGAGCCACTGAGCTGCACGGGAGTCAGTTCCATTCTCCAGTTCTTTTCCAGAGGATCTGCCACCCCTGCCCCCAGTACCTCTGCACGCCCTCCCCCTGTCCCTCTGTTCTGGCCACAGAGCTGTCCTCCAGCCAGCGGACTTGTCTGGCTTGTGTTCTGGACTCCTTTGCAACCTCAGCCCCTCCCCCCCCACCACCACCGTAGGAACCTCTGGATTCGGCGTGGGAGGCCCCTTGCATCCCTCCCTACCTGGAGCTCTCCCTCCTCTAGCTCTTTCTCAAAGCACTCCCGTCTGTTCTGCCCTTCCCTGGCCTTTCCACCCCCAGGCCCTGGGCCAACCCGCCTGCCGGATGCCTCTCAGCGATTACAGGGCCCTGTGAGGCCATCTCGCTTCCCGCCATGACTTCTCTCCCTGGCTGGTGGCTTGAACAAGCCCAGCTCAAGGGGTGCACACAACAGGTGTTCTGTGGACAATCTTTGCCTGAAGCTTGAAGTCCCAGAAATACACAAGACCTACTATGTGCCTCAAACATGGCTCTCTGATGAACGCATGGACTACTCACCAAGCCACAAGGTCCTTCACAGCCCCCTTTCTGATCCTCCCCTAGGCTCCGGCACCCGAAATATTATTGTCCTCACATTACAGGTGAAAGGGGAGCTCAGAGAGGTCCTAGAGCTGGTCCAAGGTCACACAGCAAGGAAGCAGCTGAGCTGAGGTCAGCGCCAGCCTCTCCCGCACGCCCTGCCTGGTTCTGCCTGGGTGGTTTCTACCCCTAGACCCCGCCCCACCAGCCCACTCTGCCCGAGCCCGGCAGCTCACTTCTGGCACTCGTCCAGCACGAAGGCCCGTGGGTGGTCATCTCCGGACATGGTGATAACGGTCTCCCGCTCGAAGGCCCCCGTGCGGGTCTGGTCCACCGTGTGGCGGGTGATGGTGGATGTTGTGTAGCTGGTCCAGTAGAGAGTGTCCCAGGCGCGGTGATAGGCCAGGCCTTCCACGGAGCCCACATCTGCGAGGAGGAAGGAGCAGCCAGGGGTTGGGATGGGGCCAGAAAGCAGGGCTGAAGGGACAGGCTGGGCAGGAACTGAGGGGGCAGCCTAGAGCACCCCCTTCCTGACCCACGTGGGGTTGGAAGAGATATGTGGGAGCTTGAAAGCTGGGGGGACACGGCCCTCGGTGCCCCCAAACCCTGTGGTATTACCCTGTTTCCCACCCAAATGACCCACGGCCCAGCTCCTGGCCCTTCTTCCTGCGTCTCCCCACTGTGGGTAGATCGGACTTGATGTTGCCGCCATACTTCCCTGGAGCTAGAGTTCGGCCGCGTTGGGTGCGAACTGGATTTACTGGGAGCTTCCTACGTAAAAAGGCCCTGAACCAGATGTTTTGTGAACATCTTAAACTCAACGAGAGACAGGCACCGCCTTTAGGAGAAAAAGACTCAGGGGTTTCAGTGGCTTCAAGCTGCAGGACCTGCGGCTGCCAGAGGCAGCGGTAACGGAAGCACCGCAGCCTGGACAATGGCGGAGGGCGGGGCCGTTCCGCGGCCGCTCCGATCCAGCCCAGATGGCAGAGAATCGCGTTTAGTTTTGGACACTTGGTGTTTAGACAGATGTGTGGCCTGGACCATGTGAAGCAGAACTTCCAGAGGGGCTGAAAGGACAGCCTGTTCCTATCACCCCTCCAGACTGGCCCCTGGTCCGCTGTCTGGCAGGTCTTTATGGCGGGGAAGAATGAATAGAGGAACACGTGAATGTGTCAAAGGCCCCGGGGTACCCAGCCTGGAGGACAGGAGACTGCAGAGGGACGAAACAGTTGTCAGAGAGCTGGAAGGCCGTCCCAGAATGACAGCTCTAGCGCCCACTGCCCTTCCCGGCCCGTCCTGTGCTGGCCGAGCTCACACCGCCGCCTCCGTGCTCGTCTCTACACAGACAAGTCGGAGGCTCAGGGAGCACAGGAAACGTGCCCAGGTGGCTGAAATCCCGTGTCTGGGCTTGAACCCGGGCAGCCTGGGGGTGAGCCAGGACCAGCGGGGACGTGAGAGGGGAGCCAACTCTGCCTCCAAAGGAGAAACGTTCCAGTAACTACAACGGGCACAGCGTGATCCGATGGCCGCCTGTCAGGGACCCTGAGGCAGTGGGATTCGGGGGGCGGGGCAGGGGCCGGCTGAGGTCTGCCAGCTCTTCCACCCTGAGTCTGAGCCGACACTCCCCACCCCCCTCACCCCCACCCCTGCTTCCTTGGAAGATTTGGAATCTGGGCTCACTCTCCACGATGGTGGTCCTCCCGGAGCCGTCGTCGTTGATCTGCTGGATGTTCCCGAAGTGGATGTCGCTGAAGAAGATGCGGTTGGGGGTGCCCGGGGAGGTGCCTGCTCGGTAGTCGAAGGCCAGAGCAATGACGTTTTTCATGTGCTTAGAGTCCTCGAAGGCCTGCACGGGCGCGTTGAGATTGCGCTCATCCGACAGGTGGATGCTCTTGAGGATGGTGCGCTCCGAGTAGAGCAGGTAGCCAGCATACTCGCGGCACGACGCCCCGTCTTCAGCCAGCATCCCGTGGGCGCAGGCGCAGGCCCGCTGCCCGCCACCGCGGTACAGACACAGCTGCTGGCACCCTCCGTTGGCCACTGCACACACGTTGGTGCCTGGGGGCAGGGGGCGCGGGGGAAGGAGGAGGTTACGGAGGGCGGGGCGAAGACTCATGGGCGCCTGTGTCATCTCAGCTGAGGTGGAAACTCTGAGGGCCCCTGCTCTGCCTCCCCCAGTTCAGGCAACCCTCCAGCCAGCACCAGCTCGGTCCTAGGCTCCTCAGCCCCTGCTCGCCAACCTGGGCCTCCAGGGCCACTGGACAGTACCCCTTTGGGTCTTACTTCTCCCAGCCCCCTCGCTCTGGGTTCTTGGCGGGAGTGGGGGGGCACTCAAGGCCAGGGCCCCTCTGGCCTCACCTTTCTGGCGGTCCCGGTTGAAGACCTTGATGTCTTTGAGCTGGACACCGATGCCCGTCCGCAGGGGCACCGAGTCGGTGGCATTGTCTTTGCTCCCGCGCTTGATGGAGCCATTGGCGTGAGTCCTAGGGGAGGGAAGGGCCATGAGCAGGATGTCACCGGGGGCCGGGAGGGAGGGCACAGCCGGCGGTGGGTGGGAGGCTGGACGGACGCCCTCACCTGTCACTCCAGTAGATGAACTCCTCAAACACGGACACAGAGAACATGTCCATGTTGTTGCTGGACAGAACCACCTCGCGGTTCTCCCCTGTCTCCAGGTCGATCCGCTCGATCTTGTCTGTCCGGGCGTCGCACCAGTACAGCTTCCCATCCTACAGGCCAGAGACACCACCTCACCTCCAGCCCCAGGCCCCTCCGCCCCCACCCGCCCCTGTCACACTCACTCCTGACTCCCCTCTGTCCTCCTTCCTCTACCTCTTCCACCCTCAGACCTGCTGATCTGCCGGCCTCCAGTGTTCCCTCCAGTCCCCACTCTGAGTGACCCTCCCCCACCACCTCTGGGGCTGCAGGAGTCCTACTCTGGGTGGGGACAGGGCCAGAAGACCCCATAACTCCCTGTGTCCAGATCTTCCTACCAAACGGGGGGCCATTACAGAGGGACGCACAGGGGAGCAGGGCATGGGATAAGGGGAGCTTCCCCCAGAGCACGGGGTCCTTCCTGCATCCACACCTGATAGTCCACTGAGATGCCGTTGGGCCAGCTGATGCTGACGTTAACCAGCACCACGCGCTCGGTGCCGTCCAGTCGAGACCGCTCAATACGTGGGTACTGGCCCCACTCAGTCCAGAACAAGTACCTGTGGGACGGAGGGGCACCTGGGCTCAGTCCCCAGCACATGGAGGAGAGGGCCCTGTCAGAGTGGGCTGTGGACTGGCTGGCCTGCCCGGCTCCTCACCCCTTCTCCGGATGGACAGTGATGGCCCGGGGCTTGTCCAGGCCCTGGGAGATGACCACATAGCGGAAAGAGCCATTGAGCCGGGCGACCTCGATGACGTCAAAGCCCTGGTCTGTCCAGTAGATGTTGCCTGAGGAAGGGGTAGATGCTCAGAGGGTGGGGTGGGAGCATACGCACTGGGGCCCCTCCCAGCCCAGGTACCCCTGCCGCTCCCCCACCTGTTCCTGCCTGCCTCTTCTCCTCAGACCCTTCCTTCCAGGACCCCACTTCCCCATCCTCTGCCTCACACGGAGCCTGCACCCTGCGTGGCTCACCTGCAATCCAGTCCACGGCGATGCCCTCCACGCGGCCAATGCCATTGGTCACCACATCCTCACGCCACGTCTGATCTCGCTTAGCCCGGCTGATGGTGCTCAGGCCCATGTCCACCCAGTAAATGGTGTCATTTTCTGAAGGTGGAGAAGCCAACAAGGTGGGGATGCCGAACAAGGCAGGCCAAGTCGGGGGTCAAAATCACATGGGGTCAGGACAGAGGTGAGTGACTGCTGGGGGGGCCTTGAAGGGCAGATGGAGAGGGGTGGGGCAGCTCTGCTAAGTGCCTGAGGCCAGGCAGCCCGACCCCGGACCCCTAAGCACACCACCCCCAAAAGTCATGCTCCACTCCCTCCTGCCATCAAAAGGCTCACCAGCATGGAAGTCGATGCCAACAGCCAGGGAAGTCCCGGACACAGGGACCAGGGCGTCCGACTTGTCATTGGGATCCAGGGGGATTCCTCGGATTCCCTCATGCACAGAGTACAGGAGAAAAGAGCCCACACCTGAAACACAAGAACACTTCAGGCATGAGCCTCACTGACACCCCTTTAAACTTGGCTTCTGTCACCCTCACACCTGTTCTTCTATACAGCCCCTTAAAATATATAATATATATATACATATACACATACACACACACATACTGACTGAGTGGCCGGATTATTATGATCTCTGAACGCATAATAATCTGGCCACTCAGTGTGTGTGTGTGTGTGTGTGTGTGTGTGTGTGTGTGTATAAATATATATATATATAATAAAAGCATAATATGCTAATTAGACTGGACAGTTGAACAACCTTCTGGACGTCCTTCCGGACGACCTTCCAAACAAAGCTAGGGCTGCGAGGGCTGAGCCCCTTGCACAAATTTCGTGCATCGGGCCTCTAATATATATATATATACACACACACACACACACACACACACACATACTGTATATATATATTTCAGAAAGGAAGGAAGAGAGAGAGAGAGAAACATCAATGATGAGAGAGAGAAACATTGATTGGCTGCCTCTTGTATGCCCCACACTGGGGATTGAGCCCACAACCTGAGCATATGGCCTGACCCGGTATCGAACTGTGACCTCCTGGTTCATAGGTCAACACTCAACCACTGAGCCACGCCGGCCAGGACTCTATGCATCCCTTTTGATATCCATTCCCCCCCCCCCCCCCCCCCCCGCCTCCCCGCAGCTATCACGCTTCCCCTTCAACACACATGTATGCACACACCCTAGCCTGGGCTGGGAGGTCAGCTCTCTGGGAGTCAGGAGGAACACACGCTGGGGAACTACCTGCAAGACCTCCAGCCCCCACTAGAGGGAGACAGAGGCGTGGATTTCTCTCCCTGTGCTCGGCTCTCCAGGCCACTTCCCTCAATACAACCCAGCGGTCTCCGAGGCCATGAGGGACCATCTGGGAAGGTTCCGAC
The DNA here is from genome assembly GCF_963455305.1 of Plecotus auritus. NCBI lineage: Eukaryota > Metazoa > Chordata > Mammalia > Chiroptera > Vespertilionidae > Plecotus > Plecotus auritus. Next base: position 169,382,987 of record NC_137772.1, read on the forward strand.
AAGACAGTTGCACTGCACTGATTCCCACATTTAGATTTCCACCCTAGTTTCCTCTTTGTCCTTCCCTCTCTCCAACACCTGAAACGCAGCATTCCCAACACCTCACTCCTGAGCCGGTCTCATTCCGTTTCCCATTTCTTATGGGGCGCCATATTCACGCATCCCAGAATCCTCCCTGGCTTTTACCACTTGATACAGTGTGTCCCCAAATGGGCCTTGGTAGCTCAGGCTCCATGAAAAAAAGGACTCATGGCCGAGTGAGTTGGGGGAAACTCCAAACACCAGAGTCTTTCCTTGAAAAATTTTCAGTGCAGGTGAGCATATGCAAGGCTCTGAGACATTGTGCAGCAAAAACCCTTCAACTCTGTTCAACCCAGTGTTGGTTTCTGTAACATTTACCCACATCAGAGAGGGAGGTGCCCGGGAGTGCACCTCGGGAAATGCTGTCTCAGGGCACAGGCTCGTAAATCAGTCACCAAGTTCTTGTGAAACGTCTCTGCCTTTCATCTCCTCCCTGCAGCCCAGCCTAGGCCCCATCTCCTAACACTGGGATTACTGGAACAGCCTCCTAACTGGTCTAACAGCTCGGGTTCTCCCTCCCCCACTCAGCCGGTGCTGTGCCGCCAGGTTAATCTGCCCCAAACACCACGTCCCAGCCTCTCCTGGCTGAGAACTCATGGCCCTGCCCGACCTCACAGCCCAGCACCACGACCCCCCACACTCTGCCCAGCACTCGGGCTTGGCACCTCAGGGCCCTCCTGTTGCTCTGGACCCCTTGCCTCTGCCTATCATCCCTCCCCTTTGAGCCACACAACACTCAAACCCTACCTGTCCTATAGAACCTGGCTCAGAGCACACCTGTAACATGAAGCTGGCCCTGCCTCTTGTTCTTTCCTTCCTTTTTTTTAATCCTTACCCAAGGATGCTTATTGATTTTTAGAAGGGATAGAAAGAGAAACTGCGAGGTGAGAGAGATATCTATCGGCTGCCTCCCAGACATGCTCCGACTGGGGATCGAACTTGCACCCCGGGTATGTGCCCTGATAATGAATCGAACCCGCAATCTTTTCAGTGTACAGGATGACACTCCAACCAATGGAGCCACCTGGCCAGGGAAGCACTGCCTTTTGACATCTGTTTCTCCAAAATCCTACTGAAGTCAGAGCCACTGCATGGTCGTTTCCCCCACACGCTAGCCCCCGCTTCTGGTTAAGACTGCAGAGCACAGGGACTTCGGTCCCCTGGCTTCCCCCGTAGCACCCGGCGCAAGGGCTTCCTAAACATCCCACTCAGAAGGCCCTTCATGACACATGACGAATGCAGTCCTGTTGCCAAGGCTGTAGATAGGACGGTCGGGGTTGGAGACCTGGGCAGAGGCAGGGGCACTGACCCTCGCAGGCCTGCTGGCCACTCCGGAGGCTGTAGCCAGCTGTGCACATGCAGGAGCGGGTTGACTCTGACGTGGGCAGGCAGAGCTGGGAGCAGTCCCCGTTGTTGACACTGCAGGGGTTGGTGACCTCATGCCCTGGGGGAGAAGGTGGGAGGCAGAGGAAAGGGTCAGTAGCCCTCCCTGGAACCTCCATGTCCGGCTCATGCTGCTCAGGGACAGGACAGTCACTGCCTTCACCCTGGACCTTGTGGGGGTCACCACCCAACTCAGCTCTCGGGTCATCTGTCCTCCAGGCCCTTGGCCCGGTAACCGGGTGGCTGTGAGCTTCTCTGGTGCCTCAGTGAGAATTAGAAAGGGGAACCCCTTTGGGTGGGAGCGGAACCCACCCCATTTTCATTCCCATTCGCTCCCTTGCCCAGGGGTTCCTGCAGCCTTGACCTCACTGACCACCACCTCGCCTCCCTGCCCCTCGAGCCCTGTCTCACCCAACTGGATGGTCTCGTCATAGACCTTCATGTGCATCACCAGGGTGGTGCTGTTCCGCAGGACCACGGACCCCGAGCCATCAGCCTTGTTGCACGTGCCCATCTTCTCCGACACCTGATCTGCCCACCACAGCTTGTCCCCTGGGGCAACAGGAGGGGGTGATACCTGGGGAAGGCCCTCCCCAGCAGCGCTCCTGAAGGGCCTGGCAGGGCAGGCAGGCTGCCCCCAGGCCAGCCCGTCTCCCCAGCCTGTGCAGCCCGGCCTGTCTGCTCCTGTCCCTGCTCCCACCAGCAGCCTCACCCATGATGGCCAGGGCTGTGGCCTTGCCCAGCTGGTTCCGCATGGCGTCGATGATCTCGAGGTCACTCCCGTCCAGATTGCAGCGGTTGATGGTGTGGTTCCCGGAGCTGATCCAGTAGAGTTTGCTTTCAGGGAAGTCAATAGCCAGGCCTGGAAGAGGGGGGGTGTCACCGCCGGAGAGCCTGACACCAGGGCTGGGGTCCCAGAGCCTAACCCAGCCCCGATGCCACCTCCAAGGATGTGTGTTTTATGGGGATAAGGATAAGCACTAAGCTGGGAGTTTGGGGAGACAGAGGTGCAACTGGGAACCCTGAGAGCATGTCCTGGTCGAGGAACGAGGGAAGGCTGTGGGGCAGGTGGGGCAGGTGGGCCAGCTCATACCCACAGGGCCCCGCTGGCCACTGAAGAGCAGGGTGCGGTTGCTGCCGTCCATGTTGGCCATGCTGATGTTGTCACCGTCGGTCCAGTACAGCTTCCTGGGGGGGGGGGGAGGGGAAGGGGCTCAGCGTCCTCGTCTGCCCCCACCTCACGCTCCCTCACCCTGGCCCTGGACTGACCCACGAAGTGGGTGGACGACCAGGCCATGCGGCTGCTCCAGACCCTGCACCACTGCGTTCTTGAAGGAGCCGTCCAGCCGGGCCACGTTGATCTGCTTCTTGTTGGTGTCGTAGCTCGTCCAGAACAGGTTCCGGGACACCCAGTCCACGGCCAGCCCGTGGGCATTCGGCAGGTCTGGGGGCACAGGGGAGGTGGTGGCTGGGGGTTTGCAGGGCAGAGGTCGGGGGCGGGGCAGCCCGATTTCTGTGGGGAATGGGGATCAGGGCACCAGCCGCAGTGCTCCGAGGCAGGCAGGGGCGCAGGGAGGGGGCCCTGGGGACCCGGTGGGGAGCCAGGGCTGGGTGGGGGGCAGGGGCCAGACAGAACCTGCAGAGACGACCGTCTCCACGCCGGTGCCGTTGATGAAGGCCCTCTTGATGGCCTGTGTCCGAACGTCGGACCAGTACACGCGCTGCTCGCGGGCGTCGTAGTCCAGCACCGTGACGTTGTCGATGTCGGGCACCGTGAAGGAGATGATGTAGTTGTAGTAGGGGGCGTCCAGGTCCACTCCCCGGATCTCCATCTGACGTGCGTACAGCAGGAACTTCTTAAACTCTGTGGGGCACGGGGTGGTCACTGAGGGCAGCCCTGCCTCCGTGCTTCGCGCCCCCCACCCCCAACCCCCTTCAGAGTACGGTCCCTTCTCCGCGTCCCTTCTGTTGGCTGCTGGCCCTCAGCGATCCAGAAGCAGCGCTCCCACTGGGGTGACCTCCCTGCGGTGCCCAGCCTGTCCTACCGAGGCTGCCCCTGAGCCTCCCCAGCGGGTCCCTCCCAGTAACTGTCCACCTGCAGTTACAAGGGAGCCACCTGGTGCCGAGTCCTCCCTGAGCCTCGTGACCACGGCCCTGCAGGAAGGGCTCCTACCGTAGCAGGTGGTGTTGTCCTTCTGGAGCTTCATGAGGTGGGGACAAGCGCAGGAGACCGTCCGGTTGTAGTTAATGAGACACAGATGGGAGCAGGGGCCACGGCCCCCATTGGCCTCGCAGGGGTTGGGGGCTGGGTGGGGGAGAGAGGAGAAGCAAGAACATCCTGTCACTTGCTGGGCCCTCCATGGCCTTTCTCACCTGAACCACCCCTCTTCTCCTTTTTAAAATACATTTTTATTGATTTCAGAGAGGAAGGAAGAGGGAGAGAGAGAGAGAAACATCCATGATGAGAGAGAATCTTTGATAGGCTGCCTCCTGCACGCCCCCTACTGGGGAACAAGCCTGAAATCTGGGTATGTGCCCTGACCAGGAATCAAAACATGATCTTCCAGTTCACAGGTCGACGCTCAACCACTGAACCACGCCTCTTCACCCCTTCCCATCCTCCCTGTGTCAGCACCGCCTGACGCCAGCCCTTCTCTGTCGGCGGGCTTCGGTCCAGCACAAACCCCTCCCCTCTCACAGGCCTCTGACGGGCTGCTGGCTCCTCGGCCCTTACCCATGGGCTGCCGGGAGGGGTGGTAAACCTGCAGGTCGAAGGGCTGGGTATTGGTCCTCTGTACCACGGTGACGTTGTGGCCGGTCCACTTGTTGGCCTTGGCCAGCGTGTTTGTTCGCCAGTCCGTCCAGTACACCTCCCCCCCGTACAGCGTCACTGCAAACGGGTGGGACAGGAACTCGTGTCCCCGAAGCACCTCCATGTGGCCGGAGCCGTCGTAACGGGCTGAGTAGATGGCATCTGACCTGAGAGCACGGTCGGGCAGAGTGAGGGTGCCAGCTGGGGCCGCAGCCTCAGGGCACCCCGCCCAGGGCGCCCCTCCTGGCCCTGGCCCACAGCCCCCACTTCACCACCCTGGAGCATCCTTCCTCGCACCCCTGCTGGCCAGAGAAGGCACACAGAACGGCCAACCAGGGGACCACGTGGTGCCAGGGCCAGGATCCAGCCCTGTCACCAACTCCCACACCCCACACTTCTCCTCAGGGCGGCCCTTAGCACACAGGGCTTTGGTGAAGGTTACAAAAAGGCACCCCCCTCTGCAGAGACCAGTTAGACTGAGCCCCAGGAGAATGCACAGATCTGAGGGGACAGGAGGTTGTATTTCAGCCCTCGGCCAGGCACCCTCTTCTATCCGCACCCGTCCCCTAGCCCAGCCCCTCCCTCACTGCAGCCCTCTGCTGGGCCCAGCCCTTGGCCACCTGGTTCTGGATCTAAGTCCCCAGGCCTTCTTACCACCCTCCTCACTGCCAAGTCCTGGGACCCTGGCCCACCCTGGCCCTGGAGGGGCGGGAGGTGGAGGCCTCCCAGAGCTGGTGGAGGGGCTGACCTGGCATCGATCCAGAGGATGCGCTTCTCCAGGTAGTCCACGGTGAGCCCGTTGGGCCAGCCACCCGAGCCTGTCTCCCGGTGGATGGTGCGGCGCCCAGCCCCGCTCATGGAGGCTGCCTCGATTCGGGGCAGGCTGGCGTCCCAGTCTGTCCAAAACAGGATCCTGGGGAGTGGGGAGGGGGTGAGGCGGGACCAGCAGGGGCCTGGGGAAGGGGCTGTGGTAGGGTCTGGGTAAAAGGCCGAGGGGGTTGAGAAGCATTAAGGAGATGGGTGTCTCTGGCCAGGCTGAACAAGGCTTTGCAGGGACCATGGGGTGAGGGCTAGGCGGGGTCCTCACCCATCTCGGGGATCCAGTGCAATCGCCCTTGGGTGCTCAATGTCACCCGCCAGCAGGGTGGTCCGAAGAGTCCCATCCAGCTTGGCCACCTCAATCTGGTCCAGGTTACTCTCCACCCAGTAAATGTTGCCTGCAATCCAGTCTACAGCCAGGCCCTCGGGTGTGGCCAGGCCGTACTGAATCACCACCTCAAAGCTGGTCAGGGCTGGAGAAGAGAGGTCGTGGAGGTCAGAGTCCCATGGACAGGCTGGACTGAACTCGAGACATCCTGGCACATTCCATGACCCCCTCAACACTCATGCCTCTGATGGGCTCCAGATCCCACTGGGGTTCCCAGCCCCCCCTCACCCCCCCCGTCACTCAGGCCTCCCACCCCACCAGGAGGTCAAGCGGGAGTGCAGCCTGGCTTCCGGAACCCCGGAGGAAGGGGTCACCGCTACCACCTCTGCGTGCAGCTCTCTGGAAGGCTAACCATGGGAGGAGGTCAGGGCAGAGGGTGGAGGCTTTGGGGGACAGACTTAGACCCAGTGTGAGGAGGAAGGAACTTACTAAAAGTCACTCCACAGATTGTCTTGGAGACTTTTTCATGGAAAGACATATATACGTGGACCGCATTATTTTAGAAACTGTCGCACAGTGTGAACACGATCCCAGTCTACTTAGCACCCCCTTGTTGATGGGCATTTGACAGCATATTAACTATCCTGGACCCTCCAGCGTTTTCCCTACGACACACGACAGACTCCTGCAGGAAGATGAGCTTCTTCCAAGTCTTTGCTCAGATGTCACCTCCTGAGGGGGCCTCCTCTGCCTATCCAATTTAAAACGTCAACTCCCTTCCCCCTACCCCTCTTTCCTATTGACCCCCAGCGATGCCCTCCTCTGTCCCTCCGCAGGGCGCTCACTGGTTCTGCTTACAGCTGGTGCTACTGGCACATAAGCTCCAGGAGGGCAGGCACTTGGACCCACAGATTTTGGTCACTGCTGCCTCCCAGGGCCCAGTGGGTATGGCAGGTGCTCAGAATGTGTGTTGACTGAATGAACGAAATCTGTGATGGGTCTGGCCGCCTTGGGACGGAGGCCGAGTTCAGGTACCCCCACCCCTAAATGACGTTTTTATTTTCAAGCCTATAATTCTAGGCTCTGGGGAGCCGAGCTGCAGGCCTTTTCAAAGGAAGGCTGATCATTTTGTTAATTATCAGGCTGGCAGCCCTGCCGACGACGATAATTACGGGGCGTCAGGCACTGAGACCCACAGCAAAATCTAACCAATTAACAAGAGTGTGGGGGGTGGGGGAGCCAAGGGCCTCTGCTGGAGGCCGAGCGCGCAGTGCCCCTTCGGGGAGCCCTTCACCTCCGTTGTCCAGCAGCTTCCCGCGGTAGATCTTGTCCTCCACCACGTCGGTCCAGTAGAGGGCGCTCTGGCTGAGGTGGAAGTCCAGGGCGATGGTGTTGCGCAGGCCAGGCACCAGGACGCTGTAGTCCCCCTTGTGCAGGTCAATGCGCCGGATTTCGTGCCGGTTGGAGAAGATGATGAAGGGCTTGAAGGGGTCTGGGGAGGGGTGCGGCGGGGGTCAGCAAGGGGCTTGCTGCCTCCGTGCCACCCTGTGCAGGGTGTGGATGGAAAAGGGGTCACACACTAAACCTGACAGGCATGGTGGGCCCGCCAAACTCAGAGACTGGAAATCACCACACAGGGTGGTCTGAATGCAAAAAGTCCTAAGTGAAAGCGAGTCCCAGCGGAGTAAGCCTGTGGTCTTTCTGCCTCTAAGGTAGACACACCTTTGGAAGGTCAGAGGACCCTTCTTTCCCAGACCCTCAGGGCACAGCCTCGCCGAGGAGGCCACAGGACCCCTCCCTGTTACTTTGTTCCCAGGATGCCACCTCTATGTGCTTACATTGTAGTTATTAACTATCCTGGACCCTCCAGCGCGAAGTATGTGCCTCCCTTTACTTTTTATCTAGTCCCAGGGAAGCTTTGTGTCCTCCCGCCCCTTCATCTGCCACCAATGGGTTCCACGTAACCTTCCTATGCCTCTCCCTTTTATTCTAATGTATAGAGTAAACTGCAAAACTGCCATTCCCTGGAGCATTTTCTTCATCTATTGAGCTCTTACTTCCCAGCAATGGTCAGTTTGACTCAAGTAAACTAGGAAAATTCTCTACAGGTTTGGACGTTTCTTCTGTCTATAAGGGGAGGCAGGGTATCTGCTGGCTCTGGGGCTGGGCCGACGGACACCTTAGCTCTGGCAGTCAGCCGCCCACAGCTCAGGGACCTGCCTCGGCCTGCCCAGCGCCTGGCTGCCACCTGCCACCCTCACCCGTGTTTTACCCAGGCTGCGGCAGCTCTCGCCGTCTGGCTCCAGCACCCATCCCTCGTAGCAGGAGCACTTGACGCTGAACTTGTTCTGGTCGCACTTCTGGCTGCACTTGAGGTGCTTGGCACAGTAGCTCTGGATCTGACAGGTGTGGTTGTCAGGCCCCAGCTCCATGCCCAGAGGGCAGGAGCACACAATGCCTTCCCCGGGTGCCACTGAGCAGTTGTGGCTGCAGCCTCCGTTATTCAGAGAACACTGGTCTGGGGGGCAAGGATCAGGGTCAGGATCCCAGAGGGGGCAGGACCATGGCCCTGCTGGGCCCCAAGTCCCAGGCAGCCCAGGCACGCTTCCCCCCCGCCCGGCCACCACCCCGCATCCTCCTTTTCCATTCCTGTCAACCCTCTGCCCCACTGCTTCCCAGGCTTTCTCAGGACCAGGGTTGGGACCCCAGCACCCACCATGGGGACCCCCCCTTCCCACACCATGTCTGCATCTCTCTGGTCTCTACTTCCTTGCCACTTCTTGAGCCCACGGTGGGGGCCCCAGCTTTTTGCCTCTCTCTGGGAGGATGGGAAATCCATTCCCTTTTCCTCGATCTCTCCTGATTTGGGGTGAGGTGCAGTATGGAATGTCCCATCCTGGGCCCTGACATGCCCTGGGGTCTGCCAGCCCTGACAGATGACCCCGGCTGCAGTTCTCAGGGCCTGTCCGAGCCGCCTTATCTCCCCCTCCTCTCCTTTCGGGAACCCAACGCTCTGCCTGGAGATAAGGCGGCTCCGCTCCTCACCCACAAGCCCCACCATGTGCCCCGTCCTGACCCCATTTCTTTTGATCTTGAATGCACACCCTCCACCCCCACATTCTCACTCACCCTGGAAGATCTACCATCTTTGAGAACCCAGTTAAATCCCCACCTCCTCTGGGAAGCCTGCCCTGACCACATCAACACTCAAGCCGGTGCCTTCATCTCAAAAGCCAGCCAGCTCTGCGGCAGGCGTGTGGATGAGGGTCTGTGCCTGCAGCGAGGGGCTGCGCGGCACTGTCTCTGCGGTACTTGAGGAGCTGTGTGACCTCAGACCAGTTACTTAACCTCTCTGCGCCTGTTTTCTCATCTGTAAGGTGGAGTACATAATGTAGCTGCCTCGCGGGGCTGCTTCATGGGTCGAATGCTATAATAGTGTGATGTGTCGAGCACAGCCTCTCGCGAAGGTGAGTGGTAAATCAACGTGGGCACCACTCGCCCAGCAGCCAGCGCTGCCCTCTCCTAGTCGCAGACCTCTCCCCACACAGCCTGCCCTGTTCTACTTGGCCCGGCCCTGGCCCGACCCTTTCCCCAGCACCCTCCCCACTCCTCTCCTGGGGCCTCACCGCAGAGCTCTCCCTCATCGGAGCCGTCTCCACAGTCGTCCTTGCCATCACACAGCTTGTCGGGGGGCAGGCAGACGGAGGTGTTGTTGGCACAGGGGTGCGAGGGTGGCCTGCAGGCCAGGGCCTCACAGTTCTCCTCATCCGAGTTATCTTCACAGTCACTGTCGCCATCACATACCCACGCTTTGCTGATGCACCGAGCTGAGGGGTGGGTATAGCATGAGGGGCCAGGCCTGGGCATCAGGGCTCCCTCTGTCCTTCCCAGACCCGGTGGAGCCCTCCAATAGGGTCATGACTGCAATGCCTTATGGTCCACGAGGAACCCTGAGGCCTTTTCCCTGAAATTCACACGGAGAAGGAGGAGGAATCCACAGGAGCTGAGGGCTGGGGTTCCCAGGGCCCTTAGTGCAGGCTCTGCCCCTTCCTGTCTTCCCCACGCATCACGCACTGGCTCTTTCTGGGCGGGCTTTTGCCTCAATGCCCCCACCTCCATCCCTCACAGTTCAGTGCTATCTCTGCTCTCAAGATGGCTTTCTCCTGTCCATGTCGCCCCACTCCAAGCTCCCTGCAATATTTCTCTTTACCAGAGTCCTTGCAGCCGAACTTGACGTTGGGGTCACAGACGTGGGTCACTCCCTCGCAGCTCTTCTCGTCACTGGAGTCCATGCAGTCAGTGTCGCCGTCACAGCGCCACCGCAGGGGGATGCACAGCCCATCCAGCCGGCACTGGAACTCATCACTGTGGCAGCCACCAGGAGGCCTTGTTGCTGCAGGGGGAGGGGGGAGCGGGGAGGACATTGGGTGGGGTAGGGGCTTCAGGTCAGCCATTCCCACTTCTGCCTTCCCAGCCCCCTGATGCTATGCCCAGCCCAAGGCTATGAACAGAGACGGAGATGAAGCACCCTCTGAGCACTGCTGACACTCCTTGAAGCACTAAACGAGAGGCAGGCAGGGATGTTACAACTCTCCGACCCAAAGACCACTCCCCTAAACCCCTATTTTACACACGAGAGTGTGATTGGATAAGCAATTTGCTGGGCCAGAGCTCAAATGCGCCACCTTAGCCTAGCCTCATTCATTCGTTCACTCCACAGACACTTAGTGATCGCCTACTGTGTGCCAGGCACTGTGTCAGGCGCCAGCATGAGCAAGACTCCGTGACGGTCCTTACCGTCATGGAAGTGAAGCGCTAGCGGGGAAGACACAGACAATAAAGCGCAACACAGAAATCCAGGATGGAATTGCAGGTAGTGGTCAAAGCTGTGCACACAAAGCCGGGCGGGCCAAGGCTAGCGAGGGATGAGGATGCTGTTTTAGATGGGACAACCAGGGAAGGTCTCTGAGCAGGAGTCATCTGAGCAGAGGCCTGAACAGCGTGAGGTGTATTCCAGGCAGCGGGAACAGCTAGTGCAAAATCCGAGACAGGACTACGCAGGGCGTGCTGGACACACGCCCAGGGCACAGCTGAGGCTGCACAGCCAGAGCGGAGCAAGGAGGAGATGGGTGGCAGGAACGTAGGTCAGAGAAGTGGGCGGAGCCCTGCAGGCCTCGCGGCAACATTTGGTACTGATTCTAAATACGCAGGGAGCCGTGTGGGCTGAGGGCAGGGCTGGGGCATCATCTGTCTCAGGGCCTGCAGGTTATGCTGAGACATGACTCCGGGGGCCAGGGAAGGAGCAGGAACAGGTGACTGCACCTGCCTGACTGACATCACCCCCGGGGCGCTTTGCCCACCTGCCGCGTGGCCAAGGCTCTTCTCTAGTGCCTGGACTTCAGCAGCAGCCCCCAAGCCGATTCTCCTTCCTTGGGGCCCTGAACCGATTTCTAATCAAATCCCCTTCCGGGACCATCTTCCGAAAGACCTCCTACATCATATCACCTTCCAGCTTCGAAATCCTTTGCAGGTCCCGGCACCCAACTTTCCTTTGCTGTAATCTGCCCCCTTCGAAACAGCCTCATTCCTCCGTCCCCTCCGGTCCGAGGGGCCCCACCCAGCCCCATGGGCCCCCTCCTCTAAGTCCTACCGCTGGGTTCTCCAGGCCACCCCACCCCCACCCTGCAGACCCTCTGGCTTGTCCATTTACCCACAGTCTAATCCCTCATCAGGCCCCAGTTCACCTCCTGCCTCCTGAATGGTCCCAGCCATTTCAACTCACAACCATAGTTAAGGATTGCTGCCAACCATGACATCCCTGTTCCCACATGCCAGGCCCCCACCTGTCTCCTCTCATTTCACAAAGGAGGAAGCTGAGGCTTGGAGGAAGCAGCTTGCCCGAGTTCGCCCGGCTTGTAAATGGAGCTTTTCCCACCAGGCCACGCACACACCTCCAAAGACCCCTTCCCAGAATCCAAGGCTCTATCACCTGCTCTCCTCACCCAGCCTTTGTCAGCGATGGCCCTGGAAACTGACTCTCCCCTGAGCCTGGGGACTCCCCAATCCCCCCTCTCATCTCAGCACCACTCCCACTACGTGCACCTAACTCCACGAGGCAGAGGTTGTAGGCTGGTGACCCCGGGACAGATGAGGCCTGTGGGAAGATTTTTGCCTGTGGTGTTTTTCAAACTTTTAAAATCAATTGCAAGTTGTTACAGTTTGACTTGTGTTCCCTAGAAGAGATGCCGAAGTCCTAACTCACAGTACCTGCGAATGTGACCTTATTTGGAAATGGGTCTTTGGAGATGATCAATTTAAGATGAGGTCATTAGGGTGGGCCCTAATCCAATAAGACTGTCCTCCCATAAAGAGGAGGTATGGACACAGAGACACACACACACCCGGGGAGGATGCCATGTGAAGACCAAGGCAGAGATCGGGTGCGACACGCACAAGCCACGAGCACCGAGATTGCATGCACAAGCCACGAGCACCGAGATGGCCAGCAAACACCAGAGCTGGGAGAGAGGCCTGGAATAGTTCTCCCTCACAGCCCTCAGCAGGAGCCAGCCCTGCCGACATGTGGTCTTGAACGCATAGCCTTCAGTAATGTCAGATCATACATTTTTGTTGTTTAAGCCACTCAGTTTGTGGTACTTCATTGTGGCAGCTCTAGGACACGAATGTATGTATTGTAAAGTGGGTAGATTTCACATAAAAATCTGCATTTCAGACTTCCCTTGAAGCCAGGGTAATCCTGGGTCCGAATTCTCCCATCGTAACAACAGCCACAGCGAGACGCCCACCTCCCTCGAGAGGGTCTTTGCCTTCCGGTAAACTGACCTCCACTGCCCCTGGCTGGGGCCTGGGGGCCTGGCACTAGGGACCCTCACAGAGCCAACCCCTCTGCTTTGGTCCTCACTGCATTCATTCATCCCGACCCCCTGAGCATCCCTTTCAAAGCTACGAGGTCCCAACACAAGCCACGGGCTGAGTGCTTGCTGTGCACGGCCTCACTGAAACCCCCACAGCAAAGCCGCGATATCAGTGCTATTATTATCCCCACTTTGCAGATGAGCACAGAGGCCATTAAGTAACTTGCTCAAGGCCATCCAGATAGTTAGCAGAGCTGGCGCTCAAACCCAAAGCCACCCAGCTGCAAAGCCTGCAATCTTAACAGCGTGTGACACCGAATTGTCGGCAATCTCCCTCTCCCACTGGACTGGAAACTCTTGCAGGATAAGAGCCACCGCTGGGTTATCTCGGCTCCCAGATGGCAAGGACAGGCAGCGGGAAGATAGATGGATGGGTGGATGCTGAGTGACGGGCATGTGGACCGTCTCGCCCTGCCCTGCGGGCTCCAGGTGCCTACCCTGATTGGTGCAGTTGGCGTGGGTCTCGTCGCTGTAGTCCCCGCAGTCATTGTCCCCATCGCAGGTCCAGTGCTCTGGGATGCAGCGCCCGCTGTTGCATTTGAACTGGGTGCTGGAGCAAGAGTGGCTGCAGCCTGCCTCGTCACTATTGTCCCCACAGTCATTGTCTGGGGGGGAGGGGAGGGGAAGGGCCAGAAGGGGAGAGGCAAGGAGTGAGTCAGCAAACAGCCTTCTCTGTGACCCCAGGTGGGGCCCCCACTCCCACCTCCCGATTCCCACCTCCCCACCCCAACCCCCCCACGGAGAAAAAAACAAACAGAAAAGACACAGAAACTGCATAGACTGCAGCATGCACCATGGCCCACATGGGGGGAGGGGTGGCGGGCGGGCTCCAGGAGGGCCCTTCCCTGAGTCTGGGGAGGCTGGGGGAGGGGCGCAGGGCATGTTTCTTTTAGGCAGGGTGTGGGAACAGGGGTCTGTTTGCTTTTGGGGCAAGGCAGGGATTTATCTGGTTTTGGAGGGAGAGAGATGGAAGGAGTGTAGGTGAGGCCTCTCTGTGGGGTGGGCGGGGGGTAGGGGGGGCTGAATCAGGCCCTGCCCTGAACTTGGGCATTACTGGGCACAGCTCACAAGGGGCACTGTCTACAGCTGGGAAGGGTGGGGGCTACTGGACTTCCCTCCACACTTCCCCAGGACGCTGGGGAAGATGGGGTTTGGCTACAGGGCGGTGTTCCTGCCTCTCTTCCACCTGATGTGCTTTTCTAGCTCTCTCCTCCTCCTCGGCCTCAGTCTCCTGGCCCCTCCTCTCTCCTCTGAGAGGTGCCTCTGCCCACTCGGCTTCTCCCTTCCCACTGTTTGCTTTCTCCTTCTGTCGCCTCCCCCCTCTCTCTTCTCTCTTTGGCTTTTCCTCCACATCCTAGGAGCTCTGGGAGGGGGCAGCCTGGGCGTCCTGAGGCAGCCAGAGGCTAGCTGGGGCTCTGGGGTGATGGTGCATGTGCTTCTATGCACTGACCGGCAGGCTCAGGACAGGTCTTTTCGTCAGAGCCGTCCCCACAATCCTTCTCTGAAACACAGAAACCGCCAGGGCAACCATTGGCACACGAGACACGGCAAAGGTGAGGGGCAGCATGGCGCTGACCCCAGTCCCTCCTCTCACACGTCAGCCAGGGCTGGAGGCACCGAGCAACACGTCACCACACCACACAGACACAACCCGAGCCCGAGACGGCACGCACACGACAATCCCCTGGCCCGTGGCTCAGGGCTGACATCACCTGGTCCATGGCTGACCGCCAGGTGGGCTCCTGAGCCTAGAGCAGGAGCCTGGAGGGCGCACCAAGGACTTGAGGAGATGGGGTTTGCCGGGAGAAGGGAGCTGGGCCCTGGGCTCTCATTGCTCTGTCCCTTCGGCCCACTCCTCCCAGCCCTGCTTGCTGATCTCTCCCCGGCCCCCGAGCCTCTGCCGGGGTCAGACAGCTCAGACCCTGCCTGGGGAGGAAGGGTGCAGATGCGATGGGCAGCGCCCCCCTCGGTCGGTCTGGGTTCCCCCACGGCATTTCTGGCGTGTCCTCCTTTCCCCATCCAATCCAGTGGGGCTTTAGCAAACTGGAGGGAGGCCCTGCTTGGTTCTAAGACCCCTTGGGCCTGACACCCCGGGCTGGCTTCTAGCTTTCCTGGGAACCAGGGCAGGTGAAGGGCGTTCGCTCTTACCATTGTCACATCGCCAGTTGATGTTGATGCATCTGCCATTGTTGCAGGTAAACTGAGTCAGGGGGAAGCAGGTGGGATAGGCTGTCAGGGAGAAAACGTAGCTGAGTCAGGCACCCAAGATTGCACAGCATCGCGGCACCGAGCACGCGTGCAGGTGCCTCGGGTAACCAGCAGCCCTTGGTGCGGGCAGACGGGGAGGGAGGCTGAGCAGCAATGCCTGCGCCCCCGTACCCCCACCTCCCTGAGCTCCCTTTTAAAGCTGGTAGTTACCAAGCACGGGCCCCGTGCTGAGTGTTTTTCACACACAGTCTCGCGGAACCCCCACATCAACACGATGACACTGGTGGTAGCATCATCCCCGCTTTGCAGATGAAAGGCACAGAGGCCACCGAGAGTGACTTGCTCAAGACCGCACAGTACGAACTTGCAGGGTCTTTCAGGCCCCTCCGCCCCTGCCCCCCAGCCGGGGGGATGTTCTTGGGGTGACCTCCTCCGGGCCAGCCCGGCCTTCCCGCACCCCTCTTACCGCACGAGGCCGACTCGTCAGAGCGGTCCCCGCAGTCGTCGTCCAGATCACACGTCCAGGAGATGGGGATGCAGCGGCCACTGGCACAGGAGAACTGGTTGGGCGGGCAGGTCCGAGCTGCGGACGGAGGTGGTGTGAATGCTCCTGGCCCTGCCCCCTTCTTGACTTTCCTTTCCTTCCCTCTTCTGGGGTAACGGGAAGTCTTCCTACGGGCTTCACAGCCATTGCTCTCAGAGATCCCACACCACCTATGCGGCCTCACAGGTCTGCACCACCTCATCTCTCGAGGGGGCTCTGGCACCCTCCAAGGAGAGGCCCACCCTGCCTCGCTCTTATCTCCCGTCCAGAGCTGTGCTCTGTCCCCTGCAGGCTCAGTCCTCCCAGCCAGCCTTGCCATTCAGGGGAAGGGGACAGCACCCCTCTCCTGCTCGGCCCCATCCTCTCTGCCCCACGCCCTGTGTGCTTTCCTTTCTGCTGAGGCCCCTCAGTCTTCCCAGGCCTGGCTCCCCGCTCCCCCGCCTCCCTGACTTAGAGGTGCCCAGGGTGGTCCACCCCCAGTTCCACACCTGAGCACGTGGCATTGGACTCGTCCTCACTGTTCCCACAGTCGTTGTCCCCGTCACAGAGCCAGCGGTTGGGGATGCACCGGTTGTTCTCGCACTTGAAGCGGTCTGAGGGGCAGGTGTGCTGATCTGGGGAGGGAACAGGTCAGCGGTCACTGAGAGGGTGGGGCCCCGCTCCCCCGGCAGGCAGAGCCCTCCACTGGCTGCCCTGCAGGCCCACCGCCGAGGAGAGGGCGGGCGACTCACGGCAGAGGGCCGGGGCCTCGTCACTGTTGTCCAGGCAGTCGTTGTCCCCATCGCACTTCCAGCGCTCCTGGATGCAGCGGCTGTTGGCACAGGCAAACTCGCCCGGCTGGCACTGGGGTGGGGGCACGTAGGATGGGTTCGCTGTGGGCACCACAGGGGCGTGAGGGGGAAAGTCAGACCCAGATCACGGGTCAGGTGCTAAGGCCCCTGTACTTTGCTTATTTTATTATTTAAAAAGAACGCACAGGGTAATTTCACCTAGAGTGTAATTCTTCATGAACAGATTGTCTGCTGAAAACTGCAGCTCTATCTCAAGCCACAGGTGATGCTCACTCTAACAGCCCGGCACTTCCCAGCGGCCTGAGGATAAGCAGCTCCCCACCCGCTTCCTGCCCCTGAGAGACCACTCCGCCCCCGTCTCTGCCATCTTCACCCACAGCTCCTTGGAAGGTGTTCCGGGGCCTTAGGGCCCTGCCCTGGCCTGGCTCTTCCTTCACAGGTGCTCACCCACCGCAGGAGTGAAACAGGCCCAGAACCCTGCAGGCTCCACTCCTGTCCCCCAGCACCTCGCCTCACCGCCTCTGTCTGCCCTGCGCTATTAGAAGTAAAAGCACTGCGTCCTTTGGGTCGGCATCAGGAACCTCCAGGAGCCCCGGGCACCCGGGTCAGCCCGTCCCTGGACCTTGCCGCTCGGTGCATCCCCTTTCTGGCCCCTCTGTCATTCCCACGGCCCCGCGGGCGGCTCTTTTCTCTCCCACAGCCCGGGGACTGCTGAGCCTGGAGGTGTCCGCCTTGCTTCTCCATCCTGCTTCCTGACTATTCTCCTCTCTTCTCTCTGCAAAATGCACACTGACTTTCCTGTTATCTGACCTCCCACCCCTACTTCTACAGGCCCCCAAGCCACTCCCTCTCATCCTTAAGGGTTTTTAGATCTTGGCTCCAGCGTCACTCTTTCCAAAATCATTCTGCTTTAATTCTTGGTGATTTCAATGTCCGTGGAAGGATCTTTCCATTACCCTGGCCCCCCAGTTCCTCTCTTTGCCAACGCCCTTGCCCTCCACCTGGCCTCAGTCACTCCCTCTTAGCTGTGCGCTAAGGCCCCGCTACCCAGTTGCACTCTGGGATTCTACGGTCAGGAACTCACTCAGCATATGGCAAAGCATGCAGGTGTGAGAAATAGTAGAGTGAGTGATTAAGAAATGAGATCTGGGTCAGACTTCCTGGGTTCATATTCCTGCTCTAACTTTGGGCCTTAATTTCTTTATCTGTAAATTGGGGATAGTAAAAATATCTTTCCTACAGGAATATGTTAAGGAATAAATACATTACTGCATGGGAAGTGCCTATAACCATGCCTAGTACATAGTCTGTGCTCCATAAATGTTGGCTGTGATTACAGCAAAAAACTGGAAATAGTCCGACCAGTGTGGTTCAGTGCTTGAGCGTCAACCTATGAACCAGGAGGACACGGTTTGATTCCCGGTCAGGGCACAAGTCTGGGTTATGGGGTGGATCCCTGTGTGGAGCGTGGAGGCAGTCAATCAATGATCCTCTCTCATCATTGATGTTTCTATCTCTCTCTCCTCCTTTCTTTGCTGAAATCAATAAAAATATATTTAAAAAAATAAAAATAAGCCAACAAAACTGGAAACAACTTAAACATCCAACAACAGAGAAATGGTTAAGTAAATTATGGAACTTTTACTAATGAAATCTACTTCAGCCATTAAAAATTCTGCTTATGTTTTCATGACATACTGTCTGGTGACGAAAGCACGAACTAGAACAGGATGTGCAGCAGGGTTCCAGTTCGGAAAGGTGAAAGAGAAATGTCTGGGAGGATGGTTTCCCAGATGGGAACAGTGGTATCAAGGGGTGGTGGCCTTTGGGGTGACCTGTACTTTCTCCTATTTTCTATCATGTTTATGTATTTATTTTTATAATGAGCATAGCTTATTTTTATTTTTTAAAATATATCTTATTGATTTTTTACACAGAGGAAGGGAGAGAGATAGAGAGTTAGAAACATCGATGAGAGAGAAACATCGATCAGCTGCCTCCTGCACGTCCCCTACTGGGTATGTGCCCGCAACAAGCCCTTGACCGGAATCGAACCTGGGACCCTTGGCCAATGCTCTATCCACTGAGCCAAACCGGTTAGGGCGGCATAGCCTATTTTTATTTAAAAAGTGAGGCTATTTAAAATAATGCAAGAATAACACAGAAAATGCTGTGACACATGTGAACTCAGAAGGGCAGAGGATATGTTTGGTAGGATTTGGGCTTTTTTTTCTCTTCTCTAATTTTTTTTTTTAAAAAAATATATTTTATTGATTTTTTACAGAGAGGAAGGGAGAGGGATAGAGAGCTAGAAACATCGATGAGAGAGAAACATCGATCAGCTGCCTCCTGCACACCTCCCACTGGGGATGTGCCCGCAACCAAGGTACATGCCCTTGACCGGAATCGAACCCGGGACCCTTCAGTCCGCAGGCCGACGCTCTATCCACTGAGCCAAACTGGTTTCGGCTAATTTTTTTTTTTTTAATCCTAACCCGAGAATAGGTTTCCACTGATTTTTTTTTTTTTTTTTTTTTTTTAGAGAGAGAGAGGGGAACATTGATGTGAAAAAGAAACATCGATCCATTGCCTTCCATGTGCACTCCGACTGGGGATCAAACCCCCAACATGAGTATGTGCCCTGACCAGGAACTGAATGTGCAACCTTTTTGGTGCATGGGACGATGCTCTAACCAACTGAGCCACCCGGCCAGGGCTCTAGTACTTAGAACTATTGATATATTACTTTAATGATGGGGGAATAAAGATTAGTTTCCCCTAATCTTGGTGCCCTCTCACACCCCTCTGATCCCCCACTCCTGGTCCCCAGAGCCTCCTCTTGCCCCACCACTCAGCTCCTGTTGCCCCAACTGGGCCCTCTTTGCCTCCTTCATCTCTTACTGGGCCCCGTGGCCTCCTCCTACTGGGGCCTGCTTCCCTGCCTCCCACCCCAGCTGGGCCCCTCGTACCCATGCAAGTAACACCGTCTGTGCCCAACACCTGGTCCTCGGCGCAGGCACACTGGCGACTCCCCGGGGTGGCCAGGCACAGGCTGCTGCAGCCACCGTTGTTCACTCGGCATTTGTTGGTACCCACTGTGAAGGAGGGTCATGGGGAGGGACCAGGGGAGGAGAGGGAGAACAGGGGATGGAAAGGAAATGAGAAGATAGGGGACGAGATGCATTAAAGTGAGGAGAGGGAGAGGGAGGAAGCATTGAGAGGACCATGAGCACGTAGGCATGGCAGGGAGGCAGACAGGAAAGGAAGGGCAGATGAGATCAAACAAGCTGCCGGCGGACCCGTAGGACCCAGGCCTGATAGGCATGTACGTCGCACTCTAAGGGCAAGGGCTGGGGCCTCTCTTTTTGAGAGCCTCAAGAGGCAGAGTCTAGGATCCCAGGAGGAGTGCCTTCCCCCCCTGGGGAGCCTCACCCCCATCTAGGTCCCATCCCATCACCAGCCCCAGCCCCAGCCCCAGGGGGTACCTTGCTGCTGCTGAGCATCATACATGCGAATCTCAAAGATGGGGGGCCGCTCGCTACGCAGAAGGGTCACGGTGGGGGGTGCACCTCCTGCACCACGTTCCAAGCGGTAAACACTGCCGCTCCGGTACTCGGTCCAGAAGAGGTAGTTGCCGTGGTGACACAGGCCAAAGGCATGATTCAACTCAGGACCTTCATATACAATCTAGGGATGGAGGGGAGGTTACTAAGGAGCTGGAGACAAATGGGGGGACTGAGGAGGCCCACAGAGATTACCGGTTTGTACCCTCATTTATCCACATCCTACGTGGGTTCTTATTTCCTCCATTAGCCTGGGAGCCCCTGAGGCCCATAGCTTTGCACAGAGTGAGGTGCCAGACCCTGAGCCCAGCAGGAGACCGATGGCGAGCTTGTCCACAGTCTTCTTCCTCCAACACCCACGGGTGCGCGCGCACGCACACACGCACACACACACACACAGTACCGAACCGACAGCCAGAATTCAAACTTGCATTTCTTCTCCCAACAAACACTTGCCAGGATTTATTAAAGGCCAACCCATGGTAGGCACTAAGAAATGAAAAAGACACGGGAATCTGGGGGAGAGGCGGAGGTGGCCCTGAGCAGTGTGCCAGGTGAGGAGGAGCTGGGCAGAAAGAACTGCATGAGCTACAGCAGAGAGGGCAGCGCCTTCGGATGTGGTCCAGCCCCCAGACAACAGGCCCAGTCAGATGTACTTTAATAGAGGCAATCCTCCAACAGCACAACCCAACACAACACATGAGACACACAAGCACACAGATGTACACATCCACGGGGACACAGGTAAACACACAGAAAACCCACAGGCTTAGCCGCACACAGATGCCCACACATTCACACAGAGCCTCATCCACACATAAAAGTGATCTGGCAACACGTATATGAACACCACACAGAGGCACGCCGGCCCACCTTCCGATCTGTGCCATTGAGCAGTATGGTCTCGATGCGGTCATAGAAGGCATCCACCCAGTAGAGGCGGCCGGCTGGGATGTCCAGGCTCAGCCCATTGGGCCACAGCACTGTCTTGGAGGTGACAAAGATGTCGCGGTGTGAGCCGTCCATCCAGGCCCTCTCCAGCCGTCCTCGCCGGCTGTCCTTAGGGTCCTCCTCCCAGTCTGTCCAGTACATCCACCTGTGGGCAGCGACTGGTCAGCACCAAGTCATTAACAATCCACGTGTGTTGTCCCAGAGCCCCTCACAGAGGTCTTTCTGTCCTGCTCAGCCCTGGCCCACACATTTCATTCATTTATTCCTCCATTCAGCAAGTATTTGATGAGTGCCTACTACAAGCTGGGCACAGTCTGGCATTTGGGGACCCAGAAAAGACCAAGGGCCAAGCTGGTGTGGCTCAGTGGATTGAGCAGCAACCCATGAACCAAGAGGTGACTAGTTCGATTCCTAGTCAGGGTACATGCCCATGTTGCAGGCTCAATCCCCAGTGTGAGGAGAGCAGGAGGCAGCCGATCGATGATTCTCTCTCATCACTGATGTTTCTATCTCACTCTCTCCTCTCCCTTCCTCTCTCTCTCTAAAAAAATCACTAAAAAAATTTGTTTTTAAAGGGAAAAAAGTAAAGACCAAGGTAGCCAGGGCCCCTGCTCTCCTGGAGTCCATATCCCAGCCAGGGAGACAGATAAGAAATAAGTCAACCAATAAGATCTCTCACATCGAAGTGATAGAAGCAGGAGCACGAAGCAGGTGACGACGTGGAGAGTGGCCGCAGCAGGTGAGGAAGGCCTCTCTGAGGAGGTGCGATGTGAATGCCGAGGAGGAGCTAGACCTGCAAGTACCTGGGAATTCCAGGCAGAAGCCCCGAGGCTGGAACAGCTGGGGTGTCTCTCTGAGGCACAGACAAGGTGCCGTGAGAACAGAACTTCCAAGGGCAGGAAGTAAGGTGCAGATGAGGTTAAAAGGGCTGCATGCAGACGCCCTAGGACCCCGGCCTGATAAGGAGTGTGGTCTCACTCTGAGGGCAGGGGAGCCCGAGGAGGGCTCTGGGCTGGGGGTGACAGGATCAGATTTCTCTGTGTGTTTGAGGCATCACTCCCATTGCCCTAAAGATGGGGACATCTCCCCTTTCAGCTTCCCATTCTTGCCTAAGCATCCCACCTAGGCTGCTCTCTCCTGTTCACTCTCTGTCTCATCTGCCACTTCTAAGACCCACAGGGTGCCTGGCCCACCCAACCCAAGGCCCTGGGAGGACTCACCCGTTGAGTGGGTCCACCACGATGGCCCTGGGGTGTGTCATTTTGCCCTCTATTAAGGTCTTGCGGGTCTGAGCAGCTTTCTCCAGCCTGGCCACGCTGATGGTCTTCTTGGGCCCATCATCCGTCCAGTACAAATTATCCCCCATCCAGTCCACGGCCACACCCTCCACATTGTGGATGCCTGCAGGGAGTGAAGGGGACAACAATGGAGAGACTTAGAGGAGGCTCACACGGCCTGCCCCTGACCCTTAGGGTGCACATACCTTTGAGCAACTTGGCTAGTAGGGAGGGCTGGGAGCCTTGTATGCCCAAGACAGTAGGTGGAATGGGGATGGGAGGATGGAGGAAGGAGCATTTGGTGTTTTTTTAAAAAATATTATTTTTTTATATATATTATTTTTTATTGAGAGGAAGGGAGAGGGGGAGAGAAACATCAATGATGAGAGAGAATCATTGATCGGCTGCCTCCTATACGTCCCCTACTGGAGATTGAGCCCACAACCCAGGCATGTGCCCTGAGGGGAATTGAACCCTGACCTTCTAGTTCATAGGTCGATGCTCAATCACTGAGCCACACAGGCCAGGCATAGAAGATCATTTGTGTTGCCTCTCTGTGTGAGGCACAAAGTTGTACGTGACAGCAGCACACCTACGTGGTGGATGTGGGTTCTCGTGTGAGGGCATGTCTGGGCCTGAGTGAGGGTGGGCAGCTGCAGCAATGTGCTCCGGGCACAAGTGTGACGCCACATCCCAGCCCTAAAACTCCTGAGCTAACAAAATGAATAAATCAGGAAGCGATTTTTCACTTAGCAAAAGCCTTTGTCTTCAGTGCCCTTTAAATAGCAGTTTAGGGAACCCCAATCTTTTCGTGATGAGGAATTACTTTTGATTTCTCCAAAGTCTTATGACTGCTGACTGCTGAGGTTCTCTGCCCTGTGGGGAGGGTGGGGAGCAGGGTAAAGGGTGGTAACTGGTGTCAGTGAGTTGCCCAGTTAGGGAGCCCTGCCCTGGGGCCCGTGTATAGCTTGGGAGTTCCTCACTCAGGCCGGGAAGGGGCAGAGCTCGGCCCAGAGCCTCCGTGCAGGTGGGTGTTCAGAAGACAGCGCACTGTTGACCTGCCCCAGCAGCTCAGAGGGAAAAGCTGACTCAGTCCACAAAACACCATTTCCTGCCCCGGCGCGTTTTCTCAGTGGTTAGAGGGTCGGCCCATGGACCGAAAGGTCGCGGGTTCAATTTCCGGTCAAGGATGCATACCTTGGTTGCAGGCTCCATCCCCGGCCTGGGTCAGGGCATGTGTGGGAGGAGGCAGCCAATCCATGTGTCTCTTTCACATCCGTGTTTCTCTTTTTTTCTCCCCCTCCCCACTCCCTTCAACTCTCTAAAAACCAATAGAAAAGTATCCTCAGGTGAGGATTTAAACAAACCAGCCAACCACACAATTTTCTCAGGACGTGGAAGCACGCAGCGCTTGGCAGCACAGACCCTGCGTGTGCACGTGGTGCTGTGTGCCTGCTCTGATTCAAGGCTTCAGGCCTCTCCCGCTGTGTGCTACGTGCAGCTCCAGGGCTCGGAGCCAATGGCTGAGAGACCCTGAGTTTTCCCAAGGGCTGGCAAGGACAGCCCCCGCCATCCATCCATCCTCCTGCCTCTTGTCAGCTCAGCCAAGAAGGGGGTCACCCAGGGGTCAGTCTGTCATCCCCTCATCTCCATGCCAACCAGCCCAGCCAGCCAGTCAGCAGAGGGCGAGGGCACCGGGACAGATGTCTAGGCCCCAAATTGCTTCCCATCCCAGGTGGGTGATGCCCCTTGGGAGTCCTATCCACACGCCTCCCACCTCTGGGGCCCTTACCATCCTTCAAGATGGTCTCCCGCTCAGTGCCATCGATCTTCTGGCGGCCAATGAGGTAGCTGGTGGTGTCGGCAAAGTAGATGAAGCCGGTCTCAGCGTGGAAGTCCAGGGCCCGGGGGTTCATGAGGTTCTCGATGGGGATCATGTGCTCGTCTGGGACCTTGGCCCCCATATCCATGCCCCGGATGATGCCTGGCCGGCCCTTGCCGTACACAAGGAACAGCTCGTGTTCTGGCTCTAGGGCAGGCACAGACGGAGGCACAAAGTCAGACACACACATGCATGTGCACACACGACCGCCCCCTGGGTCAGGGGCTGGGGGGCAGCAGAGGCTCTGGGTCCCAGGGACAGACAGACACAGACATGTGTCCTGGGGGTTTTACCTTCCCCAGGAGTGGGAAATGGGGCAAGTGTAGCAAGTAGCATGTTTTTAGTGAAGTGTACTAAAGATTCCAGTCATGAAAAGGAGCACCTTCAAAACATGTTGGAATCTGACCACTTTGCACTACTTCCTCAGCTCACGTCCTAATCTAAGCCCCATCACTTCTCGCCTAAACTGGCTGCTGCCCATCCCCACCCCAGCAGCCAGTGTGATGTCACTTCTCTGCTTGGAAGTCGCCAAGCCCACATGGCCTTGGAGCCTTTGGGCGGTGGGTTCCCTCTGCCCTTCCTGCAGGCAGCTCCTCCTCACTCACGGATTGCTCGGTTCAAATTCCATCTCCGCAGAGAAGTCTTCCCTGGCTGCTCTAGCTACACGGAGCCCTCAGGTCATCGCGAGCTCTACTCTCCATTTATTTTCTTCCTAACACCTACCCCCACCTGAAGTTTTACATTTATTTGTCTGTCTCCCCTGCCAGACTGTACGCCCTGGAGGACAGAGATGACATCTACCTGTTCACTGCTGAATTTTTATTTTAGGACAGTGCCAGACACACAGGACATGCTCACTACTTACGAAGGAAGGAAGGAAGGAAGGAAGGAAGGAAGGAAGGAAGGAAGGAAGGAAGGGAGGGAGGGAGGGAGGGAGGGAGGGAGGGAGGGAGGGAGGAAGGAAGGAAGGAAGGAAGGAAAGGAGGGAAGGAGGGAGGGAGGGAGGGAGGGAGGGAAGGAGGGAGGGAGGAAGGAAGGAAGGAAAGGAGGGAAGGAGGGAGGGAGGGAGGGAGGAAGAGAGGCAGGGAGGGAGGGAGGGGCCAGTTTACAGTCTTCCATGGAGCTGGAGTGGGATAGTGGGAAAAGGCTTGTTTTCAGATGTGGGTTCAAATTCTGTGACTGTCCCTTACTAGTGATGAAACTTTGGGTAAATGCCTTCATCTCTCTTCATCTCAGACAGAAGTGGCAGGGCTGTGGGGAGGCGGGTAAGGACACCCTCCCACCCACCCCAGCAGGCACGCACGCACGCCCTTCACTCACTCTTGCACGACTTCCCATCACTGCCCAGGCTGAAGCCGGAGCGGCAGCGGCAGGTCCGCGCCTTGTGGCTGTTGGCCAGCAGGCAGATGTCAGAGCAGCCACCCGGCTTCCCGTACTGGTCGTTCTCACAGGCGTGGCTCCTCACTAGGGTGGGGTGGAGAGCTGGTCAGGACCTCAGGGCCTCTGTGCCTAGGCCTGCAGAAGGCTTCCTGAAGTCTGCCCACGCTCCCTCCTGCTGTCGTCTTTGTGCCCCTTGTCCCATTTGAGGACTTAGAAGCCCAGGACTGGAACGCCTGTCCCACCACAACCCAGCCACTCAGGTGGGGCGGCTGCGGCCAGGGAAGAGTCCCACGGCGGCCCACGCCAAGGGCTTCTCCTCTAGACCCACCAGGCGAGGGACGGGAGGAACACTCTATGTCCTTTGCAGAAGGGGGAAGGGGCCGCCTGGGGGTGGGATCCGGATGCCGAGGGGCAAGAAGGGGCTGTCAGAAGAATGGGTGGCCAGGGTGTTACATGGTTAGGAGAAGCAGTCATGATACGAGAGAATCGGGGGTTCCCACAGGAGGGCCCCCGGAGGGGCTGTGGCGCTCTGCTCACCTCGGGGCTGGCGCCGCTGGTGGTAGATGTGGAGGGCGCCCCCCTTGTCCACACGGGTGACAACCTGGTAGTCAGTGCTGTTGAAGCGGTTCACGCGGATCACGCTTGTCTTCTGCTGGGCGTTGGCATTGTCCGAGTTGGTGGCGTAGAGATAATTCTCAAACACGGTCAGGCCGTACAGGTGCTCAATCTGAGAGGGGCAGGCAGCATGGTCAGCACAAGAGAAAGAAGTCCTCCCTCTGTCTCGGAGAGCCCCTCGGCTTCCCATCCAGCCGCCGTGGTCTGTGCTCCTAGCTCCACTCCATTGCTGCCTAACGCTGTGCTTCCCTCCTCCCCTGGCTGGGCTATCCTGTTCTTGAGCTCTTCGATTGTCAAAACCCCACTCATCCTTCACGGAGCATCTCCTCCAAGAGCTTCCGGAACCAGGGATGCTCCCTCCTTCCACACGCCGTGGCTCTAGGTTTCTTTGCACTGTCTGGTGGTTTGTGGACTCAGCCCACCCAGTCTGCTCAAATCCCTTGAGGGCAGAAACCACATCCCCCACAGAATCAGGCCTACAGTGGGTGATGGCATGGTTCCGATGAAATCCGAGTTGGGACCTAAACTCTCTCCACAGAGAACATTCTTAACCCAGCGCCCAGCTAGGGGACGGTCGAGAGGACAGACTGGCCCTGTAACAGCCCTGCCGCGCACGTAACGTATCTATTATCTAACGTAACCAACTGTCCCAGTTTGTCCAGGACTAATGGGTTTGCTAACACCAGGACAGTCCCACGCAAACCGAGATGGCTGTCGCCCTAATTATCCCAGAATGGAGTGCCACCTGCGCTGGCAGGGCTTCTAGGCGAGGTCCGAGTGCTGTTTCCTGTGTGACCTCAGGCAAGTCCTCAACCTCTTGAGCCCTGCTATTTCCATCTGCCGAAAACAAACTGTCACCTATCTGCGCATCCATCTCCCAGAAGCCATTGCAAGGATCAAATCAGAAAAAGGAAGCAAAAGGTATCTCTAAAAGGACCGTTCCCATCAGAGTGGAAGCCATGTCCTGCCCTTCCCCCAAAGTGCTCATGACCACCCCCCACCCCCCAGAGAGCCCTCCCCCTGGGGTTCCCTGCGAAGGCTCCCCCTCACCAGGATGCCCTGGATGATGGTCTGCCGGCCCTTGCCCTCGTAGTCCACCACCTCGATGTAGTCCAGGTAGGCGTCAGCCCAGTAGACGAGGCGGCTGACCAGGTCCAGCGTGATGCCATGAGGAAACACGATCTTGCTATCGACCAGCTTGGTGCGGTTCTGCCCATCCATGTCACAGCGCTCCACCTTTGGGATCTGCCCGTAGTCGGTGAAAAACACTTTCCTGTGGGCAGATGGCACGTTAAAGGAGTTCCGGACGCTGGGGACCCCCTTCCACTGCAGCTTCTGCCTCCCCCTTTGCCGGGCAGCGCCCTCTCACCCCATGGTAGGGTCCAGCGCGATGCCCTTGGGGTTGTAGAGCTCCAGGTCTAGCAAAGTGACACATGTGTCGCCATTCCGGTTGCAGACAAAGATCCTATCGTCGATGTCATCCACAAAGTAGAAGTTGCCCGTCAGCCAGTCAATGGCCATCTGCTCTACGTCTGGAGAGTGCGAATGGAAGAGCTATGGGGGAGGTGCTCCCATGGACATGCCCACCCTGAGCTCCTGCAGAGCCCCCTTCCTCTGGGTGCTCCCCTCCATCCCCCAGGCCACGGCCGTCTCTGCTCCCTGAGCTCCTATGGGAGGTAGCAGAGGCAGTACACTTAGCCTTGTGATCTTTGCCACCTTTCCACCTATCTGGTCTCTCCAAGGAGAAGTCTCCGAGTACCTTCCCACACAGCCCCGCTCCCCATGCCGAGGCAGGATAGGCACACGGGGGGCACGGGGTACAAGCTTCCCTGACTCCAGCCCCTCCCGGAAGCTCCTCTTGGAGTCCCCAAAGACAGTGAGGACAGGTTCACCAGCTCATTTTAGTATTTTTTTTTAATCTGCTTTTATTTGAGATAAGAGCACTCAGGCTAATTAAAACATCACACAATGTTTGGCCACTCACACAGTTCTTTATTTTTAGCTGGACTTTCACATATGGTAAGTCCCATGCTAGCCAGAGCACTGACTGGAAGCTGTTACATGTTGCATGACTTCTAAAAAATGGAAAAGCAAGCACTTGTCAATAAATCCAATCTGAGAGAAAAGAATGCCAAAGTATGGGGCCCATATGGATGGAAACGGGAAGGTCCATGGTGGCCAAAGGTTGGATCCAGTGACATAGGCCAAACTTCCTCTATTCACCCCCATTTCTGTTTTTTCAATGTTCCTATTGCTCAATTTCCTGATGTTAGGGAGGGCTGGAGGAGAGAGCATAAGGACTCTGAAGGCAAACTGAGGCATGGCTGAGCAGAAGGGGGAGCTCCAGAAGGCTGGGCGTGGGGGAGGAGGAGGGAGATGAGGGCCACACTCAGTCTACAGCTATGGGTCTGGAGAAGATGCAAGAGGCCAAAAAGCTGAAGAGAGTAGGGGTGGGATGAGGGCAGCGGGAAATCTAGGAGGCAGCAAGTCAGAGGACAGGGACCCCTGCTGACTCCTCTTCTCCAGGACCCCTGGCCACCCACTGTCTTCTCCAACTACCATCCTCAGAAGTGATGCCTCTTGCAAACTGGAAAATTCCCAAGACAGGGACTCCCTGGGATCCCTGCCTTGCACTCCACCTCCACCAAGTTCCCCAACAGGGAGAGAAATCTCCGGATGGCCTGCCTTTGGCCGATCTTACCCCTTTTACTCACACTCAACCCAGTGGGAATCATTCTGCCCCACACAGCTATAGGTGTGATGACTGGGAATTCAGCTCAACCCCTCCTGATCCTTCCCCTCCCCACAGGGGCTCAGGGTCTGTTTCCCAACAGTGGGTGGGGGTGAGGACAAAGAGAACAGGAACATGGTTCCCAAGGAACTTGGCTGGGTCCTGCCACTGACTCACGGTCATAGGACTTAGGCTGGGGGAGGGGAGAGGGGAGAGGAAGGAGCCAATCTGAGATTCTCATCAAACTGGTTTCCTCTTCAGGTCCCCCCTGTTGAAACCCACTCCAAGGTGACTAGAGGAAGGTCACACGGATGAGTTATCTCTGTAAGTGCTGATGCACCCGAACCCAGCCATTCCCTCCTCGAACCCAGCCATTCCCTCCTCGGGGCCCTGGTGCTGGCACGAGCGGAGAGAAGGGTAGAGCAGCCTGGGATGTGGGTCCCAGGCCAAGTAGGAAGAGGGCCCAGTGCAGGGGTAAGGTGATCAAAATGCCCCACACACCGTTACCACAGAGAAATCAGACTACAGTGAATAGGAACCTCCCCACCTCACTCATCGCTCTGCTCTGCCCTGGGCCCAGCCTCGGTTTGAATCATCATCTGTCACCGCCTGTGGGACTATGGGCAAATTACTTAATGTCTCTGAGTCTCAGTTTGCTCATCTGTAAAATGGGATGGTGCATTAACAGCACACAGCACAGGGCAGGGCCGACAATAAAGTGAAGGCGGCTGGGCTGCCTCCAGAGGAAGCCAAAGTCCCAAAGTCCCAAAGGGAGGGGGGACCTGCCCACAGCCCCAGGCAGCCGGCAGGGTGGTTGAAAGGCAAACAGGGCTGCATGCCCTTTGCTTGGTGGGCGCGGTGGGGGTCTGGGGGCTGCTGGCATGTGGACAAACTTCACCATTGGAAGCTGTTTTCCCAGCACCAGCTGGTGCAGCTGGGTCCTTCTCTCCATTTCCTGAGGCTTCCCTGAGTCACTGCCCAGCCCCAGGGCTGGCAACACCCTGCCCTGCTCCCCACCCACCCTTCCCTCAGCAAGAGGGGAGGAAGAAGCCTGAAGAGAGCTAACGCCCCTCATCCAGGTGCAGCCTATTCCCGGCTGAGCCCCCAGGACGACGCTGACCTTCACCTTCGGGCCTCCCTCCTGGCCTGTGTTCCCTCCTAGTTCCAGGAAGGGACCATCCTGCTCTCAGATATTTACCCTTGGCCGGTCTCCCCTTCCACCTCCCAAAAGCCAGGCAGGGCCCCACTCAGCAGGCCGGTGAGGAGTTGGCAAGAACTGGAGTCCCCAGCCCGGTCTGGCCTCCCCTTTGGTATTTTTGCAGCTGGAGACTATTAGTTGCAAGCAAAAATCCTTTGTTATCCAACCCCCCTCTACCACATTATTTTCCTCTTCCCTAAAGTCCAGATTCCTCTGCCCGCCCCACCACACATATGCACACATTCGCATGCACACACACACATGCTGGACCACTCACACAATTCTTAGGCCATCACAGAGATGGGCTCAGACTGGGAGAGGGCTCCCCTCTGTCCATGGCATGGGGGGCAAGTGGAGTTCTGGGGTTGTGCCCGGAAGACCTGAGCATTCTGGCCCTATAAACCCAGAGGGTTTGCTCTTTGTGGTCCAGCCTTCTCAGGGCTGACCCACACCAGTGCACCCTCCAAACTCTGAAGACAGGAGAGTCTCAGGCAAACCTAAGTGGAGAGAGGCTGTGTTGTGGGAGGAGTTTGGGGGTGGTCTGGAGTCCTAGGAGTTAAGGATTCCAGCACAGAGGAGGCCACTAGGAAGCTGGGAGGGAGAGGACAGACCGCAGCCTGCCTGTGATGTCGCAAAGGACTTTCAGTTCCAGGCCCCAGAATAGACCTGGGGTGTGTGCTTTTAGACGCTGAACCCTCCCTATACCCCGAGCCCCATGCTCAGCATCCTGCACTCCCCACAACTCCAGTTTTTTCTCACCGTCTCCGTCATTCACAATGTTCAAGAGGCATTTCCCTAAATAGTGGCTGCTTTTCCAAAAACAACAGGCCCCACCCCATTCCCAAGAAGACCCCAGCTTCAGCTGCAGGATTCCAGTCACTCTCCCTAAAATAAATCCCGGGAAGGACGGGGCCTCTGAGCCCTGAGGAAATATCCATAACACATCCACACACCCAAGTATTGTAGGGTAGGGTGCAAGGACCCGGGGTGAGGAAGAAGAATCCCATTAGCCATAACCATAACCATAACATCAGGGAACACATTGCATCTGGTCCTTATTTCAGGAACCTCCCCACCTCACTCATCGCTCTGCTCTGCCCTGGGCCCAGCCTCGGTTTGAATCATCATCTGTCACCGCCTGTGGGACTATGGGCAAATTACTTAATGTCTCTGAGTCTCAGTTTGCTCATCTGTAAAATGGGATGGTGCATTAACAGCACATAGCACAGGGCGGGGCCGACAATAAACAAGCCACAAATGGGAGCTATGGTTTGCAGCATGGTCCTCCTTCACCTCCATCCTTTCTGTCCCCACTTTTCCCACCCAGTTACCATCTGTGCCTCCAGCCAGAGTCCTATGGCCTCCTGACTAAAGGTAGACCCTCCAGGTGGGCAGTTTAGAGGCTCCCACAGCCCCAGTAGTTCCATTTATCACAGCCTGTTTACCTGACTACAAATATGGAGAGGCCAGGGCACTTTTATCTTTGTCCCCTGCTCCTGACACACATGTACTGATTCATTCAACAAATATTTATTGAGCACTGAGTCCTCACTCGGTCGTCCTAGTGTCGGGACATCACTTTTTCCCTTCCCCTT
Organism: Plecotus auritus; assembly: GCF_963455305.1. Classification (NCBI taxonomy): domain Eukaryota; kingdom Metazoa; phylum Chordata; class Mammalia; order Chiroptera; family Vespertilionidae; genus Plecotus; species Plecotus auritus. The sequence continues at coordinate 169,414,080 of NC_137772.1, forward strand.
TACTGCCAGAATCCTCCTTCTCTGGCCTCTGGATGCCCAAGACAGTGGGAGAAGACATCTGTCTGGTAATCCTCCTGCTTGGGAGGGGGGAGGGCTGAGGAGATGATCAAGAGTCTGGGGCTTGGCAGAACATTGCTAAATGGCATGTCCTCACGATCCTGCTTCCTGCCAGGTCCTGACTTCAGCTCTTCTTGTTCCACCAGCAAGTCTGGGACTCGGCCACATAGTGTCACCTCTGTCCCCGGGGCCTACCTCCCTGCTCAGAATTCCACCTGGGGGGGCGGGGGTGTGTGCCCTGCTTCCTTCCCCTGCCTGGCCCCAGTCCACCAAGTATTCAGTCTTGGGATGAGATGGCTGGATTCTGCAGCTCTGATTCAGAATCAGAACCAGGTCTTTCAGCTGTTGAGAAATCCGTACTGGGCTCTAAAACACATCTCTCTTGCTTAAGTTCCTTCCTTTGGCTTGAAAACAGTAGGGAGGGGGTGTTGGGAGCAGGCTGGGTAGAGAGGCGACTTCAAGGAGACAGCGGGGGAGAAGAGGACAGGGCTGGAGCTATGCCCAAGACGCAGGGCTGTCCCTGGCCTGGGAGAGGGGAGGAGGGCTGTTACATGATAGAAAACTCAGAATGGGAATGGGAAGCAAAAGCACCAGGATGTGGAGGGCCCAAGGCCAGAGAGGGGTGACTAGAGCCCCTCAATATTCTAATATTCTGACACCCTGAGGGTAAGAAAGGCCAAAGAAGGGGGCAGTTGGCTTTCTTACATAGTCTGTAAGTGTCCTGTAGGTAGGGGCTGGGGGGCTGAGAGAGCTTGGGGCATCCAGTTGGGTGGGAAGACAGCTCCCCTTTTAGCTGGAGAAGCCAGCTCACCACAGGCTCAGAGACGCTGCTCTCTGCCCTCTCTCTGCCTTCCCTCCAGACAAATCACTACCCCATTTCCTGTTGTGACTTTAAATGCGAGCATGCACGCGCGCGCGCGCGCGCACACACACACACACACACACACACACAAGGGAGGGAAAAGAAAAAAAGAAAACTGATGTTTGCCAGCTGGAATTGGGGACCCATTTCGCAACCTTGCTGCCTGTGGCCTACAGGGCCTTTTCTTCTTCCTAGGGGGTCTACCTCCTTCTTCCCCGCGCAGCATGGGGCAGGGGAGGAAACCCTAGGACCTCCGAGAGCCCCTCCAGAGCATCCCCTCATACACAGTCCAAACTAAGTGACTTCCGTAAATCTTATTTCCTTCAAGGCTCTATCTGCAACCTTGGAACCTCCCCCAACCCCTGCCACCCCCCCACACACACCTTCTCAGAACCCCACGCCTGCAGTCTGCCCTTATTCTTCTTACAGTGAAAATATCCTCAGAACTGAAGGGATAAGTCAGAGGAGCACAGCTTAACGAGTGCAGGCCTGGGGGTAGGGTGGGGCCGGGAGACTTGACCTCCAACACAGCTCAGCCTAGCATCATCCTTGTGGGGGCGGGGGGGGGGGGGGCGGGGGGCGGGGGGATGTCAGGCCTGTCTCAGGTACTTCCAGTTGACCCTTCTGGGCCTCAGTTACCAGAACTTAAAGTCTTTTGCATATCACTTTCAAAATATTCACCACATTTATGTACAGTTGTACTATTATTTACCTACTATTTCTTTAAATCAACTTATTTTGCTGTATCCTAAAAAATCTACAAAATCATAGATTTGATATGCTAGTTATAGGAGTTTCTTAATGAGTATTCAATAAAACATAACTACAATAATAAAAAATGCACATCTATGTGCGACAGAAAATCAAGGCATCCCTGCTTTGGGAAAGGCAATATTAAAAACTGAGGGTCTAGCCCTGACCAGTTTGGCTCAGTGGATAGAGCGTCCACCTGCGGACTGAGGGGTCCCGGGTTCGATTCCGGTCAAGGGCATGTACCTTGGTTGCGGGCACATCCCCAGTAGGGGGTGTGCAGGAGGCAGCTGATCAATGTTTCTAACTCTCTATCCCTCTCCCTTCCTCTCTGTAAAAAAGCAATAAAATACATTTTTAAAAAAACGAAACAAACAAACAAAAAAAAACTGAGGGTCTGGCCCTGGCTGGTTTGGCTCAGTGAATAGAGCGTTGGCCTGAGGACTAACGGGTCCCAGGTTCAATTCCGGTCAAGTGCTCTGGTTGTGGGCTCGACCCCGCAGTGGGGAGCGTGCAGGAGGCAGCCAATCAATGATTCTCTCTCATCATTGACATTTCTATCTCTCTCTTCCTCTCTGAAATCAATAAAAATATATTAAAAAACAAACAAACAAACAAAAAACTGAGGGTCTGGCCCTAGCTGACCTGGGGACTGAAGGGTCCCAGGTTCGATTCCGGCCAAGGGCACATGCCTGGGTTGCGGGCTCAATCCCTAATAGGGGGCGTGCAGGAGGCAGCCAATCAATGATTCTCATCACTGATGTTTCTATCTCTCCCTCTCTGAAATCAATAAAAATTTAAAAGAAAATAAACAACAGAGGGGCTGGCTTTGGGCCTCCCTAAGGGTCTCCCGTGACTCACTGTCATGTTCTCAGTCATGGAATCAGGGTCCTCAGAGACCACCCATCCAGCTGGGAGAATGGGCCTTTGGGTGATATAGCCCAGGAGGCGGGGGAGGGATCACCCCAATCCAGCGCAGTGAAAGCACTGGGGCTGCGCCAGGAGGGTGAGCAGCCTAGGCGTGGGTAAGGGAAGAAAGTACACACACACACCTTTCAGAATGCTGGGGATGTTGCTCAGTGGATGCCCCCCCACACACACACTCTTGAGTACAAACAGAGGGAAGGAGCTGGGGCTGAGACAGGGGCCAGTCCTGAGCCTGCTCCACAAGCCTCCGCTAGAGGCTGTACTGACCACTGGCCACCCCAGGCCTCGGAGGTCGTCTGGGGCTCTCAGGACTCAGAGTAGGTCTGGCTCACTCGGGCCCCAAGACCCATGTCTTACTTCCTGGCCTCCTTCCTTCTTTCTATTCTATTTCTGTATCCAGAGTTTTCTTTGGGGCAGGCTCCCTCTTCTTCCCACACCAGCAGACAGGCTTCCCTTGGCCTCTTGGCCTCTGAGCCCCCGCACCTCTCTATTGTCAGACTCCTCCCTCCCACATGGGGCTCAGCCTAGGGGTCTGATGGAGGTCATAGTCATAGCCAAGAATGGGATGGTTGCAGGGAGGGCTCCCCCAGAGGGCAGAGAGAAAGCAGGAGAAATCAGCAGCCTTTCTTCTCCATCCGCTGTGGGGAGCTAATTACAGGCCAGCAGCCCACTGCACAGGTGAGTGCCTGGGACCAGCCACCCTGCACACCAGGGCAGGCCATTCAGCCTCTCCTGGGAACGGGGGATAAACTGGGGATGTGGGGAGGGCACTAGGGGAGAGACACTTCCTATTTCCTCAGTTCAGGGCCCATAATTAGTTTGTGGGATGAGAGCAAAACAATCATCCTCATGGTGACAACCAGACATTCAGGCGGCATGGGGTGTGGGGTGCAGGCAGGGCAGGGGGGAAGGGACAGAGGCTGGGGCAAGAGGAACCCACTTCTTCACCCCGCTAGCACTTCTCCCCAGAACCTTGATCTCTTCCGCCTCTTGGACTCTGCCCCAGAAGGGCCCACTGAACCTAGCAGACTGGGAGGCAAGGCTGTGTTTGCCAAGGGAGGGATACCCGCCTGAGGTTATTTCCGGCTTCTCCTGGGGAGGAAGGCAGGAGAGGGGCCAGGCCAGAGCAAAAGCTGAGAAGGTTCCCATCAGGGCACCCGTCCCCAGCCTCCTGCCCACTAGCCCACGGTCTGGCCTCAGGGCCAGGGAGGGAACTGCTGGAGCTGCTCAGGCAGGCCTATTAGGTGGGGCCATCGACAAGGAGCAGGGAGAGGGGAAATGTCTCACGGGGTCTCCCCCCAACCCTACCCTGTTTGCCATGGGTTTCCCTGAGCTGCCCATCCCCAAGAGCTCGGCCAAGCATGTGGGGCAACCCCCAGCTCGGTACTCCAAGGAGAACATGTCTAATCACAGGGGAGCTTTGGTCACCAGCAGCCGGAGGACACCACTGGGATGCTCCGGATCTGAGGTGTGGACAGTGTGTGAGGCCATAGAGGGTGGGGCTCTCCGAAGAACATCTGCTGAAGCAGAACTAAGCCCTGCATCCTCCCAGGGTCTTTGTCTTCTGTGGGGATCATCACACAGGAACCAATAAGGAACTTCAAGATCTAGACAGGCCCAAGGTTCACGATCCTAAGCCTTTTGTCTGCCACCCTCCAGTTACCTCTGACTTTCACTTCGATTTATCTGACCCGAGCAGACAACCTCAATCCCGTTTTGCAGATTAGAAACCAAAGCAGCGTTACAGGGAACTCTGGTTTACTCAAGGTCACAGATCAAGTTACCCTCCCCAGTGGGTCAGATCAACCACAGGCCCCATCTTTCCCTCAGCCCTGTGGTGCATTTCCTGGGAATGTGATGATGCCAGATGTTTTGTTTGTTTATATAACAGCATCTGAGCTGAGCAGCACTGCTCCAAGCACTGTATCTATGCCCTGGCCCCATCCCCAGGAACACCCCTTAGACAGCAAAGTACAGCCTAGGGAGGGAGCCCCAAAGGGAACATCCCGAGTATCCTAAAACACTCAGGTGGTCCCAGCCTCACAGCTCCTCCTCTGGTCTCATCCACTGCCACAAACCGCCCCCCCCCCACCCCGAAACAGCCCCAGGACCTCCACACCCATGCTACAGCCGGGGTCTATTCTGGCGACATTGTGAAGACAGACCCAGCCATTCCCTTAGGCACTGCCTGGCAGGGCTCCTCAGCCCTTGCTACCACTTCGAGGGAAAGCCCCTTGGAAATCTAGTCAACACCCTTCTCTCTGAGAAGGGACAGTCCCTGGTCTCTGGAGATTGACCAGTCATTCCTCCTTTGAGGCCTTCTCAGATCTGAGCCAGAAAAGCAAGGCCTGACTCTGCCCCTGCCCTGGACTCCGTCAGGGGCTTCTTGTTTGGGCTCCAGTGCCTGACAGGGGTCATCCTGTCTAACCATCTGCTTCTGTCCCTGCCAGGCCCCACTTCCCTTGCCCTTCTGCACCCTCCAAACTGGGAGCAAGCAACTCACGGTGCAGGCTGAGGGAGATGTTTATGGTGTGCTCGTCCACGAAGCCCTTCAGGCCAGGCATGCGGGCACACTTGAGCTGCGTCTGGGCAGCACTGTCCCCAACGTGCACCCAGCACACAGTCTCGTTGGCGTAGCTGAAGTCCATGGCTGTGGTCTGCCGTGTGCTGGTGGGTGTGATGGTAGACACTTGGGCCCCACTCAGGTACGTGGCCAGGATGTTTTGAGAGTTGGCAATCAGCAGCACAGGGGGCCGGTCTACCGGCTCTGTAGATGAAGGAGAGGAGGGTCAATGCGGCAAGGGTTCCTAGGACCTCACAGGCTATTCTCCACCAAGGAACAACACGGAGGGCACCTCTCATTGTGGCCACATGGGACCCCACCCACCATTCTTGGCCTTGCAGGAACGGTTGTCTGGCTGCAGCAGGTAACCTTCCACACAGCCGCACGTGAAGGAGCCATCCGTGTTGGTGCAGAGCTGGCTGCAGGTGCCGTACACCGAGCACTCATCAAAGTCTGCCAGGAAAGAATCAAGGGCATGGTCATTTGCAAGGTGATGAGAGCAGGGAAGTGTGTGCCCTCAGACACTACCACTGTCCATCCCTACAGCTATGTTGGAGGACAATTTGGCAGAATATTACAACAATAAATGTGCAAACTCACTCAGCAAGTCCAGACTTGGAGAAAGCCACATATGTGCATACCATCCATTCATTCAGAAAACATTTCTCTAGTGCCTACTCAGTGCCAAAACTGTCCTAGGCTCTGGGGCTACATCAGTGAATAAAACAAATTCAAACTGTTCCCGCATAAAACTTAAAATTCTGATGATAAATGAAATACTGTTATAATAATAATAAATACAAAAGAAAGATAAATTGTATTTTTTGAGCTGCTAGTGCACTGGAAAGTGACTGGTGCTATGGAAAAATACTAAGCAGAGAAAGGGGAAAGAGCATGCAGGCGGCGGGGGGAGTGTGATTTTAGAGTGGCCAGGGGTGGCCTCCCTGAGAAGGTGGCATTTGTGCAAAGGCTCAAGGGAGGCAAATTTAAAGCAGAAAAGTTTGCATTGTTTGTAGCAGAGAGAAATCGGGAACATCTTACTCATCAATAGGGCGATGGCCAAGTAAACTGTGGTAACAGTCATACATCACAGTGGTTTTTAAAAGAACGAGGTAGATCTCTACGTATTAACATGGAAAAATCTCTAGAACATGCTGAGTGAAAAAATTGAAAACAGATATGCACAGGATGATTTTATGTAAAAAAAAAAAAAGCAGATGCGCATAAACAGTACTTTCACTGAGGTTTTCCATGAGTACATGCACACAGATGTACAGAAAAAGCCCTGGAAAGAGAGATAGCAAACCGATAACAGACTTGATCTCAACAGAGATGGGAAAGGGACCAGAAATGAAGAGGATTTTTCGAAGTGGACTTTAGTTTTATCTGTAGTGCTTTAAATTTTTTACAAGAAAACTCACATGTGACCTATATAATTTTAAGATGAATTTTTAAACGTCTGGTGGGAGCAAGTGGGCTCAGAGTCATGCCCAGAGGCTATATATAGGGCCTGTAGCCACGCCTCCTCTCTGGCACTTTCCATCTAACTCTCTCCTGCTCCAGCCAGGCCCACTGGCCCTGCCTCCCTCTTCCCACCACCATCACACTAGCAGCTGCACTCACCTTTGCAGGTCTTCCCATCTGCCTGCAGCTGGAAGCTGTTGTTGCAGTAGCAGGTAGGCCCGTTGAGTGTGGGGACACAGTGGTGCTGGCAGCCCAGCTGAGAACAGTTGCCTATGAGCTCTGTGAGAGGGCAGGAGACACACACTCAGGCCCTCAGACCTGGCAGCCACCCCCAGACTGTACCCTTCACCCAACTCCCGCCAACCCTTCAGAAGCCACATTCAAGGCCTGCAGTGTTGGAGATGAAAGGGGCTTAGGAAGCATCTACCATATTTTGCAAGTGGGGAAACTGAGACTCAGAGAGGGTATAAGACAGGCCCAAGGTCAAGGTCACATAACCAATTAGGGCTCACAACCATCTCCCTGCTCTGGCCTCCCTCTGTCCGATGGAGAGAGGTGTGGTAGTTTGTTGGGCTCAAAGCGAGTGTGGGCAGTGAGTCTTATTCCCTGCATATGCCTCTTATTTGCACGGCCCGAGGACTACGATGCCGGCTCCAGGGCTGGAGGTGAAGAGTGGATATGGAATCAAATCTTTCCCCACAGGATCCCAGCTCTGGCTTGGAAGCACCCCTGCAACTTATCCCTTGAGCCTAGAGGCTTCTGAGAGAAGCCTAAGTGAAGTCCAGGCGGAGGAGGGCAGGAGGAGCAAATTTGGTTCCCTCAGGATTCTTCTCTAATCTTTCTCCTGCCACTGACCCACTTCCACAGGGGAGACACAAGGGAATGAGACAGGAGGGGGAGAGGTGGGAACAGCTGCCCCCCCAAACCAGCGACCCAATTAATGGCCTTGCGTGGGGCCAGGCGGCCTGGCCACAAAGACCCCTTTGTCCAGCTGCCTCACCCCCCCACCTAGGAGTGAGAGCTGCCCCAGATGCTAAGACGTTCAGAAGCACTAAGCCTGCCAGGCAGAGCTTGGGTGGGGGGCCAGGCCTCAGTTATTCCTTTTCCTCCCCACCTCCACCCGAGAGCCCAAATGTGCTGTCTGTCCAGCCTTCCACCATTAAGCAGGTTAGTATTGTTTCTTCTGGAAAATCTAGAAGAGTTTCTCTTCTGGATATGGTTGGGGGGAAGAGGGGCGCGTTGAGGAGAACCAACGTCTGTAATATCAGAAAGGAAGTTCAAACCCTAGGTTTTCGAGGTTCTTTGTTGTTTTTAAAATTGAAAAGGTATTCGAGGTATTCAAAAGGAAGCAAATTTGAACGTGCACCATCAATTGGATGGGATGTGCGTGGTAACTGAAGTCAACCCCTGGGCCCACACTGCACCACATCCCAGGAGCTTCAGACAAGAACATGCAAAACCAACCAAAGGAGAGGATAAAAATCTTCCACAAACTCCCTTGCTCCACACTCCCTGCCTTGAGTGAAGAGCACCCAGAGGTGTCTCCTCCCATAGGCCAGGAAAGCAGACGAGCAAAACTTCAGCCCCCCAGCCCCGGCTTTAATCACAGAGTCTGCTCTTCTCTGTTCATACTCATGTTGCATGTAAGAAACCATTTGGAGAAAAGATCCCACTATTTACCCCCCAAAAAAGTATGAAAACACTGATCTAGTGTAAAGCTTTCATTTTACAGGTGGGAAACGAGGGTCTGGAGAGGGGTGCTGACTTGTCCAAGCAGAGAGAAGCCCAGGCCAGGGACCCTACATGAACAAGCTCCAAGCCCAAAGGGCCCACGGATTTTGGCCGCTGTCTGGTGGCAATTCTATGTAGGGGTGTAGGACAAAGCCTTATCCCTACTGGAGGTGCAAGGACAGTCCTCGGAGGGCAGGCCTCCAAACCCCTCAGATGCCCAGCTGCGAACTCACTGCATGCACCTGTGAGAGGAGTGGTAGAAGAGCCCTTACCTCGGCAGTGGGCCCCCTCGTCCGAACCATCCATGCAGTCCTGGACCCCATTGCAGAGGCGGGACATGAGAATGCACAGCTCAGTGCCCAGGCAATTGTGCTCGTTCGGCTGACATCGTTGGGCCTTACTCTGTGGGCCTGGGGGCAGATGGAAAGGTTAGCATTACCAAGCTGGCAGTAGTGGCTGTAGTTGGCCAGCTGCTCCCTGGGAGAGGAAGAGGGAACTGAGACTTGGGTTTCAGACATCTGCATTTTTGAGATCTTAGGAGGCCTCGGGGTTGGTTAGACTCTTCCATCTAGAGCTCTTCTACACAGCAGTCACACACCTGGGAGCGCCAGGTGGAGGGGAGAACTAGGCTTTCAGCCAAGAGTCCACTCTCAAATGTCCCCTGCCTATGGACCCCAACACCTCCACATTGCACACTCAGGAGACAGGCCAAGGTTAGAAGTGAAAGGTTTGAATGAGCCAAGGAAAACAGAGTCCATGGCAGAAAAGCTCCAGTGACAAAGAGCATCTCCTTCCCATAGCTTCCCGGTCACAGAATGGGCTGAGAGTCAGACGGACCAGGTGTTTTGGAACTGCACTGTCCAATATGTAGCATCAGCCATAGGTCACTACCGTGCACTTGAACTGTGATTAGTTGAAAATGTAAGCATAAAATACACACTGGCTTTTGAAGACTTAATGCCACACACACAAAAGAATGTGGTCCAGCCAGTGTGGCTCAGTGGTTGAGTGTTGACCTATGAACCGGGAGGTCATGGTTCAATTCCCAGTCAGGGCATATGCCCAAGTTGCTTGCTCAGTCCCCAGTAGAGGATGTACAGGAGGCAGCCAACCGATGATTCTCTCTCATCATTGATATTTCTATCTCTCTCTCCTTCTCCCTTCCTCTCTGAAATCAATTTAAAAAAAAAAAAAAGAACGTGAAAGATCTCATGAATACTTTTATATGAATATTATACTAAAATGATAAAATGTTGGATACAATAAATAAAATTAAAATTAATTTCAAAATTAAAATTAATTTCACCTGGTTGTTTTTTCCTTTTTAAAAGTGGCTACTAGAAAATATTGAATTGCCTTATGCTTTGCATTATATTTTTATTGGACAGCACTATTCTAGATCCCCCAACCCCAGAGAGGCCTGTCTGATAGAAAGATTTGGGAAGGGTCAAAGGTGGTAGCCCACTGGTGATGTCTCTGGTACTTCCTTTGTTGCCCAAGAAGATGGAGTTGGGGTGGCTGTTGAGCTCCTCAGAGAATTGTCAGGCCTTGCAGGCTAGGAAGCTGGCTGAGCCCATGAGCTGGAAGACAGACTACTGTCTACTGGCTCGTAAACCTGGACAGGGTGTGTGAGAGAGTGTCTCCCCATGAGTGAGCCATCCTGTGTGCCTGGGCAGGAGTCTGCATGCACAGGTGAGGGCGGTGTGTAGTGTGGAGTGAGGGGATACCTGTGTGTCTCCATTTCCACATTCTTTGGGGATTGAGTCTGGTTTTGTGTGTCTGTCTGAGTGCTTCTGCACCTCCCATTTTGAGTGTTGACTCTGTTGCTGTAAGAACATGTGCTTTTGTATATGTCGGGATAGAGGGTGGACAAGTCAGTGCCCAGGAGAGGCTGTGTGTGTGATGGGTCTGAGAGTAAGAGTGGGGATGTGTATAAGGTGGGGTTTGCTTCAAAGGAAGAATGGATAAAAACAGCCAGATCTGGCCACTCTGCAAGGCTTTCTTAATCCTTAACACTAAGCATCAGGTCAGAAATGTGGGGGGTAAAGGTGGCATCAGACAAGAAGGCACTCCAGGCTGAACCACCCCACCATAGACACACTTGTAGAATATCCCTGGCCCCCAGTCCTCCAGGGCAGAGAGAACTGGTGGCTCCCTTTCCGGCCCTAAAATTACCCCTGATAATTACGGGTAAGGGTGTGTGGGGAGAGCACAGGGGATGGGGCTGGAACAGGATAAACCCAGGAAAGAGAACAGAGACAGACCTAAGAATGCTCTGGCACCTAGACCCTGGCCGAGATTAACAAAGCAGGGGAGAGGCTGAAGGTGGAGACCCCAACACTCTGCCAGCTGCCCAGGATTCTGGGGTCCAGCCAGCAAGTCCTCCACCCCCATCTCCCACCCCCACTGGCAAAGTAAAGGCTGGGTGGGGACCTTTCTCCCAGTTTAAACAGCTGCCTCTGATTACACCACTTACTGGGGGCAGGGGAAGGCGGGGGTGGTGGGAAACGCACAGGGGTGGGGCTTCTGGTATAGAGACTGAGCAAGAGTTGGTGGCCTTTGGCCTGGGACTCTGAGGACAGAAAGGGGACCTGGCTGGACCTGTGGGCACTCAGCAAGGGTCGGGAGGCTTTGAGGTGGGAAAAAGAAGGACAAGCAAAAGAAAAGGGAGGTTGGGCTCTCTCTTTCCAGCAAAAATGTCAGTGCGGCCCTGGCTGGTTTGGTTCAGGGGATAGAGTTTCGGCATGTGGACTGAAGGGTCCCGGATTCGATTCCGGTCAAGGGCACATGCTGGGTTGTGGGCTTGATCCCCAGTAGGGGGCGTGCAGGAGGCAGCAGTCAGTGATTCTCTCTCATCATTGATGTTTCTATCTCTCTCTCTCCCTTCCTCTCTGAAATCAATAAAAATATATATTTTTTTAAAATGTCAGTGCGGAGAAAACAGTCTCTGGAAGACTCGCAGTGCAGCGGTAGAGTGAGCAATCCCATGTGCCATTTTTGAGCAAGCCAGGCACCCTGCCGGGCACCGTGAAGGGGGGAGAGGGCAGTTTTAGCTGTGTCATGGGCAAACAATCACAGAGCAAGGTCTACACCAGGCTAGAGATCAGCTTGTCCTCATCCCAAACTGCCTGGGCCAAAAGGGAAAAGATAAGTCAGGAGTTTTGGGGGAGGGCCCCAGAAAAGTACTTACAGATCTCAGGGGCCTCATCAGATCCATCCGGGCAGTCCCTCTCACCATCACATCGCCAGCCCTTTGAGATACAGGTGATCTGGTCTTTGCAGGCAAACTGCTTGGGGCTGCAAGTCTTGGGGACTAGGGGCAAGGAAAGAAAACAGGGTGTAAATGAAGGCTGAAAGCCAACTCTATGGCCCTAAAGCGCCCCCCTCCCCCCGTACAGCTCCTCCTCCTTCCCTATCATCAGTCTCCATTTGGCCCAGACTCTGAGTCACAGGCCGTGGGGGGCGGGGGAGAGGTGGCTGTGTGTCACTCCTACAACACTGTATACCTGTGGTGGGGGGAGGGGGAGGATACTTACTGCCCCTCACCCAGCTCCCTAGGCTGCCAGTCCAGTGCGCCCCTCCGCCGGCCCTCAGGGTCAAAGCCCTTGCTGCCTGGGTTACTCTGGGCCATGCACCAACACCTGCAGCTTTGCTGACCAAGAGGAAGGATGGGGCATTTACAGAATATTGACATGTTTTCCCTTATCTTCCTCTCCCTCCCACTGGAAGCCCAAAGCTGATCTTTTGTAACCTCTCTGCTCCTCTGCCTTATGGGAACTCCTGGTCCTAGGAACCCATCCCTCCCTCCCCCATCTCCAACTCCTAACTAACCACCAGGCCTCAGACGGGAAGTGTGTGTGTGGGGGGGGGTGCCCTTGGTATACCCGTAGCTTGGAGATGGCATCAACAGAGGTACTGGAGGGCAAGACTGTGCAGGGGCGGGGGACAGGGAGCCCCACCTCCACCTCCATTCTCTAAAGAGATAGCCTCCCTTGTGCTTAGATCTCAGGGAGGACTTTCAGCAGATGTCCCCAAGATAAAAGGCACCTAAAGATTGCTCAGGGTGATGGTGTTGGAAAGCCGAGGCGGAGAGGGCTGGGGGGACCTGAGGGAGCTGATTTCAGCCCAGCCAGACCATGAAGTTACCACATCCAGGACCTCTTTGCGCGGTCCCTCACCCCCACCAGCCTCCCTCTGCTCCACGCCATCCTCTCACCTCATTCTCTAAGGAGGAGGAATTAAGAATGGTAACACTAACTCCTATCTCGGGCTCCATATGTGCCAGGAATTGTGTTAAACCAGTTCTTTCTCTGTGTCATCTTATTTAATCCTCCCCACAATATGAGAAAGGAGGTAGTACTACTACCACCATTTTACAGATGAGGAACCCGAGCCTCAAGAGGGTGGGTCACATAGTAGGCAAAGGACAAAACCAGGGCTCACTGTTTTGAGCTGACTCCAAGCTTTTAAACAGTGCAGCCTATACTAGTCTCCCCATTCCCACTAAGACACACTCCAGCTGTTCCTCCCGACCCCACCACCATGCCCTCCATGGGAAGGAAAGTCCTCCCCTGTCCTTTACTCCCACCCAGGGCTGGGGTCCCAATCCCCCAGCTCTTCATCGCCTTTTCCTCGTCCCGGGTCAAGTCCATTTCTATTCAGCTGGCATGCACTGGAGACCAGCTCTGTGCCAGGCACTGCCTAGGCACCAGGGTGCCAAGGAGGAGTAAATGGCCCTCAGGAGCCCCAGTTCCCTGGGAAGGCAGCTGCACACCACGACCTCGAATGCAGGGCAGAGTGAGCTCAGGGCTGGGACGGAGTAGAAGTAAAGTATGTCAGGGCTCACAGGGAGGGACAGAATCTGAGAGGGGCCACATGGAGAAGATGTCCTCCCTCCCTAACCTCCATCGCTGGCAGAGGGCACTACACCCAGGCCCCTGACCAAGATGAGAGTCGAGTTCAGGAAACACATCAAGGATGGCTGGGCCAGGCCCTCCCCCCCAGAGTCCCCCTCCCCTACCCCCCACCCTGAGCAGGGAATAAAGGCCCCTTGAGGAGGTGGATAATACTGAGTTCATTGCCCCACTGGGCCAGCTGTGAGGTCTTCCCGGGGAACCCGCCAGCCTAGTTAGCATGCTGGAGAAGGGTCCTCTTCCCCTGGCCAGCCGAGACTGTCTGGGGGGGGGGGGGGTAGAGGGGGCTGGAATGGGACTCAGAGGCAGATGGGCTGTTTGAAGCCCAGAAATGGCCTCCATAGCTCCACCGTGCCCCCACCACCACCACCACCTGGACGTAGTCCACACCCCCACGCCTCCTGGGCCAGAACTCACAGACTAGGCCTGAGGTCACTGGTTGGTCACTCCAAATTCCCCTCCATTCTGCATCCCAACCACGATCCCCCCTCCTTTGGCCCTTACTTTGTCCCCCCTGCTGTCCCCCACCCCCATTTTTGGCCTGAACTCGACAGAGGAAACAGCAGCTGGCAAACTCCGAAAGCTGGAATGAGAGAGATTCACAAACCAGATGTGCTCTTGCAGAGGGAAGGGAGTGGGGGATGGGGGAGTGAAAGAAGAGGAGCCCTCAGGGCCCCCTATCCCACATCAGCATCTCTTCAGACCCAGGGACAGAGGGGCTTGGGGATGCACATCTCCCAGGAGCCAGGGCAGCACGAGGATCATGGAGAGATAAGTGAAAGAACTTCCTTCCTGTCAGGGATGGTGGAGGAAGCCCAGGGAATGTGGAGTTTGAAGGCTGAGGCCTGTCTTTGATTTCCTTCAGGGGGAGAGGGGAGGAAAGAAACAAATAACCTACTTTGGGGCAGTCTACACAGCCAAGGGAAGCCCCACTGGAGTGGGAGGGAGTTGCCATGGGGGTGGGTAGGAAGCTGGTAATCTGTTTAGGGCCTCCAGCCAAGCCCATTCCCCCGGGCTGAGCCTTCTGCATCTGATACCAGCACCCAGAACACCCATCTTTGTGGCCTGCAGCTAAGATGAGTGAGCAACACAGCCCTAAGTTCAGCCCTCACTTTGGGATCAACTACTGGTCTCAGCCGCGGCTGCAGAACCTGCCCCTCGTGAGAATTGCCCCTTCTTAATGACATGAGCTAACTAACACTTCACATGGTCACTGTGAGTCAGCCACTGATCAGAAACACTTTGTATTAACTCATTTAGATCCTCACAATCCTGTGAGGTGGGTACTGTTGCAATCCCCATCAGACAGAAGAAGAAACAGAGCGATTCACAACAACAGGTGGAGAAGGGAAACGGCAGGGAGCATACTTTGGTCCCCCCGAAGCTGGGAGTGGGAGCAGGGTCACAGGGGGTGGTAGTGGCCTTCAAGGCTCATCAGGGAGGAGAGGGACAAGAACAAGACAGATGAGGGAAGAAAGAGGAGCGAGATGAAGGAGGAGAACTAAAAAGGAAAGAGAGCAAGCGAGGTTGCAGAGAGAACGCCAGGACACAGGGGCCGTCTGTTCTCAGCTTTGCCTGGAGATGAATGTGACCGCCATGCTAACTCTGGCCAACACCCCTGCCCGCCCCCCCCACTCAAATCCAGGCACTCGGCCCAGCCATGGCCCCCAGGGCCACCAAGCTGGAGCCAGGACAGGAGGCGTAGGGTTGGGTGTACCGGGACCCCACTGCCCTGCTTAAGCCTTGGCTGTCCTCCTCTATCCTGTTCTGGGACCTTGGGGGTGGGGTGGGGAAGGGGGCTTAGAGTGCCTGGCCAGAGAACGGAGCATGAGGAAAGGACCGGCCCTGAGGAGGTCTTCTCCAGAGGAGGGGGCCCATTCTTTGAGGAAGAGAGAGAGGTGAGACCTCAGATGGTGCTTCCTAAAGGACCAGGAGACCTGAGGCAGGAAATTCATGAAAGAAACCCTTGAGCAGACACCACAGCGAGAGAGAGATTGTGTGAAGGGATGTTTTCTAAAGGGAAAAACATGATATATCTAAGGGAAGAGGAGCCAGGGGGTGGCCAAGGGGTGGGGGGCAGAGCCTGCAGGAATCTAAACTTTCAAACATATGGGGGTGGGGCAGCAAGGGCCTCCCAAACCCAAACCAAGAGCTTTTCACTAAATTTTATGTATTTTGGGTGTTACCCGGTGGCTCTTTCCCGCAGCTCAGCGAGGCTCAGACACATTTTTGTCATTCCTGAGTCTGGGCCTCTGCTTTGCGGCCTGGACAGACGGACAGACAGGATGGCCTGGACTGCCAGGGGAGGGGAAGGGTCTCCCCCTACATCTTGAGTCAATATTGACTCAGCAGCACATTAGCCTGACAAGTGACCTCTCTACCATCTTTTCCTTTCCCCCACAAGTACGATTCAGACCCTTCAAATGTCCCCAGAGATCATCATATCTCTCACCAGGCCTTTATGAGCCCTGATCACCTACCCCCAACACACACACATGGCTTATCCTCAGCAGAAGTAAGAGCTCTAAGCTTCTGACCCATTCCCCATACCTTTCTCTAGTTCTTAGGTCATGAGGAAGTTCTGCCAGAAGTCTAACTTCCCTCCTTCCTTCTGAAATATCTCCTTTCTCCCTCTTACTCAGTCCACAAAGGGTATCAAGTTCCCTCCTTGCAGAAACATTCTCTCCAAAATCCATTCCCAAAATTAGTGGAGGAGGGAGACGAAAGAGGAACTTGAAGGAAAGTGGAGAAGAACTTTCACTGCCAAACTGTATATTCCCAGTCTGGCCTGCGAGGGGATGAATAACTACAAAATTTCGAGCATGTGAGCAAGCCCAGGAGATAGCTTTCAGGACACCAAGAGGCCTGGATGGAAGGGATGGCAACAAGCAGAGACAAAGCAAGCGACAGAGATTGAGAGACAGGGCAGAGAATGCCACGAAGGATGGGCAATAAGCGAGATAAACCAAGAGGATGAGAGAGAGTTTCTGAAAGGCCAAGAGGGCACACACTAATGACAGACAGACAGAAGCAAAGATACAGTGGGGTCTCAGCCCAAAGGTTGCCAAGACAATGACACAGTTCTCTTGGGATAAACATGTGGAATAACAACTGCCCTGAGATCCGGATTAGGGTGGGGACAGCATATATCCTGATTTAGGGAAACAGAGTCCCTGCCCTAGCAATGTCTGACCCAAGGGAGACCCAGAATAGGGACTACTGCCTCCCATAGAACCGGGAGGGTGGGAGGACGGGAAGAGAGGGCTCTTCAACCTGGGAAGCCAAGGTCTGGGGAGGGTCTTAGCTCCCCAGGAGGAGCAAGAGGGGCAGAAGCTGCTCCTCCACCATTCCTCACCTCTCTCCCAGGGAAGGTTTACCCTGGTGCCCTTCAGAAGCACAGCACGGGAAGCACTCCAGAGCCAACTGCTTCCGTCTCCAAACAATGCAGGATCCTGCTAACTGGGCTGAAATCTGGGACTGAATACAGAGGGGTGGGACTAGGTTCTCCAAATGCACACATCCCACAGTTTGCTCCACCAGGTCAAGGGACCCTTGCATGGGACTCAACTGGGCGATTCAGAGCTGGAGGACTTGAAGGCTGGAGAGCCCACGAAGTGGGGGGCAGGGAGAGCTGAAAAGAGATTCCTGAGAGGGAATGAGCTTGGGGTTCTAATGTGCACGGCTGAGGCTGCAACAGGAGGACAGAGAGTTAGACTTGCATAAGGAAGAGCTCCCAAAGGTGAGGAAGGAGTTTGGAAGAGCTGGGGCATTGGACAAGCTCTGGCTCTGGCCAGGGCCCTGACTGGCATCCTTGGGAGGCTTAGTGCTGGGGAAGTGGTTGGGAACAAAAAACTATGGAGAAAATGGAGGAAGGGGGAGCAAGAATGGGAAAGAAGGAAGTCTTATGAAGCAGCCTCAAACATCAAAATATCCCCCCCCAAACCCCAAAATCAATGTCCTACATGTCCCTGCTTTGTCTTTCGTGTCTCTGCTTTGAAAGATAAGGGTAAAGGGAGATGTTCAAGGAACTGGGTCTAACCAGCGATAAAAGGAGTTTGGAACCTTTCCCCAGAGAGCCAGGAGGCAAACACCTCAGTTTCATAACTCACTTCAACTGTCCAGCTTGTCTGATAAGTGGTAACACACTGCTCAAGGGTGTGTGTGGAGAGCAGTTGGAGAAAGGAAGGCAGTCAGCCTTCGTCCCTGAGCCGGATCTGCCTGGGGCAGCCCTCCTCACTACAAAATGTTCTTCATCTCAGCAGGATCCTCAATAACCCTTCTTCCCGTTCCCCACCCCATCTGTTTCCCCATCCTCCCTATAGCAAGTACACTCAATTCTGTCTTCTAGCAGAGATGACATTGCTCCCCAAAGAGAAAGGGACCCTGGGGTAGGCAGAAGAGGTGGGGAAGACCCCAGGCTGCTCCCCTGGAAGAGCAGCAGCAAGACCTGTGAGAGCAGCAGGAAGGAAGGTTGGATACTAAGTCAGGTAAGCTGGGGCCAGGAGGTTTCCTTCTCTCACACATGTCTGTGGGCTTGGGGCTTGGGGCTTGAGGGCAGGGGTAGGAAGGATAAGGAACCCCTTAGGCTGCCTGGATAGCACTGGCCCTAGCAATTCCCCTTCCAGACCCAGAGTGGGTGGGTGGGACTCATGATTCATAGCCCCATTCCCAAGGTAAGAAGAGTAGTATGTGCTGGGGGAGGGGTCCTTTCCCTGGAATTTTGGGTACAGGTTGTTTGAGCTTGGGTTACAGCCGTGGACTGAGTGAACATTTTAAGAAAGGGTAGGGAGGCATTAAGGAGAGCATATCCAGTCTTCCTCTTCCACTCACCACCAACCAACTTGGTGTGGCAAATAGAACCGCTTTAGAACCCTGGGGGTGGACACTACCTGGGCCATTCCTGACTGGGCTGGGGAAACGTTCTGTTCTCCACAGACTCCTGATGGTCTCTCTCTCTCTCAAATTTTTTTCTCTCCCTCCCAGAAGCTTCTATATCTAAACCCCTCTGCCTCAGTTTCCCCTCCCACCTCACAGAACTGAAAACAAGAGGAAAGAACATGCATAAGAGGAAAGTCATGAGCAAGGGTTGGCTGTGAGGGCTGGTCAGGAGAATATTCAGGACAGATCCTCTTTACTCCTTTTGGGCAGATAATTGAGATGGGGGGTGGCAGAGGAGCAGACAGTCCCCAAGACAGAATTATTGAGGGCCACTGAATGTTCTGTTTTCCTGGCACAGCTGCTTCCTGACTCCCTAACCTCCCTCTCTCAACTGAAGCAATCTGGGGGTAGGGGAAGAGCGGGAAAGGTAATCTTATTTCAGAGAAAAACTTTCCTAATACCAACCTCGGAAAATTTAAAAGATGGAGGAAGGGTGCATGATGGTATTGGGCCCAATTTTTCCCGGATGACGGGAGTAAAATGACAGGAAGCGGTGAGATCCCACCCCTTCTCAAGTCAGGGGCCCAGCCCAACCCCATGACCCCAGCTCAAAGCTTAGGCAAGACTTGAACCAGTGACTCACAAGTAAGAGAAAAAAAATAGCTGACATAAAAGGGGAGGGGGCACATCCCCAACCGGACACAGTTCTAGCCCAAACCCAACTGTAGTATTCAAAGTGTATGTATATGCGGGGAGAAGGGGAATGGTAGAAAGAAATAAACACATTTACCAAAGGAGCAGGGAATTGGGAAGTGGGGGCATAGCCATCACCCCCATCCAACCTCCAACTCTCCTACCAATACTGACTGTGATCAAGCCAGAAGTCGGCGAGAAGCAGCCTTCTTTCGACCTCCCACCTCAGCATTCCAGGCCATTCTCCAGTCCCCTTACCCAACCATGACATCTGACGTTTTTCCTTTCAAAGCTCCCAGGAATTAAGAAGGAAAATTCAAAGTCACATAGCATCTCCTGCTTCTCCTCTGCCCCCCAAAACAGCCCTATTTAGGCTACTGACAGAGGCCCTGTGAGGGGGAAGTGCCCCCTTCGGAACCCTGGCGGGCAGCCGGCTGGATCCTGGACCCAGGCCTCCAAGCCTGGTCTCCCAGGCCCAGATTCCACACCCAAGCAGGGGGGCCTCTCCATGGCCCTCCCTTTCCACCCACAGCCATCTCGGGCCTGCCTGCCCTCTTCCCAGGGAGGCACTCTTGACCTGGCTCCCTCTTCCAGATTCAGAGGCCACTGCAAAAGTCCCTCCACCCCCATTTGCAGCCCTATATTGCAAATCCGGATTCCTTCACAATTCAGACGGGGGTGGAGGGGTGGAAGATGTAGGGGAGGTGGAGGCCCTCCCCAACCAGAGATAGGAAGAGAAGGCCTCTGGATCCCTGGATCAGAAAAAGGGGGAACCCTCTTCTCTCTTCCCAGGCCTCTGGTCTTTGTTTGGGCTGGGGGCCCCATGGAAGCATCATTTACCCAGGGCCACATCCTCCAAATTGGACCCCCATCCCCACCCCCAGTCGGGAAGCTGCTGTGTCAGCTGGACTGTGATAACAAAAGGCACCCCCTCCCGCGTCTCCCTTCCCCATCCAAACGCAGGAGTGGGGGCTGGGGAGTGGGTGTCCCCAGGGGTCCTAGGGGGCCGCGGAATCTCACTTACCGTCGACAGCGGCCGCGACCAGAGCTGAGAGCAGGGGCAGCAGCAGCAGCTGCGGCGGGGTCAGCATGGTGTGGGTTGATGCAAGCAGCAGCCCCCTACTCTCTGGTCCTGCTACTTCTCACCGTCGCCCCCCCCCCCCAATTGGGGGGTCCCCCTTTTTCCTCCTTTCCTCCTCCTCTATTCTTATCGTATCTTTCAGCAACGCGCACCAGGGGCGTGGGTGAAGAGGCAGAGTTCGGAGCCCCTTGTGAAGGGTCTGCTGACGAGGGTACGCCCCCTGACCCCAAATCCAAACCCTTCACCCCCTGCTTTTCTCTTCGCTCCTCTTTCCCAGTCCCTGGGCAAAGCTCACAGCTCCATCTCCGAGCCGCCTCCGGCTGCAAAAATGCACAATTGGGAGGAGGCAGGGTGGGGGGTGGGGGCGTGGACCGGGTTGGGGAGCCCTTGGAAGGGGCCTGATGGAGCTCTGGGGGCTCCCCTCGTTTCCGCCTCCTCAGTGCACGGGCCTGGAGCTCGCACCACTGTTCCCCCGACTGAGGTGCCGCGGGGCGGGCTGAGGGGGAGAGAGGGAGGGGAAGGGTGGAGGAGGGAGGGAGAGAAGGGGCGGGGAAAGAAAAAAAGGGAGGGGGGAGAGCTACGCGGCAGTCCTGTGAGTGCGCATGCGCTTGTTTGGCGCGCTGCCCTGGGGAGGGGGAGTCCGGGCAGCTACGAGGGTTTGAGCTCTGGCCCGCGGTTCGAGATTGGGGGTCCCGTGGCGTCGCTGGCTGGTTTGGGGCGGGGAGCGTCCTCTCCCCTGACTGGGCCTTTCTCTCCCGCCCCTGCGAATTGCTGAAGGAACAGGGGTGCTTGGGCAGTGGGCGAGGAAAGTGGAGTGGCTTCTCTCCTAGGATTTCAGCCGGGTCTGGGGATCCTGATTTCCTCGAGGGGCCCCGCCGGCCTGGGGTGGGGGCAGGGGCCGCCATCGCGGGGACGATTCGGGGAAAGGCTGAGCTTGGATTCGAAGACTTTTTGAGACGGGACTGGGGCCAGCGGCGGGGGGGTGGGGGGAGAGGGCGGGGAAGGAGGGGCCGCGAGGGCCCGCCCCCACCTCGCTCCCGAACTCGGAGTAAACAGGGACACCCGCGGGGACACGCCGCAGCTTGTCCGCCCTCCTGGGGCTTGGGGATGGAGCCCACCTTAGTCCCCGCCTCGCCCTGCCCGCCTGGCACCGAGCGCGGGAGGGGCAGGCGCTGGTTTGGAGGGAGGTGAGTCACCAGCGGGTGGGGCTGCCCCCTTTGCCCCAAGAGGTCGGGGCTCATTTATTTGTATTTTTTATACCTTCTGACTGGCTTCCCACCAAGTCGGGGTTTTAGATTCCGAGCAACAGGGATTTGGAATAAGATGAGGGACTCTGGACTCGGGTTCTAAGGAGGTGTCTGCTGAGTGCTGGACCTTTGTCCGGCCCGCAGTCGGTCCGGGAATGCTGCTTTCAGCCCCGAAGGCGCCGGGCGGTTTCAGAGCCCCGCGAATGCTCCTGGCCACTGCCCCCTTCTGGGCGGTGCTTTAAGCCTGCACCCGGGGCGTCTGGCTCTCTGGTGTCTGGAAGTCAGAGTTCAGGGAGACAGCAGGCGACTTTGGCTGCCAGAAATGGATGTTAAGATGAGAGGGTTGTACCCTTTTAAAATTCTAGCCAAGGAAGGGTTCTATGTCCTCCAGTCTGTCCCTGGCAGAAAGCGGAGCAACACTGAGAACTTGTCTCTTGATGGCAGTGAGAGCAACGGAAGAATACAGAGGGAACGAGACCTTTTCCCCAAACCAGAGCTCCCTCTGGGCTCGGATTGCTCCAGGCCAAGGCCACCTACCTTTAGTCTTCCAGGCTAGAAATCTCAGACTCTGCCAATTTTGTCTAATCTTGCAAGTCTGTGCTCAAGGTCTGTCATTTTTTCCTTTGAAATAAAGCTCAGATTTCCTCTGCCAGAGTTTCTTCACACAGCGGTGGAATCTTATTCATCCTATTGTACAGCCCTCATGGGCTAGCACAGTGACAGACACATGGTGGCAGGGACTCACTAAACGTTTTTTTATGAATGCCTATCAGATTCCTTCCTCTCCCAGGACCCTCTCCCAATATTATGGTCCAAGTCAGTGGTTCTCAACCTTTCTAATGCTGCGACCCCTTAATATAGTTCCTCATGTTGTGGTGACCCCCAACCATAAAATTATTTTCGTTGCTACTTCATAACTGTAATTTTGCTACTGTTATGAATCATAATGTAAATATCTGTGTTTTCCGATGGTCTTAGGCGACCCTGCTAGTGGTTCTCAACCTGTGGGTCGTGGATTGCGAGAGGAATGTCTGACTGCCGGTTTAAAACCAGCAGTCAGACATTCCCCAAGGGATCCCTGATTGGAGAGGGTGCAGGCCAGGCTGAGGGACCTCCCCCAACCCCAAACATGAATTTTGTGCACCGGGCCTCTAGTTATCTTATAAAAATGCTAATAATTAGTGGTTTAAAAAAACCTTAGCATATAGGAAGGTACAAGGTGAAAAGTAAACTTGCTGCTCTCCACACTCCCATTCTTCAGTCCCACCCTCAGAGTCACCAGTTCTGAGAGTTCTGTGGGTCTCCTTCCACGAGGTTTAAAAACAAAACAAAACAAAAAAAACCCAAAGAAAACAAATATACATAAACATTATTTAAAACCACAAATGAGCTCATACAATATATACTATTCTGTAACTTACTTTTCCAATTAACTTATCTTGATCCCTTTCCACTTTGTACACGCACATCTAGCCCTCATTTTATATTGGCTACTTGGAATGTCCTTGCTTGGATTCTACACAATCCATTAGGGCCATTGGACACTTGGTTATTTCCAGTATGTGAACTGCTGAGGGTGTCTCTGAAAGTTAGAGAATGCATATTTCTATCTGAGCCTTTAATTATACTGTTCTCCCAGCCCCTCCTTACCCTCCTTAGAAAAGCCCTCCTGTTATTCTCCCTTTGCCCATCCCTCCTGTTCCCACCTTGCACTCAGGATAGCCTCAGCACCTAGACCAGTGGTTCCCCAGCGTGGGGCACACACCCCACAGGGGGGCAGTTTGATTTTTTAGGGGGACACTTGGAGAATGAGTAATTAACTGATTTTTTTTGCATTTCTTATGGTTCTAGGGGCCTCATATACAGTATATAAATATATATTGTGACATATTTTATGCATTTTGTTTCTCTATTATATATTTTGAAACTATTTGCTATTTTTTCATATCACTTCATATTATTATTTTTAACAATTTCTTAGTGATTTCTTCCTCAGTACTTCACCTGTCCTTTCATTCTTTTATGTTTCTCTTTCATGGATGCCATGTTCTTTGGAAGCTTGTTTATACCAAGTTAATGGCCTTTTAGGCTTCCTCCACATGAATAGGAGTTCACTTTTTGAGTAATAAGAATTATATGTCATGGCGGGGGGGGGGTGGCATCAGGATTTTAGAGATGCTTAAGTGGGGCTTGGCCAACTATTAGGAGCTCTTGATTAATTGATGGGAAGGCTGACAGAAGTGTTAGGACAGGGGTGCCTGTGCTGGTTGAGGAGACAATCATAATTAATTCCTTTCAGACGGATGTGACTGTAAACATCTCTGTATTTCTTCTTCTTTTTTAAAAAATATATTTTATTGATTTTTTTACAGAAAGGAAGGGAGAGGGGTAGAGAGCCAGAAACATCTATCAGCTGCCTCCTGCACACCTCCCACTGGGGATGCGCCACAACCAAGGCACATGCCCCTGACCAGAATAGAACCCGGGGCCTTCAGTCCACAAGCCGACGCTCTATCCACCGAGCCAAACTGGTTTCGGCTCTTCTCTGTATTTCTCCTATAGCACTCATGAACCCCTCTCTGCCTCAGCGTCTTCTCCCACTTCTATTGTTAAGAAGCATTTTCAATCTTCAAATTCTTGAGTTGAAAATATAACCAAAATAGTGAGAAATCAAAGAAGAATTTTTTGCAGTCCATAATCAGGATACCTAGAATGGTGACAGTAGGAAAAGAAATTGGTGTGAGAGAAGGTATCTTCTTTTTTAGATCTTCCAGCAAATCATTAAACATTTTTCCTGTCTGAGTATAACAGGCACTGGGATTGGGGCATTAAGGGGCTGCTCTGGGATTGATTGTCAGGCCAGAGACTGACACCACCTAGTGGTCAGTTTAAAAAGTGTAATAGGAAGGGTGTTTCTGAAGGGTATGGTGGAAGATGGGAAGAGACCAAGATTTATTGAGCTACTATTTACCATGTACCAATTCATGCAATGGGTTTTACATGGATTAGCTCACTCGAGTCTCATAACCACCTATGACATAGCTGTTATTTCCAGTTTGTAGAAATTGGAATAGAGGCTCAAAGAGATTAAGGAAATCTGCCCCAAATCACAATCCAGATTGGAGCCCAGTTTTCATACATGTAATAAACATTTATTAGGTACCTCATATGTGTTGAGCATATTGGTAGGCACTCAGGACAAGAAATGGAAATACAAAGTCTCAGATTTCAAGAAGCATATAGATTAGTGGAGTTGTGCAATAAGATGACTGACAGTTATAACACAGTACCTTAGTGTCTAGAATAAAGGCAAGTACAGATGGCCATGGGAACCAGGGAAAGATACTTAATCCAGATAAGGGGGTCAAAGCACAGCAATGTAGACGGTACCAGGCGACATGTTGAAAGAGAAGAAGGAAGTGACAGGCAATGGCAGGAGGAAAGTTTGTTTTAGGTTGGTGAGCAAGCAAAGGCATGGAGGCACGAGGAAGTTTAAAACACTTGAGGAAGCTTTCTGATCTGCCATCCGTGGTGGAACTGCCGTCAAGATGCAGATTTTTGTGGAAACCCTTGTGAGGAAGACCATCAAATGTAAAGGCCAAGATCCAAGATAAGGAAGGAATTCCTCCTGATCAGCAAAGACTGATCTTTGCTGGCAAGCAACTGGAATATGGATGTACTTTGTGTGACCATAACCTTCGAAAGGAGTCCACTCTTTATCTTATGTTGAGACTACGTGGTGGTGCTAAGAAAGGGAAGAAATCTTATACCACTCCCAAGAGGAGTGAGCATAGAGAAAGAAGGTTAAGCTGGCTGTCCTGAAATACTATAAGGTGGATGAGAATGGCAAAATCAGTTGCCTTCTTGGGAGTGCCCTTAGATGAATGTGTGCCAGAGTTTTATGGCCAGCCACTTTAGCAGACATTGTTGTGGCAAATGTCTGACCTATTGCTTCAAAAAACCAGAAGACAAGTAATTGTATATGGGTCGTAAGAGACATCAACTGGCCCAGCCGGCATGGCTCAGTGGTTGAGCATCAACCTATGAGCCAGGAGGTCATGGTTTGATTTCTGGTCAGGGCACATGCCCAGGTTTCGGGCTCAATCCTCAAAGTGGGGCATGCAGGAGGCAGCCGATAAATGATTCTTTCATCATTGATGTTTCTATCTCTCTCTCCCTCTCCCTTCATCTCTGAAGTCAATAAAAATATTTTTAGTTAAAAAAACACACACACAAAACTTGTCACAAAGTAGTTAAAAAGAAGACAACTAACATTTAAAAAAAAACACACTTGAGGAATGACTAATATGATATGGCTGAAGTTTAAGGTACTTATTGGGGAGGGTAATGGGTGAAGTATTCGTGAGCCTAATTATAAAGGGTGATTTTAGGCACACTTTAGTAAGAACTTAAACTTTTTTTTCTAGATGTTGTGGGAAGCCAGTTGAAAAACTGATGAAGTTCTTAATGCATCAGTCATAAAGCTGGAGAGGAAGAGGATTCTAGACTAAGGTGATAGGATCAAGTTTACTAATTGGTTTACCATGTTGCCCTAGAGCAGGGGTGGGGAATATCCGGCCGTATAA
Source organism: Plecotus auritus (assembly GCF_963455305.1). Classification (NCBI taxonomy): domain Eukaryota; kingdom Metazoa; phylum Chordata; class Mammalia; order Chiroptera; family Vespertilionidae; genus Plecotus; species Plecotus auritus. Next base: position 169,439,832 of record NC_137772.1, read on the forward strand.
TGCCCACAAAATCATTTGGTCTGTCCTTGCCAAGGCATTAGGGGTGAGTTAATTAAGTGTTTGACCAAATATACTAGTAGGAGGCTAATTTTTTTTTAATCCTACAAGGTGTTTTGGGCCAGGATTTGGCCAAGTGTGTGCTTTTTTGTTTTTAAATGTTTTTATTGATTTTAGAGAGAAAGGAAGGGAGAGGGATATAGAGATAGAAACATTGATCAGCTGCCTCCTGCACATCCCCCACTGGGGATCGAGCCTGCAACCAGGGCATGTGCCCTGAGGGGAATCGAAATGGTAACTTCTCTGTTCATGGGTTGATGCTCAACCACTGAGATACACCAGCTGGGCATAGCAGGCTAATTTTTAAGTTGATAATTTTGTATGGCCTGTGAATAATGTGATAAATATCCAATGACCCTTGGCAGAAAAATGGTTCCCCACCCCTGCCCTAGAAGATAGGGACAGAGAAAGCTGGGCCTGGAAACTTTGGCTCACATTAGGATGTTCTCAAGTTTGGGCTGCACATTGGACTCAACTAAGGAGCTTTTAAAATCCCAATGCTAAGAAAAACTGGAAGACTTATACTACTTAACTTCAAGACGTATAGGCTACAGTAATCAAGACAATGTGGTACTAGCATAAGGATTGACAGACAGATCCATGGAACAAAACAGAAGACCAAAAATAGACTCACACTTACTGGTCACTTTATTTTTGACAAAGGTGTCAAAGCAATACACTGGAGAAAGGAATGTCTTTTCAACAAATGGTGCCGGAACAACTGAATATCCATATGGGAGAAGTAAATGAACCTTGACCCCTATCTCACACCATATGCAAAAATTAATTCAAAATTTATCATAGATGTAGCCCTAACCGGTTTGACTCAGTGGATAGAGCGTCGGCCTGCAGACTGAAGGGCCCCAGGTTCGATTCCGGTCAAGGGCATGTACCTTGGTTGCAGGCACATCCTCTGTAGGGGGTGTGCAGGAGGCAGCTGATCGATGTTTCTCTCTCATTGATGTTTCTAACTCTCTCACTCTCCCTTCCTCTCTGTAAAAAATCAATAAAATATATTTTTTAAAAAATGGATCATATCCCACTCATTTGGGGATAATGAAAAACATTATAAACTGATGAACAAAAAGATAGTTACAGAGGCAGTAAAGCATCAAACAGACTGTCAAATTACAGTGGTAAGGTTAGGGAGAGGTGGGGGAAATAAGAGATCAACTGAAGGACTTATATGCATGTATATAAGAGTAACCAACGGATGCAAAACATTGGGGGGTGAGGGCATGTATGGGAGTGGGGTGGGGGTGGGGGGCAATGGTAAGATATGTACACATATAATACCTTAATAAAAATTTGAAAAAAAAAAATAAAGATTTGTTGATAATGTCTAAAAAAAATAATAATAAAAAATAAAATAAAAAATAAAAAATAAAAAATGGATCATAGATGTAAACCATAAAAGCTAAAATCATAAAGCTTTTAGGTGAAAACACAATATCTTTATGACTTGGAGATAGGCAAAAATTTCTTAAGTCATTGAAGGCAATAATCATAAAAGAAAAAAATTAATAAAAGAAACATCAAAACTTAAAACATTTGCTCATCAAAAGATACTATTAAGAAAATAAAGCCAAAAAAGGTAAGCAAAATATAGATCTGACGAAGGATGGGTATCCGATATATATATATATATATATATATATATATATATATATAATTTCCTATAATACAGTAATAAAAAGACTGTAATTTTTTTAAAATGGACAAAAGGTCTGAGCAGATATTTCATAAAATAACATATATAAATGGCCAATAAACCCATGAAAAGTATTCAATATCTTTTTTCATCAAGAATATGGAAATTAAGACCACAATGAGATAATTCTCCACACTCAACAAAATGGTTAAATTTAAATAACTGACAATACCAAATGTTAGTAAGAACGTAGAGCCCTAGCTGGTTAGGCTCAGTGCATAGAGTGTCAGCCTACGGACTGAAAGGTCCCAGGCTCGATCCCCAGTGGGGGGCGGGAGTGGGGGGGGGGAGGGGAGCATGCAAGAGGCAGCCAATCAATGATTATCTCTCATCATTGATGTTTCTATCTCTCTCTCCTCTCCCTTTCTCTCTGAAATCATTAAAATTATGTTTTTTAAAAAAGAAGGTAGAGCAACTGGAACTCTCATAAGTGTTGGGAATGTAAAATGTACTATCTATTTGGAACAATATATAGCAGCTCCTTATAAAACTAAGCATATACCTGCCCTATGGACCAGCAATTATATTCTTAGTTAGTCGAGACAAATGAAAACATACAGGTGTGAGCAAAAGTAGATTTATAGTTGTGAGTACATGAAACAGAGTTAATAAAGCTACTGTAATAATCATAACTTGCATGTCCTTTTCCATATGAACAACTGTAAACCTGCTTTTGCCTACCCCTGTATATTCACACAAAGATTGGAAGAAGAATGTTCATAGCATTTTCTTCATAATAGCCCAAAACTGGCTACAGCCTGGGTGTCTATCATTAAGGAAAAAGAGGATAGCCTGGTTGGGTGGCTCATTTGGATGGAGCATCCTCCCATACAGCAAAATGTTGGGGGTGCAATTTCCAGTTAGGGTACATACCTAGGTTATAGTTTTTATCCCCAGTGGGGTGCATATGGGAGGCAACTTATCGATGTGATGTTTTTCACTCACGTGGATTTCTCTCTCTCTCTCTCTCTCTTTCTCCCTCTTCCTCTCTCAAAATCAACTAAAAAAACCATACCCTCAGGTGAGGATTTAAAAAAAAGAAAGAAAGGATAAACAAATTGTGGTATATCTCTACAATGGGATACCACTTAGTAATCCTATATAATAAAAGCCTAATATGCTAAGTGTCTGGTCATCTGGTCAGCCGTTCAAACAATCAAAGCGTAATATGCTAATGATATGCTGAGGCCATTCAACTGCTCACTATGACGTGCACTGACCACCAGTGGGCAGACACTCCGACTGGTAGGTTAGCTTGCTGCTGGGGTCCAGCTGATTGGGACTGAGCGAGATGGCTGGACATGCCCTGGAGCCCTCCTGTGGTCCCTCCCTGGCTGGCCAACCACCCACATCCCTCCCTGGCCCCAATTGTGAACTGGTGGGGTCCCTCGGCCTGGCCTGTGACCTCTCACAATCCGGGACCCCTTGGGGGATGTCAGAGAGCTGGTTTCGGCCCAATCTCACAGGCTAGGCCGAGGGACACCCCTGGTGCTCGAATTCGTGCACCAGGCCTCTAGTAAAATATAAATGAACGAACTATGGATATACACAACAAAATGGATGAATCTCAAACACGGTGAGTAAAAAAAGCCAGACACAAATGCTCAAAGTCACTAATCATCAGAGAGATGCAAATCAAAATGACAATGAGGTATGACCTCACACCTGTCAGAATGGCTATCATCAACAAATCAACAAATGACAAGAGTTGGCGAGGATGCAGAGAAAAGAAACCCTTGTGCACTGCTGGTGGGAATGCAAACTGCAGCCACTGTGGAAAATAGTTTGGAGTTTCCTCAAAAAATTAAAAATGGAACTCCCATTTGACACAGTGATTCCACTTCTAGGAATTTAAAAACAAGAATTCAGAAACAATCATCAGAAAGAATATATGCACCCCTATGTTCATAGCAGGGCAATTTACAATAGCTAAGATTTGGAAACAGCCTAAGTGCCCATCAGTAGATGAGTGGATTAAAAAACTGGTATATCTATACAATGGAATACTACACAGCTGTAAAAAAGAAAGAACGCTTACCATTTGCAACAGCATGGATGGACCTAGAGAGCATTATGCTAAGTAAAATAAACCAGTCAGAGAAAGATAAGTATCACATGATCTCACTCATATGTGGAATATAATGAACAACATAAACTGATGAACAAAAATAGACCCAGAGACACAGAAACATTGAACAGACTGTCAGACCTCAGAGGGAAGGGTTAGGGAAGGGGACGGAGGAAGAGATCAACCAATGAACTTATATTCGTATGTGCATAACCCATAGACACAGACAATAGGGTAGTGAAGGCCTGGGTGGGGGGAGAGATGAGGGAGAGGTTAATGGGGGGGAGGGAAAGGGGACATATGTAATACTTTCAACAATAAAAATTTAAAAAAAAGAAGCCGGACATAAAAGCACATCCTGTTTTATTCCATTTATATAAATTCTCAAACAGACAAAAATAATCCACTGTGAAGAAAATCAGAACAGTGGCTCTCCTGGGGGAGTTGGGGTGGCGAGAATATGATCTACATCTTGATAGGGGTTTGGATGACATACAGCAACCAAGTGGTAGGGCAGGGATTTGAACCTGGGTGGCCTGACACCAGAGGCCCTGGTTTTAGCCACCATATTACATTGTTTTATAAGATTACACAGGAAGAATCGCCTGTGAAGACAGGACACTGAGAAGGCGCACCCTGAGAGGTGGGAGGAAGACCAGGAAAGAGGAATCATGAAAACCAATGGAGGTAGAACTTACTCAGGAGTGGCTAACAGTGTGGAGTATTGCTGAGTGCCCATCGAGAGAAGGACTGGGGCAGACATCATTCTTGACATCTAGGAGGGCATGTGTGACATGGGCCAGACAGTTTCATTGGACTGGTAGAGACAATGGCCAGCTGGCAGTGTACTGAGGAGGTGAGGGAGGGAAGACAGTGAGCATGAATAACTTTCCCCAAAAGCTTGGCTGGAGTGGGGGGGGGGGGGGGGGAGAGAGAGAGAGAGAGAGAGAGAGAGAGAGAGAGAACAGTAATTACAGTGCTAGTTAGAGGGCTGGAATTTCCTTGGAGAGGCTCAATCCTGACCACAGCTGGCACCATTCAGAGATGTTTGACTTTGCCCACCCACCGGGGCTGCTAACTTGTCCTTCTGTGAGATGAAGGTCTGTTGACCACAGTAAGCCTCTGACAGCACCAGGACTTCATTTGGAACCTTGAGATCAGCTGAGCCCGCCACTGCTCACATCCTGTCATCCTTGGCAGGCTTCAGTGGGTGTCTACCCTTCTCCACTCAGCCCAGTGCTTCCTCTTCCTGACCACCCCTGTACTGCTTTCCACCCCCATCCTTGCACAAAGCTCTGGTCCACCTTCAATTCAGATTGTCCTTGCTCCTCTTTGCTTGTCTGAGGACTCTCTTCCTTTAAAGAGATATATGTCACTTATTCCTCCAAGTCCACAAGACGAGTGGTGGTGGGATCATGGGCAGTCATCCCACTCTGGGCTCTCCATTTCTTTTAATTAGTATGACGCCACCACGATCTTAGTGAAGGCCCAGACGGCGTGGCTCAGTGGTTGAGCATCAAACTATGAACGGTTCAATTTCTGGTCAGGGCACATGCCGGGGTTGTGGGCTTGATCCTCAGTAGCGGGTGTGCAGGAGGCAGCCGATCAATAATGATTCTCTTTCATCATTGATGTTTCTATCTCTCTCTTCCTCTCCCTTCCTCTTTGAAATCAATGAAAATATATTTTTTAGAAAAGATCTCAGTTAAAAAAAAAAATCTCAGTTAAGGACGCATCTAGCAGCAAGTAACAGAAGACCTGCTTAAAGCAGATTGAACGAATGAGGAGGTCAAGAGCAGGCTGAGGACTGGTTGACTCATTGAGAGTTTTTTTTTTTTACCTCTTTGCACTGTTATTCTATCCCCAAAGGTTGATGGTATCTCTCTTCACAGTTGCCACATGGTTGCAGCTATTCCAGTCTCACGTATGGACTTGCCATTGAGGAAGAACAAAATCTTTCCCAAGAGCCCTCTAAGGTCCTATTGGCCGGAGGTATGGAAATACTGTGATTGGCTATAATGAGTTTGCCGACCAGTGGGCTAGACCAAAGAGATTCATCCCCTGAAGCATGGGAAGGGAACACCTGTACAGAATCCCGACTTTGCCTACAAGGGAGAGAGGCTTACTGCTAAGTAGGCACTATCGGTGCTTTCACAGATAGTCATATACCATAAATTCCTCTTCCTTTATAAGGGCCAGCTATTTCACCTTCCATTGAGAATATGTGCAGCATGCAGCTGCAGGGCAACGGTGTTTGTGCCAGACTAACTGGATTTCAATCCCAGCTTACTTGCCAGCTCTTTGGCCTCGGGCGGGTTACTTAACCTTTCATACTGCAATCTACTCATCTGTAAAATGAGGGCCCTCAGTATTATCCAACAGAACTTTCTGTGATGATGGAAATGTCCCATGTCTGTGCTAATATAGTAGCCATTAGCCATATATGACTATTGATCATTTGAAATGTGGCTAGTCCATCTGAGAAATTTAATTTTTAAATTAAATAGCCACATATGGTTAGTGGCTACTGTGTTGGGCACATAGTTCTACCTCATAGTATTGTAGGATAAAATATACAGAGCTTAAGGTGTTTTAAAAAGTATTTTTATTGATTTCAGAGAGGAAGGGAGAGGGAGAGATAGAAACATCAATGATGAGAGAGAATCATTGAATCATTGATCAGCTGCCTCCTGCACGCCCCCTACTGGGGATCGAGCCCACAATCCGGGCATGTGCCCTTGAATGGAATCAAGAACCTGGGACCCTTCAGTCTGCAGGCTGATGGTCTATCCACTGAGCCAAACCGGCTAGGGCTTAAGTTGTTTTTAAAGTAGGAATTGAAGTAATACATAAACCCTCACTAAATCTTAGTTATTATTTTTGCTATCATCCACTGATGGCCCGGTCACTTTCCCACGCTCCTTGAAGACTATGGCATTTGACTCACTGTCTTCCTGTCTATCTTCAGGTCTTTTGCAAAGCCAGATGGCTTTAATGTTCATGCAGGTAGTCCAGCAGCACCCTGGCCTCTTGGCTCCTTGCCCTCGTCAACTCTAATAACATTACCGTAGCTACTCACTCCAGTGGCCACAACCACACCCTGGCAAGGAAACTGGGCTGAAATCTTAGTCTCTGGTCTCTGACCACTACATTCCAGCCCTCCGGATCTTTCTCTCCCTCGCTCCCAGGAAGGCTGGTCTTTAGGTCTATGAATACTTTTAGTTCCTTGACTCTGTTCTTTCCTTACCCACTGGCTCCACATGTCTTTACTTTTTTTCTTAAACCAGCCTCTGTTCCTCATGGCCTCACCTCTATTCCTTCACTAAATGGTCTCCTCCATCTGAATTGTTCTCCTGGCTTCAGATTTACACTTTAAATCCTCCTCTACATTACAGCTAGGGAGGTCTCTCTACTAAATCTCATCATATTACGCACCTACTCTAAGTCCTCTAATGCTCCCCATTCCCGACTACTACCCATTTCTAGAAGGTACTATGCTCCCATAGTATCCATGCTTTTGCATATGCTAGATCATCTTTCCGGTTTAACTCTTCTCTTGTTCTTTGCCTAAATAACTACTATTTTTCCTTCAAGATTTAGTTTGGGCATCACCTCCTCCAGGAAGACCTTCCTGGTCTCCCCTATTCTTTACTTAGTCTAGGTGCCCCTCCTATGTACTCCCACAGCACCCTGTGCTTCACTAGAGTCATAGTCCAGATTGTCCTATAGTATCACTGTTAACTAATCAGACTCCCCCTCTCAGCTTTAAGAGCCTAAGAACAGACACCTAACAAATTTTTGTTAAATCAACTGGACATAGATTCTGGGCAGATTTGTTTTGTTTGCTTACTATACTTTTTTTTTTTTTAAGGTGGGAGAGATTTGAACATGTTTATATGCTGAAGGTAAAATCCTATATAATAAAAGGCTAATATGCAAATTGACCATACGGTGGAACAACCAGTTGCTATGATGCACACTGACCACCAGGGGGCAGATGTTCAATGCAGGAGCTGCCCCCTGGTGGTCAGTGTGCTCCCACAGGGGGACTGCCGCTCAGCCAGAATTCCTGAGCTGGGCTCACAGCTGGCAAGCACAGCAGCGGTGGTGGGAGCCTCTCCGGCCTCCGCAGCAGCGCTAAGGATGTCTGACTGCCGGCTTAGGCACTAAGGATGTCTGACTGCCGGCTTAGGCCCGCTCCCCAGGGGGAGCGGGCCTAAGCCGGCAGTCAGACATCCCCCAGTGGCTCCTGGACTGTAAGAGGGCACAGGCCGTGCTGAGGGACCCCTGCAAGTGCATGAATTTCAGGCCTCTAGTGCTATAATAATTAGAAATGAGACGTTGCAGATTTGTAGGATCGAGGATACAATGAATGGAACTGTGCTTGGAGAAGCAGAAGGGAGGGGCCCTGAGCACAGGTGGAGGAACATGCCTTGGGCAAGGGCAGGGATACCCTCTCCTCCAAGCCTGAGGGAAGGCACAGGTGCTGATGAGCATGTCTGTTGGCCAGGAGCAGGAAGCAGAGGGAGTTTCCAACTGAGGGCCTCTGTTTGCTCTAACCTAGGTGGTGGGTTGGTATCGAGGTGGATGGAAATTTTGGGACAATGGCCAAAGTCTGAGAGACAGAACTGGCTAGGGGCCCACAGCTGCTTCCCACATTTCTTCTGTGACCTTTTCCTTTTATCCCTCAGTCCTCCACAAATCCCAGCCTGCTGCCCAGTGCACCTGAACATGGCACCCACTCGTGTTGTCTGTGTAATGTACTGAACTCCTGCCATCATCATTAAGTTTAGTCCTCATGTAAGAGTGTGTATGTAAAACATTTAGCCCAGCGCCAGGTACACAGTAAATACTCACTAAATGGTAGTCCTTGTATTTACTGGCAAGAAAAAATGTTGTCTTCTCTAGCTACACAGCAGTGTTTACAAGATAAGATGATCCCCTGTCCTCCAGGAGCTTATGTTCTTGTCAGAGAAGGATGTACCCATAAAATAATTAAAAAGCAATGCAAAGCAATTTGTGGTGGTAACCAACATCCAAATGATGCTTAAAAAAAGACAGCTCACAGCCTGCACTGAAATGTCTTTTACATCAAGACCTAGAACTCAAATACATATATAAAACAAGCAAGTTTCATTAAACACTACTTATCCTTACTTCTTTGTGTGATACATTCTGGTATTTTTTTAAATATATTTTTTTGAGTTTTTACAGAGAGGAAAGGAGAGGGATAGAGAGCTAGAAACATCGATGAGAGAGAAACATCAATCAGCTGCCTCTTGCACACTCGCTACTGGGGATGTGCCTGCAACCAAGGTACACGCCCTTGACCAGAATCGAATCTGGGACCCTTCAGTCCACAGGCCGACGCTCTATCCACTGAGCCAAACTGGTTAGAGCGAAAATTCATATTCTTATAAGGTACCCCCAGTACCTCAGGATGTGGCCTTATTTGGAGATACGGCCTTTACAGAGGTAATCACATTAAGATGAGGCCATTAGGTTGGGTCCTAATCCAATCCAATTGGCGTCCTTAGCAAAAAGGGGACATTTGGAGATAGACTCGCACCACTTGAACATGAAGACGGCCATCTGCAAGCCCAGGGGAGAGGCCTGGAACAGATTCTCTCTCACAGCCCTCTGAAGAGACCAACCCTCCCGGCACCTGGATCTTGGACTTCTAGCCTCTAGTACTGCGAGACAATAAATTTCTGTCATTTAAGCCGCCCAGTTTGTGGTGTTCTGTTATGGCAGCCCCAGCAAATTAATACACTCACCAAATTGATTTTGTGATTCAGTTGGGTTGCAACTGACCACAAACTTTGTGGGCAGTGCACTGACCACAAACGTCTTTTTTTCCTATGCTTTCTTTTGTGCAATCTTACTAGCCACTTGGTGGATGGTAGGACCTGGAGGAGGGTGTGGCAAGTATGGCACTCACTCTCAGGGTCATGCAAGTGGGAGTGTCATTACTGACAGTCTAGCCAACACTGCAATTGCACAACCTGAAGATGAGTGCCTCTTTAAATTTTGCATCCTAAACACTTCCCTAGCCTAGTCCATGTAAAGTAGATGTAACTATTGTCTCTATTTAAGGGGTTGACACAAAGTCCAAACTAAATCAGACCCAAGCTGATTTGCTTCTAAATTCTGGGTTCTTTCCATGACCTCACAGCATCCCCATCAGTGGAATCAGTTGGAGAGTGTGACAATAAATGTTGTTTTCCTACCAGTATTTGCTCCTCACCTTCCTACCCCCGAAAGGAGGCAAAGTTAGAGACTGCATTCACTCCTCCCCTTCTCTTGCAAAACTTCGGGGGAACTTGGACCTTCTGAGACCCTTAGTTGATGAAGCCTGAATTCAGCCACTGTCTGTGGATATCTGCAGGCAGAGTGGGCAGCTGGGAGCACTTACAAACTATGTGTGCTGTGCGTGCCTATGTGCACACACCGTGAACCTAGGACAGATCTCCTGCTGGCCAACTCCACCCCTGCTTCCCCTCCTTTTCAATTCACTGCCTTCCAGACACAATCAACACACATACCTCCAATAGGCTTTGTCTTAGTGGAGCTAATATTACCCCCAAACCAGGGACCCCTGTGTAGGATGGAGGCCCTGCTGCCTTCCTGGGCCATACAAACAGGGCCTAATGTTTACTATGTCCCAGGCCCTGTTCTAAGCCTTCACATGTTTTATCACATTTTATTCCTACAACCTGATGAGTTAAGAGTATTATTTGTTCCATTTTACAGATGACAAAACTGAAGCACAAAGAGTAAATGGCCCAGAATTGTGCAGTTAACAGTGCTTTCAAGATCTGAACCCAAGCAGCCTGTTTCCAGAGTCCCATTATTATTATTGGTTTCAGAGAGGAAGGGAGAGGGAGAAAGATAGAAACATCAATGATGAGAGAGAATCATTGGTCTGCTGTTGCTTCCTGCACGCCCCCTACTGGGGATCGAGTCGGCAACCCCGGCATGTGCCCTTGACCAGAATCAAACCTGGGACCCTTCAGTCCACAGGTCGACGCTCTATCCACTGAGCCAAACCAGCCAGCGAAAGAGTCCCAGTTCTTAACGGCTACTCTCTTGCCTGGCTGAGCCCACACATTCTGAGTTCTTGAACACTCATGCCCATCCACATGGAGCTGAATGCTAGGTATCAGTTCAGACACCAGGGGGCAGCATAGGCCTAGCTTTGACCCCTCAGCCCTGCCCTGTTTAGGAAGGGGTGGGGGCAGGGGGAGTAGAAACTTCCTCCCACTTCTGGGATCCCCCAGGGACCATCCTTTCCACATACCACTGTCTCTCAGGTTTGGGAGCGTGAAGGCCTCTCTAGGTCTCTTGACCCCCTCCAGCTCCTCCTCCAGCAAAAGCTGCAGAAATTACCCATTATTTATGATGATGACTCAGAAGCTGAGCAAGCCTTGCGTATGTGTCTCCTGTGGCTATATGTGGCTCTGAGCGCTGACATGTCTGTAAACCTGCCTGCATGTGTGTAAGCATATGTGTGTGGTCTGTGGCCAGGGAGTTGCTCATGTGTGTTTGTTTCTGGGTGTGTCTCAGTGTTTACTCCAGAAACAGGAACTTCACAAGGCTGCACAGCAGATTCGTATTCCAACTTGTCCCTTGGGAATCTGCAGGCACCAACTCCAGCCCACGCCCACTCCCACTCCCACCAGGGTCTGACAAGTAGCACCCTGTGAGGAGGGGGCAGTCGGAGGCACTCTGGAGTTTTCCAGAATTCTGACCTTGGGGTGCCCCCCCCCCCCCCCGCATTCCCTCCCATCAGTGGTCACGCGACCTCTAAGGCGTTCCCTGCCAAAAAGGGAGGGGGACCTAGGCGTTCCTTCCAGGGCCGAGCTCCCCTGCTGCTCTTCAGGGTCCTCCACTGGAGGGAGTGCAGAGCCCAGAGGGACTTGCTTTTCAAGAGGCGCCCGGGAGCCCCGTCCCTCGTGAGCCCCAACGCTGGAGTCCCTGTGAAAGTCTGAGTATGGGAGAGGCAGTTTGGGGCGGCATGTGTCTGCTTGATATTAGGTGACTTTCTTGAGAAAAGTTTATCACTTTTGAGGGAACAGAGTAAGTGGGGATCAGTTTCTGCTCCAGCCAGGCCCAAGGGCCCCAAGCCCCAGTCCTGTGTCCCCCCACTTGGCACAGGAGGTACACACACTCACCCACTTTCTTCCTCTTCCTCCTCCAGCCTACTTTCTCTTCTCTGTGTCGTCAGAGCTCCAGGGAGGGACCTGGGTAGACAGAGAAGCCGGAAACAGCAGGCTGGGGCAGCCACTGCTTACACTGAGGAGGAAGGACGAGGGAGAGAGGAGTGTGTGTGTGTGTGTGTGTGTGTGTGTGTGTGTGTGTGTGTGTGTGTTTTCTTTTTGGTAGTGGTGGTGGTGGAGGGCGGGTGCTAGCAAGGCCAGCCCTGAACTCGCTGGACAGAGCTACAGACCCATGGCCTTGCAGTGCCTGCCCAGAGAGGGAGAAGACAGCAGAGAGGTTGCCAAGGTGAGGGGATGCCTCCGAGGATGGGAGGGTGGGGGGGCCTCTGACTTCCAGTGTGTGTGAGTGGCGGGTGGGGGATTAGCCCGGGCATCTGAGGATCCTCCCCTTGGCAGGGTGGACGGTCCCCAGGAAACTGTTTCAGTTGGTGTTGGTCGCTGGTGGTACTGGGTTTGGGCAGTTTCGAATCTCAGATGAATCCGGAATGGGTACAGGCCCAGCACTCCTACCTCCCCGCCTTGGGACACTTTTCCCATCCCCGCCACCGCCACCACCAGGAACTGTAGTAAAGTCTGGGGAAGGAGGGCAAGGTGGTGTCCCCTGACCGCTGCGTGTGTGTGTTGGGGGAAGTAGCTGCCCCTCCCTGGAAGGTTGATGCTAGTGGGTCCTTGACAAACCCCTATCCTTTTTCCCAACGAAGGTTCCTGTTCAGGAACTGGGGGATGAGCGAGCCCTAGATATAGACCTCATGGTGCCCCAGAAGAGGGGGAATTTCCCCCTCAAAACTGCTCCACGCTTGGCTGCTGTAGACGCCGAGATTTCCCGGCGGCGCAGGGTTAACCTTCCTCGTGCTGAACTGGCTCCGCCTCCCTCCCCCCTCCCCGCCCCCACCGCCACATACACACATTGGGCAACTAGAGAAGCTCTGTTGACTTTTGATCCTGTGGTCTGGGGCGATCAGAGGACTAGGGAATGTAGGGGTTGAGGAGAACAGATGTAGGCCTCGAAGCAGGTGATGAGAATCCTGGACATGGGGTTTTTCTTCTCGGTTTGGAAGGGAATATTGGCCCCACCCCTTCAGGCCGTGGCTCCTGGGTCCCTGACAGTCTTTAGGGGGCTTTAAACAGATGGTGCTCCCCTGCTGACTAGCCAATGGACCCAGCCTTATTCTTGGATTTGAGTGGGGGAAAGTGCGGCCTCCTGGTGTCTGAGGATGGAGTAGGAGAGGAGATTTGAAGCCAGGACCAGGCCAGGAGGCTGGTCCATGACTTAGGAATCACCTCAATTCTCAATAGGGTAGGGGTAGAGGGTCAAAGTCTTAGCTCCATGAGAAACATGAGAGGAAGAGAGAAGGAATAGAGTCTTCCCTTGAATTTGAAACAGACCAAAATGTACCCCACCCCAAAGGGTGAATAGAGAAGGGCCTATTGGAGGACCCTGAGCAAGCGGGGGGGGGGGGGGGGGGTACGGGGGAGGGGGGGAGAGCGCGGAATTCTGCTTTGGGGAGAAAAGAGAGGAGGGGGACAGGAGGGCAAGAGGATTATACTTTTGGGAAAAAAAGAGCTGGAGGAGGAGCGGGACTGGGGTTGGGGGGAGGGTCTTGAAGCAGGAATCTTCAGAGAAGAGGCTCCTCTGCTCTCTATCTCTTTGGGAGTCCTGGGAGAAGGGAGAGGCTAAAAGTGCAACAGGAAGGTTTGGGGTTATTGAGCTGGGGGAGACCCAGGGAGTTTCCATCCCCTTCTTCTCCCTCACCTCTAGGAGAAGAAGAACATTACAAAAACATGAACTGAGAGACCCCTGGGAAACTACTGGTATACTTACCCTACCCTGCACCCCACTCAGAAAAGAGGCCATAAACATCTCCCCTACTTCTCCCATCTCCTCCTTTCCTCTCTTTTCTTCTCTGTCCTTGGCCTTCTAGCCAACCTTCTAGCATCCTCTCCCACTCTTTTAAACGCTTTATTCCAGGCTTATCAACCCCACTTTTCTCCATTATCCCACCTTCTTCTTGAGTTCTCCCTACTTTCCTCTTTGCTCCATCTCCCCTTCTTCAACCTTCCTCCCTCAGCCCTGCTCCTCAGGATGATGGGATTTGGATCTGGAAGGGATCCTAATAGTGCAGTGTGATAGTTAATCCCCACTTGGATTTAAATACTGATTCCAAATGTGCTTGCTGAGGGTCTTGGGCAGTTAGAGAACCTCCTTGAGACTTGGTTTCTTTCTTTTTTAAATTATCTTTATTGTTGAAAGTATTACAAATGTCCCCCTTTTTTTCTGCCCATTGACCCCCTCAACCCTGCTCCTACCCCCTCCCCAGGCCTTCCCCACACTATTGTCTGTCCATGGGCTATGCATATCCTATATAATAAAAGGCTAATATGCAAAGCAACCGAATGGGCAGAACAACCGCTTGCTATGATGTGCACTGACCACCAGGGGGCAGACACTTAACTTGGGAGCTGCCCCCCTGGTGGTCAGTGCACTCCCACAAGGGGAGAGCTGCTCAGCCAGAAGCCAGGCTCACGGCTGGCGAGCACAGTGGCGGTGATGGGAGTGTCTCCCGCCTCCAAAGCAACGCTAATGATGTCCGACTGAAGGCTTAGGCCCACTCCCCAGGTGTAAGCCTAAGCCTTCAATCAGACATCCCCAAGGGCTCCTGGACTGCAAGGCTGAGCTGAGAGACCCCCTCCCCCCACCGAGTGCACAGTTTTGTGCACCGAGCCTCTAGTATGCATATAAGAGAATGGGTTCTTCATCTATGAAAGGAGATAATTATATATTTAAAAAGTTGTTGTGAGGTTCTAATGAGATAACAGGCAATGCCTCATATATAGTGAGTGCTTAATAAATGATAGCTACTATTGCTCCACCATCCTCTTCTTCATTATCTTGCTGGCTAGTTTTCAAATTATCTCATGGAACCCTGGAATTTTGAGGGGTTTCTCAGGGTCATATTTGGTGTCAGGAGGTGGGGAGAGGCAGGAAGAAACAGTAGAGTTCCAGGCCTACCACATTTGCTTTCAAAACTCCGATTTTGCCCTAGCTGGTTTGGCTCAGTGGAAAGAGCGTCGGCCTGCAGACTGAGGGTCCCGGGTTCGATTCTGGTCAAGGGCATGTACCTCATCCCCGGCCCTAGTCAGGGTGTGTGCGAAGGCTAAGGCTACCAATTGATGTGTCTCTCTCACATTGATGTTTCTCTCTGTCTCTTTCTTTCCCTTCCACTCTCTAAAAACCATTGTGGGGAAAATGTCCTCAGGTGAGGATTAACCCAAAAAACTCTGATTTTATACCTGTTATATAATTTGGATTAAAAATATTAAAACTATTCCTTTAAAGAGTTTGGAAAGTTCTGCCCCTATCCAAGCATCATATGTTATAGATGAGAAGATTGAGGCCCACGGAGAGGAGGTTCCTTGCCCACAGAACCAGATCCAGGTCTGGAGCTGCAACCTAAGTCCTCTGCCTCCTCTCAGAGAGCTTTCCCTAATGCCGATCTCTCCTGTCTCCCCACGCCTCCACCTACAGCTCCATCACCCTGTGTCTACCATTGAAGGGTTCACCTTGTCTCAGACACTGACCAAAAGTGTCCCTGGTTTGAGGTGGTCTGGCTGTGAGTGACAGTGGGGTGATCTCTGGGAGAGCTATCTCCAGGAGGTCCCTGGCTGACCCAGGACATAGGTCACCTTCCTTGGGCACTTCTCAGAGTGGCCTGTTCCTTTCCTCCAGATGCCCTCCAAACCCCAGATCATGTCTCTGTGGGGGTTGGTTTCCCAGATACCCCCAGAAAAACTGCAGCAGCTCTACATCGACTTTCCCCAACACCTGCGGCATCTCCTGGGTGACTGGCTGGAGAAACAGCCCTGGTGAGTCCCTGCTGCCCCCATGTTAGTCCCTCAGGTCCTTCCTCACCCACTTTCCCTTTAATTAGCTTTTCTCTGCACCATTTCAGGACTTGGGACCCATTATTTGATGTGCAGGAACCCATATTTAGCAGGGAGTCTGTGTCGCATTAGCCAGACTATGCATGTTGACACCTGGAATCCCCTACCCTTTAGGAGGCTGGACCAAAGAGGAGGAAGGTCAGGGCTGAGGCAAGGGCACTTCCTATCACAGCCGGAAGATTGGGGAACAAGGCATGATGAGGGCTGCAGAGGGCCTGGATGGAGAGAACAGTAGAGGAAGGAGCCACTGAGCTGTTTGCTGTGGGGTGGAGGGTCAGTAGAGCTGATGAAGCCCTGACTCAAGGCCTCCTCATCCTGATCTTCCCACAGGGAGTTCCTGGTCGGCTCAGATGCCTTCTGCTGCAACAAGGCCAGCACCCTACTTTCCGCCACTGTCCAGCATCTTCAGGCCTCCGCCAGAAAGCAGGGGGAGGGGAGCGCCATCTTGCAGCATATCAGCACCCTGGAGGTGGGGGCAGCAGGGGGCGGGGACAAGGCTGGAGTGGGGCTGGGGTGGAGCTGGGGTGAGCACTGGCTGCTGAAAGAAAATTGGTTGGACGCTGGAAACAAATTGGTGTTCCTATGGTTAGCTGTTAGCTAGCATGCAAATTCGATTTTAAAAGCATGCAAATGCAGGAAAACTTCTGGAGTCTACAGCTGTGTTGCCTTTCAGTGTGTGTGTGTGTGTGTGTGTGTGTGTGTGTGTGTGTGTGTGTGTGTGAATTGAGGTGGGGGATTAGAAGGGGAGACTGACATGAGTAAGAGCCAGGCTAACTCTGTCTACCACCATTCATTTCTATAGAGCATATATCAGAGGGACCCCCTGAAGCTGGTGGCCACTTTCAGACAAATACTTCAAGGGGAGAAAAAAGCTGTTATGGAGCAGGTATTGTGACACCCCATCTCCCACCCCAACTCAATTCCCTAGAACATTGGCTTAAACCATGAGAAACTAGAAGGAATTTGAACTTCAGGCAAGGCTCAGTGTTCTAGGCCTGGGATGACTAAAGGAGGCTCCTAGGGTCAGAGTGAACCCCAAGCCTAGCTCAGGGAAACTTCAGATGAGGGATGGGGGTAGTGAGGCCTGGGAGGAGAGCAAGGAGCAAGGAGAGAGGTCTTATCTTTGGGAGATTCCAAAAGGTCGGGAAGCGCTGTCAAAGGGGAGACAAGGGAAGTGGTCTCTCTTTTCTGCAGAGCATGGCAGCAGGCACCCCTTTACAGAGTGGAGGCCAAGGAGAGGAATGGGCAGTGTTACAGTTCTTTTTGTGTGTGTGTGTGTGTGTGTTTGTTAATCCTCACTGAGGATATTTTTTCCAATAATTTTTAGAGAAAGTAGGAGGAGGGAGGGAGGAAGAAAGAGAGTCATTAACGTGAAAAAGACACATCAATTAGTTGCCTCCCACACGCACACCTGCAACCCAGGTACCTGCCCTTGACCGGGAATCGAACCCACGACCCTTCAGTGCCATAGGCCGACGCTGTAACCACTGAGTCACACCAGCTAGGGCAGAGTGTTACAGTTGTTGACATCTGTCCCTCTTGTGCAGTTCCGCCACCTGCCAATGTCCTTCCACTGGAAGCAGGAGGAACTCAAGTTTAACACAGCCCTGCAGAGGCTGCGACACCGAGTGGGGGAAACCTGCCTTCTCCGAGAAGCCCTGAAGCAGGAGGCTGAGGCTGGCCAAGGTGGGAACCTGGGCCTGGAGCCCTAAGAGGGCTTGGGGGAGTGTGTGGGAGTGATTTCCTCTTAGACCGTAACTGTGACTGAACCTCAAATCGCTCTGTCCCCCTGATTTCTGCCCCTACCCTCAGTGTCTCTGCACAGCTTGATAGAAACTTCTGCTAATGGGACTGGGCCAAGTGAGGTGAGTAATGGACTGAGAGGGGGAGCTTGAGCTCAAAGTGCAATCTTTGAGGGATCTCAAATCCTTGAAGTAATGGAGATTAGGCCCTAGAAAGGCAGACTGAGGTGGGGTGAGAGAATGCCAGAGAGGGAGAAAGATAGTTCTTTCCTCAGGAGCTGGGTGAGGAGCTGTGTGTAGTCCTGGCTCAGGCCCTTCGTGCCCGCAGGCCCTGGCCACGTTGCTGCAGGAGACTGTTGGGGAGCTGGAGGCTGCCCAGGCCCTGGTGCTGAAGAGGATCCAGATTTGGAAACGGCAGCAGCAGCTGGCAGGGAATGGCGCACCCTTTGATGAGAACCTGACCCAACTACAGGAGAGGTTGGGGCAGGGCTGACGGGAAGGGAAAGGGCTGGGGGTCGGCAGGCACCTGCTGTTTCTGCTGGAGGACCCACAGGTGTGAGAGAGAAAAAGCCAGGCAAGAGGGCCTTGCAGTGGGCCAAGACTCAGAGAAACCAGTCCTGGCAGAGCTATGCACCCTGTTGTTCAGAGCGTGTCCTGCACAAGTACGCCCGGTCAAAGGGGCACAAGTGGGAGTTCTTCCAACCCACACTTTTCTCTTCAAGCCCCATGCCCAGGGCAATGGGAATTCTTTTTCTATTCGGCCTATTGGGTAGAGCATCTTTTAACTTGTACAAAAGCACCATACATGCTGGCAGCTGATCTGGGTATCAGAGCCCTGGGGAAGAGGCAGCTGGGTTTCCACAGGAAGCTCCCACCCAGAGCCCTTGCAGCCCAGGTGCTGGCAGCCACACCCATGGTCCATCGCACCCCTCTACACACATTATTCTGCTTTCTTCCTGGGCTTAAGGACAGGGCTTCTCGGCCAGAGCAGGTAGCCTGAATCCTGTGCCCCCTGACCACTGTCCTGCCCCCAGGTGTGAGAGCCTGGTGGACATTTATTCCCAGCTGCAGCAGGAGGTGGGGGCAGCTAGTGGGGAGCTTGAGCCCAAGACCCGGGCAGCACTGATTAACCGGCTGGATGAAGTCCTGCGAACCCTCGTCACCAGGTATGCCCTGTGAGCCCCAGCCTGGCCTAGAGCAGACCCAAGGAAGAAAGAGGGTTAGAGTTGTGGGGAGGACTCCCGGGGAGGGACCCCTGCTGCTAATACCCCATTGTCCTCCCTCCTCCCAGCTCCTTCCTCGTGGAGAAGCAGCCCCCTCAGGTTCTGAAAACTCAGACCAAGTTTCAGGCTGGAGTTCGATTCCTGCTGGGTCTATGGTTCCTGGGGAACTCTGCCAAGTTTCCACTGGTCAGGGCCGACATGGTGACTGAGAAGCAGGCGAGGGAGCTGAGCAACCCCCAGGGGCCTGGGGCTGGAGTGTAAGCTGGGGTTGGCAAAGGCCAGAGGAGCTTGGGGGACTGGCACCTTCAGGAGGGAGGGAGGGCCATGGGATGAATGATCAAGGCAGAAGAGGAGGGTGGAATCAGTGTTGGAATAGGGTGGGGGCGGCATCGTGATTTGGCCTAGACGGGCTGCCTCACTTAAGAACCCAGGCAGGGAAATGGAGATGTGGAGCCGGAAGTCCACAACATTCACCCGTGGACTCAAGCTCCTCTCCACACCTGGTCCAGCCCACTCACTCTCTGACCTCCCCTGGCAGGGAAAGCTCTGGGGAGATCACCAACAACACCGTGCCCTTCGAGAACATTGGTTCTGGGAACTGCTGCTCCGCCCTGTTCAAGAACCTGGTGAGTGCTTCAGGAAGCAGTGTGTGTGTGTGTGGGGGGGGGGGGGGGGGGTGGGCACGAGGCGGGGAATGAGGAGGATCCTTAGACTATGGAACTCTCCTTGGAGAGGGTGTTGGGGGCCCAGGAGTTTCTGTCCTCACTCCTGCTCTCCCTCACCCCCTCCTGCAGCTTCTGAAAAAAATCAAGCGGTGTGAGCGGAAGGGCACTGAATCAGTCACTGAGGAGAAGTGTGCTGTGCTTTTTTCTACCAGCTTCATACTTGGCCCCAACAAACTTCCCATCCAGCTCCAGGTGAACCAAGGCCCCAGCCCTGTCCAGTCTGGGACCCCAGGGCCCCGCCATGCTACACACTGGGGCCCTCAATCCCCATACTTTCATGATTGCCTCATACCCTCTGAGTTTGTCACTCATTCCAGGATGCACGGGGAGGAGCAAGAACACGGAGTGCACATACCGTGGAATAACAGTGTAGTAGCAACTAGCACCTTTTAATAGACCAGGTCACTGTTTTAAGTGACACACACACAGTGCTCACAATAACATTATGAGGAGGGTGGTATTACTAGCCTCATTTCACAGATGAGGACACTGAGACAGAGATTGAGCAATTTGCCCAAGTCACACAGCTACTAAGTGTTGGAGCTGGCATTGGAAACCTGGAGGTCTGCCCCATGGCACTGGCTCACAATCACTTCTCTATAGTAAGGCCCTAATTGAGCTTTAGAAAGCTTTTGAAAACATGCCATGATCTTTTAACTATGTTATGTGAGTTCAAAGCTTCCCCCTCAGAGCCAGCTCTCTAAGGAAGCCCCTTGCCCCAATACGAAGAACCCCCTCTCCTCACCCCCTTAGGCTCTATCTCTGCCCCTGGTGGTCATCGTCCACGGCAACCAAGACAACAATGCCAAAGCCACCATCTTGTGGGACAATGCCTTCTCTGAGATGGTGAGGAAAGACTGAGGGGGGAGGGGGCTCTAACATGAGGATGGGGTACAGGCTGGTGGGTTAGCAGGCATGTTCAAATGGTAGTGATCTTAACTTCTCATGCACTTCTGACCTCTTTTCATACCGGTCTTAACTATATCATGTTGCAGCACCCTAAACTGTTGGAAAAGCACCATCTTTGTGAGCGAACTCAGGGGGACACCTGGGAGGGGCAGCCTTGGGGAGGTGGAAAGAATGAAGGCCCCTCTTGAGTAAGAATGAGGGTGGTCGCCTGAGGCACCCTCTCCTTTCCCCTTCACCCAGGACCGTGTGCCCTTTGTGGTGGCTGAGCGGGTGCCATGGGAGAAGATGTGCGAAACTCTGAACCTCAAGTTCATGGCTGAGGTGGGAACCAACCAGGGGCTACTCCCAGAGCACTTCCTCTTCTTGGCCCAGAAGATCTTCAATGACAACAGCCTCAGCATAGAGACCTTCCAGCATCGTTCTGTGTCCTGGTCACAGTTCAACAAGGTCATTGCCCTGTCCTTCGGACATTCCACCCCCAAGCTCTTCATCTCTTCAGGGTATCCCCAACCTCTGCCCAGGGACTGACTGTTGGGGTCTTCACCATGTCCTTTCACATCCATCAGGAAGGCCTTATCATGGCAGGAAATCCCATCAGCCCAGAGGATGTGTTTTCTGGCTTCTCTCAGGGTTTGGATTAGGGACCCCGTCTTCCCTCTTTACCAGTGATTTGTATGACTCACCCAGACTGTGTGTAAACACAGCTCAAAATAACTGACCCAGGGCGAAACAATTCCTACTGCAAAAACCAGGACGAAATCCCACAGGGACATGTAGTAATATCAGCAACCATGTACTGACAGCTTACTACCTGCCAGGCACTGTGCTTAGCACTTCACATATTTACCTCACTTAATCCTTCCAACATCCCTTTGAGGTAGGTACTATTATCATCATTTTATAGACCAAGAACCTATTGCTCAGAGGGGTTAAGTAGTGTGTCTAAGGCCTCCCAGCAGGTGAGTGGCATAGCTGGGATGAAACCCCATATTTCTGACTCTTGCTCATAGCTACTATATTTTATTCCCTCCAAAATAAGATGGCCCAGAACTGGGTCTCTTACAAGAACAGGGGGGGGGGGGGGGGGGGGGCGGGGAGAAATCTGGGTGTCTTGGTTGGCCACCAGCAGGGTAAATGCAGTCATGTTCTGCTCACTTAGAAAAAAAGGAAGAGAGAAAAGCCCATATGACTAGAGAATGTGTTAGCAAAGGGATCCAGACACTCACACCCAGCAGGCAGCCGCCTTCTCTGGACTCCACCAGGCTTCATTAGGGACGGGTGGACCATAGTGGTTATGAGAAACTCCAGGCCAGACTTCCTGGGCAAAGGTGGGAGTTCACCAGCTATGTGGACCTGGGCAAGTTATTTGACCTTTCTGGGCTCCCATTCTTTATTTCTAAGATGGGATAGCTGTAAGACCTACTTCCATAACCTTGTAAAGATCAGATAAATTAATTTATGGTAAGGGCTTAGAATAATGGCTGGCAAATAGTGAACGTGAGTATTGGCCGTTATCATTGATGGGTCTCAGGTCCAGTTTGGTCCCTCAGCCCTGTGACTCTGTCATGTGGGCACGCACAGCCCATACTTGCCCTAACCAGGCTCCGGCTCTGGCCCTTTCATGAACTCACACCAGCTCCTCCCTTCCCCACAGGAGATCCTGCTGGGTCGTGGCTTCACCTTTTGGCAGTGGTTCGATGGTGTCCTGGACCTCACCAAACGCTGTCTCAAGAGCTACTGGTCAGATCGGTGAGTCTCTGCCCCAGGTGGTCTGAGCAGCTGTACCTCCAGCTCCCTCTTCACATCCAGTACCTCCACCCCCATCCTCTCCTTCATCCTGGCCAGGCTGATCATTGGCTTCATCAGCAAACAGTATGTCACCAACCTTCTTCTCAATGAGCCTGATGGAACGTTCCTTCTTCGCTTCAGTGACTCAGAGATTGGAGGCATCACCATTGCCCACGTCATCCGGGGCCAGGATGGTGAGGTCACTCCAGCCAGTCCTGTCTGTGCCTGTGCCCTCTGCGATTTCTTCTGAGAAGGAAATGTTTTAGCTTCCTTATGCCAGTTCTGATCTTCAGAAAGTTCTTCTTTAGTTCCAACTTTTCTTCTTCCTTCTATGGTCAAAACTTCCACTTTCTCACTGTGAGCTTTTTGGGGATAGAGATTAGTGCCCCCCCCCCCCCCCCGCCCCAGGACCCCATTGGAGGTCCTCTCCTCCTTGCCTTGGTAGATTGAGTTCTGTGTGGGGGCTGGGAAAGGGGAAGAAAATCTGGACGGAGTGGCTCAGGGTCTCATTCCTATTGTAGGTTCCCCACAGATAGAGAACATCCAGCCATTCTCTGCCAAAGACCTGTCTATCCGTTCACTGGGGGACCGGATCCGGGACCTTGCTCAGCTCAAAAACCTCTACCCCAAGAAACCCAAGGACGAGGCTTTCCGGAGCCATTACAAGCGTGAGCTGGAGCTGGCAGTTCTGACCCCCCTTCCTGTTGCCCACCTCCTCCCTGATTCCAGTTGCCCCCTCCCTGTCTATTGTGTGTCATCCCTGACTTCTCGCCCCATTTTGTAGCTCCACTTCTCCCACTTGCCTATCAGCCATATCCACCTTTCCCACCTCCTCTCCAACCTAACCCTGGAGCACTCCATAGCTCTCCTTTCTCCCCACAACAGATGAACAGATAGGTAAAGATGGCAGGGGTTACGTCCCAGCTACCATCAAGATGACTGTGGAAAGGTGAGTGTGGTGGTGAGGATGATGGGTAAGGCCTGGTGCTTACTTGCAGGAAGGGGTGGCGGCATCAACAATTTGTCAGTTACAGGTATCTCCTTCCCTCCTCCAGGGACCAGCCACTTCCCGCTCCAGAGGCCCATATGTCTACTATGCTGCCCACTTATGATCTTAGAATGGCCCCTGACTCCATGAACATGCAGCTCAGCCCAGATATGGTGTAAGGAGCATGAGATGGGAATAGAAGTGGTCTGTGCAGGCAGGCTCTCTGCATGGGCAGCTGGGAGAGCCGGAGCTGGGGACTGAAGGATGGCATTTTCCTTGCCATGAAAGGAGTTCCTCATCCTGAGGCAGGGGCTGGGGGTGTCCAGAAGAAGAGCTGGCATCAGGGGATTCTGCTTTCTTTCCCCAGGCCCCAGGTGTACCCACCACACTCTCACTCTATCCCTTCATATCAAGTCCTCTCCCAGGAAGAATCAGTCAATGTGTTGCCAGCCTTCCCAGAGTAAGTGAAGAACCTCTTAGGGATTGGGTGGGGATACCCAGCGGCAAAGGGGATGGACATTCAAATGTTAGGAGAGGCTCTTCTGGGAGAAGGGGGCAGCAAAAAGCTTTGTCTCTTCTGTTCACTCCATTGAGCCTCAGTGGTTAAGACCCAGACTTCCCTGGGTTTGGATTCCAGCTCTACTATTTAACTGACTTCAGGCAAGTTACTTAACTGCGGTGCCTCATCTGTAAAATGGTGAATAATACCTTCCTCATAGGATTATTGTAAAGGCTAAATGAGTTCATTATATGTGTACTGCTGAGCAGAGTACCTGGCTTATAGCAAGGGCTATGTATGTAGGGATTAGTATTCTCTCTTCTGCCCCTGGAATCCACAGTCACTTATCTGCTATCTTGATTTTTATTTATTCATCTGTTTTGGCCTTGAAGTGATCTAGACATTTTCATTCCCCAGGCAACATTCAGGAACTTACTCTTAGTCAAGACATGACATCTCCCTCCCAGGAGTAGAGGTGGGGGAAACAGAACCACCAAAGTTCAGAGTCCAAATAAACATCAGAAATTAGCTAATCCAGTCCCCATCTCCCCCTCCTCCCAGGCCCCAACACACACTTTATGGATGGAAAGACTGAGCTCACATTGTAGAGATGGCTTGCTCTAGTCAGGATAAGGAGTACAAAATTCCTCAGTGGTCTTGACTTTGTAACACCCAGCTCTTGCTCAGCCCTCCTTTCTCTGACTGTACCCTTCTTCCTACTTCCAGACCTCACCTGCAGATGTCCCCCAACCTGAACCAGATGAGCCTGCCCTTTGACCAATCTCACCCTCAGTGAGTGACATTCCCCATCCTGACCCCATATGCCCCATTCACTCCCACCTCACCCCCCACCCACCACCATTTCATTCACTTTTCTGGTCCCAGCAGGGGTCTGCTGCTGTGCCAGCCTCAGGAGCATGCCATGTCCAGCCCCGAGCCCCTGCTCTGCTCTGATGTGACCATGGCAGAAGAGAGCTGCTTGAGCCAGCCAGTGGGGGGGTTCTCTCAGCCCACCTGGTGAGTGGCAGCCTGGGGTGGTGGCTGAGCGTGGGCTAGAGGAGTGGGTGCCAGGACTATCCTACTGCTTCTCTCCTCCCTCCTGCAGGGTTGGTGAAGACATGTTCCCGCCCTTGCTGCCACCCACTGAACAGGACCTCACCAAGCTTCTCCTGGAGGGGCAAGGGGAGTCAGGGGGAGGGCCTTTGGGAGCCCGGCCTCTCCTGCAGCCCAACCCCTATGGGCAGTCTGGGATTTCAATGTCCCACATGGACCTAAGGGCCAACCCCAGTTGGTGATCCCAGCTGGAAGGGGAGCTCAGAGACAGCTTTTCTACCCTGATGGACCTGCTCTGGATACCTGCCCATGCTCCTGCTAAGCAACAGATGGGGAGCGTGTCCCCCTAGCCCCACCTACTCCCTGGTGAGGAGGAAGACTTTGCCAGGAGAAGGCACTGCAGGTGGAGCCTATCCACTCCTCCCCTCCTACCACACACTCACCCCCACCCTCTCCCTTCCTGTGCTGGGGGAGAAATTCAGGTTCCAAAGTGAGACACGCCCCTGCATGCCTGCACACGCACAACACACAGCTCTTCCTAAGACGGGGCTGAGCACGGAGGGGGCTGAGCAAGAGCACAGGTTAGGGCACGGAGGGCTCCTTCTCCTACTCCCAGCCAGGATCCAGGATGCACATGTAGAAAAAAGCAGACATGTGCACACACTTGCACTAGAGGCTGGAGATGTGGGAGGGGATGGGCTGGGTCCCAGCCCTGGGGGAATGAGGAAGTTTAGGAGACCCTGGGTGGGAGGACAAGAGGGGCCTGTACATTTGGCTACTGATGTGGGTTTTGCCCAGATTAAAAAACAGATCCCAGACAGCTCCAGATCCCTGACAGTCAGATGGGGGCTTTCGGTTGTATATGAAATGGTGCAGAAGTACAGGGCTGAGTATCTTGGTGTATGTATAGCTGTGTGTGTGTGTGTGTGTGTGTGTGTGTGTGTGTGTGTGTGTGTACTTGAGACACATTAACATATAGATATCACACACATTAGTTGTATAGCCACACAGGACATTATCTGATTTTACCTGTGACAACACAGTTTTTGAAGTGTGAGACACTGCACAAAAGACACTGGTGAGTGTGCTAGCCTGATACATGCTAACCCAGACACACTCAGCTTCGAGAATGACTGTGCTCAGGTAGGTCTACGTGGCTGTGACATCGCATATGGCTTAGCTTCTGTGGCTCAACACTGCCAGTCCTGCCCAAGGCAGGGGTGAGTCTGGAGCCCGGCCCAGGTGTGTGGTCCTCTCCATGTATTAGGGACCCTCCCCGCTGCTTCTTTTCTACTTCCCCAGCCACTGCCAGTTTTCCTCCACTCCCATACTACCCTTTCTCCCCTTTGGGGGCCATAGATCATAAGCCATAAAATAAATTTTATTCCAAAATAACAAAATAAATAATCTACTGTACACGATCTGAAAAGAAAAACGCTCTAACTGCTCAGACAGATGCTGTGGTCCAGCCCCCAGCTGCGGGAGACACTAAGTCCAATCCAGGCCTCCCGTGGGGGCTGATGAAGGGGACCCCACATCCACCCCCCCACTCCACCCCCAGAGAGGGCAGGGCAGGAGGAAAAGAATTGCTGGGACTTGGGGGAAAAGATGGGCATGGGTGGGTGAACTGCAGCACTTGATAAATTAAAGAAACAAACTAGAAGCACAAAAATGGGGGAGCAGAGGGGAGGAAGAGCAGGTCCAGTGTTCTCAGGCCCCCATTTCTGGGGGAAACGTTTCCATTTTTAGCTGCTGGACCTTCCCAGGAAAGTTCCCCTTTCCCCCATATCCAAACTGAGTCCGACTGCTCACATCACTGGTTCAAACTAGAGAGAATGGGAGTGTGTTGTGTGAGGGGAGAACCCCAGATGCCCTGGAGGCAGAGTCCTTGCCCCCGTGCTGTGGGCAAGGGTGAGGGGCAGAACGCACCCCCTTTGTGTCCTCTTGCCAGGCCCCTGCTCGTTATTGCTTGAAGCCCCATAGTTTTATGCCCATGGAGCAAGTGGGGAGGCAGGAGAAGGGCAGCGGAAGGATCCAGAGTTGTGAGTAGAGACCAGGGATGGAGAGTGTAGGGATCTGTGGGAGCCAGAAATCCCAGGGCCTGGGTGAGAGAGTACCAGTCCATCCCTCACTGCCGGCTGGCCTCAGCCTCCACTTTCACACTGCTTCTGCGACCTTCCACCAGAGCTGGATGGGGTCCTGGGGCAGGGCATCGGTCTAGGAGCCCTTCCTCGAACTCTGCAGGGAGAAGGGGTAGGTTAGGAGACTGTGGGGTAGACACTGAAGAGAGAGGTGGTTGAGAAGAGAGGCAAGGCTAGAGAAGGCTGCAAAGAGTATCTTGATTGACTGCGTTACTGACTCCTGCCCACCGTGTGTGTATGGAGGGCTCCATATCCAAGTGTGTGTGCCCCCTCCTCTTTCTGGCTGTGTGTAGCTCTCTGTCTCTGTATGTATGTCTCTCTTTCTCTGTCTCTCCCGCCTCTGCTCTGCTGGAATTTCTGGTTCTGTCAGGAGCTGTGGGGGTGGCTTGGCTCTGACCTCTCCCCCTCCCCCTTCCTAGGCTCTGCCGCCCCCACTCATCTCTGGCCCCCTCCCAGGCCCTGCCCACCCACCCATGCCCCCCAAGTTTCTTAGAAGCCAAGTGTGGGGGAGGGGGGACAGGAAGCCAGGCTCCCAGCTCCTCCTCCAAGAAAAGCCCCCCTTCCAATCCCTGCCCCCACTTCCCACCCACACACAGTTTAAAAATACCAAGCTAGGGTTGGTGGCTTTGTCTGCTGCGTCACTCCCAGCCCAGCCGCTGCCTGGCCCTTCGCTGGCCTATTCCCCTTCCCCCACCCAAACACAAAGCATCCCCCCACCTAGGCTCTTCCACTTTCAGGCTGAGCAGCCCCATCCCAAAAGCCAGCCTGCTCCACCCTCCTACATTGGTGGAAGTTCTCTCCAAGCTTTCCTTCCTGGTGACCCTCCTTCTGCTCCCCTTCATCTCCCATTCGGTCTCCCTGCTCACCCCAACCCCCTTTCACAGGTCTCTGTTAGGGTCAGACCCTCCCCAGTAGGAAGAGTCCTGCAGGGTCCTCCTCTTCTTAACCCAAGGCCTGGTTGGCTGGAGCCCGACCCTCCTACTTACTGCCCTCTCTGGCCACTATACCCTCTTCCTCCCACCTGGCCCCAGGGCCCCAGGATTGCTAAGTGGGGCCTGGGTGGTGGGGGTGCTCGGGGACAGCACTGCTGGCTGCCTCACCTGCGAGAGGCGGCTTTGCAGGCACACAGGGGCTGAGGCGGCCCACGCGGTCATGGGAGACGAGGCGGGCTAGCCGCAGCCCCTCATCCATCAGTGTCTGCTGCAGGATGTGGCGGCTCCACAGCCCATGGGCTGGCAATGCCAGAGGCAGGTCAGCAGGGGGCGGCGTCAGCCTTGGGCATGACCCCAC
Source organism: Plecotus auritus (assembly GCF_963455305.1). Classification (NCBI taxonomy): domain Eukaryota; kingdom Metazoa; phylum Chordata; class Mammalia; order Chiroptera; family Vespertilionidae; genus Plecotus; species Plecotus auritus. The sequence goes on from NC_137772.1 coordinate 169,468,187, forward strand.
AGCTGTGGGCATGGGCACTGGTCAGGTAAGGGACTACAGTCAACAGAACCCCCACCCTCAACCACAAAGCCAAACCCACAGATCTAGGCCCTTTTGCCCCCATCCAGCCAGGCCTCCCAACCCTGTTCCAGGCAGTTGCCTCCTGGCTCTTTCCCGCCACACCTTCCCCTCCCACCCCGCCCAGAGGAGAAAAGTGCTCTGATGTACACTCACCCTGCAAGTGTCCATCTAGACTCTCCCCGGACAGACTGGCGCTGTCTTCTTCCAGGCTGGGGCGGTATGGGGGTGCATAGGATTCAGGGCCTGGGGGAGGCTGCTGGATTTCAGAGTGACTTTGCTCTCCAACCTGTGTGTGCCCCAAATGGGGAAATGAGGATCTGGCAAAGGAGGTTTTAGGGAAAGACTGTTCTAACCCCCTACATGCACCCTGGCAAATCTACCTCCTGTTTCAGCTTCTTCAGTGGTGGGCCTCCCAATTCTTCAGGGTGAAGCCTGTAAAGATGGAGGAATAAGGAGTGTGAGGCTGGGGAGGCACACATGATGGGCTGGGCACAGAATCTGGTGAGGGGCATGCATTTTTTCAAAATCCTGGGAAGCAGCTGGCTGAGCAAGAGTCCCCAGCTCAGGCACTACTGTTTTGGGGATTAGAGGGGACATGAGATGGATGGGAGGGGTCAGACCTCACACAAGTGGACTTTGTAAAGGCAGGACATGCAGGTTGGTGGCAAGCAGGCCTGGAGGCACCTCAATGGAGGTTAGGACATGACCCAGCTCCCTGGCAGAATTCTAATCTAGGAAGAACCTGGAGAAGGGGGTCTCACCTGGAACCCTTCAAGGAGGACAGGTAGGTGCTCTCTCGGGCCACTTGGCGTGATAAGGAGAAGAGTTCTACCCTCCGCAATAAGAGCGAGTTGTCCCTCATGCAGAACTGGGCAGCAGCCTCATTGATGGTCAGCTGTGGAGAGGACCACCAGAGCAGTCAGAATCCTAACTCCCCATTGTCTTGCCCAGACATCCTCACATCCCTTCATCATCAGACAAATGAGGCCCACCCATCAGATTCTTGCTTGGGTTTTGACATTATCCAAGAGTTTCCTGAGGGAAGAAGACAGAGGTCAGCACCCACAGATTCCTAGGAATGCCCAAGGCCTCTTCCACTCCTGTGGGGACATGAGCGGCATGAAGTTGGACAGCTGGGCTCTCACCTGTGCCTCTGTTTTCCCCTCAGTTGAGGGGAATTCAGCAGGAGCTGGAATTGGGATGGAGGAGAGGGGATCGGGGCCTGGAGTCTTGGTCAAAGGGCAATGAAACAGACTTGAGGAATGTGAGGATTCCCAGGGGTGAGCAGGTGGAGGCCTGTGAGCCAAGAGCAATCTCGGGAGACTGGGGTCCTCACCTCATGCAGGCTAAGCTGCTTGCCCTCCCGGCGCTTAGAGTCAAAGCGGCCATAGATGATGCTGTATTTGCGGATCTCCTCCTCCTTCTGGCTGTCATTATCATCCATCTCAAAGATGTGCCCCACGCTCCGTGCCAGCTTCTTGTTCAGCTTTAGCAAGGATGTCACCTCCCCAGCATCCCCCCTTGGGAAGCTCCGGAAGATCCTCTCCACACTCTCCACCACCATGCGTACCATCTCTGGCTCCAGTCTATCAGGAGCACCTCCAGCCCCAGGGGCTGCCAAACCTCCAGCCCCTATTCCCTCAGGGACTCCTCCCCCTGCAGGTGGGGAAAAAGGGGGTGAACCAGCCTCCTCTTCTCCTCCCGCCCCAACATCAGACTCTGGAGTGCTCCGGCCTGGCCAAATTCGGGCATCTCCTGCCCCAGGTCCCCCAGGCACTGGTGACAGCTTCTCTCCAAGTTCAAGGGGACTCTTGGGGCTAAAACTTCGAGCACTGCCAGCCTTTTCCCCTGGGCTGCCATGACCGTTGCTCATGCTCCCTTTCCGGGTGCCCGCAGTCTCAGAGATCTTGAAAAGCGGAATGCTGGACACGGGCACAGCAGGCACTGGCTGGCTAAAGAGCCCTGGATTGGTGGCCCACTCTCTCAGTGCCTTCTGCAGGCGTCGGACATGGAGAGGCTTGGTGGCCATGCCCACAAGTGCCATGATCTCCAGGAACTCCTCCTCACCCGCTTCGCACAGTTGTTGCACGTCGTCCCCTCCCTGCTGGATGAAGGTCTCATAGTAGGAAAGGAGGTTGGCGCGCTGCAGGACCCGGTACAGCTGCAGCTCCCCTAGTGTCCGAGGCAGTGCCATGGCTCGGGCACTAGGCCTGAGAAGGAGGCACACAAGAGAAAGAGGGGGACAGTCAGTGCAAGTCCCCCTGCTTGGTACCAACCCACACTCACAATTGTCCTCTCACTCCTGCCTGCTTCTCTTCCTCTCTCGCTTTTGAATGCTCTCCCTGACCAGTACCCAGGCCTGGGCACAGACCATGAGAATCAGGCACTGCTCAGAAGTATAGACATGTCAGTGCCATCACAGACAAGCCAGAAGTACCAAAGCCAGCTCAGTCTCTGCAGAAGTCAAAGGCTCTTAGTCCCCATCCTCAGCTTTTGCCTTTCTGGTCTGGGACATGGAGACCTTGCGCGACGAGGCCAGCTAGCACATCCTGGGATGCTTAGACATACCTCTCTTCCGGAACACGGTCCTTACCTTCCACCCTAAGCACTAGCAGTCTCACCATTACTCAAGGAGGGACAACTTGCACTGAGATGAATACAGGATGGCCCCATCCTGCACTGAGATGAATACAGGATGGCCCCTTCCTGCCAATAGTGGACACCTGGGACCACTGCTGGCAGGCTTCACTCCCTGGTGGCATCCTGCCTATGGCTGAGAGGGAGAGGTGTGTGGCCCCTCCCATGTCCTTTCCCACTCTGTGAGCCAGGTGCACCCCTGCTCTGCTACCTGACCTTCCCTACCATTTAGGCATTCTTAGCACACTCTTGCTCTCTGCCCTCAGGATGGTCGCTCTCCTCCAGACTGCCCAGCACCCCCAGGCGACCCCTCTCCCAGCAGTGACCTTCCACACCTGCTCAGTAGGTAGGCCTTTCCCTTCAGCTCAGCCGCAGGGAGGAGAGGAACGCCTCAATTGTTCTGCTCTGGGCCTATTCCGCCCACACACACTCCCACAGTGGTAGCGTCTGTGGGCGAAAATTGCCTAGGGGCTCCCGCCTACCCTCTCCCTCATTTTCCACCCACATCTCAAGTGGAGAGGGGGAGCGGCTCAAGGCCTCCTGAGGGAGGGGCTGCATGCTGGAAACTCTTCTCCCCACATTGTAAACAGAGGTACAGAAACGGGACCCCCTAAGACATCCCCTGCTTCTCCTCTGCCTAGTTGATGATCTCTTGACTTCTCCCGACCCCGGGGTCCTCCCGCCCCGCGCCAAGGACAGACTGAGCCAGCTGAGCGACCCCCCCACCCCCGCCGCATTGTTGCCAGCTACAGCTCCAGGGCTTCCCCTGGAGCTTGGAGGCCCCCCACATTCTTTGCAGGGGGCTCACAAGCCAGGTCATGCCCACAAAGTAGAAGGTGGGATGGAGAGTTTGAATATATTCTTTCATATCCAGATTCATCAGATCCCAGGGCTCCTCTAATTCCATCAGTCTCCACCCCCCAACCCTTATCTCTCTTCCTCTCTACATCCCCCCCCCCATCTCCGCCCTCCAGACCCCTTTCCAGAGTCCAGCTCCACCCATCCCCACTCCCTGCCGCTTCCCTTTGCCCACTAACTTGAGTCTGGGCTGCGGGGTCCGGCGGGCGCTGTCCCCTCCGCCGGGTGGCTGCTCGGTAGTGGGGGAGGGCGCTCTGTGCATGGACGGCCGGAGACCACCAAGGGCTGCCCCTCTCGGTGTCCGGCGCCCGGCGCCTGATGCGCGCTGCGATCTTCCCGGCTTGGGAGGCCGTGTCCGCCGCTGTCCGGGCTGCGTCCCTCCCTCCACGTCTCCTCTCCGAGCCTCCGCGACTCAGTCTGTGCCTCTGCCCCCCACCCCCCTCCCCGGCTGCGCTCGCCGCCTCTCCGCGCCTCCGCCCCCGCAGGACGCACGGGGAGCGAGGCCCGGCGCGGCGCTGACTGCCGGGCGGGCGGAGGGCGTGGGTAGAGCCGGGGGCGGAGGCCGGGGGCGGGGGGCGGGCGCCCGGGCTTCAGGGCCCGCGGTGAAGACGCCGCGGTGGAGAGACTGAGAGAGGCGGAGTCTTGGGGGGGAGGGGACGGGACGGGGTGTGGAGCTGGAGGCGGGGGCGTAGACTCAAAGCCCAGGCGCCAAAGTGGGGACTGGGGTGACCGAGGCCAGGGAGGGGAAGGCGGGCTTGGGGACCCAGAGGGCGGGGCGAGGTCGCTCCATGCCGCCCACGCCGGATGCACTGCCAGCCCTCTCCGCGCCCACGTACCCACGTGAGCGCCCAGCCGGCGACATTCCTCTTTCCCCGCCACCCCTACCCCTCCGTGCGGAGTTTCACAACCACGCACAGGTACACAAAGATACTGAGAAGCGCACCGTGCGCCTAAACGGCTCCGCGAGCCCGTGGCCCACACGCAGGCCTCGTGGCGGTGGACATGTGAATGTTAGGAGTGAGCCGAGAAAGTTGGCGGCTTCTCAGAGTGCCCTCCTCTGTGTGTGCAGCTGGCTCACGAAGAGTGCGCGTTTATGGCAGGTCTGTGAGCGCGGGGCTCTGCAGGAATGCCTTAGGTACCCCAGCGCTCTTATCCAACCCCAAAAGGAGTACTTTGAAGAGGCCGCTGGGAAACTCAGGCCTCCACCATCCCAGCCTCCAGTCCATGCTGAAGTTTGGGGAACAGGAATGGGCGGGTTACCGTGAAGCTACCACTTAGACGCGTTGGGTTTTGTTAGCGCATAGGTCAGGCAGGGATGGGAGGAGTACCCCGCCTTTCTCCACTCGTCGCACCCTATTTGCTGAGGATGGGAACCTACTCCTGGGGGATTCTGTGTGGCAAAGCGGGGATATGGAGGACAACCATTCTGGGATATGGGGACGTCTATCAGGGGACTTCCTCGGAGAGGCTAGGTGAAGATGGACAGGAGGCCAGGAGAGAACCACGCGGCTCCCTACGAGGAGCCTAACCCCCCCTTCACAACCCACCACCCCTCCCCCACTTTATTTCTCGTAGCCCCATCTGGTTCCCATTACACTCCCGCCCACGGCTGGGGGAGGGGCAGATGGACAGGCGGGGACTCTCAGCGCCAGGCCCTGCGGCTCTAGGCCCCGAGGAAATGAAGGGGGGGAGCAGAAGGGGGAAGCGGGATGCAAATGGACTAGCCAGAGGCAAAGTTCCCCCAAGTCCGAAACCTCAGCCCCGCCCCACCATTCCGCACTTCTGAGTGGCCCGGCAAGGCGTGGGCGGCGTGGGCGGAAGGCTGGTTCTACATTCGGGCCTGGCCATAGAACCTTTGTCTCCGCTGGGGGCAAGAGAGGAGGGGTGCATCAGTGGGATGGGAGGATTTCAGTAGCTAAGATTCTTTTCCCCATCCTGTTAAGCCCCAAACACTGGGTGGGGGGGTGACAGGACCGAGCTGAGTCCCATCTCCTATCCCGAGACTGGAGGGGCACACCCCAACCCCTCCGATGTGTGGGTGCCCCTCCCCCACTCCTCTTTACTTATTTTGGAGCCTGGGCTGCCAGCCACTGGCCGCGGGTTCCACGTGCCTCCTCCTTCCCTCTGCCCACGCTCCCCGTGACGCACATCCTCCGCCCACGCAGCCTCTGCTGGAGGCGCCCCCTCCCACCTGCCCTTTTGGGGTGGCGCTGAGCCCACGGATCCGGAGGGAGATGCAGGACCCGGGAAGAGGGCGGAGTAGGGTGTGAAGCAAGGGGCAGTTACCAGCTGGGCGCCGGGTGCCCTAGAAAGAGGCTTGGTCCCACTCTCCGGTCCTGGAGCGGGTACTCGGCCGCTGAGGAAGGAGAGAAAAATCCGCGGACCAGGACTGCCCTCTCCCTTAGGGGACTCTGAAGGGGTCTGGGTGCGAACCTGTGTGTGAGAGTGAAACTCTTGAGCGATATATCTTTGTTTCTCAGGGTTGTCTTGAGGATCAAATGAGAAGACGTATATAAGAACTTTGTAAATTGTAAAATCCTAAGCAAATTTAAGATGCTTTTGCCAGTTTGTCTCTGTACCTGAGGTTGTGTAATTATGTGTTTCTTTACACCTACGTGTGTATCCGTGTCTCTGTCTCTCTAGGTTTGTGTGTGAGCCCCTAGGTGTGGATTTAAAAATATGTACGTTAAAAAAAACATTGACTTGTCAAACTCCGCCAGAGGCCAGGCAGCCAGAGCTGCTGAGATGTCTGTTCTGCGCTTCCCTCCCACTCCTACCACCCCCCACACCCCTCCTACTCCCTTCCGTTGAGAACAAGGAATTTCCAGTCTTCGGGAAAAGGAGAGGCAGAAAGGCTTAGACTGTGAGAAATAAGAAAAACAAAGATAAGGGCCAGGGAGCAGGGGAGATGACAAAAAGGGATAGGGCAAATACAGGATCTTCATTTCTTTTTCTCTTATGGGCCCAATTTCCACAGGGTGGCTCAGGACCACTTCCCTACCTGACTCACCTGCTCTCCCCACCCCTACCGCAGAGTTCTCAGAGGCACGCAGAGCTTCGGATCCCATTTAATCAATTGACTTATTGTCTATAAATAATTTATTAATAAATAATTGGCTAATTAATTACCTGTCAACACTGGACTCTTCCAGGAAGGAAAACAGTATCCTCAGTCCCAGTTTTCCCCAAGAAAAGGAAAGAAGGTTGTGAAGAGAGTGTGTAAAAGAGGAGGAAATTTTGAACCAGAAGGACTGTCATTCCTAGGTACCTATAGATTTTCATCTAGTGGATTGCACTGCTCACTCTCTCCCTGTCCCCAATTTTCACCAGGCAAAAGCAAGCTCACTCAGCAAGGTCTGGTTCAAATGTCACCTTCCTGGACCCTTTCCTTTTTGTACCCGCTCTAGGCAGAATTAATTCCTCCCATCTCTCAGTGGCCTTAACTGTACACAATTAAATTTCACTGAGTGGCCAGATTATTATGATCTCTGAATGCATAATAATCTGGCCACTCAGTATATGGTTGCTTGTTTCATCCTCAGCCCAGGACACCACCTGGGTAAGTCTGATATCTGGTGGGCCCTCTGAAATGAATGAGTTGATGATGCTATTTCCAGGCCTGAGCAACTTTGTAAAGGGCAGTAGACACAGATTTTACTTCAAAAGGAGCTGAACCTGGACAAAACTATTTTAAGTAGAGATACTTGTTTTTTGTGCGTGTCTCCTTCCTTCTTTAAGTTTCCAGTGAATCTCACAACTTTGGCTCCTTGTTCTTCTAAAATGTTCACTATTCTGGTAAATTAATGCATGTACAGGTGCTAAAGATTTGGTTGAAATCCTTGCGAGTAATAGAAAAATATAAACATAAAGCAATGATCATCCTTTTTTCCTCTTTTAGTAACATATTAGAATTATAGTCTAAGGAATGTTGTCCTTCAATTTAGTCATCTTACAAGAGATGCATCACTCCTCCAGAGACAAAGTAACTGCCTATAAAGAGCTCATAGACTAGTAGGGGAGATAGACATTTTAACAAATAATTACAACGTAGTGCTATAATAGGGGGGTATAAACAGTGACAGAAGGATAGGGGGCAAGCGACCTATTCTGCCTGGGTTGTGAGGGACAAATCCAAAGGAGGAGGTGATGATGCAGCCTAGGATTTTGGTTTCTGAATAGGAGATTTCCAGGAGAAAGAAATGATTAAGTTGCCCTTGCTGGTTTGGCTCAGTGGATAGAGCGTTGGCCTGTGGACTGAAGGGCCCCAGGTTTGATTCTGGCCAAGGACACATGCCTCGGTTGCGGGCTTGATCCCCAATAGGGGGCGTGCAGGAGGCAGCCAATCAATGATTCTCTCTCATCATTGATGTTTCTATCTCTCTCTTCTTCCTCTCTAAAATCAATAACATATATTTCTTTAAAAATGAAAAAAAAAAACAAAAAAAAAAAACCTAGCCGTTTTGGCTCAGTGGATAGAGCATCGGCCTGCGAAGTGAAAGGTCCCAGGTTCGATTCCGGTCAAGGGCACATGCCTGGGGTTGTGGGCTCGATCCCCAGTAGGGGGCGTGCAGGAGGCAGCTGATCCATGATTCTCTCTCATCATTGATGTTTCTATCTCTCCCTCTCCCTTCCTCTTTGAAATCAATAAAAAATATATTTTAAAAAAAGAAATCAAGTCAGAGAGAGCAGAATGTACACTTACATGGATGTATGAAATAGAATGATATGTTTGAGAAACTAGAAATTGTTCACTGTTGCTGGATGGGGATGGTGGTGGTAAAAAAGGAGCCCAGGGAGGTGTACAAGGCCATTTCATTAAGATGGTAGAGTAGGGCCCTGGCTCAGTGGTAACCGCCCCCAAGGATCCGTGGGTTCAATTCCTGGTCAAGGGTACCTGGATTTCAGGTTAGTTCTCCACCTGGTCTGGGTGCCTGGAGGCAACCAACTGATGTGTCTCTCTCATATTGATGTTTCTGTCTCTCTCTTGCTCTCCCTCCCTCTCTAAAAATCAATTGAAAAAATATCCTCTGGTGAGGATTAACAACAACAACAAAAATTATAGACTAGGGCTTCTCGAACTATAGTAAAGGGCCAATTAAAAAAAAATTCCAATCTGTTATCCGCTACTTCTATAAAATACACAAAAGGTGAAATAAAATCCCCATTTTTATTAGCCTCAATAAATATAAAATTTCTCTCAGATTGCTGTAAAAGTTTCTAAAGGCTTACATTCAATTTCTGAAATTTTTTTTCATTGCAAAATTGGTAACAAACTTTGAATAGCACTGCCATGGTTGTTTCTTTAGATCTATGTTTTGGATCATACTAAGGACCCTGGATTTTATCACAGAAGATACCGTGGAACCATAAAGATTTCGTCATATGGGAGTGACAAGGTCAGATCTGCATTTAGGAGTAGTGTGGAGAAAGGGTTTTATGGCTGTAAAAACATTAGAGAGGCCAGCTTGCAGGAAATTAAGTGTGAGAAATTGAAAGGTGCTGGACTAAGTCACTGGCATGAGATAGAGAGGAAAGAACAGATTTCAAAAGATTCAAATTAATAAGTCCTGATGACTGAGTGGCTAAGGGGTTGGGGAAAGAGAAGAAGGGTTAGGGTGACTCTTGAGCTTCTAGCTTGGGTGATGGAGTAAATAGAATAGAGTGCTCCTTCCCAAAACTTTGGGAATTGTCTTCATCAAATACCATTTGCAATCATTTTCCTAAATTAAAAAAAAATTATGAAAACCAAGTTTTTCATAACTCATTTGATGACAAACCCTAATTTGTTATCTGAACTTATTTTGTGGCAGATCTGACATAAGCTTACATGAGATAATTTATAGTTTTTGCTTATCACACAGGTTTATCCCAGTGTGACTATTCATATATCTCATTGCAGACATACAAATTTGTTCAATTACAGGGTACTGTCCCAGACCCCTTTGGGATTGTTGCACTATATTGTGTATGCACCATATTACCTTTCTAAAGTTCAAAAAAATTCTGAAACACATTTGCTATCCAGATTTCCCAACCCATTTACTCATCAATCTTGGCTTGAGTTCTTTTGGTTTTTTGCATAAATCAGATCCACCTGCAGATAATGAATATTCATTGCAATGTATGCTATACACTCTGAAAATGATTCTCAAAGTTTTGAACAGTGTCCTCATTATTAAAACAATACCAAAAACATCTTGAGTAATTATTGTGAAGTGACAGACAGAATTCATTTGGATGGTCAGGTGTGAAGTATTTATGGATAACCAGTCACACCACTGTACATCTCATTTTTATATTTTAGCAGTCAGTTGTCAGTGATCTGAAATTAGTTCCCAAACCTTGAATTAGTCCCCTGGTTCTCTGGCCTTTAGTCAAAACTAAAATGTGAGCTCTGAATAATGAGAATTTGGGGCCTGGTAGGAAATAAAATGTGTGTGTATACAAGTTATTTTTTTAAAAATATATTTTATTGCCCTAACTGGTTTGGCTCAGTGGATAGAGCGTCGGCCTGCGGACTCAAGGGTCCCGGGTTCGATTCCAGTCAAGGGCATGTACCTTGGTTGCGGGCACATCCCCAGTAGGGAGTGTGCAGGAGGCAGCTGATCGATGTTTCTAACTCTCTATCCCTCTCCCTTCCTCTCTGTTAAAAAAATCAATAAAACATATTTAAAAATATATATATATTTTATTCATTTTTTACAGAGAGGAAGGGAGAGGGATAGAGAGTTAGAAACATCGATGAGAGAGAAACATCGATCAGCTGCCTCCTGCACACCTCTCACTGGGGATGCGCCCGCAACCAAGGTACATGCCCCCGACCGGAATCGAACCCGGGACCCTTCAGTCCACAGGCTGACACTCCATCCACTGAGGCAAACCAGCTAGGGCATACAAGTTATTTTTAAAGTTTTAGGTTCACACAAAAAATTGAGAAGATAGTCCAGGGAGTTCCCATGTACCCCAAATCCAGCTTCCACTATTATTATTGTACTAGTATTGGTACATTTGCCACTATTAATGAATCAGTATTGATATATTGTCATTAACTAAAAACCTGTAGTTTATTCAGATTTCCTTAGTTTCTATGTAATTTTTTTTTTCTGTTCCAGGATCCCATACATGATACCATATTAGATTTGGTTCTCATGTGTCAGGCTCCTCTTGGCTGTTCAGACTTTCCTTGTTTTTGATGAATTGACAGTTTTGAGGAGTATTTGTAGGATGCCTCTCTATTGGAATTTGTTTAATGTTTTTCTCATGATTATATTAGTTTCATGGGTTTGAGGGGGGAAAACCGCAGAGATAAAAATGCCATTTTTATCACATGCTGTCAAGGATACTAATATCAATGTGATTTATTACTGTTGATATTGACCTCTGTAGGTCAGCCAAGGGACTGTGTGTATGAGACATAGGGTGACCATTGTCTCAGGGGTGGCCTTGACTTTCTTTATGAGGGTAAAATTTCTTCTCTTACCCATGGCTCAGTCCCATATTGACTTTTTAAATATTCCTCGTTTCTGAAACCTTGAACAAACCCCAGCAGTTACCTTCCTCCCTGAGTTTCTCTCCAATTAATTAGATTCTATCATCTTTAGTGTTCCTACTCACCACCACCACTAGCAGCTCCTCTTAAAAAAAAAAGATGCTTTGCCCTGGCCAGTGTGGTTCAGTTGGTTGGTCATCATCCCATGCTCTGAAAGGTTGCTTGTTTGATTTCTGGTCAGGGCATATGCCAGGTTTTGGGCTCGAACCCGGTAAGGGTGTGCAGGAGGCAGCCAGCGAATTGATGATCAATGTTCTGCTCTCATATCAATGTTTTTCTCTCTCTCCCTCTCCCTTTCTTTCTGTCTAAAAATCAATAAAAATATTTTAAAAATAAGATGCTTCAATTTCTACTAACATTTACTGAACACCTGTTATGTACACTCTGCTAGGCCCACACTGTGTGAAATCATTTAATGGGAAGCAGCTTGATGCATGGAAAGAACTCAGGCTTTGTAGTGTTAAGACGTGGGTTGGAAACATAGTCCAGCCCAACTAACTGTGCAATCTTGGGCAGGTTCTTTTGCCTCTCTTAGCCTTGGCTTCTTTTTCTTTTAAAAATTTTTTTATTGATTTGAGAGACAGAAGGAGGCAGGGAGGGAGAGAGAGAAATATCGATTTGCTGTTCCACTTAGTTATGCATTCATTGGTTGATTCTTATATGTGTCCTGACTGGGGGGCATACTTGCAACCTTGGCATATCAGGAGGATGCTCTAACCAACTGAGCTACTACCCATGCCAGGGCTGCATTGGCTTCTTCTTAAATGGAGACAATATTTGTCTCACAAGATGTGAGGAATAAAAAGCTTTCTCTTAATCCACACATTTATTTCACTTCAAAAAATTATCCTATGACTACATTTTAAAATGCTAATATTTATTCCTATGACAACTGACAACACATTTTTTAAAATATATATTTTATTGATTTTTTACAGAGAGGAAGAGAGAGGTAGAAACATCGATGAGAGAGAAACATCCATTAGCTGCCTCCTGCATACGCCCCACTGGGGATGTGCCCACAACCAAGGTACATGCCCTTGACCAGAATCGAACCTGGGACCTTTCAGTCCGCAGGCGGACGCTCTATCCACTGAGCCAAACTGGTTAGGGCGACAACACATTTTTTTGTGTGACTTCTGTTTTAAGTAATTTAGGACCTTAGAAAACACAATCATCTTTTAAAACTTGCCCCGTCAGGCCCCACTGATAAAGATCTCTCAATTATAAGGTTCCCTTAACAAAAAGATCGTGATAAAAAAGAAAGAAAACAGAAGGAACTTGAGACAGTTTTCATGGAAATGTCAAGTTCCATCAAGGAAGCCTCGCCCATTCTGATTTTCTATTGGCTAAGCTTACCATCAATCGCACCAGTTGTAAATAAACTGGAGACGGAAGCATGTTGTTAAGGGTGGAATCTTCCTGTCGCCATTGCTAAAAGCGAATTCTAATAGGCTGAAAGCTGCTGCTCCCGCCCTCTCGCATCAGTTTCTAATAGGCGGGATTATAGGATCGCAGGGGACTGCGAGCTTGAAGCTCCTCCCAGCCAATTGGTTGTTATGGGGCGGGTCTTGTAGGGGATAGGCTGCTGGCCCTGCCTGTTCGGGATTAGTTGCTGGGGAGAGACACGTGAGGAGGCGGTGGCGGGAGGCTACTATGGCGGGAGGCATGAAAGTGGCGGTCTGTCCTGCAGTTGATGCTGGGCCCTGGGGCTGGTGGGCTGGGGGCGGCGGGGCAGTGCGGCTGTTCCTGGTTCTCTCCGGATGCTTGGTCTGTGGCTCAGGTACTGCCCGGGGCAGCAGCTGTCAAGGGGGCTGGTTCCGAGGGAGTTACATTCAGAAAAGTGGGGAGCGGTCCCGGGCGAGGCCGGTTACTCTGCTGAGTAGCGCGGGCTTTTGCGGAGAAAGAAGCTTGGTCGTCGGAGAATGGGCGCGGGTACTGCATCAGGGCCTGGGGCGGCTTGGTGGAGGTGCCCTCAGTGGGGAGGAGCTTGGAGCCTTTTGGTGGAGACAGGAAGGGAGGCCCGAACTGGGTGAGTAGCGGTTCCCGGAGCTGCGTCCGCTGCAGGGGCCTCCTCGAGTTTTTTGGTTAAAAAGAGGGAAACTCGAGAACCATTCGGGGTAGGCAGAGCTGCCACTGGAAAGGGAGCATCTCATTCATTCAGCACATTAGCAACACCTTCTGAGTGTATGATTTGCCAGGACTCGGGGCACGGATGGCTGAAATGCAGTAATCTCTCATCATTAGAGTCTAATGTCTTCTGCCCTTGTAAGGTCCTGGCCCCTACACGCCCTATGGAAGGGACCTGAAGCCGTTACATTCGCATTTCAAAAGAATAGATACAAGCGCCTTTCAGCATGAACAGGTTTCTTGTGGAAATTTAATTCCTCAGGCAAATTTATTTGATACTTACTACTGGATAATTGGCTTTGGATTGAGTTGAAAATTTTCCTTTTCTGCTCTAATTCAGAAAACCTAGAATTTAAAATTCTTCATAAATGCAATTGTTACTTCTATGGATAGATCACTTATTTAATGTTTATGAATTCAACATTTGGTTGCATAATTGTGGTGTTTCTACTGTTTGGACATTAGCGGTGTTTTTAGCTTTTAATTTTAGATAACACTTTGTGTATATCTTTGTGTATAACTTTTATTGCATTTGGATATATTTTTAGGATAGATTCTCAGAAATGAATTTACTAGATCGATAGCTAAAATATATTTAAGACCCTTGAAACATCTTGCTAAAGTACTTTACTGAAAAGGTGTGCCAGTTTGTACCACTATCAGCGATATTTACTTGTGACACTTGACAGCACCTTTGCTAACTTGATAGATCGAAAATGGCATCTTAATGTACTTAGCATTTATTGCATTATTTGTGAGCATATTTCAACTGTTATTAGCTATTTAATTTTCTGTTTTGACTTTTGAATATTTTGGAGTGTGTTTCTGTCCTTTGTTTTTGGCCTATTTGTTGTGATTTTTATTGGGATTTTTGTGGACTTTTAAAATCTTATTTGTATAAAGTTTTTTATATATAAAGGGTATAAATATATTTATAATCTGTTTATTGCCCCCCCTTTTCCTTTTCTTTTTTTAACCAGTTAACTGCCATGCGTCCAAAACGGAAACCATCCCCACACACCGCGATATTTTGAATTTAATTAGAAAAATCAATTTGCAATGAATATTATAAAAATAAATATATTACTCATAGTTCGGGTGTTCTTGAATTATTTCAGCTGAAAGTTCTTAAGAAAAATGATTTTAAAGTTGGTCAGGGCTGCCACTTAGGGAAAACATTTTTTTTTAATAGACGCTCGTGGCATGTGGGGGAAGTTCCATCGCTTGCACAGACACTTATGGCATACAATGGGTTAAAATTCTCACTTGTGGACATGCTTAGAGGAAGTGGGGGGCTGAGGGGAGGAGAGAGAAAGAGAGAAACTGATCGCTTGCCTTCTGCTCTTGCCCTGACTGGGGATTGAACCCACAACCCAGGTACGTGCTCTGACTGGGAATCAACAGGTAACCCTTCGTGCACAGGACGACACTCAAACCAACTGAGCCACTCCAGCCAGGCTGCCCCCTTTTTTAAATAGAAGATTTACTTTTTTTCTGTGGTCATTTGATTTTATTATTTAGGTTTATTTCCATTCATGCTTATAGAGCCCTCCAAATTGAATTGATACTATTTTTTGTGTGGTACAATTTAATTATTTTATTTTTTAATCTATAATTAATGCTAGTATTTGGTGTGAGGTGAGGATCTAGATAGATTTTATTTTCCAAATAACCAGTCAGTTGTCCCAAGCATCTCATTGAATAATCTTTTGCTAAACTCACTGACTTAAGGTGCTAGTTTTTTTTTAATCCTCACCCGAGGATATTTTTTCCATTAATTTTTGTTTTTAAAAAGAGGGAAAGTGGGGGAGAGGAGAGGAAGAGGGAAAGAGAAACATTGATGTGAGAGAGACACATTGATTGGTTGCCGCCCACCCATGCCCCTAAAAGCGGCTGGGGACAAATCTTCAACGGAGGTACTGCCCTTGGCTGGTGGACACTCTAATTGCTGAGCTAAACTGGTGCTTAAGGGGCTAGTTTTTTTTTTTTTTTTTTTAAATATATTTTATTGATATTTTACAGAGAGGAAGGGAGAGGGATAGAGAGCTAGAAACATCGATGAGAGAGAAACATCGATCAGCTGCCTCCTGCACACCTCCCACTGGGGATGTGCCCGCAACTACGGTACATGCCCTTGACCGGAATCGAACCTGGGACCCTTGAGTCCGCAGGCCGATGCTCTATCCACTGAGCCAAACCGGTTTCGGCAAGGGGCTAGTTTTTAAGGAGGCTTTTAAGTATGAACTGGATTACCTCCTTACAGAAATTAATAGGGGCTATTTAAGAATTAGAAGAGGTAGTTTTCATAATTTTTTAGGGTCTGTTCTGGTCCTTATACATACTATGAATAATTTTCATTATCTTCTACCTATAGATATTAATTGATCAGTGTTGTTTATTGAAAAGTAAGTTTGTAATGATCATAATTAAATATGAAGTTATTAACCTTTGAATAGCTGCTTTATCCTCCTATGTAATAAAAGGCTAATATGCAAAGTGTCCCCTTGACCAGGAGTTCGACCAGGGGGTGGGGCTGGCTGGCCAAATGCCCGCAGCCCCTCCCCCTGACTGGCCCCACCCCTGATGGTCCAGATTGGGGCAGACCAGCTGGACCCCACCTGTGCACGAATTTGTGCACTGGGCCTCTAGTAGGTAAATAAGTGGTGATTCACTAAATTCCAAAAAGGCATTTTTCTGAGAAATAGATCTTTGGGCTCAGAAAGCATTTTCCTGAATATTTAATTCATTCTGCTTTTTAACATGCTGGCTAACTCACTTTAGGGAGGGAAAGAAAGGTAGTGCATGTCCTTTTGCCATCAGAAGCACAGGTTTTAACATGAACAACTTGTATAGGTTGTGGGCTTGATCCCCAGTGGGGAACCTGTAGGGGGCTTCTGATTAGTGATTCTCTCTCATCTTTGATGTTTATGTCTCTCCCTCTCCCTTCCTCTCTAAAATCAATAAAAACATTTTAAAAAGTAAATAAAACATGTTGCTTTTTATAAAAGTTTCATTTCTTTTTTAAAAAATTGTGTTTTTTTATTGATTTCAGAGAGAGAGAGGGAGAGGGAGAAATAGAAACATCAGTGATGAGAGAGAATCATTGATGGGCCACCTTCTGCATGCTCCCCACTGGGGATCAAGCCGCAATCCCAGGCAGGTGCCCCTGGCTGGGAATCGACCTGGAATCCAACTGTGACCTCCTGGTTCATAGGTCGACGCGCAACCACTGAGCCACACTAGCTGGGCAAAAGTTTTATTTCTTTAGGAAAATGACATTGGAAAATTTTAAAGTTAGTTTTAAAACATTGTTACCCTTTCTTGGCATTAAGTGTTTCAAATGACCTATGTTAGTGATACATTATATTACCTGGTGCTGTGGGAAAGAAGGGGTTAATAAGTGTGAAACTTGTTGTTTTTTAAATTTGTAAATACAGTAGTTTTCAACTTCATATAACCTTACTCTTTTACAATCTCCAGAAGAAAATAAATTATTGATGAGTGTATTCTTTTAGCATATTTATGAGTATATTTTTTTTTAGTATATTTGTTAGACAAATGTCAACAGGACTTGGAAAGTTTTCATTTTATGAAAGATAGGATTGGAGGAAATCCAAGTTAATATTGGATTAAATCCTAGTAAGAAATTGGTGGATGGGGTTTAGGACATGCTACTCTAAAATATAGTACCGTGGCACATTGAATATTTTAATCTGAAGGAGTTTGAGAAAACAGTAGAAGCAGGAAGGTCACTGGAACCTCTCTTTCTTTGCCCTTCTTCCCTGAAACAGGCCATAAAATCCTTATATGAGCCCTGGCCGGGTGGCTCAGTTGGTTGGAACATAGTCACGTACATTGAAAGGTTGTGGATTCAATTCCTGGTCAGGGCACATACCTAGTTTGTGGGCTTGATCTCTGGTCCTGGCACTTACAGGAGGCGATTGATCGATGTTTCTCTCTCACATGGATGTTTCTCTCTCCCCCTTTCCTCTCTCAAAAATCAATAAAAACATATCCTTGGGTGAGGGTTAAAAAACAAACTCATGTGAGAAATGCCCTCTCTGTACCTGGAGGAAAGGAGCATCCTTGTCTCTGAAGACAAATGGACACTAAGAATCCTTGCTCAATCAGGCCTTGCTCAATCTCTCCTAGTTTACCACATTTACCTCACATTCCTTAACCTGTCATGTTCCTTCAGATTGTCCAGTCTTCATCAAACCAGCATAAAAAGTACATCAGTTTCAGGTTTCTTTAGGTCCTCATTTCCTTATGAAGGCTTTTGTGTCACTTAAATACTAATTTGTATGCTTTTCTTCCTTTGTCAGTTTAATTTGCAGGCCCAGCCAAGTACCCTAAGAGAGTTAAGGAAGACTTTTTCTCCCCTACAATATCAAGACTGATTTTTTTTAAGTTGAGATATAATTCACATACCATAAAATCCACCCTTTCAGTGGTTTTTAGTATATTCACAAAGTTGTGCAACCATCACCACTAATTCCAGAATATTTTCACCCATCCCAAATGAGACCCTATACACACATCTTAGCAGTCACTTTCCATTCCTCTCTTCCCAGCCCCTGGCAAACACTCATCTACTTTCTGTTTCTGTGGATTTGCCTATTCTGGACATTTCGGATAAATGGAATAATTCAATATGTGGCCTTTTTTTTTAAGTCTGGATTCTTCCACTCATTATAATGTTTTCAAGGTTCATCCATATTTTAGTATGTATCAGTACTTTTTATGGCTGAACTAGAGGCCCGATGCGCGAAATTTGTGCATGGGTGAGGGGGTGGGGGCCCTCAGCACAGCTTGCACCCTCTCTCAATCTGGGACCTCTGGCTCCTAACTGCTCGCCTGCCTGCCTGCCTGATCTTGCCCCTAACTGCTTGCTCCCCCACGCCAGCCTGATCTCACCCCTAACTACTTGCTCCCCCAGCCTGATCGCCCCTAATTGCTTGCTCCCCTGCCAGCCTGATCGCCCCTAACCGCCTCTGCCTTGGCTCCGCCACCGTGTCTTTGTCTGGAAGGAAGTCGGACGTTCGGACGATGTCCAGTCTATCCGGTCTAATTAGCACATTACCCTTTTATTAGTATAGATAATACTCCGTTGTATGCATATACCAAGTTTGTTTATCCATTCATCAATAGGTGGACATTTGGGTTGTTTCCACTTTTTAGCTATTATGGATATTGCTGCTATGCATATGTATGTACAACTTTTGTGTGAACATTATGTTTTCATTTCTCTTGGGTATATACATAGAGGTGGAATTGCTGGGTCATGTAATAACTCTGTGTTTAACTTTTTGAGGAACTGCTAAACTGTTTTCCAAAGAGGCTGTATCATTTTACATCCCTGGTACCAATGTCTGAGGGTTCCAGTTTCTCCACATCCTCTCTAACACTTGTTATTGTCCTCATTTTGATTATAGCCATCCTAGTTAGTGTGAAGTGGTATTTCATTGTGGTTTGAGTTGCACTTCCCTAATGACTAGTGACTCTTTTTATGTGCTTTATTGGTCATTTGTATATCTTTTTTCCCTTCAATTTTATGATTCCAGTTGTACAGCTTAGGGGTTAGACAATCATATATTTACACAGTATTCTCAATATTTCCAGTACCCCAACTGGCATAGTTATTGCAATATTATTGGCTATACTTCCTATGCTCTACTTACAACCCCCTTAACTATTTTGTAACTACCAATTTATATTTCTTAATGCCTTCACCTCTGTCACCCAGCCCCCAAACTTCCTTCCCTCTGGCAACCACCAGGTTGCTTTCTGTGTCTATGAGTCTTTTCAGTTTTGTTTGTTTATTTTGTTCTTTAGATTCCATATAAGTGAAATCATATGGTATTTGTCTTTCTCTGATGGACTTATTTCACTGAGCATAATAACCTGTAGGTTTGTCCATGCTGTTGCAAATGATAAGATTTCACTCTTTTTTATGGCCGAGTAATATTCCATTGTATATGTGTACCATACTTATTTATCCCTCATATATTGATGGGCACTTGGGTTGCTTCCATATCTTGGCTATTGTAAATAACGCTACAATGAACATAGAGGTACATATATTCTTTCGAATTAGTGTTTGGTGTGTGTGTTTAAATATATTTCTTTATTGATTTCAGAGAGGAAGGGAGAGGGGGAGAGAGAGATAGAAACATCAATGATAGGAGAGAATCATTGATTGGCTGCCTCCTGCACACCCCCTACTGGGGATCGAGCCCACAACCCCGGGCATGTGCCCTTGGCTGGAATCGAACCTGGGCTCCTCCGCAGGCCAACGCTCTATCCACTGAGCCAAAGCAGCTAGGGCTGTGTGGTTTTTTATAAATATCCAGAAGTGGAATCACTGAGTCATAAGGCAGGTCCATTTTTAATTTCTTGAAGAAGTTCCATGCTATTTTCCAGTGTCTGCACCAATCTGCATTCCCACCAACACTGCATGAGGGTTCCCTTTTCTCCACATCTTCACCATTGTATATTTTCTTTGGAGAAATGTCTATTCAGTACCTTTGCCTATTTAAAAAATTGGGCTATTTCTCTTTTTGTTGTTTAGTCTTTTGTTATGTGTTTTAGATGTTAGACCTTTATCAGATATATGATTTGTAACTATTTTCTCTCATTTTGTGGGTTGTACTTTCAAAACAACACAGGTTTTTAATTTTTATGAAGTCTGATTTATTTTTTATTTTCGTTTTTTGCTATGCTTTAGTGTCATATATAAGAAACCATTGCCTAATCCAGTGGTTGGCAAACTCATTAGTCAACAGAGCCAAATATCAACAGTACAACGATTGAAATTTCTTTTGAGAACCGAAAACTGACTTCTGCGCATGGGCCACGAAGTTTCAGTCGCACTGTACGTGCGCGCCCGCACGTGGTATTTTGTGGAAGAGCCACACTCAAGGGGCCAAAGAGCCGCATGTGGCTCGCGAGCCGCAGTTTGCCAACCACTGGCCTAATCCAAGGTCCTGAAAATTTACACACCTGTGTTTTTTATTAAGCATTTTATAGTTTTTGCTCTGACATTTAGATTTAAGACTGCATTTAACTTCAAAATTAGTCTTAGCTTTTACCCTAAAACAATTTTGGATTGGTGGGCATCATTGCCTTTTTTGTGTGTAACTTTGGCTTCCTAATGTTTGGTTGAGGATTTTGTGTTTTTATGGGTTTTGTGTGTTTTTGTTTTTGTTCTTTTTTTTTTTTTTAAATATATTTTATTGATATTTTACAGAGAGGAAGGGAGAGGGTTAGGGAGTTAGAAACATCGATGAGAGAGAAACATCGATCAGCTGCCTCCTGCACACCTCCTACTGGGGATGTGCCCGCAACCAAGGTACATGCCCTTGACCGGAATCGAACCCGGGACCCTTCAGTCCGCAGGCCGATGCTCCATCCATTGAGCCAAACCGATTTCGGCTGTTTTTGTTTTTAGTTTATTTAAATCTACCCACCTTTATATTAAGACCCAGAGAGATAACTACATTTCTACTTAAAGTAGCACTTAATAAATTGCTAAGTACAATATAGAACTCAGGGATAAGTTATTTAAATGTTTTGTGGTAAAGAAGGGAGCTTGCACAATTTGAGTGGGTAGACACGAAAGAGTGGTTACTTTTAAAAAAAATATATATTTTTATTGGTTTCAGAGAGGAAGGGAGAGGGGGAGAGAGAGATAGAAACATCAATGATGAGAGAGAATCATTGATTGGCTGCCTCCTGCACGCCTCCCACTGGGGATCGAGCCCGCAACCCAGGCATATGCCCTGACCGGGAATCGAACTGGTGACCTCTTGGTTCCTGGGTCGACACTCAATCGCTGAGCTACACCCGGCTGGGCAGAGTGGTCACTTTTTTAAAAAATAGGTTTTTAATTGATTTTTTTAGAGAGAGTGGAAGGTAGAAAGAGAGAGAGAGAGAAACATAGATTGGATGCCTCTCTCACACTTACCACCAGGGTATCAAACAGGCAACCCTGGCATGTGCCCTGACTGGAGTTGAACTGGTGACCTCTTGGTGAAAGGCACAATGCTCAATCCACTGAACCACACCGCGGCTGGGCGAGAGTGGTCACTTTTACTTTTTAAAACATGTTTTTATTGACTTCAGAGAGAGGAAGGGAGAGGGAGAGAAAGAGAGAGAAACATCAGTGCTGAGAGAGAAACTTCAGTCAGCTGCCTCCTGCATGCCCCCTACTGGGGATTAAGCCCTCAACCTGGGCATGTACCCTGACCAAGAATCGAACCATGACCAATGTGAGAGTGGTCACTTTTAAACTTTAAATTAACTGAGATTGAATACAGAACTTCTGAGGGGCAGAATGTTCTGTGTTGGTAAAACCAAAGGCAGTGCATATATTCATTGGCTGTTCTTAAAACTTGAAACAAACATCAGGAAGAAAGCAACTTTGCAATCTTTTTAGTTTTGCTTAAAGTACTATACATATCTATATATATAAAACCCTAAGTAACTGGTCACTATGATGTGCCCAGTCAGTGCATTCCCACAGCAGGAGCGCAGCTCAGCTCAGCTGACGCAGGGCTCATGGCTGGTGAATGCAGCTGCAGTGGCGGGAGCCTCTCTTGCCTCCGGCCTCCTCCGTGGGAGTGCTACCGAGCCTCCTGGCACAGCAGGGCCGGGATGAACGGGAGTGGTGCAGCCCCCAGCATGCCGCTTCACGCACTACTACATCCCTCAGGGGATGTCAGACTGCTGGTTTCGGCCTGATCCCTACAGGCCAGGCCGTCCGACATCCCCGGAGGGGTCCCGGATTGCGAGAGGGTGCAGGCCAGGCTGAGGGACCCCACTGGTGCACGAATCTGTGCACTGGGCCTCTAGTATATATATATAACATTGCCAATTCTGTTCATCCTACCCAGGAAAGGGATAGAGAAAAACCACAAGATGGGGTTACTTTAGCTTTGCCTTTTTAATGGAAACAGGACCTGGGTATGAATCTCAATTAAGCTAATTTGATGTTGGGCAAATTCTTTTTTTTTGTTTTTGTTAACCCTCATCTGAGGATATTCTCCCCCCTCATTGATTTTTAAAAAAAAATATATTTTATTGATTTTTTTTTACAGAGAGGAAGGGAGAGGGATAGAGAGTTAGAAACATTGATCAGCTGCCTCCTGCACACCCCCCACTGGGGATGCACCCGCAACCAAGGCACATGCCCATGACTGGAATCAAACCCGGGACCCTTCAGTCCACAGTCCGACGCTCCATCCACTGAGCCAAACCGGTCAGGGCCCCTCATTGATTTTTAAAAAATATATATTTTTATTGATTTTAGAGAGGAAGGGGAGAGGGAGAGAGGGATAGAAACATCAGTGATGAGAGAGAATCATTGATCGGCCACCTCCTACTGGGGATTGAGCCTGCAACCCGGGCATGTGCCCTTGACTGGAGGGTTAAATGAGATTGCACACTGTCTGTCTTAACACTAAATATGTTAAGCTTTTGTTATTACTTATTCTGGGTTAATGACTATTTGTAGTATCTAAATAAAATTGGACAGAAATAAGACTGTCTTATTTCTTTTCTCATTTCAGTTACCTTGTTTCTCAGTCACTGACATTTTAACCCCAACTTTAAGAAAGTGGTCAGTGAAATGAGTTAATAGTTATTAACTTGTTCTGTTACATTTAATTCTTTTTTTTTTTTTTTACATTTAATTCTTATTTTCTTTCTTTGCATAAAGCTGAAATTGATGTGGTCATGCTTCAGGAATCTCGAGTTTATACTATGATTGCCAGGCAACAATTCTGTTATGAAAATGTGCTTATCCCAAAGTGGCATGATATATGGACACGGATACAGGTAATAATTTGGAGGCCCCTGGCAGGGGCAGCTTTTGTGAATGTTTGTCTGTATTAGTGAGCTCTTTGACACTTCCTGTCACACATAATTTTTATTTTATTTTATTTTTAAAAATATATTTTTATTGATTTCAGAGAGGAAGGGAGAGGGAGAGAGAGATAGAAACATAAATGATGAGAGAGAATCATTGATCGGCTGCCTCCTGCACACCCCCTTCTAGGGATCGAGCCCACAATCCAGGCATGTGCCCTTGACTGGAATCGAACCCAGGACCCTTCAGTCCACAGGTTGAGGCTCTATCCACTGAGCCAAACCAGCTAGGGCCACACACAAATTTTTAAAAAGTATTATTAACCTTGGCAGGGTTGAGATTATCCTGAATTGTGTTTTTATCAATAAGCATTTTTTCCTACTTTATGTTCCTCTCTCTGCTTATTTAAGTAGCTTATAATACTTTACCCTGAGGTAAACTTTCTCCTTTTCCCAAAGAAACTTCTTTCTTCTCTTGCCCTCTTCTTTTTACACATGCGCGCGCGTGCACGCGTGCACACACACACACACACACACACCCTACACATCCTTTTCTTTTTTTTTTTTTTAATGTATTTTATTGCTTTTTTACAGAGAGGAAGGGAGAGGGAGAGAGAATTAGAAACATCGATGAGAGAGAAACATCAATCAGCTGCCTCCTGCACACTCCCTACTGGTGATGTGCCCGCAACCAAGGTACATGCCCTTGCCCGGAATCAAACCCAGGACCCTTGAGTCCGCAGGCCGACGCTCTATCCACTGAGCCAAACTGGTTAGTGCCATCCTTTTCTTTTTAAAGGCCTTATGCCTTTTTTGGCCTGGAAACTGTTGTGTGTCTGTCAGGATGTAAACTCTTTTGCCTTGCTGCTCTTATTTTTATTCTGCACAGGATGTTTCATAAGCCTCCTGAACTGAAGTTTCCCCTTGATAGAATGAATGACTTTGGTCTCATTTATTTCATAACGCCATTAAACCACCTGGCAAAGCAAGAGTGTCTGGCTGTAATAGTGATTGAACAAAATGAGTCCTTTTGAAAATGGTGCTACTCTCATAAGCATAGTTACTAATAAGGGCATTTGTTGTTCACATCAAAAACGTAAGGGTGGGCTTGTGGGTTTCTTTTTTTTAATTCTCTTTTTTTTATTGTATGATATAAAAATCATATTCCACCTGGGGCAAATTATAATCAACATGTACCCATAATCAGTGATTTGTGACAAAGGGTTGAATTTCTCAGCCTGTCATTATGGGAAACCTTTTTGGGGCTGTTTATGCCTGGTAATTTTCTTAATATTCTAGGCCCTGACTTTGTATGATCTCTTATAAATAGCTGTATTGTGGAAGTCTTTTTTCTCCCTATGTTCAGGCCTAATAGTAGATTCAGATCATGTTAACTACAAGACATTCTAACAGCTGCCTCTCTGTACCATGTGCAATGTTTTTTGTCCAATTATGTTTTAGCCACTGCATCTCTATATTTCTCGTAAGCCTTGTGGAAAACTAGTGCCATTTCTGATTTAGATATTTAAAGTTTTATGTTAATTTAAAATTTTTATTTGTGAAAAATTTATTCCTATTTTGTGTTACAGATTCGGGTAAATAGTTCCAAACTGGTACGAGTCACCCAGGTGGAGAATGAGAAGAAACTGAAGGAGCTAGAGCAGTTTAGTATCTGGAACTTTTTTTCTTCCTTTTTAAAAGAGAAATTGAATGACACCTATATTAATGTGGGACTATACAGCACAAAAACCTGCCTCAAAGTTGAGATTACAGAGGAAGACACCAAGTACAGTGTCACTGTGACCCGCAGTAAGTCTTACCCGTGTTTTTATGATGGATTCTATAGTGAGAAGGGACTGAACGTTGGAGGGTATAATTAGTGAGAAAGAGAAGTCAGCCCAAGATAATTCCATTTTGGTTCTGATTATAACCTGAGTTCACTACTGCTCCAAACAGTTTAGGGAGACTCCACCCCACATAAAGCCCTTTAGGCCTAGATTTGAGACTGCACAGATCTTGAAAGTACCTCCTTACCTAGAATTGTGAAGATGCACATTCTTAGTTCTTCCAATGGCTCTGACCTGATATTCCTAGTATTTCTCAGAGTTTAAAAGATGTATTCCTGCCTTCTGGGCACTTCTAGACAAAGATAGGTGTCCCGAAATGTACAGGTCTACATTTGAAGACATGAACGGTTAAATAATAAAAACTGAAGAGCCCTACCTGGTTTGGCTCAGTGGATAGAGCATTCGCCTGTGGACTAAAGAGTCCTGGGTTCGATTCCAGTCAAGGGCACATGCCCGGGTTGCAGTTTGATCCCCCGTAGGGGGTGTGCAGGAGGCAGCCGATTAAGGATTCTGTCTCATCATTGATGTTTCTATCTCTTTCCCCCTCTCCCTTCCTCTCTGAAATACTTCCTCTATATAAAACTGAAGAAGGGCAGAACTGAATATTAGTACTTGATAAGTAAAAGGTATTTGTGGAATGATAAATATGAAGATCACTGCAATTTAAGGCTTATTCAGTGGAACTGGGAGAAGCCCTCCCTTCTCTGAATGTCTGAGAAAGTTTCACAGAGGAGGTGGATCATTATCCTGTTGAATTCTCTGTGACTTTTGGTCTCTCCCTGGTTACCACCCAGGGTCCTGGATTGTTGTGAGTAGTGGAAACATTCTTGGGTTTTGCTATAAAATAGTTTGTGCCTTCTAATTGCCCCAGGGTTTCACAGTTCTTTGGATTGGCCTGTTGTTTTTATTGTTTTTGGTTGGTTGATTGGTTTTTGTATTTCTTTTACACTTACTGATCTTTTTTTTAAAAAAAATATATTTTATTGATTTTTTACAGAGAGGAAGAGAGAGGGATAGAGAGCTAGAAACATTGATGGGAGAGAAACATCGATCAGCTGCCTCCTGCACACCTCCCACCGGGGATGTGCCCACAACCAAGGTACATGCCCTTGACTGGAATCGAACCTGGGACCCTTCAGTCCGCAGGCCGATGCTTCAACCACTGAGCCAAACCAGTTAGGGCCTGATCTTTTTTTTTTATCCTATTCCATTTGTGGATCTCCCCTAGACTCAGCTCTTGAATGTGAAGGCTGTGGGAGGGTATGATATGCCCCTAAGGGGCCTCTGCTTGGGCCCCCTGGTCCTGAGTGAACTGTGTTTGAATGTATGTTTTTCCAGCACAGTGGTTGTATAGCGAAGGGAAGTAAATGGTGGTTTGGGCCAGAAGAACAGCCAGTTAGAGAACAACAGAGGGCCCAGATCCAAAGTTCTAGGCCTGTGGTCGGCCAACTCATTAGTCAACAGAGCCAAATCTCAACAGTACAACGATTGAAATTTCTTTTGAGAGCCAAATTTTTTAAACTTAAACTTCTTCTAACGCCACTTCTTCAAAATAGACTCGCCCAGGCCGTAGTATTTTGTGGAAGAGCCACACTCAAGGGGCCAAAGAGCCGCATGTGGCTCGCGAGCCCTAGGCAAATCTGTTAAGTCCCAGCCTGAGTGACTTAAGGCTTGAAAGCCAGAGTGGTGGAGACCTCTTGTGGGCAATTGCATGAAGTGCTGATGCCACTATGCCTGGCTCTATCCAAAGCAAAGCTTGGTTTCTTTTAGCCTTGGTATAGGTAGCCAAAATAAAAATAAGATCTTCAGGAAAGTACAGGTTAGACAGAGACGTAATTACCCTTTCTCTTTGGAAGGGTGTCCCAGCTTTGTGTGGAATTTATAATGCTATTTAGGTGGACTGTTTGTATTTATTTTATTAGCTGACCAATAATGCCAGCATTGCTTTTTATTCTACCCAATAATTCCCTCTTATCCATGGTTTCACTTTCTGTGGTTTTAGTTACCTAAATTGTGCGCTGTTCTGGGTAGCGGGATAAAGTCTTGTACTATCCCATCTGGATATGAATTGTCCCTTTGTCCAATGTATCCACGCTGTATACCCTACCCTCCTGTTGGTCACTTGGTAGCCATCTGTGTTATCAGATTGATTGTCACGGCTGACTGTCCCCGTATTGCAGTGCTTGTGTTCAAGTGCCCTTAGTTTATTTAATAATGGCCCCAAAGCACAAGAGTAGTGATGCTAGTAATTTGGATATACCAAAGAGAAGCTGTGAAGTGCTTCCTTTAAGTGAAAAGGTGGAAGTTATTGACTTAATAAGGAAAGAAAAAGAATGTTGTATGCTGAGGTTGTTAAGATAAACGGTAAGAATGCATCTTCTATCCATGAAATTGTGAAGAAGGAAAAGAAATCCATGCTAGTTTTGCTGTCACAAGTCAAACTGCAAAAGTTACAGCCACAGTGCATGGTAAGTGCTTAGTTAAGATGAATAAGGCATTAAATTTATGGGTGGAAGACCTGAACAGAAAACGTGTTCCAATTGATGACTGTGTGTTGCACCAGAAAACATTGAACCTATACTAAGACTTTAAGCAGGGAACCCTGAAATGAATGGCCACATTCACATAACTTTTATTACAGTATATTGTTATAATCTAATTGTTAGTTGTTGTTAATCGCTTACTCTACCTATTTTATAAATTAAACTATCATAGCTGTCTTTGTATAAGAAAGTACATTACATATATGCTTCAGTACCATCCACGGTTTCAGGATTCCAGTGGGGTCTTGGACCGTATCCCCCAGCGGATGAGGAGGGACTGCTATAATACCTTTAACTGTTTGGTTCTCCTATTAAACAGAAGTCTCTATTTATTTCAGGATTTGACCCCAAACTCTTTCTCGTTTTCCTTCTTGGACTTATGTTATTTTTTTGTGGAGACTTGTTGAGCAGGTAAGTTCCAAGATTAGAGTGCGGAATGACGAGACTCAGACCTGTCCTTGACTTTTATTGTAAAAACTTTAAGTGCTGCCATTTCCTTTTCTAGAACCTTTATGGCTAGGCCATTATCTGCTTGGATAATTTTTAAAAGTACTTTAATACAGAAGTAAAGAGACAAACATTAACCACTTATTCATTTCCTGCCTTTAGGAACTTACTAGGTAAGCTAGGTGAAACTGACATGTACAAATACAAAGAAAAGAGATAGAGAAAAAAGCAAACATTGAACAAAGATAGAATCAACAGTAACTATGTATACAAGTAAAAAGAGTATTTGTGGAGTAGTGAATGAAAGATTAACAATTGGAGTTTGAAGTTGGGCTGGAGTGAGGTTGGTGGAAGTTGTTCCTTTTTGGGGGGATCCTAAGAGAAACTCAGGCAGTAATAACTGATAGAAAGAGCCTGGAATAGGAGTAAGAGTGCTCTGTTCTAGGCCCTGTGTTTGGTTTATCCTTCTGGGTAATCAGTTCAGTTCCAGTCTCCACAAGTGCAGTATTGTCCCTTCCTTCTCCCAGAGATGGTGTATGGTTACTCAAAAGAAAGATTCTTAATAAAAAATGGGGTTGGGAGAGATGCTGGGGATGAGAGTGGGAGACTAAACAGAGGTTTATTATTGGATATACTTGAGGGGACCTCATTGATACTAATCCTCATAATCTGGGAGTAACTATATTGTTCCAGTTTCTTCAGTTTTCTGACTTCAAGTTTTGTCAAATACCTGCTTTAATCTTGTATCTTTTTTCTATCTTTTGACTGGGATAGTTGTCCTAGTTGGAACAATGCCGTGTGTGAAGAATACACACATAGTCATGAAATACATTTTCTCTTTGCAGAAGCCAAATCTTCTACTATTCCACTGGGATGAGTGTGGGAATTGTGGCGTCTCTACTAATCATCATTTTCATGCTGTCCAAGTTTATGCCCAAGGTAAGTAGCAGAATACTCATGTGGTTAAGATGAGCCTGGATAATTGAAAGATAGTTTTCTTATGTAATTTAGCAGCACTGAAATTTGCATTGATATCTAATCCAATGTCCTATTCCTTCCTTAATTCAGAAAGGTACTTACCATGATGAAACTTGGAGCCTGATTACATATAAACTCCATTTTTATTTAAAACTAGAGGCCTGGTGCACGAAATTCGTGCATGGGGGGGCAGTCCCTCAGCCTGGCCTGCACCTTCTTCAATCTGGGACCCCTTGGGGGATGTCTGGGAATCCTGTGGGATCGGGCCTAAACCGGCAGTTGGACATCCCTCTCACAATCTGGGACCGCTGGCTCCTAACCGCTTGCCTGCCTGATCGCCCCTAATTGCCTCTGCCTGCCTGCCTGATCGCCCCCTAACCGCTCCCCTGCTGGCCTGATCACACCCCTAACTGCTTGCTTCCCCGCACCGGCCTGATCTCATCTGATCTCGCCCCTAATTGCTTGCTCCCCCGCACCGGCTTGATGGTGCCTCTAACTGCTTGTCCCCCTGCCGGCCTGATTGGCCCCTAACTGCCTGCTCCCCTGCACTGGCCTTATAGTGCCCCTAATTGCTTGCTCCCCCATGCTGGCCTGGTCACCCCCTAACTGCTTGCTTCCCCTTGCCAGCCTGATCATCCCCCTAACTGCCTGCTCCCCGTGCTGGCCTGGTTGCCCCTAACTGCTTGCTTCCCCGTGCCAGCCTGATCTTGCTCCTAACTGCTTGCGCCTCTGTTGGCCTGATGGCCCCTAACCGCCTCTGCCTTGGCTCCCACCACTGTGGCTTTGTGAGGGAGTAAGTGGGATGTCCGGAAGACATCTGGTCAACCCGGTCTAATTAGCATATTGCCCTTTTATTAGTATAGATTCTGTGCTTAGTGGGGGATTAAAGTCTCCTTCCTATTTGCTAATTACATAGTCAGGCTTTTCAGTTATTTAGCATCTTATTTTCCCAGTGTCCTTTGCAGACTGTACCACTTTAAATAGGAAATGTTTGTCAGAGATGTGTTTTTCAGTAGTTTGAATTTTTTTTTTAACATAGTTTCATTTTGCTTTTATGTATGGAAATCTTTTGTAACTTTTTGCTTTCACTTCTACTCTGTTTTAGAAAAGTCCCATTTACATCATCCTGGTGGGAGGCTGGTCCTTTTCGCTATACCTCATTCAACTAGTTTTTAAAAATTTACAAGAGATCTGGAGGTGCTATTGGCAGTATCTTTTAAGTAAGTGTTATTGGTTTTGCTTTCCTTTTTATATGTTTATAGGCTATTTTAGTTAATGAAATTAACTTTTAGGAGTTTAATAGTCCATGCCATTTTATTAACTTTTAAGAATCATAGTTCTTCACTTATTTCCAACCCCTCTACAGTTATTACCTTCTCTTAAATTAAAATGATGCTGCTCAGAAGAAGACTTTAATTTGTGTTGTACACCTTTCTTTATATGATAGACATCTTTCTGAAAAACTGTAAATTGACTTTAATATAATTGTATTTATTTTTATTGTTGACAGTATTACAGATGTCCCCCATTTTTTCCCTTCCTTTGCCCCCCTCCACCGAGCCCCTGCCTCACCCCAGGCCTTCCCCACACTATTGTCTGTGTCCATGGGCTGTGCATCTCTAGCCAATATAATAAAATAGTAATATGCAAATTGACCTCACTCCAACACACAAGATAGCTGCCCCCCATGTGGACACAAGATGGCCACCACAAGATGGCCGGCAGGGGAGGGCAGTTGTGGGCGATCAGGCCAGCAGGGGAGGGCAGTTGGGAGGGACCAGGCCTGCAGGGGAGGGCAGTTGGGGGGACCAGGCCTGCAGGGGAGGGCAGTTAGGAGTGACCAGGCTGACAGGGAAGGGCAGTTGGGGGGGACCAGGCCTGCAGGGAGGGCAGTTGGAGCGGGGGGACCAGGCCTGCAGGGGAGGGCATTTGGGGGGGGACCAGGCCTGCAGGGGAGGGCATTTGGGGGGGACCAGGCTGGCAGGGGAGGGCAGTTAGGAGTGACCGGGCTGACAGGGAAGGGCAGTTGGGGGGGACCAGGCCTGCAGGGAGGGCAGTTGGAGCGGGGGGACCAGGCCTGCAGGGGAGGGCATTTGGGGGGGGACCAGGCCTGCAGGGGAGGGCAGTTGGGGAGGACCAGGCCGGCAGGGGAGGGCAGTTAGGGGCGATCAGGCTGGCAGGGGAGGGCAGTTAGGGGCAATTGGGCCAGCAGGGGAGCAGTTAGGTGTCAATCAGGCTGGCAGGGGAGTGGTTAGGGCAGCCGTGGGCAAACTACGGCCCGCGGGCCAGATCCGGCTGTTCTATCCGGTTCTCTTGCTCTCCCCTCCGCTACTTTACTTTGAATTTATATTAGTTCACACAAACACTCCATCCATGCTTTTGTTCCGGCCCTCTGGTCCAGTTTAAGAACCCATTGTGGCCCTCGAGTCAAAAAGTTTGCCCACCCCTGGGTTAGGGGGTGATCAGGCTGGCAGGCAGAAGCAGTTAGGGGCAATCAGGCAGGCAGGCAGGTGAGCAGTTGGGAGCCAGCAGTCCTGGATTGCGAGAGGGATGTCCCAGATTGGAGAGGGTGCAGGCCGGGCTGAGGGACACCCCCTCCCACCCGTGCATGAATTTCGTGCACCAGGCCTCTAGTATATATAAAAGCCTAAGCAACCATTCTGACTGAACTACTGGAATGACCGGAACGACCAGCCGATTAGTCGGTATGATGTGCACTGACCACAAGGGGCAGCTGCTCAGTGCAGGCATTGCCCCCTGGTGGTTAGTGCACTCCCACAGCCAACCTCCCGGGGCTCCTCCCCCCAGCCGGCTGGCCCCCATGGGCACCTGGTGCTAAACCATTTGTAGACGACCTGCTTCTGGGTTGGGATTTCATATGTAGCAGAGCAGCTCCCTCATTGCGATCTATTGAAAGTCAGCCTTCAACACAAGGGTTTGTCTCGCTCTCATCCTCTCCCTTCCCTGGGGGCTACCCACCCACCGTGGTGGCAGTGTGGCAGAGAGGGAAGGAGGATGGGGGGATGCAGGGAACCATGCGGTGGCGGGGCAGCATTGGCAGCCAGCGTCTGTTCCTTCCATGCCCAGTTCGGTGACCATTGCCTGCTCTCCCGACCCTGCCAGGGCCTTCAGGCCCCTGGTTGGGATGGGTAACTGGGGGTGGGTGGCAGCAGATGCAGCCCCTTTCCCAGGTGGGCTGAGAGCCAGCTCCCTCCTTGGAGCCAGCGGCCAACCACCCGTGGTCCCTCCCTCACTCAGTGCCCGAATTCGTGCACTGGGCCTCTAGTATTCATATAAGTTCTTTACTTAATTTCTTCCTGTCCCTCCAACACCCCTCCTCTCTGAGATCTGTCAGTCTGTTCCAGGCATCCATGCCTCTGGACCTATTTTGTTTTTCAGTTTATTTTGTTCTTTAGATTCCACATATAAATGGGATCATGTGCTATGTGTCTTTCTCTGACTGGCTTATTTCACTTAGCATAATAATCTCCAGGTCCTTCCATGCTGTCACAAAGGATAAGAGATCCTTCTTTTTTACAGATGAATATGTAGTATTCCATTGTGTAAATGTACCACAGCTTTTTAAAAAATATATATATTTTATTGATTTTTTACATAGAGGAAGGGAGGGGATAGAGAGTTCGAAACATCGATGAGAGAGAAACATCAATCATCTGCCTCCTGCACACTCCCTACTGGTTATGTGCCTGCAACCAAGGTACATGCCCTTGACCGGAATCAAACCTGGGACCCTCTAGTCCGCAGGCTGACGCTCTATCCACTGAGCCAAACCAGTTAGGGCTTACCACAGCTTTTTTATCCACTCATCAACTGATGGGCACTTGGGCTGTTTCCAGATCTTAGCTATTGTAAATAGCACTGCTATGAACATAGGGATGCATATATTCTTTCTGATTGGTGTTTTGGAATACTTAGGATATATTCCTAGAAGTGGGATCACTTGGTCAAATGGGAGTTCCATTTTTAATTTTTTTAAAGAAATTCCATACTGTTTTCCATAGTGACTGCACCAGTTTGCATTCCCACCAGCAGTGTACTAGGGTTCCCTTTTCTCCACATCCTCACCAGCACTTGTTGTTTGTTGATTTATTAAAGGTAGCCATTCTGGCAGGTGTGAGGTGATTCCTCATTGTAGTTTTAATTTGCATCTCTCTGATGATTAGTAACATTGAGCATGTTTTCATATGTGTATTGGCCATCTGTATGTCCTTTTTGGAGAAGTGTCTATTTAGGTCCTCTGCCCATTTTTTAATAGGATTGTTTGTCAATATAATTGTATTTCAAATATACTTGAGGACTTGAAGAAATAACTCTTCATTGAATCTGATCTGTAAAGCAAGAATTCTTTTTTTGTACAGATAGTAACTCTTAATCTACCCTTTGAGAGGTGATTAATCTGGATTTCCGTATATTGGGTGGTTTGTTGTTAATCCTCACCCGAGGATATTTTTCTTTTTTTAAAATATATATATATGTATATTTATTGATTTCAGAGAGGGAGAGAGATAGAAACATCCTATCTAATAAAAGAGTAATATGCAAATTAACCATCACTCCGCCACGCCCACAAGCCATGCCCACAAGCCAATCAGGAGCAAATATGCAAATAAGCCCAACCAAGATGGCTACGGCCACAGAGAGCAGGAGGGAGGCTTGGGTTTCCCTGGCAATGGAGGAAGCCAAGCTTTCCGCCTGCCCTTGCCAGCCTAGGCCTCCACTCAAGGCTACAAAGTTTCAATGATAGAAGATACATAAACCCAAACAGAAATGGCAGCAGCCACAGAGCTGGAAAGAGCAGGAGGCTAGGGTTGCCCCTGGCGATGGAGGAAGCCAAGCTTCTTTAGCCCTGGCCAGCCCAGGCCTCGCTTAAGGCTGCAAAGTTTCAATTATAGAAGATACATAAATCCCAAAATAATGGCTGCCGCCACGGAGCAAGCAGAAGGCTTGGCTCTGCTTCAGGCTACAAAGTTTCAATTGTAGAAGATAAATAAACCCCAGATACCAGGGCCTCTGCTTGGGTCACCAGGGTGTGTTGCCGGCCTGCAAACCACCACAGGCCCCTCGCCCAGGCCGCCCCACGCCCCAAGGGAACCCCCACCCTGATCCAGGACACCCTTCAGGGCAAACCAGCTGGCCCCCACCCATGCATCAGGCCTCTATCCTATCTAATAAAAGAGTAATATGCAGATTGACCATCACTCCAACACACAAGATGGCTGCCCCCATTGGTCAAAGATCCTGCCCCCATGTGGACATAAGATGGCCACCACAAGATGGCCAGCAAGGGAGGGCAGTTGGGAGGGACCAGGCCTGCAAGGGAGGGCAGTTGTGGGCAATCAGGCCAGCTGGGGAGGGCAGTTGAGAGGGAACAGGCCTGCAAGGGAGGGCAGTTGGGGCGATCAAGCCTGCAGGGGAGGGCAGTTAGGGGTGACCAAGCCGGCAGAGGAGGGAAGTTGGGGGCAACCAGGCCTGCAGGGAAAGGCAGTTGGGAGGGACCCAGGCCTGCAGGGGAGAGCAGTTGGGGGGACCAGGCCTGCAGCGGAGGGCAGTTAGGGGTGACCAGGCCTGCAGGGGAGGGCAGTTAAGGGAAAACAGGCTGGCAGGGGAGCAGTTAGGCATCAATCAGGCTGGCAGGGGAGTGGTTAGGGGGTGATCAGGCTGGCAGGTAGAAGCGGTTAGGGGCAATCAGGAAGGAGGCAAGCGAGCAGTTGGTAGCCAGCAGTCCTGGATTGTGAGAGGGATGTCTGACTGCCCGTTTAAAACGGGCAGTCAGACATCCCTCGAGGGGTCCCAGATTGGAGAGGGTGCAGGCTGGGCTGAGGGACACACATCCCCATGCATGAATTTTGTGCACCGGGCCTCTAGTCAGTGATAAGAGAGAATCATTAATCGGCTGCCTCCTGCATGCCCCCAACTGGGGATTGAACCCGCAACCCTGGTATGTGCCCTTGACCCGAATTGAGCCTGAAACCCTTCAGTCTGCAGGCCAATGCTCTATCCGTTGAGCCAAACCAGCTAGGGCCCGAGGGTATTTTTCCATTGATTTTTAGAGAGAGTGGAAGGGGGAGAGACAGAGAAACATTGATGTGAGAGAGACATAGATTGGTTGCCTCCCCCACATGCCCTGACCAGGGCCAGGTATCGAGCCTGCAACTGAAGTATGTGCCCTTGACCAGAATCAAACCTGGGACCCTTCAATCCTTGGGCTGACACTCTATTCACTGAGCAAAACCGGCTAGGCCAAATATTGTTTTTTTAAAAACAAGACTGTTCTAGAGTTGTTCAATGTGTAGCAATGCTTCATTTGACGCAAATAAATTAGGGATAAAAGGAAGGATGGAAGCTTAAAAAGATAAATATATCTGAATGATAGCAAAATGTATGATAATTGACTAATGATCTTGTCCATTTTCCTGGTTCAGTCAGTGCTATGTAGTCACTTATTGCTGTTCCCCACACAAATTATTTTACTAATGTCTTCTTATAGGTTATGTCCTCGCAGTTGGATTTATGAGTTTTGCAGTCTGTTACAAGCATGGGCCCTTGGAGAATGAACGAAGTATCAACCTGCTGACCTGGACCTTGCAGCTGATGGGCCTCTGTTTCATGTATTCTGGTATCCAGATACCACAGGTTGCTTTTGCCATTATCATCATTGCTCTGTGTACTAAGAACCTGGAGTATCCTATTCGGTGGCTGTACATCACCTACAGGTGACTGAAAGGCAATGTAACTATTGAAATGTGCAATGTGTTGATAGAGTTGCAGCAAAAGGATACAAAAGTGTTGACCTGGGAGCCTCTTTGCTAATGAAAATTTATTCTATTATTGCTTCTGATTTTGTCCTTCCTGAGTCTCTTTTTTTAACTCTCTATAGGCATTTTTATAGTTTTATTATAGTTATTTTATATAAAAGTATCCACTAAAGTGTGATGTGTTCATATCACCACTAGATGGTGCAAAATATATTACTTTTATATCAAATGCCTCGGGTTACATGGTTTCAGAGTATTTCACATTGGCTCTCAGATTGCTCTGGGAGTCCTGGTCTTTTCTTCTTCTTCTTCTTTTAATTGATTTTTTTCCCGTTCTGTAGAGAGAGAAGAAGGGAGAGGGAGAGAGAGAGAAACATTGATCGGCTGCCTCCTGCATGTCCCCTACTGGGGATAGAGCCCACAAGCTGGGCATGTGCCCTGACCAGGAATCGAACCATCAACCTTACAGTCCACTGGACGATGCCCAACCAGTTGAGCCACACTGGCCAGGGCTGAAAGTCCTAGTCTTAAGATGTAATTCATAGTGTGTTATCACCTTGCATAGTGAATATGGAATGGTCTCAGGTTGTCATTGGTGGTTCTATTACAGATAGTCAAGGGTGATATCTTCAGTTTGGGGAACAAAGTTAATGGACCACAATTTTACACCATCATTTTTGGTCATTTTCCCAGTTTTTGGAAAATAAATACTTTATCGTTTATTGGCAAATAAGTGAATTTACTCACAATAGTGAATAATAATTGACTATTCTGACTTGTCACTAATAGTCTGACATGTCAAGAGTACATTATAACTAAAGCTATCTGGCCCAGGCGGCATGGTCACAGTTCAGTTCCTGGTCAGGGCACATACCTGTGTTGCAGGCTCAATTCCCAGTGTGGGGCGTGCAAGAGGCAGCTGATCAATGATTCTCTCTCATCATTAATGTTTCTATCACTCTTTCCCTCTCCCTTCCTCTCTGAAATAAAGAAGGTCAGGCTCTCTGCTGTATGCCTGGCCTACTGAAGGGAGCTAGAGGTAAGGGTACATGTAGATTACTGATTAATGATTCATGGTGTTATTTTGGTGAGCACAGAAAGATGTGTAAGGCAACAGAAAAGATTGTCCCCCCTCGTCTCCTGACAGAAGAAGAGTATCGGATACAAGGAGAGGTGGAAACTCAAAAGGCGTTAGAGGAGCTTCGAGAATATTGTAACAGTCCAGACTGCTCTGCTTGGAAGACTATTTCTCGAATCCAATCTCCAAAGAGGTAAATTCTTGGCCAGATATGCCAAGCATCTGTCAGGGTGACTGTGACCTTGAGTTTTAACAGATCATACTTCTAGGTAATAATTCTGTATTTATGGCTTTATTTTCCTGTTCACCTAGTAGTCAAGAGAAAGGTTACGTAATCATATGTTAAGTGGAGCCTGTGTTTTGGTTCCTCAAGGAACTATCTACTCTAGCTTTGATTGTAGCATAGACAGGAAAAGATTCCAGTACCATATCAAGTGTCCCTTCTGATAGTATTGCATTACTCTTTGAGCGGTGTTTTCTGTTTGTTTGTTTGTTTGTTTGTTTGTTTGCTTTCGGGGGGAGGGATGGGATTTTTTTTTTCCTTTTTATTTGGGAGCAACTATACCAGTGAGTATGTGAAGCTTCAATTTAGAATCTTGATGGCATAAAGTTTATAGGACCATAAACATGAATGAATGTGTAATGACCCTTAATCCTTTCTTATCAGAATTACAGGTGTCTAAAGGAACCTTGGCACTTCCATAGCTAAAAAGGATAGGCTAGTGCTTATTAAGCAGGATGAGATTGCAGGGGATGTGGCCTATGACCCCAGCTTTCCTTTTCTCCTTGTCTCTGGTTTTAGTCTACTTAACTGCCAGAGTAAGGACAGGGATGCTGTCTGGACTCAGTATAATTTGAGTAGATCAAGGGTTTAAATTTATTCTTATTTTGAAATAAAAATAGAAAGGGCATAAGGTTCCTAATGAATATTATCTTCTCTTTTCCAGATTTGCTGACTTTGTGGAAGGTTCTTTTCACCTCACACCAAATGAAGTTTCTGTCCATGAGCAGGAGTATGGGTTAGGGAGCATTATTGCCCAGGATGAGATCTATGAAACATCCTCTGAGGAGGAGGAGGACGCAGATTCTCGGTACCCCACTTTCACGCAGAACAACTTTTTGACTTAGGTAGAAGTCAGTTATTTTTATGTGGACTGGCTTGGTACCTTGAAGGTCCATGTCGCATATGTTGTGCATTATGCTTCTCAGCTTGTTGAGACAGAGTGAGATACTGCAGGAATTCTCCCACTGAAATTAGAAGCCTGAGTAGGCCTCCCTCTGGTGGTCTTTGTGGGATCCCTGGGGAATGGGAGTGGATAAAGTAGTGAATGCTCCCCTGGTTAAGCAGTCAGCTCACCTTTTATGTTTCCAAAGATACTGGATGAGCACAGCTAGCACAGCCTTCTAGCTCCTCTTCTGGAAGTTGATTCAGTCATGGCATTTCTACCGCTGTGACTGGCACTCGGAAGTGAGAACTGTTATCTGGGTTGTATTTCTCAGAGAGAAACCCACAAATCTAAGCCTCTTTCACTTCTACTTTTATTCCAGTGACTTTAGAATAATCCTTGTTTAAAGAGGAAAATGGATTTTTGTTTGTCTGTCTTATTTTTTAAACGGACATATATAATTTTAATTTCTTAAAACTCCTGTTCCAGCCGAAACCGGTTTGGCTCAGTGGATAGAGCGTCGGCCTGCGGACTCAAAGGTCCCGGGTTCGATTCCGGTCAAGGGCATGTACCTTGGTTGCGGGCACATCCTCAGTGGGAGGTGTGCAGGAGGCAGCTGATCGATGTTTCTCTCTCATTGATGTTTCTAGCTCTCTATCCCTCTCCTTTCCTCTCTGTGAAATATCAATAAAATATATTTAAAAACAACAACAACAACAAAAAAAACACAAAAAACTCCTGTTCCAGAATCAGCAAGTGCTCCCGCGTGACAAGCCCCGTAGGCCCCTACATATTTATTAATATGGATTATCCATTAAAGCCCCAGAAGCTGTTGTGTTGACTTTGAATTGGTTCTCATACATGATATTTTGAGTCCTGCTTGCTTTTAGGAACATGCCTATTGGCTCTTCTGTAGGGGAGGTCTGTTGGGCTTTTTATTATATTCAGCTTTCAATTCCATCTTAAAAATAAATTTGCATTCTTTCCTTCTCATTCCTCCCTTTGCCCTTTTACGAAGGGTCTGTTCCCATACCTGTGAAGTATGTACAGTTCAGAGTTTGTTTCATTTCTTATATTCTCTTCCCCTTGGTTTTTAGCATTATTCCTGCTATTTAGGAGAAGTCATCTTATTTAGGAAATTTAAATGGTTTTTACAGGTACTCCATTTTTATTTTTTTTTATTTTTTTTTTGTCAGTGAGTCATATATCTTTGAGTTGCTGAGGAATCAGTAAACTATCTCCTTTTCCTTTCCTTCCTTTGTCTACTCATTCTTCCTGTTCCTTTCTGTCTTTCCTTACCACCTATTTTTCCCTCCACGAGCTCTGGCTAATTTTGTAAGCCCTAAAACAATGAAGTTTCTTGATATAACATACAAGATGTAGTTATGTAGCTACTAAAGTTTGCATTGCTAGAAAATAGACCTTCAGTTAATCTTCATGCCTCTGGATGCTCCTTCAACCATCAGGATCATATTTTTTTAAAGATGGATCATATATACATTTTTAAAAATTGATTTTAGAGAGAAACATCAATTCGTGTTACACTCATTTGCGCATTCATTGGTTGATTCTTGTATGTGCCCTGACCAGGTATTGAACCCATAGCCTTGGTGTATTGGGATGACACTCTAACCAACTGAGCTACCTAGCCAGGGCCAGACACATTTTTCCATGAATTTATTACACTTACTTGCCGTTT
Organism: Plecotus auritus; assembly: GCF_963455305.1. Taxonomy (NCBI): domain Eukaryota; kingdom Metazoa; phylum Chordata; class Mammalia; order Chiroptera; family Vespertilionidae; genus Plecotus; species Plecotus auritus. The sequence continues at coordinate 169,507,822 of NC_137772.1, forward strand.
CATTTCTGACCAGAGGTTCATGTGGCCTTTTATTATAGTGGCATTAGTTTCAGATTCTTTTGCTATTGGAAAATACCCCTATAAATCAGCAATGCCATTTATGAGGGAGTGAATTTCCATGTCTCTGTCCTTAGCTGGTTTTGTCTTTGTGATCTTCACCCTCATACCTTGCAAAAAGCTATAATTACTCTATCCAGGAAGATAGACACTGATGGGAAGAGCACAGCATTAGACTTCCTGGATTACCATGATCACGGAGATGATTTGTTAAAAAAGTCTTCATGACTCCTTCAGACCAGCCATTTAGCAGATTATTTTGAAAGGCCCTGGGCTCCATTACTGCCTTCCAAAATGTCAGTTCTGAGACTCCTCTCCAGGTGGCCAGTTGATTATTTCCAGCAGTGTTTCCCACAGCTATAAACTGTCTCAAAGTGACAAGTACCTCAGTGGCAGCAAATAGACATAATGGAAAGTGAAAAATAAGCAGTTTTGGGGCAGATGCTGTGGGTTAAAGTTGCAGAGTAAAGGAGCTCTATATTGGGAAACCTTAATGCCTTTGTGAGTTATATACATGGTAAAATTTTATCCCTCTACAAAGAACTGTTAAGACCTTTGGAATATACTCTTTTTTTGTCCTTATTTACAGAAATTGAGACCTAGGCTATTTGAACCTACATTGATTTGAAGAAGTAATTCGGTTGTACAAATAGTTGATTCTCTGTCTCCAAATAGCTATTAGGGAGGGTGGTAGCTTGCTCCAGGGTGACTTTTCCTGATTCATGTCTTCATTTCAGTGAGAAAGCAATGTAAGTTAGGGAAGGATTTTTCTCTCTTTATGTTTAGTAAACTTGTGAAATAAAGTTTCCATCTCAAGACCAGTTACTTTCACTGTGTTTGAATTTAGGGTGAGTAGAATTGAAGTCAGCTTATTACTTCCTGTCTGGTAGTTGGAGACCTAGCTCTAGGCAGTGGAGATGACAGTGGGTCCGGCAGCATGAGAGCTGCTCTCAGATAGTGAAGGACGGTGCCTCTGGTGTGCTGCGTGTCCTTGCCCTGCCTGCCTGTGTGGCTCTGCCCCAGATGCTTCAGAGCTCCCTTGTGCCTGGAGATTGCTGAACTTAGTAAACCTTTAGAAGCTGCTCTTGTCTCCCTCTTCACCACTTAGTGTACTGGCTCAGTCTCTACTTGAAGCCCCCATTTAATTTTCTCTGGCAGTTACAGCTTTTGCAATTTCAGCATAGTCTCATCTCTCAGACTGATCTCATCAAGAAGGATTGAAGGGATAACTATGAAGTGAGCTGGACATTGGAACCACGTCTGCTGCCATGTCAGCATTTTGCTCTGCAAATATCAAGCTACAAATTGATCCTAGGGCCCAGGGACTCATCGGCATTCGAAATCTATTGCCTCTCATCAGCCTGACCAAGTTGTGTAGAGCATGTCCTCATTAATATAAGAGCCAACTGGCCTAAAATATTTCCCCTTGACTTTCCCACTCAGAGTACTTCCATGAAACTAATGACCAAAAATAAGGAAAATTTAGTATCTTTGATATCTTCCAACAAATTTCTACCAGCCACTTCATCTCACCAAAACTAGTTTATTTCTCCCCCCCAAATTCATGAATTTTATGTCTTGTACAAAGGGTATTTTGCTGGTAATAGTTTCGTTATAGTTCCAGTGTTTCATTTTGTGCTAATACATCCCACTCTAGGCCTTCGCCGTCTCTTCATTGACCATGTTCCCTTCAATCCAATCTCCACTGAGCATATATGATAGAGATTTGATTAATAAAAAGACCCAAATAGGCCAGATAGTCCCCCCAGGCCCTGATATCCATAAAAGGTTGGGGCTGGATTATGCAGTTGTCTTCAATCTTGTTGTTGTTCTAGAAAAAAAAAAAAAAAAAGGGCTCAGATGGATGCTTTGCGCAAAAATGGTTCTTAGCTGTGTACTCATAACTTTTCTCTGAATTGAGTAGTGAGAGTTGAAGTAGGAGGAAAGGAAATTAAATGTCCTTCTTGTATTCCTTTGGACTTAGGTCTGACATATGAGATAATAACCTATATTGAAATGCCAAGAATTTTATCTGAACCAAGGAGAGGACAGTTTGACAGATTTATTATGCCTTCATGTTACACAGGAACAGAAACTAAGTAATACACATAAAAATAGCCATTTTACAAGGCAAATGCACTTACGACCTTTTGCTTCTGTTTTGATGTAGCAGAAATTACTTTTTTAGGGAAACTTATGCAATTGTAATCTGATGGTGTCTCTTGCTAACTTAGCTTATGGACTCAGTTATGTTGAGCTGGATTCTACATGGTTACTACCTTCAAAAGGGTGTTCAGTGCCTTATGTGATGGAAGCCAGAGCCTGCTGGGAATAAACAATGCAAATTCACGTGAATGTCAACGCACAGCTTTAATGAGGATGGGAGTGGCACACAGCCTCCCAAAATGTGGGGCTTTGGGTTCCGTGCCCCAACCCATGTGTGTCATCTTTCTCTTCACACTCTTGACAATAACTTGAAAATGGTGAAATCACATTCTCTGAACTTTACTAGTATATGGACAACATTTTTATTATGTTAACATAATAGATAACTCATAATGTATTAGAACTGTTACAGACTCCAATTGCCTCAGTTTCCCGTGATGGTGAAATAGCAGGGGTAATGAATCACCGGGTAGGTTTTAGCTTGTGGGTAATGCCTTAGTGTCACTTAAAAATATTTTTTATTTATATTTAAAATAAATATTCATAAATGTTTGAAAGGAACAAAATGATCAGGGATGGCTCTTTGCCATGGGTCTCATTTTCACTCTTTTCTGTAAGAAAAAATGTCAATGTTTTATTATATATTTTTTCATTTTTATTGTACAAGTTTGTAAGTAATTCCAATTTTAATAAAGTTTTATAGACTATATAGTGGTTTCTCTTAATGAGCATGTACTTCTCTTGTTTGGATCTCGTGTTTTCAGTTAATGAGTAATTAGCTCCTCATTTTCATCTGTTTAATGAGATCGTTTGCATGCCATCTATTTTCCCCTTTTTTTTTTTTTTAAATAAATCTTTATTCAGATTATTACAATTATTTCTCCTTTTTTCCCCCATAGTTCCCCTCCAGCCATTTCCCACCCCACCTTCTGCCCTTACCTACCCCCCACTGTCCTCATCCATAGGTGTATGATTTTTGTCCAGTCTCTTTATGAACCCCCCCATACCCCTTACCCCCTGAGAATTATCAGTCCACTCCCTTTCTATGCCCCTGATTCTATTGTATTCACCAGATTATTCTGTTCCTCAGGTTTTTAATTCACTTGATTTTTAGGTTCACTTGTTGATAGATATGTATTTGTTGTTCATAATTTTTATCTTTCCTTTTTTCTTCTTCCTCTTCTTTAAGAATACCTTTCAGCATTTCATATAATACTGGTTTGGTGGTGATGAACTCCTTTAGCTTTTTCTTGTCTGTGAAACTCTTTATCTGCCCTTCAATTCTGAATGATAGCTTTGCTGGGTAGAGTAATCTTGATTGTAGGTTCTTGCTATTCATCACATTGAAAATTTCTTGCCACTCCCGTCTGGCCTGCATAGTTTCCGTTGAAAAGTCAGCTGACAGTCGTATGGGTGCTCCCCTGTAGGTAACTAACTGTTTTTCTCTTGCTGCTTTTAATATTCTCTCTTTGTCTTTTGCTCTTGGCATTTTAATTATGATGTGTCTTGGTGTAGTCCTCTTTGGATTCCTTTTGTTTGGGGTTCTGTGGGCTTCCTGGACTTGTAAGTCTATTTCTTTCACCAGGTGGGGGAAGTTTTCGGTCATTATTTCTTCAAATAGGTTTTCAGTATCTTGCTCTCTCTCTTCTTCTGGCACCCCCATAATTCTGATGTTGGTACGCTTGAAGTTGTCCCAGAGTCTTCTTACATTATCTTCAACTTTTTGGATTTTTTTTTTTGCTTTTTGCTTTTTCGGTTGAGTGTTTTTTGCTTCTTTGTATTTCAATTCTTTGACTTGATTTTTGTGTTCCTCTTGTCTGTTTTTGGGTCTCTGTATAATATTTTTTATTTCAGTCAGTGTATGTTTAATTTCTAGTTGGTCCTTTTTCATCTCTTCGAGGGTCTCGTTATATTTATCGGCCTTTTCTAGGATATTCTTAAAAAGCCTTATAACCGTGGTTTTGAATTCTATATCCAGTCGTTTGTTTTCCTCCATTTCTTTCGTTTGTGATCTGATTCTTAGACGCCGCATTTTCACTGCTTCCCTGAGTTGGTAGATTTGTGTGCTAGGTTTCCAATTTGGCCCAGTGGGTCTGCCTCCCCAGTTAACCTGAGGTGGACACTCTTGGTGCACCCCTTTGTGGACTGTGTGTACAGCCTTGTTGTAATTAAGTCTTTATTGTTGTTGGTATCACTGGGAAGAATTGACCTCCAGGCCAGTTGGCTGTAAGGATCAGCTGTGTCTATGCTGGGAGAAGTCCGGTGCTGGAGACAGCCTTATAGGATTAGACTTGCCAAATTGCAATAGCCTCTGTGCTCAGCTTGGATGGGGTGGAGTCTCAGTCTTGGCTTCCCATCAGCCTTGCCCTTGCTAGCACGTGTGTGCCTTCAGTCCTCTGCCTTCCCGGCTCCCGATTCTCCGCCCGAGAGTCCAGACTCCCCCCACAAGAGCGTGGGTCTCCGGGGGCTCGCCTGGAACTGGGGTTCACTGCAGTCAGAACTGGGGCTCACTTCAGTCAGAACTGGTGTTCAGTGCCGTCAGGAGCCTCTGACTCCCTTCTGCTAGGGAAAGCCTGTGGCAGCCTCCCGCAGCCTTTGTGCACACTGGCGCGAGCGGACTTTCAGTCTTCCGCCTTCCCCGGCTCCCGAGTCTCCGCCCGAGAGTCCAGACTCCCCCCACAAGAGCGTGGGTCTCCAGGGGCTCGCCTGAAACTGGGGTTCACTGCAGTCAGAACTGGGGCTCACTTCAGTCAGAACTGGTGTTCGGTGCCGTCAGGAGCCTCTCACTCCCTTCCGCTAGGGAAAGCCTGTGGCAGCCTCCCGCAGCCTTTGTGCGCACTGGCGCGAGCGGACTTTCAGTCTTCCGCCTTCCCTGGCTCCCGAGTCTCCGCCCGAGAGTCCAGACTCCCCCCACAAGAGCGTGGGTCCCCGGGGGCTCGCCTGGAACTGGGGTTCACTGCAGTCAGAACTGGGGCTCACTTCAGTCAGAACTGGGGTTTTGTGCCGTCAGGAGCCTCTCACTCCCTTCCACTAGGGAAAGCCTGTGGCAGCCTCCCGCAGCCTTTGTGCGCACTGGCGCGAGCGGATTTTCAGTCTTCCGCCTTCCCCGGCTTCCGAGTCTCCGCCCGAGAGTCCAGACTCCCCCCACAAGAGCGTGGGTCCCCGGGGGCTCGCCTGGAACTGGGGTTCACTGCAGTCAGAACTGGGGCTCACTTCAGTCAGAACTGGGGTTTTGTGCCGTCAGGAGCCTCTCACTCCCTTCCGCTAGGGAAAGCCTGTGGCAGCCTCCCGCAGCCTTTGTGCGCACTGGCGCGAGCGGACTTTCAGTCTTCCGCCTTCCCCGGCTCCCGAGTCTCCGCCCGAGAGTCCAGACTCCCCCCACAAGAGCGTGGGTCCCCAGGGGCTCGCCCGGAATAGGTATTCAGTGCAGTCAGAACTGGGGTTCAATGCGGTCGGGGGCTCCCTTCCCCCTTCCGCCAGAGAAAGCCAGCCAGGCACTCCGCCGCCCTTCCTCTCTGCGCGCACAAAGACCCTTTGCCGTACCTCCAATTCTCTGTGAGCTTTTCTCCTTCCTTCTAGTTGTAGAATTTTCACTCAGTCAGCTTTCCTGCGGTTCTGGATGGTGTCCGTTCTGTCTTTTAGTTGTAGTTTTGAAATTGTTGTGCGAGGCAGCAGTTTAGGTGTTTACCTATGCCGCCATCTTGGTTTTTTTTCTATTTTCCCTTTTCTTAACCACTGCTGCCCATCTTGGGTATCCTTGCTCTACTTTCATCCCTGGGCTGGATGATTTCCCAAGATGCCAGATCTCTAAAGGCTATTCTTACAGAAGTAGCAGGTTGTACTATTGTGCTGTCTCATAAAAAACAATATATAGGTTATTCCTGGTCCAGGGAGCTACTCTGTGCTTTAGTTCTTTAAATTTTAAAAAATGATATAAAGTATTTGTTTTATTTTCCACTGGGATGAGGGGCAGACCCATGGATCCTGCTGTGAAATGCCTGCCAAAAACTTTGTGTAGGGTGGAAGAGGGAGTAGGGCTGTAGTGAGCATTAGGGGGCGTGGAATAAAACCAATTATGTCTAGGCCCAGCTTCTGTAGTAGGAATCTGAGTCTTCTATTCTTTTTTCTTTGCTCTGGGAATCTGTTATAACATTTGCATTAATTCTGTACCTGTCTATTCTTTTCTTAGTTATTTAGATTACATAGAAACCCATTGTCCATTTTTCAAAGATGGTGAAAGGAAGAAAACAGGATGCAGACTGTATGTAAATTTATGTAGATTAATGCACAGTAATGGTATCTTTTTTTCCTCTGCCTTCTATAACTATACTAGGTAAATAAGAGACATAGATGATCATTAATGGCTAAATTAGTAAAAACTTAAAGCATAATTGCCAGGAATGCTTCATCATAGGGTTTCAGGGAGGAGAGAAAAAAAGATAAGGTATTTAAACCAGTTCTTCTCACACTTTAAAAATGCATAGGAAACATCTGGCGAGCTTGTTTAAATGCAGACTTCTGACTCAGTAAGCCCGATTGGGGCCCGAGATTCTGCATTTCTAATAAGCTCCCAAGTGATTCAGATGCTGCTGGTCTGTGGACCTCACTTTGAATAGTAAGAATGTAAAGCACTTACCTTGTTGCCTGGCACATACTAAGTACTTGGTCAATGTTACTAATTGACACCAGATAATTTGTGAGAGTCAAGAAGACCCTTTGCCAACCAAATAAATATCTTCACCATAACTGAAAACTGTGTTTTTATTGCATAACATCTTTTAAAAAATGAATATCTCTGGGAGAACGAATAAATGTGAATTAGTTTAATCAGATCGTTGACTTCTAAACTCTGTCAGAAATCTGCACTAAATACTTTGGAAGTTTCCTTTTTTTGCCAGCTTTATTGAAGTGTAATTTAAAACAAATTATTTTTTATTAATTTTTAGAGAGAGAGGAAGGGGAAGGGAGACAGAGGAACATTGCTGTGAGAGCTGAACATCAATCAGTTGCCTCTTGCATATCTCCTTCCGGGGATCAAACACGCAACCCGGGTATGTGCCCTGACCTGGAATTGAACCATCAACCTTTTGGTGCATGGAATGATGTCCAGTCAACTGAGCCACACCAACCAGGGCTGAAGTATAATTTATATACAATAAAATTCACCAGTTTTGAATTTTGACTAATGGAGACAGTTGTGTAATCATTTTCACAATCATGATATAGAGCATTTCCATCACCCCCAATAATTCCCTCATGCCCCTGCACAGACAAAAAAAGATTTTTTTTAAACACCAGTTTGTTGTTCCACTTATTTATGCATTCATTGCTCGCTTCTTCTACATTCCCTGATGGAATTGAACCCACAACCCTGGCATATCAGGATGATGCTCCAACCAGCCAAGCCACCCAGCCAGAGATAGACAAGGAATGTTAATGGGGCGAAAGGGGTGATTTTGGAGTCAGTGGAAGAAGACCAATAAGCTCCAGTTGCTTCAGTTTTGTTTGAGAAACAGGAGGTCACAACCCCCCATGCATCTTCACCTCAGGAATGCTTTAACAGATCTTAAAGTCTTAGATGACATGGAGGTGTAGTTTACACCTTGTTAATTTAGAGTGACTCACTTTTCCCACTTTGCCTAGAACATTCCTAGTTTTAACACTCAAAATTTTCATGTCCAGAGAACTCATCTTAGGTCTCAGACAAACCCTAGCTTGTGATGTTTATGCCATTGTTTCTAAGCCTAAGGTTGCCATCTTATTTTAAAGTTGCTTCTCTTGTGAGCACATAGTAGGAAATAAATGAGTGAACGGGTGGACACACCTAAACCCCAGTTGTAGGTGGCTGCAGATTCCTGGCCTGGAGAACAGGAGACCTGGGTTCTTTCTGGTCCCACCTCTGCCAGGTTTGCAGTGTGGTGTGATCCTGGGAAAGAGGTTTCTCACTCTAGGTCTGTTCATCTGTGTCCTCTATAATAGGGAATCTGTAGTCATTTCTGTCTCTGACACTGATACTGCTCTACCTGTATTGGGGATTATGTTCCTTTTTTTAAAAAAAAAAATTGTTTTTTATTGTTTAAAGTATTACAAATAGTAGTACATATGTCTCCTTTCCCCCCCCCCCCATTGACCTCCCCCCGGCCTCCCCCCAGTACATGCCTTTACCTACCCCCCCCCCCCCGCAGTGTCTTGTATCCATTGGTTATGCTTATATGCATGCATACAAGTCCTTCGGTTGATCTCTTACAGCCTGCCCCCCAACCTCCCTTGCCTTCCCGCTGTAGTTTGACAGTCTGTTCAATGCTTCTTTGCCTCTGTATCTATTTTTTCCCCATTTCTTTCCTTTAAAAAATCTTGCCTCTGCAGACTAGAAATAATCATATAATAACAAAAAGTGTTTGAGTCCCAATTTCAATGTCCATCAGTTCTGAGTCCCTGTTTCAATGTCAAACAGTTTCTTATGTGTACATGTCAGCAATGATATCTGGATGGTGGGCACATGGTGGCAATGCAGGTCCGACCCTCTCTGGTTTGGTCCTAGGCAACCTGCTGCAACGCACAGCTGCTGACTGCTAGTGTGGCAAGGCGTCGTCAGCAGGAGATTATGTTCTGATGTCACTTCCACTCAGCCTTTTCTCTCTCTCTTTTCCTTGCCTCTCCCCCACTCACATATATATAGTAAATCAATAAATTATGAAAGGGCAGGTTGATAATGGACTGCTGATGGGCCAGGCTTCTGCAGAATGCTTCTGCAAAGCAATAATGTTTGGACCTTGAACCAAGCAGCTGTGACTGCAAGTTGGAGAATCAAGTCTCTGCCTTCAGCTAAGTGTGTATTTGTGCATGCTGGGAAGGGAGAATGGTGGGCAGAGGGAGCCTGTTGTTCAGGATTTTCTCTGGGTGGGTGAGGGGGTACCCTGGAAAACAGGATTTTATAAGCTGCTTACTATCGAAGGCAGGTATTTCCAGCTGGGCTAGTGCCCAGAAAACATTGTCTCAAGGTTTCATTCAGTATCCTAGCACAGAAGGGTTAAAATTAGAAATGCCAGGACTTGGGCTGGAACCTCTGGCTGACTTAGGGTCAGGAAGCCGCATTCAGTTTGTGGTTCTGCCACATACTGCCTGTGGAACGATGGGCACACTGTAATCTTTGAGCCTCAGTGTTTGCCTCTAATTTTCTTTTTTAATGGACTATCTGCACTGCCTACCTCACAGGGTGGTGTGATTCAATGTGATGATACAGGTGGGAGTTTAATGAAACTGATGTCTATACAAATGTCAGGCATTATTACTAACTTTAGTTTTTAGGTCTGTATCATGGGGTCTGATTCATGAGGGGGAGGGGGTGGAGAGAAATTTGGGTATTTTGTCTGCTTAGTTCTTAAAGTAATGTCACTGACAACCCCTGACTCAATAATAAGATAGGAAGGGTGGGTTTGAGGGAGGTACTGAGTCGTTGTTAGGAAGAGACCCAAGCCTACCTTCCTCCTTGACAAATTTCTGACTTTGGGAAGGCTTATCCTTGGCTATAAATCCCACTCCTGTTCTCATTTCCAAATTTTTGGGACAATGGCACAAGAACTCGACTTGAGCTGCTCAGCTAAGGCCAGCCAGATACTCTTTCCTACTACAGGTGCTTTCTTGTGACTACTGTTTCCCTTCTGGGCTTCAGGCCTGTCAAGGGTTAAGCGAACCACACCCTCAGCAGGAACAGCCTCGGACTTTGTGCTGAGCAGCCGGCTCTGGCTTCTTGCTTGACCGACACAAGGAGCCCTGGCTGGAGGAGGCAGCACAGACAAGGTCAGAACGGTGGACACTGGCAAGAGGAGGGCAGCTTCTTTCCTGGCCTCTCCAACACCATGGACAGCTCCTGTTAACAGAGGCACCTCTCCACCTTTGGGGCGGGCATCCTGTGCCCCCTTCCTGTTGAATAGGGATTTCATCCACCATTCTCCAAGGAACAGTGAAGTTACACCCTAGTTCCAGTGTTGGGTGAGTCTAGCCTTGACCTGTCACTGCTCCTCTTTTGGGTATTGTGGTACCCACCTGGGGCTGGCTTCCTTTTCCCTTGCCTTACCTCCAACCTGTCATATTTCCACTTCCCTCAAATCCAAATTAAAAAAAGATGCCTTCTTCCGGCCCTGCTTATGCTTCTCACCCTTCCCTGTCAAGTTACTTAACCACTTGTGTTCAAAGTGACAATTGCATTCTTTTCCTGGAGCTTGGGGAAAGCAGAGTGAAGGAAGAAGGCAGCTGTATCCCCTTCTTGCTCAAACTTTCATTCCTGCTTTCTTCCCCTCCCCCATGCAGGTTCAGCTATGCAGGAGAGGCGGAGAATATGGCTCCTTTATTCCTGTGGGGAGTGGCATTGACCATTGTACAGATAATTCTGTTCTGTACCAGGCCACCCCACCTAGTCAGTCCCACAGGGAAAACTGAGCAGGGCTGGGCTTCTTCCTTAGGGGACACTTACTGTGTGCCTACTGCTGGGACCGAGGCAGTGGGCCCAGGCTCCCTGTTTCTCCCACTCTGCTTCTCCTTGTTCATTTCCTACTAAAAAGCTGGATGTGTCCCCCAAGGACAAAGTCTAGGCCAGGTTATAGGAATTCATGTGAAAACTGGAAATAGGAAAATAAGGACAGAAGTGTAGGCACATCCACAGGTCCTGAAAGCTACTAGTTTGTTGGGGAAACAAAGCTCACTTGGATTTTCTTTGGGGTATTCCAGTTTTTTATGGAGGAACTCCCAACTCCGTCCTCAAACTCTTCACCTTGTCTGGTCCCCATTTAAAAAATGAATCTCACTGTAGCAATGAGAGGGGAGCAGAGACCTTTGGAAGAGCCTTTGAAATGGGTGTGGGTGGGTTGGGTGACTGAAGTAGGGGCTGTGGGAGGTAGGGAGTTGAGGAGAACTGGGACAGTGATCAGGGAGTTTAGACCCTGGCCAGGGCCTCCGTGCAGGGAGGAGAGAGCTCTTGGTGCCTGGCTGTGGGCAAAGCTTTGCTTATCTTGTCCTCCCAACCCCTCTCTTACAAGCACAGATGTGCTTCCCTAGGTGCTACCTATGATGCCTTCCTTACCCTGGTGGTCAGAGGCAGGTGGTCCTGTCCCATCCCTGCCCTGTCCCTACCAACCCTGACCCAGGGGGCAAAGGATCCCCCACCTCCTCCCACAGTTAACGTGGGCTAGTCTAGAGGCTTCTCCCAGGTCAAGGACTCTCTCTAGGGCTGGAACTGGGGGAAGAAGGCTCTCCTCGTCCTTTCTGCCTTCTTCCTCTCAGTTACGGGTCTCTAAAGCTGAGCAGACATCAACAAAGCATCCCTCTTACCCCCAGGATCAGCTCCTCAACATGACTCTCCTGGAAGGTTCCATAGGGGTGGAGGATCTCGTGCTCCTGGAACCCCTGGAGGAAGAGTCTATGCTCAAGAACCTCCAGCTGCGCTATGAGAACAAAACGATTTATGTGAGTACATGTGGATGCCCCTGACGGTGGTGGCCAGAGAGTCCACATGCTCCCATACCTCCCCCACTCCTTTCCTTCACCTTCTTCCCCGGCTACAGACCTACATTGGGAACGTCTTGGTTTCCGTGAATCCGTACCAACAGCTGCCCATCTATGGCCCAGAGTTCATTGCCAAATACCAGGAATGTACCTTCTATGAGCTGAAGCCCCATATGTGAGTAGAGAGACCAAGGGAAGGTGACAATGATCCTGATGAGGAGACATCCTAATTTCTTCTCTCTTTCCTCCTAGAGGAGACCTCTAGCTGCCCTTCTGCCCCTGGCCCTCTGGAGCCCCCTTCCTAGCCTGCCACTTCCTTAGAATTAGAGGGTGGATGACTTGGAGGCTGGGGATTGAGAAAATGTGGTGTCTTGGATTGACCCCACATTAGCCATTACCTACTTCCTCCTCCCAAGCTATGCACTGGCAAACATGGCATACCAGTCACTGAAGTTCCGGGACCGAGACCAGTGCATCCTCATCACGGGGGAGAGTGGAGCCGGGAAGACAGGTGAGGCGCCTGCTGGGAAAGCTGTGGGATCACCTCTGGAACTAACCCTTTGTCTCTCCCAGCCAGGTCTGGCCCTGCCCCCTGCCCCTCCCCCATCCCCCAAATTCCCTCTTGGTTTTCCTGACTGTGAAGGCTCTGAGGTGCTGGGACGAGAGAAGTTACAGAGGGTGGTGTGGAGATCCATGTGAGGGTTTTTCTTGCACAGAGGCTAGTAAGCTGGTGATGTCTTATGTGGCTGCCGTCTGCGGAAAAGGGGAACAGGTGAACTCTGTGAAGGAGCAACTGCTTCAGTCTAACCCAGTGCTGGAGGGTGAGAATGCCAGGCTCTGCCCTCTGTACCCCTCACCCGGCCAACCCCAGAGTCACTCAGCCCTAGTCACCTTCCCATTGTTCCAAAACCACTGTCCTCATTCAGCCTGAAAAATCTGAGATTGGCACAATGACTGGAAGACCTTCCTCCTTTCCTTCTCGAGAGTCCCTCTTCTCCCCTCAGCCACCTCACTGCCCCTCTCCTCATCTCTGCAGCTTTTGGCAATGCCAAGACCATCCGCAACAACAACTCCTCTCGATTTGTGAGTGAACATCTCAGTCTGGGAGGAGAGGGTGTGGAGGCTTGAGAGGGAAGAATGTACCACAGACCCTTCCTGGACAGGGTGGTGACAAGAGAAGGAAGCAAAGTCTGTCTCCCTCTCTCTCTCTGGCCCCTGAAGGGAAAATACATGGATATTGAGTTTGACTTCAAGGGATCCCCCCTCGGTGGCGTCATCACAAACTGTACGTGTCTCCCCATTCTGCTTACCTCCTCTCTCTCTTCCACCTGCCCCACGGTGTCCCTTTCTGCTAATCTGCTACTGTGGGTAGAAGGAATATTAGACTACCCGACTTCCTAACCACTAGGGATGTCAGGGATGAGGGCAGAATTAGAGGGAAGCTGAGGTATCTCCCAGATCTGCAAAACATTCTTTTCTAATTTTCTGCCAGATCTGCTTGAGAAATCCCGAGTGGTGAAGCAGCTCAAAGGAGAAAGGAACTTCCACATCTTCTATCAGCTACTGGCTGGAGCAGATGCACAGCTGCTGAGTATGTGCCTGCCCTGAACATCCCCAGCCGTCATCAGTCCCCTCTGGGTCCCCGCAGCCTCTTCCTGAGCCCCTCAGATTCCTCCTTCCACATTCCTCATCTGATCTCACCCACCATTTTTTGGGAACAAATCCTGTGACCTCTGTGGGGTTTTATTGCTAGGAATAAGCTCTGTTGCCTCTTCACTGCTTGTATTCCTCTGTCCTGCCTGAGTTCCTCTTTTCCCTGAGTAGGCTTCAAAAATGGAACTCTCATTTCCATCTATCATCCTTTCCTATCTTCAACTCAAGGGATGTTACTGGTAGTTCAGCAGGAAATTCAGCAGGATGTTGAACCTTCACTGAGATTCCGTTGAAGTTGTCCTTGGTCTACATCTGTTTCACCCAAGACCTGTCCTTGATTTCCTCTTCTTAGACAGTTCCACCTAGGTTTCATTCATTCATTCAGCAGACATCTCTTGAGCACCTACTATGATCGAACACTGTGCTATCCTCTAGAGGTACAGAGTTGAGTAAGACATTGATCCTGTCCCTGAAGAACTTAGTCTCCCAGGGATGGCAGATGTGTGAACAGATACACTGCAATACGGTATGGTCAGTGCCAGTAGGCCTTGCAGATGTGCATAGGAGCAGAAGGAATAGGGCAAGCTGCCTTTTCCCGAGGAAGAGCCCGTCCCAGCTTGAATGTTGTACTGGCATCACTACAGGGTCCAGTGAGACCAAAGGCCCTGTCAGTCCGCCCTCTAGCTGAGAGCACTGTGGGTATCTGCTCCCTTTGGTTTCAGATTATTCTGTGCTGGACTTGTACCTATTTTCTTTTTTCCTCTGGCAGATCTATGGTTCAGGTGCCCCCACAGGTCTGATCTCCCTCCTGGCTTAATAGTCTTGGTTGTGTTCCATTTGTCTGAATCATAGGCACCAGTGTCTTGTTCTGGTTCTGTCACTCATTGGTTTAAATTGAGTCCCTCCCCAGTGTCATCATCTCAGGCAGGCCCTCCCCAGTGTCGTCATCCCAGGGCCTTTCTGACTCATTCTGTGTTCAGACGTTCCTCTTTAGTACACTTTGGTTTCAAAATTGTGTCTTGGGAGAAGCTTCCATTAAATTTCAGTTTGAGAGATACTCACTGAATCTCAGATCATTTGAATAACAGATCATTGATATCCCTAAAGTTCCATGATTAACCCACTCCTTCCTATCTCCGGTAGCTTTGATCATTCCCTTGATTCATTTATTAAAAAGAACAAAGTTCCTGCATGCCAAAAGTTCCAGGTATACAGATTATGAAGGTGAAAAACACAGTCCCAACACACAAGATGTTTATTTGTGAGGAGAAAACATAACTTAGCCCACGTGATAGGGGCTGGGATAGAGACTCACCACAGAGGAACACAAGAGAGCCATTTGACTCAGCCCCACCACACCAGAGAACCCTTCCAGAAGAGGGATCAGGGTTGGGAACACTCTGTCAGTGCTTATGAACAAATAACAAATGCACCAGCAAGGCTGAGTGGGAGGTATGTGCTTACCCTTCCTTCCTTACCTTCATCCTCAGAGTCACTGAGTCTAGAGCAGTGTAGAGGATTGGTTTGTTTGTCTTTATTGTTCAGAACTCTGAGGATGGGGAGAAGAATAAAATGAAGCTTTTCTTTCATAAAAGTTAGGAGAAAACCCCAATAATTACAAATACCTAAACCCTGAATACCACTTAAAAATTTAGTGTAGTATAGGAATTAATGATCCCAAAATAAAGGAGGCAAGGGAAGAAACTAAAAAAAAAAAAAGTCTTCTTTGAGTAAATGAATGAACCCACCTAGGGCTAGGGCAGTGAGGGTCCAGGCTGGAGAGCCTGTGTACTAACCCTTTCCCCAAACACTGGCCCTCCCAGCGGCCCTGAAGCTCGAGCGGGATACAAGTGGCTATGCCTATCTGAACCGAGAAGTGTCCAGAGTGGATGGCATGGATGACGCCTCCAATTTTAAGTCTGTGCAGGTGGGTGCCCAGGTTAGGGGAGGCTTGGGCTCTTAGGCCATCCCCTGAGCCCAGGCTCTGGCTTTGAGGAGGGAGGCATTGGACTGGCACCACAGTTTAACTTCTGATTTCTGCTTGCTCCCTAAGAATGCAATGACTGTGATTGGGTTCTCCAAGGAGGAGATTCGATGGGTGCTAGAGGTGACAGCCCTGGTGCTGAAGCTGGGGAATGTGGAGCTGTCAGACGAATTCCAGGCCAATGGGATATCAGCAAGTGGCATCTCTGATGGGAGAGGTCTGCACCCCCTGCTGAAGACCCACCCAGCTTCCCGAATCTCCTGCTCTTCTTCCACCATCTCTAGTATAACTAACCTCACTCTGATTTAGTCCCACTCAGCCTGCTCCTGAGTCCTTCCCCAAACATACGCATTAAGAACTCCCAGTAAGGCACATTGGAATGAGGTTTTGAAGTTTGGTAGACATAGGTTCTGAGACCTTTCCGAGTCTCACCTATTTCAGGAGATTTTCATATTAAAGTAGATAATGCATGAAAAGTTCCCAGATCTCCCCTTTCTCCTCCTCCCCAGACCTTCTTCAAGGCCATGTTCTGAACTGGATGCAAGGGCTGCTCCAGCAGGGCCCAGGGACACCAGTCTCCCAGCAACTTCACTTATCTGCTTCCTCCCTCCCCTGGGAGAAAGCCCTCTCTCAGGCCATGTTGTATTTCCTCATCACCCCAGGTGTTCTGGAGATTGGGGAAATGATGGGTTTGGATTCAAAGGAACTAGAGAGAGCTTTGTGCTCAAGGACCATGGCGACTGCTAAAGAAAAGGTGGTCACTGCACTGAATGTTGTTCAGGTAAGGAGCCCTATGGGAGGGGCTGATTCTGAGTCTGTTCTGTGGCTGCCACACTAACCAGCCTGGCCTTGCCCTGTAGGCTCAGTATGCCCGGGATGCTCTGGCTAAGAACATCTATAGCCGTCTCTTCAACTGGATAGTGAATCGAATCAATGAGAGCATCAAGGTGAGAGATCGCCCTCTTCCCTCAACACTACTGCCCTCACTTCTCCTACCCTGGTCACCAGCCCTATACCATAGATTCTGAGATGACAGAGTAAGGACAATGAGGAATAGCGCACAGTGTCTTCCAATAGTGTGTGATTGTGGAAACATCACTGGTTTTTTTACTATCTGGATACACCCTTACCAGCGTGTGGCCTTTCAATTTCACAAAGATTCTGAACCTCAGTTTCCTAATTTGGAAAATAGGACATTAATGCCTACCTGCTTCACAGGTTTAGTGAGGATGAGATAAAATTGTGTACATGGTTATTATAACCAACAGTTTTACTCCTAGGTATATATCCAAGCAGATTGAAAATCGATATATATGAATGTTCATAGAGGCATTATTCTTAATAACCAAAAAGTGGAAACAACCCAAATGACCATCAACTGATAAGTGAATAAATAAATACAATGTGGTGTATTTATACAATGGGATATTATTTGGCCATGAAAAGGAATGACATACTGGTACATAATCAACATGGATGAACTTTGAAAACATGTTGAGTGGCCGAAACCGGTTTGGCTCAGTGGATAGAGCGTCAGCCTGCGGACTAAAGGGTCCCGGGTTCGATTCCGGTCAAGGGCATGTACCTTGGTTGCGGGCACATCCCCAGTGGGAGGTGTGCAGGAGGCAGCTGATCGATGTTTCTCTCTCATCGATGTTTCTAACTCTCTATCCCTCTCCCTTCCTCTCTGTGAAATATCAATAAAATATATTTAAAGAAAAAAAAAAAGAAAAAAAAAAAAAAAGAAAACATGTTGAGTGAAAGAAGCCAGATATAAAAGGCCACATTTTGAATTACTCCATTTATATGAAATGCCCAGAATAGGCAAATCCACAGACATGGGATGTAAATCAGTGGTTATCAGGGACTGGGGGTGGGAGGGAGGACTGGGGAGTGACTGCTAATGGTTATGTGTACAAGATTTCTTTTGGGAGGATGATGAATGCTCTGGAATTAGGTAGTGGTGATGGTTGCACACTTTCTGAATATACATTAAAAGCCCACCAACTTGTATACCTTTAAAGGATACATTTTTCTGGTATGTGAATTAAATAAAAATAGAACTATTATTTAAAGATTATGTACATGAAAGTGCCATCAATTTATTTTTATTTTTTACTAGAGGCCCGGTGCACGAAATTCGTGCACAGAGGAGGGGGGGTGTCCCTCAGCCCAGCCTGCACCCTCTCCAATCTGGGATCCCTCTCACAATCCAGGACTGCTGGCTACCAACTGCTTGCCTGCCTGCCTTCCTGATTGCCCCTAACCGCTTCTGCCTGCCAGCCTGATCACCCCCTAACCACTCCCCTGCCAGCCTGATTCATGCCTAACTGCTCCCCTGCTAGCCTGTTTACCCCTAACTGCCCTCCCCTGCAGGCCTGGTCACCCCTAACTGCCCTCCCCTGCAGGCCTGGGTCCCTCCCAACTGCCCTCCCCTGCAGGCCTGGGTCCCTCCCAACTGCCTTTCCCTGCAGGCCTGGTTGCCCACAACTTCCCTCCTCTGCCGGCTTGGTCACCCCTAACTGCCCTCCCCTGCAGACTTGATCGCCCCTAACTGCCCTCCCTTGCTGGCCATCTTGTGATGGCCATCTTGTGTCCACATGGGGGCAGGATCTTTGACCACATGGGGGCAGCCATCTTGTGTGTTGGAGTGATGGTCAATCTGCATATTACTCTTTTATTAGATAGGATAGAGGCCTGGTGCACGGGTGGGGGCCAGCTGGTTTGCCCTGAAGGGTGTTCCGGATCAGGGTGGGGGTTCCCTTGGGGTGTGAGGTGGCCTGGGCGAGGGGTCTGTGGTGGTGTGCAGGCCAGCCACGCCCCCTGGCGACACAAGTGGAGGCCCTGGTATCTGGGGTTTATTTATCTTCTACAATTGAAACTTTGTAGCCTGGAGCAGAGCCAAGCCTTCTGCTTGCTCCATGGCGGCAGCCATTTTTTGGAGGATTTATGTATCTTCTATAATTGAAACTTTGTAGCCTTAAGCGGAGGCCTGGGCCAGCCAGGGTGTGCGGAAAGCTTGGCTTCCTCCATCACCGGGGGCAACCCTAGCCTCCTGCTCCTTCCAGCTCCGAGGCTGCCGCCATTTCTGTTTGGTTTTATGTATCTTCTATCATTGAAACTTTGCAGCCTTGAGTGGAGGCCTAGGCTGGCAAGGGCAGGCGGAAAGCTTGGCTTCCTCCATCGCCAGGGAAACCCAAGCCTCCCTCCTGCTCTCTGTGGCTGTAGCCATCTTGGTTGGGTTTATTTGCATATTTGCTCCTGATTGGCAGGTGGGCGTGACTGGTGGGTGTGGCTTGTGGGTGTAGCAGAGTGATGGTTAATTTGCATATTACTCTTTTATTATATAGTATTTTATTTTTTAATTTTAATTTTTTTATTTAATAAATCTTTATTGTTCAGATTATTACAATTGTTCCTATTTCCCCCCCCCATAGCTCCCCTCCACCCAGTTCCCACCTCACCCTCTGCCCTTACCCCCCCACACTATCCTCATCCATAGGTGTACGATTTTTGTCCAGTCTCTCTCTCTTTTTTAAAAAATATTTTTTATTTATTTTTTTTAGAGAGGAAGGGAGAGGGAGAGTTAGAAACATCTATGAGAGAGAAACATTGATCAGCTGCCTCCTGCACACCCCCTACTGGGGATGTGCCCGCAACCAAGGTACATGCCCTTGACTGGAATTGAACCTGGGACCCTTCAGTCCACAGGCCGACGCTCTATCTACTGAGCCAAACCAGTTAGGGCTGTCCAGTCTCTTCCCGCACCCCCACACCCCTTTCTCCCTGAGAATTGTCAGTCCACTCCCTTTCTATGCCCCTGATTCTATTATATTCACCAGTTTATTCTGTTCATCAGATTTTTTATTCACTTGATTTTTAGATTCACTTGTTGATAGATATGTATTTGTTGTTCATAATTTTTATCTTTACCTTTTTCTTCTTCTTCCTTTTCTTAAAGAATACCTTTCAGCATTTCATATAATACTGGTTTGGTGGTGATGAACTCCTTTAGCTTTTTCTTATCTGTGAAGCTCTTTATCTGACCTTCAATTCTGAATGATAGCTTTGCTGGGTAGAGTAATCTTGGTTGTAGTTTCTTGCTATTCATCACTTTGAATATTTCTTGCCACTCCCATCTGGCCTGCATAGTTTCTGTTGAGAAATCAGCTGACAATTGTATGGGTGTTCCCTTGTAGGTAACTAACTGTTTTTCTCTTGCTGCTTTTAATATTCTCTCTTTGCCTTTGCTCTTGGCATTTTAATTATGATGTGTCTTGGTGTGGTCCTCTTTGGATTCCTTTTGTTTGGGGTTCTGTGTGCTTCCTGGACTTGTAAGTCTATTTCTTTCACCAGGTGGGGGAAGTTTTCTGTCATTATTTCTTCAAATAGGTTTTCAGTATCTTGCTCTCTCTCTTCTTCTGGCACCCCCATAATTCGGATGTTGGTACGCTTGAAGTTGTCCCAGCCACTCCTTACACTATCTTCATATTTTTGGATTCTTTTTTCTTTTTGCTTTTCCGGTTGGGTGTTTTTTGCTTCTTTGTATTTCAAATCTTTGACTTGATTCTTGTGATCCTCTGGTCTGCTGTTGTGTCTTTGTATATTATTTTTTATTTCAGTCAGTGTATGCTTAATTTTTAGTTGGTCCTTTTTCATATACTCAAGGGTCTCACTAAATTTATCAGCCTTTTCTAGAAAATTCTTGAAAAACCTTATAACCGTGGTTTTGAACTCTATATTCAGTTGTTTGCTTTCCTCCATTTCTTTCATTTGTGACCTGTTTCTTTGTCTCCACATTTTGGCTGCTTCCCTGAGTTGATAGAATGGCTTTGTGTGCTAGGTGTCCTATTGGGCCCAGTGGCTCAGCCTCCCCAGTTACCTGAGGTGGACACTCTTGGTGCACCCCTTTGTGGGCTGTGTGCACAGTCTTGTTGTAGTTAAGCCTTGATTGTTGTTGGTATCACTGGGAGGAATTGACCTCCAAGCCACTTGGCTGTGAGGATCAGCTGTGTCTACGCTGGGAGAACTTCTGTGCTGGAGACACCTTTATGAGACAAGACTTGCAAAAGCCTCTGTGCTCAACTTGGATGGGGCGGAGTCTCAGGGCGGAACAGACAGCAATGGCTTCCTATCAGCCCTGCCCTAAGAGGCCCCCCGGGTCTCAGTGTCCCACGGTAATCGCTGCAAGCACCTCTGAGAGAGCTGCCCCCGAGTTTTGCCCGCTGCCAGAGAGTCCAGTTTCTCCCCGAATGAGTCTGGGTCCCCAGAGTCTCGCCTGGAACTGGAGTTCAGAGCAATCGGGAGCTTTTGTCTCCCTCCTGACTGAGAAAGCCAGCCGCATACTCAGTTGCCAGCCCTCTCCTCACACGTGCCTCAGTACCTCTGCCTTCCGCAGTTCCTTTGAGTCTCAGTGTGCTTTTCTCTTTCCTGATAGTCCAGTTTCTCCCTGAATGAGTCTGGGTCCCCAGAGTCTCGCCCAGAACTGGAGTTCAGAGCAGTCGGGAGCTTTTGTCTCCCTCCCGATTGAGAAAGCCAGCCGCGTACTCAGTTGCCAGCCCTCTCCGTGTGCTTGCCTCCATACCTCTGCCTTCTGCAACTCCTCTGAGTCTCAGTGTGCTTTTCTCTTTCCTTCTAGTTGTAGAATTTCCACTCAGCCAGCCTTCCTGTGGTTCTGGATGATGTCCGTTTTATCTTTTAGTTGTAGTTTTGAAATTGTTGTGCGAGGCAGCAGTTTAGGTGTTTATCTATGCTGCCATCTTGGTTTCTCCCAAGTGCCATCGATTTAGAAGCTATTACTGCAGGGTAGTGGGGTAAAATGGGATTTGACTCTAGGTTTGGTAAATGCTTAGCTCTTTTGAAATTTGATTTTTTAAATCAGTAAAATGGGAATAATCACTCCTTTTAGGTTTATGATATAATTAATGAAATAAGAATATAGATTTTTTAATAAAATGCTCAACAAATTAAGAGATAGTTATTTCCTGAGGGGATTTCGATATCTTTCTACCTCACACCATGGGAGCACTGTCCTGGAATCTCTTTGCATCTTCCTTTGCCTCCTTTCCACCCTCTTTGCTTGTCCTCCAGCATACTGAAGAGAAAGGAGAATAAAATCACAATTCCTGTCCAGCTTGGTCAAGCTCACCCGAGTTCTGTTTGCCCCTTGCTCCAATCACCTCCATCATCACATCCACTGTAGAAGGGCCCATCCTCAGACTTATCTTTTCCTCCTCTTCAGGTGGGCATTGGGGAGAAGAAGAAGGTAATGGGGGTCCTGGATATCTATGGCTTTGAAATATTAGAGGTAAGACAACTTTGCCCAACTGCAGTACCCTAGGGTTAGAGGCGGATGGGCTCAAAGGGGATGTGAGAGAGGGGAGGTAGGGCTAACAGGAAGGAAGTATCTTGGGCTGAGCTGGTCTCTCTAATCTGTGTACCTTCCCTTAGGACAATAGCTTTGAGCAATTTGTGATCAACTACTGCAATGAGAAGCTACAGCAGGTGTTCATAGAGCTAACACTGAAAGAGGAGCAAGAGGAATATAAGAGAGAGGTAAACTAAGCCTTCTCCCCACCTCCTCTCTCTTAAATGACTTCTAGGCACGTGCCAGGTCTTTCTTTCTCCTTGATCACAGTTTCTTCTCAATTGTTCCCTCGTGGGAACACGGAGGACAAAAAGTTTTCCCTGCACAGCTGAACATTCCAGCATTACCGAGAAGCCCAAATTTTCTGCTCTCCATCCCCCCCTGTTCCCCACACTCTAGGCCAGGCCAGGAAGGGGGTGGCTTGATAGAAGGGTGTGTGTGTGAGGGGGAGTCATGACAAGAGTGAAGTGACAGCTGTGCTTGGCCTATGGCACACTGTGAGCCACATTTAGAAGGGACTTTTCTCCTGGGCTTGGCACCCAACCACATCCCTTTCTGTGCTCTTCTCTAGCTCCTCAGAATCCTTTGTCTCCTCTAGGCTCTGATGTTGCCTTCCCCTCTTGTAGCACGCTGACCCCAGACTTTCTCCCAGAAGTGCCCGTGGCTCCGGATTTCCACACTCCTGCCCCTATTCAGCGGTTCTCTAGGTCTAGGTGTCAGACAGCTCTCTGATTGAGTTCATTCCCTCGAAGTGTGAATGCTGAGTCTCAATCATCAAGATGCTCCCTGTGAGCTCTCAGGAATCTCTTGTGACAGAACTTCAGGCACTGTGATAACAATGTACAGAGAAGCTTTTAAAAGTATTTGGATGTTTTTATTTAAAAAATTTTTAAATTTTTATTTATTGAGTTTTAGAGAAAGGGAGAGGGAGAGAGAGAAAGGCTAAAGGAAGGGGGACAGGGGAGAGAGGTCAATTTGTTGTTCCACTTATTTATGCATTTGTTGGTTGTTTCTTGTATGTTCCCTTACCGGGGATTGAACCTGCAACCTGGAGGTATCGGGATGAGGCTCTAACCAACTGAACTATCAGGCCAGGGCTTATATTAAATTTTCAAATGATCAAATAGATAATATATTCCTGTGCTTCAAAATTCAAAAAGCTTACAAGATGTATAAAGAAAGGCCTCTCTCCCACCTTGTCCCCAGCCTCCTCAATTTCTTTCCCATCTATAGGCAGTGAATACACCCTCTTCTACACCTTGATTTCATAATTTAACAAGAGATCTTTCTGTATCAGTCTATTAAAGATGCTATAATAAATATCATAATTCATTTAATCAGTCAGGGAAGACATTTTTGGAATGAAGTGGGAGGGCAACTTAATTCCACTCTGCATTCCCTGAAGACCTGTGAGAGAGGAGGGAGAGAGAAGCTTGTTCCCCAGTCACACCTGGGAATGGCCTGAACTGCTACATCTGGCCCTGGGGTGGTATTAGGAGGTATCCTGTCTGCAGGCCTGATGTGCAGCAAATCCCTAAAGCACAGAAAGCTTTGTTGCTTGATGATAAACTCACGTACGTGCTTTGGTTCTGTAGTTGGTTGTCAGAGTGGTGTGGCCCTTTGCTCTTCCATATACTAAAGGATCCCCAACCCCAGAGCTGGGTAATCTCTACCCAATCTTTACCTAGCAGCTTGTACTTCCCTCTCTACCCTACAGCACCTACAGGGCTCTCTACATTGATTTCCCCTCACTGCTGCTCTGGGTCTTCCCGTGTATCCCTCTACCCACACCACAAATTCTCCACGAACCTTGGAGGAATGGGGACACAGATAGAAACCATACCAAGGACCCCTCTGAACTGTGGGGCTTTCTGATGGTCCTTTGTGGGATAGGTGAAAGGGAGCCTGGGTCTGGTGGGGTCTTTGGAGATTTGTCTTAGACCTGCTCCCTGTAATTTTTCCACCTCCCCTTGCTAGGGCATACCATGGAAAAAGGTGGACTACTTTGATAATGGCATTATCTGTAACCTTATTGAGCATGTGAGTTATCCTTCTCTTATCTTTGGGACCTTCCCCTGGACATCCATCCCCCTCCCTTCACCCCTCACCCCTCACCCCACTTGGCAAGGGTGGTAAAAAGGGCAAAGGGTGAGTGGGCAGAGGATCTGGACATCCTAGAGGACCAGGTCTAGGTTGGGCTGATATTGTTCCCCTGGCCAGAATCAGCGAGGTATCCTGGCCATGCTGGACGAGGAGTGCCTGCGGCCTGGGGTGGTCAGTGATTCCACTTTCCTAGCAAAGCTGAACCAGCTCTTCTCCAAGCATGGTTACTACGAGAGCAAAGTCACCCAGAACGCCCAGCGCCAGTATGACCACACCATGGGTCTCAGCTGCTTCCGCATCTGCCACTATGCGGGCAAGGTGATATGGCAGGGCTGGAGGGTCAAGGCTAGGGCCTGCGCACAGGCTGAAGGCAATGGGGAAGGAATTGGGAGGATCTGCAACTGGGAGGGCCAAGTGCTGGGACAAGGTCATGGGCTCTCCAGACCAATAGATGTTCTTCTACAGGTGACATATAATGTGAACAGCTTCATTGACAAGAATAATGACCTACTCTTCCGGGACTTGTCCCAGGCCATGTGGAAGGCCAAGCACCCACTCCTTCGGTCCTTGTTCCCCGAAGGTGATCCTAAGCAGGCATCTCTCAAACGCCCCCCAACTGCTGGGGCCCAGTTTAAGAGTTCTGTGGCCATACTCATGAAGAACCTATATTCCAAGAACCCCAACTATATCAGGTGACATACTGGGCACATAGGGAAACATGCTACATACATCCGCATGCTGTAGAACATGTCAGGGGGGAGGTGTCTTTGGAATAAGAGTATCAGAGGCCCTTTTCTCAGGGAAAACAGAGCCTGGTGAGCTGTGAGAGTCCTGTAGCAGGGAGAGCATGAGATTTGGATGGGGACCATACTAATGAGTGAAACTGGAAAGGCCAGTGTGACCACTTCCTCTGAAATATTTCACCTAGGGGTAATGTGTGCAGAATTGGGGTGTAGAGACCAGGATGGGTCACACTGGCAAAGGTGAAGCTCCTGAAGCCTGGACTTTGCTCTCCCTCCCACCAGGTGTATAAAGCCCAATGAGCATCAACAGCGAGGTCAGTTCTCCTGGGAGCTGGTGGCAACCCAGGCTCGGTACCTGGGACTGCTAGAGAATGTGCGTGTGCGCCGGGCGGGCTATGCCTTCCGCCAGGGATACAGGCCCTTCCTGGAAAGGTACCGATTGCTGAGCCGGAGCACTTGGCCTCACTGGAATGGGGGAGACCGGTAAGACTCGGTGAGGAGTGGAGAAGGCAGTGCAGGGAACATTGTGGGAGAAGAGACAATGAAGTCTTCTTGTTCAAGCCCTGAACTCTTCTCCCAGAGTGGAGGGGATTGGGGGAGAGGTGGAGAGGCCCTCCCCTGGGTTGCCCCCTGGCAGCTTTCCCCATTTGCTTTCGTAGGGAGGGGGTGGAGAAGATCCTGGGGGAGCTGAGCACCTGCACCTCAGAGGAGATGACCTTTGGGAAGACAAAAATCTTCATTAAAAGCCCCAAGACTGTGAGTTGGAGAGTGCACCTGTATTGGGTGGGGGCGGAAGAGTTGGAAACCTCATCTGCATGAGAGGCTGGGTGGGGAAGGGAGCATCTATAACCTGGAACGGATAGTGGATGAGGTCTCCTCTCTGCGGGACTGTTCCCTGGGTTCCCACCCTGACTGAGAGCCCTGGAATCACGCGTGCTTGCAGGGCCCCTCTGAGTGCCTCCACTTGAAGCAGGACTCCTTGTGGGTCTGGGTAATGTGTCTGAGTTTCCAAATCCTAGCATAGTAGTGGCTACAGAGTTAGTGTTTAGTAGAAGCTTGTTAACATGAATTAGTAAATTAATGAATGAACTCAGAGGACAAAGGAATGCTCAAATAAAGCACTGGCTGGGAAGCCTCTGGTACTGTGGAGTGCAGGAAGAGAGAGCGCTGTTCCCCTAGGCCAGCTTCTCAGTTCCCCTTTCACCGCTCCACAGCTTTTCTACCTGGAGGATCAGAGACGCCTTAGAATCCAGCAGCTGGCCACACTCATACAGAAGATCTACCGAGGCTGGCGCTGCCGCACCCACTACCAGCAGATGCGCAAGAGTCAGATCCTCATTTCCTCTTGGTTTCGGGGCACCATGGTACCAGTAACCCCCAAAGTCCCATCCCCTCACTCTACTAGGAGAGTGGAAAATGGGGGAGGTGGTTCAGGAGGTAGGCCTTTTCTAACAGGCCCATTGTTTCCTACAGCAAAAGAAGCGCTATGGAAAGATAAAGGCGTCAGTATTATTGATCCAGGCTTTTGTGAGAGGGTGGAAGGTAATGGAAAAGGGGAGAGGGGTTCCCTCTCCACATGTGGTTCCTTTTGAATTGTCCTACTTGAACCTCGGACATACCTCTGTGCAATGGCGTGTCTGTGTCTGGGTATTTCTGAGGCTGCTCCATGTGTGTCTGGGAGTGTGGCTGCATGCTGAGAAAATTCGTACATATGTGTGGCTCTGCCTTCTGCTTTGAGTGTCCTCGTTGCCTCATTATCTGACTACTTTCTTCAGCTGTAGTCTCAGCTCTCTATTTTGCTCTGTTCTCTGTGTGGTTGAAAAGAGTAGAACCTCTTCTAGGTCTATGCTCTGTCTTCTAGGTCTAACTATCTTTATTCTGGCTCCTTTCTTGTATGTCCCTGCCAGGCCCGCAAGGATTACCGAAAATACTTCCGGTCAGGGGCTGCTCTCACCTTGTCAAGTTTCATCTACAAAAGCCTAGTAAGTGGTGGGTGCTGAGGATGGGAGTGGGGGTTTGAGGATGGAGGGACAGGTTTGAAAGAGAAAGATGTGAGGTTTGAGAAGAAGTGACTCAAAGCTTTCCCCACAAGAGCTTCCTTAGCCTGCCTGTCTCAGGGCCCAGGGGCAGAATCAGAGCACATTTGGGAGTGGACAGGGTAGGCAATCTTGTGGTAGGAAGGGGTCCCAGCACACCCATGAAGAGATGGCTGGATGGTTGACAGCAGGTGAGGAGCTGAGCCTCGTTGAAGACAGAATGAGGACACATAGGGTTAACGAATCTAGTTTAGAGTTGGGGTGAAGGTGACGAAATTATATTTTCCTTCTATCTCTTCTGAAACTATAGCAGTTGAGTCTGAAATTAAGCCTCAGGAAGGATCTTAATTGTGGAGGACTCAGGTCAGAGTGGACAGGAAGAAGCCAGGACCAGGCCTGGACATTCAGACTATGGGCAGTTTCCAGTGAGAGGAAAACAGGGACAGAGAAGGGGGTAGAAAGCAGTGCTGCTGCTGAGACATGTCAGAGGGAAAACAGACAGGGAGGGAGCAGCACTTCCTGGGAAACCTTGGGGAAGGCCAGAGGGTAGGAGGAAGAGCAGAGGTCTGAGGCAGAGGGCTGCGGTAAATTGGAACTGCCCTCCACTGATTTGATTTTTGGAGGAATAGGGACTCCATTACCTCCCTGAACGTTCGTCCTGTCCTCCTCCCCCTCCTCAGGGAAGCTTCATTTTCCTAGGCTGCCTCAGCCCGTCTCTCCTCAGCTGGCTCCACCGTGTCTGCCTCTCAGGGTTCCTGCTCTCTTACTGCATAACTGCATTCCTGAGACCTGTCATCTGGTTTTGCTCTTATCTCATGACTTGCCCCTCTTCCATCTTTTCTTTTTTTTTTTCTTCTTTTTTCTCATTCTTTTATTTTTTACTTATTTCTTTTTTCTTCTTCCACCTCTTCTTTCACGTGTATATTATCAGGCACCTGCTAAATATCACCTCAGGAGCTGCTGGGTTTAGATGAGAACTTCACTAACTCAGATCCCTAAGAAGAATGCATGCGGAGCCACTAGGCATGGACTCCCCCAGTGTTTCTGACTAGTCTATATTTTGCAATTGCCTTGCCTATAACTAATACTAGCATAATACCTACTATTACTTGAACACTTAACTATGCACTAAGTTCTTTACATGCATTAACTTTAATGTGATCAACAACCCTGAGAAGTAGGCCATTTATAGGTTAAAAACTAAGGCCCAGAGAGGCTAAATAACTTGTTAGGAGTCCCACAGTTGGTAAATGGTACAGCTGGGATACAAACTATTTGACTCCAGAGTTTTAATCACTGCCTGCCCCCTTCTCCCAATAGAGGCCTGGGCGACCAGGCATACATGGCCCTGGGTAGACCTGGGGATGGAGGGCTACATAGGGAAAGGTAGAACTTTCTAGATCTAGAAAAAAAAGAAAACCCTCAGAGGCTCCACATCAATTGGAACATGGGGGATTGTTTAGGAATGTTTACTGAGGTGAATCAAACCAGACCCAGGACCAGAGACTCCAGGGTAATGAGACCAAGCTCAGTAGGTCTTTGTAGTGGAAGATACAAAAAGCTTGGATAGCTCCTAGAGCAATATGCTGTGTGCTGTGCATTTTTCTATTTTAATTTTTTTATTTTTTAAAATATATTTTATTGATATTTTACAGAGAGGAAGGGAGAGGGATAGAGAGTCAGAAACATCGATGAGAAAGAAACATCGATCAGCTGCCTCCTGCACACCTCCCACTGGGGATGTGCCCGCAACCAAGGCACATGCCCCTGACCGGAATCGAACCCGGGACCCCTCAGTCCGCAGGCCGACACTCTATCCACTGAGCCAAACCGGTTTCGGCTCTATTTTAATTTTTTAAACCTAATGTCTTAGTAAAAAGTTTTCATAAAAATGCCAAAAAGTTGGCCCTGGCCTGCGTGGCTCAGTGGTTAGAATGTCGGCCTGTGGACTGAAGGGTTGCAGGTTCAATTCTGGTCAAGGACATGTGCCTGGATTGCTGGTTTGTCTCCCAGCCCCAGTTGGGTGTATGCAGGAGGCAACCAATTGATGTGTCTCTCACATCGATGTTTCTCTCTCTCTCTCTCTTCCCCTCTCCCCATCTCTCTAAAAAATCGATGGGAAAAAAATATCCTCGGGTGAGGAATAATAACAACAACAACAACAAAATTCCAAAAATTTGAAGTGCTCAAGATCAAGTCATTTTCTATACCTTCAATAATTCTATCCCATAAATGAAAAGGGTGTTGAGTGCTCCCTGAAATATAAAGACTCATGAGTTCTGGGTCTAGATTGGGGGAGATTAAAAACAGTCAGATATCATGGGTGAAACTTGACTGGATCCGAAACAGAAAAAATAAAAACAAAGCTGAAAAGGACATTTTAAAAAATATATATTTTTATTTATTTCAGGGAGGAAGGGAGAGAGGGAGAGAGAGAGAGAGAAACATCAATGATGAGAGAGAATCATTGATCAGCTGCCTCCTGGGGATCAAGCCTGCAACTTGGGCATGTGCCCTGACTGGGAATCGAACCAGGATCTCCTGGTTCATAGGTCGACACTCAACCACTGAGCCAAGCCAACCAGGCTGAAAAGGACATTTTTAGTATATAAAAGACATTAGGAGAAATTTGAGTGCATTGCTGTTGGATGAGTAAGTCTAATCAATGTTAATTTTCTTAGGTATAGTGATGAAATTGTGATTGTGTAAGTAAATGTCCCAGTTCTAGGGAGATGCATGCTTAAGTTTTAGGGGAAAATGTTGTTATCTATAACCTACTTTAGGATAATGTGACATGAAGATTTGTATATATGTATATGTATATGCATCTGTATGTATGCGGGGGCATATGTTAGAGAGAGAATTCAGATAGGGCAAGATGTTAACATTATCAATTGGTTAATTTAGGTGAGGGGTATACAGTATACAGATGTTCATTGTAATGTTTTTTTTTTAACTTTTATGCATGTTTAAAATTTTTCAAAATAAGAAAATATATTAAATTTTTAAAAAATTTTAAGTCAGGCCCTAGCTGGTTTGGCTCAGTGGATAGAGCGTCAGCCTGCCCACTGAAGGGTCCCGGTTTTGATTCTGTAAGAGGCACAGCCCTGTTTGCTGCAGGCTCGATCCCCAGTAGGGGTCCTGCAGGAGGCAGCCGGTCGATGGTTCTCTCTCATCATTGATGTTTCTATCTCTCTC
Organism: Plecotus auritus; assembly: GCF_963455305.1. NCBI lineage: Eukaryota > Metazoa > Chordata > Mammalia > Chiroptera > Vespertilionidae > Plecotus > Plecotus auritus. The sequence continues at coordinate 169,537,630 of NC_137772.1, forward strand.
TCTGCCGAGAACCAATTCCAGCATGTAATAATTACAAGAGTTCCGTCAAAAGGTTGGTGGGACTTGGGGGGCTCAACAAGGGTGAGCCACATATGTAATTTACCTGTTGGAAACGGCTAAAAAGGCACTTACCCCAAACCTGAATAGGATTGTTAGCTGCCAGACAGCTCAGGGCATTTTATTGCCTCCTGTTGGCCAAACACCTGAACAGCTGCAGGCTATTCCTCAAACTGACAATGATTCTGTAAACCCTTTGAGACCTTACCCTTTGAAGTGTATATTTCCACCTTGCCTTAGGATAAATCGTGTTGAATAAAAGCACGGGTCCTTGGTCAAGGGAGAGTCTTCAGTTCCCTTTAGCTGAAGCTCCTCTGACCCCCAATGCCTCTCAAAAATATCTTTTGTCGTCTTTGGACTCCTTTCTAATCATCTACGCACAGCCCCTTTCTCCAGAATGCTGAACCCTTTGTAAGGCTTGGAAAAGAACCCCGGCATTATGGTGCCGAAACAGGAGACACCAACATTTCTCCCTCTCCCTTCCTCTCTGAAATCAATCCTATATAATAAAGAGCTAACATGCAAATGGTCATCACGCCCTCGCTCCCTCGCACTGGAACTGCTCAGACACTCAACACTGGGGAGAGAGGACTGGGGACCAGCCAGGCTGCAGCCTGGGAAAGGGACAAGCCGCCCCCCACCCCGCAGTCCTGGGCGCCTGCGGCTGTAGCCTGGGCAAAGCCGCCCACCCACGGTCCCCTGTGGCTGCGGCCGGCCAGAGGGAGGGAAGCTCGGGTCCCAGGTGCCTGCGACCGGCCGGAGGAGGGAATCCTGGGTCCTGGGTGTGGGGCAAGGCAGAAGTGGTTAGGGGCGATCAGGCAGGCAGAGGTGGTTAGGGGCGATCAGGCAGGCAGGCAGGCGAGTGGTTAGGAGCCAGTGGTCCCGGGTTGTGAGAGGCAGTCGGACATCCCCCGAGGGGTCCCGGATTGGAGAGGGTGCAGACCAGGCTGAGGGGCCCCTCCTCCTCGTGCACAAATTTCGTGCACCGGGCCTCTAGTAAAAATATATTTAAAAAGCCCTAGCCAGATTGGCTCAGTGGATAGAGTGTCGGCCTGGGGATTGAAGGGTCCCAGGTTCGATTCCTGTCAAGGGCACATGCTCAGGTTGTTGGCTTGATCCCCAGTGGGGAGCGTGCAGGAGGCAGCCAGTCGATGATTCTCTCTCATCATTGATGTTTCTATCTCTCTCCCTTAAATCAATAAAAATATATTTAAAAAAATATTAAGTCAGGTTATGTCACTCTTCCCCTTTAAGCCCTCTAGTGGTGTTCTATTTCACTCCAAATGAAGGCCTCTGTCCTCACCACAGTCAACAAGGCCCCTGCAGGATCTGTCCTTGACTAACTATCTCTCTGATCTTCTCTCCTTTTATTGAATTTAATTCAGTCACTCTGGCTTTCTTTCTGTTTCTGGAATACACTACCACTCATTCCTGTCTCGGGCCCGCTTTTTTTGCATCACAGTATATGTAATGAACTGGCATTACATTATATGTGTTTATTTGCTGTGAGAGGCCTCCTTCCCCACCCCCAGTAGAATGTAACCTCAGGGAGTATAAAGACTTTTCTGTGTTCACTGCTGTGTCTCCATACCTAGAACAGTGCCAGGAACAGAGCAGACACTCAGTAAATGTTGAATGGGGAAAAAAACTCAAGACCTGGAAACTAACTCCCGAGGACTCACTGTCTAGAGAGATTTCCATGCATGTAACATTAGTACAAAAACAGAAGTACAGACAGAGTACTAGGAGGCTCCAAAGAAAGGAGGGCTCCCCTGGGCCAGGGGATCGGGAGGTTGGAACGGCATCTGAAAGGATGGGTAGAATCTGGGCTGGCAGTGTTGAGCTGAGAGCAGCATGAGCTAAGGCACAGAGTGGCAATGCGTGGGCTGGGCAAAGGGCGCGGCGAGGAGTCCTGTCTGGTTGGTGTGCCAGGGTCATGCAGGGGATCCTGTGACGAGGTGGGCTCTAAGTAAAATACTTTGAATACCAGGTTGGGGTGTTGCCTGTCCGGGGCCTGTCTTCTCATCATTGCACTCTCAATTCCCCTGCTTCCAATTCAGGCACAGAAATTCCTATTGGGGCTGAAGAACAATTTGCCATCTACCAGTATCTTGGACAAAAAGTGGCCAGCAGCCCCTTATAAGTGCTTCACCACAGCCAATCAGGAGCTGCAGCGGCTCTACCACCAGTGGAAGGTGAGTGAGGCCCAGGCACCTCTCTTCTCATTTGTCTTTTTTATTTTCTCCCTCTGATTTTTCTCTTCTTTTCACTCTTCTACTCCTTTTCTCTTTAAAAAAAATTGTGGCCCAGCCAGTGTAGTTCAGTGGTTGAGCTTCGATCTATGCACCAGGAGGTTATAGTTTGATTCCCAGTCAGGGCACATGCCCGGACTGTGGGCTTGATCCCCAGTAAGGGGTGTGCAGGAGGCAGCCAATCCATGATTCTCTCTCATCATTGATGTTTCTATCTCCCTTTCCTTTCCTCTCTGAAATCAATAAAAATATCTTTTTTAAAAATCGTGGTCGCCCTGGCCGGTGTGGCTCAGTTTGTTGAGCATCATCCCGTGCACTGAAAGGTCACTGGTTTGATTCCGGTCGGGACACATACTCAGGTTGCAGGCTCCATCCCCAGTCAAGGTGCATGTGGGAGGCAGCAGATCGATGTTTCTCTCTCACATCGATGTTTCTCTCTCTCCCCCGCCACCCTTCCTCTCTAAAATCAATAAAAACATATATTTTTTAAATGTGGTAAAATATGCATAACAAAATTTACCATGTTAATCATGTTGAAGTATACAGTTCGGTGGTATTTGAGCACATTCACATTGTTGTGCAGTCATCACCACATCCATCTCCTTACTATTTTCATCATCCCAAACTGAAACTCTGTACTGAGTTAGCAATAACTCCCATTTCCCCCTCCCCGAGCCTACTCTAGGAATTTGACTAGAGTCATACATTGCTTAATGGGAATGCATTCTGAGAACTGCATCGTTAGGCGATTTTGTTGTGTGAACATCATAGAGTGCACTCACGCAAACCTCAGTGGTGTAGCCTACTACATACCTAGGCTATATGGTACAGCCTATTGCTCCAAGCTACAGTTCATACAGCATGTTACTGCACAAAACAACATGAGATTAAATCAAGCACACGAGAAAATGATGCAATCAAGAGATGCAATGAACACGAGATATGAGGCTGCTGCTGTCGTAATGTGGCATACTGTTTATAGCAAACTTTTAAAAAATATATATTTTTATTTATTTCAGAGAGAAGGGGAGAGAGAGAGAGAGATAGAAACATCAATGATGAGAGAGAATCATGGATTGGCTGCCTCCTGCACACCCTCTACTGGGGATCACGCCCGCAACCCAGGAATTTGCCCTTGACTGGAATCGAACCCGGGACCCTTCAGTCGGCAGGCCAATGCTCTTATCCACTGAGCCAAACCAGCGAGGGCTAGCAAACTTTTTTAATATAAGTAGAGTGCTCTCTAAAATAGCAATTAAAAGTATAATATAGTAAATACATAAACCAGTAACATAATCGTCGTTTATTACCATTATCAAGTATTATGTACATAGTTGTATGTGCTATACTTTTATACAACTGACAGTGCTGTAGGTTTGTTCACACTAGCATCACCACAAACACATGAGTAATGCATGTGTTATGATGTTCCCATGGCTACATTGTCACAAGGTGATAGGAATTTTTCAGCTCCATTATAATCTTACTAGAGGCCCGGTGTATGAAAATTTGTGCACTCAGGAGGGGGGTGTCCCTCAGCCCGGCCTGTGGCCTCTGGCAGTCTAGGATCCCTTGAGGGATGCCCACCTGCCAGCTTAGGCCCACTCCCCGGGGGATCAGGCCTAAGCTGGCAGTCAGACTCCCTCTGGAAGCCCGGGAGCACTCAGGGGAGGTCTGACTGCGGCTTAGGCCCGCTACCTGTAAGCCGCAGTCGGACATCCTTAGCACTGCTTTGGAGGCGGGAGAGGCTCCCACCACCGCCACTGTGCTCGCAGCCATTAGCCCAGCTTGTGGCTGAGCGGAGCTCCCCCTGTGGGAGCACACTGATCACCAGGGCACAGCTCCTGTGTTGAGCATCTGCCCCCTGGTGGTCAGTGTGCGTCATAGCGACCGGTCATTCCACTGTTAGGGTCAATTTGCATATTACCCTTTTATTATATAGGATAGGACCACCATGGCACATGCAGTTTGTCATTGACTGAAATGTCACTATGTGGCACCCAACTGTATTTTAGGTACCTCCTAAAAGTGGAATCATACAATATTTGTCCTTTTGTGTCTGGCTTATTTCACTTAGCACAGTGTTCTATTCAGGACATGCTTATTGAGCGCCTTGTCTGGGACTGGGCCTGTGCTGGGCATACAGCCCTCAGTGGGTTTATATTCTACTAGAGGCCCGTTGCAGGAAGATTCCTGCAAGAACAGGGCTTCCGGTGGGCTTCCCTCCCACCCCCCGCACTTTCCCTCCCGCCACCGCCCCGTGCTTTCCCTTCCCTCCTGTCGCCACTGCCCCCCCTGCCCCATGCTTTCCCTCCCGCAGCTGCTGCCCGCCCCACGCTTTCTCTCCCGCCGCCACCATTGCCCTGCGCTTTCCCTCCCGTCGCCAGGGCTGCCTCACTTTCCATTTTCCCTCCCTCTTCCTTCTATGCTGTCTTCAGTCTTCACTCCACTCTGCATATGCAAATTAACCACCATCTTTGCTGGGTTAATTTGCATACTCACTCTGATTGGCTGGTGGGTGTAGTGGAGTGATGGTTAATTTGCATGTTTCTCTTTTATTAGTGTAGATTATTTCCACCCCTCCCCAGCATCCCTCAGTCCCCATTGTCCTCCCCATGCATCTCCAGCCTCTTCCCTCTCTGAAGTGTCTAGTGCCTGTTCTTTTCCCTCTGTCCTCTTCTCCAGTGTCTGTCCCTCTCCTTCCACATCTCAATGTCCCTCCCTCCCTTCCCAGCCCTGCACCCTTCCTTCATGATCATAGCTTCTGCTCCAACCCACTCACAGTGCAAGAAGTTCCGGGACCAGCTGTCCCCAAAGCAGGTAGAGGTCCTGAGGGAGAAGCTCTGCGCCAGTGAGCTGTTCAAGGGCAAGAAGGCTGCATACCCGCCGAGGTGAGAGCCTCAGACCCTGCAGTCAGTTTCATCAAGCGCAGGTGGACAGAGCAGTGGGTCTCAAATTCCAGGGTGCACCTGAATCACCAGGCAAGCTTGATAACACCCAGATTGCCGCCCCCCACCCACTCAGAGTTTCTGATTCTGCAGGTCTGGGTGGGGGCCTAAGAATTTGCCTTTCTAACAGTTGCCAGGGGATACGGCTGTTGGTCCTGGACCATGCTCTGAGGATCCCTGAGATAGTGGATATGGTGGTGGATGGGGGAAGGGGCACTGGAGGACTAAGATGGGAATGCAGTGCGGGGAGGTGCAGGGCCCTGAGGTCCATGCCAAGGGCTTTGCCTCCACTGCATGCTTCTTGTGTGTCCTCAGTGTTCCCATTCCCTTCCACGGTGACTATATTGGGTTGCGAGGGAACCCCAAGCTGCAGAAGCTGACAAGCAGGGAGGAAGGGCCCGTTCTGATGGCAGAGACTGTGAGGAAGGTCAATCGTGGCAACGGCAAGGTGAAGGCCGCATCCTGAATGCCTCCCCACAGCTGGAAGGGTGGGGGCTGACCCCATCTTTCCTCACCCTTTCCTGTTCTGTCCCTAGACTTCCTCTCGAATTCTACTCCTGACCAAGGGGCATGTGATTCTCACAGACACCAAGAAGTCCCAGGCCAAAACTGTCATTGGGCTGGAAAGTGTGGCCGGGGTGTCAGTCACCAGCTTCAAGGATGGGCTTTTTGGCTTGCATCTGAGTGAGGTATCAGCTGGGTGGGGGCAGGTCTCATCCTGGAGAAGGGAGTGGGCATCACAGGGCTGGGGTGGGCTGAAGGTGATGGGGCCCCAACCTCTTCCTCTGGGCCTTGGATATCTCCTGAGGAGAAAAAGTGAACCCCTTCCCTGCTATTTTTTCCTTCCTAAGATATCATCTGTGGGTTCCAAGGGGGACTTCCTGCTGGTCAGCGAGCATGTGGTTGAACTGCTGACCAAAATGTACCGAGCCGTGCTGGACACCACGCAGAGGCAGCTTCCAGTCACCGTGGCTGAGCAGTAAGGCCCTGAGCTTGGCTGAGGGGCAGATTGGCAGATGATGAAGCTGTTGGTCATTGTGACCAGGAAATTCATAGGGTCAGAAAGCGAAGCAACTGTGTCAGGGCAGGTCTTGGAGGAGCTTCTTAGTTACCCCACCCAAGTCTCCGGAGTCTTAAGTTTTCTGACCTGGGCTGGGGGGAGGGGGGAGTATTTGCCTCAAGAAGGGAAGAGGGAACCATCATAAAAATATGGGCATAGGGGATGAGGGCACTAGCTTTGCCTTTTGTCTCTTCCCCCTTCAGGTTCTCAGTGAGCTTCAAGGAGAGCAATGTGACTGTCAAGGTCATCCAGGGGCCGAGGGATAATGGGAATGGCAAGCTCAGCTGCAAGAAGAAGGGGAGTCATGGCCTGGAAGTGACTGTATAGTGAGGAGGTGGGACCGCATGTAGAGATGGCAGGTTCTCCCTCTTGGACCAACACCAGCCCCACCCACCCACCTTTGTGGGAGGATCTCATCTCTAACTCTCTGATCAGGGGTAGTGCTTGGAGCCTGAAGAACCCTTGAAAAGGACCTTTCTTCTCCCAGACCATCCCAGTCCTTTCTCCAAACTTCATCCCACCCTCAGCCTCTCTGCCCACTAATAAAACAAGTGACTTTCCAAAGGTGTGGTCAGCGTGGGTGAGTTGCTGTTCCCATCTTCTCACTGGCGTGTACTGAAACCTCCCCTCCTCTGCCCTCTCCCCCTCCCCTTCCTCAAGCTCCTTGGAGCAGCTAATGCAGATAATAAGAATGGAAAAGAAGGGAATTGTCTCTGGGCCCTTGACCGGCTGAGCTCTGGGTGTCTGGGTGGGGAGGCTAGAGAGCCTGGGGGGGATGGGCCTGAGGTCCCAGGTGGCCAGTGGCCAATTCATTAAGAATGTCCCTGGTGGGAAGACGTGAGGATCCCTGTCTTGGCAAAAACTGGGATCCTTTGGAGATTCAGGCCCAAGGATGGAGGGCTCATGTGAGCTGGGGAATGCAGGGCCCCTGTACCCAGGAGCTCCAGACCCCTCCATCCCCAAGCTCAGCACTGGCTCATCACACCTGCCCCACCCTGGCATCCCCTTCCTTTCCAAGCACCAGAAATGCCAGGCTGCTGCCAACAGTTGTCTTGCTAATCAGTGTCCGCAGCTGGGGCCTCAGCTGGTGGCATTTGACAGGGAGGCTCCCCCACCCCGATTCCCCCGTCCTTCTGACTGACCCCTTTCCTCGTGTCTTCATTTATTTCCCTGTGTCATCGTCATTTTTTCTCAGTTTCCAGCTGTCTCACACCATCACATTGTCCCCGTTTCTGCTGTGGGCTCTGACTAATACTAATATGTAATTTTTTTTGTAGAATGCTTTAAATACCCCCTGTCCCTTCCTATGTATTTCCTCATAGACTGTCTGGTCTCAGCTTCTCCCAACCCAGTGTCTGCCTTTAGGGAAGAAGCAGCTCCTATATTTGCAGTAAAATTTAGATCTGTGCGCTGTGAGTACAAACGGCTGCCTTTGTTTCTGCCCCTGATGTCTCTCCTTCCTTTCACAGCCTCTGCCTTTCCTGCCTCTTCCCTGCTCCACCACTGAGCTCACTGCCCCTTGAAGCTGGGGTCTCCCTCCTCCCCACTTCCCACCACCTGCAGGCAGCTGGGGGTCCCAGGCAATCATGCTTCAGGAGACCGGATTAACTTTGCTTCTTGCCTGCAGGTTAATCTTGCTCTTGGAGCACAAGCCATGTGTTCTGGCACCACCTGCACTGAGCTGAGATAGGACCCAGGGTGAGGGGCTGTGTACTGAGCGGGGGCGGAGGGGGGGGGAAGGGGGACCTCTGGCCAATCTTATGCCACCTCCAGCACCTCCCTCCATCCCTGACTTCTCAGAATCAGACTGAGGAGATCCCGTGTGACTGAGGGGGTGGTGACCACAGCCTGACCGCCCCCGCTGTCCGCTCATCTCCTGCTCCCAGGGCCCAAATTGTCGCCACTTTTCCAGTGAAGTGTCTGGTCATTTTCAGAGGCAATTTCAGGAGAATATGCAGCTGCTGCTCTTTACCCTGCTTTTCCTGTCCCTGGGGCTGAAGGCGCTGTCAGCTTCCTGGGCTGGGGGTGGAGGGAGTGGGAGGGACCAGGATCCCTGTCCTCCCTCTGTCCCCCCCCTCAATCAGATGGATGGATGCTAGTTTGAAGGACAGAGGGGTTCCTCTCCTTCTTTACTCTCCATCTCTTCCTCTCTTCTGTCTCTGCCTCTCTTCTTTTGTGGAGCCCAGGAGTGTGTTTTCCTCTTCTGAAGCCAATAGGGGCTCAGTTTCCCCGCTGTGTTAGAGGCTCCAGTTGGACCTTGTGGTGGGAGAACCTGGAGTTCTGCAGCCCTGAGCCCACCCACTCTGCCAGTCCAGCATTCTCAGTCTAATTTGTTTCAGCCTCGGAGGGGCACTAACTATCCTGCAGTTCCCCAGGACTCCTTTCCAGCATCTCACAGCTCACACCAGCTCTCACTCAGCTTCCCGCTCCACCACTTCTTCCCAGGCTCTGAGGGGCTCTTTGAGACCCTTGCTCTGAGGGTGGCCTCCCAGCTGTCTCCTGGCTGCAGAGCTCCATTCTTCACTGGTATCTCCAGCCAGTGTCACCTATGGACTCGGCCCCTCCTCCCCGCCCAAAGCACCCCTCCAGGGTGTGGCACCCAGGTTGTGCATGTGGTGGACGTATGCAGGTCCCTTGTGTACATGAGCACATACTGAGCTGGCCTCCACCTCTTCCCTCTGGGAACAGCCGACTAAGCTGCCTCATCTCTGCTCAACTGTTCACACCTTTTCCTGGCCTCACCCTCAACCCTGCCCAGCAGCAAAGGAGGGAACTGCAGAGGGAGGACCTGCCAGGGACCCTGCCCTCTAGGCCAGTAACAGCATCTGAGATGTGGCTCAAATAAAGAATGGTGGTCAAAGGAAAAAGCACCTCGGTGCTCTGTAGCTGCACCCCCACTTCACATGCCATTTGCATGTGATTTGTGAGCAAAATGAAGCCTCGCCTGCCCTAAGCATCTGAGAAGAGTGAGGAAACAAAATGGAGTCACCATAGCCAAACGAACAAAATTACTTAAATCAGAATGGGCTGAAGCATGAGGAGTAGATTTTGTTTTATTTTAACTAGCCTGAGAACTTAAACATTTCAGTGGTGCGTCCATGCCTGGAGATATAAAAAATTCCTATAGACAACCCTCTGAAGAGCTTAGGAAAGAATGCTCCCATGTCCAGACCACCTGATACTTCTTATCTAGACCACAGGACATCTGGAGGGTTACCGTCTTGGGCCAATCCAGAGGCTAAGAATGCAGAACTGGTTCTTCTCAAGAATGTGCTTTTTACTATAAGAACTCTTAACTTTTTTCCTCAGGACTCTGGGTGTTAAACTGGAAGTGTTTTGTTTTGTTCCTCTCCAATCTGCAATCTTAAGACCCTTGAATAAAACGTTGTCATCTAATTCTAGCAAAGCCCCCTGATACATTTTTGCTTGGTGGGCACCCCCAAAGATGCCCTCCTTCATCACCTCTGACTTAGTTTAGCAGCAGCTCTTTCAAGTCCCTGCTAATCCCAGAGATCAAGGGGTGATCCATTCTCCCTGCCATTCCCTTGCTGCCCCCACCCTTGGCTCCTGCTGTACTCTGGGAGACGCCACATCATCAAAGGACATTATTCATGGTGAACCTTTGCTGAAGCCCAGCTTCCCTGGTGCCAGGGCTTGGGGGCAGGGTTGGATGGGTTGGTGAGGGAGGGAGGCTGATGCAGAGCTGGGACACAGGAGGCTTTAGTTTTCAGCCTTGACTTTCCTCCTGCATTCCCAATTCTCTCCAGCCCACCCTGCTTGGACCTCCTCCAGATTGGTGGGAGGGAACAGGTGGGAGATGGCTAGGTCCAATTAGAGCAGCCCCTGAGCTTCTCAGAGACATGAGCCAGTCATGCCATTTACATGACAACAGCCTCCCTCTTCCCTCCCCCATCCCATCAAAGGCTCCCAAATGGTCCTGACCCTGTCAGGTGGGTAATGGGAAGCTTTGGATGAGGCCGCATAAGCCTTTCACATAATAAAGGGGCCTTGAGACCCAGCTGCTGCCCTCACTCAGGGGTGAGCATGGGTGGGGCCCTGTGCAGTCAGAGTGACTTTTCTTCAATATGACCCAAGTCCCAGGGTGGGTGGGATGCTGGGAGTGGGAGCTACACATTTCTGGACCCTAACTGCACTGCAGAGTCCTCTATGGAGGATCCACATTGTGAATTGCAATGCAAGAAGCTGGGCTCTAGCTTTCTTTTTTGTTTTATAAAGAAAATTTTATCGAGCACCTATCATATGCCAAACATTATGGAGCTAGGGATCCAAAGCAAACAGAACCGACCAAGTCCTTGCCCTTATGATGCTGACATTCTGGTGCGGGCTGGGGTAGATATTTAGCATGTTGGATGTAGTCAGTGCATGAAGAAAAGAAACAGGTGGGGGATATGGAGTATGAAATGGTAGTAATTTCAAATAGGGTGATTGGGGAAGGTTGGTGAGCAGGAGGCTTTGTAGTAAATACACAACAGAGCTATGGTTCTCTCCCCTGTGGGAAGCCATCCACTGTTGATACTATCATGAGAGTGCACCAAGGAACACAGAAGGCTGATGGGCCTTGGACGATTAGCAGGGCTAATACCATGCACTATTGTTACATTGAGATAGCGGTGGCTCAAAGCAATTTCCTGACCTGATAACCTCAAAGTAAATGGACCTTACTGATCTTTACTGATCTTTATCGACCTTAGAGATGGTCTGTCTGCTACCTGTTTGCCGTGCTTTACTGAGGGCAAGATGTATATCTAAAAATTGAATAAAAAGTGGATAAGGCCAGGTTTTAGTGTGCCTCTCCAAGAGAGAGGTCTCTATGAGAAGAAACAAGTCATCTTTTCTGTCAAAAAGCAGTTTAGACAATCGCCATTTTGGCCTGTGTAACTTGTCAGCCACCATGTTGGCTGCATGGCTTGCAGCTCCCCTGGGGGCCACCATCTTGGAACAGCAAAGGCCAACTGCTTCCCTTAAATTAGCCAATCATGAAAGACTGTGTGCCTGAGCTCCCTTCAAGAGTGAGGGACAGGTCACTTGTGTCAGGAATTATAAAGCCAAGTAGACCACCTGCTTGGTGTGCGCGTGCTTCCAGACCATGCGTGCGCACCCTTCTATGTAGAAGTGAAGATGTTTGCCTTGCTGCCTGGCTTCCGAGTATGTTTTGTGTTTTATCAGGACCCCTGAATTTGGGGGCTTGTCCGGGATACCATTTGTCATCACAGGGAAATTGGACCCATCTCCTGAGGAGGTGTGCCCTGCTGCCAAGTTGCGGCAGCCTCGGTGAGGAGGGACAGCCGTTACCCCTGGGCAGGCTATGAGCTCGGGATCGAGAGTCAGCCAGCAATGCAGGAAGGGCAATCAGGTAACCTCATGCATGACCCAAGATGGGAAATTGGATTGAGTACTATTTTGGTGATTGGGTATCTTCAGAGGTCGGGCATATGTGACTGGGATGTGTCTTGGACATAAAGCGAGTGCAGAGTTCTGATCTGTGGTTTTGTTCTCCTGCAAGGTAAGTAGCCAGAGAGGGATGAAGCAGATCTCAGGGAGTACAAGAAACCTCCAACATGGGGAATTGAGTACATAGTCACAAAGGACCTGCTGAGGATGGGAAACAGAAATTCTAGGCCTACGGAATACATTCCCCTGAAATAGTTCATTGGGAGAATGCTGAGATTCTGGGGAGGCAAGTTCCGGAACCAGGGACAGAAGACATTGCTCTTGGTGTAAACTTTTAGTGTTGTGCATGCCTATATGAGAGTGTTGGTTGATGTTTTATGTCTCTTTGTTTTTTGTTTAATTTGTTTAAAGATGGAGCAAGTCCCACTTTGGGGAAGCCCAGTTATATGTGGTGAGGCTGAACACATGACAGATTACAGGCACGTCCCAGCAGCTGCCAAGAATCCTTATTCTTGGAGATTCATCCTGCTTTCCCTGGCAGGGTGTTGGCCAGCCAGAAACTCTTAGCTAGTGAGATTTCTGTCTGTATGTCTGTGATGCAATTTTGGCTAACTTTTAGGGACTTTAATGTTTTTTTATGATTTATGATTTTGCTGTGCTGGGTTAAAATTTTAAGATTCTAAGGTTAATTTAAAAGTGAAAATCTGTGAATGTTGCAACCCAGGGAAGTTAAAACAAAGGCCAGCTAATTCCAAGCCTAACAAACCATTATCTTCCCCACCTGAGGAAGTGGGAGGGGAGAAAAAAAAAAAAAAAGGCCATTTTACTCTGAGCAAAAGCCTGTAGGTTTCCAAGAGGCAGAAAGGGAGGCTGTACTTGCTGAACTTGGCAGGGTGGAGAAATTTGCAAAACCCCGCCCAACATCATGTCCATTAAACACCCAGTTGGCAGCGTTGGTATTAACAGGGACAGGGACCAGAACAGGACCAGGATGGGAAGCAGGTGGCCTGTGCCTGTTTGTGACGTCACAAACTTGTGCAGGCCAGCCAAGGCGGAACTGAGGCTGGCTATGAAGCAGTCACAACTTTGTGGCTTCTGTGCCCTTGAGGGTAGGGCAGCAAGGAAATGGGTGAGTGGTAGGCGTGTCCTCCCAGTGTTTTCTCTGAGACATTCAAAGTATATCATATTTGTGATGTTACTAAAATATAAAAATTTAATAGCCAAATTGAAAATAATTATTTCTGTGGTCAAGACCAAATCTTTAATGTTACAACTGGCTTAAGTTTTAATAATCTTTAAATTGGGTATATTTGACAGCTTTTCTGAATGTAGTATTTCGAGAATTTAACTGAGAGATCTGTGACATCTCAAGGGCTCTGAGGTGACACAAAGATCTACTCTCTCCCTAAAAAGAAATATTTTTTAACTAAATTAGACCAATACAATGTACTTGAAATTACATAAGGAAGTAAGCTATACAGGCTGGGTTGGGTAACAAGATTAATGCTTCCATGATAATGCACAGTTCTTGCTCAGGGGCATATGACTCCCAGCCAGATTAGCGTGTCCTTTCTTTGAACAGAAAGGGCAATCATGGTTATTGGTCAAGAAAATGCTTTAGGATATAATTGGCTTTAAAATCTCAAAGTTGTTAAGATATAATAAATATTTGTAAGTAAAATGAAGAATTTGGATAAAGCCTTTTCAGTAATAATTATAAATATGTTAATAATGAAAGTCCAGTCACTGAAGAGGAGACTGACTGTGCTCTCTGTTGGAGGAAGGGGCCAGCTTGTTAAAAAAAAAAAAAAAAAAAGCCTAAAAGAGAAAAAGGGCAGACAGGAATGAGACTCTTGTCCTGCCTTCCCTTTCCTATGCGACCAGGGGAATGATTTGAAAGTCAGCTATGGCTATCTGGGAAAGGGAGCACCTGGCTGGCCCTGATGTGCTTTCAGCAGATGTAAGATTTCCAAACCTGGGAGTCCCAGTGTGACTCAGAACCTAAATAAGGCCTTCAGTATTCAGCAAGGCAAAGAAGGGTCTTCCAGCTAAAGAAGGGTCCAAGACTAAAAGATCAAATGATATTAAAAATTACATTTTGTCACCAATAATTGTTCTGACATTTCAAGAAAACTACAAAGGTAGAGAACTAGAAGGATAGACGTGCAGAAAAGCTGTTAAAAGAGGCTCAGAAGACCTATGTAGATAAGAATAAGAAAGGCAAAAACAGAAAACTAACATAATTTTAAAACAAGTGGCCTAGGCAAGGGCTGACCCGGAGGGCCAGAAACAGAAGTCACAGCAGTAACATTAACATGTTATCTCTAAGGAAAAATCTGGCAGTTTAAATCCAAGCGGCTAGAGGCCTGGGAACAGCCTGCTCCCTCCTCCCCCTGCCTTTTCTCTAGCCTTATATGCCTAGACATAATTTCCCAAAAGTCTTAATTAACTTAAAGGCTTTGGAGCCCTGCTGGGTTAAATGATAAACATCTAAATATTTTTTTTAAAACTGAAACATTAATTGCTAGACATGTTTTAATTTGCCTGCTCTTAGTTTTCATCACAGAAGGTCTCTTGTACTTTGTTGAAGGTATATTTTCTTGAAAGTAAAAGTGCATTTAAAGTATGTTCATAAGTGTTAATCCAAGAAATGCTGGCTGTTTACTTTTTAGTAATCATTGAAAAATTAAGGTTTCTAAGAATGAAGAATTCTAATACATTTTAAAGAAAAGGTCTGCACAAGTTGCTGATGGTATGACAGAAAAAAAGAATATTAGAGTAAGAAATACTTAATGGAATGACTGAGGCATAGTTATGCATTTTGAAGGAAAAAGAAGGTGATTTAAAGGTGGTTATTTCTGGAAGTTGTAAAAATGTTTTTGAAAGTTGTAAGAATGCCTGCGGAAGTTATAAGAAGTTTATAAAAAGAAATGTTAAAAAGGAAATTGATTAAATGATACAGGCCAGTAAGCCAGGACAAGCAGAACAGGGAAACTGAAATATTGAAACAGCAGTTTAACAACCTTCCTAGGGTTTGAATTTTAAGAAAAGTTTTGTTGTTGTTGTTGTTGTTGTTTTTACCTAGAGTTGGCTGTAGGTGATTTCAATAGGCCCTGGAATGCCTCAAGATCTTTCTACAATGGAAACTAGGGACCAATTTCTTAAGAACTATGTACTGGGTATCTCTTCTACTCTAATCTCTCTCAGGTTAGAAGGCCTCTTGACCCAAAGCCCTCTTGAGTTTCCAGTTCATCGCCATAGACCGGAAGACAAAGTTTGTTCTAATCAAGATTTAGAAGGGAAGCAAGTTGGAACCCTCCTGTCTTGCTTACCACAGAGACTGCTGTTCAGACTGCAGAGCAAGGTTGGACCCATCACACATGGGTTAAGGGCAGACATACCTCAACTTGAACTGCCATACCAGGACATATCCCCTTGAAATTGATGCTAAAAACTGTGAGCTACGCCCTAACTGGTTTGGCTCAGTGGATAGAGTGTCGGCCTATGGACTGATGGGTCCCAGGTTCGATTCTGGTCAAGGACATGTACCTTGATTGCGGGCACATCCCCAGTATGTGCAGGAGGCAGCTGATTGACGTTTCTCTCTCATCGATGTTTCTAACTCTCTATCCCTCTCCCTTCCTCTCTGTAAAAAATCAATAAAATATATTCTTTAAAAAAGATAAAAAGCAAGCAAGCAAACAAAAAAAACCCAAAAACTGTGAGCTGTCTTAATAACCATCATGTACTGGGCTCTATTTGCTTTAGGGATCTGACAAATTGCAGGGGCTTACAATGTGGGCTGGAGAAATGTGTACAATCTGGATCATGCTTACCAACTTAAGTTATTCATTATAGATAACTTGAATGACTTGGGTATTTCAGCCTTTAGGTCAAAAGATTGGCTAGGACTAGATTTAGGAGTAGATGTCACAGGACAAATCCCATAGACCACTGCCACCACCATGCAAATAGAAGTGGGACATAAGGGAACAAATGCCTGGATGGAATGGATTAAATATTCTATAGGCGCCCTAAATAAAAGCTACTATTATGCTTGCGCAGCAGGAAGCCTAGAGGCCCAAGTGGTCTCTTTTCTACTCAGATGGACCTCAGACAGTAACAGGATGGAATGTGTGCTTGCCCTGTGTCAGGAGGAAACCGCCTGGGGAAACGCTTTCTGTAGGACTCTTGCCCTGTTGTTCCCATCCAACAGAGGTAAAGAGCCAGGATCCCTGCCCCCCCGCCCCCCTGCCCCTCAACGATCCGGCCCGTCCTCTGACGTAAACTATACCTTCTGCCTCTCAAGGTGGGGAACAGTGCTTGGAGTTTATGAGAAATTTATCCAGATGCGTAAATGGCTGAGTATCCTCAGAAGCCCATCATGCTGCACTGTCGATACCCCGTGCTGATGTCTGGTGGTGTCATGGGGGACCCTGACTTGCGGCCTTGCCCAGCAAATGAAGTGGAACTTGTGCTCTGATACAACTGGCTATCACTTTCACGTTGGCATATCATAAACCTTTTTCAATGGACAGACAACTAGGAAGAGGAGAGAGAGTCTAGGGGGCTCCTTTGATCCCCATATACGCACAGATCCCATTGGGGTTCCAGGAGGAGTGCCAGGTGAGTTTAAGGCTAGAAATTAGATTGCTGCAGAGTTTGAGTCTGTCCTGTGCTGGCGGCCCACTGTAAATAAGAATTTGGTTGGATTAATTATATTTACTATAACCAGCAAAGGCTCATTAATTATACTCAAGACGCAGCTAAAGGGATAGCTGAACAGCTAGATGCCCCCAATAGGATGACCTGGGAGAACAGGTTGGCCTTGGATCTGATTCTCAGAAAAAAGGAGGAATATGTGTAATGTTGGGGTCAGTGCTGTACATTCATCCCTGACAACATAGCTGTCGAACCGTCACTAAGACCCTAAGGCATTGGCAGCTTTAGCTGATGACTGAGCTGGAACCTGGGATCGAGGGTCCTTTCTTTGATTCACTAGAGCAATGGTTTGGAAAGGGGAAGGGAGCGATGGTGTCCACATTCACCCCTTTAATTACTAGAAGTTACAGTGATAAGATGTTACATCATCTCAGGTATGGGGAGGGGGGGGTCTTATCCAAGGGTTAATTGAAACCACATTGACCAAACAGGAAGTTAGTCTTCTCCTAGACACTGTAGAGCATGAAAGTCAATGAGTGTCAGCCGAGTTTGAAGAAAAGAGTTTAAATAAAGAAAAGGGGGGAATTGAGAAGAAACAAGTCATCTTTTCTGTCAAAAAGCAGTTTAGACAGCTGCCATTTTGGCTGCATGGTTTGCAGCTGCCCTGGGGACTGCCATCTTGGAACAGAAAAGACCAACCCCTCCCCTTGAATTAGCCAATTGCGAAAGACTGTGCACCTGAGCTCCAATCAAGAGTGAGGGACAGGTCACATGTGTCAGGGATTATAAAGCCGAGTAGACCACCTGCTTGGTGTGCGCGTGCTTCCAGACCATGCGTGCGCACCCTTCTACGTAGAAGTAAAATGTTTGCCTTGCTGCCTGGCTCCCGAGTATGTTTTGTGTTCTATGCTGCCTGGCTCCCGAGTATGTTTTGTGTTCTACCAGGACCCCTGAATTTGGGGGCTCGCCTTATTTCTAACACAAGAGAAGTCTCCACCTGGCCCCCCATGCCTTCTATATTCATATTTCTTGTCTAGTGTTTTCATTTGTGTGTCCTCCCCTCCTTCAGATCCTGAACCCCCGCCGTAAAAGGTTGTGGCACTCCCCAGTCTCAAGATGTAGAAGAGTACAAGGTCTTAAATCTCCAAGTCTCTTGGAGAGGCGGGTCACCACTTCCTCTAAGAGATTAGCTATTCCCTTGCTGGTCAAAGCTCAGACCAGGGGAGGTTTAGAGTGACAAAACCCGAACCTGAGGCTCTTCTCCAGTAGTTGTATGTCCTGGAGCATGTGAACTTTTGGAGCCTCAATTTCCTCATCTGAGAAATGGGAATATTTCCTACTCACATGGTGGTGTTGATGAAAATCAAATGAATTGTTCTGTGCCAACCTTGCAAACATTTAAATCCTGCCCCCATTGTAAGTGATGGAAGTGATGAGTGGCTCAGAAGAGGATTTCACTTGGCCGCTCCCTAATCTCTTTCAGCAGCACCTTTTCTCTCCGGGTCTCCTTTGGATCCTGACCATGACTCTGGCTCTACCTTGGGTGTGAGATAAACAGCATGAGCCTCCTCAACAGTGTGGGCCATGAACAAGAGCTTGAGAGGTCAGGGGAGAAGGTGCCTGAGCCTCAGGGATACAGATGAGAGTGGGGAAATGTAACTGCGAGGAAAAAAGAAGCAATTAAGAGACCAAGGCTGGCTTAGTTGTGGTGGTATTCTTCCTTTCTGAGATTAGGAGGTCCAGAAGTTAGAACTCTAGAAGGATGCAACTAAGTCAGGCAAACTCAGGTCAAGAAAGAGTGAGGTGGGCGCCTGAGGGGAGAGGCACTAGCCCTGGAGAGGTGGTGGATGGAGCCAGACACCTACAGGTCGCTGCATTCAATAGCATGAGAAGCACTGACCCTCAGTTGATCTGAGGACCAAGGTGATAGGCTCCCTCCAGCTGAGAAGAGAACACGGTGAAATGAGGGCTAGAGGGGATGCCAGGATCACCTCCCATCCTCAGGGGCCTGCCCCTGGCTGTCCTGGTTGTCTTGGGGGTGGGAGGGCCAGTGAAGCACCCCCTGGAATTGTTCTGCCTGGCAATCTAATCTGAAGGCTTAAAAGGCAAGGAGCTGGGGGCATGAACAAGAAGGAGCAAGGGGCCCAGAGACCACACCTATTGAGTTGGACCGGGCATGCAAATTTTGTGACAAACCACACACCAATTATTCCTTAGTGTGCCCCGCTGAGGGGCTGTTGGCAAGTGGGCTGCTGGATAACCCCAGCGCACTGAAGAGTTTGTAGTGTGTGTGTGTGTGTGTGTGTGTGTGTGTGGCTGCAGCCTAGACCCTCCTTCCCACCAGCTTCTCCCCTCCCCTCCAGCCATCCTGGGATTGGTGATTCTCGGCCCCTCCCCCGGCTCCCCCAGACCCTCCCAGAGCCTTTATCAGGGAGCTGAGATCCTGCCACATTCCCAGATCCCCTCCACTCCCCGCTTCTCTCTTCACAGCAGCAGCAGCACCAGCTTTGTGGGGAGCAGGGCAGTAATCCCGCCAGCTCCCTGATTCTACTAGACCATCCAGCTGTAGGCTCCACGCTGCTCCACAGGTAGGCACGAGCGGGAGAAGGTGGGAAGGACTGAAGCTGGCACTGAAGGACAGGGGCCAGAGTCAGAAGAAATAAAGGAAGTGGCCGCCTTTGATCCGCCTTTGATCCGGGCGCAGGGCACTGGGAAGTGAGAAGAAGGCAGAAAGAAAGGGGTTGAGAGCTAGTGATGTTTGGAGCCTGTGGCTGTGGACTGATTGTTCTGTACGAGAAAGTTTTGCCTAAGTCTAGGGGTTGCCTAGTGCTGGAAAAGAGTCCAGAATCCCTCCTCCAGCTGAGTAAGGAAACAGACCACCACACGTCCTAGAAATCCATCCTCTTCCTTTGGAGCCTCGAGTCCCGGCACTGTTGCACCTTTGCTCATTGCTGCCAGGTGCACATCCTGGGGAGATATGTCTGATGGCGGAGCAGGGAAGCCAAGCCCAGGGGACGTCCCCACTGCTCAGAGATACCCTCCCCAGACCAGGGCTGGGGCACGAGAGTCAGGGGCTGGGAAGCAGGGTCCAGCTAGGCTGCTGGTGGTGAACGTTTCCTGTGTTTTCCCTCGTCTTATGTCCTCCTCCTCCCGCCTTCCCTGCCTGTCTCTTTGCACTCTTAGCACCATGCGGAGCGCCCTGCTGTTGGCAGCCATCCTGGCCCTCAGCCTGGCTCTCGGGGCCGTCTGTGTGGAGTCACAGGAGCAGGTGGTACCCAGTAGGGGCCACAGGGAGGTAAGGCACCCCTCCGGCTGGGCCTGCCTTGGCAGAGTACTGGGCAGCATCATGGGAGCAACAGCTTTGCTGGTTCCAAAAACTGTAGGGGAAGGTGTGGTGGTGGAGGTGTGGCTGGTGGGTTGGGAGTTACCAGGTTTCTGTCAGAGGGCTGGGTTTCTCTGCTCAGCTCATGTGCTCACTGTCTTGGGCATGTCTGTAAGGATCTCTGTCCCTCTGCACAGGTTTGACACCTTGCATATAAAAGGTGCCCTACCCATCTGATTGACTGCTGGCTTGGTGATTAGATGGTACTTCCAGGGATAGGCGGGGGAGGCCAGGTTGGTCTCAGGTTCCCTATGGTCCAGCTCAAGTTCAGGGTCTGTTCCTTTGAGGTGTGTGTGTGTGTGTGTGTGTGTGTGTGTGTGTGTGTGGCGGGGAGGGGGGTTGCTGAGGGGATTCTATGTACTCCCTGGAGGTTATGAAACACAGAATTTCTCCCCCAAATGGTCATTTGTGTGCTATTTTACTGATCAATTACGTGTATTATTGGTCCTAAGATCCCAGCCCTTCCCTCTCTCCTCTCCTTGACCTCCTCTAGCCTCTGCTTAGTCAGGATAGAAAAAAATAACAACAAAAACAAGCACAAAACAGGTTAGGCCCCAGTTTCCAAAGCTCCTCCAAGAAAAGGAATAGACTTGTCAGGATAGGCTTACGGCGGGGAGCAAGGAGAAAGTCGTTTTAAGGTTTTGAAACGATAGCGATTACACTGGTACAAATGCTTTTACATGATTATAGGTGGAACTTATTACAAATTCAGGGTGTGAAGTCTAACTGCCTTTCCAGCTCAGGTCTATTTAGCATCTCATTCCAGGAGGTGGGCAGAGTGTGTGAACAATTTGGGGAAAGTGGCTGCCTGGGAAGCTGTGTGCTGGGCAGGGAGAGGTGGCCAGCCTCCCTCCAGCTGTGAGGTGGATCAGGGCACCACAGGCTGGCAGCCTTGCAGTGGCAGTAGTGGTATCACATTCAAAAGACGAGAACCAGTTCAGCCCGGCGGCTTGGCTCAATGGTTGAGCGTCAGCCTATGAACCAGGAGGTCACGGTTCGATTCCTGGTCAGGGCACATGCTCAGTTTGGGGGCTTGATCCCCAGTGGGGAGTGTGCAGGAGGTGGCCCATCAGTGATTCTCTCTCATCGTCGATGTTTCTATCTCTCTCTCCCTCTCCCTTCCTCTCTGAAATCAATTAAAAAATAAATAAAATGTAATTTAAAAAAAGAACCAGTTCAAAAAAAACACATAGGGATTACCAAATATGGGCTGGACACTGTGTCCAGAGCCCAGAGTCCCAGCTCGAGGTCGGCAGGATATCTGGGTCTATTCTTCTGAGACAAACTTGCTTCGAGTCCCTGACCCTCTTCGTCAGTGAAAGAGAGAGACTGCTGCCCCATCCCTTCTCCTGCGGGTCTGTGAGAACGAGGGAAACTGGGGAGGGAAGAGAGGAGTGCCCAGGCAGCTGGGCTGGTGTGTGTGGCAGGCATCCTGTGTCAATGTGCTTCTGTGTGTGCTCAGCAGCCCAGGGACCCGTGGACTCTGGAAGAGAGGACCTTTGAGATTCAGAGTGAGAATCTCCAATCATGATCATTGTCATTGTCTCTGCAGCTAAATAGCCTGGGGTGTGGGGTGTGCCCACCGACCACCCGCTGTGCCCAAGTTACTAAAAATAAATCACCAAGACAATTAAGAACCCCTGCTTGGAATCTGGGGTTCATCTGCAGGATGGGGGAGAAGCGATGCCTTCCTGGAGTTCTGAGGCCAGGCAGACAGGGGCGAGGGGAAGAGAACCAGAGGCAGAAACCCATGGAGATCAAGAGGCAGTGGGAGACACAGGGAGAGAACCATCCACAGACATCGCAGAGGGGGGATTTCAGGGTCACAGAGGTGTCCCCCTTCCTACCCCACCCGCCCCTAGGGCTGAGTGCCATCTGTGGCTCCGTCATGGAGCACAATCAGAGGACATCTGCTCTGTCTGATGGGCCTTTCCTGTGAGTGGGGGGAATCATGGAGGGCAACCCCATACTTGCTCACCCAGGGGGGTAAGCCCATCCTTGGGCAAACCAGTTCCTGATGTGCCAGGGAGCAAAGAACCAAAGGCCCTTCTCACTGAGGGGTGGGAGGAGCTAGGACAGGGCCCCAGGGAGAGGCTCACAGGGACCCTTGAGCATGGAGACAGCTGGCCACTGTCTCAGTTTTGCTCAGATCCTCTCACCTTGAGCAGTGAAAGCCACATCCCAGGAAGGCCTTTAGTCTTGGGCAAACAGGATGGGTCAGTCTACAGGGATGCCCACTGCGTTCCCTTTTCCAGGGCTTCTCAAGCCTTGCTGTGCATATGAATCACCTGGAGCCTGGTTAAAATGCAGATTCTATCTCAGCAGGCCTGGGGTAGGGCTGAGATTTGCATCTCTAACGCGTTCCCGGCTTTTGCAGCTGGCCCACAGACCGCAGACTTTGAGAGCCTGCTTCTCTTCCCTCCTAATCAGAGGAAATCCTGAAAGAAATAAGATGTCGGGTTCAGCTGTGATAGACTCAAGAGAAGTCTGTGTCTTGTGGGAAGAGAGTGAGTGGACTGGGTGTGAGTCTCCTGCCTCGGCCCTCTGTTTCTCTCCCATAGAAGGTCCCGAATATCGACCAGCTGCTCAAAGCGCTCACTAGCCGCAACTCAGTCTCCGTGGTGGATGAATTGCTCAAAACTCTGAGCCAGGCGAGCAAGGGTAGGAAGCAGCCTAGGGAGAGGGATGTGGGGGGGTGGGGGTGGGGCTGGGGGGCAGGATTCCGGGGATTAAGTCGGCCTGGGAGACCCCTTTAGGTGGGAGGAGATGAGATGGTTTAGTGAATAATGGAGAGTTGTGATCTGAAGCACCCTCATCATCATTTTCCAGATCCCACACACTTGTTCTTGTTTTCACAGATCCTAAGAAACGGTCCTTTCTCCAGAAACGTGAGTAGCCTCTTCCCCCTCCCTGTCTCTGCCAACCACTTGCCCAGAGCTCCGAGGGCATGGAGCCCAGTGACTGACGGCCACTGGGGGCCATGCTGGCCTTTCCTGCAGGTGACATGCACGACTTCTTCGTGGGACTCATGGGCAAGAGGAACATCCAGCCAGGTGAAAGTGTGGCAGGGTTAGGGGACGGGCCAGGACATGCAGGAGTCAAAAGCCTCATATTTGTCCTCAGAGGGAAAGACAAGACTTCTCTTAGCTACAGGGGGCTTCCCAGGCCCTTTCTCCCCAGTCAGCTTGGATCCGCAGTGCAGTGTTCCCTGGGAGCCGCCCTGGGGGACCTTTATAATACCATGGTCCTGCAGCAGCCTTTGGGCGGGGGGAGGGGGGTTAGAGAGGCTGCTTCCTCCCCATCTCCCACACCCAGCACGAGCTTCTTCCCAGCTCTGTCTTCCAGGGTTGCCCTTCGTAGCCAGTCCTTCACTGTTATTCAGGGTGAAGGTCACATCCAGAAAAATCCCTCCTAACGACACTGTTTTCTTTACCCAGGCACTCCTGCTGATGTGACCCAGGAGAGCGAGAGCGCCCCTCGCTTCCGCAGCCTCCAGTACCCCTCCAATGTGGAATGAGGTGAGGAGTGTTGGGTCGGGGGAGGAGCGGGACTGTGTGCATGCAGGCTGCCAGAGAAGCATTGCCTCTGACGCCACAGGCACTGATACTCATAAAATACACGGCCAGTGCCCAGCACACTGTCACACACATCAACACGTACAGGCACGTGCTTGTCCGAGACACCACACACACACACACACACACACACACACACACACTCTCACACACGGCCCTCTTTTTCATCTCATCTCTGTCCCCTGGTGCTTTTCTGATGGGCAACTTCTGTTTAGATTCCGTTCTCTCCTGATCTGTGCAAAAGATGGAGAGCTCGTCCTCCGTTAATTACAGGTTCCACATCCAATCCGCAGGGGAAGTGCTTTGCCTCCCAGGCAGGCTGAACGTTTGGATTATCCAGAATCTCCACTTACAGGGCCCAGTGTGTAGTGCCACTCAAGAGATGGAGGAAGAAATTCAAGGAACTCGGGAAATCTAATGGGGAGGGGCTGGAAGCTGTATCTGGGTCCTGTAATGCAGACGGGCGTGGCCTGAGTTTGAATCGGTATCTACCGCTCACTAGTGGTGTTCCCGTGGCCAAGTTCCATAACCCCCTGTGCCTCACCTTCCCCATCTGGAGGACGGGTGAGAACAGGGCGTGGCGGAGCTGTGGCTGTGAGGGCCGAGCTTAAGTCAAGTGTTCAGAACGGCGCCGCCGCCGGGCACAGCCTCCGTGCAGGTTTTGTTATGACTGTTGGGTCTGGGAGGCGTGGGCAACGTCCTCGTGCCTCCCCCCCACCCCCCCCCCCGCCCCGCCCCGGCTGCTCCGGCCTGTCTGCCTGGAGCGGTCTGCGCTGAACCCAGGCCTGAGTGGGCTGAGATCTCTCACTTGGTATGCAAGCCTGAGTCCCCTGGGAAGTGTCTAGTCAAAACACAGCCTTCCGCCTGGACACCCCTTCCCACGCTCGGCAATCGCAGCTCAACTGCTGCGCTGGCTCCAAAGACAGAGGCGGCAGGGGGGAGAATGAGAGGGGCTCGGACGCCTCGGTTCTCACAGGGAGTCGCGGGGGAGGGGGGACCCCCTGCCTGCGTGCCTATCACCCACACTCATTGGTCTCAAGGGAGACACAAGGCCCAGGAGCTGGCTGTCGCTTAAACTGCCTGTGCATGACTCCCTGGGCCCAGAGACGAGGTCCGGCCCCCCCATTCAGTGTTGGGTGAGAGGGCGCAAAGAGCCATAATAATCGTAACTCACTGATTACATGGTACTTGCTGTATCATTTTGCTCTCATTAGATGGTTATTTCAATCCTGCCGACCGCCAGATAATTACACGGGCAACTATATCTGGATGACATCCTCTTCCCCAGCGTTATGCATCAGCCATAAAGATAATTACAGTGCAATTTTTGCCATAGTATTTTATACAAATAGCAGAAACAAGTGCATTGTGGAAATCTACTTTTACTGCTTGCTGGTGAGGCCAGGCTCTTTCAGAGGGACCAGGCCCATAATTGCAAGCCTTCATCATCTCACCGCTGACGGAGCATTCTCTACCTGTGCGGTGCCAGGAAGAATAGGACACAAGGTCCCTGGTGGCTGGCATTTAAAGGGATTAGATGAAATGAATCAGCAAAGATCATTGTATCATCTGATTTCATTCATGTGAAACTGCTGAAAGAGGAAGTGGTCTCTGGGCCTGTCCTTGCCAGGGAGCGGGAGGGAGGGGGTTCTGGAAAGAGGAGGAGGGACTGGGTGAGGCTGGAGGAGCATTAGCACCAGGGCTGCGTGTATGCCTGGCTCATGGGGATGCTAGGATAATATAAACTTCATTTCTGTTGTTACATTTAAAAATATATATTTTTTTTATTGATTTCAGAGAGGAAGGGAGAGGGAGAGATAGAAACATCAATGATGAGAGACTCATTGATCGGCTGCCTCCTACCCTTGACTGAAATGGAACCCGGGACCCTTCAGTCCACAGGCCGACGCTCTATCCACTAAGCCAAACCGGCTGGGGCTGTCGCTACAATTTTTATGTGAGCCTCCATAGACCACGAGCACAGGTGTTTATAAGTAGCATCAGAATGATACTGCTGGAAAAGGGCAAGCACCTGCAGCTCGGAGAGTCCATTCTCTAGTTCAAAGGCTGAGGGACAGCTGTGCTAAGACTTCTGTTCTCTCTCCTTCCCCCTTACAGATGCCCCTCCCCTTCTCCTCTGCTCCCCCAGCAGGTGGTTGGTGGGAGTGTTACCAGACAGAAGATGCGATTTCACTTTTTTGGTCCTCGGCACTCCATTTCTATACTCCTGGCTGCATCTTGACCACCCGACCCCCACCCCCTCTGAATCCCCAGGTGCATGCACTCCCATTTCCCTTCTCTTCCCAGCCTGTACCCTTCTTGTGCTGAGACTCCTTCCCCATCCCTCTACCCAATGCTGATGTAGACAGTGCATAGTGACACCCAGTTCCAGTTGGCATTGACTGTAGATTCCCCTGGCTTCCTCAACAATAAAGGATTTTTACATATGACCTAGAGGGATGTATTTGTTTGCTTGGTGGATCGGTGTGTTTTTTTTCTCTTCCTTAACTCTTCCAACCACATCATACATACATACATATGTACATATGATATGCACACATACACAAATATATCATATCTAACTAGAATTATCTTTATTTTGTACACAGCAATTTTCCCAACAGTGCCTTACTCAGTGTTTCATACAATTAGTATCAGAAGATTATTTAGTGATTAAAAGCACAGATAAATGAATTTGGAAGATGGTTTCTTGCACTCAACGAATTTCACAAACTAGCTTCAGATAAAGAAAAAAACATATTCTGAAGCACTTCATCTGAATTTCTAGGATGGGCCCAGGAGACATTGTCCTCTGAATTTGACTCTACTTAGAGGAGGGAGCGGGGATCAAGGCTGTGCAAAGACCCAGCCACCGAGGAGGAGGCATCCAGCACTGCATCACTATTCTGCCCCAAATGTCAAGCATGGGCTCTGCGATAGGTGGTGGGGATGAGATGGGACCCAGACACAGAGTTTACAGTGTTAACCAGCCACCTTAGTTATAAAGGGAAACACTTATTTCAGACTCCTCTATAATGCTACGGTTACCAGCCTGTAACCAGTTTAGTAGTCCATGTGTAAGGCATTTAAATGAGATGTATGTGGGTGTCTTTTATTAATCTGCTGTTCTATCACAGCCCATGGGTCCCAGGGGCTCCTGTGCCCCAATGGAACAGCCTGGGAAGTCCCCAGGCTCCCTAGTTTAGCCTGGAGCAGGGGCCTTGGCCAAGCCTCTGAACTACCCTGATACAAGTCCATATTCAGCTCTCCCAAGGCAGCACAGGGCGAGGGCCAGGGAGCCAGAGGCCACTCCCTGCAGTCCCTTCCTCCCAGGGAACGTTCTCCCTTTCCAGAGCCTGGCTGGCACCTTTGGACCCATAGCTGTACTGCAGGGCTGGGCAGGAGGAAGAGCTCACCTCAGTGTCTTTGGCGTCAGGTTTATTGCTAGAGGTCAAAGAATGTCCTCACCCCAGATCCTCAAGCCTTTCTTCGGTGAGTCATCTTGTTGGCTTTTCAGAATCATCTATCCAGAGGGTTTAATTGTGTGCAGTCTGGGGACTTTATGTGGGTCATGAAAACTTTAGGAGTTGGTTCTGCTCACACTTGAGAGTGACGTGTGCTGAGCAAAAATGTAGAAAGGCTGCTCTCTGGTGGCAGTACTGGGGATTCCAGGAAAAACACACATTTTATTTATTTAATTAATTAACATATTTTAAAAAAATATTTTTATTGATTTCAAAGAGGAAGGTAGAGAGAGAGAGAGAGAGAGAAACATCAATGATGACAGAGAACCATTGATCAGCTACCTCTTGCACGACCCACACTGAGGATCAAGCCCACAACCCAGGCATGTGCCCCTGACTGGGAATCGAACCATGACTTTCTGGTTCATAAATCACTGAGCCAGACTGGCCAAGCTGGAGACACTTTTTTTTTTTTTAATGCTAAAGGCCTTTATTTTTGCTCATTAGTGGTCATAGATTACCATATTCAGCTTACTTTCTATAACATCAGAAATTATATGAACAGCTTTTTTGTTATGTCAGCAGAAAAGCTTTAGGATTTATCTTTTCTCATGTTTTACATAAAGGCATATAAAATAATGAATCTGATAGATTTATAACCTATGAACTATATGTGTGATTTTTAGTCCATCAATACCCTCTACCAGTCATTCTCAAGTGAGGTTTCTGGAACATCCATATTAGGAAGGACAGGGGATCTGTGCTTTAGCAACAAATTGTGCAAATCCTTTTGATGGACCTTAAGGTTTGAGAACCACTGCTGTCCTTCATCATTCCTGTGAGATATCTAGCAAACATTCACATTTCAAAAGAGAAAGAAAACTGCCCTGATCAGTGTGGCTCAATCAGATCCCTGTTTTGTGCTTGGAGAATTCGTGAGGTAATCCTGGCCCTCATTTTCCTGTAGTAAAGAGGTTGATGCCCCAAAATACCTGGTCAACAAGACCTTGATGGAATTCTCAGCCCTTCTCAGTGTAGTGTAGCTTTGCGCATGTGTGCTGTTGTGATTGCATGGTGATTTACTTTTAAAGGACTTCAGTGCTAAAGGTTCTGAACCCAATTCCGGCCTGTGTGTGGGAGGTTTTCCCACACCAACAAGCCATGCTCTGACACCAGCTACAGAGGGATGATATCCGATTCCACGAGTTGAGGGCTTATTCTGACAAGACTGTCCCGCAACTTCAGATGACAATCCAGGCCCAGGTTGTCACCTATGCTTCTGACTGATCAGCTACAGATTGGAGTTTCCCAGGACCTACGCCCTGGGTTCAATTCATTTGCTAGAGTGGCTCACAGAACTCAGGAAACCCATGTGCTCACTAGATGACCAGTTTATTATAAAAGTAAATAACTCAGGAATAGCCAGTGGAAGAGGTGCATAGGGCAAGGCATGGGGAGAGGGGCACAGAGCTTCTCTGCTCTCTATGAACTCCCCTCTCCCGAAACCCCAAGCGTTCGCCAACCCATGAGCTCTCTGAATTGTTGTTTTTTTATGGAGACTTCATGACATCGTTTCAACGTAGGAAACATCCAAACCTATAAGAATCTTTATGAGTTTATTTGAGCCAAACTGACAATTTCTGGGAAGCAAAATATCAATGGTTGAGAAAATGCTCCGAGGATGACAATTTTACACCTTATTTAATATACTACAATCAGACGAGGTGGCATGAGGAGGGTTATATGTAATTTGCTGATGATAGATTAGGGAGGCGAGAGAAAGCAAATCGGGGAAAATCTCTGACATTGGATACAAACCAAAACGAAGAGACAAATACTTCTTTTACATTAGCGGGTACAGGATAGTTAAAAAGTAACTTTTACAGCACATAGAGATTGTACGCAGGAGAACAAGGTAACAATGAGGCGTTCTGTGGTCTGTGTTCCGGTGGGAGATTTTACCCTGAGGGGTCTGGGAAAGGGGATTAGTCTGACATTCCAAAGGTGTGTTATCATAGACGCAAAAAAGGCATAGGTTCAGGTAAGGCAAAGATTGACCTTTGTCAAGAAAGATACTGGCCTAGGTCATGACTACCCTCCATGAGTCACGTTTAGCTAGCAAGTTTATTTATTATTATTATTATTATAGCAAAGGTGGAAATTTATTGAAGAACAAGTACAGACTCCCACGTGGGGAGGGGGAAGAGTCCCCTTGCTAGCAAGTTTTAATTTCAGACCATCCTATGTGGTTCCTGTAGGTCTCTGAGTTTGTAAGGCCCACCATGCAGGCCTCCCCTGAGCTTGTCAGGTTTAGTATGTGACCCCTTTTCCTCAGCGAGGAATACAGTAGAAAAGAAATAAAACGAAGCCACTATAGTTAAGCTGCTAAATTACTAAAATCAAGTAGGTTGAAGCATGAGGAAATGATTCTGTCGTTGTTTTAAATAGGCTGGGAACTTCAAGTTTTGAAATTCCAGTCCTTCATCAATGCCTGGATATACATCAAACCTCCAAATGAGTCTCTGATTTCCCGGAAAAGACTAAGGATAGAATATTCCTGTATTCCTGACATCCATTATCCAGGCCACTATGCCATCTCGAGGATTACCATCTTGGACCAGTGCAGAGGTTCAGAATATCAGACTGATTCTTCTCAAGAATGTACTTTTTAAAAAAAAAAAAAAAAAAAACTGGAACATTTAAAAAAAATATAAATATATATTTTTATTGATTTCAGAGAGGAAGGGAGAGCTAGAGAGAGATAGAAACATCAATGATGAGAGAGAATCATTGATTGGCTGCCTCCTGCTTGCCCCCCACTGGGCATTGAGCCTGCAACCTGGGCATGTGCGCCCTTGACCGGAATCGAACCTAGGACCCTTCAGTCCGTAGGCTGATGCTCTATCCATGGAACCAAACCAGCCAGGACAAGAATGTACTTTTCACTGCAGGAACTTGTAGCTTTTCTTTTTTCTTCAGAACACTCTGAGTATTGCCCAGTTGTGTTTCTGGTGTGTAAACCCTACGACCTTTGAATAAATCTTTAACATTTATTTCTAGGCAAAGCCTTCAGAATCTTTTCGAGGTCACTTGACAGCATGATTGATTACATCATTGAATATTGGTGATTGATTCAATCTCCAGTTCCTGCTCTCCCCTCCCTGGAGGTTGGGGTGGGGGTGGGGGTGGGGTGGAACTGAAAGTTCCAACCATCTAATCATAAGATTGGCTCTCCTGGCAATCAGCTGCCATCCTGAAGTTCAGTCCAAAGCCTCATTAATATAACAAAAGACATCTTTATAGCTCCCAATCGCTTAAGAAATTTCAAGGTTTTTAGGAACACTATGCCTGGACTAGTGATGAAGACCAAATATATACAGGCCTACCTTGGAGATACTGCAGGTTTGGTTTCAGACTATTGCAATGAAGTGAGTTAAATACTTTTTTTTGTTTTTCCAGTGCATATAAAAGTTATGTTTACAGTATACTGTAGTCTATTAAGTGTGCAATAGCATTATGTCTAATGTACAAAACTTAATTTAAAAATACTTTATTGCCACTCTGGCTGGTTTGGCTCGGTGGATAGAGCATCAGCTTCCAATCAAGGGCACATGCCTGGGTTGCAGGCTCGATCCCCTCTGAAATCAATTAAAATATATTTTAAAAAACTTTATTGTCAAAAAATGCTAATCATCATCTGAGCCTGTTGGGAAAATGGTGCTGATAGATTTGCTTGATGCAAGGTTGCCACCATTAAAAATCAAAATTCAACCAAGTAAATTTAACAATCAAATTGACTTTATTCAACAATTCATGAATTAGGCAGCCAATTCCATGTGGCAAATAGAAAGGAACTCAAGAGAGTTGTAGAAAAGGAAATGATTTAAAGGCAGAAAGGGGGTGGGGCAAGGAAATGATTTAGCAGAGTAGATTGTTTTTATTTATTTTTATTTATTTCAGAGAGAGGAAGGGAGAGGGAGAGAGAGAAACATCAATGATGAGAGAGAATCTTTGATTGGCTGCCTCCTGCATGCCCCCTACTGGGGATCAAGCCCGCAACCCGGGCATATGCTTGATGAGAAATGGCACCATGACCTCCTGGTTCATGGGTTCACACTCAACCACTGAGCCACCCAGAGCAGGCGAGTGGGTTGTTTTTAGGCAAGGTCACCTTCCTCTGGGGGGCCTGGCATTGGCCTATCTGGCAAATTGCGTCACTAGTGCTGACCAGGAAATTCCAGACTGACTGGTTAAGATTACATTCCTGGGAGAGGCTGAGACTGCAATTAGATTAGTTATTGCTGACACTGCAATTGGTTTGTTAACGTGCATTTAGCACACGGGACTCCATTTGGGGCCAGTTCTCTCTCTCTCCCTCTCTTTCTCTCTGTCTCTCTCCAGGTTGTTAAAGTAGTTGGTTGGAAAGGCTAAACGGGCCCAAGACTCTTGCAAGCCTTGCCGCCCAGTGTCTCAGAGTCTTGCTGAAGGTTTAGAGTCTATTGGTTGTCTGATGCTCCACTTCAGGGCACTTGGTGGTAGCTTTATGTATCCCACTGAGCCTCTCACAGATAAGTATTTCATGTTTGGCAGCATTTAGTTGAATGTTTGCTTTCATTATAACCTACCACAGTTAGTGGTAGTAAGATTGTGGAAAAGGGGACACAAACTAACTGATGATTGCTGAACAGCCAAACCGGCTTAGATCAGTTGGCATCATCCTGTGTGTTCCTCTTCCCATCCATCCATCCATCCATCCATCCATCCATCCATCCATCCAGGAATCACTGAGCCCTCCCATGTGCCTGCGTGGGGGTTTGTGCCCCGCTGCCTCCTATCACCCGCAGTGAGATAGGAGAGAGGCTGGAACAGAAGGGCCTGGAGCCTGCGGAGCTCCTACGTCCTGGGAGGGAGAGCAGAGACCAGGGGAGGCGACCAGAGCTTGGATAGGAGCTTGGAGTTGGGATCAGGGTTTTCGGCAGCCGCGGGAGGAGGTAGTGGTCCTCCACCTGGTGCATCGGCGCTTCAGAAAAGCCAAAACTGAGGTGGGGTGGTTGGAAACGCCCCACAACTGCTCGCGGGGGCCGGCCGGCTGTCCCAGGCCGCGAGAGAGTGAAGGCGCTCGGAGCGGGGGTCCTGGGTCGCGCGGGGGCCCCCTCCAGGCTTGGCGGCTTTGAGCCCCGCACACCTCGCTCCGGGTCCCGCCGGGGCGGGGCGCTGCGACCGAGCGACGGGGGGCGCTGCCTCCTCCGGGACGGCGGGGGGCGCTGCGGGCCGGGCGGCGGGGGCGGCCCGGGCCGGCGCGGCGAGCGGCGCGGCGGATGGAGACTCTGGCCGCGGCCGGCGGCGCCGCCTCCTCGTCGGGCCGGGCACGGCGGGCCGGGGCCTTTGTGTGAGGCGGCGGCGGCGATGGTGCTGGGGCCCCGCGGAGCCGGGTAAGTGCGGCCGGGCCGAGGGTTGCCCTCGCCCGGGCCCGACCCCCGCCCTGGCCTTCCTCGCTCTCGGCCGGCGCCCTCCTGCCCGCTCCCCTCGCCGGACCCACCCTCCCCTGCGCGCGCCTGCCCCGCCGCTCCGCCGCCCGTCCCTGGCCTCCGGCGGCCCCGCGCACCGCGTGCCCCCGCCCCTCCGGAGTCGCCGGGGAACTCGCTGCTCCTGGGGGAGGAAGGGACCGAGGTGCTCGGTGCCCCCCAAACGGAGTGCCCCGGCCCGATCCAATGCCCTTTCTCCCCGATTCGGCCTCGGGAGGAAAGACCGGCGCCCCGGGATTGTTGAGGTGCCTCCTCACAAGTTCTGATCCTGCCCCCTCCTACCCCCACTCAGGCTGCCCAGCGCCCCGACCTACTGACGGCTGAGTGTGGCCACCAGGGCCTGGGAGATGCTTGGCTGGCACCCAGACAATGCCCAGGGGCGTCCTGGGCCCCCGCGAAAGTTGGGAGTTAGTGGAGTGTGCGAGGTGGAAGGGACTGTTGCGCCGGACAGAAGTGAGGCAGACCAGTGCTACCGCCCTCTCCCTTAGGATGCAGGCTCCCAAGGGGAAAAGTGCTATGGAGCCAGCCTTTTACCTATACAATTAGATGTTTTCTCATGGCAACAAGTAAATCTCTTAGTTCGTGTCAACATAAGCATCAAACCTGGAAAGGGTGGTGGGAAGAAATCAAGCATATTTAAGAAATATTAAATACCACAGTTAGGTTCTACTTTGCTTTACTCCTTTGAGTTCTAAAGTATTTTAACTTCATAGCTTACAAAGAATGTGGGAGATCAGTATCTGAATGGCTCTGGGTTGTGGAGAGGAGAGAGTAGGCAGGTAGTACAGGTAGGGAGAGACGGGAACTCAAAAGAATGAGCAAGAGATTTACTTAGGGATTGAAAGGACAAGCAGTGTTAGAAAACTAAAAGGTGGAGGGGCATCCTTACCTTTTCCTCAGCAGCTAAAGGAGCTTTGCTAACTGTTCAAATATGTGCATGACATACTTAATGAGACAGGACAGCTTGTATTTAGGAGGAAACTCATTTGAGCCAGTTGCTCGGTCATGAAGCATAGGATTGTGTCTGAGAGGATACCTCTGGCTTGGCTCTAAGGCCTACAACCTCTCTTACTGACTCTTAAAGACCAAGCTATCAGATTTGTTTCAGTGATTTTGGCTTTTGGTGTAACAGCTCTGTATTTGGGTCTGTGCAGGGGGAGGGGTAATTGTTCTGTCATGTTTGTTATCCTTGCTCTCAGCAGAATGGAGCAGCTCTCCATGTCTGTTCACTCTGCTCCCCACCTGAGGTGTAGGAACACCCAGACTAGTAGTGGTTTCTCCTGCAGAACACCCCTCCTGCAGGGATGTGTTTGGCCATCCATCTTCTCTCTTTGCTGTCCCCAGATTAACCGTGCTGATAAGGAGGCAACTTCACAGGAGCTGCTAAGATGGGCATGAGGATCAAACTACAAAGCACCAACCACCCCAACAACCTGCTGAAGGAACTCAACAAGTGCCGGCTCTCGGAGACCATGTGCGATGTCACCATCGTGGTGGGGAGCCGCTCCTTCCCGGCCCACAAAGCTGTGCTGGCCTGCGCAGCTGGCTACTTCCAGAACCTCTTCCTGAACACTGGGCTCGATGCCGCCAGGACCTATGTGGTGGACTTTATCACTCCCGCCAACTTCGAGAAGATTCTGAGCTTTGTCTACACATCTGAGCTCTTCACAGACCTGATCAATGTTGGGGTTATCTACGAGGTAGCTGAGCGTCTGGGCATGGAGGACCTCCTCCGGGCCTGTCACTCCACCTTTCCTGACCTGGAGAGCACTGCCGTGGCCAAGTCCCTAACCAACACCAGTGAGAGCCACTCGGGCACCCTGAGTTGTAGCTCAGCAGAACCTGCCCATCCCCTTGGAGAGCTCCGGGGTGGTGGGGAGCACTTTGGTCCTGATAGAAACTATGTTTTACCTAGTGATGCTGGAGGAAGCTATAAAGATGAAGAGAGAAATGTCACCAGTGACTCTAACCATAGCCTGCCTCTGCCACAGCAACCACTGCCGCCAAAGACAGAAGACCATGATAATCCTGCGCCTTTCACATCTGTACCTAATGTGGTGACCCAGCCAGCCCTGGGCACTGTCAGCATGGCCATCCAAACCAGCACAAGCTCCTGCCAGCCATACAAACTTCAGAGCAATGGAGACTTCAGTAAAAACAGCTTCTTCCCCCCTGACAATGCGATAGACATCACCACTGGGACCAACTCCTGTCTGAGTAATAGCGACCACTCCAAAGACCCAGGCTTTGAGCCGATGGATGACCTCCAGCTGGAGGACTTGGGGGATGACGACTTGCAGTTTGAAGACCCCACAGAGGAGATAGGCACAGCTGAGGAGGTGATTGAGTTGAGTGATGACAGTGAGGATGAGCTGACTTTTGGAGACAATGACAACCGAGAGAATAAGGCCATGCCTTGCCAGGTATGCCACAAAGTTCTAGAGCCCAACATTCAGCTGATCCGACAGCATGCTCGGGACCACGTGGACCTGCTGACAGGCAACTGCAAGGTATGTGAGACTCACTTCCAGGACCGAAACTCCCGGGTGACCCATGTTCTGTCTCACATTGGTATTTTCCTCTTCTCCTGCGACATGTGTGAAACTAAATTCTTTACCCAGTGGCAGCTGACACTCCACCGACGGGATGGAATATTTGAGAACAACATCATTGTCCACCCCAATGATCCCCTGCCTGGGAAGCTGGGTTTGTTTTCAGGGGCAGCCTCTGCAGAATTGAAATGTGCTGCCTGCGGGAAGGCATTGGCCAAAGATTTCCACGTGGTCCGGGGCCACATCCTAGACCATCTAACCTTGAAGGGCCAGGCCTGCAGTGTCTGTGACCAGCGCCACCTCAACCTCTGTAGCCTCATGTGGCACATGCTCTCCCATCTCGGCATTTCGGTCTTCTCCTGCTCTGTCTGTGCAAATAGCTTTGTGGACTGGCATCTCCTAGAGAAGCACATGGCTGTGCACCAAAGCCTGGAAGACACCCTCTTCCGCTGCCACTTGTGTAGCCAGAGCTTCAAGTCGGAGGCTGCCTATCGCTACCATGTCAGCCAGCACAAATGCAGCAGTGGCCTTGACCCCCGGCCTGGCTTTGGGCTGCAGCACCCAGTTCTCCCGAAGCGGAAGCTGCCAGCAGAGGAGTTCCTAAGTGAGGAGCTGGCTTTACAGGGCCAACCTGGGAACAGCAAGTATAGCTGCAAGGTTTGTGGCAAAAGATTTGCCCACACAAGTGAGTTCAACTACCACCGGCGGATCCACACGGGCGAGAAGCCGTACCAGTGTAAGGTATGCCACAAGTTCTTCCGAGGCCGCTCAACCATCAAGTGCCACCTGAAGACGCACTCAGGGGCCCTCATGTACCGCTGCACAGTCTGTGGCCACTACAGCTCCACCCTGAACCTCATGAGCAAGCACGTGGGTGTGCACAAAGGCAGCCTCCCGCCTGACTTCACCATTGAGCAGACCTTCATGTACATTATCCATTCCAAAGAGGCGGAAAAGAGCCCGGACAGCTGACTGGGTCCCACCGGAGCCAAGGGGAGCTCCCGGGTGGCAGCCAGGACATCGATTTTCTAGTGGCTGTTCGTCCCACCCTAGCTGAAGTTACAGTTTTGCCTTGCTAGGAATTCTGTTCTGTCTTGCGTTTAAAGAAGAAAAAAGAAGAAATAGCACATGAGCTGTTACTGTTTTAGAGAAGCAGCGGCCCTATCATGTTTACCTCCTTACCTGTTCTTGCCCACGAAGGGCTGTGTTTTTTATTCTTTTGA
Organism: Plecotus auritus; assembly: GCF_963455305.1. Taxonomy (NCBI): domain Eukaryota; kingdom Metazoa; phylum Chordata; class Mammalia; order Chiroptera; family Vespertilionidae; genus Plecotus; species Plecotus auritus. The sequence goes on from NC_137772.1 coordinate 169,573,742, forward strand.
GGCTGGCCTTGGGATCTTGTCAGGCAATTGGTGTCAACTAGATCCCCTTCCCCAGCCTCTCGAGTTTTATGCTGCTAAGAACCCAGCCAACAGCCTCACTGAATAGAGGAGGTGGAGAGAGTTTTCACTGTGGGTTTAACTGCCAGACCTCCATCTGGGACAACCAACTGTGAGAGAGTTTGGCAGTGTGGTCATTTAGAAAAGACTAGTCAGCAGGGCAGCTCACCTCAGGTTCCATTCCCAGCCCTCAGCAGGGAAAAGGCAACAGGGATAGAGGTGCCTGTTGTTCCACGCCTCTAATCTGCTGACTGGACAGTAAGATCTTTTGGAAGCTAGATCCAAACTGAGGACTGAGCTTTCTATTTAGATCAGAAAGCTTTGGGATGAATCCTGGCCAGGGCCACCAGAAGAGGTCCTGCAGGGCCACCAGAAGTGGCAGCCTGGATGGACAGGAAGGGAGGTTTCTCTTTTTTCTCCTCAATTCCAAAGAAACATGATTTCATGGAGTGATGATGGTCCAGGACGTCAGGCCTTCCCTGTGGGGCAAAGAGGACAGGGAGCCATTTGATATAGTCGGTCCTATGTCATCTGGCCACCTCCATCAACCGTGAATTTTCTGTTGGAGAAGTGGGGATGTCTCTGGCAGCAGCAGCCTTGCCTTAATTTATATCCTGTCTCTCACCTAGAAGTGTGTTTGACCTGTAGTGTAGATGAGAAGACCCATGAGCTGGAGTGATGGACTGGAAGCCCTTCAGGATTAAAGGGACCGAGTAATTGGTGGTGTGTAGCGGGATGCCTCTCTGTCCCAGTTGGGCAGAGAGCTTTGGCAGTTGACTTTTGACCTGCTGGAATTTATCCTGATCTGTTTTTGTGTTGCCGCCAGTGGGCGCTATTGGCTGACAGCTAGTTCAGGCCCTCCCTCGGTAGCTGGGGAACATTTCTGCCCAGCCCTGGGGGCTTTGTTGTTAGTTGGCTTTTGAGGGGGCCCTTGATCTCACATACTCATTGGCTCACCTCAGTACACACTACCTCACCTGCTCAGGCCAGCGCTGGGAGTCCCTGAGCTAGGCCCTGACACTGCTCCTGGTGGGACTCAGCAGCATCCCGGGCTGTTTCACAAGCAAGTGGTTTTAATTAACTCACAAAGCCTTTTTGGACATTAATATTTATTTATTTTTATTTGTGTATACATATTACCCAGCATCTCTTGGATAAGAGACTTCAGGAAAATGAGTTTCTCCCCAGCAAGGAGCCATATCCAGGGGAGAATCCTGGCCAGAACTTTGGGAAATAGGCTAGAACTGGGAGAGAATGTTTCAAGCCTTTAAACAGGGCAAATTCTTTTTGTTCTCCCCAGATAGGCTCTTACAGAATATACCCAGGGAATCCTTTTTTTAAAAAATATATATTTTTATTGATTTTTTTACAGAGAGGAAGGGAGAGGGAGAGTTAGAAACATCAGTGAGAGAGAAACATCGATCAGCTGCCTCCTGCACACCCCCTACTGGGGATGTGCCCGCAACCAAGGTACATGCCCTTGACCGGAATCGAACCTGGGACCCTTCAGTCCCCAGGCCGATGCTCTATCCACTGAGCCAAACCAGTTAGGGCCCAGGGAACCCTTTAGGCAATTGATGTAAGAACTAGAGAGTTGGGGCTTGTTAAATTCCTAGGCCTTTCCTCCTCCTCCCATCCTGTGATGGAGTAGATTGGGGACTGGGCTGAGGGGACCAAGTCACATGAAGGACCTTTTTGCACATTTTCTCATTCCTCCTAAACTCGGAAAGCTGTATTAAGACATACAGGCAAACCAAAGCTTCATCTTTGGTGCACCTGCTGCCTCTCTCCCCAGCCCTAGACTTACCCAGCCTCTGACTTGGAGCGCATGGCTCTCTGCTGGGTGACCACTACATGAAGGGACTTGTACACATGGCCACCTTTCACCATCTAAACCAGCCGTGGGCAAACTACGGCCCGCGGGCCAGATGCGGCCCGTTCGGCTGTTCTATCCGGCCCGTGGAGCCGAAAGAGCGGAGGGTTCTCTTGCTCTCCCCTCCGCTCCTTTACTTTGAATTTATATTAGTTCATACAAACACTCCATCCATGCTTTTGTTCCGGCCCTCCGGTCCAGTTTAAGAACCCATTGTGGCCCTCGAGTCAAAAAGTTTGCCCACCCCTGACCCAACTTACGAATCTTCCCTGGGGACAATCCCTGGGGACTGTCGGGAAAGCAGTGCTGAGACTACTCATCTCTGACCAGCTTCTCCTTTTCCCACACTGACGTTTAGAAATCTAAGAAAGAATATATGTAAAAGTGTTTGCTAAGCTTTTCCAGCCTGAGCGATCCCTCCCAGACTGTTGGTGAGGACTGGTTTCTGAATGGCCAGATTTGAGGGAGTTGGTACTGGAACCCAGTGAGTATGCTGGACAAACCCTTTTCCTTAACAGAGGGCGTCATGGATGCTGGGTAGTCTGTATACTTAACCTGAAACTGTGAAGTATTCCCTTTTTGCCAGTAAACCAAAAAGCAAATCCTTGAAACTTTGCCCCTGAAACACTCAACAAAACACTGCACTCCCTGATCCTCCTGAGGCCAAGTGGTTGATCAGGGCGGCCCACTTGGTTGCAGTCAGACATGTAGCAGGGTCAGTAGCTCATGAGGCTCAGTGACCAAACCCTGTTTCTCCACATGTCCCCTGTATTCACACCCAACCCCGCCCTCTGTTCAGTCATGTTTGCTGCCCCTGCCTCTAGCTCCTCCTTTTCTGAACTGTTTTACTTGAAACACTATCGTGTGGCAAAGGGCACTCTAGGATACCTAGTGGAAGATAATTCATTTTATTTTGAGTTTTTTATTTTTTCAACCTTTGTTTGATTTTGTCACGCCCTCTGCCCTGGAACTCAGTTTAGCACTGTCTCCTGCTGTATCCTTCTGAGGTTCTGTTTGACCCTTGAATGTCTTCTCCCTTTTCCTCCTTTTTCTTGTTCTGTACTCCAGACTGGCTACATAATTGGCAAAGCCCTTTACTTAAAAATTATGTTTAAGAATTTCAAGATGGCAATTGTAGAGCATTAAACCAAGGTGAGGTTGTTCTCAACCTGCTTACTAGGGGGAGAGGGGAATACTTGGATGGCACACTGGGTAAAGAGCAGAGGCTGCTGTGGCCAGAGGAGGGGATCATTATCCTGGCTCTTCTGTGACCCGCTGCCCCACTGGGCAGCTCTGCTGGACCCTCATACTGGGCCCTCAATTTTAAGACTCCATGGAGTATCTAGCTCATGGCTAATTGGGAAGAAAGGAGGTGGGGGTGGGGCTCTGGCCCAGGTGACCCCTAAGAACCAGAAAATGGGTAAAAGTTCTTTTTGACTTTTCTTCTGACCTGTCAGCACCCTTTGTCTCCAGGACAAGCCTTTGGGCTTAAATACCTTCTCCCAGTGAGGTTTTGCTACTGATGATTTTTCTCCCTCTTCTGGCCTCCTCCTGTGCCCTTGTTTTCCCAGACTCCTCTACTGTGGAAATTAATTTAAATCCCTCTATGGATGGACACTGAGTTTATTGCCATGGGAGTAGGCTATGTGGAGAAGTCTGTGCCCATATGGGAGTCTCTACACCTCCTTTTTCCTAACCCTGCACTGAATGAGTCAGGAAGTAGGGTACATAGCATTCATTTCAATGTGGTTATCATCATAAAGTTGACATCAGGATGAAAACGGAATTATTTGGATTTCAATATTTCTTTAACACCCTTCCTTTGTCCAGTCCTCCCTCCCCTCCCACTTCTACTAGCTAAAGTCTCTTACGAAATGGAGAACAGTTGTTGATGTGTAACTCCTTCCATTAAATTAATAAGTACTGACCTAATATTTAAGTGTTTACTATCTATTGCTGTAAAGTTTTGTATATTTTGTAAACTTTTTTTCCCAAATAGTAGATGTCTAAAATCGTTGTACATCTGATTCTTTTATATTCCATTGTTCGGCACAAAGTGTGGTTTTTATTTAGAATAAAAAAAGGAAATTGGACATGGGAGTTCTTTTCCTGTTTACTGTGATCATGCTCATCCCTTGAGTTGGGGAGATCTGGACAGTCACCTGTTGAGTATCAGTAATTTGCTCAGCACATTTAGGCTTTTTCAAGCCTGAACGGTCCCTCCCAGACCTTTTCCTTCCCTGTAGCTGGAATTCCCCAGGGTTAACTTGTTGACCGGTTTTTTGTTTATTTGTTTTTCAAATCAATTTTTATTGATTTCAGAGAGGAAGGGAGAGGGGGAGAGAGAGAGAAACATCAGTGATGAGAGAGAATCACAGATTGGCTGCCTCCTACACACCCCCTACCAGGGACTGAGCCCACAGCCAGACATATGCCCTTGACCGGAATCGAACCCGGGATCCTTCAGTCCACAGGCCGATGCTCTATCCACTTAGCCTGGCTAGGGCTTGACCGGTTTTTAGTGGGAAATTAAGTCAGTGACCCAACTTTTTCAGGGGGACCATCCCTGAGGGGATCTTCTGTTGGCCCAGAGAGTGAAGTGGAACTCAGTCAATGTCTGGTTGGATTTGAAAATTGGCAATAAGTTGTCTTGCCAGTGCCATCTAATTCACTGTGACAGGGTATGTTGGAGTGGAGAGAGGCAGGTCAAACAGAGGAGGCAGAGGTTTGGAATAATTTCCTGAGGTTGATAACAAATGCCCCCCAACAGGGAAGGGTGTGATGTGGTCCATTTGGTCTCAGCACACTGCCTGGCCCTGGCCCCCGTCACTGCTCAGTAAATGCTGAGCTGAGCAGCCTTGCTGCCGTCAGCACAGCCTGTTCCCTCTCCTCCCAAGGCCCTAAGGAAACATGCTGCCAGGGAGATAACTGGTTGCCGGAGTGAAACCCGTGAGAAGACCACAACCTTGGGGAAGTGGACTCCGGTAACCTGGGATGTGACAGATAGAAAACTGGGTTTTCTTTAGGAAACTTGTGGAGCCCGAGTCAGGAGGCAGTGATATGGGCATCACATGTTGGCTTGGTTTTTACGGGGCATCAGGGGAGAAAGTCTTTTTACTGTGTTTTCTGCACTGTGGGGGAGCCCTTACTGTAACCCCAGGTTACACTCTGGACTCTCCTGGGTGGAAAGCCTTCAGCTCTGTGCCACTGAGCAGTTGTTTGTAGCTTAAGAACCTTTAAGGTTGGGCCCAGTGAGCAGGGGGATTATAGATAACAATTCCCCCCTGCTTCTGACCCATGGGCACACACCATTGGAGCACATGTTTATGCATCTGCTGAATGCAGGTTCAGATTTCTGAAAGCAGAGGAGACAGCGCACCAGGTCAATGACTTATTCCAAGTTAAACATTCCAGACACACAGCATTGGGCAGGACAGAGGTCTCAGTGATTGTGTCCCTGGGCCCTCCAGTCTCCACCGACAGGACTGAGAGACCAAGGACCTGGAACCAGTGGACTTGAACCTGCTCTTAGTCAGAGTTCGTGGACATGGTCCTAGTTTCCCAAACTGACAGCCTTTCCAGAAAACCTGCTTGTTACCAGGAGCAGCGGTCGCCAACTGGTGGTCCGTGAGGTCCGAAAGGTTGGCGACTGCTGACCGAGAGGACGTCTCATCCTACCTGTAGACAAGTGTTACTAGAAGTAAGTTGCTGGACAGATAAATCGTGAAAAGACTAGACACGGGAGAAAGAAGTACAAGGATGGGAACTGACAGAAGAATACCAGAACCCTGCCCTGTGACAGAATTGGGAAATTTCTGCTTCCTGTCCTGTGCAGAGACCAGAGGCTGAGGGACAGAGCATCTGTCAGTGCTTGCAGCTGGCTGTCCCAGGGTCTGCTCCCAGAATGGATGTCTCTTGTTATTTTTCTACGGTCTGGGGAGAAAGGGAGGGACAGGGATGGATTTCTGATAGCATCTAGTTTAGATCCGAAATGTCCTAGATCCAAAGCTGGGAGGAGATGGGCTAGCTATGAGGAGCAATTACCCTGGGGCAGCTCCTCTGCTCTGGGGGGAGGGGCTCAGGATGGACAAGCGAGGGGAGAGTGTCAGCAAGGAAATGGAGAACTTCCTGGATGGTGGAAGCGGGTGGAGGACCATCCTGCCAGCCCAGCTGCGGGGTGCCCGTGCAGACCTCGGCTTCACCCCGCCCTCTTCCCCACTCCCTCCACTATCACAGCACTGAGGACGGCTGCCCAGAAACCTCCTGCTGAGACCTTCTGGTTTCTTGGCCTCTGGCCTCTTGTCCCCACAGCCGGCGTGGTGCGCTGGGAGATCAGCAAGCACACACATGAAAAGGAAAGTTTTGAGAGGTTCCTGCAGAGCTCACTCTTCCGGCCAGGGTGATTTCTGCAATGCGTGTACTTTCTGCTGAGCATCTGTTTAGCTTTAGCTCCTTCCCCACTCACAGCTGCAAGTGCAGCCTTTTAGAGATCCAGAGTCATGGCTGGCTCTATTATTTATTTCACCCTTTTTCCTGTGCATCTGCCTTAGACACAGGGACTGAGACAAATAGGACAACACCAAGGCCCATTCTTGATCCCTCTCTGCCCTTTCTCCCTCTCCCCACCTCAGGGTATAAGATAGACTCCAAGTCGACCATGAGTGCTTTGACCCTTTTCCCTGCTCCCCCCCAAATCTCTCACCTACACCTCCAGCTTTCTACTTCATGAGGGAGGAGAGTGAAACCCACCTCAGCTGGCTGTAAGAGACTGAGGAGCAGAGATGGGTGAAGTGTTTGGTGCCTGGAAGTGCAGGCTGGGGTGGTGGGGGCCCGCTGCAGTGGGCTCGGTGCCCTCCATGGTGATGATGATGGAATGCTGCGTGGAGGAGGAGGAAGACGAGGCACGTCTGCCTGCCCTGGGCTGGGCCTTGGGAAGGTAATGGACCACAGCACTCAGCAGCCGGTCCCGGAAGCCGGGGCTGAGGAAGTTATAAAGGATGGGGTTGACGACGCAGTGGAGCATGGAGAAGCAGTCGATGACATCATAGAAGAAGTAGAGCAGGTGGACCAGGTAGCAGTGGAAGTGGATGTCGGCCCCGTACAGTGAGAGCAGCAGCAGGTTCATGTGGTAGGGCACCCAGCAGACAGCAAAGACGGCTATGTAGGCGCACATCAGCAGACAGTGGCGCCGGCTCTCAGGCCGTCCTGCCCGCTTAAGCCGCCAGGCCGTCAGCACATTGAAGACTGTGATGAGAGGGAAGGGCAGCAGGAAGCCCAGGATGGTGGTGGACAGGGCCACCGCCAGGGCCCATGTGCTGTAGTTTTCAAAAGGTGCCATGAAGAGGCACATGGGCTCGGAGATCTCCACCAGCTCCATGTGGACCACCTCGGGCAGCGGGATGATGGCCGAGAGCACCCAGACGCCCGCACACACCGCCCGCCGCACTCGGTGCTGGTGGCGCTGCCAGGTGGGAGAGGCACTGGTGAGGGTGACGTAGCGGTCGATGCTGAGGCACACCAGGAAGAAGATGCTGCTGTACATGTTGGCAAAGTAGAAGTAGTGGGTGAAGCGGCAGGAGAAGCTGCCCCAGAGCCAGGTGTAGTCCAGCATGACCTCTAGCATCCACACGGGCAGAGACAGGATGATGCCCAGGTCCGCTATGGCCATGTTGAGGACGTAGAGGTTCAGCAGCCCCGCCCGGCCCGAGCAGCGCCAGTTGACACAGATCACCAGGAGGTTCTCCACCAGCCCGACCACGAAGATGGCCAGGTAGAGGACAAAGAGGGCCACTCGCTTGGTGCTCTCGCTGAGCTCAATGTGGCACTCGGGCAGAGTGTGGTTGAAGAAGTAGAGCAGGTCCGTCCAGTTGTGGATCTCGCCAAGGTCACTGGCAGGCCCCGCAGTGACCCCGATGGAGGGCCCGGACTCCATGCTGGACGTGACTGACATCAGGACCAGCAAATGCCTAGTGGGGAGAAGAGAGTGTTGGAGGAGAAAGGAGACTTGGAAAACAGTCTTGTGTCCCCCAGGTCGCAGGGCCCCGGGACCAGGAGGCTTTGGGGAAAGATCCTGGGTCTGCAGAGGCAAGAAAGGGAAGGTGAACATTCAAACTGTGAGTAAATAGCACACAACTTACTTCTCAGCTTTGACCCAAGAGCAGAGATACTTTGCTAAGGGGCCTCAATGGTGGGACACACCAGATCTCTGCCCAGCCTGTCAGGCCCACCCTTCTCCAGCCTCAGGTGGGCTGGCTGGCTCCGACCTCCACTCACACCACTCCTCAGGAGGCTCTTGCTCTGTCTTGTCATGTGGGCTTTGGATGCAGCTCTCTCTCTCTCTCTCTCTCTCTCTCTCTCTCTCTCTCTCTCTCTCTCATCTGTGGATCATGCAGGAAAGGCAGTTATCTCCAAGCCCCATTCCCTTCTTCCCTGAGAGAGGGCAGCACTCACCTGAGTTTCCTTAGGGGCACCTCCAGTCCTGGAGGCAGAGGGTCTGGACTATTGGGGAGCTGCAAGGAGCCTGGAGGGACAGTGGCCTTGCGGCTGCCTTTGCTTCGGCTTCAGGGCTGCCCTTCTCATCCGGGAAGCAGTATCACTGGCTGAGGCTCTGTGGGAAAGGACCGGGATTTTTCCTGCCTTCCCCCAATCCAGTTAGAGGGGAAGTCACAGCAAAAGACCCAGTGGGCCAGTGGTGGGGAGGAGTCAGGCTGCAGCATTAAAATCCAGATTCCTCACTCACTAAACTAACGGTGGGAATTTACCTCTTTTAGAAAAAAAAAAAAAAGATTCCTTTATTTATTTATTTATTTAGTTTTGTAAATCCTCACCTGAGGATATTTTTCCATTTATTTTTAGAGATAATGGAAGGGAGGGGGAGAGAGCTGATAGAGACACATTGATTAGTTGCCTCCTGCACATACCCAACCAGGGCTGGGGCTCAAACTTGCAACTGAAGTACGAGCCCTTGATGGGAATTGAACCCAGGACCCTTCAGGCCACAGGTTGACACTCTATCCACTGAGCCAAATGGGCAAGAATATGTGTTTGAGAATAAATGAGCCACCAAGGTGAAGTGCTTAGCGCAGGGCTGGGTCTGTGTTTAATGCTTTACATATGCATGTGTTTTCCATTCTAAATCAGCTTGGAATGCCTCTCTCCCACGTCTGTCTTCATTCCTACTGAAGCAGAACTGGACAGGGTGGGAGGGCTAAAAAAAATGTGAAAATCAGTCAGACTTTTAATCGCTCTGGTCCTTCCTCCATTGACTCCCCCTCCACCCTTGCAATTCTCCCCAGCCCTCCTTTGGAGATTTGAGTTGAGAATCTGGGGAGAGAGGAAAGACTGGATCTGGGGTGGGGAGGGGCAGCATTGAGTTTCAGGGAGAGTCCTGGGTGGAGAGGAGGAGAACAGCTTCTTTTCTCCACGGCTCCATATTTCTCATGAAGTATGTGTATGGAAGAGCAGAGAGAGAGAGAGAGAGAGAGAGAGAGAGAGAGAGAGAGATATTGAAAGTCACTGAGCTTCTCTCTCCCTCCAGCCATAGGGTAAGCTCGCAGCATGGATTGTATTGTGGAACATTTTGTGTCGGCAGAGCTTCCTGCTTTTCAGTGCACTTTCACCTCAGTTAATCATTTGATCCCTGTGGGGAGGTACCCCTGGGGGAGGAAGGATGGGCTTCCTTATGCCCTGTGAGGCCCAGAGAGGTTGTCCATCTTACCCAAGCCACACTGGCGGATGGCAGAGCCACCTGGAGCTGGGCCTTGTTTCGTAGGATGTAGAGCAAGGGTGTGTTGGCTGGAGGGGATTAGATATATATTTAATTGAGGTGAAATTCCCATAACAATATCAACCATTTTAGAGTGTACAATCGGTGGCACGTAGTACACTCATTTTGTTGTGCAACCACCACCTCTATCTAGTCCCAAAACATTTCACCACCCCAAAAGAAACCCCATACCCATTCGGCGCACATTCCCTATTCCCCTCTTCGCCTAGTTCCCGGCAGCCTGCATTCTGCTTTCTGCCTCTGTGGATTTTGCCTATGGATATTCAATATAAATGGAATCATACAATGTGTGACTTTGTATGTGTTTTTTTCACTTAGCATAATGGTTTTGAGGTTTCTCCACATTGTAGCATGTATCAGTTCTTCATTCCTTTTTATGGGTGAGTAATAGTCCATTGCATGAATATAATACATATTCTTTATCCATTCAGGGAGGGGATTTTTTTTTGAAGTTTGCTGATTATTTTTTTATTAATTTTATTAAACTCTAGTGGCCTGGTGCATGAACTCATGCACATTGAAAGTAAATTAATTGGAAGAAATATTTTAATATCGCTATTCGCCCTTTCTCTATAATAGAAGTGTTAACCAAATTCACGATCGACAATGACAGATCGAAACACATGTGTGCGATTGGTGCCAGCAAGAGCTTTATATATATAGATAAGCTTGCTATTAGGCCTGCTTTCTGATTTAGCTAAACTTTCTCCAGCCCAGTGAAGCACCCCAACATGTCTTTCAGGTAATTGTCAGCAACACAGCAGTAATATCAACACAAAGCAGATTGTTATTGTAGATCACACAGGGAGAACAAAGAGTAAAATATTTAACTGCAGCAGTGTTTGACTATATTCTGCGCAGTGAGAAAATGTGAAGTCATTTTCAAGGTCCACCATTTCTTATTTCTTTTCAGTCGGGTCAAGTCTCTAAGCTTTCCAAATCTCTGTTTTCCAGCTAATGAAAAGAAAATAGGATTCCATCGAGTCTCCTATCTACCTACTCCAGGACTTCTGTGAGGATCAAATGAAATGAGGCATGGGAAAACACTTCACAGACATTTGGTTAAAGTGTAAATGTTTCCACCTGGCTATAAAGCAAGCCATGTTCTTGGATGGAAGAAACTGCAAGGAGGCTAGTCACTAGGGAGAGGAAGCTGGGCATTGCTACATGACGTCATTACCCGGATGGACACTTAGCATATTAGCCTTTTATATATATAGATAACAACAGATTTGCCATTTTAACTATTTTAAGTATCTAGTTCAGTAGTATTAATTACATTCACTTTTTAAAAAATTATCTGTATTGAGTTAAGAGGGAGGAAGAGGGAGAGAGAGATAGAAACATCAATGATTGAGAGAGAATCATTGACCAACTGCCTCCTGCATGCCCCACACTGGGGATTGAGCTCGCAACCCAGGCATGTGCCCTGACCAGGAATCCAACTGTGACCTCCTGGTTCATAGGTCAACTCTCAACCACTAAGCCACGCTAGCTGGGCGCAGTCACATTATTGTGTAACCATCACCACCAACCATTTCTGTGGGAAGGGAGATTTTTAATTTTGCAGTTTTCTCTTCCTTTTTAAAATTGATTTTTGAGACAGGAAGGGAGGGAGAGAGAGAGAGAAACATCCATCGGTTGCCTCCCAAACATGCTCTGACCTGGGATCAAACCCACAACCTAGGTATGTGTGCTGACCAGGAATCGAATACGCCACCTTTTAGTGTTGTGGATGTTGCTCCAACCAACTGAGCCACCCTGGCTCGGGCAATTTTGCAGTTTTCTTAAAGCCTCCTTTAGAAAGACTGTTTCTCCTCTCACAACACTTTGACACTAAGTGTAGGGTTTTCCCCCTATACCAACCAATTTTCCAACTCTCCAAACACCAACTGGGTATCCTATAATTTAATTCAATTCTGACACCAACCACCTGGAGTGAGTGTCAGACTCCAGGGGTTCAAGGACTCATTCCCCAAGATTGTCCTCACTTTAGGGGCTGGTCGCAAGCAGTTGATCCCCAGGGTATCCATATTTCTGTCCAGCATGGCTCCAAAGTCAGGGGTTCTTGAAACCCCCCCTCAGTTTCAATAATTTGCTGGAATGGCTCACAGAGCTCAGGGAAATGTTTACTTACCTTTACCAGTTTATAATGAAGGGCACAGATGAACAGCCAGATAAAGTCCAGGGGGAGAGGTCAGGAAGGTCATGAGCCTCTGTCCCCGTGGAGGTGGGGTGCACCACACCCCAAGTGTGGATGTGTTCACCAGCCCAGAAGATCTCTGAACCTCAGAGTTTATGGAGCCTTCCTCACAGAGGCATGATTGATTGTTAATTTAATCTCCAGCCAACTCTCTCCTTGTAGGATGGGGAGTGAGGCTGAAAGATGCAGCTTCTAATCAAGGCTTGCTCTTTCTGCTGGCTAGCCCCATCCCGAAGCTGTCCAGGATTCCACAAGAGTCACCTCATTACAAGAAGAGATGCTCCTATTACCCAGGAGCTGGGGGCAGAGATCAATAAATTTGTCATGATGAGGTATGAGAATATAAAATGTGGTTTAGCCCTAGCTGGTTTGGTTCAGTGAATAGCCTGTGGACTGAAGGGTCCCGGATTTGATTCCTGCCAATGGCACGTAGTACCTCAGTTGTAGGATCCTCCTCACCTTGGGCCCTGGTTAGGGTGCGTGCAGGAGGCAACCAATTGATGTGTTTCTCTCACATCAGCGTTTCTCTCTGTTTCTCTCTCTCTCTCTTCCAGTCTTTCTAAGAATCAATGGAAAAATATCCTCGGATAAGGATTAAAAATTAAATTAAAAATAAATAAAATGTGGTTTACTTCAATTTTTCAGGCAGTCCCCCCGCCCCCCTCTCTCATCTCAGTTTCTAGCCTGGGGATATATCTTTTCAGTAAGGAGCCTTAAGAGAATCTTTGCTTCCTTCTCCATGCCTTCGAGACAAACAGATGGAGACGCCACTGGACCTAGCCCCCTAGTTCTGGTCTCTGTTCTCTCCACATGGACCACACATTTTGACCCATGGCCATTTCTGTTCCTCTACAGCCTGCATTTTAGTGGCTGGTGTTTCCTGTACTCCTGAATCTTCCACTCGGTATGGCGATATCACCCACCCCCGCCCCCCGCAGCCTCACCTCCACCTGCAACCCAGCCCCCATCCCTCATCCCTCACATGGCCCGGTGTGTATGTGCAACCAGAGGAGGTGATGGTGTTCCCTCCTGGCAGAAGCACAGGGCAATGTGCTCCCTCAGGAAGAAATAAGTGACAGCTCTGCAGTTTCATGTGGGTGTTTATTTTTGGAGGGAGGAGGTGGGCAGCTGGGAAGAGAGAGTCTGGAAGGAAGGGTAAGAGGGAGGGGCAGCAGCCCAGGCTCCTTCCCAATCTGGGCAAAAGAAGTGGGGGGCAAACAGCTTTGCTGCAAGCAACAGGAGCGACAGCAGTGAAACAATTCCTGGAAACTTACTCTTTCTTCTTCCTCCTCCCACCCTCCCCCTTTTGTTTTTCAAAAAATGTAGACAAGACATTATAATCAACAATTTGAAAGGAAGGAAGGTACCAGGGAGGAATTATTGTAAGTCACAGATAAAGGCAGGCAGCTTCCAGGGTCGGAGGGGCCAAGGGCTTGTGGCTGGATGCTGGAAGAAGGGGCAAGGCAGGCTGTCCCAGGAATCCCCTCCCCCGCAACTCTGTGGCCTTTGTGGCCTAGGACCCTACTTTGTGTGGCAAGGGCAGGTGGATAGTGAACAGGTCAAGGCCGAGGAGTTTGGCAACAATTGCACTCTCATCCCCAGCCTGAGCTTCCAGAAGGCCACCGAGTGCAGAAGCCAAATCTGGCTACAGAAGTTGCTTTGCCCTCTGGCCTCGGCTTCCCCCTGCGAGGGAGGCAGCCGTATCTGCCCAGCAGCACCAGATAAGGGGCTCCCAGGCTCCCCAAAGAAGGATGTGGCCCAGCAACCCTGTCCTTGGCACGGCTCAGCCCTTTCCTGCTCACTCATGCTTTTACGGAGACACGGTGGAGGTTACACTCGTTTGGGGACTAGACTTGGCTCTGACACCTTGTTCCACCCGTAGTAGCTGTGTGATGTCAAGTCACTTTACCTTTCTGAGTCTCTGACTCTTTATATGTAAAGTGAGGACAATGATGCTGCCTTCACAGGGCTACTGTATGGGATACCTGAGGTAAAATATGTAAAGTGCTTGGCATAAGCATGGCCCTTTTCTACTTCTGGAGGGGAGGGGGTGGTGGTGAGGAAGAAGAGACCCTTATGTGGAATTGATCTTGAGATACCTCTCCCAAGTCCTACTATGACCAGCCTTTTTCTCTGAAATGGATCAACACCAGCTTCCTCTCTTATTTAGTTATTTGGCGTTGTGTTTCTTACATAGAAGATCAAAAACATCCCCAAATGCCAATATGAATTGCCACAGAAGAGATGCTGTAATAGCTATTGGATACTCATCATTTACCAGGGAGGATTCCAAGGTGCTTTTAGTTAGTTAAAATTTTTTTAAAATATATTTTTATTGATTTCAGAGAGGAAGGAAGAAGGAGGGAGAGATAGAAACATCAGTGATGAGAGAGAATCATTGATCAGCTGCCTCCTACACACCCCACATTGGGGATCAAGCCCGCAACCCAGGCACATGCCCCGACTGGGAATTGAACCACGACCACCTGGTTCCCAGGTCGATGCTCAACCACTGAGCCACACCGGCCAGGGGCAAGGTACTTGTTATGTATCACCTCATTTAATCCTCATAGTAACTTAACGAGGTGGGTATGTGGTAGGCAACAAAATGGAGACAACAACAGAGAGGTTTGACTACTTGTCTGCTAGTAGTTCAGTAAATTCCTATCACAGTGATTCTTTACCAGGATTCCTGGCTTTAGATGGTCTGTGAGCTCCCTGAAAAGTATATACAAATCTTGTCTGCCAAGTCGTTTTTATGGGGCCTAGAACCTTCCTTAGATTTTCAAAGAGGTCCATGGTGTCCAAAAGGTTAAAATGACCACCCTAGAAGAGCGTCTCAAGGACAGTGGCTATGATCAAAAAAAGGGGGGTAGGGCATACACCTGTGTGTGCGTGGTGTGTGTGTGTGTGTGTGTGTGTGAGAGAGAGAGAGAGAGAGAGAGAGAGAGAGAGAGAGAGAGAGAGAGAGAGAGACTCAGCACTGGGAATTCTGGGAAATTTCTTGAGTGAGGGGAAGTCCTCTTCACGAAGGCTGAGAGAAACATGGGATGATCCAGGGAGGGGGTTGAGAAAGAGAGGGTGAATTCTCTTTGCTTGCTAGCCCTCATCCTTCCACAAGGTGAAGGGCAACTGCTTCCTCTCTATGACTTCCCCAAGTGTGTGTGTGTGTGTGTGTGTGTGTGTGTGTGTGTGTGTGTAGGACATGTGCAACATTTGTCTAAGGAGAGGAAACTTGGAAAGATTGACAGAGACTGGAAAGGCCCTGGGTACCATTTTCCCAGGGAAACTGACAGCCTCCCAGTATGCCTCAGCTCTTCCCCCTCCTTTGCTTTCCTATCCCTTTTGTTCTCTCAAATCCCCCACCCTCTGGTCCGCAGCACCTGCCCCCCAGGTCTCTGCAGATGTGCTCAGTCCCTTGCTGACTCCGCATTTATTCAGTTTCAACTAACTTTTGTTGAGCGCCTAATGTGTGCTGGACAGAAATTCCCCTTGAATGCTCCAGTGCTTCCCAAGGCCTCCTGAGGTTTTACCGTTTTGATGACAACATATGGATTCTTAGACTTCCTGAGAGTTGGAGTCAGCAGGACTCACTGAACTCATCTTGATTCTCCTTCCTCATTATAAAGTGAAGGGAATGGAGGCTTTGGGGAATCTCCTGTTGTCAGACAATGTAAGAAATGCAGGTGAAAATGGAGAATGAAGCAGGACGTTGCAGTGTCATCTCCCTCAACCTTCATGTATCTGTTAGATGCTAGGCACGGCCAGGTGCTGGAACTATAAACACGATGAGACTCAGTCCCTGCCTTCCGGAGGCTTAGAGTCAATGTTCTAGTGTTTAGCCCATTCAGGCACAGGCCACGTTGCTTCATTAAAATGAAACCATTGTGACAGGCTTAACCTGGAGCTTCTGGTTTTGTCATTTCTCCTCCCCCAAAACAATCATCATTGAGACACTTTGTAGCCCTTGGGGAAAGGTGTTCAAGAGGTTTGGGCCCACCTCCCAGAATCCTCTCCAGCAGGTCAGGGGGCTGTGGACTGGTTAGGTCTAAGATCTATGATTGTACTTCCCGGAGGACACAAACCACTGATGCTGACTGCAGGGCTCCACCAGGCCTGCAACAGGAGGGCGTTGCCAAAAGAAGTCCAATGTAACCCATCCTCAAAGTCCCCCAGAGCCTCTGCCAGCCCCACTGCCCTCTTTTCATGAGGGGGATGGGTCTGGTCCATTCCTGTGGATGTGAGCAGGGCCTAGGCTCAATCAGCGGGGCCATGAGGAAGCTGCCCCACTTCAGCTTCATCCCACTCTCCAGTCCACCTCCTAATCCCTACTCTTGCTGCCCTGAGGTCTGTGGTTTAAAAACCTTTATGTCTTTGAAACTGTGAGCCCAGGGGAGTCAGGGGAGAGGGCCTCCTGTGCAGGTGAGAGGGGAGGGTGGCATTGACTGGGGCTCAGGGTCTGTGCCTGCAGTTGGGGAGGGACAGACTTGGGCCCCCCTCAAAGCCTGTCCATGGAATTCTCAGAGCTCTTGCAGGATCATAGTTCAATGTTGATGCAGATTGTGTCAAGGTCAGTGACCTGAGGTCAACCACAGACTTGTTCATCATGTTTCCTCACACCTGGGACTTCAGGTCTTTTTTACCCAATCTGTGTCCCCAAATATTAGCTATATTTTGTATTTTTGTCTTTTGTTCAATGTGTGTGTGTTTTTCTCTCTCCCCTCTATTCTTCATTATCTCTCCATCTGTGTCTCTCTCTTTCCCTCATTGATAGTTGTTGAGTGCTCACTATGGAAGCTGTCCGGAAATCTGAAAATGTGGGTGAATATTTACAATGTCTGCGAGGAGAACATTGATGGTGAAAACCCAGGCCTATTCTCCACTTTACCCACCTGAGATTTCAGGTCTGCTTTACCCACTGAAGTGTTCTTAGGTGTTCACTGTCTCTTATCTTTTTGTCATTTATACAAAGTGGTTTTGTTCCTCTCTTCCTCTTCATTCTTCATTCTCTCTCTGTCTGTGTCTCCCTCTTTCCCTCATGGGGACAGCACTGATGTGTGAAAACTCAAACATGGCTCTGTGTGATCCACACTGTGGACTCACTAGATTTCCTCAGCATCAGTCCTGTCTCATCAGATCTCCTCTACCAGGCAGGGGGCTGGGCACTAGGAAGAAACCAGGAGGAAGGCTGACTCTGTCACCACAGCTTACAGGGTCTGCATTGCCCCAAACCCTGCAGACAGCATGTAGTTATCTGTTATCTGTTCTACCCGCTCCCCATGTCGCCTCCTCATGCTGACCTCAGTCAGTTGGAAGGTGAATTGGAACCACAGCTGTGTCCTCACTGCAGGGTCTCAGCACAGTCTTCCTCTCTCCCCTCTGTGTGCCCAGGACTCTGGGGCCTGGTGAATAATGCTGGCATCTCTGTGCCCACGGCACCCAATGAGTGGCTGACCAAACAAGACTTCGTAAAGATACTCAACGTGAACCTGTTGGGGGTGATCGAGGTGACCCTGAGTCTGCTGCCCCTGGTGAGGAAGGCAAAGGGCCGAGTGGTCAATGTCTCCAGCATCTTCGGTCGTGTAGCCTTGATTGGTGGGGGCTACTGCATCTCTAAGTACGGCGTCGAGGCCTTCTCGGACTCCCTCAGGTATTGGACTGGGACAGAGGCCCTCCCTTGGTTCTTCTGCTTCTGTGCTTCTGGGGAAGCCTTTTCCAAGGGGTTGATTTCACACAGCCTCAGAGGCTCTTCCTTCCAGATCCTTCTCTCTTGCTTTATGCCAGGCATTTTCATTGGAAAGCACCTTTTTTTTTTTTTAAATCCTCGCCTGAGGATATGTGTGTGTTTTTTATTTAGAGAGAGAGAGAGAAGAAGGAGGGAGGGAAGGAGAGAGAGAGAGAGAGAGAGAGAGAGAGAGAGAGAGAGAGAGAGATCGGTTGCTTCTCATACACACCCCGACGGGGGATGGAACCCACAATCTTTTGGTGTATGGGATGACACTCCAACCCACTGAGCCACCTGGCTAGGACAGGGAGCACCTTTTTGTTGTTGCTGTTCTAGATATTAGTTTGGGCCCCACACAATTAGTTTGATTTAACCAGTCCCTGCCCACAGTCAGAAAGCATCTGAGGCAGAATTGGAACTGATCTTGCTCCACTGCACAGCCCATCCAGGTACATAACTGCTATGGGAATTGGGTTCCTGGGGCCCTGTTGTCAGTGAAGCCCCAGGGAAGCACTTTATCCAGGGAGCTTCTTCATCACATCCTGCACTGGCTGGAGGGCTGAGGAGGGGGGGGGGGGTGAGACCACAGGCAGAGAGAGCTCCACAGAGGACAGATGGCCTGAAGGTTGACCTGGGTGGGAGACAAGAGGGAGGGGATTCAGGAATATGGGAAAGATAAAACGGGCAGAGCCTGGACCCATCAGCCTCAGGTGCCAACTCAGCAGATCTTGGCTGAAAGGGTGTGTCTCAACAGGGGTCCTGAGAAAGGACACCAAAACCAGTTATTGATTTGTCTTGAAAACATGGATTCCCACTGATTATATTTGCCTTAAAGTTGAAAATTTTATTGAGGCCCAGGTAGTGAAACTGTGGCCTTCGGGAGCAGTGGGGTGTGGGTAGATGAGAGGAAGAGTCAGGGGCTTTAAGGGTGGTTAATGGATGGATGGAATGACCTGGGTAGGGATTTGAAGAGGGAAGTGAAATCCCTTCCTTCCTTCCAGAGAGCTGAGGGGCTAATGTCTCCTCTCCAGGATTTGTCACGAAATCTGGAGTCACAGGATAAGGTATAAGGATGGACAAACAAGTCCTGAGGCACTGGCAGGACCCAACACTTCTCTGGATGCCTCAGGTCTCTTCTCCACCTCCCATCAACCTCTGTGGACAGACGCAGGGGTGAAAAGCACAGCCACCAGCCTGCTCCATCGGCCGCAGGAGCCAGCTGTAGAATATCTGTCCCCTCGTGTAGGGTCCTGTGACCCCCCCCCTCCCCCCGCCATCTTCTGTCATGACACCATGTTCCCATGCCCAGATCCCATCCTGAACTTTTCTAGTGGAGGGGAGTAGAATCACCTCTGGATCCCAGACTTTCGTTTTCTGAAAGCTTTATTGAGCACCCCCTGTGTTCTGGGCAGGAGTTAGCTTACTGAGGCCCCGACTCTTTTCTCCACGGTTCTGACAATGTTCTGAGAATGGACTAAAGAGAGAGTGGGCATTTGCACATAGTGAAAGATATTCATGGGCTGAGTACAAATTGGAGTTAGGGAGTACTTGCCAGGTGTCTTAGTTTTCTTCCTTTAGTTTAAACTCACAAATATGGTGCTTTCAGGGGAACCTCATGTTGTAGAACAATCTCTCTGTTCTTCGCGATACAGAGAGGGAGGTGGGATGTTGCAGGGCTATTCAGTCTCAAACCTTAGTGAGAGCTTGGTGTGAGACGTGAGACTGCTGAGGACACAGAGATGACCGCGAGGATCCTCAAGGATCTCTGCATTCTTCAAAGCTCTGGTGTCGGCTGACTCAAGGTCAATGCATGGCTCCCACTCAAATGCCAAGCAAGAACTTCATGCTTACTCTGAAGTCTCCGGATTTGCATAATATTCTTTACGCACTCACATAGCCAGGCATACCAAACAAACTGAAATAAAATAAAAAATCGTTGATTTACACTATACCTTGGCCTTACAAGTGTTTCTTCAGAAGGTTTGGATTCACCCCAAAGAGTGCTCTCCAGAGTGTCAGAGAACTGTGGGGTTATAAACCCATGGCCCTCCATGCTAGGCTCTACCTGGGGCAGAGCTGCATCCAGATGGGTCCAGTGGCCCCAGATGTGGATTGTGACTCAAGGGGGCCAACCCTGAAGGTGGAACAACAACAAAGAAATCCAATGCAAATCAGCCCACATCTTCACCCCAGACTCTCCAAAAAGTCCCATCCCTCCTCCTTCTAGGCTTCATCGTTGGGGAGGGAGCCAGGTCCAGTGTGATGAACCCGTCAGGGGCTGGGACCCATCCTATGAGACAGCCCCAAGGACACTGCCCTCACTCTTTCCTTTTGCTGCCCTGGACCTTCATGAGGAGCGCGGGCTCAATGACTTTCCACCGGTAACTCTCATCCCCTCCAGTGCCAGACCATCACACCTAAAGGCAGGGGTGCATCTCAACATTTTTGGATCCACACTCCGGATAGTGGGGCTGCATACCTATAAAATTGGAAGCAAGCTTGCACAACTGACCCTCACTCCATACCCTTTCCAGAGCCCCGTTTCATTTGCGATGCAATCCCCTCTTTAGAGACCCATACAAGTAATAGGAGGATGTTTTGCTTTTGACAGAAGTCTCCGCTAAGACTCTGTGGAGCCACCAGGGGGCGCGTGTCTCTGTTCCAGCTCTCACGTTGCTCAAGCGGTGGTGCCCTGGAGCCTGGCCAAGCTGCCCGGCCCTTGCACTTCCTGTTAAAGGTCTACTGCAGAGACTCACTGCCGTGAGACTTGGTCTCTGGGACGCTTCTGAAGGATTTCTCGTTCTAGCCCCTGTAGCTCCCAGGTGAGTGAGTGTCATCCAGATTCCGTTTCTCTCTTACTGCTCTCTCCCGAACTTCCTGTGATTGTGCCCAACTGGATGGACTCTGAAGCTCCTGGCAATCCCCAAGCAGTTATATAGCTTTTAGGATTCACAAGAGTGAAGCACCCATCACGTGGGCTGGGAGATTTCTCTGCCTTCTAGCCCTTGAGACTTTGTGGTTGAAGGAATTTGGTCACTAAGGAACGAAATCTCCAGTTGCTTCTAAGAAACCGCGAATTTTCCCCTTAGCAGGATTTGCATGCCCCTTGACTCCCTGGGGGCTCCTTCCTTCCTCTTTGCTTTCCTCCTTCCCTATCTTGGGAAAGTTTTGTAGCCGGGTGCTGGCAGTCACCCCAGGAAGCAGGGACAGGCTGGTTTCTGCAGGGCCAGCAGGTGCCATCCTGCTGCCGCCTCCCAACATGAGGGACAAACACTCTCAGATCTACACAGTAGCTCTCTGCAGACAAGAGTTACAGCTGAAGGCTGAATCTGCCCCTGTCTGTCTCTTCTGCTTGCTGGCATATGTCCAGGCATTTGAGTCTCTGGTTTCTTCAAGGAAACCTCTCCCCTCTCCCAGTGCCTCTACTCTTTCCTGCTTACCAGTCAGAACTGTGAAACTGTGGACAGTGAGGGAGGCCCCAGAGCTTGAAACTGGCTTCTTCTGTCCCTGTCTACCCGCTGGTCCACCCCCTTTTATGAAATGGTTTCCTCATCTCACCCTGAAGCCCCTCAGGGACAGCTGGTCTGGGCTCCAGCGTCTAGTCCTTTCTTTAGTCTCTTGAGGGGGCAGATGTCTCCACATCCCCATCATCCCCCTCATACAAAGTGGACGGAGGCCTTTGTGGTTACTGGGGTTTACAGTTAAGGACCCAGAAGTGGTCTCTGTTTAAGCGGATCCTTTCTACCTTTGGAGTCTGGGTCTGGGTCTGGATTCTGCACGTTTGGCTGGCAGGGGAGAGCCTCAGCATGGGGCAGAGGGCCAGGGCTGGGGACAAGGCGTCTTCATGGAGTGAGGGGGTAGCTGTTAGGCCTTTTTCCATAGGCCCTTCCTTTCCACCCTCCCAGGTGCCGAGAGAAGTTTCCCCGAGTATGGCTGCCCCATTCCCTTCTTATGCTCTTTGCCTCTGAGGTAGTCAGACACCCTCCCGTCTCCAGAGCACCTTTCTGCCCCTGAGAGTTTCTGCATCAGCAGGGGACAGGATACCCCTTTCCCTCTCTTTCTAATCCAAAACTTAGTTTTCTAAGCAGAGCTTAGTTTTCTTAGGAGTGAATTCTGTGCTGAGCCAAATGAGAAGAACCTCAGGGGCTCTGCCTGCTGCCAAGGTCACACAGTAGTTGGAGCAGAGCTGGATATTGAACTCATGTGTGTCTTGATTCAAAGTGCGTCCTCTTTGTGAAACTCTCCAGTAGATCAGGGAGGCAAGGTTCCAGACTTGAGCAGGAAAAGGGGAAGAAGGCAGTTCTGGACCATGAGACTGTGATCATAGCGGGCTCTAATTTAGGGCAGGTTGATGGGGAAAAGAAGAGAAGAGGGAAAGAGGGAGGAGTGGGAGAACCAAGATTAGGTGGCTCGGAAAACTATCCTCAGGTAAAGGGATTTCCTGAGCAATGCAATGTCATCTATTAGAAATGGTGTAAGTGTACCAAAGGTCATACAAAATGGGGCACGAATCAATCACACGCACTAAACAAACAAACAAATAAATACTCACTAAACAAGATAAACAGAAAAGACTTGAGGACTCCATGTCAGAGTGCCTGGAGGCTGGTATGCTAACTTATACCCTGTGTTCTTAGATCCTCCTGACTGAACACTGGCCACGTTCTCATTTCACCCTTGCCTACCGCCTGTCCCTGCAAAGCCATGTGGCTGTACCTGGCAATCCTCATGGGCCTGTACTACCTTCTACGCCGGTACCGGGAGAGACAGGTGGTGAGCCACCTCCGAGACAAGTATGTCTTCATCACGGGCTGTGACTCGGGCTTCGGGAACCTGCTGGCCAGGCAGCTGGACCTACGAGGCTTGAGGGTGCTGGCTGCATGTCTGACAGAAAAGGGGGCCGAGCAGCTGAGGGTCAAGACGTCAGACAGGCTGGAGACGGTGATCCTGGATGTCACCAGCACAGAGAGCATCGCTGCGGCCACCCAGTGGGTGAAGGAGCGCACGGGGGACAGAGGTATCACACAGGTTTCTCAAGTCTTTCTTCTCTCCTGTCAAGAGAAGACCCCTTGCTACCTGGGGAAGATTCCCAACGTGTTTTCTAGGACTTGAGATCATACTTGCTTTCTTCACCTCACCCAGCATACCAGCTGAGCCTCTTCTCAGTCCACTGCCCTAGCCTCTGACTTTGGAGCTCTGTAGTTTGGGGAGAGTTTGTGCTGACGAGAACTGGTCCCTGCAGAATTCCTGTCTATGTAAAGACAATATTTCATTCCTTTTTTATGGCTGAGTAATATTTGTACCACTTCTTTATCCAGTTGTCTATTTATGGCCACTTATGTTGCTTCCATAAGTTGGCTACTGTAAATAATGCTGCAATGAACATAGGGCTGCACATATCTTTTCCAATTAGTGTTTTGGATTTTTTTTTTTTTTTGAAGAAATACCCATCGGGGGATTGCTGGTTTACATGGTAGTTCTATTTTTAATTTTTTGAGGAACCTCTATACTGTTTTTCATAGTGGGTACACCAATTTGCAATTCCGCCAACAGTGCACAATGTTTCCTTTTTCTTCACATCCTTGCCAACATTTGTTGTTTGTTGATTCTTAAAATATATTTTTATTGATTTCAGAGATGAAGGGAGAGGGAGAGATAGAAACATCAATGATCAGAGAAAATCATTGATAAGCTGCCTCCTGCACGCCCCCCAAAGGGGATCAAGCCCACAACCTGGGCATGTGCCCTGACCGGGAATCGAACCATGACCTCCAGGTTCATAGGTCAACGATCAATCTCTGAGCTCCCCTTCTTTCCTCCTGCTGGGCTGTTTGTTGATTTTTTTGAAGATAGCTATTCTGACAGGTATGAGGTTATATTTCACTTTGGTTTTAATTTGTATTTTTCTGATAATTAGTGATGTTGATGATCTTTTCATATGTCTATTGGCCAGCTTTATGTCCTCTTTGGAGAAATATCTATCAGGTCCTCTGCCCATTTTTCAATCAGATTGTTTGTCTTTTTGGTGTTAAGATGAATTTCTTATATGTTTTGGATATTAACCCCTTACTGGATATATCATTGGCGAATATCTTCTCCCATTCTGTAGGTTGTCTTTTCATTTCATTTATGGTTTCCTTTGCTGTGCAAAAACTTTTTAGTTTGATGTAATCCCATTTGTTTATTTTTTTCTTTTGTTTCCCTTCCCCGAGAAGACATATCCAAAAAATATTTCGAAGACCAGTGTCAAAGAGTTTACTGTCTATGTTTTTCTTCTAGGAGTTTTATGGTTTTGAGTCTGACATTTAAATTTTTAATTAATTTATTCTTGTATTGGGTATAAGAAAGTAGTCTAGTTTAATTTTTGAGCATGTGTTTGTTCAGATTTTCCAATACCATTTATTGAAGAGACCATCTTTGCCTCGTCATAGATTGCTTGGCCAATGGGTGTGGGTTTATTTCATGGCTCTCTATTCTATTCCATTTATCTATGTGCCTGTTTTTATGTCAGTACCACGCTTTTTAAAAAATTGAATTTATTGGGGTGACATTGGTTAATAAAATTATGTAAGTTTCAGATATATAACTCTACAGTACATCATCTGTATATTGTACTGTGTGTTTACCACTCCAAGTCAAGTCTTCTTCCATCACCGATTATCCCCTCTTTATTGTCTTCTACCTCCTGCATTTCCCCTTCCTTCGGCAATCACCATGCTGTTGTCTGTGTCCATGAGTCTTTCTTCTTATTTTTAAAAAAATATATTTTATTGATTTTTTTACAGAGAGGAAGGGAGAGGGATAGAGTCAGAAACATCGACCAGCTGCCTCCTACACACCTCCCAATGGGGATGTGCCCGCAACCAAGGTGCAGGCCTTTTTTTTTTTTTTTTTTTTAAATATATTTTATTGATTTTTTACAGAGAGGAAGAGAGAGGGATAGAGAGTTAGAAACATCGATGAGAGAGAAACATTGATCAGTTGCCTCTTGCACACCCCCTACTGGGGATGTGCCCGCAACCAGGGTACATGCCCTTGACCGGAATCAAACCTGGGACCCTTCAGTCCGCAGGCCGACGCTCTATCATCTGAGCCAAACCGGTTAGGGCAAGGTGCAGGCCTTTGACCGGAATCGAACCTGGGACCTTTCAGTCCACAGGCCGACGCTCTATCCACTGAGCCAAACCAGTTAGGGCTCTTCTTTTTTTTTTTTTTCTTTGCTTAATCCCTTCACCTTCTCACCCAGCTCCCAAACCCCTCCTCTCTGACACCTACTATGTTCTTTTGATTATTATATTCCTGTAGTATTGTTTGTTGTCAGATAGTGTGATACTTCCAAAATTGTTCTTCTTTCTCATGATTGCTTTGGCTAGTCAGGGCCTTTTGTGGTTCCATATAAGTTTTAGTACTATTTTTAGTTCTGTGAAAAATGCCAATGGTGTTTTGATAGGGATTGCATTGAATCTATAGATTGATTTCAATAGTATGGACATTTTGAAGGATTGCATTGAATCTATAGGTTGATTTTGGTAGTACGGACATTTTAACAAGGGTAATTATTACTATACATTAGCATGGTATATGCTTCTATTTATTTGTATCTTCCTCAATTTCTTTCTTCAATAGCTTATAATTTTCTGAGTACAGGTCTTTTACTTCTTTGACTAAATTGATTCCTAGGTTTTTGGTGTGTTTTTTAAAAATGAAATTTTAAATGAGATTGTTTTCTTAATTTCCCTTTCTGATGGTTCATTATTGGTATATAAAAATGCAACGAAACTCTGGCCTTGTGGCTCAGTTGAGTGGAGCATCGTCCCATGCACAAGAAGGTTTCAGATTCAATCCCTAGTCCGGGCAGGTATGGAAAGCAACCAATCAGTGTTCAACCAATCAATGTTCTCTCTCACATCTCTCCCTCTCCCTCTCCCTCTCCCTCTCCCTCTCCCTCTCCCTCTCCCTCTCCCTCTCCCTCTCCCTCTCCCTCTCCCTCTCCCTCTCTCTCTCCCTCTCCCTCTCCCTTTCCTTCTCTTTAAAATCAATAAGCAGCCCTGGCTGGTTTGGCTCAGTGGATAGAGCATTGGCCTTGAGACTGAAGGGTCCCAGGTTCGATTCTGGTCAAGGGCACATGCCCGGGTTGCGGGCTCGATCCCCAGTAAGGGGTGTGCAGGAGGCAGTCCAACAATGATTCTCTCTCATCATTGATGTTTCTATCTCTCTCTCTCTCCCTCTCCCTTCCTCTCGGAAACCAATAAAAATATATTTAAAATAAAATAAAATCAATAAGCATATACTTGGGTGAGGATTTAAAAAACATGCAACCAATTTCTGAATATTAGTTTTTTATCATGCTACTTTTACTGAATTCATTTATCAGTTCTAATAGTTTCTTTGTGGACTCCTTAAAGTTCTCTCTACATAATATCATGTCATATGCACCCTTTCTAATTGGATGCCTTTTATTTCTTTTCTTGTCTGATTGCTGTGGCTAGGACTTCCAAAACTGTGTTGAGTAGAAACTGTTGTTTTGTTCCTGATCTTAACACATTTCGGACCAGTAGTTTTATTGCTAGCTTTACCCAGTGGCCAGGTAAGTTTCTATTGAACAAGTAAAAAAAACACCGTTTTAAATAAATGTTAAAGGCACGCTTTAAAATTAAATAACCATTGCATTTTGAAGTTATTTGTTACATGTTCTTACAAGCTAATACCTTTTTAAAGTATGACAGTTTGTAAAACACTGTGCAATATGAAAAGGAACTAAACAAAGCTGACAAATGTGACACGTTTCTCTTCTCTTACCGTTACATTTGCATACTTTGCAAACTTTAGTAGGATATTTCTTTTTATCTGAAGATGGAATTTGCACAGGGATGTGCTGCTTCATGTTGCCTGATAATCTTTGCGGATGATCTTTCTGAGGAGCTCTCATCCTTCTAACATCTGATGGATTAGGATTGCTAAATTCTGGATCTGCTCATCTACTTCGGATGGGATCCACTCTGTTGCTACAAGTTAAAAGAAAGTCTTTGTATCTTACTTGGCTTTCTGGATTGAGTGCTTGATAAATCCTGAATGATTTGAATAGTCCACAATTAATCAGGTAAAGCACTACTTTCTTCATCCATTTTATTGGTTTTCAAAGGATACTATATGTTGAAAGATATTGGTCAGCAAGATCAACACCTTGCATACAGTTATTATACTGCACAATGGAAGCTGGCTTCTTTATTTCCTCTCCAGTATGCCGATTTGTCTTTTCTGTCTTACAAGAGGAAGCATCATGGATAGTTGAAATAATTCGAACTTCTCTTTTATTCTTCCAAATCAATAATAAAATATCACCTTTTCTTCGGAAGACTATTTCACCTCTTTTGCTTCATCTTTCAAACATTTTGGCAAGCCTCTATTTGTTCGAATTGTTCTGCAAACTCTTGTTTTATGTAGTAATAAAGTTTCTGCAATTGAAACGCTATTGTAAGAGTTATCTTGATATATGTGATGCCCCATTCCAGATACGGCTGAAGTAGTGACAGAATAGAGTCATTCAATTTTTTTCTTCACCTGTGTAAATTTCCATATTGCAAATATATCCAGTCTTGCTCTCACATATCATTCTTACAGGTAAACCATGTTTAATAATTTTAGCTGGGTTGTAAGTTCGAAATAGAAGACGTCCCCTCCAGGGATCATGCCTTCATCTAATGATAATTCTCGCATAGGTTTATATATTGTTTGAAACTTACGAATAAAGTGGTTGAGTACAGGTTGAATTTTAAATAGCCTGCCTGAAGATTTAGTCACATTTGCATTGTCATTGAAATGCCAGTAAGTCCAGATTTGTTGAAAACTATTTCGACTCATCATCTGAGGAAACATTGGAACAGCTAGAACTGGATTTGTAGACCAATATTCTTTCTAAGTATCCTTTCGAGTATGCCCCATTAGCACTATAAGTCCTAAAAATTTTTTCATATCTGTTGGGAGTAACAGGAGACCACTTTGTTGCTCTAGAAATTTTGTGCTTTCCTAAATTTTGGTTATAATATATGTTCGATTGAGGACAAAATAGTTCAAACAGATCATCGTAAAAAACCAAGGTGGTGACTTCAATGATGTTCCTAGAATCAGACGGTATAACTGTAACCCCAGAATTACCTTCAAATTTTTCCACATTAGGTTGAAAGTCCTCTTTTGACCAATCATTATCTTGGCAACCAAGACACAAATTACACTCAGAATCATGTGTGGAATTGTTCAAATTTTCAGGTTCGGAATCATTTGAAATTACTATTTTTCGCCTTTTTGAAGGAATAACCATATCACTGCCACTGTCAAAGCTTTCATCACTTTCACTTGGAATATCTGATAAATTGTCAGCAAATATATCCAGAATTTTATCATGTTCGTCATCACTATCCATGGTTACTGAGCACTTTAAAAATATCAAATTGATATAAAAAAGTTATTTTTATTACTAACGACAACAGACTAATTACTTTTATTTATTTATTTATTTTTTAAATGTATTTTATTGATATTTTACAGAGAGGAAGGGAGAGGGATAGAGAGTTAGAAACATCGATGAGAGAGAAACATCGATCAGCTGCCTCCTGCACACCCCCTACTGGGGATGTGCCCGCAACCAAGGTACGTGCCCTTGACCGGAATCGAACCTGGGACCTTTCAGTCCGCAGGCTGACGCTCTATCCATTGAGCCAAACCGGTTTTGGCCAGACTAATTACTTTTAATTCCTTTTGTAATTTTTAACTTCAGCAAATGCATTTTCCATTACTGTCTTTCTCTAAATAACAACAATGAAAATCTGAGAATTCTTGTAATTGACCAAAAGGCTTAGAACAGAAAAACGAGAATTCTCGTGATCCGTCCGCAATGAGTTACGGAAAACAAAAAAATAGACTATTCTATCTTTTTGAGTAACATTTATAAAGCAGTATCTTATGATATGGAATTGTTTCCTACATTTTATTCAACATAAATGATATCTTGGGAAACTTCTTTTTTTTTTTACCCAAATCTCTATAACTATGTGCATCGATTTGGTTCTTAGAAGGGAAATACATGGTAGAAAAATATGACCCCTATAAGGGCAGAGTATGGCTGAGCAGACCAGGGACTCCACTCTCCGGGTCAATATTCACAGATTCCCATCACCAGCCCTTGCCCTGTGTCCTGCTGATCCCTGCTCCTGCTGTCCTGAGGTTGGTGGTTGGTAAATTTTTAAATCCTCAGGACTATCTTTGCTCTTGCAGAGAGGTTTCCATGAAGCTGGGTAAATGATCAGCCAGGGGGCTGTGGTGGGGGTGGAGGAGAGTGGCCTATTGTGCAAGTGGGAGGAGAGGGTAGCATTGTCTGGGGCTGATGGTGAAGTCTGTGCCTGAGTGGGGGAGAGGCAGCCTTGGGCCCCCCTCAAAGCCTGTCCTTGGAATTCTCAGAGCTCTTGCAGGATCATAGTTCAATGTTGATGCAGATTGTGTCAAGGTCAGTGACCTGAGGTCAACCACAGACTTGTTCACCACATTTCCTCACACCTGGGACTTCAGGTCTTTTTTTACCCAAGCTGTGTCCCCAAATATTAGCCATATTTTATACTTTTGTCTTTTGTTCAATGTGTGTGTGTGTTTCTCTCTCCCCATCCATTCTTCATTATCTCTCCGTCTGTGTCTCTCTCTTTCCCTCATTGATAGTTGTTGAGTGCTCACTATGGAAGCTGTCCAGAAATCTGAAAATGTGGGTGAATATTTACAATGTCTGTGAGGAGAACATTGATGTGTGAAAACCCAGGCCTATTCTCCACTTTACCCACCTGAGATTTCAGGTCTGCTTTACCCACCAAAGTGTTCTTAGGTGTTCACTGTCTCTTATCATTTTGTCATTTATACAAAGTGGTTTTGTTCCTCTCTTCCTCTTCATTCTTCATTCTCTCTCTGTCTGTGTCTCCCTCTTTCCCTCATGGGGACAGCACTGATGTGTGAAAACTCAAACATGGCTCTGTGTGATCCACACTGTGGACTCACTAGATTTCCTCAGCATCAGTCCTGTCTCATCAGATCTCCTCTACCAGGCAGGGGGCTGGGCAATAGGAAGAAACCAGGAGGAAGGCTGACTCTGTCACCACAGCTTACAGGGTCTGCACTGCCCCAAACCCTGCAGACAGCATGTAGTTATCTGTTATCTGTTCTACCCGCTCCCCATGTCGCCTCCTCACGCTGACCTCAGTCAGTTGGAAGGTGAATTGGAACCACAGCTGTGTCCTCACTGCAGGGTCTCAGCACAGTCTTCCTCTCTCCCCTCTGTGTGCCCAGGACTCTGGGGCCTGGTGAATAATGCTGGCATCTCTGTGCCCACGGCACCCAATGAGTGGCTGACCAAACAAGACTTCGTAAAGATACTCAACGTGAACCTGTTGGGGGTGATCGAGGTGACCCTGAGTCTGCTGCCCCTGGTGAGGAAGGCAAAGGGCCGAGTGGTCAATGTCTCCAGCATCTTCGGTCGTGTAGCCTTGATTGGTGGGGGCTACTGCATCTCTAAGTACGGCGTCGAGGCCTTCTCGGACTCCCTCAGGTATTGGACTGGGACAGAGGCCCTCCCTTGGTTCTTCTGCTTCTGTGCTTCTGGGGAAGCCTTTTCCAAGGGGTTGATTTCACACAGCCTCAGAGGCTCTTCCTTCCAGATCAGACTTCTCTCCTGCTTTTTGCCAGGCGTGCATTGGGAAACACTTTTTTTGTCTTCTGGAGGTCTGGATGGGCCTCAGGGCAATGGAGTTGATTCAACCTGTCCTTGCGCACAGTCAGAAAGCATCTGAGGCAGAATTGGAACTGATCTTGCTCCACTGCATAGCCCATCCCCGTACATAACTGCTATGAGAATTGGTTTCCAGGGGCCCTGTTATCAGTGAAGCCCCAGGGAAGCGCTTTATTCAGGGAGCTTCTTCATCACATCCTGCACTGGCTGGAGGGCTGAGGAGGGGGAGGGGGGATGGGGGGACTGGGGGAGGTGGGGGAGCTGAGACCGCAGGCAGAGAGAGCTCCTTAGAGGACAGATGGCCTGGACGTTGACCTGGGTGGGAAAGAAGAGGGAGGGGTTTGAGGAGCATGGGAAAGATAAAACAGGCACAGCCCAGTTTTTTATTGCATGTGACAGAAATATAAGGGGATAGAATTTAAGTAGTGCCTTTCAGCAGAATTGGTAGGATTTAGAGTTATAAGCAAATGTATGTAAATACTTGTAAAAATTCTCAAACTCTGTAGAGAGGCAATACTATCATCATAAATTTTCTCCTCCTGTCTGCTGCACTTCACAACTCCTCACACTTTTGAGCTTAGTCTATTGCAATCTTATATTGGTGTTTTATTGGGTTGGATTTTTTTCCAGGTGTTGTTTTCTTTTATAAGACCTCTGAAGTCTTTGCCTCTCTGTCGGTTTGCCTTGCAGGAGGGAGCTCTCCCACTTTGGGGTGAAAGTGGCTATCATTGAGCCCGGTTACTTCAAGACTTTTGTGACCAGTGTTCCGGTGATTTCTAGGAACTTCCAAGAGGCATGGGATAAGGCCAGCCCAGAGGTCAAGGAGGCCTATGGGGAGAGGTTTCTGGCATACAGTGAGTGAGCTTTGTGGTTTCATGGGGATAGAAGCAAACCATTTTCCTGAAGTCTAGATTCATAGTTAGTACCACCTTAGTCTCAGGTCCAACCTCTGTGTTCTGTCTCACCCACAAACAGGGGACCTTTAATTCTATCTCTGTGATCCCATGTTGTCAACTGGTAACCTAAGGAAAGGATCCAGGCTTGTTAGACGTGGCACCACTGTCTTATGTGAACTTCTCATTTTGTTGAGGATGAAACTAAAGCCAGAGAGAAAAGACACCCATGAACTCCTGGTTAACAAGTATAAGAGCAGCTGGCTTTCAGGCACTTAGATTTCTAGTGTCTGTGGAGACCTTCAGTTGTGTGTTCCACATATTCCTAGGAATAAAGCCAGAGGTGGATTAGAATGAAACAGTTGTGCCTGGGGGAGGAGGGAGGCACCTTCTAAGGAATTTAGGTGGATTCAATGTAGGGGACCAGGAAGTCTAGAAACTCATTCTGTAAGTTGATCTTAATGGTTGGATTTGGGAATACATCTGGATCCTTTCTCATTCTGGACAGGCCTGAAAGCACTTGGATCATTGGATAAAATGTGCACACAGGATCTGTCCTTGGTGACGAACTGCATGGAACATGCTCTGACCGCCTGCCATCCCCGCACCCGATACTCACCTGGCTGGGATGCCAAGCTCATCTACCTTCCCATGAGCTACATGCCCACCTTCCTGGTGGATGCCATGGTCAACTGGAGTAACCCAAGACCTACTAAGGCCATGTGACCCAAGATTGTGGTGCTTAGTAGGGGGGAATTGGGTACTGTGTGAGGGAGGGGATGCAACTGTAGAGAGAAGTATGGTGCATTTTTATTCACATTCTCAAATACTATTATTAAAGTAAAATTAAATAATTGATTCAAAGAATATACATTTCTTTAAAGCCAGGGAAGTTTTCTGAGCAGGACAGGGACTAATGTTGCAGAACCTTGTTCTTTCCAATATTCCTAAGGTCAAACTCTGCCAGCCCCTTCACCATCCACAATTCACTGAAAACCCTGTTATCATCATAATTAGCTCGTTATTAATAAAAGGAAGGAAGCAAACAGGAATCAAATAATAAGCTTAATAATCAAACATTAAGCTGAATAAACTGGGAAGCTGAAGCAGATATTAGGACAGCATTCCAATGAGTTTGCAGGGAAGCTATAGCACAAACAGACTCATTCACACACTCCAGGGGACTGCTGTGGAGGAGACTTAATCCTCAAAGCTGACAGGAAAATCACCCCAGGTGCTGCCCTGCCAGCCCAGACTGGATTTCCAGAGGAAGGAGGAGGGGAAATTCCTCTGCTGGGCACGTGAGCAGTAGAAACCAGATGATGTAACAGAACTTTTGGACATGCGTAATAAAAGTTGTTAGCACAGGAGGGAGGTGTTTCCTTTTGGACATGCTCAGTGAGAGCCAGGGTGATGCCAGAGGGGCAGAGCCTAGTTTGGGAAAAACTGGGAAGGTGATCAGATTGATAGAGGGGGTGGAACCCCAGTGGGTCCAGGAAAGGGCTTGGTTGGGAGGAGCGCTGTGCACCCCCCGCCCCCCCCCCCTGCCCCGCAACACAAACACAAAACGGGAAGAATCAGAAAGTTGGTTGGATGGACTGAATGACATCCTTATTCTTTACTGTGAACCAAGAAAATATGGAGAATTAACAGCCCTGTGACTGTTGCTTCTAGACCCTGCCCGCCCTCTATGTCCCTGAGGGTGTACTAGTCTTAATGCTCTTAACCCCAAATAAAATCTTGCCATCACATTTATGTATTTACTGGAGGCCCGATGCACAAAATTCATGCAAGGGGCTCGGCCCTCACAGCCCCGGCTTTGTCCAGAAGGTCGTCCAGAAGGATGTCCGGTCTAATTAGCATATTACACTTTTATTATTATAGATTTTTTCCATCACATTTAACCTTCTCCACATGTGTGCCTTTTAAAATTCTTTTCTCTCAGCAGCACAAAAGAACCTGTTTTCACCAGTGACACCTGCACCTGACAATGAGGTCTATAGGTCTGTTTTACAATCCTTGCAGTGTCTCCGCCCTGTCTCTTCCAGAGACGTTTCCTGCAAGCTGAGTGGGCTTGGGACTTAGGAGGATGGGGCAAGGATGGCCTTTGGGAGGGTGAGAGGAGACAGTGACACTTCCTGGAGCCAAGGGTGCAGTCTGCACTAGGTGTGGCAGCAGGCCTCCTCACCTTTTCCCAAAGCCTGCCCTGAGCATTCACTCCAGGGTGAACTTTGGAATTTCCTGGCATAGAAGGTGACCTTGACTTCCTGAGCAGATACTGCCTTGGGATTGATGCAGGTTGTTTCAAAGCTAGTCTCTTGATGTTCAATGCAGGCATGTCTCTATTTAACCCTAGTCCTGGAATTTCAAGTGTATCTTTCCCAACCAGGGTGTGGAAAGTAATTATTCATGGTTTTTCTTTTTCTCATCTCCACCACCCCCCACCCCCGCCCCGGTTTCCTTTCTCTTCTCTAGTTTTCCCTTCATTACTGTCTCTTACCCATTTCTCTCTACCTGTCTATATGTCTCTCCTATAAGATAGTGCTGAATACTACTTTATCTCAAACTCTGTCCGTGCACTTAACAAAGATGGGCTTACTGCCTATCGTGTACCAGGCACTGAGGAGCAGAAAAATGAGAAGGACCATCCCTGCCATTTAGTAGCTAAACACGTTTGCAAACTCTGACTCCCTGTAACCACCACATTCCTGTTTCCTCTCCTGCACTCTTTTTCCTTATAGCATGCATCACACTGTTGTTGACTTAATAAAATAAACTTAATTGGAACCACACATGTGTTCTCACTACAGGGTCACAGCACAGTGTTGCTCTCTTACTCCCACTGTGCCCAGGACTCTGGGGCCTGGTGAATAATTGGCATGTCTGTGCCCACGGCACCCACTGAATGGCTGACCAAACAAGACCTCATAACAATGCTCAGTGTGAACCTGTTGGGGGTGATCCAGGTGACCCTGAGTCTGCTACCCCTGGTGACATAGGCAAGGGGCAGTGTGGTCAATGTCTCCAGCATCTTAGGTGTGTGTCCGTGTATGGTGGGGGTACTGCATCTCTAAGTACAGTGTTGAGGTCTTCTCTGACTCCTTCAGGTTTTGGGCTGGGACAGGGGCCCTCCCTCAGTCCTCCTGCTTCTGTGCTTCTGGGGAGGACTTTTCCAGGGAGTTCATTTCACACAGCTTCAGAGGCTTTTCCTTCCAGATTCCTCTCTCTTGCTTTGTGCCAAACATTCATTAGGAAGCACTTTTTTATCTTTTAGGGATCAGGATGGGCCTCAGGTCTATAAAATTTGATTTAACCTAACCCTGTCCTGGAGGAGGGCCCACAGTGGGAAAGTGACTAAGGCAGAATTGGAACCTGAATAACTTGGCTGCAGAGTCCATGTCCTTAACCCCTAGGATAGTCAGTTCAGGGAGTCTTTAAGCTGGGGGTAGAGCATTTGACTCAACTCTACAGATACTTCTGGACACATCTGTGAGTGCACAATTAATGTCTGAGGATAACAAGGTTTGTCCTCTGGCCTAAAATGTCTGACAGCCGAGAAAGGGACAAGAGATACAGAAATGGTATGGCCATCACTTGTGATGTTAGCCATGGTGGCGTGGTAGCCAGTAGAATGGGGGGAGGGTCCTGGAGAGGGGTCTGAGCTGAGGAGTGAAGAACTGAACTTGGCAACCTGGCAAAGTAGGGTGGAAGGCTTCCTGGATTGACTGCCTCTGCTTTGGGGTCCTCCAGGGATAAACATCTAGGCCCGGCCTGGCAGGAAGGATGCTGGAAAGGTGGGCTCATGAGGACAAGCCATGGAGTTTTATGCTGTTGGTGGCAGCACAGCCCAATGGAAAATACTAAATCAGGGCAGCTACTTTGTCAGATCAGCCTCTAGAGAACTCACTGGCTGGAGGATAGAGGTTGGCTCTGAATGTGGGGAAGCTGAGACCATAGGCAGAGAGAGATGCTCTTTAAAGGACAGATTGCCAGGGAGTTGACGAGAGCAGGAGAGGACAGGGAGATGACTGAGGAGTATGGAGGAGATTGATAGAATTTAAGGAGAAAGAGGAGGAGATACTTAAGCGGTGCTTTGCAACAGAATAGGTAGGATTTATTTATTATTATTTTTAAAAAATATATTTTTATTGATTTCAGAGAGGAAGGGTGAGGGAGAGAGAGAAACATCAATGATGAGAGAGAATCATTGATTGGCTGCCTCCTGCACACCCCTGCTGGGGATCGAGCCCACAACCCGGGCATGTGCCCTTAACTGGAATGAAACCTGGGACCCCTCAGTCCGCAGGCTGATGCTCTACCCACTGAGCAAAACCAGCTAGGGCTAGAATAGGTAGGATTTAGAGCTAATAAGTTTGTGTATGTAAAATACATGGGTAAATATTTCAGCTCTACACGAAGCCTATTTTATCTTCATAATTTTTCTCCCGTTGGCTGCTGCACTTCACAACACCCCCAGCTTTCAAGCTTACTTACTCCATTCTGCTTTGGGATTGTGTTGTTTGTTGTGTCTCCCAAGACCTTTGAAGTCCTTGCCCCTCTACCAGTGTGCCTTATAGGGGGGAGCACTCCTACTTTGGGGTGAAGGTAGCTATCATGAAGCCCCATTACTTTGAGACCAATGAGCAACCCTGAAATGTTTTCTTAGGGCTTCAAGGAGGCATGGAATTTGGCCAGTCCAAAGGTCAAGGAGATCTATAGAGAGAAACACTTGGCATCTAGTGAGTGAGCTGTGGACCATGGGGAGAGGAGCAAACATTTTCTGGAGCCTGATTTCATCATTAAAGCCTCCTGCAGTCTCAGGTTCATCCTCCTGGCTGACTCTCCCACTCAGTGGGACATTTAGCTTTATACCCATGATTCTGTGTGGTCAACTAGTAACTTAAAGAGAGGGTTTAGGTTTGTTAGAGCTGGAGACCACCATGTCATGTGAAGCCTCATTATGTTGAAGAGCAATCTGAAGCCAGAGAGGGAGTTCTTTGAAACTTTCTTCCCAAATTAGAGCCAATAATTAGAGTGGATGGGGTGGAGAAGTATGTAAGGATCCTTTCTCACTTTGAACAGACATCAAAATAAATAAAAATATTTTGAAAAAATGTAAGTTGAATTTATCGTTGGTGAGAACTGCATGAAGTGCGCCTGATATTCACCTGGCTGGGAGGCCAAGCTCACCTACCTCTCCATGAATTACGTCCTTAACTTCCTGGCGGGTGCTATGGTCCACTGGAGCTCCCCAAATCCTCTTAATGCCCTGTGAAACCAAGACTGGGGTACGTGGAGGATCTAGTTGGGGTGCGATGTGAGGGTTGATGCTCTGTGGGGAGGAAAATAGGGTGGAGGGAGTGAGCACTCCAGTCTCTAGGATCATGTAGCTTACCCTCCACCTTATCTCTGCCCCAGGCTTCTCCTAGGACTCTGAGGAAATTAGGAGGAAAGAACCATGTTTTGAGGCTGAGGAACAGGGATCCAAAAGCACACAATACGTGCCCTGTTCCTTAAGCAGCTTCTCAAGGTTCTGAGCCTCATGGCCCTGAATTTACACTTTTGGGAAGGAATGAACGCTGGAAGGTGGCTCAGTCCCATCTTCTCCGCCTCTGTTTACCTCCTCAGAGTGTGCCTTGGCCCTGGCTAGTCTCCCCCGCCCACAGGATGGAAATGGCCTGGTGAAGGTGAAGGCCCCTCTCCACTGAAGATACCTGTGGACAAAGGTAGAGGTGTGGAGGGCAACCACCAGGCTGACTCATCAGCTGCAGATGCCAACTTAGCAGGGGGTCCTGTTACCTGAGAGCAGGTGGCCTTCCCAACTCTAAGAAAAGAGCCTTCTTTATGGTCCTGCAGCACTCCAAGCCTCCATCCATGGCCTGGGTTTTGTGATGTTAGGAGTTTGAGCCCAGGAGAGCACTGTCTTAGCCAGCAGTCAACAGAGAGACCCATGAAGTGGTGAGCCTGGCCCAGGCCTGTGTTGGGGAAGTCTCAAGTCATCCTTTTCAAGATTCAAGACAACCCCTGGGTCTCACTTGTCTTCTCAAGAACTGGGTTACTCCTGAGCCTGCTCAGCCCTCAAGTGACATTATCTGACATCTCCCAACCAAGACTTCCCTGTTCACTCACCCAGGAAGCAGAGTTGGGAAATGCCTCCTAGATCCAGTGTAGGAGGTGTTATGACTTGGAGTGGTTATGAAGGAGGTGAGGTTTGCTTCTATCACTTCCCATACAGGCTTTGGGTTTGTTCCCCAAAGATGGGTCCATGAGCTGACACCGCCCCCGCACCCTGCCCTCCCTCCCCTTACCACCACCCCGTGGTATAGAGTAACCAAGCTCATTGGCCTTTTCCACCTGCTTTATCTGATTCTGGAGCTGACCAACCTTGGTAGATTGTGGAGCACAGAGATGCATTCTTTTTTTTTTTTTTTAATATATATTTTATTGATTTTTTACAGAGAGGAAGGGAGAGGGATAGAGAGTTAGAAACATCGATGAGAGAGAAACATCGATCAGCTGCCTCCTGCACACCCCCTACTGGGGATGTGCCCGCAACCAAGGTACATGCCCTTGACCGGAATCGAACCTGGGACCTTTCAGTCCGCAGGCTGACGCTCTATCCATTGAGCCAAACCGGTTTTGGCCAGAGATGCATTCTTGACCCTTCACTCTTGGGATCTTTGTGTCAGACCTTCTACACAGGGAAGGTATGGGCAGTTGGCCCTGTGTCCCTGGGAATGAGCTGGTGACCCTAGAGGTTTAGCCAAAGAACCACTGTAGACTCTAACATCATTCTGTCCCTGCATCTTATGTAATCCTGGGTGTGACCCCTCACTACTCACACCTCTGTCTCATATCCTTACTTCCTTATCTTTACCAGCATCCCTCCAACCTTTCTGTGAGTTCTTTGCCCCATTGCTTAGAATCTCTCCCTCCCTTCCAAGTCCTGACCCTGAGAATTTTCCACGCATCTGGCCCTAGTCCTCTGCTTTTCCCAGATGTCATTTCCTATTAGAGCCAAGGACTCAGCCCCAGGGCCTTTCTGCAGCTGCCCAGGGAACTCATGACCCATCCTCATCATCTGGCTAGACCTCACCTCATTGATATTCATATCAGAACTCTTTCTTCTCTGGCCTTCCTTCCCTAGGCCCAACTTGTCCCCCCTCCTTATTACTCTTGCCACCTATGATTCTACCTGTTATCAGCCCCATATCTTAAAATTACTTTGAATCCTGGCCTCCCTTCCCTCTGCACATCCAACTAGCGACTGTGTCAACTGACTTCATAATCCCTTCCTTCTACCATCACCACCCCACCTGCCAAGCTCCCCAGGTCACCAGATCACCTTGTGTGTGTCTGGTCCTGGGGGCAGAAGAAAAATGCCCAGAAAAATGCCCAGTAGGGCCCTAGCTGGTTTAGCTCAGTGGATAGAGCATTGGCCTGTGTATTGAAGGGTCCCGGGTTTTATTCCAGTCAAGGGCACGTACCTTAGTTGCAGGCTTGATCCCCAGCCCTGGTTAGGGAGCGTGCGGGAGGCAATCAATTGATGTGTCCCTCTCACATCGGTGTTTTCTCTCTGTCTCTCCCCCTCCTTTACACTCTCTCTAAAAGTCAATGGAAAAATATCCTTTGGTGAGGATTAACAACAAAATAATATCTGGTGGGGGCCCTGTGTCCTCAGTCCTTGATTCCCTCCATTTGCCTGGTCATTGGGTGGGTGATGTTTAGAGCTGGGCCTGCTTGGAGTGCAGTGAGGGTCCTCATTGGCGACCTGAGTATCACCTCCCAAGAACCCAGGCCCTGAGGCCCCCGATCTTTCTACTTTCTGGGAGTTGGGGCTTCCTATCACCAGCCTCCTTTACAGGAGGGGCCTGCTGCCTCTGGCTTCAGAAGACATATTTATCCTGAGAGAAACTTTTTTTTCATCATCTCTCATAATGGAGACTCACCTGAGGGCCGAGAATTCCAAAGAGCTAATAACCTGGAATTAATTTCTCTTGGGGTTTGGAAGGCACAAAACCAATTTTGTTTGTTTTACATTAATGAATTTGTCTTAATTTTTTCCTCTAAAAATGGAAATTAGGTTTATTTACATGCCTATATGCCTAACAAATTATTTTGATCCCTAGACCAGAAGTGGGGGATTCCCAAGGGGGCTTTCTGGGCAGAGTCCTCCTTTCTCATTTTTCCTGCTCAGACCGCCCAGGTGAGCCACCTCTCAGCATCAACATCAACACCGAGGTCTTCCTGTCCTTGGCACCTTCACCCATCAGGGCTGGGGGAGAGAAGGGCAGCCACCAGGGCTATCTGACGTGACAAGGCTTCAGGTTAGACTTGAATTTCTTGCATCCAGGCTAATTGGTGTGGTGATGCATCCATCCACCTATAAAAATTATAGAGTGGCTCCCTCAGAGGCCCTGTGTGTGTTGCCAGGCGTGGTAGGGAGAGCTCTTCTCCGCAGGCTCCGCAGACTGCCAGCTCGGGGTCAGAGGAGCAGCCTCTCCTGTTGTCTCCTGAGCCCGAAACTTCTTGGCCATCACCTCCTCCCTGCCCTATGGCGGCTCTCACGGACCTCTCCTTTATGTACCGCTGGTTCAAGAACTGCAACCTTGTCCGCAACCTCTCAGACAAGTATGTCTTCATCACAGGCTGTGACTCGGGCTTCGGGAACCAACTGGCCAAGCAGTTGGTTGATAGAGGCATGCGGGTGCTGGCTGCTTGTTTCACTGAGGAGGGGGCCCAGAAGCTTCGACAAGACACCTCCTATCGGCTGCAGACCACCCTCTTGGATGTCACCAAGAGTGAGAGCGTTAAGGAGGCGGCCCAGTGGGTGAGGAACCAAGTGGGCGAGCAAGGTGGGGCGAATTGTATTCTTTAGCTTTCTCAGTTTATCCTTTGTCTCTCTTTTCCTACAGGCATCTGACAGTTATCAGGGACCCTGTTGTTCAGATGGGGTGGGAGAGGTGATGTAGAGAAAGGGGCTGAGGCTCTGGCCGAGTGGGACTGGAAACTGTTGCATGGTTTGGTCTGTCCACATGAAGGGCTGATTTCCCAAGGAAGTTTCTCCCCCAGATACTCAGAGGGCTGGAGAGAGGTTGTCATAGGAGGTAGGAAGAGAAAGTGTGTTCTGTATGTCCAGACCTCTAAAGATGGAGCTGCTTCTCTGGGACTTTGGCAGTCCTGACCATCAGCTCTTGTCGGGATCAGGCTGGGGGAAGGCAGACGGGAATGTGAGGTCAGATTCCTTGAGTGGAGGCATTTGCTCTCCTGGACTGTGTCAGGCTAGATCCTCACATCATGGTGGAATTGGGATGAACTCAGAGTAAGTGCTGACATCAGAGTGGCTTGTCCTATTGGGAAAGGAGGCTATGGGCTGGGGCTGGGGCTGGACCAGGATTGCTAGGCACCTGCCCAGGGCACTTCCTGCATGAAGGGTGTGACAGAAGGAACAGGTTGGCTCTGTTGTAGAAGCAGCAGCCTAGGGGTGTAGTCCTGACCCCTAAGGGAACTAGTCTGGGGTCCACTCAGGTGGGGGCAGGAGAGCCTTGGGACCCAGGAGGAGCCAGGCAATATTTTTTTTTTCCTCCTTAGCACTTACCAGTATCCATTATCCAATATTGTTTGTTTGTTTATTTAATTGTCTGTTTCCCCTGCTAAGATAAAGCTTCAGAGGGAGGGAGGGGCATGGCTTTTTGTCTCTTTTATTTACTATATATCCCTAGTACTTAGAATAGTGTCTGGCATCTAGTAAGGTGCCAAATATTTGTTGGATGAACTAAGTAATTAATAACTCAGCAAGAGTGAGTCTTTTTTTCAACTGGCTGCCTCACTCTGGGCCACTTGTGTTAATGATTCACTGGGTATATTAATTTCCTGTTGCTGTTGTAATAAATGAGCACAAATGTAGTGTCTTAAAACAGCAGAAATTTATTATCTTGTAGTTCTGGAGATCAGAAGTCCAAAATGGGTCTCACTGGGCTAACACCAAGGTGTCAGCAGAGCTGTGATCCTTCAGGAGGCTCCAGGGGAGAAGCCATTTCATTGCCTTTTCCTGCCTCAGGCTGCCTGCATTCCTTGGCTCCTGATGCTCTTCTATCTGCAAAGCCAGTGAGGTCAGGCCGGGTCCTTTTCACACTGCCATGTCTCTGGTTCTCTGTCTTCTGCATCCTCTTCCACTTGGGAGGGCCTTGTGATGATATTGGGCTCACCTGGCTAATTCGGGAAACTCTTCCCATTTTAAGGTCAGTCCATTAGCAATTTGAATTTCATCTGCTACCTTAATCCTCTTTCCCATGTAATTTACCATATTCATAGGTTCCAGGGATTAATATGGGCACATCTTTGGGGAGCAACATCCTTGGTCTAAGGAGCATTGGGAAATGGGGGGAGGGGATTCTGGCATACTTTCTTATTTTCCCTGAGAGTCTGTGGACATGACAGGTTGACCCTGAAGTTATTCTCACTGCTCTGACAGTTCTCTAGTTGCTCTTTGCAGAAAAAAAAAAAAAAAAAAAAGATTGTCCTGATTCCCCAGCAGGCTGAGTTGTTTACCAGGGATGATTAGAGGTAGTGGTGAGTGTGGATTTTTTTCTCCACAGGCAGAGACCACTCGGGTTTTATAGTCTTTGGGTCTCAGGAGCCTCATTTCCCCCTCTGTAAAACAAGAGTCCCCTTTGAGAAGGTTCCGAGTCTGGCTCAGTTGGTCTCCTGGGGTCTCTCTAGTTAGAGGAAGACAGGAAGATAGGGTGAGGGCATGGCTTCTGTATGGAGCCCAGGCCCAGGGGAAGGGGTGGCCCACGAGTGGTGTTTACATTCAGACTTGCCCTCAGGAAAGAGTGGAAAGTGTGCCCAAAGGAGTACTTGAGGCTGCAGAGGCCAAGGTGGGGTGGTGGTATGGAGGAGGGGAAGGGAAGGAGCCAGGGCAGTGGGTGGGGCTCATCGAATCCCTGAATGAAAGACCTGGAAGTCCTCCTTAGGGATCATTTAGAGGTTTTTCCAACATGTTTTTAACACCAAACACCCTCCTCCAAGTAAAATTTTACTTGGAAGTTCAATATGTAAAACAAATGAAAGTTGAGCTTCTCCTGTATCTCCTTCCCTTAGTAGGTCCTGAGGTTCAGCCTGGGAAGCTCTGGGATTGCAAACCACAGGATGGAAACAACTAATCTAGCCCAGTCAACACAGAATCTGAGGCCCTGAGAGAGCAAGTGACTTGTCCAAGGCTGGAGGGAGAACCAGGACATGAACTTGAGCTCTTCAAGCCTGGGTCCCTGCAGAGATGAATGACAATACTTAGCATTATTTCTCTCCATATATACCAACTCAATTTAATGATCTCGAGAGCCCTTTTCACACTTTTCCCATCATTATTTAAATGCTTCATATATTTATGTATAGCTGTTATTTATTTCTTCTCTGGTTTGTGAGCTCTTTGAGGGATAAGACCCTGTCTTGTTCACTTTGTCTTTAGCACCTTCCTCTGTAACTGACAGAATAGGTGCATGAATGAATAAATGAATGTGTGATTGGATGAATGAATGAAGTAATTTTGGTAATGTGTGTAATGGAGTTGGTTTCTTATACTCAGGGGAACACAGAGGGGGAAGCATAATGGGGGAAGGAATTAAAACATTTACTCATTGGTATGAAAATGATGTCTCTTTTCCCAGAGCTAATGGCTTAGATGCCATTAGCTAAAGCCTGAATTGTTAGCTGGTACAGGGTCCAACTAGCTGGCAGACAGTGTGAATCAGAAAAAATGCCCTTTAGGGAAAACTAATTAGTAAAAGCACATCTTTTGGGCGGTCATAACTCCCCTCCCCAGGCCTCAGCCTGGCTGTCTTGTGCTTTGTGCACCTGCTCAACCATCCTCAACTCCCTGAGCTGCTGGGTGGTAGACCCTGGTACTTTTCCAGAGACACTGCTGATTTCTGTGTGGTTCTCTCTCTCCCTGTCTTGCCCCTAGGCCTCTGGGCCCTGGTGAACAATGCTGGTGTGGGCCTGCCCAGTGGTCCCAATGAATGGCTGACCAAAGAGGACTTTGTGAAGGTGATCAATGTGAACCTGGTGGGACTGATTGACGTGACCCTCCACATGCTGCCCATGGTCAAGAAAGCCCGGGGCAGGGTCGTCAACATGTCCAGCTCTGGTGGTCGTGTAGCTGCCATTGGCGGTGGCTACTGTGTCTCCAAGTTTGGTGTTGAGGCCTTCTCTGACAGCATCAGGTGACTGGGAGCCAAACCACTCTGGGTGGGAGTTCCAGGGTTTCACCTCAGGAAGAGAGGGCTGGGGTTGGGGAGAACAACAGCATGTGGGCAGGGGAGCTCTGAAGAGAGGAAAATAAAGTAGTAGTAGGAAGAAGGCTAGTCCTCAGGGGGCCTTCCCCAAGGACCAAGAGAATAAAGGATGAGGAGAAGAGGTGGAGTGGTGATAGGAGGCTACATTCCTGCCTTCCCTTGAGCTGTTCCAGAATAAGTGAAACCCTGTTTGGGCCTGTGGTAGTAGGAGGGATTGTCTCTCAAACAGACAGAGAGGCCTGGGGACAGATATGCCCATGGGAGACCCTCAGAGGAGGATGCAAGCTTTGCATTGACCTCTCATTCCCTTTGCCATGTGAGTGTTGGGTGTGGGGCTGAGTGGGAGGGACCTGGTGGGAGGTCAGGCTTTAGTCTAGATTCTTTGTTAACTTCCTCCTGCTGGGTTTGCCTAATGTGAATTGCCCAGAGACCAGGCTTGGGAAAGGGCTGAGGCCCTACGACAGGGCTTACTTGCATGAAAGCAAAGCCTGGCCTGGTGCAAGGGTAGGGAGGGCACCTCCAGTTTCCTGGGGAGATCAGCACCTATAGAGGTGTCAGAAGTGACTCTCTCTGATGACCTTGTGTCATCTTGGGGTCTCAGACTGAATCAAACTCTTCTTCCCCAGGCGTGAGCTCCACTACTTTGGGGTGAAAGTCAGCATCATTGAGCCGGGGAACTATCGGACATCTATTCTGGGCCAGCAAAGCATGGAGTTGTACTTGCGGAAGCTGTGGGATCGGCTGCCTCAGGAGACCCGGGATAGCTACGGAGAGGAGTACTTCCAAATCTGTGAGTTTCCCTCACAGGGAGAGGGTCTCTGAGAGGGACAGGGAGATCTTGGGGGTCACTTTCATTTTTCCAGATGATGGGATGGAGGCTCGAGGGGTTAAGGGCTGGGACAGGGGTCCTCAAA
This sequence comes from Plecotus auritus, assembly GCF_963455305.1. NCBI lineage: Eukaryota > Metazoa > Chordata > Mammalia > Chiroptera > Vespertilionidae > Plecotus > Plecotus auritus. Next base: position 169,618,252 of record NC_137772.1, read on the forward strand.
CTTTTTAAACAGGGGGCCAGTTCACTGTCCCTCAGACTGTTGGAGGGCCGGACTATAGTTAAAAAAAAAACTATGAACAAATTCCTATGCGCACTGCGGGCCCGGGATGAGTCAGCTGCTAAGCAGGACAGGCAGTGGCACCCGGTGGGCCGGATAAATGTCCTCGGCGGGCCGCATATGGCTTGCGGGCCATAGTGTGAGAATGCCTGGGCTGGGATTTTGAGAACAGAGACCAAGTGGGCAACTGCTGGGAGTGACAGAACTATAGCTGTTGGGGAGATGGGGGCATGAGGATGGCTTCCATGAACAACCTCTGAAAGACAATTTAACATTGTGGCTAAGCTGTCCAAGGATGCTGCCCACTCCTAGCACCTGCCCACTCAACCCCAAACACCATTATGCTGTCGAATCAGCTGAAGATGCACTGACATAAGTACAGAGAAGTTATTAAGAGCACAGCTGCTTGAGCCAGACTGCCTGGATCTGCATCCTGCCTCTACCCCTTATCAACTAGGAGACTTTGGGCATAATACCTAGCCATGTTATGCCGCAATTTTCTCATCTATAAAATGGAGCTAATGATAGGCCTACCTCACAGGGCTGCTATGGGGATGAATATCTGTGAAATGTCCTGCACACACTAAATGCTTGTGGAAGGAATACAGAGGAAAAGGAGCACCCGAGTATTTAAGGCAACTCTCTTCCTCTCTGAGCTAAGGGTCTCCTGTGAACCTCAGGAGAGTAGAGGAGGGTCATTATAGCTGTTTCAATATCGCCCCTAAACTTTGTGCATTTCTTCCAGATTGAGGGATGAATGGCGCTCCGGCCATTGGGGCTCAAGAGGAGGGGGTGGCCTGTGGGTGCAGTGGAGGAGGAATTGGCCAAAAGACCTGTTAGGGCACCTCATGGTAGGAGAGAGAAGGCCATTCTGAGAACCAGAAGTCCCAACGTTCCCTGAGATCATCTAATCTCAAAGCTGAGGTTTGTTTGCAGGAGAGGATGATCCAGAAGACTTCCTACTTCTCTCCATTTCTCTGGCTCCAAGCACCTCAGAGCCACCTCTGGAGTTGCCTTTGTGAGGGGCAGACTCTGACCTGTCAACAGAAATTGGTTCTGGCACAAGCAGCTGCCTCCTCCTTGGCAGGCATCTCACTTCTCCAGTTGCTGCTCTGTGACCTGGCTGCCAGCCAAGAAGGTGGGGCCGGCGCTTGGCTGGTTCAGGAGGTTCTCTTGGGCCCGAGTGAAACAGCCAGGCTCTCAGCCCCGTTCCCGCTCCCTTTGGACCTCAACAGTGTAGTTATGCATTCCCCTAGCCCAGATTTCCCCCTCTCTTTACTTGGCTTCCTCTGAAAGACAATTTACTGTGGTGGCTAATCCTCTGGAACTGGGCTGCCTGAGTGCAAATTTCAGCTCTTAGGAAATTTGTCTTGGGCAAGTTACTCAGTTTTCTCATCTGTATTGAGTTATGAGAATTCAATGAGTTAATATATAGGGTGTCCCCAAAAGTGTACACACACACATTGAATACTTCTAAAGGCAGTATTTATTAAAATACATTTCATTTTGAAAATTGAGCTATCAGCTGTTAAAGTGTGTATACATTTTGGGGGGTGACATCCTATCTATGAGATGTTTAGATTGCCTGATCCCTGGTAGGAACAATTTGATTTAAAAGTGGTTTTTATCCTCCCTTAGACTGCGTATAGCCTCCTTCTCTCCGTTATACTGATACCTACAAGCTATAAGTTCTGTATGGCAAAGAGAGAGTCTTAGTAATTGTCCAAAATCCAAAGTGATGCATTTTTGAAATATACCCAGAAAGTCTGGATGGGTTTGATATAATCGCTCAATCAAATGCATGGCAGGTATCTAACCGCCTGGCATGGCCTCCTGAACAGCATACATCAATAGAGTAAAAAGCCAAGTTGCCAAAACCACGACAACCATTTATTCCCTCTTACACATTTGATTGAGAGCCCACCCCCTGCCAGACACTGTGTGAGGCTGGGAGTGGGAGCAGATCAAGCAGCAGGGCTCTCTTCTGGCTCAATGCAGGCAGAAATTGTAGTCTTTTGCGGGCCTTAAAAGAATATGGAGAAAGACAAACTTCCTCTGAAAACCACTTGTCCAAAAACTGCTATCATTCCTCTGGAGACAGTGTGGATTCAGAGTTTAGATTACAGCTGTCCTTCCAACTACGTTACACAACTGTCTAAACTTCAGTTTCTTCATTATAAAGTATAATCATTCCTCTCTCCTGGATTGTTTGGAGAATTAAACCTTAGCCATCTTGTTAGTACTGAGGGGAGTTGGACTGGGGGAAGTGTGACAGGGTTGTGGTGGGGGATGGGGCTGGGAGAGGTTTAGAGTCAGATCGTGGGCGGTTTTGATGGCTCCACCAAGGAGAGAGACTCTTATCCTGAAGGCATTGGAGAGCCTCTCAAATGGCTCTGACCTGACCTGATCAGGTTTGCGTGTGGGAAGGATGAGGTTGGAGACATGAGACCAGCTGGGAGGCTATTGCAGAAATCCAGTGAAGGAATGACAAAGGCATGAGTTACAAGTCTTGGTGCTTATGGGAACTGCGTGTTCGGGTGGTGGGGGTAGTGTTTCAGGAGGCAGGTGCTGTGGAGACAGACTAAAGAAATACTGAGGAGTGCTCATGCAGCACCATTGGGCGGAAAGTCCAGCAAGTTACGGCCAATCAGACAGGCTCGTGGCCTGTGAACCCTGGACCAGGCTAGGTATCTTAGAGTGATGTTTAACTAAACCCAAAATAGAAATATATTGGAAATGGCTAGTTAATAGCAACCTAATGTGGGAACAGTCCCAAAGAAGCAGCATATGCAATCACCAGGGCCGGAATGTGAACAGAGCACAGGATTCTCGCCCTAATAAGCCCAGAGTTGAGCCACAGCCAACAAGCAACACTATCACCTGCCAAGTTTCTTTCTTCATCTCAACCTTGCCAGGG